>NC_090022.1:27893874-30388041 GCF_037176765.1 Anolis sagrei | reverse complement strand
TGGGCCTCTGGGGCTCCTCCAAAGCTCCTCACAGGGATGTTCAACATTTCCTATGCTATCCAAAGCTGTTTTTTTTTGTCATGTCCAAAGCTGATATATAGCTGGAGTTAAAAAATTACCTGTTCTGACTTACAAACAAATTCAACTTAAGAACAAACCTAAAGAACCTATCATATTTGTAACCTGAGGACTTCCTGTAGTCAATTTCTGACCGATGACCATAAAGTCACTCTGTAGAACTTGGAGATTCCTCGAGAGAACACATCCATAGAACACCTCTGTAGGACTCTCTAGGTCCTTTAGTGCTGGAGGATCTAGAGATTCCTAAAAGGTATTCCCTCGGGTGAAAAAGAAATGCATTTTTATTCATGGTTTTTCACTTTTGAAGAGGTGCTGTGCCACTAACCCCAGGGAATGTTAAAGGCTGACTGTAAAGTTTTTAAAATAGTATAAGGAAATTAAATCAATGCACATCAGCTATCTTGCTCATCTCACCTGGGAAGGTATGCATGAGATAAGACAGACACTGCTTAACATTAATCAGTCTCCTGAAGTCATTACATTCATGAGGAAATGTAATTCACATGTGATTACTTTTTAATTTACTCTGTAATCACATTCCAAGTGAGTGGGGTAAGCTTAAAATGAAATTTAAAAGTCAAATACTGCTTTGTATTAAGCATTCACAATTTTATACGCACTTAGGTTAATAAAGATTTTTACAATAACCATTTGTGATGGGAGATACTATCACTTTCCCTTCCTTCCTGAAGCTTTTTTTTTTTTTTTACTTTGATAAAAGCTTCTTCAGTCTTACCCTGAGGTGCTGTGTACCTTTGGGAAACTTTAGGATTATGTTTTGTGCTAAATAAATTTTCATCTGTTTATTTATTTTATTTTTAAACTAATGTAATGAAACAAAATTATTCTATCCCACATTGACACTACTGAAGCTAATGCATTTTTAATGTCCATGGAGCTTCAGGAAAGAGGTGAGTGCCTTTGTTTATTTTGCATGAACAAATGCAGATAAGAAGATACAATAATAAAGCTTTTATATCTAGAAATGAGTGGCATGGTTGATTTGAGGTAGACTTTAATATTCTTAAAAATTTAGTTCTTGCCTATGAAAATCTTTCCCTATGAAAATACTCACATGGATTAGCACTGAACTGGAAATTAGTGGTACTTGTGTGCTTAAAGAAAAGAAATGTTTTCTTATTTTCATTCTGATTTTGTTTGGTAGCCAAAATGCCTTTTCTAGTATGAAGATTGTCAATTTTAAACATCCATTAGATATATTACAGCCAAATTTCCTATTGTAAAATACACGTCTTCTGAAAACATGGCTGATACAACAACAGAAATAAAAATAGTGGATTGTGACTAAAATGCACATTTATACAATGCCCAGTTGCAATGTAAAATCCTTTGTTATGAAGCACACAAAAAGTGACAGATTACATTTGTAGTTCTTTGTGCATTTACCTGTGAGTAATCCCTGTTAGTGTTAGTATAGTTTATTTCTGAGCAGTGGTGTATGAATCTTGCTATTTTGGAACTCTCAGGGCCCTTCTCCACATGCTGTAAAACCCGTAAGTAACCGAGTTAAAGGAAGGGGGTAACTAAATGAGGTTTAGCCAAAGTGCGGAAGGGATAAGATTAAAAACCAAGTGTTAAAAAGGTGCGCTTAAACCCCAATTCAGCCTGAAAAAGTGCACCTTGACATGACTTTTTATCCATGCAGTCATGCAAAACACATGCTTTTCTTCCCTCCCCCCTGTGTAGACTTCTCCAGAGCATGTGTGCTGTCAAATGGACACACAGGTGGTTCAAGGGAAGCACAAATGGAAACCAAATAGAAACCTCTAAAACACTTTATTTTACACTTTATAATTTTATACAGAGGTTGAATTAACAATGTGGGAAAGAGATTAGCGGCTTGAAAATATCTCCCCTCACATCTGAAAAGACAACCTTGATTTTGCTACTTCATATAAGAGGCACCATTTTACTATGCCATTGTATGTAGTGGGCACCCACAGGTTTTGGCATCCACAGGGATTGGAGGGTTCCTGGAACCAAACCCCAGCACATAGTAAGGGAATACTTTATAGGTAGAAAAAAATTGCTAACATTTTCTCTCTCTTTTCCCCCTGCCAAATAGATTACCCAAATCTATAAGGCAATTATTAAAATGTACACACCCTCCTCCAGTTCTGAGTGGCAGATGAGCCACTCCTGCTCAATAGGTTCCACCCTCCCATCTCTAGCACAGTTCTGTCTTCAGCCAGCTAACAAGAAGGATCTACTCCAAGAAGCATCTTTGTTTCCATGCACCTTTGCTGCTTGTAATGTGCTGCTTGTAATGTGCAAGCAGCACATTACATGAATGACATCTTTACTGGTATCTCACAGCTCATTCATGATAGGCATTTGCCTAGCTCACTGGTATAGTGGTAAGGGAAGTCTTTTAAATCTTCAAAATGACACATGATAATTTTCCATTTTACTAATGCTGGTGACCTTCCTCAATAAAGACACTAATCAGTTTCTGGATTGCTTTTCAAATATGGTGATGTATTTAAAGTCAGTGGGTGAGGCTTTTCTGTTTTCATTTGGATTGTTGATCTATGCTGAGCTCTTTCTATGGATTTATGGACCATGGATAATGGAAAAAAAGTACACTAACAGATGGAATGCCATGAATGGGTATTTATTGCCACAGAGACAGGCAAAACTCCAGAAAGTTCTAGAGAATAATGTGAAAAATAAAATGAGTTTCACCTTCAAAAAAAAAAAGCATACACATTTTATCTCTTTTTCTTCTTTTCATTAGGCATGATGATATAATAACCTAATTAGGAAGTGAGCCCCATATGCTATCTTGATTCAGATCATGGATTTTTCTTATGCATTGTTCGCATCCATCAATTGCATGTATACAAACACTCCACTTTCTTCCTCACAATGACCTTGTGATGCACTGATAACTTCTTTGGTGTTCGATTGGTAAAAACTAAACCAAATCTGACTTTAGTGTGCATCCACTATGCAATGGCTGCCACGACTAGAACTGGCTAATAAAATTTTCCTCCCAAGGTATGACTTTTAAAAATATATTTGTTTCTTGACCCCATATGTTGAACTAGAAGTAGATGGAAATAGTATAGTGTATTGTCGAAGGCTTTCATGGCTGGAATCACTAGGTTCTTGTGGGTTTTTTCGGGCTATAGGGCCATGTTCTAGAGGCATTTCTCCTGACATTTCGCCCACATCTATGGCAAGCAGAGGATGCTTGCCATAGATGCAGGCAAAACGTCAGGAGAAATGCCTCTAGAACATGGCCCTATAGCCCGAAAAAACCCACAAGAACCTAGGAAATAGTATATATCACAAAAGAAAAAAGGGGGGAAACTCAACACTATGGACACATAAGGGTTAAAAAAATTGTTTAATTTTAATTTTTAAATGTACAGAAACCTTTGCAGAAGACCTCATACTATATCATTCAAATCAGGGGTGATTTGAATGCAATATTCCTGCTTCTTGGCAGGGGGTTGGACTGGATGGCCCATGAGGTCTCTTCCAACTCTTTGATTCTATGATTCTATATGTGGTTCCCCCTTGCTTTTTTATTTTCAAGATAAACCTGTGAAGTAGAGTTGCTTGAAAAAGAGTAGCATGGCCAAATCTCCCAATGAACTTGGTGATCAAATGGGAATTTGAATTTGAGCCTCCCATGGGCAATTAATGTGTGTCATACTTGCAGATAAAATAATAGATTTTCAGTGTGGAGGATATGAAGAGATGAAGGCTATTAAAAACAATCATGTAAATAAACAGGGATTTTTGTTGTGTTCTGTTTTGATTTCTGTTGGTGCAAAAATGGCTCAGCAAAACCAGAAACAATTAGGGCTAAATTGACTATCATAACAGAGTACACAAGGGAGCTATGAATTGGAGGCAAAATCAAGTCTGTTCTAATTTATTAGATCCATGAGAGGGGGAAAAGTTTAGTTAACATGATACGTTTTTGTTTATTTACCGATGTATTAATATATGACATTGAATTGTTGCCTTTGTAAGGCTGCCTTGAGTCCCCTTTGGGGTTGAGAAGGGAGGGATATAAGTGTGATAAATAAATAAAATAAATTATGTCCTGCTCTGAGCCCTATCACAGTGCTTCTATTTTCATTGTATGGCTTCTTCAGAATCATGTGAAAAGCATAAGAGGAGGCATTGGTTTGGAAAAATCAAAGAATAATGTTAGCCCTCTGAGTGAGTGAGTGAGTGAGTGTTGCATATTTTTGTTCCTGTATCTATCTATCTTCCTTCCTTCCTTCCTTCCTTCCTTCCTTCCTTCCTTCCTTCCTTCCTTCCTTCCTTCCATTGTAATCAGATGATGAGAGCGTCTACACTGTAGAATGAATGCAGTTTGACACTACTTTAATTGCTATGCCTAAATGCTGTTATTACTTCATAGCTGGCAACTTGTGTGCAGCACCAAAAGAGTGGGAGGATGGGTGAGATTTCAAGGATCTGACATGACACAAAGTCCAATTATTTCTCTAGTGCCACTCCATTCTCCAATGTATGGTTTCAGTAGTTGTTTCTTCTCTGCCATTTTTCTTAGACTGTCTCTGTGCTTTGTTGCCCAAGCATATCTCTCTTTTGAAAGACCATGTGATGTATTTAAATTCCATTTGAGGGGGCGAGCAAAGATGCAACTTCTTTTGACAAAAATTACATTTCACGCAGCTCTTGAATGCTCATATTCTGACCTGAATATGGGTCAGAAATACTCCTAAGGGAACTTATTGCTCTTTTTGATCTCTCTGAAGTCCTTAGAAGTGGCAACCCCATTATGTAAACTCTTCTTTCTTCCCCCTCCTTTAATTAATGGTATCATGAAACAGCCAAGGGAGTATGTGGAGATGTTAAAAACCACATCTACCCTCTGTAGAAAGTGAAAATCCCCCCTGAAATTTCTCATTTGTTAGAAGTGCTTGGGGAGGGGTTGTTCTACAGAAATCTTGCTTCAAAGTAATGAATAGTTGCATTTATCAAAAGTATTCTTTTTTAGAAAATGTATTTGAGCCATTTCACATAATTTCATTGGATTCATAGTTCTGTGCAGTACAGTCTTTTTGGTAGCTCCGAAGTTAGCATTTTGCACTACATTGGATGTAATTATCATTGATTAGGGGAGGCATCAAGCATGGTTCATTTATGACCTTGTTACTTAAGCAAGACTTGAAGGTGGTATGGGGCAAGAGGGAGCCGACTGTTCAGCAAAGCCATTGGAATTAAGACTGAGATGGGTGAAATCCTCACATGATGACTTATGCAACAATTCTAAGCAAAAGTGATGCTTAACAAAAACAACTTAAAACTAATGACTTCTAAGCCAAATCACATGGCCTCCACAATTGAGCAAGTTAGGGATTAAGCATTTCAAAGAAAATCCTACTACTATAGAAACTTGTGTATAACTCAGTGATTCTCAATCTGTGGGTCACCAGGTGTTTTGGCCTACAACTCCTAGAAATCTCAGCCAGTTTACCAGCTGTTAGGATTTCTTGGAGTTGAAGGCCAAAACATCTAGGGACCCACAGGTTGAGAAACACTAATATGAGTCAACCTCATGTATAAGTCAAGAGTAGGTTTTGGGGCCAAAATTATGGATTTTGAAATGATCTGTGAATAATTCGAGGGTTCTTCTGCACAGAGGGGGCAGGTCAGAGAAAGGGTCGGCTGGCACCATATTTCCACCCAGGCATTCAAAAATGTAAGAGCTGGTGCTTCTTTTAGGTTCTTAACTTTCACCACTCTAATGATGGATACATTGGATACATTGCTCCAAATTTTAGGGATCAATTTTTGGCTAAAATATCCAGACTTAAGCATGATGTGAGTATATGCTTAAGCCGGATGGAATCTTGTTGGGCAGTGCAACATGCTTTGGGACCCCATTTGTTATCATGCGGCTTGAAGAATTGTCTATGGTTTGTTTTTTTTTCTTTTTCCATAGGTTTGCCCCTTTTCATCAGCAGGGGTGCTGCTGATCACCAGCTGCACTTTTTTTTAACACCCTGAAGTCTGTAATTCAGTATAATTCCTCTGCAATTTGATGAGCCATGGGTTACTTTTCAGGCTAGTTTTTAAAGCCAAGACTAGGAATGGGGTAAAACTTGCAATTGTGAGAATCAACTCCTTATTCACTGTGCCAGAGATTTCCTCTGCCCATTTCTCTTTCCTTTTCACTTTTCAAAGTAGATGTGATCACATTTTAAACATTAGAGCTCCTTCCCTGGGAGTTTTTGAAGTGTAATATATTTTTACTACTATCTTTGAGGGTACCCTGCAGCTAAAATGAAAGGGAGCCCAAAAGTACAGTTATTTTGCCTCTTCAGATTCACAAAGTGCTTTTTGAAAAAAATATTTTTATGCAGAATATGCTCATTTTGGCATGCAGTTTTATTTTCAGATGGAAAAAATGTCAATTATTCCTGATATAGATTGGATATCATCCTAGAGTTTTGTGGAATACTATAATTTGGTTGTAAAGTGTTTTTTTCCCCCAAAAAAGTTTGCTATTCATCCAGAATCAAATAAAACCCTTAATGTGAAGATTTCATGAGCATAAATAAACCTCATGCAGCAACCGGTGTATTTTCCCTAAGGGCCTGTTTTCTCTCTCAGAGAAGTTTCATTTCTATGGCTTCTGTGCCCTGGGTCTTGTTTTTGGGCTCTCCTGTTCAGAGGGGTTTATAGAAGGGAGAGAAACCAGAAACTCTGGAGTCCAAGAAGTCATTCTTTTATGAAGGGAGAAATGTATTCCTTCTCTTTAGTTAAGGTTGCCAGTTCAGGATTGCCTGGGGCCCTGAAAAGTTGAAATGGTCTCTGGCCATGTTTTTAAACATTACACATTAAGCAGAACTTGAAGTTGCTAAAGCTTGTTCTATAAACTCAAATTCATTTCCCCATTTGCCAATGGAAAAGAATTTTAATTGAAGTGGCTATTCCCAGATCTAGGTGAAATGAAAAAATAACGCCATTCCTCCACATTCACTGGGATAAGGGGTTCAAGATCCTTGTGAAAGTGGGGAAAAAAACATGAAAAAGAACACATCCCTAGGAATCTGTAGGTCCTCCAGCTGACTTTGACTGTTGCATCATGCTGGAGGATCTATATCAGGGGTTCTCAAACTTGTTAAGCTGTGGGCCGGTTCGCCTCAGACTGTTTTTTTCTTGCGGGGGAGGGACGGGGGGACTATAATTTCGGGAAAAAACATAAACAAATGCCTATGCACACTGCACATATTTTCTTTGTAATGCAAAAACAACCATGAAAAAACAATAGAATATTTAAAATAAAGAACAATTTTGACCAACATAAACTTTCCAGTATTTCAATGGGAAGTATGGGACTGCTTTTGGTTTCAGACTAGGGTGACCCTAAAGTTTAGGGCAGGCAGGTAAATGACCTTGGTGGGCCACATTCAGCTCACCCCCTTAGTTTGGGGACCCCAGAGCTAGAGATTTTTTGCAAAGAACATATTAATCAAAAAATCAAATCTTCAAAAGTGAAACCTGCAAATGTGTTGAGTGAATTGTATTTCTTTTCAGTGACTTAGAGAGACAGAATAAGGAACTTTTATTACTTGCTTCTAGTATAAAAATATGGATGCAGAAAAGAGCAGAGGGAGAGTTCTGGAACCTCGATAATGGGAGGAAAGAAGCTAATTAAGGACCTGTCTATACTTAAAAAAACAAAAACTTATTCATCCCATATTTTCCCAGGCCACATAGATTCTGTGTTTGGACCACACACAGCAATCATGTTGTGGTGAATTTGTCTGAAGTGACTGCTTTGTTTTCCTGTCACATTAGGGTGACCAACTTTCATATATAAATTAAATGGAGATTAAGTTGCAATACATTTTTAGCAGTACGACATAACTCCAACAAATGTTCATAAAATTGGTAATATTAAACAAAACAATTAATTTACAGTTTATGCAATGCAGAATAATAATTTAAAAATTAACATATTTTTAGTCCCCCTATCAATATTGTCCTATCTCCCAGTGTTTTAAAATTTTATCTTTGAATTTGGCCCTGTCCAATGTAATCTTTTGTGTTTGAATGTCTGATTTTATATTGCTATGTCATTTATTATATTGGTTTTGCATTTTATGTATGTTATGTTCTGGTTTTGTTATGCTTCTGTGTTACATTGTGTTTATTGTACTGATGGGCGTGGCCTCATGTAAGCCGCCACGAGTCCCCCTGGGGGAGATGGAGCGGGGTATAAATAAAGCATTATTATTATTATTATTATTGTCCACCGATGCTGCAGAACTAAGCATTTTGTTTCTTGTGCAAATTTGAATAACTCCTTACAATACTGTTATAGCAGTATTATTCTACTTTAACTGACATGACAACAATGTATAGAATTCTGGGATTTGCAGTTTGGGGAATGGTATTTAGAATACTCAGCTGGAGAGCTCTTGGGCCCCATTAAATTGCAAATCCCAGAATTCCACAGAGTATTTGTCATACCAGAGAAAGTAGAATAATACTGCTATAACAGTGTCCTGTGATAAAAGTCTAAGTCTGTAACCACAGTGCAGCATTGAAGGAATTTGACACCATATTATCTGCTATGACTCCATGCTATGGAATTCTGGGATTCATAGTTTTCTGAGATAGTTATCCTTCTCTGTCAGACAACTCTGTGCCTACTGCACTCTCAAAAGCTTTGTTATGCATATGTAAAGTAGGGGTGTGCAATTTGGAAAAGCCCCATGACATTTTCACTGTTTGCTTTTCAGGTGCTCTCAGTTCCATTTTTTGGGAACTATCAAAAATCAGAAGGGGGAAATACTGTTTCTCCATCCATCAGCCGGAAGTTCTTTTTTTCACTCAGGGAAGATCAGTCCCATTGGCGGCAATGGAGGAACTTCCAAGGCTCCTCTTCCCATCATTTTTAGGGCTATCAAAATGAAAATAGCCACACTTGGAGGACACATTTACCACTGCAAGCCCCATTGCCCATCCCATTTCCAGGGGTTTAGTTATCAGATCTGCCAGATTTCCCGGATCCTGTGCACACCCTTAGTGTAAAGCCTCAAAATGCATAGAATCACATGGCTTCTTCTTTTGCTTTAACAATTTTTTTGGTATAATAATATCCACACAAATAAACATTACAAAGTTAATCAACAAATATATAGTAACCACAACAAAGAAAACACAATCCCCATCAAATCCCAATTAAAACATTTTCATTTTTCTATTCCCCTTCCACATTAAAAATTGACTTTCCATTCCCACCAAAGACGTCTATAAATATTCTGTATGAAATTTCTCATTACTACTTCCTTAACTTTAAATTTCTGCTAATAGTCAAATAAGAACACTCAACTTTTTAATTCCTCAACTTATGCTCTTCCTTTTTTCTTTTATATAAACAGTACAGATGCCTCTCAATCTTTTACAAACCTATCTTTAATCAATACTGACAATTTGCCCACCTCTGCCATTTCAGCTATTTTTACAATCCATTATTCTTCTGTTGGGAGATGGCTTCCTCTCCTTTTTCCTGGGAGGAATGTATCAAATGTCAGGACACCATTTTTTCCATCAAAGTTGCAAGCTGTTCTTCACATCCCTGGCAGCTGGTCTGGTTCCTTTTAGCAAACATATTGACAACACACTTTGTGAAGAGCTTCCTGCAAACTCTGCTAGGCAGTTCCCTTGTGTAGGATCTGTTCAACTTGGACAATATTCATGGATGTAGAAAAAGCACTTAGGCTCAACAGATCACATCCTTTGGAGATACTATGGCTCTCACATCCTGTTTTGTGTTTAAATATGCATTGGCAGCACAGGCACTCTGATGCAGAAATACTGAATGGTGGTGGATAGCATAAATGTGAGAAAATGTAATTTAGAAAACAGCTGAAACCAGGGCTCCTGTTTTGTAAGCAAGCGTGCATGCCATGACAACTGCCTTGCCTGTGCTGCCCTGCAGTCACTTTTATTGACTCATCTGTGCAGATAGAGATGGTTAAAATATATATGAGCGGGTCGATTACAACTACAGAATAGCGGGCTATTCAGCAGCATTCAGTACCAATCCCAGTATACAATTGTGTACTCCCTGCAGGCTGGAGGCCAATTAATTTGAAGATCAGATCAAATTCAGCAAGTGTTTTTGTGTGTTACATGGATACACAATCCCTGGAGGCCACTGATAATGATAACAATGTGTTAATACAGGGTAGTCCTCTCATCCAGACTCTAATTACAGACTTCTATGCTGGTTTTTGTTCTTGGAGGAGAGTCTTTCATTAGAAGTTATGGTGCCATCATCAATTTTTCCCCATTTTGTAGCATCTGTTGTTTAAGATATTGTTTCTTTTGCGAGGTGGCAGTAAACATGAGATGCTGATTCCCGTGTGACTGCATATATCATTAAAAGAGTTCCATTTATACAGAGAAGAGTGTGTGAGATCCCATTAGCATAGGTAAACAATTTCAAGATGTTCAGTTCAGAACTGTGTTCCTCAGTATCCAAGGAGGCCTTTAAGCGGAGAGGGAAATGTCTTTGAGATTGACTCAACCCATTGTATCAGATTAACACATTCAGCAGAATCAAATTATGATCTCTGTCTTGATTAGAGAGTGAATTATAGCTGGCTTTAGGAGGATTGGTTCCAGCTGGAAGAAAATTCTCATGAAATCAAGTCTAAGAGTGAGTGATATTTAGAAAACAGCTCCAGGCAGATTTCATGCTGAATTTTGCACAGTGTAGAACTGGAGAGAACATAATTCAGAGTAAACACTTGGTTTTCATGGACAAGGGCCAGGTCGCACCCCGACATCACAAACTGTAAGATGTTGCAGTGATCAAAAAAGAGACCATGGAGAGTGGCTGCCAATGCAAGTCAACAATAGTTAGATGAACAAATAATCCAATGTTTTCGAAAAGGCATGGACAAGGTCAGCCCTCCAGGTGTTTTGGACTTTAATTCCCAGAAATCCCAGCCAGTTTATTGGCTGTTACGTATTGTGGGAGTTGAAGTCTAAAGCACTGGGAGGGATGATGTTTGTCTGTGCCTGTTAGAAGGTAACTTTTATTTTATTTATTTACTTCATTTCTATCCTGCCTTTCTCCCAATAGGGACCCAAGAGGACTAACAGCAACATGATACACCTCAATAAAATTTAAAAAGAAGGCAACCATGATGGTTCATCTCCCTCTATGAACACGGATGATAAGATC
Source organism: Anolis sagrei (assembly GCF_037176765.1). Classification (NCBI taxonomy): domain Eukaryota; kingdom Metazoa; phylum Chordata; class Lepidosauria; order Squamata; family Anolidae; genus Anolis; species Anolis sagrei. Next base: position 30,376,742 of record NC_090022.1, on the reverse strand, counting down.
TTCTGGGGATGCCTTGCTCTCAGTCTCACTTTTGGTGGTGATGAGAGACAGGGCCTTCTTTGGGGTGGCCCCTTGGGTGTGGAACTCCCTCCATAATGGGATTTGATTGCCCCCCCCCCCCCCTGTCATTTCGCAAACAAGTGAAAACTTGGCTTTGGGAGCAAGCATTTGGCCCAGCATAATTATCTGTGCAATACAGTTGGAATTGACCCTGGATTGATGGATATGATTATTTGTTCATCTGGCTTTGGAGCTATGCATAATAGTCATCTAATGTTTACATATATTGTTTTAATGTTGTTTTAAATTGTTGTTTAATTGCTTTTAATTGTTGTGGTTTGGGAATGGAATAATGCTACTTATGTAAGCCTCCCTGAGCCCCCTTTGGGGTGAGAAGAGAATAAATAAATAAATAAATAAATAAATAAATAAAGACAAAAATGTAATAAAAATTAAATATTTGTGTCATGGATACAAAAGTTAAAAACAGCTAAAATACAATAAATATTCAATTAAAATTGCATTTAAAAACTAAACAGATCCCCAAAATCCCACTGACAACCTCCCCAGCAGTGTGCTTCTAACCATTTCCCAAATGCCTGGTGGCAGAGGTATGTTTTTACCTTCCTATGAAATGGAAACATTGATGTGGCCATCCTGGTCTCTCTTAGAGGGAATTCCAAAGTCTGAAAACAGCCACCCAAAAGGCCCTCTCTTTTGTTCCCACCAAACAACTTGAGAGGGTCGTGGGACAGAGAGAAGGCTCTCCCCAGATGATCATAGAATTCTCGTAGAGAGAGAGATGGTTCTTCAAATAACCTGGACCCAAGCCGTTTATAGCTTTGGCTTTCTATGTTCCTAAAAAGAAAAGAAAAAGGACTTTATCACACCAACCCATTATTCTGCTACAGTTGCCTTACCATAGGCAATGGAGCACCTTTAACATTACACCTCTCTTCAGTAGTGCAATTGCATCAATTTTCCATTCCATGCTCCCTTGGTTGTATTTCCAACTCCTTCATAACCCTAGCATCCTGCACTAATGTGGTTCCTTTATTTTTTGGGTTTATTCTCGTGCAGTTGTGTAATGTTATCCTTAAAAGCAAAACAAAAGGCAAATATAAATAAAAGCACAACAGACAATTTGGGAACAGCAAATAGGAGTGGCAAAACGGAGAAGGTAGAATTATGTCTTTGATGTCACCTTACTGTTGGCATGCTGGCACAAAAATGGAAGAGACCCATTTGATCAAGGTAAGTGATGAAAACATAGTGGCTAGGGATAGGAAAATCATTTGTGGTGGGGTGCAAACTATAGTGGGATATGCATAGGGAACATCACCTGAGATGATGATTCAGCTACAATGCTGGTTTTACTGCCTCAAGATAAAATGCTAATTTATATTGCCCTTAGGTACCTCAGGTGTTGTGAGTGGGCTTGGATAGAGGCAACTATCATGGCTTGGCCCCAGGCAGAAAGCCACTAACATGTTTAGATGCCTAAGATGAACAAGAGTTTATTTTAGATCTGATAAAGAAAAAAAAGACATAAAACCATGGCAATTGACCAAGAGACCTATGAGTCTGAACCAGCATGACTAGTGCTGAGCCAGTCTTTGGCCACAAGAAATATGTTGGTCTTTCCCCCCTGCAACTGGCTAATATAGCTTCCCTTCAAGTCAGGCATGTAGCTGGGGGGGGGGGGGGCTTGAAGGGCTTCACCCCCCCCCAAATCAAACTCAGCTCCCCCCTGAATCAAAATCCTGGCTACGGGCCTGCTTCAAGTAGAGAAAAATTATTTCTGGTCATGGGCACTGGTTTCCATATGAATTGGCAAGACTAGCAGCTTAATGGTAAAGAAATCCTCTGTGCATGCTTACAAAGCAGCTGGTTTTGCAGTTCATGGAGTTTCTGAGCAATCAGCAAGAGTTTCAACAAGCTTAAGGGTCAGCTTCAATGAGCTACAAAGCATTTGGATGGTCTACTGAACACAGACGGCACATTTCCAAAATTAGCAATTAATGGAAAAATTATGAAATGCACAGTTCCCAATTTAATAATGAGCCTTAAGACTGTTATATTTCAAAAATTTGTAACTCATAGTTTGAAAACAAAATTCTTAAATGCAAACAAACATGTATATTTTGAGGAGAGAAATACACTTTTCATTGTCAGGAGTGACTTGAGATAACTACAAGTTGCTTCTGGTGTGAGAGAATTGGCCATCTGCAAGGATGTTGCTCAGGGGATTTTTACCATCCTGTGTGGGATTCTCTCATGTCCCCGGATGAGAAGCTACAGCTGACAGATGGGAGCTCACTCCGCTCCCTGGATTCAAACCGCCGACCTTTCAGCCAGCAGTCCTGTTCGCACAACGGTTTAACCCATTGTGCCACTGGGGACTCCTAGTGAAACACATAGTAAGGCCCTTTCCACACAGCTGTATAAAATTCATATTGAATTGGATTATATGGCAGTGTGGACTCAGATAATCCAGTTCAAAGCATTGTGGATTGTCTGCCTTTATATCCTGGGTTGTATGTCTGTATATGGCTGTGTGGATGAAAACATTACAGAAAGTGTACACATTGCATTAAAATGTACAGGAATATACAAATAATTGTGCAGACTAATTTTTTAAAGTCTCATTCTGGTGTAGGTTTGGAACAGAACGCACTAGGAAAATGAAGATCTGAATAACATTATGCTATAAACACTTTCCTCTTCTTGCACAGAATCTATTTTTTCTTTGAGGGATCCACTTGATCCATAAGCACTGGAAGCAGTGGTGGTTAATGACTCTAATGTAAGTGAATCTTCTCTTAATTTTTGTTCAGACTTTAAAGGATCCCCCAATGTGCTGAACATTTTTGTGAGAATAAGGCTCAATGCCCTGAAGTAATCCTTTAAATTTTAGACTAAAACACAGAGGTTCACTGTCCCATTAATAAGTGAGCTACCTGTTGTGATTGATTGTGATGCATGAATATTCCTTTTGGAAACAGGTAGCTAAAGATAACACACTAAAGGCATTACATCCCATCTGATCTGGGAAATTAAGCAGGTCAACCCTAGTTAGTATTTGGGAGACTGCCCATGAGTGTTGAAGGGACTATTTCACAGGAAGGAATTGGCAAAATAACTTTTAAGTATTTTTTTGTTAAGAAAAACCTATGAAGTTCATGGGAGCACCAAATGTCAACATTTGACTTGGGGCACATCCAGACAGCACCTATAGCATCCACCATGCCATGTTTTTTCCCAGGCCATCCAGATGACACTTCAGGGAAAATGAATGTTTTCAGCATAAAGCAGAAAACCCTGCTTTGTGCCAAGATAATTTGTCTGCTGGAAAGACCCGGGTCTTTCAGAAGATATGTGTATTTCAAGGTGCAGGGACTGTGTAGATGGGACCAGGGATCATGCCATGCAACTTCCGGTGCCCATCTACACATCTGTCTAAAGTTTCTTGAGCTCCTGGAATAATAATAATAAAAAAACAAGACAGCCCCTATTCCCTCCCAACCCCCCCCCCCTTTAAAAGCCTTAAAAAGGAAAATAACTCACCCAGATGCCATTCCCCCTTCATCTGAGCTCTCCTGGTGCATACCAATGATGTGCCAGGAGAAGGGGGGGATGGGGAAAATCACTCCTGGCCCCCCTTCTCCTGGTGGATCATTGGTATGCACCAGGAGAGCTCCAGAGAAGGGGAAATGGTGGGCAGGTGGATTATTTTCCTTTTTAAAGGATTTTAAGGGGTTTTCTTTTGTGTCCCAGTGTCCTGCTGGAAAGCCAGCACCCACCCCCAAAAACATACACACTTTCAAGGGGGGGGGACTAGAACCCAGGAACAATTGTGTTTTTAAATTGCAATTGCTACCAGGTTAAAGGGCTGTGTGGAACTGCCCCTGAAGTTATGCATACAGCTAAAGATATAGAGCTCCATAGGAAAATGCATTCAGTCAAGTCAAACAAACTTTTATTAAAAAAATAATGTTATTAGTAACTCGTGGTTAATTATACATTTCAATAAAATCAAAGATATGGGAAAAAGGGACAGGGAGAAGAAGAAAGAGAAGGAGAAAGAGAGAAAAAAGAAGAAAAAACAACTAAGAATATATTTGACTTCCATCTACTCCTTGGTGGTCATTCTATATATTCGTCATTGTATTTAAGCACAAGATTCTGTCCTGCCTTTTCTTTATTGTCTTCACTTCCCCTTTCTTTCAGTCTCTATTCTGTGAATATCTATTTCCTTCTAATATATTTCAGTTACGTTTTTCCTCTAGATTATTAGTTCCATCTTTAATCGTTTGAAGTAGTCTTTGACTGGTTGCCAGTCAGTTTGCTTTTTTGGTAATCCTTGATTTGGTGTATTCAAGTATGAGAGTCTGTCCATGTTCATTATTTCCATGATCTTCAATCAGAGGTGGTTCTTTAAGCCTCCAATTTCTTGCATATACTATTGTAACTGGTGTAAATAAGTAGTTAAACGGGATCTCTTTATTTCTTTCTTTTTCCAAATTTAACATTCCTAATAGAAAGTATTCAGGTTCCATTTTGATTTTGATTTTTAATGGTTTTTTGTATTTTTTTCACATATTTCCTTCCAGTAGTTTTTTTTTTTTTTTGCTTTTTCACAGGTCCACCGTGTATGGCAGAAGGTGCCTATCCCATTGCCACATTTCCAACATTTGTTTGATATGTTTTATAGCACTTAGAAGTAAAGTATAAGAAATCTTTGATTAACCAACATCTTAACTGTCTATTTTATAATTATATAAATAATCTGTGAGCATTATTTTTGTTTTCTTTATGTTGAACTGTATTTTATTTTACTTTCTTCACTAGTCTTTCCAAGCCTTTGCTATTTTCTCCAAGTAGCATGGTGCTATCTGCCTATCTTCAGTTGTTGATATATTTTTCATCCAATTTTCATGCCTCCTTCCTCAGCATCCAATCCAGTTTTGCATATTATAAATTCAACATACAAGTTAAACAAAAAGGAGGATAAAATGCAGCCTTGTGTGGCCCCCTTACCAAACCATTCTATTTTTCATTAGGAAACATAAAACATGTAATCAGCAGATAATCAACACTCATGAAAATCTCTTAATAACAAGGAAGGACTTTCTTCATCCTCTGATGGAACAGCATAAGGGAAAGGGAAAGATAGATTTCTCTGAATAAATAATTCTAAAGTTTTGGGGGCTGAATCCCATGTTAACTGATCATGGTGCTGTGCCTTCTAATAACAGTAGATGGGCTCACATGATCCTGCCACTGATGCAGCAACAGCGATCAAACGTTTTGTAAGTGTATTTTCATTAATTTTGTGAAATGAGCATTTGGGCTAACTTCCACCTCTAATGACATTAACAACTTTGTAAGATGGCCACCGGCATTACCTGCAGAGGAGTGTGGGGAACCCACCACCCCACTCCCTGCATCACCTGGCTCCAACCGAGGGCAATCAGATGCGGGGAGCATGAGTATGCATGGTGCGTGTGGCTTCCCCCATGGGTTGCAATGGCAACACAGAAGCCCTCCTGTGTTGCCCCAGCAGTGGCATGCCAGATCCACCCCCCTTTACTCATGAAGCTGTGCTGGTGTCATGTGATGGGAGCCAGCCGCCTTGCTGGGTGATGGCGGCTAAATTGGTGCATGTTGCTGAATTTAGCCCCATGTGAAGAGGTCATAAGAATTACCTTCCATCTTGTCTCCTACATGCTGGATCCAGAACTGCAATGGTTTATATTATGCATCTTTGGATCACTCTTTTGTACTAACTGGATATACATTAGTAGTAACCTGCTAGTAGTTCTGTATATATGAATAGATATTTTTATTTTTATTTTTTATTTCATATACTTCTACCCCGCCCTTCTCAACCCCCGAGGGGGGATTCAGGGCGGCTTACAAAATGGCACAATTCGATGCCTACACAATAATACAATAAATCTATAAAAACAGCAGTTAAATGGTTAAACAATTAAAACAACAATATATATCACAGTCAATAGCCAATCTCAAGCACAGCGTTTGCCAACTCAGAGTTCATACTTCGTTCCACATTATCTATTCCTATCCGTCGTGGCAGTCCTTTATTTATATGCCAGATTGCCCAATATATAGGGCCTTTCCCCAATGTAATCCTTTATATGACTTTGTTGAAATGGAAACATAGTCCTATTTGATATCTCGTTTATTTATTTTCCCATGACATTTGTTTTTATTTGTTTTTAATACAGTGCTTGCTTAATCTGTTGGGGGGTGAAATGAGATTAAATGCTGGAAATAAAAACTGTTAGCCTGGAGTTAATAGGATGGTATTTGTCAGCTTTGGTACAGGGGTTATGCATTTCAAAATTCATTGGATGTTTACTTGAAAATAAATGTCCAGAAAATACCTGAAAGGGTTTGTATTTTCAAAATTCTATGTGTTTATGAGCCTGTGTGTGTGTATAGTTTTCACATTGGTTTATAGAGCACTTCTGCCAGCTTTTGATAGCCATCAAAGGTGGATCTGTGTGTAATTTTGTAGCTGAAAAATAATGTGTGGAGATAGAGATACGGCAATAGCTTTTTTTGCTGTAATATCTCATTACAGAGCTTCGGGTTATCTGAATCATTTAAAGCATCACTTAAAACTAGCTCCCTGGCATTCCAGAGCTAAATCTTCTTGGCTTTCAATTCATTTAAATTTCATTTCACACACTGCAAGTTAACATTAATACTTGTAAAGCATTGGCATCTGTATCAATCAAATGTTTATTCATTTAAAATTGGATTGTCTTCATATCATTTCATCCTACAATCTAATCTTCAGCATACTATCATTACCCTCCCCTCCTTTCTGTACTACCCCCTATGCAGTATACTTTTGGTTCTGCTACTATAGCTTCCATCTCCTCCTCCTCCTGTTCCTCCTTCCTGTTCTTTGACTTCTTCCATTCGTCCTCTCCCACTCCTCCAGTAGTGGGATGCATGTGTTAAGGCAGTGGTTTTCAACCTGTGGGTCCCCAGATATTTTGGCCTTCAACTCCCAGAAATCCTAACAGTTGGTGAACTGTTTGTGATTCTTGGGAGTTGTAGGCCAAAACACCTGGGGACCAACAGGTTGAGAACCACTGTGTTAGGGGGAACCACTGTGTTAGAGGCTGCCACTAAAGATTGCCAAAGGTGATGGCCCAGCTGCTATCATATTAACATGGTTTGCCTGCTTTGTGTGATAAAGTTCTTATAGCACTTTCATAACACTTAAATGCCATGGTTCATCCTGTTGAATCCAAGAGTTTGCAGTTCTGTGAGGAATTTAAAACTATTTTTAAGGAGCTGTAGTGCTGCAGAAACCACAGATCCCAGTATTCAATAGGATGCATCCATAGCAGTTTCCAGGACCAAAATTGTGTAGTGTGAAAGAGACCTGAACATGATGGGCTGTAGATTTTGAATGTTCATTTTTTTAAAAAATAGATCCCTTTCCATCTTTTATACACCATTCTTCTCCTTTACTGTAAGGAAAATAAATGGAGTATTGACCCCCAATCATAAGACAGTTAAAATAAGTTGAGCAACAGTACAGACACATACAAAATGGCAGATGTGCTCAGAAGAACAAGCTGCAATGAAAAATATAAACCAGATGACATGTGTTTTAGATATTTTCAAGGAGTTAACAGGGGAAGCAATAATAATGATGCCAGAAAATGGTAGAGACAAAAGATACTGGCGTGCATTTCCCCCTTTCTTTCAGGATAATGAGATTCACATAGAGCTCTACAATGGAAGCTGGCACTTGTCATGGGTGCATTGAGCGAAATTGCTATAAAAGCAGGTCACTTTAAAGGCAGGGGGGTGTCCCAGTTTTCCCTTTCTGAATTCTCATTTCTTGACTAACATGATTGGAGAGGTGGCAAATGGTACTGAGCAGCCTGCTTCCCCACAATTCTGACAAGACACAAACCACAGTGTCACTTTTTAATGATTCCTCAGCTGGAGGAGCGATGGCAATTCCTTTCCCTAACCCACCTGGCATGAATCCTCTTCTCGTTTCCCATCAATATATGTATTCCTAGAATCAGTTTTAAATTGCATTTTCACCCTCCCCTTCTTCTTTTTTTTTTCTTCCTTTAATTAAAAATTGGATCTGTTGCTTTTAATCTTTTTGAATAGCATCTCTTTAGCCAAGAGTGACATAATCTGACTGTGGCTCAGTTCCTTCAGCTGTTTTAACTTGGCTTGATGAGGGCTGTTCTGTTGAGAAGGAGTAAAAAGCCAGCTTTTCCCACTTCCTGGCTTAGTGTAAATGGCTGCTAAAATCTAGCCGCTTTTAGCAATCCAAGGTGATTCTCAAGACTGTTGTGACCTGCTGATTATTCTTTCATTTTAATTTATTTAATGACAATGTGCCTTGTGTGTATCGCAGGATCTTAGGCACCATGCAATGTGGATTAAAATAAAATATAGTGGGGCTTTCAGATGGAGCCCCACAGGAAATTTGATTGTGTCGTATAATGGAAGCTGGCAGGCTCTGTCTTATTGGCTCTGCCCCCAATTTAACCCCATGTGATGAGGTCATGTGTATATCACAAGCTGAACATGAAATAACAATTTTTAAAGATTTTTTTTAATTTTCAAAATTATTGTGAATAGTGCTACACAAAATTATACAATCAAAACATTTTCCATTGGGGACATAGTTACCCCTGTCCCTGCAGAACAAACCGGAAGGCAGCACCTCTTCCCCCCTCCCTTCCCTTTCCCCTCCTTCTTTTTCTTGTCTCCCCCCTTTCCCCTTCCCTTCCCCCTGCCCCCTTGTCCCTTCTTTCCTGCCCCATTCCCAATACTTCACTTTCCTTTTCCAACTTTCTCTCTAAAACGATCACGTTGTTCTCCCACTTTCACTGTAAACCTTTGGAAATTATAAAAAAAATAATTTTAAAAAAACATTTTCCATTGGTAAAACATGTTTACATCATTTCCCATCTTTCTCCCTCCCTCCTGTCCCTGGGAACAGTTTACAAATTTTACTGTACTTATTACAATTGTTCAATCATGAGGATAATCTAATTTAATACCTTATATTTATCTTTCTCCTTTATTTTGTAAATTAAGCATTTCCATTTTGCTTCCCATGGCTTTCTGGTCTGGCCCATCCTGTAGTAACTTTTCCTTTTGCTAATGTGGTCTTGGAGAAGGTAGTCTGCTAAATATTTATACCATGTTTTTGGTGTCCCATTTCTTTTGGTCCTTCCAGTCTAAAGTGACTGAGGCTTTAATTACATCTAACATGTAAAGTATTATTCCCTCCCATTCTTTATATCCTCCCTTTGCTTTCAACTTTTTGGAGGAAAAATTGTATCTTGTTCCAATCTATTTTTATCCCCAATAGTTCCTCCATTTCCTTCTTAATTATTTTATGGAACTTTTGTATTTTTTCACAATCCCATCACACGTGGGTGTATGATCCTGTTTTCCAACATGAGATAACAATTGATATGTGTGTATGCATGAATGCCCCAAAAATATGGTGATCCCATTGATTTGATAGGGTTTCTTAGAGAAAGAACATTGAGAGGTATGATGTATATCCAAAAAAAATCAAGGTAATTCTGGACTGCATCAACCACTGACTAATGTCTGGATCAAGGAGAGAAAAGAAGTGTCTAGTGATGTTTAATCAAAATGACTAGATTTCTGGAAACCAGGCTCCCTAAGCAAACTCACTTAGGGAGCTAGGTATATTTAGCTTGGAGTAGAGAAAACCAAAAGGTGACATGGTAGCTATCTTTAAATCTCTGAGGGGATGTCATATAGAAGATAGATTGGGCTGGTTTCCTGCATCTTCAGAGACTGGAACATGGGTCAGTGATTCAAATTACAAGAGAGTACACCTGACTTAAACATTAGGAATAACTTTCTTACTGTCAGAACTGTTCAACAGTGGAATAGATGGTCTTGGAAGATGAAGGGCTCTCCATCTTTGCAGCATCCTTCAGGAATACTTTAATTGACAAGAAGGCATTTGTGTTTCCTTTTCACTCTAACATTCTGTGACTGTTTTGATGTATTTCTTTTGGTGTATGTGTAACCTGGAGTAACAGTATACATCAGGCCAGTAGGCTTGCTGGCTAAATGATTCTGGCAATAGTAGCCCATTTTTCCAACCTCTAGTATATATTTAGTACATGAGGTAGCACATCTGTTTCTCTATTTCTTTTTAGTTCCAAATCTCTTCAACTCAAACTGTGAACTCACTCTGTCTATTTTGCTCAGCTGGACTTTGATTTTTCCATTACCTTCTGCTTATTCATAATGATGTTATATTTACTTTTACTACCCCCTTTCTCTTCAGTAAATGTAATATGTGAAAAGACATTCAAGCAGCCAGTTTAATTACATGTTGTTCACAATAATTGGTAGGATGTTAATTCCATCTGCTCATAACTCTTTATGCTCTGCATTCCTGCTAGGATCTTTTTATTGCCTCTATAAATCCTGTTGCTGCACCTTACCGTCAATCATATGCTTTGAGGTTTATTGAAAAATAGCATTTGTGGCAGCTTTGCCGATACCCCTGAGAAATAAATGGCTGATCAATAAAAATAAGTCAAAGGGATTCCCAAAATGTGTGCCTCAACTCTCTGCTCCCCCTCAAGTCACAGTCTTTTGTGTTTAAGCCAGAGATTGGAAAAGTTTATTTTTTAGACTATAATGAAATAATGGAGTACAATGACAAGACATCAGATTCTCATTTTGATATCATCGAACATTTCACAGTTGAAAACTATGGCACATGTGTCCAAGCATTTAGTCACGATGGCAAAAGTTGTGAGAAAGTGCATATGAGCTACTTAGAGATTTAAACTCCTTTCTTGTAATTCCTTCCCTTCATCTATAATTATGATTCTGTTCTTCTGTCCTTGAATCTCTAAACAAATGGATCTCTATCTGGGAAAGTCTTGGCATAAAGAGAGAAAGAACAAACAAGAAAAAACATTTTTCTACAAGAAAAGGTCAGAAACATAACACTATGTAACAGGATTTTTGTTCCTGGGTTATGAATGCCATTTCCTAATTGGTTCTGTTATAAAAACATGGAAATGTTTCATTACACTACAACAACTTTGTTTTTGTGGGACATCCTGCAGCACATTTTCCTATAGTTTTTCAATGAATAGAGTCTTAACCAATTCAACATAGTTTGTAGCAGCCACAAAAATGGAGTTTTACAAAGTAAATATCACACTATTAAATAGGAAATAGCACATTCAAGCCAGGAACAGAATGTTTTTCAAATTTTGTTACATAGCATAATCTGTGTCATTCCTTTTGCCCACCTGGCAGATCTTTACAAAGTTTGCTTTGCATTTAGACTCCTAAATGGTGAACAATCAAACTATAAGCTGTTAAAACAGAACTATTCCTTTTCCGTTTTTCATAATCCCATCTTTTAGCAGAGGGGTCAAAATACTATTGCTGCTGCCCCGAGCAAACATGCTGAAGTTGCTATGTGAAGCATCTACTTCCTTGGTAAGATAGACTACAAGGAAAGATAGAATTAGGAATATTTGGACACATTTCTGTTTGTTCCAACGCACCTGGGTGCTTTCATATTTAACAATCTACTTTAACTGCAATGACAATATCATGTGGGATCCTTGGGTGGCACATTCTCTGACTGAGAATTTTACATTTGTTGTTGTTGACTGTCTTCAAGTACTTTCTGACTTGAATGCCATGTACACTAATGGTGTTAAATAAATACATAGAACACAGAAGGAAGGCAGGCAGGCAGACTATAACTGTGTATTGTGAAAAGCCTTAGAGTCAAATAGCAACAGTAGTTCATCCCAGGAGTGTGTTCTTGAGAAACCAAAATTTCAATATAATGTTATCATTTGTTCCTCCCAAGATTACTGCCTTGGGATACTCAATTTTTATAAGGAAACATTTTTAACCCAGCCATTGCACAACACAGACCTGTGCCGGATCATCATATGTATAATGTAGGTGGCATTGCAAATGGGAAACAACCCATGCCAATTTAAAAATGGCACACACAAATGTACTAGTAGGTTGACTCTTGCATGAGAAGAACCATCTGATGATATTACACTTTGCACTACATAGCAAAGCAAGTGATAGTTAAGGTAATGGTTTTCCCCTGACATTAAGTCCAGTCATATCCGACTCTGGATTGGTGTTCATCTCCATTTCTAGGCCGAAGAGCCAGCATTGTCCGTAGACACCTCCAAAGCCATGTGGCTGGCATGACTGCATGGAGCACTGTTACTTTCCCGCCAGAGTGGTACCTATTAATCTACTCACATTTGCATGTTTTAAACTGCTAGTTTGGCAGAAGCTGGGGCTAACAGCAGGAGCTCACGCTGCTCCCTGGATTCAAACCTGCGACCTTTCAATTAGCAAGTTCAGCAGCTCAGCGCTTTAATACACTGTGCCACTGGGGGCTCCCAGTGATAGAAATAAACTAATTAAAATCAGTTAATATCAGTTAAGAAAAAAAAGGCAACATTAAATTAAATATATTTATTTTCAACTAAAGTGATTGATTTAAGTTGAGGTCAAAAACTAACTGAGATCTCTCTTTTGCTTTATGTATTTGGTCTAAGAAACAGAGCTAGTAAAAATACCCATCACTGAAGTACCCTAGTCATTTAAATGCAAATATAAGAATGTTTTGGTTTTTCGTAGAGTTGTGTTCAATATTCAGTGAGATATCCTAACATGAACAGATAACATATAAAGGTCTATTCAATATTGCATACTCTTGAAAATATATGTGGGGAGCAGTATCAGTGGATGGGCTGAATCCTATTGTTTCATTCAATTAGGGAAGATCCATTAAACAAGTGGGATTTTTCTATACATTGGCACACCATTCAACAAGTGATGTATTGGATCTACTATAGTCAGGACTAATCTGTAGGATTTTAGTCAATGTCACTAGATTTCAAGGATCACAAGTCTTGAGTGAGTAATACCATTTTGTCAGCAACCATTGCATTTCTTATGCATCACTGCATTTGTAGAGATCATCTCTTCTTCTGCTTCCCCTCTGAATCTTTTATTGCTATGTTTTATAGCTAAGGATGATCCTGAAAATCTGTATAGCACAAAGTGCAAGCTTTTGATTTGAATACAGATTGCTCAATTTGCATAATTAGATACAATAATAGAGTAATTAAATCAGGAGGCTTTAACTATCGACTTTTGCAAGTTGAAGTAACACCCAGGGCCACTTCCTTTGATACACATTTGAAATAGTAGGAGTCTTCCTATAAGACGTGGCTCTATTATGGATGTAATAACTCAGGTCCAAAGCTCATTTAAGGTGCATGCTCATAGAGCTCCAAATAACATGTGCACATCCTTACGGAGTTCCAAATAGTTTGTTGTTCATTCGTTCAGTCGTCTCCGACTCTTCGTGACCTCATGGACCAGTCCATGCCAGAGCTCCCTGTCGGCCGTCACCACTCCCAGCTTCAAGGTCATTCCAGTCACTTCAAGGATGCCATCCATCCATCTTGCCCTTGGTTGGCCCCTCTTCCTTTTTCCTTCTACTTTCCCCAGCATAATTGTCTTCTCTAGGCTTTCCTGTCTCCTCATGATGTGGCCAAAGTACTTCAACTTTGTCTCTAGTATCCTTCCCTCCAGTGAGCAGTCAGGCTTTATTTCCTGGAGGATGGACTGGTTGGATCTTCTCACAGTCCAAGGCACTCTCAGCACTTTCCTCCAACACCACAGCTCAAAAGCATCTATCTTCCTTCGCTCAGCCTTCCCTAAGGTCCAGCTCTCACATCCGTAGGTTACTATAGGGAATACCATGGCTTTGACTAGGCGGATCTTTGTTGCCAGTGTGATGGCTCTAGTCTTTACTATTTTATCGAGATTGGACATTGCTCTCCTCCCAAGAAGTAAGCGTCTTCTGATTTCCTGGCCACAGTCTGCATCTGCAGTAATCTTTGCACCTAGAAATACAAAGTCTGTCACGGCCTCCACAATTTCTCCCCCTATTTTCCAGTTGTCAATCATTCTTGTTGCCATAATCTTGGGGTTTTTTTATGTTTAGCTGCAACCCGGCTTTTGCGCTTTCTTCTTTCACCTTGTAGAAGCTGACATAATGTTGGATAGTTAGTCTATATGTGTATTTTTAGATGATTTCTCATCTCTTCCTCAGAATGGGAAGTTCTTCTTCTGTAGTAATTACAAAGTGAAAATTCTCTGTACTGGAACCATGGTTTCAGGCAAAATGTTTTAAAACATTGTGGGAAAATTGTGGACCACAGTCTGTGTGTGATTTATGGATTCCATTGAAGCCCTCACTCATCCTCCCGATACCATGCCCAATCTCTCAATTTCACAAAATTAGTAGATTAGTAATTTAACCCCCCCCCCCCAAACTCTACCATATGCTATTTCCAGAAAAACACTGCTTCCCTCGAAAAATGGTAACAGGAAAAAATTCAAAGTCATTTTCTATCACCGTTTTGAGAAAACAAACAGAAGAAAACAGTAGTATTTGGTTTGTTGTAAGCAGATATGGTTTGTGAGTGGGTTTGTGTCAGGAAATTGATCCCACTTGCATTTGCCCAAGCCTTCTTAAAACATGACTCTGAGACTGGTGTGTATGCACAGATATTAAATAACTCAAGATATAAAGAAGCAGATTTTGGGGGGACTAAAAATGTCTCATAGCAATAACAAAATAAAACAACACAGCCACATGTACAGAAATGTGATGTTACAATGTGATAGGCTATACCATCATCCTTGCCCATGTAGTTGGGGCACTCCTCTGGATGTGGAATAAATCATCTTCCACTGAAGTTGGCCAATGGCTAGTGGTTTCCTGAAATCAGAGAGAAAACTGCAGTGTTTAGATTCCAGGGGAGTTACTGATTTCTCACTTTCAGTCCCTTACAAATAAACATGGATGTCTTCGTAGACAGGCAGCCTGTCAATCTTAATAGCAGGCAAGTTGAGCTTTATCTGTCTTTAACCACACTTGATCCACAGCAGCAGCATAGGCTTTGCTGCTACTGATGTAGACAGGGAAAGATATGTTTCTGGGATGAATGTTTGATTCACAAACCACTTTGCCAGACTATATTGGTGTCTGCATAGTCACATTATACAAATCCAAACTACTTCCAAAGGAACTTGAGCAGGAGAAGGAGGTGTATTCGGTTCAGAGAAACTGTTTAACCCCCCCCCCCCCCCCAGTATATAGTTTTCTGATACAATGGCAGCCTGGCATTGTCACCTTCTGGAAGGGTTCCAAATGCATGTTTATGAGTGTTAATAGGAATAGAGATGCCAGGGCTCTCAGGGTCAAAGTGTCAGGACTTTTTGAGTAGTAGGGACTATATCATTTCTTTCCTCCTTCTCAGGTTAGCTGCAATTTCCACAGTAGCTAGAGGGAAATGGCTTTTCCAGCAACAGTGTATTGTTATGTGCTATCACTACTAATCATCCAAAGTATTTTAGACTGGCTGAAATTTTGTAGGATAGGAAAAGGAAAAGAGTATGGGAAGGGAAATGACTGCTTCTCTGACTTTTCATCACTAAGAGGAGCCACAAAGGAGTTTATTGCATACGTTTCCATATAGCATATGCTTGCGTTCCTACAAGGTTGGTGGAGTGGTGCTCAGGTGTGTGTGTGGGGGGGGGGGGGGGATGACAATTTTCCTTGGAAATAAATATTCTGCACCTAAATTTCCTTCATTCCACTAATTTCTGGTATTGCAGCATTTTACAACTTGTGTTGATTGTATAGAGTAGGGCTCCCCAAACTAAGGTCCATGGACCAGATGTGGCCATCCAAGGTAATTTACCTGCTCCCACTTTAAACTTAGGGTTGTCTTAATTCTGAAACAACTTGAAGGCACACAGTAACCACTATCCTAATTAACTTGATACGTGCAGTGTTCATAGGAATTTGTTTTTCTTTTCAAACTATACTCCCCTCCCCCCCCCTCCCCAACAGTCTGAGGTACCATGAACGGGCTCTTTGTTTTAAAAGTTTGAGGACTCCTGTTATAGAGCTATAGTTTAGGAATCCCAAGAAAAAAGTGTAAGCACAGTTGCAAAGGGACTATAAACACACCAAATAAAAAGGTTCTGGGATGAATGAATGTCACTGTCTTGCTCTTGTTACATATTTAAGTACTGAAGGAAAGGGAGCAATATCCATAGAGACAGCCCTGGCTTGATGAGCCCGAATGAACTTCACACTGACTATTGAGTTGCTCCAGAGCTCCCATTTTGTCCCATTCTTAGGTCTGATCCAAGTTTTATACACTACTAAGATGAAAAACAAAACCTTCTTCTTCATATTATTTTTCCAGAGGAGAGGCTTTCTTCTCAAGAGCTCTGTCTGCATTAGTTTCCTTTTTTGGTTCTAGATCTGTACAGCATAAGCTCTTCTCTCACTTGAAATTGCTAATAAACAAGCATCTATCCTCCCATGACGCCTACCAGGGATTTTCCTCTTTCTGCCCAGCTGTTCTTCTCTTTCACAGATACAGACTCCTGATTGTCTAGGGGCAACATGTGCTGTGAGACTAACTCTATATGAGTTCCACCCCAACCCACTTCTTCACATTATGCTTTGGGGGCACTCAATTGCTTCGGCAGTATTCCAGATTCCTCTGCTAAAAATCAGGCTCAGACCTTCTGAGTATTAATGTCATGGACTAGCTTGCCTCACATCATGTCTTCTGACCTATGGTGAGGCCATATCACTCTGATACATATACAGTCATCAACGGGGCTTTAGCCAAGCATTAACATCCTCACAGCTGCTGCCTTCTGTCAGAAAATTGCAGCATAGCTTGTCCTGGATGCCAAGAAACTGTGTCACTGAATGCAAACATTTGCTTGAAATAACATATTGTGAGTTACTTTTCTCTGGTTTGCCCCTGACCTTGGAGGTTTGGATGATAAGGTGACATAGGTGGGTGGGTAAGAGGGTGAAATAATATGTTTCTTAGTATAGGGTTTAAAAGAACCACTCTGTATTAAAACTAGGTCCTTCTCTGAGCTGAACGTGATGAAATGTCAGTTCATATTTCAGCCAGGCCATGGAGGACAGGTAACCAGGGTGCCTTTGAAGCAAATTAGGAGAATCACCACCTTTTTTTGTCTTTTCTGTTTACTCTCCTAGTAGAAGTTGAGTATCCCTTACTGAAGGAAGCTGATGTATACTGTGTTTTGGAATTTCACCCCCAGTTTATATGATACAGTTTGAGAATCCCTTATTCTGAAATCTAAAATTGTCCACATGAGTGTCTAATGGTTCAATGGACATATTTTTGTTTAATGCACAAAATTATTTAAAATGTTGCATAAAGCCTATTCGGTCAATTTTAACTTGCAGCGTAACATGGAGTTCCACCTTTAGTTCTGTCTGAAGATTTACAAAACCTCAAGAATTAAATTAGAGTGAGTTTGGTTTTGTATCAGAAATAGCCACAGGAACAATGTTCTGAAAATGAATGCTTTTCTTCTAACTAGAAGGTTATCCTGGTCCTGAAGGTAATGATACCGCCAGTCCAGCCTGTGCCGAGGACTGCAAGGTAAATGGACCAAGCCCAGGGAAGTCTTCCTAAAATGCTAAATAATTTGCAACCTGACAGCCCCAGTCCTATAATTAAATGGGGGAAATAATTCCAAACCCTCCTCATCCGGTATTGCACTTTCCCCCCTTTTATAGACATAATTACTCTCTTCTGCTAAATTAATCCAGCCGGATCCCAGGTAGAATTATATCTGTAAAAACACATTTTCAAATTAAGAGAAAGAACTAAATAGAGTAAGTGGGGGAAAGAATATAGACATGAAAAACAGGATGACACTCAGGGTTTTCTAAAATCATTTTTTTTAAAAAAAAATCTCAAAGGCTTTTATAACTTTCATAAATGGCAGTAGCCTTTGTGTTTTGTAGCTATTTCAATGTGGGCAGAAAAAATATGGCTGTTTTAGGGACGTAGGAGGGTTGGATCCAGCTTACAGAGCAGAGTCACCTGGAGATGAATCACATTTAAAGCTCATCTGAAACTGTTATTTCACTGTCACTCCTATGGAAAACATAATATATAAAATATAGTCCCTTCATTCCCTTTTCCTCTCAGTTTGACCTCCCCTGGAGAAATTAATCAATTTGGAATGAAATTGCTCTTGACCTTTGTTTTACATGGGAGGTCATTCCAAGAGTATCAGGGTTGAATAGCCTTGGCCTGAAGAGGAGAAAGGAAGCCAGAATGACAGAAGGAAGGGTGAAGCAAACAACTTTTTGGAAAGGGCAAAATGGATGAATTGAGGGAACCAAGGAGAGGTCTCAGTGAGTGATTTAGACTTCATGGAATCCTAGAGGAACCCCATGGGCCATCAAGCCCAACCCTACAGTCAGTGCAGGATCTACAGCTAGAATATCCCCAGCAGGTAGTGGTCCAGCAACACAAATGATCAGCCACTGCCAAAGGGGACAGAGAGTTTCATCTATGCTGACAATCATGCCATCACCGCTCAGGCAGGGAGCTCTGAAATGATTAAACAGAAGCTCTCCAAAGCTCTAGGTCAGGGGTCCTCAAACTAAGGCCCGGGGGCCAGATACGGGCCTCCAAGGTCATTTACCCGGCCCTCTCTCAGGGTTAACCTAATTCTGAAATGACTTGAAAGCACACAACAACCACAATTTCATCTCATCAGCCAAAAACAGGCCCACACTTCCC
Organism: Anolis sagrei; assembly: GCF_037176765.1. Lineage (NCBI taxonomy): Eukaryota > Metazoa > Chordata > Lepidosauria > Squamata > Anolidae > Anolis > Anolis sagrei. Next base: position 30,357,984 of record NC_090022.1, on the reverse strand, counting down.
ATTGAAATACTAATAAGTTTATATTTGTTAAAATTGTTCTTCATTTTAATTATTTATTGTTTTTAAGTATATATATATTTGCACTACAAATAAGATATGTGCAGTATGCATAGGGATTCATTCATTTTTTTTCAAATTATAATCCAGGCCTCCAACAGTTTGAGGGACTGTGACCTGGCTCTCTGTTTAAACAGTTTGAGGACCCCTGCTCTAGGTCAAGGCTCCTCAAACTAAGGCCTGGGCCTCCAAGGTCATTTACCCAGCCCTCACTCAGGGTCAACCTAAGTCTGAAATGACTTGAAAGCACACAACAACAACAACAACAACAACAACAACAACAACAACCCTATCTCATCAGCCAAAAGCAGACCCATAATTTCCATTTCAATACGAATAAGTTTATATTTGTTAAAAATGTTCTTCATTTTAATTATTGCATCATTTTAAATTGTTTTTGCACTACAAATAAGATATGTGCAGTGTGCATAGAAATTAATTTTTTTTTCAAATTATAATCCGGCCCTCCAACAGTTTGAAGGACTACGACCTGGCACTCTTTTTAAAAAGTGTGGGGACCCCTGCTCTAGGTGCTCTAACTGCCTATTCCAGGGAAAACCAGCTGATTCCTAAACTATCTAAAATGCAGACGTGTGCTTTTAATCTTAAGAACAAACAAGCAGGGTATGGTTTAAGTTTGTGATTACATCCTTGTCTACATGTCTGCCCTGTGAACAAGCTAGTAAATGCCTGCACGGGATTCGAGTACCCATCTAACCCATCATGCTGGTTTTTATGTTAGATAGGATCTCCTGGAACCTCACAAGCAAAATACAGCCACATCTTCAATCTTCCCTTGCTTATCTTTTCCCTACCACCTATTTTGCATTGTAAAAGTAAACACAGGGACTGTCTTGCCTTTCTTTGTCTTATATACATCCCTCCAATAGTCTTTTGCATTGAACAGTGGAGAAAAAATGTTTTAAAATGTGTTTAGAGAGGGATGACCAATAAGATCAAAAGCGTTGAAACCTAGTCTCATGAGACCGAAATAGCTGGATATGTTTAGGTTGGAGAACATAAAACTAAGAGATGGCATGATTGCTATTTTTAAATATCTGAAGCAATGCCATGCACAAGATGGAGGAAGCTTGTTTTCTATTACTACATCGACAAGAACAAGAAACAATGGATTAAAATTAAAAGAAAAGATGTTCCATCTTAACATTAAAAAGAATGTATTTACTGTAAGAACTGTCCTGTGATGGAGTAGACTATCTTGGAAGGTAGTAGATGCTCCATCTCTGGAGTGCTTTAAATAAAAGATTGGATGGGCATTTTTAGAAGTGCTTTAGTCATCCATTTGTGCATGGCAGGGAACTGGAATAGACGGTCTTTAGGTTCTTTTCCAAATCCAATATTTGATTAATCTATAGATAAATAAATAAATTGCCCTACAGATCTTGTCTCTTTTACCCTACATGAACAATATTCCATGGTGTATTAGCTCTGACCCTAGTTCTCCTCAAAAGATTTTTCATCCTGCTTTACAAGTGAATTCCCCAAAGCAGCTTGCAACACTCAAAAACTCTAATCAATCAATAACTTGACACTGGAGGTGAGCAACCTTTGGTTGTCCATGTGTTTTGGATTTCAGTTATTCAGCAGCCCTATCTTAGCATGGGGAGTAGTAAGGGATTTGAGGATTTATAGTCCAAAATGTCTGGGTCAAAAGTACCTGTCTTTCATTTTAAAGAATAGTCTCTCCCTTTCTGTCCCCACCCTCTCTCTCTCTCTCTCTCTCATACACACAATCCAGATTATATCAGGTTGCTTTAATTCTACAGTGTAGAACCAACTTTAATTACTTCATCTCCTCAGGACAATTTCCCCATGCTCTTCCAGTGAATTGGCACACACAAACTTCTCTTTTGTGCTGGAAAATTAGTCCAACAACTTGAAATATCAACTGAGTGAATAACCATCACAGCATCACCATTACATTATGAACACCATAAAGAGGCATATACTGTGTCTAAAACCCATTGTTTCCTTTCCTTGTCCTGAGGCATGTTTTCATGGCTATACTGTAGTCACTGTTTTAGAACCCAGACGCCTTAAAGAGCCAGACTATTTCCAAAAGCTAAAGGGACTCAGAGACACTTAACTCAGTGCCTCTGGTCAAAACTCAAAAGTAGCAACCAGTTCTAGTTCAAAAGGTAAACTGAATCAATAATCCGGATTATCTGGAGAAAAAATCCGGATTAAAACAAAGTGCTCCAAAAGTCATGCAAAATAACACAGCAAATAAAGGGTTAACAAGCCAAAAGCCACAAGGAAGAAAACGTAGTCAAACAAAGTCCGAGGTTGTAGTAAGCCAAGTCCAAAGTTTCAGAGACTACTTTTATTTTACACCTCATCATCCGAAGATGAGCTGACCTCCGCCCCGTCATTATCTCTTACAGCTAGCCTTGACTCCACACGTGAACTCCGACGCCCATCCCTCCAACTCCTCCATCTTCTGTCAAGACTTAGATTCCCCCAAGACTCAGAAGTATTTCCCAACTGCCAATCCCCACCACCAGAAAACCCCACAAATGTGTCACTAGATGTTGGCTCTGCACATACATCTTGTACCTCTTTTACCTTAGTCCAGTCCAATGTGTCATCCCCATCCTCATCACTCCCAGTCCCATCACTCCCAGAGAAACCCATAAATGACTCTTCATCTGTGGGAGCAGTAAGTATATCCTGGATCCTCGTCCTTTGTTACTCCTCATCACACTCCTGCTCCCGAGTAACCCGATTTCCCCTTCAAGTGTCCACACTACTGGTAGCATTGTTACTCGCAGGCTCTACTACAACACACTGGCTCTCAAGATGAACTCAAGATGAACTAGCATTTCTCCCTGGAGGAAGAATTGGGCACAGCTCTAAGGTATAATTATTAAAGATCAGTAAGTCAAACCAGACCTCTACTATTCTGAATTCAATCCTGAACAACAGATATGATTTAGTTTTATGTCCTTTTCTCCAGGGAGCCATATAGCAATACTATAGCTCAAAGTACTCTCTCACCAGACTTTTACAAATTTGCTATCTTGTGTACTTTAATACCTTCGTGGTGTCTTTCAACACTGGTTTTTCTATGTTATTCTTCAGCACTACATATCTAATTGAACCAAACATATAAATTGCATTGCTTTGGGGTGAAAAAAATAACCAGCTTTGAAGCAGGATATAAAAGTGATGGACAAAGCTACCATTCAGTAATGCCTTGTCCGTCTCCTTCTCCTCAGGATACAATTTCCAAAGAATAATCTCTACTTAGCCCTGCATTGACCTTGAAGGTGTCTTTTCCTAATTCAATACATCGACTTCCATTTCAGGTATAATTTCCTTTTGTGTGAACTGAGATCTTAGTCTCTCCTTAAGTGCACAGATAATAAAATCTAACCACAAAACTGTTGATCTTAGTACAATCACTGGTTTTAATGATATCTCATACAACTTTTCTGACTTGGATTCAAATACCTCTTCTTCATATTATGAGGAAGAAAATGATTGCACTTTCTAATGGAATTTTCTGAACATACTGCTTTACATTCTGTTGTAACATTTTGGTGCACTGGAAATAACCGATTACGGTACAAGCACAAATAAATAGTTGCTTGTTTTTAGCTCCCAATATCTCCCTAATTCATTTCAGTTCTAATTTAATTGGAAACTACTCTATTTATATAATATACCTCTAATGTTATAGATACTTTTAAATTTGTGGCATGTGTTGCCTCACTAAGGATGGACGTTTGCTATCATGCCAAGTCTTTAAAACTTTGTTTGTGTTTTTAAATACATTTTAACTGTACCCTCAACTTGCTTCTGACACAATAAATACTAGGGATGGAAGGAAAATAATGCATGGTTCAAATGCTGGATTTTTCTTCTGTCTTCTGCTCTGTGATGACTACTAAGGTGGTGACAATTTGGACATGAGAAGAGTGAAGGGGATTTAGACATTAGAAGAATATTAATATAAGCATTGGATGTTAAAGAAACTGCATTGAACAGTCAACCTAAAAACTATGAGGCAACAAGCTTTTGATGATAACTGAAATAAATCAGGAAAGGTAGAAATAGATTGTGAACTAAAATGGGAGGATGAAGGGGAAAGAAAATGGCAGTGCATGTGGTAACCCAGGGATGCTTGCATCCCTTTATTTGTGTATCCTCTTGCTAGGCAAATGCCTCCAAAAGAGCAAGTTGACACTGTGTTGGTTACATTGCATTTTCTGTTTACCTTATAAAATGGTATATATGACCAATTGACTCCTAGACAGTTTGACTTCTATCTTGTTTGTTAGCTTGATTAAATTTTCTAAGCTCACCATTTGACAGTAGTGACTTGGGAACCTTGGCAAACTATATTAGGATGTAAGAACTTGTGGTCCAGGTCTCCCATTCTGTTGATTCTACTCTGTTGAGAGGCAGGGAGACTGAAATGCATTTCTTTCTCTAAATAAAGTTGGATCTTTGATTCACCAGGCATAGTCTTCTAATTTCTGAGTTCCCATTAGACCAATGCTTTGCAACACAGGCTAGGAATTTAAGGGCATTCAGATGTTTGATTTTTTTTAAAAGTTATCAAAATGTCTATTTTTGATAAATGGGGCCATACAGGGAATATATTTTCAATAAGGTCACTATAAAGGTAACTTAGGGGATCTTGGAATTATAATCCTTAAAAAAAAGTAGTTCCTCCTAGTTTGCCTATACTAGAAATCCTTTAGAGTTTAAGTAACCTGGTAGATTTTCATTCTTTTTACAAAGAGTCCCTGCTTTTCCCATCAACCTTGTCACCCACCCCAAACAAACAGGGGAAATGTATGCCTTTGTGTATGCACTATGTACAGTATTGAGACCATAACACTGAACATGTTTCAGTGATATTTTAAATCTCATTGCTGGACTATTCAGGGAGACCTCGAGTTACAAACATTTAACTTAATGAGTTATAGTTAAGAACAGTGCTAAGACAATGGGAAGTGAGAGAAATATATCCCTAGGAAGGAAAATTCACTCTGGAAGAGTTATCATGGGGGAAAAGTGTATCCACTGAAGCTTTCTCACCAATCCTTGTTTTCGTAAGAGGCAAATTATTTCAAAATCCAATTATCATGGGAACAGAAAGTGAGGTGAAATCTTCTGAACAGGGGCAAAGACAACGAGACAAATACCACAGGGGTGTTCACCCTTCACTGTATTATCCAAAGCATGTATTTGTGCATGTTCATGTGTGTGTATGTATGTATGTATGTATGTATGTAGATAGATAGATAGATAGATAGATAGATAGATAGATAGATACACACACACACAGGGGTGGGGGTGGTTACACTTAAAAATACACTTGTTCTGACTTACATACCCACCCCCCTCTCCTTCTTCTGATTTTTTTCTAGGCATGATAGGAGTGTTGAAAGGAGGAAAACATTCATGGAGAAGAAAATGTTTAAAATACTTGGTTACTAGGGCAAAAGAAACAAAAATATCTGTGAGCAAGTCCTACATGATTCTCCCTCTTTGCTGTCTGGTGGTTCCTGTCTCTGTTCTTCTGGGCCCTCTCTCATCCAGTGCCCTACATTTAATTGTGGCCAAGGGGCTTCCTTCCCCGGGACCTCTCCAGCTTCCAAGATCTCCTCTCCCTATCTCTCATTCCCTGTTTCTGTATGGCTGCCCTGATCCCTCTGGCATCAGTTGTACAGGAGAGATAGAGCTGGGTATGATCAGCATAGCCAATGGCATTCAATCCCAAAGTTCCAGATGACCTCATGTAGATGCTGAAAAGCAAAGGGGACAATATTGACCTCTATGGAATGCCATAAGCCAATGACCAAAAGGCTGAATTAGGAGCCCTAATTAGTTAGTAGCTCTCTGCACCAAAAAATAGGCATTCATTGCCAAAATGGCAAGTGCATTGCAAGTGCAATGCTTATGCTGGCATTGAGAAGTTTGGAGAATTGTGCCTAATCAGTATCACCATAAATGCCACTAATAGGCTCTGTATTTGGAAAGGCATTGTGAAAATCATCTCAATGATAGAGTGATTTAATTAATCTAACTACTTATGGTGGCTAGGAGATAACTCTCAGGGGATGTCAGGATGCATCCGTCACTCTACTAATTCAGTCCTTGGTCTCTCAGGGCATACAGAGATAGCAAAAACTTGGAATTTCATACTGCACAAGATGGACTTGGTAGTTGATCCTTTAATGCTGAATCCCTCAACCTGTAAAGAGGTTGTCAAGACTATTTACAAGTAATATGTGTGTATTTTAGGAAAGGTTGTAGAAGAGCTTCAGATGCAAGTCTTGTACAAAGTGAATGGCTCTTGCAATTGCTTTCAATCAGTTGATGTTGAGTGCAGAAAATGTAAAATCTGGCTCCCATTCAGCATGGGTAATTGTTTCAATAGCTGGACTTCTTTTTCCCCTGAACACTGAAATTTTGAGGATCATTTTTTCCATTTCTGCTGCAAGATGGAGAGTTAAATGTGTGGCGTAAGCTTTTATCTGACTGTCACAAATGCTTTTTTTTTTTTTTTTTTATAAAAAAGCTATGTATGAATCTTGAAAGTGACTCTGAAATCTTCTGGCTAAATTTAATATTAGTTCTAATGGTTAAATCTAATGTTAGCTATACATGGAGTAGAGCCATCAAATCAATGAGATTTAAGTTAATTATGACCAAAAAGTTCTATTCATTTCAATGGGTTTAAGTAAGACTAGTATTGAGTTTAGCCTAGGAAAATTGATATTGGATGTACACACACACACACAGCACTTCAATTTGTAAAGTGCTTCTGAGTATTTGCCACGCCCTCATAATGAGTCTGTAGTTATTTTTCTGATTATTTAGGTGAAGAGATGTGATTGAGAAAGTCTGTTTTTTAGAAAGCCACTGAAATAGAAATATAGAATACTGCAACAGAAAAGGTGTCCAATAATAAAAGAACTTACTACTTCATCACACTAAGAGAATAAATCCACTTTAAATCCGGTTTCTGCCTCCTGAAGAATTCTGGAGTTTGTAGTTTAGTGATACTGTTATAGGCTCCTCTCTAAACTACAAACCCCAGAATTCTGCAGGAGGCAGCAACTGGATTTAAAGTGGATTTGTTCTCTAGTATGATGAGGCCCTAAGTGTATATTTACATTTTCAACACTGAGGATGAGATGGGTGGAAAGACTGACAGAAGGTCCATATTGGCAAGGTCCATAACCCTAGAAACAGTGATGCTGATCCAGAGTGGGATACTCCAGGTCAGCATTGCTATAGGTTATACCCCATAACTCTGAGCTTTCTTGAGAACCAGATGGTGACTGCACAGGACAGCCTCAAAGTGGCCGAGCACCTGGTGGATGTCTGCACAACTGAGCACCACCAGAACTGGTTCAGTGCCACTTGATTGTGATTCTTACCTTGTCCTGTCAATCTGGAGTGACAACATCCAGAGCAAGGAAGTGATGCAAGGCAAGATGGAAAGGAGGAATCATACTCCCCTTTCCCCTCTCCTTTTTCCAATTGGCTTATTGTGCTGGATATCATTATTCCAGGCACCAAGCGGTGTCCAGAGCCATTTTATGCACTACAAATGCCAGATCAATGGGGCAAGATAGATACCATCTGCTGTCCTTGGGGTGTCCAAGCCTGAGGAAGGTGGGATGGTAGTGTAATCAGTCACAGTAAAGCTGATCAATGATTACATGTGCCCAAAGTCACGGCTTACTTCAGAGTTTTGGGGAAGCAACTGCTGATAATGCAGTCCAAGGCTGGACTAAACTGCATCTGTCTGTGAGTTGTGCAACTTCCATGGTAAGAATTGTAATATCCACAGGAGTTCTTGGAATCAAGTCACAAGGGCCCATGTAAAGACAGTCCCCGAGTTACAAACATCTGCCTTACAAATGACTATAGTTTATTTATTTATTTTGGGTAGTTTTACCCCCCCCCCCTTCTCAACTCCCGAGGAGGGACTCAGGGTGGCTTACAAAAAAGGCACAATTCGATGCCTATACAAATTACACATAATGTACAAAACCATAGTTAAAACAATTATCACAGTTAAAACAATCAAAACAATAAGTATATAACATATCATATAAAACTATTCTCATGCTCAGCGTTTCATCTTAGTTCTATTCCATTAATCATTTCCTAATCATTGTCAAAGTCCTTTCTTTATCTGCCCGATTGTCCGAACGCCTGGTCCCAAATCCATGTTTTCAGTTTTTTCCTAAAGGAAAGGAGCAATGTTGGAGATCTAATTTCCCCGGGGAGTGAATTCCACAGGTGGGGGGCCACCACCGAGAAGGCCCTGCTCCTCGTCCTCGCCAATTTCACTTGTGATAGAGGCGGAGTCAAGAGCAGGGCCTCAGAAGATCTTAGACTCCGGAGTGGGATGTAGAGGGAGATCCGTTCAGACAGATACACTGGGCCAGAACCGTATAGGGTTAAGACAAATGGTAGTGAAATTCACTCCTGAAAGATAAGTAGTTAAGACAATGGTAGTTAAAACAAATGGTAGTGAATTTCACTCCTGAAAGAGTTTTTATGGGAAAAAGGTGTCTTGACTGAAGCTTTATCACCAATCCTTGTTTATACAACAAGCCACATTTTTAAAAATCTAATTATTACAGGGACCGAAAGTGAGACGAAATAATCTGAATAGGGATATAGACAGCAAAACTAACATCACAGGGGTTTTAACCCTTTCCTGTGCTATCCAAAGCATACATATCTGGGAATGCACTTTTAAAAGTACCCATTTCATCTTTCAAACAAATTCAACTCAAGAACAAACCCACAGAACATGTCTTGTTCATAATTTGGAAACTGCCTGTATATGCAAAATTTTAAAATGCACAGCTTTTCAGACATGGAGTAGATGCTGACATTTACATCAGTGTTATTAATAATTTCATATTACTTACATTCATAGAGTTGATTCAGTTATTATATGCCCTGGAAAACATTTATTTATTTTACCATAATTCAATACATTTGTTATACATTGTTTGTTTTATGGCAGACACATTATATTCAATACAATCTACCATACATTCACTTTTGGCATTTACTGTTATTTTTAAGCTTATACATATTTTCTATCCCTCACCACCATTCTCCCTTCTGCCTGAACCACTGCTTTTATATATCATCTGTTCAAAATTTCATTTCCTCTTGTGGATGTAACTCTCCGCCTTTCTTTTTAAATCCCTTTTCAATAAATTTACTCCACACATCATCAAAATCCCTTTGTTTCCATATCCCTCATTTGACTTTCAATTTGCATGTCAGCTTATCATTTATATACCATTATGCTCATGTATAAATCAAGGGCTTCTTTTGGGGCCAACATATGACGTGTGAATAAGTCGAGGGTCATACTGCGGGGAGGGGAAAGCACCAATACTGCATCAGGGGGGTAGCCAGTCCTAGACCCCACCACTATTCCTCCCTCCTCCCAATATTCAAAAGGGCCAGAAGCAGCTTTGTGGCCAAAAGAGTGGAGTGGGTCAGTGCTTCTTTTAAGAATGGACCAAGCTCTTGCCTTGTCACTGCTGAGATGAAAACCTGGCTCTTCCGATGTGCCTTTGGAGAGTGACTATTTATCCCATTTCTGTTTGCCCCACCTTTAGTGTCACCTCTATGATGCACTTTCCTGTCCATCCTAAACTGAAAGCCTTGTTCTTCTCATTCTTGGGCTCCCCTCACTTACATATTTTTATTCCTACCTCACCCAGGGCTTTATTATTTTATCATTTTATCTTGTCCATTTGGCCTGCCCATCTTGTTCAATTTCATTTTGTGTGAATTTGCTTTATTATTTTGTTTTGTTATTGTAATTATCTTCTGATGTAATTTTTGTTTTCTGTATTCCATATTTAATCGTGTTGTATTGTATTTTTGGGCTTGGCCTCATGCTAGCTGCCCTGAGTCCCCATTGGGGAGATGGTGGTGAGGTATAAATAAAGATTATTATTATTATTATTATTATTATTATTATTATTATTATTATTATTATTATTCAATTTTGTTGATGATAAAGCTTACAGAACTCATATTGATATGGCATCAAATTGTTACCTCTCTGTGTCCCCTTCAGGGTGAGAAGGACAGGGTATAACTACAATAAATAAATAAATAATGGCCCAGGTAGAAGTCAACCCAGTTTCTTTGAGTTATTTTTTAACAATTTTTGTTAAAAATACATGAGGTATTATCATTTTGGAATATTATAAATATTATAATATAATATTATGATTTAATATAAATATTATAAAAATATATTATTATTTTTTGGAATTCAGGTTCAAATCCAAATCCAAAACCTGATCCCAAGCATTTCAGATAAGGGATACCTAATCCATATAAACTCATTCACAGTGCAGTAGCTGTTGTAAAAACACTGCTGTGAATGAGATCACTGCTGATCTCCACAGCTCGAAAGGATATCGCTCCATAATAACATCACTGTAATAATGCTTCTAACCCGTCACCTCCTAATCAGCCAATAATTGTAAATGACAGGGACACAAGAGCAGGGTGGTTAAGGAGTAACATGCAACAGGCGTTGGGTTTCTGGGTGATTATAGAATACCTCCAGGGGAGGGGAGTTGTAGTATAAGCCAAGAGGCCAAAGAGCAAAGCACGTCTACCACTGGAGGCTTCTTCTAATTGCCCAGAATTGCACAGCCTGTCATATCGTATTGCTGTTATGCATATATTATGGAAGCAAAAGTGACATTTATATGTCAGGAGAATGTACCATACATGGAGATTTCCTCCTAGAAAGTAGAGTGTTTGCTAATTTTTCCCTCAATCAAGCAATCTCATATTCCACTCTGGAAACAATAAAAAGTAATTTGTACATTAATTAACATCTCCCCCCCCCCCAGCAGTAAACTGCAGCTTGTTTTGCGACAAACTGTTATTGGTTGTGAATTGATTTCAATATCATATGTTGTCCTTTTACGGGAGGAGGGGAGAGAGAGGGAGAGGGGGGAACCACATACACAAACTCACAGTTTTACTAAGCTTTGCGACATTAGAACAGCTGGCAGTGTCACTTTTGTTAATGTCTTTAACCACATTTTTAACAAAACAGCAGATGCTCCTCACAAAAGCTATTTTCTTCTCCAAGCCGAATGTGTGCAACCAACATACATTCTTCAGTCAAAGCTGAGCCAACTCAGGAGGGGAATTGACCTGCAAAGAGGATGTGTGCTTGAGAGTCACTCAAATTCCCTAACTATTGAGCTGATTTAAAACAGTTGCTCCCATATGACAGACTTCCTCCTCTGGCGAGAAACTTCCACTGCAAAATGGAAACAACATGTCCCTTCCAATTTGAGACCATCTGTGTTTTCAGCCACACTTTTAAGTCTTCAGCAGCTGTGGAGAGAACATATCACTTTTGCCCATGTATGGCACAATAGCATATTTGTAGCATTTCATCCTCTAAGGAGCTCTTAGTTTTGCCAAGATTTATATATCTGCTGGATAGAAAGTGACTGAGAAAAATCTGGCTGATGTGGCCAAAAGGACTTGATACAATCACTCTCCAGAGAAGGAAACAAGGATTTACAGGATGTATCTTAATTTCTTTATTCCGGAGATCTATCTATGGGGAGGGCACAAAAATGAGAGTATGATGCCCTCAGATAAGAATTTTGTCCCCCAAATGTTTTTTCTTCTTCTTTACAGCATGTACAGATTGAAACACTGAAACCTTGGTTGCATCTAACTGTAGAATTAATGCAGTATGGCACTACTTCAGTTGTCATCACTCAATGCTGTGGAATGTAACTTGGTGAGGCACCAGCGTTATTTGACAGAGAAGGCTAAATTCCCTCTTGAAACTACAAATCCCATAATTCTATGGTTGCTTTATTCTTTAAAAAAGTGCAAACTTGCTCCATGTACTAAAAAATGATATCTCTTAGTATCCTTATTTCTTTCTGTTTGGGAGTAAACGATGTATTCAGACAAGCAGTCTGTATGTAAAAGTGAGAAGTTTATTTATTTATTTATGACGTTTGTACCCTGCCCTTCTCAACCCCAAAGGGGACTCAGAGCAGCTGATTGAAAGTCTCCAGAGGAAAGTCTGGAGAATATCATATTATATTCAAGAATGTAGGGAGTTGCTTTACTGTAACAGGTTTTTGCCATCCAAAAACCCACACTGTGTAGTAAATAATTTCTGTTGCATGTTGTGTCCCAGCCAATGTCACTTGAGGCAATGAGTGACCAATATGACCCATGTTGCACTAGCTGACTTCTGTGGTGAGAAGAATGAGAGCAACCTGTGAGTTCAAACCCCAAAAGAGGTAGCTCAGTGTTGGTGTAGTGAAAGATTTGGTAACAGTAAAGTATGTCTGAACACCATTTTGTGACTGTTTTAGACATTACATAAATCTGTTAGCAACATTGTTCAACATCTTTATTACTAGATGAAGGTTTCAAGGACGACACCATATTAGGAAGGATAGCAAATATTCTAGAGGACAGGATCAGAATTTAAAGTGACCTTAATGAGTTATAGAGCTGGGCCAAAACTAACAAAATGAATTCCAACAAGGAGAAATGTAAGCTACTACACTTAGAGACAAAAAATGAAATGCAAAGATACAGAACGAATGATGCCTGGCTCAATACTAATCCATGTGAAAAAGATCTTGGAGTCTTCATGGACAACAAATTGAACATGAGCAAATGATGGGATGCTACAACTAAAAAAGCCAATAGGATTTTGGGCTACATTAGAAGGAGTATAATGTCTATATCAAGTGAAGTCTTGGTGCCTCTCTAATCTGCTTTGATCAAACCTCACCTGGAATACTGTGTCCAATTCTGTGCACCATAATTTAAGAGAAATATTGAGAAACTGGAATATGTCCAGAGGAGAGCAATGGAAATGATCAAAGGTCTGGAGATCATGCCCTATTAGGAGCATCTGAAAGAGCTGGGTCAGTTTAGCTTGAAGAAGAGATGGTTGAGAGGAGACATGAGAGCTGTGTTTAAATATTTGAAAGGATGTCATAAGGAAGAGGGAGCTGCCCTGGAGACTAGAACTCATGGGTTCAAATTACAGGAGAGGCGATTCCACCTGAACATTAGGAAGACCTTCCTGAATGTAAAAACTGTTCAGCAGTGGAACACTTTTCCTCGGAGTGTGGTGGAATCTCCTTCTCTGGAGACTTTTAAACAGAGGCTGCATGGCCAAACCCAGAACCTCAATCAATGGCTGATACCAAATGAGAGACTCCTTCCTGGGCACACAGAAAACTGGGTGACTTGGAAGGCACTGAACAGACTGTGCTCTGGTACCATGAGATGCAGAGCCAACCTTAAGAAATGGGGCTACAAAGTGGAATCCACGACATGCGAGTGTGGAGAAAAGCAAACCACAGACCACCTACTGCAATGCAACCTGAGCCCTGCCACATGCACAATGGAGGACCTTCTTGCAGAAACACCAGAGGCATGCCAAGTGGCCAGCTATTGGTCAAAGGACATTTAATAGAATACCAAGCCCCCAAACATTGTGTTTTGTTTGTTTGTTTGTTTTAATGCAATACAACTGTTTTGGTTCGCTCCTGACACGATAAATAAATAAAGGGTACTTTGTGTTTTTCCTGCATAACAGGGGGCTCGTCTAGATGACCCATGAGGTGTCTTCCAAACTTAATGATTCCGTGATTTAATTTATTTACATTATTTCTATCCCACCCATTTCAGCCTGAAGGCGACTCAGGGTGGTATAATGTGTAGTGTTTACAGAGGACTCTGCAAAAATGCTGCAGATGTACTTCATAAAAAGGGAAAATCAATCTGTTTGGCAAGCTTTGCAAATGCTGATTTATTATCAGCAAATATTTGATTTTATACTTATTTTATATACTTATATACCCGAGGCCGCATAAACATTTCTCAGGTGGAAGGTGGTTTCAAATGGGAAAAGTTAAAGAAGCTGTGGTCTAAATCATTCTAACGCTGATTTCGCATTTTCCATGCGAGATCAGCCCCAGAATAAATGGTTGGTGTAGAATTGTCCTATGTCTGTGCCTATTATTTTGATTGTTGTTGTTCACCTTCATGTTGTTTCTAACCTATGGCAATCGTATAATGTGGTTTTCTTGCCAAAATTTGGTGACAATTCCTATTGCATGATGCAATATGCATCCAGCTTCCAATCTACCTTTTTCTGTGATTATCCCGCCTCTAGCTCTTGATGGGTAAAAGCCTTCTACTAATATCTAATATCCCTGTCACCACTTTGGTGCAATGTGTCCCTTCCACTTCTATGCTGCATGCCAGCGGTAAAGCAAATTCAGGGGGCAGGATTTTTCTCCATCTCTCCCCCCCCCCCCCCCCCCACACACACCCTTGGTGTTCCCAACTTGTTATCATTTTTTTGTTTCATTTTTGATGGCAAAATTAAAAATGTCTCAAAAATGTATTTAAAAAATTAAACAATCACCGTAACACATGAAGCCATGGTGCATAACTATGATTGTGGGACAATGAAATTTTCAATTGTGCTATTGAAGAGATGTGTGATACTGAAGGTGCTCCACATGATGTGTATCCATTATTTACAATAATGTGAATAGCGGATTGGTTTGATAAAGTCCCACATCAGGCGTAACCCCCCCATCCTAAAAGTTTGTGCATCCTTGTTTTCTATTTCACAGATTTTAACTTATAGGAGACTCTTAGCAAGATCACATAATTATCACATAATCCTGGATTTTTTTTTTTACTGGAGGAGAACTTTGATAAACTTAGAGATATTGACAACAGCAAGTTTGTGTTTTGATGAAAATAACAGCTCAAGACTGGTATTTAAACAATACTGTTGTTTTGATTTTTTTATAAATTTATCTTTATGATGAGGAACAGCTTCATTTCTGCAACTGTTACTAGGCAACATTTTTAAAAATCTCCAAAGGGGTTTGAAAGGCATACTTTTATAGTTTGGCTTGGGTGGACAGTTTATTACTTCACTACCTTTTTTCAGAATCTGTTCAAGAAATGAACTGGCATCCTGTTACAATGTTACTGTCATATTGATCATGATTCTTTGCATTACCTACAGCAGTGGTGGTGAACCTATGCCATACATTTCAGAAAGGGACATGCAGCACCAACTCTCCTGGCATGTGCACAGTTGTCTGCCCCTGCTCAGCATGCCGCTCTCACTTGCCCACTTGTTTGCCCAACTCTTGCTTGTGTGCTCGCTTGTTTGCCCACACTTGCTAGCTCTATCAGCCCCTGCCCATCCATTCATTCGCTCAACCTGCTCACTTGCCTGTTTGCTCACCCTTTGTTTTCTTGCTGGCTCACCCACCTACCCCCACCCCCCGCTCACTAACCTGCCCCTGCTTTCTTGCATTCTGATTCACTCATTTGCCCATCCTCCTTGCTTACTTGTCTGCTTGCTTGTATGTTTGCTCGTCCACTCACCTGCCCTCTTGCTTGTTCATTTGCTGCCCCCCTTGCTTGCTCACTTGCTCACCTGCTTGCTTGTCCACCCCCTGCCTGCTTGCTCATTCACCCATTGCCCCCTTGCTCGCTCCTCTCCCCCTTAACCTTCTGTCCTCCCCCACTTGCATCTATCTTTCAGAAGTCCATGAAATCTCAAAGTAGCTGTTGTACATAATTCCAGGTTCTATGCCATGACAAAATTGTGCTATTGTACAAGAAAGCCTATTTTGTAAATGCAGACATTCTGACCAAGACCTATCAACTAGGCTGGGTGAATATGATGTATTTAATTGCCTCTCCTGGAGGTTGTTAGGAATAGTAGTCACTCCCATTTATTCAGGCTTATCTGTGGGACCTCAAAGTGCCAAAGTGTACAAAAATAGTCCTGAAAATAGCACCCAGTTCCTTGGGCTGCGTTTGGCATATCCATGCCACCAGAACCAAGAAGGAAGCATTTCCATAGGATGATATAGAAGTGTCTTTTGAGGCAGAGTCCTTGATGTGAAATATTAGAGCAACTTCCATGGTGTTTGAGCATGTTAAGAGGAAAGAGATATGTGTTTTGGCAGAGTGCTTGGTGCCAACTATTGATGGCCAGAAGCAATATCTTGTTTAAATCTTGTTAAGATAAACCGAAGGAGAAGGTGTGCTTATTCCAAAAGTTTTATGAGACTAAGTTCTTGTGGGTTTTTTTGGGCTATATGGCCATGTTCTAGTTTTATGAGAGTCATGCCACAGATAGCTTTACTTACTTCTTTAGCCCAACCAGATACTGCAATGGGTATCTCACAATGGTTAAGTTTCTATCAAGCTTGTAATTAGCTTGCCTCCTGGTAGCATAAGATTCTGTTATGCAATATTGGCTGACTATTGACAGCTCTGTGTGAGTCGAGCAAAACAGTTGTCTCTTCTATAGTTCATCTGTCAATCTGGAGAAAATTAATTGTTGTCAACATGTCAAATAATAGTGTTAGCCCATCAATAGATTCTGTCACTTGTGTGCCCACATCAGGAGCTGATAGGTGTTGGGAATATACAATCTATGTACTCATTTGTAATAGTGGCAATCATGATATATGAGAAAGGCGCTGAAGTCATCTTGAGTTCATATAAGCGAGGAGTGGTGTGATATTAATTTTACATTAAGCACTGCCACTATAACACTCAATTTAGATTTTCTGCTTTGTATGCAGATAGTCCAGGGCTCAATCCCCAGCATCTCCAGTTAAGAAGGGCAAGTAGCAGATTATTCAAGAGACCTCTGATAAGAATCTGAAGTGATGGAACCATGTTTAGAATGGTAATCTTAAGTGATATAAGACATCTTCTTAGGATGAGTTGAACTGGTTAAAAAAGGAAAATTTGGGTGCACTTAAACTGTAGAATTAATGCAATTAATGCCATGGCTCAATGCTATGGAGGTGTAGTTTGTTAAGGCACCATCACTCTCTGGCAGGGAAGGCTAAATACTTTGTAAAGCTACAATTTCCATGAATCCATAGTATTGAGTCATGGTAGTTCAAATAGCACCAAACTTTATTAATTCTATCTTGTAGATGCACGCTTTTGTGTATTGCAATCATTATAGCATACAAATGCACAGTCTTATCTACTATTTTGCTACGCACAGTGATACTGAAATTTAGACTGCAATTAAATGAGAGCACATTAGCTAACCATCAAAGTTCCAGATTAAAGACTCACCAGGAAGTGAAGGCAAAGACAGAGGCTTTAATTACATTCTGGCCAAGAACAGATGCACGTGAGCTCCTTCCCCAAAGTACAGGCATAACCAACATGGAGTGTATAACCATTTTATACAGTAAGATTTCCATGCATTAACATTATTTAAGTTTGTTTTTCCCTCCCTTGATGGTGATTAGTTGAGAAAGTCCTGGGATGCCAATCAGCTGTCGGGGGTGTCCCTTGGGACAGAGAGGGTCTTTCCGGAAGTAATGCCCAAATTTGTTGAGTTTAGACAGTCAGCAGGGGTCCAGGAGTGTAGATGGCAGGATTATGTTGATGTAAAACATAGGAGCCCCCGGTGACTCAGTGAGTTAATCCATTGAGCTGCTGGACTTGCTGATCGAAAGGTTTGTGGTTCAAATCCAGGGGTGTTCATGGACAACACTGGCTCTTCGACTTAGAAATAGAGATGAGCACCACCTCCCACAGTCAGACATGACTAGACTTAATGTCAAGGGGAAACCTTTACCTTTACTTTAAATCATCTGAGGACAATGGGTGCTGAATCCCCAAGCCCATTCCCAGACAAGGCAGGCAAAAGGAGAATTGCAAGATGTCTATTGAAATAGTAGGGTGTTCAAAGGTTCCTTTGTGCAATGTCCTGTGTGGCTGATAACTCAGATCTCACTGGAGAGTCTTATGAGTTGATCATAAGACCATCAGCTCAGTTGTTGATAAATAATAATAAAAATGTCCAAGGGATTATTGTTTTTCTTATGCAACTTGTCTGAAATGGCAGGAGACATTTTTTGGACAATGGCCTCACCTCGTGATAGGCAGAGGTTTAAACAATGTTTCTTGTCTTCAGAAATAAATTAGAATAAAATGGAATATAGTAGCTAGAATATGGAAGAGGAAAGCAAGGATATAGGTTTCATACCAATTGAATTGGCATGGCTTTTTTCCATAGAGATCTATGGGTGGTAGCTTTTGGTGATTCTTGGAATTATTTGCTAAAGAGCTCTTGTGTGGACATTCACGAGAGGGCCCTTGAACAATCTAGCAAAGAAATGTGAGTGCCTCTGACCAAACTAAAAACCCCACAATTCACTAGGAGGTTTGTAGAACATAGATACACCCAATGAGGAAATTACCTCATTCTGTATTTTTTTTCTGCAAGTGTTCACTGCTAGGGGTGGGGATGTGGGAAGCAATTATATGTGGTGACCATTTTAATGCACCATTCTAGTTTATTTGACAAGGAGTGAAAGTCCTGTGAGAATCACATCAGACGTCTTGTGGATTCAAAGTGGCAAACATTACTTTTCATTTGTAAATCTTAATGGAAACTCCCCCCCCCCCGAGTTTTACTTAATCTAGGAATGAAGTCTAAATGATTTGTAAAATTTATCCTGCAATTATGCAAGTTCTTTCTGAACTTTTAACAATCGTGTCACCCTATTTTTCTTAATTTCAACCAACACAAAACATCCGAAGCGGCAAATTTTGCAGTCTTAAACATCCTTTGTTCTGTAGGATTATTAATAAAAGGTGTCAGCCATTTTTGAATAAATATGGGTGAGGCAGGGATGAAGAAATACAAAAGATTAGTAGGGCAGAAAGAATCTTGAATGAAATGTTAATTATATTTTAGAATAGCAATAGGAGAAAAGCAGACAAGCAGAACAGGGATATACTGTTGAAATTTGCAAGGCAATAAACAAATCTTCATATGAATGTGTGGGGAAGAAACACATAAAATTGTTAACCATTTCTTTTGTTTTGGAAATATGGTTGGAAATTAAGTTTTGATCAGTACACAGTAAATTTTCTCATTCTCTGAGGATACCCTCTTTTCTGGTAATGAGGGCAGATCTGGATCTGGTAACTGCTTTGTCAATTGGTGGTGTGTCTTCTTGTGGAGTGGGGTGCTTTAGTAAAAGTTAAAGGTTTTCCCCTGACATTAAGTCCAGTCGTGTCTGACTCTGGGGGTTGGTGTTCATCTCCATTTCTAAACTGAAGAGCCAGCATTGTCCATAGACACCTGCAAGGTCATGCAGCCAGCATGACTGCATGGAGTACCGTTACCTTCCCGCCGGAGGGTTACCTATCTATCTACTCACATTTGCATGTTTTCAAAACGCTAGGTTGGCAGAAGCTGGGGCTGACAGCGGGACCTCACGCTGCTCCCCGGATTTGAACCTGTGACCTTTCAGTCAACAGGTTTAGCAGCTCAGTGGTTTAACGCATTGCACCACCGGGGGGCTCCAGGGGTGCTTTGTACAATGGTATTAATTTATTGTGTTATACACACGGATGCTCAAAACATTTAAGGGACCAAGAAGCATTTACAAGAACAAGTTCACAACAAAATATGGATTAAAGGAAAAACCTATCCAGCTGGTTGTTCAGAAGCCTTTTTGAAATCCATCACTCCAGATTAAAGTGACCAATTCTGGTGGGAAAAAAAATCTTTTTAACACGCAAGACACAACTGAGTTCACTTGTAATTTTACCTATATTTTATGTGTATTATGGCACTATTATGGGCTATTCTGTAAGCTCTCCTGAGTCCTTTTGGGAGATGGTGACAGGATACTAATAAAGTTCTCCTCCTCCTCCTTCACTATTGCTTTTTCTTGTCTGAATTCACAGGCTTAATTTCCATTCACTTTCCCTTTCTAAATTAGAGTTTTGGAGCCCAGAAAGGAAACTATTTATTCATGTATGTATGTATTTCTTGTGCATGTGCTTTCTTCTTTTGGAGTACAGTGGACCCTTGGTATCCACTAGGGTTTTGTTTCAGGATCACTCATGGATACCAAAAGCTATGGATGCTCCAATCCCATTATAGGCAATGGTGTGGTCAACTTGCATCTCGTACATAAAATGGCAACCTAGATTTTCAACAGCTGAACATCCTTTCAGCTTGAGTTCAGTTGCATCATGAACCATAGTGATATCTGCAGTTGTCCTCCAACATCCCAGTACTACCCCAGTAGAGTGTTCAGAGCCACCTGACTTGGGAGTGCCATTTTCTGGCACTATCTCTTCTTTTGTTTTGGATTGTACCATCATAAGAAAGTGAGAATAAGCTTGTCCGTGCCTTTTGGATGTCCTGATGATGTATATTTTAAATTTTGCTGTATTTTATTTTTTGAGGCCAATATGGCTACTCTTACAAACCACTCATGTTTCATCTGAAGAGTCCTGTGGATAAAATCAAAAGTTTCTTTGAAATAATAATAATAATAATTATTATTATTATTATTATTATTCTGCTTTTTTTCTTTTAAAGAGATTCAAAATGCTGAACAGTGGTAAAAGCAGAGGTAAAAAAATGTAATCACTCTCCCAGTTCCATTGATCTGCAAATGGAATTGGGAAAGACACTACATTGACCAAACAAGGCAACAAAGGACCCTTTTGACTTGTTTTGGGTGCTTTTCTCCTCCCACCCATGAAATGTGTACAGTTATCAAAGTACAAGGATGGGTTAAGAGTACACCCAGGGGGCTGTAAATGGAAAATAATAATAGCTTGCCCGTGGTCTCTGGTGTTAATTCAAATTAGATGTTTCACTTCAAGGTTATGGATGATGCTGAATGATGGGATAAAAGCTTTTGTGCCTTGTCTGAAGGAAAAAGGTCAAAGGTAAAATAGTATTAGTGAGCAAGTGTAAATGCATGCATTATATCCAAGGGCTTTCTGTGGCTTTGAGGCTGAAAAGCTGTTGTTTAAAACACAAAAGTTCATTAATTTAGTCTCCTATTACTAATGGAACTGCCCAGACAGAAAGAACAGAGAATATTTCTGCAAAGTCATTAACCACAAGAAAGACATAATTAATCTCTTTAGGTAGATTTCAACAATCAGATTTCAGCAATGGAAAAGGGAGTCAAGAATTCTTTTGTATTATTATTAGCATTGTGTGGACTAACCCTATGAAGCCAAAAGGAGTGAAAGCAGAAGAAGATCTTAAGTTTTAAATTAAGTTGATAGTGCCATTGCACCCTGGTAAGTCAACATTTAAGGAAGTTTCACTAACTAAATGGTTAGTCTGTATGGTGATGATGGCCATGGTGATAATAATGATGAAATTCATTTGCAGTCAGCCCTATACATGCACGAGTTTGGCTTTGCAGATCGTTGATTAAAATATTATCTCCAGGAAACTCTAGATCAGGGGTCCTCAAACTTTTTAAGCAGAGGGCCAGTTCACAGTCCCTCAAACTGTTGGAGGGCTGGACTATAATTTGAAAAAAGCATGAATGACTTCATATGCACACTACACATATCTTATTTGTAGTGCAAAAACCACTTAAAACAATAAAATGAAGAACAATTTTAACAAATATAAACTTATTAGTATTTCAGTGGGAAGTGTGGGCCTGCTTTTTGCTGATGAGATAAGATTGTTGTTGTTTTGTTGTTGTGTGCTTTCAAGTCATTTAAGACTTAGGTTGACCCTGAGTGAGGGCTGGGTAAACGACTTTGGAGGGCCGTATTTGGCCCTTGGGCCTTAGTTTGAGAACCCCTGCTCTAGATCTTCCAGTGCGATTCTATGGACAAACATTTTCTGGTAACACAGGAGGGCCCAAAGAGAAAATCCCTCTTGTAACACATTTTTAACAGCTATGGCTCTATGCTATGGTTTGTAGTTTGCTGAAGGCTAAAGACCATGTAAAACTACAACTCCAGTGATTCCATAGCATTGATAAATGGCAGTTAAAGTGGTGTCACTATAATTCACCCTTATTTCATAGAATAGCAACCTTGGAACTATCCCATTGTTTTTACATCATTACATTATTGTTAAGCTTGTTGAGGAAAGACAGGATATAAATGTTTGTGATGCATACTTACATACTTACATATGTACTTCATTGGGAGAGTAAATATTTTATCTTCCAACATTTAATCAAATATGAAAGAAAGAAAAATAGAAATAGTGTGTCCCCAGTTCTATATTTGCTGCAGGTGCTGCAACAGACATGTCTGTCTGTCACTTATATTTTCAGAATATTTCACAAAAGTGTGAAATTGACTGTGCATGTTCAGACAAGCTGTTCTTTTGAGTGAGAAGATGGTAGCATGTGGTAATGAATTATGGAGTCTTGGATCTGATTCATGTCAACTGAGACTGCAAGTTGTTGCCTTCTCACAGTTCATTATGAGATGATATGACCCCATGGTGAGTCCTCGTTCTCTAGCATCACATTTGTGCTGACTTAGGGATATAAGGATACAAGTATTTTGTATTCACTGAAACAACATGTGCTCACTCAGCAGTTGATATAAATATAATTGTTGAAATTTTATGCTGCCACCAAATTTATCTTTTGATTGTTGGTGCTTCACTGATATCATTGGCTACCCCCTTATACTGTAGACCTGTGAAATCCTGGATTTCCAGTAATAGTTATTTTTATAGAGAAATTGCCAAAGACTTAAGAAAAAAACCCAGAAGTCCTTTTATCATTGTTGTTTGGTGAGGCACCAGCACTTTGACAGAGAAGACCAAAGACCTTGTAAAACTACAACTCCCATAATTGCATAGCATTGAACCATGGCAGATAAAGTTGTCAAATTGTATTATTTCTGCAGTGTAGATTCAACCATAATCACAGTGAAATTTTAACTTATGCAAAAACTGTTTCCATCTTCAGACAGTAAGAGGCTACAATGCTGCTTATGTATCAGCTATGCCATTATTCCCAAAACTACTGGCTTGCCCTACATTTTGAAGCACTACTTAGATGTTCACTACAAGAAGTAATATCCACACATGTTGAGGGTATGGGAGCCTCACACTTGTTCATGTGAGATGTTATAGTTGAAAAAGATGGCATCCTTTAAGTGTAAATGCCTGAATAATTCTGGTGTGTGAGATTTCCAGGAGACATTAAACAGACACCTCCGGTAAACCTGGATTAATCCAAAGTAAACGAGGCTCACATTCATAGGGTTGTTCAAAGTTGACGTTATTGTGGTGTGCTTTTATGCCATTTCTAACCTGTTGTGACTATAAGGTAACTAGCAAGATTAGTTGAGAAGAGATTTGCCATTGCTTTCCTCTGAAGCTAAGAGGGTGTGACTTGCCCCAGGTCACCCAGTAGGTTTCATGGCAAAGCAGGGGATCTGATGCCTGATCTCCAGCTTTATAATCCAGCACTCAAACCAATTCACCAAAGTTGAATTGAAAAAAAAACAACAACAAGCAATCAAAATGAGAAATAGGAAAGATAAGAGAAAACCTCTGAGTTACAAACATCCAACTTACAAAGGACTTATCATTACAGATGGAGATGAGACAACAGGAAGCGAGAGAAATCTACCTTTAGGAAAGGAAATTCACTCCTGGGATTCCCTATGCATACGCACGCATGCACGCACACACGCACACACGCACACACGCACACACGCACACACGCACACACGCACACACACACTGAGTTACACTTAAAAATGTACTTGTTTTGACTTACAAACAAATTTAACTTCATAATAAGCCTATTTTATTTTTAAGTTGGGAACTGCCTGTAGTCCAGACTCCTGGAAATGTTGGTGTAGGTGGGAATTGGGAAGATTGACTTCTTCCAAGTCGTCACATCTCTAAGTGGAAGCATGTGGATGTAGTACAAGATTAATAGTAATAGCTTTCATATTCTCTTATCACTCCTTTAGCCTTCATTCCTGAATGTGCTTTATTTTTCATTTCCATTTAAAAAAACATCTTGGGGAAAAGCATTTCCCTCTAATAACTGAAAGAGCATAATGGATCTATACAATACTAAAATGTTTGAGGGGTGGGTGGGAAAGTGAGAAGGAAAATGATTGGTAATGATCTACAGGCAGAGCATAACATCTAACAGGGAAAGACAGATATTCAGATGTCACTAAATTTGACCCTTGAAAGCTGTGGCAAGCACCCATGCCCCTTTCTAACATATGTTCCTCTGTGATGTTTGTGAAGAGCATCCAAATGTCCAAATATTGGGTTTATTGTAGATATAAAGAAGCTTGCTAGAAAGAGATGCTATCACCAAAAAAGCAATTTTAGGGATCTTACTGATATATTGGAGCCCCCGGTGGTGCAGTGGGTTAAAGCCCTGTGCTGGCAGGACTGAAGACCGACAGGTCACAGGTTCGAATCCGGGGAGAGGTGGATGAGCTCCCTCTATCAGCTCCAGCTCCTCGTGCGGGGACATGAGAGAAGCCTCCCACAAGGATAATAAAACATCAAAATCATCTGGGCATTCCCTGGGCAACGTCCTTGCAGACGGCCAATTCTCTCACACCAGGAGTCACTCCTGACACGACAAAAAAAAATGATATATTTATATAAGAATTTTAACATTGTCTTTTCAGTCTTAAAATGTCATTCTAATCCAAACATGAACACAAAGGAAACACAACTTTGAAGGTTTTTAAACAGAGGTTGGGTGTCCATCTCTTAGGAGTGGCCTTAGCTGTGAGTTCCTGCATAACAAAGAGTTGGAAATTTGTCTCTTGGGGTTCCTTTCATTTCTGTGATTCTATGGTGCTATGATTCTATGAATATATGAAACAGACAAATCCACTTCTGTATGTTGTTGTTTATGTTGTTGTGTGCATTCAAGTATTGTATTTACTCAAATCTAATGTGCACCTTTTTGCCTTAAATGCTTAGCCAAAATTAAAATGTGCATTAGATTCAATGGTGCATTACAATCACGCGCCAAAAGGTCTGACTAGCAAACTAATCCTCCACCTGATGGTAGGGCCGGGGCTTTCCTCTCCAAGCCTATCTCCTTAGTCTCCCAGCGGATCATCTCCCAGCTAAGAGAGGAGGAGAAATGGCACCTCTTTCCCTGACTGGCCATTTCTCCCTGGTCTCCCAACATCGGAAACTGAGCACAAACAGAGCTGCTTTCCTTCCCTGGGAAAGAGAGAGGAGAGTCAAAAGATGAAGCCAAACCTTCCAAAACCCAGCCTTCTTCCCGAGCTGGGAGGGAGGGAGAGAAAGAGTCCAATCAAGCTGAAGCCAAAGGGAAGACTAAGCTTCAGGAAACTTCAGAAGCCCATCTGTATTCCCCAGCTGGGGGAAGTCCCCATAACTTCTTCCAGTAAGTCTGGCTAGTTTTCAATGAGATTTTCTTGTGGCTTCCTTTTGCAGCTCTAAGGAGATTGGGAGGCTAAGGCCTAGGACCCCAGCATAGACCTCCTAGGATGCTTCTACACTGCAGAATTAATGCAGTTTGACACCATGTTTAATTGCCACAGCTCAGTTTGGTGCAGGACCGGCATTCTTTGGCAGACAAAGCTGTAGACCTTGTAAACTATTGCTCCCATAAATCCATAGCATTGACCCATAGCAGTGAAAGCAGTGACAGACTGCATTAATTCCAGTGTAGATTCACCCAAGAACTTTAGAATCAACTAATGCCAGGGTAGTTAAAGTGGTGTTGGGCTGCATTCATTCTCTAGCATAGATTAACCTAAAGAAGCTGACTGGATAAACAGTAGAGCAGTGATTCTCAACCTGTGGGTTCCCAGGTGCTTTGGCCTACATCTCCCAGAAATCCCAGACAGCTTACCAGCTGTTAGGATTTCTGGAAGTTGAAGGCCAAAACATCTGGGGACCCACAGATTGAAAACCACTGCAGTAGAGGCTTCTTGAGAGAAGGGTTACCCATTTCTCTGGTTTTCTTTTCAATTGCTGGAAGATTTGGTGTCCTAACACTTTGGTTTTGAAAGCACCAGCTCTAAACAGGCAACAACCGTAATGCACATCTTTTCTGGCCAAATTTCAAAGAGTGCCCTTTTTGCAGCAGCACATTACATTTGCCAGCAAATAGTTTTTTTAGTTTCAGGGTTTTGAAAATTGAGGTGCACATTACATTTGATGGGGTTACTAGATTTGAGTAAATATGGTAATTTCTGATTTATGCCAAGTTTAAGGCAAACCTATCATGTGATATCTTGGCAGAATTTGTGCAAAGGGGATTAGTCCTGGCCTTCCTTTGAGACTATGAGCACTTCAAGACAGCACCAAAACATGGGAAGAAGAAGAAGTGGATTTTAAAATGCGGGACTTCAAAGGGAGTCCAAACACAGACCTTTCAGTCCCACTGCATAGTCCCTGGCCATCCTCACAGCTGTTTTTTTTAAGTGGATTAAGATGGTGGGTGGACAGAGGACATCAAGTGGGAGGGTTTTTAAAAATCCACTCCAAAGATGCTCATATGCGCATATGAGGTCTAACACATAATGAAGATTTCTTTTTAAAAAAAATCAGAAACACACATGCTCTCAAGGAATCCACACAGGGGGGAGTCCCAGAAGGAAAACTTAATTTTTAAAAAACATATTTAAGATTCTATGTGTTTTTAGAAATGAAATAGCTTCAAGCTTCTTAAATTTCATTTACAGTACTTTTTTTTTGGACTTCTGGGATACTGCTGGGATATACAGGCTTGGAAAGGTACATGTTTTTCAGGAAGAATCAGGTTTAAAGGGCACCTTTTAAATACATGTTATCTGGCCATTAACACGATTCCTTCTGATTCCTCCCAGACTTTGCCTAAATATCATTTAGCCACGCCCCCCCCCCCCTTTAACTTGCGTCTTCTCGGGTTTTAATGCATGTAGAAGGGCTCTATGTGTGACTTGTATATGGTCATCCAGTAGTTCTTCATGGCCATCTGGAGATCTGAATCCTGGTCTTACAGTCTCCTAGTCCACCACTCAAGTTGATTGACCATGCTGGCTCCCCACACAGAGAAGGCAGAATTTTGTAAGACAGTATTTGCAAATGGAATAAGCATCAGAAAGTCAAAATGTCACATCAGCAAATATTTCCTCACTTTGTATAGACACACATAACCTCTCATGCTCTCTCTCATACACATTCACTTTTATATGTGTGGGCATGTACAATGTTGAAGAAGGATGAATTTTTTAATAAAGCAAATTATGTCATTTTGAAAATCAAACAATGAATAAAGTGCTACCCCAAGGTTTGAAAAAGTTATTTTCATAATATGATAATAGCAAGCTTTGGGCCAGAAGACTGTCTCATATGTCATAAGAAAGTAATTGTTCTTGGTTTTCTTCAGGGCCTTTTGTGTTGCTGTCAAGTGTTGTAAAAGGCAGCCTCTAGTCTGTGATAATATTGAAAAAGGTAGCAAAATGAAGAAATCGGTTATTGCCTGGCTTCAGCTGATGATGTTCTCTTTTCCCTTTCCATCTAAATTTGAAGAAGTTACTTTGGTTCTAAACTAGTATCTCTCACCAGGAATGGAGGGTGAGAAAACAGAAGCTTAATTCATACAAGAGAGTTGCCCTAAACACCTGCAAGCAGCAGGTTTAATAGCAACTATAATGTTTTTGAGATTTGACTGTGGGTAGGCATTGGACTAGGTTGTTGGTTGATGAATTAAATTCTGATTTGGTTATATGATTAATAATGTTTTCAAATGGTTTTTAACTTAATGTTTTATCTAATGTGTAATATTGTATTGTAATGTGTTTGTATATTGCTGGCATCAAATTGCTGCTGTTGTAAGCCGCCCTGAGTCCCCCCTCGGGCATTGAGAAGGACTAGGTACACATTTTTGAAATAAATAAATAATGCAGATTAGAAAACTGGAGGAGGTTATACTCCCTCTGAAGATGCAAGTTTGCAGTATTGATGCACTCTTGGATGCAGCCCTGAGCCCAGAAATGCAGGTTTCTATGGAATCAGGCATGCATTTTCACAGTTAAAAGCACTGCTACTAGCTGTATCCCTTCTGAAGATGTCTGATCTGGCTTTGTTGACACAGACCTTACTTACATCCCATTGGGATTACTGTAACATGTTGTACATTGAACTATCTTTGAAAAGTGCCCAGAAAATGCAGCTGATTTCCTTGTTACGAGAGCTCCACTGGCAATTGGACCATTCCCAGGCACAGCCAAAAGTGTTTGTTTTATTTATCTATACAGCTGGGATCCAGGCTATCAGACAGATACTCTTTAAAAAGCTCATATTTTGAGTGTGTTAAGAGAAGCCCCTCTCTTGCTTCAGCTGCTCTCACAGACATGCCTTGCAGGAACACGGCTTTTCAGTGTCTGCTCTCAAGCACCAGAACTTCCTTCTTGTCGATCTTTTGTCTGCTGGCAAAGACTTTTTAAAAATTCCAAAAAGCCTTTAGGATTATTTAAAAGGAAAGGGATTTTAATATTTGTGTGCAACTTTCTAGTGGGAGGATTTTTAATGGATGTATTTTCAAATGGTTTTGATTCTATAGGTAGTTTACATTTTAACAATAATGGCTGGAATCCTATTGCACAGTTAAATCTTCATAAGCAGACTTGCACATGCAGTAATTCAAGTTGGACAGTTTAATAACATCCATCTCCTGTAGAGGC
Organism: Anolis sagrei; assembly: GCF_037176765.1. Lineage (NCBI taxonomy): Eukaryota > Metazoa > Chordata > Lepidosauria > Squamata > Anolidae > Anolis > Anolis sagrei. Next base: position 30,329,352 of record NC_090022.1, on the reverse strand, counting down.
AGTTGTTGTTGCGGTTTATCAGTCTATGCGGAAGCTACCCAGCAGTCTTCCCAGCCCCAGTCCTCTGTTGAATCACACAGAGTCAGAGTAAAAGGAAAAACAAAATTTACTCTTGAGTACTCAGAGATAAATATGCAGCTTTACAAAATAACCAGCCTTGAAAATAAACTTAGTCCATTTCAGAAAAATAACTCACACAAAGTCCAATGCATTAAAACCATGCATTCTCTGCTTCTTCAATGGTGCAAGGAGTCTTGTAGTAAATGGTCCAGAACTTCAGCAAGTCCTGTAGTAAGTCCATAGAAGTCCCATCCGGTTTCTTCTCAGTCATCTGATCACCATCATCTGGATACACCATGAAGCACTCCTCATGATATACTCCATGCAGTGAGTGGCTCAAGCTTAATTGCTTAATTGTCCAGGTGTTCTTCCTCAACACACACACACACACAGGAGATGATCCTTGCAAAGACTTAGCATACATATGCACATCCTGTTTTAGTTGTCACATTACTATGTAGTACAGCTGACAAAGTATCTGGGGTGCTTTGAACGTGATTGCCCTACTTCTTGGCAAGGGGTTGGTCTGGATGGCCCACAAGGTCTCTTTCAACTCTATTATTCTATCATTCATTGCACAATGATACACATCAAGGGCAAGTTTGGGGGTCTAAATTACGATTTTTGATATGACCCATGGATAAATTTAGGGTCATTCTGTGGAGGGGAATAGCACCAATACCACCTCAAAGGAGACAGCTACCTGTGGTTACTGCTGATATAGTTCCACCCAGGATTTTAAAAACGGCAGAAGCAGTGCAACAGCAGAGAAAACAGAGGGGTCAGTGTTTCTTTTAGGTTCTTCTGGGCTAGACTAAGATCTTGCCTTTTCCCACTTTATTCAGGAAAAAAGGATTTTGTTTTTACACAGTTAAGGTCACATTGACTGGATAAGTCAATTCAGTTTTTTGGGGTTGATTTTTTAACTAAAATATTAGACTTATTGATTGGTGTGTTTTTCAAAGCACTGCAGAGATAAAGCTGATCTCAGGTGTGTATGTGTATAATGGGGGAAGAGGTCAAATGCACATTCCAAGTCTCAGGTGCTTCAAAATCAATATGAATGTATGGAGATTTGAGATTCACCTCCTGTCTAATGTCCTGCTCATGTGAAATCTCTGATGAACTCACTTTGACAGTACATCCCAATCCCATTTCCAGCCATACGACCTTATCACATTTGGCTGAGGATTTCCCATGTATTGTGGTGAATCCGTGGGGATCCTGGTGCTCCACACCCTGCAATGTGCCACTTACCTTGTCCTCATCCGAGAGAGGAAAATGTTGTCACCCGGCTTCTCCGCATTGCTCCTAAGGCAGCACAGGAAGCCTCCCGCCATTTTCAATGTCTATGATGTTATGTTTCACTCAGTCTTGTTGTAAATATTAAAATGCACAATAAAAATTATATTTAAAAAAAAGGACCATAGAACCATAGAATCCTAGAGTTGGAAGAGACCTCATGGGCCATCCAGTCCAACCCCCTGCCAAGAAGCAGGAATATTGCATTCAAAACACCCCTGACAGATGGCCATCCAGCCTCTATTTAAAAGCTTCCAAAGGAGGAACCTCTACCACACTCCAGGGCAGAGAGTTCCACTGCTGAATGGCTCTCACAGTCAGGAAGTTCTTCCTCATGTTCAGATGGAATTTCCTTTCTTGTAGTTTGAAGCCATTGTTCCACATCCTAGTCTCCAGGGAAGCAGAAAACAAGCTTGCTCCCTCCTCCCTGTGGCTTCCTCTCACATATTTATACATGGCTATCATATCTCCTCTCAGCCTTTTCTTCTTCAGGCTAAACATGCCCATCTCCTTAAGCCGCTCTTCATAGGGCTTGTTCACCAGACCCTTGATCATTTTAGTCTCCCTCCTCTGGACACATTCCAGCTTGTCAATATCTCTCTTGAATTGTGGTGCCCAGAATTGGACACAATATTCCAGGTGTGGTGTAACCAAGGTGGAATAGAGGGGTAGCATTACTTCCTTAGATCTAGAGACTATTCTCCTATTGATGCAGGCCAAAATCCCATTGGCTTTGTTTGCCACCACATCACATTGTTGGCTCATGTTTAACTTGTTGTCCATGAGGACTCCAAGATCTTTTTCACACATACTGCTCTCGAGCCAGGCATCCCCTATTCTGTATCTTTGCATTTCATTTTTTCTGCCTAAGTGGAGGATCTTGGATCTGTCACTGTTGAACTTCATTTTGTTAGTTTTGGCCCATCTCTCTAATCTGTCAAGATCATTTTGAATCCTGCTCCTGTCCTCTGGAGTAATGGCTATCCCTCCCAATTTGGTGTCGTCTGCAAACTTGATGATCATGCCTTCTAGCCCTTCATCTAAGTCATTAATAAAGATGTTGAACAGGACTGGGCCCAGGACGGAACCCTGCGGCATTCTGCTCATTACTTCTTTCCAAGATGAAGAGGAAACATTGGTGAGCACCCTTTGGGTTCGTCCATTTAACCAATTACAGATCCATCTCACCGTAGTTTTGTCTAGCCCACATTGGACTAGTTTCCGTGCCAGAAGGTCATGGGGGACCTTGTCGAAGGCCTTCCTGAAATCCAGGTACGCTACATCCACGGCATTCCCCACATCTAACCTGCTTGTAACTCTATCGAAAAAAGAGATCAGATTAGTCTGGCATGACTTGTTTTTGATAAATCTATGTTGACTATTAGTGATGACCGCATTTGTTTCTAAGTGTTTGCAGATCATTTCCTTAACAATCTTTTCCAGAATCTTGCCTGGTATCGACATGAGGCTGACCGGACGGTGGTTGTTTGGGTCATCTTTTTTTTTTCCCTTCATGAAGTTTGGGACCACATTGGCCTTCCCCCAATCTGCTGGAACTTCTCCTGTTCTCAAAGAATTCTCAAAGATGGTTGCCAGTGGTTCCGAAATGACTTCCGCTAGTTCCTTCAATACTCTTGGTGTAGTTGATCTGGCCCCGGGGACTCATTTAGAGCAGCCAGGTATTCCTGGACGACTTGTTTCCCAATTTGGGGTTGGATGTCCTCTAATCCCTCATCCACTCCATCTTGCTGAGGTTGAAGATGACTTTCTTTTTGTGAGAAGAGCAAGGCAAAGAAGGCATTAAGTAGTTCTGCCTTTTCCCTGTCAGCATCGCCCCATCTTCACTTCGAAGAGGCCCTATCGCCTCCTTGTTCTTCCTTTTTCTATTGACATAAGAAAAGAAGCCCTTTCTACTGACATATGAAAAGAAGTAGCATTGGATAGGTAAATCAGCCCATCTGAAGAGGTTGTTAGTCTCACACTCCTTAACTACTGTGGCATCCGCATCTTCTTCCCTCTCTATCTTCCATGGGTAAGGACATGTAAATGTGTTCATTTTGTTTGTGCTGCACTTTTCACAATCCCACTGACATCCCTGTCCCATCCCATTTCCATATTGGATCAAAAGATAAAAAAATAAATGCTGTTCATTTTTCTTAAATTATGTTTGCATACATTTCAAATTGTGAATATTTTTATATATCTCCCCTCAGCAGTTGAAATATTTTTGTGTACAAATATACATATTTTATTTGTGTACCTTATGTGTACATGGGACACTTTTTTGTAGATTGCATTAACTTGTATTTGTAATGCAAGGTGTGCTCTGTTGTGTTTGCCATCCTTAAGGTGTGAAACAGATATTTTCATGTGGAAATACAGGAAAAGGGATTCCACCTAAACACTGGGAAGCACTTCCTGATAGTAATAGTTATTCAGCAGTAGAATACAATGCTCTAATGTGTGGTAAAGTCTCATTCTTTGGACATTTTTAAACAAAGGTAGATGAACATCTGTCAGGAGTTTTGTAACTGTATATTCGTAAAAGACTGAGGATTCGACTGGGTGGCCCTTTTCATCTCTTCCAACATTATTATTCGGTGAAATATCAAGCTCCCATTCCTCACATGGTTACCTGATGCTGTAGCAAATCATATTGTTATGGAAGGAGGAAGAAATAAAAGACCCATTTACTATATTTTCCATAGATGCAGCTAGGTGAGAGGAAGGAGGGGGGATACCTTATTATACAGGAGGAAGGTGAGTAAGTTGTGGGAGGAAAGAGAAGGAATAACTCTTTGGTTTGTATTATGCTCCAAATTGAAGGAGAACAATTGATTGCAAAGCGATTTCTATTAGATCTTAACATTATGAATTATGAAAGTTCATATCAGAGGAGGGGTTCTGAAACTTGATTACACCATCTATTGATTTTATGTTATCACGTTGGCTTTTACTTATGCAACCCTATGAACAACACCCCTCCAAAAGTTCCTGTTCTTAACAGCCTTTCTCAGACCATACATATTTGATGCAATTGTTTCCTTTCTTATGTTGATCCACTGCTTTCAGTTTTTGCAGTATTATTATCTTTGTCAATGTGTCATGTAGGCTCTAATAGCTTCATTTGAGTCCGGGAAATATATATCCACATTGTGAAAGACCATGCAGATCCAAAATAGTTCTCTACAATCACTTACGGACCCATCACCAAGACTCTACCCTTGCAAGACAATCATACTCAGGCAAAAGTAATAGCCAACCCTATGATGACTTCTTTGGAGATTTATTTAGATTTTTTGGCAGTCCATGATATCTGTAAAACTCACCTCCAGCATCACATTTTGAATAAGCTGATGTTTTGAATCAGTTAATGTCAACACTACTTGACATTATCCATAGACTGGTGCATATTGGATTGATAAGGCATTAATGAACACTGTGGTATTGTCATGGTGGTAGACATGCATAGAATTGTTGTGGCAGTCACAAAACCTCTCAGCTTACTTTTAATCCATACTCTACAAAATTCTTACTAGTTACTTCTCACCAGGAAACACTTGAAATGTTATGGAAAAGCAATAGGTGAACCATAAAGTGAAAGTTTTATGTTGGAAAAACACAAAAATGTAATATCTTCAGTGCCTCAGGCTGCTATCTTAAACCAGATTGCTTCTTTACAAGTTTCCCCATTGAGATCAATATGACTTACAACTTATATGTGTGTTCAGGTACACAGCCTGAAGGTATTGAATATGTGGAGGGAAAGTATCAGAATCTGTCCTTTGGAAGTCTCTTAAGGGGTGACAGAAATTGTTAATAATGGAATCTCTGTTTGCAAAAGCATTAGGGGGAAATTTCCTAATAGCAGCTGCCAAGAATCAATGCCTTCCACTGAATAAAAGGTGTTGTGTTATTTTCACTTGGCTATTAAGTGATAATTAGTAATCTCTACTAGCATTTCATTTTTTTAAAAAAAAAAACAACATCAACCTGCCTAGCTTTCTAATTATTTTGGAACCCTCAAAAACTCTGACAGTCACACACTTAGTAGTCCTGGCAACATTTGTGGGCAAAGAGGTTCTTTGGCTCTCCCTCTTCTTGTTATAAATGTTTGTTTCCTGTCTCTGCTTTTTGCAAGCTTAATTTATAAAAATGTGTGGGTGTTTATTAGAATGTGCATTATGTCTCTTAGTGGGAAATCATTAGAATAATAGATTAGCCTGTTTTGCAAATTCTACATCCCCCCTCATATAATGTGTTGGCAAATACATAATATTTAGTGCAAAAGGTTAAAAAATGATTCAACCTGCTGCTTCTCAAGCCTAAGGTTCCATATGGTGGCCATTTATCTTGGGATAACACTGGAAATAATCAGAAGCTGGATCTCTGATTTTCACTTTTTTCACTTTATGAGTAACAGAATGAGAGGAGGGGGGGTTGTATGTGTATGTGTGTTTGCGTGAATACAATACATGATGGAACAAATCTTGTCATGCATCAAGGTGAGAGATGCTGGGAAGCAGAGATAACGGTTCCTTGCTATTCCGTTTGGATCCTATAACATTCTCCTCCATTGGAAATATAGAAAGGGCCTCATAGGCCATAATGGGCTCAGTATGGGATCCCCAGATAAAACATTAAGCCTCTTTTTGAAAATGTTGGAGAAGAAAATGTCCTCCCACCTCTTTAGACAATTAGTTCCATTACTGAACCATTCTTAATGTCAAGAAGTTCCTTCTAATATTCATCAAATCATAGAATAATAGAGTTGTTACGGTCATTTTGAATTCTGATCTTGTCCTCTGGAGCATTATCTATGTCTCCTAATTTGAGGTCATCTGCAAACTTGATAAGCACACCCGCTAAACCTTCATCCAAGTAATTAATAAAGATGTTGAACAGAACTGGGTTCAGGACTGAATCTTGCAGCACTCCACTAGTCACTTCTTTCCAGGATGATGAGGAAGCATTGATGAGCACCCTTTGGGTTTGGTCACTTAAACAATTAAAGATCCAACTAATAGTAATATTGCCTAATCCACATTTGACTAGTTTGTTTGCAAGAAGGTAATGGGGGACTTTATCAAAGGCCTTTCTAAAATCAAGATATGCTACATCTAAAGCATTCGCGGCATCTACCAAGCTTGTAACTCTATAAAAAAAGAGACAAAATTAATCTTGCATGATTTGTTTTTGAGAAATTCATATTGACTTTTAGTAATCACAGTATTTTTTTTCTAAGTGATTGCAGACTGCCTCTTTTATGATCTGCTCCAGAATGTTTCCTGGTAATTATGTCAGGCTGACAGGATGGTAATTGTTTGGGTCCTTGTTTTATTCCTTCTTAAAGATAAGGACAACATTTGCTGTCCTCCAGTCTGCTGGGATTTCTCCTGTTCTCCAAGAATTCTCAAAGATTATTGCCAGTTGTTCTGAAATGACTTCTGCTAGTGATGGAGATCACTAATTGAAGTTATGGCTCTGAGCTAACAATATCTTTATGGATAGATATGTGGAATCAATATTTTTTCCATTGGATCAGAAGTATTCCACTGATTAAATTGAACCCATAAAATATATAACTCAAAAACCTAAATTATTGGAAGGCACCAAGTCCTGACTGATCTTGGAAGCTAATCAGCATCAGACTTCATTAGTACTTTGATGCAGATCACCATGGAATATCAGGTGCTGAAAGCTATATTTAGGGGATAGCGCTGACAAACCATCCCTGAGAATTTATTGCCTAAGAAAACCCTATGAAATACATGAATCCACCATAAGTAAACAAGCAATATGAAATGACACATATCACACAAATATAAATACTGATTAGAATTGTGAGAGTAACTAAAATGTTATAGTTAAATGGCAATAGCACAATGTTTTCCTTTGTCCCATTAGAAACAATATAACATAGCTACACCTTAATCATTGAGAGAGGGAATATATTAAACTAATTGTTTCTAACAAATTACTCCAGGCCCTGCATATGCATGCTATTGTCTTGAGACCAAACAGGGGAAAATGGCATGTTATTCAGGAGCATGAAATGAGATGTCCTGTCTGCTGCCCGTGTCAATAGGTATCATTCTTGTGGAGCGAGGGGAGCAAGCTCTCATGTCTTATCTGGGTCTTGTGAGTGGCATTTAATAAAGAGAGTTTGCAAGCAACAGCAGGCCAGAGCCTTGAAGCAAAAAAGCATTTCTGCCCTGTGTCACTCATTTACTCCTGTACATGACTCAGAATTTTCCCCTAAGAAAAACACAACAGAGTAGAAATTGGAGCAGGAATGAACACTTTTTCTATCCCTCTTTTTAAAAAATAACTTGTAAGCCAAAGGCCATATTAAAATCAAGAGAGGTGAGCATAAATACTACAGGCTTTCTTCCACGTTCTGCTACTTTTATCCTCCACCCATTTTAACTGTCTTTTTCATTCCCCTGTGGATATTATCAAAAGCAATTTGAAAGAGAAATTCTTAATGTTCTTTTGGAATTCTTTCTGACCACTTTCTCCAGCTGATGCACCAGCGTGCCCCCCCCCCCCTCCACTTAGAATTGGAAGATCTGAAGATTACCACAAATATCGGTAACCTCAAGCTTGGACCTCTGCAATGCACTTTACATTGGACTACCCTTGTCCCAAGTTTGGAAAGTCCAATTAATTCAAAGTATAGCAGCCTAATTGGCTTCTTGAGCACCCAGGAGTGAGAATATCATACAAATATTCAAATTCCTCTGCTAATCTCCAGTTAATTTCTGGGCAAAATACAAAGTGTTGGTTACGATCTTTAAAACTCTAGACAGATTGAGTCCAGGTTATCTTCAGGATTTCTTTCTTCCATACAATCTGCCCCATACACTCAGGTTTTCAGGGGACATTTATGTGTACCAGCCAGACTGGCAATTGTCACCCAAAGTAACTTTCTGTAGAACGACCTGCCAGAGGAGATTCAACTGCTAAACAGAATGTCTGAATTTTAGAAAATTAAAAACTTATCTCTTCTGACAGGACTACCTAGTTGATTTTGAACTAAGAACTTTAAACTGATATTTTGTAGGTGTGAATGATTACAATTGTGTGCTTTAATATTATGTTTATGTGTTTTAATATTAATAGTTCAATGTTTTAGTTATCTATTGTATCGTAATTCTGTGCTGTACCCTGCCTTGAGGCCTGAGGGGAAGTGGTAAGAAAGAAAATCTATTATTGCTGTTCCCGTGGATGTTTTGGTAGTAGTAGGGGTTACAAAATACCTAATTTTTAGTAAGGGGGAGTGAAATGTCTGAGTAGCTGTTAAGTCGCAAAAGAGGTGAGGTGCTGTGGAGTCAAATCAAAGATGTTGATTCTGTCTGCGCTTGCCCTTCATACTTACGTGACACAATTTGTTATATCTCATTGTCATAAAATCAAATGATGGCAGCTTTTATGTTTATCCGGTGCCATTTGACACACTGAGCAATTATAGTGCAATGATTATACATTAATAACCATGGTTCTTAGCAGAATTGTCAGTACAAGAGATGGCTACCCCTTGTGGCCAGCCCCAAATACCATTTGTAATGGATTAACCCACCTTACAGGGTTGGTGTAAAGGCAGTAAACAGGCCTAGCTTGGAAAAGCTAAGGGGAGCAGGGGGGTGGAGCGATCAGGCAGCTTCATAGCTGGAAGTGGAGTCTGACTGGCTGATTAAATTGGAGGGCATTGCTTAGCAACCGAAGATGGGCGGAGCCAGAGGGGGGGGGGGAAGAAGAAGAAGCTAAGGTAACCATAATTAGTTGAGTTGTGAGGTTGGTGTTTGAAAGGTTAGAAGATGAATGAATGAAGGAAGGATAAAAGAGTTTTGGGAATTGTTTGTTAGAAAGATATCTCTTTGAGGAAAATAGTTAAAACCTTCAGGGAGAAGGAGTAAGAAATATAGAGTTAGAGTGCTGGCTGGAAAGAGGATTCAAAAGGTTCAAAATGGCCTGTTTGTATTCCTCTGTGTAGAAAATTGCTTTTAAGAAACTCAAGTAAAAAGACCATTGTTTGTAAAAGTAAAGCCTAATAGATTATTGAAACCACTATGCATATTTACTGTTCAAGAACCAAATAAACAACATATTCTTGTTTTATTTCACCTGAAGAGTTTGTGTGGCTTCTTGAACATTCTAGTGAAGAAGGTAGCATATGAATCAATGACTGGTGGCAGCAAAAGAAACCTTCAATTAATAATTACTTGGTGGCAGCAAAGAAAAATATAATATACAGTGATAGCATCCCACTGTCCTGTCTTGTGTGTGTGTGTATGTGTGGATGTGCCCCTTGCCCCTCACAGCCTTCACTGGCTTGTCCATCCATCTTTTCTTATTGCACCATTTCCCTTCAGCCTCACAATTTTTAAAATTCCAAGAAATGCAAGCAAAGCAAATACAAACATTCTGGGTGTGAATTATTTGCAATTGTCCACTTTCTGAAAAGCTAGACATTGGGGGAGGGGGGGGGGAGAGAATGCCTTCACTTTGTGCCCCTGCTACCCAATAGCTACAGTCTTGCTATCTTCCTCTGGATTTGCAGCTTTGTTGTTGTTATACTTTTAAGTCATTAAGTGTTGTTGTTGTACCCTCAAGTCATGATAGGATCACATATGAAAGTGATCCTATTATAAAGTTTCCTTGGCAAAGTTTGTTTAGAAGGATTTGCCACTGTTTTCTTATAAAGCTGAGAGAATGTAATTTGCCCAAGACCACTTAGTGGGCTTCCATAGCTGAATGGGATTTTGATCCTTATCTACCAGAATCCTAGTGCAATCTTCAAACTATTACATCACTCTCCCTTCCATTTTTAGTTTAGAGGGGAATTTTTAGAATTCCCTCAAAGAGGGATCAAGAACCTTACCAGACTACAAACACCATGTTAAATAGAATCATAGTACCATTTTAAGGACATTTAATCAACTACCAAGCTTGCAAACTCTGTTTTGTCTGTTTGTTAAAAATTTGTTTAAAATGTAATACAATTGTCTGGTTGATACTGACACGATAAATAAATAAATCGTACCATAAGTGAGCAATACGAAATAGCCCTTTGTTTATGCTAAATAGCCAAGGAGAAGGCAAACTGGTGCATGCTTCCCATGTTTCCCTGGATCAATGGGGAGGGGGGCAGGCGGCGGACACTTCCCCCTGCCCCATGGGATGGGAAGGTCGGTGAATTGGGTGATGCAGGGCAGGGGGCACTGCCAGAGTTGCCACAACCCATGCCAATTCTTGCAGCACATGTTAAGAGGTCCTTTTATGACAAGATTGAATCCCAAGCCAAAGTTTTCAATGTCCTCATTTTCTGATAAATATGATATAGTCTGTTTGCCCAATAAGGAGTGGAAGGAAAGACATACAGTGGTCCCTTTGTATCTGCTGGGGTTTGGTTCCAAGACCTCCCATCAACAACCAAATTTGTGAATGCTTAAGTCCTATTCAGTGGCATAGTAAAATGGTCTCCCTTATATAAAAGAATATGAAATAATATAAAATATGTGTAAATAATAAAATAGCTAAATCAAGGTTTGCTTTTAGGATTTTTAAAAGGTTTCCAAGTTATGGATGGTTGAATTTGTGGATACAGAATCTGTGGATATGAGGAGCAATTATATATCATCTGTAGAGAGATCACATAAAATTTTGAATGATCAAAAGTAAATTGTATTATCAAACATGATAACTCAAAGCTAGTTCACTCAAGTTTTGTCATTGCTAATTACCTTTACAAGGTAGATAAGAAGTCTGAGAAGTTTCTTTAAAAAACAAAAGTGCCACCCCAGGGAATATGTATTACCAGATGGAAAACAGGCTTCTGTTCTTTGTTAAATGTTATCTTTTAGAGAAGTTAATGTTAATTGTTATAATTTCTAGGTTTCTAGTACCTGCTATTTTGTAATAAGGAATTGTTAGAACAATACAGATCTCTAGGGGTTGATTACAATAGCCCAAAAAGGGCAAATTTAATCTGCGTAAGAATTTGCATGCTATGTGTTAACCTTTTTTTTCATTTAAAGGTGAAACATTAAACAAAAGGTGGCTTGGCACCTTTGCTAAATGAGTAATATACATTTGCCTTAATATTCTCATACTGTTCTCAGCTGACTCTCCCCCCCCCCCCCCCTAATAACATCTGTTCCTGTGGAAGAACTCAGAGGTTCCAAATGGAATGAAAATGATGATGACAATGATGGTGTTATTAGGTTTATATGTCACCTTTCTACCAAAGTGGAACCCAGGACAGCTTACAAAAAAGCAACTGAAAGTATCATTTAAAAACATAATTGAAATGAATCTTTTAACAAAGAAAGTTATGCTCCCTGTAGCTAGCCACCACAATTTGCTCATGTTGAAATTTCTGAACAATGTCTGAAGTTTCTGAAGTTTCATATTTTAGCTATTCAGAAACTTAACAGCAAAAAGGTAATTGATATTGAGGCCCCATCTCCACTGCCATAAAATAGATTCAGAAAGCAGTTTAACTGCATTGAATTGGATTATGTAGTTAAACTGCATTCTGAAACTGCATTGTATTAGCATGCTGATAGCAATATGGCTTAATCCTACTGTTAGTCCCTTATAGAGTAAACCCATTGAATCAAGGAAATGTACATAGGTGCAGGCTCATCATTATTTATATTTGCTCTTTTCTAAATAATAGGATTCAGGACTTAGATATGTATTGATATAAAGTCATGGAAAACAATGAAAACTTATACATCAGTGCTTTGAAATGGGAATTAATTGAATATTGTTACACATAACTCTGTTTAAATCCATGTATTTATTGATTTCTTGTGTTTATATCCCTCCTTCCACAAAGCCCAAGTAGTATATTTTCTTCAATTTGTTCTGTTACACATAGCTGAGTGGGAGATTTTAATCAAGCTCTCTCTAGTCCCAATCCTACAAAGCAACTGCCAATTGTTCCACCAATAGGGATGTCGGCTAGATTCCTCTACAGCAATTAAAATTGGTGTTAGGCGCTCCTGATTGTTATATGTTTACAATCTTTATGTAGCCCCTCCTCCCCCATTTTAGGGGATGTAGCTAAAAAGGCAAATGGGATTTTGGGCTGCATCAAAAGGAGTATAGTGTTTACATCAAGGGAAGGCATGGTGCCCTTCGATCTATTCTGTACTGTGTCCAATTCTGGGCACCACAATTCAAGGGTGGTATCGACAAGCTGGAATGTGTCCAGAGGAGAGTGGCTGAAATTATCAAAAGTCTGGAGACCGTGTCCTATGTAGAGTTACTTAAAGATTTGGATCTGTTTAGGCTGCAGAAGAGAATTCTGATGATAGCAATGCATAAATATGGAAGATGATATCATAAAGAAGAGGGAGCAGGCTCCTCTTTTGATGCCCCGGAGACCAGGACTAAGAGCAATGGGCTCAAATTACAGGAAAGGAGATTCCATCTGAACATTAGGAAGGACTTCCTGACTGTGATAGCTGTTTAGCAGTGTAACCCTCTGCCTCAGAGTGTGGTGGAAACTCCTTCTTTGGAGGCTTTTAAACAGAAGATTGATTATGCTTTTCCTACATGGCAGGGAGTTGGACTGGATGGCTCTTGGGGGGATTCATCCAACTCTATGATCCCATGATTCTATGATATCAGCTGTGAAAATTTCCCCAATCTCCTTATGTGAGCAATACACAGTGCAAGGGGTCATGGCAATTTCACATTGGAGCACGCTCACAGGAAGGGGTTGAAATGGCACCCCGTTACTTCCCCATTTACCAACCCTGTAAGGCTCTTGTGAAAATCAAGTTATAGATAGGAAAACCAAGATGTGTCCTGTGCTCTTTGAGAATATATGTCACTGTCTACTCTAACCAATGAATCAATTTCATAAAAGTTGAGTTACCTAATTTCCTTGGGTTGTCCTTATCATTATTCAGCTGTCCTTGTTAGTTCTGTGGGATCTTTCAGGATTTATTTATACTGCAAAATGCAGTTTGGTACCACTTAAACTGCCATGGCTCAAAACTGTGTAATTCTTGGATTTGTAGTTTGGTGAGGCACCAGCACTCTTTGACAGAAAAGGCTAAGACCTTGGAAAATTCCCAGGATGTCATGGCCTTGAGCCATGCCAGTTAAAGTGTTATCAAACTGTATCAATACAGCAGTGTAGATGAACCCTTAAGTGGCGTTTCCAGCACCACTGAGCATGCAGTTTTTCTGAATTTCCTCATTGAAATGGGAATTGGAGGCACTGTGTGATAACAGTTCATTTACAAAACATAGTGTTAAGGTTTCACAGTTTAGCACAGTTGCTAGCAAAGAGAATGTTTTAAGCTCAGGTAGAAGGTGTTTGCCTTCAGGGCAAAAAAAGGTGGTTAAATATTCAGAGGTAAAATATGCCTCTGACTTTCCATTAGTCCCCATTATTGTGGGAAAGCCCACTCTATGTACCACCTCAGAAACAATTTCCTACTTTGTTTCCGGGCTCTTTGTTTCCTTGGTGACCAATGAAATAAAATGGAAGAGTGTACAGAGAGAAAGGAATTGATCCACTCAAGAAAGTGAAAGTCAACACGGATGCAGAAAAGGGCAGCATGTGATTCACTAGTTGGCACGCATTTAAAGTGCCTTAAAGCAAGACTGCTAAAAAGCTCGTGTCCATTATGGTTTACTTACTCATTTATTTATTTTTTTATCTATTTATGGCATGATGTCATGGATTTGGCAAATGGTCCAATTTAGTTGTCTAGTGGAGGTGCAGAGAAGATGATGGGAGAAATAGCAGTTTTCATATACATAATTTGATAAAGTGGAAGCAAGATGCAGTGAAGCATCCCATCTGTTCCACAGCCAGTGCAAATATTCAAAAGTTGCAAGTTTTCATGAGATTGTGACATTTCTTTGAATGCAAACGGTGAATCATCTGGCCATACTGATGTAGTTTCTGATGAGATAAGAGAGGAAAATAACATATGCCTTTAACTGATGGGATATTTTTACTACAGGAATAGACAGAAAGTGACCCATTGCTGCATACTGCCTTTTGACTCCTTTAGTCTTCTACTACCATGCAAAGGCCCTCATCCTCATTAACTGAAAAATTATATATTTTAGTGCAATATGTATGTAATTTACTCCTTAAATCACGCAGAAAGCAATAGAAACATGGAAATTATCATTGGACACACTATTGAACCTCATGCCACCTTCACATTTCTTGTTTAGACCATCTCAAAATGGTGACAGAAAGTGGCTTGACACCTTCTATTGCCATTTTGAGAAGAACTGCAGAGAATTTGAGTATTGAAGTTTGCTATAGGGAGTACAGTCTAGGAGCCCTTGGGAGGGAATTGATTCTTAAATAGTTGCCCACACCGCTATAAGGCAGTCCAATATAAGACAGCCCAAGAGACTGAGAGAGGCCTGAATTTATCCATGGTCACCTAGTGATGTTATGGAAGAGAGATTTGAACTGATCCATTGGTCAATCTATCTCCTAGGGTCAGGGGCGGCTCAACCCATTACACAAAGTAAGCATTTGCAGTATAGTTGATTTTTGCCCAGGGGCACTCTTGAGGTGCTCTTGGGGGAAAATAGACCTTGACATATGCAAGTTGTAGTTACTGGGATGTATAGTTCACCTAAAATGAAAAAGCATTCTGAACTCCACCAATGATGGAATTGAACCAAATATGGCACACAGAACTCTCATGACGAACAGAAAATATATATTAATGATTGGTTGGGGGGGGGGGGAAGCGAAGCACCAAAATACTGTTTGCTTACCGTTGAAAATTACCTAGGGCCGCCTCTGCCTATAGAATTAATGTAGTTTGAAAACACATTCACTGCCATAGCTCAATACAATGAACTCCTGGAATTTGTGGTTTGCTGAGGCATGAGTACTCTTTGATACAAAGGGTTAAAGGCTTTGTACAACTGCAGGTCCCATGATTCCATAACATTGAACTATGGCTGTTAAAGTGGTGTCAAGATGCATTAATTCTACAGTGTAGATAGATACGCCCTCAATTGCCATAAATTCCACCTATCCTCTAAAACACTGCAACTCAAAGTGTTCGTCCCTAGACAAATGACTATCCAAGAGCCACTGGCTGCTGGTCACTGCTGAATTTCCAGGGAAGAGAGAAATAGTGAAAGCCAGATAACATGATTAGAGTACCAATTCTTGGCACATTGGAAGGAAAAATACCCATATCAGATAACTTGAGATGCAGTTTTAAAAGTCTGCACTCATAAAACTTTGCTCATCTTTTCACATATCATGCTGCATTCAAGATCATTTTCCTTCTCATGAGAGCATTCAGAACTTAGCAAAAAAAGAGAGAGAAGAGAAATGGTGAAAATGAGTTAAATAAAAGGGAGAGAGTTTTGAGCTGTTTTGCTTCTGGCCATGCCAGTATCATGTAACCACAGATCCTTTCATTGTCCACTATTCCAAAGCTGATTTATCTCTTAATCTTACCTGCATTTAACTATGGAAAAGAATGAATAGGGCTATAATCCAGAAAGCAAATTCTTCCCCCAAAGAGATAGCCATGAAGCTGAGAAACCATCAGAATTTTAGTCATGGAACCCTGTGCAGACGGTTGGTCAATGCAACTTATGCAACGTGCAGTCATTGAATTCTTGACAGCAGAAGCTGTCACCCCAAAGGAGATTCATCAGAGAATGCAAGCTGTTGATGGTGATTGTGTTGATGCGAGTACTGTGCATCAGGGCGAGTAAGTTTAAAGATGTTGAGATAGGAACATCTGACTTGTGTGACAAACAAAGAGTTGGACATCCTGTGGCAGCAATTATTTATTTATTTACAGCATTTCTAACCTATTCTTCTCACCCCCGCAGGGGGACTCAGAGCGGCTAACAATGGCAACGATTGGATGCCGCAATAATTACAATTATAAAAGCAAAATAAAATCATACAATATAATACATTAAAACAACATTAGTTATCCAATCATAAAGGCATTTCCATTATAACAACCATCTGGTCCAATTCACTGTTCAGGTGCTGTTATATCCATTAGTCAAAAGCCTGGTTCCACAACCACATCTTCAGTTTTCTTCTGAGAGAAAGAAGGGAGGACGCCGATCTAATTTTTCTGGGGAGCGAATTCCACAGGAGGGGGGTCACCGAGTTTCACAAGCAAAAGATTGAAAGATTCAGGCATGTAGCCAGGGGGGGGGGGCTCGGGGGGCTTCAGCCCCCCCCCCCGAAATTCTCATGGTGGTTCGCGAAAAGGCCTTACTGGTGCATTATTTAAACTGTTATGTTTATTAATATTATGATTTGATCACCATTCTCAATATATCCCATATGTATGGGGGTATTGGGGTAATGATACAAAAGGTTTGCTAGGCTAGACCCTCTTTCACTCAGACTCAGCCCCCCCCGAAACTCAGCCCCCCCCAAACCCCCCCTGAAAATTTTTTAGCCCCCCCCCCCCCCCGAAACGAAATCCTGGCTACGGGCCTGGACAGATTGATTCAGGACGATCGTCGTATCACTCAGAGAGAAATTTAAAAGTAATCGGCATTTCACAAGAACATGTTAGTCACATTATTTCTTTGCTTGGCTATCAGAAGATCTGTGCACGATGGGTTGTGGAAACAGAGTGTCGACTTCTTCCGTGATGGCTTCAGAAAACTTGTTCATCGTTGGCAGAAATGTGTCCAATTGTCTAGTGATTATGTGGAAAAGTGAATAGTGGTAGTTAAAGAGCACATTCTAAGAATTATTTCTGCGTTTGATTTATTAAAATATTCCCATCCAAACCCAAGTAATGAAGGTGGAGGCATTACTTTTCATTCAACCCTCGTATGTCTTGCAACCAAGAAGATAATGAAAGGCATTGACTAGGATATCTATTTAAGAGACTAAGACCCAATCCTTTTGAGAATCTAAAATATAAATTGTTTTGTCAATCTATGTTGCAGTTGATGGTTTGGGTATTGGTAACACAGAGATTTGACTTATATCCCAAGGGAAGACTATGGGCTCCTCTAACCCAGCAGTGGCTCTACAGGTTTTCAGATTGAATTCTACCTGAAGATGACTGTTATTTCTTAGTAGTCTGCTATCCTATTATTCACTTGTTTTGCTTCTGAAATCAACCAAGATTGGGTGTGGCCAGGGTGGTGCTATGGTATATGGATCTCGTATAAAGCATAATAATTAAATCAATTGTAATGGGAATAGCCTAAAAGTCTATGATGAAATAATGAACCAGTAATTAATAAATACCAAATAGAGTCTAGGAAAATCAGAAACCTCAAATGCTACATCCTAGCTTAATCGAACTAGTTCAACTATCCAATTTTCACAAGCATTAATAGAAATCGGACATACAGTGGCATTGACAATCCTGGTAAATTGGATAACTGATAACTGCTATTTCACTTTTATATCAGTGTGAAGGTCATGATGGCATGACTTTGGACCAGGAATGGGCCTTCACTTTCTATGGGACTATAGCATTTACAGGATGAAAGTTCCAAGTCCTTTTGATTGGCAGGGACAATGAAGCCAAAAAATGTATTGTTGTGAGCGGTGTCTGCAAAGTATTTGCGGATATCTCGAACAAGCAATCAAAGGCCTCTTAATTTATGATGAAACTAGTGTAACTAGTTGGTTGCAAATCTGCTTATAGAAATTCCATATACTTGGAATGAATGAAGGAGCTCAAATGTAAATTTTGAACTACAGAGAAGGTAAGAACTGGGAAATCAGTTCATATGTAAATTGTTGTAGAGAAAATTAAAAGGAGAGAAGAAATCAGAGGTCATCATTATAGGCAGCAAGGTTTTCCTGGCAAACAACAGGGTTAAAAGGCATGAAATCTAAGGTGCAAGCAATAGGAAAGATGCATATGACTTCTATTTTATTTTCCCTTGGCTCCCTCCCCCACAGCTTTTTCTTATGACTTAGCTGTTACTTTTTTTCATCAGAGGATAATTCAAACACCATTATTAAGACAATGGCTTTGACTTTTCATTGAGTTTATGTCTTTAAGGGTAGTTTTCAGCAAATGAGTCAGCCATATGTTAAATCAAATTTAATATCCATTACGAAACAGTGAATCATACTTTATATCTGGGTAATGATAACTAATGGCCATTTCTCTCATGTTCCTCCTATTTGTCCTGCTTCTCATCAATCTTGCTAATATCTTAAAGATTTATTAGATGGTTTGTAGGAGAGTTTCGAACTACAACTGTTTTAATATTAATAGCTCCATTTTATGTTGTTTCTCTTTCTCTAATTCCCATTTGTATCTTTAAAAAACTGCTGACTTGGAAAGTAATAATCCTTTCCATTGTCAAATTTAGTGAATAGAAAACTAGTAAATCAATAATAAGGTCCGCCTTAATGAAATTTTCTAATGGTACCAATACATTACAACAAGCTATATGTTTCGTGATGTCCTACGCTAGGGTCACAATTGGAAAAGTAGAAGCAAAGGAGGAGCACTGAAGGTATTAGTTCAAATAAAACTCTCTGCTATAGCTACTACAGAGAGTAATAAATGCATCTGGATAAATATATCTCGTCTGTACTTATATATATTTTAAAAACACCCAAGGGTAACGTTTTAGCACTGCACTATGGAATTTAATGGTGCCAGTGCTGTTACTGTAAATCCCTGATCTACAAAGTGTTCCCAGGATGTTTCGCTAATGGTATTTTCCGTACCTTAGATACACCAACTCCACTGAGGGAGCTGAAACCCAGGTCATATGATATGTCTGCATGAAATCAAGTGTGGATTATCTTTTTCTTGAAGGTGGATGACATTAGCAGTATAATTTATAAATTGTGCAATAAATATAATTTGCAAGTCAACCCATGCAAGTTGGTTAGGATTTGAAAGAATGTGTGTATTCAGTGACTAAGGATGTAAAGACTCTTATTAAGGAGTAAAGATACCAAGGGCTAAAAAAACAAGCTAAGGCTTTATTGTAAGGACTCCATCAAGGATAGGAAAATTCCCTTAAGAGTGCTAAGCCAAGACTGATTTAAGCTGGTTTCACTCTTCTTTAAAGTGGGAGAATGAGGTTGCATGACAAAAAAGTGCCTATCCATTTAGTAGCCATACATAGTAATAAAGGTATGCATACTTCTGCCATGTTAGGGTGGCCTCCAGTGAGCATATTGGGACTTCCAACTTTTATGAGGCAACACTCAGTGGCACAACTACATGGAATGCTTTATCCTGAAGGGTGGAATGACTCAGCGCTGTGGTGGCTGCATTGAGATGCTTGGGCTTAATACAGCTTTGAGCACCGAGACTGTGGCGCAGCTGGCTGGGAGTCAGCTGCATTAGGATCACTACTGACCAAAAGGTCATGAGTCTGAAGCCAGCCCAGGTTGGAGTGAGCTTCCAACCAATTTGTGTAGCTTGTTGTTGACCTTTGCAACCCGAAAGACAGTTGCATCTGTCAAGTAGGGAATTTAGATACTGCTTAAGTGGGGAGGCTAATTTAACTAAATTTACGACACCATAAAACTCTCCAGTAAGCATGCAAAGAATGAGGAAGTACTTCATTAGTGTCACAAATGGATGGTGAAGCAACAGCTCCCCTGGTGGCCAGAATCCCCTCATGAAAAAAAGGTGGAATGTTAAATAGCCTCTGACTGTTTGTCTATATATGTTGTGTGTCTATGGCATTGAATGTTTGCCATGTACATGTACATTGTAATCCGCCCTGAGTCCCCTGCAGGGTGAGAAGGGTGGAATATAAATACTGTAAATAAATAAATTAACAAATGTCACAGGTTGCTCCAAGAATCCAAAGCAAGCCATGACATTGAGTCCATCTAAACAATCGGACTTTTGTTTGTTTGTTTGTTTGTTTTTGCCATGTTAGGAGCGACCTGAGAAATTGCAAGTTGCTTCTGGTGTGAGAGAATTGGCCGTCTGCAAGGACGTTGCCCAGGGGAGGCTTGTGGGAGGTTTCTTTCATGTCCCCGCACGAGGAGCTGGAGCTGATAGAGGGAGCTCATCCGCCTTTCCCCGGATTCAAACCTGCGACCTGTCGGTTTTCAGTCCTGAAGGCACAGGGCTTTAACCACTGCGCCACTGGGGGCGCCTAACACTCGGACTGGTTTTCTAATGAAACTTTTTGCAACTGTTTTTTATGGACATCCCATATTACCTGGGCTTGGGCAGACTGGGGACATAGGATGGCACTTATTATCTATATATATGCTGCCCCAGTTGTTCAGAGAGTAAAGGGGCCTGCTGCTAGAACATTCTCCAATCCCTACGCTAAGGATGGATATTCTCCATTTCCCACTTCCTGACAAATTTTGAGGGAAAGGTATTGGTAGTTCATCCTGTGGTCTCAAAACATACAGGATTTTTTTCTCATAAAGAATGGAAAACGTGCTACAGTGTTTAAAAATTGTGCATTTTCAAGAAGCTCACAGGTTTATTAGAACTGTGTAATTTTTTGAAAAACAACTGCACAATTGTAGGTCATGACTATTTTGCATAACTTTTTGAGAAAGGCCTTACCAATCCCAATTCCACACTTATCAACCACTTCTGTCCAGCAGTTTTTAACCCCCCCCCCCCCCCCCCCCCCACTTTGGGATTGGTAAGGTTAAGTAAATAAGATACATTATATTAAGTAAAAAATGCAAATGGAATTTCATTATTGAGATTTGTATTACTTTACTTGTGTCTACAATTAATAAAAAAATAAAAAAATATTTTGAGAAAGAGGGAGAAGAAAGCACAGGAATGGATAAATTAGAAATTAGGAATCAATTATAAAAATGATATATTAAACACTGAAGACTTGTGGGTGGTATTCTTGGCTTGTTTGATAGAAGAACCAAGTTGTGCAGCAAAAGTCACATCAATCCCGATTCACCTTCTGAATAACAACCCTCAAACAATGGATTTTCTGAGGCTATGCTTCCTTTTTTCCTTGACTTGCCTGCTTACTCCATTTGTTTTTTCCCTGCCAAAGAATCATAGAATCAAAGAATCAAAGAATTGGAAGAGACCTCATGGGCCATCCAGTCCAACCCCCTGCCAAGAAGCAGGAATATTGCATTCAAATCACCCTGACAGATGGCCATCCAGCCTCTGTTTAAAAGCTTCCAAAGAAGGAGCCTCCACCACACTCCGGGGCAGAGAGTTCCACTGCTGAACAGCTCTCACAGTCAGGAAGTTCTTCCTCATGTTCAGATGGAATCTCCTCTCTTGTAGTTTGAAGCCATTGTTCCGTGTCCTAGTCTCCAGGGAAGCAGTAAACAAGCTTGCTCCCTCCTCCCTGTGGCTTCCCCTCACATATTTATACATGGCTATCATATCCCTTCTCAGCCTTCTCTTCTTCAGGCTAAACATGCCCAGTTCCTTAAGCCGCTCCTCGTAGGGCTTGTTCTCCAGACCCTTTATCATATTAGTCGCTCTCCTCTGGACACATTCCAGCTTGTCAATATCTCTCTTGAATTGTGGTGCCCAGAACTGGACACAATATTCCAGATGTGGTCTAACCAAAGCAGAATAGAGGGGTAGCATTACTTCCCTGGACCTAGACACTATGCTCCTATTGATGCAGGCCAAAATTCCATTGGCTTTTTTTGCCGCCACATCACATTGTTGGCTCATGTTTAACTTGTTGTCCATGAGGACTCCAAGATCTTTTTCACATGTACTGCTCTCAAGCCAGGCATCCCCCATTCTGTATCTTTGCATTTCGTTTTTCCTGCCAAAGTGGAGTATCTTGCATTTGTCACTGTTGAACTTCATTTTGTTAGTTTTGGCCCATCTCTCTAATCTGTCAAGATCGTTTTGAATTCTGCTCCTCTCCTCTGGAGTATTGGCTATCACTCCCGATTTGGTGTTGTCTGCAAACTTGATGATCCTGCCTTCTAACCCTTCATCTAAGTCATTAATAAATATGTTGAACAGGACCGGGCCCAGGACGGAATCCTGTGGCACTCCGCTCGTCACTTCTTTCCAAGATGAAGAGGAAGCATTGGTGAGCACCCTCTGGGTTCGTCCATTTAACCAATTACAGATCCACCTCACTGTAGTTTTGCCTAGCCCACATTGGACTAGTTTCCTTGCCAGAAGGTCATGGGGGACCTTGTCGAAGGCCTTACTGAAATCCAGGTATGCTACATCCACGGCATTCCCCGCATCTACCCAGCTTGTAACTCTATCGAAAAAGGGAGATTAGATTAGTCTGGCATGACTTGTTTTTGATAAATCCATGTTGACTACTAGTGATGACCGCATTTGTTTCTAAGTGTTTGCAGACCACTTCCTTAACAATCCTTTCCAGAATCTTGCCTGGTATTGACGTGAGGCTGACCGGACGGTAGTTGTTTGGGTCATCCTTTTTTCCCTTCTTGAAGATTGGGACCACATTGGCCCTCCTCCAATCTGCTGGAACTTCTCCCGTTCTCCAAGAACTCTCAAAGATTGTTGCCAATGGTTCCGAAATGACTTCCGCTAGTTCCTTCAATACTCTTGGGTGTAGTTGATCTGGCCCTGGGGACTTCAACTCATTTAGAGCGGCCAGGTATTCCTGTACGACTTGTTTCCCAATTTGGGGTTGGATGTCCTCAAATCCCTCATCCACTCCGTCTTGCTGAGGTTGAAGATGACTTTGTTTTTGTGAGAAGACCGAGGCAAAGAAGGTATTTAGTAGTTCTGCCTTTTCCCTATCCCCTGTCAGCATTGCCCCATCTTCTCCTCAAAGAGGCCCTATCGCCTCCTTGTTTTTCCTTTTTCTACTGACATAAGAAAAGAATCCCTTTTTATTGTTTTTAATGTCCCTGGCAAGCCTGAGCTCGTTTTGTGCTTTAGCCTTGCGGACCTTTTCCCTACAGGTGTTGGCTATTTGTTTGAATTCTTCTTTGGTGATTTCTCCCTTTTTCCACTTCTTGTGCATGTCTCTTTTGTGTCTTAGCACAGTTAGAAGTTCTTTGGACATCCATTCTGGCTTCTTTGCACTTGTCCTATTTTTTCTCTTTGTTGGCACGGTTTGCAATTGCGCCTTGAGTATTTCACTCTTGAGAAACTCCCATCCATCCGTAACTCCCTTGTCTTTTAGTATCTGTGTCCATGGAATGCTGCTCAGTGTTTCCTTCATTTTTTGGAAATTAGCTCTCCTAAAGTCCAAAATGCAGGTTTGACTTGTCTTCGTTTTGGCCTTCCTTTGTACCTCAAATTGCAGGAGCACAAAGCTGCTACTTTCCAGTTGTTCACTCCTTTCCCACTCTTTCTCAATCCAATTCCTTCTTTTTTCAGGTGCCTTATTATTCTAAGTCCCTGATTTCTTCTCATCCTTGCTCATCACTCTCCTGCCATCCCTTCCTTTTCGGCTCTTTCTTAGGATTTTGTCACATGCAATATTCTCTCTGTTTTTCTGCACTGCCGAAATGGAGTCCTTTGGAGGTCATCACATGATTCAAGGCTACTTCTGGTGGTTACTTGTATGACTCTGTTGTGGCAGCTGACTGCAGAGAAATGGAGGGAAGACTGTGCTGTCAGGAGCCAGGTGCTACCCAATTCCCAATGGGAGAAGCCAAGTAGAATTTGGGAAGAAGTGTTTCCTGTTGTCCAGGAAGTTGCTAACTGATGTTCTCTCTCACACACACACACTCTGGGCCAGTCATTTTCTTTCCCTTAGTTGCCCCTCAGGGATGTAGTGAGAACCAAGTGGGAAGAATAGACCCATGTATACCTTTTTGATGTCATTTGAAGAAAAATGGAGTGTATAAATAAAATTAAGTACTTTAAGAAGCCCACTACTTCTTTCTACATATAAGATTTCTTAGGAAAGGCAGGAAGACAGACATTTGCTGGGGAGAGGAGATGGCTACCCCATTTGGAGTCCTGACCCAGAAGCTGTGATGTAGAGGAACACTGGACAGATTGGTAGGAGTCACTTGTCTGCGGTGGGATCAGTAAAAGCACATTATTCAAATAGATACAGGAGGGGAGAAAATCCAGTGTGATCTGGTTTGTCTGTAACCATTATCTTCAAAAGTTGTGGGTTGCCTGCAGAAAAAGCGTTTCACGCTTTGAATATGATAAGATCCTATATCTTGGAGATCTTGAAACAAAGGTCTGATGGCCATCTTTGGGAGTGCTTTAGCTGTGTATCTCAGCATGGCAGAAGGTTGAACTAGATGTTCTTTATGGTTTTGTCCAACTCTATAATTCTGTGATTCTGATTAAAAAAATATTTAACTAGTTGCTTAATCATCTGGTGGTCCCTGTCTTCATGCTTCAATCTTTAAAAAAAATAGAGAAGAATTATAAGGTAATTCAAAATCAAGTTGGATTGTAGCACCAAAGTCACCCAGGTATTTTTGAAATGTCTTATATGCACATACAGAGAGATATTACCAGAAGGACATCCTTACGCTTTTGCCTTTGAATTCATAATAATTAAAAAGATAGTTTTCTGTTCATGGTCTTTGATAGTCATGTTCACACATAAATTCCATCTTCAGACTTCCGGCAGATGAGATTATACTATTTTAACAATAAACACTGATACTTTTTTTTGAAAGGGTTGTAATGAAACACTTGCCCTATTCCTGACCTACCATAGTTAGACTCTGCTCAAAGATTTGTAAAGGCTGAATAATAGCTTCCCTCTTTTAGCAAGCTCCCCTCAACTCTTAAAAAGCTTTTTAAAAAGGAAGCCCTTGAGCTAACACAATACATAAGTATTAGCACCGTTCACCCAGGTCCATTTAATATTTGCTCAAACTTTTCTCACATCTTCTAATGCAGACGTTGAAAATGACTTTCGTCTCTGGGGTGATTGTGCCTATTCAGAAGCAAGCCTATCCTTTTGGACCAGAAAACCAATGGCTGGAAATCTTATCCATTTAACTCCACACATATTAAAATATAGCAATTAATTATCTCTAGTTCTAATCCAGTAAGTCTGTGCAATTAACATCTGGGATTTGGTATATCCTTTTTGCTGACTTTTTAATTTAAGGACAGGGACGTGGTGGATCCCTTTAGCAGAGTTAAACTAATTA
The DNA here is from genome assembly GCF_037176765.1 of Anolis sagrei. Lineage (NCBI taxonomy): Eukaryota > Metazoa > Chordata > Lepidosauria > Squamata > Anolidae > Anolis > Anolis sagrei. Next base: position 30,303,950 of record NC_090022.1, on the reverse strand, counting down.
ACTTATTGAAGCATTTCCTTCCGATTTAACATACAGACTCTTTTCTTGTAACTCTGTCAGTCATTATCTCTGTTAATCAGATGGTAGCATTTCATTGACATTAATAAATTTAGGTTTCCTATATCATGAGCATTCAAAGGCCTGGGATCTCAGACCCAAAACCTGAGACATTAGTGTGGGATGTTGCAATGTCATAAGGGATAGAGGAGCTGAATACAAGTGGTGACCAATTGATTCTTTTCTATCCATTTAAGTGGAAGACAAATAAAGAAACATCCAGGATGTCTGCCTAGTTTAAGGGGAGTCATCCCCCCATCTTCATGGTCTCTCCCCCCCCCCTTAGGACTCCGTAAGAAAAAAACTCAACGGGTGCTGCCCCAAAGGTGGTGGTGGGGGGGGGGGAGCTGTTGACAAAAAGTTTCAGTTTTTGTTGTGTTTTCTGAATAAGAGAGACTTAACCTGTAATGGGGAAAACTATCTGCATTGAGAATATGAGAAGGGAAGAAGAAAGAGGCCAGGATGCTCCAGAATATCTATTCCTAATTCCAGCCTTTGTGGCAGCTGATTTGCAAGCAGCACTCTCATCCGATGTTTGTGGAGATGCCAGAAAGCCTTCTCATGTCTGAGACTTCAGTCCAAGTTCAGCGTGTCCAACAGTTCACCCAAGGAACCCTATGCCACCCATAAGACAACATAGGGTGGCTTCTGGTGAGACTCCATGGGTGAACAGGGGCAGCAGCATGGTGGGATGTTGCCACCCCCAACATGGAAGCCTCTCTGTATTCCGTAAGGAACAACTGGGCTTTGGCAGACTCAAGCCACACAGCGACACTACCAAATGGGATGGGAAAGTGTCAGCTGGTGACCGGGGAGCTGGGATTGCTCCGCTGCTGTCCCAATGCAGCCCAGAATCACCACAGAGTCTGGCAAATCACAACTCTGGACCCCATCCATGTGATGAGGTCTTTACACCAATCCATATTTCAGTCAGAAAAATTTACCTAGTTGGGCAATACTTTTTCCAGTGATGGCATTACAGCACACTGTTTTTGATGTTTATTCAGCATCCTCTTTAGAATACTGTTCCTAAAGAAGATATTCAAGACCAGTACATGTAACAACTATTGTACCAGGAGCTGACTGGGCTTGAACTGGGCTTCTGTGCAATGCTGCTTTATGTTATGAATGACAGGTTGTAGTGGATTGTTGTAAGTGTTTCGGGCTGTATGGCCATGTTCTAAAAGCATTTTTCACCCACATCTACGGCAGACATCTTCAGAGGTTGTGAGGTTTGTTGGAAACTAAGAAAATTGGGTTTATATATCTGTGGAAGGTCCAGGGTGGGAGAAAGAACTCTTGTCTGTTGGCGCTAGGTGTGAATGTTTCAATTGGCCACCTTGATTAGCATTTAATAGCCTGACAGTTTTAGGTGTGGCTTGTTACTGCCTGGGAAATTCCTTTGTTGAGAGGTGATTAGGTGTTCCTGATTGTTTCTTCTCTGGAGTTCCCCTGTGTTTGAGTTTTGTTTTTTATTTACTGTTATAATTTTAGAGTTTTTTAGTATTGGTAGCCAGACAGGTTGCAGTGTTTTCTCACATGGTATAGGGTTTCTCAACTACTTATTTCTCTGTTTTCTCCTTGCTATTAGCTGGAAGGGCTTGAATCACTTCTAGTTCTGTCAGTGACCTGGCCGTGAGATTACCTTTTGTAACTCTAACTTGTAGAATTAACTTCTGACTCCTTTTTTTAAAAAAGAAAACATTATTAATTTTTCAAATATATAAAATCCAATGCTAACCATAGTAAAGAGAGAATGATATAGAGTCTCTGCAGATGTTAGGAGAAAAGACTACATTGGCTTGGAGAAACAAACTGAAGATGTTATTATGGGAGCCCATTCTAAAATAGGAAAGTTACTCAGGGTACTGCTTTAATCCAGCTTCATTGTAGGGGGACATCTGAGAGAAGATTGAAAGAAAGTGAAGAGATGGGAACGTATCCCTAAGAGCATCAGCTTGCATCACTGTTGAATTATAGAATGATAGAGTTGGAAGAGACCACATAGGTCACCCAGTTCAACCTCCTGCCATGCAGGAAAAGCACAATCAAAATATCCCTGACAGATGGCCATCCAGCCTCTATTGAAAAGTTTCCAAGGAAGGAGCTTCCACCATACTCCGAGGCAGAGAATTTCACTGTTGAATCAGAATACGTAGATGTAGGGAGAAGACCCTTTGGGTGACAGAAACAATTAACTTCATTATTACTGATCACTCTCCAGTACTAAACGTTGATGCACATCCTCAGAGGGAACACGAAAAGATAGATACAAAAAAATAGAGAAAAAGAAAGAATCTGAAAGTAAAGAATAAAAGTGACATTCAACTTTCTCAACAGCAGTTAATTAATATATTATTAGTCTGGAGCTCAACTCTAATCTCATCTCATCTTCAGATGGGACTTTGACTTGTTCTTCATTCATTTATTTTTAATGGTATATGTTGTAATTTATTAATTTGTTGTATATGGTTTATGTAATGGATGATCTGTTTTAGCTGGCTTATGATGTTTTGTTGAATGTGTATTTTATGTAATCTTTGTTTTTTAACCACTGTACACCACTTTACCACTTTGAATCCCACCTATGGGAGAAAATCTGGATAAAAATGAATTAATAATAATAATAATAATAATAATAATAATAATTTATTCATTTAAACTATTCTATCTTGCCCCTTTTGTGGAACTTCTGAAATCATACAAAGAAAGCAAAATTACAAAATTAAACACTTTCAGCTTAGTCCACAAATAACCCAAAACATTTTTTTAAAAAACATAGTGAACAAGTCAACAGTCAACCAACATAGAAAAAAAAAACCTTGTACATCTACATTCAAAAGTAAATTAGTCCCTAAAGACTTTCAGAAAAAAGTCATACTTTGGCTTGGCAGCAAGAAAAAGCCAAATTTGGTGCCAATCAGATGTCCAAGAGCAGGGCACAAAATAGAGAATGACTTCTCCCTTATCATCCTGCACCATGTTGTCATCCTGTAGTCTTGAAGGAATAGCAGCTCCTTCATGTGTGTGTGAGTTAGATTATCTGATATCCAGGCCAAACTTCTAAAGGATGGTCTGTGCCATGAGCTGCTTAGTCTCACTTCAGGATTCCCATTCCAGTTTTAGTGACTGGCTCAGGTTGATCAAATTGAGAAGGTAGAATTTGAACTTGATAGTTGAATGGCATATGTTCCTGTGGGCAGTGAATTGCAGAAGGTGGGTGGCAGGAGCACACAACTTTGATTATGACAAATCATAGTTGTTCTCATCTGATATGAAAATAACACATCTTAAGCAGAGCCAACTCAGAAGTGAGTTGAAAAAAGCTGTATTGTGTTTATATGTTAAAAATAGCTCCTTTTCCAACGCACAAGACAGCCTACATTTCAAAAGAGAGGTGCACTTTTGAGACAACCTGACTATACCAAAAACTAAGTGGCAGAAGTATTTTACATCCTATATGTCAGGTTGACAGAAGAAGAGATGTGCACTCAGAGGTAATGTATATACTCATGTATAAGTATTTTAAAATAGTAAAAAAAAAAAAAAACCCTATCAACTCCCAAAAACTCCCAAACTCCCAAAAACTTGTTCTCTGATCAACGTGAGTACTCTACCTCTAGTCTTTAAAACAGAATAAGAAACAAATAATCTCCTCCGAATAGAGTGGTGAAAGGCAAACGTTTTATCTGTTCCCAGGAGGATCTAACAGAAGGGTCAACCTCTTCTACCCTCTTTGCCATGCTGCTGCTTCTTGCCTCTCTAAATGCCTGGACAGAAAGACAGGAGTAGCAATTGATTTCTTTGGTGCTTCTCTCAAAGGAATGCTACAAGAGAAGTGGGATCTGGTGCTTCTTTTCGGTTTTAAACCTTGCTATGGAAACCGGAGATTTGTCATTTGGTGAGGGAGAGAAGGCTAAAGACTTTGCAAAACTACAACTCCCTTGATTCCATTGCATTAAGCCACAGCAGTTAAAGTGGAGTAAAAATGAAATTAATTCTACAGTATAGATGCTTTCATAGTTTATTGTCTTTAGTTATGGCAAAACTATGAAAGAGAGGCCTCTAAAAAACCCCATCATCAACTGGCCTGCTCGGGTCTTGCAAACTCAGGACCATGGCTTTCTGGATTGATGAATTCGTTTTGCCTGCCCTAGTTTAAACCTTGAATATTTCTTTTCTATGAACAGAATACAGCATTTTGCGTTTTGCTAAAATAAATCTTTCCCTCTGTTTCTTGCAGAAAGGAACATAAGTCCCATCATATGTCAGACAGGATATGGTAATTTTCATTTTCCCAGAGGTTCTGTTGAAGCTGTGTTACTCTCCTATTATCACTTCTATTCCATGTCTGTTTTCCATAAGCTTTGACATTCAAGATGGACTCAAGGCAAAATTGTTGAGGTGTGTATTAAAAGAACCTAGAAGAATTGTTATGTGGTACATTGCTTCCCTCCTCCTTCTCCCTTTTATTGTTTAGGATATACTTAGGCTGAAGCAGGTAGACCTTGTCAAAATGTGTAAAAAAAAAGACACAGCTGTCAGTTTTTGCATCAGATGTGTAATTCAATGAGAATGTATGAGTGTGCAGGCCTTATAGACATTCAATGATTCACATTAGTGAGGCTGGGAGTTATAAATCCAGAAGGATTTGGGATTCTGATTAAATTTTAAAGAAGTAAAAGACAAATAAAAGTGTAGACTTTCAACCTGCTGTTCTGGAACCATTAGGCATCAATAATATCCACACAGAAAGTTTAAACTATTCCATATGTCCTGTGTGGATTTACCACATTTTTCATTTGCTGAAGGTCACACGGAGCAGCTTCATATGTTTTCTCACAACTCTAAAAGCTATAGATAATTGTTCATGGAAGTGGGCAGATAGCATTGGATCTGGTCTGAGCTTAGAATTATTTCCTTGGAAACCAATGTGCTAGCATTGATAAATAACCCTGGATCATTTTATGTTGTGGCAGCCATGAGTGAAAGAGTCAATACCACATGTTCCAATGCAAGCCCACTATATCTGATCATAGCAGTCACAATTCCTGGGTTGTTATAGGTCTTTTGGGCTGTATGGCCATGTTCTAACTGTTGGCTGGTAGAGGAATGTCTTCCCTTACATTAGAATCATAGAATCATAAACTTGGAAGAGACTCCAAGGTCCATCCAGTCCAACCCTTTGCCATGCAGAAACACATGATCAAAACACCCCCAATAGATGCTTTAAAACCTCCATAGAAGGATACTCTAAAGAGCTGCCCTTGCCATCAGGAAAAACTTTCCATCCAGTGGAATCCTTCCTCTGCAATTTGAATTAATTACTAGGCCCCTTCCACACTGCCCCAGTATCTGATCCCAGATTACCTGTTTATCCCAGGTTATCTGGTAGTGAGGATTTATATAATCCAATTTAAAGCAAATAATCTGGGATGAGACCTTGGGATATAGGGTAGTGTGGAAGGGTTCCTAGTCTCCAGAGCAGCTAAAAACAATCTTTCCCCCTCCTCAATGTGACATCCTTTCACATATTTAAATATGACTATCAGGTTTCCCCTCAGCCTTATTACTTTCTCCCTCAGCCTTTCAACACAGGGCTTAGTTTTCAAACCTTATTTATGAGGTGACCAGAGGGCTTTTCCTTCACTCAAATAACAGCTTACAAGTAAAGAGAAAGAAACAGTAAGTGAATGCAACTGGGAAGTCCTGTTAAATGAAAGAGGAAGAGAGAGGTCAACAAAATTGTTTTTTCCAGTTTCCCTTTATATTCCAAAAGTAGTGCTTGAGTCACAGGTGACCTTGGGAATTTTTGTTAATTCTGTTTATAGTGTGTGAGAGACCAACAGAGATATAGGGGCAGAGATGCTACTTTGCTGCTGCCTTCAGAGGCAAAAAAAAAAAAAAAAAAAGGAAGGAAGGGGGAGGTGGCTCCAAAAGAGTCTTAGTAAAATTCAAAGGTCTGACAATATTGTTTATTCATTCATTCATTTATTGCATTTATATACCACTTTTCTCACCCCTGGAAAGGGGGGGGGGGATTCAATTAGTTCACATAAAATGAATGGCAAAAATTCAATGTCTCACATACAATAAAAACAGTATATCACATATCTAAAACAATAACATATAACTGTAAATTAAACCATTTAAAACTAAAAACATAGGTGAAGTAAATTAGAACATTGCGCACACCAATGAAATTTTCCTTCAAACCGTACATTTCTAGCATGGCAATAATGTTAAACAGCAGTTGAACATTTGGAAATAGAGTTTAAGCACCCATAAAAAGGAGACAGGCAAAGCTGCAAAAGGGAATGCAAACATAGTAAAGTTCTGAGTTTGAGTGATTTTCAATGTCTCGTTCAGTTCCAAAATTTCAGTGTAAGAAATTTAGGAACGGAACAAAATTTGCATTAGCTTAGGACCTTATCAGACAGTCAAGGAAAAAGGAGGGGAAAGCCAGGGAAAGTGAAAGGAAGGGAACCGTTCTCCTTCATTTCCTACCAACTTTCCCTGCCTTCTAGGATGGCTTTGGGCTCTCATCCCACATTTTTTCCCATTCTTTCTCATTGCACCGGGATTGCACCGGGATTGTGGCGCAGCTGGCTGAGTGTCAGCTGCATTAAGATCACTCTGACCAAAAGTTCATGAGTTCGAAGCCAGCCCGGGCTGGAGTGGGTGTCCAGCCATTGTGTAGCCCGTTGTCAACCTTTGCAACCCGAAAGACAGTTGCATCTGTCAAGTAGGAAAATAAGGTACCACCTCGTGTGGGAGGCTAAATTTAACTAATTTATGAGGCCATAAAGAAAGAAGACTCCGGGGAATGTGGAAGAACTTCATCGGTGTCGTTGATGGACTATGAAAAGCAGCAGCTCCCCTGGCGGCCAGAAAAAAAGTTAAATAGCCTTTATCTGTTAAATGTTGTTTGTCAAACTGGCATTGAATGTTTGCCATATATGTGTTTACTGTAATCCGCCCTGAGTCCCCTGCGGGGTGAGAAGGGCGGAATATAAGAACTGTAAATAAAATAAATAATAAATAATTGCTTCCCCGCTGCTTCCCCATGTTCTCCAATTACGAGGAGTCAAAGTAATACCTGACTCCTCAAAGGGTACTCTAAGCTCTGTCTCTTTATGCTGCTAAAACATAACCCCACAGACTCCCACCAGAAGTTGCCTTGAGTCATGTGATGGACTCCATGAGACTCTGTTTTGGCAGTGTAGAGAAACAGGGAGAAGATGCAGAAAAGATGGGCCTGATGAAGTCATAGGAAGCAATAACTTCACTTTCATATGGGTCTAGTTGCTAAGTCAGGAAGGTTCTTGGTTTATCCTCCCTTCTGTGTCAGTGTCCATATTATTTGGCTAATTGTTGTACAGAAGTAATTCAAATGCTAACATTGCGGAAGGGCCATCCTGTGCAGGTAAGTAAGTCTGATACCCAGGAAGTGCAGAGGGAATTCTGTTTGCCCTGCTTCAAGCTATGTACAACTAGATTCAGATACACACTTTTTATCTCACCTAAGGACATTAGCACCTAAGGATAATGCAAAGTGTATGCACATAGGGATAATGCAAATTTGCAAATGTCTGCCTTAAGCAATACCTCCTATTGTCATTGTACGGTGGGATCCACTTTACACATTCAGCACCTAGTCATTGATGATTCATTAATATACAGACTCCCATGAATCAGGTCCAAAAGCAAAGTTCTAAGCAAAAACCCACGGTGAGATGAGACCTGACTATTTGCATGATCCTGAAAAATTAAAACCTTAAAGGCCATTGACTGAATGGACTATTAACTCTGTTTCCCCAATTCTTCCACTTTAGCTGACATATTTCAATTAATTCATTTTGGTTGCTTAATTGACATGCCAGTGGTGTGCTTATTTTAATTTATTTTTCCAAGAGCAAGACTTTGCATACAAAGAACAAATTTGCATGTATTGTAAAATCACTTGTGGAAGTGGGTATAAACAGTCAGATTTAACCTCCCCCTTCCACCCCCACCCCCAATATTTTTTCTGGATGGAAATAGATAGGGCAGAATATAATTATTATGTATTATTTTTAAGGCAAGTGTGGTATAGCTCCATTGCAAACATAGTAATTAAATGTATGTCTAATAACACATCTTAATGTGTAATGTTATTAGGGATGCAAATCCTTGCTGCTCTTGTTCTTGAGCATGAGAAGAAGAAACTGTCATATATTTTATTTTCTTCTTACTTGTGAGATGGTAAGATATTTCCCATTGGTCTTGAGATAGGTTTTTGCTTTTGTGTCAGTGATTTTGATGCAAATTGTGTAAGTTGCACAGTTCGCATGAATTGCAAAATGAGATGCATTTCTGGATAGCCAAATTGCATTAGGCCCTACTGTAAAGTTTAGGTTTTCAAAGTTTAAAAACATTGGCTATGGATCAGTCAACGGTCCTCTTCTACTTGCTGTGAATGTGTAAAGGGACAGACAGCTGCTGGGCATCCAGAGGATAGTTCATCAAATTGCCAATGGTCACCGCATCGCATAGAAAGCTCAAATATCTCATCTATCTCAAAATGTTGGCCAAAAGTGATTTTGTCTCACCTGCCATTTTTTTGAAAGGAAAGTAGAAGTATTTGGAAATATTATTGTATTATGGGGTAACTGTGAAGGTATCTGACAATATTTCATGAGTGTGATAGGCTTTTTTTGGGAGGCCGGGGGGGGGGGGGAGATAACATGCCAAAAATCTGGGTTGTTGTAGGTCTTTTGGGCTATATGGCCATGTTCTAGAATGCTTCTAGAACATGGTCATATAACCCAAAAATCCTACAACAACCCAGTGATTCCAGTCATGAAAGCCTTTGACAATACATTCCCAAAATCCACCAAAATGTTAAAATTTTCAGAAATTGGGATTTGTGGGGAGGGGGCTCAAGAGTCACAAAATGTGGGTCTGCATAATTCTCATGCATGGCTTAGCGTCACAAAGAGAAATGACAGTAGTTGTGAGAGATGTATATGTTTAACTTGGAAAAGAGAAGGCTGAAAAGTGATAGGATGGTTGTTATTTTAAGTAGTAAATATTTAAAGCTGTCAGATGGAAGGTGTAGAAAATTGGTCTTCATCTGCTCAATGGTAGCACCAGAATCAATGAGTAGTTATAAGTTATAAGAAAGAGATTCCAAGTCAATATTAGAAAGAATTTATTAATGGTAAGAGATGTTCAGCAGAACAGACTCCCTTATAAGGTGGTAGATTCTCCTTCACCAGAGATTTATAAACAAAACTTGGATGTCCACCTCCCAAGAATTGCCGCACTTCCAGGGATTTGGACAAGATTGCTTCTGGAGTCCCTTCCAACTCTATTATATATCCAGTTTCCAAACTGGATATGACAAATTAAATGAAGGTTAACAAGTGCTCAACAAGCTGTCTCAACTTGACTGAACAGTCTGTTTTACCAAAGATAAGTTACAATACTTGTTCACTTCTCTAAAGGCTATTGTGGTCCACACTTTTGTTGCATCCTGAATAGACTACTGCAATAATCTCTAGTGGGGCTGCCTTTGAACACTGCCTGGAAGCTTCAATTAGTCCAACAGTCGGCAGCCAGGTTGCTCATTGGAGCGGCGTACAGGGAGCATACAACTCCTCTGTTACACCAGCTCTACTGGCTGCCGATCTCCTTCCGAGCACAATTCAACATGCTGGTTTTAACCTTTAAAGCCCTAAATGGTTCTGGCCCAGACTACCTGTCCGAACAAATATTCTGCTACAAACCATCACAAAGTTTAAGATCACCGGGAGAGGCCCTGCTCTCGATCCCACCACCATGGCAAACGCGATTGGTGGGGACGAGAGACAGTGTCTTCTCAGCAGTGGCCACTCATCTGTTGAATTCCCTCCCGAGAGACATCAGATTGGCCACTTCCCTCCTGTCCTTCAGAAGGAAACTCAAGACTTGGTTGTGGTACCTTACATTTGACCATTGAATAGCGGCTAGTGAAAAGAAGACATAAGTGAAAAGAAGACATGCAACTCAAAGTGACAATGAATTGACCCAGACTCTGATTTTAACTGACGTGTTTTAACAACTGTTTATTTAATGTTCTGATTTTAATGAATTTGTTGATTGTTTTTATTATTGTGATGGCACCAAATGGTGCTTGCTGTGAAGCCGCCCTGAGTCCCCCTTCAATCACACAAATAGTCCCCCTTCGTGAATGAGAAGGGCGGGGTACAAGTTTATGAAATAAATAAATACATAAATGTTGAATCCAGTGAAATACATTGGATTCTATAGGGATCACTCACAGAATCCCTACAAAATTCCATCACAGGGACATAGGATTACACCATTATACTGAAATATAAAACATATTTAATTAAGTGGGGCTGGTTTTAGGTAAGCACACTCCTACAATCAGCCACAATAATGGTGCTATTGAGTAGACTGGATAAGTTAAACCTTAAGTTGGATAAGAGTCCTTTCAACATAGACTCTTCAACAAGTGTGTGGAGATAAAGGCCAATCCCCTCCACTGGCCACATAACCCCACAGAAAAACCATAGTGCTTCCTGTTACCACTTAAATGAGGACTGTTTCCTTGCCAGTCCTTATCAAAGTTGTAATAGGAAGCAATGTTCCTTTTGCCATTTTGTGTGGGATTGCTAAGGAAAATAGAATTATTTAGTGGTGGTGTGGTTTTTTGGGTGTTCATGGGGATGATATCCATAGAGAATACATTAACTGAGCATGAAAACAGGAAACTGTGGATTACAGTGAACCCTATTGAAATGAGTGACTTCTATCAGAAATTCACACTGAGTTACTTTGGAGGATAAAAAATAGAGCACATCATGTTGGATAAGGGTAGGTGAAAGTGCAGGTACCAATCCCATGGGTATGGTGGTCATACTGTATTTTGTTTGGGGAGGTGTTAGCAAAACTTGAATGACATGAAGTGAGGGAGACCTTTCGCTTCAGGCCACATCCCCATAGTCCCAGAAACCAGGAAATTATAAAATCAGCCGAAAAGTGGGACAACAAAGGATTAATCAGGGTTGTGAAGAAAACTTAGAAAGTTAGACCTAGAAAAAAGTAATTATATTTAAAGAAATAAATGCATTTGTGTCTTCAACTGCAACAGACCAGAATCTGAAGAGAGAAGCATAATCCACTACATTCTTATATAATTTGCCAAGGTAGCTAAGAAATGATTGCAAAGCACAAACTCAGGGCTTAATCACAAAGCCATGAGAAGTGTCCTGCTTTGCCTGGGTTCAAAGAGAAAAGAGAGAAGCAGCAGGGCAAATCTGTATCCCTGCGTGCAGCTCCTTCTCAGCAACGCTTTCCCCATCACACAGGGGAAGAGTTGCCCTTCCACAGAGGACCCATGCTGGATCCACTGGAACCAGCACAAGAGAAGCCTCTCATGTTGTGGGGGAAGCCTCCAATGATGCTTTCACCCTGGTAGGAGGCATGGCCTTCGCTGGAAGACACATGACATTGTGTGATGGCCAGCATGGGATTCTGTCCAGAAGACAGAGTGAAAGTGTTCTAGGATGTTTTTTTAGGTGAGTGTGATGAGGTCATAACAAACAAGAGAGAAACCAAACTTTCTAGACATCAACTGATCATATACAAGTCATATATATCATTTTACATGACAAACAAAATGCTCTGTGTCCCTGCCAGTTTGGGACAGTTGGAGAGTATGTAGCAGATGCTGCCCTACTAGCAGGCACTGTAGGATTTCAGGAGAAGAGGAAGTGTAACAATGTAGTCAACTGGTCCCCTAGCAGAAAACAGATGAATCAGAGATGGAGAAGGAGACAGCTTCTCAGAAGAGAAAGGAACAGGGATGAAATCAAATGGCTTGTTGTACTTCTGCAATAGCAGTATTAGATTAGTAAGGAAAACATTCAGTTTTTTTTCTCTTTTCCTCTAGGATTACTTGTTCATTACATTAAAATAGCTAAAACATAGTTTATTTCTTACACGCACACTTACATAGTCCTGCTGTTTTCACTTGCCCTTTCTAGTTAACCTGATTTTAGCCCGCATTAGCAGAAGTTGAGGAGTGCTCTAGAGCTTCTCAGTTAGGTCCAGAGCAGCCCCAAACATCAGGTTTGATAAACGGCTGGGTCACTTTTAATTCAGACTATTTCATCTATTCATGTGGCTGCCATCCTGTGTTCCACAGTGTGGGGAAAAGGTAATGGCACTTACCTGTTGTGTCACCTCCTCCCCCTGCCCTTATCCCTGCATTCTCCAGCAATTGCATGGGCATCTTTGCTGGTGCCTGGCAATAGCCAGAAGCTCTCCAGAGCTCTGTGGTTGCTGCCATAGCAACAATGCAAAATGTAAGAATGAGTATATAATGAGTCCAAACCAGATTTGGCCTGACTGGATGGTCAGGTTCTTGTTCCCACTGATGCTGTAGTTTGAGAGTGGAAAGGTAAAAAACACATCCACAGAACTTGTGGCTGATTCAAAGCAGCAATATTTCAAACCAGCCCTAGATGTAGGTGGTCATGTAGACAGACCTGAAGAAGGTTTTGATCAGAAAGGTATTTATTACATTAAAGCTATAATCTCAATACCATGCATGTGTGTATATTCCTGTTTCTCTTGTGTCCACTCAGGTATCATTTGTGCAACAAATATATGAATAAAGGATTCAAGCTTATAAACTAAACTAGTGGTTCTCAAACTGTGGGTTCCCAGGTGTTTTGGTCTACAACTCCCAGAAATCCCAGCCAGTTTACCAGCTGTTGAGATTTCTGGGAGTTGAAGGCCAAAACATCTGGGGACCCACAGGTTGAGAACCACTGCAGTAAACTTTTCAATATAGATTTGTTTTCCCTTTGTTATTTATGGCTAAATGCTTCCCTTCATATTTGTTCACTATGAGGACTTCAGCATGTAACCTGTTGTTGTCTCCATCTGGCAGGTAGCAATGACAAGTTGCTGTCACCTTGTTCTCGCTGTGATATACAGATTCCGTAACTTATGAATCATGATATATGAGAAATGGAAATCTCTATTGTGGTGTGCTTTTGGCATCTCTTATTTCTCTTCACAGGGCCTTATTACATTTTGACAGGCGTCTGACATGAGATGCTGTCACTGCTGAGATTTTCACCTTGGTCTGCCACCTCCAATTTCCTTGCCTAGGACCTGAGAGACAATAAATGGGATTTGAACGCTGGTTGAAACCTTACTTTTACCCTGTTTTAATTGTCAATTGCATGAGATGTACTGGTGTGCTACAGTTAGCATGGCAGGTATTATTTGCTTGCCAGACCTGGCTTGGTAAATTAATCTACCACTCCAGTTCAAAGTCATCAAGGGGAGAAAATGGCATATTATCTTCTCTTTTTTCAACAAACAGAAACAAAAAAGCCAACTTCAGCAAAAATAGGAAAGATGTTGTTGCTTTGCTATAACCCTATTAATGCTGTATTAATTCATCTCTCCTATAACATGTTACTGCACAAGTACACAGAAAGCCATCGTGCTGACTGTTGATGAATTCTGGGGTGCTGAACAAGATAAACTCAGAAATATTTGCATATTGAATGTCCTTGCTTTGGAGATGTTTCTGTGTGTTGTTTTTGAGATTCTTCTAGTTGTTGAAAACTTCCAGTTATCTCAAACACATCCATGATTATTGCAGAACATTAATAGCGATTAAATTCACTTGGAAATTTATTTAATGCTAGGTTACTACTATACACTACAGCAAAGTTATGAACAAAATGTGGGCAACTTCTCAGTTCAGTCCCCCAAAAGCCCAACTCCTGAAAGTTCCTCCACCCAGCCTCCAGGTCTTTCCATCTGAGCCAGTTTGTGTTATCAAGCTCCTTGTACAGTTCACACCACTCTGAAATTCAGAGGATTTCTGGAGCTTTGGGGAAGTGCCGGAGCATTCACCAACTTTTCCTAATGTGGGGCAAAGCCAAGTTAGACACTGGCAGCCTTACCCTGTGTTGAGGGCAAAAGAGTCTTGTGTGCTATTTTAATGCCACAGAGTGACTTTTCACACATTCTGTGGTATGCTGCCAGTGTAAATGGGCCCTCAATCTGGAAGCTGCCTTGAATCCCACCCCAGAAAAAGTGGGGTATAAATACAATAATAGATATATGCATGTGATGTGATAGCCTTGTGATCTAAACAGATCAGTGTTATAATCTGATAATGCGGTTCTTATATTTTTAATGGTTGAAAATCCTGTGTAGCAGGGTATAAAGCAACACATAATTCATATGCCTACTCATTTTAGTTATTTGTGAGAACTTCTATGTCGGTGTTTCCCTCAATGTGCCCTTTACATAGCATATGTCTAGCCTGTGGAATTTGTTATGCCACAAGATGGCAGCTTAGATCACCTGTTGGCTCACAAATTCATAGACAGGGCTACAAGGAGTAAAGACATAAGGGATATATTTTCCCTCCAGCATGAGAGGTAGTCCTCCTCTCAACATTAGTTGTTTACAAACATGAATGGGGCAGTGGCCCTCATGCCCGCATTCTATGAACTCATGGAGAGCATGAGGAGACAACTTGGAGTCCTCATGGACAACAAGATAAACATCAGCTAACAATGTGATGCGGCAGCAAAAAAGTCAATGGGATTTTGGCCTGCATCAATAGTGTCCAGATCCAGGGAAGTCATGCTACTCCTCTATTCTGCCTTGTGTCCAATTCCGGGCACCACAATTGAAGAGAGATGTTGACAAGCTGGAATATGTCCAGAGGAGGGCTACTAAAATGATCAAGGGTCTGGAGAACAAGCCTTATGAGGAGTGGTTTAAAGAGCTGGTCATGTTTAGCCTAAAGAAGAGAAGGCTAAGAGGAGACATGATAGCCATATGTGATAGCCATAACCGTATGTGAGAGGAAGTCATAGGGAGGAGGCAGAAAACTTGTTTTCTGCTGCCCTGGAGACTAGGATGCGGAACGATGGTTTCAAACTACAAGAAAGGAGATTTCATCTAAACATGAGGAAGAACTTCCTGACTGTGAAAGCTGTTTGGCAGTGGAACTCTCTGCCCTGGAGTATGGTGGAAGCGCCTTCTTTGGAGGCTTTTAAACAGAGGCTGGGTGGCCATCTGTCGGGGGTGCTTTAAATGCAATTTTCCTGCTTCTTGGCAGGGGGTTGGACTGGATGGCGCATGAGGTCTCTGCCAACTCTATGATTCTATGATTCATTCAGTGAGTCTCTCTAAAGGGAACCTTGGACTTTCAGTTTGATCCAGCATGCCTCTTCTTACATCAATTCGACGTACATTTTGCCTTGTTACCAGCCACAAAGTTCTAAAGGTGATGTTCCTGTCATCCTATAGTATTTGGTAGATATTTTGAGATGGAGTTGTCGTCAGGGCTTCACTGATCATAGTAAGCTGTTCCTTTTCCTTCAATTACTCATGGATGTCAGAAGGAAGGGAAGAAAGGAGAACACTAGAGTGGTATTATATGCAGTGGCACTTCAAAGGTGATTACTCTTCCTTCCCATCAATCACACAAAGAAAATTCTCCTAGTGCACTTGATAATCCTATTTTCCTTTGAAGAAAGGAGACAAGCTTGATTCCAAGCTAGCCATAGAATTAACACATTTTTGAACTCATTAGAGTGTATTTAACATGCCCAGGCTGTACAATATTTGAAAAGCAATTTTGTCAATGATGATAAAGTGGATAACAATTTTTGTACAAAACAAGTTGCAGATTGCTGCCTATGAATTTCTTTTTAACATGTCTGGGACATTGTGAAAATGTTCCACAGTTATTCATGTAGCTGAATGATTTGCTGAAGTGATCACTTGGTTTCTAGAAATAAAGTTGTTGAAAAATGCAGTGACTGACAATAGTAGCTTGAAGCTTTGTTCTTTTCTCTTTCCTTCCTCCTTAGTTTGTTTGCATTCTACAAAACCAGTTGGGGAGAGAAAAGACTGGGCTATGATGCAGGAATCATTTTTTACAAAATGCTAGAAAGTGAGATACATGAGAGCAAAGTATTTACACCTACAGGACAAGATTCTGAAAATCTCTCTGATTTTTTATATTCTACTAGCTGTGCCCTGCCACGCGTTTCTGTGGCCTTTAGTAAGAGTTTTGAAGTCTCTGCCTGGCCTCTCTTCCTTCCTTCACTCGCCCTCTTTCCCTCTTTCTCTCTCACACACTCCTTCCTTTCCCCTCTTTCTCTCTCTCGCTCTCTCTCTCTCTCTGCATCCCTCCTTCCTCCCCCTTCTTTATGCTTGTGTGTAAACGTGAGTATCTTCTGTTGGTCATGGGGGTTCAGTGTGGCATGTTTGCCCCAATTCTGTCATTGGTGGGGTTCAGGATGCTCTTTGAGTGTTGGTGAACTCTGAATCCCAGTGACTACAACTCCCAAATGTCAAGGTCTATTTCCCTCAAACTCCATCTGTGTGGATATTTGGGCGTATTGAATGGTTTGGTCTGGACTTTGAAGACACACCCCCTCCCTTCGCCCCACCCCTTTCCTCCGTGACTCACTCCTTCCCTCCTCCCTCCCTCTCCGGTTAGACACGCCCCCTCCCTTCACCCCACCCCTTTCCTTCCAGGAATGTCTCAGGGAGGGAAGGGGTGGGGCGAAGGGAGGGTATGTGTCTTTCCGGAGAGGGTGGGAGGAGGGAAGGAGTGACTCAGGGAGGGAAGGGGTGGGGAGAAGGGAGGGGGCATGTCTTTCCGGTGGGGATGCGGCGTGGCGAGGCTTGGAGTGTGCGGAGCGGGGCTTGGAGGCAGCGTGGGAGGAGTAAGATGAAGGAGGGGGTGGAGGGAAGGGGGCGGGGGGAAGTGGCGTTCTTTGTGTGTGTGTGTGTGTGCCATGGGGAAGTGTGGTGACGTGTTCGCGCTGGGCGGGGCGAGGGAGGGAGGGAAGTGCGTTGGCCATTCGGCCATGTGTGTGCGCGCGCTGGGGACTTTGCGCCAGTGCGCATGCTCAGTTGTTTTGCCGTTTTTTTCTGTGTGTGGTTGTGTTGTTTTGATTTCTGACTGGATTAGTTTGTACCTAGTGGGTTGTCCTTGGGGCATGGCAATTTTGGTGGAGTTTTGTGGAGGGGTTTTAGAGTTTTGCTTCCCCGTTGGACGCCAGTAGGAAATTTATAGATATAGATGTAATGGAACAGTACCCTTTGATAATACATGGCCCACACCAACTCTGATGACTTCATCATGCCAAATGCATTATTCCACAACAGTTGTGTTAGCTTAGACAATTGATACAAACTGTGCTGAGTACCTTTGATATTTCACCTTTCTTTAGTAGTGCAATTGCACTTGTTTGCCAGTGCATGGTCCCAAGATCAGACTTTCGTATGTCTTCATAACCCCGCCTTCCTGCATTTCTTCCTACCCAGCATACTTTTCATCATACTTTGCAGTTCTCTTCCTTTTCCTCTATTTCTTCTATATAAAAATGCAAAAATATATAGAGAAAATAAGAACAATGTGACCACCTTGGGAATAGCTAACATTTGGTCTCTGTCATTTTGCAGATTTATATACTGGAATCAAATATTAGATGACCTAATGCAAAGTTCTTCCTCTGATCAAACCACTTGCAACCCAAAAGACAGTTGCATCTGTCAAGTAGGAAAATTAGGTACCACCTTAAAGTGTGGGGAGGCTAAATTAACTAATTTATGAGGCCATAAAAAGACTCCAGCAAGCACTCCAGCAAAAAGCATGCGGGGAATGCGGAAGTACTTCATCAGTGTAGCAGATGGACGAAAGTGACAGCTCCCCTGGCGGCCAGAAAAAGTTAAATAGCCTCTGTCTATGTCTGTATATGTTGTATGTCAAAATTGGCACTGAATGTTTGCCATATATGTGTACACTGTAATCCGCCCTGAGTCTCCTCCGGTTTAGAAGGGCGGAATATAAAAGCTATAAATAAATAATAATAAATAATAAATTAGGCAATCACATGAAGCAGGTTTTGGGATTACTTAAGGCAGATGGGGGAAGGAAAAACTGCCATTGTGTGAACAGAATTCTTCTTGCATGATAATGGTTTCCAAGCCTAGCAAATATGCTTCATTCAAAATATGAAGTTTCATGTTTTCAATTTATATTAGGGATAAGCAACTTTGGCAGCTGTAGGGTCCATTTTCCACTCACCAGGACTTCCAGAGTCAATATCAATAGCTTGAAAGGGGTGGTTGTATACATTTGTGAACAATGTCTATGTAGAAATGGCTAAGTATCCCCTCTGTACATCTGTTGCTGTGGGACACTTGATGACAAGCTTCCCAGAGGCAACTAATCGTTTTTTGTTTTTTGTTTTTTAAAAAAAGAATGATGGATGAAACAGTAGAGGTGTGCAAAATGCAGAAATCAGTTTGTTTCATTTTGAAATTCAAATGTCCTCCCCCCCCCAAAAAAAAAGAGGGGAGCAATTTCAATTCATATTTCAAAATGTGGAGTTTTGTTATTTCTGTAAGATTCTGTTCACTAGTGCCAATGGAATAACTTGCGAGGCTCATTTCTCTATCATTTTTATGGCTATCAGGATTACACTTGCCACACATGTAGATCATATTTACAATTGTTAGCCTGCCAAGTTTCAGAACATTCTGGTTATCAAATGAGTTTAAGGAATTTTAAAAAATACAAATAAAATTTATTTTCAAAAAAGCAAAAAGACACATCCTCTTGAATTTCTCCACAGACACATAACATATGTAGGGCATCTTTCCTGCAAAATTTCAGAATAATGTGGTCATCCACTGATTTTTGGGGAGTTTTTTCGATTTCAGCACCTTGGGTTACTCATACTCTCAGTCTCAGAGTATTGAAAAATCATTAGTTTTGGCTATTGGGAGGAAACTTGCCACACCCGGAGGCCATATTTATGATTATAAGCCTGCCAGGTTTCAGAATGATCTATTATTATTTATTACTTTTGACACTACCTTAGCTGCCATGGCTAAGTGCTATGAAAGAATGGGGGCTGTGGTTTTACAGGCCTTGAGCCTTAGCCTTCTTTGTTAAAGAGTGCAGGTGCCTCACCAAACTACAGCTCTCATGATTCATAGCATTTTGTCATGGCAGTTAAAGTTGGGTCAAGCTGCATTCATTCTGTAGTGTAGATGTATCATTTATCATTTGTTTTGTCCACAGCCACCCATTTTGCCACCTGATATAATAAAACTACACTTCCCAGAATTCTTTACATGAGTAGGGATACCCTTTACAATTGCATTATACTGTATGTCTTATTGCCTCATGGTTTGAAGGAAAGACATCAAACGATATAGACAGGCAAACAGAGAGGAGGTCTATGGAAAGGCAACATTTGGGTCCTCATGCTTTTATTCACCATTACATTGAGAAGTTTAAAAAGTGGCATTATGATTTTAAATACCTTTCTTCTTCTGGTTGGCTGACAAAAATAAAACTGTGTACAGCTGCCCTTGTCAATCACATCAGCCCCCAACCTCTCTCACTCTGGAGCGACGAAGTATGTTACAATGGGGAAAAAAGGTCTGAATCAACAGTTTCCAAATATATCTGAAAGTTTTGGGGCCATATGTTTCTATTTGTTAATGCTTCAGAGGAGTCCTTCCTGCATTATATTTTGGTAGTTTGTATCTCCAAATCACCAACATTTTCTGAAATCCAAAAAGGATGCCTGTAATTTCACACACCCATATCAAACATGGTTTGGTCTCATTGAGGATGGTCCTCCTTATGTACTTAAGAACTTATGTACTGTAGGCTGCCTCACGTTGTTCCCCTGAAACTAGAAGTGGGCTTCTGATCACCTTTTGTTTCAGATGAAGGTGCATTGGGGAAATGAGTCTTTATTTAAAAGAGAATCAGGGAATCAGGACCTCATGAAATTCTTCTCTGCAGAAGCAGCAGTGAGGGGGCCCTGGGACACAGCATAAAAGTGGACAGTGACCATGTGGAATATGTTCCACCTATTATCCACCCTTGGTCTAAACTTTTATTTTGCTTTTCATAATAAGGATGAACTTTGATTGGGGCATCTGATTTGAGATCTAAATCTATTTTATCCTTGCATACCAGGACTACTACTTCTACTTTTTTCCTCCCATAGTAGTAAAAAGCAAACTAAAATCTGGACTGGTTTCAACAGGTATTCATACATCACAAAGGATTTTGGGAATTTATTCTGCACAGTTATACATATGTGGGAGGTTTTGCACAAAAATTGTAGAATTTATGCAAAATTATTTAATTGTTCTTTAATTTAAAAAAAAACTACGTTCAAAGTGTGGAATTGTTAGCCACCTTGAATGCCCATGGGGAGAAAGGTGGGGGTATAAATAAAGTCAATAAGTAATATTTTTAAAAAACAAAGCAAACAAAACTGTGTTTTGTGCATCCCAGCACTGCTTCCCAAACACAGAGAAGCTACACACACTTCTGGAGGTGTTTTTGTATTTAAATGTATGTGTTTTTTCCTTCATTTTTTGCCCCCAAAATGCCACAGAATAATTTCCACGAAAATTAAGTAAGTTCTCTCTTCTCAGTTATTGCAGAAGAAAGCTGTTGGGAAATCCATTTTT
The DNA here is from genome assembly GCF_037176765.1 of Anolis sagrei. NCBI lineage: Eukaryota > Metazoa > Chordata > Lepidosauria > Squamata > Anolidae > Anolis > Anolis sagrei. Next base: position 30,283,337 of record NC_090022.1, on the reverse strand, counting down.
TCTGTCAAGACTTGAATAAAGCAATTATTATTTCCATAATATTCCTTACATCTGCCATCTGCAGAACAATTTGCATTTTCCCATTGTTTCAATGCACAGCTGGTTAATAGTGCAAGTATAAGAACTGTGTGCTTTTATGAGTAAGTAAGATTCACATTTAAGCACTCATTGACAATTTCTTACTGACTACTAGCTCAAGCTGAGATTACCCTTGCTTCTTTTTGGTGGCTTACTCATTTGGCATCATATATTGTCATTTTGTGTGCTGTTAGTGAAGAACAATAGACATAAGATTGGTGTCTTTTCCTCTTTTGAGTTCCATCTTCATTTAACTGTATTTGCCCTGGTCACATAAAGAGAATGAAAATAAACCTTATAATGTAGTAATCGAGAAGAGATAAGGGATACTATCTAAAGTGTTTGTAAAGCATTTGGAACACTCTCAGTGTATATGATGATACTTGAATACCATGGTGATAAACATGTGAAAGACCGCTATGACTGATAGGTGTCGTTCTTCGCGATAGAATTATTTTCTCCACCAGCAACAGCATTTCACGGCATTGAAGACCTTCCTGTTGGAAATTAAGGAAAGCACTCTTCAACCAACATATAATTAGAAATAGGTTCCATTTCAGTTCAGAATTTGATTATTCCCTCCAAGCTCAGACATTTGAAAAGAATGCTCTGAAATGTTGGAAAGTGTAACATATGTGAAATATTTCCATGGCATCTCTCAACTATTTCTAGTTTTCCTTGTGATTGATCGTTTTTGTGCAAATCTTTTGTGACCACCTGGGGCCATGTTCAGCATGCAGTGGCTTGATTTCTACCACCCAGTAGTACGTAGAATCCCAAACCAAATGTTGGATGTTCACTTGAGATAGGCTCGATTTACAGGTAATGTATAAGAAACAACAACAACTGAATTAGCACCCCAGGAGAATATGGAGTCCACAACCCCTATCACACCCCTTCAATACTTTAGGGAACATGGGGTCAATTTCACCTTGTTTTCAAATCTACGCAGGACTTTTTTAATGATAGGAAGGGAGCAGAAGTGATTTCCTGTTTACTTCTTATTTCAAAGAATTTCCTTTGTCTAAATTGGTTCAGAGCCCTACCACCACATAGTGGAAATGACTTCCCTCTACCTAGGGAAAATTTTAGGGCATCTTGAGGAAATTGTTTCACCCCCAGAGTCCCTGGGGACACAACAATGGTCCTGGGTCTACATTAAGTCTGTTGGCCACATTTTGTATATCCTGATGTACATTAATGGTATCGTATATGATGGTGATGGTGACGACAACACAGGGCAGATCAAGCCTTCAAGGCCTCCGAGTCTAATGTTCATCTCCTGATTTTCAGTCACACCGTCTGTTTTTGCTTTCATCTTCATTTTGAATTGATGAGCTTCTGGATCTCACAGATAGGCAGGAATATAGCTAAAATATACTAAAGATGCATTTATTTGGTAAGGAAGGAAGAAAATGGAGAGGGCTCCTTGTGTTTTCTCAACTTCCTCCCCCCCCCCCAGTCCCCTTCTCACATTTCTGTACATTGAGAGCACAATGCTTCAGAGAAGGCTTGGTTCCAGTTGAAAACATTCAGCCAACAGCCAAGTGAAACCCCATAGTTGGAAAGGGGGTGGTCACGTGGGCAAGTGAAGCTTCACTCAGCTATTTTCATGTTCCTATTATGCAAGGAATACAAAAATATTTGCCACCTCAAAAATGGGAGTGAGACTATTAGATGGTGGTGGCAGCTATTATGCAAGGAAATACGGTGGTTTGATGAATCCTATGTTTCCAGTTTTGGTCACTTCTCAGGGGCATGATGATGATCATGATAATGAACACATGAACTATTTAATATTAAGTCATAGATGGTGAGCAAGGCGAATGCAGTTTTCCACACTCATTCATCATATGACCCGAATGCTACCTACTGTATTTTGTTGTTGTTGTTATTATTATTATTATTATTATTATTATTATTATTATTATTATTATTATTTCCCATCACCATCTCCTTGGAGGGACTCGGGGTGGCTTACACACGACACAGAAGTGCCTAAAAACAGAGCATAACATGAAACACAATATTCAATGCAATTAAATAAAACAAATATGCATATAAAACAACAATTTAAAACTCAGTTTCAAATGGCATTCATCTGGAGGTAAGCCACTGTAAACATGACCAGGCTGTAAACAATGGGCAAGGAAATGGGAGAAGTGCAAAGGTGCAGCCATGGGACAAGGGCATGGGATGTAGTCTAAGAGTGCATAACAATTGCACAGAACAGCTAGGAACCAGTAATATCAAGCAAATAATATCCACATTTCACTCAGATTTAACCAATTTCTCTGTGCAAAGTAAATAATATGTGTTATGTTGTAACTTAATGTCTGGAAGATTTTCTTGCACTGAAAAAAAGAGGACTGAAAGAGGCTCCTTGATATCTGCTGAAGTTTGGTTCCATGGACACTAAAATCACATTATACACCACGATTTAGTAAAATGGCATCCCTTAGATGAAATAGTGGACAATTTAAATGAGTGTTGGAGAGCGTTCAAGCATCTGTAGAATGGTGGAAAGCTACAGCAGGTTATATTAGTATATTCATATCCGCATATGTTCGGCACATAAAAAATCAATGTTTCCTTTTGGGAATTGTTTCTGAATATTTTTGAAATATGGTTGTGTAAGTAGAAACTGTGAATAATACAAAGGGCTGTCTTAATCAATATGAAGGTGAAACAGTTGAAGCAACTTGAGATATAACATTTTTGTTCATCCTTTCCTTCACTGGCTTGCCATTTATAGAAATCCCTCAACCCATTTTGTACCTCTCTGTAGTCAAATTGGACAATTGTATACAATATGCACCAGGTGACCCAGTAGGATGAATTTTACTGTTTAAAAAACCCTTCCATTCACTTTTAAAATGTATCTTTTCACATCTGAAAAGGTATCCTTCATGAAGAAAATAACTTTTCCTGACTCTTCCTCCTTCTTCATGGAAGTAATACTGCTGAAATTTGTCTCTGACATTTTGCCCTCCCTCAACAAAAAATTCTCTGCAGAGCTGTAGATTTGTCTTTCATTTTGATTTTCATACAATCACAAAAAGGGGAAAAAATAGATTCTTGTTTCATAATAGTCTGGGATTCATAGAATTCAGAATGATGCTTAGCCACTGCTACATTGATAATAGTTTCCATTCACGTCCCATTTTCATTCATTTTAATTTTCCTTGGGGTGGACTGCAGCTACATCTGCCAATATAATCCAAAATACCATGATATAGAGTTGCCCTAGATACTGCACAGGAGTGCCTATAAGGCCTTTTAAAGAGATATCCAGGCCAACAGAGTATTCTGGCTGCCACTGTTTCTTTTGCCTTGCTGTCCAAAAGCAACTCCGTGGCAGAGACTTGCTGTCAGCATAGTTTCTGATGAAGTTGCAACAGGGCACTCAAACATGATCGCAAAAGCATGTCACCAGCAAGTCTCTGCTGGTGAACTACATCTAGCTAGTAACACAGTTGTGTGGACACTGATTGGTCTAGATCCAGCCCAATCCAACTGTCTGTTGTGGTTTATCATTCTATGCAGAAGCTACCCAGCAGTCTTCCCAGTCCTCTGTTGAATCACACAGAGTCAGAGTAGAAAGAAAACCAAAATTTACTCTTGAGTAGTCAGAGATAAATATGCAGCTTTTCAAAATAACCAGCCTTGAAAATAAACTCAGTCCATTGCAGAAAATAACTCACACAAAGTCCAATGCATTAAAACCATGCATTCTCTGCTTCTTCAATGGTGCAAGGAGTCTTGTAGGAAATGGTACAGAACTTCAGCAAGTCCTGTAATATAGAAGTCTCATCTGATTACCTTCTCTCTGAATACACCATGAAACACTCCTCATGATATACTCCATGCAGGGAATGGCTCAAGCTTAATTGCTTTTGTCCAGGTGTTCTTCCTCAACACACACCCACACAGGAGATGATCCTTGCAAAGACTTAGCATAAATATGCACATCCTGTAACACTGTCTGGAACTTCCTGAGAGCTCCAGAGTAAATTGTGGCTCCTCTTCTGCTGCAGAACCATAAATTGTGTGGACTGCTTGCAATGGTTTCAGAGTGCAACCGTTTCAAAGTGCAACCATTAACTCGAGTTAATATCAAATTACACTTAAATGTACACTGGTGTTATTTTTTCCCCCAAACATCTTCCTCTCTCTTTGTCCCTTCTTTCAATGAAGCAGTTGGGAATTACTCAGATGATGCTTTTGATATGATGCATCCTTGAAATAATGACAGATACTTCAGAACCTACTGAAGTGGGAACATATAATTCGCTTAGGCTGAATGCAACATATATTAATTGATAGGACACTTCCCTTCTAATTCTAGAGAAGTCAGTGACACTGGCTAACTGCAGGCAACCTTCATTTTGAAGCTTAATTCATGTGTGTGTGGTGTATATATGTAATGATCTGGAAACATGGGTTGTTTTTTTGTAGAATCCTGCTATACACTGAGGAAAAATTAACAGTTTGCTTATATCTCTAGGTCTTTCATAGATTAGTAACACCTTCCCCCATACATATTATGGCCTTTGACTACAGAAAGGTGGGTATCCAAAAAAGTGAGAGGTTTTTTTAAAAAGATTGCAGTCTCTACATTCCTGTGCAGTAGTTACTAGTCTACATGGATCGAAGACTATGGGCACATTATGTGCAGTCACCTCTCCATATTCACAGATTCTGCACCCATGGATTCAACAAACCATGGATTGAAAATATACAGAACAATCATTTCTTGCCCTTTCACGGATAGTCAGCCTCTCTCCAGCATTTATTTATTTATCGTATCAGGAATGAACCAAGGGTACAGTTGTAATGTATTTTTAAAAAACACAAATTTAAAAAACTTGGCATTATATTAAATCTCATTTGACCAGTAGCTGGCTTCTGTTTGCTTCTGTTGTGAGAGAATCAGCTGTCTGCAAAGACATTGCCCAGGGGAAACTCGGATGTGTTGCAATCCTGTGCGGGGAGGCTTCTCTCATGTACCCCTCTCCAGCAATGATTTGAGCTGATTGCCATTGCCATAAAGAAGCCCCCCCCCTTTTTTTTTTACTACACCATAGTATATAATGGGGCCTGTGCATCCACATATGTTTGATGGCCAGAATAATCCTGAAACCAAACCACAATGCACAAATATAGTGGACTGAGGGTCCACTATATGTATCATTTCATCTTTGTTGATCTTAGCCACCCATTAACTTCTCCTGCATCAGTTAGTCTACAATTTATCTGCATTTGTTCTTCTTCCATTTTTGGAGAATGCACTTTTTCCCCTCTTCTATACTTGAGGTGAACATATTGCACAGTCTTTCACCAAGACATATTATGAAACCCTTAATATTTGAAAGTAAATGGATCGACTGAATCACTGTTGTGTCTCATATATATGGTGCCTGGATCTTTGTGGAATAGATCATTATGTGGTGATCTTATGCATGTCACTTTGATGTCTATCTGATTTGAGACTGTAATCTTTTACAATGGCCAGTAACAAAATAGAAAACATGATCATCAAGTTTGCAGACGACACCAAATTGGGTGGGATAGCTAATACTCCAGAGGACAGGAGCAGAATTCAAAACAATCTTGACAGATTAGAGAGATAGGCCAAAACTAACAAAATGAAGTTCAACAGTGACAAATGCAAGATACTCCCTTAGGCAGAAAAAACAACATGCAAAGATACAGAATGGGGGACACCTGGCTCGAGAGCAGTATGTGTGAAAAAGATCTTGGAGTCCTCATGGACAACAAGTTAAACATGAGCCAACAATGTCATGTGGCAGCAAAAAAAGCCAATGGGATTTTGGCCTGCATCAATAGGAGCATAGTGTCTAGATCTAGGGAAGTAACACTACCCTCTATTCTGCCTTGGTTAGACCACACCTGGAATATTGTGTCCAATTCTGGGCACCACAATTGAAGAGAGATGTTGACAAGCTGGAATGTGTCCAGAGAAAGGCGACTAAAATGATCAAGGGTCTGGAGAACAAGCCCTATGAGGAGTGGCTTAAGGAGCTGGGCATGTTTAGCCTGGAGAAGAGAAGGCTGAGAGGAGATATGATAGCCATGTATAAATATGTAAGAGGATATTACAGGGAGGAGGGAGCAAGCTTGTTTTCAGCTTCCCTGGAGACTAGAATGCGGAACAATGGCTTCAAACTACAAGAAAGGAGATTCCATCTGAACATGAAGAAGAACTTCCTGACGGTGAGAGCCGTTCAGCAGTGGAACTCTCTGCCCCGGAGTGTGGTGGAGGCTCCTTCTTTGGAGGCTTTTAAACAGAGGCTAGATGGCCATCTGTCAGGGGTGCTTTGAATGGAATATTCCTGCTTCTTGGCAGGGGATTGGACTGAATGGCCCATGAGGTCTCTTCGAACTCTAGGATTCTTTGATTCTATGATTCAGAAGAAAGTACAAAATGCATCTGATTGCTGCTGTGTCTCGCCTGTCTTGTTTCCAAGGAGAAGACATTAGATTTATCTGAATTACTGAAAAGGTTGTCAGCATCACAGCACTGGATATGCTTGTCCGTCATACAAACGTCTGCTAAACAATGTTATTAAGATGCGGCTGTGTAATTACTTGTTTGATGCTAGAGGCCTGGATGTTACTTCTAACTTCCTTGTATGTGGAAGAAGGCATCCTACCCATGTCACCTTGGGGCATGATCCACTATCAGATTCTGAACTGTGCTTGAATGTCATTTTCACAGACTCCTACTTTTGACTGATCTATTTCAGTAAAGAGACAAATAGATGTGCTTAGATCTCCATTAAAGATGTCAAAATCATGGTGTACTGTTTTTCAACAAAGATTTTTTTCCTGAAAAAAAAATGGTGTTAAAAGGCAACTCAGGGCTCATCTATTGTGTTTTGCATCACAGTTTTCTTCTCTGCATTGAATGTGTTAATGCCACACACATCACATTCATAATGGTGAGATTGCCATAACTGACATTTCTCCCAGTGAACATAATTAGGTGTAAAGGGGGAAATAATGTGAAAGATCTCCATTCTTTCACATTATTTGCAGCCACATGGCGATTTTGCTTCGCTTTTTCTTCCTCTTCCCAATCATGAATGTGAATATGTGTATTTCTTCCTGTTTGCAATGATTTGGGAGGACTTTGGCCATCTTGTTAAGTGGGGGTGTATTAATGCTAATATACTGATATACAAGTATCCGCACTAAAAAACCATTTTTTAAAAAAATGTTGAACATGCTGACAAACTTCAAATTAAAACTGAGAATGAACCACTTCCTAGTGGAAATGATTGCATGGTCCAGACTACCACCTACCAACCCACCACTAACTTGAAATTGAACTGTATATTGTCATGTGTAGACCAGCCATAGGGCTGAGTTTTACATATTTGTGGCACGTTGCCTGATTAGCTGAAATCACCCATACCAAGAAGAAGAGTATGGTCATCCTACCACATTTGCAGTTTTGAGTTTTGCAGATTGGATTACTCATGGGTTTGATTAAAATGCTCTCTCTGGAAATCTCTAAATCCTTCAGTGTGACTATATGGTCAACTTTCTTTAGTAACACTGGAGGACCTAGAGATTTCTAGAGAGAGCACAATTCTAGGCACATCTATGTCCTCCACTAAAATTCTATGGTCAGCTTCCAGCAGAAGTCCATCCTTGAGTCATCTTGAAACACATACAATCTCATCAGATGCGTTGAATTCAGCATCATTGGATGCTTTCACCCTATCTAGAGGATGGAGTCCCCTGCTGGACATTACATGACATTGTGTGAGTTCCAGCAGAGTCCCTGCCCCCAACCGGGGTGAAAGCATTGCCAAACGCTTTCCCACCAACACGGTAAGCTTTCCATGTTGTGCTGGCTCAAGCACTGTGCCTCGCCAGGAGGGCAACACTTTCCCTATGTGATGGGCAAAGTGTCACTGAGGGGGAGATTCATTTGGCGTAGATAGGTGTTATCTCAGGTTGAAAATAGTGTTTTCTTTATGCACCTTTTCACTTTAATGGGGGTCCTAACATCCCTAATGTGGAGGGCTCACTATAATCTATTTGAGGTATCTCTTATGATGGTTAGAATATAAATATAAAACCACATCAATATCATTCCTGTTTTTGAGTAATTACACTGTACAGACATCCTACAAGGCCAATGTAAGGCTCATAAAGAATTAATCTATAATGAGGCAGAGCAAAATGGCTCTCTGGCAATGAAATGGGAGGTTCATCTTTTTGAGTGTTTCACATGTAGAAGTTGGGGGATATGTGATCACGCAACATCAGAAAATGGTCAAGATGACAAAAGTTATTAATAAGGAGGAACACTCTGGAGAAGCTGAATCAGTTTGCCTGACTCTACTAGAAAGGACAAGATCTCACCTCCTCCTTGACTCTCTGCTACAGAATTAATTGAATGCAACCTAGTTTTTAATTTTGCACTCAGTTTTCAGTAATGGAACTAAGCTGAGGGGCAAAGTGGAAGAAGAAGCAGGAAAAATGGATCATTTTAAAGGCAGCTGAAGAAGTGGAACAGGAGGGAACTATTAATCAGGATTATTCCTGCTAAATTAAAGCAGTTGAAGGATATGGAAGATGTATCTGCTGCTCTCTTGTGCTAGCTGCTTCTAATACCATTTGTTGTTAATATGTTTGTTTGAAATGCAAACAACTTGCACAAGCTGCCAGCAGATGTTCCTTTGTTGCTGCCAGTTTCCCAGGATCTTTGCTGCTGCAAAGTGACTTATTACCTACCTAGGGATGTAATTCTTTGCTAATTTCATTCTTGAAAGAAGCAGTAACTTTAGCAATTTCCTGCTCTAAGAAAGCCTTTGAAAACTGAGCTGTTTTTGAAGATCATCCTGCTATTTGGGATCTTCAATTTTTGAATAGAAAGCAAATTGAGCCAGCAAGTTATAGTGATTTGAGTGTTGGATTAGAACTTGGAGACCAAAGTTTGAATCACCCTTCAGCCATGGACACTCATTGGGTGATCTTGGGCAATTGGTTCAGACTGCAGGAAAAGAGATTCTGCCTAAACATTTGGAAAAACTTCCTGATGGTAAGAGCTGCCATGGAGTATGGTGAAGTCTCCTTCTTTGTTAATTTTCAAATGGAGGCTGTATGGCCATCTATCCAGAATGCTTTCATTGTGTATTCTTGCAGGTTAAGCTGAATGTCACTTCAGGTCTTTTTAACCTCTATGATTCTATGACATTATCTCAGCCTCAGAGGAAGGCAATGACAAAGCATACACTAAACAAATCTTACCAAGAAAATCCACTGAAAAATTTGCCTTAGGGTTCCTATAAATCAGAAATGACTTTAATTCAGACAGCAGCAGCAGCAACAGCAAAATGTCCCAAATTGAAGAGTCTTGATGGTCTATGTGCCATCACTTCTTTCTTTAGTGTAGCTGGTTAAAAGTGAAAGCCATGGTTCCATCACACAGCTGCTCAAAGATAGGATGGTTCATGTTTACTCATGGTAGAAATGTTCACTTATATCAATGTCACAAACAGGGAAGAATTCTCCTCTCCAATAGAGATTGGTGAAATTGTGATAGTGCTGAACATTTTTCACTTGTTTTGACACTTCTTTTTTGTAAGACTTGTTTGTGCAATGTTTTTGCAAAATATTATTTTCTTTTGATAGCAGAATGCACAAAATAATGATTTGTTTCCTGAACCATTTTTTTCACAAACACACATACACAAAGTCCCAAAATGTGAAATTTCTTGTGGTAGTCAACTACGGCAGTGAACCAGAGACAGTTATAGGAAGCATTTAACTCCCTTATTAAAACAACTTCACTAATACTGGTTCATTTCTGGGGTAAAATGCAAAGTGCTGGTTATGACATATACAGTCCTATATGTCTTAGGTTCAGATTATTTGAAATATTATATCTCCCCATATGAACATCTTAGAATCCTGACATCTTTGACAAGGGCTTTCTCTCAGTCCTGCCAATATCACAGGCTTGCTGGGTGAAAACATACAGAGAGCCCATTTACAGTGCCATATAACCCAGTTTGCATAATATGATCAGTGTAGATTCATGAAATATAGTTCAAGGCCATTTCAAACTTCATTATATGGCAGTATAAGTAAGGCCCAAGCTAACCTCCTCCCTGTTCTTCTTTCATTAGCAGGAAAATACCTTTTTGTTTAAGCAAGCTTTATAGCTGTATACAAAGGAGTTTCTTATTGGGATTTTTTTATTTAACTTTTTAAAATTTCTTGTATTTTTAAAATTATTTTGTTATGATTTCATGTGGTGATTTTACATATTTTAAAATTGTATTGTGAAGGTTTTTTAATTGATTCTCTGAGATCCTCCTTGGGTACCAATCTGGAAGAAAGGCAACATACAGATGAAATAAATAAACAATAAATAAAAGACACTTTTTCACTGAGCGCGTTTTAAACTCTTATTAGCTAGGAGAAGAATAGATTAAATTTCTGCCAAAAATTCAATCTGGCGAACATCATCGTAGAGTATAAAGATAATGTAAAAAACCAGATTTGTACATTTAAGCCTAATTGACCAGGAGTCCGAAAAACTGAAACCAGGAGTGTTGTCAGGGAGAAAATGGAAAGCGTGGTATTTGCTTTGAACATATAGTTGAGCTCAAGATTACTGTGATTTTCCAATTGGACTGTGTCTATAAATTCACCCCTTTCACTTTTAAACATTGAATCAATAACACAATTAAGGCACACCTAATAGCATAATCTAAACACTTGCTCTGTTCCAATTCCAGCAAGAAAAGTAGCTGGTTCTAGGAGGGAACTGCTGGATTTTTTGGTAGTATCGAACATACATTATATTTTTGGATTCCAACTTGCTCATCAACGGAATCAGCAAGGTTTATTTTTAAGAGTACATTTTTCAATCTTAGCACTAACCATTTGTAGTATCTCTGTAATAATATATTTATATATAATTTTAGCACTGGAGAAATTATACTGCTTAGCTGGTATTGCACCACCTGACATCTGCCGGGAAGTAGCAGCCAATAATGGAATGACCAAGGCAGTGACATCTTTGGCCCATCCTCTTTTCAGATATCAACCAGCATGCCAACACCTTAAATACTTAGAAATACTTTTCTAAGATCTACAGAGATAATGGAACACCTCAGCAAGCAAGAATCCAAAAGTAGCAAGTGAAAACCCAGAACCTCAAGCCATGGCTGATGCCAAATGAGAGACTCCCTCCTGGGCACACAAAAGACTGGGCGACTTGGAAGGCACTGAACAGACTGTGCTCTGGCACCACGAGATGCAGAGCCAACCTTAAGAACTGGAACCACAAAGTGGAGTCCACGACATGTGAGTGTGGAGAAGAGCAAACCACAGACCACCTACTACAATGCAACCTGAGTCCTGCTACATGCACAATGGAGGACCTCCTTATAGCAACACCAGAGGCACTCCAAGTGGCCAGTTACTGGTCAAAGGACATTTAATATAATGTCAAGTCTTTGTGTTTTTTGAGTACAGTACAACTGTACCCTTGGTTTGCTTCTGATACAATAAATAAATTTGAATATATATATATATATATATATATATATATATATATTGATTTAGCCAAAAAAAAGAGAATGAAACAGATCATTGAAATTTTAGCCCATAGATTTTTGCCCCAAATGATTGCTTTAGTTACATTATTATTTACTTTTCTGTCTCACATGGTGGGAAACTAATTTGAACAGGCTGTTAGAAACTATCAGTGTGCTTCTGTATAAAACCACCCTGGAGTATAACAACCTCCATTTACTAGGTGACATTACATGATCTTATCTCCTAATCTATTGCTGGCAGTTTCCCTCTCCCTCGCAGATATAGCCACTTCAAGCTAATATCCTAGCAATTTATACAGTGTAATTACATGGAAGATGTTGTCTGTTTTCCCTTTTAAATATTCTGCTTGAAAACAATGACAACTGCATGGCTTCGAACATGTATCTTCCCACCCCATCTCTCCCTGGCCTCTAGAGTGAGGGATCCAGCTAATCACTTTTAATAAATCAGAATTAGGTGCATTCTGGAATTCTTTTAATATTTATGGCATGCTTGGACTTTTTAAAAAGGTCACTTGAAAATGAAAAAAGGAAGGGAGTCAGAGAATACTAAACATGAGCAAAGGAGATGTATTCCTAATGAAAACTGTGATACTCATCTCATCAAAGAAAGGTTCTGTTTTTCCCCTTGGATTCTTGACATTGTCTAGCGCCATTTTCCTGGATGATTATGCCTTAATCTGTGAACTTGATTCCTATCATTTTCCACAAATACTATGGAGAAAGGAGGGAGGGAGGGAGGGAGGAAGGAAGGGAGGAAGGAAGGAAGGAAGGAAGGGGTTATTGCACCAGAGAGATGGCTGAATAATAAAACAGAGAGAGACAGTTTCTTCAGATTTTAGCTGTTTCCTCTAAGCGTCTAGTTGTTTCCTAACTGTATATCTAAGCGTATGTTTTCTTCCTCTTTGTTAAAGGATGAATCTCTCTGTGTTACAGAACTTCTCGTCCTTTGTTGCCTTCAGATGTAGCCCACATTACTGTTGCATTATCCATATTATCACTGTACACTTTCTATGCATGGAGTGGAGGAAGGAATACCATTTCGATCTGCAAAGATCATGTAATGTCACATACATTGAATCTATGCTGTCACGTCTCCTCAAGTGGTGATCGGGAGCATGAGCAGCCTAAATATATGAGCAGAAGAATAAAAGGCAGGGTTTAGGTTAAAGAGCCATATAGAACTTCCAGAGTGGGCCGGAACAAAGCAAGGCAAGAAGCAATAGAAAATATATTAGCCAGTACTTAGACTAAAACCTTGGCTTCATCCTTCAACAAAGAGGAGCCAAGGTTGTAGCCTAAGTGTTTGATCATGTTGCCAAGTCTCTTCTGTTTTATATCCACATTGTTTGAAAAGCAATGCTACCTCATGGTATCATCCATTAGAAACTATACTTTTAGTAGGTGATTCTGCTGACAGAGGAGATCTCAAAGAAGGTCTTCTTAGCAGTAGGCCAATCATCTCTGATAGCAAGCAAGATGCCCTTTTATTATTATTATTATTATTTATTATTAACTACATTTCTATACTGCTTTTCTCACCCCTGGGGGACTCAAAGTGGTCTACAACATAATAAATGGAAAATTCAATGCCTCACATATATATAAAAATATCACATATCTAAATCAATAACACATAATTGCCGATAAAAACCGTTACAACTATAAAAACATCAAACATAGACATAAGCATGAAACATATTATTGCTGCAATTAACAATGTAGACCCCCATCTCTTCCTCACCCCCCCCACTCCCCAACTCTCTGTCCATAGCATTTCAGCCCTTCTTTTTATACCCTCCCTGCTCTCCCCACATCCCAACAGACACAAAGTTATTTAGGTACAGACTGACTACAAAATGGGGAGGGTAAAAAAAAGTCCTGGGCCTTCTTGGGGGATGGTAAATGTGATATGAGGTCTTTGGGGCGGGTGGAGGGAGAGTCTTATCTGATGATGGTAGTAGGCTACTGATCAGTTTCGTAGAAGTCCGGAGGAACATAGATTTTATCAGTTGTGGTGTCATAAGTTAGTTGTGAGATATCACTTGCCTGTAGACTGAGGATGGGGAAGTGCAGCTGCCCCTGAGGAGAGTTGGTATGTAGGCTGCACCTTGCACTCTGGAGAAGCTGAAATCTCCTGGCCTCCTTTTCACCACCTCCTTGCTAGCTGTTGGAGGGAGGGGGCAGTGAGATGTAGTTAATGCCAAGGAGGGTTGGTGTGTAGGCTGCACCTTGCACTCTGGAAGATCTGAAATCTCCTGGCCTCCTTTTCACCACCTCCTTGCTAGCTGTTGGAGGGAGGGGGCAGCGAGGTACAGCTGCTGCAGAGGAGGATTGATGTGTATGCAATTTTATGGAATTTTCTTTCCAGAGACATTGGCCCACCACTTAAAAAAAAATACTTACTATGGACAAGAATGCACTCCTGTGGATGATATATGTCAGATTTATCTAACATGTACTAATTTACTAATCTTTGTAAATAGTGGAAAAGGTACATTTTCTCCCACTAGAACTCCTATAATCTCCTACTGACCATGGCTAGTGAATTCAAGCAGTGAACTCAGCTAGTGGCATTACTGACTGGGAGATTCAGACTATCCAAGTATTGTATTATACTTATTCGTATCTGTGTTCACAGCTGTTCTAAGAATACATATACTGAAGGATTGCATAGAAAAAGAATGAATGAATTGATAAATCAATGACCCTAGTTAAATTTCTACCTGTGGTAATTCCCGGTTCATCAGTTGTACTTTTTAACACATGTTTTTCATGCTACAAAATGTCTTAGAACCCTTCCTGCATCAAGATTTTTCCCAACGGCATAAAAGCACAGGAGGACAAAGCATAGTTGGGCTATCAGGGCCCCTCTAAGTTTATTTTTATGACCTCTCCCCCAGAACTCCTTAAAACTCACCACAAAAATGGGGGGGGGGGTTGCTAACTGTCAAACTTATGTTTGACAGTTTATGGAGCCTCCAGAGGATCCTGAGGGGAAGACAATTGGCCCTGGACCCACCAAAGTTGCTCAGTCTGAGATAAGACCTATCCCAATACTCTAGACAAGGTGTACTTTATGGCTGATACACATCAAATTTAAGTGTCTCTATGGGTCAAATGTGATATGCGTATGAAACATTACTCCAGTCCAAATGATGATGACCATCAATTTGCACATCAGTTTTAAATTGATAATTCTTAATAATTGACTGAGTTTTTGGATCTAATGTGTGTTTCACAGATTTATCATGGCATCATCAATAGATTTCTCATTCAGGCATTTTTTTATGTTTTACATGGCTCAGAACTAGTTTTACATCTGAGGAATTCATCAGATAGGGGAATTTAGCATCCTAGGATGCTTTCTACTCATTTTCTGGACAAAGCCCCATGCTACATTGTATGACTTCTGGAGGAGGCCCCAGAACCAGAGGGTTCCCAAACAACACGGGAGATTTCCTGTGTTGTACTGGCTCCAATGGATGCATCTCTCTGCCACTCTCCTTTCACTGTGATGCCAGGCGAAGTGAGACACTTTGCCTGGTCTTTGTGGTAAGGCACTGAATTAAGCATGAATCATTTGATTGATTGTTTGATGCCTAATTCAGACATGAGACCAGTTCTGAGCCAGGGTCACATGTAGCCAGCCAAACATTACCAGCCAAACATTCTTTTTTTTTTGCTCCCATCAGCTTTCTGCTATATGAGGGACACCAACCTCGATTACCGTTCCAGTAAGATTACTTATACAACACCTTTCTATGTGATGAAGGAACTTCTCCACACAGTTCTCTTTTCTAGCCTTCATCGCTTCTAGAGATGGAGAATCATTGGCCTTCCACATGTTTTGAACATATATTCCCAAAGTTCAATTTAGCATGGGCAATTTCTTGAAGGCCAAATGTTCACCATCCCATAGCTGCATTGTGAGTTAAACTTAAGATGAAGGAGGACATTTAACTGGTAGTAACTATACTGAAGTGTTCCAAACAGTTTTATCTTTTTGCTGTTAAAGTGATGGTGGAAAGGTGCTTATACTAACTGAATAGCTAGTGTGTGCATGTGTCACAAATCAGATATTTATGGAAAAGCTTTTGCAAGGGTTGATGCTGTTGTTCTTCATTCAAAGAAGGATAAAGAAAAGAAACTGCTAATATTCTTCACTATGTTGTGCAAAGGAAAATGTCATTAAAATGAAATTATCCAAATTAACCATGCAGAACATCTGCTTATTTTGCCTCAACCTAGGTTATGCATTTTATCCTGAATTTGAGATTTCCATCATCTCACCTCCCATCATCAATTCAGCTATCCTCTGATGTAACTTTAATGCAGTTAATAAGCTGCATTACTCATGCATTCCTTACGGCACCAGATAACAGAAATATGCAGACTCACAGATGCAAAAATATCTAGAGCATAATTATCCTAGCATAACAAACAATAAAACAAATACAGTGGTCTTTGGTTTCTGCTGAAGTTTGATACCAGAAAACACCATGGATGCCAAAACCCATTAATACCCAAGTATCATTATATAAAATGCCATAATAAAATGGTGCCCCTTATATAAAATCAAGATTTGCTTTTTGAATTTTTCAAATATTTTCAAAGCTGTGGATGGTTGGATCTGTGGATGTAGAATCCATAGATATAGAAGGTGAACTATAATAAGTTAATTGATTGCTAGTTTAAAGGTATAGAAAGTCAACAAAGATATCAGTTGTGCTGCCGGTCCTCCCTGTCCCCCGGACTGAAGATATCCTGTCTCTTATACATGTGTTCAGCAAACAGAAGGCATCATATTAAAGGTGTTTCCTGTGCTTTTCCTTTAAATCTGATTTTCCTTTTCTCTGGCCCCAACTACATTGACATAATTCAGTGTAGCTGTCACAGTATCCTGCACCATCCAGACAATGCACCCAGGCCAATGTGGTTTTAGCCAGAATAAGCATTTTACTCAAGTTTTCACATAGTTAAAAAAAAAAAACCTTCAAAGATCCAAATATTTGATGAAGATCTGAATCTTTCTGAATGCTGAAGCAGTAGAGACAGATATCTGGGTGCTTTTTCACACAGCCATATAACCCAGCATATCAAGACAGATAATCCACAATATCTGCTTTGAACTGAATTATCTGAGTCCACACTGCCATATAATCCAATGTGGATTTTATATAGCTGTGTGAAAGGTGCCTGGGATAGCTGTGTGTGATCCCAGATGACATCTCTGCAGCCATCTTGCACTCTATAAGCTCAGGCAGCCCAGAAAAGTGTGATGGCAGTGACTCCCAAACCTCCCTGGACCCTATTTTCTACCCCCCACAATGAACAGAAAGCTCTCTTACCAAGCCTCCAAAAGTGATAGATCTCTGAAGAGGGAAGGGGGGGGGGGGTGGGTCCTGTTCCAAATCCCCATTGTATCATTTGAAGGCGATCCAGAAGAGGACAGCCTCCTGCAATAGTGAGGACGGAATAAAAAGCTGTTTTCTTGCAACTGGTTGTCTAGAAGTGATAACTAGGCAAGGAAAGTACCTTCATTTTGTGTGTAAATTCATGTTACTGTGTATCTTTCTATGATTAGAAAAATATTCCTTAATTATTATATATTATACTCATGTATAAATCAATTTCATTTACAAGTCAAGGCAGGTTTTGGGGCCAAAATTATGGGTTTTGATTTTACCTGTGCATTATTCAAGAGTCATTCTGTGGAGATGGGGAAGCACTGTTGGCACCTCAGAGGGACTGCAACATTCAAAAAGTCCAGAAGTTTCATCATAGAATAGAGGGGATTGGTGCTTCTTTCTAGGTTCACCAGAGAAAGATTCAGCTCTTTCTTTTTGCCACTCTACTTAGAGCAGGGAATGGGTCAATTTTTGTAAGAGTCAAACAACATTGGTCACGGTGGCACAATGGTTTAAACAGCTGAGCTGCTGAACTTGCTAACTGAAAGGTTGGCAGTTCAAATCTGTGAGCTCCTGTTGATAGCCCCAGCTTCTGCCAACCTAGCAGTTCAAAAACATAGAAATGTGAGTAAATAAATAGGTACCTCTCTGGTGGGAAAGGAATGGTGCTCCATGCAGTCATGCCAGCCACATGACCTAGGAAGTGTCTACAGACAACACCAGCTCTTTGGCTTAGAAATGGAGATGAACACCACCTCCCAGAGTCAGATTCCACTAGACTTAATGACAAGAGTGAGCCTTTACTTTTACCTTTAAGCAACATGGACCTGTGGATAAGCTGTCTCAGGGTTTGGGGTTTAATTTTTGGACAGAATATCATTAGTATGTAGAAGATGCATGAACTAATTCTGATTCCTTACTGAAGGCTGTATTTAATTGTCCAGATTCTTTCTGCACTGGAGATAAACCATAGTTTTGTTCTAACATTTTATTGTATTTTCCTACCATTCTGCTTGGAATTGTGTGATACCTTGTTATGACTCATCTTATTCCCTAAGTAAAAGCTCAGCCTAGTTTTTTTTCTTCATTTTATTGCATATTTATAGTATTCACTGATTCCAATGAGGAAAACAGATGCCAAAGTGCTTGACACTTTCATACAACTACCTGTTTTCAATCATTGGATTTAATCAATTCCATAAGCTCCATCTAGGATCCTGGTTCTATCTGGAAACAGTGCTATAGCTTGCTTTCTTCAACTATTGTTTTGGGTCTGTTTGAGAGACAGAAAAGTGATGGCCTGCTGAAACTAACCTTTATTTTGTTAGTTTTTTTAAAAAAGGATGAATTAGCTAATGCTTCTATAAAGGCAAACCTCAACAATTGCCATGACAGTGCCATTTTTCATGGAGCAACAGAGATGAAGAGGTTGGGATATCTGAATCATCAGCATGCTTTTACTGGAAAATTATTTTAATGCAATAGGCTAATGTAATTTAACACAAAAGCATCAAGTTTGGGAAATGAGATGTAAAACCTTTAATTGTATGGAAATGCATCTACAATACAATCATACTTCTTTTTGGATGTTTTTGTTTCAAAAAAGGACACCATCAAAACAGGTCTTGTTTTGAATTAGAAGAAATAATCTTTCCATCATAAATGGCTTCAGGCTCTTTCTAAGTCTTTCCATTGAATTTCAGGAATATGTGTTAATAATAAGATATGCTTTCAATTGATCCTGGGAATATTGAGTGGCATAATAAAGTAGCTTTGTATCAAAGAGGCTCAGTGATAGGAACTAGCTAATTAAAATCAATTAAGTTATCAATTAAGTGAGAATTTTTGAACAAAAATGAGCAACTTAATTAAAAATATTTTAATTGAAGTATTTGACATAAGTTGGATGTTCACTGTTAACTTAATTCTAAAAAAAAATACATTATTAATCTACTTGTTAATGAATTAATGAGTGACACTGCTCAAGAGCCAACATATTTTATATTTCCCTGCTGATTCTTTATCCAATGCCTAGCTCCTCTGGATTTTTGGCAAAACTCTTTATTCTCTGCTTGCTCCTAAAGGCTGGTAAATTACATGGATTTGTTTTACAGAACCCAAGAATATGCATGAGAAAAACAGGGTGAGGGAAAATTATGAAACTGTAAAAAAATGGAGAAAGAGAAACCAAGGGAATTGATTTTACTGGAACAAATGGTATCCCCCCCCCCCCCAAAACATTCACACAACCTTTTCATTTACTTGTAAACTAAAAACAAGGGAAAGGATGGGGGGGGGGGGGGGTAATATAATATGCATGCATGTATGTATGTATGTACCACACTTGTACCCCTCCCTTATCCCCCTGAAGGGGTAGAATATATTTATAAGAATAATTTATAAAATGCTTGAACATGTTTTTCACAAGTGTTTTATATCAGAAGAAAGAAGGGATAAAATAAAATGCACAAATAAATGGCAACAAAACCTATCCAGGAGAAAACTGCACAGAAAACAATATTTCTGCATGGAAATATTGGCAGGAATTTGGTTGGTGTATTACAATGGTATAAGGACTTACATTATCCAAATCACTTATTTGCAAAATTCTGTTCCAACAGACAATGACAAAATCCAAAACTTGTATTGTGAGAAGTGTTCCCATGGAATGTTTGTATTGCTGGATAGTGAGAGGGATAAGTTTCTGCTGTTTTGGTATAGTGGAAAGATGCCATTTGCAAAAGACTTTTACTGGAAGACTTTTACTGCAGAACTCTGGAGGTAACTGTCACCTTGTCATGATCAGGGGGTTTGCATGTTCCAATGAACCTGTGGACACAACAACTGGAGTTGTGCACTCCCAGGAGTGGCCGCGGGGGAGGTTCCAGACCAAGCACAGTCCAAAGATCCAAAGACCTTAATGGTGGAGCAAGTGGAGGATAACATGGTACATGTTACAATGGCTGTGAAGGTGGAAGAAGGCTGCAACAGATTGAGAAGCCACAGTCATCTTGGCAAATTATGCCACCCGAGGAACCTAACTCTGTGAAGACTGTTTGTTGATCAGTATGCACTGACCTCCATACATTAAAAAAATCCACGCACAGGCATCTTCCAAGGGGGGGGGGTGTAAACAAACCAACAAAAGTCCCCTGGCGATCAGTGAGTGGCGATGGGGGCAGGACTGTGAAATCTGCAAGCCCCTAGTCACAGACTGGCCACATGGGCGGTGGATACGGACTCAGTCATTCTACCTCAAGATCCGAGGTAATTGAGTAGTTTGGCAGCTGTATCCATGACTGAGCAGCCCTTTTGAGGACCCACTCTGCTCACCCCACATGGGGAAGGGGCTAGAAAAGGTGCCCTAAACATAGTCTGCCTCTCTTATCCCTGACTGGACTGCTGCATCCAGTGGGGTCACCACCCTGCGGACAAAAAGAAGAAGATGCAGATCAAGAATAGGGCTCCACAGTCACCTACGAACCCACCGCCAAGACACTACACTTGGAGGACCATCATCCTTGGACTATGAGGGATCGCCTAAGTAAGTAAGTAAACTAAAAATTGGGCTGCCCTATTCCAATTCCTCAAATCTGGGGATCTAATTTGCATATTATGCAGATTATTTAATTATGCAGATTGCTCTAATTGGTATTCTCATCATTCAGATTAAACACATTTATCATTGTACTTCTCTCTTGCTATTTCTCCCACCAATTTTAAACTTACAACTGATCTGAAAAAACCATTATAATATTTAAAGTTCAAGACTTGAAACAAGGAGACCCAAGTTAATCTGTGCTTACTCATGGAACTAACTATATGACTATGGACTACCATTAGGTAAAAGTAAAGGTTTCCCCCTGACATTAAGTCCAGTCATGTCCAACTGGGGGTTGGTGCTCTGCCATTACCTTCCCGCCAGAGCGGTACCTATTGATCAACTCACATTTGTATGTTTTCAAACGGCTAGGTTTGCAGAAACTGGCACTAACAGTAGGAGCTCACGCCTGCAACCTTTCAGTCAGCAAGTTCTCAGCTCATTGCTTTAATCCACTGCACCACTGGGGGCTCCTGATGGACTATCATTATCTCCAAACAAATCTACCTTACAAAATTGCTTTTCAGAACAAAAAAGAGAGAAATCATATGAATGGATAAGTACACATAAAAGAAAGGCAGTACACATAAAAGAAAACAGCAATAATGTTTTGTCATGCACAAATACTTCCAGTGGTATACCAGATCATTGTTTTTTTGTTGTTTTTTTTGCCGTTTTTCACTAAGACCAAAAAGCTGCAAATTCATTATAGTCACCAGCATCTGATTCACAGTGCAAACTGTGAGAAAAGGAAAAAGAAATTGAAGTGTCACATATGGTCTAATTTCCTTCTAATAAATATTTTATAATAAATAGAAAAAAATACTTAAACTAACTATCCCCAATTTGAATTTTCATAAAACATGTAGAATGTGTATGCTCCCATCAAAATATTCCTTCCTAATGGCTGTTAATGATAAATGTTTGCACTTCTATGTTTCAATTTCCTTTCACTTCACTAATTACATCCTCCCATCACAAAAATGTACAAGAATATTGACCAACGGAGAAAACTCCCATGCATCTGATGGAATACACAAACATTTATGACATATAAATTGTGCTAGTCTTTAAGTTAGATTGATAGGTAAGATTTGATACATGGCAATGTTGCAATTACACAGGGACATTTAAACAGGCACATGATGTGGCTTGGAACTGCCATTAAAAATGCTGGTTTTGAGCCACATTGAAGCCACACAAGAGTGTCACTGAGCCACCTCGGTGGCAGGATGCCAACTTGACAACACAGCTGTGCCAAAGCTGATTCAGCAGGACTGGGTTTGCTTTGCACTCTCCCTTTATTCCCAATTTAGGCCCAGAAAGGAAGAAAAAGCCCCTATCACACGTTAGCAGCCTACTTGTCCTCGTTCTGAGCCATGTGACTGGCAAAGGAATCTCTCAAAAAGTGGCCTCCATCACCTATCAGAAAAGTACACGTGCCAGCATGGTGCTGTGGTGGATGGCTGTAAATATTGCCCACTTGACAAGCACTGGACTTCCTTGGTGTTTTTTTTAAAAAAATCTTGGGTGCAAACTCATTAAACACCTTACCCCAGGTTAAATCGCATTAGCCTGCATGCATTGTTTGAATGCACCAAGCTAAAGCAATACCTACACTACATTATTTGGCAATGTAGATGCAGTCACAGTATCCCTCTTAAAAACTTTAAAAAGTATTTATTCAGTTCTTGTGGGTTCTTTCGGGCTATATGGTCATGTTCTAGAGGCATTTCTCCTGACGTTTCACCTGCATCTATGGCAAGCATCCTCAGAGGTGAGGTCACTCAGAGGTGACCTCACCTCTGAGGATGCTTGCCATAGATGCAGGCAAAACTTCAGGAGAAATGCCTCTAGAACATGGCCATATAGCCCGAAAAAACCCACAAGAACGGAGTGATTCCAGCCATGAAAGCCTTCGACAATACATTAAAAGTATTTATTGATTGAGAAAAAAACCCAGCTCAAAATAAGTGTGAATCCAATGTAGAAAATATGTTTCCCCAATACTTCTCAGTATAATTCCTATCTACATCTTTACCCCTTGTAGCTGCTTCCCTGATAGAGCTTACATCGTAGAAGGAAATGGTACTGCTCTCATATGCATACATTTAACTTGTGCATATGTTAGGGGTGGTAAATCTTGATATCTCCAAGTCCCAACAGATATCAAAAACAATGAAGCAGGTGTTTTTTTTATATTTTAGCTTTGAGATTTGCCCACACTCCCACATGAGATTTGACCATGACAAAAAATGGTACAGATTTTCTATAAAAGATATGTAGCTTCCCTTAAAAAAACCCTCACAGATTTCTTGAAATTATGCAGCTTCTTCTGAAAAGTGCACAATTTATTCTGTTTCTTGTGCAAAATATCTTTGTGCAAATTTCACCCAGAATAAGTCCCTGGCTACAAATGTTTCTGTTTTGTGTCCTATTTAGGAAAGGCTGGTTCCTGCAGACAAATATACTAGATACATTTTTTTTGTAGAAAATTAGTCTGAAACATGAATCATATTCAAAAACTGCAGCGTTTTTAAAGATTTTCTCACAGCAAGAAGAATTGCTAAATTATTCCTTGGTTCATTTGAAAGCAACATTAGCAAACAATTACAACCTTTGTAAAACCATAGGTGTCTTTTTCTGGTTAGATTTTTACTGCTAGTCTTTAACTTCAACTTAAATGCCAGCTCAACATAGGCATACTAGTTCAATCCACTCCCAATCTAATTGCAGTTGAACTAGAGGTGTGTGTGTGTGTGTGGGGGGGGGGGGGGTGTGTGGCAGCTAATTAATGATTGACTGAATACATTATTTTCTACTAAGGTTCCTGTACTATATGATGTGTACACTATCATTCGGGGATCTCAAGATGGAATTATTAAATGGCATACAACATGTGACTCAGAGATTACCACTGGCTTTCAAGTGCCCACTTTTAAAACAAAACCTGACTGTTAAAATAAACAAAACCCTAGCTACAAGCAATGCAAAGCCATCAAAACAAACATTTACAAGAGTCATGCGCTTTCCCAAAAATCTGTGAAAACCTCTTAGAAATTAGCATTCCTAACTTGTGGTTAAATGTAGCTTTAACCACATTTTAATACGGAAAATCCATAGAATAAATTATTTCTGAATTGTGAGTTGGGGGGAACCCATTTGATTATTCTTGATCTACATTATTCTGGTTGTTGTGTTGTTTCTAGGTTGGCATCTTAGATGTATATGTAAACCTATTATAATACCTCCCAGAGCTGAACAAAAGCTTACTTGGAATCAGTATCCACTGTTATATTTCAGTGCTGGAATAGGTGGAACAATAGTAAATAACAGAGATATAACAGAACATGTACTTTGGGCAGTATTCAGGCTTTCTGGGAAAATTTTAGGGTATGTATTTTTTCCGGGCTAGTAGTTCTTTTGAGAATAGTGCGCTTGCTGAAAACCCTACTAGCATTTGGCAAACAAGCAATGTGTGCGTGTATTGGTGAGGGTGGTGCATTGTGTGTAGTTGGTTTTTTATTGGAAGTAAAACTAAAACATCCTTTAGTGTATTCTGTGGCCCTCCAGTTGTTTTAGACTTCAGATCCCAGAATTCTGACTAAGGCTTCAGGGAACTGGAGTCCCAAACACCTGGAAGGCCACAGGTTGTGCAGGTCTGTCTATTACTCCATCACACTAGAAAAAATCCACTTAAAATCTGCTTTTTACCTTCTGCAGAATTTGGGGGTTTGTAGTTTAGAAAGGCTATTAAAGGCTCCTCCCTAAACTACAAACCCCAAAATTCTGCAGGAGGCAGAAACTGAATTTTAAGTGGATTTTTTCTCTCTTGTAATGAGGCCCTTTAAACAGAAATCAATTTCTTAATCTGAATTTCATGCAGAATTAATGTAATTTGACACCCTTAGAATGACCTAGACCTCAAGATTCTAGGACTAAGCTCTGAATGGTCTTGTTTCACATTTAAACATGTTATGTTATCTATAAGAAACATATGGTATAACCCAAAACTTTTGATTCCCCCCTCCCCATCATGTAGTGGCAAGATTGGGACCTGTAGAAGATCCAGAGTTTCATCATGACATAGATACTTGGACTAGAGTAGTGAGGCATGGATATCTGAACAGTTTTGAAATGAATGCAGTACCACCCTCCTGAAGTTCTACTTGCTGAAAGATTGGATGCTGAGAGACACATGGGAACAATTATGTTGAGCAAGAAATCATAAAACATAGAAAACTAGCACATCCAGGAAAAGGACGGATGAAGACCCTTCTTTATAATATAATAATGTATGCAACTGCTATGGGCAGTCATCCCTGCCATCTTTTCATGATTTTTCCTGTCCAAAAACTCATGGCTGAATTTCTTTCGGTAGCTTCCATTTTCCTATATGTATCTGTTATGTTCTTTGCTGGCCCTCCTTTGTCTTCTGCAATGTGTCTGTATATCTTTGTGGTGGGTGGTAGGGAGACTCTTATATATTTTCCTTCCAAATAGATTTATTTCAAATTCCTGATAATCTTTACCCTCTGGAACTCTGCTGTGGATTTGCTGGCTGTATCACTCTAATGATCCTCCTTTCTTCTTTTAAACCACAGGCTCACCTCTTCCCCTTTTATAAATCTCATTTGAGGTTGTGCAGAGAAATAATGGTTGTTTACCGCAGGATAGAAATGAACAGCCATGGTAGCATATAGAGCAGGTTGAAAGGCTGCATTGTGTTCTTTTTTAAAAAAAATCATGGTAGATATTCCTGCTTGGAATGGAAGGAAATGACAGAAGAGAGCAAAGCAACTGCCGTGCATTAGTCATAGTTACATTTCTTCATTACAGCTTCAAATTGAAAAATGCCAACCACTACACAGCTCACTGAAGGAAGTTCAGACAGAACTGCATACATTCAAAGGTCGGAGTGGGAAAGGAAAATTATAAGTCATATTGTTTTATTGCTTCCACCTCATGATTTTCGTTTTCCCCCTTTTGTTTTACTTTCCAAGTTAGAAAGCAGGTGGGAATGGCGGTGAATAGCTAGAATGACAACAGCAAGATCTATGTGAGTGAATGAAATTGTAGAAATCAAATTTCACTTACGAGTCAACAGGTTTTTTATTCCAGTCCAGTGCTTGTCAAGTGGGCAATATTTATAGCCATCCACCAAAGCACCATGCTGGCACATGTACCAAAGTACATGTGCCAGCATGATAGGCGATGGTCGCCACTTTTTAACCAGATGAATAATTTCAAAACAAGTACATAAAAGGACATACTTTCCTGAGCAGGACTCATTTCTTTGGCAATTTCTAATGCGTCATAAATCATATCATCTTTTGGCCATATATGACCTTTTAAATAATGCCATATCAAGTAGCATGGTTTTCCACAAAGAAAATGTCAAATTACTCTGATTTTAATAAATTGTTTGCCAAAAGCTACCAGTAAAGGTCCACTAAAGTTGGTAACTATATTTGCAAGAGCTCTTTGGCAGTCCATTAAAAATGAAACAAAACAAGAAAATGAAACAAGAAATGTGGAAACCATGTATTGAGTACATGCCTTTGAGTTCATTGGTGGAAGAAAATATGAGAAAAAAAAGAATTAACTGTTTGCAGCATTTATAGCCTAACCTTTCATCCCTTTAACCATAGTTTTTTCTTGGTACCACTGTTACATTTTAATGAGGATAACAAGTTCTAACACAAAAGTGAGGATAATGTCTCCAGACTGATGACCAGCATTGGCTTTTTGCTTGCAAATCTCCTCATAACACTAGAATTTTGTTTTAAAAGGATGGATGGAAGGAAAGTCTGTCCCTTTTTTGAAGTATAGAGAGGTGAAAAGTTTGTTCAAAATTAATGTTCTGAGCAAAGAAATTTCTTTGTTTGCTAGACTTGCAAAGTTTTAATATTTAACATGGCATGATGTAAAACATGAAGGAAAAGCCTACATCTTTGTGTAAGTTGGTCTCTCCCAGCAAAAGAATTCAAGGATGACATTTTATATTGCAGAGTGAGTCACAGAAGAAGTAGGAAATAGAAATTCACAAATACAATATAATGTTTATTTTTCTGTGCTTTTTTGCATTAAAAAACATAAAAGCAAAGCCGCACAAAGCATTTCATGCAGACATTAGAGATCAGGCAAATTGTTACTATTGACCTCTGTAAGCAATAGGCATGGGAAAGAGTCTTTGAAACTATTCATAGAACGGCCAAAACATGTGTCTTGAGTGTCAAGAAATCCTGATTGTAAGAAGGCTGGACTGACAAGAAGACACATATATACAGAAAATATTATCACTACATACAAATATTATTTTCTACATATAAAATTGTTTTTATGCAGAAAATGCTATTGTGTGTGTGAATTTTGCACAGAATGAATCTCAAGTTGCAAACGGTCTTTGAAAACTATGCAGTTTTCAAAACATTCTTTCAGTAGTAAGAAAATTCCTAACATTCCTTAGACCTGATCCTCTGTTGTTCTCAATATGATGATGATGATTTTATATTTTATATCATAGACACAATTTTAAATTTTGTTTAGCCAAGAGATACTAAACAGTGAAAAATAACTTACTTTTATTTCTTAATCATTTTAAGGATACATACATATACGGTAAGACAACTATATGCGTACCTTTTATATTCCATTTTGCATAGCACTGGAAAAAATCAAACTCATATTGATCAACATGACCCTCCCCACAAGAAGCAGTCTGAACACATTACAATAGGCCCAATTATTTTGCAAGCTCATTGAAGAAGGTTTTATTTATACACAAAGTGATTTGAATACCACAGAATTGCTCCAAAGGATGTAGAGAAGTTCTCTCTTTCGACTTCTAGCACAATTCTATGATCAATTTCCACAATAAATTTCCCCTAAAGTTCTGCTGGAATTTGATCATAGAATTGAGCTGGAGTTCTAGACAGAACATTTCTTTTGACATAGAATCACTTCTCCGGAGTGATTCTATGATATGCTTCAGCCAGGATTTTACTAATTTCAAATTAGAAAAATTAGATTCCCAATTATATGAACATTGTATTACACAAAAACTCCTGGAACAGATCCCTCATGTAACACACAGGACTATAGTACAAGGTACTCAGGGGGCATATAGAAAAGTCTAGAGGACTATACATAATAGAATATCTTTATTGTCATTGTAATATGTGTTGACTCATCATTTCTCTTGGGAAGCAAATGGAGCCAACCTGCTGGGAAGGAAATTTGACTTTTGCTTCTTGAGATCATGGTGCACCAGACAATGGCACTGGACATTTTGTAGTCTTAATACAGGACATTGGCTGGGACCAAAAAATTTAGTCCATTGCAAAAAACAAAACAACAACAAACACAAACACAAAAAAACTGTTTCTCCCAGCTATATTTTTAATCTTAAAGAGAAGTTGTGCATTACAGATTAATGAAAGTTGGGAAAACATTTTGAACTCATAAAATTACTTCCTGGTGGGTCTAGTTCTGTATGAATTCTGGACCAAAGCATGACCATTGGACTAAAATGCCTGGATATAAGTGATTAAAAATTAAGATCTAATGGTAGGTGTTTTATTTTAGGTTCACATTACTTACAAACTGTTATATGAACCAGTGTTCCTTGTCCACATCACACAGCTGAGACTGCGGATTAATCAATAATGAAACAGTGAGCTGTAATTTTATTTTTCTATTTTAAATCTGAAAGAAAAAAAGAACAAGGTTTATGTGGGACATATTAAGAAGACACGATTTCAGTCAATCAATAATGAAGGATTTAGTGATCCTCAGTTAATCCACAGTTATTGATTCTCTGATCTAAATTCATTTTAATTTGATTTTTTTTTCTCAGGCTAGTGATGACAGAAGCAATATTAATTCCCATTCTTCTCTTTATTGGTGATATTGTTGCTTTCATTTGGGTCAGGGGGCAGAATGAGTAAAGTTTGTTAGGTGAATCAAAGATATATGTTATAAATATATTTAACTGAAATAAGGTATTTGTTTCTGAACACTTTGCTGACTTTATCTCTTGTTTGCTGTCAATGTACTTAAGTTTGTTGTGCAGCTGCATTTGTGGATGTGTTGATCCTTCTACACACATTTAGATAAGGTCACCCACTAAAGCAGAGCGCACCAATCAAATACAGTTTGGGACAATGTTTTGAAGAATAACTTTGACTAAAAGCAGTCGGGTATAACCTGTTCCTCAAAAGCAAAGTTTTAAAACAATATGTCAGGATAGATCTTCCAGCACCAGAGCATTGTAACAGCCTTGCTGTTCTGTTTTAGTAAAGTGGCTCCATCCCTGAAGACATGGTGTCACTTGGTCTTTGCTCACTTTAATGGGATTTTAGGAATCTCATTCTGCAATCCCCCAGTTGAAGAAAGTGCTCACACCTTTAAATGTTTTCCAGGCATTGAACACAACTGTAAATGGCAGATGGACACCCTCCTGCTTGATTCACTTGCTGGTAAAGATGGGTGGGAGTTATAAAATTGGTCTGTGAAAATATGGTTATGTGATATTGGATGGCTGCCATTCTGTACAGTAGTTATGGGTATTAAGCTCAATTTGCAGATCTATAAGTGTTGAGTATTCAGAAATACTATACAGTCAGTCACTATAATGGCACTATTGCCATGATCATTAATTCCTCCCAACTCACCCTACTCTCTGCCACAGATGCATTGAGTGAAGGAGGCCTTTTCAACCCTAACCCTAACCCTCTAGGGTTCAAAGAGGGTGAAATTTCTAGACATTTCCTACTCATGAGTGAAACTGTCACAATTCCTTATTGAACTCTTCCTCGCGGTCAGAAGGGGGCCCGGTCACAATCTAAATATATCTCCTTTGCTCAGAACGATTACTGGCTCATAATTTATTTATTTATTTACTTTATTTGTATACCGCACTCTCTCAGCCCGTAGGCGACTCAGTGCGGTTTTGTTGTTTTTTGGGGAAGTCACATTATATAGTTGCACATTTGCAACTAAGAAGGCAATGCATATTTCTTTAGTAATTTTATTTTCTGATTATTTTGGCTTGTGGACCAAGGTATGTTTCATGTCACCTTGTAATGGTGGCATGAGATCCCTTACCCCAGTCATGCTATGCATATTTTCTTTATCAGTTCAAGTGCCAATTGAGAGTCATGAAAAACCCACATAAGTATTATTTGAAAGATGGAGACAGAAGCCTTTTTCTTCATTGACACGGAGGAAATTGTGTCCTGTTCAAATGTTAGTAACATTCTCTTACATGTAGATTGGATAACCACTCAACAGGAAACAGATCCATATTATGAGGGTGAACCTTTGGAAACTGACTCGAAGAGAAACCAATTGCCCTATGTGACTTCCACCTTTCGTTGTTGATTCTATAATTTGATTTACTTGCAAAATCCAATTAAAGCTTACTTTTAAGGAATGTTCTAAGGTCAAACTTTCTTCATATCTGTTTACACCTCTACATCGATCTCTTCTACTTGATTCTTGCTTACATTTATTACTGTAGGATGTATCAAACTTCCACAGCTTTCCAAAAACTTCCAGACAAATCTATCATATATTTCATTGAAACCAAACTATTTTACAATTATTGGCTATTCCTCAAAAATCAAATGATTTATGAGCTGTTACCAGGCATGACTTTACAAGAAAGTTAGAAAGATAGCTTTCAGAATTGTGAGGATTTTGCTTTTATTCATTTTCTTGCAAATACACAGCAAAACTGGATGTAATAGCAAACCATAATGAAATGATGCCTGGCTCAATAACACTCCATGTGAAAACGATTTGTGAGTATTAATGGACAACAAGTTGAACATGAGCCAATGGTATGATACAGCAACTAAAGTGTCAATGGGATCTTGGGCTGCATCCAAAGGAGCATAGTGTCTTGATCAGGCATGGGCAAATTTTGGCTCTCCAGGTGTTTTGGACTTCTAACAGCCGGTAAGCTGGCTAGGATTTCTGGGAGTTGAAGTCCAAAACACCTGGAGAACTGAAGTTTGCCCATGTCTGGTCTAAATCAAGGGAGTAATGGTAACCCTGTATTCCACATTCCTTAGACTTCACCTGGAATACAGTGTCCAATTCTGGGCACCACAATTTCAAAGAGATATTGACAAGATGGAATGTGTCCAGAGGAGGGCAACTAACATGATCAAAGGTTTGGAGGCCATGTCCTATGAAGAGTGGCTGAAAGAACTGTGGATGTTTAGCCTGCAGAAGAGAAAATTGAGAGGAGAAATTATCACCATGTTTTCATATTTGAAAGGCTGTCATAAGAAAGAGGGGGGAGGCTCATTTTTGCTGCCCTGAAGATGAGAACTCAGAGCAATGGGTTCAAATTACAGGAAAGGAGATACCACTTGAACATTAGGAAGAACCTTCTGACTGTAAGAGCTATTCAACATTGAAATCCACTGCCTTGGAATGTGGTGGAAGCTTCTTCTATGAAAGCTTTTAAACAAAGGCTTGATGGCTATCTATTGGGGGTGTTTTGATTGTGCACTTCCTGCATGGTAGTGGGTTGGACTAAATGACCCATGTGGTCTCCTCCAATTATATGATTCTATGAAGGACTCCCCACTAAGTAATATCACAGGGACATGCTAGAGGAAACCAAATCTTTGCCAACCTTGACTGGAAGGTGGAGGAGTGATGGGTATAGGTCTCAGGCCATGTATACAACATTAAAAATTCAGATACTTTCTAAAATCATCCAAGAAGGAATGCATTACTGCCCATTAGCAGTGTAGTTATGAGAAATGAGGGCATTGCCACTCCAAAGGAAAAAAAACCTGCTTCCTGTGATTTTTTTAGTCACGGGGGAGGGGGGGCATTGCTTTGCAAAAACTTTTAAGTTATTGCAATGTTAGAAATTTATGGAGTTAATGAAAAAAATTGGGGGGGGGCAGTGTCCCCTTTTTCTCCAGCCTCCCTAATAGCTATACTCCTGAAGTCCATTTAAAAAAATGGAAAAGAAACAGGCATGAGTTGGACATAGGTGTGGGGAAAGGAGGATATCCACAGATGAAGACTTGACTAAAGTGTGCATCCCAAATAACCCTAGCTTTTCCAAGTTAGTCCAAATATGTGAATATGTGAGCATCATACACTCTATTTAAAATAACAAAAGACATTGGAGCTACACTTGGAAATAAGTTGCCAGATTTCATATATCTCTAATCCTGTTATTCTTTGGCCTTCCAACCTGTGCTGTTCATGTAAGATATAAGTGTTTCTTCTGTTCCCACATGGAGCAAGAGTGGCTTGCAGGCTTGATGGAGTTACAGATGACTAGTCACAACATGGAGCTTTTCCATTCACCCGAGGCTGTGCCATGCTGGCTGAAAGACGAATGATGAACAAGGGATGTTCCTGGACACCCGCCTGTCAGTATGAATATTGCTGCAAGGGCCTGCATCTGATTTGATACCTGTCAGTCGACTCACAGCAAAAGCTAGCATCATGAAAGTCCTGCTGGCTGCTTCTCTATTCTGTCTCTCTTTGCCCCATAGAAACACAATTCTCTTTGTTCAAGGAGATGAAAATGTTAGGATTTTTCAACTAGGGATTCGATAAGGAAGAAGCTGTTCTTATGTCCTCAAACCCCACTTTGCATGAAGGGATTGCTTATGTTTGCTTTGATGTAGGAATTCATTTTGTCTCCAGATGTTTGCAATGTTTGTTTTTCATAAAAATCAGCCCTCTTCTTCCTTCTTCTCTTCCCTCCCAAACCATTAGATTGGTTTATTTTAACCCAGTATACGATCAAAAAGAACAGAAATAAAATCTGGGACTTTTTATTCAGTCTGGATCCATCCATTATCAATTTAATCTACTGTTTTCTTCTACAACAACAGCAGCAGTAGCAATAAATGTCTTACCCATCTTTCTTCGGGGCTCAAGGTGGGATACAACTTAGTTAAAATACATAGATAAAACCATTAAGACACATCAGACTAACACACATTAAAGTCACTGATACCAATAAATGTCACTTTAAAATTCAAAAATCATATACATGTTCTTCTTAATTTCCCATTTGAGGTGTTTGTGCATTTTCAATTCTACAAATGTTTAGCCATTTGACTTTTTAAAATGTGTGCATAAATTCATGTAGTGCAAGCTTTGAAAGTCTGAATTTCTGGTGTGAGACATGCTGTTTCCCAATTAGGTCTGGGAGGTGGGAAATAGGACATTTGGGAAAGGTTCTCAAGGAAGGTTGAATGGAGCAAGATTGTGTATTTCAACATCAGGGGATTGGACTATGTGGTCCTTGTGGTCTCTTCCAGCCCTCTAAATCTATGGTGTCTTTAGGATATTTAGGCTCATGACTAAACAAACAATACTGTATATAAATGATTGACATCTTCTCACTTGCCATCATCTTTTCCCATGAGGAATGTCATGTTAAGATAATCCCAATAATTCCAGAATTATTGTTGTGTAGAAGAAAGATATCCTCAATCATGAAACACACACAATGAGCACTCTCCTGCCATCTCACAAGTTTCAGCTTAAAACCCTAAAGACTCAAATACTGATAAATACATAACCCCCATCATTTTCTGAAGTGGAACAAATGAATATACTGAAATGACAAAGCCGAAGCTAGATGTCTGACAAAAAATAACCTAGGAAGTCTCAATTAATTTCCAAGTAGCATTTGCCCATCCTTAGCTCAGAGCTCTTTGACCTTCAGTAACAATGCCATTAAGCTGGAGTCTTTGTTTGTGTCTCTGTGGTCTTCAAAACAGTATGCCCTGTGTGCTTGTTGGCATTTAATAAATGTTAAATAGCAGTAGTGGTGATTCCTATAGACTCAAAACTGGGCTAATATTTCTAGGTTTAATCACTTCCAATCAACAGGGAACGTTCTTGCTCTCTAACAGAGTCTTGCTCTTTCTGTGCTTTTCTCCCTTTGAGAATTTAACACAGAAGATCTTTCCCTTCTGTCCCCTTATCTGGAACCTTTCCACTAATCTTCCCAATCATGTTTGACAGGTTAGTGTGATTATGTGTAGGCAGTCAAAGTAGAAGGTAATGTGACAAGGAAAGGCACAACAGACATGTCAGTTCATAGCATCCTGAACCTCAAAATTGGTAATGAAGTATCTTCCGTGTCACCTAGATTATGTTGCCAGAGCTCCTTAGCTTCAGGGAGAGGTGAGCACAGACACAGCTGTCAAGGGTGCCCCTTCCTTATTGCAGAAGAAAAGAGGTTAAAAAGGATGAGAGTAATTCTGAATGGATATTTTCCATTATTCATCAAGAGTTTTGTTCCTCTGGCAAATTTTTATTATGGTGCCACAGTTCTCATGGTGGGAGGTCTTTGCTCCTTATACTGCAATCCTGCAAATCTCTTGGGAAGACAGGCATGCTGGAAGACGAGCACCAAAGTGATGATCCTGTGTTATCAATTTCTCTGGAGTAGCCACATTGTCCAAATTCTACAAAGTTACTATACTCTCAACTCTAGTATGGAAAATTGAATGTTGGTGAACAGGAAAAGAGATTTAAAGATGGGCTTAAAGCTAACTTTAAAAACTGTGGCATAGACACCGAGAACTGGGAAGCCCTAGCCCTTGAGCGTTCTAACTGGAGGTCAGCTGTTACTAACAGACCAGTGGAATTCGAAGAGGCTCAAATGGAGAGTGAAAGGGAGAAACGTGTCAAGAGAAAGGCACATCAAACCAACCCTTGTTGGAACTGTCTTCCATCTGGAAATCAATGTCTTCACTGTGAAAGAACATGAAGATCAAGAACAGGTCTTTACAATCACCTACGGACCCACTGCCAAGACCCTGTACATGGATGACAATCATACTTGGCTGTGAGTAATAGCCTCTGATGATGATGACGATGACGACAACGACGACAGTTGGGGTTCTTTCACACCACACAATTGTGACATTATGATTCCATGTAAACTGCAATTGCTGCATCCTAAGGGTATCCTAGGATTTTTAGTTTGAGGAAGAACTACAGCTTTTTGTGTGAGAATTCTAAATACCACTCTGAAATTTGCAGATCTCAGCATTTCATAGGACAGAGCAATGGCAATTAAGTTGAATCATAACTGGATAATTATGTAGTATGAAAGAGCCCCTTCATGGAGAGGGGTTCCTTTTTCTCCAAGTGAATTCTATCCAAATCAGTAAATTACTATGAATGGTTTGCAACAGGGACTAAGGATGCCATTTAGATATTATCTTGGTTTAAGGGCGCATGCCGCTGAGGTATGTGTGTAGCATGTTCAATGTATACAATGAAGCCTATAGCCAATTTCTGTAACACGGAACTAAAATACTAGGGGACTTCCATGTGCAGTAAGTGTTAATCCTCTTTATATGCTGGCCCCAAAGAAAGGCCTCATTTCATTTTAATGATTCTGTGTTCTTGCATAGCAAGGGGTTGGACTGGAAGGCCTTGGAGCAGTGGTTCTCAACCTGGGGTCCCCAGATGTTTTTGGCCTACAACTCCCAGAAATCCCAGTCAGTTTACCAGCTGTTACGATTTCTGGGAGTTGAAGGCCAAAAACATCTGGGGACCCCAGGTTGAGAACCACTGCCTTGGAGTCTCTTCCAACTCTACAATTCTATTATTTTCTAATGTTCTGAGAAACAGGGAAGGTTTCATTGAACCAGTTAGGACTCTGGCAAGCATCACCGGTTGTTGGAGATTATAGGAGTTGCAGCAATATTTCGAGGTTCATATGTTGGGTATCACTAGCTTAGTGCATCTTTGGTGCATCTGTCTATATTGGTATCATTCTCACCACAAAGGTTGAATGAACAGGCCCTCCTTGGATCTTCTTATTCTCTGATGACCAGCAAAGATGTTTCCTTAGCTTTGAGCAGTGTGGCATGCTGTTATTTTTTTTTCCAATTCACTTTATGTTCTTCATGGCAGTATTGCTATGCTTTCACCACCCAGAACATTATAAGCCTTTAAAAAAGAAAGGAAGCAGGCTTTCTACCTTGAAAATCCTTCTTTGGCAATATCTATTATAGTGGAGTCCACCTTAAGTTTCTAAGGATTCATGGGTACTGGACTCTTAGCACTCTCTGCACATAGATATGTAAGGACTTTTGACAGTATATAAAATGCTCCACATGCTTGAACCAGTCATTTGAGGCAAATCCATCTAGATAATTTTACACAACTTCATTATAGTGTGGTACCCTCAATGAACAAGAAGGTACAAGAGCACTCACTCTTCTCTAAGTCATCCTTCTGGCACTGGTTCATTCACCATATCATCACATTAGGTACAATCTACCTTCCAAGGATCAGCAACGTGATTACAGACTCTCTCAGCCACACTCAGACATGTCACAAATTGCATCTACACCCTTAAGTTGTTACCTTCCGCTTCCAACAGCATAACGTTCCAGAAATTGATTTGTTTGTCTCAGCCAACAACTCTGACTGCTGCTTGCCCACTAAAATATGGTTTTCAGGGACATCTTTCTTTTTCATTGGGTTGGCCTCCTGGTGTATGCCTTCCCTCCCAATTCCTTTCATTACCAGGATATTTCCAAAGTTTTGGAACATCAAGGCTAAGAAAGTAATTATCGGGTTGTCGTAGGTTTTTTCATGGCCATGTTCTAGAGGCATACATGGCCGTATAGCCCCAAAAAACCTACAACAACTCAGTGATTCCGGCCATGAAAGCCTTCGACAATACAAAATAATTATCACTCCTTGCAATGCTAACTGTTCCGACCTTGTTTCTCAGTTGGGCAATATCTCATGAACATCCACTCTGACCTCATCTCACAGAGAATAATGGTCAGATCCATTATCAAGACTTGGCTGATCACCCTTCACCCAGCTCTCAGGTGGCCTCTATTGACTTTTTCACTTCAGTAAGTGGAGTTGTTTTCTTCAGATTCTCAACTGAAGCAACACACCTTAGTCACATTCTCTCCTTCCTCCTGTAGACCTGTACTGAGGAGCAAACATATGTGAATCATTGGTCAACATTCATGGCTGACCTCCCATTGTGAAAAATGCAATGCATGCAGAGCACAAAGGACATGGATAACAGTAATGCACATTTGTACACCATCTTATGTACTTTGATGCACTCCTGTATGTGCACTGGTACCTTGAGCACAACTCTGTTTAGGTACTATAGCACTGTCCAAAAACGGACACAGCAACCAAAATGACTGCACATGTCACCAATAGGATGTCAGCTCTAATTTGTCCCTAGCAGTCTGACTATACTGAGAATGAAGAAGACACAAGTTCCTGATAATGAACTAAAGTTACCTTCCACAGAATTGTATCCCAGCCATCTTAAGGATAGATCTTTGTTAAGTGCAGGTTAACTACCTTCTGTTTTGTCTTGGGGGCTTACATAGTAGCTTCTGTGTAATCTGACAGCATGATTACCTCCTCTACACCTTTGGCAGGAATTTGAAGGCATGTTTCTTGGCTTGGGAGCGCTGCAAGTCAATACTGCAAATAAATAATAGCCTATGGAGCTGTCTGATTTACAGTCATTTAAACAGTTCCAAGGCAGGAAAGCACACTCCAAATTTCTTCCTCTGATATCTTTTTCACGGCACTTATTGCTTCTAAATAGCTTCTTCCGAGCTTATTATGTAGCACTACAGAGAGGGAAAAAAGCTTAGCCAAACTGCACATCTTGTTCTGGAAATGGCAAAATGCTAGTAATTTATCTTCAGTAAATTTTTGTCTCAGGGTAGAGGGACAGGATGCCTTCCTCCTTGCAGTGTAGATTTTGTGGAGTTAGACATGAAAAGGAAGATGTTGTGTCTGGAGAAAAAGAGGGCTGAGCAATAGGGCTGGGCAGTTTCGTTTCGTTAATTTGTAATTCGTTAATAATTCGTTAATTTTTTTAATTACAAAACGATAACGAACCATTCTGGAGCAATTTTTTAAAAAACCGAATTTTTAAACACGTTTTGCAAATGCTTCGTATTTCGTTATTGTATTCATTTCGTTATTGTTCTGAGGTCGTTTCGTTATTATTTCCGCATGTCTGGGGCAAGTTTTTTGTTTAATTAGTGAAAAAAAATTATAATATCACACCAACAGTCAACAACAGAGGGAGAGGGAAGCTTCAGAAGTTTTTGGAGGTTTTTTAGTGTATTTCGCGGTCGCGTCCGCCATTAACGAATCGATTCGTTATTGTTTCGGAAATTGATTCATTAATGTTTTGTAATTTTTTTCACATTTACGAAATTTTGTAAATATCGAACTTTTTAAAAGGAAAATGTTGTAATTATTTTAAATAACGAAATGCAAAAACCCCCAAAAAACGAATCGATTTTAGAAACAAATTTTTCCGTTGTTACCCAGGCCTACTGAGCAAAGCTATTCACAGAGAAGGTTTACAATTTGCAGTGGTGGCTCATATGGATCCCGCTGGTGAATCTGCTCTGAGATTAATGGAGTTATCAGTTTTGGGGATAGGGTTCAACACCTTGGATAACTCCATTAAACCCCTGATTAAAACCCAGAGTGCATTCACCATCTTTTTACACAGGGTACGCCTACACTGTTGAATTAATGCAGTTTGACACCACTTTAACTGCTATGGCTTAAGTATGAAATACTGGTGAAGCACCAGCACTCTTTGATAGAGAAGGCTAAAGAACTTACAAAGCTACATCCATGATGTCATGGCATTGAGTTGTGGCTGTTAAAGCATCGTCACATTGCATTGATTTCATAGAGTAGATACACCTATTTAAGCCATCAACATCCATTGATAGGTCAGCAGTAATGCTTGAGAATGGACAATTTTTTTCAGTTCACTTGCTCTGAGACTCTTTTTAAAAGAAGAACAAGCTCAAGTTATTTTCAGTTTAAATACAAACACATTTAAACTTGTTATTGTTAACTTATTCAAAACCAAACTGGAGGAATGATTTCAAATTATAGGAACAGAGATTTCACTTGAACATTAGTAAGAACTGGGTTGTTGTAGGTTTTTCAGGCTGTATGACCATGTTCTAGAACAAAAAACCTACAGCAACCCAGTGATTCCAGCCATGAAAGCCTTTGACAATACATTAGGAAGAACTTCATGACTGTAAAAGCTGTTTAGCAGTGGAACTCTCTGCCTCAGAGTATGATGGAAGATGGAAGATTCTTCTTTGGAAGCTTTTAAATGAAGGTTGGAAGGCCATCTGCTAGAGGTGCTTTGATTCCTGTATGGCGGGGATTGGACTGGATGGCCCATGTGGTCTCTTCTAACTCTAATCTCCAATAAAACTGCTGTGGAAGACTAGACAACCACTGTCACCCAGTGTATCGACTAGACTGGCCAGTGCTTTCCAGATATTTCTTTGAAGAAAAACCCTCAGAATCCCTAATCACCATTTCTATTCCATATCTATTTGAACTGAAACCATTAGACCAAATTATATTGTATGGTCATTTCCTCCTTTGTTCTCAGTTGTAGTGTGTTATCTTTTTCTAATTAGGATGTCTTTATACATAGTAGGCTAAATTAAATAGAAAGAAGATGATGATCCTAACTGAGAATATGTCTAAAAACAATCAAGAAAAACTAAGAGAAAAAACTGGGATATAAATATTTACTAAGATAAAATGCTTAGGAATTCAGCTAACATCAAAAATCTCTCAACTTCTAAAAAACAATTCTGAAACTAAATAGTTAGAGATTTTAAAAGATTTAAAAAATTGGAATAATTTAAACTTATCAATTATTGGAAGAATAGTTACGATTAAAATGAATGTCTTGCCAAAATTATTGTACCTGTTTCAGAATCTACTAATGATTAGTAATGACAAATTATTCAAGGAATGGAACAAGGAGATATTAAAATTCATCTGGAAAGGGAAAAAGCCAAGAACCACATGAGTCATTTGTAAGTCAGATGTTTGTAACTTGAGAACTGGCTGTATTATTCTTGTTTAATTTTTAAGCCACATTGAGTCCCACTTTTTGTTTTGTTTTTTGTTTTTTGTAGAAAGATGGGACAAATATCAAGTTGATGGTGGTGATACCAGTATCAATAACCTGATTGTTTAATACTGCTCTTTATATTCCTTTGCCTAACAAGGGAGAAATGCCTATGAAGTTAAAAATATTGTGATGAATTATTAATATAATACTGTATAATGCCAGAGGTAGGGGATTAAATGGTGTGTGTAAAATGGGTGCCAGCTCTTCTTTCTAAAATAGTGTTGATGTAGAAGTCTTACACATAAAGATACTTCCAGGTGGCTTTGAAAAGGGTTCATCTATTAAAAAAAAAGATTTGGCTGTTCAGCACATGACAGGTGGCATGACCAGGGGGTTAAATCACTTGATTTAACACACCTTACATGCCTAACCATCTGTTAAATTGTGCTAGATTTTCACCCCTAAGAAAATAATAATTGATGTATACTTCAAATTGTTCCATAATTCGGCTGAAGATTTCAAGTGCAAGTTCTTTCCTCAAATGCCAGAGATTGAAGCAACATCCAGGACTTCATAACTCAATATGTGATTTCAGAAATCAGAGTGAAAAAGTGTACTGGCTTTACATTATTCTTATCATATTTCTCCTGATATATGGACTCAATAAATGTAAAACAATGCTAATAAAATAATGCAGATGATAGGCAGACAGACACTAACAAGGTCCTTTCTTGAGTTCCCACCAAAGGAGCTTGAAAGGATGGTGGAACAGAGCAAAGATCCTCTCCAGGTGTCTTCTAATAGGGACATAAATAGAGAGAGAGATGGCCCTTCAAATAATCTGGAGCCAAGTCATGTTTTCTTCAGCCTTTGAGCAATCCAAAACTTGGAAAAGTTACTTTTGGGGGACTTCCTGCTAGCCAGCATGCCAACTGCACATCTCTGTAAGTCCTAGAGATGATTTCCACTTAAATGGAAGCACCTACACATGTAGAACTGCATGTTTCTAAGACTCCTTATGCTGTTGAATCTGGTGGAAGTTTTCCATTAGTGTAAGAACAAATCTGACATTGGAGAACCAAATTTGAGTTCAGATGGCTCCTTTGCCATGTGAGACCTTGGATCAACCAGAACTAGGAATGTAGATCAACTAAATTTATTCCGTAGAAGCAAGAATCTTTATGAAACTTTACAATTTTCCTCCTTGATTTGAGACAGGTTTTCTGCATAATAAACACAGAATAACATTTCTGGCAGGAAGCTTGTTCTGGTATTTTCTTACAGTGTCATGTGCATTTTTCATGCTAATTTAAGTACAGAACTACAACAATTCTCTAGGAATCTTCTTACCACAATTTCCCAAAAATGGTTTTTGGCATTAAAAAAATATTTTCTTCCCATTCATAGTCTGATCAATCTCTCAGGGCTCTTTTAAGAACAAAAGTAGGGAAAAACAGTATCTACCCCTTGATAGAAGTATAACTGTAACAGGTAAAGGAATATCTGACATGTTTGCTTATTTTACTAAGTTTATAACCACTATAATTCTATGTATAGCACATCGTAAATATCATCCTTATCCAAAAAAAAAAAGAGTACATCTATTTATCCAATGATTAAGTGACCACAAAGTATGCTTCACTTAACAAAGTGGAATTTACTTCAGAGTAAATATAGGATCATGCTGATTTACATATTCAATTGGTAGACCTTATATCATATGATGAAGGAGCCAAGCTTGGAAAAGTGTTCTTTTGGACTACAGCTTCCAGAAACCCAAATCATGATGGTCAATGGCTTTATATGGTGCCTACATAAGACCACATTGGCTATCAACAAAGTTGGAGTTTTATTCACCAGTTATTGAACAGAAGCCTCGTGGAATTCAAAAGTTAGCAGTTATCTGCAGAGTATGTTACTTTCATGCTTTTATCTATAAATCAATTCCAAACTATTTGAAACTTGATTGGTGGATGATTCTTTAAAAAATAAAAAAACTACATTTTTTTTTCATGTCAGGAGCGACTTGAGAAACTGCAAGTCACTTCTGGTGTGAGTGAATTGGCCGTCTGCAAGAACATTGTCCAGTGGACGCCTGGATGTTTTCATGTTTTATCATCCTTGTGGGAGGCTTCTTTCATGTTCCCTCATGGGGAACTGGAGCTCATTCGCACTCTCCCCGGATTTGAACCTCTGACCTGTTGGTCTTCAGTCCTGCTGGCACAAGGGTTTAACCCATTGTGCCACCAGGGGCTCCATAAAAAAAATCTTATTTAAATACTTAAGGCCAACTGGTTTAAGTACAGCCTTTTCTCATTATCAACTTTTGCCATCTTGGCCATCCCCTGATGTTGCTGAGCCTGGTTTTCACCTGTGAAATGTTGCAGAGTCTATGGGAGAAAGGGTTGAAGCCATTGAGAAAAGCAGGAACAGCTGTGGAAAATGTTATCTAATACATAGCTTTTCGCATGAAAGAG
Organism: Anolis sagrei; assembly: GCF_037176765.1. Lineage (NCBI taxonomy): Eukaryota > Metazoa > Chordata > Lepidosauria > Squamata > Anolidae > Anolis > Anolis sagrei. Next base: position 30,241,230 of record NC_090022.1, on the reverse strand, counting down.
TTCTTTTCTCCCTGTACTAACATAGGTCATTAGCCTTTGGGTAATTAACTCAGAATGAATTGTGAGGCTTTTTGTGGCCTGCAACACAGGTGAGATTACAATACATTCATGCTCTTTCACTCTGTAAATCTCAATTAAGCTCTAGTTGTTTCGGGCAACAGGGGGATGCTTGGGCTGATTGTAATAATGCAGTATATCCATAATCCCTTTCCTTAAGAGAGAAAGAAAGTGAGGAAAATAGAAAGGGATAACTGAACCAAAGGTTCTCAAGGTGAAAGGAAAATGCAAATTTTAAAGTTGTCAGCACTGAAGTTCCTTATTATTATTATTATCCCACTTTTTCTCTGCATAAGGAAACTCAAGGTGGCTAACATTAAAAGCATTACAATACAATGTAAAATATACAAATATTAAAACAGTATTAAAGAAGTATTAAACTAGTATTAAAAACAATTCAGATTAAAACCATAAAAAGTTTTAAAAGCCTAAAAAACCTTAAAAGGCACAGCAGCCCCTGATATAACCATAAAAACCTTCTTCTTTAAAAAGTCTGCCTGAATAAAAAGGTTTTAACACTGTTATGTTTACATTCCAAAAGTCATCAGATTTCTTTGTGGAATTAAAGGTCCAAAATAGTGGACTGACATCTAATATTCTAGGTCTTGATTCTCTCTTTTGAGAAATATATATCCTTGGACCTGTTGCAGATCATTCAGTTGGGGTTGAATTAGTTCCAAGGGAATGTGTACTGTAGTACCTGTTGCAGATTACTCATTTGAAATCCATTTTTTAGTGATTTAGAAATGACAACAACAGTCTCCATGGGAATATTTGAAAATACTTGAAAGTTTTAGCTTACAAATTTGCTTCCAAATTACAAATTTAGCTTACAAATTTAGCTTACAAATGGTTTATTCTGCTGACTTTTACCAGATGAACAAAATCTTTTAACAGGATTGGAGTCTACCCCACAGTGCTGGACATGGAATCAAAGTGTTGGAAGGAACCCAGCATAGGCCATCAAATTCAATTCTCCACTCAGTGCAGAAAATTCAGCTAGCCCAGTGGTTCTCAACCTGTGGGTCCCCAGATGTTTTGGCATTCAATTTCAGTAATCCTAACAACTGGTGAACTGGATGGGATTTCTGGGAGTTGTAGGCCAAAACACCAGGGGACCCACAGGTTTGAGAACCACTGAGCTAGAACATCCCCTAGCTTCGTTTTGAAGATCACTGGAGAAAGAGATCCCACAATTTCATGACTTCAAGACTTCATAGTTATGAACATAGCCAGCTCTTGGCTTTTGCTGGGGTTAGGGGCATAGGACCCCTTTGAAAGTAAAAAAACAAAACCCTGTAAATATATCATGTTATAATTTTAAAAATACTTTTTTGCTATGAAAACATCTCTCTTTGAATTTCTAGGTCTTGCATCTAGCAAATCCTAAAGATGTTTTAATGAAATTGGTGAATAATCAAATCTTCAAAAGTCAAAATCTCAAATGTAGGGGGCTAATTGACAATAGTATTTTCTCATTTTGCTCTTTCCTTCTCCACTACTCATCTAAGTAATTAGGACAAGCCTCATGATTTCTAAGCATACCGGGGGCAGATTACACTATATAACATGACATTTGTTGTATTGTCGAAGGCTTTCATGGCTGGAATCACTAGGTTCTTGTGGGTTTTTTCGGGCTATAGAGCCATGTTCTAGAGGCATTTCTCCTGACGTCAGGAGAAATGCCTCTAGAACATGGCTCTATAGCCCGAAAAAACCCACAAGAACCTAATGACATTTGTTCCTGGGTTATAAATGTAATTGGTTCTATCATAAAAACATAGGGAAAATTTATTAAACTTTGTTTTTATGGGACATCCTGCAGCACATTTTTCTATCGTTTTTCAATGAATATCTCATTGAGTCTCAACCAATTCAATATAGTTTGTGGCAGCCACAAAAATGAAGTTTCTGGCATATAACAACTACTTTCAAAGTAAAGGCCACACAATTAAACAGTAAAGAATGCTTACAAACCAGGAAGAGAAAATTGTTCAAATTTTGTTACATAGTGTTATCAGTGATTAAATTGGTAGAATTAATCCAGCCTTCACACAGGCCAGTAGCCCAGGACTGATCTTCCTCTTCTTTGCAATTGACTTCTGGTATCCTCTGATGTTTCTTTTATCATTACTGTTTTATATGTTACATGAATAGTTGACTATATGTAGATTCACGGCATCAGGCTGTTTGTTTTGCAAAGCCTTTTTTATTTAATAGTCATTCACTTATTCAATTCCTGCCCCTACAGCTGCAATGCACAGAGGGACACCTATTTCTGACATTGTCCTAAGCCTCCTAGCACTCTCATCTGGCTTCGGGCAATAAATCTGATTTTCCTTGAAAACAAATTCAGTAAATGTTGAACACTATCTCCAGTGTATCTATCTTTAGAGCAGCATATCTTGAATCTACATTACACACTTACATTGGATTTTGTTCACTGTAAATAGCATTTCCCAGACTCTCCTAAGAAAAAGATTTCAGTGCCAGAACTATCCACCACCTAACATCACCATCTCAAAACTATAGTTCCCAACACAGAGGGAATTAATATGAAGCTGTTTTATGCTTACAATGTCTTTGCTATGGTAGTGCAAGTTTATGTTTTTCCTTGTGGTGACAGTTAAAGGATATGAACAATACGTGTTTTTTTTTCTTCTCACAATGTTTTCAATGGAAAACTGGTGCTTCTTTTGCAACATGTTCTCTATGCTCTGCAAAAAAGTTATTGCTTAGAGTGTGAAAAGTCTTGTAATGACATAAATATAAGCAAAAATGCTCAGAAATCTTGATGGGAACTACTAGAATCACAGTATCTTAGCAGCTCATCTACACTGGCCAGGAGCAGTTTATTTATTTACTTACTATATTTATATCCTCTCTCTCATCCCAAGGGGAACTTAGAGCAGTGTACAACATGGCAACATTTAATGCTGCATAATATACAATCAATAAAAGCAATACATCATATACAAAAATACAGATTATTTATTTATGTATTATATCCTGTCCTATCTCAACGTCCGCAGAGGGACTCAGGGCGGCTAACAACAACAAATTAAAAATAAGCATAAATATACATATTATAATAAAAACAATATAAAAGCATTAGAAAGATTGCCGATTTAAGTCACAATCGTAAAAGCAGTCCATCATAGTCCATTAAAACCATAACTTTGCCAGCAAGTCAGTCTAGTCCTCAAAGGCCTGATCCTACAGCCAGGATTTCACTTCTGCATAAAACATATAAAAACTGTGAAACTGTTTTGAGTAGGAATGTCTAGAGACCTCAAAGGTGACTACATACTCTGTGCCCAAACTATATACTCTGTAGCAGCACAGCAGAATCTACATGGTCTAGCCAGACCAAAATAACTTTAGCCTAGCTGAACTGACATCTTACCTTTTTTTAATCACCATTGTTGGTAATTTAGTTATTTATTATTTATTTCAAAGTTTTCTATACCGAGCTTCTCACCTCTTAGAGGGACTCAGCCCAGTTTACAACCATAAAAACATACAATCAGTAAAATATCATAGTTCATAATTACACTAACACATTTAAAATAACAACTATATTTAAAACTACGGTGGTCAGTCGTCATATTAAAAACAAGTATACCTCATCTTCCATCCACAATCCTAGGGTACCATCGCATTCATCGAAAGCCTGTCTCCACAACCACGTCTTCACCCGTTTCCTGAATGTCAGGATAGACGGGGCGGTTCTGACCTCCGGTGGGAGAGAGTTCCAGAGTCGCGGGGCCACCACCGAGAAGGCCCTGTCCCTCGTCCCCACCAGGCGTGCTTGTGAGGCCGGTGGGACCGAGAGCAGGGCCTCTCCAGATGATCTTAGTAATCTTGATGGTACGTAGGGGAGAATACGTTCGGAGAGGTAAACAGGGTCGGAGTACTCCTGGCCATTGCAGACTGGGAGTACTCCTGGCCATTGCAGACTCCCAGTACTAACATCAACTGAAATGCCTGTCCATCCCCCTCATCTTGGTTGTGTGACAGGGAAGGGAAGGTGACAATCTAGCTGGACTGAATTGGTTTTGACTCACCTGGATCATGTAGACTTCACCACACTTTGAATGCAGGCTGGGCACTGAGTGAGTGAGCACCTCTGGGGCATCCAGGCCCATCCAGAGTGTTTCTGCTCTGGACTGACCCCACAATAACTGGTGAATGTAAATCAGCTTGGAGTTTCACCCAAAGCTCTGGAGTAGTCTCTGACTTTCCTTAAGGTAAAGGTAAAGGTAGTCCCCTGACATTAAGTCCAGTCATGTCTGACTCTGGGGTGTGGTGCTCATCTCCATTTCTAAGCCGAAGAGCCAGCGTTGTCCGTAGACATCTCCAAGGTAATGTGGCCGGCATGACTGCATGGAGCACCGTTACCTTCCCACCGGAGCGGTACCTATTGATCTACTCACATTTGCATGTTTTCGAACTGCTAGGTTGGCAGAAGCTAGGGCTGACAGTGGAAGCTCACGCCGCTCCTTAGTATGAGGCTAAATCAGTTTAACTTGGTTTCTGCAAGTGATTAAACTGAAGTCACTGCATGTTGTGTAGATCTGGATATTTTCTCACTCACTACAGTATAAACAGTCCATGGTGGACAAGGGATTAGGGACCACAAGGGCCATCTAGTCCAACTGTGTATTCCTTACATGGAGTCCCTGAAGACAGACCTGTGGTGTATGCTCCCTAATAGGACTAAAGCATTCCTGAGAGATGCCTTTACTCCCTTTGTAAATACTGATCTGGGTTTGCATCCAACTATATTTTTAAATAAACCTGGGAAGGTTCAGTTGGTTCAGCTAGCAAGCATTTCTATTCTGACATCCATATATATGAAATTCAGTAGTATATGAAAATGTATACATTGTGGGGTGCTTTGTTAGTGACTACCAGCATTCAACCAGAACTACCTGATAATGACTTCGATGTGACTGTATATCAGACTTCTTATAAGAACAGTTGGCACAGAGCTAAAGAAGACAGCTCATGACAACCCCCTGAGCTATTCAGACTCCAATTTGATTGATTTTAATTACTCTTAAAATGTAGGGAGCAATAAAATTTAATGTCTGTTTAGACAAGGTCAGCTGCAAGGGAGGAAAAAGGGAGGGTTTCCACCCAGCTTTCTCTTTCCTGACATTGCCTGACATGCCTAATTATGAGTGAGAAGAAGGATGATTGGGTTTCTACTGAAAACTCCATAAGGGAGAGGTGAAGAGACATTGGATATCTGGTCCTGTTCAGTTCAGGTTGGAGTCATGTGGGAGGTTGTTCCTGAAAAAAGACCTGTGTTGATCTTCCCTAACAAGCCCTCAGAGGTTAGCTGAAAAAAAGGAGCTGGGAGTACAGAAATTCTGAGCTTGGAAATGACACTGAGAACATTGCCATCCCTGGCCTTGAAAATACTAAAAGTCCTAAACTAAATTATCCTATTGTTATTAAAATGTACAATCAACCCTTCACATTTGCAGGTTTGACTTTTGCCAATCTGATTGTGGATATAACAATATGTTATCATTAGGAATATCTGGGTCCTATAGCACAACACAACAGTCAACTTCTGAGAGATGTTGACCATAGTGTCATGCTGGGGGCCCTAGAGATTTCTAGGGAAGTGTTTTCTCAGGGTTAAAAAATCCATAAATTTTTGTATTCACCAATTTTCCCACTTTTGTTGGGGTCTTGAAACTCTATCTCCTGTGAAAATGGAGAGACTACTGTACTTCAGCCAAGTGAGAAAAGCAAATCTGCCATTATTTATATCTTTTTTGGCTGATCTAGAATCTTCATTTTACTTGCCAATTGAAACAGTCTTTCTTTGACACACTCCTTCATTCTGTTTTTGCACTTGGAGCTATATATTTGTAATGTTTTGGTTTTTTTAGAAGGACATTAAAGAGTTACATTGCAGATAATGTACAAGACTGTGTATTATACAGTAGAATCCAAAATAATATTATCAGAGAAGGAGAAGTTAAGATAGTGAGAGAATCCCACCATTTAAAATGATTAAAAAGCCAAAAAATAAATGGAGAACATCAGCCTTTTAAGACAAAAGTGCTTGCAATTCTGTACAGCTATAGGTTTTTCAACCAGGGAGTGTGTACACTATAGGAGTGTGAAGTGGCTGAAATCCAATTAGTAATTAGTTTCAGAGATTCAGATGGCTCCCACATCTTTTCATAAAGATTCAAAAAGGACCTGTTCCGATTAGTAATCTGAATCTCCAAAACTTTGTAATCGTTTCATTTTGTTCCATTAGTAGCTCATTTTTCCATCATTTTTATGGCTATTAGGATGAAACTTGGCACACTTATAGGCAACATTTAAGATTTTAATCCTGCCAAGTTTCAGAGCATTTTGGTCATCCTAATTTTTAGCAAATTTTTAAAGTTAGTTTTTTAAAAAACTACAAGCGATATCTCATTGAATTGTGGTACAGTGAGACAACATGAAGAGGTCAACAAACCTGCTAATTTTTAGAACAACCAGTCTTGTACTGATTTTAAATATTTTTTCAATGTAAGCACTAGAGCTGTGCAAAATGATTGTTAGTCCTCAAAACTTGGATGAAATTCATTAAATTTGTACTAATGACACAATATCTGACACATGAGTATGGCCTGTGACAAAGACTTAATAATCAAAACTTACCCAATACTTTTTTGTGTGAATTTTGTAAAGCTCGGAAACCTCCCAAAGTCAGTTTCATTTTCAGCATAAGCAATCAAAGCAAAGCCAAAAAGGCTGCCATTCCTCTTTAAATCAATGGCCTCTTGTCATTAGGAGAGGAAGAAAGCAACAGAGAAAACGAAGAGTTCGCTGAGAAAGAGACTGAGAAAGCAGAGAATTCTGGGGAATGTAGTTTAGGAAGGTGACGAGACCTATGCCAGAAAATTCAAAAAGCCCTCAGGCTCAGCATCAGAAAGCCCACGTGGTCTCTTCCAACCCTATGATTCTATGATTCTGAAACAGACAAACATGCAGCTGCACTTGTCAGTCGCATCGGTCCCTGTCTCCTCCCATGCCAGATAACTACGAACTGAGTATGTTACATTGGGGGGAAAAACAAGCTCCGAAACAACAATTCTTTACTAATCTCTCCGAAAGTTTTGGAGGCTTCTGTTTCTATTCTTGATGCTTTGGAGGGATCCCTTTCCAATTAACAATTCAAATATTCTTATTTACAAATCATACAAAACTCCTGATTATGAAATGGAACTCTGAAGCTTTGCACACCCCTAGTGCATACCATCAGAGAGATGAGACACCATCAGAGTGGCTGACACTAAAATGACAAGTTTTTGCACAGTGGGATTAATATTTTAGGAAGAAATATTTTTAAAAAAATATTCCTGGTACCATATCGAATCTTGTTTGTCTCATGTACGTTTTTGGTGAGCCTCAGAGTTGTGCAAACTCTTATCTCACTCCCCATATGGTGGCTGCAATGTTTCTTAAGCCATTTATTCTATTATAGATGACAGTCACAAGACTATCTTTTATTTGAAATGTTATGTTTGAGTGAAGTTTAAATGTAAAGGAACTATGTCAAGGAGAACAAGAGCTCAATATTAAATTACCCATCAACAGTTCGCATCCAACAATATCTCCCATCTCGTAACCTAAACAGCCACACAGGTCACTTGGGACCATCATACATGTCTTTGCAAGCATCCTAGGATGCTTGCAGCACAGTCAATCCAACATCACCCATCACATGATGCACACTAACATCCAGTGGGGCTCCATTGTTCAACTGTGGCACAAGCATCCCACAATGATTGTCAAGAAGATGGAAAGCTTTCCATGTTCCATGGGGAACAATAAGGCCAGCATGGGTGGAAACAGTGTGGTGATGCTTCCCCACGTGTGATGATTAAGTGTTGCTATGAGCGAAGCAGGGTGCCAGAATTGGCTCACTGCCTTGTGCATTTGCCACAGAGGCTGGTGAATCACTCCACAAGCCCTCATCAATGTGATGAAGAGGAAATGTACTGCATTTCTAATTCAACTGGTTCAGTTTGCATTGTTGTATATCAGGCATGTACAAACTTCAGCCCTCCAGATGTTTTTGACTTCAACTCCCAGAGACCCCAGCCATCTTACTGGCTGTTAGGAATTGTGGGAGTTGAAAACACTTGGAGGCCAAGGTTTGCCCATGCCTATTGTATACAAATGAGCATGAGCATGTGTTTATGTGTATGTGCCTTCAAGTCACCTGTCAACCTATGGCAAACCCATCATGAATTCCACAGTAATGAATTCTTAAGCAAGGAATATCAGATATTGTTTTGCCCATTCCTTTTTCTGAAATAGAGTTCACAGCACCTGATGTTCATTTACGTTCTCTGTTCTAAGTACTAAGAAGAGTACTTAGCTTCCAAAATTAGCTTAAAACCCTGTCCCCAATATGTTCACTCTCGTGATCTTCAAGTTCCTGATTCAAACCATTCACAGATACACATCCCTGTTTCATCTTTCTCAAGCCAATTTTCTTGTGCAAGAAAAGCCAATTGTAATTATAGCAAGTTCCTGTACACATTTAGATTAGCAGTGATTTCTACATTAAGGGTTTTGCTTTTCCGATATGATGGAGAGTTCAGCTTCTTTCTTTGTAAACAACTGAAGCCACAACCATCCCACTGACATGCTTTATAAAATACAGTAAAATACACAACTTACCCTGTAATAAAAATAATTTCAAGATATGAGAATTGTATGGTGGCAATGATGCATCTTTGGCAACATTATTTCTGTAAACGGTAGATGGTGCTTTAAATTTTACATCTAAAATGTTTCTCTATAAGAGACAGAATGGCTACCATTTAAAATCTTTCTCTTGAGAAATAGATGAGCTTAAAATTTTGCCCTTTAGCTTTTAAAAGAGAATTTTAAAAATCTATCCATCCATGTAAATGCAAGCAATGTAGGAGTAAAATAATATTTATTTATTTATCCATTTAGTTTATATTGTAGCTTTAGTCATAAATTGGATTCAAGGAAGCCAAATACTGTTTAAAGACACAACATAAAAACAGATACATTAAAATACAATTAAACCACAACAGTGAGCATAGGTAAAGGTAAAGGTAGTCCCCTGACATTAAGTCCAGTCATGTCTGACTCTGAGGTGTGGTGCTCATCTCCATTTCTAAGCCGAAGAGCCAGCATTGTCTGTAGACACCTCCAAGGTCATGTGGCCGGCATGACTTCATGGAGCGCCGTTACCTTCCTGCCGTTTGCATGTTTTCGAACTGCTAGGTTGGTAGAAGCTAGGGCTGACAGCGGAAGCTCACGCCGCTCCCCGGAATCGAACCTGCAACCTTTCGATCAACAAGCTCAGCAGCTCAGTGCTTTAACCCACTGCACCACCGGGGGCTCCTAACAGTGAGCATAATGAGAGATTTTTTTCAGGTTTATCCTATATGAACCACATCAGACATGGGCGAGAATTTTGTTTGGTTTTTAAAAATAACAGGTTAACAAAATGTGCAGTTTCTTTATAAATAGGACACAAAAATATGAGGGTTTTTTTAAAAAAAAGAAAATGTGAAATTGACAGATTCATCCATTCAGGTTGAGGATGTGTTTCCTAAAATTGTCTATTCAGCCATATCTGTGATGTTGAATCAAGGCTGTCATTTCTTTCTTTTTTTCAGAAGGTTTCTTCATCTCTAAGACCTACATCTGTCCAGCTGATAATTTCATTTTATATTGTCAAAGACTTTCCAAAATTTGCAGGAAGATAGGAGAAAGTGAAACCAACAAAATAGTCCATTCTTTCATTCAACATGTGCCATGTGTTCCTGTGTTTGATAGCTATTTACAATGTTGTGTGTTCAACAAAGTTGTATCCAGACTGTTGAACAGGGAACATGGGGCTATGTTGCAACACTAGTGAAGACTATTTTTCCAAAGTAAGTACACCTTAAATGCTGTACAGACAGAGCATAGTATAACTTTGGTGTAATGTTATGGGTTAGTAATATAGATTGACTACTAGGAGAGAATGCTTCTAGAACATGGCTATTTAGCCTGAAAAACCTACAAGAACTCAGAAATTGATTAGCTCTTATCCAAAATTCTTGGGACTAAAAGTGTTTTGGATTTCAGATTTTCTGAATAATGGAGATGACATCGGACGTCTAAACACAAAATTCATTTGTGCTTCATATAAATCTTATAAACATAGCTTAGAGGTTGCCTTATACAATATTGTTTAATAATATTAAAATTCAATGGGTTAAATATCAATATCAATATCATTCAATGGGTTAAACTCTTCTGCTGACTGAACTGCTGACCTGAAGGTCGGTGATTTGGATCCTCAAGATGGGGTGAGTTTCCATCTGCCAGCCCCAGCTTCCCATGCAGGGCATGAGAGAAGCCTATCACAGGATGGTAATATATATGGGCATCCCCTTGGCAACATGACTGTAGATGGCTGATTCTCTCACACCAAAAGCAACTTGCAGTATGTTCTCAATTTGCTTCTGACATGATAAAAAGTCATTCATTCATTCAACTCCCAGTTGGCAACAACAGCATGACCATTAGCTATGCTGATTGGGAGTCTGAGATTTAGACTTTAAAAAAAAACTGTCTATACTCTTAAAAGTAGCATGTAACTTAGTACATACCTTTTGTAAAAGTTTGTTAGCAAGTTGTGGCCGCGAATTAACTACTTCATCATAGCAACAAAAATGCAAAGCTTTACTAAAGGCAAGAAGTAGCAATTAATTGCAATAACAAAGAGAACAAATTAGTGAAACGAGGAGTAAATCTTTTGAAAATTTATTGTTAATAGCCTCTTATGAAATATAGGGAGATATAGGATAGTATTTCCAATCTTTGTATCTGCAAAAGAGTGTGTGTATTTAGCTCTATTACTAATTGATTGGCCCTCTCCTTTAAAGACACAAATGCGTGAAGGTGGAAGTAGATGGTTGGCTGAGATGTTTTAATGGGCTACTGAAACATAAGCTAATGAACAGATAACTAACAATTATCTCTCATGATAGAAAAGAAGAGAGAAAACTTAATTTTCTTTTATTTTTTAAAAGTGTAACCTCTATGTAATACATTTTCTGGTAATAATATCCTCCAGTGTGTCTAGCTACTCATAATCAATTTCTAAAAAAAAAAAAAAAACAAGGGAAGAGAACACTTTACTGGAATCTAGAAGACCCCCTTTGACTCCTTTAGCATCAGAAACCACACTTGATAGCAAACATATAAACAAGAGTTTCCAGGTAGATTAGATAAGGAATTAAACCCATTAACCTCAGAGGAAGCAAAGCGGTGAAAATGTATTCCTTGGGGTTGTTTTCTTCCTTCCCTCCACCCAGCCTCTGCAATTGTTTGTACAGCTGTCTGGCGGTTTTTTCCTGTAGGGATTTCATAAAAGGTAATATTAATATTAACACAGTGTCTTTGTTACTTTATTTTATTTCTCTGGAACAAGTAGTAAATTTGCCATTGCCAAATTGAGATTTTTTTTCCCCAGCTGTAAAATTTATCTCGACTCATTTCTCATGAAAATTTGCCCCTTAGGAATGGTTTGAAACAGGATCCCAGGTGTTTAATGTTGTTCACCTAATGAAGGCAAAACTCACAGAAACAACTATTGAACTCTGGCACCCTTCATGAATATTGAGAAGGCAGTCACATCTAAGATGCATGGCATCGCAACTGGCTCTATAAACTGCCTCTCCGTAAGCAGCAACACTCTATGAATATGTTTTATCCTATGCATATTTCCATTCCCTTCATATCTCAAGTATTTTTTGAAATGGATAACATGGAGCTTGGCACTCTCATGATGGGAGCGGGGAGATGTAGATCTCAAAAGGCTTGACAATCAAGAAATTGGTAATGAAAAGTCTTTGGAGACACTTGGTAATGGAAACTAAATGAGACGGTCATATAAGTGGCCAAGTGGAAGTTAATGCCTCCAGGTTTTAGTCTACACAGCTTAAAACAGCCATACTATTGTTTACTGTCTTCAGCCTATCATGACATTATGAATGAGAGACTTCTAAGGTAGGCTGTCATAATGATTTTCTAATGATTTGTTCAAAGTACAATCGCTTCTGTTTGTTCATTGAACTTTTTAAGATTGATTTGCTCTACACTGCAGGATTGGTGCAGTTTGAGACCACTTTAACTCCCATGGCTCAAGTCAATGATGATGATGATGGTTATTATTATGTTATTGTTATGTTTATTTATACCTCACTTTATCTCTCCTGAAGGAGACTCATGAGGACAAGTCATGGGGATTGTAGTTTGGCATTCTTTATAGCCTTCTCTGCCAAAGTCTACTGGAATGTCCCAAACTACATAGCCCAGGATTCCATCACATTGAGCATGGCAATTTAAGTGTCAAACTGCATTCATTATACAGTGTAGATGCACCTTCTAAGATCCATTAAAATAATAGGTCATTTTGGCAGTCTGTACAATTTATAGAACTCCTCTCCAAACTGTCTTCTTGACATGTATTGTCGAAGGCTTTCATGGCCAGAATCACTGGGTTGTTGTGGGTTTTTCAGGCTGTATGGTCATGTTCTAGAAGCATTCTCTCCTGACGTTTCACCTGAATCTATGGAAGGCATCCTCAGAGGTTGTGAGGTCTGTTGGAAACTAGAAAAATGGATTTATATATCTTTGGAAAGTCCAGGGTGGGAGAAAGAACTCTTGTCTGTTGGAGCTAGGTGTGAATGTTTCAATTGCCCACCTTGATTAGAATTTTCCTAGTTTCCAACAGACCTCACAAACTCTGAGGATGTTTGCCATAGATGCAGGTGAAATGTCAGAGAGAATGCTTCTAGAACATGGTCATACAGCTCGAAAAATCTACAACAACCCAGTGTCTTCTTGACTGTTTTCTTTATTGCCCAGCTTTCACAGCTGTTCATAGCAACTGGAAATGTTATTGCATGAATGATCCTGACTTTGGCATTTAATGATATATCTTTACACATGATCTTGTTTAGTTCCTTTAAAGCTGCCTTGTCTTCTTTGGATTTCATGATTAGACCCTTGTTTTAATATATAACTGGGCCAAGATACAGAACATATTTGATTATTTCAATGTCAAAATATCTATCCAAGGTGCTAAACCTACTGAGGAAGGGTACAACACCTTTAATAGCCCCTTGGAAGCCCAGACTGAAGACTGGATTCACTGGATTCATCCAGAGCACTTTAGTGCCTCACAAAACTAAAAAGCGCCAGATTCCAGGGTGCTGCTATGGCTCTTAAAGTGAAATGATTGTTCTACAATTGTATAATGTTTCAGGGCCCTAAGTACTGATTCATCACTTGGTTCATTGGGTCAACTCAAGTTATGATTAAAAAATAGGATTCATATTTCAATCAATACAAGTGAAAGGTGAAAAATCCTAAAAGAATTGTTGAGATCATGGAATGATAGTGAATCATGCATGTCCACAAGATGCCTAGAAAGGCTTGGCAAAAAAAGGAGTTAGGTTATTTTTTGCAACTTGAACTAGTTGGTCTAGTTAGAAACCACAGACTTTTGACATAATTTTAATGTAGTATTTGTATAGGAATTAATTTAATAAATCCCAATGTTGAATCGAATAAGGTCACATTTTACTACTTTGACCAGAAGTGTAATCTTCCAAGATTCAGTTTTATTACTGTTATAACACTCAAGACTGGATAAGGTCACCAGTATTTCTTTCACAAGAATGTAATATATGAAGACAGACTTTCTGCCAACTTCATTTTCTGCAGGCAGCCTGGATTTATGCTGTGAAAATGTGTGAAGCAGAAAGGTACTTGCTCCTCCTACCTGTAAATCCACAGAGTGAGTTGGCATTATTCTACTCAAAACTGGCAAAGTGTGTACAGTACTTTCACTTGATCACCTTTTTAAGACTTGCATCTGGACTCAAGGTACATCTTTTCTAGCAGTAAAGTTAATTAAACACTTCAGTTATGTGCTAAGAATAATGCTTTTTCACCTGGGGTATTTAAATTTACATTATTTTATAAGAAGACAATGGTATATTGAATCCTGACTAAATCTTCATGCTACTGACCCATTCTCCTTTGAGGAGCTTGCAAATTAATTTACATGAGTTCAGTGGTGTTTGCTTTACAATATGACCTCCGTATGTGTGAAGGATATGTTCCAGTGTTGGATAAGACTGAAAAATCAGCTCTGCTATATCTCTCAACACTGAGCTAGGATGAGCCCTCAAACTGGGCAGGAAGGCAAAGAAATAACAACTTTGGCCAAAGGCTCAACTATGTTCCAGCACTGCTTTCAGTCCAACCTACTCACACCATAAAATGTTGATGCTTGAAATAAACTTTATCTTAACCAGTGCTCATCCCAGCTCTGTGTTTCAATTAGGAGATACAATATAGGTCTTATATTTAAGTTCGGCCAAATACCAAGACCCAAAAACGCATGGATACCATAGAGTAGTATTTCAGGACCTTAAGAGGCCCGTGAACACTGGGCCGTAGCCAGAAAATATTTTTGGGAGGGGTTGAAATTTTCGGGGGGGGGGGTTGAAAATTTCGCGGGGGGGAAGGGGTTTGAAACCTGCCTCCTAGCTCACGCTAAAGCCAAGAGCACAGCAGGGGGCAGAGCAGCCTTCAGTAGCCTGCAGCTTTGCCCCTGTCAACCACCTCCACCAAGCCTGGCCTCCTTAATGAGAGCATTCACCCCCCCCCCAACTTGGTTGCTTCACTACATTGGCTATTGCTGCAAGTAATGACAGTGTGAATAAACTGTCAATATTTGCTTGAGATAGTGCTTGCCGTTCTGGAGGGACTCTTAATCTTTTGCTTCTCATAGACTTAGCATGAAGATTTGGTTAACCAGTTAAAATTCATGAGTAAACCAGGTTTTTTAAAAAATCTGAAACATTTCGGGGGGGGGGTTGAACCCCTAAAACCACCCCCTCGCTACAGGCCTGCGTGAACACTTCAAAGGAAATTTTTGGAGTGAAACTAGGGGTGTACAATTATTCAAATACTGTCCTTTTTTAAAAAAAAATCCCATTTTTGGCCCACCCTCCATTTTGTTTACCAGGAAATTCCCAAAATTGGGAGGGATACTATAGTTTTGTGATCCGTCAGCCAGAAGCTCTGTTTTTGCTTTGGGAGGATCCAGCTCATTGGCAACAATGAGGGAAATGGAGAGGTTCCTCTTTCCATCATTTTTGATGGCTATCAGGATGAAAATGGCCACACTTGGAGAAAACCATTTATGACTGCAAGCCCCCTAAGTTTCAGAACATTTTGGCCATCCATTGATTTAAGGATTTTTTTTAAGTTTCTACAAACAAAGCAGGAAGGCTAATGGACTGAAACAGCAGTACACACAAGCTAGAAGGTGGGTCTGGGAGGGGGTTAACAAAGACTGAAAGTTAAAGAGGTGAACTATAAGAAGAAAGGGCTTTTTTATTTTTTGAGAGGAAGAACTAAGGCTGCTGGTGCAGGGGAAAGTACAGAAGCAGGCCCGTAGCCAGGATTTCGTTTCGGGGGGGGGGGGGGCTAAAAAATTTTCAGGGGGGGTTGGGGGGGCTGAGTTTCAGGGGGGGCTGAGTCTGAGTGAAAGAGGGTCTAGCCTAGCAAACCTTTTGTATCATTACCCGAATACCCCCATGCATATGGGATATATTGAGTATGGTGATCAGATCATGATATGAATAAACATAACAGTTTAAATAATGCACCAGTAAGGCATTTTCGCGAACCACCATGAGAATTTCAGGGGGGCTGAATCCCCCCTCCCCCCTCCCCCCTTGGCTACATGCTTGTACAGAAGCCAAAAGGTAGGCCTGGAGAAATTTTCCCTGTGAGGACTCAAGGAAGTCAAGCTATTCCTAAACCTCTCCCACATTCAGTCAATGTTTTTTTTTTAAAAAAAACCCTAAAATATTTAAACAAACACACACAAAAACTTCTTTAAAACACATAGCCCTCCCAAATGCACACCCACCCACTCTTCCGTAGCAACATTTTTAGTAAAATAAAAAGGACTATAAGAAAGATATTAACTAGATTTCAAGAGTGAAATACTCAAGACGCAATTGCAAACCGTGCCAACAAAGAGAAAAAAATAGGACAAGTGCAAAGAAGCCAGAATGGATGTCCAAAGAACTTCTAACTGTGCTAAGACACAAAAGAGACATGCACAAGAAGTGGAAAAAGGGAGAAATCACCAAAGAAGAATTCAAACAAATAGCCAACACCTGTAGGGAAAAGGTCCGCAAGGCTAAAGCACAAAATGAGCTCAGGCTTGCCAGGGACATTAAAAACAATAAAAAGGGCTTCTATTCTTGTCAGTAGAAAAAGGAAAAACAAGGAGGCGATAGGACCTCTTCGCGGAGAAGATGGGGCAATGCTGACAGGGGATAGGGAAAAGGCAGAACTACTTAATGCCTTCTTCGCCTCGGTCTTCTCACAAAAAGAGAGTCTTCAACCTCAGCAAGATGGAGTGGATGAGGGATTGGAGGACATCCGGAAAGAAGTCGTCCAGGAATACCTGGCCGCTCCTAATGAGTTCAAGTCCCCAGGGCCAGATCAACTACACCCCAGAGTATTGAAGGAACTAGCGGAAGTCATTTCGGAACCATTGGCAACCATATTTGAGAGTTCTTGGAGAACGGGAGAAGTTCCAGCAGATTGGAGGAGGGCCAATGTGGTCCCAATCTTCAAGAAGGGAAAAAAGGACGACCCAAACAACTACCGTCCGGTCAGCCTCACGTCGATACCGGGCAAAATTCTGGAAAAGATTGTTAAGGAAGCGGTCTGCAAACACTTAGAAACAAATGCAGTCATCGCTAATAGTCAACATGGATTTATCAAAAACAAGTCATGCCAGACTAATCTGATCTCTTTCTTCGATAGAGCTACAAGCTGGGTAGATGCGGGGAATGCCGTGGATGTAGCGTACCTGGATTTCAGTAAGGCCTTCGACAAGGTCCCCCACGACCTTCTGGCAAGGAAACTAGTCCAATGTGGGCTAGGCAAAACTACGGTGAGGTGGATCTGTAACTGGTTAAGTGGACGAACACAGAGAGTGCTCACTAATGCTTCCTCCTCATCTTGGAAAGAAGTGACAAGTGGAGTGCCGCAGGGTTCCGTCCTGGGCCCGGTCCTGTTCAACATCTTTATTAATGACTTGGATGAAGGGCTAGAAGGCAGGATCATCAAGTTTGCAGACGACACCAAATTGGGAGGGATAGCCAATAGTCCAGAGGACAGGAGCAGAATTCAAAACGATCTTGACAGATTAGAGAGATGGGCCAAAACTAACAAAATGAAGTTCAACAGTGACAAATGCAAGATACTCCACTTTGGCAGAAAAAATGAAATGCAAAGATACAGAATGGGGGACAATGCCTGGCTCGAGAGCAGTACGTGTGAAAAAGATCTTGGAGTCCTCGTGGACAACAAGTTAAACATGAGCCAACAATGTGATGTGGCGGCAAAAAAAGCCAATGGGATTTTGGCCTGCATCAATAGGAGCATAGTGTCTAGATCTAAGGAAGTAATGCTACCCCTCTATTCTGCTTTGGTTAGACCACATCTGGAATATTGTGTCCAATTCTAGGCACCACAGTTCAAGAGAGATATTGACAAGCTGGAATGTGTCCAGAGGAGGGCGACTAAAATGATCAAGGGTCTGGAGAACAAGCCCTATGAGGAGCGGCTTAGGGAACTGGGCATGTTTAGCCTGAAGAAGAGAAGGCTGAGAGGAGATATGATAGCCATGTATAAATATGTGAGAGGAAGCCACAGGGAGGAGGGAGCAAGCTTGTTTTCTGCTTCCTTGGAGACTAGGACGCGGAACAATGGCTTCAAACTACAAGAGAGGAGATTCCATCTGAACATTAGGAAGAACTTCCTGACTGTGAGAGCCGTTCAGCAGTGGAACTCTCTGCCCCGGAGTGTGGTGGAGGCTCCTTCTTTGGAAGCTTTTAAGCAGAGGCTGGATGGCCATCTGTCAGGGGTGATTTGAATGCAATATTCCTGCTTCTTGGCAGGGGGTTGGACTGGATGGCCCATGAGGTCTCTTCCAACTCTTTGATTCTATGATTCTAACTAAGAAAATTTAATGCAGAAGAAAAAGGTTGGAATTCTCACAAAGCGATCTCTAAGGACTAAGAAGCAGTGATGACACTGCGGTAGAACACATGGAGCTAGCAAGCATGATCGATCTCTCTCTAACAGCAGGATGCTACAGAAAATGGATGAGATTACCCTGATATATATAGAGTTTAGACCAGTTTTGCAAAAAGACACATGATCCATTTTCTTCTTCTAATTAGCTCTGGTAAGGTTGAGGAGAAGAGAAAACTCATGTAGCAGCCAAATGAAGCCAGATTCAGCTGAAGATCAGCTGCCATGTGTCCTGTTATTGATAGTCTCTGGCTGCCCCTGTTGTCTCTTCCATTTCTGGGGATCTGGTTGATGGATTTCCTGAATCCCCCTAATACAGTACATCAAAACAATATTGTGCACACCGCTAAATGAAAACATGGATATCAAGTCCACAGATAAGGAGGACATTGTATAATAAGGGTAATTCAAACTGATATCTTCCAGTGGTATAGGGAAACGGATCCCATTGACCATGCTGGTTAAATCTATTGGGTATTATAATCCAAATAGGTGTTTAGCCCAGTATATAGAACTGCATCCTGACAAGGTTTTTAGATAAAGTGAGCTTGATTGTGTCACACATGCAAATGAGACTTCTGTTGTTTTCTGGACAATTGCTCCTTAGCAGAAACTCAATTGATTTTGTACAGCTCCTCCAAATAAGGGTAGACAAAGCCATCCAGGCTGCCCTGTGAAGATTATTTCAGAGATGACGAAATCTGTTTTTGATATGATTTCAGACTAGACAGACTGGGATGCTGAGGAATGCAGTGGACCAATTTCAAAGATTCACTTGATCCAAATGAGTCAGTCCAGCTGGCAATGCAGGAGAATTGTAAGTAGAATGGACTTATACTAGGAGTCAGTCCATAGATTTGATGAGACTTTAAGAGCTTAAGAAAAGAAAAGATTTAGACAAATGATCATATTGAAGCAGGAAGAATCTCCTCTAAAAATTTCAGACATCCCTCTTGTGTTAATCATAAATGGCTTGCAGCAAATTGATAGATTCTCTCATTTTATCATTGCTTGATACTGAACGGTTACATTCCATTTTTTTCACATTGATTTAAAGCCAGAATAAGTATATATATTGAATTGGAGATCTAGTGTAGGATAGTGGTATGAGTGTTGGACTAGGGTGCTGAGTAACCAGTATTCTACTGACTGCTCATCCATGGAGAAGACACTGAACAGACTATGGTCTGGCACCTGAGATGCAGAGCCAACCTTAAGAAATGGGGCTACAACGTGGAGTCCATGACATGCGAGTGTGGAGAAGAGCAAACCACAGACCACCTATTACAATGCAGTCTGAGTTCTACCACATGCACAATGGAGTACCTTCTTATAGCAACACCAGAGGGTCTCCAAGTGGCCAGCTACTGGTCAAAGGGCATTTAATATAATGCCAAGTTTTCAAACTTTATGTGTGTGTTTTTTTAAAAAAAATAGAATACTACTATTTGGTTCGCTCCTGATATGATAAATAAATATCCATGGAGATCTGTTGGGAGACCTTGGGAAAATCATACTCTTTCATCATCTGAGACAGGCAACAGCAAAACCTCTCTGATTAAAAATTATATAGGAAACCGTGTGATAAGGCTAAGTTAGGCTTGCCATAAATATAAAATAATTTGATGAGACTTCAACAATGACATTGGAGAGAATTTTGATTCAGTTTGATTTTACATAATTTATCAGAATTTGTAAATTACAAGTTCAAAGAGAACTTAAGGTTTTAAAATCTGGAATGTGGAGAAAGCAAAACTGGTAAGATTTCCCCCTTCCCTATAACAGCCTTTACCTGATTTGTAGGCTGATGAGGTGCCAAAGGTTTACCACTTGAAGGTTGTCAGCTTTTAGTTTATAGGTGTGGGCTGCTGTTATCCCTTTCTTTGTTTTGTTCTGGCATTAAAGGAGACACTGTCAGGCTCAAAACTAACATTTCATTTTTTATAGAGCTATGACAAACTTTAAATGTGTTCCCAAACTCTATTCCTTCAGGTTTGGTGGCAAACGTTGGGCTTTATTTGCATACAAATCACTTTGCCCATCCACCCGCCTTCCTTGGGAAAGGCTCATTTTGACACGTTCAAAGTGTAGTTTATCTCTGAAGTTTTTATTACTCCTGTCTTTGTTTCCAGAGACTACCTGATTAGCTTATTCTATTACAGAAGGTATTGGTGTGACATTAAATTGGCTTTTTTCTTGTCTCTGTTGTTTTGGAAAACATGTCGAGAACACTACAAAACACATGCTGTTTTCTTTGGGGAGGAATAAAAGCACTGTCCTTTTGAGAGAAAGAAGTTGTTGATCCAGTGAACAAAATATGGAGAAATGAAAGAGGTTCTGATATTTAATATCCTTGGTGGCACCTTTTATGGTTCAGGAAGTTCTAGTTGGCTTTAGATATGAAGAGCAGAGTGTGGAGGTGGGAGTATGAGTTTTATTTTTCTAGACCAAATCCTTTTCTCTTCTTATTTTAAAAGCACATCCAATTTATTATAACATATCATAAGTCATACAGGCTTTTAAAAATCTTTATTTATGAAACACACAAATCTTTATAATTCGTGGTACTCTATTTCTTTTGAAATACAAACCACAAAAGACACAAAACAACTTTATGATGGAATAGGATTCTGTGGCTTTACAGATGTTGTTGGACTGTAACTCATAGCATTTGGGGTTTTGTGGTTTATGAAGGCCCCCAGAAATTCTATAGCTGTGAGTTTTAAATGTCTCTTCCTAAACTACGAGTCCCAGGATTCCATAGGTTGTAACCATGGCAGTTAAAGTGGAATGGGTTCTGTCATTGTTTAATGTGAAAGGCTCTATGTCTTTATATATAGAGTTTAATTTTGGTAAAACACATTACCAAAATTAGGGTGCGCATTAGTATTGGGTATTACAGTAATCTAACTGCCCAGCTAAAGGAAAGGGGGAAGTTCCTTTAGAAGCAGCATGAGGCTTGCAAATATGGAACAGCTGTGGGGAAAAGAAGAGGAAAAGACACCAGAGAAGGAAGCGCTTGCTTTTCAAACATTTTATGCCTCTTTTTCCCAACGCTAAACAGCTTCTGAGGCCAAATGGAGAACTGGGAAGTTGGGAAGAAGTTCTGCCTGGAGGAGAGGGAGAGAATGACAGGAGAAGCAGCAGGTGTTACAGAGCCCAGGCTCACAAAGGGATTTTTCCCCCAACTCCTTCACTGAAATATGACATACCCCAACTGGTGTTCATTGAGGATCTCCCTTTCAAACATTAATTAGCACTGCCCTTGCTTAGTTTCCAAGATCAGACAGGATGTTCCCTATTCTTCTTTAAATCTTGCAGAATTCTGGGGCTTGTAGTTCAGTGAGCCCCAGGACTTCTCTTGCTGATAATTGGAAAAAGCCCCATCCTGAACTACAAGCCCCAAAATCGTGCAGAAGGCAGTCTCAGGATTGAATGCGGGTGCACACTGTAAATCCTATTTGGGGCAGCGATTGCCTTTGGCATGTTTAGTCCCCATAATTCCTTCCAGAGTTTTCCATAAGATTTGCTTGTGGATCCTCTTTGCAGCTCTAAGTAAATTTGGAGACTAAAGCCAAGGACCCCAGTATAGCCCTCCTGGGATGCATCTCCACTACAAAATTAATGCATTTTGACACAATTTTAAATTGCCATACCACAGTACTTTGCAATTGTAGTAGTTGTAGTTTGGTGAGGCACCTGCATTCTTTGGCAGAGAAGGGCTAAAGACCTTGTAAACTATTATCCCCATGATTCCATAGCATTGAACCATGGCAATGAAAGTGGTATCAGACCACATTAATTCCAGTGTAGATTCATCCAAGGACTTTGGGCTCATCTAGGATGCACCTATATTGTAATCATGTATGCTGTTTGATAACACTGAGAATATCATTACTCAGTGTATGGAATCCTGGGATTTGTATTTTGGGGAGCACCAGCCCTCTTTGGCAGAGAAGAGTTGTAGAACTATAATTTCCAGGATTCCATAGTATTGAGCCAGGGCAGTTAAAGTGGTGTTCAGCTGCATTCATTCTATAGCATGGATTCACACAAGGAAACTAAGGCAGGATAAACAGGAGAGGTTCCTTGAGGGAAGGAGTTCCTATTTCTCTGGTTTTTCTTTTGGTTGCTAGACATTTTGATGTTCTAACACTTCGGTTTTTAAAGACGCATTTCTAAGCAGGCAGCAACTGTAATGCATATTTTTGGCCAAATTACAGATAGCATTTTTTTTGTAGTTGCATATTATATTCAACAGCAGTTGTTTTTTGTTTTTGTTTTTGTTTTTGTTTATTGGTTTCAGGGATTTGAAAACTGAGGTACATATTACATTCAATGGCACACTAGATTTGAATAAATATGATAACATGCATTGCTACAAGAAGCAAATGGGGCAACCAAACCATTGCTGGTTAGCAAATCTAAAGATCTCTCTCACACACATAATGGCAAAATTAAAGGTTGCTTTTTGGAATTTGTTTGAAATATTTTCAAGACATGTATGGTAGGATTTATGGATGCAAAATCCATATATATGGAGGGCTGAATGTAATCCCCTTTTTTCAAGTTTGTTGGGGTGGGTACAGGCTTTGGGGTGGATGTGGAGTTTTAATGCATTTTAGTATTTAAATGCTTGTAATGCTATAAATGATTAATTTGATTTTATTTATATTTTAATGCATTTACATTGTTTTAATCTGCATTATTTCATATTTAATGTTAGCCACTTTGAGTCCCTGTATCAGAAGAAAGGTGGGATAAAAATAAATGCAGGAAGTGGCAACTCTTAGCCTGAATTTCTGAATAGATGTAGAAAAACCCAAATTTGTAATTCAGGATGTAAAGAATGTTCACTAATATTTGCTTTCCTAATGGACAAAATAATGGGTGTTGTAGGTTTTTTCGGGCTATGTGGCCATGGTCTAGAGGCATTCTCTCCTGACATTTCGCCTGCATCTATGGCAAGCATCCTCAGAGGTAGTGAGGTACCTGAGATAGTGATGTACTGAGGTAGTGAGGTAGTGAGAAAAATAATGTTTAATACTTAAGACTGGTTATTTTGCCCCCCAAAAATGTGAAGAAAATGTATGCCAAAAAACTATACATAGCTTTTCTGTGCAGGAATCCTTTTGTCTGCACAATTCTTTTACATAAATGTTTTGCTCTTCAGCTGAAAGTAGTTTGTACAAATAGGTGGATTTCTGCATAGGAAAACTACATGTAATTTCATGCCTATTTTTCCTGATTAACTCCCCTCAATGTTTTTGAGAAAGGATCAATATAATTTGTGCAATATATATATTCTGCACAAATGTTTATTTTGTAGAAATGTATCCTACAATTAAACAAAACAAAAAAAAACCTGAATAGTATCCCAAAACTGAAACCCTTATGTTTTTACAGTGCTGGGAAAAATTGTTGAAATTATGCGTTCTTGTGTATGAAATGAGCAAAAATTTCCATCCTAATATTTGACTTCCAGCATAATGTGACTTGACCTACATCTAATTGTACAGGGTCATTTTCTGGATTGGTCTGTAGACATCTGTTAGATTGCACATTTCTACAAAATTTGTGATGCATTTCTCAGCTAGAAAACATGAACAGAAAACTGTGTATCATGAGAGCAAATACAGCTAGAAATGCATGAAGAAAAATGCATTGTTAAAGTGTGTACTTGAATTGTCATGGAAAAACATCTTGCAGATTAATGCAGAAAAGGACAGAATGGACACAACAGAAATAATATGATCCTTCCATCCCTAATTTTAGTATCCCTAGGCAGAGAGCAAATTGCTGATGATGGATGAGATGGCTTCTTTCTCTGAAATGAAGAATAGGAGAAGTGAATGGGGACACTGCCGAAAAAATGAAGATTGGAAAAGAGGAATATTGCTAGTATTTTAGGCAAAGAATGAGAGACTGGTTGGAATGGGTTAGGTATTCATTTTAACACTTCCAATGTCAGGAGGTATGAACCTGGCAAAGGATAAGCTGATCGGTGATAGGAATGAATTAACTAAAATCAATTAAGTTGTCAATTGCTTTATACATTTTACACTGAAAAAAGGAACTTAAATTTATTTAGTAGTTAGTGTTTGACCAACCTTGGAATTTCAGTGTTTATATTTAACCAGAATTAAGTTATTATTATTATTATTATTATTATTATTATTATTATTATTATTATTTGAAACACAACAAGATGGGTCCACAGCTCAAGTATCTAGGACTGTGTGATGTATCGGGAAATAATGCATGCAAATCCCAGTAAGGTGGCCTTCTGCAGCTGGCAGAAGGTAATTTTGTCAACGCTGATTGTGTTTAAGTGTAGGCCAAGGTCTTTAGGCACTGCACCCAGTGTGCCAATCACCACTGGGACCACCTTGACAGGCTTGTGCCAGAACCTTTGCAGTTCGATCTTTAAATCCTCATATTGTGTCAGCTTTTCCAGTTGTTTCTCTTCAATCCTGCTGTCACCTGGGATTGCAACATCAACAATCCATACTTTGTTTGGGTTGTTGTGAGTTTTTCCTGGCTATATGGCCATGTTCTAGAGGCATTTTCTCCTGACGTTTTGCCTGCATCTATGGCAAGCATCCTCAGAGGTAGTGAGGTCTGTTGGAAGTAGGAAAATGGGTTTATATATCTGTGGAATGGCCAGGGTGGGGCAAAGGACACTTGTCTGCCAGAGCTAGGTGTGAATGTTTCAACTGACCATCTTAATTAGCATTTGATGGCTTGGCAGTGCCTGGGGGAATCTTTTGTTGAGAGGTGATTAGATGTGCCTGATTGTTTACTCTCTGTTGTTTTGCTGTTGTAATATTAGAGTTTTTTTTAATATTGATAGCCAGATTTTGTTCATTTTCATGGTTTCCTCCTTTCTGTTGAAATTGTCCATATGCTTGTGGATTTCAATGGCTTCTCTGTGTAGTCTGACATGGTGGTTGTGAGAGTGGTCCAGCATTTCTGTGTTCTCAAATAATATGCAGTGTCCAGGTTGGTTCATCAGGTGTTCTGCTATGGCTGACTTCTCTGGTTGAAGTAGTCTGCAGTGCCTTTCATGTTCCTTGATTCGTGTTTGGGCAATGCTGCATTTGGTGGTCCCTATGTAAACTTGTCCACAGCTGCATGGTATACGGTAGACTCCTGCAGAGGTGAGAGGATCCCTCTTGTCCTTTGCTGAACGTAGCATTGGTTAAAGCCTTGGCAGATCGTGCAAAAAGAATCTGTGAACCCCACCTCCTCCATGATGAACTGAACCACCTAAACTGGGTTCTACAGGCCAATGGATACTCCACCTCAGACATCAGAAGAGCTGCAAGACCGAGAACAAGCCACGAGAGTAAAGACGAAGATCCACCCAGAGGAAAAGTGTTCTTGCCATACATCAAGGAAACCACTGACCGCATAGGAAACTGGTGAGGAAATACAATATACAAACCATCTACAGATCCACCAAGAAAATCCAACAAATGCTACACTCAGGACTATATTCTGAATAATTGTGAAAAAAGTTTTAACCTTCCTGAAAAAGACTATGTTGATCATCTTCAAAAATGTGAACAAAAGTGTTGTTGCCCATGTATGTAGCGACCCCTTGGTATGCACTGGAGTTTGGTTCCAGCCCTACCACCCACCACTGTCTCCACATGGATGACTACATTTGTGAATGTTCAAATTCCATTATAAACAAGAGCACATTAAAATGGTGTCCCTTATTTAAAATGGCAAAATCAAGGTTTGTTTACTTTTGATTTTTTAAAATTTGAACTGTGAATGCCTGGATCCATGGATGAAGAATCTGTGGACCCGGAGAGGTGAATGCACACCACCACCCCCCCCCCCCACATGCACACACACACCACACTGCAGTGATGACCCTCCATTCAAACAGCTGATCTACAGAAAAAGGATCGGATTGCACCAACCATTTCCTGAAGTGGATCAAATCTGTTTGCCAAAGCCTTTCAGAGTCTGTGGAAAATTAATCAGAAGAACTGTTTTCCTCACCCAAGGCAAAGATCAGAAACACTCCAACTTCTTTGTGAAATTTAAAGACTAGCGAGTTCAAAGGGAGCTTGCCCAAGGAATGTATTTAATTTTGGGAGCACCCAGGTGCTGGTCACTTACAAAAGGATTGGTTTTATAATAACAAGCTTAGCCATTTATTGGCATGCGGCCAGGTCGCTTCAGTGACCCTGAATCCTGCAGCTTAATCCAAGGGAGACTGCACAAATGACAGTGGCAATGCATTCATCCGGAAGGATAAGAAACTGCTCTGTTCTGGCAACCATCATGGGGTCAGATTTCTGATGACCCCAGCGAGGAACGGCGCATCCACTTTTCTCAGTGAGTGGCCTTTGATGGTCACCAGAGAAACGTTATGTGGCCATAATTTAGAGACAGAAGGCAGACAGCTGTTACAATTTGTTTCTTAAAAGAAACTCACTAGACCAAAACAGTCACTGGCAAAGAGGTGAATGGTTTGTACAGGATAAAGAGGAGCTATTCGACATGCCAGTTCAGACCAGCCTGATGTCACGTCAACATATGTTATTCTCCAAAATACTCTTTAGTATATTTTAAAATAGGGATGGGAAGACTTCATGCCAGGGGTGAGTAAAATCTGGTACCCTGGAAATTATTAAATTATACCTTCCACCAACTCCAGGCAGTATAGCACTGGAAAGGAATGCTAGGAGTTTCAGTCTATCCATATCTAGAGGGCAACATATTTTCATCATCTATTGTCGAAGGGTTTCATTGAGTTTTCCATGCTGTATGGCCATATTCCAAGATAATTCTTTCCTGATGTTTTGCCTGCATCTGTGGCAGGCGTATGTTTGGTCTAATAGGAGTTGATTGGTTGTTGTGTTTCCCCAATTAAAAGTCCTTGGTATCAACCAGAGCAAGTTTCCCAATTATGGAACAAGGCATCCCCTAACCACATGACCAGGCCAAGGGTTTGTTTTCAGTTTCAGGACTGAAGCCCACACACAAGTTTTTTTCACACAAAAAAGCTCCTATTGTAGGAAAATATAGCTCCTCCCCCCTTATCACTGTAGTTAGGAATTGGAAACCCTTTCTAATCCAGTGGACATCCACTTGGGGAAGTCCCACTAGATCTCAATATACATTATGCTTAACCCCAATTTAACCTGTTTTTATTTATTTATTTATTAGGAGCATTTCTATCCTGTCCTTCTCGCTTCCGATGAGGGACTCAGGACGGCTATCGACTGACACCACCTGGTGCCAAACAATAAAAACAAAGCGTAAAATACACTTAGCATACATTAAAAACAATTGTAAATACATTAAAACAGTTCGCCATTTCACGTCATCTTCCAAATCAATCCATTGCTGTCAACTAAAAACAGTTTATTTAAATAATCTATTCTGCAAACGCTTGATCCCATAACCAGGATTTGAGCTTCTTCCAGAAGGTAATGAGAGAGAGTGCAGATCTGATCTCATTAGGGAGGGAGTTCCACAGCTAAGGGGCCACCACTGAGAAGGCCCTGTCTCTCATCCCCACCAAACACGACTATAACAGCAGTGGGACAGAGAAGAGGGCCTCTCCAGATGATTTTAAAGTCCTTAGGGGTTCGTAGGAGGAGATATATTCTAACAGATAAGCTGGACCAGGGCCGTTAGACAAATTCTAGCAGTATTTATGTGGTCAAAATGTATA
This sequence comes from Anolis sagrei, assembly GCF_037176765.1. Lineage (NCBI taxonomy): Eukaryota > Metazoa > Chordata > Lepidosauria > Squamata > Anolidae > Anolis > Anolis sagrei. The sequence continues at coordinate 30,213,272 of NC_090022.1, read as the reverse complement.
TTTGCAACATTGTAGTTTTTAAATTTTGCATTTATGGTCATTGCATCAAACAAATGCTTGAGTGTGCCCCCCCCCCCTCAAACCCACCTTAGAAATACAGGTATAAAACCAACATGAGAATTTCCAAGGTGCTGGGAAGGGGAGTGGTGACTGTGAGCAAAGACGTGTCCACTCCCTTTCCAGCAGAGTGCCTTTGGACAATCAGTTGCAACATGATCCCACAGGAGTCCTTACACCAGCCATTTGGAAAACACCTCACTGCCCAAAGAAATATTTTTTCCTCTTTTTCAGTGTCTCATGAATGCCTACATCAGTGACATTATCTGATTTTAAGGTGGATTTTCAGGACTTGCATCATTAGATGTAGCTAGCTACATGTCCTGATGGAGGATAGTGGCCAGTTCATTTCCTAAATGGGCTGCAGTGTGTATCTTGGCTAAAGTAATAAGTGGTTTTTTCTGTGGCCAGTAATGTGTAATAACCAAGACCTTCTGACCCAGGTGAACACAGAGTAAATAGACCGCAGGCATTTGGTGTTCTAGTCAGGCCTACATACTGTTCCTGCTTTTTCCATGATCCAGGTCTATTGGCTATTATTTGCTTAGGAGGTTAAAGAAAAAGCCATATGAACAAACAAATGGGCCCAGGGTTATCTATATGTCACACATAGCAATACATGAACCTCCCTCCATTTTTTCCATTCTTTCAAAGGCAGTTAATATTGTCACGTTGAAGGCTTTCGTGACTGGAATCACTGAGTTGTAGGTTTTTCAGGCTGTATGGCCATGTTCTAAAAGCATTCTTTCCTGACGTTTTGCCTGCATCAATAGCAGGCATCCTCAGAGGTTGTGAGACAATCTCTGAGGATGCCTGCCATAGATGCAGGTGAAACGTCAGGAGAGAATCTTCTAGAACATGACCATACAGCCTGAAAAACCTACAACAACTCAGTTAATATTGTTTTTTCAATGGGTATGCTTCATTCTTATTTAGATATTTTTGTTGGAATCATAGAATTATAACGTAGGAGATCACATGTGCCATCCAGTCCAACCCCCACCATGTAGAAAAAGCATAATCAAAGTACCTCTGACAAATGGCCATTCAGCTTATGTTTAAAAGCCTCCAAAGAAGAAACTTCCACAACACTCCAAGGCAGAGAGTTCCACTGTTGAACAGCTCTTACAGTCAAGAAGCTCTTTCTAATGTTCAGGTAGAATCTCATTTCCTGTAATATTTAAAAATGGCTCCTCTCAACCTTTTTCTGCAGACTAAACAAACCCAACTATTTGAGTTGCTCCTCATGGACATGGTTTTCAGACCTCTTATCATTTTAGTTGTCCTCCAGCTTGTCAATATCTTTCTTTCATTGATTCCGGTATGTTAGACTTTCCCTACTGATTGTGTATGATACTTCAAGGACTGTATAATAATCTGAACTTGAATAATGAATTTTCTGGAGTTTTGTCTTCAGATTCTTCCTCTAATTCACACCAATTGATGTATTTGCAATGTGCTGTCAAAGGCTTTTTAAACGTTTCTTCTGATTTCTTGACTACCTTGTACAATTAAGTCCAAAGTTTGACTTAATCCATTGCATCTCATCAAAAGGGTGATAACTATTATTGTAATATGTTGGGAAGAAACACACCTGAAATTTCATCTCCCTCTTCCAAAGTCCATCAAAATGACATATTTTAAAATGCAGACATACTTTTGCAATCAGTACTGCAAGCAAAGTAAGTAAGTCACATACACACCACCCCCTCGTGATCCTGGAAGAGATCAGTGTGCCTCACAGCAATAATCAAGAAGGCTGCAGTCAAAAAATTGCATAGGGAAAAGGTAAAAGATGCCACATTCCTCCATTTGAAAATGTGCAAACTCTCCATCATCTATCAGAAAAAGCCAAAATAATGAGGAATAATGGTTTCTGGAACTATTCATAAGTCTCATTATTAGCAAGGAGATGTCAGGGATATGGAAAAAGCTGTATTGTAGTCATAACATTTCTATCTAGTCCCCATCTTAAAATTTAATTTGGTTAAGCTCAACTATGCTCAAGTAGGCATTCTTCAGGTTTCAGGTTGTGAAGATAAAGAAACAAAAATGTCTGCTCCCATTTTTCTGAAGAGAGAACTTGGATTTACCTCTTGTTGTTATGTGCCGTCAGGTTGATGCAAACTTATGACAAGCCTATCCTAGGGTTTTGAGGAAATATTTATTCAGGGAAGCTTTCCACTGAGAGAGTGTGATTTCACCCAGTGAGTTTCCATGACCGTGGGGACACAAAGCCTGGTGTCCCTGAGTTGTAGTTCAATAGTCAAACCACTACAACACGCCGTCTCTCATTTGGTTCATTTGCTACTAAAACATAGAGAACACAAGTTAGGTGTGAGCAACTATGCTTTTCACACCTATCACTCCCAACACTCTCAACCAGCCTAACCAATGGAAGATCATTATGGGAATTCCTGTCCAACAATTTTTGTAGGTGTGCATCATAACCATCCTTATCTTATATTAAAGAATCGTATTTTTTAAAAAATACGATTTAAAAGAAATGTGGCTACTGCTAGTACTACAATGGATATATTTTTACTGTTGGTGATACATAATATTTGATATTAGTTCATTCCCTCCCTGTAATAATACAATAGCAGGGTACTGTGTGGCAGTTTAATACATTTAAGTAGTGTAGAATATAAAGATAAGATAAAATATGACATTTAAAATCAATTGAAACAGTTTTAAGCAAATTGAAATTAACACATGTGCCAGTGATGATGATGATGATGATGATGATGATGATGATGATGATGATGGTGATGATGAAGAAGACATATGTGTCTTCCCCAATGCTGTTAAAGGGCATGCCTTGCAAAAATTAAAACACAAACATTAAAATGAATCAGTTGAAAGCATTAAGAGCCATTAATATTGGGAAAATAGAAGGCCTATGAGCTTATCACATGGGGGAGTCCCCCCACATGTGCTGTTTTGCCAGCAAGCATGGTGAAACAGCAGGTGCGAGGAGTGACTTCTGCACTGTGCTGCTTCCCTATCACATGGGGAAGTGTTGCCCAAATCGGGCAGCAGGAGGCTCCCATGCTTGGAGGGAAGCATCCAAGAATGCTTCCACCCGGTTTGGGGATAGGGCCTCTACTGGAAGTCACATGGCATTGTTTGATGGCATGCATGTGGCTCCGTTCCCAAAGCAGGCTGGAAGCATCCTAGGATGCTTGATCTGATTAATGTGATGAGGACTTTTGAAGTCCATTTCATAAGTACCATATATTGAAACAGAACAGTTTTTGCTTCCTAATTGGTCCAATCCATTAGGCCTCAAAGGCATTAATAAAACCCAGGCTGGGACACTACATAGGAGTTACATTTTTGTAAGTCTACTTACATGTGCAAGGACTATAACTGTGAAGATGTGCAACATATTTATCCAGTAAAAAGTTCTTGTTATGTAACTACATAGCACAGCATAGCAGAGCCAGTTTTATGTAGTTGGGGATGGGGGAACCATTGGAGGAATGTATTTATGTGCTTAATTCTTTTACAACTAATGCTATCATGAAGGAGCAGTGTTTACCATATTATATAGGATGTCTTAGGTGGGGATGATTCATGGTAATGCTTTATTTCAGATCCCACTTTTTTCTCTCTTAGTATTATTTCAGTAGACTAGCTTCTGCTGCTGTATCCTGCCATGCCCCGTAGCCCTCCATTTGACTGAATGAATGGGATGGGCAGCAGCTTAGAAGAACCTGAACAATATGTAATCAACATTTTCACTTCATATACCCAAAAGGAAAGGAGAAACCGAAATATTTCCAACTCCTGCTGAGAAGCTTTGTCATGCCTCCGCAAGGGAAAACCACAAAGAGCTTGGCAAACTTGTTTCGGATGACAGTTGCCAGAGCCTCACCATGCAATTCAGCTATCCCAATAGTGTAATATCAGGAGACACACAAAAATAAGAGTTATAATAACAAAATAAAGAAGATCTTACAGGGACTAAATCAGGGATAACAAAAGTACAGGCATAATGTATTGTCGAAGGCTTTAATGGCCGGAATCACTGGGTTGTTGTAGGTTTTTTCAGGCTCTCCTGATGACCTCACTACCTCTCCTGATGACCTCACTACCTCTGAGGATGCTTGCCATGGATGCAGGTGAAACGTCAGGAGAGAATGCCTCTAGACCATGGCCATATAGCCCAAAAAAACTACAACAACCCAGTACAGGCATACATTTGGCACTCCAGGAGACTCCCCCTCCATTATTTACTGGAATCCCATTGGTGTTTTTAGCTCTCAATAGGTCAAGAATGGGATAAAGTGTAGCCTGTGAGCTTTAGGCAGATATTGGGACCCCTGAACGCAGCCTCTGAATCCTACTGGGAGCGTCAGTTACTATATTTGGTGGGCTGATTTGGAGGCATTTTTAAGTGGGAATGAATGGAGTAATGAAAGCAGGTGAACTGCACTGCATCTTCTTTTCACCCTCAAGAAAGGGGGGGGGGGACGGTAATTGAAAGCATGTAGACCTTTTATTACTCAGGCATTTCAAAATATGATTTATGGAATATTCACCTGATCTCTCTCTCTCTTTTTTTTTTTAAGGGGGAAAAAAGGTTAGGGCAATTCAGCTGTGTTGTGTTTATGAAGGCAAAAATTCTCTCCAGGCACCACATCAGCCTGGCACAACTATGTTTAATCAATCTCTTTTAACAAGTGGGTTCCGTACTCAGCTAAATGTTGTTAAATGGCGAAGTAAACAAATGGCAATGATGATACATGTTTTCAAAAGTGCCACGTAGCCAGAACTGCAAACGTTGATTACTTTGCTCACTTTCTTGTTTTCCCTCCAGGCAATATGTTTGAGTTACGTGGCTCAATTTGCAGGCTTCCTTTCTAACACTAGCCAGCATGGTAAACAACAACAACAACAACATTTTTTTTAAAAAAAATACCATTGCAGTTTTAGGCCTTCATCAGAGTCAGCTACTAATTTGGTCCATTGGAGGGAGAGAGGGGGGAAGGGAGGGTGAGTGTGAGAGAGATTTTATGAGCAGTTTTATCCCAAGGACAAAAAGGTTTTTTTAATCATGTCAGAAGCAACTTGAGAAACTGCAAGTCACTTCTGGTGTGAGAGAATTAGCCATCTGCAAAGACATTGCCAAGGGGATACCCAGATGTGTTACCATCCTGTGGGAGGCTTCTCTCATAGCCTCACATGGGAAGCTGGAGCTGACAGATGGGAACTCGCCCATATCGCTGATGTGAACCACTGATCTTCAGATCAGCAGTTCATCTGGCACAAGGATTCAACCCATTGTACCATGGTGGCTCCTAGCTAAGCAGAATGTTCAAGAAAGACAACAACCCTCAGACAACAGGATACTCAAGGGAAAAAAATACACCACACTATCCTGAGATTTATGAACTGTTGGTGTGGGCGTCTTCTTTATCCCATCAACCAGAGCAATATGCCACAAAGGGACATGGAGGAAGTCCTTCTCTGCTGTGGCATTTCAGTTATGCTATGGCACTCCAGTTAGGCAAATCACGCTCTTTCAGCTTCAAGGTGTCAAACCTCTTCTGAAGAAAGCCTGCTAAGAAAGTCTGTGATAGGGTCAGAAACAACTTGAAGGCACACAGCATCAAATTCCAGTATCAAACAAAAGGAGAGAGAAAGAGAGTAAACAGTATTTATGTGAAAGAAACAAATGCTATTTTGTGCACAAAAATACCATGCGTAAATTGTGTGCAGAATACATACTGAACTGTGAATAATCTTCAAACATTCCACAGCTGTTAAAGAATTTCTGATAGCCAGGAGAAAAATGCTAAAATTACTCGTGTCCTTCTTTGAGGAAAAGAATTAGTGAAGGACTTCATCCCTATAAATGGAGATTTTGCAGATAAAAATGTAGGGAAACGTTCAAAATAGCAGCCAGTTCCTCAGTAATGAGCATATACAGCCCCTTTTGTTCCAAGATTCCTGTCATTTCTATTTCTCCCAGCCAAACTTATTCTACCAGGTTAGAAAATATGAACTCAGGCTGGATCTACACTGCCATATAATCCAGGTTATTTGCTTTGAACTGAATTATAGGGCTTTACACTGCTTTATAATGCAGTTCAAAGCTATTAATCTGGATTCAAAAACTAGATATATGGCAATGTAGATGGGACCTATGCAATGTGCTCCTCTTCACTCCATCTTTTTGAAAATAGGTTGGCCTGTCTGAATTCATGTCTCTCTATTCTGATCTGCTTGGTGCCTGGTGACTTGTACCTGCAGGTTTGGGGAATTGGGCTGTCTAAATGATTTCTGTGCAGCTTCTGTGGGGTTATGGACCTGATTGTATTAAATAATAGTTTGTGCAAAGGCTGTAAACGAAACTCAGCCCAATGTAAGTTTCATGCATCAGCTTTATCAGCATTGCACACCCAGATCTCAGCTGGAGATTTATATTGATTTCCTTTTGTTCCACTGGAATGGGTAATTCTTACTCTCCCTACTTAAATCCTGCTTTTTGTATTCATGTAAACATGCACAGAGCTGCTATATCAAGATTGCTGATGTTAAGATAATTTGATTAATCTTAATGATTTTTTTCTTATGAATACCAAAAAAGAGACAGAGAAGATTAGTAGAGAAAACAAAGCAATGAAGGTACTTTGGTATGTGGTTGAATAATCTAAGGCAGAAGACTGAAGAAGAAAAAACACACCCACACCTTCATTATCATCATGAGATCATCTTTTGGATTCTATTTAAAACAATGAATAATTTTCACAAGCTTGTTGTTTCTTTGGTATTGCAATATGGTGTATTTTATTTCTTAACTGTTTTCCTAGGAAACATTTTTGCTTTGCCTATGGGTGTTCTCTCTCTCTCCTCTTATTCCTTTAGTCAAACATGGGTGGAACATGCCACTGTCTGACAGGACTCGGCACTGCTTGTCTCTGAAAGAAACCTAGATATATAAATCTTCATTAATGTCATATTCACAGGCAAAAATGAAGAATTTAATCAATGTTCTCTCCACTATGGGAAAGTCCTTGAAAACTATGCAGTTCTTGGCAATTATTCACAATTCCTGGAAACAACAACGGTGATAGATCAATGCAGGGAATGATAGATAACACAACCTTGGTTGAAAGAGCATATAAAACTAATACATATTAAAATCCATTGACAAATGTTTAAAAAACCAAAATTTAAAAATAATCTGGATGACTTGCCACAAGAGAATGGAGTTTACTGTTGATTTAAATTCAAACAGTGTTTTCAGCTGAGTAACTCTTCTAGCAGGTCATTCCACAGTCTGAGGGCAAGCAACCAAAAAAATGTCCTCTGGATAACAGCTGGCTTAATTTGGACTGGCTGAAGTAGATGTTTCCTAGAGGATCTGAATGTAAGAGACATATTATAGAGGAGAAGGTGATCCCATAAGTAATCTGTACTCAAAATATGTAAGGCAGAGCTTTCTGAATTGTGTGTCAGGGCATGTTAGTGTGTCAGCTGCAGTGCTGAGGTGTGTTGCGCCCAGTTTGAAGAGTGGCAGGGACCCAAGGTGATGGAGGGTCCATCTGCTAGACCACACAGACTGCGAGGCATCCATTACTCCTTCCCCTGGTAGCGGGCTATATTTATCCAATTGTGGTCACATACTTAATTTAACTCAGTGTTTCCTCCAACACTTCCCACCCTTCAGTCCTGCCATTTGCCTCCCTCAGTTGTGGGTTTGCTTGTCATATGTGCTGCTTCTCCCACAAATGGTACAGGCCAGAAAGTTTGCACAGTGGGACAGATTCAGCAAAACTAGCACTTACTACAGTGGTCTGGACAGTGTGCCCACTACCCATCCCACCCTTGTGGTTGGGTTTGCCAAGGAGGGACAGAAAGGCTAAGCAAGCTGGCAGCATATCTCCCTTTTTGGCAAAATTTGAACCCACTCCTCTCTGCCCTCCATTTCACTGCCAGGCCTGAGATACCTGTGGAGACTGTTGCTTTGGCAATATCTAGGGACTGGCCTCAAGAGGATTCACATTGGACATACTGGAACATCCTTGTATGTTGTCCTTTCTGTATGAGCTTTTGCACCTTGTCTTCCCTTGTTCTTCCCCAGTATCCTTCTGCCCAACTGAACTTGATCTTTTAAGAGCTGTCAATTCCATTGGAATATTGGCCTGCCAAATGTTTTGTATGACAACATCCATAACCCATAAATACTGACCATTAGGGATATGCAAAATGTTGTTTGTGCATTGTATGTTGGACCTATTTCATAAGATCTGTACATATGGCATGATTTTTGAACTGTGGGTGGTGCCCATGCAAATAACATAAGATTCAAAAAACTGACCTATGATTTTTCGAAAGAGTTATGTAAGTCGTATAAGTGGCTCCAGGTCTCTGTCGTGGCTGCTGCTTCTCCCCCAGAAGGTCTGGGTTTGGTTCCCCCAAAGGGCCCTGAGGAGGATGGTGAGGCTCAGAGTTAAGGAGCAATCAAAGAGGGCAGTCAGGGAGGTCCAGGAAGGTGGGAGAGAGGAGGTGATGCCTGGCTGGATGGCTGGACAAGGAAGAAGCCCAGAGAGAGAGAGAGGCAAAGACACACTCATCACATTGAGGCTTTAATGCAGACAGCCCCAGTATTCTGAAGTAAGCAACATTCTGGAAAATGTAGTTTAGAGAGGGGCCTTTTGAATTCTCTGCCACAGAGGTCCTCGCCTTCCCAAACTACATACCCCAGAATTCTGCTCTCCACCTTGAACCACCTCCTCTTCTTCCTCCCTGAAAGCGTTGGTGGGGGAAAACCCATGTTCATTCTCTAAAGGGATTTCGAGATAAAAGAGGATTGTTGATAATTGAATCAACCCTGTGAGGTAGGTTATTGTTTCAATGGCTGGATGGGCATGTTAGGGGTGCTTTGACTGTGCTTTTCCTCCCTGGCAGAAGGGGGTTGAATTCTATGGCCCCTGTGATCTTCTTGATTAAAATTCACTAAAAATCAATAGATGTGCAAATCTTTCTGAAACTTGAGGGGGGGATATGCCCTGGATATGTTGCATAATTGGAAATAGAAATTCAAGAAGATAGCTCTTGTAGTTTTTTTTTAATGTTTCTAAAAACTTTAACAAATCCCCAAGAATCAGTGGATGTGTGAAATGTTCTGAAACTTGGGGGGGCGGTTAACAGTGGTAAATGTGTTGTACAATTGAAGCAACTTCCATCTTTATAGCTCTAATAATGAGGGAGAAAGGAGCCCCATAAGCTTCCCCACTTGTGTAACAATTTTTTTGTTACATTGTATTAGTTACAATACAGACCCCTTAAAATATTTTAGAAACACTTTAGAAGTGATTTGCCACCCCTCTTAATTTAGTAATGAGTACAGAAACATTTTTTCATTGATCACACACCCCTATTGGCCATGTTAGCTTGGCAGAAGAGAACAGAAGCCTAAATCATTTGTGGGGCTAAAGGTTCCTAACCCCAGAGCTGTAGATATAGAGGAAGTGCCAAGTCAGTGTAGTGGTTTGAGTATTCAACTACAACTCTGGAGACCAGGTTTCTAATTCCCATCGAAACTGACTAGATAACCTTGGGCAAGTCACTTTCAACTTTAGAGGAAAATAAGCCCTCTCTAAACAAATTTTACTCAGACAAAAAAAGTGATAGGTTTGCCATAACTCAGAAACGACTTGAAGGCATCTAACCACAAAATTCTGCCCCCCCCCCCAATCCTCTCAACACCCCCCCCCCCCCCCCAGTTTTAGCATTGTTGAGAGTGAGACAGAGAACATTGATGAAAATCCTTGTATTTGTTGTGTGTGCTCTCCTTTAGAAAGTTTGGATGGTTCTTTTTTTAATGCCTGAATGAAGCTAAATATTCATGTTTTAGGAAATTTGGGAACTGAAAGAAAATTCATGAATTGGGGATGCCCTCATTCATCAGCCATAGAAGTGTCTGCCCCAGTCCTGTGCAGAATACTGCATGTCATGCTTAGAGGCAAGCAGATTTCCATTTTAAGCTGATGATATAGCACAGTTGTCCCAAGCTTTGGTCCTCCTGGTGTGTTGGGCTTCAGCTCCCAGAATTCATGACAGTTGCTCAAGTTGGCTAAGGCTTCTGGGAGTTGAAATTCCAAAATCTGGAGGACCAAAGATTGGGCACCACTGCATTTGCTGATTAATGAGTTAAATAGACTCGTGACAAGACCTATTCGCCGGAGCACCCAGTGGTGCAATGGGTTAAACCTTTGTGCCAGCAGGACTGAAGACTGAGAGTTCAGAGGTTTGAATCCAGGGAGAACACAGATGAGCTCCCTCTGTCAGTTCCAGCTCCCTATGCGAGGACATGAGAGAAGCCTCCCACAAGGATGGTAAAACATCAAAACATCTGGACATCCCATGGGCAATGTCCTTGCAGATGGCGAATTCTCTCATACCAGAAGTGACTTGCAGTCTCTTGAGTTGCTCCTGAACCCCTTCCCCTCCAAAAAAACCCCCGAGACTGATAGTACTTGATGTTAGCAAATATTTATTTATCAATGTAAATACACAGCGTTAGATTACAGGCAGTCCCTCAGTTACAAACATCCAACTTATGACACATAGTGAAGAACAGTGTGAGACAATAGGAAGTGAACAAAATCTACCTCTCAGAAGGGAAATTAACTTCTGAAAGGTTATCATGGGGAAAATTTGCTTCCACTAAAGCTTTCTCACCAAACCTTGTTTCTATCACAGGGATAGAAAATAAGGTAAAATTTTATGAACAGGGGCACAAGAGCTAAAACTGATTCATCTAGAGACATAGGGGTGTTAACTATCTCCTACGCCAGTGGTTCTCAACCTCTGGGTCCCCAGGTGTTTTGGCCTACAACTCCCAGAAATCCCAGCCAGTTTACCAGCTGTTAAGATTTCTGGGAGTTAAAGGCCAAAACATCTGGTGACCCACAGGTCCCATGCTATCCAAAGTGCACTCTCTTTATAGATATGTGTGTGTGGCTGGAGTAACACTTAAAATGTACTTTTTCCATCTTACAAACAAATTCAACTTAAGAACAAACCTACAGAATCTATCTTGTTCATTACTTGGGGACTGCCTGTACTGATTTATGTTCTGCCATTTCTCCATTACAGGACTCATAGTGGCTTATAGCATAGATTAAAACAACACAAGAGCTAAAACTGATTCATCTAGAGACATTAGAGAACAATTGAAAAAAAAACAATTAAGCAAGTGATCTCATTAAAACTAAGCACTGGATTAAAACAGTCTAAAAACATTGCCACTAAAAGAAGGGGGGAATATTACGCCCCTCATTAAAAGACAGCAATCCTCATTAAAGGGTATTAAAGAAACAACATCAATTTTTTTTCACCCATAACATAAATGAAATACTTTAGGAAAAAAACATTCTCCAGACATTTACCACCCTGATTTATTTTTATTTATCTGGTATGTCTTTATCACAATACACTCACCATTGCTTCACCACTTCTTTAAAAAATGTCCTCAAATCATTTCTTCCTCCCTCTGAATTTACTGATGTCTATCTCTTCTACAATGGTCGTGTCACACTCACAATTTATAATTTCACTACTAGTATTATATACTAGGGGTGTGCACAATATCGTTTTGATATACTGTAACCCCAGAAATGGGATAGTGGGGTTAGCCAAAGGTCAGTAATAATTGAGCACATGGTGGCCAATCTTCGGCTGTATCAGCTGCCACATGAGAAGAGCAGCTGTGTGCATGCATGGATTCCCCCCTCCACATTAGCCTTGGAAGAGCTAAGCGGATCACACGTCTTTTTACAAAGCTGGTCTGTATGTACCAGTGTGAGCTCTGCCATTTTCCTTTGGTGTCCTGGTGTTTGAGAAAGAGAGATTGTGTACTAACTAGCTCTGTGTATTCTATCTCAGTGTCGTTGCTGCTTCTTAGAGCTTAGGGATCACTTTTTGAGAATTCCTTTCCAACCTCTTTCTTTTGCATTACATTTGCATAACGTTCTTATAGTCTTCCTTTTATTTTATTAGTAATTTCACTAGGAAGGAGTTGGGTTTTTTGGGGTGGGGGTAGGGGAGGCTATTAGTTTTAAAGGGCCTTTTTATGTGTTTGTTTAAATATTTTAGTTTTGTTTTTTGTTTTTTGATTTAAGTTGTCTGAGTGTGAGATAGGTTTAGCCTGACTCCCTTGAGACCTCATGGGGAGAAATTCCCCAGCCCTACCTTCTGGCTTCTGTACTATGTCCTGGATCAGCAGCCTAAATTTCTCCCCTCCTCCCCCCACAAAAAAAAAATTAAAAGCCCCTTCTTTTTCTAGTTCACTTCTTTGATTCTCAGTCTCTGCTATTCCTTCCCCAGCCCTTCTGGCTTGTGTGTACTCCTGTATTAGTCCAGCAGCCTTCCTTCTTTATTTTTATAATCTTTCAAAAATTCCTAAAAATCAGTGGATGACCCAAATGTTCCAAAACTTGGGGGGCTTGCAGTCAAAAATGTGCCCTACAAGTGTGGCTATTTTCATCCTGATAGCCATAATAATAAGGAAAAGAGGAGCCTCACCAGTTTCCCAATTGTTGCCAATGGACCGGATCTTCTTGGAGTGAACTGAGCTTCCGGGTGATGGATCACAAAACTGTATTTTTCCCCTCCCAATTTTGGGAATTTCCTGATAAGCTGAACTGGGGCAGGATGAACAAAAACAGGGTGGGTTTTTGACAAATTGCATACTCTTATAATATACCAGTTTGGAACAGTGGTTTGAGTGTTGGACTATGACTCTGGGGATCAGGTTCAAATCCACACTTGGCATGAGTAAATCATCCATTCTAATCAAAGGAAGGCAAGCCTCTTCTGAACAAATCTTGCCAAAAAAAAAAAACCCTCCTATGATAGATTCATAAAAGAAAGAAGAGAAAAATATTTTCTGCTTACTTCATGTGGTTAAAATATCTCATAGGGAGTATTTGGGGACAGCTGGTGCAACATAACTGATTTATTTTAGTGAGGGGGATGCAGCCCTCCAGGATTTGGGGGTGGAGGGGGAATCATGCAGCCATTTCCTTTCACAGGTACCTGCCTATGTTATAGAGGAAATTTGAGGACTTAATTACAATATAACCCCCATATCCACAAGGGAAATGCTTAAACATATTCAAAAACAGTGGGAGACTTACAGCTCTGCATTGCAGAGCCCATAATCTCTCTGCATTGGTGATTTCAGATAGGATTCCAGATAGGAGTTCTGGGAGTGATAATCAAATAACATCTGGAAGGACACATAATCCCCATTTAGGGCGACTAAAATGATCAAGGGTCTGGAGAACAAGCCCTATGAGGAGCAGCTTAAAGAGCTGGGCATGTTTAGCCTGAAGAAGAGAAGGCTGAGAGTAGACATGATAGCTATATATAAATACATGAGAGGAAGTCATAGGGAGGAGGGAGCGAACTTGTTTTCTGCTGCCCTGGAGACTAAGATGCGGAACAATGGCTTTAAACTACAAGAAAGGAGATTCTACCTGAACATTAGGAAGAATTTCGTGACTGTAAGAGCCGTTCAACAGTGGAACTCTCTGCCCCAGAGTGTGGTGGAGGCTTTTTCTTTGGAGGTTTTTAAGCAGAGGCTGGATGGCCATCTGTCAGGGGTGCTTTTAATGCAATTTTCCTGCTTCTTGGCAGGGGTTGGACTGGATGGCCCATGAGGTCTCTTCCAACTCTATGATTCTATGATTCTATGAAAAGAAATGTTAAGAAATCTATGTTCTAAATGAAAACAGAGTAATTTTTGTCAAGGAAAGACAAATCAAAATACATTTAAATAATACTGTTTGTGTTTTAAAAGCACACATTAAGTGGAAGGAGGGTGGAACAGACTTATAAGTCAATGTGCAATGGGCTAGAATGCATCAACCCCTCTTTGTTTGCTGTGGATTGTGGGAAGGTTTTCCAATGCCAAGGAAAGCTATCCTCTCCGAAAATGTCTTGCCCACAGGGGGGCATCCAGCACACATCTGTCCTCATAGGAAAGGATTGCAACCCTACCCCTTACGCAAGCATTTAACAGGTTTCGGAGCCTCTGTGTGTGTGAAATGAAGTATTAATCCTGCCATTCAAACACAATAAAAAGCTATGAGGCCTTAAGGATGAGCGCAGCCTTAATCTCCGACAGAAGAGGTCTCTTGCTGAGAGTCATTCTGTAATGGGTGGTACACATTCAGCCAGGGAGATTATCACAGACTGAAATGCAAATTAGCAAATGTTCCCTTTAAGATAATAACAAAACATACTAGGGGCGTAAAGAGAGAAGAAAAATGATCCCAAATACCTCGAAGCTTTTCAATTGGTAAGAAGCAGCTCAGGAGGAAGATGGAACAATACGGAGGGAGAACTGTTCATTAGTAGGGTTGCAACTACAGTCGGCCCTCTGTATTCATGAATTCTACAATTGAAAATATTATTTTCAAAATCCAGAAATAAACGTTATTTTGCCATTTTATCTAAAGTACACCATTTTATATCACTGGGAGCAATTTTGGTATCTACAGGATGTATGTGGGTCTTGCAACCAAACCCCAGTAGATAGCAAGGGCCAACTTACACGGTTGTGCAAGGACATTTACTACCTGAAGTTTGCCTAATGCCCCAAAACGGAGGCATAGGGCCTTTTGATTCTCCAAATCCCCCTCCTTTGCATTAAGGCTCTTGCCAGCATTGAGTCTTCTCATATTTTCTGACCTTCTTTTCCCCTCAGGAATATTAGCATCAAAACTTCAAATATTCTGCATTATTTTCTTGCCCCTTTAAGACTTATTTTTAATTATAGTTGAGCTCTCATTTTGCTTCTGTGGAGCCCCCCCTCCCTCCAATTGGATTTTTTCCCAACTTGAAACTGGGCATTGCCTTTGGATTGCCAACTCTAAAGACACACTGTCCAATTTTGAGATTTAAACTGTAATTTCCTTATTGCTTATGCTTCACTTATCCCTGGTTGTGACTGCCATAGGCCACTGGAAGTTTGCACACACATGCAAATATTCCTTTCTATTGTCATAGATTACATTTTTGCCCCACCTCCTGTTTATTAATAGAACTTAAGATAGTTTATATATTCCATTTTGGTCTCTTATGCAGAAACTGACTAGACACAGTCCTGCTTAGTGACATGTAACAAAGGTAACATAGACACAGAAAACAGGATATCAGAGACATAGAAAGAAAAGAATTGTTACAATTTTTCATGGTTCAGTACAAAACTATGGTAAGCTGAGATATTTACCAGCACCGGCACCGATCTTGTGAAGCCCTTCCCATAGTCATTCCATCCTGGGGATTCGGGAGGGGGATAGCAATGTCCCTATAGCCAGACACAAAGAAATCACATTTGTCACTGAAACACACTGGAGTTGTCTCAAAGTCTCAGCCCCTAATTGAATGATTTCACATCTTGTTACAGGGAGGTAGCCAGATATTTCTATGATCCTTGAATGGGTGTGTGGAGCTCTGTGGTAGGCATGGACATGGTCTCTAGTTTCTTCAGAAGCAGGAGGAACCTTTTGCAGTAACATACATAGACATATGAAGACTTAAGCTGGTTTATGCCTGTGTATGTTACTAACAGGGTGCTAGACAATGTGTGACACATTTTTTTCTTTCACTTGTTCTTTTCTTCACACAGGGAAACAAGAGAGAGAGAATGGGGAAGCTACTGACACAATGAAAAAAGAAGGGATGATTAAGTGGGGAAATATATCCCCCTTGTCTTGTTCTTAGTCTTTCTGGTTCATCTAGGGAGGGCACATCCCTTTCATCTGAAAACAGAGTAAAGGTATGCAAGAGCTTCTTTCATACTCCATTCAAGTCGAATCATGACAAATTGACCTTTTAGTTTCATCTGAATTAACTGATTCCAAACAAAAATGTTTGCATTGGGGTTTTGTGTGCGCATGAGAAGATGGTGATGGTTCTCCTTTGTGTTTACTTTCAATTGGATTAATTTGTCTTGACTTTTCACGGTTTGTTTGCACTGAACAGTTGGAAAAAAGCAACCACAGGAGAAGCTGGCCTGTGAAAGTGACAGAGAGGCTGACAGCTGCTCTGACAGGCACCTTCAAAGCACTCCTTGCTCCTGCTGACAGCCTAGGCTGGGTGGCATCGAAGGCATGCATCAAGGCGGCTGATAGACAGCCTGCAATGGCAAGAAGGGAGTGCTTTGAGGTGCAGATTGGGGACTGCTGTCAATGTTCCATCTAATGCAGGCCCTGCTGGCACAGCAAGGAGTGATTTGGGGCACAAATATGGGCATTTGGCAGGTGTCCTGAGCTGTGCATTCAGCTGGCATGATTTCTTTTTCAAAGGTGTTCCCTACTGGAATAGAGATGACAGATTTCCACCTATGCCAGAAAAAAGGGAAGTACTTTGAAAATAGAGGTTAAAAAAGAAGGGGAAGCTGCAGCCTTAAAATTGGCTGGGAGGGAAGGGAGAAATTCAGCCTTAAAACTCCACACCAAAAGAAAACATGTCACTGTAGGTGACGTATACTGTAAGGTAGGTGCATGAGTTTTGTGGAAAGTTGCAGAAGATGTTCTTCTGTGCTCATCTTCATCACAGCACGCCTCAAAGGATTTAAATGGCAAATCAACAAGGGTGGAGATAGGTGTCAGAATACTTCCTAGTGTCCTAGGGTCTGGAAAGGGTGTTTGAAGTTTATTTTATCCCTGGGATTGCCTAATACTCTGGCAGTGTTTTGTGTGAATGGGGAGCTGGGCAGAAATTGTATGGTGGAGCCATCATCCTTGAGAATAGCAGAAGTTGCCATGTGGTTTAGGGCAAGTCTGCTTTGAAATATATGGATTTCTCAATCTTTCTAAAAGGGAACCATGTTAAATTCACTGACATGCATCAAAAGCAGGTGTAAGGTGAGTTCAAGTGAAGGGGAACTAAGCATCAGATAAAGAAGGAAAAAAAGATCAACCATTTGGTCTTATCCTGTCACTTTTTAAGCTTTATATAAATTAAGAAATGTATTGTGCTGCAAAATAGTAATTTCACTTGCTCTTGTGGAAAAGAACTTGTTTTGTGTGCTCTCAGGGTTTCTCTATACAGAAATTTAGTATCAACTTTCAAAGCTTTTTTGTTTTGTTTCTGAACGTCTTTTTAAAAACAAGAACAATCCCAATCCCTCCCCAATAAAAATGCAAATGAGAGATATAGATACTAGGGCTGGTCAATTCGTTTCGTTAATTCGTAATTCGTTAAAAAAAATCGTTAATTTTTGAATTACGAAACGATTACAAAACTTATTTTTAAACCTGGAAGTGTTTTTAAATATCGAAACGGCAGGCGCCAAAAAATTTTGTATTTCCGTCCATTTCGGAAATACGTAAGATGGCCGCCTGGCTTGCTGGGAGCTCCCCTCTCGCTGGCTGAGCAAGCGAGAGGGCGAGCGAGAGGGCGAGCGGCGAGCGAGAGGGCAAGGGCGAGTGGCGAGCAAGAGGGCGAGTGAGAGGGTGAGCGGCGAGTGAGAGGGCGAGGGCGAGGGCGAGCGGTGAGCGAGAGGGCGAGTGAGAGGGCGAGCGGCGAGGGCGAGGGCGAGGGCGAGCGGCGAGCGAGAGGGCGAGCGAGAGGGCGAGCGGCGAGCAAGAGGGCGAGCGAGAGGGTGAGTGAGAGGGCGAGCGAGAGGGCGAGCGAGAGGGCGAGAGGGAGGTCTCCTTCTCTTTCTTTCATTGGCTCAATGCTGTAGCATCCTGGGAGTTGTAGTTTGGCAGCCTGGGAAAAAGAGCCCCTCCTGGAAGGAACCCATCCTAGCGAGAGGGCGAGAGGGCGAGCGGCGAGCGAGAGGGCGAGCGGCGAGCGAGCGGCGAGCGAGAGGGCCCGCCAGAGTGAGTGCCTGCCTTCCCTCAATAATAATTTCTCCTCCCTATTCTACTAAATTAATAATTAAATTTAAAAAATATTTAAAAAATATTGGGAAAAAAAGGGCGCCATCTTTACAAAATGTTTTGTAAATATTTACGAAATTTCGTAAATACCGAACTTTTTTTTTTTTTGGAAAATTTTGTAATTATTTTAAATATCGAAACAAAAAAACACCCCAATTACAAATCGATTTTAGAAACAAATTTTTGCGTTGTTACCCAGGCCTAATAGATACCGGTAGAACATGACCAAGAGTAATAGGCTCGTACTAATAACTCTCATTTCCAGTTCTGAACAAATAGCAATTTGTGCCTTGAATGGTACAAGGGGGAAAGACTTAATTAAAGAGAATGACTTCAAGTAGAAAGTAAACTCAGCTTAGATCAATGGGACATACTCCTGGGTAAAGTCTCAGAATATTGCCAAAAGATGGGCTGGGTAGTAGGAAGGCACAAAGAACTTGCAGTATTATAAACTATGAATTTGCAAAAAGGGACGTTGAAAATAAATAATGACCCCAGATACTATTTATTTATTTATTTACAACATTTATACTCCACTCTTCTCAACACCTGAAGAGGGACTCAGAGTGGCTTACAACAGCAGCAATTCGATGCTGACAACATACAACATATTTATAAAATAGATAAAACATTAAATTAAAATACATTTAAAACATTATTATTCATAATATGTTCACATTCAGTGTTTACGCTTCTTGATCTTCCTGTTATCTTGGGTTTTGTCTTCAGTTGTTCCAAATACAAAAGGCCCTATTTTCTTTGAGACTCCAATTTTTGTCAGATCACAGCTCCCAAACGTTCACAACTAAAGGCCTAATAATAATAATAATAATAATAATAATAATAATGTTGAAAAATTCAGTATATTGGAGCTGTGCCTATGTTTTATTATCATATGCATTTTGATGATATGTACCTGAGATAAACGATCAGATGGCACTCTATGGGTGGATCCAGACAACCCCTTTAATGCAGAAACTTCCTCAATAAAAAGGGGGTTGTCCCTGGTATGTGTCGAATTAATTTGTTGGTGGGTTTATTCCACACCTTATTGGAAGGTGTGGGATAAACCCACTACTTCTGGTGTCTGGACTGCAGTCCAGATAGTATTCCCACAGTTTTCTGGGATAAATTAGTTCAGAAAACTGTCATTTCTACGTGCCAGGAGATCTCTGGCAGCCATTTGATGGAGCCTGGGTGAGTTCTTTTCTTTTTAAACAGTGTTTTGGGAGCTTCTGGGGAGAGGGTTACAGTATCCCGGTGTTCTACTGGGAAGTCCCAGTCGAACATCTGGACATCCACCCCAGAAAGCACACGCTTTCTGGGGTGAGTGTAGATGGGACCCCAGGAAGATCCGCATTTTAAAAAAATGGATTATCCTGGAATAAAGGTCTGTTTGGAACTGCTCTAGGTTAAATGTGTAACATTTTGTTCCAATTCTATTTTTATCTCATAAAATCATGTCACACAGCTGTCTGGATTAGAACCACAGTGTAGAGGGAAGAAAGATTCAATCCATCTCTTCTCTGTCAGAGTGCCATTTACAATTTCAATATCATATAAAGTCTTCATATGCAAAAGAAAGCAGCAAACCATGTGTCTAAATTAGCATAGGGAAACATGATTCAAGAATGTCATTTATGGAAAGGATATCTTACAAGAAAGGTGGGGTTCAGTTCCTCACTTTGTTGAAAAACTGGGCAAAACAACTTGTTTCTAGATTCCAGGAGAAATATTTGGGGAAGCAAAAACATTCTGACTAGAAGAGTAATTGCTTGTTTGAATGTTTATCAAGGGAGGTTGTGGCATTTGCATAAAGAGATGCTTCTTGAAATAAGCTGCATAAACATCTGTCAAGTTGACTTTGGGCTAATTAATCTTGCCTTATCCCTGTTGTAGGGGTGGCTACTATAGTCTCCAGAACGTGAGAAAGAAAGCATTTCTTCAATTCTAGAAAAAAATAGGTGTGTTAACTTGTTGCAGAATGTTGGAGTAGTTTTCGTGTAGCATGACATTCTCTAGGCAAATGCACAGAGGTAATGACCAGCATCCTGTGTTTGACATTGTTGTTATGTGTCTTCAAGTTGTTTCTCCTTTATGGTGACAAATCTATCATGTGGGTTTCTTGGCAAGATTTGATCAGAGGGCATTTGCATTTGCCTTTCTCTGAGGCTGAGAAAAGGTGACTTGCCAAGGTTATCCAGTGGATTTCCGTGGCTGAGTAAAAAATTGAATCTTGGTTTCCAGAGCTGTAAGTTCAACACTCAAAGTATGCTGACTCTCTGTGTTACTGACATACACAAATGTAAAAGTTCTCCACAAGTGGATATTTTTGGAGATTTAAACAACACATAACAATCATATCCAGTTGATGATGGTATGAGCAGAATTGTACATGGGGGACCATTGCACATGTGCATAACATAGGATATGAATGTACATTGCTTTGATACATTCACTCCATACATTGTGCATTATAACTATGCAACATTGGCCATTGAGCCACAAATGTTGTCAGTACAGAGATTTCATATCACAACCCCACCAGCAGATATTTCACTATGCTGAAATGATGTAGGACCTTGGTAGCTCTTATATGACAGTTACAGATTCAACACTACTTAATGTGTGTGAGGAAACATATCCTAGGAAACTTGAATGGGAATCAGTGGATGCTTTCTTCGGAACCTCTTCCCTTCCTGGATCAATTCTTCTACTTTAAAAACAGGTGGACTCTTTTATCATATTCTTTATAATATGTGAGAAAGCTCACAGTTCTGTAATGGATAAAAGTAAATATCTCCTTAGCTGAGATTTCAGTGTGAAATCATGTGAAGTCTAAATTGCTATATATGTCAGGGATGTGTGTACATGTACAGAAGATAGACAGAAAGGCCAACAAAATTCTGTTAAAATGTTACTTGAGGTTAATGAAATGATATTCTTAATTTACAATTGATACATTGAGCCCTCAATAATAAAGCATTGCAGTTGAAGAAGGGCAATGAACTACCTGAGTGTCAAACACTCCCTGAGGTAAAATCTCCCAATCTTTCCTTCTGTAAAAATGAACGTAGATTCAACAAATGTGTCTCCTTCTGTTTTGTAGTGTTGACATGATTTCCCCTTTTTATGGTCAAATAAATTGCTTTTCTGATTTCTTTATTCCTGGTATGAACATGCAGGTTGCATTGTAGGTTTCTTGCTTCCTCCTTGAGCTCCTAGATCAAGTAACAGCATACATTGGTGAAGGCACTTTCTAAATTATTCTGGAAAGACTACAGTGTTCCCTCACTACTTCGCAGTTCACTTTTCGCAAACTCGCTGTTTTTCAGTTTTTCAATAAATATGAATTTAAAATATTTATTGAAAATATTTTAAATATTCTCCCCACAGCTTCCTCCCCCCCCCCGCAACTTTCATGCACTCTCTCAGCTCTGAGCCCCGAGTCTCACCCGTTACATGTGAGGACCCCCATGTCGTTTGGTGATCATGGTTGGTTAAAATAATCCCCTCCAATGCCATGTTTCCCAGCACAGCCACTGCAATGACAGGTGGGGGGAGCCACAGGGGTAGAGGAGGAGGAGGAAGAGGAGAAGAAGGTGAAGAAGTTGTGCACAAACGGGGAGAGAGGAGGGGGAAGAGGAGGAGGAGGGGAGGGGGAGCCACGTACATGAGGAGGAGCCAGCAGGAAGTGTGGTGTGCAAGGGAAAGGGGGAGGGAGGGAGGGAGGGAGGGAGGGAGGGAGGGAGGAGGGGAGGGGGGAAAGGGATAGGATAGAGAAGGTGAAGGGATTGAGTGAGTGAGAGAAAGAGGGGGGAGAGAGAGAGAGAGAGGAGAGGAGTTTATGTACAAACTACATAAACCTTTTCCTTTACCTTATAAACAAAATCCTTCAGTCTCTTTTGTGCTGCTCAACTAAAGTGACTGAAGGATTTTGTTTATAAGGTAAAGGAAAAGGTTTATATAGTTTGTATGTGTGGGGAGGGTTTATAAGACTTAAAATAGTATATAACTTCTGGAATAATGTATAAATATTAAAATAAATATAGCATCCCTATTTTTTTTTTACTTATTTTGGATTTTTACTTATCATGGGTGATCCTGGAACATAACACCCGGAATAAGTGGGGGGACACTGTATGTATGAGAGGCTTTACTAAACTCTACAGCTCTTTACACTCCCTGCAAATAATCTCATAGCATTTTTAAAAACCCCATCAGAAAATGAACACATTATTTTCTAGTATCTTCTAAACTAAGAAATATACTCTTATCTTAGACAGTATTTGAAAATTATATATTTTCTAATTTCTAAGTTAGGTGGTATTAGAAAACTATGTACGCCTATGCTATATCTGCCTTGATACTTTGCAGATAAGTCTAGTACATGTTTACATAGATGTCAGTGTCATTGCAATAAGCAAAGCTTAAGTTTTACAGCCAGCTTGCAGGATACCTTAGATTAGCTTTTGTTGAGAATTTATCATTTAAAAAAATGCAATGGAAATAATTTGGGATATTTTGGGGGTGGGAAATGTGAAGGGAAAACAAAACTGATAGATTCCTCCATGGCTATTTTGAGTAATTGAGTAAGATGTAATTCTAAACAGATTGCGAACAGATGTTCTAAAATGTCTGAAATATTTAAGTAATGTAAAACATATATTCTTCTCTTTCCATAAGTGTAGTGTCCACAGCATCCTGCTTTGTATTCCTCAGGAATCCCAAGATGGAGGAGAACCCACACCAATTTGAAAATGTCAGAATGTTTGTATGATGATGAATCTACAATGTGAAAAATCTCTATAAAATGTATGCTTAGAATTTTGAGGGGAAATGTAGGTTTGGAGATAATCACAGTATGACATAGTAGGCCTGGGTAATAACGGAAAAATTTGTTTCTAAAATTGATTCGTTTTTGGGGGGGGGGGTTGCATTTTGTTATTTAAAATAATTACAAAATTTTCCTTTTAAAAAGTTCGATATTTACGAAATTTCGTAAATGTGAAAAAAATTACAAAACATTAACGAATCGATTTCTGAAACAATAACGAATCGATTCGTTAATGGCGGACGCGACCGCGAAATACGCTAAAAACCTCCAAAAACTTCTGAAGCTTCCCTCTCCCTCTGTTGTTGACTGTTGGTGTGATATTATAATTTTTTTTCACTAATTAAACAAAAAACAACCATAAAACTTGCCCCAGACATGCGGAAATAATAACGAAACGACCTCAAAACAATAACGAAACGAATACAATAACGAAATACGAAGCATTTGCAAAACGTATTTAAAACTTCGTTTTTAAAAAAAATTGCTCCAGAATGGTTCGTTATCGTTTTGTAATTTAAAAAAATTAACGAATTATTAACGAATTACGAATTAACGAAACGAAACCGCCCAGCCCTATGACATAGATGTAACTTGTGCTTTCTGAAGTAAATAGAGAGAAACATTCATTATACTAGAATATGCTCAGACTACAGTTTTTCTGTGGCTCTTCCTTTCTGTCTGTTTTTAACCCCGTTCATTTTCTTGCTTTAGTCTTGTCTTTCAAAAATCTCATTGGATTATACCCTCTTTTTGGCCTCCTTTGTTAAACAGATTAAGAAGCTTTTATAATGAGTTGCCTACATGTGAAATTGTGCCTTAACATTACACAAACCAGATGTTCTCATTTGCCCACTCCGTCCTGTGGAACGATTCCGAGACCTACACCCTGAAGAAGTAGCGGACTTATTTCGTGCAACGCAACTGGTGGGCAATGTGGTTGAACAACATTTTGGTGGCACTTCACTCACCATTTCAGTTCAGGTCAGTTTCTGCCTCTACTGTGGCTTCATTCCACTCAGTATTTTTTTTTACTAGTCCTATAATCAGAAAATTATAGACATACAAATGCTCCCCAAAGAGGATATTCAGGCTTGTAATAAAGGAATGGTACTGAGCTGTAATCTCCTTTGTGTGGTAAGATTCATTGCTGCAACATGACAACAGAAAGTCAATATTATAGCTGGCTTAAATGAAAAACCCTGACTAATTAATAACTATGTGTCTTTTGGGACAATTCTACCAATGCTGTGTAACAAGGAAAATGTACAAATGTACCAATATGGCTTTGAGGGGTACAGAACTGGATTTGTCATGTCCTACAAGGTACCGTGTCCCATTAAGCGTTATATTTTCACCAAAACTAGTGGTTATGGTGAAGTTCTCTCAGTTCAGATCTGGAAATAAATTTCAGACACTTGAAAGATCCATTTCAGAAAAAAGGCTTTCTAAGCCCCAATTTTTGGCTGAATCTACATTGCCATATGGGCAATGTAGACCCATATAATGCAGGTGAACTGCCTTGAACTGCATTATATGGATCTACACAGACCCATATAATGGTCATCGGACACAGGGTCACCATGTCTGATGAGGTCCTCAGTCTCAGATAGTGGCCTTAAGGTATTTGTTGAATACAAAAAGAATGATATTTAGGGCTGCGCCTTCTGGCACATAAAAACACAGGTTGGATATACATGAACCCTTGTACCTTTGAGTGTATATACATTGTTGCTGTTCCCCCTGGCTGAAAGAATGTGACTTTGCACAAGATCACACCTAGTGCATTTCTGTGACTGAGCATAGATTTAAAATCAGATCTCTCATAGTCCTTGTCCAACACTCAAACTAGTATACCATCCCTTAACCTAAATACATTTGCTAATTCCAACTAGAATAGACTGAGTGAATGAACTTTGCTGATCAACATTTTTGAAGTTTTTCTAATTCAAGATCTACTCTAATAATTGGATTTAGATCAGTGTGTTCATGCACGTGCAACCTGTTTTTAGGATACAAGGTGCATACACTGAAGTAGCAGAGACAACTCTTAAAGATTGAATTCCAGGACATTATGAGCAACAAAATTAATAGAAGTATCTGCCAAGCTCCTTGGCCTCCACTGTATCCTGCGACATTAACATTAATGTCCACTATAACTGGATAGGAAATGATTTTATCCAGCTACAATGTAGAATTAGTAACTATTCTTGTTGTAATCCAAAGTACCTTGGAAATGGCCTGGAATTGTGTTGAACTAGCAACAGAAATGAAGCCATTATCTCTGTTGAATGTTGAACATCTAAGAATGAAAGATGGGACACAAATATTTTAAACTTAGGTAAATATATATATCAAGTATAAGGTCAGGGGTTCCAGCCCCTATCCTTAGGTTTTCATATATATGCTAAAGTCAGTGACAGCATTGCGGGGAGAGGGGTGTCGTAGGTGCGGACTGCACCAGATGACACCATCAGAGGGAGTAATCTCAAAGTGACAGCCTATATACAATTTATTGTTGTTTATAAAAATTCCCCTGTCATGAAAATATTTTTCAGAAGCCCAACTTACATGTACTGTATCAATATATTCACCAGGCTAAGGCTCTTTGCATAATTTATTTTTGAAGCTTCTAATGCACATATCAGAGCTATCATTATCACACAGTTACAATGACACTTTGAATCACATGGTTTTGTTAGTACATGCTACAATCATTGATTTTGCCATTACACTCAGTGATATACAAAAATTATGATTTACAAGTAACAGTAGTGCAAAAAATGTTACTAAGGGTTCT
This sequence comes from Anolis sagrei, assembly GCF_037176765.1. Taxonomy (NCBI): domain Eukaryota; kingdom Metazoa; phylum Chordata; class Lepidosauria; order Squamata; family Anolidae; genus Anolis; species Anolis sagrei. Next base: position 30,187,663 of record NC_090022.1, on the reverse strand, counting down.
ATATCATCTGGTATGGTAGGTCCATGGAGGTGATATCATGAATGGCTACACTCGATGACACCAACCTTAATGGTGCCATGCCACAGTGAATGACTAAACAGAGTGTACCATCATACACCATCAGTTCTATTCCGGCTTTCATCTTTGCAGTTCAAGTTAGAATTTAAAGCTTGAAAAAAATTGCTTCAACCCTCCATGAAATGGCAGCCTCCCCATCCGTGCTTATGACAGTGGGACATGACAGTGAAGGACTTGACTCATTGGTCACCTCTGACATCGCAGACCCTTTTTGTTTTCTTAAAACTGCATTGTGTGGAGAAGGCCACTTTACAGTACTGTGCCTGCCAACAACTAACTTGTCTTTTATAAATAGCCCCCATAAATCTTGGTGAGCACCAACATTTATTGGGAGCATCTGTGATATAAGATAGCGAGGGCTGGGGGAATAAATGTGCCAGCGTTTATTCCTCTTCCGACCGTAGTTTCCCATTCGATCAGGACTCAAAATAGAAAGGTGTCTTGTCCCTAAACGCTTTGGTGCCAAATCGCACCCATGAGAGTGCTATAAATTAATGCACAATGAAATTGGATCTAAATTATTAATGGCCAATATTTGTGAATACCCAGGAGAGCCTCATTGGCTGCCCTTAACTCCATCTCATTTTCTTTCTTTTTTTACTTTCCCCTCCTCCCTTCCCTCCTCCTTGTCTACAGGATGGTCCCGAAGCTGGACAGACGGTGAAGGTGAGTGCTTATTTTATTATGCAGAGTACAAATTAATAAGAGACAATTATGCGAACTAATAAAACTCAGTCAGCTGCAGCACATTGCTGCATTGCTATTTTATCCTTGAAGCAGGAGGAAATTCAGACTGTTTGGACACTGGGAAAATATTGGGTATATTCCTGTCTCATCAGAATTGAATGGGGAAGGGATTTTTTAAAGCAGAAGAAGAGTCCCTGCCGGATAAGCCTGGGATGGGTCAAAGTTTTATCTTTGTGTTAACTAGAACTCTGCAGAGATTGGAAACCTTACTTTTGGGAATTACAAATACACTCCACAGCCCACAGGGCCACTGGCCCTGTGATGTGTGAAAGTTCTAGATGAGTCCTCTTTCTATGTCCTCATAATTTTTTTCTTTTCTTTTTTTTTACTGTTGCCAATTCTGTCATATAATTGCCTGTGGTTATGTTATGTTATCCCCTTTTTGTCCTCCTCAGCCTGTCATCTAATTCTTTTCACAGCATTATAAGAGAGTTTTTTCCAGCTTACATAAGTCTTGAAACCTTTGGTTAAGAGGGTTCTGTGTGCTATCTATCCAAAGACAGATGTGAGTTCTGGGGTGTGTGTAATCTCCACCTTTTTATTTCTTTTGGAGAAAGATGTAAATCATTTGTGTGTTTTGTAGGGATGTAAATCTTTTGTCTTTTTCATCTTTACACATGTAAATCTTCGGTTGGTTTCTCCCACTGCAAGAAAAAGTAAATATTTCTGTGCAAATTTTGCCCAGAATTCATATAACTGCACAGAAATATGCACTGTTTTGTAGGTTTTGGACATCCCCCTCCCCACTGTTTTCAATCAGAATATAGTTTGTGAAATGTATATAGTCTTATTTGCAAATAAATAAATAAATACAGTTTTGCAGATGCCCCCCCCCCCCCCAAGTGGGTTTTGTCCAGAATAATTTTCCAAGACACATACAGAAATGTAAATGCTCTAGGCAAACATTCTCTCCTCTGAGTTATTTCCCCAAGTCTCTCTTTTTTGGCTAGGAGATGAAAAACAGGGAGTTTTCTTTCTATTCCTAGATGGGTCCTCATAAAACAAGGAACAAAAGAGTATTTAAATCCATTTTTAGATTATTTTTGGATGTGACCATATGGGCAATACAGTTGTCTTACATATGATGTATTTGGTGATGCATTCTGTGTTCTGGGACCATCTCCTGATCCTTGTGACTTTATAGGCTGCGACTTTATCTGGCTGTTCTAGTCCTTCATTGATGGATTGTGGAAGCATTTCAAGGGATCCTGGAAAGGTGCTTGCAACTTTATACATTTATATATTGTATACATTCTGGTTGTGTTGTATGCTTTCATCCCCCCCCCCCCCCCCGACAGAACATGCATTCAATGTGGTGACCATTCCTTCAGTGTACAGAGCCATACCTCTCGTCCTGAGGGGTGAGTTTAGGATTTCTCTGTTAAAGATCTTGTTAGGGCTGATTAAGATATAAGGTTAACAACTGACAATAGAAAATGGAAGCAATTCTCTCCCTTTCCATTTGCTACATTGACCTTATTTGTGCTACAGTTTTTATTGTCACCTGAAAATCACTAGCAGGGATGGAAGAAGAAATCTGTGTAGAGCGAAAGGAGAAATAGAGAGGCATTTAGAAGACTGACAAGGAAAGACCCACAAATTTCAGTAATGAAATTTCTTTCTTCATGGAGTTACCTTTACCTCTCTATTCATGGCCCTTATTTTACTCCTTTCTATCAAGTTCAGACCTTTGCTACCAAGTTCAGACCTTTGTATTTCTAAATTTTTGGTCACAGAAAATGCTGTTCTCCAAGAGGTTTATTTTTCTCATGAAATTTTTTGCACCATGTCAATTTTGCACAGAGTAAGTCCTGAACTACAAACAGTCTTTGCAAACTGCACACTTTTCTAAGCATTTTTCCACAGAGGGAGGAAAACTGCTGAACTTATTTGTTCCTTCCCTTGAGAACAAAATTACCAAGGAATTTAATTAAAGTTGAATGGCACCAATGGCATGAGTCACTCCCTGTTGCTGCCACAAAATGTTGAACCAGCTGCCAAATATTTCTAGTCATTTGGCTGTCAAGTTCTTGTTAAGCCAACAGTCAAGTTTTTCTGAAATAGGCATAGAAGCATAGAATCATAGAGTTGGAAGAAACTGCATGGGCCATCCAGTCCAACCCCCTGCCAAGAAGCAGGAATATTGCATTCAAATCACCCCTGACAGCCTCTGTTTAAAAGCTTCCAAAGAAGGAGCCTCCACCACACTCCACAGCAGAGAGTTCCACTGCTGAACAGCTCTCACAGTCAGGAAGTTCTTCCTCATGTTCAGATGGAATCTCCTTTCTTGTAGTTTGAAGCCATTGTTCCGCGCCCTTGTCTCCAGGGAAGCAGAAAACAAGCTTGCTCCCTCCTTCCTGTGACTTCCTCTTTCTTGAAGTATGGACTGGTTGGATCTTTTTGCAGTCCAAGGCACTCTCATAAGTTTCCTCCAACACCACAGTTCAAAAGCATCTATCTTCCTTTGCTCACTGCTGGCATGGAAAACTCTTTTTACCAGTAGCATCAGAGCCGTGTTTTAGCCATGTAGCAACATCCTCAATAATCTCTAGCGTGGAGGACTAGACCAATAAGCAATATTCTCATAACACCTCTACAGACATTTGAAGGACTGGATTGATTGACTAATCAGAGCCTTACACATCTCAATTTCAACCCACAGCTGGTGGTATTGACCTCTCTGTTGGATTCTGGGTTACTTGAAAATATATTCATGAGCAGTGCATTAGTTGAAAGAAGTACTCCCTTGAATGGCCATGAACAAACATATACATTATTTTGAGAATTCAGGGGAAACATCATTTTTTTATTATTATATGAGAAGCAAAGGCCACTAGATGTGCCCAGTGAATTGGAAAAGTGTTGAAATGTGCTTAGAGCTTCTTGTTTCATTGGTTTGAGAAAAGCAATAGGACTACCATGTCTTGCTGTTGAAATTGGAAACTCTCGAGTTTATAAATCACACATACTTATTATTTGAAATATGATTTACATATGAGAGTCTAAAGAGTTCATCAGATGGACAAAATTGCCCGTCTGATGACACTTGGACCTCTCTTCAGGTACTGAGCCCACCAGATCCCATCAAATGACATTGATCTAATTCCAGCAGGCCTCCATGCCTGAACAGAAGTATAAGAATTGCAGGAGGCCGTGCCAGCAACATGGAAGGTTTCCCATGTTGCATAGAAAACAACAAGAGAAGCCGGGCTGCAGCACTTTCCCACATGAGATAGGGTGAGGGGCAATGTGGGGTGTAGGGTGACAGGTTACCAATTCCCCCCCCCCCTTTGCTGGGCCCCACCGGAATCACCACAATCCATGATGAAACCTCCCACTATCACCTGGATGAGGGACCTCAATGTAATGAAGTCCTTAGAACATATCTTCAGTGGGCATAAGGGGGTCATACGGTGTGTGTACATATATGTACATACATAATCACCTCCATACTCTTCTTGGGATATGTTTCAATGTAAGACATACACAATTCACAAATGGGGAGGGGGTGTATTCCTCAAAAATAGCTTTGTCAGACTATGTGATCCATGAGATGCAATTTCCCTATCACAAGTCTAGAGCATCTAACAACAAGCAACCATTTTTAAGAGGAACAACAATTCAGAAGAGGAAGTAAAAACCCAGATAGTTTTAATGTTGAATTTAAACTATGTGCCTGTCCTGATCATAAAGATATGATTGGTAACATGATTTGAGGGAGGGGGTGCAAACCTGATTCTATTATTTACTAACTGTTGACAATCCTAGGATTACAGGTTTCTTCCAGTATAAACTCACTATAATTTATTCCAAACTTTTAGAAATCAACCAAACTGGAAAAGTCAGTGGGTTTTCATATGAGGGCTAAAGTTTGACTTGTTTTATCTGAAACATGGGATTTAGACAAATTCCCAAAGTGGTAAACAATTTCCTCCTGACTGATTCTTATCCAGCTGGTTTGGTCCAGAAATGATGAAGTCGATATTCTCTGCCCAGCTCTGTCAAATGGAACCTCTGCACTTTCTTCACTTTTTGGATCAGATGTGTATTTTAAAAACACACACCAGTGACACCAAAAAGAGTTGTACCTTGCCTGCTGAGCACTCCTCAGTTTGTCAGCCACATATGTTCAAGTGAATCCCATGGATACACGTCTGAGCTGTAAATGGTGACAAGGTCTAAGTACCTCCCTCCTTGAGTTCCATATGCTCTCATTCCAAGTTCTCTTAGTCCAACAGGGAACTGAGGTTGTCACTTGTAAGGTGGTGTAACAATTTCTGTATAGCACCATCTGTTACTATTTTTAAACAGCAAAGCTTGCCTTTTTTGTATTCTTTCCCTTTTTTTTCCTTTTTCCAAGTGGTATTTCTATTGCAAAGGTGTTTATAATGCTGAATTAAATCAGGACACCTTGATGGACTCCTGTAGGAATCTTATGGACTAATCAAACGGGCCACCAGATTTTCCATGCATCATGGCGAATCTGACAGTACCAATAGAGGGGCATGGAGAACTCATTGCCTGTGCCTCATTTCACCCAATTCACCCATTGCCCCATCCTGGCTTCCCCCTGTTGATCTTAATTCAACAAGGGAAGCCTCCCATGTTGCTGTCACGGTGACATATGCCAGTTGACCTTCCCTTTTTTTAACAGAGCCCCACCAGAAGTGGCTCTACATCATGGGATGGGAGTCAGCGGGGCTCCATCTAAAAGAAAAGAAGGCCAAATGGCGTATGCTGCCAAATAGCACCCTGTCTGATGAGATCAATAAGCAAGAGTGAAATGTCTTTATAGGTGCCATTTCCCCTGTAAATTATGTATTATTTTCTCTTCTTTTTCCTTTTGTTTCTGAGGACTACTAGTTTTGAATATTCAAAGTGAATCATGTCATTGTGCACTCTGAATGCATTAGAAGGATTGGTGTCCTCAATAACAATAGGGTATTAATTCAACTGGGCTTTTTATGGATTCAACAGTTCCAGTCCTTGAGCAATGAGAGCAGAAAAATCACCCTCTTTGTTTTTTAAATGAGAAGCAGTGCTGCAACTGGGGAAAGATGTAGTCCCTGGGATCATTCCCAGTATTCCCTGTTCAAAGAAAAAGAAGAGAGGTTAAGGCAGCAGAAAAATAGATTCGAGTGTGTGTCTATCCTGAGCCTCCTGCACAGGCAGAAATGCTAGAAAATAGATGGAAACAGCAATGGCATGTGAGCATTTTTATTAATAGAAATGGATGGCAATTCTCTAGTGACTGCATCACCCCACCAATCATCATCATTGGGAAGCAAACACTGTCAACAAAGGTCATCAGCAGGACATTGAATATTTGTCCCCCTTCCAGCAGTAACAAATCTCTGTGATCACCAGCTGCCAGCAAGTGTTTTGTGGGGCCTGTGGAAGCCACAGCGGGAATTCTGATTGTCTTTGTTGAACTGTCAAAAGGATTCAGAGACCATGGGAGGCTGCATGCTTCCGTCACTTGCAGCTGTTCTAGAGGGTCTGGACAGGTCCCAGCAGGCCTTACGCTGGCCATGTAAAACTGTCGTTGAAGACCAGACTGGGAATAAAAAGAGGAGAGAATTGTCAATAGGTTTGCCTGAAAGACAACTCTGTTGGTACATAATGTAAAAGGATATGCAAGTGAATTCAGATACTGTGTAGGATACTGAACGTGGGAAAGTAATGGGGAGCGCAGAAAAAAAGAGAATGTGGCAGCATCTTTAAGACTAACTGATTTTTATTTTTGCATGAACTTTCATGAATGTAAACCCACTTCTTCAGATACAGTTCAGAGTTATGATAAATGCTCGGTTTTAAAGCATATCTACACAGTTCTCAGATCCAATAGGGTCCAGAAAGAGGCAAATTGTGATCTTTATCCTGAATTTTCAAGGGACTACATAATGCAATGTAAGTCTTTTAGATTTTTATAGTGGGCAATGTTGATGTGTCCTAGAAATAAATCTGCTGACCAAAACCCAGTTCTTCAGGGTCCAAAACTCTCTCTGAGAAGATTTCATTTGTTATATGTGCAGTACCAAAGTAACTTTGTAAATGTACTGTTCCATGCTTTGTTCATTCCTCTGCTAATGGATTCTAAATTCTAAATATAATACAGTTAATTAGTTTCTCTTCTTTGCCTTCCTTTGTAATTTCTTTGTTCAAGGGCTTCAACCTGCAAATCACTTATGTCCAGGAAGGTTCTTCTGCAACTGGATATTTTGGATTTTGCTATTTCTAATTTTGTGTCAATCCTCTTATGAAGAGGGTTGTATTATTCTCAAAAACTGGTTGCATCTCATTGAGGATACATTTATATGATCTTAGCTGGAAACCCCAGTGCCGCAATGGGTTAAACCCTTGTGCCAGCAGGACTGCTGACTGAAAGCTTGCAGGTTCGAATTCGGAGAGCGGGGTGATCTCCTGTCTGTCAGCTACAGCTTCTCATGCAGCAACATGAGAGAATCCTCCCACAGGATGGCAACATCCTTGCAGATGGCCAATTCTTTCACACCAGAAGCAACTTGCAGCTTTTCGATCGCTCCTGACATGAAAAGAAAAAGCTGGAAACCATAAGTGACCACTGTAGGCCTATAGGTGTGCCATCATTTTTGTAGTAAATGGTCCTTGTGCATTAATCATAACTAGTCAATTTGTTTCTTTCAAGTGGATAGTGTGGCTTGAGATATGCCTCTTATAAATTCAAGACTTCTGCATCTCTGTAGGAATTTTTTTTTTCATTCTTGTATGGGAAAATGAAATAAGCCAATATTTATATTTACTCTTTTATGAAGGAGCAACATTTGTATAGTTCCTGACTGTGGGAGTTTGAGAGAATAAGTGGGAAGGTGGCTGTTAAATAGAAAGTTTTCCCTTTTGGCTGGAATTTTAATCTGAACCGGGGAAGAATTATTTTCTCTAAAAAGAGCCAAATATTTCAAAGCTTGTAACTTATTCTGGACATGGTAAACTTTATGAGGATTTCTATTTCAGTGGAAGAAGAAACTATTTCCCCACTTTTCAGAATATTCATTTCCTAATGAGTGCCAAAATATGTAAATGTCATGATAGTCACCTCACATAGTATGTAGACATGGACTGGATGAAACCATAAACTCCTGGATGCTGCCACTTTACACTGTTTCTAACCCAAAAATCTGAGCTGATTCATGGAAGGAAGTCTCACAGACATCTCAAAGCTTTGCAACTTCTGATGATTTTCCTTAGAAAAGGGAAGGTGGCCTTTTCACTGCCACCATCCCTTGATACCAGAAGCAGTATAAAAAAATCTTGGTTTGATGGCTGCAGGAGACAAAGGAAAATGAAAGCAGTGCAATGATTGATAGATGTGACACTCTTTGAACTGAGAATACTGTGGGACTGTGAGGCAGTGATAAATGGAAATGATGACTTGGATAATGAAGTCTGTTTTAGAAATATCAGGAACTGAAGATCCCTGGAAGGGAAAAGGGACCAAATGCCATTCCCATAATTCTCTATGAATTATGATAGGACTTGAGACTTTTTTGCTCCTACACTATGGAATGTTATGACACTTTCCAACACCGGACCTACCAAGTAATATAGTGTTATAGAGTCCGCTACATTCCAAATAAGAATTCAAGCAGGTCCATTAAAAAGGTCTTGTGTATGTTGTGAAAGCTATCCATTTATCATAGTCATAGATCAAGGCAAAGACCAAAGTATGGATCTGAAATCTTTCAGTGAATCTTGCTCTTAATTATGATCTTTCCATCCAAACATTCCTACATCTTTCAATCAGTGAATTGCAAAACTTGTTGCTCATTCAGAACATAGGCTGTTTTTGTGATTATATCCCACCTTTATATACATCTGGAATTCAATGTGTCTTTCAAAGGGGGAAGCTGGTACTGGTTGAGTATCCCTTCTCTGGAAATGCCAAACTTTCCAAAATCCAGACTTGTCCAGAGGGCTGGGATAATTGCACCTGAAGTACGAATAAGCCTTCAAAGGGAATTTTCAGACTCTGCTGTGGTTACCAAGGAAGACTTTATATATTCTGCTAGAGAACATGTAGACAAATTCATGTTCTGCATTTAAGATGTGCAATAATACTGTCTTTACAAAGTAAAGTAGACATTTCTTGGCATTCTCGGCATGAAATAGTGGGTTGTAATCCCTCTCCCCTAACTGTGTCCCCTCCAGTTTATGCTATATTTGATTTATTTATCTTATATGTCACCGTTCTCCTACAATGGCACTCAATGTGGTTTTCAATCACATTAATTAAAGACATTTGCAGTCAAATTTTAAAACAATTAAAATATAGTCATTTTAAAATCAATTTAAAAACATACAAAAATTAAGAGAAAAACAAAACATCCCAATACAATATACCCACCCTTTCAAGATGAAAAGCATGCTTCAATAAATGTGTCTTTAGAAAGATTACACTTAAGTGAATAAAAAAATATAATACACCTCAGCCAGGTCTGTAAGCAAGTATGAAGATGTAACTAGTAAAGTTTTCTCATCCGTCTAACTGCATTTTATTCTGCTACAAGGCCAACGTGGGAAAGGAACTACTGTAAAAATAGATTTGGCTTTTTTTGAGATTTATGGAGATGTAATCTTGGCTCCCATTTCAAAATTGCAGAGCAAAACCTTTCTGTTACCTGATGCAGAGCCTTTTCATATCTAATGCCATGAGTTCAAATCCCATCTTATGTTGCATGAAGCAGCAAACTTAGCTTTATTTTCCACTCAACGTTTTGCATGTCATAAAGGCTAAGTTTACAGTTGGGTAAGATTATGTTTGATTGACAGAACACTCACAAGAGGTTGGGAATTTTGATAGCAGAATAGGAAGTGGGCAAATAAGGTCTTTCAAAGTGGCTTTACAGTGTACACAGCAAATGCTGTGCTTGTATACATGTATTCCCACAACATCTAGACAGTTTTTTCAAGCTGTTCCAATCTGATCCATGAAAATCTCCCTATTTCACTCTCTATTTTTCCAAAAAGAAAAAAAGTTTCTTCTGTATGTGTAGAGGACTGCTTCCTTGTTTTTTGCAAGGTTCCAAAAAAAAAAAAATTCAGAGTTTGAGACACTGACTGACATCTTGTGCAGTAGATTGTAAACCAGGTTTATCACCTCACATTTACCATTTGCAGGTTGGACTTTTTCAGAACTGTGGATTTGATTAAAACATTCTCTTTAGGAATCTCTACATCCTTCAACATGACTCTATGGTCAATGTCTTCCAGAATCTGACCATAAGTTCATTCTTCAGAAACCTACAAATTTCTAGGAATGCTAGTTCCTCCATTGCAATTTTATGAGCAACTTTCAGTGATTTTTGCATTTCACACAGATTCTGTGCAGCTAACCTAGCAAATGTGGAGGGCAAACTGAATATTTGTTAACATAGGAACACGATCCCCAAAATCTTTTTCTGCACCCCAACCGAAGGATTCCCAATGCACTGCATTTCTGGGTAATGGGAAATTTTGGTTACAAGATGCATTTGGAAAAATGGTTGCTGCAGGATGCTGGAGGATCTTTCCAGTTGCCTGCTCCCAATGTATCCCATGGCCAGAAGATGACTGCAATCATAATTTCCCATCACCATCTATGCAGCACCTTGAAAAGTCCTCACTTGGGAAGCTGCCTGGCTTATAAGGTAATGTTTTTCATGGGATGACATCATCAGACTTATCTGCAATGATAGAACTCAATTGTTGTAGTTACGTCTGACAATGCAGCAATTCCATAATCTGATGAGGTGGGATTTTGAAAAGCAGAAAGGACTGCTAACTATAGCTTTGAATACATTGTTTTAGGAATTCCTGCAGGTGGTTTTCAAGCTTCATCATAAGTAATATTGGGTACCTGCATAAATGCATTTGGTTAATAGATGTTTTTCAAAATTAAAATATTTTCCAAGTCACTTAATGCAAGGTGTGTGTGTGTGTGTGTGTGTGTGTGTGTAGAATTTCTATTGCAAATTGTAACTTGTCTCCCATTATAATTTTTGTTGTTTACATATTGCCTCTTTTCATTCGTTTATCTTTTAGCAGCCCCTGAAGAAGGCTGTTAAATATTTCTGGGCCAAAAATGTTGTGGACTATTTGTAAGAATAAAATAATCTTTTCCCATACCCTAAGACTTTAGGTGCATCTACACTGTAGAATTAATTGACTTTGATACTGCTTTACTGTCCTGCCTCAGTGCTATGGAATCCTTGGATTCATCGTTTATATGGTCATCTCTGGACTGACCCTGGATTAACTTGTCAGTGTAGGTATGACTTGAGATTATTTCTGAGAACACATTATTATCTTTTATCATGGCTCATTTTGGAATCAGGGAAATCAAGAAGATATGTACTAGAGTACTAAGTCAAATTGACGCATGCAATACAACTAGAAATCTCTCATCACATTTCCCTTTTTTTCTTCCCACATTGTGTTGTCTTTTCTGTTTTATATGACAGCTTTCAAATGTTTAACTTTGACATAATCATATGGGACTCTTCACTTTACAGCCCAATCCCACACTTCTGTCCCTGTATATATCTGCTGCCAAGTCATATCAGATTTTGTAATAAACTGCCAGCACACCAGTTGGTGTGCACCATTGTGAGTACTGATTTGTCACCTTGAGATGTCTTGGAAAAGTCTGTTTTTTATTTATTCATTGAAACTATCATACTCCTCCTTTCTGTCTTAAAAAGCCCTCCCTTAAGGCAGATAATAATCAATGTAAAACAAATGGGAAAACATTAAGGTAAAATAAAGCCCTGCTGGAGCCTCAAAATCCAACCAACAAGGCCCTTCCCACAATACTCTGGAAAAGTTAATTGGTCACAATGGCAGACCAATAACAGGGAATCCAGGACACCTTTGCAAAAGGAATCATGCATTTCTGGCATGATAACCAAGGGCTGCCATGCTAACATACACATGCACATGTAATATTGAAATGTGTCTTCTTATGTACTTTGTGGTCCTGGATGGGGAGATGGAGCTTAATGTTCTATGCAGGTAGAACTCCTGCAAAGCATACCTTGGCCCTGGCCCCTAATTTCACAGCTGTTGGTGGCCCATGGAGAACAGACAGTGGTGAAGAAAGATCTATGTCCTTCATGCACTATGACAAAAGCACCCTCTGAGATCTTGTAGAACTCCTTCAGAGTCCCAGAGCATGATATTATCATAGGCCATTCAGTTTTAGTTTAAGAAGAATTTACCAACATTTACAGGTTGGTTCTTGTGGGTTTTTTCGGGCTATAGGGCCATGTTCTAGAGGCCTCTAGAACATGGCCCTATAGCCTGAAAAAACCCACAAGAATCTAGTGATTCCAGCCATGAAAGCCTTCGACAATACATTTACAGGTTGCTTCATATATATGATAAAAAAACTTTGATATATATTTTAAAAAACAATGGAAGGAGAAAACAAAATGGCTATATTGTTATATTTCTATTGGCAACAGATTACTGATTCAGGTGCCATCTTCTGTTCCATTTACATTCACTACCATATTTGAAAATGCAAACCAAAATGCATACTCTCCAACTGTCCTAGTTTGGCAAGATCATTCTCTTGTCAACTGCTTTTAATATGTCCCAGTTTCTCTCTTCTTCCACATTGTCTTCAAATAATTTATATTGTTACAAACTGAGTTTAAAAAACTCAGTGGTGGGAGAGGGAATTTTGCCTTTCTCAGTAATCACAGGCAAAAGCAAACTGCTGCAGCCTCACTTAGCTTTTGTGAGTTTTTTTCATTAATAGCTTTTGTCATCTTGAACACACATAATATTGCTTGGCTGCAAGTCTCCCACTTTTCATCTGTGAAATATTGGAGCATATTAGATGTTAATAAGTACACCAAACATTATTGATTATTAGAATGAATGTTTATCCTGAATTTCTTGGGCAAGAGGCCACTATAGACAATAACATAATCCAATAATACAAATCATAAGAATGTTTTTCATATGTATGCTATGCTATAGTCATAGAGCATTCAATGTATGAACAAAGTTTGTTGAAGTTCAAAGTATACTACACAATGATTCAAAATACAAAGTCTCTTAACACAAAATCTTCCTTACATGAAACTTTGAACTTCAACAAGCTTTGTTTGTACATTGAATGCTCTATGATTATAGCATACATATGAAAAACGTTCTTATGATTTATATTATTGGATTATAATATTGTCTATAGTGGCCTCTTGCCTGTGTACTTCGGGGAATCCTTTCTCTGTATTATCTTGTATTTCTCTCACAATTAGTCTTCAGTTTGGACCTCTACTGCCCTATATCCTAGGATTTCATACCAGATTATCTGCTTATCCCAGATTATCTGACAGTGTAGACTTATATAATCCAGTTCAAAGCAGATAATTTGGGTTGGGATCCTGGGTTATATGGCAGTGGCGATCCAGCTTCAGTCTACTAGGGACCTAGGATCAACACCATACATCTAAAAAATGAACATGTTTGTTGTTTGATAGTTAGCTCCACTGCTGTGGCAATACAATCCTCCATAGTTTGATTTTTTGTGGATTTGATTATTTACAATGTTCTTTCTATAGATCTCTAGGCTAGAGCTTTCCAATAATTTCATGTTGGTGACACAGTCATTCAGTTTTCATAGAATCATAGAATCATAGAGTTGGAAGCCTTGTGGGCTATCCAGTTCAACCCCCTGCCAAGGAGCAGAAAAATCACATTCAAAGCACCCCTGACAGATGGTCATCCAGCCTCTGCTTAAAAGCCTCCAAATAAGGAGCCTCCACAATTTTGCTAGCAAACTGGAAGTTATAAGATATATGGGTACATACATAAACTGCAATAATGAAATGTATGAGGACACAACTTTATTCATGGAAATCTTTCATTGATATGATTGATTGCCTATTTCACATAGACTCAAAGGATTCTCATTACGTTTCTGCCACACACGTATATATTGCAACTGACACACTAATGTGTCAAGACACACAGTTTGGGAAGCTCTGATCTAGACCCTCCAGCATTACATCCACAAGAGTTGCACTAGATGACCTAGAGATTGTTATAGTTAATGCCTTTTTAGGAATCTCTAGGTCCTCTGGTGAGTTTCTGTGGGCAACAACTGGTAGATGTCATGATGGAGGACCTAGTGCAGTGGTTCTCAACCTGTGGGTTCCCAGATGTTTTGACCTTCAACTCCCAGAAATCCTAACAGCTGGTAAACTGGCTGGAATTTCTGATAGTTGTAGGCCAAAACAACTAGGGAGCCACAAGTTATTATTATTATTATTATTATTATTATTATTATTATCTTTATTTGTACCCCGCTAGCATCTCCCGAAGGACTCGATGCGGCTTACAAAGGACAAGGCCTCAAAACACAACATAACAATACACAACCTAAAGCAAATTAAAAACAGTTAAAGCAATATTAAACAACAAGCAATAAAACAATACACCAAGACACAATAAAACCGGGCTGGGCCAGAGTAATGGGTACAGATTAAAAGTGCTGACGTGACGGGTGGTATGTAAGGATTATGGGGTATGTAAGGATTACGAGGTAAACAAGTTGAGAACCACTGACCTAGAGAATCCTAGAGAGATGTTTTCTCAAGTACATTTTTATTTGTGGCCTTATGCCCCTCATGTCAGTGAATCTGGAGGACTGATTTTACTTCCCCAAATAAGGGCAATATATAGGATTATTTATATGGAGTGACTTTTTGCTATAAATATAACTAACATGGATTGGCTCAATTACCATAAAATCCCCCACTGTGGATGAGATAAAAGGGGATTCCAGACAGGGGTCCCAGGGAAAGCTTTCCATGTTAATAAGATACTGTTCTGGTTGGTTTTTGTAACCTATCTTGAAAGGAATATTAAGATTTTTCAAGTAAATAAATAACTTTTGGATCTACATGCTGCTAGAAAGTAGACATTTTTATTGCATAGCTTTCGAGTGAGAGGTAGCTTCTTTCTTACAATCTGTAAAGTATTTCTTGGCAGAATTGCACATGTAAGGGTATGCCCGCTCTGAAGATAATGATGAGATTACTGTATCTCACAGTAGGGAGTTTGGAGAAAATCTCTTACATTGTTAATACACAGGCTTTTCCCAGTACAAACATGGCCTATAAATCATTTCTTTTCTTTTCTTTTTTTTTTTTTTAAAAAAAAACATGGTTGTGAATTAAGTGCCAATAATTGTATTAAACCATGTGGATGAGCTCTGTGTTGGCAAAGAATTCAGTATATTTTTGCTGCTGCCCGGAAGCAAAGTGGAAGGAAGTTGCCATCCGCAAAGCAAATTGTATATTGCATATAGTTTCTGGTTTTCCTGAATTAGCTTTGTTTTTAAGTTAGGAATTAGGAAATCTGCAAGGTTTTACTCTCTTTCTACAGCTTTGTACAATACTCATTGTACAAACAACTTGCAGTTTTCCATTCATTCCTGTCTGTGCTCCTTCTGATGTTTGTTTTTACATTTATATTATACCTTCCTCCAAGAAGCCCAAATCAACATACCATATTTCATCACATAATAGTTGTCACCACATACAAGTTGCACACTCCATTTTTGGGGTGATAAAATGTATTTTTGCTGTTCCTTGCATAATGGTCTAACTCTGTCCCTTGGCAGCCAAGGGAACTCTCATAGCTCCAAGGGGTGCAGTCACATAGGTGAGTAAAGCCTACGTAATAGTCACCTCCCTTTTTTGGACAAAAAAGGGTGGGAAAGTGGAGCTATTATGCGGTGTAATATGGTACATGGTTCCCTTTTCCATTTTTGTCTGCTGTGAAGAATATTATACTGAGAGAGGATGACTTCTCCAGTGAGCTTTGGGACTAAATGGGGCTTGAACTGATGTCTGAGTCAAGAACTGGCACTCTGATTCCAACCCTACGTTATTTTTATGCACACCAAGTTTCCAGCAATTGAATGTTTGCCTTATATATTGGAAACCGCCTTGAGTCCCTTTGGGGAGATAGGACAGTATACAAATAAAGATTATTATTATTATTATTATTATTATTATTATTATTATTATTATTATTTAATTAAACACAGCCTTTAAAAAACAAAGCTGATGTGATCAGAATGTTGGTTAAATTACAGTTTTTAGGTGGATTATGTGTAGACATGCTTTATTACAATAACGCATAAAAGAGATTGTGATCCAATTACAAAAATAGGATGCATTTGCATAAATGAAATTACAGCCAGCCCTCCACATTCACTGGGGTTAGGGATGCAGGATCATGTGAAAGTGAAAAAACCCACAAATAACCCCCCCCCTTTCTTTTTCAATCTAAGAGGAAATCTCTAGGAATCCCTAGATCTCTCTAGGAATCTCTCATTAGGACTGGAGGATCTACATTGGCTATACACTCTGAAGCTGATCGTCTCCTCCTCTCTCCAGTTGCATATCAGCACTAGTGGCAGGCGATGACCAATAATAAGTGACATTTATGCAGATCTGCAGACCTAGATTCCTGGCAGAAAAATGTCTCTCTCTCCAAATATATGATGTCCTGCAGTTTTACAAACTAATATCACACTCTTGTGCCAAAGCAAAGGTTCCAATTAGCTATAGACCCAGTTACAGCTACCGAATAGGTTCAAGGAATGTTCTTAGAATTTATTAGGTTCTAATAAACTCCCCTCAGTGCACACACATTCAATATCTTCCATTAACATTAACGAGAGTTATGCATGCATCCTGGGGTGAACGGGGACTCTGTTTTATTTCTTCCCTTTGTTTTTAGTATTAAATCTTTTCCCACAGTTTGAACTGTGGAGCATACACGCTTTCCTGCTGGTTGCTTATTTGTTCGTCTTTAATATATACAGCTTGAATTTAGACTTCTTGCATAGCAAAGTGCATAAATAATACTGTTGGGGGACGAGGGGGGAGAGAGCCTACTTAAACAGAATTTGTGGACTTGTAAAGGAACCTGAGAGATATGTAAATGAGAGAATTAATGGATTACTATTGATTACCAGTTGGATCTAATGAAATCATAAATATCCCCTCAAACAATTACTTGCTACATATTATTAAATTATCAAATCCATAACTAGTTTTGAAGCTTAGGCTGTAAGACTTAAATAAAGTGCTCGAGGGACCGGAGGAGCATTTCGGAATAAAGGGAGGCAGAGGCAATGCCTAGGTAGAGAAATTTATGATTTAATTTGCCGTGTAATCTAATTGAGAATAACTATTGTATTTCTTTGAAAAGGGAACGAGAACACTTTGATTAGATTTCAGTTGTCAAAGAGTAAGTGCAATATATGGTCCAGTTTATGGTTTATCCAGAGAGTGTCAAGAGGGGAAAAGGACAATGACTACTGTAGTTCATGGCATTGTTTACTTCCTGTGCATCTTATCTGTCAGTGTTCACAAGATGGTTATTTTTTGTTGGCTGTGTATTGTATTTCATTTTTGCACATTATTTTTGCCATGTATTGATGTGTGGAGTCTCAAGGTTGCATGTTTTACATATGCATAAGAGGTTCAAGGACGCGGAAGGAGAAAATGGTCATTGAAAAGCTGTCCCCTCCCAAATCACATTGTGGTTACTGTTGACATCAGAGAATGCTAGTAAACTGTTGGCATTTTCCACTGTTCCAAAAAAGTTAGACCCACAGTAGTGTACTGGTTTGAGTGTTGGACCATGACACTGGAGCCCATTTGTTTCAAATCTCTGCTCAGCCATGGAAACCTACTACTAGAGTTGGACAAGATGGATACTCTCAGCCTCAGAGGAAGACAACAGCAAAGGCAAGGGTCACCTTTGGGTTACCACAAATCTGAAATAACTTGAAGACACACAACAACAATAAATTCTGAAATTTGTGGTTTTGGACAGAATTTTTCAGTATTTGTATTAGAAAGTGATAGCATCCAGTATGAGACATCCTGTATGAGTTCTGTCATCACTAAAAATCTGATTTGTCATCTTAATAATGCACCATGCAAGCATGTTAATGTTGATATCTGCTAACTGTATCATATTTCTGCTAATTCTGCTCCCAGGACATATCATAGACATGCAAGAGATGTCTGATGAGTATGATATTTACCACCCAAAGGTATTGTTTCACTGCCTGATTCACAACTTGCAGCTTGGCAGAGCATTTCAGTAGATAAGAACTTGAGATCACTTCTTACTTTGTGAAAATGTCAGGACACCCCTATTTTTGACAGGCACAAAGGAATTATTTAACTATAATAGCTAACTCCTATATTCTAAAAGTTCTGTACAAGAAAGGGGAACTTTCAGATATTCCTTTGTAAGCCTTTACTTTATAAGATTCTTAAGTGTGACAATATATTTGATCTTGTACCAGTCTGGAGGACAATTCCTAGTGTTGCCTTTGCACTTGGCCACCTCTAATTATAGGGAATTCTAGTGTTCATTGGCAAAAGGGCATGCAAGCTGTTCTCAGCTGTAAAATATCAGCTATGTCCAATGAACATGAATATATCTTTTAAAAAACAAATAGCTTTCTCCTCTTGTGATTATCCTTGAATCTGATCTGTTGTGGTGGCCTTTTCCATCACAGTCTGCTAAACATGGAGAAAGACACATTCAGACAAATTAAAGTAGAAGCTATTAACAGACCCTCCAGTTGTTCTGACTTAGCAGGGACAGGCCCAATTAATCTCCCTCCATCTTCCTTTTTCAGCTTTTTTTTAAAAATGCCCCTGTTTGTTTCATTCTTCTCCTTTCCCGCTTTGTCCTCAGTTTGCTTTAATTGCTGCAAACTGAGTTCTAAATGCAAAAGCAGTTTGTAATGTGTTGACTTAGCAGGAGGGAAAGCGGGAGTCCCTGCAGACTCAGATTTGCCAGGAAAACCATAATGTTCCAGCCAGGCCCCAGATTAAGCAGCCAGTGAAGATGAAGCCTATGAAACCTTCTGATTGTTTATTTATTTTTTATTTTTTTATTTACTATATTTCTATCTTGCTCTCTTTCACCCCGAAAGGGACTCAGAGCAGCTTCCAGCAATATTCAATGCTGCATATATACAATACAATGCATCACATAAACAGTAAAACAGATACGACCTAGCCAAATTTCTTGCTGCACAGTTACAAAGCCATATTGGGCTCACTACACACTACATCAAGGACTCAGCCCACTTCATAGAAAAAATCAGCAATCTCAAGCTAAATACCAACGACAAACTGATCAGCTTCGATGTGATATCTCTATTTACCATGGTCCCGGTAGCAGACACCATGGCACTCATCAACCAGAGGTTCCCAGAAGACATCACGGCTCTATTTCACCATTGCCTCACCACCAGTTACTTTCAGTGGGACAATGAATTCTACAAACAGAAAGATGGAGTAGCTATGGGGAGCCCTCTCAGCCCAGGCATAGCTAACTTCTACATGGAACACTTTGAAAAACAAGCCCTGGAGACAGCAACCAAAAAGCCCATGATATGGTTCAGATATGTGGGTGACACCTTCACCATTTGGAGCCATGGAGAAGAATAACTCAACAGGTTCCTGAACCATCTTAACAGCATCCACCCAAAAATCCAATTCACAATGGAAAAAGAAAATGAAGGAAGACTGCCTTTTCTAGATGTCCTAGTCATCCGCAAACCAGATCAACAATTGGGTCACACCATCTACAGAAAACCCACACACAGAGATAGATATCTACATAAAAACTCCAACCATCACCAAAGCCTTGGCAGACCATGCAAAAAGAATCTGCGAACCCCACCTCCTCCAAGATGAACTGAATCACCTCAACTGGGCTCTCCAGGCCAATGGATATTCCACCTCAGACATCAGAAGAGCTGCAAGACCAAGAACAAACCACGAGAGTAAAGATGATGATCCACCCAGAGGAAAAGTGTTCCTGCCATACATCAAGGGAACCACTGACCGCATAGGGAAGCTGATGAGGAAACACAACATACAAACAATCTACAAACCCACCAAGAAAATCCAACAAATGCTACGTTCGGCAAAGGACAAGAGGGATCCTCTCACCTCTACAGGAGTCTACCGTATACCATGCAGCTGTGGACAAGTCTACATAGGGACCACCAAACGCAGCGCCCAGACACGCATCAAGGAACATGAAAGGCACTGCAGACTACTTCAACCAGAGAAGTCAGCCATAGCAGAGCACCTGATGAACCAGCCTGGACACAGCATATTATTTGAGAACACTGAAATGCTGGACCACTCCAACAACCACCATGTCAGACTACACAGAGAAGCCACTGAAATCCACAAGCATGTGGACAATTTCAACAGAAAGGAGGAGACCATGAAAATGAACAAAATCTGGCTACCAATATTAAAAAAAACTCTAAAATTACAACAGCAAAACAGCAGAGAGAAAACAATCCGGCACATCTTAACACCTCTCAACAGAACATTTTCCCAGGGTCAGCCAGGCCTTCAAATGCTAATGAAGGTGGTCAGCTGAAACATTCACACCTAGCTTCAGCAGAGAGCTCTTTGCCCCACCCCATTCATTCCACAGATATATAAACCCATTTTCCTATTTCCAACAGACCTCACTACCTCTGAGGATGCTTGCCATAGATGGAGGCGAAACATCAGGAGAAATGCCTCTAGAACATGGCCCTATAGCCCGAAAAAACCTACAAGAACCTAGTAAAACAGATAAAAACTATAAATACTATAAAACTGTTAAAAATCATGATACCTAGTCCTGAAGTAGTCATTTGTGTTGCTACATTATACCAATTCTGTATTGCACTATCCAAACTCCTGATTCCATAACCATGTCTTCACATTTTTTCCTGAAAACCAGAAGGGAGGGGTCTAATATCACTGAGGAGGGTGTTCCATAGCTAAGAGGCCACCACTGAAATGTCCCTGTCACATGCCCCCACCAGTCATGCTTGCGAAGAGGGTGGAACTGAGAGCATAGCCTCCCCGGCAGATCTTAACACTCTAACCAGTTCATAGGGAGAGATACATTCAGACAGACAGGTTGGGCCAGAGCCATTTAGGGCTGTATAGGCTAAAGTCAGCACTTTGAATTGTGCTCAGTATCAGACAGGCAGCCAGTGGAGCTGGCATAACAGGTGGGTTGTGTGCTCCTTGTATGCTGCTCTGGCGAGCAATCTGGCTGCCGCATGTTGGACCACTTGAAGCTTTTGAACAGTCTTCAAAGGTAACCCCACATAGATCACATTGCAGTAATCTATTCAGGATGTAACAAGATTGTCAGCCACTGTGGCCAAGTTCAAAGCCATCCCAGCTTCTTTCTCTCAATTAGTCTCAAAGGTGCCACATGATCTGATTGCATAAGAATGTGTGTGTTTATAGCTGGTTTCCACCGTGACTAACATTGACATTATGGACTTCATCAGACAGGTGCAGGGAAAGCATGGGAAATTGGGGAAAATGGAAGAGACCAATCTTACCTCATTCCCTACCCTCTTTACCCATCTTTTGGGATAACCAGCCATCCCATGTTCCTTTCCCACTTTCTCCAATTTGAAGTTGGATGACACCCAACTCCTGAAGACATTCTTCTGGCTCTTCTTTCCATACACTATGGAAATAGAATCCCAAGGACTCCATCTGGAAATGCCTTTATGTCATGTGATGTCCTACATGGGACTCATGTAGGGCTCTCTGTGAAGTGCATGGAAACAGAACCAGAAATCTGTCTGATGAAGTCCTAAGTGTCTCAAAACTGCAGTGGAATCTGGATTTGGAAAATATTTATAGAGTAAATTCTACTTTTCCCAGATTATATAAATAGTATTTCAACATGACATAAATAATAGGAAGCATAAAGTTAAAGACTTAGGCATCTTCCCTACCCTGATTTCCAAGTTGAAGAGGTGACATATTGTTAGTGATGTAAGAATGTGCAAGTCTCTTTTTAAGTGAGGTTCAGGGGACAATTTTTCAGCCCTTTGAATTATTTATTTATTTATTTATTTATTTATTTCATTTACTTATACCCCGCCCTTCTCACCCCAAGGGGGACTCAGGGCAGCTTACAGTGGGGGCACAATTAGATGCCCAAGGCAATTCACAAGCAATACAAATACAAACAATTCAACAATTAATTAAAAACATCAGTACATAATAAAACAATAATTCCAAAAGAGCAGAGAAGGCAAATCAAGTGATGAAGATGTGGTTGGTCTGGGCTTAGAGGGAAAGTGAAAGAAGGGAGCATACTACCAATGAACACACACTAAATTGTTCCTCCTTTGAGCCAAGCAGCCATATCTTCATTGTCTGAATTGCATTCCCACCAGCCTGGGGCAACAACCAATGTGCTCCCTCCCACGACTTGATAGATGCTAGAATCAAGGGAAGGGAGACAGAGTATTGTGTGAGCAGAACATTTTTCTTCACTTGCTTTATGTAGGAGCTTGGCTGATGTGTCCAGGTTCTTTTCCCCAATGGGGAAAGAGAAGCGCAATGGAAGCTGCTTTCCAGCCAAAGTTCCAGCTAGAAAACCTTTCAGCTGGAGAAATGTGTTGCATGTGCATGGGTGACACACCTCCCTCCATAAACCCAAGGAGACATGTGCACAAGTTGATTGGAGTGAAAATTGGCCACAACTCATTTATTGATTACAGGAACATGGGTTGGCAGCCATGCATGGGTCCTGGATTAGGAATTGGGCAGCCCGCTGCTGTCCGATGTTGCTACATGCCTGAGTGCTGCCAGCACAATACCAGTCCACATAAACTGGGCACCCCAGGGGCCACAGGCATTATCCCTCCTTCCACCAAAAGGTGATAACCTAGCTAGATCCAGGGCCCATGCCACACTCCAAACACATAACCAACAAGCTAACAGAATAAGCTAATGTGATAGACTGACAAAATTATCAGAAACAAACCAGCTTGCAGGGTGGGTGGGATGGAAAAGCTGGAGCAGGCCCAGTGCCTGCTGGTAGGTCTCGGGCAGCCTTAAATACGTTGCCTGGGTGGAAGTAAAAGGCTCACTGGGGCCAGAGGGCCCCAACAGCGGGAAGTAGAAGCCCCCTGGACCAAATGGCAGTAAGGACACCCTGAGCTGCAATATGCTCAACCCAGTAAGTTGGGCCAAGTCATTTGTTGAGGATATGAACAATCTAATAGCCTCTGATATTATTTGGCCCACAGGGAGGTCAGTTTGAGAAGTTTCTCTATCCCTTATGCACATCTTTGTCTCTACGTCTGTCCTTCAAATTCTGGCTTCCTATTAAGTAAGCCTGTGTATGCATGCTCATTATCTCTTTCCTAATTCAGAAGAATTTGTTTATTTATCTAAACCAAAGGTCATGGTGAAATACAACTGTCTGAACCATAAAACAGCAAACTTATAAATATAAATCATACTAAATTAAACAAAAAATTAAATTCTTAATGTAGTAATTGTATAAAGAACCAGACTAGCTCATTTCCACAGGCATCCAATGACAGCTTGAAAACCCAGTTGGGAAATGATAAATTGCTGCTAACTGTCGTAATTATCCCCTGACATTCAGTGCTGAAACTTAACTAAATTTTGCTGAAAGTTGTGGAGGATGTGGGAGGGAGGGGATATGACTTCCAATAAATTAACTATAGTCTCCATTATGAAAAAAAAACTTGCAGACAACACAAAATTAATATTTATCTTCTCCCAGTGTGGTAACAGCCTTTGTTAAAAAGTGTCTGAAAGCCAGGAAGAGTTTGTTAGACAAATTATAATTTTAATTGCAGACCTAATTGATTATACTTGGCATGTTCATTAGGTTAAGGGAGAGTATGAGTCAACTTTCAAGGTCATTACAGTAATAGATATGGGAGGCATGTAATTTGTGATAAGCCCGTTTGTGAATGTCTAATTGCTCATTCATGGCAATGTGTCTACCACTTTAACTCCCCAAACACCTCTTTGTCCAATTTATTTAACACCCTGTAATATTCCAGAGTAAGAATTTACCAGGGGAAGCCTAAGCTTCAGCATCCAGATGACTGAAAAACATTCAGCTCCCGTACCTCAAAGGCACAGATTTCCATTGTTCAAATCCAGAGGGTTGATTGTCATGGCAAACAGAGGATTTTCCAAGGAGATTGACAAAGATTTATCCTTGAAGAACAATAAACATCCATAGGCCAGTAGGTGAATAAATAAAAAACCTTTGCCAATTTGCCTTAGCAAATTGCAAAGATTATTTTCATTTGTGCTGCTTAAAATAATACAGCATCCCAAAGGGCTCTTTAATTATCAAGCACATACCTATCCTTACTCCATAAGAAAAGTTGGAGGTTATCAGCATCCAATTAAATCCTTAATGGACACTGCAAATGATGTCCATATCATGTGAAACAGAACTTATATGTGCATAAAACACCATGCTAACTAATAAATAACAAACCCAGTATCAAGGAGAGTGAACCGTGTTAAAGGCACAGAAAAAATCCATAATAGGAATGGCAGCAGTGAGGAAAACCTTAGGACACTGGGTATGTTTAGCCTGGAGAATAGAAGGTTTGAAAAGATGTTGTATTTAAGATGGAACAAGCTTGTTTTCTGGTGCTCCAGAGACTAGAACACAGAGCAATGGTCTCAAACATCAGGAAAAAGATTCCTTCTAACATTAGGAAAATCTTTCTAATGGTAAGAACTGATTGACGGTAGAATATGCTGCCTCAAAATGTGGTGGAGTTTCCATTTTTGGTGGTTTTTAAACAGAGGCTGGATGGCCCTTTATCAGTAGTGCTTTTGATTGTGTATTCCTGTATAGCAGGGAGTTGGACTGGATGGCCCTTGTGGTCTATTTTCGAAGGCTTTCATGACCAGAATTGTATTGTTGTGAGTTTTCCGGGCTGTATGGTCATGTTCCAGAAGCATTATATCCTGATGTTTTGCCTGCATCTATGGCATCCTCAGATGATGTCTGTTGGAAATCAGGCAAGTGGGGTTTATGTATCTGTGGAATGTCCAGGGTGGGAGAAAGAACTCTTATCTGTTAGAGGCAAGTGTGAATGTTGCAAAAGGCCACCTTGATTAGCATTCAATGGCCTAACATTTTCAAGGACTGGTTTCTTACTGCCTGAGGGAATCCTTTGTTGGGAGGTTATTAGCTGGCCCTTGTAGTCTCTTTCAACTTTATATGTCTAGACATCTATGGTTCTATATCTCCACCAGCCTCAACCTGGGCTACTGTTTGAAGAGGTGGAGGGATTGAGTTGGATGATAAGTCAAAATTAAAACCCATTGAAGATTATCTTCTTTGTTGTTCTCATAACAATAATGCCTTAGAAATAACTGACCATAATTTGATAATATTTGTTCACCTTTACCTTGTTGCCATGGCCTTGGGCTTGTACATTAAATCATTTGATAATGTTTGTTAGGTGTGTTTGAAATTTCAGAGATCATTTTGTATTTTGTGAGTTTGGGGTGATTTGTAATTACGAATTACTGAAATACGAACAGGGAAGCCAGCATCTGGGTCTTTCTGAAACAAAACAGCCCCTTTGAAAACTTTTAAAATTTCTTTTTGGAAATATTTATTGATCTGGAGCATTTTCTACAATGTAAAGAAATTGACTGAGATGGGAAGGAAGGAGTGGGTTGAATGAAGCTGCAAAACTAGTCTCCTACCCTCAGTGAAAGATGTGTGCTTAAGAGATCTGTTCTATGCTTGCTAAAACCTAAATGTAGAAAGTAGTTTAAAATTAAACTCCTTTTTCCCTAGCCCTTGGATTGAGGATCGTAGAAAGTGGTTTAAAATTATACTCCTTTTCCCCTAACCCTAGCAGGAAAATGGAATTACTATATGATTATTATTCATTAATCATTAATTCATTATTTATTCATTTATTCATTATTTATTTATTTATTTATTTATTTATTTATTTATTTATTTACAGTATTTATATTCTGCCCTTCTCACCCCGCAGGGGACTCAGGGCGGATTACAATGTACACATTTATGGCAAACATTCAATGCCAAAGACACACAACACATATAGACAGACAATCAGAGGCTATTTAACTTTTCTGGCCGCCAGGGGAGCTGTCACCTTTCATTGTCCATCTGCGACACTGATGAAGTACTTCCGCATTCCCCGCATGCTTTCGCTGAAGTGCTTTCCTGGAGTCTTTTTTATGGCTTTGTAAATTAGTTAAATTAGCCTCCTCACACATAATTTTTCTACTTGACAGATGCAACTGTCTTTTGGGTTGCAAAGGTTGACAACAAGCTACACAATTATTAGACTTATACAGTTGGAAGGGACCCCCAAAGGCCATTCAGTCCCAACTCATTCTGCCAAGAAGGAAGATGGAATTACTATTATTATAATATCCATTATCATTTATTATCATTATTAGTTTTGCTATTCTATTTTATTTTATTAGATTCATACAGTTGGAAAGCACCCCAAAGGGCTTCCAGTCGAACCCCATTCTGCCAAGCACAAAGATGTAATTATATTATTATGCATTATTACAATGTATCATCATAGAATCATAGAATCATAGAATCAAAGAGTTGGAAGAGACCTCATGGGCCATCCAGTCCAACCCCCTGCCAAGAAGCAGGAATATTGCATTCAAATCACCCTTGACAAATGGCCATCCAGCCTCTGTTTAAAAGCTTCCAAAGAAGGAGCCTCCACCACACTCCGGGGCAGAGAGTTCCACTGCTGAACGGCTCTCACAGTCAGGAAGTTCTTCCTAATGTTCAGATGGAATCTCCTCATCATTAATATTATTATTCTATTTTATTTTTATTGGACTCATACAGTTGCAAGGGGCCCCAAGGATCATTCAGTATTACCCCATTATTATTAGACTCATAGAGTTGGAAGAGAACCCATCCGACTCCCTTTTGCTAGGACAGAATGTAAGAGCAGAAGAACCTCTAAGCTATGCACTTGGTCCTTCAGGGAAAGTGTAATTCCCTCCAATATCAGTTTCATACCACTTGTATTATTTGTCTTGTCTGAATTGAGTCCCCGCTTGTTTGGTCTGATTTCCCTCAAAGCCTTCCAGCCATTTGTTCTGGGGGCCCTTCCAGGCAGGCCAAAAATCCCAAAAAGAACCAACAGTTTCTCTTGGGATGTAGGCTACACAGCAGGTCCAAAATTCACAATTTTAGTGGGAGGGAGGTAGCTAAATGCCCTCCTGGGTCAATCAGAAATCAATCAGTTAGGCTATCTTTCTAGCCTCCAGATCAGGAGCTTATTTTGAGAGGCCTGCAGATGGAGGCTGA
Source organism: Anolis sagrei (assembly GCF_037176765.1). NCBI lineage: Eukaryota > Metazoa > Chordata > Lepidosauria > Squamata > Anolidae > Anolis > Anolis sagrei. The sequence goes on along the minus strand of NC_090022.1, from coordinate 30,160,594 downwards.
CATCACCAGTAAGTTTAGGGGAGAAACAGGAGACTGGCAGGAAAGGGTGGCAGTGCCGTTCCAGTTCTTTGGGCTCCTGGAGCCCGAAGAACTTTGATGGAAATGGGATTGACTGCCCAAGATCATGGAAGGTATCAATCTCGACTGGCTCAACACCTACCAACACTTGATTGAATATTCTGAATCTTTGCAGGTGTTTTTTTTTTAACTAGGGGCAAATCTGGAAATCCAGGTTTACTCTGGGATATACCAGATTAGCCTGAAGCATCATTTGGATACCTCAAGCTAAACTGGAACCCATCATGAGATTTGGGTTTGTCTGGAAGGACCCTGGATTTCCATATGTCCCTGGGACTACTTGAATGGAAAATATGTGAGGTTGAGCATCACCAGCGGTGTGTTCCTTGCCATAGGGCTGGGTATTTTCTCCATTTCACGCATTTTCACACTATCTTATTTCTTCTTAATTAGCAGGCACTAATTTTATCCCCCCCCCCCCCCCGGATGGGAGGTACAGGCTTAGAAGTGAGAGTCTAAGTTTCGTTTTCATTCATGCCTACAGTTACAGCCAATTGTGATAGCAAATGAACAAATGAATGCCCCTCCCCATGTACCAGAAACACACACAAATACAGAGGGATAGAGAAAGTGAAGACGAATGAGAATAGTGGCTTCCTGTCCTTGAGGGCAAGAGGGAACATGTCAGTTGACTGACTGATTTTCACCACTGAAATGAGAGTATAGGAATCCCATTCTCACCCTGAATTTTTCAGTCCCTCGATCCAACCACCTTGTATTATATTGACCCAAGGAGAGCATTTGTTATGCAAACACAGTGCCATCTGTTGCACAGCAGTTCGTCAGTTACAGAACATAAACTGAACCAGAGAGATGTCAAAGTAATTTAGGAAGCCGACATGTTGAAAGGAGGACTTGGTAAATATAATGTGTTATTATGAGGTTTATTAATCACTGGCATCTGCAGGCTTTTAAAAAGGAGATGCCACTCTTCATCAAAGTCCTGCAAGTCTTTGCTTTCTGCATGTGACATAGTGATTGCTCCTGAGTATGAAGGAAGTGCTGCTTTCCAAGCAGAAAATAAAACTACAAAGTGGCATATTCCTTAGCCACTTACCAAAGCATTTTTATGGAGCATGCTGGAAAGGGAGAGAAGACAACCAAATCTGTTAAGACCTATTGGTTGCTTTTGCCAATGGTGCAGTGGAACAAAACCTCATAAATTAAATGAGCTGAGTTTTTTTCCAAAACCATTTAGAAAGAACTTATTTGGAGGAGAAAGCTTCAGGATTTGCAGGCATCTTGAGAAGGCTACAAGCAAATAATAGGGCTGTTCAAAAGTATTGTTAGTCCTCATAAGTCAGATCAAATTCGTTAAATTTGTACTTACAATGCGATATCTGACACATGGACATGGCATGCACCAAAAACTTTCGAATCAAAACATACATAATTCCTTTTCATTTGAATTTTGTAAACCTCAGAAGCCTTCCAAAGTCAGTTTTATTTTCAGTGCAAGCAAACAAAGCAAAACCAAAAAGGCTGCCATTCCTCTTTAAATTAATGGCCTCTCGCCATTAGGAGAGGGAACCAGAAGGGAGAAAGTAGAGTTTGCTAGGAAAGACAATGAGAAAGCACAGAATTCTACGAAATGTAGCCCTTTGCCAGATAATCCAAAAGGCTCTGCCCTAAACTACATTTCCCAAGGTGGTTCAAGACAGGTCTTTATCAAAGAACCATTCATGTTTAAAAACCTAATTTAGTCCGGGAAACTGTTGGAATGATGTCTGGACTGCAGTCCAGACACTGGAAATAGTGGGTTTATTTATTTATTTATTTACTATATTTGTATCAGCCCTGGGGCGACTCAGAGCAGTTAACAATAGCAAAATTCAATGCTCAAAAACATCATAAAACAGTTAAAAACAATTAAAAACAGTAGCATAATAAATAGTCAATATAAATCAACAAAACATCTCATTAGCATCTCATAGTTAAAATCAAGATCCAGTCTCATTGTCCATTTGTTCCATATTCCTGTATTTGGTACACTGCCTATTCATTCCTCCGAAATGTCAACAGGGAGGGGGGGCAATCTAATATCTGTAGGAAGGGCATTCCACAGCCGAGGGGCCACCACTGAGAAGGCCCTGTCTCTCGGTCCCCACCAAACGTACTTGTGACGCAGGCAGGACTGAGAGCAGGGCCTCCCCAGACGATCTTAACACCCTAGCTGGTTTATAGGAGGAGATGCGTTCGGACAGGTAAGTCGGGCCACAACCGTTATCCCGTGCCTTCCAAGAAGGCGCAAAATAAATCCACTATCTAATGAATTCACTACAAACCAGGGTTTTCCTGGTTTGTGGTGAATTAATTTGGGATTGTCCAGAACGTCATCTGGAGAGCCCCTTCTTTATTGCAGGAGTTACCACAATAAAAAGGGGGCTATCTGGATGCATCCCCAGAATTCTGCCCAGCATCAGAAAACCTCAATCAGGATAGGGGAGAGATTTATCCTTCCATAGCAGCATTCAGCCAGAATTCCAATCAATTGTTAAATCTGGAAAGAGTAGGACTGACTGACACTGCTAGTAAGCAAATCTCAGTGCTGGGCTGGGAAGAAATCCCTAAATGGAAGTTCTCTTAGTTAATATGAGAAACACTCAATGAGATAGCTGTTGTGGCTTTTTTAAAACAAACATTTTCATCCAAACTTTAAAAAATTCCCTAAAATCAGTAGATGTTTGAATATTTCTGAAAGCTGGGGCCGCGGGAGTGATCACCTGATATCTTGTGTCATTTTATAGAAATTCAAAGAGATAGCTCTTGCCGTTTTTTTTTTTAAGTTTATAAAAAGGTTGAAAACTCCCCAAAAATCCATGGATACATGAAACATTCTAAAACCTGATGGGCTAACAGTGGTAAATATGTTCTACCATTGTCACAAGTTTCACCCCAATAGCTATAAAAATGAGGGGGGAAGGAGCCCCTGAAGTTTCCGTACTTGTACAATTCCTATTACCAAAAAAGTAACTAAATTTAGTTACTCTCTTTATAGTAACAAAATTTTAACAAATGATACTTTCAAAACACTTTAGAAATGGAACACCAGCACCCCCTTATTTTGTAATGAGTTTTGATTTTTTAAAAAAATTATTGACCGCACAGCCCTGGTAGATATTAGCACTGCCAAGCAGGTAGCTTGAGCATACCACTTTAATTCAAATCTGTGAGAAATCCTGATAGCATGCAACATTTCAGAGGCAAAAGTGGTCATCAACATATAACTTATATGATATAAGTTATCAACAAGGAAGAGCAGTTAGGAGGGGTTTGCTTTTGTCTGAGTTTGCTGGGTAGAACAAAATTTGGCTTCATCCTTTTCTCTACATTCAGTCTACAGTGTAGATTCACCCTTAATTGATCACAAAGTACTTTGACACTTTGAATTTAGGTTGCAGCAATTGAAGTTAGCTGAAGACACAGGGGAAAATGGGAGGAGATGAGAGAAACTGTGATATTTCAAAAGCAACTGAAATAGTAGGATGACATGATTGAGACTAGCTCTGCCAAATTTGGACAGTTTATGTGTATGTCATAAATGCTTTGGCAATACAAAAAAGAGAGCAATAGTACTAAGTGTGGGTCAATGTATCCGTGATGAAAACATGTGAACAAATCAAGAGAGATGTCCTCCCAAAATCTTCTCTCCTTTGCCAGTGATTTACTTCTTTCTTTGCTCCCCTGTGAATATTTTCCTCCTCCAAAGTTGTCTTGAGAGGATTTAAGTCCTGTTATGAATTAAAGTAACTCTAAACCCCATGGTAGGATTGTCTTAGCATTGCTATAAGTCAGAAATGACTTCAACCCACTCAACACTTCTTAAATCCTTATTTCTTAGCTGTGCTCTATTTTTAAAAAATCTAGGTTTTAAAGTTAGTTAAAATATGTGGTGATGGAGCAAATTAGATATATGGGACTAATTGTAATGGGAGTGTGACTCCATGAAATCAGTGGAACAAAGTAAAAAAGAAAATGTGTCCCACATTTCACTGGGTCTAGTTTAAGCAAAAAAAATAAATGCCTGGCCTCAAGTCATTGCCATTTTTTTCAAAATATACAAAAGATGAATCGTCTTCTTTTGAAGGCAGTATCTGTTCATTGGAAGTATATTCCTTAATAGCATTTCTTAAACAGATGTCAAGTAATTAATTAAGAGTCTCCAGCTGAGCTTCTCCTACTGCCCTATATCTTTGCTAATTTTCTTTTTCTTTTTCATTAAGAAAGATATATTTGGTCAAATTACTAAGAATTATGTTGGTCTTTGTCACAAATGGTACTGCAATAAAATTCATTTTCCAACTGAAAATCTAAAGAATTGTTACCTTGCAACTATATCTGTCTTGGCTCCGTTGGGTAAGCCCCATATGCACATGTGTATGTGTATGCATATACCATATTTCATCAAATCTAGAACCCTATTGATTGTAAGACATATTTTTTAAAGTTGATATATTGAAATATTTTTTATTGCCCAACGGTCCTGGCCCCCAGAAAGCCTCTCCAACCTCACACCCAATGCTGCTGGCTCCCTAACTCCACAACTATAATGCTTTTGCTGCCTCCTGCTGCTGGCCTGGCATGGCTTCTGCTGTTCATTGTAACTGTCATCATCCCAGGTTTGTTTTGAAGGGAGAGGGGTAGCAGTGGCAGGTGAGAGAGTGGTGACCCACGTGGTTTGTTGTCTCAGAGCAGCTGGAAAACCTGTGCTATTTCTCTTTGTAGGTGTGCTGTTTCTCTTTCTTTCTCTCTGTCCTGTTTGTTGCCATCAAAAGTAGAGATGGCAACAGCAAGGGGACAGGGCATTGGGAGGAAGCCCTGAGTGCCAGGGGCATGAGGTGGTGGCAATGAAGAAGAACCACAATGGAGAGCCACTGCCTTGAGCTTCTGACACACAGGGCTTCGTCCCATCTCCCCATCCCCTTACCGCTTGCCCTACACTCCTTATGGTACAAGCAGGACAGAGAGAGAATGAAAGAGATAGAGAAGCAGCACACACAGAGAGAGAAGCAGAGAGAAGCAAGGCAGTTTTTCCAGCTGTTCCAAGCCAACAAACCAGCAGCTCCTGTACTCTCAGCCACTACCTCTGTTGCCATTCTTGATTTTCTCCCTTAGCTCATCTTCACCATTCCTTTTCCTTCAAAGCAAACCAGGATGCACAACAATGACAAGAAGCTGTGCATAATGGTCAGTACAAAAGGTTTGGGATGCCAGCAGCAGACTCAAGTATGGGGTTGGGAACACTTTCCAGGGGTTGACAGGGACAGGTGGCTTCCCTTCTGCTCCCTTAGCCTCTGCTCCTGGTCTTTAAAAAACACCCTACAAATCTAGGACATTCATTATTCTAAGATGCACCCCCTTTTTGAGCCTCAGTTTTGGAGGGGGTGCATCTTAGAATCTGTGAAATATGGGAGACTACGCACACACGATTCTTTGGTGATACTGAATTCCATCAAAGTTATTTGAAAACACATTGACATTATTATTGTCTAGTACAGCATTTCTCAACCAAATGTCAAGGTCTCTTTTGCCCAAACTTCAGTGTTCACATTTGGGCATATTGAGGATTCATGCAAAGTGTGGTCCTGATCCATCATTGTTTGAATCCACAGTGCTCTCTGGATGTAGGTGAACTACAACTTCAAAACTCAAGGTCAATGTCCACCAAACCCTTACAGTATTTTCTGTTGGTCATGGGAGTTGTGTAACAAGTTTGGTTCAATTCCATCATTGATAGAGTTCAGGATGCTCTTTGTAGTCAACTATAAATCCCAGCAACTACAACTTCCAAATGACAAAATCAATTCCCCCAATCCCACCAGTGTACAAATGTGGGCATATTGTGTATTTGTGCCTAATTTGGTCCAGTGAATGAAAATACAATCTGCATATCAGATATTTAAATTACAATTCATAACAGTAGCAAAATTACAGTTATGAAGTAGCAACAAAAATACTTTTATGATTGGGGGTCACCACACCATGAGAAAATGTATTAACGGGTCACAGCATTAGGAAAGTTGAGAACCACTGGTCTAGTAAGATGCCTACCAAATAGTATGTGAGCCATGAAGATAGGCAATGAGTGTATTAGTATATGTGTGGGAGCTAATGTGGTGCAGTAAAATCCACTGGGTGACCTTGGGCAGTCATTCTCTTTTAGGGCATGTTGACACTGGCACAGGAATTAGTATTTCCTACAAGGAGAAGAAATGCTGTGAAAAAAATAATATTTAATTGAAGAAAAATGAATTCTTATGCACAAAATGCTATTCTTTATTTAAATCAACCATATGCGAATTTTTCACAAATTCCCAATTACACTTTCCCCACACAATCAGAAATAATACTTCTGTGCAGCAATTAATTTCCTAACCAAAAATGCTGTGTTCAGTATAGAAAATGCTGCTTTTTATGCAAATTTTACACAGAAATATTCTTCTCGAATTGTGATGCCCAGAACTGGACAGATGAGGTATGTTGGTTATTAGAGATACAAATTAGTCTGAGATGAGGATGAGGAATGACATGATGTCACAGCAAAAGCACAGATATATTGCTTATATTGAGAAATGCAATGCTGTATTTACTGGTGAATGGCCACAGACTAACCGTGATTTCACCAAAATCAGTAATTACACACCCCATAAATCATTAGATCCTACCACAGAGAGTTGGAACTGGATTTTTGGCACTGATTCAAAAGAGATAGTGGTGGACTAAACATAAGAGTGTTCTCAATATAAGATCATTTCATATGTTGTTTTGCCTTTTTGGATCAATGCCAAAGCATCACCACCTTATGGAAAATATATGAGTTGCACTGTGAGGGAGGAGGAGGAATTGAAGAGTGATGCCTGGACATGTCTAGTTTTCCTCCCATTGAAATTGTAATACAATGGAATCCATCAACTTGTATATAATTTCTCTGAAGCAGGATGGCAATTTTCATATTACTTTCACCTAGGAGTCTCTCTCTGCTGCCTCCCCCAATGCTCATCTGTTATTACTAGCAATGAAAACTTCAGATAAAGATTCGGAAAATCAAATATCTAGTGTGCTGCAGGCTCTGAGTTTTTTTGTGCTTACTGTTCACATGCCAAATAACTGTAATCAAGGTTTAGTACTTCTACAGAAAGAATACTAATACTGTTAATACTTGGCATTGTAATTCTATTGTACTACAACTTCCATGGGGAAAGAAACAGAATGGAAAAAGTTGCAGCTAAGAAAATACATTACTAGCCAATGGTTGTAACTATTATTACAATATATTGTTGGATAATAAATTTCACTTAGCAACTGTAGTTGTTATTTATTATTAATAACCCCAGGTGACTCAGGGCGGTTAACAGAGGCAACAATTCAATGCCAACAACAAGATAAAACATTTAAAAATATTAATATATAATATAATACCTTAACATGATCAATTAAAAATATAAATCATAATTATCTCTTAATTAAAAACATTGTCCAAAATCATCATCCAATCATTCCATATTCCAGTATCTGTTACACTGCATTGTCAAACACTTGCTCAAACAGCCAAGTCTTAACTTAGTTGTTACACTTTATGTTTAAGTTTAATTCTGAGGTTTAAAGTTGACATTAGGATCACATGATCTCTGCTTGTTTTTGCTTTATTTCTTACAACGTGGGAATACTGTAGTGGGTTCCATGGTTTCCTTTCACAAAGTTCAAGTGATACTTGGAAGTCTCAAATGACATAGGTTGAACCAATCTAAGAAGATTTGTCCTTCCTCTTTCTCTTCTGTTATTCACTGCCAATTGAAAACTCTTCCATTTTGGTGGACCTTTGGGGGAAAGAAGACAGTTTTTTATATCTGCCAGCTTGTTACTGTGTGGGGATTTATATTTAGTAGATGTTTATGTTGTTTTTTTGGGGGGTGAGGGGGGCTGAAAAAAAACATTTCAGAGTCTTTTAAACAGGGGCTGGATGGCCATCTGTCAGGGGTGATTTGAATGCAATATTCCTGCTTCTTGGCAGGGGGTTGGACTGGATGGCCCATGAGGTCTCTTCCAACTCTTTGATTCTATGATTCTATGATTCTGGCTGACAGAAATATTTAATAGAAATACAGAGAGCTCTTCACATTCACTGGGAGTAGGGGCGTAGCATACCTCCCCCCAACAAAAGTGGAGAAAATATGGGAACATATCTCTAGAATTCTCTAGGTCCTCCAGAATGGCACTCTGGTCAACTTCTACTAGAGGTTGACCATAGTGCGACATTGAAGGAGTTACTCATGGAAACATTTTTATGAAACACAGCTATAATCAAATCTGCAGAAGTCACTGCTGAGTTGAGGACAAGAGGGGAATAGTAGGTACCATGCTCTGTTCTTGGCCTGCAAATGAACTGATTCAACTGGTCACACTGGCACAAAATGTTTGTGACCTCTGGAATTTGGGAAGCTCCTGAGCATCTCACAACTGTGAGGATCTCTGGTCCCCAGTTCCAGGAAGTAGGCCCTGTGATTGATGGGGAACACTATTTCCAACCCCTGTGATGCAATCTTCAGAAGCAGGTTCCATGTTGCAATTCCCCCTCATGCTGTAGGTTGCTTACACAAGAGGAAATGAGAACATTAGTCAGTTTTGCCCCAGTTGACAGGGGAACAAGTCCCCATGGATCACATTGGCAGATGATGTGGGCATTGGAAGATATAAATGTTATGTTATTTAAAGGCTTGGTTGTGGTTCTGAATAGGTAATAATTCTGTGTATTGCTACATTGCACATTTCACTGACAAATGGGATTCCAGCCAAACTCTGAAGGAAATGGTTAGCCACCAGTAACATCTCCACCACTGTGACTTAGCCACAGTGGTCCATGCTCTGGTTACATCCCAAATAGATTACTGCAATGCACTCTACGTGGGGTTGCCTTTGAAGACGGCTCAAAAGCCCCAGCTGGTCCAATGAGAGTTACTATTAAAATACTAGTACTTTACCCCATACATACAAACACACATACAAACATAGAATCAGAGAATCATAGAATCAAAGAGTCGGAAGAGACCTCATGAGCCATCCAGTCCAACCCCCTGCCAAGAAGCAGGAATATTGCATTCAAATCACCCCTGACAGATGGCCATCCAGCCCCTGTTTAAAAGCTTCCAAAGAAGGAGCCTCCACCACACTCCCGGGTAGAGAGTTCCACTGCTGAACCGCTCTCACAGTCAGGAAGTTCTTACTCATGTTCAGATGGAATCTCCTCTCTTGTAGTTTGAAGCCATTGTTCCGCGTCCTAGTTTCCAAGGAAGCAGAAAACAAGCTTGCTCCCTCCTCCCTGTGGCTTTCTCTCACATATTTATACATGGCTATCATATCTCCTCTCAGCCTTCTCTTCTTCAGGCTAAACATGCCCAGCTCCTTAAGCCGCTCCTCATAGGGCTTGTTCTCCAGACCCTTGATCATTTTAGTCGCCCTCCTCTGGACACATTCCAGCTTGTCAATATCTCTCTTGAATTGTGGTGCCCAGAATTGGACACAATATTCCAGGTGTGGTCTAACCAAAGCAGAATAGAGGGGTAGCATTACTTCCCTAGATCTTGACACTATGCTCCTATTGATGCAGGCCAAAATCCCATTGGCTTTTTTTGCCGCCACATCACATTGTTGGCTCATGTTTAACTTGTTGTCCACGGGGACTCCAAGATCTTTTTCACACATACTGTTCTCGAGCCAGGCATCCCCCATTCTATATCTTTGCATTTTGTTTTTCCTGCCAAAGTGGAGTATCTTGAAACCAATATACTCTGTACTAACTGTATGCTATGTTTTATTTTGTGTTGCCATTGAATAGTGCCTGTTGGTAGCCTTCTTGAGTCCCTCTTTGGAGGTTGAGAAGGATGGGATATAAATGTTCCAAATAAATAAATAAATAAATAAATAAATAAATAAATAAATAAATAAATTTCTTGCAACTAGGAAGCTCACAACAGCAGGGGAAAAATGAATGTGATATCACTCCTCTACCCACATATCCCACAGCTCTAAGATAAACGTTCTCATTATTTTCAGTTTACCTGCAACATGGAGCAATATTTTTTAGTGGCAACTGATATGGCATTTAGCCAAATGGGGAAAAATGATATCAACAAATGCAAACAAAACCTACTCAAAATATTTTATATACTTGTCTTTTTGGTATGTATGGATTATAAAAATTTAAGTGCACATGATACACATACATTCAAATCCAATAAACACACACAATCTTAATTTTTGTTTCATAACATCATTAACAACGGTGGCATTTCACAAAATGAGCAAATGAGGCAATAGCAAAAAAACAAAGCAAAGCCCTGACAATAATTATATGCAGCTTATGATGTTCTGTGTACAGTACTCTCAGTTAACCCATGGAGATTGGAAGATGCTGGATGAATGTAGTTTATGGTAGCATGAGAGTTACTATTAAAATACTACTACTTTACCACATACATACAAACACACATACAAACATACACCCTTCGAACCAATATACTCTTGATATCTGTTTCTAATCACCACATTTTTTTACTATTTAAATAAAATGGTGAATGGGGAAAAATACCTTTCTATTAATTAATTCTACTGAAAATCTACAGGCAGTTCAATGTGATGTCTAACAGAAAAATTGCTGTGTAAGCCTCCAAAGCCTTTATTGTTACAACTTGCCAATGAATTACTTAAGTGTCATTTGTTAAACTGTTTTAGTCAATAAAATCCCTTAGTTGTTTCGCAAAATGTGATCATTATTTCCAGATAATGTATATCTAATTTTCTCTTCACTTGGGTCTATCTCCATGAGCAAGACAGAGTAGCTTATTATTAATTAGCTCTTTATAGGGTATTAGCCAGAAAGGATCATGTTGCTGTAATAAGTAAAAGTTTGCAAAGATAAAATGCCCTGATTAAGGAGCAGAGCTGAATAGTAAGCATTTCCTGAAAATTGATTACAGTCCAGTAAACTGAAATTTGTTTTCCCCAAACACTGAATAAAATTTCTGAGAAAGAATGGTATTACTCATTTGTAAAGATATTGTGTTTTCCTTATTTGGTCACTTTTAATGTATTTATGGGAAGATGAAGCCATTCTTTGAACAGAGGGGCTTCCTGCATTGGTACCTTTTCTTAGCCACAGAGTTGTGGGAAGAATGACTGGATTATTTCACATTTCTAATAACACAAGTGCCATTATAACTCCTTTATCTAGGAATATCTCTCCTTAAAGTCAGCGATATTTACTTTTGTGTTCTACTCTGCACCTTGTTGTGGTGTGAAACTGGCCCTTAATTAACAGTGTGTAAGCTCCAAGAGGTTACACAGAACTAGGAGAGCCTTGAGTGTGGTCCTGGTTGTGAACTGTATCAATCCACAGTGTAACTGGAATTGTGGGGGTGGGTGTGGAGTTTTAATGCATTTTAAAATTTCAATGTTTAATGGCTAATTAACACAAAGGGCTCAATTGCTTTTCAAAAGAATATAATCTATTTTAGTGCATGTATACTGTCTTAATTTGTATTAGTTTGTATTTATTGTTAGTCACCTTGAGTCTATGTTGAGGGAAAGTGAGGATAAAAATAAAGTAAATTTTAAAAGTGCTCTAGATATTCTGGAGATACCATTCCCGCTCTTTCACCACCTTCTCTTGCTTATTTAGTAGGGACAAGGGAGAGGATCTTTTTGGTGGTTACTCCCATACTTTGGAACTCCCTCCCTAGAGATATCAGGATAGCCCCATCCTTGCTTTTAATTCCACTGGAAAAAGTCAAAACATTTTATGCCATTAGACTTTTAGAAACTGACTAAAATGTGGGTTTAATGCTGTGCTGTTTTAATGGTTGGTGAAGAGGCTTTTGATGCTTGTTATAATTTTTAATGTTTAATGTTTTACTTAAGAATGGTTTCATTGTTCTTAAATACCTATTACATTTTATTAATGTTTTTATATAATATTAGTTTTATTGTTTTAAATATGTTATTAGCTAACTTGTGTTTTGTTATCAGAAGAAAGGCAAATTATTACAAATTAATAATAATAATAATAATAATAATAATAATAATTTTATCTGACTGTCTCCATGGATCAAGGCAAAGAAGAGCAATGTCAAAATACGAGGGGTATTTTTTTAAGTAAGGTCCGTTTGAACATAAGTACACAACGAAAGTTTATTTCAAAAAAGTAAATTTATTTTCAGAAAGTACATACTTCACTCTATTTTTTGACATAGTTGCCAAGTTTGTTCAAACACTTATCATACCTCTGAACCAATTTTAAAATACCCTCTTCACGAATCCTCGCTTCAACTGAAGCCACCAAATCGTCTGTAATCAAAGAAGGGCGACCAGAGCGGTCCTCATCATAGACGTTGTCATGGCCATCTTTGAATTGTTGTACCCACTTACACACTTTGCTTTCACTCATAATAGTATCTCCGTACACTTCACAAATCTGTCGATGAATTTCTGCAGCAGGCATGTTCCTTGCTTACAAAAACCGTATCACTGAGCAAACCTCACATGCGGCGGGTGAGTTGATAGTCTTAAACATTTTTAAAGCGCAGAACAGAACCGTACAGGTTAGCTACAGAGCGGAAACTGAGCACAGTTGTTCCCGAGGCATGCCGGTACATGACGTACGCGCTCGTTGCAGTATGCGCGCGAACTACTAGTCTACAACAAAATGGACCTTACTTTAAAAATACCCCTCGTACTATATATACAAGCAGTTAAAATGCATAAGAAAAAACTTAGTTAAAGCATCAGTTTAAAAGAACATATAAAATCAGTACAAATTAAAACAATCACTACACTTAATCATAGAATCATTTATCATTACAGCTCATAATTTAAAAATAGTCTGGATAGGCCAGCCAGAAAGGACTAATCCTTAATGCTACAATGGAACCTTGACTTAAGAGCATCCTGATTTAAGAGCATTTGAATTAAGAGCCATTGCTTGGCCCAGGTTTTGCTTTCACATACAAGCTGCAATTTGAGCTAAGAACTAGTGCCAGAGGAAGCGCTAGCACCAGAGTGTAGGACTTGAGAGCTTGAAGGGAGCAGACTCGTGCCTCTTGCTTTTGTCCACTTTGGGAAATTACTGTCTGCTTTTAGAAACTTTGGATTAGTTGATTTGTGGTGTTTTTTAAAATTCCTGGTATGTTTGTTATGAAATAGGAGTATTAAGAGCAGCAGTAGCCTGTAGAATCATAATTGGCCACCCCTGCTGAAAAATGCATGCAAATTGGAAAGGGGAAGCAGAACAAGAATTGAACTGAGTGAAGCGAGTCACATTAATATCAAAACAAGTCTGTAATTTCTGAAAAATCAGAAGCAAATCTCTCATTTCTTCATTTCTTTGTTCTGACCATGCCTCACCCACATGAATTCTAAGCTCTTTGGGAATTATATAACTATTTTCAACAAACGCTAATATTGTGCTGGCTTTTGGTAACAACAGAATAGTACAATAATATCTTTATGGATCTTTTCAGAAATTGAAAACATTCAAATGTGTGCGAGGGAGTGTGCGTCTTTCTCAATTTCCCTTCTGGATGGGGTAATTTATGCATTGCATACTGAGATTGGCAAACTTAAAATGGAATGGAAATCACCAGATTTTGGTTTTATTTTGCAATTTCATGCATGAGCTGCTAACACAGAGAGCCTGGCTCCTAAAGGAACAGCTAGAGCTGGAGAAGATCATTTTTAAAAATGTTTAGAGACTATTCTACCCCTGTTTTTATGAAGGGAGAAGGTGAAGCTTAGTTTACTTTTCTTTATAAAAATGTAGTTAATGTTATGCATTTTTAAAAGAATTGTTTCTAAGAAAGAACAAAAAATATGGATGCATCATCTTTCAATCAGCATGCAATGCACTATGAATTGACAATCCGTGTGCATGTTGGCTGATATATAACTTGGTACAACTGTAGCACTAGTCATTCTGGGCCCATTCTGAAACCCATCCAGTCATGGCTGACAGGAGCAAATTCACTCAGTGAATCTATTTGGTATTTTATTACAGATGTTTAGGGAGCTGTCCAAAGTTCTGAACCAATTTAACTAAATCAGAATAGCTCCTTTAAGACCAGTTTTACAGACTTAGAGCCCTTTCCCACTACACAGCTATACTAGCACTATGATTACAATGTCTGCATCTTACGGAATTATTGGAGTTTGTAATTAGGTAGAATACTAGTGTTAAATGGCTGTGGATTGTAAGTATAGTCCTGTATAGTGCAGATTCTAGGTTTCCAAATAATAATAATAATAATAATAATAATAATAATAATAATAACACTTTATATTCTGATCTTTTCACCCCGAAGGGGACTCAGGGTGGATCACAGTACACTTACATGGCAAACATTTAATGCCAGTTTGTATAGACAATACACAGAAAGACAGAACAGAAGGAGGTGACATGGAAGGTTGGGTTTGAATCCAGGGGGTGCTGTTGCTCCATTCTCTATGATAAAGAGCTGTCAGGACTTCCTCCTTCCTTTTGGTCACCCAGCATTTTCTGATCTTTCTTCTTTATGGCGTTGTAAAAGCGGTACCTAATTTCTCTAATCACAGCTAAAGCTGTTTTCGAATTGCTTAGGTAAACAATGAGCTAGGGCTGACAGTTGGCCACTCACACTAACCCGGGGCTTTGAACTTGCAACCTTTTGGTTGATAGATCTTATCATTGCAATGATTTACCAGCTGTGCTGAATGCCACCTATTTACACAAATCTGTTAGTAACAACCTGCAGTGTTTACAATGGACTTCAGCTGGACTCCACTCCCCCCCCCCCCAAAAGGGGGAAGGAAAACCAGCCTTTACTAAGCCTTGAAAATGCTATTTTGTTATCAGTAGATGTTTTGTTGTTATGCCTGTTAAATACCTATATGCCTGGGGTCACATAAAAATTTCTTAGGTGGAAAGGGGTCACTAGTGGAAAAGTTTAAGAAGCCATATTAAATAGCAATAGAAGCTCAAGAAGAATCAAAGCTCAATATGTTACAGCATATGGAGCCCCCAGTGGTGCAGTGGGTCAAACCTCTGTGCCGGCAGGACTGAAGACTGACAGGTCACAGGTTCAAATCCGGGAAGAGGCGGATGAGCTCCCTCTATCAGCTCCAGCTCCTCATGCAGGGACATGAGAGAAGCCTCCCACAAGGATGATAAAAACATCAATTCATCTGGGCGTCCCCTGGGCAGTGTCCTTGCAGATGGCCAATTCTCTAACACCAGAAGTGACTTGCAGTTTCTCAAGTCACTCCTGACATGACAAAAATTGTTACAGCATGGAAGGGTTCTTCTTCTAGCTGGGCTAGAAGAGACCCTAGGCTAGAAGAGAGTGAGACCCTTTTAAGCAGAGATACTGTCTATTACACCATTCTTCCAAAGAGATGTTAGAAGTATTCCTCTTGGAAGGGAAACTGGAGGTGCTACGAGTATATCTTCCTTTAACCCTTCTTGCTAGGATCTCAGCCCATTTGGATTATGTTAAACATAGCCTGAATCAGACAGCGTGTGGGTGTGTGTGTGGGGGGGGAGGGGCAACAGCCTATCCACCCCATTTTGTCACTTTGCGGGGGGGGGGGGAGTAATTGAATCAGTTCATACTATTCAAGCTGAATTCAAAGTGCACAGAGCAGAGGATGGGATCTAAAGAGCCATATCTTGTCACAATAATAATAATAATTAATAAGAATAAGAATAATTTTATTTCTTACCTGCCTCTCCTCGTGGCTTGCAACAGGTTTCAGAATAATTAAAACACATAAACATTGTAAAAATAACACAAAAACACATATTAAAATGTATTTCTATAAAATATGCATATTAAAACATATTTCTATAAAAGACTTAAGAGTTTAATTTGTTCTGTGATTGTGTTCTTAACTCAAAATGTTCATATCTCAAAGCCAATTTTCCCATTGAAATGCTATTAATGCTAATTAATCAGTTCTGCTGCCCCCTGAGCACGCCCTTATTTAAAAAAAGAAAAGAAAATGTACTTTATAAATAATAAATAATGTATAAATGCACATTCACGTGGAACAATAAAAAAAGATAAACTTTAAAATGGTAGAAGCACAAAGTTGTGGCAAGGGAGCACAAAACACAAAATGGAGATGCAGAAGCACCATTTTCTTCATACTGAACTCATTCCAGCCTCCCTCCCTTCCTTGCTCCCTGTCTCGCTTCATGAAGCTAAATATACCAGGAATAAAAACCATAAAAAATCAACTAACACAAAGTTCCTCAAAATAGACAATAGCAAAGCAGATAGCAATCACCCAAAATGGACAAGAACACGAGGCATTGAGGCATGAGACACAGAGGTTGCTCCCTTGAAGCCCTGAAGTCCTGTATTCTCACACCCTTTGGCACTAGCTCTTAACTCAAAATGCTGCTCTTATGTCAAAGTGAAACCCGGGCTGATCAACAGCTCTTAACTATAACCCAATTAAGTTGGGATGCCTTAAGAAGAGATTCCACTGTACGTGTAGTTGGCTTCATCTATGGTGACTTTGTAATGTGCTGCCATTCCTTTACATGATCTACCTATGTAGTTTGCCGCCCCTCCATTGCAAGATCTAAACACAATTTGCATCCCATGCAGGTTGGAATATTGTTTAGGTAAGCTGGACAATGTGCCATCTTCTCAAATAATAGGACCATCTGGTCAAATACTCAAATAACGGGGCCTATATCAATAATGCCATCATGTCATTTCTGATTTATGGCAACCCTAAGGCAAACCTGGTCTTCAGAGTTGTAATCCAACACTTAAACTACTACAATATGCTTGACACAAGTTCTTTATTTATGCTTCAAACACAATATGTTGTAGGGCATGAAAGCCTATTGTAATTTTCTCCAAAGAGCCTGGACATTTTCATCTAGATGGTACAAGAGCAATTCAGCAATTTTCATGCCAGATTGGTGAAAAAAGTGCATATTAAGCTTTCTTCATTAATTAAAAGTGGCAAAGAGAGCAGTCGCTACCTCTGGCTTTATGAAAACAAATGCTGTTAAATGAGCTTGCAGCTTGGGACTGGGTGGGTTTGCGGATTAATAGAGCAAACATTTGCTTTTGATATTGTCTTGCTGGAGTGCTAACGAGTCCCTAATTGCTGACGGATTGTAAGAGAAAAGAAAAGTAGCTCAGCTTAATATGGGGCAGAAGAGAAGATTGGGCAAAGGACTGTAAATACACAATGGGGTACAGTGATCAGCTCGTAGGGGTCCTATGTGTGATGAGCTCATCTGATTTTCCCAGCTCCATGCAAACAAGATGTTCAGAGTCATTTATGCCAATATAATGATGCTCCTGCAATTAGATCTGTGTGCAACGAAAAGAAAATGCTGGCAAACGTTGCTGGCTACAGTCTGTAGTCCTTTCGGAACAGTAGGGAAAAAATTCTGTCAAGTCTGCAAATGCCTATTAGGAAAGCAATTTTGTTGCAGTCTGCAGTGGGCAGAGATGTCAACTAATGTAAGCTGCAGAACTGTATACATTAATGTGTTACTAACTTAATTTCTGCTTTTTCTAAATAATACTGTACTGGTCACTGGATTTATACGATTTTTATTTTGCTCCTGAGCAGTATACAAAGGTGCCAGAAATGTATTCATATGTATGTCTGGGTATTTGAGAGTTAGAGGGATGCTTTTCTACATCATAGATGTGTTGCATGTCTTCAAGTTGCTTCTGACTTATGGTAAACCTATCACGAGGTGTTCACGACAAGATTTCTACAGAGGGGATTTGCCTTTGACTTCCTCTGAAAGAGTGTGACTTGCGTAAGGTCAATCAGTAGGTTCCCTTGATGAGTGGGGATTTGAAACCTGGCCTCCATAAACCTAGTTCTACACACAAACCATTATACCATGCCAGCTCTCTAACTTCACAAATACTGAAATGGACACTGAAAGTAAGAACATGCTCCCTTGTCCCCCATAGACGATTCTTTTAAAATTCCCAAATTAACTACAGTTTTGTAAAAACAAAAGTAAACTTGACTTCATCAACTTCACAAAAATAAGAGTATTAACATATTGTTCTCATTTGCCTCCCATTATTGGTTGTTGCTTATGATGTCTGTTTTATTATTGCTTATGATGTTGGTTGAATGCTGTTTTAATTTTTATTTGCCTTTTTTTAAATTGTATGTTATTTTGGGCTTGGTCCCATGTAAGCCATCCCGAGTCCCTTTGGGAAGATGGAGGCGAGATAGAAAAATAAAGTTCTTCTTCTTCTTCTTCTATATACTAGATATTAGTGTGCACTAGTTCAAGGATATCCAGTATATAAAACTACTGTGTTTAGTCCAATTTTGGGAATAATTTCTTCTTCGTATTGTCATAAGATTTCTTACCCTATATTTTATATACTGGATATTAGTGTGCAGTAGTTCAGGGATGGGGCCCCTGGTGGCACAGTGGGTTAAACCACTGAGCTGCTGAACTTGCTGACCAGTTTAAATCCGGGGAGTGGGGTGATCTCCTGCTGTTAGCCCTAGCTTCTGCCAGCCTAGCAGTTCAAAAACATGCAAATGTGAGAACAATAGTTACTGCTTCAGCTGGAAAGTAATGACACTCTATGAAGTCATGCTGGCCACATGACCTTTGAGGTGCCTATGGACAATGGTGGTTCTTCAGCTTAGAAATGGAGGTGAGCACACACCCCTCCCCAGAGTTGGACTCGACTATACTTAATGTCAAGGGGAACTCTCTACTCTTACCTTTTTTTTAGTTCAGGGATATTGCATACAAATAAATAGTCATACTAGCAATAGAGTTTCCTGTTTCAGTGTAAAAGTTGTGCTGTTGGGAACAATTGATGGCACGTGAAAGCATGAGTAAACCAGTAGTGGGAAAAGTAGATGCAGAACAATAACAGTAAAAGAGAACTTCCATACCCCTGGCTACTTCAAAACCAGAACAAAAAGCACCACACATCATCCTAAGATAAAGCAAAAACAGTGTACTGTGCAACAGCATCATCAAGAACATTTGCTTTTCTTAGCTTTTTCATTGTTATCATATACAAACCAGCTAATCTACAGAGTTAAAACCATTGAAAATTCATTATTCATCAATTTATTAAGAGACAGAATACAGAAAATAAAAAAAATAATGTACTATGAAAAGCTCAACATGGTCAGTTCCTAAAAGCCTGGTGGAATAGAAAGGTTGTTCACTTGTTGGCAGAAGAAGAGCAGGGAGACTTAGAATGGAAACTGTAAAGTCCAAGAGCAGCTACCGAGAAGGGCCTCTTTACATATTGTTCAGATAATTTTCTAAGTTACCTTCCATTTTTCTTCAGATAATTCCTCTTATCTTTTCTAGCTTATCTGTATAGATATTAAGTTGTGACTGAATAATTTCAATAAACCCCTCCCTTGTTTTTGTTAAGAAATGTGACAGAATTTGATTTTGTTTTGAGGTGGTACAGCCTTATTTACAAGGTTAATATGCTCAATTAGGGCTTTGTGCTTACAGACAATTTATCACTGTATCTATTTACCAGAGAACAATCAATAGCTAGGATATTTCAGAACAGTGAAGTGGAAGAGTTACACACAAAGGCCTAAAAAAGAATTAATTTTACTGAGATTTCAGTAGCAACCTTTAAAAAACCCTGCAATGTGCGGACTATGAGTGCCCTTGTATTTGGGTAACAATGAAAGCTCTGACAGAAGTGCATATGAGAAGGTTTCAAACGTAAATTGCCATGGAGTTTTATCCTTATTGGTATAGTGTTACAGTAGACGTAAGCTAGATGTCATGACTTCTTTGAAGCCATGTCATAAAGGTCAACATGGGTATACACAGTTGTTGCATTTTTGCAAGGTTTACAAAAGGCAATTTGTCTGGGACAATCAAATGGGAATTCAGAGGTAGCAATAAAGGTCTATTTATGTAAGGGATTTGGTGTACAAAGGGTTTGTGGGAATGATTTATGAGCCTTTAAAAGGATGATTCTGTAGAGTTCTTCAGTTCTGACAAAGAATGTTATGTGTCAGCTAATCCTACTGTTTGTTAATAAATAAAATACCTTTTGAACATGATAAGACTCTTCACCTCATCACACAAAGGGAAATAAGTCCCTTGCTCTTCTTCTGGTTTGGAGCCTGCTGAGCGCCATCACAGTGGCTCGGCCCCATTGATGGCCAAAGTGGAGAGGAAGCATCGCAAGATTCTCCCTTGCCAACAACAAAAGGTAAATTGAGTTTTGGGTAGCTCCAATTGAGTTACTTGCAGTTTTGGCCCTTTTCTCTTGTCTGAGGGGTGCAGACAGGAGAAAACGGTGCCACACACATCTTCCGTTTCTCTGACAAAATAGAACAAAATAGAGGAGGGGGATATCAATATGATGAGGTCCTTTTTCTTGAAACAAACAAACTGGCTGACACCCTGATGCTTGGCTTATGAACAGTGGTTTTGGCGAGTTAAATCTGATTATGAAGGCCCTCTGGTGGCACAGTGGGCTAAACTGCTGAGCTGCTGAACCTGCTGACCAAAAGGTTGATGGTTTGAATCCAGGGAGAGGAGTGAGCTCCACTGTTAGCCCCAGCTTCTGCCAACCTAGCAGATCGAAAACATGCAAATGTGAGTAGATCAATAGGTACCACTTCTGTGGGAAGGTAAGGGTGCTTCATGCAGTCATGCTGGCCACATGACCTTGAAGGTGTCTATGGACAATGTTGGCTCTTTGGCTTAGAAATTGAGATGAGCACCCCCCCCCCCTCCCCCAGAGTTGGACATGACTAGACTTAATGTCTGGAAAGCCTTTATATGTACCTTTATCTGATTATGAACAGTGTTTTTGTGAGTTATGTCTAATTAATTATAGGAAATTATTTTCAATAATTATACATTTCTGCTGAAACACTGCAAAAAATTTTAAGGGACAGTCAGTTTGGTGTCAAGCCTTCTGATTGTATAACCACTGTGGTTCATACTTGCCATACCCCACTAGTGATAGTGCAGGTCCCATCTTGGCACTTTATCACACAAGGCAAGCAAACCAGCATTGCAGCAGGACTGTCACCTTTGGTGACAGTCTCTATCACATGATGCTGCATGCATCCCACTATTGGTCTCCCTCCCCCCTGATATTGTCTTGTCTGTCACTTTTAACAGGCAAAACCCAACAATAACTCCTAATCCCAAAACTTTTCTGTCACCAACCTTGGTGCAATGGGTCCTTTTTACTTCTCCGTTGATCTATTGGCTGTAACATGAAATCAGGGCATGGGATTCTCTCTTTCTCCTTCCTCTCATTATTCCTAAGCTGACCATTTTCCTTTTATTTTATATTTTGTTTTTACATCTGCCCTTATCTATTGTTTTTTTAAAATCTGGAATTGTGTCAAAAATAATAAAAAATACAGCTGGGGTTGACCAGCTGACAGTGAGACTTCTGCCCACCTACTTTCTCCCTTCTTCAGCTCTGAGAAAGCTTACCTCACAATGTCTCTATAGTAACACCCTGGCAATGGTGGGTAGGCTCTCTTTGTGATCCTTTTCTCCCTTCTCATACACGCCTATCTTTTCCAGTGACACCATAGAGAACCGCTTCGCCTAACAACAGCCTTTTCCTTATTAGGAAAAAGGTGAGATACAAATGTAAAAAAAGACATACATGCATGCATACATGCATACATGCATACATACTTTGAGATATAGATATAGATAAAGTAGTGCATGAAGGCAGTTACATGCATGTGTGGAAGTACAGTCACAAGACCACAAATTAGCAGATCACCACAATTGCACTACTGAAGAGAGATGAGATATCAAAAGTACATGACATGATCAATTATAACAGGAATGTTGTGGAATAATAGGTTTGTATGATAAAGTCCTTGTTCTCTCACAAAGTAATTGTGCCTTCCCTCAACTTACAATACACCTTCCCATAGTCTGCTCTGGTCCATTGTCTTCCCCTTGCTCCCATGGAGGTTTACTCTGACTTCTTCCAAGCCCTACATCTTTGGGAGTTGCTACTCAACATGTAGTAATTTCCCCAAATGGTGAGGAAAATATAGATCACTTGGGAAATAAAAGGTAGTAAAGGTTTCTTCTTGACATTAAATCTAGCTGTGTCTGACTCTGGGGGGTGGTGCTCATCTCCATTTCTAAGCAGAAGAGCCAGTGTTGTCTATAGACACCTCCTAGGCCATGTGGCTAGCATGACTGTATGGAGTGCCGTTACCTTCCCGCCGGAGCAATACCTATTGATTGTGGCATAATGCAAAATAAACCACTTGTAGTTCACTTATGATGAGCCCACACACTGTCTTGCCAGAAAAAAAGAAAATATGCCACACACGTGAACAGTAAAGAACAAGTAGTTTACTCTTCATCGTTCAAAACAACATATTTACAATGTGATCAGTTTCATCAACTCACATAATGTTTTTAATGAGATATTTAAAAAAGATCTTTCTTTGTCCATGTAGATAAATCCCTTCAGCAGCTCATGAAGTGAGAGCACATTCCAAACTCCGTCTCTCTCTGCATCTCTCTTCTAGGCACCTTCATAGCTCAAGCCTGAACAAAAGTGTAACAGTAACCAAAAGTCCCAGGCTCAGCCATCTCCCCGGGCATTGCCCGACCAACCAGCTTCATGCATCTTATTTTACAGTTGACACACACACATTAACTGATTCCTTACATGCTCCAACATTGATCTACTCACATTTTCATATTTTCAAACTGCTAGGTTGGCAGAAGCTGGAGCTACCAGAGGGAACTCACCCCGCTCCACAGATTCAAACCACTAACCTTTTAGCCAGCAATGTTAACCCATTATACCACTGGTGGAAATAGGACCCTTCTATCTTCTGCCCTTTCACAATATCTGTATCCAAGGAGCAAGATATATACTTTTTTCTCTTTTCCCCCTTGTATGGAATGAGTTCTGTGACAGGCATACAAAAGAATAATATGAAGATTCTTTTAAAAAAAGATAAAGAAGAGAAGAAGAAGCCTGTGATTATAGCACAATAAAATCCCTCTTCACTGTGACAGAGGCCTCAGCAATCACTGAGGCTCAGAACTTTGTCTTCAATTGTGAGCACAATTGATATTGGCATATCAGCACGTAAGTGCTGACTCATTTCTCTGAAGAGTTCCAATTCTGGTTGCATTCATCTTCAAAAATATATATTTCGGGTATGGATGGATGGTTCAGCTGCTATATGCAGACTTTGAAGAGATTGAATTCCCCCCTGAACTTAGATTTTAATCATTGCTTTGATCTGTGGCTCTGCTACAGGATCAGTTACAAATGTGTCTAGAATCTGTAAAGTTAAAATTGCACAAGAATACAGGATGTCACTTTTTTTTCCTGAGGCAGTATAAATGATGGTATTCATGAATCCGATTAAAGTTTGAGGGGCATTCCAAGAGCCTGTTGGAGCTTGCTAAAAATATCAAAATGCATTCTCCTTTTCCTCCTTCTCTGTCCCCTGTTCGATTCCTGAAGCTGGAGTAAGAGGCATGGGGCCCAAAATGAATTGGTTTTCATTTGCCATATCTCGCTGAGGGGACTCAGGGTGGCTTACAACAAAATACACAATGGCAAACATTCAATGCCAACAATAATATATAAACAAATCAATAAACAAATAAAAAACAACTCAATAAATTATAGACTGACATAAATAAACAAGACATAACATAACCCACATAATTATTAACATATTGAAACATTAAAATCTCATTTAAAATCTCTAAAACAAATAAAAAACAACTCAATAAATTATAGACTGACATAATAAACAAGACATAACATAACCCACATAATTATTAACGTATTAAAACCTTAAAATCTCATTTAAAATCTCTAAAATTAGACTAAAATTGTTGGAGGGGCGATGGTGAACAGCAGGTAAACAGAGTGGGTGCTAGCAGCTAGGTAAGGTGCATATAGATTTCCTTAAGCCTTCTCCCCTCCGTAACTTAAATTGCATTGACGTGTTTTTAATATATTTTTGAAGGAGAGGAAAGAGGAGGCCATTTTAACTCTTTCGGGAGGGAGTTTCAGAAGTGGGGAGCACTCACGGATTATGTGGATTTGATTATTAACAGATTTGATTAATAAATTGTCTCTAGAAATCTTTAGGTCCTTCAGTGTGATTTTATGATTAACTTCCCCTGCCTTCTGCTTTTACACACTTGAACTGATTCCTTGGGACTCAGTCACAATAGAGAATTATGGTGCCTGATTTCACTTCTCTGAGAACATCCTAGGGAATCCTGGAAGTTGCAGTCCAGGAAGGGCCATTTAGAATTCCCAGCCAGTGAATTTTAGATTCTATAAAATGTTGTCATGGCAGTTAAGGTGGAACTATAGTGTTATAAATCTATGATATGAATAGGCCCTAGATACTAGACATCAGACTAAAGTTTCACATCTTCTCTAAGGGAGCAAATGTGTAAGACAAAAAAACCAGGATTCTATCCAGCATATGAAAAAACATCCCCAGTGGTATTTTACAGAAGCTTTAAAAATGATTGGCTGTTGTGTAGTTCACCTTTTTTAACACTCACAAAATGGTTGGAATGACTACCCAACAGACCTAGTTAAACCTTCCCTTATCTTGCAATTTCCCTCTCCACTTCTAAACATTCACTTTCCTCTTTTCCTCTTTATGCAATCCAAAGTCATTTGTGGTATCGCTATTATACAACAGTTCCTAGATGTATTTTGATAGCAGTGTGTAAGATGGCATTGAGTTAATCCAACTCCACAGTGAAATCTAATTGCCTTCATCCTCTTTTTCCAGCCTCCCTGGCCTTAACCACTTAACTCCGGGAATGCAATAACCCCAGCTTCTGTTATATTTCCCACTTGGGGCTGAGTTTGTGTTCTTTTGTGTGTGTGTGTGTTTTGATTTGGCAACAAAAACTTTTTTTTTCATTTTGAGAGTATAAGGTGAAGGATCCTTCAGTCTCTGCAGATGCTCAGTTCAACTAATTTGATTATTATTGATAGATAGATCTATTCTCAAAAACACGAAGGGGCTCAGAATGAAAAAGAAAATGTATGTAATCACCCCTTTCCTTCATTTTTGTTTAGCTGTAATTGTCTCAAAAGGGATTCAGATTGATCAGCACAGCAAGATGTTTCCTTGGACTGTACTAATTAACAAGGATTTGGATTTTTTTTCCCTCATGGAATGAAATGGTCAGCAAATTAATGGGTTTCCTGAAGGCTCTTTGGATGAGGATTTCTATCCCAGAGTTCCTTCTTTGGAAATATATGCACCTGAAAACCTTTTATATAGCCCTTAGAAATCTTTTTATATTTTCCTTTTCAAGTAAACAAGCAAAAAAGTGGAAAACTGAAAGAGAAATTAGACACCAGAGACATGAGTGAAAATATGTAAAAAGCCCACCAATGTTTTGAAATTGGGAAATGTGGGAGAGAGAAAACTCTACATAAAATATTTTCATATTACTCATTAACTTATCTTGAATTGTCTCAAAAGGGATTCAGTGGGTAGTCAAGGATCAAGGTTGATACGCTATTGTACAACTACAATACACTGGTTGCAAAGGCAATGTATGGGGCAATGTATATCTATATGCTACTTTAATGTGCTACTGTTGATGTAAAATAAGAATTAACAACAACTGTATGTTGATCTGTTTTAGTGAGTCTGATAAATTCTGTCTTGGCAATAGCTGGCATCCAAATGGTCTGTATTGTTTACCGAGTTCTCTCATTTCTACTATGATAGAAATGCTGTAATGACAATATTGTGTGCCCAGGGCCAACAACCAGAGGTTATGGTTATATATAGTTCCAGAGCCTGAGAACATCCTTGTAAGCAATTCCCCTTCCACTCTCTCTGTAAGCTGCCTTGAGTCCCATTATTGGGGAAATGGTGGGAAATAATCATCATCCAACATTAACACATTTCTTCATATTCAGGACAGAAAGAATGTGAGAACAACTGTGACTGGCAGGTTCATGCATTTGGGCAAAAGGCTTTGAGCACTTGGTTTTGAATCCCTAGGCATTCAAATGTGTCAAAGTCTAAATCTGAGTTGCCCTGTTTTTTCCCTTGAGTTGTTATTAGCATTAAAGGATGAGTAAAACATTTTCCTCTCCATACTGCGAGCAGCTCTATCTATTAATTTTAGCTGCTACAGAAAGGGGAGAGAGACACTTGTTTCAGTTCATTTATGAAACACCAAAATTCACAAATTTCTTCATGTACATTATAATGTGGGAGAAAATGAGACCAACGGATTTTTCCGGTCTCTAGTAGATTGCAACTAATACCATCCTTGTTTTGTCCTTGTATGTCTTAAGTTCTGAATTGGTCGGGTAGGAAAACCTTGTTTGAAAGTGAAATAGAGACTCTCATCTTTGAAACAAAGAGCTTTTTACATTCCTTGCTGCCTGGGTTATTGCTTAGCCAGACAGCTTAGAGATGAAGTGTGTAGCCATCCCTATATACATGTACATAAGCACATGCATGCCTGCATGCACACTCACAAGCAAGTTTAACAGATGTCAGAATGACAAGCAGAATGAAAAGTCAAACATATGCTGCTTGTTAGGATCCCAGCATGATGTTTTTGTTTTGTTTCGGAAACACCACTTGCTTGAGTGACTCTGGACTTGCCAGATAACATGCTATTTGCAGATGAGGTTGCCACCGTTTGCATTCTTCCATTATAAGCCAGCCTTTTAAAACAAGAACACAGCTGTTCATGACAAAACCCATTTGTCAACCTATCGTACAAAGTAATATAAAGTAGGATGGAGAGGGGAGGGATATTGCCCAGTGCTTGCTAATAATAACTCAGCAATGGCCAGGCACATTTTGTGCCACGTATAGTCCATAAACATCTGCTTCTACATGAGCATGAGTAGAGGGTTACCTGTTCTCTGGTAATTAAGCTTCATTAAAATTGGTTTGTCTTTAATATGGTGGAATTAAAGTGTAGCATATTGCATCGTTACTTACTCAGTCTTCCTTATAGGACTCTGCTTTGAGGACCATTAGCTCGCAGTACATTTGTCTGAATTTAAAGCGTAACTACATTCCCTTGAAAAGACCATCTGTTCATAAAGACTATCCTTTTCATACTCCCAGCAGTAAACTTTAGAGAGCAATGGAATTAGCAGAGGAATGTATTTCAATGAAAATGTATGTGGATAGAGAATAGGTAGAGCTATTCCTATCTGAGCTTATAGAATGGGCATGTGCAGCAAAGATTATAATTATCTTCTCAGTGTTTCCCTTTAGAAGCTTTTTTTAAAAAAGTGAATATCTGGAATTTCTGGCACTTTAATGCAGATTGTCCAAATGGACAAGGAACATTTTTGGCTCTTTGTGGCTGAATATAAGGCCATTGACTAATTTTATTACTTTACTTTTGGCCAATGGAGAGGATCACTCTTGGATCATATTGACAGTTGCCCAAATTTGGCATGAATGTGCTGAGGTAAGACTAGTTCACATCAGATTTACACTAGATTAAACTGTTCAGTGTAGATGCGTCTTAACTCTTCTTTCAGAGAGTTCAAAGGAACATTATATATTCTGACTGCTAGGACAAGGGGGTAAAACATCCATGATCAGGAATTGTATTACCTCTTCTCTTTGAGTATCTCATGTCATCTCTTATAGTGTTACTGAATTTCAGAAGGCCTTTTCTTACACCTCCATTCTAATGGAAGAAATGGAGAAAATCAACACCAGAAAACCTCCAGTGAAGTATAATCCAGCACCGCAGCAAATCTTTGAACTATGCTCCAAAGTGATGAGGAGAAGCTGAACATGAGATAATATAGCAGCTAACACTGTGTAGCTCAGTGGTTCTCAACCTACAGGTCCACAGATGATTTGGCCTTCAACTCCCAGAAATCCTAACAGCTGGTAAACTGACTGGGATTTCTGGGAGTTGTAGGCCAAAACACCTGTCAACCAAGAGGTTGAGAACCACTGGTCTAGCACAATACGAAATGGCTACAAACAGAGAGGTATCTAACAGGAATGTATGAATCTGAAATATTTTTATCTGGCCTTGTAAAGGCACGGACAAGAATTGCAGATGCTATTATTAGGGCTGGGTAACCACAGAAATATTTGTTTCTAAACTCGATTCATTTTTAGGGGTCTTTTGCGTTTCGTTTGTTAAAAGAATTCCGAAAATTTTCTTTAAAAAAGTTCGAAATATACAAAATTTTGTAAATTACAAAACAATTATGAAACAATTACGAATCGATTCATTAATGGCGGACGCGATTGCACAATATGCAAAAAAGAAAAACCTCCAAATGGGACAGGGGGAACTTCTGAAGCTTCCCTCTCCCTCTGTTGTTGACTGTTGGTGTGATTATTTTTTATCACTGATAAAACAAACAACAACCCTAAAACTTGCACCAGACATACGGAAACAATTACAAAACAATTACGAAATAAATTGAAAAATTTGTTTCAATTTTTAATTGCTCCTGCGTGGCTCAATATCAGATCGTAAGCTAATTTAAATACGAATTAATAACGAATTACGAAATTAACGAACGAAACCGCCCAGCCCTAGCTATTATCACAACCATTCCCCTGGCCTTGCACCTACTGCCTCCTTAGAGTAAAGAGTCCTTGTTTATTATTTCCACCATGAGCTTATGTAACTCTGTAGAAACTCTCCTGTTGTGCAGATTACAACTGGACCATCATTCAAGAAGCACAAAAGGGATATTTATTTACATCATCACCTGATCTAAGGAAAGTCTTCTGCCTTCAAATGCATTCCACCCTTCCAGAAGGATTCCCACTTTTCTAAATTCAAGGAAACTGGTATAATTGTTATGAGGAGGAGATGTGGAAGCCTATTTTTACTTGGTCAGTTTCACTCATCTAATGTTGCCCCGATGCTATATATTTTTGTATTGCTTCTCCATGGATAGGGGAGCTTCAACTAGTTTATACTAAAACCGAATGATCCCTGATAAAGTTTTAACCTTTCTTCATTTGTAAGAACAAGACTTTGCATCCTGTCTTTTCCTTGGGTATTGAAATGAGGTGGCAGTATGTCCTACTTTACCAAGAACAACCAGTGGCAAGACACTTCAGTTGGCAACATCACAATTCCTTTACTGGAAGAAAAAATACAATCAATTCCAAGAACATGAAGTCCAGTTCTAAAAATACAAGAACATCTGTATATATAAAGTCTGTAACACCACAAGGTCACACCCTGTAAGATAATATTATGATTATTCATACATGCTGAAATATTCTGCCCTGTCTGTTCAATGACTTCTACATTGGCTACAGCATTGACTTCAGAGCTGCTGAAGAAGGCATACTGGGGAAAAATTGTTACACCATTTTGAAATGTCTTTTTTAAAATGTCACTCCAATCTGTCTTCTTCTCATTCATGTGGGAGTGTGTGCGGAAGGCTAGGGAGATTGGGAGAGACATAATGTTCTGGGAAACCCAGATGTGTAGTAAATGTGTAAGCATGTGCCTTCAAGTCACTTTTTGATGAATGATGATCCCATGAATTTCATAGGATTTTCTTGAGAAAGGAATGCTCATAGATGCCTTTGCGAGATCCCTTCTCTGTAATTTAACCTACAACATTTGGTATTTGATGGCAGTCTATTATCCAAGTGTAAATAGAGCTACATCCAAAATCTGAGCAAAATATCTCCAAATGTCTCCAAAATAAGTATAGAATATGGAAAGAGTACTAACAGAATGCACTTCACTTTATTTTCCCAATAAGAGAAGGCAGCTTAAAACAAAGGACCTCATTAGCTAATATGTTGCTTTTCTACACATAAACCCAATATGTTGTGTGTTGTGCTGCAACTCTCTTGCCATCTACTGAATAAGGGGAATAGCTCTGCCAAAGTAAATGAGAGCATCTCAGTCATTAAAAACAACATCACTTTCCTCAATGAAAGATTTAAGTGACAGCTCCGAACTGTGAAAGTTATCAGGCCTTGAACATCAATGCGACCTATGGTATGTTCTTATCAGAACGATCTGCATCTTGCTTATGGTAAGGCATCCTTGTGTCTCAGAGAGCCTGCCAAGCAATGTTTATTATTTTTGTTTTCCAATCTCCATATATTCTTCTGTAGAGGAATTTTGTGGGGGCAGATGAGCTATGAATCAATAAATAGAAAAGAGCACCATCTTGTCTGGAATTACAGCTGCTGTTCAGAGAGACAGAGTGAATTATTACAGAAGTTCAGAGCATCACTTGTAAACTGCAGTCAGAATTATGATTTAACTTTTAGATACTGTATAACAGCATGCTTGGCATGGAAACCATGCTCACTTGTTAATACGTAGGCTAGGCATACATTTCCAAAATACAGAAAGTACAGATTTCTAAAGTATTGGAGGAATAGAGAAGAGGGACATAACTCCATACAGATGTTGTGGTTGTTGCTCAAGTTAATTTGCATTAATTGCTAATTGTTTAATGCCTGACCATCTGGATGTTGATGTTCTACAACCTTTATTCCTTTCCCACTGGAAACTGGGAATCAATATCTGGAGAGACATAGATTCCTCAGCACTGGTTTATGAATACTGAAATATAAATAAAGTTATTTCAAATAACAATACAAACTTAGATTTTCATTTTGCATGCACTCTATGACTATCCATGATGCAAACCTGAATATATAAATATTGGATATTGTGCAATGAAAACTTTATTTGTATTCCGCCCTATCTCCCCGAGGGGACTCACAATTTGGCTGTTAAATTCAGAACATCATCATCATCATCACTGGAGCCCCTGGTGGCACAATGGGTTAAACCCTTGTGCTGGCAGGACTGATGACCGGCAGGTCAAAGGTTTGAATTCAGGGAGAGCACAGATAAGCTCCCTCTGTCAGCTCCAGCTCCCCATTCGGGTACATGAGAGAAACCTCCCACAAAAATGGTAAAACATCAAAACATCCAGGCATCCCCTGGGCAATGTCCTTGCAGACGGCCAATTCTCTCACACCAGAAGCGATTTTCAGTTTCTCAAGTCACTCCTGGCACCAAAAAAAAAAAAATCATAATCACCATTTATTTGTTACCTACACATGGCTTGAGGTGCGGTACAACATAGTTAAAATACATAGATGAAACATAAAACACTTGATGGCAAGCACCTCTGTCTTGTCTGGATTTATTTTTAATTTCTATTTTTTCCTCCAATTCATTACTTCCTCCAGGCATTCATTCAGAAGAGACACACTATCCTTAGCCGAGGCTCTTTGTGAAGGAGTGGAGAAATATATTTGGGTGTCATCACCTCAGATGATCTCTCCCAGTATGTAGTGTGAAATCAATACCATAATTTAACATGTCTGTTTCTCTAAATGTCTGATGTGTTAGACAAATCTGCATGCTTGGTTTCAGACATCACACTTGCTGTTGTGTGTTATATAATGTATGATCACCTTATATTAAGCACTTTGGGCAAAGGTTATGCATAGGTTATGTTCTTGTGCATAGATGGAGTCTAATGAAAGACAACTTTAAAATGCCTAATAGTAAATTAGAAGTTATAAGTGGGATTATATTCAGTGTGTATTCACTTTTGTAATGACTGAAAGCTGGTGTGACCTTTGGACTGCTCATTAGTTACAAATCTAATTCCATTTTCTCTTTAGATCTTTCTTTCTTTTTTTTAATAAGCAAAAGGATTTTAAAAAAACAATAAAATGAAACAAGAACAAAGCTAAACTGGGTAAGTATATTTTTAAAATAATAATGAAGTAAAAAAAATAATAAGCAAATTGATGGAGCATCAGTCTCATAAAATGATAGAAATGTCTTCAGTGAGAAATGAAATAAAAAAGAGAGTCAGAATTTTATGGAGCAGATGTACTTCATAGAGCAAAAAATAACTTGATAGAAAAGGCTCACAAATGAGGTAGGATATGTTTGATTGATTCCATGAGATCACAAAGCAACATAGTCCTTGTTTGGTAGTAGGTGAAAAATCACAGAGATTTAGGGCTAAAATGAAAGAGACATGGGCAGAAAGGCCCTACCTCATAACTAATGAAGAACTTAAGGGGTCCATCACTTGCTCCAGAATTATTAGAAGATAGCTTTATTAGAAGAAAACGAGGAGGAGCTGAGGAGCCTTCTAATCAAGGTGAAAGAAGAAAGCGCAAATGCCGGGTTGCAACTAAGCATAAAAAAAAAACCAAGATTATGGCAACAAGAATGATTGACAACTGGAAAATAGAGGGAGAAGATGTGGAGGCCGTGACAGACTTTGTATTTCTAGGTGCAAAGATTACTGCAGATGCAGACTGTGGCCAGGAAATCAGAAGACACTTACTTCTTGGGAGGAGAGCAATGTTCAGTCTCGATAAAATAGTAAAGAGTAGAGACATCACACTGGCAACGAAGATCCGCATAGTCAAAGCCATGGTATTCCCTGTAGTAACCTACGGATGTGAGAGCTGGACCTTAGGGAAGGCTGAGCGAAGGAAGATCGATGCTTTTGAGCTATGGTGCTGGAGGAAAGTGCTGAGAGTGCCTTGGACTGCGAGAAGATCCAACCAGTCCATCCTCCAGGAAATAAAGCCTGACTGCTCACTGGAGGGAAGGATACTAGAGACAAAGCTGAAGTACTTCGGGCACATCATGAGGAGACAGCAAAGCCTAGAGAAGACAATTATGCTGGGGAAAGTGGAAGGTAAAAGGAAGAGGGGCCGACCAAGGGCAAGATGGATGGATGGCATCCTTGAAGTGACTGGACTGACCTTGAAGGAGCTGGGGGTGGTGACAGCCAACAGGGAGCTCTGGCGTGGGCTGGTCCATGAGGTCACGAAGAGTCAGAGACGACTGAACAAATGAACAACAAAGCTTTGTTCCAGAACAGATTGTGAACAGATAGAAAATAAATTCTGAACTTGATGATTGAAATGGGATTGTGTGAAAACTAAGGGAACTTCATTCTTCTACAGTCCCCTTCTATTGACAGCATGTGATGATAGCAAAATTTACATTAACTCAGTTGAGGACCAGAGTGGTGGTTAATTTCTACAAAAGTTCAATTGTATAGATACCAGAGAGACTGGAAAATATTCTACCATGGAAATTAGGATCTAATTTGTGCAGCTTTCCTACATAATGATTTTCACTTAACCTTTCCAACCCACTGGCATTTTCATTTTACTTTCAACTGAAATTGTGGCTCTTTCCTTGAACACATGAGTGATTTTCTCACTGGAGTTAGCCTGCTCTAGAGTCCTGTTGTATTTTTGAGCAGATCCCATTCTTTGTCAATTGTGTTATTCACATAGTCTTGTGACTTCATCACAGGAGCTTTCTTGCCTGTCAAAAGATGCTTCCAGCATAGTTCACGGAAGGAGCCCACCAGATCCCATCAAACAAAATGCACAACTACTTCTGGTGGGGCTTTGTCACCAAACTGTGCTGGAAGCACCCTATGATGGAGCAAGGAGGACACAGGAGGTTTCCCGTGTCCTCGTTGCTAGCAACAAGGCTAGTGTTGGGGGGAAGCCAGGCAGCAATGAATTCCCCCCACTGCCCTATGCAATTATCATGATGTCTGGTGAATTCCCACACTGTCATCCGTTTTAAGGCACTTAATGTAATGAGTTACTTGGTCTTATTCATTGAGTTGCTTTCTTTGCCCATTTAAACATGTGTAGTCTAACTTTATTTATTTATTGAATTAACATCCTATCTTTATTTCTTCCAAAATGGAATTCATGACTTTCTCCTGGAAAGCAAAAAGGATGTAGGTTGAACTCTCATTGCCAAACACCCTAAGAGCTGATTTTCTTTAGATGACCTATAAGTGATTTCTCAAAAGCTTTGTATTGCATGTCATTTTGAACTATTCTGTAAATAGTTCTAAATTGCACCGGCACAGTTTACCTGTCCGAATGTATCTCCCTCTATGAACCTCCAAGGATGCTAAGATCATCTGGGAAGGCCCTGCTCTTGGTCTCACCACCATCATAAGCACGACTGGTGGGGACAAGAGACAGGGCCTTCTCCGTGGTGACTCCTCAGCTGTGGAACTCCCTCCCCAACAACATCAGATTGGCCTCCTTCCTTCTGATCTTTCGTAAAAAAACTTAAAACTTGGCTATGGAGTCCCTTTGAGCAATAAATTGGGATAATCTGGGAAGAGAATGTTTTAACAACCTTAATGGTCTGACCCGGACAATGTTTAAACTGGGAAATTGTTTTAAATGGACTGTTTTAAAGTGATTGTTTATAATGGTGTTATTGTGTTTAATTGTATTGTGATTTTTAATGAATTGTATCGGCACCATGGGTTTCCTGTTGTAAGCCATCTTGAGTCCCTCCCCGGAGGTGAGAAGGACAGGATATAAATGCCCTAAATAAATAGATAATAAATAACATATGAAAACCAAGTTCATGAAATGGTGAAGAAAACTGAAAATTAAAAAAGAACAAGCAGTTGAAAACTTTACTGTCCTCATATCTTGACACCTACAACCAGCAATATCTGCACTGTTAACATTCACACTATGAAGAATAACAAAGAAATATATCAAATGCTTATGGCTTTTCAATATTACAGTTCCATATCGTTGAAAAACAATGGGTGTTATAAGTTTTGTATGTTATTAGTTTAATGGTAAAACATGTTTATATGCATTATATTAATGGCTTAGTCACCTTTAACATGTGCCACAGTCTTCTCCTCTACACTGTTCTATCCAGCCAGCTTCAGTTTAAGAGCATGCAAACCTTTTACAATTGTCTGTTCTAAAGGAAAAGGGAAGGGAAATAGAAATAGTTAATGGAAGAAAAATGCTGTAATAGGAGTTTTGAATTTTAATCCTTCCAGTACCAGTCAGAAAACTAACATCCATTTTTAATTTTTCCTCCCTGAGGCAAGGACCTTGAGCAATTGTTTGCTCATCAGGCACTCTCAAGGTCAAACTCGATGGTACATTGAGCTCATCCTTAAAAGAGATGTTCCCTCAAGTGGTGAAACATGTTTGTTTGTCACAGCACATTATTGTCTTCAACTGAACATTTTGCATTAAGCCTCCTTTGTTTTGGAAAGTGTGCATGGGTTTTAATGGTAGGTGTGATTATTGAAGCATCTTTTTTTAGATAAAATCCTGTCCTCGTGAGGAAAAACATGATCATTGCATCCTCCTTACTTTATTGACACTCTATTGCATATGTGAGTTGTGGGAGGAAGAACTGAGCTCGCCACACTTTATTTATTGTATTGGGTAGAAGGAATAGAACAGACACCTCCCTTGGGATTTTTGTTGTTGTTGCAGTATCTCTCCCTCTGATTTTTAAATTCTCCACTCTCTGAGAGGGGAACAAAAAGCTGCAGCTGGTGATAGGCATTGCCAGTCCAAGAAAACAAAAATGTTGTTTCGTTATTTCTTAAAACCGGGCTATATCTACTGCAATCTCCAGCAACACTTGCATCATCTGAAGGAGTCCAAAGTGGGAATGTTTACATGCTAAGATTTGCTCTTAAAAAGCAAGGACTGATATTGGCTAGAACAGTGGTTCTCAACCAGTGGGTCCCCAGATGTTTGGGCTTTCAACTCCCAGTAATCCTAACATCTGGTAAACTGGTTGGGATTTCTGGGAACTGTAGGCCTGTATAAAAGAAAAGCAAGGACAAATCGTCCAAGTTATCCCGCAGCACTCTGGATATTCTATACCTGAGCAAAAGAGCTTCTAGCCCAGTGGTTCTCAACCTGTGAGTCCCCAGGTGTTTGGCCTACAGTTCCCAGAAATCCTAACATCTGGTAAACTGGTAGCGGAAATGGTCAATATTTAATGGTTATACCATTAAGCTGTATTTCTTGCATTGCAGAGTGATTGGCCAGTGACTGCTGGAAGAGCACTTTGGTTTTGTCAATGTTCAGTGGGAGGTCAAGTTTCTCGTATGCTTCTGCAAATGTGTTTAGGGTGGCTTGTAGGTCTTCTTCTGAATGCGCACAGACTACGTTATCTTTTCCACGACCTCCATAAGGACTTTGGTGGGAACTTAAGAGAAGACATTTTCAGTGGTTGTTCCCAGGCAAGAGAAGTTCAACTGGCAAACTTACTGTTTTTTCCAAAAGAGATAGAAGACCTTCTTTTTGCATCAAGTCTTTGAGACGTCATTTGTACAAAAGGCAGAAATGGGTTTCATTTAACATGTTGGATTTTTTAAAACACTTTTTAAACACTTTTCTTTCTTTCTTTCTTTCTTATTCTTTCTTTCTTTCTTTTCTTTCTTTTTTATTTTTTGAGTCCTGAATTGGGAGAAAAAGTGACTCTCTTTCAACATAATCAGACATTTAGATGTGATTAGAGGAGAAAAATGAAATATTGAAATACAAAGCCTACTTTTTTTCTTACATTAGGGAATATATTGTATTTATTTATGTATAAGTCCCTCTCCACGTATCACACACAAATCCAGCTGCATTCTGTCCAGCTATCCAGAGCATTCCCCCACAATAAACAAAAACAAATCAATACACCACTGAAAGATTTGATACAAAGCTCAGCATTTTAAAGCCAGCATGAAATCTGCCAGAGCGTATATCACCTTGCAAAGGACTTGATGTTCATGTCGTGAATCAATTGGAATTGAGGCAGACTCCATGGCAGCCTGCAGTCTTACTTAATCAAATGATATTTCAATTAAAATTTTGATCACCTTATGTAGTGCATCATCGTTATAAGTGCCAACTTAACAAAGGAAAAAAAGAAGGGAGGGAGAAAGAGGGAGGATTTGAAGATGTAACATTATTAATGCAACAAACATGTAGTGAACTGTCTACTAAAAAAATGAAAACATAAAATTTGTGAGATTGCTTAGTCTTTCCCCTGTAGACTCCTTCGTTGGCTATCCATTTGGGCCAGGAGCTGTTTCAAGCGTTAGGTCTTGCATTCAAGACATTTCACTCTGATCTCCCTCAGTATTTGGCAGCTTGACCAGCAAGGCATATGTCAGCTAGGAATTTAAGATGCAAAGATTTTAAAAAATTGTTCCATCAGCATGCACAGCTCTGTCAAGGCTGTGAGCCTTTCAAGATCTCACTTCACTTCTGTGGATCAGTCTTCTTTTGAACCTCTGGTTGGAAAATCTCCCTCATTTTCATAAAGCATTAAAGACTTCCTCTTTGATTTTCCGGATTAAGCTGCTGAGTTGCGCCTGAGGTTGGCTGTTGGGATGTTGGGGATTTGGTGTCTATTTATAATCTTATATTTTATTGTCTTTATCTTTGATTGTATACATTTGATGTTCCACCCTTTGGTGGATAGGGTGTTATAACTAAGATGGGGGAGCAAGTGGCAATTATTCTGTAAAACTCTGTCTCAGTGAACATTCCCAATTACATCTGAGCATATTATTATCTACAATCCACTGTTGTGGCGGTATCTTCTTTAAAAGATTCTTTTTGCAAAAAGCAGATAATAGAAAATACATTCAACGCTCATGTTTAGAGTTATTGAAAATTCATTATGATGCTTAGCAGCAGCCTTTTCTTCTGCATTCTTCTTATATATATCCTCCTTCAACTTATTTTTGACAAGGAGATTTGCAAAACAAAAAACTGCTTCAATAAATAGACTTTTTTGAAAAAGCATAACAAGAGCAAAACAAATTAATGGTTTAGGAGGCCACTGATTTATTTATTTCACTTGCACATGCTTCAGCATAGTTGCAAGCTCAGTTGTGGTAGGGCCCCAGGGAACAATGCTGGCTCCAGTTTAGATTTTGGACAATAACTAATAAAAATAATACTGAAGTGATATTATTTAAGAATTTTAAAATAATTAATTGCTCTTACTTTTAGGTATAAGCATTTTTTAGGTGCGGCTAATGTACAAGCATATCATTTGAGAACATAGAATTGCTGGACCACTCTAACAACCACCATGTCAGACAACACAGAGAAGCCATTGAAATCCTCAAGCATGTGAACAACTTCAACAGAGAGGAGGAAATGAACAAAATTTGGCTACCAGTATTTTACAAAGCTCAAAAATCAGGACAGGATATAAAGAGCAGCACACTTGTCTCAAACAGACAACAGTCCCCCCCCCCCCCCCCCGGACATTATTCTACAGATATATAAACTCCACTTGCCTGATTTCCAACACACCTCATGACCACTGAGGATGTGTGCCATCAATGTGGGTGAAACGTCAGGAGAGAATGCCTCTAGAACATGGCCATATAGCCCAAAAAAACCTACCACAACCCATATTTCTTTGGTCTTTAAGTGCCTGTAAGTAATTTCCAACTTCCATA
Source organism: Anolis sagrei (assembly GCF_037176765.1). NCBI lineage: Eukaryota > Metazoa > Chordata > Lepidosauria > Squamata > Anolidae > Anolis > Anolis sagrei. Next base: position 30,122,195 of record NC_090022.1, on the reverse strand, counting down.
AATAGTGGTTTACTTACATAAAAACTGGTTTACCATACTTTCCAACATTCACAGATTCCAAGTATTCTGAGAGAGTGGTCAAGATGTTATTAAAGAAGAACAAGAAAGCTAGGAGAGACTTTAGCAGTTTGCTTTTGTTTGAGTATACTGGGAAGGACACTATTCTAACCCCATTTCTTTCCTCTTCATTGCCGTGTTGAGTGCAAATACTTTTTTTGAACTCAGTTTGCAGCAATTGGAATAAGCAACAACAAATGGAAAGAGCAGAGAACTGAGACATTTGAAAAGCAGCTGAAAAGGTGGATAGACAGAAGATTAGTGAGGCCCATCTTTCTCAAATTTGGACAGCTAGAGAGAATGCATTAAAAAAGTTTATACTCTTTCTTTGAAATATAAGGATTTCTAGAGCGTGGATGATACATAATCATTTCTTTGCCCCTGAAATGCCTGCATGTCGACTTCTAGATTGTTTACTAGGCTGTCCAGAGGTGGTTGGTTTTATTGCCTAATATAATTCTTATTCTTCAAAATGTCAAAATGTATAAGTCAACCTAGGTGTAAAAATAAAAGGCCAAAGTGGTGCACCAGAGGTAAATGGAGGCCTGCTGGGTTAAATTGCCTCAGGCTGCAAACCAGCTCTGTGATTACATTGTGGTGTATAACAGTGACAAAACATCATGGTCACTAAAATGGGAATTGTACACTTTTAGGATAGGCAAGGCATCATGTAGCCTGCAAACGGCACCAGCCTGGAAAGTACTTTTTAAAAAATTGTACCTGATTAATATATTAGCTTTTGCAGTACATTTTTTCTCACAATTATATGGAAGATTTCATATAAGGAAACCACCATCACTATAATCATCAGTTGTCAGACATAATAAAATATCCAATGAGATTACCTTATACTTCCTTAAAAGTAAACAATAACAGTTCAAATCTCAGCAGTAACAGGTAAAAGTGTTAGTATGTTTATGTCTTTCTTCAAGTCTCCTATCAATTTATGTGGGGGTTTCTTAGGCAAGGAATCCTTGGAGGGGGTTTTCTAGCTCCTTTTTGTGGAATATAGCTTACAGCACATGACATCCATTGGTGGTCTCTGATCGAAGTTCAGTTGGCCCTCAACAGCTACAGAATCTTTATTCACAAAATCAACCAAACCTCTTGTTTTTACCAATTTATGTAAAGAACACCATTTTCCTATGCCACTGTATAAATAGGACTTGAACACCTACTAATCTTGATACCCTTTAGAAGCTGTGGGATCAAACTTAATCTTCAACCCCCTCTCCCCTGAATGGACTATACTTGGCTTCTGAGATTAATGAGATCTGAAGCCTTTGAGGTACTATTTAGATCAACAGATAAAACTGTTAACATAATTCACTCTGAAATTGAAATGATTTCTGTTTCAGAGTTTTACATTTAAACATTAGGCCACTCATATTTTCCATAAGAATCATAGAATCATAGAATCAAAGAGTTGGAAGAGACCTCATGGGCCATCCAGTCCAACCCCCTGCCAAGAAGCAGGAATATTGCATTCAAATCACCCCTGACAGATGGCCATCCAACAGATGGCCATCCTTAAAAGCCTCCAACGAAGTAGCCTCCACCACACTCCGGGGCAGAGAGTTCCACTGCTGAACGGCTCTCACAGTCAGGAAGTTCTTCCTCATGTTCAGATGGAATACTGAGAGAGGAATACTGTTAGAAAGATTCCATTCCTAGAAATGAATCTATCTATTTCACTTTTTTCCACATTATTAAAAATCTAAAATTATTTCCATTTCATTTATAGGGAATTTTGGTAAGTCCTTATTAGAACTAAACCAAACAATTTTTTTAGCCATCTGCATGGCTAAAGTTAAAAGAAATTTCTCGGTGTAGAAATTTATTTTTCATATCAGAAGTGAACCGTGAGTACAGTTGTAATGTATTTTTTATTTTAAAAACACAGATTTTTAAAACTCTGCATTATATTAAATGTTCTTTTACCAATAGCTGACCACTTTGAGTGCCTCTGGTGTTGCTGTGAGAAGGTCCCCCATTGTGCATGTGCTCTTCTCCACACTTGCATGTTGTGGACTCCACTTTGTAGCCCCATTTCTTAAGATTGGTTCTGCATCTCGTGGTGCCAGAGCTGTCTGTTCAGTACCTTCCAAGTTGCCCAGTTTTCTGTATCTCTCCAAATGGGAAAGTGTGGAAACAATGATGTATTTTCATTCTATGTTGCTGTAGAAATCTCACTTAAATAAGAGGTGGTAAACAAAATTCTGCACCACAAACTTGGAGGAATCCAGATTGAGCACTCAAAGTTATCTGCTTGGATTAAAAATGTGTCAATATACTTGTTTCCCATTGTCATTTAAAAAAGAGGAAAAAAATCTCAAATGTTTAAAGATGTTCATGGAGCTTGAAATTTTCTTATTTGAGAAATATTCTTATTTGAGAATAGAATCAAAAGCACTCCTGAAAATTCCCATCCAACCTCTATGTAAATACCTCCAAGACAGTCCTTTCCATTGTCAAAAAATTGTTACATGGATATTGCCACTGCATTTTATCTTTTTGAAAACAAAGAAAATAATATTTATCCACAGAAAAAACACACATACAAATTTTCTGTGACCCCCCCTCCCAAATCTACATTTTTTTTTTACATGGAATAAGTTCTCATGTACAGCTTTTTATGTTCAGGTTATTGTACTTTCATATGGGAATATTATGTAGCTGTACTGAAATATTATTTTTAGAAATATGCACATTTGTGTACAGAATTGGTCTTGAATGGCAAATACAATCAGACTCCATATTCACTGTAATTGGGGGCACAAGACTCCTATGCATGCTAAAAAAAACCCCACAATCACCATGAATTTAAAAAAATGACACTTTTTAAAGCTGAAAAATTCATCTCTAGAATGCTCTAGGTCTTCCAGTGCAATTCTGTAGTAGATTTCCACTGGATATTTACCCTAGAGTTGCATTGGAGGTACTGGCAATTCCTAGAAGAGAATATGTTAACCAAATCCATGAATATTCATATCTGCAGAATCAAACCCACAAATGTAGAGGGCTGCCTGTAGTCTTTCAAAGAATAGTCTTTGAAAACAGTTTGAAGACTTTTTTTGTAGCTGGAAGAATATTTCTAAAACTTCTCATTCCTTCTATCTAGAAGTAAATTAGCAAACGATTACATCCCCAAGCACAGAACAGCTGGGATCTCTTTGCAAAAAAAATTGAAAGGAATGGTGACTGAGTAGTACAGAAATGTCAGCAGAGGCAATTTCAAAGATCTGAAGTCACTGATTCATTAATCAGCTACTAGCAAGCAGCGCCTTTCACATTCTTTGCTCTCAGTCATGACTCATTACAACAAAAATACTATAGGTTTTTTTTAATGCTCACCATCTTTCTCATAATTTCTCACAGAAAATAGATGACAGTTCATTTATAAGTAGGGAGAGCACTCCTTTTAAAGTACTGCCACCAGGCATACCAAACTAGATGTTCCAAAGTTTTTCCCCTGCACTCCAAGAGACCAGGTTTTGTTGTTGCTGTTGTTTTATTTAGATCAACTGAAAACTCTTTCTGAAATTCAGGCTGAAGATAGTCTCCTTTTTCTGCCTTCAGATCACCCAGTGTAAATTTGATAAAAGTTCTATATTCCAACATCCATTTTTTTCCAGTACCACTTTACCTGTGAAAGGAGATTATTTCCTTAACTGATTTTATAGCCATGTCATTTAGCAGAACAAATATTGAACAAAGAAGCAGCTGGAGCTAATACTCAGAAAAAGGAGGGAAAGTAATAAGGAAGCCTAGTTAAAAGGCTGACACTCAAGAGAAGCAAGGGCTTTTAATAGCAAAAGAATATTTTAAAAAACAGAAGCAATATCTACAATATCTCAGTTTCTGTTTTTAAAACTTTTAACATCCTTTTCGCATAGTTCCTGCTTCTGCAAGAGTAATCCACTTGTTACAGGCCTCTGTTGTAATCATGGCATTATAGAGTTGGAAGAGATCACATGGGCCTCTAGTCTAGTCCTCTGCCATACAGGAAAAGCACAATCAAAGCACCCCTGACAGATAGCCATCCAGCCTCTGTTTAAAAGCCTCCAGCGAAGGAACTTCCAGCACACTCTGAGGCAAAGAATTCCACTCTTGAAGTTCTTTCTAATGTTTAAGTGGAATTTCCTTTCCTGTAATTTGAGCCCATTGCTCCAAGTCCTCTGCTTCAGGGAGACAGAAAACAAGCCTGCTCCCCCTTCTTTATGACAACCTTTCGAATATCTGTATCATGCCTCTTCTCAACCTTCTCTTCTTAAATCTGAACATATTTAGGTTTTCCTTTCCATTGCTTTGGTGTCCCAACATATATATATATATTTTGTTTTAAAAGAAGGAATTCTAAGCAGGAATGCACATCCTTTTTGGCCAAATTACTAAGAGTGCGCTTTTTGCTGTGACATTACATTTGGCACCAAATTCTCTCTCTCTCTCTCTCTCTCTCTCTCTCTCTCTCTCTTGGTTTCAGATATTTGAAAACTGAGGTGTGCATTAGATTCAATGACACATTAGAATCGAATAAATATGATTATTTTAGGACCCATATGCTGGTCTTTTTTTAACAGTCTCAGATATCTATAGAACTTTCCATAAGCATTGCATTTCAAGTGAGTTGATTATATTCCTTTTTTAAAAAAAGCATTCATTTTTCTAGTGACTTTACATACAAATGTGAAGCATTCTTTAACATCCAACACATTGAAACTAGATCTCTATTTTCTAAAAGTGTCAATTCCCCTGCAGGCGGTTTTCTCACCTGTCCAGCTTTTACAGCCCTATGAAGAAATAAAGAACACAATGGACTATCCTGATTTTAGTATGCAATGATATATCTTTATGCTCGACACCTCAATAGACAGTGCTATTCCCATGTAGCTATTTCAAGCTGAGGATCTTTTCAGGAAAAAGAAGAAGTGCACAGGAATTAAAAGCCAAATCAGTAAGGGCTACACACTCAAAGTCCTCCGTCTGGATGAGCAGATCTGTCATTTTCACTTTCTCCTTCATTTAATTTTTTTTTTTAAAAAAAAAGTCAAGTTCTTTCTGTCTCACATATGAAGAAGGGTATGCTTTCTAGAAAATTCATCTTTTAAAATGTATTGAATGAAGTGCTCACTTATCCCTAATTGCAACTAGAGGTCTTAGAGGTCATAGGGAAGGTGAAACTTTTGAAGAAGAACAGAACACTAATGCCTTCCTCTCTTACAGATAACAATGTGAACAAAGTTCTAGTTTCTTTAGTAAGAAAAATGTGGTGCTAAGGGGAAACAATATGCATCAACTTGTCTCATGGGTTCTATGCCCCATCTCTGAATTCAAGCCTACACATATGTATCATAACATCCAATATATCTCTTAATGGAAGGAGTGATGGTATATTACAATAGCAGTTGCACTTTCTGACTCAAAAGCATTTTTTCATTATTTTAAAAGTGTTCTCACACAGCTCGCAATCAAAAGCAATAGCCTGAACTGACCACTCAGCTTCCAGCAGTTACCCAGTAGGTGTGTGCTTTTGATCGGATCTCAGCACAGCACTTTCTAGCAGAATGCAGAAATCCATCAAAGAAGCTCAAAGTGACTTCAGGAATGCCTAAAAAATCCTCCTGTGTAAATTTCTCCTTGGATCTGGGGTCCAAATTAATTCATTTTGTTTACAGATTTTCAGTTATACCTTCCAACCCTATACACAAGCCTTTTCACTACTGATTCTCATTGAGTTGTGCTTGATGTAAATAGGAGGTCCTCACCCTGAAGCTTCCTGTTTTTTATTTGCTTAGAATTCACAAGGGGTTTTGGGACCCTCCCAAATTTTGACTCAGCCCTGAAAACTATAACCCTGGAACCTGCTCTTCACTTTTTGAGGCATTTGGCATTTAAAAACAGTAGCTGGAAGGGCTGAGCACTTAACACCATGCTGATCAATCTTAAACAGATTCTCTCATTGGTCTTTCGGGGTTGTCTGATTGATTTCTGCCTATTCCCTCTGATGTGACAGGAGATCAGACCCTGTCAATCAATGCAGATGTCAGCAGTCCTTTGCATTATGCAGAGCAGATGCTATTAGGTCAGTGCAGTCACTAGGAAAGTGTAAAACATGCCAACTGGTATCTTGATTGGTAAGCATAATACTAATGTGCTAGTCTAGTTCATGGGGAGAGAGGACTTCCTGTCATTTTCTGTCTTTAAGAGTTTGGACTACTCTTAAAACAGAAATAAACTTTCATCATTTGCTATAACTCAGTGTTGAAAATCATAAGTGTGTAGTGATGATAGCCACTGTGTGCCAGATGATAGCCACTGTGGTTGATCATTTATTGATTATTTATTGGATATTGCCTAATGTTTTCTTAAAATAAAAGTTCATATCTCAACATTTTGACCTTCTCTCACAATGACGATGTCTCTGTTCTAAATTTCCTTCTTTCGCATTTGGTTTTCATCTCCCATCTTATTTATGTCCAAAACTTATCCAACACTGACCTTGTGATGTTCCTTCTCAGGTCTTTGCATCAGCTTCTCAACTCATTTTGCATTTAACAAAACTTTCTATAGCTGTAGCTAGTCCAAATCAATCTTCTTTTTCACCTTTATCCTATTTCCATAAATGCTTCCTCACTGTGTGAGGACTGCAGTGAGCTTGCTGTTAAGACAGATGAATGGAACTGCTTATATAAAGCTTGCCTGAAGCTTTATAGAAGATGTATCCTACCTTCCTGTTTCCCCTGCTCACACTTAGGTGCTGAGCCTCAGGCACAGAATAAGATGCCAACACGAGTTTGCTTACCCGGCCAGCTGCACATATTTTGTACCCTTTAATTAAGTTGCAAGGTTTCAAATGAATTTGGCTGCTAGTGTCTCACACTCTCAGGCCATGTTCAGTTCTAGGATGGATATTAAATGGTGCGGAAACAGGGCATGACCTCACTTTGATGTCAGCTGATCTGGCAGGAGCTGTTTTTGTGTAACTCATTTAGAAAGATTGATTGTTGGTTAATTACATTAATGAACTCAACCAACATAGGTGCAGATCAAAAAAAGGAGACGCTCAGCAATCTCCTAAATAGCCATTAGGAATAAGACATCTATCTTTTCACCTGCTGGTTACAACCTCCTGCTGGGTGGCAGGGCAAACTGAATGTTAATGCTGAAGGTTAAATGACACTGGGAAATAATCATAAACAGCTTACCTTTCATCACCTCCTGCCCAGATGGAGCTTAGAACAGCAATTCAATGGACATTTGGACAGAAGTGCCACTTGAAAGGACTCCAGAATCCAGCCATTTCAGCTGGCAAGAGGAAGTATGAAATAGGCAGCCAAGACAATTCCAGCTTTTCTCCTAGAAAAGAATATTTAGATCTAAGCGGTGGAAAACCAAGATATAAACAATTATAAAATATTTTTTAGAATCAAGGATGGCATTCATACATTGTTAGCTTAGAAATTAAGTTCCAGAGATGGGCTAGTTTGTGCATTGTTTCAATACAGCATAAATATCCACTGATGAAGTTACATTACACAATTACAAAATAAACTATTAATATATTTCTATTAAAGTTTTAATATATTATAATCTTGTCATGGTCCATATTGTCAATAAATTTCTCTTTCAAAGAGAAATTGATTTCCCCCTTCTTTCATATTTATAAACCACTTACATTGCCCACTGCCCTGAAAAAAAATCCCAAAGCAGTATACACCAATGGTACAATATACATTATAACAGAGGATTGGGTAATTTTGAAGAATCTGTAGTTATTTTCAGTTGTGGGCTATTCCAAGTGTAGAAATACACATAAAATTCAGGACAGGAAAACAAAAAGTCCACTTCGTATTATTTGTTTTTTAATTTCAAAAATTGGGGCAGTGGATGGGGTTGCCTTACTATGTTACAAATCTTTTTGTTTTTTGCAGGCTTTCAAGAACTGAAACAACACTGTTGCACTAGTTTTTCTTCTGGTATTGGGGAAGTAGACAATGGGACTGGTCCATGGGAGGGTCCATAGGCGACACTTACACATCTCTGTGGAAAAACAATATGTAGGAACCATAGCTAGTTGAATCCTCTGGGTTATGTACATAACCTTAACACAGTGTACTGTGTTTCCACACCTTGTTCTGGATGTTGAAGATGAAACTATTCACTTCCTAGGGTCTTGTGGGTTTTTTCAGGCTATAGAGGCATTTCTCCTGATGTTTCGCCTGCATCTATGGCAAGCATCCTCAGAGGTAGTGAGTTCTGTTGGAATTAGGATGTTGCAATCCAGAGAAGGGAACGAGGCCCTAAGATAACTATCCACCACACTTGGCTGTGAAAAACAATCCTTTTTTATTGAAGAAAAATGGTTACAAAATAAAGGAAAAATGCAAGTCAAAAGCCACTGCAAAATCAGCAAACATGAATTTAAATGGACAAAGCAAAACCAAAAGCCTCACTGTGAAATACTGGAACCTGTTAGCAATCCACTAACCGTACTTGATATCCTAGAAATCTTCCCAAACTATGGCCAGGGAACCAGGAGAACTGCCAAGGTCTTCATCAATTCTGAAACGATGCCTGAACTGAGACAGTCAGCCCGGCGTAAGTCAATTAAAACTCAAGAATTGGTTCCGTGAACCGCCCTTCTTTTTTGAAGCCAGTATTTTTAATTCTTGAATTCGGGAGGATCGACGCAAACTGAGTGATTTACTTCTGTCTTCCCAGATTTGGCCCCATTACAGTTAACAGGTGCAGAAGGGAGGGAAAGTTCAAGGTCTCCCTCTGAAACATTCTCATGAACACTGGTACTTTCATTTTCCAAATCTACAGAAGTTCCTTCCTCACTAATTTCAGGAACATTGGCATTTTCCAAACCTACAGCAGTTTCTTCCTCACTAATTTCAGGAGCATTGGCATCAAAAGGTACATTTCCATTAGCATCAGTAAATATACTTTCATTAGCATCAGGAGGAACAAACAGAGAATCAGGTTCAAGTTCAAACTCAGGCTGAACCCCAACATAGGACAATGGGTTTATATATCTGTGGAATGGCTGGGGTGGGGCAAAGAGCTTTTCTCTGCTAGAGCTAGGTGTCCTAATTCCAACAGACCTCACTACCTCTGAGGATGCTTGCCATAGATGCAGGTGAAACGTCAGGAGAAATGCCTCTAGAATATGGCTCTATAGCCCGAAAAAACCCACAAGAACCTAGTGATTCCAGCCATGAAAGCCTTCGACAATACATATTCACTTCCTACTCCACCACAATGACTTTCAGGTTTTAGAAACTCTGTCAAAGCATTTGACTAGCTGGGTGTGCAAAGGGAGAAAAACGTGTGTTAGAAAATGCCTAATATTAAGGGATAAAAGTATTCCACATTGAGGTTACCACTTTGCTAAATGCTGTCATCTTGACTGTGGACACAATCAGAGGACACATGGTGCTACTAGAATGATTTCCCCAGATGGTTCCAAGGGCTTAATGGGCCACACTGACCATTTAATGCAGTTCAAAACTAGCTTCAAACTTTGATTGCAATATAAAAAAACTCCCCAAGTGTTGCATGAAGTACAGGCCCTAATGTGCATCCCTGCTCCGTGGTTTATGTAATCACCTTCTGAGCTTTCAACTAGTTCCAGGATTTTCTATGCACAGAGAAACCAATTCAATACTGGTTTGAAACTACATTGAATGGTCATCAATGTAGATGTGTCCTTTTTCCCAAGTTATGCAGGGCTTTATACACTGACAACAAAACACTAATCTTAATCATAAGCTCTTGAAACATGTGGTTTTACACTAAGGATAAAACCACATTTCAGAGAGCACAAAGCTCACATTCAAAATGCCATCCCCATTGAGTTCTTTTCTCCCAAACTGCAACAGCTTGTTTACCATAATGCATGTCTTAACAGAACATCATTATAATGATATCATTTCTTTCTCATTGTACATTATAGACTGCCACTAACAGGGATGGTGAGCATAGAATAGGACATGAAGTTAGTTGTAGTGACTTTGCAGGAAATAACAAAACTCCCCAAATCAGATATAAAATCCCCTCCCCAAAATGTTAGTGGCCATTCGAATTTCAAAACAAAAATGGATTTTTGCTATTTTGCCCAGAGCATTTGAATGTCACAGATTAGCTGCTTAAAGCATCCTGGCCAATCAGGAAAAGAACAAAATGTGATGTAACCAAGAAGTAAAGTATATTTTGCCTTGAAGTCTAAATAATTTTCAGTGTCTTCAGCCTTCCTTTTGAATTTCTTATATGCATCTGGCTTGCCACTCTAACAAATGGGGATCTGGACTGGAATGTATGGATATTTGGTCTGATCCAGTAAGGTGATTCTTATGTTATTATGGCTATCTTGTTCACGAAGAAAAGCACTGAACAGAACCCACTTCTACATGAGTTGCTTTTCTTCAATGGATGAGTACCCCAGTGGTAGCAGAATTAGTTGGATGGGTCCCATGCATTTCTTCATAAAGATGTAGAAACTGAATGGTTGCTTTGCTAGCCACACCAGAGTTTGACTGATGGTATGGGGTCTTCTTTTAACACAAAAGTTTTCTTCTATCAGTTTTTAAGATAGTGGTCCTGTGCCCACTTACCTGGAAAGCAACTCAAATGCACCAAGTGAGGCTTACTTCATAGTAGACTCCAGTATAAATTTCCTTTCTTACATGCCCCTTTGCAAATTTTGCAACTCTGAATGAAGTTAGAAAATGTATCTTGTATGCATAGTCATTCATTCCGTAATGGGCTGAAATTGTGAAGGGAGTATTTTGAGTAGGTAGGTGGGGTGATTGGTTTATAGTCAAAAGAGCAAGGGTGAAAATCAGAAAGGTGCAGCAAATAGAAGCTTCTATTATAGTTGGAAGCTGAGCTGAATTATGCTGTATTTTCTAGTTTCATTCCACATTTCAAGGTCAGTTAGGTCAAAATCCACATGGAAAGCAAGGCCAAGAAGTTAGCAGATGGCATCAACTGTGAGTCACCAAAGTCACAATTTTCTCTAATTCCCAGGCTCTAGCTAATTGAAGGACAAAGGGCTATGCTGTAAGAAATGAAATATGAGGGTAAACCTGCTCTGAACATTAAAGGGTTTTTGATCAACTGAAATTGATTCAGCTGAACATTTTATTTTGTTCCCATTAGATATTTGCCATCTTTTGAAATAACATAAAATATTTCTTTAGAAAAATCTGTAGCAGGCTTTTCATGGCAAAATAATTCAATTTGAAACAATCTCATTGAGCCAGCAAGAACAGTGAGATGTATGTGTATGTGTGTTCAAGTCACCTCATGACTTACAACAACCCCATGAATTCCATAGGGGTTTTTTGGCAAGAAATATTGGTTTTGCCAGTTTCTTCCTCTGGTATTCCTTGGCAGTTTTCCATCCAATACTAACAAGGGTTTGACCTGATTAACTTCCATGGACAGATAGGTCCAGTACCTTCATACTCTGCAATAAAATATATAAACTATTCATATATTTAGACAGTCTTTGTCACATTGTGCAAGAAAAACAACAACAAGTTTGATAATAACAGTAACAAAAAAGAATATATGTTCATGTCTCCAGAGCACCTTACTACCTCTTGCTACCTGGAGACATTCACCAATAACATTCTAGGACAGGAGGCAGACAAAATTAAGCAATATCTATGATTTGCTTCAAGCTTACTCTAAAATTCTTAGGAAAGGTTAGGGAATGTGTCTTCTAGCATTTAAAAATGGGGCCGCAGGCTACATTCTACGAACTGAAATTAATGAATCGATGGGTTTTTAAAACCAAATAATCCTGGGTGGTACACCCCACTCTCCATGCATCTATTATATTTTAATCTTTTTACAATGTATTTGAATATATGTATTTTACAGAAATTTGTTTTAATACATGTATTTTATTGTATATATTTTACGATGATGTGTTTTAATTGTGTTGTGCCCCACTTTGAGCAATGAGGAGGGGCAGGTAGTAAATTATTATTATTATTATTATTATTATTATTATTATTATTATTATTTGAAACACAACAAGATGAGTCCACAGCAAACAAGATCACTATGCTGGCTGTTGTAGTGGATCACACATTGGACACTTCTCAAGTGTCTAGGACTGTGTGATGTATTGGCGAATAATGCGTGCAGATCCCAATAAGGTGGCCTTCTGCAGCTGGCAATTTTGTCAGCACTGATTGTGTTTAAGTGCAGGTCGATGTCTTTAGGCACTGCACCCAGTGTGCCAATCACCACTGGGACCACCTTGACTGGCTTGTGCCAGAGTCTTTGTAGTTTGATTTTTAACTCCTCATATCATGTCAGCTTTTCCAGTTGTTTCTCTTCAATCTTGTTGTCACCAGGGATTGCAACATCGACAATCCATACTTGGTTTTTTAAACACGATTGTGAGGTCAGGAGTAATGCTCCAAAACTCTGTCTATTTGAATCCGGAAGTCCCAGAGGAGTTTGGCATGTTCATTCTCTGTAACTTTTTCTGACTTGTGATTCCACCAGTTCTTTGTCGCAGGAAGATGGTATATGTGGCACAAGTTCCAATGAATCATCTGAGCAACAGTGTTATGCCTCTGCTTGTAGTCTGTCTGCGTGATCTTCTTGCACCAGCTGAGGATGTGATCTATTATTTCATCTGCTTCCTTGCAGAGTCTACACTTGGGATCTGTTGTCGACTTTTCAATTCTGGCTTTGATGACATTTGTTCTAATGGTTTGTTCTTGGGCTGCCAGAATCAGGCCCTCCATCTCCTTTTTCAAAGTTCCATTTGTGAGCCACAGTCATGTTTTTTCTTTGTCAATTTGGCTCTCAATGTTTCCCAAGAACTGTCCACGGAGAGCCTTCTTTTGTCAGTTTTCTCTTCTGCTCTGGATTGTGTTTTTACGGTATTCACTCTTTAAGCAGTTTACTATTATTGACTTCAAGCAGTTTACTATTATTGACTTCCCTCAATGTTGGTTCTTGACTGACTTTCACATAATCTGCCAGTGCATGTTTCTCTTCTTCTACCATTTGTTTCACTTGCAGAAGCCCTCTGCCTCTTGATTTTCTGGGCAGGTAAAGTTTATCAACATCACTTCGCGGGTGTAATGAGTAGTGGATTGTCAACAGTTTTCTTGTTTTTCTGTCCAGATCATCCAGCTCTGCTTATGTTCAGTTCACAATTCCAGCAGTGTATCTAATGACGGGGATGGCCCAGCTGTTTATAGCCTTGATTGTATTTCCGCCATTTAATTTGTTATTATTATTATTATTATTATTATTATTATTATTATTACTATCATCATCATACGTTTTCTAGATTTTAATGGCTTGGTGCGCTGGAGCAGGCAGACATGAATATATATTCTTTGTTGTTACAAGTTGTTACATAATCTTAGAAGTAAACTTATGCTAGATGTGGCTCTCTTGGAGTGGTTATTTTGTGTTAGATTGGAGGCCTTGGAACTGTCTACACACATTTTGTCTGCACCGTCCAGTTGGCCCACCCAGACTGTCTTCTTATCTTCCCTGTCACTGTCACCACTGCTAGACTATCACAAAGCTCCAGGAAAGCTCCTGGACATCACAGGCATCCCATGTTTACATCAGCAGAGGCACCCACACAACCAGGAATAAGGTTGCATGGGTGCATTTGCTGATGTCAGTACAGCGATGCCACAACAACCAAGAGTTCTTTCAGAGCAGTGTGACCATCTGCAGTAATGATGACAACATGGGCCTGATCCATCCATTCCCCCCCCCCCCCCGAATTAATGAGTACAAAGAAAAAGATGGCAGCAATGACCTGTGTGGGTAGTGAACCATCTACATTAGACCTGATCATCCACATTGGACTTGATCCATATTATACCCAAAATGTGGGCTGCTCTGGAGTTTTGCCTAAACTCCAAAGCATTTCCCAGATTTCCTTAGCACAGAGCTAAGATGGGTTAATCCATTATACCTGTGTTATGAAATTGAATTTTCTGGATGTCATGTAGACATCAGGAGTGACTTCTCAGGGTGTTAAAGATTCCTTATCTTCAGAAGACAAAGGGGAGCAGAAAAGTGTTCAGGAACTGGAAGAGCAGTTAGAATGAGAAGATGAGGTTTTGCAAGTGCCCACATTTCTGGAAAGGTGAAAGGAAGCAGAGCAGAGACGTTTATCAGGTAGAATAGCTGCTAGAAACACCAAGGTAATTGGGAGCCGCCCTAGCATCTCTGTGTGGGAAATTCAAGGCTATAAATCAAAAGCAGGGACAGTAGCTTTTGCTGGTAACAAATGACTCTGATGCTGATGTCTTCAGTCAAATGGTACCTGCTTCATGTCTGCTTCTAAAGATTTAGTGATCATTGCCTATTGTCTGATGTAAGACTGCTGTTTCTTTTGGACATTATCAGAGACTTGAGTTTTGTGTCTGCATTAAGACTTCCTTGCTTTCTTTTGCATTTTCAACTGCATTTGCTGTTCTTTTGTGTTCACTGAAGTAAAGCATTTTTCTTTTACTTTCAACATCATATTAAGGCTGTTATTGAAAGGCAAATCAGGACACAGGGCACCTTTACACCTGTATTATAAGCCAGGTTAAATTGAGTTAAAAGACAGAGTAGCTAAACAACGTTTAGCAAAAATGCAGGAGGAATCAAGAGGAATCAGATTAAGGGATGGAAAACACATGCTGAAAGGGTGCCCTTCAAACCCAATTCCTCCTGAAAGAGGAATGCCTGTGTTTTCCTTCCCTCCCCCATAGTCCCCCTTGGTGCCCCCATTTCCCTCTCAACTTACCAGAGGAAGGCTCCAATGCAGACCTGGAGCCTTTTCCCCACTCTCTCCTTCCTGGAAGAACCAACAGAGGATCTTGGAGAAGGAATCCCCCTCCCCTACTCAAAGGCCTCTTTTGGCTCTTCCAAGGGAAGGGGGCAGTGGAGGAAGAAGAATGCAGGCCTCATATGGAGCCTTCTTCTGGGAAGTGGAGTGTGAAATGGGGGTACAGGAGAAAGAGACTGGCAGTGCCCTTGACCTTCTCAAATCAGCAGGGACAGTATCTGGACACAATCCCTGCAAAAGCATGGGGTTTAGGCCAGCTATGTGCCCTCAATTCCAAGAGAAAGTGGGATTTAAAATTTCAATTCCTTTTGGATTTTTGGCATGTCTGGAAGGGCCCTCAGCCACTTTGAGGTTTTGGGCTTGTTAGGCTTGAGTAAAGTTTGCTTTAGAAAAGCGGCCCAAAACTCCTGGAGGATCAAAGTTTGGGAACCACTGCTTTACATTGTGTTTTTGATGGCCAAAGCTTTCACATACTATAGACATGGGGGCCAAAAGTACATACATCTAGAGACTGAGAGTAAGAGGAATGTTTCCTCAAGGGCAATTGAGACTGAAGTACACTGTGAGGAACATTTGATCATCCAAGGAAATTGGTACTCATCCGCCACAGAAAGCAGAACCTGAATGGCCCATAGTGCTTGTTAATGATTCTCTCAAGCAATGCTGGTAAAGAAATAAAAAAAATAAACTAGAAGGAAGAGGCAGCCTTAAAATGTTTTAGTGCTTAAGGCAGACAATCAGAACACTGAATGGATGGTGCTAAAAATACCGCAATAAACCGAATAATTGACAATTTGTTGGTCTTTAAGTTATTCCTAGTCTATTAGAAAGGGCCAATCCTACCTTTGAGCATAGGCTCCTCAATAAATGAGTCATAACCTTCAGAGGATGAGCAGTGTTATTTGTTGACAGTTAATTCTCCTGGTGCTATTATTCTCTTTCCTTAGATGTAGTATTGTTGGGCTTTATTCCCTGTGTATTCTGAATCCTAAAGGGTTATGTTTTATATAGAGTAGCCTTATTGGCATGAATTCAAGTATCATTGATTTCAGGAGACCTGCTGTAGGTAAGACTAACATTGAATTCTGCCAAAAGCAATTTGTTTTGCTGATCATAGACAACACTCCTTGCCCTCTTTATCTATCCTTTAAAACAGGGGTCCTCAAACTAAGGCCTGTGGGCTTGATACGGCCCTTCAAGGTCATTTACCCGGCCCTCACTCAGGGTCAACCTAAGTCTGAAACGACTTGAAAGCACTAAAAAACAACAACAACAATCCTATCTTATCAGCCAAAAGCAGGCCCACACTTCTCATTGAAATACTAATAAGCTTATATTTGTTAAAATTGTTCTTCATTTAATTATTATATTGCTTCAAAGTGGGATTTTTTCCCCAATACAAATAAGATATGTGTGGTGTACATAGGAATTCATTCTTGCTTTTTTTCAAATTATAATCCGGCTCTCCAACAGTTTGAGGGACTGTGACCTGGTCCTCTGTTTAAAAAGTTTGAGGACCCCTGTTTTAAAAGATCTGAAAGCTGTCATATCTTTCCTCTAAGCATAGCCACCTCTTAAGTTGGTTTCTCCAACAACCATTTGAATTAATTTTTAAGTTTGGGAACATTTTGCAGCTGTTTGGGAGGGAAACTTTTTTGATGGAGAAATAATGTAGATTCTCAAATATATTTTGCACCTCAAAAGGTAGGAGAAACCAATTTTCTTATCCTAACCTTTATCTGCTTCCTCATCTTTCTCTTATCTTTGAGGTCTCTGATGTGAAGCGGAAAGCAATGCACCAGCCCAAAGCCATAATTAGCCAGTGCTTTCCCCGTAATTATTGTATTAGTATCTCTGGAGGGATGTGAAAAAACTGGCACTGTCCCTTTTCCAGGACAATTTGATAATCCTCTTAACACTTTCTCCTCCTTTTCTGTGGGTTGATAATATTTCACAGAAATTCTACTTGGTAAAATGCTCCTAAAGGGAGGCTTAAGCAATAATGCAGAGATTATGGAAATGACTCTCATTTAGCGCAAGGAGAGACATGACAAAAGCCATGGATTGCTGCAGGATGTGTGTAACTGCCCCCCTCCCCATTAAGAGCTTCATTTAAATGTTTATTCATTGAGCAATAAATGTTTATTATAATACATTTTATTGGAACATAAATTAAAGAACTGTGATTATGGAGGAAGGGAATGTTAAAGCCATGTGTGTTTATCATGGCAGAAGGTGAATACAGGAGTGGACTGTATGGGTTGGCTTGTAGCTGTGTGATTTGTCAGGTAAAGGCAAGGCTTACTAAGGTGTGCATGTACATGTGTGCATGTACATGTCCCCCTCGATGGACTGTCACCTTGTCGTGGTGAGGGGGCTTGCGCGTTCCGATGAACCTGTAGGCACAGCAACTGGAGTCGTGCACTCCCAGGAGTGGCTGCGGGGGAGGTTCCAGACCAAGCACAGTCCGAAGACCCAAAGACCTCAACGGCGGAGCAGGCGGAGGATAACATGGCACATGTTACAACGGCTGCGAAGGCGGAAGAAGGCTGCAACAGACTGAGAAGCCACGGTCATTGTGTTAAACTACATCACCAGTGGAACCTCACTCTGTGAAGTCTGTGTGTTGATCAGTTGTGCACTGACCTCCACACATTAAAAAAACCCACGCACAGGCGTCTTCCAAAGAAAATAAAAACAAACCAACCAAAGTCCCATGGCGATCAGCGAGTGGCGACGGGGGCAGGACTGTGAAATCTGGAAGCCCCTAGTCACAGACTGGCACATGGGCGGTGGGTACGGACTCAGTCGTTCTACCTCAAGGTCCGAGGCAGTTGAGTAGTTCGGCAGCTGTATCCGTGACTGAGCAGCCCTTTTTAGGACCCACTCTGCTCACCCCACACGGGGAGGGGGCTAGAAAAGGTGCCCTAAACATAGTCTGCCTCACTTATCCCTGACTGGACTGCCGCGTCCAGTGGGGTCACCACCCTGCGGCCAAAAAAGAAAAATGAACTTCAGTACGTGGAACGTACGGACTCTGATGGACAACAGCGGCAGTGAACGCCCCGAACGCAGAACTGCCATCATTGCAAGGGAGCTGGGACGCTTCAACATCGACATAGCAGCCCTTCAGGAGACCCGGAGAGCAGGAGAGGGACAGCTGAAGGAAGAAAAAGGAGGCTACACCTTCTTCTGGAAGGGACTGCCCGAAAAAGACCAAAGAATGCACGGAGTTGGCTTCGCCATCAGAAATGATCTGATGAAACATCTGCCCGAAGCACCCACTGGCATCAACGAACGACTCTCAACCCTCCGAATCGATCTTGCCAAAAACCAACGGGCAACCATCATAAGTGCCTATGCACCAACACTAGATGCTGACGAAGACATCAAGGAGAAATTCTACTGTCAGCTGGACACCGTCCTATTGGGGATACCTAAGGAGGACAAAATCATCCTCCTGGGGGACTTTAATGCAAGAGTCGGGCGAGACTTCGACCTGTGTCCAGGGACCATCGGAAAAGACGGGGTTGGAAACAGCAACTCAAATGGCATCCTGCTTCTCACCAAATGTGAGGAGCACAACCTTGTCATTACCAACATGCTCTTCCGCCAGAAAAACAAGTTCAAGACATCATGGAAGCACCCCCCGGTCAAAGCATTGGCACCTCTTAGACTATGTAATCACACGCGCCAGAGACCGCCGTGACGTGCTCCTCACAAGAGCCATGACAGGTGCTGACGACTGCTGGACTGACCACAGGCTAATTCGATCCTCGATGGCTATCAAGATCACTCCCAAGCGCAGACTCCAAGGAAGGAAGACAAGGCGCAAAATGAACACCCAAGCCCTTCAGGAGCCCTCCAGACGAGCCCATCTCCAAACAGCACTCAAGAACCATCTACCCACAGTACACCCCGAAAATGTTGAGGAACATTGGAACAAACTGAAGACCTCCATCATCCAAGCCTGCGAAGAAACTATTGGATACCAAGCCAAGAAACATCAAGACTGGTTTGATGAAAATGACATTGAGATCCAACAGCTAATTGACAAGAAAAGGAAAGCCTTCCAAGCATGGCAGAGAGACATCAACTGTGCTGCTAAGAAAAAGATCTATGCCAGTGCAAAAGCTGAGGTCCAAAGAAGGACAAGAGAGCTCAAGAACATCTGGTGGACAAAGAAGGCTGAAGAAATCCAACACCTGGCAGATACCCATAATGCTCAGGGATTTTTCAAAGCCACAAAAGTCATCTAAGGACCAAGAAACCATGGCATACAGCCTCTATGCTCATCAGATGGAACCAAACTCCTGAAGGACCAAAACTCAATTGCACTACGTTGGAAAGAACACTACCAAAGCCTCCTGAACCGCAGCTCCAATGTGGCTGAAGAGGTCCTCTCACAAATCCCACAACAACAAACCAGGGATGAGCTTGCAGCACTGCCCAGTTTGGAAGAAGTCAGCAATGCCATCAGCCAACAGAAGAATAACAAAGCCAGTGGACCAGATGGGATCCCTGCTGAAATCTTTAAAGAGGGAGGACCTGAGCTGACACACCAACTCCACCAGCTCATAGAAAAAGTGTGGGTGACCGAGAAAATCCCAGCAGACTTCAAGGATGCCACCATCATCACCCTCTTCAAAAAAGGGGAAAGAACAGACTGCGGAAACTATCGAGGTATCTCTCTTCTAACCTCTGCTGGGAAAATCCTCGCAAGAATCCTTGCAAACCGCCTTCTGCCCCTCTCAGAAGACACCCTCCCAGAATCCCAGAACGGCTTCCGCCCCTCCAGAGGAACCGTGGACATGATCTTCACTGCACGACAGCTCCAAGAAAAATGCAGGGAACAAAACCAACCTCTGTACATGGCATTCATCAACCTTGCAAAGGCATTCGACACAGTGAATCGCAGCGCTCTCTGGACCATCCTCCAAAAAATCGGGTGCCCAAGCAAATTTGTGAACATCCTGCGGCTCCTCCATGATGACATGATGGCAACAGTCTTGGACAGCAGTGGCTCCCAAAGTGACCCATTTAAAGTGGAATCCGGTGTCAAACAGGGATGTGTTATTGCCCCAACTCTATTCTCCATCTTCATCGCTATGATACTTCACCTTGTTGATGGGAAGCTTCCCACCGGAGTGGAAATAATCTATCGGACAGACGGCAAGCTATTCAACCTCAGCAGACTGAAAGCCAAAACCAAGGTTACAACAACATCTATTATAGAACTCCAGTATGCTGATGACAATGTCGTCTGTGCGCATTCAGAAGAAGATCTACAAGCCACTCTAAACACCTTTGCAGAAGCATACGAGAAGCTCGGCCTGTCATTGAACATTGAGAAAACCAAGGTGCTGTTCCAGCAGTCACCAGCCAATCCCTCTCCAATGCCAGTGATACAGCTTAATGGTGTAACATTAGAAAATGTTGATCATTTCCGCTACCTTGGCAGCCACCTCTCCACCAAAGTCAACATCGACGCCGAAATACAACACCGCCTGAGCTCTGCAAGTGCAGCATTTTCCAGAATGAAGCAGAGAGTGTTTGAGGACCGGGACATCCGTAGGGATACCAAGGTGCTTGTTTATAAAGCTATTGTCCTCCCAACCCTGCTATATGCCTGTGAGACGTGGACTGTCTACAGACGTCACATGCAGCTCCTGGAACATTTCCATCAGCGCTGCCTCCGGAAAATCCTGCAAATTTCCTGGGAAGACAAGCGGACAAACGTCAGTGTGCTGGAAGAAGCAAAGACCACCAGCATTGAAGCGATGGTCCTCCAACATCAACTCCGCTGGGCCGGCCACGTTGTCCGGATGCCTGACCACCGTCTCCCAAAGCAGTTGCTGTACTCCGAACTTAAGAACGGAAAACGGAACGTTGGTGGACAGGAAAAGAGATTTAAAGATGGGCTCAAAGCCAACCTTAAAAACTCTGGCATAGACACTGAGAACTGGGAAGCCCTGGCCCTTGAGCGCTCCAGCTGGAGGTCAGCTGTGACCAGCAGTGCTGCAGAATTTGAGGAGGCACGAGTGGAGGGTGAAAGAGTGAAACGTGCCAGGAGGAAGGCGCGTCAAGCCAACCCCGACCGGGACCACCTTCCACCTGGAAACCAATGCCCTCACTGCGGAAGAAGATGCAGAGCAAGAATAGGGCTCCACAGCCACATACGGACCCACAAGGAAATCCATAATGGAAGACCATCTTACTCGTCCAACGAGGGATTGCCTAAGTAAGTAAGTAAGCATGTACATGTGTGCCTCAGAGCATGGACAAATTACTTTTGGTTGGCCATGGCTCCCCCAAATCTCCACACCATAATAGCCAGTGATAGCCCCTTGACCCGAATGTTCCCAGCTCTCAGATTCCTGCGTATGAATCTTTAGTACAAAGATGTCTTTTTCAGGGCTTCCAGCTTAAACACAGAGCTTTGCAATCATCACCAGTGAGTACAGTCCCCTCTCTGGGCTATATGTGTGAAAGTCATTTCTGAAAGAATCTTCCTATATGCCATATTTCTCCAAATATATAAGGCCTTATATTAATTTTTATCCCAAAAGGTGCATTAGGACTTATTTTCAGAGGATGTCTTATTTCTTCATGTAGAACAATCTACAATTATTCTATTCATGTATAAAAATCTGCATTTATTCATGTATGCAAATCTACATTTATTGAAATACAATCATGTTGTCTTCTGTAACATCATCCCTCAGCCCTGACCACTGGCCATACCAGCTAAGTTTGCAGTCTTTTCAGGCACACCTGCCAATCTATCTTTTGTTGTTGTAGCAAGTGCAGATATTCAGCATTTTGATCCACTGTGACCACATATTTACGAATCCTTCCAGATGTTATTTGACTACAGTTCCCAGCATTCCTCACTGATGATAGTGGCAACTTCCCTTAGTCTTAAGCTCCTCTTTTGCAGAGATCAAAAGAAGGAAGGGCTCTATGTGTGGTCCCATTTCCTGTTGTCTCTTACTGCTATCTGTGAAGTGGCTAACTATACCAAATGCTGATGCAGAACAGAAATTCATCAAGAAGACTTTCTGCTTCTTCCTGTATGCTATATGTGGAATTGTAAATTGGGAAGAAAGGTGCATAGGACAACATATTTGACTTTTCCAAAATTGTCAACACCATGTCAGTGATGCTTTTTGCATTCCTAACTGGCAAGAAGTTTGCTATATTATTCCCTACAGAGTCATATTAAATGAAATCTTCCATATAGATCAAGCATTCTCTACAGAACAAGTGCAATCATATAATCAGAAATAACAAATGGATGTGCTATGAGAAAGAGGGAGTAACAAATTACCCTATTTGTCATGTTAATATTCCCAATCTCCATCTAAACACATTTGTCATGCCTTTTTGAAGAAGCTTCTTTTTTCTCAATTTCTTGTATTGGGTTTGCTCCTTTTAAATTCACTTTCCCATAAAATTCGACAACAGAAGAATATGGTGGCACTGAGCAAAGTCAGCCCTATGATCTGCCGGGGAGACCCTCCTCTCACTCCCACCACCATCACAAGCACGGTTGATGGAGATGAGGGAGAGGGCGTTCTCGGTGGCAGCCCCTCAACTTTGGAACACCCTCCCAGGGAAATTAGGCAAACCCCCATACTGTCCTCCTTTTACAGGGATTTGAAAACCTGGATGTTTCATCTAGCATTTGAGAACAGCTAGTCCCTAGTTATAAATGTCCAGCCCATAGGTCACTGGATATATTTCATTGTACTTCATCAAATACCCCAATCCTATGGTACGCTGTTTTGCACAATCCCTTTTTACCTGGTCATGTCTATTGTATTACAGGTTATTGGTTTTGTTGAGCATTGTTTTGAGTTTCAAGGTTGCTGTTTGATATTCTTATGTTTTATTTAATTGTGTTTTTATCTGGATTGTTGTATTTTACTATGCTTTTATTTTAATTGTGTTTTGGCTTTAATGGATTGTTTTTCTTTTATGTTTTGTGGGCATTTTTACCCATGTGTAAGCCGCCCCGTGTCTCTGGGGTACGGGTATAAGAATAAAGTTGTTGTTGTTGTTGCTGCTGCTGCTGCTGCTGTTATCTATTAGGTAGGGATGGACAGTCTGTGATCCTTCCTGATGCTGGCAAGATGCTTTTCTACCATCCCTCCTCATTCAAAAGACTGATGGGGGCTGATAGGGAATAATGTTCAACAATGTATGGAGTTGCCCATCTCTGAACAGTGTTTCTTTTTTTCTCAACAGCTTTTGGTACCTCCTTGAATGTAAAGCCATACTATTTATCTATCATCTGTTGTTGATTGGTCCATTGGTTATTCTGTCCATTATCCATCCATCCATCCATCCCTCCTCCACCATCCCTCTCTCCATCATCCATCATTCCTCCATCCATCAATCCATGCACACGCAAACACTAGCTGTGCTGCTCTCCTGAATTTGAAAATCAACAGCCATAATATTCAATGAGTTATTGGTACTATCCCTCATCACATGGGTACTCTGCCAACATGGGAAGCTTCCCATGTTGTATTGGATCAACGGGGGGGGGGGGGGTAGTTGGGTGGCTCGTGCTTCCCCCTGTGGGATAGGGTGATGGGTAAGTTGGAGTGTCCCCCTGGCTCTGACAGGTACTGCCAGAATTACCACGATGTGTGTGAGTCAGAGATTGAGAGTTATTTTACATAGCAGTGTTGACATGAAAGAGAATTCTACAATGACTTTTTTCTCTATTGCCAAGGCTGAATTGCTTTGAGTTGAGTGCATGATTACATCCCTTTTTGAAAATGGGTCTTGTTGAATGGAAACAACTGAAGCAAGAACAAAGGGCCTCCTTGCAGGTTGCTAAATTGGAAAGCAAATTAGAAAGAGGCAGAAGTTTGCTTTTCCCAGATGTTTGTCTCAGCATGGCACCCATGACTCCACAATGATGCCCCCCACCCTTATTTTCTAAATCAAAACAAAAGCAACCACTTGCAATGTAATTGTCTCTTGCTGTTCCTGTGCAGTTCCATTATTGGAACAGTAGGGAGAATTCAGCTTACTATATATGTTCTGTTCATAACCTTAAAACAACAACAATGAAATTGTCTGTCCCTTGCCATCAAGTGCCTGCTGTTCTTATTGATGGAGGGCATAGTGATCCCAAGCAGAAAAACAGAAGGGTTTTGTATATTTAAAAAACAACAGCAACAACAACAATACACACACACAACCCATTTGTTGTTTAAATAAAATGTATGGATTTTGTCACACCACATTGCATTCTATAAAATTGTAATGTGAATACTAAAGGTGAACAAACCATGAAAGTGTCCTTGCAAGTTCTAAGAGATCCATATGCCAAGGTAAATGTTTTGCCATTTAAACCATAAAGTTGTGCATGACATTTCTGTTTCTCCTTACAAAGCTGGCTTGGGGGAGCATCCTTAGTCAATGAAATCATATAATCACTGATTACATAAAAATTGGTTGTCTCTCATTGCTAAGATCAGCCGTAAATGCATACTGTGATGACAGCTTATTGAGGACCATAAGATATGCCAGATAAGACCCTTTGTTTGTTTAAAAGCACATCTACAATCATCAGGCTCCATAGCATTTTAATAAAAATCCAGGAGGAAATCAGATTCTAAATTAGGGGGGGGGGGATACATGTATCTTGATTGCCAAATATAGGCTGGTATACTTGTGATAATATGCTTCATTGTAAAGCAACTTAGGGTGGCACAAATTTGCCTTATACCATTATGAAACATTTGTATTATCAGAAATGTATCTACACCATTGGGACCATTGGCCAAGTGGAGCTAGCAGTGTGGATGCTGTGTGATGATTCAGTCACACAACATGCAGAGATACACAACATACCCCATTGCACAATGGGAACCCCTGTTATACAACAGGTCAACTTGCGTGGTGCCCCATTTTGCATTGTCACAATTCACTGGCATGGGTTCATATTGTGTAAACAGTGCAACTTCAGTATCAGAAAGTTATGCTGTGATGATGATCATAGCCTCTGATACAGGATCATCATCACAGTTTGAAGCTTCCCCTTTTTACATGCTTTATTCTATGATTTACATAGAATGCCAAATAATTACACACTGCGCTAAATTACCATCTGGCCATTAGAATTTTTGTTTGCTGATATGCACGCCTTGGAACCATAAATGAAACCTCTTTTTAAAAAAGAAGAAAAGAAAGAAAACTTGAAATGTATAAGACACTGAAATCTATGGGAAATGAAGACCCAAGAGCTCAGTGATGTGGAAATGGGTTTCAAATATAATTTCTAGTTTGTTCCTGTTCTTCTAGGAATGGTTAAACATGAGAGCCCTTGTTAAGGCTAAATTTAATATATTTAGACCCAAAAGGCATTTTAGGGATTTAGATTTGTGCAATCTGGGTAAACCTTGACCTGTTTTGTTTCCCGGCTTTCGGTGAGGTCCCCAATCAGTGTTTTGCGAGCTTCCTAAAATCAGGAGGTAGATATCTGTTTTCGCTCTGGGGTGCCAAAAGATCTGTTTTCTATCAGCCCATTTTTTTTGGGGGGGGGAGGGGCTTCCCAGGCTTTTCTTCCTGTCATTTTAGGCATTTGAGGTATTCCTACTCTAAAGGAGAGGCGCTAACCTGCAGGTAGGCACAAGCTTTAAGGAGGCTTCTTATCAGTTTCTCTCCTCTAGGTGTGAGGTGCTCAGTTGCAGGCAGGTGCACATGTGTTCTGGGCCTGCACACCACATACACACACTTTCCAAGGCAAGGAGAAAAGTTCTGTTTCTTACTGTAGAGGAGGCACTTGGCTGCAGGCAGGTGTGCATGCTTTCTGGGCCTGCATGCCATACACATTCTCTTTCCAAGGCAAAGAGTGTGCTCATGAAAAGTAGGCGAAGATTGACTTCCACTTGCTTTTGTATTCAGCTGATTTTTGTTCCAGGAGGGGGTTTCCCATGACATGCTCATGAAGATAGAGAAAGTAACAAAGGAACGGATGTAACAAAGGAAAATGGATCCACACACAACTCATGTTGGGCATAAAACACACACACAAAAAATTACAAATCCATTCTCTCATGATTAGTTTTTAGGACTGACCAAAAGACACAAAATACATTCCATTTGAGAGTCAGCATTGTGTATTGGTTTGAGCACTGGACTAAGGCTTTAAAGATGGACAATAGGATAGGTATTGTATTCTCCCTTCCCCTGTTTCTTTTATTTCTTTGTGTTTTACAACAAGATTCATGCATGAAGCAATTAAAATCCTCATCATAGAAAAGAAAAATAAAAGCACACTGTAGTTCACATTCAGGAGTAGCCATGTTGGCTTGGCATCGTTATCATCATCATAAAAAAATCCACAAAAGAGTGATACTGCCAGACCAACTGTCTGTGATTTTGACATCACTTTTCTTTTCTTCTCCTGTATGGTTTTTAACATCTTTTTGCCTGACAAAGAAGCATCCAATGAAGCTTCAAAAGCTTTCATAGAGTGTTTTGTGCCTTTTAGTTGGCCTATAAGGGTAGCACTCTCTTGTGGATTTTATTTTATTTTGTGGTTGACATAGAAATATATAGGCTTAATTGTTCAGTAACATTTCTGCCTGCTAATATACATTGTAGTGTTGTAGAAAAATTACCACAGGGATGAAATGTCTTCTCAAAAGTAGATGTTTGATGACTACTTCTTTCTAATCAAAATGTATGTCATTTATCACCATTCATTTCTATCATAGTACCTTATTTCAATTCTCACTATGTGAGAGGACATATAAAGGGGCAATGCTACTGAATTACTTACTTCACCCACTTAAAAGGATGTGCATTTCCAGTACCTTTAATAAAGTGAGATGGGAGTCCATTACATGCTTATGTGATATATGAGTGTATAAATATGAATATGTATCCAGCTTTGATGTGTGATTTGTGCATTTGTACAATCTATGATGACAAGACTATGAGAAAAAATGGCAAATTATGTAACTTGAAGATGTAACCTGATAAGACATTGAAATACTGGTGGAAGCACATCCTTGGAGGATCTTTAAATAAAGCAAACCATCAATAATGCATTGATGGTATGAAAGCACAACTGGCACTGAATTTGAACTGGCTGATGTGATAATCTGCTTTGGTTTATGGACATGAAATGGAAACCAGCACTTCTTGCGTGGGCTTCACACATGACTAATGCAGCAATCCTCTATACGGTTAAGGTGCTTAAATCTAATTTTCTCTATATCTGACAGAGTGCAAAATTTTAGCTTAATTCTGGGAATTAAAACACTGATGGAAATCCATAAATTTTTTTTGCCAGAGTTGAGGAAAGCTTTATATTTGACAAAAATATCCAAACCTGCCCAGTCAATATGAACCAGTTGTCATGTTGGGAGTAATAGTCTCTGATTGTTGTTTGCTACTCCTTTGTATGGCACTGTTTCTTTATCTTCTTAGTTTTCCTCAACATACCCTTAATTTTCCAAGTGAGTGTGCAAATGAGGGCCCAGTGGTGCCAATGAATTCTTTTAAGCTTGCACTGTGGTTTTGAGCAATATATCATCAGGGCAATGATGCTGGGATGATGCATTGCCCTAATACATCATAAGAGCACTATCGCTCTTGTGATGTATTAGTATAATACACTATCAGAACACTATCACTGATGTATTACTTGAAAGAATCATTTTTAACCTTAAACATAACTGTCTTTAGTTTCTCCTGTAAACAAGACAGCAGTAACAACAAGAACAACAATGAATTGTAGGATGCCGTGTTACAGCCCAAGAGAGCTGTCTGCAGAATTACATTCACCCCGACTGAGGCTGGATCTACACTGCCATGTACAATCCCAGAATCTGATCCCAGATTATCTGCCTATCCAGATTATCTGGCAATGTAGACTCATATAATACATTTCAAAACAGATAATGTGGGATCAGATCCTGGGATATAGGGCAGTGTAGATCAAGCCTGAGATTTCTTTGTATTCTGGTGAGTGAATAGTCTTCCTAAACTAAACCTTTGACAATTACGGTTTTGCATTAGATGTATGATGAGAAATCTGTCTGTGCCCCTGCATTTAACTACAACAGTAAGGTCTCATTTGCTAAGAACAAACATGGTATCAAAACTAGTTTCCAAATTGCTGTCTACAAATAGGTCCAGATGAACCTTAAACTACTCAATAAGGCCATTGCCCAACCCACTGAAATTCAAGTATATCCCCTGCTCCAGAAACTTTGGATATCAGGATTTATACCCAAAAAACTCAAGCATTCTTTTCCTTTCTACACCCATGATGTTCTTAAATACAGCCTTTTTCCTCAGCACTACACTTAGGAGTGGTAAGATACACACAATCTGCTTCATTGAAGGTTTTTAAAGGTTTTATCATAAAATATTGTGTGTATTTCTGAAATATGCACAAACCCACTTTAGTCAACAGGGTTCTGTCTCAGTTAATGCAACATCAGTTGATCCATTGGGAATTTTTTTGGGGGGAAAGGTGGGCTTTTTAAAAAAATAAATAAATAAAAGAATGAATAAACATTGAACACGGGTATTAAAATTTCTAATCTTTTAGAGCATTCCAACAGGAAGATGTTATATATCTAATTATGTGTGTGGAGATATATATCTTTTATGAGATATTTGGTGGGAAGATACATTTCTTTTTCATATCTGAATATTAGCAGAATAGATATGTAAGGCTAACCTGTTCAAAACCATATACAGATTAACAGGGAGAGTAGTTACATTAAGGTCAATTGTACTGGGCATGCAGAGTGAGGCAGCAGCTTCAAGCAGTGGATTTGTGGGTTTTACAAATTCTTAGTTATTAATCTTATGTAATCTGGATAAACTGTGGTCTGTTATGGTGTCCAGAATTTCAGGGGGGAGGATCCCAGTCCGTTTTTTGGGAGCCTCCCAAATTACAGAAATCCATTTTTGATCTGGCAAGCCAAAATATTTGTTTTCTATCTGGCCCATTATGGGGGGGGGGGGGGGGACTTCCCAGACTTCCCTTCTTGTCATTTTAGGCATCGTTGTCTTTATATCCTTCATTAAGACCTGGATTAAAAGCATCACAATTAAGATACCACTCTTTCTGCGATCCTTTCCCTTCTGTCTGTGGAGGAGACTGGGTTTAATACTTCATTAAAGCTGTTTCTGCTTCAGAAGAGACAGGCACATGTGCTGCACTCTCTCCCTGCAGTACACAGCTTTCCAAGGCATTTTAAGGAGACTTCTCCATTTCCCAGGGAAGGAAGAGTGAGCAACCTGAAACTATCCTAACTTTAAAATGCCCTCTCTTTTATCTTGACTGGCAGGCCCTGGAGTACTGCTTTTCCCCCACCTTGAGCTTTTCCTTCTAGCAGCTGCCTCCACTCGTAACTGAAGGTAGTTGGTTTTCAACAGCCACTGTTCTGTTGTGGCTGGAAAAAAACATGGAGGATGTGCCCTTGCAGTTACAGTCATCCGAATAAGCCTAACCAGCCTGATTAGCCAAAGGGAACTGGCCAAATCAAATCTGTGCACAAGCCTATTAGTTATCCAATTTGTATACATTTATGGAGGAAGTATTTCTGTCTCAATTGCTTAAATAACTTATCATTTCTAGAGATAATGCATCTTGGGGTGCAATTAACTATTCTGCATCAGGTAGGAAAATACCTTTGACTGTCTTTCTGCATATAAAGAAACTCTAAGAGATAATTGGCAAGCAACCGTTGGAAAAATATGTTGAACAAAGTAGATCTTGGTGTATACTTATAATTTCATTAAAACTCTAGTCCACACATTTTTCTCTAATACTCCATGCTATCCTCCTTATTTAAATTGGTTTGTTGACAACCAGGTTGAACAATTGTTACACTTGTCACTTTTAAAGACTTGACAGTCAACTGTCTGATAATCTGTCATTTCAATGAAAAATAAAATTTAGATTGACAACTTCTAATATTTCAACAAAGCTTCTTAACATCCTCTCAGACTGTCACATGTCTATACAGCTTCCCTTGCTTTTCCTTTTCTGTGTTCTTCTGATGAAAAAAAGTAATGTCACTTTTCGATAACAGAAATAAAGTGATCTTTATTACAAATGCATTTCAAATACACTCAAATACATTTGCATAATGTTTTTATAAGCTGCTCAGGTGATTTGGGGTTTTAAGGTAGGGGTGGAAATTATGTGGTTCTATACATGTTGTTGGATTACAACTCTTAGCATTAATTACTATTCTTAACCTGAATACAGAAAATGTCTGTGGCTTTCCAACATCAGATGGAGTGCCATATGATCCACACTTCATTTGGGGATAAGATTAAGAAAACCTAAGACCTTTTTTGCATGAATCCACTATTCCATTGCAGTTCCATTGTTACTGATTGCACATACATACTGAGATGGGCACATTCAATATCACACTTCTCTTCATTTGTGCAGTTTCACCAATTCAGCCATTCATGGTCTTATGGTTGTACTTCTGCAATTCTGTGTACCCTTGTTACCTTACCTTTCCACACTTCTGCTGTTCTATAAGTTTTTTCTAAATTTTAATTTTAATTTTTGAAAGCAATTTTGCAATTTCAGCTTTGAAAAACAACAAATAAACTAGACTGGTGAAGAAGAAATATTTGTTCAGCATATGTGAATCTTTTAACTCACTAGTTATGATAAAGGGGAGGGGGTGTTTATTGTAAGTTTTAGGAATTTAGAAAAAGTTACTAAAATAGGAAGGTTTATAGAAATATAAATAGTATTTAAAGATTAAAAAGATATAAAAATCAACATACAGCGAGTGTGAGGTTTATAGACTACTATTGTCTATGTTTGTTTATTAGTATTGTTCTTTTTATGTAGATTTCTGTCCCTATCTGTTTCATTTCCTTAATTACATTTTGTTATCTGCAGTAGGCTTTCAGTAGTAGAGTAATATTAGTAGTGGTTAGAATTCATATAAAAAGTCTTTTTTTAAAAAAAAATCAAAACTTGCAATTAGTATAAACCTGCTTTTGTATGTGCGTGTGGATTTTTGTCTTTAAATAACAAACATTAGGGGGAAAGAAAAACAAAAAAGGCAAATAACTGTAAAACAGAAAATAAATAGAAGCCAGAAAGCTTTGGAAAAGTGAGAGGGAGAGGAGAATCCCACTTTCTGATATACTGCCAGCATCCTGGCACAGAGTTGGAATGGACCTTTTTGCACCAAGGCTGGTGAGGGGAATATTTTGGGATTGGGAATCAGTAATGTGTTTTGTCCATCAATAGTGTGGGCCAGGATAATTACAGGGAGAATAGAGACCAGCAGTGGGGTGCATATGGTACCATGCAAAAGGAACCATCACCAAACATGACATTCCAGCTTCAATCATGATTTGGCTACCTCATGAGACAAAGTCATAAGCACATTCTAAAATTGTCATAAAAAACAGCAAAACATATCATTAGAATGTGTCATATTTGGTATAATTTCATTTTGTTTTTTGTTTTTTAGCATGTCCATGTCCATATACTTCCCAGGAGAGCTGGTGATTTCAGCAGAAATGACAACATCTATGATGAGGTATGTTGGAACTCAAAAGATGTATCATTTAATTATTTTGGTGGCCGGTGATGTTATTTTTTCTGGATAAAATTCAATCTAGTTTGTACCAAATACAGTATGTTTGGCATTCTCTGTTTTTAAAAAGTGTCTGCAAATAATCTTGGTTTTGTTCTTTAGAAGTTTCATTAACTCCTTATGATCAGTAGGATAAAATTCTGTTTGTTGTCAGGAATTAATAGCGTATCTTGCAAATATTCCTTTTTAGTAAGGATAGTCTCAATTAATGCTGTGTCATCTAACTTTCCAGCTGGTTTTTAACAGTCTCATTTTCTGTCTCTAATTCCTACTTTCATCATTTGCCCTTAACTGACTTCAGTTCCTTAATTTGAAGTGAAATAGATTGGACTCAAATTTCTCAGATGGGAAAGAAGAGAGGAAGGCATGACATGTTGCCCTTCCCAGGAAACAGAGGAAAAGGAAAATGCCTCTCTGAGCTTGCATGATTGTCCTTAATCATGTTTGGTATATTGACCACACTTTGATGTTACTTGACCATACTTGTACTCATTTTCTTCTGTGATGTAATATAGTAACGCACTGTGCTCATTGTAATCAGGAATCAAATTTCAATACATAAAGAGTGATTTCAAAAGAAAAAAAATCCTTAAGATCATTCAGGATTCACTTTTTTACATTCTTGAAGCACCAAAATGGCATTCTTAGGACATTTGGAAAATGGATGGGGAGAATCAACTACTTTCTCTTAGAAGAAGTGAGCCATTTATGTTGTCAATTAGATTCAGTGAGAAAGAATGTGCTCAGAGTCTGGGATAGATAATGTCTCTGCAGAATGGTTTTGTGTTTTGGGACCTAGAAGCGTAAGAGCAAAGATAGTCACCCATTGGTGATCTCATCAGATCTTTACAATGGTAGGACACAAAGGATTGCTCACAGTATTACTGTAAAATGTGTCATCCCTTTCACTCTGTGGACATTCCAGAGAGGCCAGTTTGCCTCTTGAAAGAGAGATTCTCAGAAGAACATTAGTTTTCCTTCCCAACTAAAACGTTATTATCACAGATGCTGTGTACCTGTGATGTTCCGAATGACACTTTTTTCTCGTATGTCCTCCCAATCTTTTGGCAAGATAGAGTGTCCAATATCCACTGCCCATTTGATCATATTGTCTTTTATCAGTTCTGTCTCAGTATCTCATTCCAGAAGTTTCTAGTCTAATATATGTATTAGTTAAAATACTCAAGATTCACCAATATAACTGAAAATTGGTATGTTCTTCCACTGGAACTTAACACCACAACAGCTAGCTAAATATTATAAGAATTTAAATAATAGTTGCTGGAAGTGCGGTGAGCAAATAGGTTCATACTACCATGCCTGGTGGACCTATAAAGTGGTAAAGAAGATCTGGAAAGATATAATACTAATATACAAAATATTCTAAAGATTAAGTTTAACCTAAAACCAGAATATTATTTGTTAAATCTGATAGACTTCAATTTGGGGAAAAATAATGATAAGTTATTATATTACTTGATAGCAGCTGCTAGAACTGCCCTGGCACGTAGATGGAAGGACAGCGAGCTTCCAACCTTGGAGGCATGGATTACTAAAATAAGGGAGTATATGGACAGTGACTTTCTATTATTCCTGACCTATGACCAAAATAAAAAGAATAAAACAGACTGGCTACCATTGAGAAGATACCTCAAGGAAAAGAAAATAATACAGATTCATTAAATTAAGAAATAGGGAGAAGAAAAGCAGAAAGAAAGCGGCATGACAAAGAGAAAGAAAAAGAATCTTTTAGCTATTCCCTATGGAATGGACTGGAAGTCTTTTAATCATCCCCCTTTTCTTTTCTTTTCTTCTTCTTCCTTTTCTTCCCTATCCCAATCCATTTCCAATATCTCTGCACCTCCCCCACTTAACCTCCCACTCCCTCTCCACTTCACACCTTATCCCTTCCCATGATTGTAAAATTTCCACAATAAAGATTTTTTTTTTGAAAATGCACTTTTATAATAAAGCTTAGCTGCTTATAAAGGAGTTACTCTTGTTGGATATCACAGACCTCTTCTTCTCCTCAGAGCTGGAAATTGGGTTTTTTTAAGAGACCACATTTAGGGGTACAGGGTGTCCTCTCCACAAAACTGAAAAAAAACCTTTAAAACAAATAACACTTGCAAATGCTAGAAAAATGCATCTCTCAGCAATTGTAAATACTCCAACGAGTTGACCATAGAGTCATGCTGGGCGACCTACAAATATCTAGTGACATTTTTTGGGTCACATATAGGGCAGCAGTGGAAGTAAACAAAGCAATGAAATGTGTGAATGCTTCACTCACAAATTTGGAGGAACAACTGTGGTTTCCCAGAAACCCTCAGCTAGAAAGGTACTGGTCATATTTGCTGAGGGATTTTTGGAGCTGGAGTCTAAACAAGTACATTTTCCTGAGCCATTGTTAACAAGTCCAAATTTTAGAAAAAAAGACAAAAATCATGGTGGACACCTGTGGCTTTGTGGTTGTAAAAGATCTTGGTAAAGAAGAAGGTCAAATACAAACTCTAGGCTTAATGTCATTACTATTGCTGAGCATTTTCCATATTATACATGGAATAAAAGCTCATCCTTTCCCAAGTATGAATTATTCAGTGTAAAACTTTTAAACCAGCAATGGTATTCAGCATGCAGCGTCTGCCTCTTTCCCCCTGACATTCAGAGACACAGCAAGAAAATCACTTAGGGAAAGATATTTTGACTTAGCGATCTTATTCAGCGCATTATGCTAAATCATTTTGGCAGCACAGGAATACCTATTAGGAATCATTTTCAATTTTAGGAGATGGAGGAAGTGGCTCGGCATAAGACTTAGCAGCTTTCTGGATTCCATTTCAGTCAAGCCTAACTGGTGAACAGAAACGCATTCATAAGCTGATTTCCAAATACTCTAAAAAATTCGGTTGCTGTTAAAATAGCCTGCTTGAGCTTTGACTGTCACACACCACTGCCTCTTAAGCCAGCCCGCCTTGGAAATAGTTTTCATGAGTAAAGAGGGGAAAAACTCCAATAGTCATGCAAATGCTTTCTTTTCAGTCTCCCCAATGGCTTCTCAATAGCTGAATGATTTCCAGTTACTAGTGAATGAATGTAGGCTTTCATAATCTTATGACTTTGTAAAATATGGATATTTGTAAAACTATCAATGCTGGAGCTTCTGAAACCTTACAGAATAAAAGATGCCCACAAAATGTTCCTTTTATATCACATGTTGAAATGAAAGGATGGTATCACCAGTCAGAAAGTTTTCCTGAAAATATAGCTGGTGCTTTTCCTAATGTGTAGTCCAACCCTTGTTCCAATACACGCTAGAAGATGTTGTGAAGACAGACATGGAAACAGATTTTCCTACCAAATAATCTGACAGTGTCATCCTTGGGTCACCCTTGAAACATACCTTTTAAGCTGTGGAGTTTTGATGGCCGGGGGGGGGGGGGGAGCAGACTAATGGCTATACAGCCAGCTATTTTGCTGTAGCCAGACACTGTGCCAAAGACATCTAAAGAGACCTCCAGGAAGCCTCAGGTGCTGTCCTTGAAATGTGTCCAGATACAGCAAAATAACTGGAAGCATCTCTGCTTATCCCCTTGCTCTCCATCAACATGGAAATAAGCCTGGTAGGAGTGAGGGTTGCATCATTTGAAGGATAGATTTAGGGGATTTTGATTGTTGGTCAATAAAGTATTTTAACCTCAACAACAGTCAAAACAGTGGGCAATGATTGTGTAAGCTGAGCTTAAACTATTCGAACTCACTACCAGCTGCAAATAACCTGCTTATATCATGGTTGTATTAAAGCCCTCTCAGTGCAGTTCAGGGCAACAGTTTTTATTATTGTTGTTGTTGTTGTTGTTGTTGTTGTTGTTATTATTATTATTGTAGCCATGGCTCTCCATTCCATCCCATGATTCCCATGTAATAGTGTTTTTTTTCTAGCAAATAAACACCAATAATTGTAATCTTTCACTTTTGGAAATGTTAGGCACATGTTGCTTTCTTCACCTCAATGCTTACATGGTAGAAGCTGGTGGATTAAAAGTTTATTAAGAAATTCATGTCAGAATCTGTCCATGTGGGATAAGAAAGGATTCTCAAAAATATTTTTTAAATTGTCCAAAACATCTTTTTCCAGTGTTGAGAAACTCTGACAAGAAGAATCTGGGAATACTTTGCAAAATTTGCATGTGGTTGCTTTGGTGTATAAAGAAATATGATTCATTAAGCAGAAAATCCTATGTGCAGAAAATGCTGATCTTCAGGACTTATTTTATGAAAAAAGATTTGGATAGGCAGCAGCAATTTTTGTACAAGAAAAAGCTTTCTCTGAGCATGAATTACCATTTCTCCATTAAAAAAAACATTTGACACTCAGAAAATGATGGATCCTGCATAGAATATATGCATGACAATTTTGTACAGAAGAAATTCCAAATTGCGAATAGCGTTTGAAAAATGTAAAGTTTTTAAAGATTTTCTTGCAGTAGGAAGAATGATTCTTAGCTTACTCATTGCTTCCTTTGAGAGGAAGCTTGGTGAAGAATTACATCCCTATCACCTTGTCAGACAAACCATTGACAGAAAATGGAACCTTAGGAGGTAAAGCTCTTAGACATTTTATAGTTTTCAATGACAGCCAATTCATTTACAGAAGTATAAATGGTGCTTGTGCAGGAATACCTTTCCAGTTAGTGAAACATATTATATTAATAGATGGTTTATCTATGAAACCAGATGCTCAAACTGACCATCAGTACAGTTTACCAAACAAAAACTTGTATTCAGCTCCCTATGTCAGGAAGCTATGGGTTTGGATGTGCTTAGTTATACAGTTTATTCCTATCAGTGTGCTTCTCAAGTGGATGTTTATTTTATCTTAAGTGTTTCTTTATTCATTGAGGCTTAATTTTCAGCACTTAACCTGAATCAATGTGTGGCCATGCTGAAATTTGTAACAGAAGACTCGAGAAGTGATAAAACAAATGAATCTCACTTGTACAATTTAACTTTTTCTTACGAAATGCATATCAGACTTTCACCATGTAGGTATGAAAAGGTTATTCAATCTAAACTAGATGCGGGCTCTCAGATACAGCCTAGTTTGCTTTTTGCTGTTGTTCGTTTGTTTGTCTTTATCTTTTGTTCTAATTTTTAGCATTTTTGACAGCCCATGCAGCTCTAAGGGGATTGCAGGGGCAAAAAATTCTCTGCAGACCAACCCCCTTCAAGAAGCCAGTCCCTTCCTATCTAATCCTCTAAATAACCTAGTAAAAACAAGCTAGATTAATATTATTATTTCAGATCTAGTCTTTTTTTGTCTGCTTCAGCATTCTATGTCAATTCCAACGGCACTGAGAAAGCTTTTAACAATCAAATTTTCCTTGTGGTGTGAGCTTCATTGGATCCCACTTCAAGAGAAGGCAGCATGCAAGTTATATGTTTATATTTCCTACCTAGGTTGAATTTATTCAGATTCTGTTCAAACCATGAATGGCATGCATCTGGCCGATATTTGGAAAGTATAATTAAATAATCACTGAAGCCTGCTTCTAATTATGGTGCTTTGGGTTGCATTAGATGCAGTCTCATCAGAAAAAAAAAATCCTTTTTTTCAATCAGTGTTATGGGAAAATCTCTTATTTTATCACTTTAGTGAATAATGTAAGAACGCATAGAAGAGAGTGTGTTCCTATTGTTTCTGCTGGATTTTATGGTGGTATGAAACTTGGAACCCTTTTTGTGGTGGAGGATGTACCAGAATACTCTGATTCAGCAATGGGGCTTTTGTCTCCTGGTGACCCTAGAGTTCTATCTATTCATTCTGTCTATATCATTTAACATATATTGGGATTGCTGGGAGAAATTTTTAGGAGTATGAGATTTGGTAATATATGATGATATGCGGTTCTACCTCTCTTTTCCATTTGATTTCATAGAACACTATTCTGGTTTTAAATAAGTGTTTGTTGCTGACAATGGACTGGATGAGGGAAAATAAATGAAATGTAATACAAGTTGGAGGTGTTCCAGGTTCCTACTCCTTGTATCTCCACTGTATCTGTAAAGACAGGATATCTGAGAGAATGGCCTCACATGAAGATTGTATTCCATAGAAAATCTCATAAAGAGGAATACACTTTTAAAAATTGACTACTAGATGCTATTGGTCCCAATAGAAGTAAATGTATAAACCAAAAATTTTAAAAACCTAATGAGAAGCATTACACAATGCCATATATCTTCATTAACAATATATCTTGCCACCAAGATTTTGTCTTGTTCCTCCTAAAATGATCAAAGGTGTAGAGAACAAGCCCTATGAGGAGCAGCTTAAAGATCTGGGCATGTTTAGCCTTCAGAAGAGAAGGCTAAGAGGAGACATGATGGCCATGTGAGGAGAAGTCACAGGGAGGGGGGAGCAAGCTTGTTTTCTGCTGCCCTGGAGACAAGGACACAGAACAATGGCTTCAAACTACAGGGAAGGAGATTCCATCTGAAAATGAGGAAGAACTTCCTAACTATGAGAGCTGTTCAACAGTGGAACTCTCTGCCCCGCTCCTGTGGAGGCTCCTGCTTTTGAGGCTTTTAAGCAGAGGCTGAATGGCCATCTGTAAGGGATGCTTTGAATGCGATTTACCTGCTTCTTGGCAGGAGGTCGGACTGGATGGCCCACGTGGTCTCTTCCAACTCTATGACTCTGTTATTCTGTCTTCCATCCAATTTCTAGTCTTCTACTTTCTTGACTGCAGTCTCCATTCTGATTAATGACTTAACCAAAGTATGGGAAATCTTATACTATTACAGAGTCTTCTTTGTCCAACTTTAAAGTTATATAACTCATGTAGCCATTATTTTAATTTTCTTAATGTTCAGCTGTAAATCTGCCACTGAACTTTCAACCCTTACTGAAGAAAGATAAGGGAGAGCACATTACAGAGGGATAGACTCAATTAAGGAAGTCACAGCCCTGAATCTGCAAGACCTGAGCAGGACTGTTGATGACAGGGTGACTTGGATGTGTCCCATTCACAAGGTCATGGTAAATTGAAGTCAACTTGATGGCAGTTGACAACAACAAGCAATGCCAGAATTTCTAGGGGAAAGAGGAAGAGCCATGTTCTCCCAAGTAATATGGATGTTTAATTAGATTGTTAAAGAGATAGTGTTTTCTTGAACCTAGGAGGATATATTAATTTGTTGATCTATTCATCTCTCATTAAATTATTTTTAGGACTGCAAATTTCCTGACATGCTGAACAGAATTAGAACTGCAAAATGAGCAGTGAAGCTTTTCTATAGCAATACACTCATTAAGATGAAGAGCTACCTGTTGGACAAAAACAAATCTATCCCCAAATCCTACACTTTTCTCTCATTGCATCTCACAATTGTTTTACCATTTTGAAGCCTTGCCAAGTTGGTTAGCTTCCTCATCTCGGTAATGTTCTATAATTTCCATGTTAATTCTGTTTGTGCTGGCTTGTTAGTCATTTTCCATCTCACTGCAATTTTCATTTTCTCACACTCCATTAAAAAAAGGAAACAAAACAGCTTCAACAAACCCAATAGGGTTGCATTTGCTGTTTGTTTTTGTTTGCTTTGGATCCTGTTATCCTAGTTAAGTAAAAATCATTCCTCTCTAAATGCTTGGGGATTTTCCAGGCGTCTCAACGAATCATTCATGTGATTGTGCAGCCATGCTTCTTAGTGGAAGATATTGCTGCCTAGAAGTCCTCTTCTTCCTTCCTTTGCCAGCCATGCATCATTGATATCAGGACACAGATATGCATATTCATGCAAGAGCCCCTTCCACAGCCAGTTTGTCTGAAAAGAAGCAAAATCCTTATATTTTCAAATAGAGGCTCAGAAAAGGGTTGAAAAGCTCATCGGCTTCCCTGAGCTATATCCAAATTGTGCATGCTGCCTGAATCTGAAATGGAATCCACCAAAAACATGCTTTTTGATGAGACACTTTGTTAGTTCTAAGCTGTAAATATGGGGAGATGATCCCTTTGCATTGTATTTTGTCACTAACAGAATAGGAAATGTACTGAAAACCCATATCCTGGCACTTTAGAATGTATTGGTATCATAAGAATATCCAATATTGTCATGCATCCAATGTGAGATTGATGCTACTATCAAAGAGAGCAACCATCAGTTTCTCACTGGGCTGTGAGCTTCCTCTTCCCGTCCTGTGATGACCATGTGCATGGAAAGCTTTTCTAGGAGCAGAGCTGCAATATGACATCCAACATCATGCCTAGGCAAGACATCTCTCAGAGATTTGCACAGAAATATCTTTTAAAAGACTTTTAAAGATCTTGCATGAATGTTTTTGCTCTGGATTCCTGTACTGGCAAATGGTTAGACAAGATGGTATCTCATTATATGGCCATGGGATCATTAAATTCAGACCCTGATTCAGGACATCACTGAGGCTGGATCTACACTGCCCTATATGCCAGTATCTGATCCCAGATAATGTGCTTATCCCAGATTCTCTGGCAGTGTAGACTTATACAATCCAGTTCAAAGCTGGGATCAGACTCTGGGATGTAAGGCAGTGTAGATCCAGCCTCCTGTGACGCCTGCCTCTACTGAATTGTAACAGGGGTTTTTACTACATGACATGGATTCCCTACTATCATTGAAAGTATGGCATATAAGAGTCTATTCAAAAGCATATTTGGAGGGAGAAGAATAATTCTCTCACATATAATGCTACACTTGCATTAGTCTTCCTCCCCCATTTCCAAATAAAGCAAAGAACATGAAGGAGGTTTCAAAAAATGGATAATCCATGAATTTATTTAAGCAAAGCTTGGGCCTAGTGACTGTACAAAAGACCAATGGATTAAATAATTGGGGAACTTAGACCTTGCCACCATTAGTAATAGCCGCTGGAACTGAGAGGGTGAGATAATTGTGAGAGAGTGGTTATAAAGAAACCTATCACAGGAAATTAAAATGAATCAACTATATAAGTCACAGCTGTTCTAAATTGCCAGTGATTTCCCCCCTCCTCCCCCAAAGCCTCCCTGCCCATTATTTTTCTTTTAAACTAATTATTTTGTATTGATTTTCTTCTGAGGGAAAAATTGCCAACATGACCTGTGCAGTATGAAATGCTTCAGTCTCCTGTTACTTTGAGAATATAAAACTGTTGTTGCTATAATCGAAGAAAAGGCAATGCCACGTGAGGAAAAAGAATAAATGACAAGGATTCCTAAGGGCCACTAAAATCTGTTCTGTATCTGCAACTGACCTCTCTATAAATAGATTGTTCACTAAGCAGGAAGCTCAGTGTTATCATATCGGTTTGCTACATTTCCTCTACTGAGCAGGACCATTGTGCCCTTAACAGATAAATGATGGGAAAGTATTGAAAAGCTGAGAAGTATTTTCTTTCATTGTATCTCCATGGCAGGAGAAGTTTCACTTATTTCTGCCTGCTGTGAAGTCAAGTTACAGAAGTCCATTAGTAAATGAGAAGTTACAGTTCTTTCTCATCCAGGCTTGTGGTGAAGATGCTCTTATTTAAAGTATTCATTCTTTCAGAAAAAAATAAGTACAGTAACAGTCTTGTATCTGTGGAACTGATTTATGCAGTTTCGCTTATCCACAGTTTCACTTACTCAGTTATTCCCTTAGAGCCTCCTATATAAGCTACACCCTCCTCTGGGTACCCTCGGCATTTGTCCCACTGAAATTAATAGGATTTGCTATTATCAGCAGCTTCACATAAATGGCATGATATGTTAACTGGGGACCATGCTCAACATCAGGTTTTCCTAAACCCATTGAAACTACTGGTCATTAAGTGACTTATGGCTAAGAAATTTTTAATAGCCTACTCTAAGTTTGATTCCCCTCCCCCTTTTTATTGTGGTCACTTTATGTCATCAGGAAACTTGAAGTCACATATATTCAAGCACCATTATCAGTTTGTAAACAGCAGATGGAGAAGACAAAAACATAGCTGTTGCTAGATCCAATCCACTACCAACCCACTTCTCCACATGCTATATAAACATGAAGAAGAGCTATTATGGACATTTATTACAGCTCTCTTACAAGACCCATAGTCATACTGGGTCCCCAATTTGGT
This sequence comes from Anolis sagrei, assembly GCF_037176765.1. NCBI lineage: Eukaryota > Metazoa > Chordata > Lepidosauria > Squamata > Anolidae > Anolis > Anolis sagrei. The sequence continues at coordinate 30,080,560 of NC_090022.1, read as the reverse complement.
TTAGGACCACAGAGGATTCAAAGGGTTACAATCCTCTCAATCCCTCCCAGTCATTGGGAGGGATTGCTCCCATACAATGGCTGCTGTTTAGCACAGAAACCAGAGCACAGTTGTTTATTACAACAACATTTAGTTTGGTCATTATTGTGTCCATAATTCTTGGTTCCAATATCAGAAACATCACAAGATTGATCCCTAAAAGCCCATGGAAGAGACATACCTTTGCCACTATATCTTGCTGGGGCACTAAAAGAAGCAAATGGTAAATTTCCCCAATTTGATCACATTCTTTTCTGTGTTAAGGCAGTTAAAAAAGTTTGCATCAACTGCCTGAGCACACTCCCAAGCAAAATGTGAATTACAATTCCCAAAATCCTGGATCCCATGTGGCATGGGCATTGTGACAGTCCTAGTCTGGAAGAGCAACATAAACACACTCTGATGTCAAATTCAGCAGACCCACAGCAGACAAGGACTTGATCAGCAGAAGCTCCAGTTCTGTGTGAAGAATGTATCAACTACCACATGAAACTGCCATGAAGAGGCAAACTCATTACTATCATTCCCAATGAAGCCACTTCCATCTGAAATAATTCTCGTTTGCCCAAATAGCTTTGCTTGTGTTGAAATGCACTCCACCAAGAACAACATCCTTCAAAACTGCAGCCAACCTTACTCAAGAAGCATTTTCAGGAACAAGCTCTTGAGCTCCAGCACAACCTCAAGTGCAAGCAAGGTAAAAGAAGCCTCTGAGACTCTCCTAAGCACTAATCCCTTTATCAGCAGTTTGTCTTTGGTCAGTCGTGATTCCTTACTGCTAAAGTCTTTGCCAAGGAATGGCTGTCAAGGACGTGCTGCTGCAAATGCCCTACAACCCATAGCAAATAAACAAGTGTGTCTCACTCCTTTGCAGGAAAATGCAAAGGTGAGTGCCTTTGTCAAGGGTGAAGACTAAGTGTAAGCAATTACTTAAGAGCCAACATTTTTGCATGTTCAAGAGGGAAAGGTTTGTCAAAAGCACTCTCTGAGACAGATCGCTGAAGCAAACACAAACCAACCAAGGGCTTCAAGGAAAGCAGCACAGCAGCCAAAGTATTGATGGAAATGCAAGGAGACAGATGGGCTGGAGGGCAATTAGGTGGCATGATGATATGTAAAATGCCAAACAAGCTCTACCTTGCAGACAAATCAGAGGTGTAAAGGTTAGGTGAGTGATCGCTAAGCATACAGATACTTTGAAAAGGAACCGTTCTATGTGCGGCTCAGTTCAGCTGCCTCCAGATGTAAAGGAATGAGTGTTTCTCTTGATGGCATTCAGTAAAGAAGTTCACGATTTTGGGCTGCAATAACATCACCAAGGGCTATTGAGGGAAAGGGCAAGTGGTGGTATTTGGAATGGATGCGAACATTTTCAAAAGTGGTGCTAGAGATAAAGAAAACTCTGGAAATTGAAGATACTTATTGGAAAAAAATGTAGAGTGCATCCACACAGTAGAGTTTATGCAGTTTGACACTATGTTAACTGTCATAGCTCAATGCCGTGGAATCCTGGGATTTGTGGTTTGGTGAAGCACCAGCATGCTTCAGTAAAGAAAAAAACTACATGTCCCATTTTTCCATAATATTGAGTTATGACAGCTAAAGCAATGTGAAACTGCACTAATTTTGCAGTGTAGATGTATCTGTCTCGGTATTGTTTATGTTGTATTGTGTCTTCATGTCTTTTTGAACGTATGGCAGCCCTAAGGTTTTTCTGAGTCTGAGAGTGTATGAAGGAGCAGAAAAGCACCCACCCTTCCCTAGACCTTCATTTACCCCAGAAACATACTGGAGAATCCTGCCAGCAGAGCAGGCCCCTCTGCAGAATACTCCTGATGCTAGAAAATGAAACATGAAGAGGTGGAAGCAGGGGATTTCCTTCCTCTCCCTCCCACCACCTGATATATAATTTTCAAGCATCAGGAGTACTTTACAGAGGAGCCTATGCTGCCAGCAGGCCCCTTGGGCAAGTTGGGAGGGGGAAATGGGGGGCTGGAGGATGGTTGGATGCCATTCCCTGAGGGAAAGCCTGGTGTTGTGGGAAGGGGTGAGGACAGAAACCCAGGAGGAAGCAGGTTATTTTAACTCACTTCCTCTCGAGTTTCAGCCCTGTGTAGACGGAGTACAGCTACCACACCTCTGTTTTTTCCAGTATTTCAATAACAAACTAACAATCTCAACTTCTTTTGCAAACCAGAGCTATTGGGGGGGGGGGGGGGGGGCTGGAGAGACGGGGAGGGGGGAGAACAAGCTAATTACCAAGCTAGTTTCTTAATACTTATTTTAATCATACTGACTACTACTTCTTGGCAGACATAGCCATTAGGCAGAGACAGGAGGCAGGCTATCACAGCGAAATGGTGATGATTCTGGGAATTGGGCTCAGGAGTACAATTTGACTTGTCAGTTTATATAGACATAAAGCTTCATTGTTGTGCATAGACACAACTGGCTTTTAAAGAGTCTGTTTCCCTCCTGATGATGTGGAAATCTGCTAAGCAGTCATTTGCTCACTGATGCAATCTGGGGAATGCACGTGCATGAAGACTGATCCTATTGGATGTTGCTGATAGAGAAAATGTTTTGGAGACACCCTTCTGGAGAGGTGTTAAATTTTTACATATGTGTATTCTCAAATCTTTGCAGCAAAAGAAGGATGGGAGAATTATCTATTTTCTGTCCATGTCACATTATCTTGTGTTCAATCATGCAACCATTCTTTGCTAATATCTCCTCCTCTTCCTCCTCCTTTTCATTATCAAATTATAGAATTATAGAGTTGGGAGAGAGCACAAGGATCATCCAGTGCTACCCCCTACCTTCCTTTCTTTTTGAAAAAAAAGAACTACACTAAAAGTTACAGTTCCATTGTACACAATTTCACCCTATAATTCTCGTTTTGTGCATGGCTTTGCCATATCTGGAGATAAAATACTAAACCAGAGTGGCTGAAAGTCTTGGGATTTTGGAGGAGATGTGCCTGTACTTGCAGGGATATTTTATGAAAGCAAATATCCACCCAACCTTTCTCCTGTCCCTTTCTATTTCCCTTGAATTTCTTGGATGGCACTTATTCCTAAGGCACATTTTGACTACAGCCATAAAATATATGCAGCATTTTTAGAAATGAATGTACCAGACTGGAACAGGGTGCTGGAACAGGGTGGAGAGGAGGTGCTGAGTTTATGGAAAGATGGAAAGAAAACCAACTCATATCACTATGAACTGTGCCTCATCCAAAGAAAATAAAACAAACCCTGGAAGTGACCTCATGGGCCATCCAGTCCAACCCCCTGCCAAGAAGCAGAAAAATTGCACTCAAACCACCCCTGACAGATGGCCATCCAGCCTCTGTTTAAAAGCCTCCAAAGAAGGAGCCTCCACCACACTCCGGGGCAGAGAGTTCCACTGCTGAACGGCTCTCACAGTCAGGAAGTTCTTCCTGATGTTCAAATGAAATCTCCTTTCTTGTAGCTTGAAGCCATTGTTCTGTGTCCTAGTCTCCAGGGCAACAGAAAACAAGCTTGCTTCCTCCTCCCTATGACTTCCTCTCACATATTTATACATGGCTATCATGTCTCCTCTCAGCCTGCTCTTCTGCAGGCTAAACATGTCCAGTTCTTTAAGCTACTCCTCATAGGACTTGTTTTTCAGGCCCTTGATCATTTTAGTTGCCCTCCTCTGGACACATTCCAGCTTGTCAATATCTCTCTTCAATTGTGGTGCTCAAAATTGGACACAATATTCCAGGTGCTGTCTAACTAAGGCAGAATAGAGGGGTAACATGACTTCCCTGGACCTAGACACTATGCTCCTATTGGTGCAGACCAAAATCCCATTTGCTTTTTTTTTTTTTTGCCATCGCATCACATTGTTGGCTCATGTTTAACTTTTTGTCCATGAGGACCCCAAGATCTTCTTCACACATACTGCTCTCGAGCCATGCGTCCCCCATTCTGTATCTTTGCATTTCATTTTTTCTGCCTAAGTGGAGTATCTTGCATTTGTCACTGTTGAACTTCATTTTGTTAGTTTTGGTCCATCTCTCTAATCTGTTAAGATTGTTTTGAATTCTTCTCCTTATTCTTGCAACCCTTACTGTCTGAGAAATTTTTATGCGACCCCAGATAAATAGGTATATAAAAATCAAACATTTACTGAAAATAAATTAGCATTAGCTTGCTGAACAGACTGGTTTTACTCATTATGGAGTAGAGCTGAAGCATTTTTTGCAGAGTTCACTATAACCAATGCATGTTGTTGCTAACAGATTTGTGTAAGTGGGTAGTGTTCAGAAAACGTTTACTATTGCCAATTTTTTCATGATCCCATCATTGAACTAAGGGTACCCCATTGGGGTTGGAAACCATACTTTAAAAAGTACTGCCTGATGACCTCATCATGGCTGCAACTGACCATGCAGCTGCTGGCCACAGCTACTTTCAGTTTCCATTTGGGAACATACAGAGCACAGAGAGGCAGTTGCATGCACAAATGGGATTTCCCTGTGAACCTTGCCTGTAGAGCCAATCAGAAGAGAAGGAAGCTGTGACATGTCTTAGCCAAGCTGGGTCTATGGGGTGAGTGCTTCCATTTCTCTGTTGCTTCCTGGATTTTGAGAGAGACAAATTGGGCTTCAGTATGCTTGACCTAGTTTCATTAGTACTCACAGCTCATCACTTTTTTTTTTTGGCTTGGCTTCAATTTGCTAGCATTTTGGCTCAAAAACAAATAGCATTAGCAATCTATTTCTTTGAATCTTATAATATTATTTGATTTTTCTTTATTTTCTTTTTTCTTTATTTGTAGTGAGACAGGGAGTTGAAAAGTGTGGGTTGAAAAGTGTGGGTGGGGTGGGTGTGTATTTGGGTGGGAGAAAGAGCATCTCTTGGGTGGGTGAATGTTTGTGCTTTGCTTTAAAAATACAAGGGTTATCCAGAAAGTAAGGTTACAAGATTTTTCAAAAATACAAAGAAGGACTATATTTTAATAAAACTGACATGGATTGTAGCATAGCTATTACATTATTTTTCCACATAATCACCATTCCGTTCAATGCATTTTGTCATCTGTGGAAGGAGTTTTTGATGTCTATGTCATAGAAGTTTCCCTCCACGTTTTTCAGCCAGTTTATCACTTCGATTTTCACCTCATCATCATCAGAAAAGTGTTTTCTACCAAGGTGTTTCTTCAGTTTAGAGAACAGATGATAGTCATTGGATGTAAGATTGGGGCTGAGAGGGCTGGCTTAAAACATCCCAACCAAATGAAGCAAACAACTCTTACGTTGCATGATAGGTGTGTGGATATGCATTGTCATGAAGGAGACAGACTCCCACTGTCAGAATCCCATGACGTTTGTTTTGCATGGTTCTGAGAAGTTTCTTCATGGTCTCACAATATGATCCGTACCCATTTTGTCACATGCTATCTTGACATTACATCCTCTCCATCAATGGAAATGATTTCATGATGAATTGCAGTGGCCTCCATGTCCTTAGCATTTCGGTATCATAATACAGCATGAACTTGGCACTTGGAGGGAAATGGAATGAGGACGTTCATCTCTAACCTTCACCACAATGCCAGTCAATGAGCTACTTATGACTGGCACTGTTAATTCTCTTCCACTGTGTTCCCACTATACGCAGTGATACCAACTTCCCCCAATAAAATTCCCCATGAGAGCTACATGCCTTGTAACCTTACTTTCCAGATCACCCTCGTATTAGGGTAGCTCTGAGCCTAGACCCTCCTAAACTATTTTGCTTCTCTCCTCTCCTTATATTTTTTCCTCATCTCTCTCCTTCAGAAAATACTTGTTTAAAAAAAATTACTAAGCAACAAACACAAACTTCAGAAACCAACCTATTCCCTTCTTCCTTTGCCAATTCCATTAATTTTTCTCAGTTCGTTATTTAATTTAATCAATAGGATATCTCTCTTTCATTCTTGCTGCTGTCGTTTTTATTAGTAAAGTTTTTTTAAAAAAAACTTTAAAATTCTTATAACTTATGGATATTAAGATCGTCTGGGGAGGCCCTGCTCTCGGTCCCACCTCCTTTGCAGGCGTGTCTGGTGGGAACAAGAGACAGAACCTTCCCAGTGGTGGCCCCTCAGCTGTGGAACTCCCTCCCCAGTGACATTGGAGCAGCTCCCTCCCTCCTGGCCTTCAGAAGCAAAGTGAAAACCTGGCTTTACAGCCAAACCTTTGGAGATTAATCTATAGTGCAATAATAGCCTTGAAACATGTACAAATGATCTTTGGAACAGCCCCAGCTTATGATTGTTGATGGCATGATTTTAATTCTAAATCTAATGTTGTATATGTTTTAATGTGCATTTAATTTTAATTTTAATGTTTTAATTTAAGTATATTTTTACAGTTTGTTGTCCAAAGGCATTGAAGAGTTGCCATATGTAAAGCCGCCGTGAGCCCCCTTCGGGGTGGAGAAAGGTGGGATAGAAATGTAATGTAATGTACAGGTGGTCTTTTCATCCCTTCTTCCTGTTGTAAGACACGGACCCACAAGAGCCAGAAAAATAGTACAGGTCAATGACTGGCTTAGAAAATGGTGTCAGGAGGAACGCTTTGGCTTCCTCGACCATGGCCTGCTTTTCCAGGAGGATGGCCTACTGGCAAGGGATGGGGTGCATCTCACACAAGTAGGAAAACACCTTTTTGCTCACAGACTCGCAAACCTCATTAGACGCACTTTAAACTAGGTCCACCGGGGGAGGGGGACAACAGCCTTGCGAACACTACTTTACCCATAATGTCTGGGAATCGCCAGAAGGCTAAATGGAGGGCTGCACAAACACAACAAGGACCAAGTACCAAAAGCACAATAATCCCAATTAAACAGCTCAAGGGAAGATCCCAGGGGCTCACATGTCTTTACACTAATGCACAGAGCATGGGAAATAAACAAGACGAACTCCAACTTCTAGCACTACACCACAAATATGATATCATAGCCATCACTGAAACCTGGTGGGATGACTCCTATCGCTGGAATGTAGATATCGAGGGGTATAACCTCTTTCACAGAAACCGAACAAAGGGGAGAGGAGGCGGAGTAGCCTTATATGTCAAAAACTCTTATGCTGCAGAAGAAATTCAAGACAGCAATCTGGGAAACCAGCTTGAAATCATCTGGATAAGAATCAAGGGAACTGGGACTCAAAAAGATGTCGTTGTAGGCGTCTACTACAGACCCCCAAGCCAGGAGGAAGATCTTGATGAAGTCTTCTGCCAACAGTTGACCAAACAGGCACAGAAAAGAGATGTAGTAGTCATGGGCGATTTCAACTATCCCGATATTTGCTGGAAAACAAACTCGGCCAAGAGTACAAGGTCCAACAAATTCCTCGCTTGCCTTGCAGACAATTTCATGGTCCAGAAGGTAGAAGAGGCAACAAGGGGATTGGCTACTCTTGATCTCATCCTAACAAATGCGGAGGATCTGATCGATGCGGTCGAAGTGGTAGGATCCTTAGGGGCAAGTGACCATGTGCTCCTGCAATTTGAGGTACAAAGGAAGGCCGAAACTAAGACAAGTCAAACCCGCATTTTGGACTTTAGGAGAGCTGATTTCCAAAAAATGAAGGAAATGCTGAGCAGCATTCCGTGGACACAGATACTAAAAGACAAGGGAGCTACGGATGGATGGGAATTTCTCAAGAGTGAAATACTCAAGGCGCAATTGCAAACCGTGCCAACAAAGAGAAAAAATAGGACAAGTGCAAAGAAGCCAGAATGGATGTCCAAAGAACTTCTAACTGTGCTAAGACACAAAAGAGACATGCACAAGAAGTGGAAAAAGGGAGAAATCACCAAAGAAGAATTCAAACAAATAGCCAACACCTGTAGGGAAAAGGTCCGCAAAGCTAAAGCAAAAAACGAGCTCAGACTTGCCAGGGACATTAAAAACAATAAAAAGGGCTTCTATTCTTATGTCAGTAGAAAAAGGAAAAACAAGGAGGCGATAGGACCTCTTCGAGGAGAAGATGGGGCAATGCTGACAGGGGACAGGGAAAAGGCAGAACTACTTAATGCCTTCTTTGCCTCGGTCTTCTCACAAAAAGAGAGTCTTCAACCTCAGCAAGATGGAGTGGATGAGGGATTGGAGGACATCCAACCCCAAATTGGGAAAGAAGTCATCCAGGAATACCTGGCCGCTCTTAATGAGTTCAAGTCCCCAGGGCCAGATCAACTACACCCAAGAGTACTGAAGGAACTAGCGGAAGTCATTTCGGAACCATTGGCAACCATCTTTGAGAGTTCTTGGAGAACGGGAGAAGTTCCAGCAGACTGGAGGAGGGCCAATGTGGTCCCAATCTTCAAGAAGGGAAAAAAGGATGACCCAAACAACTACCGTCCGGTCAGCCTCACGTCGATACCGGGCAAGATTCTGGAAAAGATTGTTAAGGAAGCGGTCTGCAAACACTTAGAAACAAATGCAGTCATCGCTAATAGTCAACATGGATTTATCAAAAACAAGTCATGCCAGACTAATCTGATCTCTTTCTTCGATAGAGCTACAAGCTGGGTAGATGCGGGGAATGCCGTGGATGTAGCGTACCTGGATTTCAGTAAGGCCTTCGACAAGGTCCCCCATGACCTTCTGGCAAGGAAACTAGTCCAATGTGGGCTAGGCAAAACTACGGTGAGGTGGATCTGCAATTGGTTAAGTGGACGAACACAGAGAGTGCTCACTAATGATTCCTCTTCATCTTGGAAAGAAGTGACGAGTGCCACAGGGTTCCGTCCTGGGCCCGGTCCTGTTCAACATCTTTATTAATGACTTAGATGAAGGGCTAGAAGGCATGATCATCAAGTTTGCAGATGACACCAAATTGGGAGGGATAGCCAATAGTCCAGAGGACAGGAGCAGAATTCAAAACGATCTTGACAGATTAGAGAGATGGGCCAAAACTAACAAAATGAAGTTCAACAGTGACAAATGCAAGATACTCCACTTTGGCAGAAAAAATGAAATGCAAAGATACAGAATGGGGGACGCCTGGCTCGAGAGCAGTACGTGTGAAAAAGATCTTGGAGTCCTCGTGGACAACAAGTTAAACATGAGCCAACAATGTGATGTGGCAGCAAAAAAAGCCAATGGGATTTTGGCCTGCATCAATAGGAGCATAGTGTCTAGATCTAAGGAAGTAATGCTACCCCTCTATTCTGCTTTGGTTAGACCACATCTGGAATACTGTGTCCAATTCTGGGCACCACAATTCAAGAGAGATATTGACAAGCTGGAATGTGTCCAGAGGAGGGCGACTAAAATGATCAAGGGTCTGGAGAACAAGCCCTATGAGGAGCGGCTTAGGGAACTGGGCATGTTTAGCCTGAAGAAGAGAAGGCTGAGAGGAGATATGATAGCCATGTATAAATATGTGAGAGGAAGCCACAGGGAGGAGGGAGCAAGCTTGTTTTCTGCTTCCTTGGAGACAAGGACGCGGAACAATGGCTTCAAACTACAAGAGAGGAGATTCCATCTGAACATTAGGAAGAACTTCCTGACTGTGAGAGCCGTTCAGCAGTGGAACTCTCTGCCCCGGAGTGTGGTGGAGGCTCCTTCTTTGGAAGCTTTTAAGCAGAGGCTGGATGGCCATTTGTCAGGGGTGATTTGAATGCAATATTCCTGCTTCTTGGCAGGGGGTTGGACTGGATGGCCCATGAGGTCTCTTCCAACTCTTTGATTCTATGATTCTCTATGATTCTAAATAGAGTTAATAATAATAATAATAATAATAATAATAATAATAATAATAATAATGTGGGATGTGTGTGGAACTGAGAATACTTCACAGTTTGGCACTTGGCAGGAATTATGTCGTGCTACTGCTCCTATCTGTAACTGGAGAATTACAGGACAGGGTCAAAGTGGAATAAGTTTTTGAGTTTGTTTTAAAGGAGATTTAGTTTCTAGAAAGTTTAAGAATTTCTTAAAAATCAGGGGATGACCCAAATGTTATGAAACCTGGGGGGCTTACAGTGCTAGATTTGTCCTCCACGTGGCAATTTTCATTCTGATAGCCCAACAAATGATGGGAAAAGGAGCCTGGGAAGCTTCCCCATTGCTGCCAATGAGCTGGATCTTTCCAGACCTTTCGGATCAAAGGACAGATTTTTCCTCAGCCAATTTCAGGAGGCTCCTGAAAAACAGATCTGGGAGTCCACTGAAATCTGGATACTGAAAATTGGAATAGGGTTAACCAAATTGCTCACCCCTGATATCTTTACACATCTCGGCCAATGTTTGATTAGTAATTGGTGTATGCAATATTCTAGATATGGTCCAGTTGGTGCCTTTCTGAATAATTTTGAACTCGAGCAATGAACTTTTGCTTTAAATAGAGACTTTCATATTTTTGTTTCTTTTCTTTTAATTGCTGATATGTCCAGCAACTTCCTTTTCACTCTATAAAAAGATCAAAGACAGAACAGAGAAAATATCTATCTCTGGCTAGAATTGTTTGAAGCTCAACCTGCTAAGTGGCAGTGCCATTCTTTTATTTGGATTTCATTCATGTAAGTTCAACAATCTCTTTGGCTTTCTTAACTGAACAAACTAGCAACCTCAAAGTGGGACACATGCCACTTTGTGGCAGTCCAGCTGTTTCTTCGTGTGTCAGAAACCCTACACCTCCAGCAATGGGGGTTCTTTGTAGCTTGGAACCAAAGGTTCTTATTGAAAGAAATTGTAAAAACCTTTCCAACCATTTCAAGTCTTTTCATTAGGGCTAAGGTGCATTTACCCCTACCTTTTCTGAAGTCACCTTTGGTTATATACATAAAGAAACCAGTTGGATGCCATTGGGTACTTCCTCACTCTTTTCATAGTCAATGGGAGAGTGACCCATTCCCCTGTTTCTCAGGAGAAAAGTACAGACACTGTGCCTATCTTGCCAGTATTTTGTACTTGATGAATGATGTTGGAGGCAGGAGAGACCTGTGATTAGGGCTGGCCTAAGATTGTAATACCTCAGATGGAGCAGGGAATATTGTCTCTCCACATGCAGCTGAGTCAAGATCTATGGCACCAAAAAGATGTCCAGTGGATTTTAATCACCCCAGAAGAGATTCCACCTAAATGTTACAAAGAGTTACTATACTGCAAGAACTGGATGACAGTTCTGAAAGATGGCCATCCAAACTCCTTCTTTTAGGTTTTTAAACTAAGGTTGGAAGACCATCTTTCAGGCTTAATGCAAGCATTTATGACCTCATCACATGGAGCATTTTCCTCAACTTAGGACACTTCAACTCCATTTCAAGGATGAAGAGGCACAAAACCCATCAGATGATATTTGTCCTTCAAATGGAGCTGAAGCATGCTGAAAGAAGGGAGTTCAAAACATGGTTGAGAAATAGTGTTCTGAGCCCCTGGCACATGCCAGAACCATTGGTAATACTAAAAAACACGTGATTGGATCTGACATATTTGCCCATGTTGAATTGTTTCAGTGACGTGGAGGAATGGATGTTTCTTACCACATTGCTGTCACTACATTTCTCTCCTTAATAGTTTTGTAGGCTCCATATGAAGTGGTGGATTTTATGAAGTGCCCCTCTAAGAATATTCTGTTGTTTAAAGTGGTTTCAATAAATACTGTGTGGGTCCTATTGAAAGAAATGTTCTAAAATGTGCTGATCTCCTCTAGAGGGAAACCACTAAATTGTATTCTGCTTTGAAGCTGGTTTGAAATGGGTCACAGAAGTGTGTCTCATCCAAGACTGCCTAGAGTTGGAGGGCAACTGTCTTTTCAATCACCTTGCCAAAAAAAGGAAGGTTAGACAGTGACACTTTTCTGTAATTATTAAGGTCTGGGGGATCAAGGGAGGGCTTTTTCAGCAGTGGTTTTAAGCTATTTGCCCTTGCTGACATTTCAGTCTCTGCATTCAACTCTAGAAGAAGCCTCAATGTTTTCTTTAAGGACAACTTCATATGCAATTGACTATGGTAACCTAATCAGCAGTTCATTATAATGTGCCCAAATTCTGTTAGCTGATTAACATGGGTTATAAAGTTTAATCTCAGTTATTAATTCATTAATTAAGAGCAATTTAGGTAAAATTATTGGTGCAATCATTAGTTAGAAACAAAAGTGGCTAACAAATATTTTAAAAAACAACAGCAAGAAAATATCCCAAGATTGCTTACCTGAACACTTGTGGACTGCTCCTTCCCTTTTACCTTTCACTTAAATTTTCCAAACTTAATGTTGCTATTGTTTTATAATTATGTATGTTTTTATACACAAGTGTACACATGGTTAACCATCGCTCGTACTTGAATTTCCACGTGTCTTTGTCAGTTTGTTTTATATTTCTTATGTTGTGCTTGTATTTCTGGTTGAATAATTTCTTTTCCAACTGCTTTCTTGTGTTTGCATTATTCCCACTTGCTTCTGAGTATGTGTGCCTTGTATTGTATTCCACTGGCAAGGCTGTTCTCTTGTTATTGTTCCTATACTTGTAAAACACCATGATTGTACTATATATATAACCACAAAAGCAGCAACCACAACAACATCTGATACTCCCTATAGACTCCTTTGGGTGCCTCTTCATCACTACTGCCTTTAGTGAGTCTTCGTTATTGTCAGTCAGTATTAAGGAACAAATCTGATCTTTGAAGTGGTGGGTGTGGAGAAGTTACTCATTAGTGTAATGTAATTAAAAGAAAATAAAACACCACGCCGAGCCAGATTTCCACATCCAATCACCACCCTAGAGGTTGATCGAACTCAATTATTCATCATTGTGCTTGTTAAGGAGAGCAACGTGTTGCAATGATCCCAGAAACAAATAGAACTAATGCTGCCAGGCATGTTTATTCGCAATGCCCATTCAATATTTTATTTTAATTTCTTGTGGAAGGGAAAAGATTCTTCCTGGCCATAGAGATAATGTGAAATTTTGAGTCATTCAGAACACTGCAAAAGATACATTTGGTAAGTTGACAACAGCTTAAACATCTATTACATTTACATCTTCCTCTGCATATTGATGCAGAAATCTTACTGAGTTCAATTGTATTTATGGGAACTAAGTACCTTAAAGTCACAATATCCTGACTAATCTTGGAAGCAAAGCAGAGTATGCCCTCATTAGTACTTGGATGGGAGACCAGCAGGTTATATTTCAGAAGAAGGAACTGGAAGAACTACCTCTGAGAATTCCTTGTTTAAGAAAACTCTTGCCTATTGACCTTGAATCAGCATTGCCCCTGGTGAAGCAATGGGTTAAACCCTTGTGGTGGCAGGACAGTTGACCTGAAGGTTGGGTTGCTGACCTGAAGGTTGCTGGTTTGAATTTGGGGAGAGCATGGATGAGCTCCCTCTGTCAGCTCCAGCTCCCCATGAGGGAAACCTCCCACCAGGATGGTAAAACATCAAAACATCCAGCATCCCCTGGGCAACGTCCTTGCAGACAGCCAATTATCTCACACCAGAAGTGACTTGTAGTTTCTCAAGTCGCTCCTGACAAGGGGGGGGGGGGCACAAGCAACTTGAAAGCACATACAAGTGGGCAAAAATTTGTAACCTCAATTAAGGTGTATTGTGTATCACTGTTTTTGTTATTTTTTAAAACTTGGCTTGAATGCTTTCCACATGAGTAACCAGCTGCAAAATTTGGGCTTCCTACTCTTTTAGTCAACCCAATGATTTTTTCCCCTTCATTTCATAGAGCCAACTGGCAAAATGCTGGGAATAAGATACCCAGTGTAATTTAATATTTGGTTTGATTTTTTTCCACCCTTCTGTAGCGTTTAATATATCATTTGATACATCAGGCCTTGTTAAAAAGATTACAATCGATGAAAAAGGAACAAAGAGGAAAATGAGAAGCAATGAACTAACTGAAATCTTTTATTAGCATTATCCTGTATCCGTGATCACCCTTCCTTTTGTGCAGTGAAGTATAATTTAATAATTGCATGCATGCTGTGCTGTTAATGGTCTTTTCTCCTCTTGTGACCCATGGGTCATTTACTCCTCTCTGAAGGTAGGGTGCAGCAAAAGCGCTATATGGATTTCACATTTTGGTTTCATCTCCCATATTACAGCAAATGATAGTTGATTAGGATTTTCTATAGATCATTACCAATTGTTTTCCACCTTGCAAATAGTACCATTACAAGAAATCTATCACATCAGGGAGCGTCTATCCAGCATGTTGTTTGTGTGTGATTTATTATAGGCACTGTGGAAATGTTGTTAGTGAACGTTGGGAAAGCAGTGAATATATTGGGAAATATCAATGTATCCTCATGTTCTTGGTGGTGATGACAGTCAGTGATCCATCTCCTTGACACTTACCTTGTTAACATTTTGATCAGATCGCAAATTTGTCATTTTTCATGGTAACAAGTGTGCACAAAAATTGCAGCTAGATGAAGATTTCTTTTTGTTAACCCCCTCCTTTAGAACACCCCATTGTGTGAAATAATTTGTAATCTTTCTGGAAAGTGAAATAATTACTTTTTGGAAAAATATATCCATTGGAAAATGCACCACATTGAGAGCACTCCAATTTCTCATTATTTGAAGAGTGAGCAGTCTGACGCTTTTATTAGCAGGTGAAACTGACATGAACTCATAATGCAAAACAAAGTTCTCCTGCAGACAATATTTCTCTCTGTGTGTGTGTGTGTGTGTGTGTGTGTGTATTGCTTTTAGCAATGAAATGTTTATGAATTACTTTTCCATTGCAGAGCTTGAAAACAAAATGTGCTTTTGGACTACCACACCCAGAATCTTGCAGCCAGCAAAGGAGTTGTAGTCTCAAAAGATAACTTTTCCAAACTTTAGCTGTTTTCAGGGCTGGTGTAGAACTAATAGTGTTAGCAACTGATGCTGACAGTAAACAAAAGCACGGAATACATAGATGGCTCTAGTGAGGCTTCCAAAATTCTCCTTGTCTGAATATCTCTGGTTTTGGGAGTTCTGGATAGTACTGGGCAATATCACACAAACATACACACACACACAAATTCATTTTGAAGCCTAATTTTGTCTATTATTACGAATATCATATTCATTTATAACCCAGTTCTCTCCCCCCCCCCCTCCCCCAAGATTGGGACTCAAGGCAATTTACACAACAAAAAGATTACAAAATAGCATAAAACATACAAAATGTATAATGTACTATATAACACTCATAAAAGCCAGGAGTGGCACCATGGTGGAAACAGCAGAAGGGATTGGTGCCCTTTTAGGTTCTCCTGAGATACACAAAGCTTTCACTTTTTGCCAGTCTACTCAGAGAAGAGGATGTTTCCCTTTCTGATAAGAGTTAAGGTCTAGTACTTATATTAACCTCTGGATAGGTTGACCCAGGACCTTACCACAAAGGATATAAACCTGCTTCTGACACGTTATGCATACAAGTCCCAATGTGTGTACTCACATGACACAGTGCACCCTTTGTCTGTATCCCATGGGGACTCACATGCATCAAGTGTGCACCCTGAACTTTTGTAGAAAATAGTTTCCTTAGTGTTTTTATCCATCTTCATTGGTTCCTTTTTTCTCAATGCATACTATGTAGAATGATACAAGTTTGTTTATTTATTTATTTATTTATTTATTGCATTTATATACCAATTTTCACACCCTGAGAAATACAGAAAATAGTTATACAGAAAATCATGAAAAATAGATACAATGTATTAAATGGTTAGATAATAGATATGATAGTTTAGGTTTACAGCTGCTCTTGGTTCAGTCTCAAACTTCTAATGCTTTGAACTTACGCAAGTCTGGAAAGGTTTTTTTTTTTTTAAGGAAAAATCTTATATTTATTTCTGAACCCTTGCTGAACTATAAATCTTTTGGAGGGGGCTACCGTGGCTTGATAACATGTTAATAGGGGAACAATCCTTAAAATTCATTACATAGGGAACAAATAGAAGATACCTGTGATGACTGACCTCCAAGGTCAATCCATGTAGTAATAGATAATTTCAGGTCTTCATGGTGTTTTTAAGTTAAAAGTTTCCCAACTTTCACCATGAAACTTTGGGGAAAAGAATACCAGACTGGTTCATCTTCCGATACTGCTGAAACATTTGCTATTATCTCTGACAAAGAAAGGATATCTTCTCTCTTTTTTTAACAGAAATAGGCAAATGGGATCTTCACCATGTAACTTCTTGGATTGATTCCACAGAGAAAGGAAAATAATGAAAGATAGTAGTCTAGTATTTAGTTTCTGGGAAGATGGGACAAATCTGTGTGATTCTAATGCAATAAGAAAGAATGGGACATAATATAGCAGCTTCTGTCTATGGTTGAGTTGTATCATCATCATCATCCTTCATTGAACCAGCTGGATCTATCCCAAGGGCTAAAGATTTTATTCCTTGTGCCATCTTTCAAAGATGTAATTTCAAGATTTTGATTTCTCGATAGACACAGCAATATGGACAACGAATCACAGAATGTAGAAAAAGCCTTAAGTAAGATGAACATTTTGGAGAGCCTTTCTTACTGGAGTGGCAGCAGTAGGTAATATAAGGAGCTATTGAACTCTATTCTAAAGCTATAACCACTGACCAGAACCATGAAGAAATGAATTTCAGACCCTAGGACTCCTGATACTCCTTTAAAAAGTTTTGGCCCAAGGTATTTCACTGTTTGAGACAAAGCAGAAAATGGTAACAGCCCTTACCATTCACTAGTGCATTAGTGGGCATAACATCCAAAGCCACATTATTTTGACACATGAAATGGAAAATTTCTGAAGCACTTCTCTCCATTTCTGGTCATAAAAAAGCAATGATAGCACAGTTAATAGCTGATAGTTTGTTGCTTTTTCATGACACCTAAAATTTACTACCTAAAGTTGTTATCTGATATGCTTTGTGTGGATAAGGAACTCCAGACAGAGGCATATACTTTCCCCTCCTATTTTCTATTGTGGGATCTTTTTGCTTTTGTCGAAATAGTTCAGAATGCACTCATTCAAGGAAAATAAACCCCCACTTAAGGTGAGCTAAACATACTTTGCCATATAACAATGGAAGTGCTCATAAATGTATAAAAATAACTGGAGTACAGCTTATGCCAATGATTTAGTAGATACATGTAAGAGGAGGGGGTAAGGAATAGTGTGTTAAGATTTAGGATGGCTAAAGATAATGTCGGAGTAGAATAAGAGGTTTATGCAGCAAGCCGTTTGCCAGAGAAGGATAAGACAAGAGGGAAAAGATTCAAGGGAAAGCAGGCATCTGAGTGGGCATCTACACTGTCAAATGAATGCAGTTTGACACCACTTTTGCTGTCATGACTCAATGCTGTTGAATCCTTGAATGTGTAGCTTTGTAAAGTTTCAGTATTCTTCGGAAAACAGAACTAAATCTCTTGTAAAACTACAAGTCCCATCACTCCACAGCATTGAACCGTGACAGTTAACGTGATGTGAAACTATTCATTCTACAATGTAGGTGCACCTACAGGAAAACAGCAAGATTTCTTGAAAGACCATGAACTTCCAGGAAGGGTGTGTGGGAAGGGACAGGGACAGACTCGCAGGGGTTGCTTTGGTTTTGGACACAAGAATCATAGCAAGGTTCATCTCATATATGCAAAAATGCCATTACACAAAGAAAAAGCTTATGATATCCGAACTTCTATGACTCACTTAGGGCAAATGAGTTCAGGATCAGCTCCATGGTGACCAAAGATTACATAAAATTGTTCTTTGGCAATGTGGGGCAGATTTTCTCCACATTGACCAAAATCAGAGAATGGCCAAATTCTTCTCCAGAATTCAGAATATCCCCTAACTTTGTGTCTGTCTGTCTGTCTTAACAGTTGGGCAAGCTCCTGAACATAACTCGCATGGCTCAGGGAAACAGGATGGTACATACCATGTTCTCCTGTCCTCTATGTCATGTTGACCACACATGACATGAGACCTACTTGTTGACCATCATCTGCAGTGACAATGAACAGTGTGATGGTGTGATCAGGAATTGGAGGGAAGAAGTAAGGAAGGGAGGATTCCACCTATTCCCATCTCTCTCATTGCCCCATCACCCTAGCCTGCATTCATCAGTTTGAACCAGATTGTTCTGGTTCTTCCAATTATGGATTCCAGATACTAGCATTAGTCAGAATTTGCTAGTCTGCCTCAGCACATCTGCCTCAGACTGTTCAAGGCAGCTGTTTTCAGATGAAGGAACTGGAAAACAACTTCTGAGTATGCCTTGTGTAAGAAAAATATGAAATTCATGGGCTAATTCTTTTGATTTCTCAAGTTGCTTCTGACACAATAAAATAGACTCTGGAGAATCATAGGGTTGGATGAGACCACCAGCACTGACTATTCAAATTATATTCTGCCATGCAGGAATATACAATCAAAAGACTTCCAATAGATGGTCTTCCAGCCTCTGTTTAAAGACATCCAAAGTAGGGGACTCCACCACACTCTGAAACATAAGCCAATAGGCAACTTGAAGGCACACACATATACACAGGCCATAATTTACAAAGCAGTCATTTCTGGATGTTGCACTTCTTGTGCCTATGTATATAAACTTTGTTTTATATACCTAGTGAAGCTGATAATTCTATCTATTTATCTGTCTATCTATCTATCTATCTATCTATCTATCTATCTATCTATCTATCTATCAAAACAATACTTAAGTACATAGATAAAAAGAGGTGCAACATCCAGAAACATATGATTTGTAACTTATGAAATGAATGTGATAAAAGCCAATTTGATATATTGGTTTGTGAATTAGACTGTGACCTTGGGGTTCAAATCTCCATCCAGAATTTAAAGTTAACATAAATATAAAGATAAGGTTTTAAAACATACATTTATACTATTACGTCTTAATTGAACAGGAGTCAGAAGAACTCTGGACTGAAGTTAGGTATATTGTCAGGGAGGATTGAAAAAAGACACAATCTGTACTCAAAAAGAAAGAAAAGAATCAACAGATGACAGATGAAATTCTTCAAGAAGTTAGGGACAGATGAGAAGCAAAAGTAAAAGGTGACAGAAATAGTGTCAGAAACCTGACTGCAACTGCTCAGTGACTTGGGCACAAGGTTATAGAAAACTACTATATCAGTGCACAGAAATAGAAGGTGATAACAAAAGAGGAAGAACAAGACATCTTTTCCACAATCTCTAAGAAATCAAAGGAAAATTTAAGAGCGAAGATACTCTATGACCAGCAGGAGAACACATTGTATGACCTGGTTGAAATAAAAAGACAATGGAAACCATATACAGAATTGTAGGACCATAGACATGGAAAATACCACGAGGACCACCCAGTCTCACCCCTCTCCATGCAGGAATATACTGAAGAACTACATAAAAAGAGATGAAAGAATGACAGATTCATTCAAGGAAGAATCATTTGAAAACAAACCTACAATTTTATAAATTGGAAACTGCACTCAGAGAACTTGGGAGAAATAAATCACCAGGAGCAGATGGCAGACCAATAGAGTTTACTTCCAGCTACTGAGATAGAATCTACTCTAGCCCTAATTAAAATCTACAAACAAACCTGTAAAACAATGGCCCACAGGTTGGAAATGGGATCAATATACCTTCCAACCTGCAAGAAAGGGGATACCAGTGATTGAAGTAACCACAGAATTGTTGCATGGGTCTCCCAAAGAGAGTAAAGTGATGTTCAAAATTCAACAACAAAGACCTTTTACAATACATGGAACAAAATATGCCAGATGTCCAAGCTTGGATCCAAGAAAGGTCAGAAGTATCAGAAATTCCAAGGAAGCCCCTCGGATACTGGATCAGTGCCTAGCCGCTGTGATGATCTGAGGACAAACAAGTTGAGGATCAATCCTGACAAGACAGAGGTCCACCAGGTCAGTCGCCCATCTGATCAGGGTATTGGGTGGCAACCTGTGCTGGACGGGGTTGCACTCCCCCTGAAGTCACAGGTTCGCAGCTTGGGGGTCCTCTTGGATTCAGCACTGACGCCTGCTGCTCAGGTGTTGGCGGTGGCCGGGAGAGCCTTCGCACAGTTAAAACTCGTGTGTCAGCTGTGACCATACCTCATGAAGTCTGACTTGACCACGGTGGTCCACACTTTAGTTACCTCTAGACTGGATTACTGCAATGCACTCTACGTGGGGCTACCCTTGAAGATGGCCCGGAAACTACAATCGGCAGCCAGATTAATAACTGGGGCTAGTTATAGGGAGCGGTCGACCCACATGTTTAAGGAGCTCCACTGGCTGCCGTTTATTTTCCGGTCCCAATTCAAGGTACAGGTTATCACCTACAAAGCCCTAAACGGTTTGGGACCCGCCTACCTTCCTGACCGTATCTTTCTCCATGTACCAACCCGGGCACTTCGATCCTCGGGGGAGGCCCTCCTTTCGCCCCTACCAATATCACAAGCTCATCTTGTGGGCACAAGGGAGAGAGCCTTCTCCTTTGGGGCTCCCCGACTCTGGAACTCATTACCTAGAGATCAGGAAAGCCCCTTCACTAAAAACATTCAAAAAGAACCTTAAAACCTGGCTCTTCCACTGCGCCTTTGACAAGTAGGTGCACAACATGACACTATTGCTCCCTTCAACTTCTGCCACTGGAGTACATGCCCTCAAAATGAGAAGTTTAGTTCTACAACCCTGTGTGTTTTTATGAGCTCCCTGCAAATAACCTGCTCCTATTTTTATCTCATTGGAGTTTTTTAATCATTTTATCCTGTACATGTGGCCCACCCACTGTTATCGTGATTGTGTTCATTGGAATGTTATTTTGTTACTGTGTTTATAGTTTTTTTTCTGTGTAATTCTGATGATGTTGCTTGTTGTTTATGTTCTGGTTTTATTTTGCTGTAACATGTTGTCTGGGCTTGGCCCCTTATAAGCCACTCCAAGTCCCCATTGGGGAGATGGTGGCAGGGTATAAATAAATATTATTATTATTATTATTATTATTATTAATAATAATAATAATATTACAAGCATAGTGGAGTACAGTAAAGAATTTCAAGAGAATATTAGCCTAGGCTCTATAGTAATGCCTTTGATAATGTAGATCATGAAACACTATGGATCACTCTTTAAGCAATAGTTATGTCACAATATTTGATTTTCCTAACGTATAACCTGTACTCAGGACAGGATGCTACCTTCAGTACAGAATACAGAGAAATTGAATCATTTCCAATTGACAAGGGAGGCCAGCAATGCTGTATTTTATGTATCATCCTATCTGTGTAATTGTGCTCAACAGATCATTCATACAGCAGGATTCAATTTGGAGAAACAAGATGTGAAAATTTGGGGAGGAACGTGAACAATTTAAGATATGCAGATGATATCATACTAGTCAAAGAAAACAGAAAATATTTTTAACAATTCCTGAAGAAAATAAAGGAAGAAATTGCAGAGGCAGCTTCTTCCGGTTCCGGTATGGTGGCTGGCAGCAAAAACGCTGTGCTGCTCAGCCAAAATTCCAATCTGGGGGAATCCGGAGCCCCCCCCTTGCCTACCACCTCCTAATCGGGGGGTGAGAGAAACCCCAAGCCTCAAGCCCCGACAGAGGGGTAGAAGATCGGGAAAGAGGCTGAAGAAAGCGAAAAACCGGAGAGATAGAGAAGGTGAAGGGAACACCCGCCGCCATCTTACCGCGGCCTACCGGTATCGCCGCCGAGATCTGAGGCCCGGCTGGCCGGACTACCGCCGTTGCTGCTTGGCCCCCCGCCGCCACTGCGGATGGTAAGAAGATCGTTGCGGGGGGCCACTGGACCGCCGGGCCGTTGCGGCTGGCTGCCGAAGGAGGGCGGCGTTGAAGGAGGGTCGCCGGGTTGCAGCTAGGCCGCAGCTAGGCCGCCGGCAAGTCACCGCGGCTGAGTGCTGCTGAGTGCTGCCTGGCCGGAAGGAGGGGCCGAGTGCTACCTGGCCGCCTCCGTCGTGCCGCTGGGCCACCGAATCGCCGCCGCCGGCTGCCGGATTGAAGTGGGGAAGCCGGGTGACGGGCCGCCGCCGCGGAGCCGCGGAGCCGCTGAGCCGCCGTTGCCGGACCACCGCCGCCGCCGGCCGCCGGGTGGGGGGGCTGGGCGCTCCCTGACCCCCGCAACCGCGGCCGGTGGAGAGTCATCGTTTCGGCTCCGGCTGGGCTGCCGGGCCGCTGCTGAGCTGCCGTGTTGCCATCAGGCGAGTCCGCCTCCACCCTCCATCTTGGACGAGCCTTACATCGAGCTTCCTCCATCGGGCAGCCGAGTCCGTCCCGCCTTTCATCTTCGGGCAAGTCCCCCGCCGGCACAGAGGATCTCGTGTTGCCACCCCTCCGCCAGGCTAGTGCTGACCACCGAGGGCCGCTTGGTCGGAAGGAGAGGCCGAGTGCTGCCTGGCCTCATCCATCAGTCTACTAGACCGCCAAACCACCGCCACCACCAGCTGCAAAGTGGAGAGACCGGGTGCTGGGCCGCCGCCGCTGAGCCGCCGCCGCCGGACCGCCGCCGCCGCTGCCCACCGCCGGCCGCCGGGTGGGGAGACCGGATGCTCCCGACCTCCACAACCGCCGCCAGAGGGAAAGTCATCGTCGCTGGGCCCTGCTGGGTTGTTGGGCCGCTGTTGGGCCGCTGAGCCGCTCCACCTTTGGGCGAGTCCGATTTCACTGAGCGCTACCCAGGCTGGCTACGATTACGTAGCCATTCCATCAGATCGCATAGGACAGGGTTTACTATCTACGTATGGTTCCTATGCAATGATATGAACCGACCTCTTGTGTAGACAGCTGTGTGGACCTTCTGCCGGCCACTCGTTGTGGTTTTTGTGTAGATCTTTAAGCTGGCTTCTTCGCTGTTATTTACTGAGCAAGTGTGACTAACCATCTGTGCTGCCCCACCCCCGAGTTATCAACTCCTGAAGCCTATCCGCTGGTTTACCAACCGTCTAGAGTCCCATTGGGGTCATAGCAATATTTAGTTAACTACCACCATTATCGTATACGAGTAGTCTTATAATATCAACTAGCACTTTCCGATAGTCATTGTTGTTATCTGTTATCATTGTAATAAGAACGATTTAGAGCACCTAGGCGCCTGCCATCTGCTGCTAGATTGCACCAGCACTTTCACCCCTTCCCTGTCCCTCTGTGCCGCACTTTATATCGCTAAGTAGAGCACTTTAGATCTAGCACTTTATTAATGTGCCTGAATGTGTGTTGCTGCTAAGTAATTTACGATCATCCTCGCTCACCGACGGACTGCTCCTGAAATTTTTGCACTTTAAGAACTGGCTATATCGATACTACCATCCATATCGCTGCTACCCATGTGGTCCCCTGCCCCCCTTGGGATATTGTTTATGTTGCTCTGGTGTAATGGAGGGGGCGGAAGAGGAGGTGGTCCGGAGCCTGGGATTGAGAGTGTGGTGGGGAGGGGGGAGGAGGGGGAGAGGGGATGCTGGCAAGAACCAATAAACTTAACAACAAGCATAGGAGAAAGTACCCTTATGGCTCATAACTGCGGCATGGAGGGGGGGAGGTGTTCCACTAGCCGAGGGGCCCCCATAGAGGTCGTGGTGGGAAGGAGGAGATGCGGGAGAAGGAGACCTCGAATTCGGCCTAATTCGGACCGCTTTTCCAAATTAACTATCCCCAATAGGTCTCCTAAGGTAATTTGGTGTAACCAGGTGAGCGGGCCCTCTGGCTTGAAGGTGGTGTTGTTGAACGCCAGGTCTGTCAACGGAAAAACAACTTGGATCCAGGACTTAATCCTGGAGGAGCGGGCAGACCTGGCGTGCATCACGGAGACCTGGCTGGATGAAGCGGGGGGCGTAAATCTCTCCCAGCTTTGTCCTCCAGGATTCTCCGTGCAACACCAACCTAGAGCCGGAGGACGGGGAGGCGGGGTCGCAGTGGTCTATAGAGATACCATCCATCTAACCAGGAGCCCCATCCCGCAGACCACAAATTTTGAATGCGTCCACCTGAGGGTGGGTGACCGGGACAGAATAGGGATTCTGCTAGTGTACCGTCCACCTCGCTGCACTACAGTCTCCCTACCTGAGCTAGCGGGGGTGGTCTCGAGCCTGGCGGTGGAGTCCCAACGGCTCCTTGTGCTGGGGGACTTCAACATCCACGCCGAGGCAACCCTCACAGGTGCGGCTCAGGACTTCATGTCTGCCATGGGAACCATGGGGCTGTCCCAACAAATAACTGGCCCCACCCACTGTGCTGGACACACATTGGACTTGGTTTTCTGCCAGGGATGGGAGCAGGGTGGCGGTGTGGAGGAGTTATCCATCTCTCCGTTGCCGTGGACCGACCACTTCCTGATTAGATTTAGGCTCACTGCGCCCCCTAACCTCCGCAAGGGTGGAGGACCCATTAAGATGGTCCGCCCTAGGAGGCTAATGGATCCGAACGGATTCCTGATGGCTCTTGGGGAGTTTCCCGCCACCGCGGTAGGTGATAATGTCGAGGCCTTGGTCGCTCTCTGGAATGGGGAGATGACCAGGGCTATTGACAAGATCGCTCCGGAACGTCCCCTCTCAAGTAACCGAGCTAAACCAGCCCCTTGGTTTACCGAGGAGCTGGCAGCGATGAAGCGAAAGAAGAGGGTTCTAGAGAGCGTGTGGCGATCGGACCCAAGCGAGTCAAACCGAACACGGTTTGTGTCCTTTTTGAGGGCATATGCCGCGGCAATAAAAGCCGCAAAGAAAACCTTCTTTGCGGCCACTATTGCGTCTGCAAAAAACCGTCCGGCGGAGTTGTTCCGGGTTGTCAGAGGTCTTTTAACTCCCCCCACTGGTGGGAGCCCTGACAACTCGGCAGCGCGCTGTGAAGCATTTGCTCGGTTCTTTGTAGACAAAGTCGCTTTGATCCGTTCTGGGCTGGACGCCTCATTAGATGCAGTCTCCGTGGATGTGACACAAGCACCTGCTTGTCAGATTTTGTTGGATTCTTTTCAGTTTGTGAAACCCGAGGATGTGGACAAGATACTTGGAGGAATGAGACCCACCACGTCCATCCTAGACCCCTGCCCATCCTGGCTTCTTAAGGAGGCCAGAGGGGGATTGGCCGAGTGGGTAACGGTGGTGGTTAATGCCTCCCTTCGGGAAGGCAAGATTCCAGCAAGCCTAAAACAGGCTGTTATACAGCCGCTGTTGAAGAAACCATCACTTGACCCCACTAAATTGGACAACTTTCGGCCTGTTTCCAATCTCCCCTTCTTGGGCAAAGTCATGGAAAGCGTGGTGGCCTCACAACTCCAGGTATTCTTGAGAGACACGGATTATCTGGATCCGGCACAGTCTGGTTTCAGACCGGGACATGGTACCGAGACGGTCTTGGTCGCCTTAGTGGATGATCTGCGCCGGGAGCTAGACAGGGGGAGTGTGTCCCTGTTGGTGCTCCTGGACCTCTCAGCGGCCTTCGATACCGTCGACCACGGTATTCTTCTGGGGCGCCTTGCAGAGATGGGTCTTGGGGGTACTGCTCTGCAGTGGCTCCGGTCATTTCTGGAGGGTCGTACTCAGAAGGTGTTACTGGGGGACTCCTGTTCAACGCCGCAGCCGTTGACCTGTGGCGTTCCTCAGGGTTCCATCTTGTCCCCCTTGCTGTTTAACATCTACATGAAGCCGCTGGGTGAGATCATCCGGAGTTTCGGGGTGCGGTGTCACCTGTACGCAGATGACGTCCAACTCTGTCACTCCTTCCCACCTGCTACTAAGGAGGCCGTCGGAGTCCTGAACCGGTGCCTGGCCGCTGTAATGGTCTGGATGAGGGCGAACAAACTGAAATTAAATCCAGACAAGACAGAGGTACTCCTGGTCAGTCGCAAGGCCGAACAGGGTATAGGGTTACAGCCTGTGCTGGACGGGGTCGCACTCCCCTTGAAGGCGCAGGTTCGCAGCTTGGGTGTGACCCTGGACTCATCGCTGAGCCTGGAGCCTCAGGTTTCAGCGGTGACCAGGGGAGCATTTGCACAGCTTAGGCTCGTGCGCCAGCTGCGCCCGTATCTTGGGAAGTCTGACTTGGCCACGGTGGTACACGCTTTGGTCACATCCCGCCTCGACTACTGCAACGCTCTCTACGTGGGGCTGCCCTTGAAGACGGCCCGGAAGCTTCAGCTAGTCCAGCGCGCGGCAGCCATGTTGTTAACGGGAGCTGGACGCAGAGAGCATACAACGCCTCTGCTATCCCAGCTCCACTGGCTGCCGATTTGCTACCGGGCCCAATTTAAGGTGCTGGTGTTATCCTACAAAGCCCTAAACGGTTCCGGCCCAAAATACCTTGCAGACCGCATCTCGGCCTACGAGCCCACGAGGGCCTTGAGATCTTCCGGGGAGGCCCTTCTCTTGGTCCCGCCTGCCTCACAGGCACGTCTGGCGGGGACGAGGGAGCGGGCCTTCTCGGTGGTGGCCCCCCGGCTATGGAACACCCTCCCTGCTGAAGTTAGACAGGCGCCCTCCTTGATGGCCTTTCGTAGGGGCCTGAAAACATGGCTCTTCGAGCAGGCCTTCAACTGAGTGAATAGAATGACACTGGAATGAACTAGGACTACGAATTTCGGCTATGACCCCAGGACTTGACGAAGCGGATTTTTAGTATAAGTATATGTTATGTTGTATCTGTCCGGTTTGTATCGTCGTGATTCATTGTACACTGTTTTCTTTGTTGTTGTTCACCGCCCCGAGTCGCCCCCGGGCTGAGAGGGGCGGTCAATAAATGCAAGAAATAAATAAATAAATAAATAAATATTGTTAAACATCAAGAAAACAAAATAATGACAACATATTATTTACTTCACTTTAAAGTAGACAAAGAAGCCATTTAGTCAAATATTTCCTGTACCTTGCTTCCATCATTGATCATAATGGAGACTACATTCAAGAAATCAGGAGAAGTCTAAGACTTGGAAGGGCAGCTGTGAAGGAGCTAGACAAAATCCTGAAGTATATCATTTAGTATTATGGTTAGGGTAGTCCATACCATTATATTTCCAATTTTATCTATGGTTGTGAAAGCTGGACAGTAAAATAAACTGATGAAAAGAAAATCAACTCATTTAACTTTCTGAAGAAAATGTAGAAACAAGATTCTGGAGAACAGGTCTATGCATACTGTGGATTGCTAAAAAGACAAAGAAATGGGGCCAAGAGCAAATCAAGCCTGAACTCTACTTAGAAACCAAGATGGCTAAACTGAGATGACTGAACTTTGGATTTATCATGAGAAGAGATTATCAATGCTTTATTACACTAACCTGCTATTCTATTATAGTCATATTAGTGTAGATAATAGATTCATACTTAGCCGGTCCCTCATTGTCTGAGTAGGATAGTTTTCCAAGATCAGTGTACTGGCGGTGGGTCCGTAGGTGAGTGTGGAGCCCTATTCTTGATCTGCATTTTCTCCTACAGTGGGGGCATTGGTTTCAAGGTGGAAGGCGGTCCCAGTCGGGGTTGGCTTGACGTGCCTTCCTCTTGGCACGTTTCTCTCTTTTGCCCTCCATTTGTGGCTCTTCAAATTCTACAGCACTGCTGGTCACAGCTGACCTCCAGCTGGAGTGCTCAAGGGCCAGGGCTTCCCAGTTCTCAGTGTCTATGCCAGAGTTTTTAAGGTTGGCTTTGAGCACATCTTTAAATCCCTTTTCCTGCCCAACAACATTCTGTTTTCCATTCTTGAGTTTGGAGTAGAGCAACTGCTTTGAAAGACAGTGGTCGGGCATCTGGACAAGGTGGCCGGTCCAACAGAGCTTATGGTGGAGGCACATCGCTTCAATGCTGGTGGTCTTTGCTTCTTCCAGCACTCTGACATTTGTCCACTTGTCTTCCCAAGAGATTTACAAGATTTTCCAGAGGCAGCGCTGATGGAATCGTTCCAGGAGTTGCATGTGACGTCTGTAGACAGTCCATGTTTCGCAGATGTAAAGCAAGGTTGGGAGGACAATAGCTTTATAAACAAGCACCTTGGTTGTCCTGGTCCTCAAACACTCTCTGCTTTATTCGGGGAAAAACTGCACTCGCAGAGCTCATAGATTCATACCATGTCGAGTATCTTTGATATTACACCTCTCTTCAGTAGCACAATTGTACCAGTTCACTATTAGTATACTTCCATGTACCTTTGTAAATTTGCTTTCCTATACTACAGCAGTTTCTTATTTGTTTATTTTTTAATTTAGTACAATTTCAGTATTTTTAAAAGGCAAATTTATGTATAAAACAAAAGGAACATAGCCAATTTGGGAACAGCAGGGGGTGTTAACATACTGCCAGTATGTTAACAAGAAGCAGAAGGGATCTATCACATCAAGATTGGTGATCAGAACATTGCAGGATTTGTAGTTATTGACAGGTTTAGCCATCCGTAGCTAGGGATGGGGAAATAATTAGGGGCAGAAGAGACACCACAGTAGCATAACGTGCATGGTATCATGTAATAGGATGGAGCCCCCAGTAGTGTGATAGGTGCTGGAAGGACAGCTGACTGAAAGGTCAGCAGTTCAAATCTGGGGAGCAGGGTGAATTCCCATCTGTCATCTCTAGCTGCTCATATGGGGACATGAGAGAAGCCTCCCACAGGATGGTAAAACATCCAGGTGTCCCCTGGGCAACATCCTTGCAGATGGCCAATTCTCTCACACCAGAAGCTACTTACCGTTTCTCAAGTCTCTCCTGATATGAAAAAAATGTGATGGAGTGACAATCAAGCTACATTGCTAGTTTGACTGCCTTGTGTGATAAAAGGGCAATAATGCTTGCTAATACAGAAGGCAGCAAGAGAAAAGGAAGACCACATAACAAGGGGATAGACTATTCAAGGCAGCCATGGTCCTGAGTCTAGAAGACCTGACCTGGGCTGTTGAAGATTGAGTGACTTGGTGGTCCTTCATTCATCAGGCATTAGTCAGCTTGATGGCTGTTAAAAAACAAGAATAGTTTTGTCTAGTGCAGACAAGCCCTTAGCCTCCCTCTAATTTCTTAACTGTAATATCCATTCTGATTCATGACTGAGCCAAGATATCTCCATTGTCTAACTTTAAAGTTTTTAAAGTTAGTTATGTTAGATGAATTCTTTGTTGACATTATTATTGTTTTCTAAATGTTCAACTGTAAAACTGCCTTTACATTTTCTTTCATTATTTAAAAAAGTCAAGGAAGACCACATTCCAGATGGACAGATTCGATTAAGGAAGTCACAGCCCTGAGTCTGTGAAACCAGAGATGGATGACTCAGAGGTCTCTTTTCCATAGGGTCACTATAAGTAGAAGTGAATTGACTGCACTTAACAACAACAATAACTCAGTAAAGATTCAGGGCACTGTTACAGGAAAAGCAGTTAGCTGTGAAGATTCTGCAAATAGATGAGAAAGTGGCAAGCTTGGAGAGATGCTAAACAGAAATAGCATGAAAATGAAATCTGAACTTTCAGTAGAGGCGGAAACCAGGCTCCTGGTATTTATAGCAGACCTGATCAATCTTTACACTGTTTGTAGTTGCCAGCTACAGATGCTCATGTGACATAACCCTTCCTTCATTATATACCTACATTGTGTAAGATATGAAAACAGTAAAAATGCTAGTGTTCTACGACCTCATCAGACAGGGGAAGAATTGGCGGCATGCTCCACTTTGCCACCCATTCAAGCACAGAGCCTGGCAGCTCCCATTACACAATGCATTACTATTTCCGGGGGGGGGGTTCGTGGTGGTGAAGTGGAGCATTCAGCCACCATGGCAACATGGGAGGTTTCCCATATTGCCTTGGATCAATTGTGGGTGGGGGGAGTCAGATGGTCAACGCTTCCCCCTTGTGGGATTGCCCTGCTGGTAAGTCAGGTGATGTGGGGTGGAGCAACGGGTTCCTCATGGCCTCTGATGGTGGTCACTTTGTTCACCATGATGCATGGCGATTCTGGCAGCCAGTGCAAAGAGGTCCTTAGGCTGTGCTATAACCTCAGACTGTGATGCTCCTGTTTCAAGTACACTAAGGCTTCATGTTCTGTACTCATCTAGATTTTCAGGGCCTCCATTTTATATGGGATATCCTACATATGAGGGCAATATGATATGCCCAAAGTTCCATATTTTTCATTTGGATATGAGTGGGAACAGAAGTCAGCAACCAACACAGCAAAGGGTGAAATATTCTGCAACTGGTTTTGGGGTATTGCTATTTCTTAGCAGGTTTCTAGTGGAAAAGAGCAACACCACTGCTGTTGCTCAGCATAGTCAAGTAACTAAGTAATAGCTGCAAGTTTCTACTTTACTATGAGATCTGTTGCATGAGTCATCTGTTGATGAGTTGAAAGTGTTTACCATGGGCTTTCTTCCTTTCCTGATAGCAGAACCTGTTTAAAACGGCAAGCTGAACTCATCCATAACTAAGATTATGCTCTCGGCCTTCTTGATTTTCCAAGCTCTGTAAGAATATTCATTTAAAAGATCCTTTTAAGTTCAGTCCCCACAGAGTTAAAGTGGCACTTATAATAACACTCTTCGCTATCAAGGTCCAACATCATTTCCCCAAGCATTAGGAAGTGAGTGAGTGGAAATAGAAGCTTAAATTCCCAGTGCTTGAGGTAATGAAAAAGCAACATGTTGCGGATCATGGCAAATATCTAACATAAACAGGGTGACGTATATAAACTACCCATTACATTCAGAAAATTGTGGCTTCAGGATTCTTTTTTTCAAAAGTGCTGCCTTTCCTTCAGTAAGTGGACAAAGCTGTCAACAAAAACTGCAGTTTTGTGCATCCGTTTCTTAAGGTGCTTTTTGCAGAGAAATGTGTGTGTAACCAGCAGGGGTGACTAGTGGCTTCCATATTGGGCAAGGTGATATTGGTAAATTCACACTGGATTCTAATCTCAACTGTAAACAAACTATCCAAGGTGCTGAGCCTTATTCACCAAATATAATAAATATGGTGTCTGGCTTCTTTGGCGTTCTGGACTATAAAACGGGAACATAGAGGAAACTAACCAAGGGGCTTCAGCAATATTCTCATTCTCAAAATCCCCTTTCTATTCCCTGCTCTAATTTTTGAAATATTATTTTCATCCCTACACCTCACCTTGTAGAAATAGCTGCCTTCGCCACACTTATGTCAGGCACCGGGATTGTGGCACAGCTGGCTGAGTGTCAGCTGCATTAAGATCACTCTGACCAAAAGGTCATGAGTTCAAAGCCAGCCCAGGTTGGAGTGGGTTTCCAACCAATTGTGTAGCCTGTTGTCGACCTTTGCAACCCGAAAGACAGTTGCATCTGTCAAGTAGTAAAATTAGGTACCACCTTAAAAGTGTGGGGAGGCTAAATTAACTAATTTATGAGGCCATAAAAAGACTCCAGCATGCGGGGAATGTGGAAGTAATTCATCAGTATCACAGATGGATGATGAAAGCGACAGCTCCCCTGGAGGCCAGAAAAAGTTAAATAGCCTCTGACTGTCTATATCTGTTGTGTGCTTTGGCATTGAATTTTTGCCATATATGTGTACACTGTAATCCAACCTGAGTCCCCTGCGGGGTGAGAAGGGCGGAATATAAAAGCTGTAAATAAATAAATAATAAAATAAATATTTCTTCTTGATATGTGCTATTCCTTCAAGTAGCTTTCATCTTACGATGTATCTAAGCTGATCTTGAATAGTCTAAATATCTTAAAAGTAACAAATTCCTACTGATCTTGGAGGCTAAGTAGAGTCAGCTCTGGATAGAACCTGGAGGGAGACTATCATTGATGTTGGCATCCTGAAGACAAATATATATTCACACTCACATAGTGTACCTTCCATGGGATTTTCCTAGCAAGATTTGTTCAGATGGGGTTTACTTTTGCCTTCCTTTGAAAGAGTGTGTGTGTGTGATTCACCCAAGGTCACACAGCGGGCTTCCATGGTTGAGCAGAATTTGAACCCTGGTCTCCAGAGTCATAATCCAATATTCATATCACTATACAACACTGGCTCTCTTCTTGATATCTACTAAATAGGAATCAGTCTATAGCCAACTGTGTTCCTTCCTTTAAATTAGGTCTGATTTTTCTGCTGCCCTGAGAAACAAAGGCCATTACTGGATTTTGTATTCTACTGTGTAATTTCTCCACTAGCATCATGCTTATTGCCAACCTAGGAGTAAAACAATAATTTAAAAAGCTTATTTCAGATATATGACACTTGGCATGTAAAAATACCATATCCTCATCGCCTCAGCCTTCACATTTACCAGATTGCATTTGTTAAATGGCTACAATATCATCATCAACAACAACAACAACAAAAATTAGTCTTGGCAACCACGGCACTTTACTTCTTGGCTGTGTTTTAGTAACGGCACAAATAAAGATGCAGACTGGTGATCCAGTCCAAGAAATCCTTAGGTAAATGGCTAAAATGCATTTGAAAGAATGAGCTGGATAGGGTAGAGTGGGCATCTTTCCCTTGTGAAACAAGGAATGTGACTTTAAATTGTCACAAGCAAATCTTCCAGATTTTTCAGGTTCAAATGTTAATAGAAGTAAAGCAAAACATTCAGAATTTGGAAACATTGGCAAAGAGGTAGTATTAGGGGCTATGATGTGCAACTATATGATGACAGAGCTACATTGCTAACATCAGGTGTTCTCAAACTAAGGCCCTGGGGCCAGATATCACCCTCAAAGGTCATTTACTCTGCCCTCACTCAGGGCCAGCCTAAGTCTGAAATGACTTGAAAGCACACAACAACAACAACAACAACAACAACAACAACAACAATCCTATCTCATCAGCCAAAAGCAGGCCCACACTTCCTATTAAAATACTAATAAATGTATTTTTGTTAAAATTGTTCTTCATTTTAATTATAGTATTGTTTTAAAGTGTTTTTTGCACTAAAATTAGATATGTGCAGTGTGCATAGGAATTCATTCATGTTTTTTTTTTCAAATTACAATCCAGCCCTCCAAGAGTTTGAGGGACTGTGACCTGACCCTCTGTTTAAAAAGTTTGAGGACCCCTAGGTAACATGGTGTACAGGCATGCCAGAGAATGGCACCAATATGTGATGGGGGAGGCACACAAGGCTCTGTAGGGAGAGGCTGAGCTCTTGCAAAACAATGGGGCATTGTGAAAAGTGAGGACATTTTCTCCAACCAAACACTAGGCACCTTTGACTTGCCACTGCTCTATTTTAGGGATTACCCTGCTCATGCCTCTGCTGTAGCATGTTGCACTGACATTATGAAAGGGCAACCTGCCCCATAAAGTGCCATATTTATTTCATCCATTCATTTATGTCCCAACCCCCCCCCCCCCCCCCCCCGCAATGGCATTCAGTGGCTTATAACTTATGAAAAATTAGTTTCACAAAAACATTAATTAAAAAAGAGTAAATATATATAATTGGATTTTTAAAACAATGAAATAATTCCTAGAGTTAAACCCATTGTTGTTGTTTATTCATTCAGTCGCTTCCAACTCTTCGTGACCTCATGGACCAGCCCACGCCAGAGCTCCCTGTTGGTTGTCACTACCCCCAGCTGCTTCAGAGTCAAGCTAGCCATTTCAAGGATGCCATCCATCCATCTTGCTCTTGGTCAGCCCCTCTTCCTTTTTCCTTCCATTTTCCCCAGCATCAGTGTCTTCTCTAAGCTTTCCTGTCTTCTCATTATGTGGCCAACATACTTCATCTTGGCCTCTAATACCCTTCCCTCCAGTGAGCAGTCGGGCTTTATTTCCTGGAGGATGGACTGGTTGGATCTTCACACAGTCCAAGGCACTCTCAGAAATTTCCTCCAACACCACAGTTCAAAAGCATCTATCTTCCTTCGCTCAGCCTTCCCCTATGGTCTAGCTCTCACAACTGTAGGTGACTATGGGGAATACCATTGCTTTAACTATGCGGATCTTCGTTGCCAGTGTGATGTCTCAACTCTTCACTATTTTATCAAGATTGGACATTGACTTCTTGGGAGGAGAGCAATGTCCAATCTTCTGATTTCTTGGCTGCAGTCTGCATCTGCAGTAATCTTTGCACCTGGAAATACAAAGTCTGTCACAGCCTCCACATTTTCTTCCTCTATTTGCCAGTTATCAATCAGTCTGGTTGCCATAATCTTGGTTTTTTTGATGTTTTTTTGATGTTGAACTGCAACCCAGCTTTTGCACTTCCTTCTTTCACCTAGATTCGAAGGCTCCTCAATTCCTCCTTGCTTTCAGCCATGTAAGTGGCATCATCTGCATATCTAAGCTTGTTAATGTTTCCTTCAGCAATTTTTACCCCAGCCTTGCATTCATCAAGCCCCACACTTTGCATGATGTGTTCTGCATGCAAGTTGAATAGATTGGGTAGTGAATAATAAACCCATTATTATTCACTAAAGGACTGTAGTCAAACCAACAAAGAAGCACAGTTCACCATTAAAAGCCCATCGCCATCGTTTTCTAAAAGCTTGGTGGAAGAAGGATCTGGAAGAAGGAGAGGAAGGAAAGAGCCATCGTGACCTTTCTAGGAAAGAAGTTCCAAGGTCTGAGTGCCACCACAGAGAATGCTATATGTCTTGTCCCTACTAAATGAACCAGGCAACAAACTAGAGAGAAAAGCTCTCTTGAAGAAATTGAGTATTGCAATTATTGAACCCAAGCCACAGTGCTTGCTCTGCTTATGCAGAGACCCTAATGATCACCTAAAAACAATGCAGTTTGTTAAGAAAGTGGCATTTCTAAACCAGACAAACATAAGTTGTTTTTTAAGATCATAAATTCCCAACAGAATGGTCACTGGTATTTCTTTGGACTATAATTCCCAGGCTCCCCATTCAAGCATGGAGCTGTATGAAAAAGAGAGTAAATTTCCAAGTGCCAGAGAAGCTAAAATGGACATTCCAATAGGGTAGTAGACAAGTATTGATTGTTTTAAAAACCCATGGCAAGGCTGAGTTATAGGACAGGTTCAGTGACATTTGGTAATGGCCATTTAGCAAAGTCCAATGCTTTTTGCAATGATGGATTTATTGGTTAGTGGATCTGGTTTCGTCGCAATTGGAAAGCTGGTTTGTCAGTGCATTAAAAGGAGGTGGAGCTACAATAGATGAGCTGAACAAAATTTCACAGCACTTTAAGATACAGTAAAAGCACCATATTTTGACACAAAGCTTGACAATAACAAATGCTGGCAGGGGCTTCCCTTAAATGGGATTTTGGTATCATGGAAATTGTTTAGCTTTTGCAAGGCTGCTGGCACAAAGTCACAAACAAACAAAGATGTTAATTGCTTTCCAAGCAATGGAACCCCATGCCCACCGGCATGCCCTGCTGTTATATTCAAGATGTTAACTGGATCACCATAACAGGATCATAGGGGGAAAATTGAGTGGCCTTCTGGGGCTAACACAGCTTGTTTGCTTCTTTGTGCTTTCTCTGTGGGCTAAAAACACTATATAATATGAAGTGAACCATTGCCCACTTCTGAAAGCAATTGTCAGGCATCATGCTGCTAAACTGGCATGTCTTGCCAAGAATGTATGCTTCCCCGTTGCTTTTTGAAAGGGGAATAATCAGAACACACTATAATTCTGTTGTTATTTTTTCCTCACCAAAACAATTGCAATTAAATCCTTTCTTCTTCTTGGCATAATCAAGATAGATGTAACATTTTAGATTGGTTCTGTTCTTTGTCATTCATTAGTTAAATAAGATCTAGTGTGGTGTAGTAGTAGCTGGAGTCTCAAACTATAGCTGAGGACATTCAAATTATCCCTCAGCTATGATGGAAGTTACC
The DNA here is from genome assembly GCF_037176765.1 of Anolis sagrei. NCBI lineage: Eukaryota > Metazoa > Chordata > Lepidosauria > Squamata > Anolidae > Anolis > Anolis sagrei. The sequence continues at coordinate 30,044,767 of NC_090022.1, read as the reverse complement.
TTGAGAAAGTAGCTGCTTTCCATTCCTGATTGGGCTGTTTATTTATTTATTTAGGGCATTTATATCTCATCCTATCTCACCTCCACAGAGGGACTCAGGGCAGCTGTTTTGAATATAGCAGTGGTCTAGCATACTCTTCAGTGTTATTTATATTTGTGCTGTTGTAAACTGGATTTTCAACACAGTGAGTTTTGGAATATCTGCTTATTGTCACTGCAATATTGGTATCTAGTATTGCAAGTACCAGGAGAAGGACCAGGAATGTAGGGATTCTGAAATGCAGGAGGGAAGGGAAGCAGTGAAGAAGCATTCAATTCTATTCTGACAGCAAGGCAGTTTGCAATAAGCAGCTGCAACAAAAACTGCAGAGATCCCTGTGTAGCCTCTCATAAACCACCAAAAAGATGTCATTATTGGCCAAGCAGAATGCACAGAATTCATCCTAAATGCTTTCAAAGCTGCATTGGTTTTTTATCAGGCAAAATATGTTTTTAAATATCATACAGGAGAAGAAAAAGCGATGGTAGTAGATCCAAAAGTCTACATTTTCAAATTTTGAAAGACATTTGGATGGTTTTTCTCATGCACTTTGGTTGGCCCATAAAGGTATCACTTTTTGTGAATTTATTTGAATTTTTGTTGTATTTTGCAACATGCTAGCTCTGAATGTATTTCCTTCTGGATTTGAAGATATCAGATTTTGACATAATGGGAAACTTTAAGAATAGAGAGTATTGGAACTTAACTCTTTGAGGTAAAACTCTTTCATTTGGACTGCAGTTGGCAAGTTTTACCTTTACAGCACCTAACAGTTTTTCCAGATGTAATAGTATAGGGAGTTGTGAGAAATTCAATCTACTCTGCCTACAAAGTGAAATTAGCATCACACAGGATGACGTTATTTTTCTGTTATGAATAGAGTTGAAATTTCATTATCTGCCTTTTATTGCGCTTAATCCCTGGTGAAGAAAGGGGGGAAGGGGGTCTGTCAGCATTGAGATCCCTCCAGAACAATTGAATTGTAGCAGTAACAACATCTGATACAAAATGTAGTCTTGTGGCTCTGACATCATCACTTTTCAAACATATTTTGCTAAGTGAAGAAGCCAGTGGAGCTTCAAAGCTTGCATGATATATTTTGTGAATTTCAAAAGGCCAATAAGAGCATCATTGCTTTGTGAATTTCAGATGTTGTTGTATTTTGCTGCATGTCCAACAAAGCTACCACTGAGTACGTCACAAAACATTTGATTGCTGGAAGGAGTCTGGTAAAATATTAAATAAATAAACAACCTTTAGAAACAAAACAAGAATAAAGACTACTTACTTACTTACATTCTGTGTTATGAACACGATTTTGTGCTATATATAGCAAATACATAGTTGATTCTTGTGTTGAAATCACATATTGTTATTACGTCCATGTTCTGATTTAGTGCTTTGATGATTTTGCTCGAATTACCATTTTTAATCTTACAATGAGAATGTATTTGGAAATTTAACAAGGGTCAAGCAGGTGCTGTTGAAAAATAAAGAAAAGGGTTGCAGCTCTTGTAGGCCCTTATCCATGAGTAATTATCTTGTTAAGTTAAAGTGGTTCTCCAGAATATTAAAATAATTAGTACCAACAATTTCAGCTTTGCTTTCTTCGGATGCGGTAATTGGCAAGGGGTGTTAACTAATTGAATGTATTTGTATTGCTGGCTGGCTAAAGAAAAGGATGAAGCACTTGTAATTACTGGAATTCTGTGAGATCACATATTTACTACAAAGAATAAACAAGTAGATTACAACATTTGTGATAGCCTAATAGCTATAGACAGCCATTCAAGTACAGCACATTGGCATATGAATCCAGGCATAACAGAAGAACCTTACATTTGCCTGTTCTGTTTAGTTATATTCAACCCGTTGTATTCCAGCAACATGGAAGTGGGTGTCACCACCTGATGTTGTGGACACACAGCTCTCCCAATAACCAGGAGATCAGTTACCCTTGTCAATAACCATGAGGTTGAGTAAGAGAGAGTTACTGATCCAAAAACATCCAGTTTCATGGTTCAGTGGCAGCACAAACTTGAACCTTCCAAGTTCTAGCCAAACATTCTGTTAAACTATTGTACTATCCTGGCTCATATAATCTAGACCAGGACCCCCACATTCACCTAAGGGAGCCCAAATGGGTTCACAGCTCATAAGTTAAGAAGCTTTGATCTATACAACAGGCAAATTGATGGATTTATTTGTGTACTGAAATTGAAAAATCTAGGAAGAACAAAAACCAGGAAAACTGAGAAATCCAGTGAAAAAGATGTGGTTCCCAGTCCCACTCATATCACTTTAGACCAAGCGATTAAGGATATTTTGACATTTGTCAGCTGATCTGTCTAGTGTCACTTTCAACACATTCTGGCTGCATGGGAATCCAGGGCTGCAACCACACTAAGTGAAAATACTCTGGAGTACAGAAGTGCCCTGAGACCCTATTGAGGCTGAGATAGCTGGCTGGGCCAACAGTGCATTGGGGATGCCGCCGCCTTTATTTTGCAAACTAAAAGAGCATAAAGTTATATGATCACCAGAAGTGATGTTGTCACCAAGGCCCTGCTGGGGAGGTATATCTAGCTGGTGACACAACTGGATCTTTTTGACATATGGATATGGGTTGCCATTGATCCAGTTCATTCCAGCTCCCCACATGTCAAAAAACACTGGGGTCACTGGAGTTCTTTGAAGCTCCAGAGGAATTTGAGGTTCTCCTTTTGCTAAATTGACAGCTGGAAGAAGCACTTCTGCAGCAAATCTAAATACACATCATGTGGAGTCTTTGCAGCAGTTTCAAAATGAGTTCATTCAATTTGCTCTATGTAGACATGACTCAACTTGTGACCAACCCTATAATCTAGAAAGGTAGAGTAATAATAATTATTATAATAATAATAATAATTATTATTATTATTATTATACCCCACCATCATCTCCCCTCTGGGTAGCTTACAAAGGGACAAGCCCAAGAATTATAGATAAAAACAGAGACACAATTAAAATCCATCAAATAAAAACAATAAAAACATAACATAGTCATAAACATCATCATAAAAGCAATATAGCTGAGATAGAAGTTATAGCTGAGTTCAGGCTCAATGAGTGCAAAAGATTCCTAAAAGGAGCCCATGGAAAGTGCAGAAATCTAATGAACAGGGGCTAGGGAATAACTTTGCCATCAACACACTACTTAAACATTCTGGATTCCTGGAATCTCAAGATATTTCTATATAGGCTATCTGTTAATCTTTTAAGCTATTTATTATATGCAATTAAAGATATACAAACATACACGTTATCTGTAGAGAGAAACACAGACATGTCAATGCATAGGCACATTCTTTTCAAAACATTATATTGCATATTATTGCTAAGGCATTGTGCAGAGATTTCATAAAGGTGATAGCTTGTAAAGAATTCTGTCTCTTGTATTATGTAACTTAGCCATCTATTCACTAAGAAATATCATCACATTTGTTGAGGAAACCTATATCTCTGAAGAGGCATCTGTGATCACATAGGCATTTCCAAGGAATTAATATCTCAGGGACTGCTAGATTTAGTAGATATCTGTGAACATACATAAGTGGCACCCATGACTATTAGCTACTGGGCAGTTGTATTTTCCTTGAACATCTAAGAACTTGAAACTTTATGCTTTGTTTAAAGTTAAAGAATCACTCTTTGCTGTCATGCTCACTATAGTTCTTTTAATTTATGACACATACACATTGACCAAAAAAAAGTGCAAGCATGTAGCTTGCTATTGTGAGAACCTATGAAGTAATCAATTTTGGATTCAGGCCCTTATAACTGTTTGACATTTCAGGGTCAGCGGGACAACTCTTTGAAAAATTGAAAAGCTTTGTTACTGTGCCCACAATAGATTATAAAACAGGACTAACATAAAAGGATGCTTCAAAACAGCTCACTTTTATCGTAATAGCTGTAGAGGGAAAGCAGCAAGAAGAACCGTTGGAAGAAGGAGGGCTGGACCCAGACACTAGAGACTTTCTGTATCGGTATTATGCTTCTGAAATAATCACAAGACTGTGCAGTTGTTTTGTAGTGAAAGCGACAGCAGTCCCAAAGAGCTGTTCTGTAAATGATAAATCAATTCTGAACCTGCCTGAGCTTATTCCAAAAGGCATTTTGAAATTGTGCCATGAGAAAGCTGGCCTGTGGAAATGTGGCTGCACAGCAATGGTGCAGTTAGTTAATTTTAGTCTCTGTGTTTAATAGTCTTGCCTAAGATGGATGTATCAAGAGCGGCTCAGGACTGCATGTCTTCCATGGCGACCATGGGGCTGTCCCAACTAGTATCTGGCCCTACTCACAGTGCTAGGCACACATTAGACCTGGTTTTCTGTCAGGGATGGGAGGAAGGTGGCGGTGTAGAGGAGCTAACTATTGCTCTGTTGACATGGACCAACCATCACCTGGTGAAGTTTAGGCTTACTGCACCCCCTAACCTCTACAGGGGTGGAAGACCCATTAAGATGGTCCGCCCCAGGAGGCTTATGGATCTGGATGGCTTCCTGATGGCTCTTGGGGAGTAGTCCGCCACCTCGATAGGTGATCCTGCTGATGTTCTGGTCACCCTCTGAAATGGGGAGATGACTAGGGCAATAGACATGATTGCTTTGAAACGCCCCCTCTCAAGTAGCCAAACTAAACCAGCTCCTTGGTTCAACAGATGATGAAGCAAAGGAAGAGGTGGCTAGAGAGCGTGAGGCATCAGGATCCAAGCGGGTCAAACCAAACACGTCTAGATGCCTTCTTGAGGGCATATGACACAGCAATAAAAGCTGCCCAGAAATCCTTTCTGGCAGCCAATATTGTGTCTGCAAAGAACCGTCTGGCAAAGCTGTTTCGAGTTGTCAGAGGCCTATTAAATCCCACCTCCCAGGATGGGAGCCCTGACAACTCAGCAGCTCGCTGTGAAGCATTTGCTCAATTCTTCGCAGACAAAGTCGCTTTGATCCGTTCTGGCCTGGACACCATGTTAACGGCAGTCTCTGAGGATGTAACACAAGCACCTGCTTGTCTAATTTTGATGGATTTATTTCAATTGGTGAAACTCGAGGATGTGGACAAGATACTTGGAGGAATGAGAGTGACCACATGCATCCTAGACCTCTGCCCATCCTGCCTTTTAAAGAAGGCCAGAGGGGGATTGGCCGAGTGGGTGAAGATAGTAGTTAATGCCTCCCTTCGGGAAGGCCATATTCCAGCGAGCTTAAAACAAGGTATAATAAAACTGCTGTTGAAAAAACCATCACTGGACCCCACTCAGTTTGACAACTTTTGGCCTGTTTCCAATCTCCCCTTTTTGGGCAAAGTCCTGGAATGTGTGGTGGCTTCTCAACTCCAGGTATTCTTGGAAGACATGGATTATCTGGATCCGGCATGGTCTGGTTTTAGGTTTTAGCCTTGGTCGCCTTAGTGGATAATCTGCGCCAGGAGCTAGACAGAGGAAGTGTGTCCCTTTTAGTTCTGCTGGACCTCTCAGCAGCCTTCAATACCGTTGACCACAGTATCCTTCTGGGACACCTCACGGGAATGGGCCTTGGAGGTACTGTTTTGCAGTGGCTTCAGTCCTTCCTAGTGGGTTGTTTTCAGAAGGTGTTATTGGGGAACTCCTGTTCAACTCCACAACCATTTATTGTCTCCCATGTTGTTTAACATCTACATGAAACTGCTGGGGGAGATTATCCAGAGTGTCGGGATGCAGTGTCATCTGTATGCAGATGATGTCCAACTCTGTTACTCCTTTCCACCTGCTACTAAGGAGGCTGTTCAGGTCCTGAACCGATGCTTGGCCGCTGTGACGGTCTGCCTGTATGAGTGCGTGTTGAGGAAGAACACCTGGACAATTAAGCAATTAAGCTTGAGCCACTCCCTGAATGGAGTATATCATGGTGTATTCAGAGATGGTGATCAGATGATCAGGAAGAGACAATTTACTACACGACTCCTTGCACCAGTGAAGAAGCAGAGAATGCATGATTTTAATGCATTGGACTTTTGTGTGAGTTATTTTGCTGCAATGGACTAAGTTTATTTTCAAGGCCAATCTATTCGGAATGTAACGAGCGTGGACCACTGTGGCCAGATCTTGGGCGCAACTGGCGCACAAGCCATATACAAAGTATACCTATATAGCTGTCATAAGTGAGCTCCACCATAGCATAAATTCTGCCAAGGAAGATTTACTTAATGTATACTTATGTCCAGTTGATAGTTGGTTCTGGGGCCAAAGTTATGGTTTTTGATATGACCTGTGGATAAGACTAGGGTCTTCCTGTGAAGAGACACCTTTGGAGGCTAGCCACACCTAGTCACCGCCACCATTTTTCTATCCAGGCATTCAAAAAGGCCATGATGGAGAGAGTAAAGAGGGATCAGTGCTTCTTTTAGGTTCTCCCAGAATGGACTACACTGTCACCTTTCATCTCTCAGAAAAGTGGATGCTTCCTTTCTTTGGTAAAATATTAGTTAATATACAGTACTCTCACATTGATTCAAGGCAGGCCCGTAGCCAGGATTTCGATTTGGGGGGGGGGGCTGAGTTTGTTTTGGGGGGGGGGCTGAGTCTGAGTGAAAGAGGGTCTACCCTAGCAAACCTTTTATATCGTTACCCCAATATCCCCATGCATATGGGATATATTGAGTATGATGATCAGATCATGATATGAATAAACTTAACAGTTTAACTAATGTGCCAGTAAGGCCTTTTCGCGAACCATCATGAGAATTTCGGCTACATGCCTGATTCAAGGATAAATTGACTCAGGTTTTTATAGTTGATTTTTTGCCCAAAATTTCTAGACCTATACATAAGTATATAGGGTAATTCATAGCAGGAAGAACTTCCAGCAACAGTAAAAAAGACAACCACGTTTTTATCAGCTTGCAGCATTCATTAGCTGCTTCTGACAAATCCCTCTGTCTTTTTATCTTCCCAAATGAATGAAAAATTGAATTCATTCAGTGAAACATATGCTCAGAATCCCATAGTGTGAGAGGGACATGTGTCCTGGGAGAAGATGACAAAATCAGGGCATGTGTCAGCTTTTTTGCTTTCCCATTTGGGACCATGAACACCTCCGTGCCTTATGGTAGTTGGCACATCCTGTAGGGAGGGAATTTCCTTCCCCCTTTTATTTATGCAGGCTAATCAAACTCACATCATGGCATTGGGCACTAAGATTAGAAATGCCAACATTTAAAACTGTTCCAAGACTGTTAGTCAAAGCTTCTAGAATTGCTAGCATGCCGTGAACAATTATGTTGGCTGCATGGAGAGAAGTATTTATGTTTGAACACTATTAATATTGCAGGGACATCTGTGGCATAAAAGGAAATTTAAGTTAAATAAAAGATTGGATTCATTTCTCTTGTAGTACTAAACTGTCATTATTAATTGATTATAAGGGTTCTTGCTGCCCCTCACTCAACATTGCTGATCCTACTGGGCATTTGTGAAGGGAAGTATTGCTTGTCATTTTTGTTTTTCCTTTTCTTTTATGTTTTACTATTTATTTGAAGAAGGAAAGTTGAAATTTTATGGAGAAAAGCTGAGTTGATGTCAGATGCTGGAAAGAGGGAGCCTACAAGGTGATTTGATTATGGCAGATAAAGATCTGCATGGAGAGATGGGCCCAGGCTTCTAAAGCAGTATTTAATCTTGTAGCAGAATTGAGAAGCCATGCCAGCATTTCAAAAATGTTAAAACCAATCCAAAACCAGAATAGAAATAGGTCTTCCATTTACTCATCAATGTAAGCTTTCCTGAAGATATGTTAATATGACACACTGTGATAATCTGTTATTATATTTAATAACACCTACAACGTTGTGTTTGCAAGAGGCATTATCAGTATGCTGCTATGTGGCAGAAATCCTCCAAACATTAACATTAGAAAATTTTAAAATAATATCCACAGTTTATAAGTGAGTTAATGTGGTTTCAGTAAAAAAGGTATGCCCAGTATCATGGGGTGACTGCATTCCCAGTTCCTAGTGCTTTACACTATTATGAAGTTGACGTATCCTGTAAAATAGCATTTCCAGGTCTCAAGACATGAATCCTGTTATTTGATCCTCTCGTGATTGTGAGGAGTACAACTTTCAGGATAAGGGTACTACCTTGAAAAGTATGTGTGTGTTGAGTTTCTTGTTTTATAAACATCATATTTTTGATTGATTGGCATACTTCTTTCCCATTCTGCATCCCACTGCTTTTCATTCTTAATTACACTAAGGTACACATGTGCAGAGGACTCATGCCTTAATTGTACCTTTAATAGTTGCTAGATAGATACCGCTAATACATAGGACAGATTTCTCTTCTTCATTAATCCTATTTGCGTCTGCTGTTCACTAATAATAATGGCATTTGCATTATAGTTAATTTATAAGGAACATTACTGACAAGTTTTGAAATCAGCAAAATTATTTCACAGGGGGCAGGACCTTGTGGTGTTACAAGAATCAGGTTAGATGTTCTAGTCCCTGGTAATGCCATTAACCATGTTGCATTAAATGCCAATAATATGTATAAATAGTATGCCCAGTGATGGGGGACTTGGAATAGTCCTGATCTTTCAATTCTAATGTAAGCACATTGGAAAAAGTATTGTAGAAACCAAAAGCTATGCAAGGTCAAACAGTTGCTATGGAAAGCCCATAAGCACATCATGAATACAACTCAACCCACACCCCCTCATGTTGCCTGCAAGAAATATACAGAAATATACAATCTATGGGAAATCTATGGGACCAGAAGTGATTTTGGTTTTGGCTTTTTAAAAAAAAATTGTAAGAACTATATTTGTGTATCATGTACATGAGATATCTTTGGAATGAGAGCCAAGTTTAAATGCTAAATTCATTTACATTTCATATAAATCTTATACACATAGCCTGAAAGAATGTTATACAATATTTTAAAATAATTTTGTGCATGAAACATTAGAAAGTAGAGTTATCATTATCAAAACCACTCAAGTGTTCAATTTTGGATTTTGGAGTATTTTGAATTTTGGAGTGCCTGACAAGGGATGCTCAACTTGTATATTCATAGCACTCTGCCTTAAAGGTAAATTAAAAATAAACATGTGAAGATGTTTGTTTATGGGATGAGAGAGCAGTTACAGTAGGAAGTATTTTGCCAATATAATTACGACTGATATTAGATACCTGATGTGTTTGTGTTCATGTGATATAACAGCAATGTACTCTATGCACAAATGATGCTTTTGTAATAGGAGGGGCTGACTGGCTTATTAGCAAGATGAGAATCTAGCAAAGTCTCCGTTTTAAAATAAGAACTTTACGTTTTTTCTTCAGTGTGCCCACGACTCCCATAAATAATAAAATGTTAATGATAGTTATGTAGCCACATCAAAGGAGTGTGGACTCTTTCATCTCAGTTAAATCTTGTTCAAATAATTAATAAAAGGAGTTGTCTAGAAAAGACAGGGGAAAAGAATACTAAGAAAGCCCTTTGTAGCACATCTAAATGCCTGGCACACACCCCCCCCCCCACCCTAAGGGAATCATTCACAGAATTGAGGACACCCACCGACCACACTTAAATGACTTTCATCAGAAAAACTGCATGCTTAAATAACGTGGTGTTCATATAGTCAAAGATATTCAGAACAAAACCTTTTTAAAAATGAGAAAAAGCAAAGCAACCATAGAAATTATTCTGTTCAGCTCATGGTTAAAGTGGGACAAGAGACATTGTATGGTGGTGGCAAGAACGGTTATAGGGGACCTGTGGACCTCTATATGGATCAACTACTACTTTATCCTCTCCTCTCTGCAAGTCATGCATGCACCTTTCAGGTGGCAAAGATGTCCAGCAATGTCCAGGAGCACTCTAGACCTCCATAGCTGCCACTGCAGAGGATACAAACAGTCAGAATAACCATTTAGTGGGTCGAAGGGGGTTTGGCCTGATTGATGGTCAGGATTCACACCACGAGATTTGGAGCAGAGAGGTGAAAACATTTCAGTAGAATATATGCCCAGAAAGAAGAAGCAATGCTTTGGACTAGCCTGTTTCACTCCAGGATAGGAATAACCCTCTGATTTCAAAACACCACACGATGAATAGGAAAACAATCCTTTTTTATTGAAGCTTGGTAAAATAGCCAGTTGAAATTATATGCTTTTAAGAAAGTGGAGAAGTCCTAATAAGGGAAAAAGTTCAGCAGGAATACACAGGCAATCCAAGGCAGGGTTTAACAATGTCTACAGGCAAAATCCAGACTTTAGTCATCTCCAAAAAGACCAAGAAATCCAACCATGAACAAGTACTCTTAACATGAATCTTCCAAGCAAGACTTCCATGGAACAAGAACTAGGTTTCTGAAATGATGCTTGATCTAACAAGTTTTCCCTTGAGGCAACCTTATATCCCAACACTCCAAAACTGGTTTCGTTTTCCCCGGCTATCATTCTTGGCTCTTATCTCTCGGAGCCTGGAGGAACGCAAACCTTGAGTTAGCTGCCTATTCTGCTTGAACTCTAGCCGCCTATCTATGAGCTCCTTATCTTGCTCCTCATTAATTCCTCCAGGTGTCAAGTTGTTTTCAAACTCCAAATCTTGAGAGCTCACAGAGTCAGGGAGTAAACCATCATCCCTATGCTCGGCAGGAACATTTTCATGAGAAACTGCCCTTTGAACTAGTGTCTCTCTGTCATTCTCAGCATGAATATCATTGACCAGACCATCTCCATCTTGAACCTCAGTGCAATCATTTCCCACATCATTTCCCACATCAGAAGCACCGTGATCCTGAAACACAAACACAGACTGAATTCCAACATAGCACAAGATTTAGGTCCCTGTGTAGATGGATCCTTATACCATGAAAGCTAATGCTACCAACTTCATTCTCTCAATTAGTTTCTAAGGTGTGACAAGATCCCTTTGTATAAATAATCCATAATAGATGTTTAGGCCAATCCCAACCACAGATTCTGAACAATTTAGTTTAGCATGCTATCTTTCTCTCCTTGCATGAGAAATAAACACCCTGGAATAAATGTATAGGCCTATATTTAGGGTCATTTTTATACAAAACATCCTGGGGGAATTAGAACATGCACATGGCTCTCTCAAATAAACAATTGAAATTATGCCAACATCTCCAGTTGTGTAATTAATATTCATTATGAAAATTTTACATTACCTTTGTGTTTCTTTAGAAGGAAATGCTTTATAAAAAGAGCAAAAGCAAAGAGCTTTGATTACCAGAAATAAATTATTTCCTGGTTGCTACACGTTAAATAATTCATACATGGTTTGCAGAACTTGCTCAATATAATTTTTTAATTAGAAAAGCTTTAAAAGAGGCAATATCATCCTACTGGGCTGATGGTTTCTGTGGATCTGTTTTTGACTCATGTAATATTTATTAAAACACCATTAAGGTGTAAATGAGAAGCAGCTATACAGGTATGTGAGTACTGTACTGCTCCTAATTGGAATGTTCCCACTGTTTTCTCCCCCTGCTCCCCAAATTCTTTAAAGTAATTTATGATTTTCACACTATCAGATACTAGTGGGAGGTTTAATCTTGCAGTGGTGAATAACAAAATAACACATCGGTCCCCAAATAAGCTTGTAAATGAAACTCTTAGCAATAAGCAACTAGGCCGTGGTTCTGTTCCAGCTGGAATTTGGAGAGTGCTGTTTGCCCATACTTCTGCATCTGTCCTCACCCTCCCCCTACCAGGTGTGGTTGTTGTTGTCTCTAGATTAGCATTTGCCCTCCCCAGAGCTTAGAATAGTTATTTTCATTTCCTTTGAAGGACTGCATTCTCCCATAATGAAGCTGCCTATGTTTTGAGATCTTCTAGAGAGGCTGTTCACTCTGTCCCATCACTTTCTTGAAACAGAGATGACATTATCTATGCCTACTTGCAGGAAGTTTCCCCTAATGTTTCAGCTGAATCTTTTGTTTTGTTTTGTTTGTTTGTTTGCTTGCTTGTTTAAGTTGAATCTGTTGGTTCACATTCTAGTTTCTGGAGAAGCAGACAACATGTTTGCTCATTTAACAGATACCATCTCTTCAAATATTTTAATATAGATATGATGGCACCTCTCAGTTTTCTCTTTTCCAGGCTAAACATACCGAGCTATTCATGGGACTTTGTTTAGAGATCTTTTACCATCATGATCTCCTTACTGAGAGATAAACTCAAGGGTTCATATTCACTAGAAAAATGTCCAAGTGTTTCTGAGAAGTAGAAACAGCACAAATACTCATAAATGTTCTCATTCTCAGTGGAAAATATGTCTCAACACATTAATAGATTCAAATTACAAGAAAAGAGACTCCCTCTAAATTTTGGGAATAACTTTTTGACTCTAAGAGCTGTGTAACAGGGGAATAGATTGCCTTGGAGTGTGGGGGACTCTCCTTTTTAGCAATCTTTAAACTGAGATTGGATGCCAATTTTTGAGGAATGGTTTAATTTATTCCTGCAAGACTAGAGGTTTGACAAGTAGGTCCATGTGATTCCTTCCCACTTTAAGGTTCAGTAATTCTATGACCTCTCAGGAAAAGTAATCAAGTCTCTTATGCAAGAGAGATCAACTGCTACAAGATGTTTGTTTTGCATAAATTTATTTTGGAGAGACTACAAATTGGCCTAACTATATTGTCAGTTTCAACTAGATCCAATCTATCTATTGGATTCATCTATGGGTTGACTCATCATCCAGCATTCAATGGTATTAGTCTAGTCCCATTGGAACTAACCAACAAGAAGCTGATCATTGTTTTTAAACTGAAAATAATTTTTAAACCAGACATGGACAAACTTTTTTTGCCTTGGGACTGTATTGCAGCCTGGACAAGGCTGGAAGGGAGGGAGGTTGGTCATGTGCTGGGTGGGATGGGCTTGGGAGGGGGAGGGCCTGGGAAAGGGTGGGACCAGTGTAGGGCCTGGGTCATTCTCAGGTTGTGCTCCTGGCATAAGGATGGGACTGCTCACCCCATCCTTATGCCGGGAGCAAAATGAGACATGAGGCGACTGCCCCGATCCTCCTTCCTGATCCTTCTCCCTCGATCTTTGGGGTGTACTTTCAGCATTATGCCGGGAGGAGGGTGAGACAGGCAATGGCTGAGAGAACTCTGCAAGACTCACAGCCCCTATGTGCCTTCCTTGGGCCAGCCTCCCTACATAAGGACGGGGCCGCTCATATCGTCTTTGTGCTGGAAGGAGTCCAAGACATGCGGTGTCTGAGAGTGCTCCAGAGGGCTCTCAGCTACTGTGTAAGGAGGCGGGCCACCATGTCCTTATGTTGAGAGGATATGGAGAATGAAGAGTGTCTGAGGAAAGCACTTAGAGGGGCACATCCAGCCCCCAGCCCTAGTTTGCCCATGCCTGGTTTAAAGAGAGTAGTTGAGAGTTTGGGGAAAAGTACACTCTTTATTATATCCCCTCCCAAAATCAACAGTATTTAGAAATGGTGGGGGGGGGGGATGTACAATGCCAAGACATTTCCCAATGCCCATCTCCAAAAAAAATTAGATAAAATAAACAAAAATCACCTGAAACAGGGAAGATGTGTTTATGTGTTTGAGAATTCTTTGCTTATGTGTTTTAGAACAAAATAAGTCAATATGGATGTTATGGATTTTCCTACCAATGAAGGACTAACCACTACAGTATTGACTGGGGAAACATAATTTCTTTTTTCTTTTTTTTCAAAAAGAGGAAAAGGTGCCAGATATTCCACTTAGAAACTGTCCACTGGAGGCTGCCATTCATTCCCTGAGTGCTCCAGAACACATTGTGTGAGAGTATTCTGGGAGCAACATGGAGCTGTCAATGGTTCATAGCGAAGTATGCTGAAATATCCTCATTATCAGCTTTCAGTTCTGCTTATTCTTCTCTTTTCTGTTCACTCAGTGTTTCTACTAAGCTGATCTGACTTGCCCAAACTTGTTCAGATGTTTTATTTAAAGCTTGCACGATGGCTATAGTTTTGATGGAGATGAAAAGACTTAGGATATTAGCACTTCAGCTGGACAGAACTGTCACCCTGTCTCATGCTAGGAAATATGGTTTAATTGGAAATTTGGATGAAATTTCTAAGCCAAAAATGAAACATCTTTAGCAGTGTACTCCTTTCATCTGTAATTTGAAAATGTATACATACATGCTCAAGGCCATGAATTTCAAAACATGTGACAAGAAGAATCTTTGACTCATTATACTACTCAAAGACTTACTCTCTCCCTTAAAAATTGAGTCTCTGTCATTTTGTGCATTACAGGAGATGTAAAGTTAAGCTTATCAGACAATATAGAGGCTAAGCTATTACAGTTAATGAGGCATTGAGAGCCTTGCTACTTTAACCTCAGAGGTTATTGACTGAAAACATGCCTATAACTTATGGACTTATTTTTGTTAATTAAGATTCCAATTAAAATACCCTCCCTCACATATCTCTTGTAAATCAAGTCGCTTTGATCCAATCAAAGAATTTATGCATAAAGTCTCTGTGGTGCAGGAGACAGGCGTTTCTGCTGTGTTGCTAATGAGAGAGGCAGGGATCCACAATCTTCCTACTCTGTCGCACTAAGGTTCAAAGACAACGTCTGTCCACAGATTTCTGAGGGAACAGAAACAAATTAATAGTATTTTCCAGAAGGGAAAAAAAGTTAATGCTTCTCTCCATTGCACTGCAAAATGACAGAATCAGAAAGTCGACATTGAGATGGAATTTGTCATACATATATACACCACTATATCCATTCACCCCAGATTTTATCTGAGCTGACAGTAAAAAGCGAGAATTTTTATTCAGTATCCAACTGGCTGATTCCCACAAGGTCCTGAATATGCAGCAGGATAGGCATCTTGTAACAAGCTGCAGCACAAAAGGCCATGTGTAGGAAGGTATGCATTTAAAGAAGTCTTAAAAGCTTGTGTCCCACATGTAATGTCAGTCAATTTGGGCCAACTGAATTTTAAACTGATCTCCTATCCCAGTTGTGGTAATGGTATGGGGTTCCCTGAGGCCAACAATTATATCAATTTGATAGCACATCTAGCTTTAAGATAATGTAATAAATAGTCGTACTTATCATAGAACTGAATGTAGAACAATTCTAGAACTTCTCTCAACTAGGAGTCTTGAGTGTACTCATCACTGTAGCAATATGCTGCCTACTGGCACATTGTGGGAGCTGTCATATTTTCCAGTTTGTATAGCCAGGCAACCATTTGGAGGCTGCTTCCTGCAGGTGGTTGAAGGATTCATTTTGGAGCACCTAAGAGTACTCAACAAAACATGTGGTCCTATTTCAATAATAATAATAATCATCATCATCATCATCATCATCATCAACAACAACAACAACATCACCATCATTATTTATATCCCTCCCCCTCTCCAAACAGAACTCCAATGCCCCCAGACAAGACTAAGGGCAGATGAGTATTGTATAAGAGGAGATGATGACTGAAATGTATTTGGTTTGCTCTTCTTCACCGCATACACTAGAAATCCTTATTCTTCCAAAGTCTGTGATGCCCCTCGCCCAAAGTGGATGCAGAATGACCCTAATGTTCATCTTCTATTTGACACCAGGCAAAGCTATAATTTGGTTGTGTCCAATATGTCACCATATCTATGTCCATTTCTAAGTTAGCAGGGTGGACCAAAAGTGGTGTTATAAGAATGAAATAATTAGTTTTCAGTGCAAGGTGATTGAGAATAGGATGGTTGAGAAGCTTTGTGGCAGTTATCAAAATTTTTAAAAGGAGGGTTTGTTGCATAGAACAGGGTTGCATGAGCTGGTCCACTTTTTTTGTTGTGTCAGAAGCAACTTGAAAAACTGCAAGTTGCTTCTGGTGTGAGAGAATTGGCTGTCTGCAAGGACATTGCCCAGGGGATGCCCGGATGTTTTTGATATTTTACCACTCTTGTGGGAGGCTTCTGTCATGCCTCCGCATGGAGAGCTGGAGCTGGTAGAGGAAGCTCATCCACGCTCTCCCTGGATTCGAACCTGCGATGTGTCGGTCTTCAGTCCTGCCAGCACAGGGGTTTAACCCACTGCTCCACTGGGGGCTCTGCTGGTCCACTTCTTAGAGGGGAATGGGGAACAGGAATGGTCCATTTACAAGCCAAAAGAATATGATTGCCTCAAGTAGCAGGTGTTGAGGACATTCACATGGCCATCTGTCTGATCTCTGAGTCAATTTCATCTCAGGATGAAATTGACTAGGAGTGGGTACTGTGTGATTTGAGGCAAAATGCCAAGCCAGCCTGATTCCAAGAAAATATAGGAATTGTCTATATCTTCCAGGTATTTCTATGCTATATTTCCACCAAACTGCATTATCACACTGGATGATCTAGCAAATTCCTAGAGAGGGCAACTCTCCAGAAACTTTCTAAATCCACCAGGATAACTTCAGGCAGAAGTCAGTCATTTCAGTAGGGTTCACTATTGTCTATTATTAGGAGCATAATTATTTATTTCTATTTATCCATGGTTTATTGGTCATATGTCCCAGAATTTTGAACAATGTTCAAGGCATTTAAGGCAAGGGAAGCCAGTGGACCTGCTGCTATTGCTGTGTCAGTGAATGTACACTGGATTTTATCTCTGCTTCATGCTACTTTGGCATCAACAAAGCTTATATTCTGCTCTGAGAACCAGTATGACAAACAGCCTTAAAGACTATAGTGGATTCAATGCCCATGTTAAGATTGACAGTTCTGGATCATACTAGGAACTGGGGATTCGGAGTCAAGATCTGAGACCTACAGTTGTTCACAGCTTGCCATAAAAACACATGCATATGCAGAAAGAAAGAACATGGTTTTCTTTTTGCAAAATAAGACTCATCTATAGGAGCTGTTCCCAAATCAAGATGAAGTTATTATTCCTTCCTACTTATGTAAGAAAGGTTCTGCACCCCTAATTATGTAATAAGGGATCTGCACCCCTAATTCCAGTGAATGTGAAAGGTCTCATCTATTTGCTTCTATCCAAATGGTGGATATAGAACAGATCTGTGGATGATACCTGGTGCCACAATTACTGTAAGAGAAGGAAGAAGCTAAATAAATGCATAGACTCCCAGTAAATTGTAGCAAAAATTAATTAATCCTTGGAATTCAGTGCTCCTCACCTTTACATGGCTTGTAATGTTCATCTATTTACAGAACATGATTTCCAGATAAATTATAAAAAGGCATATTGTCAGGCTGCCATAAATGAAACAAGGAGCTTCCATAAAGAATGTTCGACAGGAATGCAGTGGTCTTGAATGAAGAACAACTATGGTAGAATTCCATCAAAGAAAGAAAAACCATGTCACTTTATGTAAGGCACTTTAATGTTACAAAGAGTGACAATGGAATCTTGCTTTATGGGGAGTGTGTACATGCAGTTTGTGTGGAAAGATATTTTATGTTTATAGGCTTTTGAAACTTTTTGATATTTTCAATGAATCTTAAAAGCTAATTAAGGCCTGAAATTACCTGAGCAACCAAATAACATAAATTATTAACACATTTTCAGGGAAAGATGTATAATTTAGGTACACATGAAAGGAGAAGTGTTGTCTTTTTTTTCCGTTTAAGCTGCAGCATTCGTGTAAGAATGTTATTCCAAAAAAAGTGGTAATTTGCCAAAAAACAAAACAAAAAAATCCCAGCCTTTTGGTCATGCCTGGTATCATCATCATATGCATCAATATGTGTTTTTTATAATGTGATATAAATTGTTTAGATTGGCAAAATACATTATGGTAGTCCCACAACCAAGAATATATGTTACATGTGAACTGATTGGGTCGGAGTGGGGATAACAACGTGCGCCAAAGCAAGTTTTTTAAATCTGCTTTGGCACACATTTCTGTGAAGTCTGTAAGTGCCATAAGTTACCAAAATGAAATGTTCACTGATATTGGAGAGGGGAAAATCTATTGGAAAAGGTGAAGTCTACTACTGTACCGAGATAATGAATTGATATATAGCCACAATGGTAAGTCCCCCTTTGGGGATGAGAAGGGCAGTGTATAAGTACAGTAAACAAAATGAAGTCAGAAGTTGACTCTAGTTGTTGAGGCATCCACAGATACCTATGAGTGTCAAACCCAGTTGCATGCCTTTACATTTTACCAGAGAAAATACAGACCAATTCTCTGGTAATCAATTGCTTACTACATAATTTAATTCTCTCATGCTTTGATCCAAGCAAAAGTGATTCAGCTTTCTTTCCTTGCCAAGATAGGTAAAGAATGCTAATATTTTAATACTTTCATCAATTATGTTCACAATTATTAATAAATACAGATATATTTCTATAATTGTGCTAAAATGAAACATTTCAAATTGCTTATAGTGTCAGGGGTAGACTATTGTCAACATTGCAAAGCAGAATCATTGCTTTAGGATTATGTATATATTTATGACTGTGTCTAATGACTCTGATTAAAATGATGAATTCCAAGTATTTTTGTGAATAACAAATACTGTTTTCATTTTGTTGGTGGAATGCAGACTTAGTGCCTTTCTAGCATTAGTTATTCATGAAATTCAATCAATAATATTTTTTTACTCAACATAGCACTAGTGGAAGTAATAATAACAACAACAACTTTCAGTTCTTGTGGGTTTTTTTGGGCTATATGGCCATGTTCTAGAGGCATTTCTCCTGACGTTTCGCCTGCATCTATGGCAAGCATCCTCAGAGGGTGAGGTCTGCTGGAGCTGGGAAAAGAGGGGTTTATATATCTGTGGAATGACCAGGGTGAGACAAAAGGCTTTTGTAAGTGGGCTAGGTGTGAATCTTTTCAATTGACCACCTTGATTAGCATACAATGGGCTGACTGTGCCTGGAGCAAACTCTTCTTGAAAGGTGATTAGATGTCCCTGCCTGTTTTTCTCTCTGCTGTTTTAATTTTAGAATTTTTTAATACTGGTAGCCAGACTTTGTTCATTTTCATGGTTTCTTCCTTTCTGTTGAAATTGTCCACATGTTTGTGGATTTCAATGGCTTCTCTGTGTAGTCTGACATGGTGGTTGTTGGTGTGGTCCAGCATTTTTGTGTTCTCAAATAAAATGCTGTGTCCAGGTTGGTTCATCAGGTGCTCTGCTATGGCTGATTTCTCTGGTTGGAGTAGTCTGCAGTGCCTTTCATGTTCCTGGATTCTTGTTTGGGCGCTGCGTTTGGTGGTCCCTATGTAGACTTGTCCACAGCTGCATGGTACACGGTAGACTCCTGCAGAGGTGAGAGGATCCCTCTTGTCCTTTGCTGAACGTAGCATTTGTTGGATTTTCTTGGTGGGTTTGTAGATTGTTTGTATGTTGTGTTTCCTCATCAGCTTCCCTATGCGGTCAGTGGTTCCCTTGATGTATGGCAGGAACACTTTTCCTCTGGGTGGATCTTCATCTTTACTCTTGTGGCTTGTTCTTGGTCTTGCAGCTCTTCTGATGTCTGAGGTGGAATATCCATTGGCCTGTAGAGCCCAGTTGAGGTGGTTCAGTTCATCTTGGAGGAGGTGGGGTTCACAGATTCTTTTTGCACGGTCTGCCAAGGCTTTAATGGTGCTTCTTTTTTGACTTGGGTGATGATTGGAGTTTTTATGTAGATATCTATCTGTGTGTGTGGGTTTTCTGTAAATGGTGTGACCCAATTGTTGATCTGGTTTGCGGATGACTAGGACATCTAGAAAAGGCAGTCTTCCTTCCTTTTCTTTTTCCATAGTGAACTGGATGTTAGGGTGGATGCTGTTCAGATGTTCCAGGAACCTGTTGAGTTCTTCTTCTCCATGGCTCCAAATGGTGAAAGTGTCATCCACATATCTGAACCATATAGTGGGCTTTTTGGTTGCTGTTTCAAGAGCTTGTTTTTCAAATTGTTCCATGTAGAAGTTAGCTATGACCAGGCTGAGAGGGCTCCCCATAGCTACTCCATCTTTCTGTTCGTAGAATTCATTGTCCCACTGAAAATAGCTGGTAGTGAGGCAATGGTGAAACAGCACCGTGATGTCTTCTGGGAACCTCTGGTTGATGAGTGCCATGGTGTTTGCAACTGGGACCATGGTAAATAGAGACACCACATCGAAGCTGATCAGTTTGTCGTTTGTATTTAGCTTGAGATTGCTGATTTTTTCAATGAAGTGGGCTGAGTCCTTGATGTAGTGTGTTGTGAGCCCAATGTGGCTTTGTAACTGTGCAGCAAGAAATTTGGCTAAGTCATATGTGGGGGACCCAATGGCACTCACGTGGTCTGAGTGGGGTGGAGTCCTTATGGATTTTGGGGAGTCCATAAAGCCTGGGTGGAAGGGCTTCCGATTTACATAGCTGCTGTCGTATGTCGAAGTTGATTGAGGAGTTTTTAATTAGGGTGTTGGTTTTTCTGGTTATTTTGGAAGTTGGGTCTTGCTTAAGCTTTCTGTATATAGTAGGGTCCAGGAGTTTTCTGATCTTCTCCTTGTATTGCTCTGTATGCATGATGACTGTGGCATTCCCCTTGTCTGCTGGCAGAATGAGGATATCAGGATCTGAATTTAGGTCTCTAATGGCTTCTCTTTCCTTCCTAGTAATGTTACTGGAGGGGAGTTTTGCCTTTTTCAGGATCCTTGCTGCTTCTGCTCGTACTTCTTCTGCTTCCTCCTCTGGGAGGCGGTAAATTGCTGATTCGACATTGGCAATGATGTTTTCTACTGGGATCCTGGTGGCGGTTACAGCAAAGTTTCCTCCTTTCGCTAGTATGGATACTTGGTCTTCAGAGAGTTGTCTGTCTGTCAGGTTGATGATGGTCCGTGATGTATCTAGTTCTGGTTTCGGCTGTTGCTTTTGTCGTTTGTGGAATTTTTGTTTTTGTCTGTTGGTGTGGACAACCATGTTTTTCTCCATTTTCCTGTAAGTGAGATTGTCTATTTTGTCCCAGTCCTGGGAATTCATCTTCTGGCTGATATTGATATGGAGATGCAGCAGTTCCTTGTCTGTGTTTGCGAGTTCTTTGCAGATGGTATGGATTCTCTCTCTTAAGAGGTTGCGTTCCAGGCGGTCATAGATCCGGTGAGCCTGTGGTGTTTTGAAAGTCCTTTTGGCTGCGAGGAATTGTGGGATGGTATCTGTGTCTCTGCAGCGTAGAAGGAAAGTCAGAGAGCACAGTAGATGTGCTTTCCTGGTCCTTAGTTTCTCCAATTTCCGTGTGTCTTGGAACAGTTTCTCCCTGTAGAGATGTTCAATGTATTGTCGAAGGCTTTCATGGCTGGAATCACTCAGTTCTTGTGGGTTTTTTCGGGCTATAGTATATGGCCATGTTCTAGAGGCATTTCTCCTGACGTTTCGCCTGCATCTATGGCAAGCATCCTCAGAGGGTGAGGTCTGCTGGAGCTGGGAAAAGAGGGGTTTATATATCTGTGGAATGACCAGGGTGAGACAAAAGGCTTTTGTAAGTGGGCTAGGTGTGAATCTTTTCAATTGACCACCTTGATTAGTATACAATGGGCTGACTGTGCCTGGAGCAAACTCTTCTTGAAAGGTGATTAGATGTCCCTGCCTGTTTTTCTCTCTGCTGTTTTAATTTTAGAATTTTTTAATACTGGTAGCCAGACTTTGTTCATTTTCATGGTTTCTTCCTTTCTGTTGAAATTGTCCACATGTTTGTGGATTTCAATGGCTTCTCTGTGTAGTCTGACATGGTGGTTGTTGGTGTGGTCCAGCATTTTTGTGTTCTCAAATAAAATGCTGTGTCCAGGTTGGTTCATCAGGTGCTCTGCTATGGCTGATTTCTCTGGTTGGAGTAGTCTGCAGTGCCTTTCATGTTCCTGGATTCTTGTTTGGGCGCTGCGTTTGGTGGTCCCTATGTAGACTTGTCCACAGCTGCATGGTACACGGTAGACTCCTGCAGAGGTGAGAGGATCCCTCTTGTCCTTTGCTGAACGTAGCATTTGTTGGATTTTCTTGGTGGGTTTGTAGATTGTTTGTATGTTGTGTTTCCTCATCAGCTTCCCTATGCGGTCAGTGGTTCCCTTGATGTATGGCAGGAACACTTTTCCTCTGGGTGGAAATCCAGAGGATTAGCAATCCAACATCTCCCTGAAGGGACTTGGGGCGGCTTACATGGGACCAAGCTCAATCACCAGAGTTAACATAGCACATCGGAATGCATAACATCAATTAAAATAACATAAAACAACATTGTAACAAAATATAAAACAATCATCAAAACCAACAATAGCATAATTCAAGTCTCAATATAGGTGGGCAGACTGCTACACAACAATTCACAGGGCTTGAATAACAATGATTCAGACATTGAATACTGGATCAATTCAAGTAAAAATATAAAGTACATAAGGATTAGAGAAACACAAAGGAAAATACTGACTAAATGGTACAGAACTCCAATTAAATTAGCACACATAACTAAATTAACCACAAAATTGTGTTGGCACAGATGTGGAAAAATTGGCTCCTATATACATATGTGGTGGGAATGCGACAGAGTATAAAAATTTTATAATAAGGTAAAGAAGGAAATGGAAGAATTAATAGGACATAAATTGATTTTGAATAAAAAGGAACTCTTCACCCAGAAATTAGACATGAATGAAAACATTAAGGCTTGGGGGTGGATTATAAAATACATGATTGTCACCACCCAAGCAACTGAGGCCTTGAGTTGGATACCTAGCAGACTTTATGTTCGAGGACTACATCTTTGAAAGAAGAACCAAATATACATCAGACCGAATCAAGAAGAATTGGGTTCTGAAATGGGAAGATTGATAGATAGTCAAACGAAAAGAAAAATATAAAGAAATGAATCATTCTCTTTCTACAATTGATCAATTAAAATAATATTTGAATGAAAGAAAGTACTGTTCCCTGAGGGTGGGGGGAGGGGGGTCTAAAATTGATAGACAAGTGGGAGATAAAGGTGGAATAGGCACTAAGAAAATATTTGATATATATTTTGAAATGGTGATGGATTGTGATATTATTCTACCTGTGTCTGCAATAAAAACCTATTTAGAAAAAACAATTCAGAGGATAGGGCTACTAAGTAAAGTGCATAGGTCGTATAGCGACATTATGGATAAGGGCAATATAAGAAGGAACATTCTAACTTTGAATATATTAGTAGTAAAGTGCGTGGCCAAAATGTTTGGGTCCTAGCTAGGGCTAGTTGTCAAGGGAATTGTTTAGTCAAACGCACAGCAAAACATCCAAGTCTTTAGATCTTTGCAAAAAATGGATAAGGAGGGTGCTAGTCTCTGGGGAGGGAATTCCAGAGCTGGGGGGCCACAACTGAGAAGGCCCTCTCTGTCTGCACATATCTTATTTGTAGTGCAAAAACCATGAGAGATCATAGTTTTTTTCTGACTATGCCACGCTCTTGTTACATTCTGAATAGACTACTGCAATGCACTCTGCGTGGGGGCTGCCTCTGAAGACTGCCCTAAAGCTTCAATTAGTCCAATGGTTGGCAGCCCTGTTCCTCACCGGAACGGCGTAAAGGAAGCACACAACTCCTCCATTATGCCAGCTCCACTGGCTGCCAATCAGCTTCCGAGCACAATTCAAAGTGCTGGTTTTAACCTTTAAAGCCCTAAATGGTTCTGGCCCAGACAACCTGTCAGAACGTATCTCCTGTTACAAACCATCATGAAATTTAACATCATCTGGAGAGGCCCTGCTCTCGATCCCACCGCCATTGCAAACATGAATGGTGGGGATGAGGGACAGGGCCTTCTCTGCAGTGGCCCTCCTGTCTGTGGAACTCCCTCCCCAGGGACATCAGATTGGCCACCTGCCTCCTGTCTTTCAGAAGAAAACTTAAGACCTGGCTATGGGACCAAGCGTTCGACCAGTAATAACAGCAAATAAAAGAAGTTTTAAGTCAATTAATTGACCCGGACTGGACCTTGGACTCTGGATTTTGGATTCTGATTTTAACAGGCGTGTTTTTAATCAATTGTTTATTTACTGTTTTTTGTAAAATACAAAACAGAACACTGGAAACCATAACACAATAACCAGTGTGCCTTTGAATCATTTCCAATTTTAGTGATCCTAAGGGGGCTGTAGAATTAATGAAGTTTTACACCACTTTAGCTGCTGTTGGTCAATACTGTGGAATCATGGGGCTTTCAGTTTGATGAGGCCCTCTTTCACAGAAGGGGCTAAAAACCTTATAAAACTACTTTCCCCCATCATTCCATAGCATTGGACCATGGCAGTTAGTAGAGTCAAGCTGCATTAATTTGACAGTGTAGTTGCACTCTTAGACAAGACTACTGAATTATTTATTAAATAGTTAGCCAACATGTAGATTGACTGAATGAATCTATTTTACTTCAGGACTTAGAACTAGATTTAGGCCCTAGTGAGCAGGCTGTAAGAAAGCATTACTCATTTGAGAGTTTTATTTAGGGAAGCCTTTTGTCTTTATTGTTAGCCACCAATGACAGGCATGTGTGATGAAAGGCCTCTAGTGGTGTACCTAACAGATGCTTATATCCATGTGTAGGTCTTATGTTTGTGACTGTTCACTAGTATTTGCCTTCCACACTTTTTGCTCTCCATGACACATTCATATTTTCTTCAAGATGCTCTCCTTTTAATAATTTCCTTAATTGGAAATTAATTAATTAGTTGGAACCGGGGT
Organism: Anolis sagrei; assembly: GCF_037176765.1. Lineage (NCBI taxonomy): Eukaryota > Metazoa > Chordata > Lepidosauria > Squamata > Anolidae > Anolis > Anolis sagrei. The sequence goes on along the minus strand of NC_090022.1, from coordinate 30,020,042 downwards.
CTGAAACACCATTTCTGGTTCTTTTTACAGGACTGTCTTGAGTTGTAATAGCAGCAGGGCATTCCTACTGCCCAGCCACACCAAATCCAGCTTCATGACATTGAGCAAGGGCCCAATTGCTAACCTTCCCTCTATTTTATGCCAGACATATTCTTTGTTCTCTTTCCATGTTTTGTGACTCTCAAGGGGCCCATCCAGATAGTACCTTTATTGCAGTATCTACCGCAATAAAGGAGGGGTCGTCCAGACAACATACTGACAACAGTCCCAAATTAATTCACCATAAATCAGGAAAACCCTGTTTAGTGGTGAATTAATTAGATAGTGGATTTACTCCGCGCTTTCTTGGAAGGTGCGGGATAAATCCACTACTTCCAGTGTCTGGAACACAGTCCAGTCATCATTCCCACAGTTTACTGGGCTAAATAAGCCTGGTAAACTGTGGGAATACCCACCTCCTCTCCCGAAGCCCGTAGACCCCTTCGAAAAGTAATAAAAACTTACCTGGCCTCCATTACAGGCTTCGAGCAGCTCTTCTGGCATGTAGAAAAGATGCGCCAGGAGGGGGGGCGGAGAAGAGGAGAATCCCCCCCCCCCACCGCTTTCCTGGCGTGTCATTTCTATGTGCTGGGAGAGCTACTCAAAGCCTGTAATGGAGGCGGGGTAAGCTTTCATTACTTTTCAAAGGGGTCTGGGGCTTCAGGGGAGAGGGGGGGTAAGGCGGATGTTCTCCTGGGCTAGTTCTGGGAGAACATCTGGACACCCATCCCAGAAAGTGCATGCTTTCAGGGGTGTGTGTGAACACAGATTCTTCTTTTTTAAACGCAGATTCTTCTGGGATAAAGGCCTGTCTGGATCCACCCAAGGAGTGTAAGTGGAGGGGTTTTCCCTTTTTCCATTCTCTTTCACAAGTCACAACACAGAGAAGGAGGGCGAAGAAGCCCTCTAGCCTAAGATAGGTTGCTTGGTCACTGCTGTATTCAGCAGTGACGTGAGTGGAAAGATGGGAGGACAGCCGTCCTGCATCCCTGGGCCACCTGAGCACCCACAACCTGTTCCACGTAGAACTACCATAATTTGAAGGGGTGGAACCAAATCCTGCTGCAGGATTCATGTTTTCTAATGCGTTATATCAACCCAGGGTCACATTAAGCAACTTCTCCCAGGTTAATCCAGATCCACATGTGTTTTGTGACCATCCAGGGGCTAGGCCACCCCCACACTGGTCTAATTTGTCTGTGTAGATGACACTTAGATATTCTCCTAAATGGTCCTATCTCATATTTGTTCTTTCTTTCTTTCTTTCTTTCTTTCTTTCTCTCTTTCTTGCTCAGCTATATTTTTTTCTAGATAAAGTGACAATGCTTTCAGTGAGGGATTCCATTTCAGTTTCTATCAGTTTCTCATTTTTCCCATTTCAAAATCCTGTTCATTTCAGTTGGCAATATTTTTCCCAGGGATTCAGGAACATGTATGTATACATTTTCATGAGGTTTCCCTGAGGATGTGTATCAATTTTGCAAGTCCATGTGTCTTAATATAAATATTTTTGTACAATCACGGATATATGGCTGGGGAAATACATTGCAAAATTTGGAGAAATAGAAATGCCATGCATTTCTGTTTATTTATCAATTTGAGAAGTGCAAATCAATCAAACATTATTATATGATGCAAATCTATTTCTGTCAAATTCCTAATCAATATAAAAACTCAAGTAATATTCATGAAAACAGTATATCTCTCTCTGTCTCCCTCTCTCTCTCCGTTTATTGAAGATGTACTATAGAGAAGAATCTAGTTCCCAAATGCAGGTATAACTTGGTATAAGAAATCAACACCATTCATTTGACAAATCAACAAGATTTGGGTAAATGTCAAACATGCTATTAAGCCTGACATAGATTTCCATATGCTAGTAAAAGTCCTGTTCTTAATATTACCATTGTGTAATAGGGACCCCTCCAGGTAACCCAAATGTATGAATTTAAAGTTCACTCCCTTGGCAGAATTTCAATTTCCCCTTCTTTCTTTTTTTAGCTTTTTCAAAACAAAGGAAAAGTTTAACATACAATTCCCAGAGGATGACCAACTGCTCTCAGCAGTTCAACCTACAATATGCTGTGAGGTCAACCGGAAAAGTTTGTTTTAATGCTTCCATGCACTTGGCTGTTTAATGATACAATACCCATCTTCTACTGAGATTTGTAGAGCTACATCTGAGGACCAGGCTCACTGAACTGTTCATAACTTGATGGTTGTTGGTGGTGCCAGTGTTTTCAACTGATGGTAATCTCGCCAGTAGGCAGTTAAGTGGTAGTTTAGATTTACCTCACCAGTTTCAGCTGAAATATTTTGTGAAATTCTAGTTGTGCCTACAATAGACTGAATGCAAATCCATTGAGAATCCTTCCTTATATTGATGAGTGACAACTTTTTAATAGTAAGCAGCTTTGAGTCCCCTTTAAGGGAAATAAAGTAGGGTATAACAACAAGAAGAAGAAGAAGAAGAAGAAGAAGAAGCTTGGGTTTCATGTGAGCTAGGTATGCTTGATGAATTTTATCTCTGTCAGGTACGGAAGGAAATGATCAATTCTATAACTCCTGACGTAGGGTGAAAATATCTCACATGTTGAAAGTTCCCTTTGCTTTAAAAATATTCTTATTAACATTTATATCTTAAATACATAAAATACCTAAATGTATATGTTTCTAAATTTCTAAATGTATATGTTCCTACTCTGATGTTTGTGCATTTCCTGGTGCTGGTCATGGACCGTAGTGTGTGTATGTGTGTAAGTGTGTGTGTGTGTATAATCTCACTATGGGTATACATATAAGAAAATAACACAAAACGCTTATAACACAACTACAAAAAAAGATACACATATTCTCCAACAAGCATACTACATTTACAATAATTATACTTATCAAAACAAAAGAGGAAGTTATATCTCATTTCTAACTTGCCAGATTATTATTGTAGGTATTATATTAACCTTGAAGTATTCTATATATAAGCAATTACATGTTTTAATCAAAGCCTGAAGTTAATTCTGACCCAATTTTTCTTCATGTTCTCAATCACTAAACCCCATTTTCTTTAATTTTTTAAAAAAGTTTTTTTCCTCCTAAATGCATTGGTTTATTCATTTCATTGTAGTCATGAAGTTTCATCATCCATTCCATGTTGGTATCTCAGGTTCTTTCCATTTATTTGCATAAAGTGCTCTAACTGCAGTTATCATACACTCCAGGATTTTTCCATACTTCTTTTTACGTTGATCTTCCATTATTCCAAGAATTAATGAACTGTTTAATATTAATTTCTCTTATGGTTAATTTCTGAATGATATATTAAAATTCAATATTTTCTTGCTTTCTCATCTCACTTGCTAAATTTTCTGAAACATTGCTGTTATCAAATTATACTGACACACATTTAAATACCATATTTGCTTTGAATGCAATTTTCCTGCTTTTTGGCAGGGGGTTGGACTTGGATGGCCCACAAGGTCTCTTCCAGATCTATGATTCTGTGATTATTTCATTGCAGCTAAGACACACTTTTTCCTGTTTAAGGGTCTCAAAAATATATGCAGCTTAAATTCCATGGCACCTTAGATTTACTGGTTTTAGGTCATTAAAAAAAATAGCAGAAAATTCTGTTCCCTTCTTTCTCTAAACAAAAATGCCACCTGTGAATTTTCTGCAAAATAAGTCCAAGTAACTAAGACTGTTATCAGCCCAGGATTCTCCTTTTCAGGGTTTCCCTACATTTGAGAAATACATTTTTAACTGTTTTGAATATTTTTCCAACCTTACCTGGTTTTATCTCTCCCTTTATTGTATTGTTTCATTAATGTGGATACAAATTGTTTCATTATTGTGGATACAAAAACAGAGACATCAGGCCAGCTGCCTTTAATGTCATAAATGTTTAATTTCACAAGGAGAGTATATATGCAATGTCATAATTTTTTCTAACTAAGGAGCCTTAAATTTTCAAAATGTAACAAACAATAATGTCTACACTTCAAAATTGTGAATGAATGCAGCTGTAGCTCAGAAGATTTTGAGAAATACTGCCTGCTCTGTTTCATCGATTTCATGCAAGTTATTGAAGGATAACAGAAAAATTCTGAATGATCTTACTTGTAAGCTCGGTTGCCCTTTCTGGCAGAAATTTGTGAAACATAAAGGCAAGGATTATTTTTGCTACTTTCATTTTGATATTAATAGAACTACTAAAAGAAAACCCTTTGTTCTTTGCAATCCTTTCTTAACACACACACAAAACAAGGGATTCTCACTCCATTCTGTAAATACATCAAAGGAGGTTATCCAGAGAAGAAGCTTCTTGGTGTTTGAAAGGACTCCTTTAAATATTATAAAATTGGGCCTTGTTGCTGTTGTCAGTTTTTAAGACAAAATGTTGTGATACTGGTTACTAGGCCTGTTTGATCAAGAAAAAATTTGTTTCTAAATTCGATTCGTAATTGGGGTGTTTTTTTGTTTCGATATTTAAAATATTTACAAAACTTTCCAAAAAAATGTTTTGTTATTTACGAAATTTCGTAAATATTTACAAAACATTTTAGAAACAAATTTTTTCTTGATCAAACAGGCCTAGTAAGTGTGAATGTTGCAGTAATGGTCACCTTGATTAGCATTGAATGGCTTTCTCCCACCCTGGACATTCCATAGATAATATTAGATGATATAACTCTCCATTTGCCTAGTTTCCAACAGACCTCTGAGGATGCCTGCCATAGATGTGGGCAAAATGTCAGGAGAGAATGCTTCTGGAACATGGTCATACATACAGCCCTGAAAACTCACACAAGCGGCCTCCGCGCGCCATCCGGCTCCGGCTCCTGCGCCCTCCTCCTCCTCCTCCTCGGGTGAGCGCGCGCGCGCCATCCAATCGGCTCCGGCTTCTGCGCCCTCCTCCTCCTCCTCCTCCTCCTCCCAGCTGTGTTGCAGGAAGTGCTAGGAGGAGGAGGAGGAGGAGGAGGAGGGCGCAGAAGCCGGAGCCGGATGGCGCGCGGAGGCCGCTTGTGAGCGCGCGCGCGCCATCCAATCGGCTCCGGCTTCTGCGCCCTCCTCCTCCTCCTCCTCCTCCTCCCAGCTGTGTTGCAGGAAGTGCTAGGAGGAGGAGGAGGAGGAGGGCGCAGAAGCCGGAGCCGGATGGCGCGCGGAGGCCGCTTGTGAGCGCGCGCGCGCCATCCAATCGGCTCCGGCTTCTGCGCCCCCTCCTCCTCCTCCTCCTCCCAGCTGTGTTGCAGGAAGTGCTAGGAGGAGGAGGAGGAGGAGGGCGCAGAAGCCGGAGCCGGATGGCGCGCGGAGGCCGCTTGTGAGCGCGCGCGCGCCATCCAATCGGCTCCGGCTTCTGCGCCCCCCTCCTCCTCCTCCTCCTCCTCCTCCTAGCACTTCCTGCAACACAGCTGGGAGGAGGAGGAGGAGGAGGGGGGCGCAGGAGCCGGAGCCGATTGGATGGCGCGCGCGCCATCCAATCGGCTCCGGCTTCTGCCACGGTGCACTGCTGGGGTGCTTGGGAGCGCCGGATTGGCTCCCAGGCACCAGCAGCAGCACTCAGTCAGCACAGCAGCCTCCATCCCATTAACGACACGAGCTGAAGCTCGTAAAATATATGGGGCTGCTGTTTCGATATTTTTAAACCCTTCCGGGTTTGAAAATGTGTTTTGAAATCGCTTCGAAAATGGTAAAAATAACGATTTAATTACGAAATAACGAATTAACGAACTAAAACCGACAGGCCTACTGGTTACGTATGGGAGAAACAAATCTGCCAATGTATATAACAGACGTTATCAAAGACTCACTGATTCAAATGTATTAAATGGGTTTGGGCATTTCTGTGTTTAGATAAATGTTTTCCATGTTTTAAGAAAATGCAAGTGAGCCTACGTAAGTAGGTGGGGACTTTTGTGGATAGGGGTGCTATTTATATGGGATTTATACAGTATTATATTGATAATGTAGGCTTCATGCGGGATTAGATTCAAAGTCTCAAAACCATAACTCTGGATCAGATTTCATCATGCTTAGAAAAGACCCAATTAAATCAATGGCTCATTTTATTTCCATTGAACATGATGGATCTGATCTACATGTGGTTGAATCTGGATCCAACTCATTAGGTAGTTCTATATGTCCACAAAATGCCAGGCCTGCTTGCACCTAGGTACCTCAAGCCACTTCAGGAGTGGAGGGAAGTCTGCATTGCTGGGCAGGGTCTCAAATGTCACCCATTCACCCACTTTACCACTGCCAGCTACAGCAGATACAATGGCCATGTAGGGGGGGGGAGGGTTCCGAAGGAAGGGGGTGCCATTCAAGTCGTGTGGGGGAGGAGAATAGCGGGTCACCGATATCCCAGGGAGAAGCGCAATAGAGTTCTTGCGATCCTGGAGAAGGTAGGTAGTGGTAGGCTCCTTGGCAGTCCCCTCGGTCTTAAGGTCCTGCTGATTAATGCCAGATCCGTTAATGGTAAGACTGCGGCCATCCAGGACTTGATCCTGGATGAGAGGGCGGATCTGGCATGCATCACCGAGACCTGGCTGGATGAGCTGGGGGGAGTAAATCTCTCCCAGCTGTGCCCACCAGGTTTTGGAGTGCATCAGCAGGCCAGACAAGGGGGGCGGGGAGGAGGAGTCGCAGTAATCTTTCGGCAATCCATCGCCGTGACCAGATGCGCTGTTCCGCAGGCTTCTGGGTTCGAGTGTGTCCACTTGAAAGTGGGGAGCCGTGACAGTGTGGGGTTCCTGCTGGTGTACCGCCCACCCCGCGACCCAGCAGCCTCCCTGTCTGAGCTAGCGGAGGTGGTCTCCAATTCGGCCTTGGTTTCCCAGCGCCTGGTGGTGCTGGGAGATTTTAACATCCACGCTGAGACCACCCTATCTGGCGCAGCTCAGGACTTTATGGCCACCATGACGACCATAGGACTGTCACAGATAATATCTGGTCCCACCCATCAAGCTGGACACACTCTTGACCTTGTTTTCGTGGCGGACAACGAAATGATTAGAGTGGAAGATCAAAACATCCTTCCGGTGTCATGGTCTGATCATTATCTGATCACTTTTAGACTTGCTGCGACTCTTAACCTCCGCAGGGGTGGAGGACAGATTAAAATGGTCCGCCCCAGGAGACTGATGGATCCGGATGGATTCCTGAGGAATCTTGGGGTTCTTCCTGCCTTGGAGCCTGGCGATTCTATCGACGCCTTGGTAACTCTCTATAATGGGGAGATGTCCAGGGCGCTAGATGTGATCGCACCCGAACGCCCCATCTCGTTGCGTCGTGACAGGCCATCTCCCTGGTTCACCGTGGAGCTGACTGTGATGAAGCATACGAGAAGGGGGCTAGAGCGCAAATGGAGGAAATCTCGGGACGTTTCTGATCGAGCACGGGCTAAAGCCTCTCTTAAGACATACTCCGTGGCTATACGGGCGGCCAGGAAATCATTCACGACCACCCGTATAGCGTCTGCAGCAAACAGATCATCGGAGCTGTTTCGGGTCGTGGGGGAACTCCTCCACCCGCCTGCGGTGGAGGAGGTCACTGACAACCCAGCAGCTCGGTGTCGCGATTTCGCACACCATTTTGCAGATAAAGTCACTCAGATACGTCTCGAGCTCGACTCCAATTCCATCGCAGTGCCAGAGGAGGTGACGGAGGCACCTGCTTGTCCATCTTTGTGGGATTCTTTTAGGCTTGTTCTTCCTGAAACCGTAGAGGAGGTTCTTGGGGCTGTGAGGGCGACCACCTCACCTCTAGACCCTTGCCCATCTTGGCTCATTAAATCAGCCAGGGTGGGGTTGGTTGATTGGTTTGTGTTGATTATCAATGCATCGTTGGAGCAAGGGATTTTTCCATCCAATCTGAAACAGGCTGTGGTTCGTCCACTCCTCAAAAAAGCTTCCCTTGACTCCACGGTGCTGAGTAATTACAGGCCAATCTCCAACCTCCCTTTTTTGGGTAAGGTGCTGGAGCGAGTGGTCGCCTCCCAGCTCCAGAGCTTTTTGGACGATACCAACTACCTAGATCAGTCACAGTCTGGTTTCAGGCCTGGTCATGGCACCGAGACAGCCTTGGTGGATGACCTCCGCAGAGAGCTGGACAGGGGGAGTGTGACTCTGCTGGTTCTCTTGGACATCTCAGCGGCTTTCGATACCATCGATCATGGTATCCTTCTGGGTCGTCTCTCTGGGATGGGCCTCGGGGGCGCAGTTTTGTCGTGGCTCCGGTTCTTCCTGGAGGGATGGGCCCAGATGGTGACGCTGGGAGACGCCTGCTCTGACCCCTGGCCTTTGACCTGTGGGGTCCCGCAAGGCTCTATCCTGTCGCCCATGCTCTTCAACATCTACATGAAACCGCTGGGAGAGGTCATCCGGAGTTTTGGAGTTGGGTGCCATCTTTATGCGGATGACACACAACTCTACTACTCTTTTCCACCTAATTCCAAGGAGGCTTCTCAGGTGCTGGACGAGTGCCTGGCCGCTGTGTCGATCTGGATGAGGAAGAACAAGCTGAAGATCAATCCCGACAAGACAGAAGTCCTCCTGGTCGACCGTAAACCGGATCGGGGTATAGGGTGGCAACCTGTGTTGGACGGGGTTACACTCCCCCTGAAGCCACAGGTCCGCAGTTTGGGTGTCCTCTTGGATTCTTCGCTTACACTTGAGGCTCAGGTGTCGGCGGTATCCGGGAGGGCCTTTGCACAACTGAGACTTGTGCGCCAGCTGCGACCGTACCTCGTGAAGGCAGATCTGGCCAGGGTGGTCCACGCCTTGGTCACCTCTAGAATGGATTACTGCAATGCGCTCTACGTGGGGCTGCCCTTGAAGACGGCTCGGAAACTTCAATTGGTCCAGCGGGCAGCAGCCAGGATGTTAACTGGGGCCCATTATCAAGAGAGGTCTACCCCTCTGTTTAAGGAGCTCCACTGGCTGCCATTTATTTTCCGAGCCCAATTCAAGGTGCAGGTGCTCACCTACAAAGCCCTGAACGGTTTGGGACCACCCTACCTGCGGGATCGCATCTCCATTTACGAACCCACACGCTCACTGCGATCATCTGGGGAGGCCCTGCTCATGATCCCACCCATGTCGCAAGCACGTTTGGTGGGGACACGGGACAGGGCCTTCTCTGTGGCGGCCCCCCGACTTTGGAATGCCCTTCCAAAAGATCTCCGACAGGCCCCTACTTTAGCAGTTTTCAGAAGGAACCTAAACACCTGGCTGTTCCGATGTGCCTTCCCAGATTAGGAAATTCCCCCTCCCAAATCCTAGAAGCACCTTAGCACAACCGATGTTACTGCACACCGCACCTTTTAATCCATGTTCCTCCTGCCATCTCAGCATTTTAACCCTGTACCCCATTGCGCCGGCCGAACCAGTTTTTAATTGTGTCTTGAGGTAGTTATTGTTGTTATTTTGCTTGATTGTTTTGTTTTGCTTTGTTTAGTATTGTGTTATGTTTCTATTGTATTGTGTTTTGAGGCTCCGGCCTGTGTAAGCCGCATCGAGTCCTGCGGGAGATGCTAGCGGGGTACAAATAAAGATAATAATAATAATAATAATAATAATAATAATAATAATAATAATGGGACCTACCAAGTGATGGTCCATAGCTCCTAGCTCCATGGGAGGAGCAAGATCCCATTGTACCCACTGTAGTTGGCAGGTTGGAGTGAGAGAAGGAAGGAGGGAGCTGAGGAGTATAGAATAGTTAAGACTTCCTATCACTGGTTTCGTATAAAAACTGGCTGTGGGTGTCAGCACTGAAATAATGTCGAGGAAAGTCCAAATCCTGGTGCAGGATGTCATTGCTTTCCTAGGTTAAACCAGATCGGCCTGCCTATATTTTGTAGCCTCCTGCAGGCTGATCCACACTCACATCAATCTAAATAAACAGTGTAGATGAGGCCTTTGTCTGGTTTCAAGCCCTTTGTTGGCGTTACTGTTTCCAAAGTATAGCATATTGCATTTTTTGTATTTTAATTCCGTTTTACCACAATGTTACAATTTAATTGTTTTTTAAACTTTTGTATTGCATTTTTAAAAATTGTCTAGTGTGTGATTATTGGTCACCTTGAGAGGCTGCCATGTGCTCAGATGGGGTTTCTCTGTGAGCCCTGCCTGTTGGGCCAATTGGAGTAGAAGAAAGCCATGACACATCTTATTCAAACTGTGTCTATTTCATCGGGCAAGCACCCCCATTTCTCAGTTGCATCCTGGCTCTAGAACAGTGGTTCCCAACCTTTGGTCCTCCAATTGTTTTGGACTTCAACTCCCAGAAATCCCAACCAGCTTACCAGCTGTTAGGAATTGTGGAAGCAAAAGTCCCAAACACCCAGAGGACAAAAGGTTGGGAATCACTGCTCTAGAGAGAGGTGCTTCAGTCTGATTGCCTTGCTGCTCACTCTCAGCTTTAGCTTTTTGCTTGGTTTGACTTCTAGCATTGAATATTTTAGATTTTCCTTTATTTTCCTATATTTTCTCGATTCTCTATTTAATGGAGCTGGGAGTTTGAAAGTACGGGTGGGTGGGTGCGTGGTGGGTATGCGTGTGCTTTTCTTTTAGGGTAGCTCCAAGCTTTTGAGTCACCTTTTAGCCTCTTCTAAAGCCTTTAGCTTCTTCTTTATCTTTCCACCCTCATTGTTATTAACAATTATAGGAATTCCAGCAAACAGCAAAGTCTCATTCTCTGGAAAACTGCCTACCTAAACTTACCACCAATATCTAATAATTTCTTAATCATACAGGACTGTTTTTATTATAAGGGGACATGCTGCTTGCTTGTGGATGGTGTGCTGCTGGCCTCTCCCAGTATGCTAGGAGAACAAGAAATGCAAATTGCAAAATCTTTGAAAGAAGATTGCTGTTGTTTTTTTAAGGAAAGAAAGTGTAATAAGAAAGCAGGGCTGTGTGATGTAGAAGTGCATATTTGACATTTGGCAGGAAGGAGTGGTGCCCTGCTGTTTTTCCTGGAGAAGTTACCGGGCAGGGCCAGCAGGGATACCTTTTTGGGATTTTTTTAAGGAGATATTATTTCTAGAAAGAAAGAAAACATCCTAAAAGTCAGGGGATGACCCAAACATTATGAAACCTGGTTGACCAGCAGTGGTAGATGTGTCCTCCAAGTGTGTCCATTTTCATCTTGATATACCTGAAAACGATGGGAAGAAGAGCCCATGAAACCCCTGATTGGATTGAGGTTCAACCAAAATGCACATGCCAACTTCTTATACCTTAAATTTTTTCCATCCCAAGTGTAGCTACATTTTCCTCATGGACTTCTTTCATAACATGTTTCCTCACCTTATTTATATATTTAATAATAATAATAATCATCATCATCATCATCATCATCATCATCATCATCATCGTCTTTATTTATATTCTGCTCTACCTCCCTGGAGGGACTCAGGGCAGATTCCAAACATAAAAGGCAAACATTCAATGCCTGAATACAACAACAATATATCCATACTAACAAAATTTAAACAACCCAACATATAAGCACGAATTATACATTATTTGGTAAATGTACATGCATTTCAGCATTTCATTTAATGTGCATATTATTGATCATTGAGTACTTGTGCATTTTTTTCAATTATATATATTTACGCTATTTATATTTTAAATGTGCATGTTGTCTTATGCTAACTTTATTTGGCCAAAGCCTCTGAAAGTGAAGTTCCACATATGGACATTCTTGAAGTGAAATGCACTTCCCCTCACAAGAAATCTTGGGAGGTGCAAAACATCTTATTTAACAGAGGCTGCTAAATCCAATGAAATTTGTATCCCTTTTGGCATGTCATGCTCCCATTTTGAGTTATCCCACTGTAACAGTCATAGCAGCATTAAGACTAAAATCCTCTTTTAAGAATCCGTGTTCTGGCTTGTTGAATGGCAATGATGATATTAAAACGAAAAAGCAAAGCCACAAAAGCCAACCCAAAATCTCCTATCTGACAAGCTAGGAGAGCTTACTGCAGCTTAACATTTGAGAAGGTGCTCCTCCATCACATAAGTGCTTTAAGTAAACAAGCCTAGCAGACTCAAACTTTCTGACACCTCTCTGAGAAACTCCTTCCTAGAGCAAATAAAATGCCACCTTGATCCACATCCTTCCTGCTATCAAAGATTTTTACCTAGCTGTAAATTTGTGAGATAAAGTTGCAGTTAATATTTAATGACTCTGGTGGCATGGAGCAGGAATGAATCATCAAATCAACAGTCACTAGATGTTTACTTTCTAAGGAGGAGCAACAGAGAATGAGGAAATGATCACATTTCCTAGGCAGGTTAACCAAACTGAACCTGCTGACTTGAATGACTTTCTTTGCTTGATGGAATGGTGCACAAGGGAGGTAAAGCTAATAAATCATGAATGTTAGGTGTGCTAAAAGCAGGTGAGGAGTACAAGGCATTTGTCTTTGTCTTTGAAGTTTCCTTTCCTGCCTCTCTGGGCCCTTCTAAACATATCTAAATACCCAGAAGAAACTGGGATAAAAAGGGTGGGTGGCTGAATCATGTTTGGGGAAAGTATGTATGGAATCGGGCTAATAGCTGAAAAGTATGTGTATAAAGCTACACTTAAAACCCTCTTCTGCACCCAAAATGTTCATCTCCACATAACTGTGTATTCCTGTAGTCATGGAAAACATGTGACTTCCTTCTGATCCCCCTGTGTGGACTACTCCAGGACACATGCATGTTTCAAAAGCCCAAAACAATTGACCAGGCTACCAAAAAATGGAAACACACACACTCAGGTGGCTAAATGGAAGCAGAGTTGGAAAGCAATTACAATTAGATCTCTCTGCAACCATTCCTTTGCTCTAATGTTTATAATATTAAATAGAGCTTGCATTTGTAATTGGGTGAGGTCCAGAACTTCTCAGAGAGACTTTAAAAAAACTACTGCTGGATGTCCTTGTCCCTGTCTCCCTTCATCTTGCAGAATTTTAAAATCCACTTCAAAGGAAGGCATCTGTACAGTGGGTGAGCATTTCCTGGGACTGACAAGTCTCTGAGTAGACTTGCTGTCAGGTCACAGGATTTTTTGTCCCACTTTTTAAACCCACATTTTGATGCTATCTTGCACATGTGCATCAACAATTTTCTTGCAGTTAGTGTTGGTTATTAGGCAGTCTCCAGAGGCTTTAAAATAGGGTTTTCATAAAAGAGGAGGCCACTGAGCAGATTTTTTAAATTCTCAACTGATTTTTCTTTCTCTGCTTGTTGAAAGAGGTAATTAATATGTTTAGTTAGTGACAAAATGAAATAGTTAGAAACTGCATTGCTTGTTCTGAAAAGAGTTACCCACCCAGATACAATCTTCAAAACGATTATGTTTGCTGATTACTGGAAAAGTATATAGGGAAGTGGCACGTTCTGTGGTTTCCAGGCTGTATGGCCATGTTCTAGCAGCATTTTTTTCCTGATTTTTCACCTGCATCTGAAGCTGGCATCTTCAGAGGATCCCTTGAAGATGCCAGCCACACATGCAGGTGAAATTTCAAGAGAAAATGCTTCTAGAACACAGCCATACAGCCTGGAAATCACAAAACACCTCAGTGACTCCAACCATGAAAGCCTTTGATAATATATAGGGAAGGGTTTATCATCTAGTTAATCTTGCATTTAAATATTCCAGTGCCATTATTATGTGACATTTTATTTATTCTGAAAAGTTTACTTTGTGCATTTATTGGCAGGAAAATACCTCAGAATACCTTTGTACAGGACAATGGTAATCTCTATTTGCTGGTTCATGCCAAATGACAGTTATAGTGGTTCTCAACTGTTCTGTACTATGCATGTGTGAGAATTGCAAACCTGTGAGACTTCTCCCTAACAGTGTCACAACAAATTGGGAGGAGTAAAGCTTCCATGATGTGATGAGTCAAACCGGATTACTTTACACAGTAAGAAATTCACGTGATGGGGGAAATATGCATCATGCCAGGATCCTGTATGCACCCTGTTGTAAAAAAATGAGATACATACTGATTAGCATTTCAAACTTTAAATGTGATGAGGTTCCTAGTCTCTGTAGGGATGAAGATCCAAAATCTAGAAGCAGTCATTGAAAAGATCCATTCTCATGTTCCCATAGAATGTGTCTGGTAATGTAATAAGCCAAAGAGATTAGTTCCTCCTGAACATCTTAGAGTTCAGACTGGTTTGTGTCAGGAGATACAGTCCTTCAGGATGGCCTGGAACCGTCCTGTACATGGCTTTATAGGCCATATCCAACACTTTAAATACATTTACCTAAGAGTAAGACCACTTGATGTCAGGTATGTGGCTGCCAATGTGAAGCCACAGAGAAAGAATAACATAAGAAGGAACTAAATATCTCCTTGCATAACATCCAAAAATAGACTTATACTTGCAAGCTTGGTTATACAAGCTTAAGCTGTCAGCCTAAGGTAGTTGCCATTTGTTTCCACTGGACTCTGTGGTACTTCATTTAAGACATGACTATTTATTCTAGTTAATTTCTGTGGGACCTATTAAGTTAAATTGATCTAGTCACAACACTTTTAAACCTGCTCACATATATGTGTTTACACACACACACATGCATACATACATACATACATACATACATACATATGAATGGGAGTTAAACATTTATTACAAAAACATTGCTTAGGAGTCATAATTACGCTGCCACATGATCCTTGTGAAATAGGTGTGCTACGATACATGGGGAAATGTTTGAAATCCTAGGTCTTTGAAAAAAAATGTCAAGCCTCAAGGCAACTAGTTTCCTGAAAACAGAATATCTTATGGTTGGGTGATTTAGAAAATGAATGCAAAAACACCATCTGCTAAACTTCAGATCTATGAATCTGGGTCGTCTGTAGAGAATACAGGCTGTATATGAAACTATTGATCCTCCATCTGCTTCAGCACAATCCTTAAAACTTTTTTTCTCACCCTAATAAGTGTTACTTTAGTGATATGACAGTACACAGAGCTCGTATAGCAAGATCTTTCTTAGAAAAAAAAACTAAGTTTGAACTTGACTATAGGACTGTGTTGTGCATCTGGTACTCATTCCAGGCATCATCCTGAGACAAGTTTTGGGTTAATGAGTAATGCTTACTTGTTACAGCAAAATGTTGGTTTAAGGGGTCATTTTGAAGAATATTTGCTCATTTAAAATGTAATATTCCCTAAGGCATCAGGTCCTGTCTGATTTCGGAAACAGAGCACAGCTGCCACTCTGGTTAGCACTTAGATTGGAGATCATCAATAATTATCAGGTTCTGCAGGCTATATTTCATAGAATCATAGACTCATAGAGCTGGAGGAGACCTTGTGGGCCATCCAGTCCAACCCCCTGCCAAGAAGCAGGAAAATCATTTTCAAAGCACCCCTGATAGATGGCCATCCAGCCTCTGTTTAAAAGCCTCCAAAGGCACCTCCACCACACTCCAGGGCAGAGAGTTCTACTGCTGAACAGCTTTCACAGTTAGGAATTTCTTCCTAATGTTCAGCTGAAATCTCCTTTCCTGTAGTTTGAAGCCATTGTTCTGCATCCTAGTCTCCAGGGCAGCAGAAAATAAGCTTACTCCATCCTCCCTATGACTTCCCCTCACATACTTATACATGGCCCTCATCATGTCTCCTATCAGCCTTCTCTTTTGCAGGCTAAACATGCCCAGCTCTTTAAGCCACTCCTCATATGGCTTGTTTTCCAGACCCCTGATCATTTACTTGCCCTCCTCTCGACACATTCCAGCTTGTCAACATTTCCTTTCAATCGTGGTGCCCAGAAGTGGACACAGTATTCCATGTGTTATCTGACCAAGGCAGAATAGAGGGGTAACATGAGGAAAGAACTGGCAAAGTCACCCCTGAGTTTTCCTTTCCTAAGAAAGTCCAGTGAAATTAATGGGGTCGCCATAAGTCAGCAAATGAATTGAAGATACTCACACACTGCTTCAAAATGTAAAATAATGTCACTATCTTGTTACTCTTACAGTAATAAGCAAGGTCATCTTTAAAAGCAAAATTCATGATAGTATATTAGGTTTTTACTGTAATGTTCCAAGCTACATTTTCTTTTTCAAAACGTTTTACAGTTTGATGAGTGCATTAAGATTTCAATTGATAGCTTCTCTTAAAAAAACAAAAAAAACATATAGTCCTTCCAGGCCCTGAGACTTCAGGACCAAATCCTAAAATAACTCATAGTAATATCAGATAATCATAATAGTGTTGCAATTAATCCCAAAATATTTGGAGGATGAATGGTCAGAATTTCTCCAGAGACATACAATGATGAAGGTATGGGTGACCATCTAGTGGGACCAAACCAGTTCAACTCCACCACTGCTACAACTTGGGAGCAAAGAGGTATAATCATCTTGGCAGAATCCAGGGTCTATCCAAAGGAGCAATGCTGTGAATTTTCCAGGTTGTATGACCATGTTGCAGAAGCATTCTCTCCTGACATTTCACCCAAATCTATGGCAGGCGTCCTCAGAGATTGTGAGATTTGTTTGAAACTAGGCAAATGGGGGTTATATATCTGTGGAATGTCCAAGATGGGAGAAAGAACTCTTGTCCAAGCCAAGTGTGAATGTTGCAATTGATCACCTTGATTAGCATTCAGTAGCCTTGCAGCTTCAAAGCTTGGCTGCTTCCTGCCTGGGGGAATCCTTTGTTGGGTTTCTTCCATCTCTCTGTTATTTTAAGAATCTTATTTTCTTGATACTGAAGTCAACTTAGTAATTTGCTGGTGGTTGCAAATTAGAAAGTAGCTAATTGCATATCTCATAACAAAACATTGTGGAGTATGGAAACGCACCCATCAGCACGTGGGTTTCAATATTGTGTGAAGGGTATGAAAAACAGCTCACTGCTTAAAAGTGTGAAAGGAGACTAAAGTTGACAGTTCCACTTAATCAGACCCTGCAATAAATTAAAAGTTATGAAATGCTTATAAGCCTAGGGACCGAGGTGCTCAAAGACAATTACCAGCTAAACATTTCATTAATGAAATTATGATTAATTATAATTACTAATTAAAATTCAGGATTACGATGTTGGTTTTGAGCATTAACAGGAGTAATGGCATTACCATTTTTAATGAATTCCAATATGGAAAATTATAGGATGGGGTTGAAAAGAAAATACAGATAGAATCTGCTGCAAGATTAAAAATGATTGTTAAACCCAGAGGCACAATTTTTCCTCTGCCATTGAACTTAAGTTAAGTAAGTTTAATGTGCTCTAACATAATAACTAATTGTGCTCTTTCTTCATTGCGGAGATGGATACCTGGTTTTTATTTTACAAGAAGAAAAAAGACTATTTGAATAGCTGCTGTGCACGGTGTGACAGCACTCTGCTATAGGCTATAAATCAAAAGAGAGAGGTTTCCCCATCTATTGCTTTATATTTTGATTTGGAATGAATATTACATTTCATTGTGTACTTCTGAAATTCACAATTAATGGGATTAAGAGTTAAATTGCCAACATAGATATTCATTGTACTACTGCAGGGCAGCCTGTGTGAGGTGTGTTCTCCACAATTGCATGTGAGGTGTTCTTTGAGTAATTAATACGCAGGCATATTAGCAAATGTCAGATTCCTCGAGGGACTTCCCCATTTGACCTGCATCATTAAGCCTCCTTAGGATTCATTAGCCATAGACAAATGCCTTCAAGTATTTGCTGTTCTTCACCTTTTCATACATAATGCAACACTTTGGCTTAAAGAAAAATCACTCATTTGCATCCTCTTAACTGCGTTATTCCTCCTGTTATGTAGTGTTTGTTTGCTTCAAAGCTGGCTTAATTTTAGTTGCCCTCTGCCAAGTCATCTTTGGGACTCTTTCGTCTCAATATTTCCATAGATCAGGATAGTTTAGGCCCCTTCTGCACTGCCATATAATCAAGATTATCTAAGCAGATGATCCACATTATCTGCTTTGAACTGGATTATCTGAGTCTACACTACCATATAATCCAGTTCAATGCAGATAATCTGGATTTTATATGGAAGTGTAGGGCCTTTGAAATACAGCCCAGTATTGTATATTCAGAGAACTATGCATCTGAAATGCTCCATGCTTCACAGATTGTGTAGGTTGTTACATTCTGGGGTTCGTATTCCCAAAAAGTAACTTTTCTGAGTTCTAGCTTGAAGTGAATCCAAATGAATTGAGCTAGATCATTGGTTCCCAACCTTTCACCCAGAGAAGTCCCTCGAGGAATGTATTTGATACTTCAACACCCAGAACCCCCAGCCAACCCGAGCAATTGTCAGGAATTCTGAGAATGGAAGTCCAAAACACTTGAACGACCAAAGGTTGGGAATCACTGGGCTAGAGATTAAGCAGCTCTTGGAAAAGTTACTTTTTGGAGACAGTTCCCAGAATTCCCACAGTCAGTATGATCATTTCTTAAGAGCCATGGAGATAGACTTAACCTTTGTGCCTGAACTGTTATCTTCTTTATTATTCCAGGTTCAGTAATACACTGGTAGTTTAGAATCTCTCAAGTGGACTGTTATTTTTTTCCTCCATTTCCTCCATTTGTTATTGTGTGTCTTCAAGTTGTTTGGAAGTTGTGTGAACCTGAAGTAATACTATTGTGGGATTTTCTTGGCATCATTTGTTTAGAGAGGGTTTGCCTTTGCATCCTCAAATATGGGAAAATATTATTTGCTCATGGTCACTAAGTGTGCATCATGGCTGAATGAGGATTTGAACCCTGGTCTCTCAGAGTCTTAAGCCATGTCTATACTAGCTAGTTAATCTAGAACAGTCCAGAGCAGAAGGTAGTCTCATGCATCATTCTAAACCCACTGCAGAAGTGGGTCAGAGTCCAACCCATCCAGCTTGTCCGAGATCACATCAGCCATCACCTTACCATTTGTATTGGAACTGATGCACCCAAGTGGCTGTGGACCTCTGTGTGAGTTCCTAGCCATCACAGGTGCCCCATTCTGACCCTGCGCCACCAGGAAGGAGAATATATGTCATCGTTAGAACAATATAGGCAAGTGGTTCCCTATAGTTCTCAGCCCTTGGTTCTCTAGATTTTACCTCCCTGATCTATTCATCATTGGATATGTTGGCAGAGCTTTCTAAAAGCTGAAATACAAAACAGTTGGAGGATCAAAGCCTGATAACCTTAAAGTAAAGAGAAATGGGGAGACCACTGTGTGAAGGCTCTGGTATCAGAACAGAACATGTATTGTAGCATAAGAAAAAACTTAGTCATGGGATTGAAGCAATATGCAAGTTATATCGACTGAATTTTGATTGTTGTGTGCTTCAAAGCATTTCTAAGGGATGAAGACCCTAAGGTCACTTGCTTTCAACCAGTAGTTTTCTATGGCTGAGTGGAAATATGAATGCTGTTCTCCCAGAGTCCTGATCCAACACTATATACCATGCTAGCTCTCAGCCCCCTGAAGCTTCAGCACCTTTGTCCACATTCAATAGAATCAAGCAGGTAAATCAAGCAGATAAGCTTGTAAGTGATAACTGAGATCTCATTGGGCAAAGATCTGCTCAAAATTTCTAGGACATTATCACAAAGGGGGAAAAACGCTTTGTGATAATCATATTTTAATATGAATCCCTATGGGTATGATCCCATGATGCCCTGCCCATTTCAGCTGCAACTTGTAGAGATTTGTATGCAAAGTGTATGCATCCAGTAGCTTTTGAAAGACAGGTTGGAAAGTTTCTTCACCCATACTCTTCCTTCCTGGGACATCAGAGGCACAACTTTTGTTGTGAGATAATATCTGTAGGAAACTGGATGACAGCACATTGTGTAGTGGGGAGAAGTTGAATGGTGGATGGTGGGGGTGAATGAAAAAAGATCACTTGACAAGGAGTAACTGGATGACTGTAGATGTTGGAAAGCTGAATGAAGGAAAATGGTTTGGTGGGGAGAAGCTGTATGACAGTAGATGAATGAGGGGAGATCACTTGGTGGTGAGAAGCTGGATGTCTATGGGAAAGCAATTTCTCACTTTGAGTGTGATAAGGTCCATAGGGACTGTCAGAAAAATTTAAAATCAACTAAGCATTTTCATTACAAAAATGTGAGTCAAGCACTGAAAGGGTTAAATGGATGCAATGACTCAGGAAAAGCTGCAGTTTAGTATAAGCAGGTGTGCCTGTGTCACCTCAGTGTGAGAGAGGTGTCACTCTGAGAGAGCCTTCAGTGTGAGAAGGCCTCTGTGTGAGAAGGGCCTCAGTGTGAGTAGGCCTCAGTGTTAGTTCCCTTCAGTAGGAGAAAAGCCTCAGACTGTGAGAGGTCTCTGAAGGAGAAAGGCCTCAGTGTGAAGACTGCTGTGTGTAAAGCTACTGTATGAAGCTCCTGTGTAACTTCAGCGTGAGAGGAGGCTCTGTGAAAGTAAAGCTATTTATCTGCATGAGAAAAAAGCCCAGTCTGGAAGCAAAGAAAGAAGTATAAAGAATTTGTGTTATGGAAACCTTGTTCTTGCAAATAGTGCAACCATATTATTTTGCTATAAAGAAAAGCCTCCTAAGGAAGATATAGCATTGGTCTGTATGTTTTTGTTCTTTTTATCACTTTTGGCTACTGGTGCTAAGTCACACTGCTGCTGATAAGTTACTCTGTTGTACATTTATGAGGAAGGTCGTTTGTTAATCAGCCCACCCAACAGAGACTACATACAATATATATCCCACTTTCAGAAACAAGAATGTCCATTACATACCCACTGCTTTCTCAAAGCACACAGCTCCACTCATTAGGTGATCTATAATCCAGATAAGTTTCTACTCAGAAATGCAACTGTGATAAACCTAAGTCACCAGCGTTAAAATCTGCTCACAGAAGTAATAATAAACATAATCAGTTCTTTGACTGGGTGGCTAGGCATCAAACGTGGCAAATTTTCATTAAAATGGCATCATTGTTATTGTAGCTCTGTTCTCTACCTTTCTCTTTTTTTCTTAAAAAAACCGATATCTCAGCCTGCAATTTGTTTGAAGAACTTAGCCTAGCCAATGCTTGATATAATATAAAGCAGTGATGTGATTCTAATATGATTTCACACTCATCATTGGAAATAAATTTCTATGCCTGTAAAAAGAATCTGTTCATATCCCCCCCTCCCGCCCACTTTTTTGTTTTTTACTCCAGAGGTACCTAGTACATTTAGTTTCCTCTCGGTGGATAGCTGCCACTGCTGTTTATCAGATTCTACATTTTGTAAATTACTAGAGTATAACACCAATAAATAAAGCCTACCTTAAAGTTTGTGCCAGTCAAAACATTTTTCACAGTTTTATGGGGAGACATACATTGTTTTTATGCAGCTGTCTCCTACTGAACTAATTTTATTACCATACATCAAGCTTTAAAGACCATCTCGTGTGAAGTTTTGCCAATGCTTTAATGCAGCCGAAGTGCTAAGTATCCTTATTTATTCTCTGGTATTTACTTAGGAGCATTTGTGGTGACAACTAAACATATGATCAGCACCGTGGAAAGCAATATTTTAAGTCTCTGTAGCCTGGAGTTCAAAGGAGACCAGGAGCCATACTAGAGTCAGAAACATATTGTATTCCATTTTTAAAAATGTAACATACACCAGCAGGGATAGTGATGATTACTGGGATCCAAGCAGGCATGGGGAAAATGTAGCCTTTTATTTCCCTGCTGTAAAACTTGTATAAAATCAGAGAAGAGCTTGATGTCATCAAGCAAGCTAAATTATTGCCATTACAATCATCAATAGGTAGGTAGGTAGACATTGTAAAGTGGCATATAAGAAGCAATGCCATAACATAGATAAAGGTGGTGGTGTGATTATTGAGACGGTGATAATTTAGCTTGCTTGATTACAATTATATATTTAAATTTCAATAAATTAAAACATACTTTAAAAAGACAGTATTGGCAAAAAAAATAGAATTACAAATTCAGCTGGTCTATTGTAACTAGACTGATTACCTCCATTTTGACAATTGCCAACATCTCACCCATGGTCTGTATTGTTTTGCTGCCATTTGTGCTATGCTAGAAATGCGGTATGGGGCCGCGGTAGCACAATGGGTTAAACCGCTAAGCTGCAGAACTTGCTGATTGGAAGGTTGGTGGTTTGAATCCACAGACAGGATGAGCTTCCGTTGTTAGCCCCAGCTCCTGACAACCTAGCAGTTCAAAAACATGCAAATGTGAGTAATCAATAAGTTTGGCAGGAAGGTAACAGTGCTCCATAGAGTCATGTCGGCCACATGTCGGCCACATGAGGTGCCTACAGACAATGCCAGCTCTTCAGCTTAGAAATGTAGATGAGCACGGCCCCACAGAGTTGGGCCCGACTAGACTAAATGCCAAGGGGAAACCTTTACCTTTAGAAATGCTGTAACTGCAATATCATGTGCCTATGTAATGTTATGGCGACAGTGCCAGACCCTGAGAATATCCTCACCTCCATTCTGTTCAAGTTACATAGGCGTTAGATAAGAAAGACTAAATATTCATTAGTTATTGCTCACATATACTTTTTCTTTGAAGCTGTGAAGTCCTATAAAATATTGATGCTTAAAATAAACACTATTTTGTCTAGTACTGTTAATATCTTGGACTGAAAGCAGTACTGTGCTTGGTAGGTCTTTTGGCAAGTTATTGTTTGTTTTATGTTTGACTTCCTGCTCAGTTTCAGGGCTCATCCTACCTTCATATTCTACCTGGACCACTGCTGTAGGACTGATATTTCAGTCCTACCCTAGAATATTACAGAACAAAAAAAGTACAGCCTTTTTACCACATTGTTGCCAATAAGTGGCAGGGAAGATGCTAGTAAATGAGCAAAAATGACACTGCCAATAAATGCCACCAACAACTTGGACATTGTCCCTATTTTGGGGGCTCGTTTTATGCCTCATGTCCAATTTCAGAACTATTGTTGGTACTTTCTTTTTAAATGAATATTTTAAGACACAAGATAAAGAAGGGGAAAAAAGAAAAAAAGGCAAAGGGAAAATATATCCATACATCCAAAAATACATTTTCTAGAAGCTGAAAACTTTTTTAAAAAATCGTGTTATAACTAAAGTTGGTAGATCTTCTGACCATCGAAGGATGATGGATGGTGATTACTAATCATTCCAACCTGTAATGTATCCTGTATTCAGTTGCATTATATTGTACAGTCATATGCACAACACAGCTATTTGACTCAAGGATTTTGTAGCACAACCATTGCATAATGATACATCCAGAGATTGTGGACTGCGTTGCATGAGGCAGGTAAACCAGAATTGAGGCATGTACATCTCCCTGCCAGTCTTCCTCCCTACTGATGGAAAAACCTGTCAATAGCTGCCAATCCTACAGTGTTTCCATCTTATGTGATGGCTCTTGGTGGGAAGATGGGGTTACCAGGATATGTGGAAGTAGAATCATAGGACCATCAAAATCATCAAAATTGTGTGAAAGAAGAGAGGTGTGATAAGAAAGATGCTTTATTTATTTATTTATTTCATATCAAAAGCATTGCATAAATTAGTAGAAAACTGATAAAAATAGAAAGAGCACAAGTGGCTAAATATCTTTTGACCAAAAACGTGTAACAGCAACCACATTGTCTGTAGTCTCCAACAATTTTTCCGCTCTGCATGAGGCAGGGCATTGTGGGCAAGCATACAGAAGCAGAGTTGTTTGTTCTGCTCCACAGTCTCACAAGGTGGAGGATTCTTCTAGGAGGTACCATTTTGCCAGGTTGTCTTTTGATCTGCCCACTCCAATCCTGAGTCTGTTCAGGGATTTCCAAGTTTGCCCCTGGAGGAAGACTCTTGTGGGGGGGGGGGGCATCCAATTGGGATTTCCTAGTTTAGCTGCCCAGAGGCATACTCTTGCTGTTGCTGGGGTATTTGTTAAGAGGAGTGGTGGTTCAAGCTTTTCCTTGATTTGAGTCTACTGGGAGAAGGCTGGTAGCCATGCAGTGGATGGCTTTCATAGTGTTTAACCTTATTTCTCTCACAGTTAGCAGCAACTTCCCGCCACTCTAGCTTTATCAACAAGTGTAGGTTTAAGACATCCTGTGATTATTCTGCATGTTTTGAAAGAAAGAAAGGTGCTCATCCCAATATATATCTGGTTTTGGTGATTGTGTGACTGCCATGGAATAGTAGCTTTGTGTAATAAAGTCTTCACACTACACACTGATGTTGGATCTCAGCCAAACTATTGAAATCTCGTTATGAAGAAAGGAGGGGATGAGAATGCCAGTGGAAAGTGGAATAACTTAACAAAATCAAGACTAAGAATTGTTCCCTTCTCTACTAACATATCAATTTCTGCTTGGCACATTTGCTCAAAAGACAGTCCAGCTGTGTCAAATGGAACTTGTTCCTTAGAAAGGTTGCATGGGATTTCTACATTCCTAATAATGTAGCCAAATAGAAGCCAATGTAAAGAGATCACCTGCAGTCACAGAGAGTGAGAATAGAATTGCTGCCTTGAAATTAGGCCCAATTGTTAATTCTTTGCTCCACCTGGGAGGTACAGTAACACAGGACCATAAAGGCTTTCAATGCCCCCCCCTTCCCCAGTATAAAAAGCCCCCCTCTATTATTTTCCTCTTTTGACAAGCTTCTTTGAAGAAATAAATGGGAAGTTACTGCCTATCATGGGGAAAGCTGTTTTGTTGTTAACGATGACCCCCAAAGGTTGTATTTCTGGAATTCAGCACATTACTTTTCTGAGTTCTCCTTAATGGCTTTCCAGATGATAAACTGTGATTATTATGGTCTGAAGATTACTTATCTAAATTATGACAGAGGTGGATGTGGTCCTTTAAAGGACTCTTCTTTCTTTGCACTCGCAGAATAGGAAAGAAAGTGTGAGAGAGGTAGAGATACAGAGAGAAAAAGAGGTGTTTTCTTCCTGTGTGGTCCCTGGCATTTGATCAAATACTCCCCACTGTAATGAGCCACGTGCCTCTACTGAGCAAGATTTTAAAAGGCTCTTTTACGATAGTTGAGAGCGAGGGTGAACACAAGGCCCTTTTCCCATCAAGGGGAGCACTGTCACTCAAAGAGATACCGAGCAAAATTCTTATCAAGTTCTACATTATTGCATTGAAATAGAAGGCTCTATACATGTTTTAAGTACCTCATTAGCCTGCTATACATCTCAACTTGCACGGAGACATTGATCTCATTACTGTGTATGCAAATGAGCACATTTTGGAACTTCTTACAGACGTGCTTCAATTCCAGCAGCCAATTTGTTCAAACGCATGTCCCCTTTGATTAGCAGGACAAAAGGCCCTTTCTTCTGCCTTCTCCAAACTAAGTATGCCTATTGTATGGAATTGTACTGCATTGTATGTTTCTGTCGGTTTTAACATTTTGACAACTTTTAATATAAAAATGACAATTCAAGAGCATGTGCCTCCTTAGTATCCAAAATCCCTCCCATTCCTAGTTCTATATAATATTAAGTCCTGATTTATTTAACATTTTGATAGATGGTAATGGGACTTTCTGTCCTAAATCCTATGGTTACTCTTGATTAGAGGGAACCCTCTAAATCAGGGGTCCCCAAACTATGGCCCATGGGCCAAACCTGACCCCCCAAGAGCATTTATCTGGCCCACCAGATGTGCTGGGCTGCTACTGCCCTTGGGAGGGCTGCCCCTCCCAAGGGCAGCAAGAAAGGGTGTCAAAAAGGCCCTGAGGTCTTCTCCTGGTGCAGTAAGGGCGTGCCCAGGGGCTAGTGCAGGGAGCACACGCCCAGGGGACAGTGGAGGATGCTCTTCTCCAGTGCATTCACCAATGCCATGAGAGGGACACTCTCCGGTGTTGGCAAGCAGGCGGGGGAAGAAGGCTAGTGCAGGGTGCACCCTCACTCTACCAGCCCCCTTTCCCCATACACTTTCCAATGCAGGAGGGTGTCCCTCTCCCAGTTTTGGGAAGCACACGGGGAAGAGGGCTGATGCAGGGTGTATGCTCCCTGCACTGGCCCTCATCCCCTGTGCACTTTCCAACACCTGGAAAGGTACGTTCTCCCGCATTGGCAAGCACGCAGGGGAAGCGAGACAGTGCAGGGAGTGCACTCCCTCCACTAGCCCCTGAGTGCATGCTCCCTGCACCGGCCCTCTTCTCCTGTGTGTTTGCCAGTGCTGTGAGAGGGACACTCTCCGGTGTTGGCAAGCAGGCAGGGGAAGAAGGTTTGTGCAAGGTGCACCCTCCCTCCACCAGCCTCCTTCCCTGATGCACTTGCCAATGCAGGAGAGCATCCCTTTCCCGGTGTTGGGAAATGTGCCGGGGGAAGAGGGCTGGTGCAAGGCACATGCTGCAATTCTCAAAACTCAGGCTTTATTTTCCCCAAGCCTCTCCAGTATTTTCTGTTGCTCGTGGGAGTTGTATATGTCAAGTTTGGTTCAATTCAATTATTGGTGGAGCTCAGAATGCTCTTTGATTGGTGGTGAAGGGGAGCCACAAATCCACACAACTGCAACTCCCAAATGTCAGAGTCAAATTTCCCCAAACCCCTCCAGTATTTTCTATTGGTCATGGGAGTTCTGTATACCAAGTTTGGTTCAGCTCCATTGGTGGAGTTCTGAATGCTCTTTTATTGCAAGTGAACTATAAATCCACACAACTGCTACTCCCAAATGTCAGGTTCTATGTTCCCCAAACTCCAACAGTGTTCAAATTTGGGCATATTGGATATTAGTGCCAAGTTTGGTCCAGATCCATAGTCGTCTGGGTTCAACAACAACAAAAACAACAACAATTAACTTGACTATCTGATCAGCCAAAAGCAGGCCAAACATTCCCATTGAGTTTGTGTTGATTAAAATTGTTCATCATTTTAAATACTGTACTGTTCTTTCATTTTTTTTTTGCAGTACAAATAATATATCTGCAGTGTGCATAGGAATTTGTCCATGTTTTTCTCAAAACATAGTCCAGCCCCACAACAGTCTGAGGGACAGTGAACCAGCCCTTTGCTTTAAAAGTTTGAGGAACCCTGCTCTAAATCAACAGGATTTAACTGCATGCCAATTCACCATTTAAAAATGGAACTAGAGGGTTTACTCTAGTTGGGACTAACCAACAGGATCTACACTGCTATATGATGCAGTTTCAAAATGTATATTAACTGGTTTTCCAGTTCCTCTGGGGAATGGCCAATTTCCCTTTGGCCAGAGTGGTGGCCTATAAGAAGATGACTCAAGGTGGTCTCAATTTACCAGCTTTACAAATAAAGTTTTTCTCAGCCAGGATTTTAGAAAATATGGCCAGGGGGTTAACCAACAGGTTGGCATGGAGGGGTGGCTTGCCCTTTTCACAAAGTACTGGGGTCAATGAGAACTGGGCTCAGAAATGGTGGAGGGAGGAGCTGGAGCCCTTCCAGGTGACAACCGCCATTAAGCATGCTGGGCCCGATTTCTTAATAAAGGTCTACTTTCAGCCACAGTTGGAAAAAAATGCCCAAAAGGAACACATGTCAAGTTATTTTTTAAAAAGCCAGAAAAAGTAGAGTATTTCATGGATCAGAGGATCCCCTCAGTCTGTGGGACATTCAAATATACTATTTGAAGGGCAACTGACCATGGCTGAAAGAAAAATAACAAGTTTGTCCCAGACTTCTGTGTCAGAAACAAGCCTGTGTTGCTGGAAGTGAGCCTAGGGAGACCACTGAACATTTCATCAGGGACTGCCCTTTGACTAAAGAGACCTGGCAAAAGGTGGACATCATCTTTGACTGGCCTTTGACTGGCGAGAGAGAGAGAAAGGGAGGGAAGGTTGGCCACAGCAATGCTAACAGACCAATGAGTGTCAATCACTCATGACCCACCCACCCCCCAAAAAAAACAGTGGAAAGAACTTAAAACACCCAAAAGATAAATGATGAAAAGGTAAATGACATACAGAAAAAAGGGAAGGAAGGAAGGAAGGGGAAAAGAAGGAAGGAAGGAAGGAAGGAAGGAAGCATGGAAGCAAAGAGCGAAGGAAGGAAGGAAAGAGGTAAAGAAGGATGAAATGAGAGAAAAAGGAAAAGAAGAGGGATGGAAAGAAATGGGTAGAGAAAGAAGGAAGGAGAGAAGGAAAGAAAAAAGAAAAGAAAGGAAAGAGGGAGCAAAGGGAGAAGAGAAAGAAAGAGGAAGAGGGAAGAAAGAAAAGACAAAAGGAAGGATGGAAGCAAAAAGCAAAAGGAAGGAAAGAGGCAGAGAAGGGAGAAAGAGAAAGCGAAGGAAAAGAAAAAGGGAGGAAGGAAAGAGGTAGAGAAGGAAGGAAGGGGAGAAGGAAAGAAGAAAAGGGAAGGAGGGAAAAAAGGAGAGAAAGAGGGAGGTAAGGTTGGCCACAGTAACGCTTGGCGGGTACAGCTAGTTGTAAATATTGAAAAACTTTTTTTTTGTCGTGTCAGGAGTGACTTGAGAAACTGCAAGTCGCTTCTGGTGTGAGAGAATTGGCCGTCTGCAAGGTCACTGCCCAGGGGACGCCCGGATAGTTTGATGTGTTACCATTTTTGTGGGAGGCTTCCCTCATGTCCCCGTATGAGGAGCTGGAGCTGATAGAGGAAGCTCATCCGCACTCTCCCCAGATTCGAATCTGAGACCTGTCAGTCTTCAGTCATGCAGGCACAAGGGTTTAACCCACTGTGCCACTGGGGGCTCCTAAACTAAGTATGTCTCATTTGATTGTAATTGTTAGCAAATGTGTTTGTGGTACATATTTATTATAATAAAAATTACTTATATAAAAAAAAACCTACTTATAATCAAATTTCATTCACCTTTCCTTCAGTTATACATCAATCCACCCTATGCTATTCTTCTCTTCCTTAAAAAAATCTGCTATACTTAATATACAATACTACAGGTAGGACTATGAGAGCTATATGTGAGTCCTTATACTGCTGAATTTTTTTAAAAAAAACTTAGATATTTCTCTGTGCTTAAAACATTTTCAAAACAGAGTGATTTTCCTTAACGTAAATTTTCAAAATCAAACTTATATGAACATTTTTTAAAATTTTCTGCATAGGACGTATCAATAAATAATGGTTGCAGAATCTTTATGATTTGAATGCATATTATCTTGCTTTTCAAATGTCCTCATTTAGGAGAATCTTTTTTGCAAAACAAAAACCAGGAAAGAAATTATTCAGCACATTAATTTTTACTCTTAGAAATATTAATGGTTTACAGCTCTGTTTTTCTTTGGCATTGTACCCATTAAAAAAACAGTCTGCAGTGTTTTTCCCAAGTAATTTTCACTTTTTTTCTGGGTTCGCTTTTTCCCTTGCCAACCCTTTTAGCATAAGCCAGGTGTCAACAGAAGCCTCGGCATGTTTGTGATCATTAAGCCGCATTAAAAGCTATCATTGAGTCACAGAATGAAATGAGAACATTGGGTAGTCTGCTACCTGCAAAGTAATTATTGTCTGACACATTTGCAGTCCCCAAACTAACAATCTGAATTTACACAGAAATAGGTACATTGTGTTACATTACGAAATCTTGCTGTGATGTTCATATTTAGCATTTGCATTAAGATAATTTAATTTAAATACACAGAGAAACATTTGATTGCCGTTTTTTATCATTAGAACAGACCTCACAGTGGAAAAAACTGTCACAAATATAGTTTTGCAAATAATTTGGGAATGCGGTGTGAATTTCTTAAGCCAAAGCTAAACTGCTTCTTTAATTAACTCTCACTGTGCCTTCTTAAATAAACTGGGAAACATTGGGTGTCTACTGTGTACAAATTGTTCCTTCCTTCCCACCCTCCCTTCCTCTCACTGTCTCACACATATATACAGTTATCTTATATCTTAAAAAGGGGTTGTATTTTCCCCTTCAGAAATGATATAGTATCATTATCTCAGGGTTGTTTTAAAATGGTAGAGAAACAGGGGGGAAAATAATAGTAGTAATACTGAAAAGGACTTTTCCTTAGAGAAAGCATTTATATATTGAAGATCAATTTTCTGATAGGGTTTTCTATTCAGAAAGGATACCTTGTAATTTTAGCAAACACAAATGCCAGAAATAGGGAAAGATATTCAGTACACAGCCATGATTTATAGGTCATTTAAAAGAATTTAAAGGTCCACATTGCTTTCTGTATTCTGCTAAATTCTAGGAATAACGATATGTTTCTCTGAACATTTCATTTCGCAAATGTACCTCCCAAGTAACTGCATTTGTGCGGAGCAAACACAGCCACTTGGAAACAACATCCAGTTAGAATGCTGACCTTTCATGAGTCAGGGCTTCCCAGTTCTTGGTGTTTATGCCATATTTTAAGGTTAGCTTTCAACCCATTTTACAGCATTTTATCCCATGGGCAAGAGGGAAGAGGACAGGAAAAGCAAAGGAAAGTGGGGCAAGTGTCCTTAATAGGGGGATGCAACCTACTTCAACAAGATCAGTTTTCAGGGATGGCCAGGCATCCCACAACCTTTCCCCGCTTTCCTACACTTCCTGCCCTTGTCTTCTTTCAGGAGTCAGGGGAACACTTGACTCCTGAAAATTGACTCCTCTGAGCTACTTTTCACACTAGCAAGATGGATTTCAACACACAAAGACTGGAAGTGACTGTGTGTCATGGGAACCTGTGGGACTCCGTTACATCAGAGTAAAAAAAAATGGTCAGAAAACGGGGAATTTAGGGTGGGATAAGGTTATGCAACCTCTTTTGCTGTCCACCAGCAATCCACTTTCTATTCTCGAGCTAAGAATAAAGTAACTGATTTAGGAGATGGTGATCAGGCATCTGGACAACATGACCAGCCCAGTGAAGTTGATGGCTCCCTGGCAGGGAATCATTGCTTCAGTGCTGGTGGTCATTACTTCTTCCAGAATGCTGATGATTGTCTGCCTGCCTTCCCAAGTGATTTACAGGATTTTTCTAAGGCACTAATTAAACACTCATTATAATGCAGATTAATCTGGAATAAACCTGGGCCAACATCCCCTCCCTGGCACTTGTTTTCCCATTTAAAGAGCAAAGCTTCCTTTCCTAGGCTGGAGACTTTTGAGGACCCATTTCATGTCTAAGTGATGTTGTGGTGCTCTATAACTCCATTAGGAGGGCAGGGGGATGGGTAAACGTGCTCACCCATGCCAACACTAGTTGGCATGGTTCAATGTCTGTCCACCTCCTCATCCAAAAGACAGGGTTTTGGGCCCCTGTGTGACTTCCAAATTTGGTTGAAACTGGCATTTGAACTACCAGTTTCACACAACTTTGGGACAGTGAAGAAGTGGCATAAGAGGCAGGGTATTATATTTCTAACTCATTTCCTTTTTTTTAAAAAAAAAGATTTTCATAGGCATTGGTTTACTATCTGCTATTCTCATGACTTGTGATGATTTTAATGAGCTTTATTCCATTATTAGCTGAGTTAATAAAAATGCTTTTTAAACCATCTACTAAAATTTCTACAATTTTAACTATATGGAAAACTTCCAGGAGAAGTCTATTAGTATTCTTCCATTAAGGTAACATTATGGACTTTTAATGAAGCCTATCATTATAATGATTTGTGTTCCACCCACAATGAACAAATGCATGAAAACCATTCTCAGTGGGGTTTTTTTTTAAAAGAAAGAAATATCATTGATATCAAATATCAATGGGGAATATATCGCCTAAATTAAAATGTTAGTCCCCATTGAAGTAGAACTTTTGAATCAATGAAAGGTGTGTGAAGTTGTCAAATTCATGTTGAATCTACTCTAACTGTAATTAATAATTGCATTGAATCCTATGTTTACACATTTGTTCCTCTTCTCTTCTTTATTGAGAGACACATATAATGAGGCAGACAGACTTTGGGTGCTTCCAGGCAGCGCCAAACTCCGGGTTTAAAAAGGGAAGTAAAAAAAATCCCAGGATCTGACTGCAGGTCCCCAAACAGACCTGTTAGTCTAGGAAGTTGGTGCCCTGCCATCCTCCCATGTTTCCTCTGTATCAGAGAAAGATAGAGGGCAGACAGGGGATATCTGTCAGAAGGGTTTTTTATTTTTAAAAAATCACTCTGTTATGTGCTGGACCTCATATGCACACATGCAAATATCTGAATGTACACACAGGCACATTTCTTATCTCTCTCTTCCCCCTATTCTTGATGTAAGCCCTGTTTAATATTATAAACTGTGAAATAAAAAGTTTCACAGAATTCTAATTTGTGCTTCCTTTAAACCAACTGTGTGTCTGTTCACTTGTTTCAGGCTTTTTAAAAGCAGACATGCACTGGAGCAGTCTCCATTGGGGGGCGGGGGGAGGAAGGAAATGGCCTGTTTTGCATGACTGAATGGTTAACTGGTTTGAATCCCATATGGGGATTACTAGGTTTCTGCAAACATTTCAGAAGTTTTGTAAATTGTATTAAAATTTGTCCCTCCCTAGCAGCAGTCAGACAGAGTTCCAATAAATTATTGAATCTGCAAAGAGGAGGACTGACCGATACTTCTAGTAAGTAAATCTTTGTGCTGGGCTGGAAAGAAATCTCTAATTGGAAGTTCTCTTGGTTAATATTAGAAACATTCAATGAGAACAATTGCAGCTTCTTTTTTTAAAAAAACTGTTTTTGTCAAAACTTATTTAAAATCCCTAAATTAGTAGATGTAGTTCTGAAATTTGGGGGAATGATCCCCTGTTATCTTTTGTCATTGTATAGAAAATTCAAGGAGATAGCTTTTTTAGTTTTCTTTTTTAAATGTTGTTTATAGAAATTTGAAAATGCCCCAAAATTCTGTAGATAGGAGAAACATTCTGAAATTTGGTGGACTAATAGTGGTAAATGTGTTATACCATTGTAGCAAGTTTCACCCCAATAGCTGTAAAAATGAGGGAGAAAGGAGCTCCAAAAGTTTCCCCAATGATAGTAATTATGCTCAATTACTATAATGAAAAAGTAATGGATTTTCATTATTCTTGTTATGGTAATGGAATTTTCACTAAACACCTCTTTAGAGGGTGCATCTACATTGCAGAATTAATGTATATAAGTTGCTAATACTCCCAGGACCCAATGCTATAGGGGTCCTGGGAGTTGTGGTTGGGTGAAGTGCAAGCTTTCTTTGGCAGAGAAAGCTAATGACCTTGAAAAACTGCACTTCTCATGATTAATCGTATTAAGCCATGGCAACCTGCATCAATTCTGTGAAGATGCACTTTAAGTTGTTTTACAATGTTTTATATTTCCACAGTGGGAAGATATTTTCTCAATGGCCATTTTCATGAACATCATAGCTGCCCATTTCTGACCCAAATGCAGTCTTCAAAGACAGACCCACACTGTATGTTTCAGTCATTGATTCTGTCAGTCCTAAGTGCAATGAAGCCAATAGAGCCCCCCCCCCTCCAAATTCCCAGGGTGGTCCGTGAGAAGGCCTTACAGGTACATTATTTAAACTTTTATGTTTATTCATATCATGATCTGATCACCATACTCAATATATCCCATATGCATGGGGGAATTGGGGTAATGATACAAAAGGTTTGCTAGGGTAGATCCTCAGCTCTCCTCTTTGAATCAAACTCAGCCCCCCCCCCCCCCCCAAGTCAAACTCAGCACCCCCGAATCAAAATCCTGGCTACGAGCCTGGTAAGAGGTAAAAGAAAATGAAAGGGGAATAAGTTGCCTGGGGTAATAAGATACCTAGTCTGGTCAACCTCTCTGCTGTCAATCAGCAAAAACACACAACATGGCTTAATGCTATGGAATCCTGGGAGCTGTAGTATTTAGCATTCTCTGCCAAAGCGTTCTGGTGTCTCACCAAACAACAAATCCCAGGATTCCATAGCATTGATTCATGACAGTTAAAATGGTGTCCAGCTGCATTAATTCTACAGTATACCATGCATTTCATAGAGGTTTTTTTTTTAAGGCAAGGAATGTTCAGAAGTGGCTTTGCCAGTTCTTTCCTCTGTATATTCCGAAATCTATGCAAAATTCAAGTTTATGGCATTTTCCTTGCACTTGAGGAAAGTATGTCTGGATCTACATTCCCAAATAATGAAGTTTGACTGTCATTGAACTGTGTTATATGGCTCTACCCTGATCATATAATGTAGTTGAAACAGCATTATTTGGCAGTGTGGATCCAGCCTATGTTGATTTTTAATATCACAGGTATATGTGCAAGAATAAGTTTGCACAGAAGACAAATATGTAGTCCTATATTTCCTCAGGGTTGGTCTGGGGGCTTGAATTATTTAGATTAGCAAGAGAGGGAAAAGATAAGCCAGCGCCTTTCAACCTGGCCCTTGGATTTGCTCTGCTGTTTTATAGAATTGTGCCATGTGAATGTTATTCAACTCATGATTTTTTAATACCTTTTAACATTCAGCTGCAAAGGTCAGGTGATGAGTTATTTTATTTGAAAAACAAACCCCATCATTGATGCATCACAGCCTCACGTCTGCTTGCAGAGTTATTTTTAAATTCAGGATTTGTTTACATATGCAAATGTGCTTTTTCCCCAGAATGATTTTGCACATAGATCAAGCAGGCTACCTTATTTTTCATCTGAAGAAGTTGTTTGTATGTGTTAATCTTCCTTTTTAAATACCAATATTTTTTTTTCGTAATCATCATTGCTCCATTTCACAACTAGGCCTGTACTTTTTGGCATGGCTATATCTAGTGACTTCTGTGGCACACATATATTAAATGCCCCACAGAAATGGCACAGTCTTTGAAATGCATGTCATCAAATAATAACCATTTGGCATTAAATCTCAAGAGAGCTGTCTCATTGCTTATAAAGAAACAGCTTCCATAGGGGAAACACACTGACTTTGTGATTTATTGGTGCTTAAAATTAAACACCTGATACTGAATTAAGAGCAGGTGTTCAGCAACTTTATCTTCAGAAGTTTCTGGTTATTGCCAGCTAGCAGAAGGGCTATTTGAGAAGCAGTGGGTTGCATAAATTACAAACATCTCTCGAACACCACTTAATTTTGATACAGTACTTGTATATACATGTGACTTTCATTTGAGGTCCTACTGGTTTGAGGTCCTGTTTGCGTGCATGGTTAACTAAATGGTGATTGCCGATTGAGTGATCAGTTTCAAAACAATATTTCTTATCTCACGTATGCTATATTTTCATGTATAGGTCTAGAAATCTAGTAAAAAGAATTACCCAAATAGCCTGGGTTGACTTATTAATATGAGTACTGTAGCTTAACTCTCCCCCCCCCCCCCCCCCCAAAAAAAGGAGTAATTCCTTCTCTGAGTAGAGTGGCAAAAGGCAAAAGGTTAGTCCATCCCTAAAGGAGCTAAAAGGAGGACCAACATCTTCTAATCTCTCTACAGTCATCTGGCTTCTGACATTTTGGAATGCTTCCGTGATAGTGCCCAGGAGTGGCTTGCCCCTTGAGGTGGCATTGGTGCTTTCTTCTCTCTGCAGAATGATCCTCAACTTTCCACCGGTCATATCAAAATTCATAATTTTGGCCCCAAAACCTGCCCTTGACTAATCATGAGTATATATCAGGCATGGGTGAACTTTGCCCCCCTCCCCCCAGGTGTTTTGTAGGCTGTTAGAAATTGTGGGAGTTGAAGTCCAAAACACCTGGAGGGCTAAAAGTTGCCCATGCCTGGTATATATGATAGCTGGCAAGCCTGTCAGCCCTGGGTTACTGATAGACAGAAGTCAGATTTAAGTTTACAGAAAGTCTCTGTTTTTTCCATTTTTATAGGAGAAGCTTATTGAATGGGCCAGCTGATGTGAAAGATGATATCTCCCAATATGAATCTGCCCAAGATTTAAAACTGATGGGAGATTACTTCTCAGACCCATTCGGTCACAGGCATTTTGGTGAGGATGATAGGAAAGATGATGGTTGCTCCCAGACTATGTAATCTGCTCCCATGGGAAGCAAGGCTGCTCTACTCTATTTCTGTTAGCAGGTGTTTATAATACTCAGGCCTTTGAGCATTAACTGATACAGAAGGTCTTTTAACTGTGATGTGTTATGTATTAATCCTTTTTCTAGCCCTTTAGAATGGTTTTAAATCAGGATTGTTTAATATTCTTTTTAAAAAAATGTAATATCCATTTTTATATTCTGTTTTGCTTTAATTCATATTGTGAACTGCCTTGGGAGCCAAAATGGGGGAAAGGTGGGATAAAAATGTAAAAAAAAAGGAAAACAAAGTTGCCTAGTTCTGCAATTCCAATCACGTTAACACCACCCTACTAACTTGTTGTGACAAGTGACACTTATCATGTATTATATGGCAGTATAGAAGGGTCTTCTGTGTCATTTCTAAGAGTGTAGAATTAAGACATTTAATACCAATTTAACTGAGGCAGCTCATTCCTATAAAATCATGGGAATTGTACTTTCACAAGATCTTTAGCCTTCTTTGCCAGAGACTGCTGGACGCCCAGCAAACATGGGTTGTACTGGTCACTGAAAAAGTGGAATCAAACAACCAAAAAAACCCTTGCCCTTATAGTGATAATGTCTGTCACCTTTTGGTTCTGAATGGAGACTTGTGGATCCTTGGAATTGGAGCCATCTCAAAAGAACTGTATTTAGATTACTGGTTTCAAAAAATGTATAACTTAGGATATCTGCAGTGCTGCAGTCTTTAAATAATGTGTGATATACTATGAAGCTGTACAGCTGTACAGCAGCACTGAGCCACCATGTGCAAAGGGACAGGATCTAACACTCTCCGTGGCAGGCTGGACTACTGCTTGCTTTCTGTTTTTGCTGTGATAGGTACTTATGCATTATGCGGAGTAAGCAAAATTGCCTGCCTAGATAAATGGCCCTGCATATGTAACTCTCTGGAGTCTACAGAATATGCATGAATCTCTATAGATTTAGATTAAATCCTCTGCTTTACCAGAAACTTCAATGTGACCTTGACTAAAGGCTTGAATCTCCTTTTTCTTTTCTTTTTCTTTTCTTTTTCTTTTCTTTTTTTTTTTTTGGCATTTCAATATACTGGATAATGTGAAATGTACTCATTATCTGTATGTATATTCATTTATATATACATTTATCACACACATTCCCACCGACATAATGACAGAAGCAAAACCACTTTTCCCCTGCAGTTGTTATCAAGGAATTCTTGCCAATGAGGAGACATTATGATGATG
Organism: Anolis sagrei; assembly: GCF_037176765.1. Lineage (NCBI taxonomy): Eukaryota > Metazoa > Chordata > Lepidosauria > Squamata > Anolidae > Anolis > Anolis sagrei. The sequence continues at coordinate 29,982,876 of NC_090022.1, read as the reverse complement.
GTGATGTCTTGGGACTTGGGATTGTTTACACATTAAAATGATTACAAGATAGTTAAAAACATACACAGTGTTAACATACATTGCTGATTTCATTATTTGAGGGTTTGAGTAATATCAAGTCAGAAGTGGATCATACAGTCATGTTGGAAAACTTAGAAATTCCCAGACACAACATTCTGTAGGTCTTCCAAGACAATTCTATGGTTGGTTTCTGGTGGAAACTGGTCACACCAGTGGACTTGAAGATACTCAGATTTTTAAAAGTGATTTTTTAAAATTTGTGGTAACTCCACTTTTGCAAGGATTCTGTGCCCCTAACCCCAGCAAATGTACAGGGCCCAATGTATTAATTGTCTATCTCTGATTCCTTATTAAATTCATATATGTTTATTCTGTACACAAAAATAGTATTTTCTGCAAAGGAAGCAGCATTTTGCACAGAAAAATGTGATTTTATGCATAAAATAATCACATGTGAATTTTGCATAGAATAAGCCTGTACTGATAATATTTTCATCAACACAAGAGCTTTCTTGATATGGTTCCTTGATACCCATTTTTCAACCATTTCCCAAATATTTCTGAATATTCTTCCCATCCTAACGCTGTCCTACATAATTGTGCTCCTAGAACACAATGAAATTATTTTGGACTACAACAGAAACTGTCATAGCCTGGATACAGAGTTATTGGTTCAATACACAAAATTATCACTATGGACAATTCTATTATGTTCCTTGAAAACAAATATCTACTGTAAAGCTCATAGGAAGTTCGTTTACATATAATTACAATAATGCTGTGGGGAAACTTGTACAACATCCATAGACAAGATGAGTGGATTGCAAAATTATTTATTTTCATTATTCAGTCTGCGGTATCTTTTCAAGTTAGATAGGTGGGTTTTAGAATGGAGGGGACTGTATGGAATGCTGCTATTTAAAAGAAACGTATATTACTATGAAGTTTAAAAAGTATGCCGCTAAGAGACTGTGTAACCCTTGCTACTTTGTTTGATTGCTAATGAGTGCACAGTATTAATCTTAGCAACAATCATGGGGGAAAAGGGGAGGGTAAAGAGGTGGCATTTTGCATTAAATCAAGGAAATGAGCAAGTCACACAGAAGGGGTTATGGTTTTAATTTCCAGAATACAAAATGCACTGCTCCTGGCATCAAGAAACCACATGCTCGAGTTCTGTGAAGTTTCCTCATCAAGCATGCATGAGTCATAGATTCTTAATACATTCAGTTCTTTGCAGGAAGTCCATGTTTTCCCCATGCAGTGACATTAATTGTTGAAAATGAAAATGCCCCTGTTATCCAAGCTAAATCCAAAACCAAACAAAAGCTTGAGGGTTGGCACGCCTACACGCTCTTTAGTACTAATGGAACTTCCGTCCTCTAAACAAAATGAGCGATAGTTGTTGCAGCCATTGGAATGCTATTCAGGTCTGCTACAATAGTTAATTAAATGAGCAATAAAGACAGGAAATGCTGGTGTTTGGTAAACTGAAATTTAGCCCAAGAGGCCTGAATCATCAGGCTGCTTAGCATGGTACTGAAGGCTAAATGGTATTGCTCATCCTCTGCAACTATATTCCAATTTGACAGGGACAGTCCCAATTCATCCTCTGCCATCCCAATTTTCAACTGCTTTTAAAATGTACCTCTCTCCTCTTTCTAGTTTCTCCCTTTCTCCTTAGCTGACTTCAGTGACTGCAGTTCAAGAAAAAAAACCCCAGAGACAACAGGAGATGAAAAGGGAGGAGAGGCTACAGTCTTGTCCTTCCCTCTAGACCAGTGATTCTCAACACAGATGTTTTGGCCTTCAACTCCCAGAAATCCTAACAACTGGTAAACTGGCTGGGATCTCTGGGAGTTGTAGGCCAAAACACACAGGGATCCACAGGTTGAGAACCACTGCTCTAGACTCAGGCACAAGCAAACTGTTGCACTTCCTCGAGCCTTTTATGTTGTTCCTTAGTAATATTTTTTACCATCTTATTCACACTTCAATGTTTCTTGGCCCCACGTGTCATTTTTTTTTTCAGTTGAGGACAGTAAGGTCCTCCATATTTTGGATCCAGCCAAAAGGGCCATAGCTACCTAAAACTATGTATATAACCAATCATCAGTAATTTAGCTTACTTCCAGGTCCAGTATACTATGGAGTTGTGTTGGAGATCCTAGATACCATCTACACATAATCCAGTATCATAGTGCCATTGAATTGTATTATATGGCAGTGTGGACTCATATAATGCAGTTCAATGCAGTTAAACTGCATTACGAAATTATTATATGGTAGTATAGATGGGGCCCTAGAGTGAATCTACGCAATAGAACTAATGCAATTTGATGCTTTTTACAGGGTATGGCTAAATACTATGGAATCCTGGGATATTTAGTTTGGTGAGGCATCAGCACCTTTTAGCAAAGAAGGCTAAAGCACTTGAGAAATGTCAAACTCCTATTTCTCCTCCTCCTCCTCCTCTTTTGTCTCTGCAAAGATTCTATGTACAAGTTTGGCTAAAGGTCTAAATAAAGACATACATAACTAAAACCTCATGTTACAAAACATTTAAAATCATAAATTATAAATGTCATGAAATAGCCCCTACTCTTGGTGGTGGATTTGAATAGCAACTTTATACAGCATGTGGGAAATTCCCCTGCTTTTGGTATAGATTCCAGAATCCCTTCACCATTATGGTCTTTTTGTTGTAGTCCAATAAAAGAATATTTCCCCATTTATTGCTCCTGACTCAGGCAGATTTTGACTCTGTGGACCTAGATTTTATTTGTAAATTTCTTAATTGTGACCAAAATATCAAGGATCTCCTATCTACCCAGGAAACATTTATTTCTGTTGTTCAGTTTAATTTTAATATTTTTGTGTTATAATTTCATGTTTTCATTGTTGTTTAAAGAGATTTCCCAGGGGTGAAACTGTTTAACTGCTTTCCTCTCTCCCTTATTTTCCAGAAGTCTAAAGGGGCTCCTTGAGTTTAATTGCATGTGAGAAGTGAAAAGCAGCAACCATGGCAGATTTGTCCAGAGGGGTGACATAGCTTGGGTTGGGCAGGCCCACTTTTAAATTAGTTCTTTTCATAAAGGCCTGCTTCTCTCTCTATTTCCTCCACTTCTCTCCTCCTGTTTTCTCTGCCAATTTCAAAAACTTTTAGATTATTTGCAGCCTACCCCCCTCCCCCCCCCCAAATCATTCATAAATCCAACTGATACAATTTTGCTTCAGAAGAATTATTGTGGCAGTTATGACATTGTTGCATGGTATTTTTATTTATTTATCGTGTCAGGAGCAAACCAAAACAGTTGTATTACATTAAAAAACAGACAAACAAACAAACAAAACATAAAGTTTGCAGACTTGGTATTCTATTAAATGTCATTTGACCAGTAGCTGGCCACTTGGAGTGCTTCTTGTATTGCCGCAAGAAGGTCCTCCATTGTGCATGTGGCAGGGCTCAGGTTGCAGTAGGTGGTCTGTGGTTTGCTCTTCTGTTGCATGGTAAGCAGTGGGTGCTTTGGAAACAACATGTCCTTTATTTACCATATATTTACATGTATTAGTCAACCACATGTATTAGTACTCTAGAGCAATTCAAGTCTGAGCTGTCCCTATAAGCCAAGGTGACTAAACTGAGATGGTCATACTTTGGACAGATCATGAGAAAAGAGGACCTATTACAAAGACAATAATGCTTCGCAAAATAGAAGACAATATGAAAGAAAGACAACTGCATTCCAGAAACATTCAGTCAACCACATGTATTAGTACTCTAGAGCAATTCAAGTCTGAGCTGTCCCTATAAGCCAAGGTGACTAAACTGAGATGGTCATACTTTGGACAAATCATGAGAAAAGAGGACCTATTACAAAGACAATAATGCTTCGCAAAATAGAAGACAATATGAAAGAAAGACAACTGCATTCCAGAAACATTCAGTCAACCACATGTATTAGTACTCTAGAGCAATTCAAGTCTGAGCTGTCCCTATAGGCCAAGGTGACTAAACTGAGATGGTCATACTTTGGACAAATCATGAGAAAAGAGGACCTATTACAAAGACAATAATGCTTCGCAAAATAGAAGACAATAAGAAAGAAAGACAACTGCATTCCAGAAACATTCAGTCAAGGGAGCCACATTCTGATCCTGCAAAATCTGTTTTTGGGTGGGGGGGGGGGGGCGTGTCAGGGTGACTTGGAGGTCTCTCATTCATAGAGTCTACATAAGTTAAGGTTGCCTTGATGGCAGTCAACAACATCAATACTCTTGCAGAAAGGATAGACAGAGTGAGGACCCTTTTATACTTAACTAAAACCCAGAAGGAAGCAAGTAAAAAAAAAAACCAATTTCCTCCTGGGTTTCAGTTCCCACTCCTTCCCACAACCCCAGGCTTTCCCTAGATGCTATCCACCCCCCCCCCAACATACCAAGGGGCCTTCCAGCAGCACAGACCTCCCCATAGAGTCCTCCTTACACTTGAAAATGATGTGTCAGTAGATGGGAGGGAGAGAAGGGAAATCCAGGAGCTCAAAGAACCAGGATGGCAGTCCCTAGAGTCAATCCTCACTCTTCATTCATTAGTCCATGCTTACCTGAGGTGTCGTTTAGATGCCTCAGGTAAGCCCATTACCTATCAGGGGCTTTGGGGCCTGTATAGAAGGACCCTGAGAGTGTCTGCTATTTCACATTCAATAATTGGACTGTGTAGTGGCCATGTAGTAGGTTTGTTTTCTGGGCAGGGATGAAAAAAAAGAGAGATTAATGAATTGTAAATTGTGGGATCTGCTGGAGAGCACTGAGTTTATTTGAGAGGCATTTATCTCCTTTTATAGTCACTAGGAAAAAATATCAACATTTAATTAATAAACTTAATAGGCTTGAGGTGATCGGATCAATAAGAAAACACACAACGGAATGATAGTAAACACAGAATATCGAACCATCTGTAGGCAGGTACAAGATTTGCTTTAGAATTGATCATGCTGCAACATTATTGGTTTGCTAAGAGAATGTGTAACAAGATGTACTCCCCCCACTCCCAGTAATTCAAACCACAGGCAAGTAGAAATCCTAGACTAGTTTTACAGACAAGGAATTATCAGAAGACCCAAGTAGTAGATATCCTGCTTTGCACACAGGAAAGCTTTAAGCACGCTTCTTCCACCACCAGTTCTATAAAAAGGAACTTTGAAACAGCTTGTCAATCAGAAAAGTGAGGTCTAGAACTTGTCTGTCTTTTTTCTCCATTTTCTTGCAGAAAATTTATCATACCATGTATTGGCGTTACTCCTCTTCTCTGACAGCTACTACCTTCATGTTTATAATGCTGCCTCATTCCTGTGGTGGATACACAAGGGAAATCTCTGCTTCCTTAGTGAGCAGCAGAGGCACCTGGCAGGATGGAGCATGAAGCCTGCATCACACCTAGTCCCCATAGTCTTTCTTCTAGTGTTGTCTTCTGGTCTGGTCCAACAGAGCTCCCGTTCAACTCCCTGCATTTGAAGAAGGAGCAGCTGCAAAATCCAGATAGGATTTGCTAACCTACAGTGATGAATCTATTGGCTACCCCTGTTTTGTTTTTCAATTCTTACTTTTTTTTTTCAAACTCTCAGGTTCCTTTAATCTCCCATACAAAGAAACCCAGGGATTTTGTCAAATTCATTCATCCTGGAATGAAATGAAATGGAGCTGAGGTGGACTTGTCACCCAACTACGCTGGCCAGACTTAATAGACACCTGGAGACACACTTTATAGACAACATGTCATGAGTCAGCTCCAAGTTAGCACCACAAGCATTATTGTACACAAAACCATTTTTTTCAATCACTGCTTATTTGAGGATACAGAGCAAGTATATAAAACCTTCCATTTGATAAAAGTGTAGCTCACTTTTTTTTCCAAATAATCTTTAATGCTTTCCATTAAAACCACCATGTTGAAGTGAATTGAGTGTAGTACTATGAGTCTAGAAACCACAATTTGAACCCTATCCAACCCTGGAAAAATAGTGGGTGATCTTGGGCAAGTGATAACTTTAGAGGAAGCCAAAGGCAAATTCCACCTCTTGAACAAATCTTGCCAAGAAAACATCATGAGAGGGTTGCCAAAAAGTCAGAAGCACACAACACCTTTCATCCCATGAGAAATGTGCAAATCTGGGGGAATTCATATTGAAATCACAGTCTCACTCATCTCTACTATGGGTCATGGGATTCTTTGGTGGGAAAAAATCAGTGTTAGAATTGATGGGCTTGACTGCCGTTTCTACATCACACCTTAATTTTTCCCTAGGTGTACCATTAGAGAGCTTCTGTGTGAGAACAACAGTATTGTTAAAGTGCAAGCTACAATCCTATTATAAACAGCATATTGTGCTTTCAGTGAATCTTCTTGAGAAATACACCCAAAGAATTGCATAGCAATTAATTTTCTTTTTTTCTTTTTTTTTCTTTCTTTTTTTTTAGAATGTAGGAGTTTTGATCTTGAACCATTACCCTTGGATAGGATGGTGTGGCAGAATGCAAAATGGATAATTAGCATTTATGGCATTCTGTTGTCATCAAATAAATGTAATATTTACAAACCCAGGTGCATGTACAGAACTGGAGCTGATCCCTATGAAAAGAAATAGTGGAAGAAATTACAACAACAGAATACACAAGGCTGGCCCTACCATTTATCAGAGTGAAGCAGCCATTTGAGGAAGCAACCGTTTTCACGGATTTAATGGAAAGAAAGGAAATTGTTATTTTTATTTGTGAATATTGTATCTCTTCAAGCAGGGAGGAAGAGAGGCACTTATGGGATTTACTGCCTTATGTACCAAATTAACTTGGCTGGCCTTGCTGTATCTGGACATGGATGGCAACACAATGTCTTGGTCAGTTTGGGGAATACACTCCCTCCTCCATATATGGAAGATGTCAAACAGCCGTCTGCTTTTCCCTGCTGTCATTTCAGATTTGCACAAAAACACAGAAGCAAAATAGTAAACCACTACATTTGATGTGTTATTTGTGATTGTACATTTTCCAGTGAAATCACTCTGCAATATCTGTTGTTCTGTTTCCTCATTATTGAGTAGAGTATATTAGAAAATGGGTTGTATCATGTGGCTGAGCCATTGGAAAATAGTCGAATATGTGTCTGACAATTTCAAAAGCTTGAGATTTGTGAAGCTCTCTGTATGGTTTGTTGGGGTAATTTGATTATAATAGAGATGCTGTGTTGAATGGAAAAGTGACATTTTACATTCTGAACTATAAAGCAGCTTGAATGGCTGTTATTTTTTTAAACAATTCAGGTTCATATAATTTCCTAGTGACACAGATTTCTTCTTCCTTCTCCTTTTATGTACCTATATCTGGAGCATCCTTTCCCTGATGGCTTCTCTGGAGTCTAAGGGAAGATCCAGACAGGCCTTTATCCCAGGAGAATCTGTGTTTTAAAGACTTGGATTTTCCTGGGGGCCTGTCCACACCCACTACAGAAAGTGGGTGCTTTCTGGGGTGGGTGTCCAGATGTTCTCACAGGACCAGCTCGTGAGAACATCTGGAGGTCCTACCCCCCAAAAAAGCCCCCAGGCCCCTTAGAAAAGTAAAATAAATTTACCCGGCCTCCAGGACACTTTGGAGCAGCTCTCCCAACACATAGAAATGACATGCCAGGAAGGGGGAGGGAGAGCTGCTCCGAGAGTGCACTGGACACCGGGTAAGTTTACTTTACTTTTCTAAGGGATCTGGGGGCTTTGGGGGAGGGGATGGGTATTCCCACAGTTTTCCGGACTAATTTAGTCTGGAAAACGGTGGGAATGCAGTCCAGACACCGGGAGTTTATCCCATGCCTTCCAAGAAGGCACAGAAAAAATCCACCATCTAAGTAATTCACGACAAACTAGGGTTTTCCTGGTTTGTAGCAAATTAATTCGGGACTGTCCAGAACATTGTTTGGATAGCCCCTTCTTTATTGTAGAAGTTACTGCAATAAAGGTACTGTCTGGACGGGCCCTAAAATACTAGGCTATTTACCCTTTAATCCAAATTCCTATAAAATGTTCCAACTTCATGCTCACATTTCCAACATTGTGTAGAGCTTAGAAAATCTCTGATGTCAAATGCCATCTGTACAGATCATTATTCAAAGTAAACTTCAAACTTTTCATCCACACCTTCTCCAATTGTTCCAACTGAATTTGTGTACCTGTATTTTCATCCCAATCCAGCTAGGCTCTGCTAGCTAGGACCAGGATGCAATTGGGTCAGTTGTGTAAGTGGCTGAACTTTCCGAACCTTGTGTGAGAATCTTCTGGCTCCCTGTGTAAGTTTAGATGCCTCACTGCTCCATTTGCCATGCTAGAAGGTTGCAGCTCTGCCCCCTTACAAGCTGACAAGGCTGTGGATAGGTCCAAAGGACTTTGCTTGCAACATCTAGCCAATTTTCTGAGTGTTGGAGCTGCCCACTTCTGGGTGAGAGATGTGTCCTGTTAAGATCCAGAGTAAATAGGCTGATAGGCCATTTTCATTTTCCAGAGCTTTATTGGAACTCAACCAATGATTGATCAAATACATGAATATTCTCCCGTACTTTCTCTCAGAGTATTTCCATTTCCCATAATAATATGAAAATAAAGGAGTCAGAGGAGATAGAGAACTAGCCTGCTTACATGTTGTGAAAATACTTTTCAGAATTAACATATTGAAAACTTTGATCCCATCTACTGCCATATAATCCATATGATCTCCGCAGAGAGCTCGACGGGGAGTGTATCCCTGTTGGTTCTCCTGGACCTCTCAGCGGCCTTTGATACCATAGATCATGGTATCCTTCTGGAGCACCTTGCGGGGATGGGTCTTGGAGGTACTGTTCTGCAGTGGCTCCAGTCCTTCCTGGAGGGTCGTACCCAGAAAGTGTTGCTAGGGGACTCCTGCTCGGCCCCACAGCCATTGTCCTGTGGAGTCCCGCAAGGTTCAGTATTGTCCCCCATGTTGTTTAACATCTACATGAAGCCACTGGGTGAAATCATCTGGAGTTTTGGAGTTCAATGCCATCTGTACGCAGATGATGTCCAACTCTATCACTCATTTCCACCAGATGCTAAGGAGGCTGTCCAAGTCCTGAACCGCCTGGCCGCTGTGATGGTCTGGATGAGGGCAAGCAAATTGAAGTTGAATCCAGACAAGACAGAGGTCCTCCTGGTCAGTCGCAAGGCCGAACAGGATATAGGGTCGCAACCTGTGCTGGACCGGGTCACATTCCCCTTGAAGGCACAGGTTCGCAGCTTGGGAGTTCTCCTGGATTCATCACTGAGCCTGGAATCCCAGGTTGCAGCGGTGGCCAGGGGAGCGTTCGCACAATTAAAACTTGTCCGCCAGCTGCACCCATACCTTGGGAAGTCAGACTTGGCCATGGTGGTCCACACTCTCGTTACATCTAGAAAGACTACTGCAACACACTCTACATGGGGTTGCCTTTGAAGACTACTCGGAAGCTTCAAATAGTCCAAATAGTCCAGAGGCAGCCATGTTAATAACTGGGGCGGCATACAGGGAGCATACAACTCCCATGTTACGCCGGTTCCACTGGCTGCCAGTTTGCTACTGGGCACAATTCAAAGTGCTGGCTTTGGCCTATAAAGCCCTAAACAGCCCAGGCCCAAATTACCTGTCCGAACGCATCTCCCCCTATGAACCATCATGGAAATTAAGATCCTCCGGAGAGGCCCTGCTTTCCGTCCTGCCATTGTCACAGGCATGATTGGTGGGGACAAGAGATAGGGCCTTCTCGGTGATTGCTCCCAGGCTATGGAAATCCCTTCCTTGTGAGATCAGGTCGGCCCCCTCCCTCCTGTCCTTTAGAAGGATGGTAAAAACTTGGCTATGGGACCAAGCTTTCGGGACAGGGCAATGAAGCGGCAGTGGGAAAGATGACAGGGCCAATTGGATTTGATGTGGATGGCTAGGATGGTTTTAAATGGTGTATTTTAATATTTTGATAAATGTTTTTCTAATGTTTATGTGTTGTATGTGAATCTGTGTCCAGGCATTGAATGTTTGTATATGCTGTGCTCTGCCCTGAGTCCCCTTCGGGGTGAGAAGGGCAGAATATAAATGTTTTAAATAAATAAATACAATCCAGTATAAAGCAGATAATCTGCATTCAGAAACTAGATTATATGGCAGTGTAGATGGAGCCTTGGAGTTGTGGTTATAGTTATAAGGGTTGTAAGAGTCTCCTAGTAAAGCTTGTTTTCAGTAAAGGAAAGAGAATTTGGCTCTTTTTCAAAAAGCAGATTTCCATCCACATATTTCTTAGTTTGGCAGACTGTTTGCTCTAACATCAGGTACCTGCCTTCCTTTCTTCCCCACTTGACACATCCGTCACTACAACTGTGCTCATGTAGTCTTTCTGTATGACATCTTTGTACTGGATATGAAGCTTCTTCTTGGCTGCAAAGGTTAGATTCGCGGTGGGAGTCTGCTGGAACAAAGGGAATAAAATGTTAAAATGTCAAGTTTCTTCCAATAAAGACTAGAAGGCACTGTAGGATGAGGATAATAATAAAACCCACCATTTCGAACGACACTAGCTCCCAGGCCTGCTAACCTAAATAGATATTTCCACTGTTGATTATAATAGACTTTCTCCCATTTGCTAGGATTGGCTTATTTAAACTTGATTTAGATTTGAGAACCCACTGCAGGGTGCCCTCAATTTGAGCGGCAATGGTGAAAAATGTAGTCTCGGCAGTATACCGACTCTGCTGCCAACAAAGTTAACAGTGCTTTGTGTAAGAATTGCAATTGCGGCTTCTCTTAATGGAAACATCATTGTTCAGGGCACATTTTCACTTGGGTAACCAAGTAGGCTGCGTTTGTTATGAAAATGAATATACTGAATAAAATCTGTTTATGTAACCATATAGACATAGCTTTATGCCTCTGCTCCTTTGTGAACCACCTCATTATAATGACAATTACTAAGGAAGAGCAGGACTGGGAAGAATGCAGTGAGTGCGTGCTACTTCTCTATACAGTATCTCTATTCAACAATTATTCTATACAGTAATTGTTTCCCTGACTGTCTGGTGGACTGATTATATCTACTCTGCAAAATTATAGCAGACTGACACAATATTGATTGCCATGGCTCAATGCGATGGAATTCTGGGATTGGTAGTTTTGTGAGATTTCAACCCTTCTTGGTCAGAGAGCTCTGGTGCCACAACAAACTACAAATCCCAGGATTTCATAAGATGGACCCACACTAGTTAAAGTGGATCAGACTGGTATCAATATAAAGTGCTGACAGTCACACACAGCGATACAAAAACCATGGCTCCTACCCAAGATACTTATAGTGCTATAATCCCACCTATATAATCCTGGGGTTTATAATTTGGAGAATCACTAGAATTCTGGTTGAGATTTTTAAATACCCTCAATTGCAAATCACAGTATTCCTGAGAATGTTGTCATGGTAGAATTCGAAGCATATCCCTGTAAATGTGTAGCACGAAAGCTTCCCATTAAGCTATATGTTCTCATAAGGTAAATTAAAGGTTTCCCCTGACATTAAGTTTAGTCATGTTCAACTCTGAGGAGTGGTACTCATCTCCATTTCTAAGTTGAAGAGCTGGCGTTGTCTGTAGACATGTCCAAGGTCATGTGGCCAGCATGACTGCATGGAGCGCCATTATCTTCCTGCAGAAATGGTAACTTGATTTTCTCACATTTGCATGTTTTGCTCTGAGTCGCCTAAGGGCTGAGAAGAGCGGTATACAAATAAAGTAAATAATAAAATAATAATAATGTTTTCGAACTGCTAGGTTAGCGTGATATAAGAATAAAGTTATTATTATTATTATTAATAATAATAATTTTAAAAGCACTTATTTAAAACATTTAAGCATTTAAAATGAAACTATGACAATAAAAGTACAGCAACCTCTTCCTCTATTAGAAGATTGTTTTGTAGCCGTCAGTTTATACACCAAATCCTATCTTTAAAAAGTCTTTGACTACTGGTAGAAGGAGAGGGGACCAAGAACAAGATCACATTAGAGTTTTAAAGCACAGGTCCATATTTCCCTATTGGTCATGCAGAATTCTGAGAAATATAGTTTAGGGCTTTACTTAATTTCTCACTTAATTGCCTGTGGGTGCATCTACAGTGTAGAATTAATGCAGTTAATTAATTAATTCTCAGTCAGAGCAATTAATTCTCTCTGGCTGAAAATTTCAAAGATTCCTCCCTAAACTACATTTCCCAGAATTCTGCAGGAACAAACAAGACGATATTGAAATGCAGACCTGTGCATTAGAACTCGAATGTGATCTCGCCCCATTTAAACTATGGGAAGGCAGAACTACTAAGGCTCCATCTGCACTACCATATAAAATTCAGATTATCTGCTCTGAAATGGATTATATGGTAGTCAAGATCCAGCTTAAGAAATCCATCTCATGGGTCTTTATTAAATATGTCTCTGGTGGTGGTGGGAGCAAAGGTACAGCTACACTGACCCATGGGTTATGATTCAGGTTAATGCAGTGGTGGACCATGTTAATAGAAATTGTAGGTTGCTTTGAATTCCTTTCAATAATCTGGAGCAAATTGTTACTTTGAGACCAGGTAAGCATATGTTCCAGTTCTGTGATAGAACTGGCTGTAAGTGTTTACATGGCCATTTCGTATTCCCCAGTCTCAGCTGGCCTGGGGACATGGCATGCCACTTATTGTCCCCTCCTGTTCTAATTGTAGTGATGACCTCCAGGTGCAACATGTCTGGTGGCTGTCACTCATTGCCTAGATTGACATCAGCTGGGATGCAAGTGTGATTGGGAAAGAGAGGGGAGAACGGAGGAGTGCCTTCTCCTCTTCCCCCTCTCCTCTCTCATGTTGCTCCAACACCTTGGCCAACATCACACCAGGCAATGAATGATGGACACTAGCCACGTTGATCCCACTGACTGCTGCTGCAACAAGATTGGAAAAGAGATAGTCAGAACCCCCTGGTGCCTCTGCAAAAGCTTGGACACAGAGGATGGCAGTCAAAACTATTCCGGGGAATAGTGTGGAATTTCATACTCCAGATCAGCCCTGGGATAAAGGGTCAATGGAGATGTGCTCTCAGAGAAAGTTCTCCTCCAAGAATCTCAAAAGTTAGGCAGGTTCATTTATAAATATAATAAAGACATGGTCTGCACTCAAACCACATAGGTCTTTATAAATCAGAACCAGAACTTTGAATTATGAGTAGAAATGAGCCAGTAGCTAAAATAACATGAGAGTTAAATAATATTCCCTTGATGAAGCTCTTGTCAGCACTGTGAAGTGAGTCACTCTCATCCAACTGAAGTGAGTTACACTGGTTGAGAACTATTTCTGTATTTGGGCTCTTGTTTTTCCATCTCAGAAGTGACTTGAGAAACTGCAAGTTGCTTCTGGTGTAAGAGAATTGGCCGTCTGAAAGGACATTGCTCAGGGGTGATGTTTTACCATCCTGCGGGAGGCTTCTGCCATGTCCCCACATGAGAAGCTAGAGCTCGAAATATGGATTTGAACCGGCAACCTGTTGATTTGTTTTATTTTCAGATTTTATGTCATTATATACTTTTTATTTGAATATGTTTTGTTTAATTTATTGATGTTGGGTTCTAATGTTTTCATATGTGGGTTTATGTGGGTTTATTTGGGGTTATTATATCGGTACTTGTTTGTTTTACTGAGTCATTGAATGTTTGCCTTTCTGTATGTTAGAATCCGGCCTGAGTCCCCCTGGGGAGGCTGGGCGGAATATAAATAATGGTGATGATGAAGATGCTGATGCTGATGATGATGATTATTATTATCCTGACAGGATGACATCAAAAGGCATAGGTCACTGCAGGCAAATTTAATGTTTCCAGAAATGTGTACAACTGATGCACTAGTTTTAAATGTGCAAGCATACACCTGGCCATCCCTGAAAGTATGCAGACTCAGGGATGAATCCAGAAGTATGACCAAGCTGTGAACATCAGATACCAAGGAGAGTGAAATCCCATCCACCATAGGCTTGGTTTTAATTGGAATTCTTCTACTTCAGCAAACATGGTTTGTGTGGAAAAGGTTCTCAGTTTCTCTGAGAAAGCTGGAAAAGATTGCTCTTCAACATTTTGGAGAACCACTTCCAGTCAATTGTAGTGTAACTGGGTGGGCTGCTTTCTGTAGTGAAACAGGGTGGGCCGCTTTTTCTGTTTGCCTCATTCAAGCTTTTGGAGCTGTAGAGATGTATTTCACAGTAGCATGTTATGAAAATAAAGACCAGGAAAAGTGTCAGCCTATGTATAAACAAAGATAAGGTGAAGATAATAGCCAGCTTATAATAGCAACAGCCCTGACAATACAAGGTTATTGGCTGAATGCCAGCAAAGTACCATCACTCCTGTAACAAAAGAAAAGCAGCCGCCAGGCTGCAGGTTGGGAGAGAAAATAAAGCTCAGCATGTGCACTGGCTGAAACAAGTAGAATAATAATGACACCTGTCTTCCTCTTTTGATTGAATAAGAAAGTAGCTGAGGAGTAACTAAAATTAGCCTGAAAAAAATTGAAACCCTCTGGGCAGGAAAGAGATTTCTTTTTCACAAAGTGATCAATCTACAGACTGTTGCCATTGAGCAATTGCATCTAAATTTGCAAGATCTTCTTTTCTTGATTAAGCTTGACATTTAATACCCATCCAAATGCCAGCATATAAACTTTCAGATGGCTCCAGAGGTTCATGTGAGGTTCCAGACATCATAGGCACCTACTGTGACTTCAGCAGAGGTGTCTGCATAACCAGGAAGGAAGGAGGTTGGTCTCCATACTTTCTTCCTTTTTGCATGTATGCCTCTGCTTATGTCGCCTGCAATGGCCAGCAGCTCACACAGAGCTCTGTGGTTGGCTGGGAGCAGTGACAGTCATGACAAGGGCCCAGTTCATACCCCTTTCTCTGTGATGATGACTACAGGGAATAGGAAATGGTAGCAGTGCCTTGTATGCCCTATCCTGCTGTCCAAATTATCCCAAAACAGGCAAACTCCAGCGCATCCTCCAGCTTTTTTAAAATGGGGTTAAATCGGGGGTTTACTCTGTGTATTGCAAGTCACAAAAACATCATATCCCATCCCCCCCACCAGCTTCACCTGTTATTCCACTGGCCATTGAGTGGGAAGGAAACAGAAAGCAAGTCACAGCAACATATTGTCTTATGTACTATTAATGTAATTGTTACTTATGCACATTGTAAGCCTGAGGGCAAATTGACATTTTGTAAACCACTCTGACTTTGTAGCTGAGGAGCAAGGTAAAAAATGATCTAAATGTATCTATAGTAACTTCAGAAACGTTGTGGACAATTAGGATGGAACTCATGGTAAGAACTAGTTATATTGCACATGTCGATAAACTCATTCTCTCTGCTTTGCTATTTCATTTGGAATCGGAATTACTAAATTTGCTGCAACCTGAGTATAAAGGCAAAAAGGAGTTCAGATTCAAAGGTGAGAGAAGACATGAAAGGAAGTAAACCTTGCCCTTTCCGGAAGACTCGGCCAAAAGCAAATTGCTCCAGCTCTCCTGGTTCATGTGTTGTGGATAACTAGGATCATGGATAAGACAGTCAATGGCTTGATAACACATGTATTCTTCCTCATTAATAAACATTTGCCACTTTAGCCACACTCTGATGTTGCTTGGCATATATATCCCAGGTTTTATCTGTGCAATGTTGCCAGGTATGCTTTTTGCTGGAGCTCCCCCTATTTACTTTGGTGTGTTCCTGAATTACAATAGATTTTGCAAAAGTTTTTAGAAGTGACTTTCCTCCCATTCATTTACTGTGGTGTGCTTCCCTCACTCCCTATGTGTTTAAAGGTAGACAGATTGCTGTAAAGCTGACGAGGAAAATTAATCCCCTTTGCCCTTTGGGAAGCATTGCTTTGCTTACATGTTTTTGGAAACCTTGCATCTTCATTTTTTTTTTAAAAAAACCAATCAATCTTCTAATTTAAAGCCGTTGCTTGATATCCACAGTTTAAACCTTTTCGCTACACAGTTGTAGAAGGTTGCTCACTTCCAGCCCCTGCAGTCTTGTTGCATACCAATCATTTCTAAGCAATTAATATGTGGGAACTTGCCAAGCTTCTATTTTTGCTCATATATACATCTGAGAGGCTGCAGAGTCAGTGTAAAGGAAAGCATTTTAATTGGTTTGTGAAATTAGTGAGAACTCTTCTCCACTTTCTCTTTCATATTTAAAATAAAAGAGAGAACAAGAGGGTGTTGGCTATTCATTTTTGGGAAAGGATTGTACATTTCAGTGATGCAGTTATTCATGTGTGAAATACCAAAAAACAGTTAATTGAGGCAGACTTACAAAATGAAATTAGTTACAAGTGGACTGTGAATAAGGTAAAACATTTCAAGACTGTTTTCGCTGAGCCAGATTCTGGGGTTAATTCATTAAAGATAATCAGAGTGTTGAACACTATGCCATAAAAACAATATACTAAAGTACAAGTTGAACATCCCTTATCTTGAATTCTGAACAATTCCACAATCTGAAATTGTAAATATGGGTAGCTGAGACTGTGACAACTTTGCTTTCTGATAGTTCAGTGGACACAAACTTGGTTTTATGCTCAAAATTATGAAAACAATGCGTATAAAATGACCTTCAGGCTATATGTATATATGAAACATGTAGTGGTTATTACCTTTAAAACTCTACATGGTTTGGGTTGAAGCAGTACCAGATGGAGGATAAATAAGGTCCTGAAGGAGGTAGACCTACATTGCCTGCTTTGTGACACATTTCCATAGACTATCAACTCTGTCATTATGTTTAGAATTGCTCCAAAACAGAACATCTTCAAATTTAAAATTGCACCACATAAGCCAAATCCATTGTAAAAAAAATTGGGCAAAAAAGATGGGTCCCCCTGGCTGACGGAGACCTTGTACTTAAACGCACCTAAGTACACTGGGTACAGGTTACCTGCAGGATCTCCTCCTTTTGTATTATATTTCATCGTGTAGAAGTAGGTTCTCTGGTGGACATTTATTTCAACCAGCCAGACAACTGTCATCCAGAGCACCTTTTCCTCATCCACCCCTACTCTGTGGAATAACCTGCTGGAAGAAATTTGACAGAGTAATGGGCAGACAGGATTAAAAATAGGATAAAAGACCTAACTCTTCAGGCAGATCTACCCAATCAATTTTCAACTATGAAATGGTCACTTCATTGGTTTGAATTATTTTAGTGTATTTTAGTGTATTTTAATTGGGGGGAATTGGCTACATGCCATCCTGATTAAAATCGGGATGGCATGCAGCCACCGTGAATCCCCCAAATTTCACCTCTAAAAGTTAAATAAAGGTTATCTGGCTGCCATAACTTTCCTCCTCACATCCTCCTGGCATTAGGACATGATGCCTGAGGAAATAGGAGGGGCGAGGAGGAACATCCCGCCTTGCCCCCCTCCCTTGCACATCAATTATTTGTGCCAGGAGGACATGAGGAGGAGTGTTATTGTGACCAGGTAACTGTTACTTAACTTTTGGGGGTTTAAATTGGGGACCTGGGGGAAGGGGGTGAGGGCCATCTTGCACCTTTGGGCACCTTTGGGGTGGAGTGGGGACAGAATCCATTTCAGTGCAGATTTTGGTGCTGTATGGAAACACCCTTAGGGGGAGGGGTGCCATCTTGCACCTTTGGGCTCCAGGAGCCCAAAAGCTGTGAGATGGCAATGGAGACACACCCCGGGTAGTCTCAAGACTATCCAGAAGTGAATTTCCACCGGCCCAATATCCCATTAGACCAGGGCCTTTCAGGAGGGCTCGGATCTAATGGGGTATCAAATTAATTTGAATAAACCACGGAAACCTTAGTTTGTTCTCAATTAATTCATTTTTACTGGAGGAGTTGTTTGGACACCTCTGGTAAAACCCGAGACAGGTCCCCGTTTTTGGCCTGTCTGAATGGGCCCTAAGAGAGTGCATATACATATATTTGTATATGCAAATACAAGCATTCCAAAATATGAAAAATTCTGAAATCCAAAACACTTCTAGTCCCAGGTATTTTGGATAAGATATATTCAATCTGTATTGTGTGTGTGTGTGTGTGTGTGTGTGTGTGTCTGCACACACACACTTTGAATTGCAAGTTCATATTGATAGGCATACTTTTCTTTTCTTTTTCTTTGCCATTTTGATTGGTACTAATAAGATTGGAAAGCTTTGCTTATGAAGAACACGTATAATGCTGGAGTCACCTTGATAGCTAGCTTGAATTATTCCTTTCAGGCTCCAGGGTTTAGTAAATATTCCAACTGTACAAATTCCCCAAACTACACAAATTCATCAAATGAATACAAAGCACGCAGACTGTATCAGTGACAGGTTTTTTTCCTATGAAAATAAGTTATTCTTATCTTCTTCACAGAAAGCAATTCATTTATTGCTCTGCCTTAATTTATTAACTAATAGGATAATCCAATGGCTTATGCACTAGTGCGAATACCAGTGAACTAGCGTAACACACCACTACAAAAGCTGTTTCTTTTGTGGAGTTCTTCACTCAGGGCTTTTCCTGTTTTCACTGAGATTTCCTTATAGACACTGTTATTCAATAGGCTAAAGGATTTTATACAATACAATAATACAATTCTTTATTGATTAGTCAATTTTGACCATATCAAAACATACAAAACATACACATACAGTAAAACCATATATGAATACGAGGCATCATGGCCTACTGGCCTGTCAACCCACTCCTAAATAATTGAGCAACTACGAGATAAAAAGGTTAAAAGATTAAAATTGTTTAATTCCTTAAAATAGGATTTTATAGCACTTTAGACATTAACCATTGAATGAAGTTGAGGGTAAGAGCTTTCAGAAGTCGCATCTATACTGACCAACTGATGTGGATTGAGGGCAATTTGAAGTGTGTTTTAATAATGCACAAAAAGATTTAACAATGCAAATGAAAGACTTTAAACCAGGATAAACAAAATCAGGGGCTACTTCAAAATAAAGTGCATAATGCAAATCAGCATTGGATCCCCAGGTGGTGCAGTGGGTTAAACCACTGAGCTGCTGAACTTGCTGATCGAAAGAATGCAGGTTTTCATCCAGGGAGTGGCGTGAGCTCCTGCAGTTGGCCCCAGCTTCTGCCAACATAGCAGTTTGAAAACACGCAAATGTGAGTGAGTAGATCAATAGGTACTGCTCTGGCGGGAAGGTAACGGCACTCCATGCAGTCATGCCGGCCACATGGCCTTGGAGGTGTCTACGGACAATGCCAGCTCTTCAGCTTAGAAATGGAGATGAGCACCAACCTGGTTCCAGGGCTTTAATGCAATCAGTTCCATATTTGAATTGCTTCCTCCTCTGCTGGCTTCAACCCCTTCTTGAGTGGTCAGTGTAGATGTGCCCACAGACTATGTAACCCTCAGGTTCTGCTTGCAACCTTCCCAGAAGCATCTGATTGACCACTGGTGAACCTTGCTGCTTGTTCCAGGCTCACAATCTCAACTAGCAGAGCTTTCCCTATCTCTCCAAAAGCATTTTCTGTAATTCAGAAGGCCAAATAAAACCATAGCAAAGTTTCATCTGGTTTTCTTCATACATGAGATTTCCTGTCATATATTTGTCTTGGATGGAATTCTTAGTGTTGGGTCTTTAGTAAACTCAGCTGCACTGTATCGCTTTACAGTGGTGGCTCTTTCTATTCTTTGAGAGTGCATTAGAGCACTCTAGAACTTATTTTGTCTTTATCTTTCATGAAATTTCATCATGGAAGTTATCTTAAATTGGTACCTAGTTTTGCATGCCAGGTAAAATGAAAGGCACAAATCACTTATTTCTAATTAAGACTTGGATTCAAGTTGCATTTCTTCCTAGAGAATTATAGCATGGTGACTGCTGTGAATGGTCTCTTATGTAACTTCCAGCTTAGACTATAGAAAACTGTTGTATCTTCCTTTTCAAACCTTGGAAAAATGCATCTGTGCATACAGCCAGATGAGACATATCTTTTGAGCACAGCAATGGTGACCCCACCAAAATCTGGGACACTAAAATGGATTGCAGTTTATCCAGAATGCACAAGCCTGCCAAATACTGACTGTGATATTTTCTGCACCATGTTAATAGTTTTTAACTGTTTTAAGTTTTATTGCTGGTTTTTATCGACATTGAATTTTTGCCAGAGTTGTAAGCTGCCTTAAGTCCCTTTGGGTGAGAAAGGCAGGGTAGAAAGGAAGTAAAATAATAAATAAAACAATAAATAAATATGTCACTAAGTCTTTCAATCATTCGAATTTATTTTTTCACCTCTGCTACCATTTGTTCCATTCCAATGGAGTGTTGTTATATTCCTTATACGTTTTTCTTGTTCTCTGCTGCTGCTACTGATTTATCTGTTTGTCTTACTGAAAATGGAATTAAAGAAAGCAGAGGCATAAAGTATTTCAGTAAAATGTCATACATTGTTGCTTATATTATTATGTTTGCACACACAATAACATAGTATTTTGAAACTGGTTTTTAAATATCTCATTAGAGAATCATTGGATAACATTTTGGAGAGGCAACTGTAAAATTGCCAATGCACACTCGTCCTTTTTTTCTTTTCCTTTGGAAGGCCTTAAATGAGGGATTTTGATAGAGTGATCACATTGTAAGGATTGGCTGAGTTGGTAAAACAATCTGCTAAATTCCATGCATACCATTATGATATCAGAAACATAATTATCCAGCTTAACTTAATTAGACTAATGCATAGAAAATCTGGCATAGCAGATTGTGAAAAGTAAATTATATATACCAATTAAAAAATGGAACATACAGTGAGCAATGGCAAAGTTAAGCTCCATTGACACAATCCGTGTGTGGATAGGAATGTGTGTGTACAAAGAAAGAGACAATTAAGAAATCAAGTATGTGAGCTCCAACAAAGTCATTGAACTTCATTGATAAAATTTGTCTTACACCAGAAGAATAAATTGTATGGTCCTTTAGTTTTAAAAAAGAGCAATATATGGACATAAAAGCAACAACTTAATTCAAATTCATAAAGGATAATATGGACATTCATCACAGTTTTCTGCTTTGATTATAAACTATAAATTTCTAGGTCAAATATCAGTATACAGTTCTGGCCTAGCTTACCTGTCTGAAAATATCTCCCTCTAGGTCCCCCATCGGAATCTAAAATCATCCGGGGAGACCCTGCTCTCGTTCCCACCATCTTCACAAGCGCATTTGGCAGGGACAAGAGAGGGCCTTCTTGGTGGTGGCTCCCCACCTGTGGAATGCTCTCCCTAGTGAAATTAGGTCGGTTCCATCCCTCCTCCCTTTTAGGAAGAAGCTCAAAACGTGGTTTTGGGACCAGGCATTCGGACAGTAGGTTTGGCATTAACCACAGTGTTGGAATTCTGACAAAGACAGGCTTTGGACTGAGTCGTCAATCACTAAATCAGATTTGGATTCGGCTATGGTGATGAATAATAATGTTTGAAATGTATTTTAATCTAATGTTTTATCTTTTGTATAATGTTGTTTGAAATGTATTTTGTATGTTGTCGGCATCGAATTGCTGCCGCCCTAAGCTCCCGCCCTTCCCCAGGGGTTGAGAAGCACAGGGTAGATATGTTGGAAATAAATAAATACATAAATAAAATTTAAGCACCATTTTTAAACTCATTTGCAGGACATCAAAGCACAACTCAGTAGATAAATCCCTTTTTCTTTACTGGATGCTTGGGAACCTCAGGCCCTGGACCTTTATACCCTCTAGTTCATAAGTACCTTATACATTACCATAATTGTGGCTTGTGTTGTGATTATTTGCCACCAAGTCAACTTCAATTTAAAACAATCCTGGGATGAAGCTTTCATAATTCACACCCCTGTTTAGTAGGCCTGGGTAACAACGGAAAAATTTGTTTCTAAAATCGATTTGTATTTGGGTTTTTTTTTTGTTTCGATATTTAAAATAATTACAAAATTTTCCCTTAAAAAAGTTCGGTATTTACGAAATTTTGTAAATGTGAAAAAAATTACAAAACATTAATGAATCGATTTCCGAAACAATAACGAATCGATTCGTTAATGGCGGACGCGACCGCGAAATACGCTAAAAAACCTCCAAAAACTTTTGAAGCTTCCCTCTCCCTCTGTTGTTGACTGTTGGTGTGATATTATAATTTTTTTTCACTAATTAAACAAAAAACTTGCCCCAGACATGCGGAAATAATAACGAAACAACCTCAGAACAATAACGAAACAAATACAATAACGAAATATGAAGCATTTACAAAACGTGTTTAAAAATTCGTTTTTTTAAAAAAATTGCTCCAGAATGGTTCGTTATCGTTTTGTAATTGAAAAAAATAACGAATTATTAACGAATTACGAATTAACGAAACTAAACCGCCCAGCCCTACTGTTTAGGTCTTGCAGACTTCGGGTAAAGGCTTTAACAACAACAACAAAAAAACACATATTTCCCACCCACCTCTCTCTCTCTCTCTCCCTCCCTCCCTCCCTCCCTCTCTCCCTCCCTCTCTCTCTCTCTCTCTCTCTCTCTATATATATATATATATATATATATATATATATATATCAAAGTGGGGAATGACAATGGATTAGACACATAATACCAGTTAAAAGAGCATATAAAACAGATGCATATTAAAAACATCCAATGCATACCTTTAAATCGTTACTTTAAGAATCTTCTGGGAAGACTTGCTGGAAGAGACTGGTCTTCACTCTGCTTTAATAACAACAACAATAATAAAAAAACTTTATTTCTAGACCGCACCTCTCTCCCAAAAAGAGACTCAGGGCATTTTACAATATAAAACAGGCAAACATTCAATGCCTTACAAAGGAACAAACAACATCAGGAATAATACAAAATAATGCACAATAATAATAGTAAACTTGTAATGAAAGAATTAAATGTTGGAATGGTGACTAGGTAGTAATAAAGCAATTAGACAATAATCTAGGACATGTGTAAACATTAAATATATATCATTAGCAATTAAACTTAGGAAATGTGTCCTGCTGACAGAGCTCCTGTGGAAAGTCATTCCAGTATCGGGAGCAATTGAAACAAAAGTCCTCTAGGCCAGGGCTTCCTAAACTTGTCCCACTTCTGATACCTTTCTGTCAGATTTTTTAAAATGCTAACAAGATATATCTACATAAATAAAAATGTAATGTTCGTTTGTGGAATTAACATAACTCAAAAACCACTGGACTAATTGACACCAAATTTGTACACAGTACACCTATCAGGCCAATGAGTCACCATCACTCATAAAAACACTGAAAAACACAGCGGGACTTAAAAATGCAAAAAAGCAAAATGATGCTACAGCACATATGCAAAACCACATATATACAGACTGGGCCACAGCAATGCATGGCAGGGGATGGTTTGTATGTATATAAAACAGGAATAAAATAAAACATTTACTGGAAATAATTCAGCATTTGCAAGGCTTGTTAAACAGGCTGATTTTCCTTTTTGTAGAGTACAGGTGAAGCATTTTCTGGAGACTCCACTGCTAGCAGATTTGTGTAAATGAGTGACATTCAGAAACCTTTTACTGTTACCAAATTTTTCATGATCTGACATTGAGCTAAAGGGACTCGCTTGGGGTTGGGACTCACAGTTTAAGAAGCAGTGCTCTGGGCAAATATTGTCAACCTACTTTAGACTGATTGAAGAGGACCTGCATGCACAGGGCGGAATATATGGGAAAGGGGAAATTATTGGCAATGTAGACTGAAATCATGCAGAATTTTTATACTTTGAATCTTATTCAGAAACTAATTAGTAACCAGTGGAGCTATTTTTATATGACCACTCTGAGACCCCCATCTACACTGCCATTATAATGCAGATTAAACTGCATTTAATTTGAAGAAATTTCAGGTTGACTGTTTATCGTGAGCCTATATGATTAGTATAGACTCATAAAATGCAGTTTAACTCATTGCACTGGATTATATGACCATATAATTCAGTTTAATCTGCAATATAATGGCAGTGTAGATAGGGCCTAAGATGTACCAGTAGTCAATCAGGCTGCCATGTTCTGAAATAATTAATTTAGTATAGAGATAGTCCAATTGCAAGAGTCTAGTTTTGAAATGATCCATCTGTATTATAGAGACCCTTTTTATTAATTTAATTAGATTCCAGATCATTGTTGTTGTTGTTGTTGTTAGCACATGTCTTAAGGGTGATGGCAGAAGCCATGTTGATTCTTGACTACAGAGCTTGTCCTTTGACATACGTCATGCTCTTATCTTTAATAATGCTTTGTGTCATGTGTCCTAGAAGAAATGTCAAGTGGACTGGTCTATTATTTTCAGTTTATGGTGAAAAATGGAAGGAATTTTGAAAGTATATATACTATGTTTACTGATGTATAAGTCAATCTCATATATAAGTCAAGGGCAGGTTTTAGGTCCAAAATTATGGATTTTAAAGTGGCTTGTGAATAAGTTGAAAATCATTTCATGGAGAAGGGAAGTCACCAATGCTGCCTCAGGATGCCAGCCATGCCTGGCCATCATAATTTTCCATCTTGGCATCCAAAAGGACCAGAAGATGTGCCACAGTAGTAGGAGTGGAGAGGGTCTGTTCACAGAAGGAAAAGAGTTAAGGTACTCTCTTACATTGACCCATGGATAACTCAATCTAGATTTTCTGGGTTGATTTTTTGACTCAATTTTAAAACTTAGACATGATTAGATAGGGCGAATGGGAAATGAAAAGTGATGCCAATGACATCCATCCTTCATTTTTGGGAGAGAAAGTGTACATTGTAACCTTCACATACAACTACCCCCTAAGTATTTTCATTTCCCTTTGGGATTGTTGCTATAAAATAGGGGTCAGTAATACTTTTCAGGTTGGTGAGTGTGTGGTTGAAAAGAAAAGGCAGTCGGTGGGTCTTTGACGTGTATGTTAGTGTTTTGTGTTTTTTGCATAGAGCTCATGTAGAATGTAAAGATTTTTATGAGGTCAAGCACTGTCCCAATCACATCACAATATATTTAAAAGTGGAGCTCTTATAAGTGGCATATTTTAACTGGAGTATAGGCAGAAGTTGTGCAACAATGTATTTTTCTGCATTCATAGGTTAAACATGGTAGGATGGTAGGTAGATAAAGGAAGTCATAGCTTATTCATTAGGCAGAGAAGATAAGAGAAGATGTTATCAGATAACCGTCTTTCTGCATAAGAGTTTTAGATAAATCATAATCCAGCCAAACATTTTTATTCCTCTTGATTTCAGCCACAGAGCGAGAGAAAGAACATTTTTTAAATGGCTAATGTGATTATTGTAAGGCCTTGGCACTGTATTATGAGACTCATTCAGTTTATTAAAAGCAATGGTAAAGGCCATTTGTATTACTGATTTCAACCAAGAAGCTCGGGGATTAGTCAGACTACAAAATAGATGTCACT
Organism: Anolis sagrei; assembly: GCF_037176765.1. Lineage (NCBI taxonomy): Eukaryota > Metazoa > Chordata > Lepidosauria > Squamata > Anolidae > Anolis > Anolis sagrei. The sequence continues at coordinate 29,957,308 of NC_090022.1, read as the reverse complement.
CCCGCCTGAACTCTAGAGGCATGTCATAGAGACGCAGTTGTTCTTCATGCTGAAATCCACTGCATCAGTCTGCTCTGTGCACTTAATAAACAATTATTGAAGTGCCTTGACATAATTTTGGGGCAGTTGGGGTTACAATACTTTTGGCAGGCATTTTTTTTTCAAATTCCTTTTGGACTGCCACATCCTCCACTGTTTACCTCTTATCTTTTTCTGATTTAAATGTCATGGCATTTAGCGCTGAATCATTATAACAAAATGTAGTAGAAAAAGAACCAATAATGCCACATAAGACGCAGATTTTTATTTTTCAAAGGGAATGCTAAGTGACTACGATACTTTTCTCTCTACCTGTCATATGTCAGTTTGCATTGACATATGCTCTCCGAGTGCCTTGTTGATTTTCCTGTCAAGAACTGTATAATGCTGAGTTCATTTTGCTTGAAGAATAGGAAGAAAACAAGCCACTGCACTCGAGAGCTTGAGGTCCAAATGTATTTTTGACAACTACAACCTCCTTGTGTGCAGTTAGAAATCTGTTCATCACAGTGCTGATATCTATACCCATATACTAGCTCTTGCCCCCTCCAAAAATGACGGAAGTGGGGTATTCAAAACAGTACCTCACTTGGCATGTTTTATCATTAAATGACATAAAATAATATGGGCTCAACTTAACTTCATTTGGCACGAGAGTTGGAGGACAGTCTGAGTCGCTACTTCTAGACTCACAACATAGTTGGAAAGATATTTTTTAAACTACATTTCTCAGACCTTGGTAAAATGAGCACTGACCATTCTGGATAGGAGTTTTTGAAGAAGAAGAACTTTATTTTCCTACCCCGCCTCCATCTCCCTGAAGGGACTCGGGGTGGCTTACATGGGGCCAAGCCCAAGGCAACATACAGTTAAAAACAGAACAATAAAATATTAAAACAACATAAGAACAGCATCATCATAAACAATAATAAACAAGCATCATAAGCAATAACAAAGATACCTCTAGTCTCATTTTTGAGGGAGAGGGGACCAATGTGGAAATGAGTTAGAGGATAGGCTGGTCAAAAAGGTGGATAGAACATATAGTAGCACAGGAATAGAGCAATTATAACAGGAACATTTCAGCTTAACTTAAAAGTTTGGTAATAAAAAATAGGAGCCTGAATTCAGGTCATGGTTAGGGACCATCTGTCACAGGAATCGTCAATCGAATGCACAACGAAACATCCACATCTTCAGTTCCTTATTAAAGATGCGTCATAGTTTGCTTAAATCCCATTGATTCAAGAATCTAATTCAATGGAATCGCTTTTCTTTTTGTCTAAATCTGTTGCTCCATGTCATAGGATACACCTACACTATAGAATTAATACAGTTTGACACCACTTTAATTAGCATGGCTTAATGATATGGGATTAAGGGAGTTGCCAAAGAGTGTTGGTGCCTCACCAAACTACAAATTCCAGGATTCCATAGATGACATATCTGTACACCAACAAGCATCTTGAAGTTTGCTGGTTAGTGCTAGTAAGTTGCATCTCAGAATTGTGAGAATCAATGGGTTCTATTGGATTGTTGTAGGTTTTTCGGGCTATATGGCCATGTTCTAGAAGCATTCTCTCCTGATGTTTCGCCTGCATCTATGGCAAGCATCCTCAGAAGTTGAGAGGTCTATTTCTTTAGAAAAAATGCTGCTAGTCACTCATTGAACTCCTTATTGCCTTGTCTATTTAAATCAGACATGAGCAAACTTGGCCCTCCAGGTGTTTTGGATTTAAATCCAATCTTGTTAAGCATTTATGGGACTTCTTGTTAACTTGTGCTAATATGTCATGGACTTTTTCTGTTGGGAAGAATTGACTGATTTCCCATCATTTTCTGACTGGTAGATCAAGAATAGAATTTCTTCCACTCCATATAACTGCTAGTCCTTAGGTTGGTTTTTTTGTTTTGTTTTGTTTTTGTTTTTGTTTTGTTTTGTTTTGTGATGTACATAGATGTAGAGGAAATTTCTCAACAAATATTATTTCCTCTTCCCAATTTTGCATCTGCATCCCATTGGCAGCATCTAGATCCACCGATCTCCTCCTCCACTGTATTAGTATACAACAAATAAATGGGCTATTTTGTAAGTTTGGTGTAGCCATTTAATTGTGGGGGGCTTTCATTGGATAGAATGGAAGCATTTTCTATTCAGGGCCTTAAATGAGAGAGAAAAAAAGAGAGAGGGAGAGAGGGAGAAAAAAAGAGGGAGGATAGATGATAGATAGATAGATCAACAGCAACAAACAATCACACTTCAAAACAAATTAACATTAGATAAACAACAAAATTATAAATATACATTAAATATTAAAACATTAAAAATATTAAAACACAATCAAGCCCAAATCCAAAGATTGCAATTAAACTAATCATATTTGTTTTCTTTTTATGTTTCTCCTCTCCCCTTCTCTTGCAGTGAATGTTTTATTAAAAATCAATAAAAATAAATTACAATAATAAAAAAGCATATTAAAACTGAAATGAACTAAGATCAGGGTGGTGGTGCAGCGGGTTAAACTGCTGAACTGCTGAAATTGCTGAACGAAAGGTTGGCAGCTCGAATCAGGGGAACAGGGTAATCTCCCACTGTTAGCTCCAGCTTCTGCCAAACTAGCATTTCAAAAGCATGCAAATGTGAGTAGATCAATAGGTACCGCTACTGTGGGAAGGCAACTACACTCCATGCAGTCATGCTGGCCACATGACCTAGGAGGTGTTTATAGACAATGCTGGCTTTTCAGCTTAGAAATGGAGATGAGCACCACCCCTCAGATTCGGACACAACAAGTCTTAATGTCAGGGAAAACCTTTACCTTTACTGAGTCTAAGAAATATCTTAAGAGCATACAAAGATTTCAAAAACAACACACAATAACATTTCAAACAATACAAGATGTTCAACTTTATTTCAATCCTAAAAGCCATTATGACTAAAAACATTTGGCCTGCCAACAGAAGGAGAGCATTCAAAGTTCTCAAGTGAGAGAGTTCCAAAGTGCAGAGACACCAATTGAGAAGGTCCACTCTTCTGTTCCCACCAGCCATACCTCCAAAGATGGCTGGGCCAAGAGAATGGCCTCTCCTGTGGTTCTCCTGGTCCTGGCAGCCTTATATTAGAACATAGCCAGGACTTAAGCTGTAGGTTTTATGTAAAAGCTTCTATCAATATTTTTGCTGAGAACCTACATCAGTTTGATGCAGCATTGAGACCAAGCGGACCTCTGCCTCTTCCTCCCTCCCGTCCCCCTCCATCCCATGAATACAACTAATTTATTTGGTAGCTGCCCCCCAAATGTTGGTCCTCTAAATGTTTTGGACATTGACTCCCAGAAGCTCAAGCCAGCTTGGCCAACAGTCAGGACTTCTTGGAGGTCAAATCCGAAAGATCTGTTAAGATCAAGATTTGGGAAATACTGACTTAGTATGTTTTCTCTACACCTTTTTAATAGGATGAGGTTGATTATACAATACATATTTTGTATGATTCCCAACTCAGTCAAAGCATGCTTGAACATTTTACCTCCTATTATACATATTCTCCTTTGGATATGAACTTAAGTGCCAATAACAATGCTCCAAATGTTTTTCTAAGTTGCACACAACTATGGAAATGCAAATATTTCTTCCATTATGTCTGCTGCTATCCCTGAAAGTTTCTTCCATATGGTCAAGATATAGAACTAGAAAACCGTAGGAATGTGAAGAATATTCATTAACACCCACATATTTATGAATGTCCTGAATCAGGCATGTAGCCGGGGGTGGGGGGGGGGGGCTTGAGCCCCCCCGAAATTCTCAGGGTTGTCCGCGAGAAGGCCTTACTGGTACATTATTTAAACTGTTATGTTTATTCATATCATGATCTCAATATATCCCATATGATCTCAATATAGCCCATATGATTTCAATATATCCCATACCATGCTCAATATATCCCATATGCATGGGGCTATTGGGATAATGATACAAAAGGTTTGCTAGGGTAGATCCTCAGCTCCCCCAAATCAAACTCAGCCCCCCCCCCCCCCGAATCAAATTCCTGGCTACAGGCCTGTCCTGAATGATGGAAAGGAGGAGATGCTTATCAAATTTGCAGATGACGTCAGTTAGGAGGCATAGCTTTTAGAACCAGAACACAACAGATTGATGTCTGCACCCTCTTCTCCTTTATAAAAACATGTGTGAAATCTGCTAGAAAATAATTAATTCTACCAGCAGTTACATTTTCAAGCAAATGCCTCTGGATGCTGCTCCATGAAGCCCAACTCTGAAGATCATTTGGATTTACAAACAACTGAAGTGATTCATAATCAGCAGCAGAGTATGACATTTCAGTTGCCACATGGTACACCATCTTTCTTGTTGTAAGTCGTAGCTAATCCACAAAAGCAGAATCTTTAGTAAATAACAGAATTGTTATCTACTGGATTAAGCTATCATGCAGAAATGGCAAGCATCGTTCAAACTGAGCACTGATTAATATCTCTGATAAGAATGGGGTGAATCAGTCAATAAGCTGATTGCCAAGTTACATTTTTTCCTCATTTCCTGTAAGTTCAGGGAGAATGGGAAAGCCTTTTAAAGGAAAAAAATGAGTTGTTGTTGGAGATTAATACACAAAGAACATTTCCCTTTTCCTTGAGACCCTTCCACAATCTATTACAAAATGTACCCAAAGTGCAATGGAGTAATTTCTTTGATAAAAATGAATAGTTTTCCTTTTGTGTTTTTAAAAAAATTCTTTTTGTTTTAGAAGAGTTCACAGGAACCACTCTGGAGAAGCACTGGTGTGTTTCTGAACAGTCTTTATTGGAAACCCTGTAACAAATAGCATTGCAGTGTAGTTTATACAGTTCCCCAGATAGAATTTTATAGTGAAGGAATAATGGAGGGGTATAGATGCATGGTGTTATATATATCCTGTGTGTGTGTGTATGTGTGTCTATATATATATAGGATTTCCTCCTGAAAAATTAACTCATAGGATTATATTTGAGTTGGGTAATTCTTTAGTTGAGGATCTGTTTATGAAGAAGGAATGCAATTAATTGTGCATGGTTGGTCAGAGGTAGGAAACAACTGATTTGTCTACTGTATTACTTTGCAAGTGGCTATATTTTGTAGTAATAATCTGGAACCCAGTAATGTTGTCCATTACTAGATGTGCCTGCGTTGTCCATTTTAGCAATGGAAGGTGAAGAAGGAAAGATCAAATGGATGACTGCCTTCCATTTCAAATGGGAATAATTGTTTTGTACTTACTTACTTTACTTAGAGGGCCATCAACCCCATGTAGCTTGAGGATGATGGTCCTCCAAGTGAAGTTTTTTGGTGGTGGATCCGTACGTGGCTGTGGAGCCCTATTCTTGGTCCACATCTTTTCCTGCAGTGGGGACATTGATTTCCAAGTGGAAGGAGGTCCCGGTCAGGGTTGGCTTGACGCACCTTCATCTTGGCACTTTTCTCCCTTTCACCCTCCATTAGTGCCTCTTCGAATTCTGCAGCATTCCTGGTCACAGCTGACCTCCAGTTAGAGCACACAAGGGCCAGGGCTTCCCAGTTCTCGGTGTCTATGCCACAATTTTAAAGGTTGGCTTTAATCCCACCTTTAAATCTCTTTTCCTGTCCACCAATTTTACATTTCCCATTCTTGAGTTGGGAGTATAGTAACTGCTTTGGGCAGGCCTGTAGCCAGGATTTTGATTCGGGGGGGGGGGGGGGCTGAGTCTGTGTGAAAGAGGGTCTACCCAAGCAAACCTTTTGTATTGTTACCCCAATACCCCCATGCATATGGGATATATTGAGTATGGTGATCAGATCATGATATGAATAAACATAACAGTTTAATTAATGCACCTGTAAGGCCTTCTTGTGGACCACCATGAGAATTTCGGGGGGGGGGGGGCTGAAGCCCCTCAAGCCCCCCCCCCCCCCCCCCGGCTACATGCCTGGCTTTGGGAGATGGTGATCAGGCCTTCAGACAACGTGACCAGTCCAGCTGACTTGATGGCGTAGGGGCATCACTTCAATGCTGGTGGTCTTTGCTTCTTCCAGCACGCTGACATTTGTACACCTGTCTTTCCAAGAGATTTTCAGGATTTTTCAGAGGCAATGCTGATGGAATCGTTCCAGGAGTTGAGTGTGACGTCTGTGGACAGTACACACTTCGTAGGCATATAACAGGGTTGGGAGGACAATAGCTTTATGAACAAACACCTTGGTATCCCTGCGAATGTCCCAGTCCTCAAACACTCTCTGCTTCATTAGAAAAAAATGCTGCACTCACAGAGCTCAGACAGTGTTGCATTTCTGTGTCAATCTTGACTTTTGTGGAGAGGTGGCTGCCAAGGTAGCAGAAATGGTCAACATTTTCTAACGTTATACCATTAAGTTGTATTTCTGGCATTGCAGAGGGATTGGCTGGTGACTACTGGAAGAGCACTTTGGTTTTCTTGATGTTTGATGACAGGCCAAGCTTCTCGTATGCTTCTGCAAAGTTGTTTAGAGTGGCTTATATGTCATCTTCTGAATGCACACAGACAACGTTGTCATCTGCATCTTGGACTTCTACAACAGATGTTGTCTTGTAATATCTTTTGAATTCTGCATTATCTGATGGCCCTTCCAGATAGGCCGTATATTCCAGGATCTGATCCTAGGTTTTCTGTTTATCCCAGATTATCTGGCAGTGCAGACTCATATAATCCTGTCTGAAGCAAAAAACCTGGGATTAGACCCTGGGATATAGGGCCTGTCTGGAAGGGGCCTGAATTGGCCAGTTGAGAGGAAGTTCTAATTCTGTCCAACAGTAATTATAACTTGTTTGTAACTTATAACATGGCAAGTTACCATTCTAGACCATGATGACAGAAACAAGCAAATGACCTTTTGAGTGATCGAATAATTAGTAAAGTAACTAGTTATTTTTATTAAACAAACATCCCAATATTTGTAAGTAATGGCTAATACGACTCAAGACATTGAAAAGGGAAGGGCAATATTTACTGGTATTTAATAAATGTTCATTAAGAAGATACATTGGAAATATTTGGATTCCATTTTAATGAGTTCAATGATTTATTTTGGGTCTTTCTTTCTTTTTTCTTTTTTCTTTTTTTTCTTTTGCTAACTTATCCTCATGGTGTCCTATGCTGCCTTAGAAAGTACCTTGTTATTTATTTATTTTTAAAAATGAGCTGAAAGGGAGGATACAACTTTCCTTTGAATAATAAATATGGGCCCAGTTCTGCCTTCGGTCTCTGCACACAACCCTGTTAACAATTCTTTTATTTGACAGACAGATTTCACTAGAGAAAATGAATGGGTTGAAACATTATTCTTTGAGCCAAATCATCTGTCTTCCCATATACTGTTTGTTGACCGATAAACTAGGATTATTAGCATCTATCTAAATTCCTCCCCCATTCTTTTATGAGAGCTATGTCTTCCAGCTCCCAATTTTGCTGCAAGCTATGGCGCTGTGTCCTTTTTACATTCTTGAATGCAGACTATATCCTGCTCAGCAGACAACGCTATACCAGAAAGCTATTTCCTACCCTAGCAAGGCATATATGATACAATCGCTGTAGGCAAATTAACCACATTATTGTTGTTCCACTGGCAGAAAACTCATTTTCATTTTGATATTAGTTTTAGGTGTGTTATAAATCCATCTTGTAACATTATTAAAGTGGGGGTACTTAAAAAAAAACAAGGGGTGTCACAAAGAATTGGGAGGATTTTGAAAACTTTGGTCTCCAGTACATAGGAATGGGGAGGGGCTTAAAATGAATGCAAATTTCATCATATAAATTCTGTGCAACTGGAAAATTAGATAGAGTAGAGAGACATTCTTGTCAGCATGGCTGTTTTATGTTACAGGATTATGACAACATGTGGAATGAATTGACAAGCAGGTTCTAATGGGCAACGGGCCTCACACTTTAAAACTGAGGTTTTTTCTTCATAAATGGAGGAAATATGATAACAATACACTGAGTAACATGCTACAAAACAAAGCAGTGCTTTTCAGTTCTATACTTTGTGTTGAAGCTGAATGTTAGTTCGAAGGCATAAAGCAGATGCAAATAACAGCCATAGGTTTTGTTTTCGGTGCACCCACCATTTTATGGACTCTAACATGGAAAACTGGAATATGATGATATATTGCTGCAATTGTAGAGTACCTTCTCAGGTAGAGTTGCCAGTTCAGGCTCATCCCAGATCCTAAGGTTTCCAAGCCAAATCTTGAGACAAAGGAACAGGCTCTGGTGATGTCTTCAAGGTCAAATCTTGAGACTTAAATACAGCCTCTGATGATGTCTTCAAGCATTGTTTATGACTACAAAACATTGCTCACAGGTTCTATGTTAAATGAACATACACACACACACAGGAGAAGATATGTGTTCTTTTTCTTGAAGACAGAAATTATTAAAGAATAGGGCTATTTTCAGATCAAAGGGAAATGAGGGGTGTTTAATGTAGGCTATTTGCTTCTAGCTAGAAGCAAATGTTTAATGTAGGCTATTTGCTTCTAGCTAGAAGGTTGAACAGAGTGGGGGGGGCAGGTTATGGTACCACAATGAGTGAGGGGAAAAGGAGAAAGTTTGCTAAATAAAAACAAAGCCACATACGCACACATACACACCCCAGAGAATCTTTGTCTACCGCAGCAAGAAACCAACAAATCCTTGAAATTTGTAGGAAGGTACTATTCTACCTTCTAAGATGGAAAGTCAAATGCAGCCTTCTCTTCTTGCCTGGAGCTGAGCCCCCCAACTGGAAGAACTTGTTGCAAACTGGAGATTCAGGGCCTGCGACTGCAATTTCCCATTCCTAGAAATAGGCCACAAATGACATATGGGTTTACAGCTCAACCAAAGATGAGTAGTGCTCAGAGGTGCAATCCAAGAATATCTCCATGATTCTCATCTCGTTTTAGACTAAACACAATCACCTTGAATTGTGCCCATACTTAAAATTACAGGAGGTAGTAGCTCCCTCCCTCCCTAAAACCAGTGTGTCTGGCCCATCTCAAAGGTATCCTTCTGCTGTAATTCTCTACATTGGGACCCTTGGAGGCCACAAAAAAGTCCTTGGGATTTTATGTGGTCCATTGCATGCATTTCTCCTATCCCTGAATTTGAAAGTGGATTGTTTAAGAGCATTTTCTCATTTCTAAAGTACTTTGTTAGTACTGGCATTTGAAGAATGGTGCTTAGGTCTTTGAAAGCTTAGGCTACTAACTTCTTTTTCTTGCTTTGTTTCTAAGGTGCTACTGATACCTTTGCATACTGATCCATGGCAATGTCTTTGAATTGTTAAGACTAGGTTCATTCACAGATTAGATTAGGATCCAGAACTCATTTCCACCCACTGATACCCACTTCACTCTATCCGTCTCCAAATATTTGTCCTCAAATAGCAAATTGTACCTTCAAAAACCTTGGGGAACACAATTTGCTCTTTAAATGTAATTTTGTCCCTCCATCTGCCCAGTTTTGCAGGGGTATGAAAAGTCTATTTTAGAAACAAGAAGAGACTTCTAGGCTATAGATCCCTGAGGGTTTACATGCTGTCCATAAAATGCACTTTGCCAACTCCTAGATTAGATTAAGTATCACATTCTACAGATGTGGGTACAGAAAAGAATCTTCTGGCTAATCTGTTTACAGAGATAAGATTGGAACAAATCAAGAAGCATAGCACGTTTTCTCCTAGAATCATAGAATCATAGAGTTGGAAGAGACCTTGTGAGCCATCCAGTCCAGCCCCCTGCCAAGAAGCAGGAAAATCGCATTTAAAGAACCATCCTTTATCAGAATTCTCCTGATTGATATCCAATTAAAAGTATGGTAAAACACTATGAGACTTTTCATGTTTCTGGATGTTTTGTAACATTTTCGCGTATACAAAAACATATCTGCTCAATATCCAATATTTCTGTAAGGAAAACCATTATTCTTGCAAAGACAGAAAAAGACAAAGAAAAAACAAGAAGTTTTTTTTAAAAAAAAACATGGAAATTTCACCCCAAAAACTTGAGAAGTGTGAAAAACCATCAAAAATTCTGTCACCTAATCATCTCTTTAGGGATAAAGAAATTAAAATTATTTGTTCTTGCACATAACATTGATATAAAAGAAGGTATACATCTCTAGGCAGAGTTCATGAAGGCCTTGCAACATGTCAAAAGATACATAGAGAAAGGGCTGATATGTGCCATAGACTAAAGGTTCGCTGTTCTGTATTAAAGAATAACTGCCAGTTTGTGGATCTTGAAGTTTTAAACAATATGAATTACTTGATGTGTGGTTTCTCTGCTTGTCTCATGCAGCACCGCATTTTTCTTCTAAGCAAGATTTATGAGATATTATAGAGGGATTTACAATTTGGGGGAAAGTGAGCCTGAGTTCTTTGGAACTATGGTTTGACATATATTAGTTTGTTTTAACTTGGTGAAAAATAAGCAGCGGTGCATGTTAATGGTATTTTTCCATTCCCTCATCTCACTTTTGCATCTCAGCTAATATATGGGAATCTTGGAAAGTTGAAAATGGCCTTTTTTCTTTATAAAAAGCACTGTGTTTTCAAAATGAAAATCTAAGCCCAAGATATTTTCTCTTCTTATTTTAGACACACTGCTGTTAACCTTTAAATGCAATCAATCTTTGATGAAGCTAACACTGCTCTGTAAGGACAGTAATTGATTCTCAAACTTGGTCTTGTGGCCTATAAAGTAGACTTCTACTAGAGTGCCTTTCAGTATGCAATTTGCTGTCGTTATGGTCTGCCGTTTGGGGGATATATATAGTCAGTTTTCAAACAAACCACCTGAAAAAAATCAAATAACCAAACTGGTAGCTGCAGATGTTCCATTTACACAAACTTGGAAGAAGCTAAGGTTCAGTAATACATGGATGTTTATCACACAAAGCCTAAATGTCCCATGGGGACCAGATCCCATCTGATCTTGGAAAGGAAGTAGGATTAGCTCTGGTTAGTACTTGGAATGGAGATCATCAGCCAATGCCAAGCAACGCGTTTCCCTAGAAAAAACTGGAAAACCATCTCTGAGTGGTCCTTGACTAATTTATTTATTTATTTATTTATTACTGCGCTTGTATACCGCCGTTTCTCAGCCTACATTGGCGACTCAACGCGGTTTACAACACTACAATATTCAACAATATTCAAGATAAAAAGCATAAAAACACATACATAATATACAATATTGGGCCACCAATAATCGAACCAATGCATCTCTTAGTTAAAAACACAGTCCAATTTCATCGTCTGTGATTACCAGTCCTTGACCGTCAGATTCGTTGCACCGAGTTAACCGAATGCTTGTTCGAACATCCATGTCTTCAGTCTTTTTCGAAACGCCACCAGCGAGGGGGCTGATCTTACCTCTATAGCGAGGGCGTTCCAAAGCCGAGGGGCTACCACAGAAAAGGCCCTGTCTCTCGTCCCCGCCAGCCGCACCTGTGAAGCAGGCAGGATAGAAAGCAGGGCCTCCCCAGAAGATCTTAGGGTCCTGGTGGGCTGATAGGCCGAGATACGTTCGGATAGATAAGTTGGGCCAGAACCGTTTAGGGCTTTAAAGGCCAGTGCCAGCACTTTGAATTGGGCCCGGTAGCAAATCGGCAGCCAATGGAGCTGGTACAGCAGAGGAGTTGTATGCTCCCTGCGCCCTGCTCCTGTTAGTAACATGGCTGCCGCCCGTTGGACTAATTGGAGCTTCCGAGCCATCTTCAACCCCACGTAGAGAGCGTTGCAGTAGTCAAGACGGGATGTAACCAGAGCGTGGACTACCGTGGCCAAGTCAGACTTCCCAAGGTACGGTCGCAGTTGGCGCACAAGTTTTAATTGTGTGAATGCTCCCCTGGTCACCGCCGAAACCTGGGGTTCCAGGCTCAGCGATGAGTCCAGGATCACACCCAAACTGCAAACCTGCGTCTTCAGGGGGAGTGCGACCCCGTCTAACACAGGCTGTAACCCTATACCCTGTTCGGCCTTGCGACTAACCAGGAGTACCTCTGTCTTGTCTGGATTCAATTTCAATTTGTTCGCCCCCATCCAGACCGTCACAGCGGCCAAGCACCGGTTCAGGACCTCGACAGCCTCCTTAGTAGCGGGTGGAAAGGAGTGACAGAGTTGGACATCATCTGCGTACAGATGACATCGCACTCTGAAACTCCGGATGATCTCGCCCAGCGGCTTCATGTAGATGTTAAACAACATGGGAGACAGTATTGAACCCTGAGGAACCTCACAGGACAAAGGCTGTGGGGTAGAACAGGAGTCTCCCAGTAACACCTTCTGAGACCGACCCTCGAGGAATGAGCGGAGCCACTGCAGAACAGTACCTCCAAGACCCATCCCCGCGAGGCGTCCCAGAAGGATACCGTGGTCGACGGTATCGAAGGCCGCTGAGAGGTCGAGCAGCACCAACAGGGACACACTCCCCCTGTCGAGCTCCCGACGCAGATCATCCACTAAGGCGACCAAGGCTGTCTCGGTACCATGCCCCGGCCTAAAGCCAGACTGTGCCGGATCCAGATAATCCGTGTCTACCAAGAATGCCTGGAGTTGTGAGGCCACCACACGTTCCATGACTTTGCCCAAAAAGGGGAGATTGGAAACAGGCCGATAGTTGACGAATTGGGTGGGGTCCAGTGATGGTTTTTTCAACAGCGGTTTTATCACAGCTTGTTTTAAGCTGGCTGGAATTTTGCCCTCCCAAAGGGAGGCATTAACCACCTAAGAAAATTCTTTGAAGCTAAAGTTAACAGGCAACTTGAAGGCACTCACAAAATTGCAGTACTAAGTCCAGAAGTGGACCATCAACCAGTGGAGCCGTTGCAACATGGAAGTCAGAATAAATTTGGTCATAGTAATTTCCTATTTATTAATTATTTATTTATTTGACTTGTATACTGCTACTCCCAATTTGGCTCGGAGTAGATTAAAACAAAAAAAATAACAACTTTAAAATACAATAATAACAAGAACAGACATAGTCCTGAGTTATTCACCCATTGAAAGCTTGTCAGAAGAGAAAGGTTTTACAGGCTTTCCGAAAAGCAAGTAGGTATCGGATAGATCGGGTTTCAACTGGCAAGGCATTCCATAAATAAAGGGCTACAATCGAGAAGGCTCTCTGCCTAGTAGAGGACAGATGATAAGTCCGGATGTTGGGGACTTCAAGCAAATTTTGGTCTTTGGACCGAAGTAATCTCTGGGGTTGGTAGGGGGATACTAGCATCTCCATCCAAGTTACCCATGTAAATTTCTCCATAAATCTCTATACATGCTGTATTAGCCAATCATCTTGTGCACAATCACAAACTAGAAATAAATCAAATCATTTACATAAAATAGCTGAGTGCTGAGAACTGAAATAAATAGTGAATTTCAGAACCCAGTGGTCAGAAGGCTAGGTTCTGAAATTCACTATTTATTTCAGTTCTCTGCACTCAGCTCTTTTATGTAAATAATTGGATTTCTTTCCAGTTTGTGATTGTACACAAGATGACTGGTTATAATCCAAAAGACTAAGCTTCTGCAAGCCCTGTAGGATACTTCTCCTATTCCAATTGTTTGCCTGTTGGGAATATAGGCAGATATTTTATGTGGGATATGTAAACAGAGCCATCCACAGAGCAAATAAAACCAGGCAAAAATGATTTATGTTTCTTGGATTTCCTTTATTTTTACTGGTACCTTGAGGCCCACAAAATGGAGCAAGAGAGTCCGCTTAAATGTCCACCGAGTTTGCTCATTCTTCATTTGGCTTTTTCTTCAGTCCTTAGAGCTCATGATCATGTTGGCTTGGGCATTTTGGAAAACTATAGTTTATGCAAAATTTGACTTTCTGAAGATACTTGAATGCTTGTCATGTGGCCCACATGGGTAAATAAGCAAACAACTTGGAGATTTGGGATCATTATTAGGCATTCAAACAGATGAGTGGATAGGCTGCTAGCCAGATATGAAAGAGAATAAATGGTTTAGGACTGCCCTAGCCGGGACCCTCTTGCTTAAGTCCAGAAGCAGGTGAAATGCTCTCCTTTCATCCCAAATATCACTGCCTTGACATTGGAGAGGGGGGGGGAGGACCCATTCAAACAGTACCTTTATCCCAGAAGCTCCCAGCTCAAATGAGAGGGTGGCCAAATGACATTTCCTGAAAGCAGTGGAACTCTTTGCCCCGGAGTGTGGTGGAGGCTCCTTCTTTGGAGGCTTTTAAACAGAGGCTGGATGGCCATCTATCTCGGATCAGCAGAGGTGGGTATCTGGACACACACACCCTGCAAAACCCCAGAGTTTAGGCCAGCTGTGTGGCCTCCATCCCAAGAGGAACAGAGATTTTAAATCCCAGGTCCTCTCAGATCTTTTGCCTATCTGGAACCACCCAGAGAGAAAGAGACAGTATCTGCTGGACTTAATCCTCTCCCCAACTGCCATTCTCTTTTCCCTTTGTGTCTTGTTAAGATTATAAACCAGAGGGCAGAGAATTATTTTGGTGTTATTTTTCTTGTAAAGTGAAATAACAACAATTGCATTATGTAGAACTAGGATTAGCTCCAGCCACTGGCCACTGTTAGAATCTAGCCATGCACCCCCCCACCCATTACCCCACAGTTCCCTAATAGGCTCTGGAATTGAGTTGCCACAGGCTCCACTATTACTATTGTTGGGATTGGTTATTGCACTTTACCCATTCCCCTGCCCCCCCCCCCCCCATGTTTTGCTTTGCACTAGCCTTGGTCCAACCCTCTTAATTTGCCTAGGTCCATTCTGAAATCCTGGCCCGAACAGTAATTTTGCACAAAGTAAGATTGGTTTGTAATGTATATGTGTTCTTTTGATAATTTTATGCTTATGTTTTTCTTACTCTGTATGTTTTGGTGTTACATGGAAACCACCCTGATTCCCTTAGGGAAGATAGAGCGGTATATAAATAAAGTTTTTTTATTATTACTATGTACAATACTATCACAAAATCCATTCTATTACTTGCATGGATATTTCAGACCATGGATAATTGCAAACCCTATATTTTGAGCATAACATGGAATTACATTGGAGGACTCCTAGAGGTCCAGAAATACTGGGGGAAGGGGCTGATATATTTTGGAGCATGGGTAAGTGAAACCACGGATATTGAATCTGTGAATGAGGGAGTTGCACTACATATTGGTGATGATGATAATGATGATGATATAGGAACAACAACAATCCTGAGAAATGTATTGTATTTTAATGGGAAAGCATTGTATCTGGCTTCAAGATCTATGGTGGGGTGAGGTTTGCATTGCAGAGGAATTTTCTGCAATGGTACTGCTAATGAAAGAAACAGCAGAGCCATGAAAGTGTTATAAAATTAGCTATAAGATTCACTGTGGTAATTGAAATTTAACCTCTTTTATTGTTATAAATTAATTAAAAATCTAAAGCCATACAGGTCATTGTTGTAGACAGCTTCTATAGGAGACATTGTGCAATTCTGGAAATCTAAGTTGTAGACAAAATCATGTCTGACAAGACAGAGTTAAAAAAAACACACAACCCAGGCTACCACAACTTCATTCTATGCAGTGCAAATATAAATGCATTCTTTCTAAGATGTGCCCTTCTCCAAGCAGATCATTACTGATGTCTGACTTCTTGGATTTCTTGATAAATTACCCTCTTCTTTCACCTCGAGCGGAAAATGCTCTTCCACCAATAAGCACCGACTGTCACTTTTGATCACTTGTAAACCAAGAGGTTCTTTGAATATTTCTCTTTGTGGGGGAAAAAAATATTCATTTTCTCACCCGTGTCTCCCAGCGTGAAGTTGCCAGCAAATCTGACAACCAGGTTTCAAGTTATTTTATTAAAACTGATAGTGTCATAGGATGGCTTGTTGTTGTTGTTGTTGACTTCACTATAGCCCTTGAGGCAAAGTGCAATATGGTTATATGCCTATTCACATAAGAAGTCTCTTTCTTTCTACTTTTCATCCATTACAATGAGAAATGCATGCTTCAGGAATTGCAAAAAAGTCTGTCATCTCTTCAGTATAAGACTCGTGATTTTGTTAGGCATGAGGTCCTTGTGATATTTCACCCTAAATAAATATGCCACAGGTCAGGACTATATAAGATGCCCCCCTCTTGATGAAATTGTAACTTTTCCACAATCAGAAAGAGTTGCTCCAGTGAACTGTGGAATTTTTTAAAGTAGACAACTTCAAGGTACCTGTGCCTGTGCATTATCTCTCTAAATAAGAAGAGTGCTCCTTTTCATTCCCCATATTTCTAGCATTGCAATATAGTAAAATGTTGGTAGAGTATTTGGAAATACAGTTTAAATATCCAAAGTACACAGGCAGGCACAATGACAAAGGAAATTCAAATATAGTGTTGTCCAAAAACGCTGACTCTGAAAGTCAGAGCCTGGAAAACGAGGCTTAGTTGGATGACCTCCCAATGCCCCACTTGATTTTCGAAGCAGGAATTCCTTTCTATGGAAAAGCCTCACCTGGTTTTCAACTTTCCCTCCAACACACAGTGTACATAAGTCACCAGAAATTTCTCATCAGCCAAGCCACTGGGATGAACAATAACTCAGGAATGCCGATAACAGCTCTACCAGCAGCCGATCATGCAGGGTCACAATGAATTGTACCCAAAGGGAGTCGAAACCCATAATCACAGCCCTGCTATCTATTGTCTCATCGGGGAAATCTCATCTTCCTGGAATGACTCCTTCCTGATAGTGATCAATGAATACTGTCCCTTACAGCACTCACTTCCCTTTTCGAAAAGGTCTCACTGGCTGAAAGGAGGTTGACATGGATACATAGCAACAGGATTTCTTTTTTAAAAAGGAAGCTTTTATTAAGTTTCCCACCACATGCTTTACACAATCAGGACAACAATGAATGCACTGTAAACAATAAGATCACGAGTCATAATTTATACCAATCAGAGCAATATGTATCATTTTAAAATATCTATAAAATGTCAATGTCTGTAACCAAATGGCATGTCAGCTCTGGCAAACTTCCCCTGACATCCTTTTATGGCCAACCAGAACAATAAACCTCTGTGTGTGTTGTGTCCCCACACAGCCCATTATTACAAGTCATGTATGTGTATCTCTTATAAAGGGTTGGTTTAACCTCCAGTTTGATAGTAAAACTGAATTCCTGTGTTGCAAAATGGTGCATGTCTAAAAAGTGTATCACCAACTTGAAATAATTGGAAAGCTCTGATTTAAAGGCTCTTTTAAAATACTTCTAGGGATTGCTTTTTTCTTTTCTTTTATCAGCCTTCAGTTTTTCAAGATTTCCTTTCTGGTGGTTAAATGTATAGATATTTATTTAACATAATTTGTAGCTTGTTTTCTCCTTTTTTTCTCTGTTTTAGTGTTTATACATGCTCAGCAAAGGATTCTTATGGCAGCTACAGTGTTTGCTTTGCGTACTGTAGCAGAGCATATGCAGAATCAGATCAGCCTCATCAGACAAGGATTCAAATCCCCATTCGGCCATGGAAACTTTGGACAAGTCACATTCTCCAAGCTCCAAAGGAAAGCAAAAGAGAACCTCATCTGAATAAATCTTGCCAAGAAAACTCAATGTTATAGTTATCTTAGGGTCACCATAAGTAAGAAACATATTGAAAACACATAGTAGGCTTGGTTGATTAAAAAAATGGTTCAAAACTCATTTCAGATGTAGGGGGCACTGGTGGTTTGATTCAAAAGTCAATTCCAATTTTCACAGAGAAAAATTCAAAACTTTTTGAAACTTCCGAGACTTCAGAATCCTTTCGTTAATGGTTTGAAAGTGTTATTTCCTGTTTCATTGGGTGGTCTTTATTTTGAAAGTAGTTGTTTTACTCCAGAAGCAGGGGAAAGCAAGCGGAGGAAATTCCTTCTTTCTCTTGTTTAAATCTGGCTTCTCTGGCTTGAACCAAGGCCAGGGACCAAAAGCAGGTGAAAACAAGCAGAGGAAATTCCTTCCTTCTCTGGTTTGAAACTGGCTTCTCTGGCTTTAAAACTGGCTTCTCCCGCTTGAGCCGAGACCAGGAAATTCCTTCCTTCTCTGGTTTAAAACTGGCTTCTCTGGCTTGATCCAAGGCGAAATTATTACAAGCAACAAGTTATCTGAGCGACTCTATCCATGGCTAGCACATAGCAACAACAAACAGTAGCAGCAGTAATCTATTCTGTACCAACTCAAACTTAATTGCATTGTTTACTACACTTATGTACTAATATTTACATTATTTATTTATTTTGTACAATAATAGCCTATAAGCCTGAATAAACTTCTCTATGATCTAAGCATGAATAAACTAACTACGACTAGAGTTATTCTGCTGCATTCTGCTGCTACGACTAGAGTTATTCTGCTGAGAAAAACTAGAGGGCTAGTTTTTCTCCAGCCCTCCCTCAACTTCTCCAGCACCAAAGCTGCTGAAACCTTTCCAGCAAGACATAGGACAAGAAGGGAGGTACTGTATAGATACACAAAAGGCCTTTGTAAGAAGAAGCTTCTTTATCACATATTTTGTTAACTGAGCTGTGCCTGTATATGTGCAAGAAGTTAAGCCTCATTGAACAATAGATAAAACGTCTGAGTAATCACACATATTGATGGGGATTACCTCTAATTAAACATGCAATACAGTTCTCCACATTTTTCTTTCTCTTTCATTTGCTTTGTTGGAACTTGTTGGGAGATTATGATCCCCATCCTTGTCTCCTGCTCATTTATTTTACCCCCATGTATCTGTTACAACTATAATAGGCTGACCATGCTTGACCTTTAACGAAAGCCTTATTAAATTGTGAGCTACAGCCTGGAATGAAGTTAGGACCTTCTTGACACAGGAGGCTTCTTGCAGAAATGGGGAGAATCATCTCAATTGCTTTTTGAAATCCATTTGTCATGTCATATTTGTGGCATTATCCTTTGTATGTTTACTTAGAAATAATATCTATAAAAATGAATGCATTTGCTCCATTATAAATAAGGAAAGGATTTCAAGCTTAGGAAAGTATTTGCTATAGATGCTTTTCATCTGAGGAGTGGTTGATAGCTCATCCTGTTTGTGGGAAGAGCTGACCATGTTCAACCATAGTCTTGTTTCAGAAACCAAAGCTTGTGAAATCCTTCACTGTTTTGTGCACACAAACATGTGTATGTAGTTGGACTCAGCCTTCTATTCTTCCATAAATTTAACATAGAGATGGAGTCAGAATATATCCTTAAGTCTTATGAAAGTATTGGCCCTAAGTTTATGAGGGACCACTTAGGTCCCCCATAAACTTTGCTTGAACTTATTTATTTGTAAGGTAAAGGTAAAGCTTGTCCCCTGACATTAAGTCCAGTCATGTCTGACTCTGGGGTGTGGTGCTCATCTCCATTTCTAAGCCAAAGAGCCGGAGTTGTCCATAGACACCTCCAAGGTCATGTGACCAGCATGACTGCATGGAGCACCGTTACCTTCCCGCCGGAGCGGTACCTATTGATCTATTCACATTTGCATGTTTTCAAACTGCTAGGTTGAGAGAAACTAGGGCTGACAGCGGAAGCTCACACTGCTCCCTGGAATCGAACCTATGACCTTTCAGTCAACAAGCTCAGTAGCTCAGCACTTTAACCCACTGCGCCACCGGGGGCTCCATATATTTATTTGTATAGTTAGAAAAGCAAGTTCAAAGTTTTCCTACATAGGCATAGTATTATCTACTGTAAAGCAATGCATAGGGTAGATATTTCAGAGATTGTAAGTATTTAACTAGATATATTTATTTGTATAGTTAGTTAATTACTTGCAATCTCTGAAATACCTACCCTATGCATTGCTTTACAGTAGTAGATGTATGTAAACTTTGAACTTGCTTTTCTTCCTCCCCAAGAAAAAGCTGTTGATGTCACTCTACCATTCCCCTTCTGTTTTCATTAAATTGAACTTGGACAGGACTTGATTTTTCAAAGACAGAACTCTTGGAAACATAGAGTTGGAAGAGAACCCAAAGGATATCCAGCCCAAACCCATTATGCCATGCATAAAAATATAACCAAAGCAACTCACAACAAATGGCCATCCAGTCTCTGTTTAAAAACTTCCATAGAAGAAAACTCTAACACACTCCCAGGCAGTGTATTCCACTGTCAATGAGCTCTTACTATTGGGAAGTTTTTCCTAATGTTACAAATATCTTTCTCCTTTATATGAGTCACATAAAGTGTGGTGGAGGGGAAGTCTTGATACAATAGTATGACTGATTTGTTTTCAGATTCTTGGTGTTCAAACTCTGCTTTAAAGGTGTACATGCAGGTGTCTCCTAGAACAAGACCAGAGGTGAAAAAACTCTGTGGAAAGCAGCAACATTAAAGTCCTTGTTCTTCACATAGCTTATTGTCAGAATGTCAGCTTTGAACACCCTTTTGCTCTGGGCTTTTTTTACAAGAAAGGCAGTTTCCTGTGATAATCCGTCAACAAGACTTTGGGCGTGAGGGTCCTCTGAGCTGGATTTCTGGGAAAGAATAAGCCCCGGAAAGAAACACAAAGCAGGAATGTGATGCTATCCAAAATTTCAGAAATAAAAAAAACATGGTATGCATTGTCAAACAACATCAGAGTGTGGTCAAGACAGCGAAAACATTGGCAAGTTATTAGTGGAGAAAAACAGACAAGTTAGGAAAGGCTGCAGCAGTTTAGCTTTTGCCTGGGATTGACAGGTTTCTGCCCCTGCTCTCTCCATGCTGAGTCGAATGCAAAAAGCTTTTGAACTCAGTTTGCAGCAATTGAAATAAGCAGGGCCATAGCCAGAAAAAAAAATCGGGGGGGGGGGGGGGGACGACTTGTTTTGTCGAACCATGAGAAGTAGTTCCATAACACAAAATAATGTAAATAGTATGGTTCATTCTATATTTTATATAGACTTAATTAAATCAATTTTCTATTTTATTTACAAAGTTTCAAGTGTTAACATAATTGAAAATTTATAGTTACAAAAGAATACCACAACGTCTGTTGGAAACACTTGAAAACTGTGTTGATACACTTTGATAGAAATTAGGTTCCATTGATAAACTTTGGTGGACGCTCAATAGTGTCAAGTCCAGTCAGTCTTTCTTGTCTCATTGTGCTTCTTAATGTATGTTTTCAAATGTTTAAGAGTTGAAAACAACCTATATATAGATGTAGCAATGGGAACCCTACTATATGGAAAAGAGGAGGAGGGAATAAGGAGGAAAAGCCCTAATTCCCCACTAGGTACCTGCCCCCTAATTCATGCTGAAGCAAAGAGCACAGTGCGGGGGGGGGGGGGGGGGCAGAGCAGCCTTAAATAGCCTGCAGCTCTACCCCTGATGACCACCCCCACCAAGTCTGGTCTCCTTCATGAGGGCCTTCAGATCCCCCCCCCCCCCGCAATGCCTTAGGTTTTGCCTGCCAGTTATGGGTGGACCAACTTGGTTGCTTCCACTATACTGGCTCTTGCTGCAAGTAATGACCATGTCAAAATTTGCTTGAGATCGTGCTTGCAGTTCTGAAGATACCTTTTGCTTCTCATAGATTTAGCAAGGGGATTTGGTTAACCAGTTAAAATTCATGAGCAAATCAGGGGTTTTTTTAACCTGAAAAATTTGGAGGGAGTGATTTGAACCCCTAACCCCCCCCCCCCCTTGTCTACAGCCCTGGAAATAAGTTGAGAACAAAGAGGAAAAATGTGTGTGTATGGGGGGGGGGAGGGGGCTGAGACATTTTAAAAGCAGCCAAAAAATGGGATGGCAGAAGAGTAATCAGGGCCCTTACTACCAATTCAGCTCTTCAGCAAGATGGGAGGCCTTTCAAGGGGATGGGAGTAAATAAAAAAGTGGCTGCCTCACATTGCCTCATGGAGGGGAGACCCAGCTCTCAGTGTGAGCATCTCATACAGCTAAAGAAATTGAAAGTTAAGGCAAACTACACATTCTTTGAATCTGGGATTTATTATTTCACAATCTCCAATTGATTCTCAGATCATGAGTGAATCCAGACTCCATCGCTTGCAGTAAATCTCTGCAAGAAATAGGGTCTGATAACCTGCTCATCTTCATCCAATATCTGCGGATTGAAGCTGTCCTAATTTTTTTTTATGATCATTCTTACTAGGGGTGCAACTACACTGTAGAATTAATACCACTTTAACTGCCATGGTCCAATGCTATGAAACCACAGGACTTTTACAAGGTCTTTAGCCCTCTCTGCTCAAGAGTGCTGGTGTTTCACTAATCTACAACTCCCAGGATTCCCTAGCATTGAGCCATGGCAGTTTAAATTGTATCCAACCATATTAATTAATTCTGCAGTGTAGGCACACACTTTGATACAAATACTTTAGAAATTTCTTAAGAGCACTAATTGAGCTCATTCTTCATCTTTTCTTTTTATTTCTTTTAATGCAGCTTCAACGTCACGACAAGGAGGCCGAGGATTCCCCAAGCAAATGGAGATCAGAGGATGAAATGGCTGCAGAAGCAGCTATTCTCAAAAAGTATTTTCAGTGAAAAAGGTAACTGTCTTTTTCTATTCAGCAGGATGGGTGTAAATCTTGTATCCAAAAATGATTAATGAAGGACACATAAGCTAGAGAGGCTGCATGAGTTTGCTTTTTGAGCCTACTGAGAAGAGCAAGATTTCACCTTCTCCTTTCCCTACCCACTGAATTAACCAAATCTATACTTACTTTTCACCAGTTGAAATAACTGGAGGAGAAAGGACGAAACTGGGAGGAAGAGAGAGAAACTCAGACATTTGAAAAGCACCTGAATAAATGGGATGGAAGAGGATTAATTGGGACTATACCTGCCAAATTGAGATGGTTCCTTTTCCCATGGAAAATGGAGAATACTCTAATTCTAGCAGGCATCTCAAATGACAAATTTAAATCTTTATAATATTCTATGTGCTGAGTGTGATTTTAGATTTTATTGGTCCTTTGTGATGTTTAACCACTAAGACCCCATCAACACTGACCATTTAATGCAGTTCAAAGCTATCTTCAAACTGTGATAGTCAGAAAACCAATTCCCACAAAAACATGCATAAGTAAGCTCTTAATATGCATCAGTGCTCTGTGGTTTGTATAGTCACCATCTGAGCCTCAAATTGGTTCCAGGATTTCCTATGTAATCATCTGCACAACAAACCCACTTTCTTCAATACCAGTTTGAAACTGCAGTAAATGATCGGTGTAGATAAGGTCTAACTTACATAGACTGCCAGACTCCCTGGACATTTATGGGTTCTCACCCTCAATCAATCAATCAAAAGCATAAAAAACAAAGAAAAGCAAGAGTTTACTGATAAGTCCCATTGATTTTTAGTATGCTTACAAAGAGTAGGCAGAATTTAGTCCAACTAGTCATTGTGCAGTTCCCCAGATGTTGGTTAATTGTGATGCCTTGCAAGCAGAGCCCACAATGAGGAATGGCAGGTGCAAAATCCAACTATTTATGGAGTATTGTATGATTCCCACCTCTGTACAGTAAGGGTGAGGGGAAAATGTAGGGATGATGGAGGATAATTCAATAAGAGCTAGACCCTTTCCAATAATAGTGCCCCAGTTGTGGGTTATCACACTGGAGACCAACTTAACTTCATTCCAAGTGAACTTTATCCAGTGACAAAAACTATTGCCTTGATGGGTTTTGATGGAGTTTAATCTTGCTTCATTTGTATTTTGATTTTATTTTGTTGCTTTTTCTTAATTGTAAAATGTCTTGAGGGCCCCAGTATGCAGGAAAGTAATTTATAAGTACTTTTAATAAACAAAGCAATAAATAAATATCTGCCCAGAAGGCCACAAAACGAGACACACATCCACCCCGCTGTTACATGACAGGAAAGACTTGTTTCCCCAAGTAAATGGAGCAGAACTAGCAGTCCTTGCATCTTTTGTCAAGTATACAATTGCATATGTTCCATGCAATATTGGCTATTCATTTTTGGCTTCCCTTTTGTGCAATAATAGGGCAGGGGAGTGGTTTCTGTGTGTCTAAAAGTTGCAAATTTAGACAGCCACTTACCTGGATTGTATCGGAAAATGCTACCAGGAAGCTCATACATTGTTAAATGCACAATCTGCTTAATTAGAGTGAAGAACATTTTCATTCCCATTTAAGAGAAACCATCCTATATCTGTACAAGAATGGATGAATGAAAGCACTTGTTTTGTGGGCTAATCCACAGCTTAGTGATGTATATGCAGAAGGCTAACATGAATGGGGCAGAATTAAGCAAGCCGACCCAATTCACATTTCCCAGCCTTGTATGCAGTTTGGAACATAGTTATCACTGACTGAAGGGTGCACATCTTTGCCTTTAGCAGTTCAGTTGGAAATAAATTCTCAGCTTAGAAATAAGACGAACAGGTATTATATATTATGATGTTTTAGTTTCATGTTTGTTCAAATATTTGCCTTTGAGCTATGGTGTATAATGAATAACAAAGATTAATGTTTAAACATCTAAATTTCATACAAAGATGCATATATTTGGTGAGCTGCATTGAAAAGCAGAGGGGAATGGTAAATGAAAAATAGAAACTTTCATGCATTTTAAACATAAATTTATCTTCTTGGTAGTTGTGAAGTCTTGGCTCTGCCTTTTCCTCTCCTCTACTTCAGTTTCCCCTGTTTATAGGTTTCTCCAATAGTGTAGATACCCTCCTTTGTATTAGTTTTTGTGTGGAGCATAACACCCCCCAGATGACAGCCTTTAGCTGGCCTTCTCCCTTTTTCCACAGTCTAGAGTCTTGGGGTATTGTCTGGTAATCCTAGGCCTAGCAATCCAAAAACAGGCATTCTTAGCAACTGCATTTAGCAGTATTTTTATACCATCAGTCCAAAGGACAACAGAAGCTTATGACCAGCTTATGCTTCACAAAAAAGAAGATTGAGACAGTTTATAACCATCGCTTTGCACCAGAGGCAGAAGACTCCAGAGAGATGAGTGCAGTCAGCAAATGCTCCTTTTGTGATGTATTGTTGTAAGTTACCTTATGATAGTCCCGGGTGGAGTTAATCCTTTATTTATCTTGTTTGCAGTAAACTCATTTTGGTTATCTTTTCACCTTGCCTAAAGTGCCTCTGTCTGCTAAGGGTCATAATCTTAACAGAAGGTATACAGATTTTATTTATCGTGTCATCAGCAACCAGACATTTGTATTACATTTTTAACAAAAACGAACAAACAGACAGACAAAACACAGAATTTGCAAGCTTGGTAGTTGATTAAATGTCCTTTGACCAGTATCTGGCCACTTGGAGTGCCTCTGGTGTTGCTGCAAGGAGGTCCTCCATTGTGCATGTAGCAGGGCTCAGGTTGCATTGCAGCAGGTGGTCAGTGGTTTGCTCTTCTCCACACTCGCATGTCGTGGATTCCACTTTGTAGCCCCATTTCTTAAGATTGGCTCTGCATCTCGTGGTACCAGAGTGCAGTCTGTTCAACACCTTCAAAGTCGCCCAGTTTTCTGTGTGCCCAGAGGGGAGTCTCTCATTTGAGGTTCTGGGTTTGAGCCTGCCACTTTTGGACTCTCGCTTGCTGGGGTGCTCCAGCGAGTGTCTCTGTAGATCTTAGAAAACTATTTCTTGATTTAAGTCATTGATGTGCTGGCTGATACCCAAACAAGGGATGGGCTGGAAATGTCACTGCCTTGGTCCTTTCACTATTGGCTGCTACTTCCCGGCGGATGTCAGGTGATGCGATACCAGCTAGACAATGTAATTTCTCCAGTGGTGTAGGGCGCAGACACTCCGTGATAATGCAGCATGTCTCATTAAGAGCCACATCCACAGTTTTAGCGTGGTGATATGTGTTCCACACCAGGCATGCATACTCAGCAGGAGAGTAGCATAGTGCATGGGCAGATGTCTTCACTGTGTCTGGTTGTTATCCCCAGGTTGTGCCAGTCAGCTTTCGTATGATATTGTTTCTAGTACCCACTTTTTGCTTGATGTTCAGGCAGTGCTTCTTGTAGGTCAGAGCACGGTCCAGAGTGACTCCCAGTTATTTGGGTGGAATAGGCAGTAAGAGCACCTAGAGCTTTGGAGAGCTTCTGTTCAACCATCTCGAAGCTCTCTGCTTGAGCAGTAATGCCACAATCTTCAGCATAGATGAAGCTCTCTGTCCCTTCTGGCAGTGGCTGGTCATTTTTGTAGATGTTGAACATGGATGGGGCAAACACACTTCCCTGAGGCAGGCCATTCTTCTGTTTCCGCCATCTGCTTCTCTGGCCCTGCAACTCAACAAAGAAGCTCCTGTTTTGTAGCAGGTTTCCTATGAGGCGGGTGAGACGGTAGTCCTTTGTGATAAATGAGGAGGCAGTGGTTTACGGTATCATAAGCCGCTGGCAGATCTATGAAGACAGCTTCTGTGATCTGCTGCCTTTCAAAGCCATCTTCTATGTGCTGAGTCAGGTTCAGCACTTGTGATGTGCAGCTTTTGCCTTTCCTGAAGCCAGCTTGCTGTGGAATCAGACATGGATATATTTTTTCCATAATTCTATGCAAAATAAGTCTCTCCAGAACTTTGTAGAGGTGGCACAACAGGGAGATTGATCTATAGCTTTTTGGATCATTACGGTCTTTGCTTGGCTTCAAGATGGCAATGACTTTTGCTTTCCTCCAGATTTTGGGGATCTGACAGGATGCCGTGCAGTTGTTCTTCAGCTCCAGCAGCCAGCGCCTTGCTTTTGGGCCAAAGTTCTTGATTTGTTCCATCCATAGATCATCCAGACCAGCTGCTTTGCCATTTTTACATTTATTGAGAGCCATGTCCAATTCAGTAGGTGTAATGGGTTCATGGAGGTTTTTGTTCTCAATCTCTGATTGTCTGGCTATTGGTTTCTTTCCTACTTTGGTAGCAAGGTTGGGTTTCCCATTCTTTGAGAGTTGGTGTGCTATCTGATCTGCCTTTATGTTGTCATGGGTATTAGTTTGTGAGGGGTCATTGCTCAACCGTCTTAGCAGCCTCCACACCTTCTGGCTCTTCCTGCCCATGTCGACTTCTGTTATCAGCTTGATCCACTGTTCTTTCTTGGCTTCAGAGATGGAGGACACAATGCTCTGCGCAACCTGAAGAGTTTGCTCACTAAATGGAGGCCCATGAGCAGGTTTTCACTATTTCAATAAAGTGCTGATATTTCTCAGTGATTGGCGCGACCGATGTGATCATGTCATCTAACATGTCTGAGAATTTAGTCCAATCTGCCTTTTTGAAGTTGAATCTTTGTTTAAATCGAACTTCCTGGGGCCTTATAGTTGGAAACAGTTGGCATACTATTGTTCGGTGCTGTGTGTTTGGGATTGGTGGTCCCACTGATTTAGTACATTGCTGTACAATGCTGTCGCTCACAAATAAGAGGTCTTGGTTATAACCTCGGTGCCATCTCCCGCTGTTGTAGGATGGTGGGAGCTTACAAGCATGAATGAGTGATAGTTTGTGCAGTTCAGACCAGGAGAGGACAGTCTCTCCATTTCTGTCCTCTTCAGCATAGCCCCATACATGGCTATGGCTGTTAAAGTCACCAATTACTACTGCCCTTTGGTGCCTATCATAGTTCTCAGGGGAGGAGAAACAGAACTCTTCATTTGGGGGTTTGTACACAGAAGTGATGGTGATGTTATTAAGCTGTACTGCTATAACCTCGATATTGTTTTCTTCAGTGTTGTGGACACTGCTGACTTGAAGGCCTGGTTTTACAAAGACAGCTCTTCCATACTGCGCATGTGGTCTTTCCACTATTAAAACCATTCCTGGAACTTTTGGTCATTTCTGTCATTCATCCCTGTGTGTTTCTTGGACACACAGCACATCACATTTCTTATCTTGGCACAGTTCATAGAGCAGGTGTTCTTTGGCAGCTGACATGCCTTCAATGTTGATTGAGATTATTGTCATGGTTGGTCCTGAAAAGGTTCGTTGGTTGTTTTGCTTGCTTGCTTGCTTGCATGTTGCAAGTCACTTCTGGTCACTTCTGGAGTGAGAGAATCAGCCGTCTACGAAGACGTTGCCCAGGGGACACCAGGATGTCTTGCAATCCTGCAAGGAGGCTTCTCTCATGTCTCCCAGATAATACCCAAGTAAAGCCAGACACTATATTTTTCCCATAGGCTTAGGCGTGCCATCACAGTAGTTAGTTACTTACCTCTTCTTTGTTTTGGTTAGTAAACATGGAGAGGAGCTTCTGGGAATATAGTTAAGATTTAAACATCCAGTTTTTCAGGGAACTGGGTTCAAAGCCATACTCTCACCCAGAAAGTTGAGTGATAGGTTCACTTTAGGCTGTCAATAAATTATAAATGACTTGAAGGCACACAACATCAATGGCAAAACCAGATCTTCATATTGGACCAAAAAATAGATTGAGGTGACCCACTGCAGCAAAAACAATGGCACAATTGCAACCTATACAAATACTTTTTTGGGAATCCTTTGGATAACATGATGACTGGGAGTTGCACTCTGGACAAAGTAACTTTTTCTGAGACCTATGTGTGATGTGATTAAAACAGCTCTTTGCAGTTAAACTTTGCAGCACAATTTTGAACCAACAGCAGCTTCCTGATAATTTTTGAAGGCAGCCAACGAGACACTAGTCTGAGCATAGTTCATCTTAAATTGGGTTATGGATCCAGCCCTTGTTGCCTGATCATAAGAATTACAGAACCAACCAATTAAATGCTTGTGAATAAAAGCCAATTTAGTGTCAGATACCGAGCACCAAGGTTTCCATCTCTCTAGGGAACCAATGAGGCCAGAGGCAAATAGCACAGGCAAAGGTCAAATTCCAAAAGCAGCAATGGAAGGTCCAAAAGATCAGAGGCAGGAAGTGTAACCTAAAGCAAGGCAGGAGGCCAACATTTGTGAATAGCAGCTGCTGATCAGAAAAGGCCAAAAGGAATCAAGACTATGGAAAACTGGAACAGGAGCTTAAACCAGAAACACCAGTTGTTCATAATTTAAAGGTTTCACTCCAGGGGTAGGCAACTGTGGTGCTAGGGGGCAATTTTCTTTTGTAGGATTGTCTGAAGGGCTCACACAATGCCAACACAGTGAAAGAAAGAAAGAAAGAAAGAAAGAAAGAAAGAAAGAAAGAAAGAAAGAAAGACAGACAGACAGACAGACAGAAAGAGCGAGCCTGGAATGACAAGACAGTCTACATCTGGTTTTGAAAAATATGTCTTTTTTAATCAGTGCAGCTGACTTCAAAGGCGAATCATGACTTCTGACCCCCTTTCACACTACAGAGTTATAGCATTATTATTCCAATTTAACTGCCATGGTTCAATTCTTCAAAGTCCTTGAACTGGCAGTTTGGGGAACAACATTTAGAATTTTTAGCTGGAGAGGTCAGATTCCTCAAAATACAACAAATCCCAGGATTTTGGAAGATGCAATCATGGCAGTTAAAGTAGAAACCTATTGCTATAAGTGTGTATTGTGAAAGGACCCCTGAAAGCTTCCAGGAGAAGGAATGTACCTTAGGAAAGAGCAAGAAAAAGACTGCCTAGAAAATTTTGGAGCTCTCAAGGGCTACAGAAAAGCCTTATGGAGTATACTTTGCCCCGTGCTACTCTCCAGTCATGCCTTGCCTCGAAGAAGCTACATACGTCTTAAAGGGTCAACTGACTGAATCTGTTGAGGGAACCCTATGTTGAAGCCTAAGTGGTGTATGTAAGAAAATGCTATGAGTATTCGATTTCAGTCCATTTAAGAATTTATCAAAATGTACAGGCTCCTTTACAGTCAGCGTGGCATGAATACGGTATGTTTTTTTTAAACGTAAGATGTGGGAACAACCAACCACTGACAGATCCATCCTTCCAGAACTCTTGCTGCTTCACTCAGAAAAGTATGTATTTGAAAACATCCTAGATTTAAAGATTTTTGTCTTTCCTTTCTTTCCCAAGAGGCTGTTTAACAACTTCATAGCAGAGGAGGACATGGCCCTTCTAGTACTGGAAATAGTATTACTTTTTGAATTTACTCAGTTCAAATTGGGAAGGGTTTCTGTTGAGTGTTTTAAAAATGGAGCAACGTTTGCAAGTTTTGTCACATTCAGGATGGAAAGGATATGTAGGCTGGTCTTCTGATAGTGACATAGGCCAATATGATGTTGGCATATGTCGTTTTCAGTCATTGTGGAATTCACTGCCTCAAACAACAACCGCCAACATCTCTTCAAAGTCTACCTGTCACTTACTGTCCCTCCCAACCTATAGTAGTAGTAGTGCTTTATTTATATACCACCCTATCTCCCCGAGGGAGATAGAGGCCCAGGAGGCCTTTCAAGATCTTAGGGGATCATAGAATTAGAAGTAATGGCTAAGCTCCTGTGATTCAAGAATACATTGCTGTGTGTCAGGCTAAAGGGACTTAGCTGCTAACGACTCACCATCAGATACTATTAAGCCAGATTGGGGGAGGCAGGAAGAGATGGATGGATTGCAGGAAGGTGAGATGGGAGAACTGGCACAGTTCCATCTGGACAGAACTTTATACCCCAGCTTATAATGAAAGATCATAGTTACATATTTAAAAAACTTTTCCTGTGACAAATCATGGTCCTGCTATAAGATCGTAAAACAATGTAGTATGTTCTGCAAAGGGTTGTGACAGAACATGGGCAAAACCCAGCTGCTGGGAGATTTGGCTTGAGATATGTCCTCCCAATGTTATGCTAGGTGCAGTGTACTTTTTCCTGTCCCATGACAGCATCACAAACCTTAGATTCATGCTTCATGCTTCCAGTTTCAAAGACATAATTCTGGTTCTCATTCTTTCTGTTCTGAAATCAGATGGCTGAATAGCTTCACTCTTTGGCCGGAGAAAGAATTAAGTTGTAAAAGGAAAGGCAGTTCTTCAGCAAGGCCTCTCAAAATTGATTCTTTTTCATCATCTCCTTAGGGCCCCAGAGGGCAGACCTTTCCATAGAAATGGATTGGTCTCCTGAGACCAATCTCTGTGGAAGCAGGAGGGACAGAACCGTAATGACTGCCCGGCTGTGCTTTCATTTCTCTATCACTTCTAACAGCTTCATAGTTCTTCTTCCAGGAAGGGGGGAAAAACAGGGGAGTGTAATAAATGTGTCATTGATATGACTCGGTTTTGACAGCCCAATTTGGGAGAGATCTTTGGCTAAATTTTACAAGCCACTTACCTCTTTTACGGTGGTGACGAGGAGGTCAGCCGTGTTTTTCTGAGCCATGTGGCATCATTAGTGTTTGTTTTCAGTTTATCAAAAGCTCTTCATCATCAGCCTCCCCTCCGCCTCTCTTTGCACGCCATCACTCTTTTCCTGTTTACTTGTAATGGGTGCGCTTTGTGTTATAGGAAGAAATGGGACCACACTAGGAGAGGAAGTTTCCACAGTGAGGGCAAAGCATGTCAATCTATAATGTGTGCCATTGGAAACAGGTCCTTCCCATTGAAAAAAAAAAAGGATACCATTGAAAAAAGGCATCTCTGCTTGGGGGTGGCCCAAGGCATTTCATTTTTCCAAAACATTTTCCAAAACAACCACCAGATTTCAATAGTTATTAACTTATAGTAGGATCCACTGTATGGATGTGGAGGCAGGTACAAGTTCTTGCCACAATCTCAGGTGCCAACTCTACCAACACATTCACTTGAGAAATATCATTACAAGACCGAATCACATTGCAATCACATAAATATGAGAGGCACTTTCATTTGATCATCCTCTTCTGTGATAAATGCCATCCTCCATTGGGCAAGCAGCACATTCCATTGGGCAAGTAGCCCAGGCTCTGCACCAGATGACAAACAAGAGCCTCTGCCAATCAGTCTCTGTTGTATGTATTGTCGAAGGCTTTCATGGCTGGAATCACTGGGTTGTTATAGGTGCATCCTCAGTGGTTGTGCCCTCACAACCTCTGAGGATGCTTGCCATAGATGTGGGTGAAACATCAGGAGAGAATGCTTCTAGAACATGGCCCTATAGCCCAAAAAACCTACAACAACCCAGTCTCTGTTGTATTATGGGAACACTTCTAATTCTGATTGGCTGAACTGCCACGATGTTACAGAATGTTATGTGGCTTGAGAATTCAAACAGTTTACAATTCAGATGTGCATATATGGTTGGCTCCTCCTGCATGCTTCTTATGGGCATGAATAATAAACAAATCGCTTTCTGGTCCTCTGTGTGAGAGACAACCCTTATACAGATCAGTTGATAAAACAGCTGAAAAACGAAGATACAATATTCTCAAATTCTAAAACATTTATTAGTCTAATATAATTCAACCATTAACAGGAGTACAGTGAGAAACAAAGAAGTATAATATGTAAAAAAATACCCACATCTGTTAAGGCACAAATACAAATGCATGCTACTTTACTTCTGCAACCTGGTCTACATTTGTGGGATAGTATTAATATCCAGTATCTTCTAATCCATAAGTAATTGTATTGTTGTTATTATCGTTTCATTTATACCCTGCCTTTCTCCTTTCAAAGGGGCAATGCAAGTTAATACAAGGCGGATAAAAGTATATAAGATTTTTAGAAACAATTAAGCACTTTACAAGTTTAAAAAGTAAACATTAATGCATTGAAATGAAAAGGAGAAGAAGGGACTAGGAATGGATGGAACATGTTCAGTTGAATTACGTTTTACATTTTATTTATTTATTTAGTATACTATAAGTCCCCTGTGGGGATTCAAGGAGAGTTACAACATATTAATGGCATGAATTCAATGCCAACATCACATACATATAATAAAATAAAATCACCAGAACTAAACACTGATATATAAGTATAAATTAAAATTATTAAATCCATTAAGCATAGGTATATACAACATGTAAACACTAAGACAAAGCATTAAAAACATTATAATATAAATATTAAAATCACCTGCTCCAAAAAGTGTATACTGTGGCTATTCTGATTGCCATAGCACCTATTTTCTGATTATTCTTTGTATTATATTACTGGCCAAAAGCCTGGTCACACAACCATGTCTTTGTTTTCTTTCTGAAGGTGAGGAGGGGGGGCTCTTATCTAATCTCACTGGGGAGAGAGTTCCCCATGTGGCCCATATTAAGTTCTTGCATGTTTCCCCTCCAACCCCCCCCCCCCCCCCAATATGTAAGATTGTTTTAAAGGGATAAAAAGTGACTACTTAGACTCACTAGAAAGCACAAAGGCTACCTTTAAAAAGAGATGATGTCTCTTCCTCAAATAGATTGGAAGTGCTAATAAGAACTGCAGCAACTATATGGATTGAAATGAGGCCAGAAATGTACTCCCCCCCCCCCAAAAAAAAACACACACACACACAAAATTCTATCTTTTCCAAGACAACTTTCAGCTCCATTTCAGCATGCACAGTAGTTTCTGCACTTTCCAGCTGTTCAAAGGTGTTAATAAAGTAAAATACATTGTGTGACTTTGTGCTCAAAGAGTTGTGTTTTGGTTGCACTGAATCATCTTGTATGAGAACAGAAATATTTCATAAGCAAATGATAATTTAGGCCTGGGTAACAACGGAAAAATTTGTTTCTAAAATCGATTCGTTTTTTTTTTGGGGGGGGGGGGGGTTGCGTTTCGTTATTTATAATAATTACAAAATTTTCCTTTAAAAAAGTTTGATATTTACGAAATTTCGTTATTATTAACGAATCGATTCATTAAGATGGCGGACCCCCTGCGCATGTGCAAATCACTTCCGAAACTGTGTTTCACCACCAAAGAGAAATGTTTTTTTTCTTTTTTTTTGAATATATTTTTAATTTTTTTTAATAATAAAAGAAATATTTAGCAGAAAAAGAAAATTTACCAAATGCTAGCCAAAAACAGCCACAGGCA
The DNA here is from genome assembly GCF_037176765.1 of Anolis sagrei. Classification (NCBI taxonomy): domain Eukaryota; kingdom Metazoa; phylum Chordata; class Lepidosauria; order Squamata; family Anolidae; genus Anolis; species Anolis sagrei. The sequence continues at coordinate 29,923,361 of NC_090022.1, read as the reverse complement.
CACACACAACAACTGGGTGAAACAGAGCTTTTGTTTCACCAAAGACAAACAGTCAAACAGTCAAACAGTGTAGTGGGGCAAAAACAGCCACAGGCAGGCACACAACAACTGGGTGAAACACACACACACAGCAAGCAATGCCTCCTGCTCTCTCCCACCCTCCTCGCTCTCCCTAGTCCCAAGCAGCAGCCAACAACGCTTTAAAGCCTCCCAACCCGCTCCTCCCGGCTCCTCACCTCAGCCCAGAATGAGAAATGCGGCCACGTGGAGCCGCTTTTAAAGGGCAGCCCGCCCAATCAGAATGAGCCACGGTGCTTGGGAGCACCGGATTGACTCCCAGCGCACCCAGCATCCTCCATCCTTAAATGTCATTTCCGAAACGGGTGGAAGCTCGTAAAAAATGGAGGATGCCGTTTCGCTATTTAAAAACACTTCCGGGTTTGAAAATAAGTTTTTAAATCATTTTGTAATTGTTAAAAATAACGAATAATTAACAAATTACAAAATTAACGAACGAAACCGCCCAGCCCTAATAATTAGACATTGCTGTGCACAGTGTGCAACCATGCACAACCATGCAGTCAATGAACAATGGGCAGCAGTTCACAATATACTGTGCACAATGATGTGCAATGCAATCATGTGCATAATTGCACTTTGATCACCTTCAACTGAATACAAAGCATATAACTGCATTGTAAGAGAATGTATACATCTATAAAACACCAATAGGATGCAAACCTGCAGATTCCAAAATGGACTAGAATCCAACCCACAAATCAGTTAGGTTGCTGGATTCATTTAACTTGCTCCCACAATACAGAATTCCTCCTTCATCTCTCATATAGGCCCCATAAGGAAGTATGTAACAACAACAACAACAACAACAACAACAACTTTATTTTTATACCCCAGTTCCATCTCCCCAACGGGACTCAAGGTGGCTTAGATGGGGCCAAGCCCAACAGTACAGTTAAAACTTGGCTACTAAAAAACAATACACGATTCCCTGGACAGTTTATTGTCTCATAAACACTTCCATGGACAACTGTGGCAAAAAGCATCAAATTATGGAAGTTCAAGTGATGCCTCACACAGTTGGGTCTGGTGTCTTCCATTTCAGTAAGCAGAGATGAATCCGGTATCTGAAATATAAAGATGCTGCCCAAGGTGCAAAATCAAAATAAGTCAATTATTTGGCTACAGTGTTCTCTCACTTATTGCGGATGTTACGTTCCATGACCACCCACAATAAGTAAAATTCCATGAAATAGGGACAAGGAAGAGGAGGGGGGGGAGCCAGGAGCTGGCCCTTACCCTGGGGCTTGTCTCTCTGCGTCGACCCTGACGCAGCCCTCTTTGGCAGTGGCCTCCTCCTGCTCACTGCCTCCCCTGCTTGCCGCTCCTTCCTCAGAGAGGGTCACCCAAGGCTCCCCCTCCTCATCCTCTTTCTCAGAGGCCCTTGGGTGCCATTGACACCACTGCCAGGCTGGGCTGAGGCCTGGTCTTCCATGCTTAGCACTGAGGTCTCAGCCCAGCCTGGCAGTGGCATCAATTGTGCTCAAGGAGCCTCCAAGGAAAAGGAGGAGGAAGAGGGGAGCCTCAGCACAGCCCTCTTTGGTGGTGGCCTCCTCCTCCTTTTCCTTGGGGGCTCCTTGGGCGCTGTTGACACTGTTGCCAGGCTGGACTGAGGATTGGTCATCTGCACTCGACACCCAAGGGACGAGGAAGCAGGGATGAGGAAGAGGAGGGGGAAGAGTGCTAGACCCCCTTTGACGGTAGCCTTCTCCTCACTGCCTCCGCTGCTCCCGGAGACAAGCCCCAGGGTAAAGTCCTTAAGAAATCCAAGTCATTCTTTTGGTGGCCAAGAAAGGTGGGGTTTGTTCCCCCCCCCCCCAGTTTTATTACTTTAAAAAACCTTCCTTGCACTTACATAGATGACGAGAGGAAAAACCCGCAAAACAGTGAGTCCGCAATAAGCAAACTGCGAAGTAGTGGAGGAACACTGTATTTTTTTCAGTTTGCTTGGAAGTTCTAGCAGAAGAGCTCGATTATCATGTGCCCTTGACCAAAGAATGATACACTTGTTCTATCTAGGATGGTTGTCCTCTTCCATTAAGCACTTTTAAACTTGGAGCAGATTCATCTCCCCACTAACACAAGTAGCAACAACAATAAGTCGTCCAAGTACAAACCAATTTACCGGTAGGTAATAGAGAATCAAGGAGGCCACGTGATATTGATGGTTGAAAAGCCTGCAGAATTGGATAGGATTTTGCTAATTTAGATAAGAATCTGGCATACTTTATCAGCTAAATAATGTACAAAGGCCCAAAGGAGACATCATTGCCCATCATAAAATGACAGCTTCTCTCTCTCTCCCTCTCCCTCTCCCTCCCCCCCCCCCCTCTCGTTTTCTCATTTAAATTTAATCTGCTGGCCTTCCTTTCATTGCTGATTTTTAACCTTCCCATCCTGGAACTCTGAAGTCGACTCAGAGCAAGTTATCTTCTCACATAATTACTGGCCCTACAGAGTCAACTCAACAGCCCAGGATTAGCTACTATGGCTAGCCAATTGTGCCACTTACTTAACAAGCTTTCGCTGTGGATAATGGAATTGCAAAATGGGAAATCACATTGTAATTAAAGCATTTGGGTTTCTTTTTTTCTCAAAAAAAATCTCCATCACAATTCCTTTTCTCCTCCCATTAGCACATTCAAGCGTCAGCACTTGCAGAGCCATCCGGGTCAAGGGGGTCTTGAGGAACTGCAGATTGCTTTCTTTCCCATTAATTTGAGCAACAGGAGAGGGGGCAAAATCATTTGAATATAATAAAGAAGCACTTAATTCTCCTGACGGCACTTCTGCAAAACCCTGCATGTGCAATTTGCGCCAACACTGATTCTATAATTTATTTTAGTATATTTTCAGAATAGTCCATGAGAAGCATTGTTCAGTTCTAGAGATGACTTAAGACTGTCAGCAAGTGACAGGTTCAGAACTCAAGGTGGTGTCTTAGATTGGTACTAGAGACTACAGCCAAAATCAGAATACCCACCAAAATTAGCAAAAACATATCATTTCCTTTTTCATGTGCACAGAATCTAAACCAACATTCTCCAGTAACCACTTGGACTTTCCATGTTAGAAGAAATCAAATCCACTTGGGAGTTGAGCCTGAATTTTGAAAGAGCTATCTAAGATGAATAACCTATTTTGAGAAAGGGCTCAATATGTTGGATACATCTATTAAAGTTCAGACTAAAGTCCAGAATGGTTATATTACCACCACCAAACTGGCTGCTTTTTATAATTCTCATTGTCTTTGGCCATTGACCATGTGGGATGGTTCTGATTAAATGTGTAGATCAAGAGACCTAGAGGGCTTCATGGTGAAAAAGGCTCATCTAGAGATATTCATGATCTGATATGACGTGGATATCCACATGAGGGACAGCCAATCAATCAATGCAGCTTGACTCCACTATAACATTCATGGCTCAATGCTATGGAATTATGAGAGTTGCAATTTTACAAGGTTTTTCGATTTCTCTGCCAACTGATGCTGGCTCCTCACAAAACTAAAACTCTTATTTGAACCAATTGAGATCAGAAGTTTCAGGGGGGAAAGGATTTTGGAATTCCTGAATTTACATATAAACTGAAACACAACATTTATTGATTTATAAACATTTTGTACACATAGCCTGAAGGAAATTTCATATAATGTTTTCAATAAAACAAAACATAAAACAAAAGCAGTTTACAAAATACGAAGGTCATCCATGTGGACAATTTCATATTTTGGAGTATTTCAAATTTCCTAATAGGGGATTGTTGAGGCTCAGTCCCCCAAAATCTCTAGTATCTATTTTCAATTAAATACTAGAAATAAGGAGATGATAACCAATAGCTGAATCTGCAAAAAAACACTATTGGGTAGTTACAATTGCAAAAGTGGAACACCACACCAGACTGATCTGCATCATGGGTTTTATAGTGAACCAGAGTCAGATAAAAGTAATAATGCACACACACACACAAAACCTTTCCTCCTGTCCTCACTTCACTTTTTCCCTTGTTGGAATCTGGGGAGGGGTGAGCTTCTGTCTGTCAGCTCCAGCTTCCCATGCAAGGACATGGGAGAAGCCTCTCACAGAATAATAACATCCGGGTGTCCCTTGGACAAGGTCCTTGAAGATGGCCAGAACGACTTGCAGTTTCTCAAGTCACTCTTGACACACACACACACACACACACAAAAGGACACTCTGATCTCTTTCTTCACCTCTTACAGATATTACCTGGCAACTCTCTCTCTCTTCCCAATTCCTTCACTCCTTTTCACTCCCTCTTCAACTCATTCTCAAAACTTTCTTCGAAATTCACACTTTTAAAATCTCAATCTCTTCAAGATGCTCAATCTGAATATAAATATCCCTGATATATATCCTGAAACGGGGAAGGAAAGCACATCCACCATTTGTTTTTTGCTGAAAATAAATGCCTCCAGAAATGAACATTCTCCTCTAAAACAATGCACATTGCCTTCATTTATGTCCAGGAGAGGCTTTTTTTCTGTAGGATCTTTCTTTCTGTTTTAGAGGGGGAAACTTATTTTTGCCATGAATGTTGTCCACAGAGGATTTTGGAGTACTTCAGATTTCAAAATTCCAGGTTCTTTACTTGTACTAGAAAAATTCAGTTTTCTTATAACCACAATATTTCCGGAAAGAAGACATGGCTGTCATCAGCAAGTGAGTTCCGGTTGCTTTTCTTGGCTCATTCACACTGCTAACTAGATCCTATTAGCCACCTGCTACTAGGAAGGTGAAAAATTCTTGAGGCCGATCTCAGAATGCATTGTGAACATTTGGCTAACTCTTCACAAGTTCTTGTGTCTGACTTGAGATGAAGATAAAAGCAGAGGAAACTGGGAACAGCTAATGAATCCAGTGAAAAAAGAAAGTGAAGTACAGACAGATAGACATATGGAGAAAAGCGGGACACATAAAAGATTTTATTCCTCTGAATAGCCCATCTTAAGAAATAAAATCTTCTTTTGCGCATCTGAAGACTCCATTTCTCTCTTTATCTTTAAAACATGAAACCAAGATACCATTTTTGCCAGTTTGCATTTATTTGTCTTTATGCTAATTTTGCCATTTTATAACATAGCTTGTGTAGATGCACATGCAAAATTCTTTATTTTTTTCATTTCTGAAGTTAAACACACACCCGCACAGTAAACAGAGAGACCCACTTGTCACAAAGGTACAATTTACCCAGTGCTGCTACTTAAATAGTCAGTTAATGACAATTGTCATTAGTATTTTGCAATACTGCACATTTTATCTCTACTCATCATGGTTTTCCTGTCTCGGCCCAAAGTGCCTCTTAACTTGGTGTAGAATGGTCTCAGAAGTTTTGCAGCTTGTTTTGAGGAAAAGTCAAACTTTTCCCATTTATTATATGAGGACAAATCAAGTCAGGGTTAACTGTCTTATTCGGTACTATAGTACTGAGTTTTAGAGGACTTTAAGGCATTTGGAAAATTGGTTATCGCCCCAGCTTCCAGCTAGTTCCCATCTCACCGAGGAAACATCTGCTGCATTGAGAGACAAGGGACTACATTGCCAATGTTTCTTTTGCACACGTTAATGAATAAGATAGACACACATGAGAGAAAGTTGTGTCATTTGGAAGGCAACACTTAACAGGCTGGGTTTACAGTTGCAGGCTGGTTTTCAGATGTCTGCAGATTTCTTGTGTTGTGGGAATCAAAAGCCTCATTAGCAAAGTAAATGTTTTAGAAGCTCTGTTGCTGCCTGCATGTTAAAAATGCTACACACACACTCCGGCATCTGTAATTTGTTGCTTCTAAGCCAGCAAGCCGTGATTCCAATAAATGTAGATTGCATCTAGGGACTTTATTGCATCAAAAAGGAAAACCAACATCGAAGCAGAATCATCACAATTCGTGACAAGATGTTGCACACATCCTATTGTCAGTCTGCCTCCTCCCCATGATAAACCCATTGCCCAGTATTGACAGCAAAACCCATCAATAGCCACAGATAGCACCATGTTCCCACCACTTACCTGGTGTATTGAGCCCATTCTGCTTCTGTGCTGGCATGGAAATGACATCAGGGTAAATTTGGTACTCTTTGAAGTAAGTGAAGTAGCACATGTCATCCAAGATCCTATATGACAGTGGTTCTCAACCTGTGGGTCCCCAGATATTTTGGCCTTCAACTTCCAGAAATCCTAACAGCTGGTAAATTGGCTGGGATTACTGTGAGTTGTAGGTCAAAACACCAGGGGATCCACAGGTTGAGAATCACTTCTATGTGACTAAGATGGAACCTAGCTTTATACTCATAGAGTTAAACAGCAGTTGAGAAATGCCACATTGTTATTGAATCACAATTTAGTTTATTATCATTTATAACTTACTAAAATATTTATATCTTTTTCTGTATCAAGAAACCTCAGGGAGGCTATTCTAGTATTTAAACAGGTTAAAATAGCGAGACAGTTCAAATAAGCTATAACATATTAAATAATATAATGAGTTCAAAACAGTTTTTAAAAAAGAGTTTAAAGCTACAGATAATTGTTTTTAGGTTGCATTAGTGCAGCCCAAAGACCTTGGTGAACAGCCAAGATTTAACTCAGAATCCTATTCCCTAAAGAACTTTGGTGCATTAATATCTGAGGGACACTTGGAAATAAATGTCAACAATCAATACCTGAAATGTTTGCAAAGGACTCATATAATAGAATCATAGCATTGGAAGGGACCCCTCAGGTCACGCAGTCCAAAATCCAGTTCAGTGCAGGAAATCCAGCTAAAATGTTAAATCTAGGGCTGGGCGGTTTCGTTTGTTAATTTCGTAATTCGTTATTAATTCGTTATTTTTTTTATAACGAAGCGATATTGAACCATTCAGGAGCAACTAAAAAACGAAACGAATTTTTCCAATTTGTTTCGTAATTGTTTCGAAATTGTTTCGTAATTGTTTCGAAATTGTTTCGTTATTATTTCGTTATTATTTCCGTATGTCTGGTGCAAGTTTTATAGTCGTTGTTTGTTTTATCAGTGATAAAAAAAATTATCACACCAACAGTCAACAACAGAGGGAGAGGGAAGCTTCAGAAGTTCCCCCTGTCCCATTTGGAGGGTTTTTTAGCGTATTGCGCAATCGCGTCCGCCATTAATAAATCGATTCGTTATTGTTTCATAATTTCCGAAATTTTGTAAATATCGAACTTTTTAAAAGAAAAAATTCGGAATTCTTTTAAATAATGAAACGCAAAAACCCCCTAAAAACGAATCGAGTTTAGAAACAATTTTTTCCGTGGTTGGACAGCCCTAGTTAAATCCCAAAATTTAGTCCTCCATATACTTTAGAATTCAGTTCTCAGAAGACTCAGACAGTTTAACCCTCAATCAGGAATTCTAGGAGCTGATGTTCAACACACCTGAGCCAAAGCATCCCCTACAGATAGCTGTCTGGTCTCTTTTTGAAGACATCAATAGAAAGGGATCCCACCACAGTCCCTTCTAGACTACTCTATATCCTATGATCTGATCCTAGATTATCTGCTTTGAACTGGATTATCTGGCAGTGTAGACTCATATAATCCAGTTCAAAGTAGATAATCTGGGATCAGATCCTGGGATATATGGTAATGTAGAAAGGACTGACATTTATTTTTCCAACATTCAGATAGGAATGAAAGTGTCAGTTGACACATGAACATTATGCTGCAGTAGGAGTTGCAGATGTCCATTTAGAAGAGGCATTCAAAAGCAGTGGCATCTTAGGCCCCTTCTACACTGCCATATAAAATCTAGATTATCTGTTTGAACTGGATTATATGGCAGTGTAGACTCATATAATCTAGTTCAAAGCAGATAATGTGGATTATCTGATTTGATAATCTGGATTATATGGCAGTGTAGAAGGGGCCTTACAAGAGGAATTTTAAACTAATTTTGTTAACATAACACATGTAATCTAAGAGGTTTTATGCAACTCTTTTTGCTGCACATACTCAGAAAACCACAAACTGAATTTTCTTTATAAAAAATCTAAAATATTTCAATCGTTTGGTTCAATTATTTGAATAAATGTTGCAAAACGTATGTGAATGTGCACAGATGGGCATCTGCAAATTCACCTTCTGGAGCTTCTGCAAATGTATCTCCCTTTGGAGAGCTGCCTGAGAGTTCCCCTTCATGCGTGACATCTCGATGCACCTGGAATGGCTGGTTTCATATGTTTTATGTTTAGGAAAGGCTGCTATAGAAAATCCTGCAAGTTCTGCCATCCAGCGCTGAAACCACAAAGGGCCACTCTGTTGCAAAGTGTGATCGATCTGGATGATCCAGCTATGACTCCACTCAGGGACTGTTTGCATATAATCCTTGCCCAAATACACATTTTGGTAATCAGCTGTGTATTTCAACACACTCAAAGCCTTAAGTGCTATTAATTATATCATCCACTCAGCCATCCGTAAGAACCATTAATTATGAAGTAGAAGCGGCAACAGCAGCCAATTCTCTTCTAGGCTATTATTTCATTGCAATGAGAAAGGAAGGCCTTATAACTCTAGAAGAAATGTGTTTTCCAAAGGTCACCTTCTGATATCTCTTAAGAACACACAATACACAAACAAGAGAGAGAGGGATAGCAAGGGTGTCTATGTAAAGCAGCAGAGAGACAAAGCATTTGCTTCCTGTAAGTGTTTTAAAGGCAGGCTTGTTTTTAAATAGTTTGGAAAGTGGGAAAAACCAGCAACAATTCTGCATTACATTTTGAGTTCTGTTTTCTTCCCCTGAATTAGTTTGCTTGGAGTAATAATAAAAGAGGCAAATAGAAAGTAATCTATTTTTCCTCATTTCAACTGAATTCCAGGAGAAGCTAATATTAGCAGAAGGTTTATAGATGCACACACAAGTTGGCTGCTATTTGCAAGTGCTAGCAGAAATCTGAAACTTCTGCACCTAAGGTACTAAAATGAGGAGGTGGGTGGGAGGAAAGGCATTTATGAGTGGGTGGAAAATCCATATCTCAAACAGAAAGTGTAAGCAGGTAAAGGAGAAATGCAATTACTTTACCCAGCTAATAATAATAAATCCCGTTATGCTTATTGGAATCCTATTCCCTAAAGAACTTTGGTGCATTAATATCCGTAGTGCTTGGAGTTATGTCATGTCATCTCTAAGTCAAATCCCATCTTCCCCCTTCAAATGCAGCTCACAGGATGTAGAGTAGAAAAGTATTTAGTTTGCACTGATTTGTTGGCTTTCAAATAGATGTTTAAGACTGGAACTGTTGCATTACATCTGTGACACTCCATATCTGTTGTTAAGTTATTTTTATTTTCTTAAGTGATAAGAAATCTATGAAATAGTAAAGTATTGGGTATGTGGCTTTGTTGGTAAAGGGAGAGGCATAGATCCACAAAAGTATCTGTTTTATTAGCATAAGACATGTCTACATTACATAATTATATCAGTTTCACATCACTTTAACTGCCAAGGCTCCATGCTGTGGAATTTTGGGAACTGTAGTTAGAATATCCTTAGAAGTCTGCGCTATGGAGCTCTAATGCTATAATTTGAAGACTATCCTATATAATTCTAAATCACGCACCAGAGTTGTGTTGAATGAGTGTGTGAGAAGATATTGCCCACAAATAAGAATTCTCTCTTCTCAAATTGAATTTTCCTTCAGCCTTGTAATAGCTTAAAAATTCAATCGAGAATTTAGAGGTAAAGTATAGGCATCCAAAGAAAAGTGGTAAGCAAAAGAAATGCAAATGCAGCCAATAGAAGACGACTAGATATAAATTATTTTCATTGTCTTACTCTTATTGTGTGCCTTCTAGAAATTTCTGACTTCTGGCAACCCTAAGGCGAACCTATCATGGATTTTTCTTGGCATAATTTGTTCAGATAGAGGCTGCCCTTGTCTTCCTTTGAGACTGAGAGGAGACATTATAGCCATGTATAAATATGTGATGGGAAGTCACAGGGAAGAGGGAGCAGTCTTGTTTTCTAGAGACTAGAGCACAGAACAATGGCTTCAAACTACAGGAAAGAGGATTCTACCTGAACACTAGGAAGAACTTTCTAACGGTGAGAGCTGTTCAGCAGTGAAACTCTCTGCCCCAGAATGTAGTGGAGGCTCCTTCTTTGTGGGCTTTTAAACAGAGGCTGGATGGCCATCTGATGGCGATGCTTTGAATGTGATTTCCCTCCTTTTTGGTAGGGGGTTGGACTGGATGGTCCAAGAGGCCCCTTCAAACTCTATGATTCTATAACTGAGAAAGTCTGACTTGCCCAGCAGGTTTTAGTGACCGAATGGGGATTTGAACCCTAGTCTCTATAGCAGGATGGAGAATGGTTAATTCTGCCCTGTTTTCCCCAAACAATAACACGCACCCACACACCCTTGACAATCTTCTCTCAGACTAATTCTACCCTCCAGCTCATTCTGGTTTAGGCACTTTCTTCCATAGAAATGGGATAACTATTGAAAATATTCATTGCATCATGCACACATATTTAAAATGTGATTGGGTAAAGTGTATACAGTTGAAAAATATACAAACACACAATTTACTCCATGTATAATTAATGTAATGTGTAAATTATAAAAAAGGCTGAAATCCTGTTACATAGTTACAAAGGTGTAACTAAGAGTTAAACATTTGTAACTGCTTCGTATTCACGGTCTCTACATTTTTCCTAGTATAGGGGATACATTGTGTCTGTGAAAATCTCCAATCCTCACTTACTGGTCAGTAGCGGCAACGATTGACAGGAATCTGTTTTCTTCTTATCCAGGAGGAAGCTAACTGATATGCTCACCCATCCCTCATTTGAGTTACCTCCATTAGAAAAGGGGATTGCAATCAGGATCCTGTTTCTACCTGTTACAAATGGAGATCATAAGTGGATGAATATTTAGCTAGCTGCTTCTTAACAATTAAACAATTTATTTATTATTTACTATATTTCTATACCGCCCTTCTCAGCCTGAGGGCGACTCAGAGTGGTTTACAAAATGGCACAATTTGATGCCACAATAATATAGAAACAGTTAAAAGCATATAAAGTACATAAAATTCCGTAAACAGTAAAATCAATAAAAGCATAAATCCTCCACATCTCAATACAAACAAACAGGGGAACAGATCCCCATCTATCTCAATGGCTGCAGACTGGTTACTGAGGATTGGGGAGATTGGGCTGTGATTCGTTATGTAGCCACATAACTACCAGGGTTACAGAGCAAGATGAATTCTGTCCAATGGACATATTTTCACATATCAGGAATGCCAACTGAACTGGAGACATGTAGCAAAAATTGAGACTGTGGGCTTCTTTTTCTTTTCTCCTCACATTGGTTCCTGCTTTCTCATAAACATATGCACACAAACAAAATTACACCACAATTACGTGGACTAGTCTCTCGGTTTTGAATATGTTCATTTATAAAACCATTCCGTCTCATTATCATCTTAATCAAGAATTTAAAACTCACAAACATTTGATTTAACATATTGGCATGGCACAACAACACACCTTTTTCTATACATATATTGAAAAACATGCATTTTTATGAGGTGATGCCATGAATATGGAACAGTTACCTAGATTTACTCATCCATTACTCTTTCATATTCATGACTGTGACTTAGTCATGACTGTTAGACTATTGCCACAATCATAACATCCCTTCAAGCTACTTTACTGGGCATCAGCTATATGAGGAGAAGGAGATCCATTCTACTAAAGATCAGAACATAGACAGATGATGTTTCCATCAAGTTGGGGAGTGGGTGGGCTAGGAGAGGTTACTTAATTAAACATATTTAATTTGGGTGGTGCTTATACTTACCAGCAAACTGTGGTTTAAAAGGCTCCAGCGCTTCTCCATTTAGTCTATGAACCCTATAACCATTTGCACAGCAACCAGCCTCAGTGCACATTGAGGCTGCTGCCACTGCATTGCCACAAGAAAACGATTATTTCCCAGACACTTGCTGGTGATAGTTAAGTGTCTTAGCCCTTGATAGACCTTACAAGCCTCTGGGAGAGGGTTGCTTGCTGGTGCCAATGCAGTGGTAAATCTAGCATGATCCAGCTGTCCATGCCTTCAGATCTGTAAGATCATTCTGGAGCTTCTGGGAAGTTCTGGAGTAAATCCTGCATTCTACTTTTACAAAATAATGGATGCATAAAGCATGTATGCTGCAACCCCAACCCATGTTACAATCATGATTATATCATGTGGGTTCACCGCAGCAGCTAAGCTACAAATTCACATTATTTTGGCCATGTAAACCTGAGCTAAGGTCCATGATGTAGAATACTGGAGATTGTATTTTCAACCAACTTGTAAACTAGAAAGTAGGCAGTCTTTACCTGGATCCCTTGGTGAATTTTGAATGATCAAAGAAAGATATGAAAGTCAAGGAGAATGTGCAGATGTCAAAGACAGGGGTTGACAGAGCATCCCCACTTCTTCTTATGGTATCTATAGATAATGCCTGAACATGCTTTGAGTTTTTAGTAGCACTGCTTATGTGATTTTTTCCTCCATTGCAATCAAGATTCCTTCTTGGAGAATGCTAATACGCCATTCACTGATTGCTTAATCTCATAATTTTTGCCTTCTTCATGTAGGGTGCAAAATGTTACTGCATTAAGTAAACATCTGATTTTATATTTAATCATTTTTCAGGCAACAACACTGAAGTATCTTCAATGAATTCTGAAATACAAGAAAATAGAAACAGAATTCCTTTCTTGTTTGTGGCTGAAATGTGATTTAAAGCAAAGAAGATACCAATGTACTCCACTGGGACACTAGATCTTTCCACACTGTGTTTTATTGGCCCTGCCTAAGCATTATTTTAGTTAAGATGTTTGATCATTTCAGTTTCATATAGAATGTCTCATAAACAGTTGCTTGAATTTTTGTGAGCAAATATTTTACAATTATTCCTTTGTCTAACATGAAATAAAGCATTAAAACAACTGCTTCTCCAACATTATGAATAGTATTTTCTGCATTGCATTAATTGATGTCTTATTTTTCATTTGAAAATATTAATTTCACATATTACAAGGAATATAAAGAATGCCTGCAATGGTTAGCAATATCCTGAGCTTGCTGTGTTTCACACAATGCTTCCAATGTTATTTCTCCAAAAACATCTTGATTTGTGTGTGTGTTTGTGTACGTGATAAAAACATGGATGGAGGAAATGAAAATACGGCCCTTCAAATAATCTTCCTCTTTGAGCCAAGACATTAAGGAATATTAACAGTGTGGTGTTATCCTTTATTTGCAATTAATTTCCATTAAGTATCAGTCACATTTAAAAGTGGAGGCATTGCTGTCAGTGTTTTCATGCATCTGCATGAGTTCTGTGGACATCCTCAGATATTTTCAGACCTTTCATATCTGTTGTAAAAATTGGGCAATTGTTGTTGACAAGTTGGCAGGTTAAATACATAACAGAGAATTATATCTACAAGTTACTTTACTTATTGTCTCCCACCAACCTCAAGCATGTAGGGTCACCATGACTTAGAAATTAATTGAAGGCACACAGCAACATATGTCACAAAATTTTGTTGTTGCTCTGTGTCAGTAAAGTAAAGCACTACATAAAGAGAAACCATATAATTATATACAGATTGCATTTTGTTTACAGTGTTTTATCAGTAGACATATGTGTATTGGTCAGAAAAATGGGAAGAGGATACATGGAGAAACTGAGGGAACTAAACATGGAATTACAGCACATGTATAGTACTATGTGTACAAAACAATGGAGAATTCCCTATTCATTGATCCCATTATAAATAGGAGGAGATAAATCTGAATTCCAAAACCTAAGGAGAAAATTAGAAGAAAGGCAGATGACAAGTTTAAGAAGGCCTAGGATTTAGAGAATTTATCATGCACATGCTGCTACCCAAGTACTGCTATTTTCTTGAGAATCAAACTGGAAGAATGTTTGGTACATGTCTACTTTCATTAAAATGGTTAAATAGAGGTGATCGCACAGAGACAGTTGCTTGGAGATCAGATGATTATAAAGCTACCTTTGAATTTTGTGGAAAGGAAAAAGCCACATTTGATATAAAAAATAAGACATGATACTGTATGACATGACAAATGGCATTTTACAACATTGCCTTCAAACTTTGCAAAGCCCCTGGTCCTTTTTCCTTTTCTGTTTTTCTCCTTTTCCATTTCATCTTGAAATTGAAAGTAAACAACAACAACAAAATAACATTTTGAATGCATCTGCAATTTTTTTCAATTAAAAAACATGTGGGAAATACAGCAAAAACAGGGCAGCAGAGATGAGTAGGAACATTTTCGGAAACGGAAAGCATGAAAAGCTCATAGCAAAAGAAGCACATATTGCCCTTTGTTTTGAATATTTACACTGAATATCTCGAGTACAGATAGAAAAAGAGATATTTTTTTGAAGGAAACCTGCTGGTGCACCACAGGAATAGTCAAAGGTTGATGACTTCTACTTCAAATAGAGTTGGAAAGCCAGGAAAGTCTACCTTGCACTGAGTATCTTCTTATTCAATATGGGGAACTGTAGGGCAGAGGGAGTCTTGAACTTTGTCACAGGCAGTCTCTCTAAGAGAAACTACCAGGCAGAGTCTCTTGAACACAGCTAATAAACAAGACAGAGAGACAGTGTAGCCAGAGGCATTCCCTTTTAGCCTGGACTCACAAGATGGCAGATTAAAGGAAATGAAGAGGAGATAAGCCGCGGGGAACAGAAATGCTGTGAAATAAGGGTGTTGCAGTACTGATACCTAGAACTGCTTCATATCACCTGGGACTTATTCTTTTCTTCTTTTTTATATCAGTAATTCTAAAATATGTCAGGCTGGATAAACTAGATTGTACTACAACCTACCTCAGCAGAAATGTGTTCAGACAATAGTTTTCCTTGTCTCCATTTGTACAACACCTCTATGCCATATTTAACTGTTTTTCACTCCTTCTCTTGATATTCATCATAGCACCTCCCAGGTCTTCCATAAGGGCCTCTGATTCTCAAAGGTGTAGCAAACAACAGGGCATCTGGGTTATAAACCTCAGCCTGAATCCTACTGATAATCCTAAATAGGAATTCACCTGAGAGACTCAGGGTTCATCTTCACAGGCATTACAATCTGACTTGGCCCCTGGCTGGCTTCATAATATTTCTTTATTTTATGGGTTAATCTGTTTTATCCCTGTACTAATAAACATTGGGGGATGTTGAAACTCTGGAGCATCTCCATGGCCATAGGGCAGTGTGGAAAGCAGGACTGAGTCCAATTCATACCCGCTTTCACTTGTTTCACTGTCATCGCTGCTTCCATCAAATGAGCCTGTATGGACATCAACAGAGGCACCCACGTGACTAATAATAATAATAAAAATACATGGGTACAACATGGGGAGACATTGGGGAGATCTAGTCACTCCTATTTCATGTGGGCATCTCTGCTGCTGCAATAGCAAGGAGCTCACGTGGAGCTTTGTGGTCAGCTAGAAACAGCAACAGCAGCAAGGATGGTCAAGTGATGGTTCAGCAGGACCAACATGACCTTGGCTTAGCTGGACCATGTGGATTCCAATCTGCTAATGCAGCACCTTTGGGAAGGTATGTATGAAGGCCTCCTGCTGAATGACCCCAGATTTACAAGTAAGTGTAGACACAGTCCACACTGCAGAATTGCAGTGGTTTGCCATGGCTCAATGCTATACAATTCTTGGATTTCTAGTTCTGTGACATAATTATTTGCCACTTTCTATCAGAGTGTTCTGGTGTCACAACAAACTTCAAATCCCTGGATTCCACAAGATGCCATTATGGCAGCTAAAGTGGTGTTTATCTGCTATAATTTTGCAATGTAGCTAGGTAGTAAGACAAGGTGAAACTATCAGTAGGAGTTAGGCCAGACTGTGACTTCATGACATATAATCCAACAGTAGAAATATTGATATAAATAACATACTTATTGAAAAGGGATAGAACTTTTAAAAAAGAACTGGGGAAAAAATAGAAAGGCTGTTCATTCGGGAACAATTAAAGTGCTGTTTGTTTGTCACAACAAACTCAATTTGATGACTTCCCCAAATGCAAGAGATAAGAAAAGAAGAGAAGTCAGTGGGTCTTGGGTGCCTAGTCTATTCAAGAGTAGGAACTATTATGAACCCAATTGTCCTTTTTCCGCTTTGACCATTAATTTGGAAAACAAAAACTATGCATTAACTGATTGGCCTTGTAGGAGAGAGAGAAAGCAGATGTGGGGAGGGTTGATGTGCATCAGACACACTTTTGCAGATTTGCAGGATCTCATAAAAAGACAAGAAGACTCAATTGAGGCCCTGCTCCAGATTCTCCATCCATCACACTGTGCATGCCTTGCAGCTGCTCAGGGTGGTTAAGTGGCTTCCTGCAGAGAAACAGAAGGAGGCACAGGGGAGAGAAAGACCATGTCTCTTAATCAAGGACAATGCCAAGTCATTTAGAATGAATTAGAAAATAACCCCTTTTGCAGCTTCTCCTCTCCCCATCAATAGCACCCTGCTGCAATAAACACAGGCCTGTCATTCTATACATTTGTGCTTTCTTCTGTGTTTCTAGAGCTATCTTCCCTGAACAAGCAAAGCTGAGCCATCGGTTGGAGTGGAAAACACACTGTACATTTTGAGAAGAGAACCTCAGGATTCCTTGTAATATCACACAGAGGACTCATGGGGGAGGGGTGTAGAAAAGATTCATGTCCATATTTCTCTGGTACATTTTGCTTCATCATTCAGCTCTGTCCAATAGCCACATTAATCTGGAATCAACTGATGTTATTAAAATATATTGCTTGCTCACATTATATGATATTTTAAATAATTTTATTTATGCATCTTACTGTGATTGTGTTATTTTGTTATGTTCTTGTATTATTTTGTTTCACTGTTGAGTGTGTTGTGAGCTGCTCCGAGTCCCCTTGGGGAAATGGTGGTGGGGTATAAAGTTTCATTCATTCATATCTACATTAGCATCCCACACCGCCATTTTTAGAAAAATGTCTTTACTTGCAGGAAACCACTGTACAATATCAACAGCAAAATTATCTGCCTGGCATTCTTGCACCAACACCTGCTTCAAAAAGTTACCCTTTTGCACTAAATCCTGCTACATTGGCTGGATGATTCTGAGAGTCGTAGCCTGACAAAACAACTTTTCTAAGCCCTACAGCAAGGTTGGATCCAGTTATGACCTTGGATCACACCTGCAGGGCAACCTTTGCAAACCAAGCTCTGGATTACTTTGCCAGGGCCATGCTTCATAAGATCAGGCTGGCAGAGTCTGTTTCAGTAGTCCTTAGGTGATTGAACATGCTGAGAAAGGTCAAGCTAATCTGTGGCAAAGTCGATGTTGACATTCTTAAACCAGACAGTTCCCTTTTCTTTCTGCCTTTCTCACAAGGGAAAGGAGCGTGTTGGCTTTAATTTTGGTTCTGTTGCCTTCCCCCACCTCTTTTGGTGTAATAACTTTGTTGCTATTACCATATAATTTTGTGATTTTTCAGTTTTACAATAGGCTGCACCACTGAGTGGAGCATGTAAATATTTGATCACTGTCTCTCCTCTAGGATTATCTTATCAAGTGTAAAGATATTGAAATGGAACTCTTGTCATGTCAGTGCCTTGATATTTCTTAGCCTGCGAGTTGATTGACAGAAAATGAACTGCTTGAACTAGCTCTAAAGTGTCTTTTCATTCGATGCTGTAATGCCAAGGGCTATTTGAGGCTTCAGTTGGAGTGGGGGGAAGAAGGGACTTGGACTGGAAAGAAAAACCATGTTGTAGTTAAAAGTAGCTTTTCCATTGCTTCGCTTTTTAAAAAATCTGTATCTTCTAAGCATCTCTTAGCATAAAACAGTACTACTCTTTCTGTACTTTTTCCTGCTTCTGCCATTTTTAGTCAAGCCTTAGAGTCTTTTTTCACTTTCATCCATCAGTATCAAAATATCAGCATAGCAGAACAGACGGAATGTGAAAGTACAGCTTTCTTGACTTTATATAACCTATTTTCCATTATGTCTCTTTCCCAAATTCTTTGCACCCCGCATCTCCCTGTCAGGCAATGAAATGATTGTAAGCCTTGTTCCTGACTGGCTTAGAAACATAAGCCTGGTTGCGTAAAGGAAAATCTGTTTGCTTAATCGTTGCTTCTAGTATTGTTCATACAATATTCCAAATCAGGAGTGCAAAGAATATTTTCTCCATGAAAAAGGGTGTCTCAGTCCATTGCTTTCACACAAAACTGAGTTTTAATGAGTTTAAGCATAATAATAATAATAATAATAATAATAATAATAATAATAATAATACAATCCAATACAACAACCAGCATAGCGATCTTGTTTACTGTGTACTAATCTTGTTGTGTTTCAAATAATGATGATGATGATGATGATGATTTAAAGATTGAACTGCAAAGACTCTGGCACAAGCCACTGAAGGTGGTCCCAGTGGTGATCAGCACACTGGGTGCGGTGCCTAAAGACCTTGGCCTGCACTTAAACACAGTCATCGCTGACAAAATTATCATCTGCCAACTGCAAAAGGCCACCTTACTGGGATCTGCATGCATTATTCGCCGATACATCACACAGTCCTAGACACTTGGGAAGTGTGCGACATGTGATCTAATACAACAACCAGCATAGTGATCTTGTTTCCTGTGTATTAATCTTGTTGTGTTTCAAATAATAATAATAACAATAATAAAGTGCAAAAGACAAAGAGTGAATACCATGAAAATACAATGCAGTGCAGAAGAGAAAACTGGCAAAAGAAGGCTCTCCATGGACACTTCCTGGGAAAAATTGAGAGCAAAATTGATAAAGAAAAAAACATGGGTGTGGCCAGGGGCGGCTCAACCCATTACACAAATTAAGCATTTGCAGTGTTGATTTTGCCCAGGGGCACTCTTGAGGTGCTCTTGGGGGGAAATAGGCCTTGACATATACGAGTTGTAGTTACTGGGATGTATAGTTCACCTACAATCAAAGAGCATTCTGAACTCCACCAAAGATGGAATTGAACCAAACATGGCAGAACACAGAGCTCCCACGATGAACAGAAAATATATATCAGTGATTGGGGGGGGGGGGGCAAAATACTGTTTGCTTACCCTTGAAAATTACCTAGGGCCGCCTCTGGGTGTGGCTCACAAATGGAACTTTGAAAAAGGAGACAGAAGGCCTGATTCTGGCAGCCCAAGAGCAAGCCATTAGAACCAATGCCACCAAAGCCAGAATTGAAAAGTCGACAACAGATCTCAAGTGTAGACTCTGCAAGGAAGCAGATGAAATAATAGATCACATCCTCAGCTGCTGCGAGAAGATCGTGCAGACAGACTACAAGCAGAGGCAGAACACCGCTGCTTAGATGATTCATTGGAAGTTGTGCCACAAATATCATCTGCCTGTGACAAAGAACTGGTGGGATCACAAGCCTGAAAAAGTTATGGGAAATAAACATGTCAAGCTACTCTGGGACTTCCGAATTCAGACAGACTTAGTTTTGGATCACAGTATTCCTGACCTCACGATCGTGTTAAAAAACAAAATATGCATCGTCGATGTTGCAATCACAGGTGACAGAAGGATTGAAGAGAACCATAGAATCATAGAATCATAGAGTTGGAAGAGACCCCTTGGGCCATCCAGTCCAACCCCCTGCCAAGAAGCAGGAAAATTGCATTCAAAGCACTCCCGACAGATGGCCATCCAGCCTCTATTTAAAAGCCTCCAAAGAAGGAGCCTCCATCACACTCCAGGGCAGAGAGTTCCACTGCTGAACAGCTCTCACAGTCAGGAATGTTCAGATGGAATCTCCTTTCTTGTAGTTTGAAGCCATTGTTCCGCGTAACTGGGGAAGCTGACACGATACAGGATTTAAAAATTGAACTGCAAAGACTCTGGCACAAGCCAGTCAAAATGGTCCCACTGGGTGCAGTGCCTAAAGATCTTGGCCTGCACTTAAACACAATTAGCACTGACAAAATTACCATCTGTCAACTGCAAAAGGCCACCCTACTCGAATCTGCATGCATTATTCACTGATACATCACATAGTCCTAGACACTTGGGAAGTGTCTGACGTGTGATCCAATACCAAAGCCACCATAATAATGATAATGATAATAATAATAATAATAATTAATAATGCACAAAAGACAACCAATGGGCACGTCAACTAATGAATTGGATTTTTTTGTCATGTCAGGAGTGACTTGAGAAACTGCAAGTTGCTTCTGGTGTGAGAGGATTGCCCATCTGCAAGGACATTGCCCAGGGGATGCCTGGATGTTTTGATGTTTTATCATCCTGTGGGAGGCTTCTCTCATGTCCCCACATGGGGAGCTGGAGCTGATAGAGGGAGCTCATCCGCACTCTCCCCGGATTCAAACCTGTGACCTGTCGGTCTTCAGTCTTCCCGGCATAGGGGTTTAACCCACTGCACCACTGGGGGCTCCTAATGAATTGGATACTCAGAGACCAAAAGCGGCCCTTGGGTGGACCTTGTATTTGATGGGTTAAACTAATGGTTAAGCTATTTGGCCAGAAATGGAAAAGAAAAGCACAAGATTGTATATTTTGGCAAATGGTAGATTTGTATGAATCAAAAGGGAGTGGATCGATGACAGGTCAGATAGAATAGGATGGAATTAATAATGCAGTTTATGTTACTTACCTTCTCCCCTAAATTTAGGATTAAATTGGAATTAATTTTTCATTGGCAAATTAGTTCAGTTCTCATGAATATCAAAAGTAAGAAAGAGCAGGAAGACAAGAAAGGGGGGGGGGGGTCAGCATAATATATGTTAACTTCTAAAACTTCTTTCTTGGCTCCATCATGGAATCATAAGGTCAAACTTTGTGAATGTATTACTTTTCATCTTCTGTTACCAATAAGGAATCATATCGGAAATATAAGAAGAGGTTGAGATATTGCCACTTATCCTCTATTCAAAAAGCTATTATTTGGGGGGAGGGGGGGTGCAAAAAAGGTTTATTCTCTAAAGTGTATAAAATCTTAATGAATATCAGTTTCAGCAGAACAGACTCAATTAAACAGAGGGGGGGAAAGGAATTAAATGTTATTATATGTGATGATCAATGGAAATAGGGTTGTAATAATTCTGTGAAGTGTGTGCTGGATGTAAATCCAAAGGATGCTTTTGAGCTGTATAAGAAATGATAACCCTGCTAAAATATGAAGAATGTTCCTAGCTATCATAGATCTCAGAGATTTAGCAAGACAAAGTACACTTTGCCCATTTATAGTGGCATTGTAACTCAGTTACAAATTATGGGAAGGAGCCCATTACAGGTAAAATATCATTGGCTCTGTTACAATTAACCATATTAAGATTTTTTTAAAGATGAGGTTCCAAGAGATTATACTATGGTGGTAATATACATGGTGTTTGCAACATCAGTAATGCTAGTGAAAGCATGAAAAGGAGATCACATGTCTATACTTAAGCAATGGAAAAAGATTTAGACCTGAATCCTATTGATAAAACCAACTAGAGCAGATCTATTGAATCATAATTCAACAATTGATTCAGTAAGTTTACTCCACCCAGGACCACGAAAAAAATTCAGCCAATGAACTACCAGATTTAGGGGTAACATCACTGGGTATATAGTTGCCTCAAATTCTGTATCCATATATTCAATCATCCGTGGCTTGAAAATATTTTTTCCAAAAAAGTCCTCCAAAAATAATATAATATATTGTGTGTGTGTGTGTATCTTGTAAGCTGCTCTAAGTCCCCTTTGGGGTGAGAAGGGCAGCATATAAATATCGTAAATAAATAAATAAAATCAAACCTTGATTTTTCCATTATTTATAATGGAACTTAAGCTTCTATGGGTTTTGGTATCCAGGGAAAGTCCTGATGTTCAGAACTCAAGCTTCACTTTGACCAAGCTGAAGTCTTTGCCCTCAAGATGTATCAAGAGTATTTCAAATATTACATTCCTCCTTTCCTGCAACAACAGAAGAAGTCAACTCAGCCACTCCATTGGGAATGGCTGTGGTCATATATTGCAACCTGGTAATGCTCCACCAAATATCCCAAACCTGAAATAAAAATACTGCAAGAACATAATGTCTATTCTAGAATGAGCAATATATTATCTAAAATTCAGTGATCTCCACCTCTCAGTCTTATATTCACTAGTGCTAGGAGTTAGTGCTATACCTAGGCCCATTCAGTGTATCAATATTTGACAGGCTAGAGAGTGTTTCTGCTTGATTCTCCACATTGGATGTAAGCTGCCTAAATGGGAACATCTGCTGTCATGATAAAGTATCAGCAATCACATTATCCACCTCAAAGACATGTTGTGCCAGAATGTTAAATGATAGTGTAGCATAAAGCTCTCATTACCTCTGTAAAACTGGGTGACTTGAATACTAAGTAAGGGTAAAGGTTTTCCCTGACATTATCTTGTCATATCTGGCTCTGGGGGGTGGTGCTCATCTCCATTTCTAAGCCAAAGAGCTGATGTTGTCCATAGACACCTCCAAGATCACGTGGCCAGCATGACTTCTTGAAGCATTGTTATCTTCCTGCAGAATTGGTACCTATTGATCTCACATTTGCATGTTTTCAAACTGCTAGGTTAACAGAAGATGGGCCTAACAATGCACGCTCACCCCACTCCCCAGATTCAAATCATCGACCTTTCAGTTCAGCAGCTCTGCTATTTAACCCGCTGCACCACCAGGGGGCCCTTTGACTTGAATATTAGTAAATTAGCAAAAGCAGATTGGTTGTTACACCAAAAAAGTCTTGGGTGTTAACCAACTCATTGGCCCATAGCCAAACTGACCAGTATTGGGGAGTGGAGAATCCAAGAATATAAGATCCTTAGTTATACCAGCTTCACTTTTCAGGCCATAAATTATCACATCAGCAAAGTACATTCTGAAGCGTACAACACAAGCAGCATCTGAGTGAACTTGGAACTGAGATCTTAATTTCCCCCATACATCTCCATTGAATGCTTTTTCTCAAGATCACTACTACTTAAACTGTGGCTCCTGGCCCCACTTAACTCAATGTTGGGGACCCCAAAGAAATGGCAACAGTAAAAGGCTTCTGATCGCCACCCATCTTTCATCAACAATGTATAGTGTTTACAGCAGACTCAGTTGTACTCCACTAAAAAGGGAAATCAGCCTGTTTAGCAAGCCTTGCAAGTGCAAGTATTATTGTCGAAGGCTTTCATGGCCGGAATCACTCAGTTCTTGTGGGTTTTTTCGGGCTATATGGCCATGTTGTAGAGGCATTTCTCCTGACGTTTCGCCTGCATCTATGGCAAGCTTCCTCAGAGGTGAGGTCTGCTGGAGCTGGGAAAAAAGGGGTTTATATATCTGTGGAATGACCAGGGTGAGACAAAAGGCTTTTGTAAATTGGGCTGGGTGTGAATCTTTCAACTGACCACCTTGATTAGCATACAATGGGCTGACTGTGCCTGGAGCAAACTCTTCTTGAAGGGTGATTATATGTCCCTGCCTGTTTTTCTCCCTGCTGTTTTTGCTGTTGCAATTTTAGAATTTTTTAATACTGGTAGCCAGATTTTGTTCATTTTCATGGTTTCTTCCTTTCTGTTGAAATTGTCCACATGTTTGTGGATTTCAGTGGCTTCTCTGTGTAGTCTGACATGGTGGTTGTGAGAGTGGTCCAGCATTTTTGTGTTCTCAAATAAAATGCTGTGTCCAGGTTGGTTCATCAGGTGCTCTGCTATGGCTGACTTCTCTGGTTGGAGTAGTCTGCAGTGCCTTTCATGATCCTTGATGCGTGTCTGGGCGCTGCGTTTGGTGGTCCCTATGTAGACTTGTCCACAGCTGCATGGTATACGGTAGACTCCTGCAGAGGTGAGAGGATCCCTCTTGTCCTTTGCTGAACGTAGCATTTGTTGGATTTTCTTGGTGGGTTTGTAGATTGTTTGTATGTTGTGTTTCCTCATCAGCTTCCCTATGCGGTCAGTGGTTCCCTTGATGTATGGCAGGAACACTTTTCCTCTGGGTGGATCTTCATCTTGGCTCTCATGGCTTGTTCTTGGTCTTGCAGCTCTTCTGATGTCTGAGGTGGAATATCCATTGGCCTGGAGAGCCCAGTTGAGGTGGTTCAGTTCATCTTGGAGGAGGTGGGGTTCACAGATTCTTTTTGCACGGTCTGCCAAGGCTTTGATGGTGCTTCTTTTTTGACTTGGGTGATGGTTGGAGTTTTTATGTAGATATCTATCTGTGTGTGTGGGTTTTCTGTAAACGGTGTGACCCAATTGTTGATCTGGTTTGCGGATGACTAGGACATCTAGAAAAGGCAGTCTTCCTTCTTTTTCTTTTTCCATAGTGAACTGGATGTTTGGGTGGATGCTGTTAAGATGTTCCAGGAACCTATTGAGTTCTTCTTCTCCATGGCTCCAAATGGTGAAGGTGTCATCCACATATCTGAACCATATAGTGGGCTTTTTGGTTGCTGTTTCAAGAGCTTGTTTTTCAAATTGTTCCATGTAGAAGTTAGCTATGACTGGGCTGAGAGGGCTCCCCATAGCTACTCCATCTTCCTGTTCGTAGAATTCATTGTTCATGGCTATATAGCCCGAAAAAACCAACAAGAACTGAGCAAGTATTATCAGTAAATTTTTGGTTTTCATACCTTTTTATATACCTATATACCTGGGATCACGTAAACATTTCTCAGATGAAAACAAGCTGTGAGTGGGGAAAAAATTAAGAAGCCCTGCTCTAGATGAACTTGAATGTCCCTGTCTATGAATATCTTTGCAACAGATCTCAACCTCATTGAACATGGATATAGAATCCTCTTGTGCCTGTCTTGAACCCTGTCCAGCCTGCTCTAAACCAGAAAATCACTTGAGAATCTCTGCTGTAATATGGGCCCACCACTCCCCTGGTCTCACCACCCTGCTTGATCTGTCTGGAGGAGGAGTCCTAGCCTTCTCCAAGACAAGATCTCTCTCTCTCTCTTCTCTCTCTCTCTCTGTATGCATGTGCATGTGCAAAGGAAAGTTCCATTGTGATCAAGATCTCTTTTGGGGGACTGGATGAGAAATCTGCAGAGTCCATCTTGTGTTTCCAGGCCTCTGGTGGGCTATCCATAGCACACATACCCATGCACACAAACATTAAGTTGTTTCTACTTTATAGCCAGAACATGTGCTATAGAACATACTTTGGCCACAAAGATTTCTAAATAATGTAAAAGCTTGGAAATTATACTTTTTGGACTATCAAATCAGCATCATCAAGGGACAGATTCTGAAAGCTGTAGTCCAATAAAGTAGCTTTACCAAGGTTTGTTTTAAAAATACTTAAGTATTTTTCAAGGACCCTTTCAGTGCAATAACATTTGGAAAATGATCAAGGGGAAATTTCTCCCTCTCGGGATAGGAAGTTATGTTTCATTGTGTGTGTTACCTGCTGCTAGATTTTATCCAGCTCACTGCTGTTTTTAACCTTTTTTTTCAATATCAACAATGATTGTGCAGAAGCAAGCTAATTCAACGCAAAAAAGGCTATTATCTCAGTGACAGACTAGGGGATCTACATCGGTGACTCCCATTAGTGGTAACAGACGCCTCCTGCCCCTCCCTCACAATCGGATCCCAAGAGTCTCTGCAGAGAATACATTACTCTAACATTGCACTTACAGCAAAGGTCAAAATGCTGGAGGGTTTCCCCTCTTGTTCTTCTATTCTTCCAAACATGTTCCGTATATTCAATTAAAAATAAAGTGGCATTTTCATCAGCAATAATGATCTTTGCAATCACTGTAATTAAATAGATGCTCTAGCAGAGATATTTTAAGCAGTATTAAAGTATTCTAGTGTAGGCTGACTGGGAGCCAGAAAGTATTATGCTCTTTCAAGGGCACACTGTCCCTCTGGAAACTCCCAGATTTGATGCTTTGGAGGAGCTGTTTTCACAATCTCTCCTGAAGTTACTGAGAAGTTAAACCAGGATTTGCTTAGTTTGTTACAGTAGATCAGTGTCTCCAAATATTGTGGTGTGGTTTTATATGCTTTTAAGGTTTCAACCTGGATTGTTTTAATATTAATGTTGTTTAATATTGTTTTAATATTTGTATACTTGTGTATTTTAAGTTGTATTGAAATGCTTATAGTTGTGAGCTGCTTTGAGTGTCCATATGGAGAGAAAAAGTGGGATATAAACATAAACATAATAATAGCAATACTAATAATATGAGCTATGAACCATCTCAGAGATTAAGATTGTTCGAAGATGCCCTGCTCTTGGTTCCACCTCCTTCTCAGGTGTGATTGGTGGGAACGAGAGACAGGGCCTTTTCAGTGGTGACCCCCTCGGATGTGAAACTCCCTCTAGTTTTATAGTTGTAATTGCAATGTTTTATATGTTTTAAGGCATTTAATCTCATTTACATTTTTAATTGAAATGCTTATTTAATTGTATATTGGATGTATGTTGTTTTTAAGGTATTAAATTATTGCCTATGATGTAATCCGTCTTGAGTCCCCCTTGGGGTCGCAAAAGGCAGGGTATAAATATAGTAAATAATAAAATTTTATTTATTTATTTATTTCAAGCATTTATGTCCCGTCCTTCTGAAGAGGGACTCAGGGTGGCTTACAGCAGGCAATCATTAGATGCCAACATAATACATTAAAAACCACAGTTAAAATTAACAACGATTAAAACAATGATATACACAATTTAATTTAAAAACAGTTTGGCAGTTCAAAATCATAGTCCAAGTCCATCCATTGTGGTCACTTAAACATTCTCTTCCCAGTTATTCCATCTATTGTTGATAATAATTGTCCAACACTACAGATCATTTCCTCCTTGGGAAGGAGTGGTTGTTTGCCCCTCAGATACATTTGTATTGCATCATGAAATCCAAGTGATCTATTCAGTTTCTGCATAAATGTTAGAACTACAGATATGACAAAATCTCTCCACATTGTCCATTCCTGATATTGAGATGTTTTGTTGAGACATGGTAAAGCCTTGTGAGACCCAGTCCAGGACAAGAATGACAGTCCAAGACAAGCATTTGTAGAAGCATCCTGTTAACCTGAAGCCATGAGTACTGAAATGGATCAAATCAAAAGAAGCAGTATTGTTTGTTGTTATGTGTTTAATAATAAGTGGGAATTAGCCATTTTATTCCAATTGCTTGACTGTGGAAAAATATTCCAAATGAAGAAGAGCTGCCCCTCACAACAAATAGCCGAGATTATGAAAAGAAGTTCAAATAATTGCCTGAACCAAAACAAACGCTCTAATTATAGACGCCTGCTGACAATTGTTGCTGATAAGCACTGGTGCTCTTATGAACTAGGTGTGTGGAGAAACTGGAGAAAAACAATCCATTAAACAATTACTACCTATATTTTCCTTCTTCACAGCATGCTGCTCATGTTTCTCAGATATCAGCAAAGAGATGTCTCAGGGAGAGATTTCCTTTCAGGAGAAAAAAAGCAAAGAGAAAGATAACTGGTAAAGGAATCAAGAAAAATGGATTATTATTATTGTACAGATGTGGCTCTCCAGATGGTTGCGATTACAAATCTCATCATTTCAAGTCTTCATAGCCAATAATGATAAATGCTAAAATATGCAGCTGAAAAAAATGCTGCCCATCTCAGATATGTACATTGCTCAGACCTTGGAAAACTTACTATAGCTCACTTGATGATTGGTGGATTCTGTGATCTGTAGTCCAAAAATAATTCTTACGCACTTTGTCATTTGATGAATTAGTCACTTCTTAAAACTACCATATTTCATTGCAAACTAGTCACCACTGCATAAATAGTCACATCCCTGTTTGGGGAAAGCAAAATAGAAGTTTTACCTTTCCTCACATAATAGTCATCCCCTTTGTTCACTTGCCTGGGCAAGTGAACTAAGGGTTTGAGGACCCTTTCGGTGTGTTGGAGTTTACTCGGCTGGGAGCCAAGTCAGGTCGCACAGCACCGAAAGGGAAAGAGGACGGGGACAGTGAATTTCTCAGGTTCCTTGAAATTTTCTTATTATTATATTGTAGGAACAACTCTCCTTTTGCTCTATCCAGGAAG
Organism: Anolis sagrei; assembly: GCF_037176765.1. NCBI lineage: Eukaryota > Metazoa > Chordata > Lepidosauria > Squamata > Anolidae > Anolis > Anolis sagrei. Next base: position 29,895,121 of record NC_090022.1, on the reverse strand, counting down.
CCTCATCTATACTCCATGAGTAAAAACACTACACCTGTTCATAAATTCAAATAGATGAACATGGATGTGCAGGTGCCAGAAGTGGGGGGGGGGGGGGAGGGAGAGAGAGATTGTCCATTTCATTCTTTACTAGCGATGTAGCAAGCACGAACACAATAAAAATATTATTTTCTTGATAATTTGCACTGGATTGCTATCATACCCTCTCATGTTTTCTTTAACAGAAAAGAGGGTTGCTCACATACTGGGTGAAGAATGCATTTTCTCTCTTGTTCTTCCCACAGCCATATCCTGGAAGCTTTGTCCGCAGTGCTAAAATCATAGACTTGGAAGAGACCCTAAAGGCCATTCACTTTAAATTCCTGCCATGCAGGAATATACACTTAAAGCACTCTTGACAAATGAGCATTGAGCATCTGTTTAAGACTCACACTCCAAGGCAGTATTGCTCTTATGCTCAGGATTTTTTCCCCTAATTTTAGATGGAATCTCTTTTCTTGCAGTTTGAATCCATCACTCTATCTAGAGCAAAGAAAACAAGCTTGCTCCCTCCACAAGTCATTTCAAATAATTGATGAATTTCTTAAATATCCCAAATGTTAGTTAACTACATTTTGACTATTGCTTTTGAAATCTTCCTATACCCACTATGTTGTGGTGGAAGATACTCCACAAATAATGCAATAACAACAACTTTATTTATAGACCGCCCTCTCTCCCCAAGGGGACTCAGGTCAGTTTACACACAAAGAAGGCAAACATTCAATGCCCAAACTCAAATACAATTATTTTATAACAAACAGAATAATACAAAAATAATAACCATAAACTTGTGACAAAAGAGAAATTAACACCAAAATGAGGACCAAATACCAAGAGGATACACAGCTTGTACGCAATGTGAGCTGGAACATTAATGCAGTGACCTTACTGTCCCAAAATGTTTGCTGAGTTATTTTGTACTAGAAGATGCAATATGTTAAAGATACCAAGACATTTTGGCTACCGTTCTCCTTCTAAAGCAAGGCATGGTTAATTCTCCACTACACACAAACCCTCATGCATTAAGGTTATTTGTAAAGGTTTAGGCAGAACAGATGTGCAAGCACACCATGGGACAACTACATTATGTATCTCAAATTAACTTTGGACCCTTGCGGTCTCGGTTTTAATTTCACATACAGCAGAAAAATCAGCCTCGGTTTTCCATCAAAAATGTTGCTTCCTTTATACATCTTTATGTCTCAAACCACAGTTTGGAGAAGATTAATCCATTCCACCCAAAAGTTTCTGTAACTTCAAATGTTTGTCACCTGCACCTGGCACACATATTGCACAAGGGATTTGGCTAAAGCAAAGCACAGAACTTTACATGGGTTCTTTACAGCAGGAGCCTTTTTTTTGTTGTTGTTTTAAGTGCATACAGTGGAGAGTATCTCAAGACCAGCACTTAAATAGAAAGCCACAGGATACGGAAGGATTACCTGGATTTGTGGCTCTGCAGCAATTTATCTGATCCTCCATAACCTCTGTCAGGGAAAGAATACCCTGACAGATGCTGATAGGCAATCTCTTTCCTCTTCTAAAAGCCCTCTTAGCCAAAATGAAAAAATCTTTATAGAATTTCCAAAAGGTAGCCATATTTGTTTGCTGCGGCACAAAAAAAAACGCAGCTTGAGCTTTTACAAATGTAGTCTGCAATTCTATATCCTCCTCACCATAACATGTATTTTAACAAGCATTAAAATACTTTGTATGTCAGCATTACAACCCCCCCCCCCCCCCCCCGAAGAAGAGCAACATTGCAATACATGACTGGGTGCGATTTTTCAATGTAAAACTGCAATGCGGGATTGCAATGCACACTTATAATATGAAACTTATGTGCAACCATGATGCACAGCTGGAATGCACAACTCTACTTCTACTGCTGATAGTAAAACATATCTGTTGTGCTGTGCGGAATGATTTACTCCACATATAAAATATGATTGATGTGTATGTAGGTCACTGCCAAGATACAAATGAACATAAAATCATTTTTTATAGAAATGTATGTTTACGTTGGTTTGTGCTTATTTGTCTTCTCAAGGCAATACAGAGTTTATGCAATGCTTTTTTCCATGTCAGTAGCGGCTTGACTGGTGTGAGAGAATTGGTCACCTGCAAGGATGTTGCCCAGGGGATGCCCGGATGTTTTACCATCCTGTGGGAGGCTTCTCTCATGTCCCCACATGAGAAGCTGAAGCTGACAGATGAGAGCTCACCTCACTCCCGGTATGCTGCAGTATGGGATATAGTATTAGTTAGGCCTATTTTTAATCATAACTTTCAAGCAAACAGAGACTGCATTTATCTGGCATCTGCGAGTGCCCATAGGTATTGGTTAACTGAAAGTCTACTATGCTAGGCAGAACAGTAATGTGGTATTTACTAGGGCTGGGCGGTTTCGTTCATTCATTTCGTAATTTGTTATTAATTCGTTATTTTTTTTTATAACGAAGCGATATTGAACCATTCAGGAGCAACTAAAAATCGAAACGAATTTTTAAAATTTATTTCGTAATTGTTTCGTAATTGTTTCGAAATTGTTTCGAAATTGTTTCGAAATTGTATCGTTATTATTTCGTTATTATTTCCGTATGTCTGGTGCAAGTTTTATGGTTGTTGTTTGTTTTATCAGTGATAAAAAAATAAATTATCACACCAACAGTCAACAACAGAGGGAGAGGGAAGTTTCAGAAGTTCCCCCTGTCCCATTTGGAGGTTTTTTAGCGTATTGCGCAATTGCGTCCGCCATTAACGAATCGATTCGTTATTGTTTCGAAATTGTTTCATAATATCCGAAATTTCATAAATATCGAACTTTTTTAAAGAAAAATTTCAGAATTCTTTTAAAAAACGAAACGCAAAAACCCCCTAAAAACGAATTGAGTTTAGAAACAAATTTTTCCGTGGTTGCCCAGCCCTAGTATTTACACTTATATTCATGTATTTATAAACTGCTTTATTGCTATGCAGATCAATGCCATTGGCTGCTGGCCCTTAGCAGGTAAGAAAGAAACAACTGTTCCCAAAAGGCACATATTTAGTACCAGTCCATGGCACATATCCACATCAGATAACATGAGAAGCACAGCTCTACCTTATAGCTACATAAAGATTTGCAGCACAAATTGTGTATCAGTTAAAAATAACTGCCATAAAGTTTACAAGCTAAAAGAGACATTACACTAAAGCAAGTGGAGGAGATGAGTTTTGTTGTCTGGAAAGTTTCCTTTTTTCCATTCCTTTCCTTCCACAGCTTTGTGTACAAATCAGTACTACACCCAGAGAAATCATTCTAAACCAGCTTCTACCAGAGAAAAATATCATAACATTATGAATAATTAATAAGATGGCTAATTTCACTCTGCTTGAGGTTTGTGAAAATGCTTTTGGACATTTTTGGCATTCTCTCTCTGAAAAATGTATAAACCACTGAGATTGCTGAGATGATATCTGCATTGCATCCTATTGTGTGTCCTGAGACACACAAGGATTGGTCCTTATAAAATTTGAAGTCAGCTTGCACAAGGCTTATTCCTGATGGATACTTTGAATGTTGTTGATTGTTATTTACCTACCTGCTCATTCATAGTGAAATCTACAAATGTTTATTCTTTTTTTTTTCAGTTAGCCTCATAGGAAACTTGAGCTCAGCTCAAGGCGAATCTGAGCAACTTTATCTGCAAAATGGTGCGCAAACTCGCAGCACCGAGTTGCTGAGTCCTTGAGGAGCTCCCCCACCTCAGAAGGGTGGAGGCGCTCTCCAACAACCCGAAACAACTCAGAGGGTCTATTGGGTGCAGACACTATGCAGGCGGTTGAGAAGGTCTTCCTGGCCACCTGCAAAGCCGCGGTATAGGCCGTAATTGAGGCTCTAGCATGCGCTCGGTAAGACACACCCCAGGACTTCCTCCAGATGCACTCTAGACTCCTTCTTGTGTGCTTCATCTCAGCCAACTCCTCAGAGAACCGAGGGGTTGGCCTATCTCTGCGCAATGAGAGGGGACGTTCAGGGGCAATTGTGTCAATCACCCTAGCCATTTTGCTATTATAGCAATCAACCAGGGCATCAACAGGATCGTCAGCCTCCATGACAGGAAGAACCCCAAGAGTCCTCAGGAATCCATCCAGTCCTTTCTGGAGAGTCGTTCCCAGACGGTGAAGCTGGGCGACACCTGCTTGGACCCCTGGCCTTTGACCTGTTCCATTCTGACTCCCATGCTTCTTAACATCTACATGAAACCACTGGGAGAGGTCATCTGGAGTTTTGGAGTTCGGTGCCATCTCTATGCATTCTCCATTCTCCATACACTGAGTAAACTGATTTCTGGCATTTGTCATGACTCTTGGCAGCATAGCAGGCATTATGTTGGAAATTTCTTCCTGGATGTTGGTCTTCAAATCTTGTAGGGTCCTTGGACGGTTCACATAAACACAGGATTTCAAAAAAACCCATAGAAAAAAATCACATGGGACCAAATATGGAGAGCACGCCGGCCACTCCAAATCCGCTCGAAAAGTAGGCCTCAACAGCAAAAGCACGATCCTCACTGTTCCAACTCCTGATGGCGACTGAACTGTGTCAGGACAAAACTTTATACCCCCACCTCTCGAACGAGACCACTAGCACTCCACTACATCTTCAACCGACTGAATGGCGCGCATTTAAAAAAAAGGAAGTTATGCTGCCTCACCCTGTATTAGGCAAGCCCCCGCCCTGGCAATCTTCAGGAGGAGCCTGAAAACTTGATTATTCCAATGTGCCTTCAATGATTGAGTGTAAGATATCCCCTGACCAAACTCTGCATAAAGTGACCTCAGAAGCACTTTATTTTATGGTTCGTGCAATTAAATCCTACCTCATCCCCGGATCCCCTCCCTGATTTTTTACATTGTCCTATCTCCCAGTGTTTTAAAATTTTGTCTTTGAATTTGGCCCTGCCCAGTGTGATCAATGTGTTTCAATGTTTGATTTTATGCTGCTGGGTCATTTACTTATATTGATTTCAATTCTTATGTAATTTATTTTCTGTTTTTCTGTTGTGTTTTTGTGTTTATATTGTGTTTACTGTATTGATGGGCGTGGCATCATCAATACAATTCCCGAGTCCCTTTGGGAGAAATGGAGGCGGGGTATAAATAAATTATTATTATTATTATTATTATTATTATTATTATTATTGGTGCTATAAAATCACTTTTTATACTGATCCAGACTAACATGACCATGACTTTGTTTTCTTGAAGCATGGGTCTGTTGATTTCTGATATTTAATTCATTTTGTATATTTGTGTCCTCTTTTCCTATTTAGTGGTCTTCAAGCCACCCAGCCTGAATTCCCAGACAGACTCCCAGTCAAACAATGGCCATGTCCAGACTCAGACTCCTTCCCACTACCCAGTTAAATGTTGTGGCACAACTCCATTCTATGTAATCCTAGGGTTTGTAGTTTAGGATATTTGGAATTAACAGGTGGAAAACCTGTGTTTCACTTAGCCAACAGACCCATGTCTTCAGGATTCCATGGAATGAAGTTATGGGAGTTAAAGTGGACTCTCACTGCTATTATTGTGTAATGTGGAAAGACCCCTACTTAGCTTCAGCAAGGTGTCCTCCAACTATACCACAAGAACAATCTAGTAGCTTGCAATTAGTCTATGTGAGTCCTTCCCAAGAGTATACACTTTATGCTTACACTGAAATAGGAAATAGGAATCCCATTTACCAACCAAGGAAGGAATATTTATAGATTTATTGATGATTTATAGCATACCTTTTTCCAAGTATGGAATCCAAGACAACTCATTGTGGTCATTTTTTGTGAAAAGAAAGTGACCTCTACCCAAGAAGGATGAAGTGAATCTGAACCTCTTTACTGGATGCAGAAAGCAATCCCGACTTAGTAGAATGTAGGAATAGTTTTCAGTGATTCTCCCATTCATCAGGCTGTTTAATTAAGTGTCTCCAGCTCTTTTGAAAGAAACAAGTAAGAAGTCAATACTGAGTTGGTACCCTTAATTCTAGGTCCTGTAATATATTTCACTAACAAGTACACAGCCAGCAGAACAAAAATCCAGTTAGCAGGCTTCTCTTGTAAACATTATCTTAGTCTCAATTACCTACAGATTTAACATGTTGTTCATATATGCCTCCTTGCCTGATGCAATTCAGTTTGGAATTAAGAAGGGATAGGAGAATGGTTTGTTTAGCAGGCATTTTGATACGTGCTTATCAAATTTGCACTTCCCTGATCAATTTGTGGACTAGCAGATTGCTTTGACATCAGTATTTACACCTCAGAATGTTGATGTAGTATGTCTAAACAAAAGTGCTTAAAATGTATACCAGGGGAATGTGCATATAAAACTGTGTATATAAGTGGAGAAACCCCAGAGAACTAGCATGTTGTAATGGTGTAAGCATTGGACAATGACTCTGGTCACCAGGGCTTGAGTCTCTGCTCAGTTGTGGAAACTCACTGGATGACCTTGGGCACGTCATACTCTCTCACCCTTAGAGGAAGGCAAGGCAATTCCTTTTTGCCAATTAATTAATTGTTGAATTGTTTGTATTTGTATTGCTTGTGATTCAAGATGGCTATTCTCCACTGAAGTCACTGCTGAATGATAAAAAAAATGTTATTTAAATTCTATAGATTCAATTAATCTACAGTATTTGGGACTAGAAATTGGGTATCGATTCTTTTCCTGAGTTTCTAGCAATATGCATGAGCTATGGGAAAGACAGAAAGAAGAACCTACCCAAAATATGTCAATATCTGGGCATGTTCTGGAACTGCTGTTATTGCAAATTGCCACTCTATGAACCAGAGACTTTTGAGCCACTGATATTAACTATCTTTTTCACAAGCATAGCTACTGCATTGTGTTTGGGGCATTTCACTTCTTTAACATCTACATTTAATCAGTGGAGGAAGAAGTAATCGACCTTCTTATGCTGGTGGCTTGTGTTTTAAAACAACTAATGATTTGCCCAAAAAAGCATTTTCTGTTCAGATTTGCTAAACAAAAATAATCCAAACTCCTTCTAATGGCATTATTTAGTCACAGATCTTATTAAAATATTTTTAAAGACAGCTGCATATGCAAACTGATTAAATTTTTACGTTTGCTTAAAATTGGTAATGTGATTTTAATTATAATGGATCAAGGAATATAAAGGCATTAGTTTGATGTAATCACGTGTGAGCTGATTGGATAACAACATTCCACTCAATTGGTAGCAAGCTAAGCTCACATTAAAATGCAAATGAAGAGCTTCGGCACATCCTAAAGACTAATATGACAGACGAGGAACAAATGCATTGTTGATGAGGATTTAATTTCCAGTGGAGAGTTCAACACCATTTTGTTAACACCGTCTCCATACTAGGTCCAAGTTTGTGTGACAGGGTGCAGAAAAAGATGGAAAGGAATAAAGCAGCTTAAAGATAATTCAATTATGAATTTGAAAGGCATCGTGTTGTATGTACAAGGGCTCTGGTATACGTTCATTAACACCAATAGGAATTCATCAGATCAGTGTAAGTTTCTGATTAAGTGTTTCTCTCTTGGGCTCCCTGCCATATCCCACCTACATGCAACAAATTCCTCATGAACATAACATGCCCACACTGGGATTAGAGATTTGCACTTTTGCTGGATCATGTTATTATAATTAAGCTATTTAATAACCCAGGCATGTAGCCGGGGGGGGGGGGGCTCGGGGGGCTTCAGCCCCCCCCCCCCCCCGAAATTCTCATGGTGGTTCGCGAAAAGGCCTTACTGGTGCATTATTTAAACTGTTATGTTTATTAATATCATGATTTGATCACCATTCTCAATATATCCCATATGTATGGGGGTATTGGGGTAATGATACAAAAGGTTTGCTAGGCTAGACCCTCTTTCACTCAGACTCAGCCCCCCCCCCGAAACTCACCCCCCCCCCGAAACCCCCCCTGAAAATTTTTTAGCCCCCCCCGAAACGAAATCCTGGCTACGGGCCTGTAATAACCTATAATTTCTTGGTGGGTGAAGGAATCATTTCCAAGAAGATGTGAAGGAAGTGTCTTCCAAATACATTTGAATGTAACAATTTCACAAGACTGCCATCTGGATTCTGACTAGGCAGATGACATGCTTCCCTTCCAAATTCTCTATTTTGGTACATTATGGTACAATTGAAACCTCCTTTGTTGCATGTCCAAGATAGGATAGGTTGGGGCAGGAGTGTCCCACCATTAGGGATGGAAAGAATATTCAAAAATATGGTTTTTACAATATGTTTCCGAATGCTGAGCAACCCTCAGCGGGGACGAGATACAGGGCCTTCTCAGTGGTGGCCCCTCAGCTGTGGAATGCCCTTCCTACAGATATTAGATCGACCCCCTACCTACTGGCATTTCGGAGGAAAGTGAAGACCTGGTTGTTCGAGCAGGCATTTGATTAGGCAGTGTAATGAATATAGGAACACGGAATAACGGATGATGAGATCGGATTTTAATTCTACTGATGAGACGCTAATGATTTGTTATATTAATGCTTAATTGTTTATTATGCTACTGTTTTAACTGTCCCTTAATTGTTTTTAAGATGTTTAGCATTGAATTTTTGCTGTTAACCACTTTGAGTCGCCTAAGGGCTGAGAAAAGCAGTATATAAATGAAGTAAATAAATAAATAAATAAACCTTGATGAGAATAATAATGGAATAATAGAGTTGGAAGAGAACCACATGGGCCATCTAGCCCAAACCTCTGCCATGCAGTAAAATCACAATCAAAGTATCTTTGACAGATGACCATCCAGCCCGTTTAGAAGCTTCCAAGGAAGGAGCTTCCACCATACTCCAAGGCAGAGATGTCCACTGTTGAACAACTCATACAGTCAGGAAGCTCTTCCTAATGTTAAGTGGAATGTCCTCTCCCGTAATTAACCCATTCCTGTTCAATTTTCAAGGGCAGAAGAAAACAAACCTGCTCCCTCTTCCTTATGACACCCTTTCACATATTTATACATGACTATCATGACTCCTCTCAACCTCCTCTTCTGCAGGCTAAACATACACCGTTCTTTAAGACACTCCTTTTAGGGCATGATCTCCAGACTTTTAAACATTTTAGTCACCCTCCTCTGGACACCTTCCAGCTTGTCAATATCTCTTTTGAACTGTGGTGCCCAGAATTGGACATAATATTCCTTCTGAGGTCTAACCAAAGCAGAATTCAAAGGCACCATGACTCCCCTTGATCTAGAAACTATAATCCAAAATCTCATGGGCTTTTTAGGTGCCTTCCCAGAATAAGGAAAACTCCTAGCAATATGTCCTCAAATGCACTTTAACATTGATTTAGGATTGCCGGTGCACCTTCATCTTTCTTTGAAAACCCTATCCTAGTTATACCCTACCTTGTTCATGCCAAGCATTATTTTTTTAAAATTGTAAATTATTACATTTGGCCCAGCCAAATGGGCCAAAGGTTTTTAAATGCTTGTATGTTACTAGGTTTTTAAATGCTTGTATGTATCTGTTATTGTTTATTGTTTATTTTTGTTTTAAGATTTATTTTATTGTTTTGTATTTATTTTGTTATTGCCTTCGTTTTATTGATGTACTGTGGGCTTGGCCTTATGTAAGCCACACCCAGTCCCTTGGGGAGATGGTAGCAGGGTACAAATAAAGTTTTGTTGTTGTTGTTGTTGTTTTTTTTTTGTTGTTGTTGTTAGGTGCTGCAGTACACTACTGGCTCATGTTCAACTTGTTGTCAACGGAGATTCCAAGGTATTTCTCACATGGACTGTTGTTTAGCCAATCCATTTTGTATCTTTGCATTTCATTTTTTTCTGCCTAAGTGTAGTATCTTACTTTTGTCCTTATTGAAATTCATTTTGCTAGTTTTGGCCCAGCTCTCTAATCTGTTAAGGTCATTTTGAATTCTGATCCTGTTCTCTGGAGTATTAGCTAATAGCTATCTCTCCTAATTTGGTGCCATCTGCAAGCTAGATAATATTCATCCAAGACATTAACAGAGATGTTGAACAGAACTGGGCCCAGAACAGAATCTTGCGGCACTCCACTAGTCACGTCTTTCCAGGATGAAGAGGAACCATTGGTGAGCACTCTTTGGGTTTGATCACTTAACCAATTACAGATCCACCTAATAGTAGCATTGTCTGGCCACCATTGGACTACTTTGCTTACAAGGTGGTCATGGGGGACTTCATCAAAGGCCTTTCTGAAATCAAGATATGCTACATCAACCTCATTCCCTGCATCTACCAAGCTTGTAACTCTATTGAAAAAAGAGATAAAATTGGCCTGGCATGACTTGTTTTTGAGAAATCCATGTTGACTTTTAATAAGAACATCATTCCTTTCTAAGTGATTGCAGACTCCCTCCTTAATGATCTGCTCCAGGATCTTTCCTGGTATTGATGTCAGGCTGACTGGACAGTAATTGTTTGGGTCCTCTTTCTTCCCCTTCTTGAATAGGGATAACATTTGCCCTCCTCCAGTCTGCTGGAACTTCTACTGTTCCCCAAGAATTCTCAAAGATTTCTTTGAAGAAATAATACTTAAAAAAATGAAATACATGTATAATACAATGAAACTGTGTTATATTAAATTAGTTGTTGTTTGACTTAATTTGTTTTTAATTACTATATTTCCATATCAATATCAAGACAATACAGAGTTTATAGTATGATATTGTATGCTTGAGTCTCTTTGTGGAGAGAAAAAGCGGAGTATAAATAAACATTAAATAATAATAATAATAATAATAATAATAATAATAATAATAATAAGTATGGGGTATAACATTATTTATGCCTATTTTAGTAACTCTCAAGCAACCAGAAACCATATTTATCTGTCATCTACCAATATCCATGGGTGCCAGTAAAATGGGAGTCTACTGTATTACCTTGCCTTTTTGAATGCTTGGATAGGAAAATATCGGCAGCTGGACTCTGCAGTTGAACTTTCTGCTCTCTGTAGAATGATCTTCAACTTAACCATGAGCCATATAAAAAAAACATAAGTTTGGTACCAACACCTGTTCTCAAATTACATACAAGTATATATGGCAAGTCTTCTTTTATTTCACCTTTTGCCACACCAAATCCATAGATTAACTTCTCCGATTGAGCTATAGCTTATACCTTGTTTAGCCCATTCTTTATCAGTAAATTCTCTATTTTTCCAAAGTTTTGACTATTTCTAACTTCACTGTACATATTATAAGGGATATGGGGTGATTCATTGAAAACTCCTTGTTCTCATCTATATAAATAAAAATGTAATGTTAGTTTGTGGGATTAACATAACCCAAAAAGCACTGGACAAATTGACACCAAATTTGGACATAATACACCTATCAGGCCAACAAGTGACCATCACTCATAAAAACACTGAAAAATACAGAAGAAGAGACTTAAAAAGCCATTTTTTTAAAAAAAAATACATTACAACACATGCACAAAACTATATATATATATATATATATATATATATATATATATATGCAAACACACATATATACACAAATATATACACACAAAAAACACATATACACAGACTGGACCACAGCAACATGTGGCAGGGGATGGCTAGTTATCATTTTTTTTTTGTCGTGTCAGGACAACCAGTCAAATTATATTACATTTCTAATAGAACAAAGCAAACAAACAGACAAAATACAAAATTTATGAGTTTGGTAGTTGATTAAATGTCCTTTGACCAGTATCTGGCCACTTGGAGTGCCTCTGATGTTGCTATAAGAAGGCCCTCCATTGTGCATGTGGCAGGGCTCAGGGTGCATTGCAGCTGGTGGTCAGTGGTTTGCTCTTCTCCACACTCGCATGTCGAGGATTCCACTTTGTAGCCCCATTTCTGAAGGTTGGCTCTGCATCTCGTGGTGCCAGAGAGCAGTCTGTTCAGCACCTTCCAAGTCGCCCAGTCCTCTGTGTGCCCAAAGAGATAATACACAGAGGCCCTCTAAAGTAAATTGTTTCCTTCAATATATACTTGAATTCCCAACACAAATGTTGGTTTCTGATAAAATCTTGAGGCTATCCAGAACCACTGCCTTTGAGGAAGTATCTGGACTTGCTATGTGCCCTTCAGTCAATGCTGCATCATTCTTTCACACCTACTTTCTTGGACACATAACTACCTGTATGATTTTATTGAAGTAGAGTTGCAAAGAAACTCTTTGTTACACTTTTGAGAGTATTGGACTGTTTGACATCCTCTCCCTTGATTTTATTGTGGCTTTGAGTTGGTTATGGACTGTAATGGCACATATTTGTCATAGCTTGTTACCAGTCTCAGTCAATAGAATAATGGAATAATCAATCACCTATATTTTAAGAGAAAGCAGAACAGTCAATCCAGTTTCTTACCAGGAAAAGTTGAAGCAAGTACAGTGGTTGTCAGTGCTAAACTGCTGATAATAAGTATGCAAACATTGACCCCAAGTGTTACACTGGAGAACACAGAAATTAAATTCATCTATCTTATTTGTTCGGAAGCCCCTTCAGATAACGAGGATGGCATTTAAGGAGGAAACTTGAGTCAGGCTCAGATTACTTCTCCCAGTTAGCTCAAAATTAAATGGAGTCAAAAATGTAGAAAATACGGGTTTAATTAAAGACACTCTACCACCTCATAAATTATACATTATCCTTCCTGTTGCAGAAAAGTCCAGGCAGGATATTAATTGTAAGAATTACTGATAATCTCTCTATCTTCCCCTCCCCCCCTACAAAAAAAATAGTTAAGGTTCATTTTCCCATGGCTTAAGGATCTGATCCAGGAAATGAATGACTAATCAAGACAGTTTTTATATTAATGCCTCACTTTGTTTAGTACTGTGGCAGGTTTTTTTTTTAAGAACTCTCTCCTGGAATGTTAGATAACATTGAATAACTTTGCCTTTTGGCTCGCAGCACGACTCTTGCATTCTCATAGACAACCAAGAAACCATATCCCAATAACTCCTACAGGTGTATTTTGCCTATGGTTTTAGCCACCAATGCTCAACAATGGTGCCTGTGTCAACAATACTTAAAATTACAAAAATCTTGCTACTTGCAATGGTTGTTCTTATGGAAGAAATCCTGAGATATTCTTTCAGTAGCTAGCTAATTGTCAAAGCCATTACTTATCGTCACTGGTGGACCATTGTTTGGGTGAGTGCCACTAATAACAGTAGTTTTTCTTCTGCATCCCAAACCATTGGCCACTCATGCTTATGATTGGGTTGCTGTGAGTTTTCTGGGCTGTATGCCCATGTTCCAGAAGCATTTTCTCCTGACATTTTGCCCACATCTATGGCAGCCATCCTCAGAGGTTGTGAGGTCTGTTGGAAAATAAGCAAGTGGGATTTATGTATCTGTGGAATGTCCAGGGTGGGAGAAAAAACAATTGTCTGTTTGAGGCAAGTGTGGATGTTGCAATTGGCCACCTTGATTAGCATTGAATTGCCTTGCAGCTTCAAAAAATCTGGCTACCAGTATTTAAAAACCTCTAGAATCAAGACAGTAAGTAAAGAGCAACATTCAAAAAGCAGAGGAATTCCAGACAGCAAACAATCAGGGCCAGCTTTACACCTCCCAACAAAGGATGCCCCCAGATAAAAAGCAGACAAGGTTTGAAGCTGCAAAATGATTCAATGCTAATCAAGGTGGCCAATTGCAACATTTACACTTGCCTCAAGTAGACAAGAGTTCTTTCTCCAACCCTGGGCATTTCTCAGATATATAAATCTCACTTGGCTAGTTTTCAACAGATCTCACAACCGCTGAAGACGCCTGCCATAGATGTGAGTGAAACATCAGGAGATAATGCTTCTGGAACATGGCCATCCAGCCTGGAAAACTCACAGCAACCCAGTGATTTCTGGCCATGAAAGTCTTCAAACACATACTTAGGATGTTTATTTGTATTCTTCCCATGGGATTATTATTTTGGCTCACAAGGAAATATGAATGAAGAGGCTATTGCCCCCCCCCCCCCCACCTTCTGACTCATTTCTCATATAAGAATGTTCAAGGTGATAATATGTTTTGATTCTGAAGAAATGTCAAATTTTACAATACTCTTTCTGAAACTATATCTAAATGATAGCTGCATTAAGAAAATTAATGTTGGTTCACTGTGATTTGGGGTGTCAGACTTACAACTATATGTTTCTAAATATATAGCCCTGAGTTAGAGTCATCAAAAATATTATGTAAGTAATCTATACCAACCTTCTTTACCCCAGTTCCCTCCACAGTTGACAAAGTAAGACTTCAGTTATCTCCAGACAGCATGGTCACTGGATGATTAGAACTGTAGCCCAACACTTCTGGAAAGCAGCAGGATGTGGCTGTTCTATATTGAACAGGCAGCGTCTGTTTAACAGAATTGCAGAATCTTAGAGCTGGAAAGGCCACAAGAATCATCCAACCCAACTCCCATCACACATATAAGTAGAGATGGCCATCCAACTTCTGTTTAAAGATCCGCCAAGGAGAGTGCACCACCCAACAAAGATGATGATGATGATGATGATGATGATGATCTTTATTTATACTCTGCCACCATCTCCCCAAGGGGACTCGGGGTGCTTACATGAGGCCAGGCCCAACAATTACAACAAAGCAAATATACAACATAAAAATACATCAATACAATATAATTAAAATAATAACACAAAAATACAAAGTAAACACACAATGCAATATAAAGCCACAATAATTGAACACAATGGGCAGAGCCAGTAGCAAAGATTAAAAGGTTTAAAAACTCTAAGTGAGATGAGCAGTGTAGTGTATCTGGAAGGAGGTTCAGGTGGGATGAAACAATGGGGTTTAATTGCACTAAAGGGTAAGATAAAGTGCGCCCGAGGGCATTTTATGCAGGGTTTGGTCAAGGTCAGGGATTGTCATTTCACTTTCAAATTCTTCCTCATGTTTAGATGGAATCACTTTTCTTTTCATTCTTATCCATTGGTTCATGTATTAATCTCACTCCATCTTCTGTTTAATGTCCCTTCAGATCTGGTCTCAATGTTCTCTTCTCCAAGCTAAACATATCCAGATCCCTAAAGGTTTACACCTAGATATAATCTGGTGAATATATTGATCTCATTATTACAAGTCAATCCAGATTGAGGCCATGTGATAAGAGGTCCTTCTACACTACACAATTATAGCAGTATATTACGATTTTAGCTGGTATGGACTCCTGGGATTAGCAGTTTTAAAAGGGCATTTGGAATTCTCAGCAAGAGTCCTCCCCTAGTGCTTCTCCAACTTTGGCATCCAGTCAGATGCAAACATGGCAATTACAGTGGAATCATAGCGGTATAACTGTGTTGTGTGAAGAGACCTTGGGTTAAATCTTGAGCAGAATTTATTATTGTTTTAAGACTGGGAAATATGTAAAATTCTTTTGAGTTCCCTTTTCTCCTGCTCTGAGGTGGCATCAGATGTTACTTATTAAGAAATGCCTGTTACCCTTGAGAAACTTTCCAGAAATAACTGGCTGCCTTTGCATCCTTTGTTGGGAAAGAGGGAAGCCAATAGTTGAGCAATTCTGGAATTACTTTTCTTTGTCTGTCTGAATCTCCTGTCAGTCAGTTTTAAGGAAAGACTCTGAGGTCTATTATCACACACTGAGAAATGTGGGGGGACAAATGTAATCTTCTATCACAGGGAGAAGGAAAATGTGACTCCTGCTCCCCAAACCTAAAATCCCATTACCCCTCACCTTGGCCCATACTAACAAATGTGGATAGAAGATATAAACTAATGACATCTGAAGTGTCACTCACCCATGTTCAAGATCCTTGTTCAAGTAAAATCTTTGAAAATAAAAGTTTTGTTTTTCTGTACCTTTTCCACCCCTCCAATTGGATACAAGTATACTAACTTCGAAGTGCAGACATTTTTGTTCAGTCATCATTTTGAGAAATTATAACCCATCATATTCTTCCCAGTTTTCCATATCTACAGATATATTTTGTTATTTTTTGCACATTATTCTTAGGTTTCTGTTAAAATGCATTGAAAGACTGTAGGCTGAAATTCTGGATCACAAGACCATGAGATTTTGGATCATGTAAAAGTCTGCTAGGTTTTTGGGGTTTTTTGTCATGTCAGGAGCGACTTGAGAAACTGCAAGTCGCTTCTGGTGTGAGAGAATTGCCCATCTGCAAGGACATTTCCCAGGGGATGCCTGGATGTTTTGATGTTTTACCATCCTTGTGGAGGGTTTCTCTCATGTCCCTACAATGGGGAGCTGGAGCTGATAGAAGGAGCTCATCCTTGCTCTCCCCAGATTCGAACCTGCGACCTGTTGGTCTTCAGTCCTGCTGGCACAGGGGTTTAACCCACTGCGCCACTGGGGGCCCCTGTCTGCTAGCTGAAGTTATGCTATATCTACTCTGTCAGGGTTAGGGTTAGGGTTAGGGTTAGGCCCATATATGCTTTGGAAATTGGGCATAAAATATTCAGTTGAAGTTTGCATGTCTCAGATATAAATTGATTTGTCCATCTATACTCTAAATGTGGCCATGTAAGAAAATGTACTTGCCATATGGTAGACATATTGTTATCCCGTTCCAATTATTTTGCATGTATTATTTCAACATCCTTATCCATTTTCATATGATAGAAAAAGAATAACTCATTCATTCATTCATTCATTCACTACATGGGAAACACATTCGGTTTTCATTTCACTTCAAGATTATCCAGTTGGCTCTTTTTGGAAATGAGTGCAGACCTAAAAATAATTTGTTTCAGAAATACATATCCTTCTGAAGTTAACATACAATTTACACAATAAAAATACCTTTAAAATGTCTACTATTGAAAAAATAAATCTTTCTAAAATATATGTTATAGTCAGTCAGAAAATGTGTACAAAACTCATGTCATTTGGGGGGGGGCACCATAAAGTGTCAATTGGGGGGGGGACATGCATGGAAATACAAACAATTGTCCACATAAAAGGAGGGGGCAGGGGGAGACTCGGAGAGTGATGCAGGGCAATGCGGGGGGAAAAAAAGAGAAACTTGTCAAAACCAAGTTTGACAGGGTCTCACAGTTCTAATGGAGAAGGACTGAAGTGTGAAAAATGTATTTTCAATACAGCGTTAAATTCTGAGAGGTGTCTCAATTCATCAAATAAATGGGTGATTTTGAATTTAAACTACTTTTGCTTTGTAATTGAGTTGTCTTTCTAACTTCTAAAAGAAGAAACTCCCCCCCCCCCCCCAGTAACCGAGTAATCATGGGAGGAAATAATGGTAAGTTTAAAGTATTGAAATGTTTGTAATGCCACTGCAAAAAAATCTCTGTAAAACAGAAACTTTAGCAGTAACTAACTAAACATGTTAGGATACGATTTGTGGTAAGAATTGCTTTTCCATTGAAATGTCAATTTCATTTAATCGTACCAAACCTTTAAAAAAATCCCAAATTATGGCTGAGATCTTGAGATCAAGCAGGCAGAGGCTCTGCCCAAGCAATTCCATATTCTTCTGGGGTCTGCCAAAAATAATTTTTGGATAGAATACAAAGACCTAGAGAATATCCCCTACTTATTGTTATAGGTCTTCAAGTTCAAGCTTAGAGTCTGTATCAGTGGTTTTTAACCTGTGGGATGCGGACCACCAGTGGGCTACGAGGACGAAAATCTGATCCGCAAGCCTCCTTCCTCTTTATTTTATTTTATTTCCACCCCTTTTGTGCTGCCTGCCATTCCTTCCCTGTCACTGACCATGGCATATGATCTGTATTAGAAACTAAAACTGATGTAGTCTATCCAATGCAATTTTCTGAATCAGCATCACAAATAACTCCAAATAACCAAACCAAATCTAAAGTTGACCAAAAACTGATTTGTAATCCTTTTAGTACTAATGTTGGAGAGTGGTCTCTGGTCAAGTAGTTCCTGATCAAGTGGTTCCTGGTCAAAATGGTCATTGATCAAGTGGTTCCTAATCAAAGTGGTCCCTGGTCAAAAAAGGGTTGGAAACCATTGATCTGTACTGTGGAATTACTTAGGCGATCCCTTGTTGTCCGAGTAGGGTTGTCTTCCAAGATTGGTGTACTGGCTGTGGGTCTGTATGTGACTGTGGAGCCCTATTCTTGATCTGCATCTTCTCCCAGAGTGAGGGCATTGGTTTCCAGGTGGAAGGCGGCCCTGTCAGGATTGGGTTGACACATCTTCCTCTTGGCACGTTTCTCTCTTTCACCCTTCATTCGTGCCTCTTCAAATTCTATAGCACTGCTGGTCACAGCTAACCTCCAATTAGAGTGCTCAAGGGCCAGGGCTTCCCAGTTTATTTATTTATTTATTTATTTATTTAATGCACTTGTAGACCGCCATTCTCAGCCCTAGGGTGACTCACGGCAGTGTACAACATATAAAAAACAAATTACAATATAGGCAATATCACAAACAACAATAACAACATCACTGTCAATAATACAATTACACTAAATCATTCACGACGTCTCATCGTAGAATCACAATCCAATCTCGTTATCCATGTTCCGTTCCAGTCATAATTGCCAATTGTTGTAGCACTTAGTCAAACGCCTTCTCAAACAACCACGTCTTTAGTCTCTTGCGGAATGTCATAAGGGAGGGCGCCTGTCTGATGTCTACAGGGAGGGTGTTCCACAGCCGGGGGGCCACCACCGAGAAGGCCCTATCCCTCATCCCCGCCAGGCGTGCCTGTGAGGCAGGCGGGATCGAGAGAAGGGCCTCCCCAGACGATCTCAAAGTCCTCGTGGGCTCATAGGCCGAGATGCGGTCAGACAGGTATTTTGGGCCGGAACCGTTTAGGGCTTTGTAGGCCAACACCAGCACCTTGAATTGGGCCCGGTAGCAGATCGGCAGCCAGTGGAGCTGGAACAATAAGAGCGTTGTGTGCTCCCTGCATCCTGCCCCTGTTAGTAACATGGCTGCCGTGCGCTGGACTAGCTGGAGCTTCTGGGCCGTCTTCAAGGGCAGCCCCACGTAGAGAGCATTGCAGTAGTCAAGGCGGGATGTGACCAGAGCGTGTACCACCGTGGCCAAGTCAGACTTCCCGAGGTACGGGCGCAGCTGGCGCACGAGCCTGAGCTGTGCAAATGCTCCCCTGGTCACCGCTGAAACCTGGGGATCCAGGCTCAACAATGAATCCAGGATCACACCCAAGCTGCGAACCTGCGCCTTCAAGGGGAGTGCGACCCCATCCAGCACAGGCTGTAACCCTATACCCTGTTCGGCCTTGCGACTGACCAGGAGTACCTCTGTCTTGTCTGGATTCAATTTCAATTTGTTCGCCCTCATCCAGACCATTACAGCGGCCAGGCACCGGTTCAGGACCTCGACAGCCTCCTTAGTAGCAGGTGGGAAGGAGTGACAGAGTTGGACATCATCTGCGTACAGATGACACCGCACCCCGAAACTCCGGATGATCTCACCCAGCGGCTTCATGTAGATATTAAACAGCATGGGGGACAGTATAGAGCCCTGTGGAACACCACAAGTCAAAGGCTGTGGCGTTGAACAGGTGTCCCCCAATAACACCTTCTGGGTGCGGCCCTCCAGAAATGACCGGAGCCACTGCAGGACAGTGCCCCCGAGGCCCATTTCCGCAAGACGCCCCAGAAGGATACTGTGGTCGATGGTATCGAAGGCCGCTGAGAGGTCCAGGAGCACCAACAGGGACACACTCCCCCTGTCTAGCTCCCGGCGCAGATCATCCACTAAGGCGACCAAGACCGTCTCAGTTCCATGTCCCGGTCTGAAACCAGACTGTGCCGAATCCAGATAATCCGTGTCTCTCAAGAATACCTGGAGTTGTGAGGCCACCACGCTTTCCATGACTTTGCCCAAAAAGGGGAGATTGGAAACAGGCCGAAAGTTGTCAAATTTAGTGGGGTCCAGTGATGGTTTTTTCAACAGCGGTTTTATAATAGCTTGTTTTAAGCTCACTGGAATCTTGCCTTCCCGGAGGGAGGCGTTAACCACCACCGTTACCCACTCAGCCAATCCCCCTCTGGCCTCCTTCAGAAGCCAGGATGGGCAGGGGTCTAGGATGGACGTAGTGGGCCTCATTCCTCCAAGTATCTTGTCCACATCCTCGGGCTTCACCAATTGAAAAGAATCCATCAAAATAGGACAAGCAGGTGCTCGTGTCACATCCTCAGAGACTGCATTTAATATGGTGTCCAGACCAGAACGGATCAAAGCGACTTTGTCTGCAAAGAACCGAGCAAATGCTTCGCAGCGCGTGGCCAAATTGTCAGTGCTCCCGTCTGAGATGGCGGGAGTTAAAAGACCTCTGACAATCCGGAACAACTCCGCCGGACGGTTCCTTGCAGACGCAATAGTAGCCGCAAAGAAAGTTTTCTTTGCGGCTTTTATTGCCGCGGCATATGCCCTTAGAAAGGACACAAACCGTGTTCGATTTGACTCACTCGGATCCGAAAGCCACACGCTCTCTAGTTCCCTTTTCCTTCGCTTCATCACTGCCAGCTCCTCAGTAAACCAAGGAGCTGGTTTAGCTCGGCTACTTGAGAGGGGACGTTCCAGAGCGATCATGTCAATTGCCCTGGCCATCTCTCCATTCCAGAGAGCGACCAAGGCCTCGACAGGGTCACCTACCGAGGTGGCGGGAAAATCCCCAAGAGCCGTCAGGAATCCATTCGGATCCATAAGCCTCCTGGGGCGGACCAACTTAATGGGTCCTCCACCTTTGCAGAGGTTGGGGGGCGCAGTGAGCCTAAATCTGACCAGGAAATGGTCGGTCCATGGCAACGGAGAGATGGTCAACTCCTCCACACCGCCACCTTGCTCCCATCCCTGGCAGAAAACCAAGTCCAATGTATGTCCAGCACAGTGGGTGGGGCCAGATATTTGTTGGGACAGCCCCATGGTTGCCATGGCAGACATGAAGTCCTGAGCTGCTCCTGTGAGGGTCGCCTCGGTGTGGATATTGAAGCCGTTGAGACTCCAATGCCAGGCTCGAGACTAACCCCGCTAGCTCAGGTAGGGAGACTGTAGTGCAGTGAGGTGGACGGTACACTAACAGAATCCCTATTCTGTCCCGGTCACCCACCCTCAGGTGGACGCATTCAAAATTTGTTGACTGCGGGATGGGACTCCTGGTCAGATGGATGGAATCTCTATAGACCACTGCGACTCCGCCTCCCCGCCCTCCGGATCTTGGCTGGTGCTGCACGGAGAAGCCTGGAGGACAAAGCTGGGTTAGATTCACGCCTCCAGCTTCATCCAACCAGGTCTCCGTGATGCACGCCAGATCTGCCCGCTCATCCAGGATTAAGTCCTGGATAAAGGTCGTTTTTCCATTGACAGTTCAACAGCACCACCTTCAATCCGGAGGGACCGCCAGCCTGGTTACACCAATTTACCATAGGAGACCGGTTTGGGATTCTTAATGTAGATATGCGGTCCGAATTAGGCCGAATTTGTGGTCTCCTTTTCCCGCATCTCCCCTTCCCCACCACGACTTCTATGGGGGCCCCTCGGCTAGTGGAACACCTCCCCTCCTCCATGCCGCAATCCGAGACCATGGTCTCACTTTCTGTTCCATTAATGGTTGCTTGGATTGTTGGAGTTTTTTCTTGCCAACTTTCTCCATTCCTTTTCTCCCCCCTCCCCACCTTATTGTTACCCGTGGTCTCCAGCCCACTTCGTCCCTTGCCCCTTCCACAAGTCACTAATACCAAGGACAATACAAGTAGGGGGATAGGGTACCGCATGGGTAATGATGGTCACACTTCAATAAGATTAACAGTAGCAAAAGTGCAGTAAGCGTCACAACTGCGTGCAACTGAGCAGTTCGTAAAGTGCAAGGGTCTTAAAGTGCAAACACAGTAGCGTCACAACTGCATGCAACAGGAGCAGTTCGTAAAGTGCAAAGGTCTTAAAGTGCAAACAGGAAATTCAAGTCTGGCTCTGAGTGCTATCTAAAGTGCGGCGTGGAGGGATTGGGGTAATTAAAGTGCTGGTTTGGATTTAGCAGCAGAAGAGGCAAGGCGCCGTAAAGTGCTATACTAAGTTATTTGTACCAATTAGCAACAGATAAGGTCAGGAACAAATAAAGTGCTACACTAGGCAATAAGTAAACACAACATCAAGGATATTGGTAAACAAATATCAGTTGGTAAGGTTGTTGTGATTCAAAGATGTAGTCAATGGACGGCTGATGTAAAGCAGCGAATGGATCTCTCAGTCAACACGGCGGTTGGTCAGCAGTGTAGGTCGGCACAATTGGGCGGCACAAAATCAGTCAGCACAAATAGATGGTCTATACACGGCTTGAGTTGCACAGTCGGGCGGCACAACACAAATAGATAGTTAAACAAGTTGGTCAGCACACGATGGCAACACCACAGAGGCAGAGAGTAGAGCTGTCGTTGTCACTCTCATGGTCCCACACTCTCGATGGAGAAGGTACGCAAGGCTGCACCGCAGCAAGCCGCAAGATGGTAGCAGGCGACACAGCTCGTAGTTGGCATGTTGGGAGGCCGTTCAGGATGCGACAAGCCTTATTACAAGGTACTGCTGGGCGATGGAATGCTCGGGGAATGCGGAAGTACTTCATCAGTGTCGCAGATGGATGATGAAAACTACAGTTCCCCTCACACTGAAGTTTCACTCACAGACTAAGGCCTACCTCACACTGTGAGGCCTTCTCTCGCAGACTAAGGCCTACTTCACACTGTGAGGCCTTCTCTCACAGATTAAGTCCTACCTCAAACTGTGAGGCCTACTCCCACTGACCTTTCTCCCACTGAGGTTTACCTCAGACTGATGGCTCAGTGTCTCATGCCAGAGTTTTTTTAAGGTTGGCTTTGAGCCCATCTTTAAATCCCTTTTCCTGCCCACCAACATTCCGCTTTCCATTCTTGAGTTTGGAGTAGAGCAACTGCTTTGGGAGACAGTGGTCGGGCATCCGGACAACGTGGCTGGTCCAGCAGAGTTGATGGTGGAGGACCATCACTTCAATGCGGGTGGTCTTTGCTTCTTCTGGCACACTGACATTTGTCCGCTTGTCTTCTCAAGAGATTTGCAGGATTTTTCAGAGGCAACGCTGATGTAATCATTCTAGGAGTTGCATGTGACGTCTGTAGATAGTCCACATCTTGCACTACTGGTTCCACAGAGTCCCTTACCACCTCTAGAACTGCCTTCCTAAGAAGTTAAAGGTGCCCCCCTCCCTTTCTGCTTTCAAGAAACAGCTGAAGACGTACCTTTGCTCACTGGCTTACGAGGAGTAGTAGTAGTTGGTAATACTACCATTATGTTCTTGTTCATTCATTCAGTCACTTCCAATTCTTTGTGACCTCATGGACCAACCCATGCCAGAGCTCCCTGTCAGCCATGGCCACCCCCAGCTCCTTCAAAGTCAAGACAGTAACTTCAAGGATACTATCCATACATCTTGCCCTTGACCTACCCCTCTTCCTTTCCCCTTCCATTTTCCCCAGCATCATTATCTTCTCCAAGCTTTCCTGTCTTATGCGGCCAAAGTACATCATCAAATCTTCCCCAGTAGCATTATGACCATCTTCTTCATCAATCAAGGGGCCCACTTCGACCTGTCAAGAGAGAGGCATTGGCTCCTTCCCTAGAAGGAAGAAATTGGGCTTTTCGTACCAGCCTCTGTGGCTTATCTCTCTCTTGGAATGTCCCCCTCCTTCTTGCTGTGCCTGGACACAGCTTGCTTGTCCATTCTTTCTATACAGAGAGAACCTGATTTTTCTATGCATTTCAGTGTTTATAAAATACATACAGTTTATAAATCAATAAATATCTATTTTTTCCAATATCTCCTCATCAGAAGCACTCACTTTTTTCCATTCTTCTCAGATAAAGGGGTGACTTCTTTTTAAATAAACATTAAGGTACAGTACTTATACTGACTTGTGAATAAGTCAACTCAGTTCTTTGTCGAAAGTTTCTAGATTTATATCTGATTATACTGTATATTGATATGACTTTATGTCATTAACAGGATGTTGCTCCATTTCAAACACTTAGTTCTGCAGATTCTGTCCAAAATGGACATTGTATAGGTTGACAGAATAAATCTTTGGTTGGCTAAAATCTTTCCCCTTTCTATGTGCTCATGACCTCCAGCCCTCGCTTGGTGGCTGGTGGCTGTGTTGCCAATGATGCAACAAATCTGTTCCAGTTTTAACTTATCACAGGTTCTGCTGTAATCTATGCTCAAGGCTAAAGTTCAGACTAAAACCCAGAGCAGATCTGTGAACACCACTGATAGGGGAGCCACCAATTGGCACTGCTTTTAAGCAAATAAATATATAAAAGCTTTGTCACTTTCAAAGATTTCCCTATAATGACAGGACCATGCTTTCCCTTTTGTGCCTCAAAGAAGAGAAAGGCATATAGAATCATAGAGTTGGAAGAGACCTCATGGGACATCCAGTCCAACCCCCTGCCAAGAAACTAAATTCCATCTAGTAAGCCTCTCACAGTAAACAAGAAGCCACACTTATGAAAGTGAGGCCCCATTCAGCATTCTCTCCCCACTTAAATGGAGTCACACTGCACCACCTGATGAAACACCGTGCAACCAATATAAAACTTTATTGTTAACTCTCTTCTCTGGGCAAAGCCTTTGATAAGAGCTGCTTTTGAGGTTGAGGCAGCAACTGTCACTCAAGAGAGAGAAAGCTGCTCTTGAGATGTGTTTGATTTTAAAATTAGGAAGTAGACATACTTGGCAACAAAAGAAACATGGAGGGGAAACAGCACCAATGCAATAAGAGTGGACTGGAATGTATGAACTAGGGGCGACCCAGGGTTTTCAAAGGCAACATTTCAATTTAAGACAGATGATGAACAAGGAACTTCACACTCCAACACTGTTACTAGACAGAAATCACATAAAAGAAACCTCTCTTAAGATAGAGAGCAATTTATACCAAAAAAGGGGGAAGAAACTGTTCCATGGTTTTAAAGCTGAAATATTGTCTGGAAGGACTCACAAGGTAGACTACAAGTGGTTGCACTTATGGATAAAGATCATTTACAATGGACAAACCAATCCTGATTATGCTTCAAATCGCAATGTTGGAGCATAGCCGATATTCACTTCTGCATTGTTAGAAAAACTTTCAGTTCAAAGGAAAAGCATTTTATAAGGTTGAAACACCCATAAAGTGCAATCACAGACATACTGGGATCTAAAAGGATATTTAACCATGTGACACCTTGCACTTATCTGATATTCAGGGAAGATGTTGTAAAGGTATTAGATTCAATATGAGTCATTTTCTCCATTGCCTAGTTACAAGTCAGATTGAAAAAGTGGTGAATATTTAGCTCTCCAAATGTGGTTGGACTATTTTGAACCAAAACTACCTTGGTCATGTTGGTTGGGCCTTATGGGAGCTAGGGATCCAAATATCTTGAGAGACCTACATTACCCAGATGTGAGCAACCTCATCTAAGTTGATGGAGCATGAGACCATTCTTCTCTGAAATTTCTCACATACTGTACAACAAATAGTTCGATAGGTGTCTGTTCAGAGGGTTGAGTACAGCACTTCTGCTTAGTTTCATACAGTGCTTGGATTCATGCAACAGCTTCACATACATTAAATACAATTGTCCCTCCACATTTATGGTTTTACAGATCTGGTTATTCATAGATTTGATAAAAAATGTTATCTCTAGGAATTTTTATGGTCCACTCCATCAATTCATGTTGCAAATCTGGAGCTTTCTAGACAGAACACCTCTTTAAGGATCTCTATGTCCTCCAATGCAATTCTATGGCCAGCTTCCAGCAGATGTTAACTATAGTCATGTTGGAAGACCTAGAAATTCCTAGAGATATGCCCTCTCAGGTAAAACAAAAGGATTTTTTTCTTTACAGTTTTTCACTTTCATGGGAGTTTTGTGCCATCCAGTGAATGTGGACAGCTGTGAGTAATCTCATATCTCCAAATACTAATCAGAGGAAAGAGAAGTCAGATGTAGGGGACAAATCTGATGGATGGGTGTGTCCCACCAATGCCCTATAGTCTTGCTCGTGAGGTGCTAATCTCAGTGAGGAGTGTCTCAATAATCTTGGTAGGACTCTAAACAGTTTCCCATTTTTGGTCCAGACCTTCTTTTTCTTCATCCAGACCTAGCTGTTACTCCATTAACAATTCCCAAATTCATTCTCTGCTGCCTTGCTGTCCCTGAACAATCTCAGCTTCCACTGCAGAGAGCCTTGCAGTAAATGTTGTTTATAGCCACTGTGCCTGTATGTAGAGCTGGTCCCCCAAGGTTATAAAGCAGCTTCATAGCACTGCAGTTCTCCAGCAAGAATCCTGTTAAGTCCTGCAATATATATCTGTGATAGGAGAGGGAATTTCTAAGTTAAGCAGAAAGTAAACCAATTGAGGTTTAAAATTCCCATTATAAAAACCTTCCACTGAGATATAGTTAATAGGAAAACCCAGTTAAAGTGAAAACTTCCTGAGTTCCATTGACTGGACAAAAAGAGAGAGTTAAGAATGTGTTAAACAGAGTTACTTGCATTTAATGGGCACTGAGCTCTTGAAAGTCATTCTACCAGTTAGTAGTATCAAGACACCATTCCATGTTTAATGCCCTCATCTCAAATTCCCAGGTGTAAAACATAGTGAAAACAAGCCACAAAGTTGGCCAGTGGAAGGGACTTTTTTAGAGATTCAAATATTGCTCATCACTATATGTCATCTCTATGACTTCTTATTTGTTATTCATTATGAATAGTGCAGTGCATTGTTAATGTGAGAATCATGTGGCTCTCCAGATGTTGTAGGACTGAAGCTTTGGTTAGCATAACCAATATGGAAGGAATGCTGGAGTCTCATCTAACAACATCTGGAAGATGAGTAATTCCCACCTCAAGTCTACATGGAGATGAAAACCTGGACTCACCCTCATCATCCTCATCCTCATCATCATCATCACTTTATTTCTTAATTAGTCGCTCTCCACCAAGGTGCTCCGAGCGACTTACAATTTAAAACGGTTACACACATTATAAAACATTCAACATAAAAACATTCAACATAAAAACATTCAACATAAAAACATTCAGCAGTGACTATGGCAAAATTTGATCCGGTTACTTAAATGCACAACCAAACAGCCAAGTCTTGAGCGCCTTTGCAAAAGGTCGCAACTCCGACATTACTCTAATATATGGAGGCAATGAGTTCCACAGAATTGGAGCATAAATCGAAAAAGCTCTACGCCTTGTAGTTTCCAAATGTGCCTCCCTAGGACCTGGTATGTATAGGAGATTTTCCTGGGTGGATCGAGGTGACCACTGATGGGGAAAAGGAATGAGGCAGTCCCTAAGATATAAAAGTCCTTGGCCATTTTGAGCTCTAAATGTCAAGATCAGTATCTTGTAAGAGATCCGATGTTCTATTGGTAGCCAATGCAGTTGTTGCAGAATCGGTGTAATATGGGATCTTATAGATGATCCCGCTAGCAGCCTGGCTGCCACATTTTGGGCCATCCGAATCTTCTGGGTCGTTGACTTCAGAAGGCCAGCATATAAGGCGTTGCAATAGTCCAACCTAGTGGTGACTGTTGCGTGGATTACCGTCACCCTGAATTGACTCCTGGCTTTCCTCATGATATTTGAGGATTTCCACTGAGTATTGTGGCCTTTCCTGACCTAAACTAGCTTTCAGGCAAAGATGCTTCCATGTTGGCTGCAAACTCCAGAGTATTCTGTGGCTTTAAGGCCATCTGGACAGCTAGATTTGGTCTGATTCAGACTGGTCCAGAATCCAGAATTGATACCACCTCAACACACTATCTCTGTGCTCATCCAGCACAGGGGAAAAAGATGGACTATAAGCATGTTGCTACCACAGCTGCCTCCAAACATGCACAGAGCTCTGTGCAAGCTCTCGGTTATCACAGGCAGCTTCTGACATCAAAGAGCCACCCAGAGGTAGGAAGGAGGTGGTATACTGGCCTCTTCTTCTTCCTGGTCATGTGAGTGCCTCTGCTGATATCAAAATGGTACCTGCGATGAAATTCTGTGGTTGGCTGGGAGCAGGGGCAGTGACACAGAAGGACAGATGACAGTCCAGCAGGCCTGATGCAGTCTCAGCCTGGCTTGACCAACATGAATGCCAGGTGCATCTGGTGACCCATAGGACCATTCCAGAATGTTCAGTTGCTGCATGGGGTCAAAACAACATGCAGGTGGATTTGCAGAAGAAGAAGCACTGCATTAACATGGATCAAGAGGAGTGATCTTGGAGTTTAGGAATTGTGGACAACTGGATCTGTCCTGGTCCACTGTCCACATCTCCAATAGATCTCCTACTGCATCACCACCAGAGGCTTGCTCCCGATGTTACTTCTGATGATACACTACGGCACCTAGCCATGTGAACAAAAATACAGTGTCACTAGCAAACCTCTGGCAGGGAATTGCTTGTTTGTGGCATCATATTTGGCTGATTCTTATTAAAATCGGTTGCTTATTTTTTTGAGAGAGAGAGAAAGGGAAATAACCATCCAAATGAAGTGAGCCTTCCCTCAACTGATTCTAATGATTAATGTGCTGTTGTCATTGCCTTCTTCTGCATTTCTCAAACCGAAAGAAAGAAAAAGTCACAATACATGTTTATTTTTCGGGGGGGGGGGGTGTTAAATGCCCTTCCACTGTTAATTTCAAATTATTCCTTGGGAGTAAATCATCAAGTGAAAAAAAAAACATTTTCCCCAAAAGATGAATGGATGGTTCAAAGATGGAGAATGAAGAGTGAGGAAGAGCTTTTGATATTTTTACTACTTACTAAAATGTAATCAGCACAAAGCATAGCTCTGCTATCTCACATTTATTAAAGAAAACAAACATAGGACTTTCTCCATTCTTAGTCTGAACAGCCAAAGTAAACCCCTCCAGCTTACAAGTTACTGTATTTACTCGAATCTAATGCTCTACTTTTTTGCTAAATTACCTACCCAAAATTAGGGCATGCATTAGATTCACATAATATGGTAATCTTAGTGCTGAGCCAAAACAAAAGGGGAAGCTGCCTCAGGAGCACCTGGAGCTCCTCTTTAAGGGATATCATCTCTAATTTAATTGCTATGGTTCAATGCTATGCAACACTGGTATTTGTAGTTTGGTGAGGCATCAGCATTCTTTGGCAGTCCCTATGATCCCAAACTAGGAGCCTCTATGACCCCATAGCATTGAGTCAAAGCAGTTGAAGTGGATTCATTCTACAGCATAGATGCACCAGAAGGTTTTTGTAGAATCATGGCACTGGAAGAGACCTCATGGGCCATCCAGTCCAACCCCCTGCCAAGAAGCAGGAAATCGCATTCAAAGCACACCTGACAGATGGCCATCCAGTCTCTGTTTAAAAGCCTCCAAAGAAGGAGCCTCCACCACTCTTTTTAATTGCTGAAAGCTTTGGTGTTCCTAAGACTTTTATTATTACAGAAAGTATTCTAAGCAGGCAGCCATTGTAATGCACACCTTGTTTGGCCAAATTACAAAGACTGTGCTTTAGCCGCTGAGCATTATATTTGCCATCAAAACATTTTTGGATTCAGGGTTTTGAAAACGGAGGTGTGCATTAGATTCACTGGTGTGTTGGACTTGAGTAAATATAGGTGATTTTCCTTAGATTAAAATGTGGGCTTTATTGCGTGAAGTTGTCCAATCACCAATAGCAGCAACATACTGGGATGAACTCCCTTGCTATCACACATCTCTGCATTTGTGCAAC
Organism: Anolis sagrei; assembly: GCF_037176765.1. Lineage (NCBI taxonomy): Eukaryota > Metazoa > Chordata > Lepidosauria > Squamata > Anolidae > Anolis > Anolis sagrei. The sequence continues at coordinate 29,865,275 of NC_090022.1, read as the reverse complement.
TGTGCCAATTTGCAGCCCAATAGTCCACACAGTAGTCCCCTCGACTTTGGAACTCCCTGCCATTAGAGATCAGAACTGCCCCCTCCCTCATGACGTTCAGGAAACTAACAAAGACCTGGTTGTGGAACGCAGCATTTGACAACTGATTTAATTCTTTGCCCACATGAAAGGAGGATGATGAATGGGATTGTGATGGTGTTGGACGATTTGGCTCTTTTAACTGTGATGATAATATTTTAATGTGTATGGTGCTGATATTTTAATCGTGTAATGAAGTGGCATTGTGTTGTTATTGTATATTCTTTGTATGTTAACACATGTTGTGAACCGGTCCGAATCCCTCTTTGAAGGTGAGAGGGTCGGTATATAAAACCTCGAAATAAATAATAAATAATAATAATGTGGATTTTATAAGGTAATGTAGAAGGGGCCTGAGATTGCTGACTTACCACCCATTCATGTTGCAGAATTAATAAATGTATTTTATGTTGCGTATTGTTTGGCACTGAATGGTGCCTGCTGGTAGCCATCCTGAGTTCCTTTTCGGAGGTGAGAAGGACGGGATAGAAATGCTCTTAAATAATAAATTAATTAATGCAATTTGAAACCATTTTACGTACTACAGTGCCATTCTATGGAATCATGGGATTTCTAGTTTGTTGTGATACAAGAGCTCTTCAATGGAGAAGGTAAAATATCTCATAAAGCTACAATTCCTTAACATTGAGCCATGGTAGGTAATGTGGTGTCATTTATTTCTGCAGAATGGATAGTGTTAGATGATAAGCTCTTCAGAATTACAAGTTTCCTTGGTAAGCTTTGTAAATACTTCATAAAGACCATCATGCACCCTGATGATGTTGTACAAAAGAAGTAGTATTGCTTATCCATACTATCGACTGTAGCCAGTCCTTGTGCCAATAGAAGATCTAACTTTGAACCTCATAATTAGCATATTCCTGTATCAGATATGAATGGAAACAGGTCATTATGTCTCCCTAATGCTTTTGATCCTACTTTGTATTCCTTAAACTTCACAGAAACCTCAGAGTGTATCCCACCCCCTCTTTTGAAAGAAGACAGATCTTAATTTTATATCAAGGATGGATCAACACTTTAATCTGGGGAGCAGGAGCAGTGGAGCTTAGAAACGCTTTCCTTTTATGCATCCTTTTTGTGCTGGCAATGGGGATTCAGTTCGGAGCCTGCCAAAATTTACATAGACAGATTAGAATGCCAAGAGTGTCAGGACAAGAGATTACTAAGGCTCTCAGGGTGTGTGATTAAGACACCGGCAGGGGTTTATGATTCAACTCATGCCGTTTAAAGAATTGGAAGCCATTTCCCAGAATATTGATAGGGCATATCTTAATGAAAACAGAAGGACATCGAGAGGTCTTTAGACAGTCTTTGATATCTTATATTGGCATCTATAAGGACGAGGTACTTCAGCAGCACCTGAATGGGAGGCAGCCAATGATCCTAATTTCTGTCAATAGACAGTAATGCTTCAGACCATCATTTCAGTAAATATAAAACAAGCAATGAACTAAAAGGTCACCTTTTTTTTTAACCAGGCTAAAAAATATTTTATTTGTTCATTTCTTGCACTTGAAGTACTCTTCGATAACATCTTTAGCCTGAGATTCTTTGCCATAGTCTTTCACAACCACACAACTGCAGCCCACAACTTTACGGGGTTTTCCTTCTCTGTCGATCTTGCAGAGACCTACCCACTCTCCCAGCTTCTTGTTGTCATCAACCTTTATAAGGTTGATCTGATGTTCAGCACAAAGGGCTTCAACCAGTTTGACATACATGGGCCCGTTGCAATTTGATGCAAGAACACAAAGATGGGCTTGGCGTTTGTCTAAGGCTTTGGCAGCTTCACGAATTCCACGAATTTTTAAAGGAGTGTAGCTAGCTGGTGCAAAATTATGGCTCCCAAAATTACCCCAAAGACAAGCTAATCTTTTGGGATGGGGTGGGGCCAGAACAAGACATTTTGAGGAATGCGCCTCTAGGGCAGTGGTTCTCAACATGTGGGTCCCCAAGTATTTTGGCCTACAACTCCCAGAAATCCCAGCCAGTTTACCAGCTGTTGGAATTTCTGGGAGTTGAAGGCCAAAACATCCAGGGGTCCACGGGTTGAGAACCACTGCTCTAGGCCATCCAACCTTTATTCAAAATCTTTCAACAAAGAAGAGCCCAGCAACCTTCCAGGTATCCCATTCCACTGTCATCAGGGAGTTCTTCCTAATGTTTCATACAATTTGGATCCAATCCTCTGCATCAGCAGAAAACAAACACACTTCCATGGGACAGGACACCATTTTAATAATCTCCCAGACCAGTGGGATATTTCCAAAGTTTAATTTAAAAAAATCATGCTACATTCAGGATCAATTGAAGCAGTTACAGTTGTATTGTGTGCTACATACATATTTGAACAAAGACTCTTGAAAACAAACTAGTTTGGGTTGCTGACTGTGCTCTGAACACTACTATTGCTTATGGGTGGTACAGTGCATTATCAATCCCAACAATCCCAATATTATCAATCCCAATATTCAGACTCCAAATGCTTGTTTCATGTATTGGTCTTTGGCTGCTCTGGAGAAAGAACCATCTGCGCATAAATTTTCAGCAGGCAACCATTGTTTCCTAGTGAACAAAGAAATGAAGCTGAGACTTGACTTTAAAAATATCACTGGAGTTTATGTCTTATGTACTCCTCTTGAAGGAATGTGAGTTTCTTTCTAGAAAGGCTTACATGAAACTGGTGTTTCAGCTTCAATGGAACAGGAAGCAAACAGTACTCCAGGTTGTCTAGCTTGTCAAGCATCTGAGGTGAAATGGGACTTCTAACTTCAGAGACAGTATGACACCGATAGAGGTAGCAACATAGGATTCTACCAATTCCAGAATTTTTGGGAGGGAAAGGATGTCCCAGTGGTATATCCACAACAGAAGTGATATGAAGATATTGCCTCTCTCCAAATGAAATTTGTCTTCAGTCCCCAAATTTCTAGCATCACAGTAACATGGAACTCCAGTTGACTAATTCTAAACACAGATTAAGGGCCAATCCAGACAGGCCTAAAAACCAGACTCTGTCTTGGTTTTACTGGCGGCGTCCAAATGATGCTTCTGATAAAACCAAATTAATTCAGAACAAAGCATCCAGGTCTTACCAGGTATGGACTCTGGGTGGATTGGAGCCTGAAAAACCAAGAGGGTACCCACCCCACTTACCCCAAACCCCAAATTTATGCCCTAAAACTTACCTGAAAGCTGCTGCCAGGGATGGAGCCTGCTTATAAAGTTCTTCTGGCATGCCAAAATGGCATGTGAGGAGAAGGGGAAGGAGGAGAGAAATCCCTCCCCTTTTCTTCTCATGAGCCATTTTGGTGTGCCAGAAGAACTTTATAAGCAGGCTCCATGAGTCACAACCACTTTCAGATAAGTTTTAGGGCCTACATTTGGTGTGTGGGTGGTGGCTGACTGCTATCCCAATTACAATTGGGATAGCTTCTAGCAATCCAGGAGGAAAAATCCGGGATTTGGGATAAGCAGTGCAGACTCCAATGCAGGTGAAAACGGGTTACTTTAACATTTACTTTAACATGTTTTTGTCTGCAATTTCCATTGTCTTGAAGCACCCTAAGTATCCAAAGAAAAGGGGAAGGCAAAATTACCAAGGTGAAATAGACAAAATTACACAGGAAATAGAAGAGTTCCACAGGTGAAAGATGTTTGACGTCTTCTTCTTTTTTTGCACTACTCGAAATTTGGAAACTGGAGGAAAAATTCTTTAATAGAGCATAGAATTTGTATTGTGGCAGGGAAGGGACCCAATCCCAACAACTGCAGCATTGGTATTGTCTCTCCTTCTCTTCTACTATTCCTTGAAGTGTCTGTTTCTCTGTTATGTTCCTTCCCCTAGCTAATCTTATTTCTGCCCTGGGTTGAGAACTGAAACAGTTTTGGTTTACATGGCAGATGATTTACACCAGGAAATAGCTGGATGGAATGTAGATCTGTTAGATTTCTTGCACTTTTCAGCAGCCTTTTATACCATCAACCATATGAAGAAGAGACAGGGCGAGTAGGACAATCTCATTCTCTGATATGGATCTGGGCTCATCATATGAGATAACTGATGGGACCATGGCATGATCAGGGGCAGAGGATCGTTTGTTGTGCGAGATGGCACACCGGCAATAGGGTGCACATGGCCTCTTGTGATAGGAACCATCCCTTTGGGTCCTTCTCTCCCAGTCTCCCTCACACAAATTCATAATCTTAAGCGTTATTTTTAACCTAAACTTTGCTGGAATTGCAAAGTTGCTTTTGCATTAAAAAAATAAATTCAGAATAGAGGAGTGTGGGAGAGTGGATGTATGCTGCTAATGCTAACCAGAAGTATGACCCTGGGACCACGGATCGCTGAATCATTGCAATTGAGTGATTACTGGAGAGATGCAATAGCAAGGGACACTATCCCAGTAAGTAGCTGCTACACTGACTCAATGTTAGTTTGCCATCTTCATGCACTGAAAACCCAGAAGTGTAAAAACCCAGTGGAGATTCAATAGCCCACTGACATGGGAGTCTGCACATTTATTGGGCCGGTTTACTAATGCTTCATCAAATATTTCCTTCAAAAATATAGTCCAAATGATTTAGGATAAGAATATAAACATTATCCAAAAAAAGGATTTCGAGGTAATATGATGGTTTCTAAACTGTTGATTCGAAGGACATTCTACTGAACTTGGTGAAGGTTTTCATTTCGGTAAGAGGCTTGGCTTCCCTGAGCAATTGCTGAGCTCTTTTCACATTTATCTATTTCCCTGAAACCAAGGAGTGAAAGAATTTCCACTTTTTTCAGGCTAGCAATCAGGAGAGCCAGAGGTGAAACAATTATTTTCTGTATCTTAATTATCCTTTAATTATGGCCCATGTCATTAGTTCAGGGAGAGCTGCTGGCCATGTTATTATTTCAGCAACAGTGTCAAAGTCAAAGAAAAGCTGTTTCCTTGCAAATCCTTCATCCGTAGTCCTGTTGTGAACCCGGGAAGCATCTTTAATCAATTGATTTGTGCATGAGAGGACAGGAGAGATTGTCCTTCCCTCAAGGGGCCCTCCTAGCATAGCAGAAGAGTGCAGGGAAGGGGGCTGGAAAGAGAAAATAATTCAAAGCAAACTGAACCCAGAGATTTGGGAGCCTTCTGGGCTTCCATGTATTTTTAAAAACAGCAGCTGCTTCCTCCTTGTCCTCCTCTCACCACAAAATTTTTTCTACAATCAGTATTGAGTTTTAAAGAAGACATGGCCATTTCAACTTGAAATGTATTTCACAATAACTTACTCCAGTCTGAAAACACACAGAATCAAGGCAGTGCTGATTTTATAAAAAAAAACCCAGCAAAATGCAGATGGAGGTGAATTGCTGTTTACTGATAGCATGTATCTATGTACAAAGAGAGCTGCTGGTAAAAACATGCTTTTACTTGAAAAGTGAAAGTGAAATAAACTATGAGTTGGGTCCAGATATATTCATATATACAATGAACCCAGTGAAATACATGAAATCCCATGGTTTAATTGACATACAGTATGGTACTCTAAGTATTTGGCTTGTGCATTTGTGTAGAATCACTATCTGTTTCAGTTTGTTTCTTTTGTAAGCCTCCCATATCCATTTCCCAGCACCTCCTGAAAATGGGTGAGCTTCCGAATTGGGTTTTCATTCAGCACCAAAAAATCAGTTCTTTTTGGCCCATTGGCAGTGATGAGGAGATATTGGAAAATATAGATATTTATTGATTGATCTATGCATAAAAATCATATGTACCTTACAAGCACTGAAATGCATAGGAAAATCTCTCTCTGTAAGAAACCTAAGCTGGCAAAACAAGCAGGCTACGAGGAAGGGGGGTATGCATTCCAGAAGAGAGATAAGCCTGTTGGAGAAACCCGTGCTAGGACGGAGAAGAAGCCTCTTGACATCTTAGGAAGTGGTCCCTTGATTGATGACTGCAAAAATGCCTGCTCTTCAGATAGACACAGAGACATGTTTTTGCATGTTGGAGGGGGAACCTGATATTCTTATGATGCCAGGATGACGTAGGGATGATGATGATTGTATGAAGACGTATGTTCTTTGTTTCACTCTGATTGGAGACTATAAAGGGCCAGTCCGCACCTAGATCGCGGCTGGTGTGATTAGAGATAACTCCACACCAGACTCCAGCTGGGTAAATAAACGTGCTTTAAAGTCTCCAGACCTCTCTCTGTGTCTCCTTTCATCAAACCGCTCCTGCTACAACAGCAGCAATGGGTTTATGAAAGCACCCATTATTTGGGGGGGGGGCAACTTCCCACAGGCTCTCCTTCCATACCATTCATTATTAAGAACTGGATTTAAAAAGCATCAGAGTTGCTTGATCCTTTTCCTTTGTAAAGGAGGAGACTGGGTTCTTAAAGCTGTTCTACTCTAAAGAAGAGGCAGGACATGGCTTGGCTTTGAGACTCCTGTAGCACCAGGTCTGTCTCCCCAAGAGAGAGGCTAAGGGAGGGAGGGGGAAGGTCCTTGGCCCTTGGCTATGTGCACTTAGCCTTGGTCTACCCTGTCCTTCTGCCAACGCGAGCCGGAAGCCTGGCTGTTACTGGTGCTAAAGTTTGCTATGTTGGTGGTGGGATTGTTTGTCCTTATCCTTAATTAAGAATTGGATTTTTAAAAGCATCCTAGTTACCACACTTTTTTGATTCTTTATCTTTGGTTTGTAGAGGACACAGGGTTTAATGCTTCTGAAAGCTGTTTAGAGGTGAGGCAGGTGTGCCTGCTTTCTCCCAACAGCACCAGAAGCCATACAACTTTCAAGAGGCATGGCTTCAAGAGACCCAGGGAGAGAAGAGATGGTGATCTGGAGCTCAGTTGAGCTAGGAGTGCCATGTGGCCACAAAAGCAGAAGGAAAGCTGGTTATTGGCTCCTGCTTGCTTTCATGTTGAGCTAATTTCCATACTGGGAGGGAGCTTCCTGTTTTGTGCTCCTGAAGGTAATGAAAGGAACAAAAGAACAGATGAAACAGGAGAAACAAATTATGTGAATAACTCCCCAAAATATGTCTAAATCTGAATCTATGCCTGTACATCTGGTTAAGCATGTTTAAGCCAGCCTGCTTTAGTGGTTTGAGTATTGGGGTGATGCACCTGGAGAGCTGGGTTCAATTTCTCACTTGGCCATGAAAGCCCACCATGGGTGAGTTCCATGCTTTCAGCCCCAAGAAACATTTGTTAGGATCAACATAAATTGAAATTGAAGACACACCACACCACAACCACAACCGCAACCACAACCACAACCATATCAACCACATCATCATAATCAACAACAACAATGGCCAATTGCTATACTGGCACAAGAATTCTGGGTTGTCATCCCATTTGTCATCCAAGTAGTAAATTTTCAAGGAGCTGATTAATATAGAACAAAATTAAAACTGACAACAAAGTAAATTCTAAGAGAGAAAATAGGATTGTGACTCTTAACATCTTCACTTTTTTAATTCTATAAGATATTTATCATCTTTGCCTGATAAAGAAGCCACTGAAACTTTACAAAGTTGCATTTTCTGCATTTTGGTTAGTCAAGAAAAATATTGCCTTTTTGTGGATTTTGTTTTATTTTTCAGTATGGCAAACATGAGTACTCCTGGATATGTTTCATGATTCATGTAGTTTCTCACATAGCCTATAAAATGCTACTCTAAAAAGTATCTTATATATTAGCTTTACTTGAAATAGTCTTGTTTTTGTACACCTATTACAACGTGATATAAATTAAGGGATCTATGGACTGTAGTGGACCACAGGTGAAACATGAGTCATACAGAGGCTAGAAATGCCAAAGGCAATTCTAGTCTGAATCAGAAGAATAGAGTCCAGGTAAAGGGAAATAATAACAGCATTTTATTCTGTTTTGGTTCAACCTCTCCTCTAATACTGTGACCACACTAGATATTTCACTTCAAGAAAGATATCACCAAGCTGATATATGTCCCAGGTGGGAGAGGGCAGCCGAAATGGAAACTAAGCTTTATGAGGAATGATTGAGGGAGATGAGCGTGTTTTGCCTTGGAGAAGAGAGACTGAGAAGTGATGTGAAAGCTTTCTTTAAATACTGTAAGGGTTCTGTGATGGAAAATGTAGCAGAGAGGCAATGCTGAACAACAACTTCTACTGATGTGATACTATATTTAAGCTATATTTAAGAGGAAGGAACTCACAGAAGCACCCCTGAGTATTCCTTGGATAAAAAAAACCCTATGAAATCCCTAAGGCTGTCATAAGTTGACAGGCAACTTGAAGACACATACATGCAAGCACCTAGAACCTAGGGATCCTACCCTAATAAGCAATACACACTGGCTGAAATTGATATTTTCAAGATATGGACTCAAAGAAGCCAAGGGGAAATAAAACGTTTTCATAGATGGAAAGAAACTTTGAGAAGATTGTGTAATAGGAATGAAGGCAATGGGACAATGATACATTTATTTATGTTTTCCTCTTTATACACACATACATATTCTTGGCTTGTGCTTTTAGATACAGTTAAGGAAGAGCCTTCTTACATTCTCTGTTGTGACCCATAGCTAAACCTCTCAGGCTTCTCTTTTTGGATATAGTAAGGCTCCATCCCTTTTTGTACAATTTTGCTCCCTTCTTCAAAGCAAATCTTAATTTTCTGGTAATTCCTCCTTCTCCTATCTCTTTCTTCTCTAGCAGATGCTTTGCATTTCCATCTCTCTCCTTCATAAATATAAACTTTGGCTGCATTTGTCAGTCAGATCCTTAAGCAGATATAAATTTTATTTGTAAATCTTTAACTTCATATGTACCTCTCCACTGGAGAAGAAAATGAATAGCCTACACACACTTAATACCCAAGCGCACAACAAAGCTCTCAAACAACATTAAGAAAATTCAGGGAAACTCTTGCTTTGTAAGGACGTTTGGCTGAATATTCAAGTTGTCTATGTGTTTAAATATAGTCAAACTCTGGCCTTCTGTCTGAGAGTTTTGAGAATGGAGCACAGGCATAGCAACCTTTGAAAAACAAGAAAGATAACCAGTGTCAGAAAAGTTGTAGAGCGAGCCAACTCACCAGTGGGATTTCCCTCCCTCCCATAATCCACTCCATTTGTACTTAAACCACCACCCCAGACAGGTGGAAATTTGAGGACCATTGAGCACTACAAATTCTCCCAATGCATCACAATTACCCAAACACCTGTGCTAAATAACTTTGTACTGAGTTCCTGTGAACATTCACAGAGCACTCAATAGCCCTTGAAATTTCTCATTTTAAACTTCAGGCAGGCTGTCTGAGTGCTCCCACATACATGGACCGATGTATGAGATTATTTTGGCCCTTTTCCTGGTCCAAAGGCCAGGAAAACCCTTACAAATCCATTTCATTTCACTTCTTTCTCTTTTTCACTGTTTATGAACTCCAGACTGCCTTGCAAGGCCTCTGAGGTTGAAGCTGAATAAAACTTCCTTGGCTTGAAAACTTCTTCAGTCTTTCTTTAGCTTTGGACAGTTCTACCATTGGGCAGAGTGAGGTGCTCTCTCTTGGGGTAAAATAGTAACTAAGCAGGAGTAACTATGCTAGCCACATTATTAACTGAGTTACTTATGACAGCCAGTGCCACATTTAGAATACTAGAGATAGTCTCCTGCCCCCACTTCTGGAGGAAGACATTCCAGTGCTAATGCTGGATTCAACTCTTTGTCCATTTGGCTTCTATGCATGAAACTAGCAACTGGTCATGATGCCTACCTATCTTGATCGCTTGCATCAGGCAACAAACCATTGTAGGCTATCCCTTGCATTCTCTGAGTTGTTCATTTCATCCTGCTTATCCATTTCTAAATGAATACTTTAAAAATGGCATGTTGGGAGATACCAAAACCTTGACCTTGCATGTAGCAGCAGTAGTATGAACAGTTTGCTGGAATGGAGTAGTTCACTCAGATAGATTTTTCCAATATCCAGCACAGAGAAAAATGAAGCTCTCTGCAATATACTGCACTGTCACCTGAAGTTTCCCAAGATTCTTTGAGTGGCAAAAGGACAAGTGCTTCTAGAAAACTCTAGGGGCGGATCCAGACAGCCTTTTATTCCAGAAGCTCTGTGTTTAAAAAAACACAGATGTTTCTGGGAGACTGTCTACACCCACCCCAGAAAGTGTGCTAGCCTGAGAGAACATCTGGAGGCTCTACCCCCCTCCCCCTTAGAAAAGTAATGGAAACTTATCCATCACCCATTACAGGCTTTGGCCAGCTCTCGCGGCATGTGGAAATGACGCACCAGGAGAGCAGGGGGGGGGGATGACTTTCCTCCATCCTCCTCTCCCCACCCCGGTATTTATTCCAGTAAACTGTGGGAATACAGCACTCGAAATAGTGGGTTTATCCCACGCCATCCAAGAAGGCATGGAATAAACCCACTCTCTAATTCACTACAAACCAGGGTTTTCCTGGTTTGTAGAAAATTAATTTGGGGCTGTCCAGAATGTTGTCTGGACAGCCCCTCCTTTATTGCGGTAGGTACTGCAATAAAGGTACTGTCTGGATGGCTCTAGAGTGAACCTTGGTGTTTTTAATATGTGAACAGCTGGATCAGGCTTGATCTGGGATGATCTGGTATTGGCACATAAAAATTATCCATCAGTCAGAAGCAGATCCCTGACACAGCTTTGCAGGCAACATTGCTTCTGGTGATCACATAGTGGAGCACCCTGTTCCTACCTCACCAGGAGTGATGTCACTAGCAAATCTCTGCTGGGGAGCTGCTTTTAGCTGGTGAAACAGTGGTGACGCCCCTGGAGGATAGGGCAGTGGTGTCAATGCACAAAATAACTTCAGGGTACTTCATCCCCATTATGTGTAGACTTTCTGTGATGTATCCAGGGCAGCTCTGGAGCAAAGCTTAGACCTAACTTAGTCAATGAAAAGCAAAGTGCAAATATTCTTTCTATCCCCAGTAAGAAAGTATTTTTACATAATTTGGGCATGTTTCAATACCTGCATGACGAATATGATGAGATCAGGGCATGTTAGCATTAGTTTTCAAGGGATGGAGAGAGCCAAACAGTGAATGAATGAGTGTTGAGCCAAAGTGTATGCAGGAGAACGCAAGTTATCTGAATTGTGCAATCAATAATAATAATAATAAACCCTTATTTATTTGGCTTCCAATGAGTTTAAACATCCATCTTTTTAACTATGCCCACATTTTCTAGTCAGAGCTCTTTTGATTCCCACTGAGACATTGCATTTCTGAGAACAGTCTTGTCAAAGGACAAAAAAAAATGACCAGTGGTTAGCTACAAGGGGGGTGCTATTAATTTGAGTAGCTGCTGTGTAAACCTTTTAAGAGTGAAGAAAAAATCTCTCTTCCCTCTTCCCCTCTCTCTTTTTCTTTGCTTTGTGATTTTAGTGCAATTGATCACAAGTACTCAAGAAAGTGGTATGAGAACCTGCTATAATGACTCACTGGGAACAATCAATGTAATAATGGACTGTTGGTTTACTTCCTTAGCCCTCGCCCCACCTCCACCCCACAACAAAGCTCTTGTTCATCATTTGTTTGATCTTCAACATTTGTGCTTTTATGCATAGTTATGTAAGCAGAGCTGCTTCGTTTTCATCTGGAGAAGGCAAATATAGTTTCAAATTCTACAAAACAGTGGAAGAAACTTCAAGGGATTTCATTCACCTTTCATGATGGGGCAAACTGGTCTCAAGGTTTAATAGCAACCTATTAGCCAATCTATTGGGGGTAGTATACACTTTTGTAGACTTCCACTCACAAGCTGAGAGGCTCATCTGTCACGGATCCTGCTCAAAAGATGCTTCCAGGCCAGGTGCATGTTGTTCAGCTGTTTGCCAAAGCAGTTCAACAAGAAGGTTTTGGCAAGGTTAATCACAGCTTCCAGTTTGCAAATGTTTAGACAAGACCAGTTGCTGTCATTTGAGATGATGATGATGATGCTTATAATGATGTAGCCCTGACCTCTGCCATGTTGCTATCTAGCCGTTGCCTCGTACAGTAGCAATTCCAATGCCTTGGGAGATGATCTATACCACAATTTGGCATGAGAGCAGCTGAACTGCTTTCTTCCTCAGACCTCTGTTGCATTGTTTGGAAGCCTATAAACCTTTTGAAAATCAGCATTTTTTAGACCAAATGGAGAGTCAAATTTGACTACTGTCCTTATACAATAAAACTGCATGCTGAATTTCACATTTCTAATGGAACAGCTGAAAGCCCTAGCAGACATTAGGGACTTGTTTATGGATCACTCATGAGATTGGGAACTGGAAGGCACGGCAGGGAGCTAGTAAAGGAGGGAAAGCCATTTAAAATGCATTATAAATGCTCAGTTGCTGAATTAATGAACAAAACTTCATGAGCTGTGGTTGCTTTACAAAGTAAATACAGCTCACCTGCTTCACCTCTTATTTCTCCTCAATTACAAAAAAAGATGAGATAAAGAAGCATTTATTTTCAAGATTATTCCAATAATTCCAATGTACGTCACCACTCGGCTTCCCACAGTGGCCAACACAACCTATGCATTTCTGATAATGAATGGAATTCACTTGGAGATCTATGCAACTAAGGGTGCATAATACACTGTAGAATTGATGTCATTTTAAATGTGGTTCTACACAGACACTATGATTTAGTTTGGAGCTGGCTAGTAGGCCTGGGTAACAACGGAAAAATTTGTTTCTAAAATCGATTTGTATTTGGGGGGTTTTTTTGTTTCGATATTTAAAATAATTACAAAATTTTCCCTTTAAAAAGTTCGGTATTTACGAAATTTCGTAAATGTGAAAAAAATTACAAAACATTAACTAATCGATTTCCGAAACAATAACGAATCGATTCGTTAATGGCGGACGCGACCGCGAAATACGCTAAAAAACCTCCAAAAACTTCTGAAGCTTCCCTCTCCCTCTGTTGTTGACTGTTGGTGTGATATTATAATTTTTTTTCACTAATTAAACAAAAAACTTGCCCCAGACATGCGGAAATAATAACGAAACGACCTCAGAACAATAACGAAACGAATACAATAACAAAACGAATACAATAACGAAATACGAAGCATTTACAAAACGTGTTTAAAAATTCGTTTTTTAAAAAAATTCCTCCAGAATGGTTCGTTATCGTTTTGTAATTGAAAAAAATAACGAATTATTAACGAATTACGAATTAACGAAACGAAACCACCCAGCCCTACTGGCTAGAGGTTGGAGTGTCCACAAAATGTACACCCCTAATTTTTGATTTTTTGATGTTTTGTCTTATGTCTGTTATAACAAGCTGTGTTTTTTAATTTAATTTTAGTTTGTTAAGTTATAATTAGTATTATATGTTGGGTTGTATAAATTTTGTTAGTATGGATGTATTGTTGTACTCGGGCATTGAATGTTTGCCTTTTATGTTTGAAATCCACCCTGAGTCCCTTTGAGGAAATAGAGCGGAATATAAATAATAATAATAATAATAATAATAATAATTATTATTATTATTATTATTATTTATGCTGCAGCAAGCATAAACCAGCACAATTAAAAAAAACCCACCAGAATGTCTGGAATAAGCCAAAATATCTACTTCAGCCAATCAGAATATATCCCATGCATGGCTTGAACCCAGTAGACTGGGTAAGAAAAAAAACATTCCTGGGTTCAATTCTGCTCTATAGTCAACAGATACTGTGGCCAACATCCCAGCCTTGAACCGGTTCCTTGGGAGATTGTGTAGGTACTTCACAACGGAAATGGTTGGTTTAATCCACATCCTTACACAGTCTTATTATCCATGTAGAATCTTCCTAACTGCCATAACTCAATGCTATAGAATGCTATCAGTTGTATATTTGTGATATACCAGCACACTTTGGCACAGAAGGCTAAAGACTTTGTAAAACTACAACTTCCATGATTCCATAACATTGAGCCATGTCAGTTAAAGATGGATCAAGCTGCACTAATTCTACAGTATAAATGCCCACCCGAAATCATAGAATCATAGAATCAAAGAATCAAAGAGTTGGAAGAGACCTCATGGGCCATCCAGTCCAACCCCCTGCCAAGAAGCAGGAATATTGCATTCAAATCACCCCTGACAGATGGCCATCCAGCCTCTGCTTAAAAGCTTCCAAAGAAGGAGCCTCCACCACACTCCGGGGCAGAGAGTTCCACTGCTGAACGGCTCTCACAGTCAGGAAGTTCTTCCTAATGTTCAGATGGAATCTCCTCTTTGCAAATTCCAGCTAATATAAGATATGCATACTTTGTATTGACCATTGTAGTAGGCTGAATGCTGAGAAGATTTCACATATCTGTCCCTGTGATAATTGAATTTTGAAACAAGGATTGGTGATAAAGTTTCAGTGGAGACACCTTTCCCCCATGATAACTTTTTCAGGAGTGAGTTTTCCTTTCTAGGGATAGGGATAGATTTCTCTCACTTTCTGTTGTCTCATCCCCATTTGTAACTATAAGTCATTTTAAGTCTGATACTTCTAACTCGGGAACTGCCTGCATAGTTTTTATTCTTCGTAGAGAGTGTAGAATAATCTCCGAGTCCACATTCATTATTTTATTGTGAGTGGTAAGAATAAAGATGTGCAGGTACAACTGTACCAGGAGCTCTAATTTTGTTTGTTTTGCATTGAATGTTTGTTATAGTCCTAAGTTTCAGGGACTCTGCAGATAGGTGGCTTCTTTTGGCTGCATTCATTGGGAAAGCCACCTGTCTATTATCGTTAGGTTCCCTGGTCCCGCCCCCTTTTTGAGTTTTAGAGGGAATAGGAGCCATTTTGAGTTCAGTCCACACAGAGAAGCCTTTCATGCAGGACATAATACCAAGAGCTCCTGTAGAAAGCTTCGTCTTCTATGGCTTGGCCGGGGAGATATACAGCCCACAGCTTGACCGGGGTTATACAGCCCTACAGTTCCTTTGCTAAAGGACTTCAGTCAGCCATCATAGAAACCTGAGTTCTTTTCCCCCTGGAAGTCTACAAAGGTCTGCTTGGTAAGGGTCACTCGCAGAAGCCAGAAGCAGTTGGTACCGGGTGCAGGGGCTCCATACGAACAGAGGCAAAGACAGACTGCCCAGATTAGAAGTTAAGGATTTCCCCATTAGTTACAGTTATGAAGATAGTGCCTGTTCCCTGTGGACAGATTGAGAGAGAGCCAATAGACTGTTAAGAAAGCCTTAAAGTACCTGTTTGTTTTCAATAATAAAGGACTTTGTTGAACCTTTAAGCAATCTAAAGACTCTGTTTTAAGGAAATCCAAAGGCCTTTAATCTGAGGCAGCCCCGGCGTCCCGTTGGGCACACAGAATTTATGTCCCGTCTACATTCTTATGCACAGGCCCAGCGTGCAACAGCACAAAAGGCACTTGGTTGATAACCATGCTCTTCAAGACATATGCTCAGAGAAAGTTCTCCTAGTAGCTATCTAAATGTTTTCTTTACATACAGACAAAGAAAGGTGATAATTATGAAAAGAAGTTTAATTATCTGTTCACTGTCAAAGGGCTTTATTGTTTCTGAAATTTCATTATTTCTGCAACTACTTCTACTATGCCAGCCTCAGAATCCTTGAATGCTGCTCCATTCTTCAGCTATTTTCTCTGCTTTAAACTGTGTTTATTTTTTCAAAAATAGCATTTTGACTTCTTCCATATGTTGCTCTTTGGAATAGAGAAACCTTTATTAAAAGTAGGCATAATCATTGAATAATGGAAATCCGTTTATTTTTCTGTACACTGAGTACAACATCTGCAGATAAGGTCCATCGTATAACCTTCTCAGTGTAATGCAGTACATGCCCAGAGGGAAATGTGGACAACTATGTTTGCAATCCCTCTAGAGTGGTGGACTCGTAGAACTGGTTACTTATCTCTCCAAATTACTTGAGCAGGATATATTTTGTCACCATGCAGAACTGGTGTTTTCAGAGAGTTGGAAATAGCAACTTCTGTGTTTTTACACCTCACCAGACACAGTGACCTGATGCGCTCTGCTGAAGCTAATGAGTCCCCAGAGAGAATGCTGTGCCACTGGAAAACAGTAGGCCAGCTAGCCTCCTGGAAGACTTGGGCAGGTCAGTTCAGGACAAAAACAGCTTGTAATGAACTGCACGTTCCCAGATGGTTCATGGAGACATCATCAGTCAGGACCTTGGTGCAACCTTCTCCCCCTACATTCCTTCAGTTTGCGACCAGGTTCCTGAAATAAAGTGCATTGGGGAGACTTGCAAGTATCAGCCAAAGAAGTGGAAAGACCTCACTGTGCAATCTGAAATGCTTCAACAGGCAGAATTGGTATGGATGGTGTTCCTTCAGTACCTGAACCTACTGCAAAATTGCCAGTGCGCATTTGAATTACTGTTCAAATTAATTTATGTTTTAATGCAAATAGGAATGACCCATTCCAGCCCTCTACCTATCCTGCCAGGTGTCTCTTATTTTAATTTTATGAAACAACCTACCTTCTGTCTCTGATCTCTGGCTCCAATATGTTTCTGGTTTCAAATGATATAAAACATAAGGCAGAAGTGGGGGATATGTAGACTTCCAGGTACTTCTACAATGTCTGTCCCATTGTCACTAGCTGGAATAGCTCCTTGTGAAGAACAATGAAAGCTACATGTCAGCATCTTGTGGAAAGTCATATATGCCCCATTTTGATATATGGTATGCTTTGTTTTCAGTGTTGAAGCTCCCATGTTTCTAAGGAAAAATCCTGACTGTTCCTCTTCAACTTTCCCTATTAGAAAAAGGACACTTTGCATCATTTTATCTAAGTATTATCCACAATTAGAGAGTGTACTATTTCCACAATGCCCTGGAATGAAGTGAGGTATAGCGGCTGGGCTACTATACTTGAAATCTGCAGTCTATCTATTCGGAAATAGGATTTCATTCTGTGTAACAACATTGGATGTAAAGCAGTGAGATAAACTGGTATTTATTTGCAAAATCCATGTGAAGTGCTCATGTTGACAATTTCATTTAAATTCCCTGTGTCCGGGCCAGCCTCATAATTGCATCTTGGAGAAAGATCAACTCCGCAAGGACTCTTGGTGAGATGGTCTGATTTTCCTTCATTAAAATGTATGCTCACTTCCCTTCTCAGTAGACCACCTTCAATAATTAAATTTCTGTGTAGATTGTATGTGTTTATTGTCAAGGGTTGCTGCATTTTCAGCTCATGGGCATGCTGATTTACAAGTCTATCACTGTGGTCAACATTGTGATTCATCTAACAGGGAAATCAACTTTAGAGCAATTGTAGTCCCTCTCCCCTTTCTGTCCCCTAACCCTAGGCCTGTGCAACACCAGATTGGTATTTATAACCAAGATAATAAGCCCAGAAACTCAAGTAGTGACATCTGGGTACAGAGCATGCAATTAAGGTAAGGGATGCACCATTCTAGAGATGGCACAGAGAAATTCAGCACATAAGGAGGGAAAAGAAGTCTGTTATCAATTGGGAAACAGCTTGAGGGGTGGAGACTGGGGAGAAAAGAGAGAGAGAGAAGAAAAAGAAAAAGAAGACTATGTGCACATCTTAATAAGAAAAAAAGCAACAACTGCGAACCACTTTGTTGTAGTTTTTCAGACAACAAACAAACTTGGTAAAATGGAATTTCAGATTTCCCAGAAAAATGTTTCTACTTTCTTCTCTAAAGTTCATAAAGTTTATTGGAATCAACCAGATTGTATAGGTATAGTGTATTGTATATTTTGACCAAAAAGACCTGACAGTAATATTTTTGGACATCATCAAATGGGCAGTAAGGAAGCAGAGGAAAGCAGAGGAAAGTGTTTGGAAGAGTAGGCAAAATCTTACCCCATTCTCTCCTGACAGGATCTGTCTTCAGGAATGGCCAGCCACTCCATAACCTGTTCCCCACTTTTTTAGTCCCCCCCCCCCCCCCCGCCGACTTCTGGAAGCAGGAGTCGGGCAACATCTGACTCCTGAGAAGAGAGTCTTCTCTCCCTTCTATCCCATTGGCAAGACAAAATTCCACGGATAGCCACCAGACATCCACAAGAAATGGTTGTTGTCACGAGATAGCTTCCATTGGACTCTGGTTCATCAGTGTCCAAAAAAAAAAAAAGAAGAAGAACACAGGGAAAATATCCATATATAAGCATGGCTGCCCCTTGTGCATGCCTCTTTCTTTTGGTCAGGCTTGGGAACTCTGGAGTTGTAGTCTGAAAAAAGATGTCCCCCAACTCTGATTTAACTGATGACCTATTGACTTAGAATATTGAGCAAGACAATTCTCAATTGCTCTAAAATGTGTCTGTACATTCAGCAGGAGAACATTTGATTAGGGAAGGATCAGACTCCTCTTATCTCAAAAAGATAAGTATTTCAAAAGACCAGTTTACATGGCATTGGTGGCTAGAGAAAGTTTTGATATTGAATTGCCACAGGGTTTGACACTGACTAAATAGAAATTCATTATAAGAAAATAAAATTGCAAAAAAAAATGGCAGGCAACTTTATTTGTTTCCAAGGCTACTTAGCAAATGAATCTCATTCTTGAGCAAAAGAATATTCAAATATTCAATCCCAATAATATCTGGTGATCTATAAATTGAAACCAATACTCTGAGTAGCCCATATGCACTGATATTGTATTGTATTGCAGAATGGAGGAACAACTTACAGGTATTGCCATTCGATAGGTCTTGCTGAAGTACAACACTGAAGCAGCCAAATGTTAAATATGGACAAATTCTTTTGTGGACAGCTGACAGACTATTTAGAGTGCAAATAATATTTTTATATTTTGTTGGTTTTTTTGTTTTTGCAGCATTTTTTATTTCCTAGAAATATACTTCCTAATTTTTGATTGCCTCTATCCCCATAATTTTTTTAATGTTGTGACCTAAATGAGCAAACAAACCAAAAAGATATCCAAATGTATAAAAATGACACTATTCATCCTTTTCTCTTCATTCATATTCTCGAAGGTGTAGTTGCACGTGGTTTTAATGCAGTCATAAGTATTTTAAGTCTCCCCATGGTCCAGTATGAGTTTCTCTGCCACTGACCATGAAAATAATTGAACAAACCCAATATAAGTTGGCTGGCGAATAGTGGCAGCCACAATTTTTGTTGTTGGCAAGCCTCAGGTTTATTTTGACTCTTTCGAGAATGCTAATAGGCCAGTGGCTCTATGTTCCACCTGGGGCTCCACTATGAACATAGCAGTTCAGTATTAGTGCTTCATATTTCAAAGTCAAGATAGCATTTTGGTTCCAGTAGTATCATCACAGCTAGATATTTATATTCTTCACCTTTTCTACCTGTGATTCTTGATTGATTATCTCTTCTGGATCTGTGTTTGTTCAAAAGAATATCAGAAACAGAGGTGGAGAACTTTCAACCTCCATATGTCTTGTAGTATAATTCCCGTAATACCATTGACAAAGTTGGCTAGGGTTTCTGGCAGCTGAAGTAAAAACATCTGGGGAGACAACGTTTACCAACCTCTTGACTAGAGTGCTGAACTAAAACTGGCAAATACTATAAGGAAATGCTGAGCCATGTTTTATGTGATGAGCAACTTCAATACAGTTTGTCATTGAAAAGTCTTTTGGACAGTTATTTCCCATTATGACCACTGGCTTCTCCTCAGCAGAAAAGGAGTATGAGAAGGCTTTGAGCAACACATTCTACCTGAGTGCTGACATGCCTTCTTTTTCTAATATTGCTCTCTTGCGAGTGTATCCCCTGTTCCTTACTGATTTCCAGTCCTCATTCTTAATGGATTCTCTAGCCTTGGCTTCTTGTTTGCACATCATTCTCAACTAGGGCTGGGCGTTTTCGTTTCGTTAATTCGTACTTCGTTAATAATTCGTTAATTTTTTCAATTACAAAACGATAACAAACCATTCTGGAGCAATTATTAAAAAAAAACGAATTTTCAAAAACGTTTTGTAAATGCTTCGAATTTTGATATTGTATTCGTTTCGTTATTGTTTTGAGGTCGTTTCGTTATTATTTACGCATGTCTGGGCCAGTTTTATGGTTTAATTAGTGAAAAAAATTATAATATCACACCAACAGTCAACAACAGAGGGAGAGGGAAGCTTCAGAAGGTTTTGGAGGTTTTTTAGCGTATTTCGCAGTCGCGTCCGCCATTAACGAATCGATTCGTTATTGTTTCGGAAATCGATTCGTTAATTTTTTACCATTTACGAAATTTCGTAAATATCGAACTTTTTAAAAGGAAAATTTTGTAATTATTTTAAATATCGAAACAAAAAAAAACCCCAAATACAAATCGATTATAGAAACATTTTTTTCCGTTGTTACCCAGGCCTATTCTCAACTCCCTGGTCTTGGTTCTTTCAAAATTGCCACCTTGATGCCCATGTTCAGGCCCCTTCTCTGTTGTAAAGTTCATTGAATGATGTTAAGCAAATCACACTATATACATACTTTATAAAGATTCTGGATATTTTTATTGCTCCTCTTCAGTCATTGACATCCAGAAATACTTATGAAAAATCCACATCAATCTCTTTAAATTTCCCCTCCTCTTTGCTGGGGGATAAGCCAGTTTGACATGATAGCTTAATGTTCCTTAGCAGCTTTCAAAACAATGTACAATGAGTAGCAAATGACCAGGACAATCAGTGGGACAGTCTTGTAGTTGCCTTCAATGCCTTTCATGTGGAATTCCCAAAAGCTTCTTATTAGTTATTGTAGAAAATAGGATTCTGGACTTAATGGACTTAGGATTGAATCAGGACAAACAATTTGAAGGTCTCCATAAATAATGATTGCATTGTCCATTTTCTATCACCCATTGACTATTCTACCTAAGTTTGATGAGAGAATAACGATCTTAACAGATTAGAGAGCTGGGCCAAAACTAACAAAATAAAGTTCAATGGGGACAAATGCAAGATACTCCACTTAGGCAGAAAAAATGAAATGCAAAGATACAGAATTGGGGGGGGGGGGTACCTGGCTCAACAGTAGTGCATGTGAAAAACATATTGGAGTCCTTCTAAACAACAAATTGAACATGAGCCAACAATGTGATGCTGCAGCTAAAAAAGCTAATGAATTTTTGGCCTGCATAAATAGGAGCATAGTGTCTAGATCCAGGGAAGGCATGCTACTCCTCTATTCTGCCTTGGTCAAACCACACCTGAAATTCTGTGTCTAATTCTGGGCACCATAACTGAAGAGAGATATTGACAAGCTGGAATGTGTCCAGAGGAGGGTGACTAAAATGATCAAGTCTGTTTTCTGCTGCCCTGGAGACTAGGATGCAGAACAATGGCTTCAAACTACAGGAAGGAGATTCCACCTGAACATTAGGAAGAACTTTCTCACTGTGAGAGCTGTTCAGCAGTGGAACTCTCTGCACCAAAGTGTGGTGGAGACTCCTTCTTTGGAAGCTTTTAATCAGAGGCTGGATGACCATCTGTTGGGGGCAGTTTGAATGCGATTTTCCTGCTTCTTGACAGGGGGTTGGACTGGATGGCCCACAAGGTCTCTTCCAACTTTATGATTCTATGATTCTATAGTCCAATGACAACTGTAGAGCTATGTGTTCCCTAGTACTGGATGATGAACCAGCGGGGATTTTATTAACTTGAAAAGTCTTCCTATTTATCCTGTAAGATTTTTCAAATGAAATACTATTTTATTGCCCTTAATTTACAATCACTGTAGGAGAATCAAAATGCAAACAACAAAAAATGGCTTTGGAATGCATGTAGCAATATTGTCATTGTGTATACTGATAGTTGATTAGCCAAGACAGGGAAATGAAAGCATAGACAGGGAATTTGGCAAGATAATTTGTATGGTCTCAGCTGATGCCAAAGCCTCATTTTGCAATATCCCTAAATTGTAGTTCACTGGTTTGAGCCAAGGACAAGTATATAATTGCAGATCCAAAAGACTATCAGGAGTTCACAACTGTGATATAGTTCTGTGTATCACCATTATGCAAAATTCAGGATTCAGATGTTGGGGCCATCATGTGTCTAACAACAGCCTCAGCATCCTGGTATTATAAGCCTGGCTTGTTCTGTTGCTCAATCTCTTCCAAAACTAGCTGAAGAGCCAGATGGAGATGAAACAGGTCAAAGCGAATATGTGATGAAAAAGGAGAAACAAATTTGATTTATGAAGCAAGACCCCAAAGACTGCTTAAGCCTTCTTTTCTATAGAGGAAGGAAAACAACAAAAAACAACAACAGCCATGTTATTGGTGTATGACTGTGTATGGTGGTTATACAGAGCGGGAGTCAAAAAACATAACAGCAACTATGAAAGGAAAATGCTTAACAAACAAGAAAGGGCTCAAAGGATGACACATCCACCAAGCCCCTCGGAGGAACTCCGAGGGGAACCCAGGACGAGGAAGCTGTCAGAAGGCTGAAAGGTACCAAGTCTCTTTCCATTGCCGCATACATGCGGGCATATTGCATATCACAGAACAATCTTAGGGGGAACGTCCTTTGAAAATTCAGGCGTGACAGTATCATACTCACAACAGGAGAGAGGAGATGCCTTTGAATGCATCTCTCTCTTGATGGCTCCATACTGGTAGCAAAGTATGTCGGATTTGTGTTTGTGTTGCAGTGCTTATTGCATGGAGGAATGTGTGCATAAAACTCTCAATGTTCTTCAACAAGAGCAGCCCCAGCAGCCATTTTGTAAAGCTTTTGGCTCAACAAAATTTAAAATCTCCCATTTGTGGTATCTTTGGTTTCTTGTGAGTAAAAGCTTTGGAGCAGAGCAGGGCAAACTAATATACAGGCTGTTAAGCTTCATGCAGGTGTATGCCTGCATTGGCAAAAGTTAATATGAAACTTGACACTTCTTGTAATGTAATGGTTAGACAGTTAGGTGTTGGTGATCTGAGTTTAAAATTCAACCTTGAAACCCTTGGGTCAGTCACATACTCACAGCCAAGTAGACCTTTTATGAATTGAGTTTCTGGACTTCAGTGTGACCACTAAAATACAAACTTCTGGTTGTGTTGCTGTGGGGGATTCTTTAGTTTGATATTCGATCTTACTCCAATTCAGGCTGGATAGACACCTAGATACAGTTTAAGACAATAGCAAAAAAGTGTATTTACACAGTAGTAAAATGTAATAAGCATTAATTATCTCTGGTCCTCTAATGGCATAGGCAGCTTTTCCATTTCACTCCTATCTGAAGCTCTGTCTCTATAGTTCAGCACCTTGTCAGTGTCCTCCTCAAAGCCTGGCTGAAATCACAAACCCTGTCTGCTGCCTTCAGAGACAAATCTCTCCCCTTAAAAGTGTTTCATCACTTATGAAGAGCCCTTTCATTGCCTCTATGAACCAGGTTAGCCTCCCTAGCCTAACCTTCACAAGGCCCTTTCATACTACACAATGATACCACTATGATTCCACTTTTACTGCCATGGCTGCATCCTAGGTTGGGCAGGCATTAAAGTTTTTGGGGGAGAATTCTAAATATCCCTCTCCAAATTGTGAAATCCTAGGATTCCAAGGCTGTAAAATTGGAATTCTTGCATCATCATTATGTAGTGTTCTTGTAAGTTGGATCAATTTGTTAAATTCATACTTAGGATGCAATATTCAACATGTGAGCGTGGCCCGCACCAAAAACTTAAGAATCCAAACTTACCCAATACTTTTCCTTTTGACTTTTGTAAACCTTGGAAGCCTCCTAAAGTCAGTTTCATTTTAGCACAACCAAGCAAAGTAAAGCCAAAAAGGCTGCCTTTCCTCTTTAAATTAATGGCCTCTCACCATTAGGAGAGGGAAGCAGCAGGGAGAAAGCAGAGTTTCCTGGGAAAGAGACTGAGAAAGCACAGAATTCTGGGAAATGTAGTTTGGGCAGGCAAGGAGCCCTATGCCAGAGAATTCAAAAGACCCTGCCTTAAACTACATTTCCCAGAATTCTGCTCAGCACCAGAAGGCCCCAATCAGGATAGGGGAGAAATGTGTCCCTCTGTAGCAGCAGCCAGCCAGAGTTCCAATAAATTGTTGAATCTGCAAAGAAGAGGACTGATTGATTTTTCTAGTAAGTAAATCTCTGCTGGGCTGGGAAGAAATCTCTAAATGGAAGTATTATTGGTTAATATGGGAGACATTCAAGAAGGTAACTGTTGTGGCCATTTAAAAAAAACATTTTTGTTAAAACTTTGGACAACTATTAGTCAGTGTCCAACGTCACCATTAGAGCAAGGTTTTGGAGCCTGTAGTGGCCTCCCAACTGCAGGGATTTCTGTATTAAATGGATTATCTAGACCCATTTTAATCTGATTTCAGGCCTGGTGATGGAATACAGACAGCTTTGGTTGCCTTAGTGGATGACCCATGCACAGATCTAGACAGCGAGTGTGTCCTTGTTGTTTCTCCTGGACCGCTTGGCAGCTTTCAGTACCATCGATCATAGTATCCTACTGGGTCATTTTGCTGGGATGGGACGAGGAGGCTCTATTCCTTCCTGGAGGGCCATACCCAGAAAGTGGTGCTGAGGGACTCCTGTTTGAACCCCTTGACATTATCCTGTGGGGTTTCTCAGGGTTCTTTTGCCCCCCATGATGTTAGTACATACTTGAAACTGCTGGGAAAGGACATCCAGAATTTGGAGTGCAGTGCCACCTATATGCAGATGACACTCAACTTTAGTACTTATTCACACCTAAAGCCAAGGAAGCTGCTCTAACCCTAAATTGGTGCATGTCATCAGGAATGGACTGGATGAGGGCAAAGAAACTGAAATATAATCCAGACAAGACAGAAATGCTCCTGGTCAGTTGGAAAGCAGATCAGGAAATAGGGATCCAGCCTGTGCTGGATGGGGGTCACACTCCCACTGAAGACATAGGTCCACAGTTTGGGGGTCCTCCTGGACTCAGTGTTGAACCTGGAGGCCCAGGTATCTGAAGTGGCCAGGAGGGCTTTTCACAATTAAATATTTTGCACCAACTGCACCTGTTTCTTGAGAAGCCAGATATGGCCACAGTGGTAGATGCCTTAGTTACATCCCATCTGCATTACTGTAACGCATTCTTCCTTTGAAGAGCAATCAGAACTTCAGCTGGTTCAAAGAGCTACAACCAGATTGCTAACTCGTTACAGGGACCAGACAACCCCCCTGTTACAGCAGGTCTACTGGCTGCCAAATTGTTTCTGTGCACAATTCAAAGTACTGGTTATGAACTTTAAAACCCTAGATGGCTCAGGTCCAGGCTACGTGACTGACCGCATCTCATTGTACGAACCTGCCCAGGCACTGAGATCTTCAGGAGATGCCCTTCTCTCGGCCCCCTCTCCATCTCAAGCCCAGTTGGTGGGAACGAGAGAGTGGGCCTTCCTTCTCGGTGGCTGCACCTCAACTCTGGAACTCCCTGCCCAGGAAAACCAAAATGCCCTCCTCCATGCCGTCCTTAAGGCAGCAGGCTAACATCTTTTTATTCAGGCAGGCTTTTACAGACTGTTTTTCAGATAAATTCAGGGGTTGCCTAGGTTTTTATTTTGAATATTTTTTTTATTTTAACTGATTTTTTGATACCCATGATATTTAATTCTGTTTAAATGTTTATATATTTGAAGATTATAAAATGTACTGAAATGCTTTTAATGTAAGCTGCTTTGAGTCTCCTTCTGGAGAGAAAAAACAGGATGTAAATAAACCTAATAGTTTGGCACCACAAACTTCCATCATGTAATTGCTTTTAAAACATGAGAGCTGCAGCTTTATAAGATTTTTAGCCTTCATTCCCAAAGAGTGTTGATGCTTCACCAAATGACATCTACTGTAAATCCATAGCATTGAGCCATAGCAGTTAAAGTGATCTCAAATTGCAGATGTGGCCTTAGTTGTATATGTTCCCAAGTGAATTCCATCCAATATCAGTAATATGGGGTTTTCCTGCGTGGTATCTAGTTAATGTTATACATATGGCAAAAAGGCCTTGTGTAGGAAGTTACTAGATGCTTTTTTCTGATATGGGCATATTGTGGTAAATTTTTCAATTATATTTGAGCAAGTCATGAAGAAGATTCCAGAAATTTGCTTTCATTTTACCAAACCCAGAATCTTCCATCTGAAATTGCAGCCTTACTCCACCTAATGATAGTGTTGGCCATGCTGTTTTACCTAGGTTAACAATGTTACTTTTACTCTGGATGAGATTTCAATTGCTAACTCAAGAATAAGAAACTAAAGTTATGATAGTATCAGAAAAATATATCAGTGCTATGCCTGTACATATATTTTCTTTTTTTTAAAAAAGAGGATCTTTATCTCTTAAATAATATAATCTATAGTACAATGTCTGGGTTCAGGGCCTTAGAGGGAACAATGCTGTTTATATGGCTTTATTTCTATGTGCTTCTTTAGATAGTAGAAAATGCTGTTTTGAAAGGAAAGTTGCAAGACGGTTTTCTTTGCTGTTCACTGTATATAAGGACCCAATTTATCCAGTATTCCAAAGGGGAAAAGAATGAGGATCACAATATATTTCTTCTTTGTAAAGTTTATTTACAAAACAACACAAAAAAGAAGAAAAGAAACCTCTGGTGTATTGCTTTGCAAAAAAAGGAGAAAAAAGAAATAAAGATCAAATTGTTTCCACTACTCTGATAAAAACAGATTCCATTTTCTCCATTTTCCATACAAAAGTTTTGTAACAAGAGAACACTATGCCAATGGTCTTTGTTTCCTTTCCTTTCCAGTATTATCACTGGCATTAGAGTTATTACAATGGCTAGCCATCTTCTTTTTCAAATAAATCATACTAAGAATGCATGACTGAAATCCTTGCCATGTATATACTGTATCAATTCCCTGCAAAACATTTGACTTCCTCTTCTATCACTTTAAGTGGAGCCCTCGGTGGCGCAATGGGTTAAACCCTTGTGCCGGTAGGACTGGAGACCAATAGGTCGGAGGTTTGAATCTGGACAGAATGTGGATGAACACCCTCTGTCAGCTCTGGCTCCCCATTCAGGGACATGAGAGAAGCTTCCCACAAGGATGGTAAAACATCAAAACATCTGGGTGTCCCCTGGGCAACGTCCTTGCAGACAGCCAATTATCTCACACCAGAAGCGACTTGCAGTTTCTCTAGTCGCTTCTGAGATGATAAAAAAATGTCCATGAACATACCTTTGGATTAATTCTTTGATTTTGGATTCCCTGGTTTTGGTATTTAACCTGACATTTTTGGATTACTGCTAGTGAACTCTGGTTTCTTTTGTTTATTGCATTTTATATCCTGACTGTGTCTTTTGGATTTGCCCTTTTCCCCTTTTTATATGCTTTCTTTAATAAACGTTATTTTTTTACATCACTCCTGATATGAAAAAAATCACTTTAAGTCAAATTCTTAACTTTCTTACCTTTCTTACTTGGAACTCAAGATAGCAGGCATGGTTTGTTCTTGTATTTTATTATTCCAAAGATCTTATGAGTTGAGTGGTAAAGAACCAGTGACTTCCCCAATGTCTTTGCAATCCACCATGCAGTTGTCCACTATCTTACCCACCACTGCTTCCTCTTACAGCGGGACTTAATTTTTATTAAGACTATCATACACTATTTTCTTCTCAGAGAAGATTTTTGCCCTCGCCAACTCTCACGGTGGGGTACAATATCACTTCTGGTCATCATTTTGTATCTCTTTCTGGGTTCAACAAAGGATTTTGAGAGTGTTTCAGAAGGAGGAAGGAGCAAGACTACTGAATGTATAGAAAATCAACAGGAGGAAAATATTTACAGAATTGAAGGGATGGGGGAAGGTTAACTGCGACTGTCTTTACCAGTCATGTGGCATGCAGTGGCCCACTCCTGATTTAGGGCAAGCCAAAGCTTTTTAGCTTAATCTCAAAAACCTGTAATAGGAGAAATAACACAATCCATTTTAAAATATCAAACTAGGTTCAGATCTTCAGGAGGATCCTTGACAAATGTGCATTCTAATGGAACCCTTTGTATGTGCATTAATTATCTAGACAATAGACAGTAGGGGTGTGCACAATGCCCCAAACTATACAATTTCAGGTTCTATTTTTGGCTTCCATTTTCCAGGAAATTACCGAAATCAGGAGGGGGGTTTCAATCTGGTAATATTCGGTCCATTTATTTTATTTTATAGTGTATAAGACTACTTTTTAACCCAAGAAAATGTTCTCAAAAGTCAAGGGTCGTCTTATATGCGGGAGTAGTCTTATACATGGGTGTAGTCTTATACGTGGGAGTAGTCTTATACATGGGAGTTGTCTAATAGAGTGGGTGCTGAAACTTCCAATCAGATTGGAGAATCTGTGGTTGCCGCATATGGTGGGGGAAGCTCCAAATTGACAATGGCCGTGTCCCTGCCATATGTAGCGACTGTATGAAAACATAAAGGGTGATGCTGTACAAGTACAGTAGAAGAAAATCCATTCATCAGGATTCGTGGACTCAATGCGGTCCTGATGGTGAGGTGAAGGGGTGCCTCACCGGGAAGGTGTAAGTGAAGGGCGGAGCAAGCTGCAGGCTTCCGGGGCGCCCGAGGTATGGAAAAAAGAGTGGCCCGCCCTTGTATCCTATTACCATACCTCTGCCTCTCAGATCTCGCTCCTGAAGACAGCAGTGAAGTGGTGCAGGTACACATGTGCGAGATCTGAGAGGCAGAGAAGGAGGTACAGTAATAGGAAAATTACCATAGTGAAATCAAATCTGATGCTTTTAAAAATTTTATTTGGTGTATGTTGGAAGAGGGGTAGTCTAATACGGCGAATATATCCCAAACTTTATATTTTAACTGGAAAAGTTGGGGGTTATCTCATATACTCAGTTGTCTTATATGCCAGAATATACGTTACTTCATTTATATGCCCCTGGAGGGACTCACAGGAGTTTCCAACATATTCACGGCAAAATTCAATGCCTTACAAAATATGAAAACCTACCAACAGTAACATAAAACTATCAATTAAATCATAAAATGTAGCTACATTTAAACATGAAAACAAGGGATGAAAACATATTAATATAAACATTAAAATAACATTATCCAAAAGCATGGTCCAGGCCATTCCAGGCCATTCCAGTATCAAATAACAATTGCACATAATCCATGTTGGTTTCTTTTCCTGCTTACTGCCCATTGGTACCAGTGAGGGAACTTTAGAGATCTCACTTCTCTGTAATTTTCTGTCAGGATGAAACTTGCCTCACTTGTAGTCCACATTTATGACTGCAAGCCTGCCAAGTTTCAGAAAGTTTCACCAAATTCACTGATTTTTTGGGAAATGTTTTATTTTTTACCTTAATGTTTTTTAAAAAACAATTGATGGCATTCTGGGAACTGAAGTCACAAACAGAACTTACCACAAAAAGGGAGGGGAATAGACACAGCCAACTAAACCTCTGATTGACTGAGAAAAAAACATGAGACACAAAGAGAAAGAAAAACCTCAACTCCCATCATGTCCCAGGAGGGAGCACAGAGACTTCAATGCGCAAAGTGATGCTGGGAAGGCAAATTCCCAAAAGGACCCTTTCTAGAGAAGAGGCCTTTCTCTCTCTTTCTCTCGTTCATTCATTCCAGCCTTATTTGCCTCAAGCAGGTGGTCTGTGGGGGGCGGGGGAGTCTTTGGGAAGGGATTGAGGAGACTACCAGGGAAGAAAGAAGAGAAGGGATCATTGCCACCTGATTTTCCTGATTTACAAGGATGCCCACATGCTGGATGCGAGCCATGGCCTCACTAGGGTCATTGTTAGGAAGTATTCA
This sequence comes from Anolis sagrei, assembly GCF_037176765.1. Classification (NCBI taxonomy): domain Eukaryota; kingdom Metazoa; phylum Chordata; class Lepidosauria; order Squamata; family Anolidae; genus Anolis; species Anolis sagrei. Next base: position 29,835,392 of record NC_090022.1, on the reverse strand, counting down.
TCATCACCAATCCAAAAGCAATTTACAAATATGTTTATATAAACATCTAGTCCTAATAAAACTAATAAAGAGGATTTCATGTGAGTATTTACAAGAGAAATGTACAAGGGAATATCACATGTCAGCTTCCAACCTCGGTGTTATTATAGCTTAATAAACAGCTGTTAGGATTTTCCAGGGAAAGATAAGCAAGTGAATATGTTTATGATAATTTAGCAACACCTCGTTGATGGAGCGGCAATAAATTCTATTAGGATGCAGCAAATGGCTTCCGCCACCCTACGTGATTTGCAGAGGTTTTCTTGATTCAGTTTCAGAATTGATTATCACTTGCCAATTTACAAGTAGAGATGCAGCACATGATCTCCATCACTCTGGTTCACTTACATATGGTCCATTATGCTTTTGTTCCTCATGGTTGTCTTAATTCATGCGCAGCATGTTTCATTGTTTAAGCTTCTTTTGCATTAATGTATAAAGTCAAATCAGTTTCTAAAAGTTCTGTTATGGTGTGTGTGTGTGTGCTGGGGAAAGTGCAACCTTATATGTAGCTTTTATGCATTCTGAGGCTTGGTGACATCCTATGCACAACATATCATTAAGGATGTGACACTGTATAATGTTTCATTACTTTGTAATCCTGTTCACTATGTAAATAGATATACATTTTAATACATTTTATCTGCTACAATAACATATGTAGACTTATACACAGGGCTACACTTGCAGTCTATGTATGGGTATAAGAGCTACAGAGTGAAGAAAGTCAAAAGGAGGAAAATGAATTCATTTCAGATGTGGTGGTGGAAAAAATTCTACAGATACAACTGACTGCTAAAAATAAATGTTTGTTAGAGCAAATAAAGGCATAACCTTCATAGGTTATCACACATGGCCAAGTATAATGGTCTTCCAAAGGTAGAGTGTGGGTTAGAATGATTGAAACCATTTCTACCATTTATGAGCTGGTCCATAGCTAGGGGCTTCCAGATTTCACAGTCCTGCCCAATGGGTCACACGTTGATCACCATGGGACTTTTTTTGGTTTTGGTTTGCCTGGAAGTTGACTGAGTGTGAATTTGTTTTATGCACAGAGATGGGTGCACAGCAACCAACACATGATCTTCACAAAAAGAGGTTCTAATCCAATGGCATGGACATCACAATGATTGGTGATGTCTTATCTATTGCAGCCTTCACCCACCTTTACAGTCATTGTAACATGAACCATGTTATCATCCAGGACTTTCTCTGATCATTTTATGTAATAAAGAAGATGCGATAGGGCTGGCTGCATGCTTCCCACTCAATACTTACTTACTTAGATGATCCCTCATTGTCCAAGTAGGATAGTCTTCCAAAATCAGTGTACTGGTGGGTCCGTAGTTGACTGCAGAGCCCTATTCTTGATCTGCATCTTATCCCACAGTGAGGACATTGATTTCCAGCTGGAAGGTGGTCTCAGTCGGGGTTGGCTTGATGTGCCTTCCTCTTGGCACATTTCTCTCTTTCACCCTCCATGTGTGCCTCTTCAAATTCTACAGCACAGCTGATCACAGCTGACCTCCAGCTGGAGCGCTCAAGGGCCAGGGCTTCCCAGTTCTCAGTGTCTATGCCAGAGTTTTTAAGGTTGGCTTTGAGCCCATCTTTAAATCTCTTTTCCTGCCCACCAAAATTCCATTTTCCGTTTTTGAGTTCAGAGTAGAGCAGCTGCTTAGGGAGATGGTGGTCGGGCATCCATCTCCCTAAGCATCACTATGTGACCGGTCCAGCGGAGTTGATGGCGGAGGACCATCACTTCAATGCTGGTGGTCTTTGCTTCTTCCAGCACGCTGACATTTATCTGCTTGTCTTCCCAAGAGATTTGCAGGATTTTCTAGAGACAGCACTGATGGAATCGTTCCAGGAGTTGCATGTGATGTCTGTAGACAGTCCATGTCTCGCAAGCATATACCAGGGCTGGGAGGACAATAGCTTTATAAACAAGCAACTTGGTATCCCTACAGATGTCCCGGTCCTCAAACACTCTCTGCTCCATTCGGTAAAAAGCTGCATTTGCAGAGCTCAGGCGGTGTTGTATTTCAGTGTCAATGTTGACTTTTGTGGAGAGGTGGCTGCCAAGTTAGCGGAAATGATCATCACCATTAAGCTGTATTTCTGTCATTGGAGAGGGATTTGCTGCTGACTGCTGCCAATATTCCCACTCAATAGTCAGCAGAATTCTAAGATGACTCAATAGAAGCTGTCCTAGTTTGGGCATATCATAAAATCATGTCTCAAATATGTCTCAAATATGTCTCAAATATGATAAGTCTTGGTAAAAAGTCTTGGTAAAAAGAAAGGCAAAAGGAAAAATGGAGATGGCACTACAAATAGATTGATTCAGTCAAGGAAACCATAGGAATACATTTTTAAAGCCAATTGTGTTTTCAAGGTAATTTAAGCCTAGGAATCCATCTTTGATGTAGAATCAATTCAATTTGATATCAGTCTAACTGCCATGGCTCAATAATATGGAACCCTGGAAGATGGCCATCTGTCAGAGGTACTTTGAATGCGATTTTACTACTTCTTGGCAGGGGGTTGGGCTAGATTGCCCAGAAGGTCTCTTCCAACTCTATGAGTCTATGATTCTATGATACTATGTCATTTTACAAGAACTTTAGTTTTCTTTGCTAAAGAGTGCTTTTGTTCTGCCAAACTACATCTCCAAGGATTCCATATCTTTGGTGTAGCTGCACCCTAGGAATTTTGGAAATCTTTCATTCATAGGAAGTGGAACATTCATAGGAAGTGTAGGTTGAAGCCAACTTGATGGCAAATCATAACAACAAATCCTGGAAGGCTGACCTGTATAACTAGATATGAATGAAAGTGAAGCTCTCTAGAAAGATAGATTTGCAAAGGCAGAACACACTTTTATGATCTCATACAATAAAGCCCATCGAAAATAACACAACATTATTTATCCACTTTCAAAAACTCTATCCTTTGTTTTCTCATCTGTCACCTTGGGTGCAGCATATATATAGTCAAAGCAAATGAATATGAAACGCTCTTCGCCATAATATTTCAATCTTGCTGTAATAATTGAATATTTCTGTTTTATTAGTCATGCTAATAAATGTATCTCCTAAGTAATTAACAGTATTCTTTTGGGATTCAGAACATAATCGTCTGAAGGCTTTTTGATGCTTTCAAAACTATCTGTTTATTTTAAGTGAGGAGGTCTGTGTCTGTTTGTCACTGCCATGAGGTCAAGACCATGAAACACAAGGACATGATAAGGGATGGTGAAGACTAAGGGCACACTTGGATATGTATCCGGTGTCTATTTTTATTGCATTAATTAATATTAAATCAGTTAAGATAATTTTATTGCATTTGAATGTTTAAGCCTAGACTATCTTAAATGAACAGGGAAGAAGACTTCCTTAGCAAGCTGAGACATTTGCAGTCAATGGAACATGGAACAAGAGGAGTTTTCTCTCCCACCACCCCCCTCCATGGAGAGCTCCATAATGTGGGTGGAGAGACTGCAACATTACTCAGAGGCTTTAATGCACATGTATCAGACTCATTACTGGCCTGCCATTTCTTTTATGTGATCCTCCACATGATAGACTACAACTTGGTACTCCTCTTCAATGCACATCATGACTAGAGCTGATGGGATTTGTGATACAGCAACATCTGGATGGCTGCAGTTTGTTCTGTTTAATCAGGAGAGTGGGGTTTGGATTTAGATACCAGGTTTGTGAGTATGATATCTGACTTTAAAATATCCTTTCCTCAACCTCAGAACCACAAGTGCAATTCCCAATATTCCCAGTGCGCATGGCCGATAATCAAAAGTGATGGGAGTTGTCCTTCAATAACTTCTGGGGACCAAAATTGGGTAAAAACTAAAGAGCATAATGGAAATAAATTATAGTTGGTCATCTGTATCTACAGATTCTCCACACATGAATTTGATGGCCATTTGAAGGCAACCATAATGTTGATATGGTCCTTGAAGAAAATGTGATTGGCAGCCCTGCTTTAATGTATCAAACCAGGGGCTATTCTAACATGTGTAAATTCAATTTCTTCCATAGGTAGTGAAGGGGAGATGAGAAAACCTCTATCTCTCACCCTTGCAGACCAGAATCTGAATAGAACAGAAATCCTGTGCCATGAGTTCTTGCACTCTGATATCATTTACTAAGGTTACCAAGTCACATCTTCAAGGCATATGTGCTGGGATAATGAATTTGGTAGAAATCAAAATATCTAGGTAACTGTTGCTCATGTATGGCTCTCTGTAAGGTAAAAAACCATTCTCCAGTCTGTGTTCCATAATCTGTTTCCCAGTTTCTTGGCACTATAGGGAAAACATGTGTCATATAACCTTAACTTTGACAGCTTTTTCATTGGAATAATTTCCATAGGACCAGGATATACAAAAAGAAGAAATGGAAGCATCTTTCGAATTAAAATATGTGATGTTAGTTTCCCCCTCCAATACCATGATATGGGGAGTGGAAAGAGAATTTAGGTTTTCTGAAGGATGATGATGATGATGATGATGATGATGATGATTACATATAGGAAGCAGAACTCACAAAGGTGAAACATGAAACTAAAAAGGTCTTCATACTGTCTGAAATGTCAGAACATATCCTTTGTTTTCCATTCAAGAGCATAAGTCTATATACTAGCTTTTTCCAAGTATCTCGGCATCGGCTTTGCAGTGCTGTCAATGTCTCCTTAGATAACTAGAGTATTTGCTTGCCTTATTCAACAATCTGATAAAGGGAAAAGAGGAGAGAGGAAAGAAAGATATTGTCTGATGGCATTCGAGATATATAAACAGTTTACAAAACCAAAGCAGCAGGAAATGATTGTGATGGATGGTGGACAAGGGCACTCAGTCATGATGTGTTTGTTTACAGTGAATTGTAATTTTCCGGAATGATTTCCTTAAAGCTAGCCTCTGTTTCCCAGGAGGTTATTATAGGCTGAAAAGGGTGAATAAAAAGTCAGAATGGCAAAGTGAAGGTGAATAAAAGAAAAAAAATGGTCGAAGAAAAATGTGCAAAAGAAAAATGAACAAGTATTGGAACTGTAGAGAATAGTACCCACGGTTCACTAGTAGTATGAATGTTATCTGCACCACACTTTTATAGCCATTTAGACCATACTTTAAATGTTATGACTTTTTCATTCTCCACTAGGGAGCTCTAGGATTCTACAGCAGGAGAATTCTTTTGCAGTCGATTCTGCAAGATGGAGCCATGAAAGCTTAAGTGAAATTAAATGGCTAGAACTGGTATACAGATATGTTTTTAAACAGATCACGTGGATACGTACTGTGTTCAAAAGCCTCCTGAAAATCTCCAGAAGGGTCTCCAAAATATTGTGTAATGGGGCGAATAAATTGTGGTGGGGAGCAGGAAACTGAAAATTTTTCAAAAACTGTCCTAGAGAATTGTAATTTTTGTGGGTTTTTTGTTTATTTGTTTTTGCTTGGTTTTGTGTTTTAATGGAGGGGGTGCTACCATGTTAGATGTGGCAGTCATATAATTCCTTTCTCCTCCTCAATGGATTGTCACCTTGTCATGATGAGAGGTCTTTTGTGTTCCAGTGAACCTGTGAATAAAGCTGTTGGAGTGCTCCCGAAAGGATCTCCAGAATCGGCAGGATCACAGGGGAAGAACCAGACCAAGCACAGTCCTAAGACCTGTGTGGGGGAGCTGGCAAATGATAACATGGTACATGTTACAATGACTGGTGAAGGTGAAGGCTGCAACATATGGGAGGCCACCAGTCATCAGGTTAACCATGCTGCTGAATCAAAACATTTATCTATGAAGATTGTGCATTTATTTGGTGTGCACATATAAAACAAATTCACTCACAGGCGTCTTCCAAGACATACCAAAATCAAAACGCCCCATGGCGATCGTTGAGTGATGATAGAGGCAGGATTGTGAAATTACAATGTTTCAATTATTTGTATCCTGCCTCAAGCCACAAGGAGAGACAGGTAAGAAATTATTATTATTATTATTATTATTATTATTATTATTATTATTATTACTTGAAACACAACAAGATGAGTCCACAGCAGACAAGATCACTCTGCTGGCTGTTGTATTGGATCACACGTCAGACACTTTCCAAGTGTCTAGGACTGTGTGATGTATTGGTGAATAATGCGTGCAGATTCCATTAAGATGGCCTTCTGCAGCTGGCAGATGGTAATTTTGTCAGCGCCAATTGTGTTTAGGTGCAGGCCAAGGTCTTTAGACACTGGGACCACCTTTACTGGCTTGTGCCAGAGTCTTTGCAGTTCTATTATTATTATTATTATCATTATCATTATCATTATTATTATTATTATTATTATTATTATTATTATTTTCCTGACACAAAAACACAGTATGTCACAGCAAATGAGATATATATGCTGGATTTCATATCACAAAATCACAAGTCGAACACTTCCCAAGTGTCTAGGACAGTGTGATTTATTTTTGCATGATGCGTACATATCCAAGTAAGGTGGCCTTTTGCAGTTGACAGATTGTGATTTTGTCAATGTTTATTGTTTCCAAGTGCGGGCCGAGATCTTTTGGCATGGCACCCAGTGTGCTGATTACCACTGGGACCACCTGTACTGGAATTATTATTATTATTATTATCATCATCATCATCATCATCATCATTGTCATCTGCAAGCTGCTAGCTATGGACTGGCACATGGGCGGTGGAAATGGACTCAGTTGTTTGAACTTAAGATCTGAGCAGTTTGGCAGCTGTATCCATGACTGAACAACCTTATTTAGGATCCATTCTGCTCACCCCATATGGGGAGGGGGCTAGAAAGGGTGCCCTAAACACGATCTGCATCTCTTATTTATCCCTGACTGGACTGCCACATAGAGAGAGGTTACCACCTTGCAGCCAAATTAGAAAAAAAATGCACTTTGCAAAGTGGAACATATGGACACTGTTGAATAACACAGACAGTTATTGATCTGTACTGCAATTACCAACAGTGCTGTGGATTTTGAAGGGGCATGAATAAAAGGCGAAAGGGAGACATGTGCCAAGAGGAAGGCATGTTAAGCAAACCCTTGACAGAACCACTTTCCATCTGGAAAAATACATCCTCACTGCAAAAGACCATGCAAATCCAGAATAGGTCTCTACAGTTATTTGCAGACTCACTGCAAAGACTCTACATTGGAGACAATCATACTTTGCCACGAGTGACAGCCTATGATGATGATGATGATGACAACTCCTTTCTGATTCTTCCTCTTGGGTATACATTTTCTTCTGTGTTTGTTATTATAACAAGAATACATACAACTGTGCTCATTGTTTAACACCTTCTATAGTGAAATGGACCTAGAATTTAGAATTTGTTGAGGTGAAAATGGGACCTTCTGCATACAAGCCAAGTGCTCCTGCACAAATTTCCAACCTCTTTCCTTATAGAATGTCCCTTTGTATTAAGAAGTTTGCTGTGATAAGAGAAAACTGTGCTCAGAGTTTACAAAAGTTACATTTTCAGATTACAGCTCCCTGTATTCACCTGCCCATACTAGTTGGTAGGAGATAGTAGGGACTGTTATCATTTCTTTTTAAAAAACACCACTATTTCCAGTTTCTGCTATCTTTAGTGGGCTAATCTTATGGACTTAGTAGCAAATTTTCATCCCCTGGAAATTGCACTCATCACCAACATTTAAAGCAACCATCAGAAATTGCCACCAGAAGTGTGGGGACAGCCAAGGAAGTATCTGTGATGTCAGACTTTTATAGGTGACTTGTGTAACTAGAGTACTTCCCACCTCACCTTATTCTCTTTCTCCTGTTTGGGCTCCCTGAAAAAAAAAACCTCAGTGTATTGGATGTGTGATTAGCCCCCTTTCCCCATCCCCTATTCAAAATGTATATTCTAAGATAAGTACTCAAAAATGTAAAGCAAACAAACAATAAAATTTAACCCAGTCCCAAAAATCTGTTCCTATGCATTCTGAGCAAGGGAAACTCCACTTATATTAACTTCTCATGTAATCTGCACTGAAATCTTTTTGATACAATGCATAGTATTAATGTGAGCCAAAATGATGTAATGGTTTGATTATCGGAGTGAAACTCTAGCGAGAGTGTTCCAGTGTCTGAGAACAACCACCATAAAGGCCTTCTCTCTTGTTTCCACCTAACATACTTCTAGAGAAATGGGTTTGAATCCTCCCCTAGCCATAGAAAACTTGGTGACTTTGGGCAAGTTATATTATCTTAGCCTCAGAGGAAGACAAAGGCAAACCCTAGGGTTATGTAATGTCATCATAAGTTGGAAATAGTTTAAGGGGACAAAACAACAACATAACAGCACAAATCTCTTAAAAATAAAAAATATGTCTTGTTGGAGGGAAGAAGTGAAAGGGAAGGCAATAGTCTTAACCACAGAACCCACAACCTTCTAAATGCAGAAGTGGTTATGCAAGCTATCTGAGAATCATGTATTAAATGTAGAAATTATGTTTTTCTGGGATGTATTACATTTTTCTTATATTTTATGCATAAATACAGAAACAAAAGAATGATGTATTCTAGCATCTAACTCCAAATAAGGCATCTCCCTGAGAGATACACTGGGAGATCAAAGTTGTGTTCTATCAGTTGCATAAAAGGTGTTTTTAGTTTGGAGTTGAAAGAGAAAAATTTCCATTTAAATAGAAAGATTAATGACTGTAATACATAGAGCCTATATGGAATAATTTTCCAAATGGAAAATAATTTACATTGTTTTATAAGATAAACGCTATACCTCCAGTCATGTAATAGGAGAGAAAAGGGAGAGGAAAGAACAAATAATAGTAATATTTCATGGAATGTTTTAATACAACATAATTTTGTTATAGGAATATTATGGACAGTTGTAATAATTGCATAAGACCTGAACTAATAAAGCAAAAGATTGGATAGGTTGTGTGCTTCCTGAGGCAAAGGTTAATGGCATGTGGGAGTGAATACTTATTTGAAATTGAACTGTTTTAAAAACATAGAAGGGAAATACTGCATTGAGAAATGCAGTACAATCTTCCCTCCACATTTGCAGGCTTGATTTTTGCAGTCCTGATTTTCAGATTTGGTTAAAATGTTAGGTATTGGAATCTCTAGGTCCTCCAGCATGTCTTTATGGACAATATTTGGCAGAAAGAAGGACTTAGATATTCTCTAAAATTTATTTTTAAATGTGTTTTTGCAACTTTTAAGGGCTCCAACTCCAGCAAATGTGGTGGGTTGACACCAAAATCTGCTCCAGAGGCTCGGGGGACACTGGCTGGGGTGTCTGGTGGATTTTGGAAGTTGCCGTCCAAAAAGATAACTTTCCCAATTGAATCTTTAAGTAACATCCAACTCAAGATCTTTTGCTTTTAAAAAAGAAAATGAGTTCATGACAGATGGGAGCTTCTGGAAATCAAGATACTGGAGGCACCTATGTGGAGAAAAGGTAGGTGTTTCTAAAGAAACCTGAATTGATGTCTTTGAATTAAAATTTAAAAGGGGTATTGAAAGAGATGGGAAAAAGGAGGAATCACCAAAGATAAATTCAAACAAATAGCCAGCATGTGTAGGGAGAAAGAGAGAAAAGTCAAAGTGCTGAATGAGCTCGGGCTTGCTAAAGAGGTTAAAAAACAATAAAAAGGGGGTGGTGGGGTGGGGTGATTATGTCCAGTTGAGCAGACATTCACAGACCTGAGCTTAGCCCTGATTAGTAATATTCCAGTTCTATTATCCAGCATGATTATTTTTTAATTAGAATGGGTTCATGAAGGAATTTCCTGGCATTACAATCCCCGCTGCTGCCCCCAAAATGACATACACAAATGGATAGCAAACACAAAGCCTTCACTGATGGCTCAGGGTTGATGATAATCCATCTCAGAAAATTCAATTCAGGTTGCTCCCTTTGTTCATTTAATCTTCCTCAGCATTACCAAGTTCCCTTTACGGCTCACCGGCCATATTGGAAAGGGGCGATACAGAATCAAGAAAAATTGGAGAACAGACTGCAACTTGTGGTAGTGAGGCTGACATCATTGATCACATTAGGCCAGTTACTCAAGTGGCCACAAAGTACTGTGCCAAGCTTGGAAAACTTAGAGAGAATGTAGTACACCTTCCATTATATAGAGAGAGAGTGGGGGGAGGGAGAATGTGTCAGTTTTGCTTTCTGCTCCATCCAGTTCTTTAAATCTGAAGGTCTTTATGAAGAAATGTGGGCATTTGATTTTCGCAAAACAGAAGCAACTATAACTATTACCAAGCGGAATATGAAAAAACATGCTCTTTGGAGGGAGATCTTTCAAAGAAAGCTACTGAATGAAATTGTTAGCAATTCCTAATATTCACAGGTCAATAATGTTATGTACTACATTCCAGGCTGGCTCAAAATTTGCAATTATGTGGTATCATAACTTTTGAGTGAATGGGCAGTGGGTTTGCTTTGTTTCACTTGTTTCCTCTTAAGCTTTTCTCACTGAGATACTTCGCTGAAGTTAAGAGAACATCATATCAAGAATAAAGGTGGAATGAATAATAATAATAATAATACATTACACAGTCCTAGACACTTGGGAAGTGTCCAACGTGTGATCCAATACAACGGCCAGCAGAGTGTCTACTGTGGACTCATCTTGTTGTGTTTCTAATAATAATAATAATAATAATAATAATAATAATAATAATAATAATCTTTATTTGTACCCTGCCACCATCTCCCCAAAGGGGACTCGGGGCGGCTAACGTGAAGCCAAGCCCAAAATTACAGTATAGCAAAATAAAATACAAAGAAGCAAAAATACCATCAAAATAAATACATGAAAAAACTAAATAAAATAAACAGTTTCAAAATGATATGATAGAGAAATAGAACACAGTGGGAGGGCCAAATGTACTAGGATAAAATTGATAAAACCCTGGATGAGATAAGTAGTGGGAGTGTCCCTTATATTAAAAAAACTGTTATGATTTTTAAAATATATTTTCATACCATGGAGGGTTAAATCTGTGGAGACTGATCCATGGAGATTGAAAACCAACTGTTTATGTTTTTCAGTTCTTGTGGGTTTTTTCAGGCTATATGGCCATGTTCTAGAGGCATTTCTCCTGACGTTTCTGTTTCTGTTTTTTCTCTGGATATTTCCCTACTGCATCTATCTATTAGGATATAGGATAGTTAGGTCTAATTGCAAGACACAAATTGCCCTTTCATTTGCTCTCATTAAAGATTCATATGACAGTTTTATATTGCCCCCCCCCCCAGCCTTGTACTATTGTATTTATTTATTTATTTACTGCATTTCTATACCACTTTTCTCACCCCTGAGGGGACTCAAAGCGGTTTACAACAGAATAAATGGCAAATTCAATGCCTCACACATATAAAAAATATCACATATCTAAATCAATAACATATAACGATAGATAAAAACATTTTCAGTTCCTTTCTTTTAGAAATAACTTTGGATTACTTGTATATACTGAAATGGGTCTTCAAAGGGGCATCCACAACATGCAAGTGTGGAGAAGAGCAAACCAAAGACCACCTACTACAATGCAGCCTTAGCCTTGCCACGTGCACAATGGAGGACCTTCTCACAGCGACACCAGAGACACTCCAAGTGGCCAGATTCTGGTCAAAGGACATCTAGCACAATGCCAAGTTTTTAAACTTTGTTTGTGTTTTTAAAAATACATTATAACTGTAGCCTCAATTTGCTTCTGACACGATGAATAAATAAATAAATAAATTGCAGCAGTGTGAACTGGAGGGAATTAATGGAGCTGGCCTTAGATGATATGGTGGAACAAGAAAAACATCATCTCTTTTTGTTCAACTTTTTGAATACCTTCTTTTTATTGCCTTTTTACTTCTTTCATGACTTTGATGCATCATTTGCATGGGCAATTAGCTCTATTATATAAAATGATAAATTTGCACAGTACGATCTGTAAATCCATGTATTTGTTTGCTTATTTACTTATTTATTAAGATAGTTTGAATCATTGGTTCAAAACCAAAGACATTAAAAGCTGATTAAGTTAGAGAATTGGGAGGGGAAGGGGTCCTCCATTTATAAACAAACTTTTGTGACATTTTTGCCCAGAAAAATCACAGAGAGAAAACTTCAAAAGAACTAAATGAAAAATCATCTTAGGTAGAAGATAGAGATGTCTTATTGATTGATCCAATTATGGTATAAATAGAGTCTGGTAGAATTACACAATGAAAATCCTTTCAAGAAGACATTCTATACCATTTTCCCTTTGGAAAATGCAGCAGGAAAGAGTTGAATGATTTTTACATCAACATGATCTTGCAAGGAAGATCATGTTAGACAACATTAGAAAAGGAGAATCAAATTAAACAAATAATAGTACATTTTAATGCTTACTTCCAAGTCCTGAGTTCCCTAATTCAATTATAATGCCTTGTGGTAATTGAGAAAATGCAATAAATATGCTATTAAAATTATAATATTTACAGCTTGTTCCAAGCTTGTTTGTCCAGAACTATTTTACAATTCTGTCCAGACGGAGGCATAAGAGAAGCACACTTCAGGACATGAACTCAAGGTTGTTGTTGTTGTTATATTTATTTATTTATTTATTTATTTATACCCCGCTTTATCTCTCCCAAAGGAGACTCAATGTGGCTTAACATAAAAGCACTAGTATAGAATTTAAATATACAAATATGCAAACATTAAAACAGAATTAAATATAAACAGTATTTTAAAAATCACAGGCTGGTCCTATTTGAAAGAAGATTCTTTTTCCATAAGCTTGACTTTCTCCCATACTTTGATTCAGCATTAGATCAGAATAGAGACTGTAATAATAATAATAATAATAATATTTTATTTGTATTCCACCCTATCTCCCCAAGGGGACTCAGGGCAGATTCCAACATAATAACAGGGCAGATTCCAACATGCCTACATAAAATACATGATACTAACATAAAATCCCACCAGCTGTGCTTGGGGTGGGAGTGGGACCTGAAGCAGGGCCTTCTCCAGGGACCATATGCCCGGGCTGGTTTTTAAGAGGAGGTGTGATTGATCAAATAGGCTGGACCTGAGCCATTTAGGCTGTTTAGGGCTTTAAAGATAATGACCAGCACATTGTATTTAATGTATTGTTGAAGGCTTTCATGGCTGGAATCACTGGGTTGTTGTAGGTTTTTTCGGGCTGTATTTATTTATTTATTTATTTATTTATTTTTTGCATTTATTGACCGCCCCTCTCAGCCCGAGGGCGACTCGGGGCGGTGAACAGCAACAAAAAGCACAGCATACAAAGATTTAGACAGTACAAACCAGACAATACAACAAAACACATACTTATACTAAAAATCCGCTTCGTCAAGTCCTGGGGTCATAGCCAATTTCGTAATCCTAGTCCATTCCAGTGTCATTCAAGATACTCTCAATTGAAGGCCTGCTCGAAGAGCCATGTCTTCAGGCCTCTACGAAAGGCCAACAAGGAGGGCGCCTGTCTAACTTCAACAGGGAGGGTGTTCCACAGCCGGGGGGCCACCACCGAGAAGGCCCGCTCTCTCGTTCCCGCCAGACGTGCCTGCGAGGCAGGCGGGACCGAGAGAAGGGCCTCCCCGGATGATCTCAAGGCCCTCGTGGGCTCATAGGCCGAGATGCGGTCTGCAAGGTATTTTGGGCCGGAACCGTTTAGGGCTTTGTAGGATAATACCAGCACCTTAAATTGGGCCCGGTAGCGAATCGGCAGCCAGTGGAGCTGGGCCAGCAGGGGCGTTGTATGCTCTCTGCGTCCCGCTCCCGTTAACACCATGGCTGCCGCGCGTTGGACTAGCTGAAGCTTCCGGGCCGTCTTCAAGGGCAGCCCCACGTAGAGAGCGTTGCAGTAGTCGAGGCGGGATGTGACCAAAGCGTGTACCACCGTGGCCAAGTCAGACTTCCCAAGATACGGGCGCAGCTGGCGCACGAGCCGGAGCTGTGCAAATGCTCCCCTGGTCACCGCTGAAACCTGGGGCTCCAGGCTCAACGATGAGTCCAGGGTCACACCCAAGCTGCGAACCTGCGCCTTCAAGGGGAGTGCGACCCCATCCAGCACAGGCTGTAACCCTATACCCTGTTCGGCCTTGCGACTGACCAGGAGTACCTCTGTCTTGTCTGGATTTAATTTCAGTTTGTTCGCCCTCATCCAGACCATTACAGCGGCCAGGCACCGGTTCAGGACTTCGACGGCCTCCTTAGTAGCAGGTGGAAAGGAGTGACAGAGTTGGACATCATCTGCGTACAGGTGACACCTCACCCCGAAACTCCGGATGATCTCACCCAGCGGCTTCATGTAGATGTTAAACAGCAAGGGGGACAGGATGGAACCCTGAGGAACGCCACAGATCAATGGCTGTGGCGCTGAACAGGAGTCCCCCAGCAACACCTTCTGAGTACGACCCTCCAGAAATGACTGGAGCCACTGCAGAGCAGTGCCCCCAAGACCCATCCCTGCAAGGCGCCCCAGAAGAATACCGTGGTCGACGGTATCGAAGGCCGCTGAGAGGTCCAGGAGCACCAACAGGGACACACTCCCCCTGTCTAGCTCCCGGCGCAGATCATCCACTAAGGCGACCAAGACCGTCTCGGTACCATGTCCCGGTCTGAAACCAGACTGTGCCGGATCCAGAATATCCGTGTCTCTCAAGAATACCTGGAGTTGTGAGGCCACCACGCTTTCCATGACTTTGCCCAAGAAGGGAAGATTGGAAACAGGCCGAAAGTTGTCCAATTTAGTGGGGTCGAGTGATGGTTTCTTCAACAGCGGCTTTACAATAGCCTGTTTTAGGCTCGCTGGAATCTTGCCTTCCCGAAGGGAGGCATTAACCACCACCGTTACCCACTCGGCCAATCCCCCTCTGGCCTCTTTCAGAAGCCAGGATGGGCAGGGGTCTAGGATGGACGTGGTGGGTCTCATTCCTCCAAGTATCTTGTCCACATCCTCGGGTTTCACAAACTGAAAAGAATCCAACAAAATCGGACAAGCAGGTGCTTGTGTCACATTCACAGAGACTGCATCTAATGCGGCGTCCAGCTCAGCGCGGATCAAAGCGACTTTGTCTGCAAAGAACCGAGCAAATGCTTCACAGCGTGCTGCCGAGTTGTCAGGGCTCCCACCTGAGGTTGGGGGAGTTAAAAGACCTCTGACAACCCGAAACAGCTCCGCCGGACGGTTTTTTGCAGACGCAATAGTGGCCGCAAAGAAAGTTTTCTTTGCGGCTTTTATTGCCGCGGCATATGCCCTTAAAAAGGACACAAACCGTGTTCGGTTTGGCTCGCTTGGGTCTGAGCGCCACACGCTCTCTAGAACCCTCTTCTTTCGCTTCATCGCTGCCAGCTCCTCAGTAAACCAAGGGGCTGGTTTAGCTCGGTTACTCGAGAGGGGACGTTCCGGAGCGATCTTGTCAATAGCCCTGGTCATCTCCCCATTCCAGAGAGCGACCAAGGCCTCGACATGATCACCTACCGCGGCGGCGGGAAACTCCCCAAGAGCCGTCAGGAATCCATTTGGATCCATTAGCCTCCTGGGGCGGACCATCCTAATGGGTCCTCCACCCTTGCGGAGGTTAGGGGGCGCAGTGAGTCTAAATCTAATCAGGAAGTGGTCGGACCATGGCAACGGAGAGCTAGACAACTCCTCCACCCCGCCACCTTGCTCCCATCCCTGACAGAAAACCAAGTCCAATGTGTGTCCAGCACAGTGGGTGGGGCCAGTTATTTGTTGGGACAGCCCCATGGTTGCCATGGCGGACATGAAGTCCTGAGCCGCACCTGTGAGGGTTGCCTCGGCGTGGATGTTGAAGTCCCCCAGCACAAGGAGCCGTTGGGACTCCACCGCCAGGCTCGAGACCACCCCCGCTAGCTCAGGTAGGGAGACTGTAGTGCAGCGAGGTGGACGGTACACTAGCAGAATCCCTATTCTGTCCCGGTCACCCACCCTCAGGTGGACGCATTCGAAATTTGTGGTCTGCGGGATGGGGGTCCTGATTAGATGGATGGAATCTCTATAGACCACTGCGACACCGCCTCCCCGTCCTCCGGCTCTTGGTTGGTGTTGCACGGAGAAACCTGGGGGACAAAGCTGGGAGAGGTTTACGCCCCCCGCTTCATCCAACCAGGTCTCCGTGATGCACGCCAGGTCTGCCCGCTCCTCCAGGATTAAATCCTGGATCCAAGATGTCTTTCCGTTGACAGACCTGGCGTTCAACAACACCACCTTCAAGCCAGAGGGCCCGCTCACCTGGTTACACCAATTTACCTTCGGAGATCGATTGGGAATAGTTAATTTGGATAAGCGGTCCGAATTAAGCCGAATTCGAGGTCTCCGTCTCCCGCATCTCCTCCTTCCCACCACGACCTCTATGGGGGCCCCACGGCTAGTGGAACACCTCCCCCCCTCCATGCCGCAGTTCCGAGCCATACGATCCCGTTCTTCTACACTTGTTGTTAGGCTTAAAGGTTCTTGCCAACATCCTCTCTCTCCCTCCTCCCCCCTCCCCACCACATCTTCACTCATAGGCTCCCACACACCACCTCTTCTGCCCCCTCCGTTACAAAAAAGCAGCAAGAACAATACACAAATGGGGGCAGGGGACCACATGGGTAGCAGCAATACAGATGGTAATTGATGGTAATTGATGTTCGGACTGCTACAATGGAACAGTTCAATAAAGTGCTTAGAATTGGGAGCAGTTCGTCAGTTAACGTAATGATCGTAATTAGCTGGCAGCAGCACACATTCATAGAGTCATCTTAATAAAGTGCAAGGTCTAAAGTCGCATTAATAAAGTGCAGATCTCAGCAAGGTGCTAGGTCTAAAGTGCTCTCCTAATGATAGTAAAGTGCGGCATAGAGGGTCGGGGGAAGGGGCGTAAGTGCTGGTGCAGTCTGGCATCGAGGCGGGAGCCTAAGTGCTCTATCTTATTACAGATGGCAAATGACAGTAATGGTTGTCCGGAATGGACTGGTTGGAATTAAGCAACTCCTATTATAGATGGTAGTGATGGTAATTAATTAAATCTAGCCATGACCCCAGAGTATTTAGACGGGTTGTAAGCCAGCGGATGAGCTTCCGGAGTTGGTAACTCGGGGGTGGGGCAGCACAGATAGAACAGACAACACTTTGCTCAGTAGTTAACAGCGAAATAACAGCGAGGGAGCCAGCTTGAAGACCTCCCCACAAAACCCCCAGCGAACGGCTGGTAAAGGTTCACACAATTGTCTGCACAGGCGAAGCCCCCAGTCAAAGCGGGCTCGCCCAGAGGTGGAAGGTTCAGCAGTAAAGGCGGGCTCGCCAGAGATGGAAAGACTCAGCGGCCCAACAGCGGCCCAGCAATCCAGCGGGGCCCAGTAGCGATGATTCTCCCACCAGCAGTTGCGGAGGTCAGGGCATCAAGTCTCCAAGCGGCCTACCAAGCGGTCTCCAAGCGGCCTTCGATGCTGGCGGGCCGACTCACCCAAGGATGGGAGGTGGGTGGGTGGGCTTCGGTCGCCCCTGGGAAGCTCGCTGTAGGCTCGTCTAAAATGGAGGATAGAATAGAGAAGGTCTCGCCTGTTGGCAAAGCAGGCCAGTGGCCCAGCCGCCCAGCTGCGGCCCAGCAGCCCAGCAGAAACAATGGCTCTCCACCGGCCGCGGTTGCGGGGGCTAGGGAGCGCCCGGCCCCCCACCCGGCGGCCGGGTGGGGGGCCGTATGGCCATGTTCTAGAGGCATTCTCTCCTGACGTTTCGCCTGCATCTATGGCAAGCATCCTCGGAGGTAGTGAGGTCTGTTGGAACTAGGAAAAAGAGTTTATATATCTGTGGAATGACCAGGGTGGGATAAAGAACTCTTGTTTGCTGGAGCTAGGTGTGAATGTTTCAGCTGACCACCTTGATTAACATTTGATGGCCTGGCAGCACCTGGAGTAATCTTTTGTTGAGAGGTGATTAGATGTCCCAGATTGTTTTCCCTGCTGTTTTGCTGTTGTAATTTTAGAGTTTTTTAATACTGGTAGCCAGATTTTGTTCATTTTCATGGTTTCCTCCTTTCTGTTGAAATTGTCCACATGCTTGTGGATTTCAATGGCTTCTCTGTGTAGTCTGACACGGTGGTTGTGAGAGTGGTCCAGCACTTCTGTGTTCTCAAATAATATGCTGTGTCCAGGTTGGTTCATCGGGTGCTCTTCTATGGCTGACTTCTCTGGTTGAAGTAGTCTGCAGTGGTCATTCCACAGATATATAGTAATCTTTCTAAAAAAACAAAAATCAAACTTCTCATAATCTGTCCCAGTGGTGAAACTTTTGAAATGTTTCAAGCATGCAGGAGAAAGGGAAAGAACCCTGTAATCAATGCTCTGTCCAGGGTTCTGAACAGTACTAGCCTAGTATTTGTCTCGTTTTAGCTGTGGCTGGATCTTCCTGACAAAGAATGCACCTAAACAGTAGAATCAACACAGTTTAATATAAATTTAACTGCCATGGCTCAATGCTATAGACTTGTGAGAGTTGTAGTTTTACAAGGTCTTTAGCCTTCTCTTTCAAGAAGTACTAGTGTGTTACCAAGTTGCAACTTCCATGATTCCCTGGTATCGAGCCATTGCAGTTGAAGCAATGTCAAACTGCATGAATTTGTCATCACAAGGCACTGCAGCCACAGCTCACTATCTTGGGAGCTCAGATCTTAACCGGGGTAGGAAAGAACAATGAATACATTGTCAGAGGAAATCTGTCTCTTTTCTCTCCTTAATTGCACTCGCTGTCCACCCTAGTCTAAATTAAGCTGCTTTGAGTCCCCCTTGGGGAGATAAAGCAGGGCATAAATAAATATAACAATAACAACACAGAGAGACATTCAGGTGTGTAGATATGTGTTCTATATATGCAGTTACACTGCCTCTTGTAGGCTAAGTATATGAACAAAGCCTGCCCATCTACAACTTGCACTCATATATGCTTTATTTAAATAAATGTGTTGAAGCTAAGAAGAAAGTTGGCAGGAGTGATCCTCCATGACTGAATATCTGAAAAGGGCTCCAGTTTATGTTTGAGGATGGGTGCATACTTGTTTTCTACTGCTCTAGACACACAGAGTAATCTATTCAATTTGCAGGAAAAGGGATTCTTCCTAAATGTTGGGAAGAACTGGGTTGCTGTGAGTTTTTCAGTATGGCCATGTTCCAACAGCATTCTTTCCTAACATTTTGCCTGCATCTGTGGCTGGCATCTTCCTTAGGAAGAATTTCCCGATGGCAAAAGTTGTTTGGCAGTGGAATGGGCTGGCTGGGAATGTGGTGGAGTTTCCTTCCCTGAGAAATTGTAAACAGAACTGGATGGCCATCTATTTGGTTTGGATGGTGTGGTCCTGTAGGACAGACTGGAGTTGAACTGGATGGCTCTTGTGGCCACTTCCTTCTGTTATTCTTATTCTATGATTCTATGTTCTAGAACAGTTTGGAATTTATAGAAACTTTTGATGTAATTGGTTTTAGCTTCTATTAATCATGTGCCTTATATAAATATTATATCTGCTGAAGTCAATTGTCTATTTGATGCCCTGGTATATATAAGATTTCTGCTGACAAGAATGACTAGGGCATATTTTATATCTGGCTCAGTTTCAGTTTTGTTTAGGTGAGTTATAAGTCTGTGTTTCAAAACTGCTTTATTTTATCTAAAGCCAAACCCAGAACAAATAGGAAGGACCTTGTTGAAAAGAACCAACACTCTATACAGAGGGAATACAAAACATTTTCATTAAGATAGCCAAAGTGCTTTCAGGGGGCATTTTCTAAATGCTTAAATTCCAGAATTTCCAGTAGACTTTGCCTAAAACAAAAAGTAGAATAAGATGCTGAATCAGAGAGATGTAATGCGAAATTATGCAAAGTGGAACTAGGCTACATCTTTTCTCCATTTCCTCCAAACCCACTCTTTTCTTACAAATGGTCCCTGAGTCTGTTTGGACATGCAGGCAAGAGAGGGAGTGCAGCTATTGCATATCCTTGACTGAAGAATGATACATTCCTTTTTCTGTGAGAGGGGCAAATGCAGACTTTAGATAGAAGAAGGTAAGATTTGCCTAACCTGCCAGCTCAGCTGACTCAACTCGGGCGATTGAATGTCCCAGCCAGATAACCCTCAAATCCAACCAAGGATGGATGTACAGTGTAGAATTAATGCACTTTGACAGAACTTTAAGTGCCTTAGCTCAATGTTATAGAATCACAGAAGTTGTATTTTTCCAAGATCTTTAATCTTATTTGCCAAAGAGTGCAGGTGCCTCCCTAGACTACAACTCCTTTAGACTACAATTCCTAAAAGCCTCTCTTGTTTTATATGGTATCAAATTGTTGCCAATATGTAAGGCCACCCTGAATCCTTTGGGGTGAGAAGGGCAGGGTATAAATATGGTAAATAAATATAGGAAGTCTGGCAGGAGGATTCTGGGAGTTGAAATCTCCCAGAAAGGCATCCAAATTTTGTAACTTTTCCTTATAACATTACAGTATGTACAATTCTACCAAGATTAGGGTTACGGAGAGTAGGAGGATGGAGGATATTATACTAATATGTTTCCATCTTTATTCAATGTGCAACAATAACACAGAAAAAAGAAACCTCTTCCTACCTAATGCACATTTTTAATATAAGACTCACCTATTTTATATAGGTGTGAAAACAGAGTTGGATGCATGACTTATATTTGCCATCTTTTTATTTCACATGTATTTTGTCATTGTAAGTAATAACAAAAGAAACAATTTCTATGTACTAACAATGCTTTCAGCTAGCTGATATTTCCCATGACAGTCTGTTTGGAAGAGATGACAAGGACTAAGGATGTTTTGTGAAATGCTAACACGAAATGGCGGCACATAAAAAAAGAAGGAAAGAAGAATTCTCAACATTTTCAAGAGATGCAGATGATTTGACTTTAATAATGTTGTTCCTTTTGTTATCTCAGTACTTAACTAGAAGAGACAAGTAAATATTAACAGAAGCTCTGCTCATACAAAGGCAAAACAAATTATCTGCCATGCAGGTGTTCATCATCATCTCACTTGGGAACTGAATTTGGAAATGCGATTTTTGGAGCCACAGTTTCCTAACCCCCCCCCCCCCCACACACACACACACACCCAGCCAGTGTCCATGCTGGACAGGAAAGTCTAGGAGTTGCAGTCCAAAAATGTAATGTCTCCATACTCAGATTTGTAAAATAGGGCATTTGACCCCAATCCAAATAGAAAGACCAAAGGCTATGGGTATGAATATGAATCACTGATTGTATCACAAGACAGGTTCATGGTGTACATCTACATAGTACATAGAGTTTAGAGTTGCAAGAGATCACAAGGACCATCTAGTTGAAACCCTGCCATGTAGAAAGACAAAGCACTCCTAAAAATGCCCATCCAACCTCGGTCACTGCTATGGACATATGTACAGGATGCATTGTTGTAATTTCTAGACCTGGTCTTAATCCGTAAATGTGTGCCTCCATAAGAGCTTCTGTGGAACCTGCAGAATCTATGTTCTCCTCATACTGCTTTGTTTCTGGTTTGGACGAATGTCTGCAGGTTTGCCAGATGTTGCAAAATTTGGTACATCATCTTAAATTACAAAATAATTATCTGTGAAAGTAATAACTTTGCACAAAATAACCCAGATTTGGAATATGCTGAACTATGTTTTTTTTTTAACATTCCAAGATCAGCTTTATTAATAGGTACGCTCTGTT
Source organism: Anolis sagrei (assembly GCF_037176765.1). Classification (NCBI taxonomy): domain Eukaryota; kingdom Metazoa; phylum Chordata; class Lepidosauria; order Squamata; family Anolidae; genus Anolis; species Anolis sagrei. The sequence continues at coordinate 29,813,572 of NC_090022.1, read as the reverse complement.
CAGATGACTGTGTGTAGATTGAGACCAGATCTAAGGACTGCCATAGTACATCGTATCCATGTGTTCATTGTGCATGGCATGTTGCAGTTTTTCCATGTCTTCATGATGAATAATGACACATAATGGTGTTGGCATAAAAGAAGAATTTAAGATTCAGCTGTATGCTGATCTGTTTTAGTGAGCCGATAAGAATTTAATATTCAGCTATATGCTGATTTGTTTTAGTAAGCTGATCAACTCCATTTTGACAATAATGATGTCTTACATAGCCTGTATTGATTGCTGAGTTATGTTAGAAATGTGGTAAAGCTGCAATAGTATGTGTCCACAGGTCAAACAACCAGAGCCTATGGTTATGTACAATGACAGACACTGAGAACATCCTAATAAAAAACAAGCTCTGACTACATTCTTCGCCATTCTGTAGCCTGATAAGGATTGCCACATATGTATTACAAGGATTAAACCACTGAGCTGCTTAACTTGCTGACCAAAAGGTCACCAGTTCGAATCCAGGGAACGGGATGAGTTCCCACTGTTAGCCCCAACTTCTGCCAACCTAGCAGTTTGAAAACATGCAAATAGGAGTAGATCAATAGGTATTGCTCTGGCAGGAAGGTGATAGCACTTCATGCAGTCATGCTGGCCACATGACCTTGGAAGTCTATGGACTTAGAAATGGAGATGAGCACCAACCCCCAGAGTCAGACACGACTGGACTTAATGTCAGGGGAAAACCTTTATCTTTACTTTATAGATCATGTACAGTTTCTTATTGCCTGCATAACTTTTAAGTTCTATAAAATACTGCTGCTTGGAATAAAATTTCTGTATTTCCACCAATGCTATGAATAGGTTGGACTGAAAGCAGTGCTAAAGCTTGTTAGATCATTGGGCCAAAGTTTTCCTTCCTGTTCAGTTTCAGTGCTCATTCCAGTTCTGTGTTTCACTTGAGAGATACAGTCGGGTGGATATTTCAATCCAATCCAATAATGAGAAGGCTGCAGCTGTTATATCTAGGGATTGCCAATTCGTCTGTTGACATCATTACTAGATATGACATCAAGTGCTAAAATTGCATGTATCAGCCAACCCTAAATTGCTGTAATATATCAGATTTTCAGCACATCAGATTGCTGATCATCAACAACAGCAATGACAGGATGTGATTGTAATGATCTAATAAATATTACAAAGTTTGTGGTTACAGAAACAAATGGAAGTCAGATTTATAAATGGGTCAGTGAATGACTTGACTACAAAAAGAGATTTACATTTAGTTGCAAACAGTACATATGGCATAGAAGAAAAAGGAAAATAGAAAGGAATCATTTTTCTCGAACTAAACCTCCTCCTTAATATGGTTCTGAAAATAGAGCCAATCAATCCAAATGACACTTGAGTGTGGAAATCTATTAAACTCCTACATGATCATATGGCTTTATATGTTATAATTTGGTCAGAATTATGGTCCCCATCAATTATAATTGAACGCCACTTCTCACTGTACATCCAGAATGTAAGAAGAAAGGGGAAAGTAGTGTACATTTGAGGATTACTATCAAAATCGCCTAAATTAAGGGGCAGATTTATTAAAGAGTAATGTTTAACCTGTGTTTTATGAGACTAAAATTAATAAGATTTCTGGGGAACATTTGTAAGAGAAATAGACAATATTCAGTGCTGACTGGTCCTCCCTTTAATTGGATAACAATGAAGTATGGAGCATTTCAGGTCAGAGAGCTATAAAAATAATGTGTTTCTGTGAGAGATAGAGAAAATGACAACACAACCAGATAACTATTACATTATATAGGATATACCACAAAGGGGAAAATACCTTCTTTTACGACACTAAAATGTGACACCTTGGAGACTTATTTATTAAGGAATGAAGAAGAGGGAGTGACTAGAGAATGGGAGAAAACAATCATTGACAAATATGATGTATATGTTGTGAACTGTATTCATTCCTATTTTGGAAGGAAGATGAGTTAGTTATGTATGTATGTATCATGCATGCATGCATCAAAATTAATCAATCACTTTGTGGTGATCACACAGCACACAGAATTCTGTTGTGCCAGCTGAACTGCTGACTTGAAGGTTGGCAGTTCGAATCCATGAGACAGGGTGAGCTCCTGTTTGTCAGCTCCAACTTCCCATGTGGGGACATGAGCGAAGTCTCCCACAAAATGGTAAAACATCCAGGGCATCCCCTGGGCAACATCCTTGCAGATGACAAATTCTCTTACACCAGAAATGACTTGCAGTTTCTCAAGTTGCTTCTGACATGAAAATAAACTTCAGAATCTTTCATTTTAGGACTGTTGTAAAATTCAAAGTGCTTGTCTTGACCTATAAAACTCTAAACGGCACCGGCCCAGTGTACCTGTCCGAACTTATCTCCTTCTACGTCCCACCTAGGAATTTAAGATCTTCTGGAGGGGTCCTGCTCTCAGCCCCGCCCTTGTGACAGATAAGATTGGCGGGGATGAGGGACAGGGCCTTCTCGGTGGTAACTCCACACGTGAATTCACTCCCCAGGGAAATTAGATCATCGTCATCCCTCCTCTCTTTCAGAAGGAAATTAAAAACATGGATATGGGACCAGGCCTTTGGGTAATCTGGCAGACTGACAAGGACAATGACAACTAAAGCTTTGGAAATGGACTATGATAAGCGGAATGAATTTATTAATTACGGACTTGGTGAAGTGATGGACACCAGGCTGGCTTTTTATTGTATTAATGTAATTTTTTAACTGTTTATAATTATTGTTACTATGTATTTTATTGTGTTGAATTGTAGGCATCAAACGTATGCCGGTTGGAAGCCACCCTGAGTCCCCCTTAGGGGGTTGAGAAGGGAGAGGTAGAAGTACCCGGAAAAAAAAAATAAAGTATTCCACATCCTTTTTGCAATTCCCCATCCCAACTTTCAAACTCTGGATCATACATATCCTACAGATATGTAAAGCTGGGAAAGGCTGGAGAAGCTCAGGCTGGAGGTGTTCTGGCTCTAGGTGTGCAGCTGGGAGCTGCACAACTATAGTAATCTGTTCTTAATACTGTCTTAGTCTGTAACATTAAGATTAACTGTTAACTGCATTCTGTTTCAAGTTACAATTTAAGCTTCCTCAGGTCACACATAGAAGAAAAGCAAGATGTCATTGAACAAAAGAATATGAACAACTAGTTCTCTACATTCCTACAGGAGCAATTCTTTTTGCTACAACTGGGAAAGAAAGGGTTTGGCTGAACCTCAACCGTACATCAGGGGGGGGTTTCTGACTCAAGGTTTAAGTTATTATAGAAAATAACTATGGATCAGGTTAGACTTGTGATATATGTCCAGTCAAAAGGAAAACAGTCTTGCTTGCATGAACCAATATGTGAATCAAGGCTTATTCAAACATAAAGTGAAAGGAAATGTTTCACAACAAAAGAAAAGTATCCTCATTTCCCTCTCCAACATTCACTTGACTGTTTGTTCCAAACCTTATCACAGAGGAATGATTCAGAAGTGGCAAAAGGGGAAAATAAGCTGGTTTTAGATAAATGCAGGCTGATGCTAATGGGTAGCCTTATAGTTGTGTTTGGTAAATTATAATTCATTGCGAGGAGAATAACTAGTCCCCATTTCTAGACATTTAGGATTTAATGACAGTTTCACAATTTAGCCCTGTAGGTTTCATCATTCTTTTAAACTCTGAGGATTCATGGTATGACATCATTACTTTCATGACATGTTTACATACACAATAGATATGGTACACCCTCCTTCAGTCTATTAGCCCACTATTAGTTTTCCACTACAGCTTTTCTTTTTGGACTATACACACCCCACAATTCCTCAGCTAGCATAGACCATAGTCATATTTTCTGGGAGATTCTGAGAAGTGTAACTGGAAAAAGTCACCCTTTTGATTGTTGATGCTCAGGCAACAGCACAGAGAACTCTCATCACTGGCTACTTCATCACACTAGAGGAAAAAAATCCACTTAAAATCCGGTTTCAGCCTCCTGCAGAATTCTGCAGTTTGTAGTTTAGTGAGGCTGTTAAAGACTCTTTCCTAAACTGCAAACCCCAGAATTGTGCAAGAGGCAGAAACTGGATTTTAAGTGGATTTTTTCTCTAGCATGATGAGGATCCTATAGTCCATATTTCCCCCCACTCTCTCTTTCTCCATTGCTCTATCAATCTTCTTGAGATCCTGTCACTACCCAGATGCTGTCAGACTACAGCTTCAATCATACCTTATTTCTGACTATTCAGGAGGGACCTGTTGGGAGTTAAAGTCCAACAAGAATTGGAGGGCCACATGCTCTCTGTCTCCACCATATAAAGGATGCTACATTTCCAAACTAGCAACAAAATGTTTTTCAAAAGCTAAAGTGAGAATCCTGAAGGTAAGGAAAACAGTAATATTCACCGTGATTAGAATGATTATCAGAACAGAAGAATTAGAAGACAAAAAAAGACAATAACAACAAAAAAGTAATGGTCCTTTTCTGGCAGATGATTGACATATTTGTTCTCAGTTATTTGTGTGTTGCTGCTGTTTCTAGTTGTAATTGTTGCTTTGAAAACTCATTTAAGAGAGACATGCAATGAGGATGCTTATGTAAAATTCCTTGAGAAAAAGTATTTACAAATGGTGGCCCTTCGCAGTGTTATTAGGGCACACGAAAGAAAGAAAGAAAGAAAGAAAGAAAGAAAGAAAGAAAGAAAGAGAAAGAAAGAAAGAAAGAAAATATAGCTATATATTCTGCTAATAACATTCAACTCTTTCCCTAACTATTCCTTGTTCTTGCCATTGTGATGAAGGAGGGTATTAGGCAAGTAAATGCTTTTCCATATCCACCTAATGAGCTTTTAAATAACATCTTTATCTGGTAAGGACAGTATATAGTTTTCATGATGGGGTTAACAGACTTATTTTAACCCTCGGAGAATGATGGGAACAGACTGTGTGGGCAAAATGACGGCCAACGCAGTTACGGAAGGATTCATCATGAAGGAAGAGTAGCAGACAGAAAGAGAGGAGCAAGGAAGGTACAAGGACTTGGGAAAAGATTTGGGATTTGCCAAAACTAGTCAAGCTGAAGCCACCTTGAGTTATTCTCAAAAGCTCAGAAAGAAATATAAAGTTGGGGGTCTAGAAGGACATTGGGTTTATCTAAGAATAAGTTCTAATATCTCTGTTGATGGTTTTCGAGGGAACTGTAATTTTAAAAAGTAATTTTCCAAGTTCTGCTTTTGGAGCTTCTTCACCTATGCCAAAATTATCCCTATTATGTAGGGAATATATCAGACATGAATTATGACCTCATCAGATGGGGGAGGATGAATTCGATGGCATGCTCCAGTTCGACTTCCCCTTAACCATGGAGACTGCCAACTCAGATTCCATGAAGCACAGCTGCTTTCACCGGGGATCCATGGTTAAGGGGAAGATGAACCAGCACATACCACCACAGCAATGACACAGGAGGCTACCTGTGTTGCACCAATAACAATGGGGGGAAGCTGGGTGGTCGACACTTCCCCCTTGGGATCTGGACTCAGGTGAGTAAGGTGATGTGGGGCATGGGGCGATCGGTTCCCCACACCCTCTGAGAGGCACCTCCAGAATCTGTAAGATCCATGGCACCTTTGATGAGATTGATAGTCTCAAGAACATATTATGATGAGAAATGAAAATATAAAGTTAGATTGTGAATATTTGGGAGGAAAAAATAGACAAACAATATATAAACAGTTTGCTTATGTCCAAAACTTTACAACTCCAAAGGGGGAAACTTTTCATTCTAATCTATGTATATCTAATCTATGTATACTTATTCCAGTCCCTGACTGGCTTCTACAATTGCAAAATTTTTAAAAAGAAAGAAAAGAAAGGAATATAAACTGCATATGCAGAAATATTCTGAAAGATAATTGTGTTCAAGAGGGGTTAGGAGGTTTAACCAGCTGTAGAGCATGCTGAAACACCATTTTTGTCATCTTGAGAGTAATTTCACTAATGGTGTGTGAAAGAAGAAGGAAGAATAAAAACTATCAAATTTACCTGGAAGAATGATTAAAATTGGAGTAACATCTAAAGAGTGAGTGTCCTTATAATATACACAATATAGCTGTTTGAATTATGCCTAGTTCATAAGTGCAAAAACATGAGGAGGTGAGGGCATATTCATTTCCCTCTAAAACCAGTGATGTTAGAATGTTAAGTCAAGCTGAAGTATCTACATTGTTGAGTATTCAGGAGGACTTCAAACAGAACTAAGTGCTGAAATCAGAAAATGTAATTTGTTTCCTATCTCATGTGACAGAGTGCTGAATGATGGGACAGAGTGCTGAATGATGGGGACTTTGCTGATCTCCACAGAGAGCAAAGTGCATCATGGCACCATGGATCATGACCAAGAGCTTGGGGGTTGGGGTCTGGAAGGGCTTAAATGCTACAGTTACTCACTCCACTCTCACTTTGGTTGGATGACATTGGTCCACTCACCTGCCTCTGACACAGTGTAAGCTTTGCTGATAACTTAGGTCCAGGTAGGAGTTTCTCCCCCTTTCCATATTTTTTTTGCCTATTCCTGCACAGTGTTGACTGGGGACTACAACAATTGCTTGTGGTGGTGTCTTAAAAAGGTGGTGACTTATCAGGTAGTAGGAGAGATAAGGTGGAAATAAGTGAGTACCCATGGCAGCAATTTGGTGAAAGGGAACGTCTCTTTGGACTAGGATGCCCTCACTTGAAGTCCTGTCACATTGAGAAGGGCATCCTAGGTTGGCCTTCTAATTGTTGGAAGACCGGGGAACAACTCAGATTTTTGAGTTCTCCTTGGGGCATTATGTCTGGATGAAAACACTGGTCTTGGCTGCTCTTACACTAGGTTGCTCTTCCCTCTTTGGGTCCCTTGAGAGGAGCAGATTAAATATATTAATAGCTAAAATACAGTAGCCTTTTCAACCCATTCTTTGCTTGGTGGCCATCTTATTTTCCTTAAGGAATTTTGGTAGAATTCACCCAGCTCAATGTATTTATTTTGCCTCTTGGTCATAGGAATATGTGTTCTAGACTCATTCAAACAATTTTTGATTACAAAGCCAACCTGCCAGAGTTGTTAGGGTGGCAGTACCAGCAATGTATGTCCAATTCATGGTAGCGGTGTATCATGGTAGTGGAGTATTCCTGCTCTTCCCAACCCCCTTCCTTTGCTGTCCAAAGCTGGACAGATACCAAATGTCTGTTTTTGAGGCATACTCAGATGAAGACGTTGTGGCAAGGGGGGCTTGGGGATTATCATAGTACTGGTACATAGGGTTCTTAAAGCACAGGTGGATTATGACTAGAACATTTAAGAAGTAAGGTGTTGCTCTGATTGAACCATGAGCTCACCACTATTCCATAAACACCCCATCAAACATATTTGGCTTTGAGGACCCATGCTATCTTCTGTGGAGAGCAGTGCTGGCATAGTTTACAACAAGGCTAATGAAAGGAAGGGAAGTGATCTCAATTATCATGGAAGGCAACAGCAATAATGCTTTTTTTCTCATCTGTAGCAAAAGAACTCATTCTTCTGCAGTGGTTTGGCAACCAAAAACTAGTAAAGGCTCTTGAGATCAAAGGCATCACATTCACATCTCTTCTTACATGGGACAAACATAGCAATAACACTCTCCCCAGATGGGTGCTGTTTTCTAAAACCAATTATATGAGTAGCCAATGACAGTCATTGGTTTTGTTTTGTTCTCTTTTTTTAAATTGCATTATCAAAGCCAAAGGCGTATTAGAGGAGAGTGTGTACAGAATCGATGAGATAAAATTAAGGAAATATGTTTTTCATTATACAGCAATACTTGGAATTGATCCCTTAGGCTTTGGGGTCACCTCAGCGTTGCTTGATGCATCTGCGAGTGCAATGCAGTGTGAAGTAGTTAGAATGCAGAGATGGAGCAGCTGTAATCTTATTCTAAATGAGCCACAACCAAACTGATGGAAGACAAAGATAAGCAGGCCATTGCTGGGCTAGATATGCCTTTACTGTACCATCTCCTCATAGCACCCAATGAGAGTAGGGAATAGAGAGATTGGATTCAGTTTTTATCTCTGCATAACACCAGATATAATAATAGACTAGCAAAATGTACTATCTGATTGGATAGGGAAAGAAAGCAAGAGCCATTTTCTTGAAGGAAGAAATAGTAATGCGAGTGAAGGCAAAAACAATAAAGTGATTTACTGTTAGGCATGGTGGTAGACTGCAATGGCATTACTAGGGTTGGCCACCTGATGTTGTAACTCATGGTGTCACTAATGGACTTCCTCCTGTATTAGAGCATGCTACAATATTAGTTAAGAGTAGAGACATTACACTGGCAACAAAATCCACATAGTTAAAGCAATGGTTTTCCCTGTAGTAACCTATGGATGTGAGAGCTGGACCATAAGAAAGGCTGAGTGAAGGAAGATAGATGCTTTTGAACTGTGGTGCTGGAGGAAAATTCAGCAAGTTCCTTGGACTGCAAGAAGATCCAACCAGTCTATATTTCAGGAAATAAAGCTCGACTGTTCACTGGAGGGAAGGATATTAGAGGCAAAGATGAAGTACTTTGGCCACATAATGAGAAGACAGGAGAGCTTGGAAAAGACAATGATGCTTGGGAAAGTGGAAAGAAAAGGAAAATGGGCAGACGAAGGGCAAAATGGATGGATGGTATCCTTGAAGTGACTGGCTTGACTTTGAAGGAGCTGGGGGTGGCCATGGCTGACAGGGACCTCTGGCATGGGCTGGTCCATGAGGTCACGAAGAGTTGGAAACGACTGAATGAATAAACAATTAAGAAATTTTGAGAAAATCAGTGACTATTAAAAATTACCTGCACGAGATTTTAGTGCCTGCAGATAAAACCATGTGATTTGTGGGTAACTATGACAGCTTTGACTAGTGTGCTTGTGCCTTAGAATGTCCAAAAAAGTAAATGAGCACAATTTTAACCTCATAGCCCTGTTAATACAGAATGTGGAAACTGGACTATTAAAAACCTGGTTATTATATCTGATAATAAAGTTATTTTATATTTTTTAAAACTCTCTGAAACACTGCACAAAAATATAGAGAGAGTCATTTACGTGTCATCCCTACCACAAGGGTGTCACCTGGTACAGTGTGCACTCCCCCCACACCCGTAGTGGCACCACTGATGGACTGAATTCAATCTCACATTTCTTCATATCTAGTCAACCAACATGTGTATCAAAAGGTAAATTTCCAATTCTGTATGTTTTGTGATGCAGTATTCAGCTCAGATGAGAATGGGCCCTTTTTGTTACAGTGTGAGTCAAAGGAGATTCAAATCCTAGTCCTCATTGAGCCATAAAAATTATTGAGCGATCTTAGACCTGCTAATTTCTTTCACAACCTGACCTACTTCACAAGGTTGTTGTAATAATAAAAATGGAAACAAGGAGAGACAATGGGAGAAAGGGGTGGACAGAAGTTTATGTGTATGTGTGTGTTGATATGGACTTTTCTTCTTAAAGAAAACTGCTGATTGCTGTGGTAATAGGTGTTGCACCCCAACACTGAAACACTCCTTTCACCCAGCATCACCCCAGAGTCCAGTGATCTAATAAAATAATGTTTATTAAAGAAAGCATATAAAAGGGGGGAAAGGGCAAATCCAAAAGAGACAGTCAGGATATACACAAAAGAAACCATAGTTCAGTAGCAGTAATCAAAAAATGCCAGGTTAAACACCAAAACCAAGGAATCCAAAATCACAGAATTAATGTGAAGGTATTTTCATGAACATGTTTTTTATAATTTCAGAAGCAACGAGAAACTGCAAGTCACTTCTGGTGTGAGAGAATTGGCTGTTTGCAGAGACTTTGCCCAGGGGGCGCCCGGATGTGTTAGCATCCTGTGAGAGGCTTCTCTCATGTTCCTGCATGGGAAGGTGGAGCTGATGGACAGGAGCTCACCTCTTCTCACGAATTCAAACCGCCAACCCTCAGGTCAGCAGTTCAGCCAGCACAAGGGTTTAACCCATTGTGCCACCATGGCTGCTATTCATAAACATGAAAACAGGAATTTTCTCCAAAGGTGCATAGGCATAAACAGGAACATGAAACAGGAAACATGGCAATACAGGAATCATGAACTCTGAATCATGAACAGGCAACCAAATCCCCATTAGAAATGTTGTCTCTTCTGAGAAGCCTAGAACCAAACCATTTAATTTAAGCCTACCAGGCACCCATGATATCATGCCCAATACATGAGAACTTCAAAGTCTTATTGTGAATTCTCTGAGAATATTTAATCTGCATGTTTTTCATACCCTATGTTCACAGGTATAATCTACACTCCCTTTTCTTAAGGAAACTGTAACTTTCAGTTTCCCCTGTTGCCAACCAGGTGAGGAATTCCAAACATTAGCCTTGTCTGCCTGCGATTCTCCCTGAATACTCACAGACTCCTCATTTTAGAACCTATCACCCCCCTCACCCTCTGAGCATTCAGAAAAACTCCTTTTATGATGGTCAGACTACAACAATAGGTTTATGAAAAAAAAATAAGTAATGTGACAGATAATAAACTAACCTGCCCATCCTCACTTGCTGTACTTGCCTTTCCCCAAAAATGTTATTCTATATTTGACAAACATATAAATAACCAACATGGAGGCATTTCATTCTATGCATCTGAGGAAGAAGAATTAGGATTTCATCCCACACAGTTTTCTCTTTGTCTTCTCACTGGTTTTCTGCACTGCCAAAATGAAGTTCTACAGAGGCGATAACATGACTCAAGGTCTCTTCTGGTGGTTGCCCATGGGACTCCATTGCAGCTGTGCTGGAAAATGGAGGGGAAACTCTGTTTTTAGAAGTTGGGTGTAACCCAACCTCCCAATGACAGAAGCCAGAGAGAAATTGGATGGAAGTGGGGGAAGGCGGGGAAAGGACATGGGATGGCTGTCATCCCTGAAGATGGAAGGCACAGAGGGGAATGAAAGAAGATGGTAAGATGGTACTCTCCACTTTGCCCTGCTTTCCTCAGTTTCATGCAATAAAATCCTTAGGGTGCATCTACACTATAGAATTAATGCAGTTTGACACTACTTGAAATGCAATGGCTCAGTGCCATGAAATCCTGGGTAGTTCTAGAAGGTTAATATTTTTATGTTAAGCCACTTTGAGTCCCCTTCCAGGGAGATAAAGTAGGGTAATAATAATAATAATAATAATAATAATAATAATAATAATAATGGTCTTCAACTTTATCTGCCAAAGAGCGTTGGTGCCGCACCAAACTATATCTCCCAGGATTCTATTGCATTGAGCCATGGCAGTTTGCATTAAGTCTATGTTGTAGATGCACCCTGAATCTATAAAAACTAATGCAACCAACTTCATTCTCCCAATCACTAAGGTACTACAAATTCCCTTTGCATGGAGTCACAAGTAGTGCGTACCTTAACTGCATAAGGTTAGCAGGAATTACCTCTAAAGGTCCAAAGGTCTGTTCTCTGTTGATATTCTTGAATCAATGCAGCAAGCCTGTCACACGGAGTGATGGAGAAACAAAGGTTTGTGATAAATCATCAACCCAAATATGTAAGGAAGGCTTAAGGGTTTGGACATTGCGCTCTATCATTCTGCAGTTAATTCACCAAAATCACTGCCACTGACATTTGCCAACCATGTGCAATTTTCCTAGTGGTGAGAGCTGTTAAAGCTGATCGATAACTTTCTTATTAAACCAAGCTGCCGCCAAATTATTAATGAGTTTTTCAATTGCATTTCTGTTTCTCCCTGCACTCCATCTCCCATCACTCTCAATAAATGGCACAGCATGACAACTCTCTGTACTGTACCACATCTCAAGCCCTCTTGGCAAGGCTTCCTGAGTCAAGGACAAGCAGCACTCGGTGCATCTCTGCAGAAATATTGTTTGGCAGTCGGAGAGAGCCTTATTTTGACAAGGAAACTTTCTGACAGATTCTAATAACTGGTCTTTTCTGTAACTGTATAGCATATATTCTCCTAGACTTTTCAAAAGATCTGAATTGCTCTTTGGTTAATTTCAGTTTATGGTTCAGCTACTTTGAGTGATTTCCTGCTTTCCAATGATAAAATGATTCTTCCTTCAGCATGGTACCAGTCATATTCCACAATTTATTACTTTTGTCTTTCCCAGTGGTACCATTAGTAGTATTATGGAGCTGAAATAATTTCCTCCATTCTCAATGAATTTTATGAATTCTTCATGGGACTCTATATCTTCCACCTGAGCCCATGGCTGTCTGTTACCAAGGGCAGTGGTTCCCTCTTCTTGTTCTAGGTTGTTCAGGAGCCACTCATCTCTTGGAGCCTATTTCTGAGAGAGGGTGAACTGAAAAGGTAACATGTACAAAATTATGTGATCACCCCATAAATAATGCCCTTGCTCAAGCCGAATCCTCTCCCTTGTGGTGACAGAAGGTATTCTAGATGAGAGATTTTGATTTCTTTCTAAAATCTGTGACCTTGAAAAAGCAACACCTCAGGAATTGGGGACCATGTCATTTAACACTTTCCATTCACTGTCCTTTTTGGCTAGGTATAAAGTCAAACATTTACTGATAACAACTCAGCATTGGCAAGGCTTGCTAAACAGGCCATTTTTTCTTTTTTTGACTCATGTTTTGCAGAGTCCACTGTAAACATTGCACAATAGATTTGTGTAAATGTCTAAAACAGACACTAAAGTACATTCAGAAAGCTTTTACTATTGTCAATTTTTGGGACCCCAACATTAAGCTAAGGTAAGCATGGGCAAACTTCAGCCCTCCAGGTGTTTTGGACTTCAACTCCCACAAGTCCAGGTGTTTTGGACTTCAACTCACGGCTGTTAGTAATTGTGGGAGTTGAAGTCCAAAACACCTGGAGGGCTGGTTTGCCCATGCCTGAGCTAAGTAGACCCCGTTTGGGGGGTGGGGAGGGTATGGATCGATAGTTTCAGAAGCAGTAGTTTAGAGCACCTGAATATTCAATACAGATGTCTGACCTACAGAGTGAGGATCCTATTAGCACATAAGTATGGCTTGCATGCATGGCTGCTCCTAGACTTTGATATTCTCAGATGGCCCTGTCTTTGCTTTCCTTTTGGTGGAAAATCAAAACATTTTTGTACTGTTAGGCTTTTACAAACTGTCTTTCAATAGGTTTTTAATGCTGTGTGGCACTATAATTAAGTTTTATAGAATCTTTTAGTGCAGTTTGATATTTTATCGTTTTAACTTCATAAATACTTTGTTGTTTAAATTGTATACATTTATTTTATTAATGGTTTTGTTTTCCATTTGTATTGTTGTATTTTACATGGCAGAAGGGTGAGCTTGTTTAATTTACACATTGATAAGAAAAAAGGCACCCCAAATATTGCTCAGGCACAGAAAAGAAGTGGTAGGTCTAAGTCCCACCCTTTTCCTGCAACATGAAGATGCATCACATGGCTTCTAAAAACAGTTCACTTCAAGGAGGATGGTTCCAAAAAGGAATAGTAATGATGATATCAATAAGACAGAGCATTGCAGTCAAATTGGAAGAAGGATTGCCCCACCTGAACCTTGACCTGGACCAATATCAGCATGCAAAGTAATCCTTTAGCACTCCCAAGGTCAACAGAGAGAAAGAAGTGATCAGCTATGGAAAACATGGTATTGTTTGAAATATGTTAGTAACTCCTTGAATTGCAGTCATGGGAAAAAGGCAGAATATAAATGATAATGGCATTGATGATGACAATGGTGGTGGAGATGACAGTGATGACGATATCTATCTTTTTTTGTATAAGGTGAAGTGGATGTCTTTTAGTCCTTCTCACCCGGCCAACCCTTTCCTTTTTGCTGATTGCTTAAGTGGCCCATTCAGACCTCAACAACAGTACCATGATGACCATAGGAAGGTCCATACCCAATGGCAAGCACTGGCAGCAACAGTGCTAGTCACTACAATGCTCTGCGGGAGTAATGGGAGGCAACTAAACAATGGGAGGCAACTAAACAAGGATTGCACATCCCTCTGCCATTCAGCACAAGAGATAAATGATGGTGGTAGTGTCCACCTGGACAACAGATCATGACATTTATTTATTTATTTAGATCTCCCAATGTAGAGACTCAATGTGGCTTATAGTAAACATGGCACAATACAAACAGAGCAAATGCAATAGAATATTAATTTTTTTTAAAAAAAACAATTAAATATTTTGTGTCATAAAAATAAAAAAACCATTTAAAATGACTTTCAAAGACTACACAGCCCCCCTCCCCCCAATTCCACTCAAAACATTCCTAGCAGCCTTCCCCTTTTGATTCCATAAACATATGATGATAAATGTGCGTTTACACCTGCCTGCAAAAAGCCATCCTGATCTCTCTAGAGCAGTGACTCTCAACCTGTGGATCCCCATGTGTTTTGGCCTACAATTCCCAGTTTACCAACTGTTAGGATTTCTGGGAGTTGAAGGCTAAAACATCTGGGGACCCACAGGTTGAGAACCGCTGCTCTAGAGAGAAAGTTCCAGTGTCTGAGAACAACCACCATAAAGGCCTTCTCCCTTATTTCCACCAAACACACTTGAGAGGGTGGTAGGACAGGGAGAAGGCTCTCTCCAGATGATTATAATATTCTAACAGGCCTATAGAGGGAGATATTATTATTATTATTATTATTATTATTATTATTATTATTATTATTATTTATATCCCACCCCATCTCCCCAAGGGGACTCGAACCAACTTGCAATAATGTGAACAATACAAACAATAAAGAGTAATATAACAAATAACGATTTTAAAATTAAGTCAACAAAATAACAACACAAACTTGATATAAAATTGAAACAAAACATATTAAATTGACACCATTTAATATGGTCCTTTAAATACCCTGGACCCAAGACAACATGGACCTAATCCAGCTGTCCAAGTGGCTGCAAAGTCCTAGGATATTCCAGAGTTTCCTGCAAGACAAATCAGATTCAATGGGAATTATTCCCAGGTTAATATGTATGAGCATTCAATATATCTAAGTACTAGATGCTCATCTGTAGTGCCAACTAATATTTTCATTCACTCTTTAAAAGGCAGAGAGACAGAGAGATATGTTTTCTAATATGTTGAACACTATACTGGTGTCCAACTATGCAGACACATTCTAACCAAGAAAAAAGCAAAACAGGCCCTTCACTTCCTCACCTCATTTCATTCTTTTCAGATTGAAATTTCACACTGTAAAAAAATTTCAAGGGCTGCTGAGCATCGCCACTCAAGGAATTAAAATGGCTTACTGCACTGACACTGAAAGTTGAAAATTTTGAAAAATGTGTAAACAATTCTATGTATTTAGGTACTACTGGAAGAAAGGTACCATCTCAGTTTAACTCTTTCATCTCTTGACACAGTTGCTTTCAAGAATCCCAGAAAGGTGTCTTAATGCAGTCTCAAAGCTTGCTAGCAATCCTCCTTACTGGGGTGCCTCACTACAATGGCCCTGCAGAGGTAATGGGGGGAAGATGAAGAAGAATTGCCACTACTATTGTCTAGGATGTTTGCTGACATTGCCTAAGTTCTTCTGATATATTTAGAAGTAGTAGTGATGCCTTTCATTTGGCTGCATCCCTCTCTTGCTAGCCTCTGCTACGGCTATGAAGAGGGAAAGGGAACTCACAAAGGACAGTTGAGGGGGAGTGGGCATTTGGAGATCTTCTCTCCTATATATAACATATTCAAAAGCTGCACAAGTTTTGGAAACATGCCTACAGCAGTGACAGAACAGAGAATGTTGATTGAATTATGTGTTCTCCCCTGCAGAAATGTATAACTTAAAGAAGTGTATCCCCAGTGTCCAATTCATTGCCCAGAAAGCCAGCTACAAAGTAGGCATGGGAGAGAAATTGGTTCCCTACAAATGTTTATGCCTACTCACCTGCTAAATCTATCTGCTGGACCGACAGAAATGTGGAAATTTTCAAACTTTTGCAGGGTTGTTTGAAACTCAAAATACCTACTTCAAAATACATATATTAAGAAAGAATACTCTTGAAAGTGTTTATATTGAGTAAAATATACACAAATATATGTTATACTCTTGGGAGGATGACTTTCAAAAAAGTGCAAAATATAGTGCACATCAGGAAAAGTGTACATGAATGTCAGAAAAAGAACAGATATAGGGGTTTAGAATTTATGTAATGCATCAAATCCATAAACAATTGTGCCTATTAAGCATGTGCGATCCATAAAAATGGTTCAAAAGCACTTATAAAACTAGGGGGCACAGGCACATCATTTCTCAAGTGTTTCTAGAGTTTAGATGGTGAAAATTTTGGAGCTCTGATGAGACTAACAAAATGTCATTACTATTTCGTTAATGGCGATTGCGCATGTGCATTAAGAAAAACATCACTGTCCTTCATTTTTGAAGCTTTAGAAGTGAAACTTGCTACAATGGTAGAACACATTTACCACTCTTTCCCCATCAAGTTTCATAATGTTTCACTTATTCACAGATTTTGGGTGAGTTTTCAATGTTTTTATAAACAACACTTTAAAAAACTACAAGAGCTTTCTATTTGAATTTTATATACAATATACAAGATAACCAGGACATCAATTCCTGGAAGTTTCAGAAATATTCACACATCTACAGATTTTGGGGATTTTAAAAATTTGAGACAAAAACAATTTATCCACCCCAAAAAGCAACAACAGCAGTCCCCTTGTCTTCATAACACACAACCTTATAACTACAACTTAGCACAGATTTATACTATTACTTACTTACTTTAGTCCTCTTTGCAGATTCCATAATTTTATTTATTATAGACTTGTTCTAAAAGGTGGCTGCTGCAGCCGGCTATCATTTGGGTCCTTCAGCCCTCATTTGGGTCCTGAGCAGCATTGCATTCTGGGAAAATTGCTTTTGCATTCATGGCAATTGGGATCCTCACCTTTCCAAACTACATTTAAGATGGCTGTGTTCTCAGTCTCCCTGTAGTCCCACCCCCAGCCTTGCTTATGGTGATGATGAGACCAAATTGCTTTTAAAAGCACTTTATGTTCTCTTGGCTTTATCATGCTTAATGGTGGTAACTGGTTATATTGAAAATTTAACAGACCTTCGGAGACATCGAACGTTACAGAACATTTATGAAAAAGATTATTGAGTGTTTCAATTTCCAAATTCTGCCCATCCCCAACCATTTTTCTTGCATATTTTGGAAATCGCCCCATATGCACAAATTTAACAAATTCGATACAACTTCTGAGGAGTAAAGATTTTTTTGCACACCTCTAGTGCCTACCTTCATTTCAAAATGAGCACTGTATCTACCCTGTTAGTAAAGTTAGTGTGTACTATGCAGTGTACTACACTTTGATTGTATCCCTGCATGTCCAGGGGTTGAATGGCCCTTGTGGTCTCTTCCGACTCTATGACTTTATGACTCTGTATTGTTGGACTACAATTCCCAATCATGAGAAATGCAGGAAGTTGCAGTTTGGCATGACAACCATAGGGCTACATGATTCTCACCCATTTACAACCTATCTCCACTTGTCAGATTCATTGTCTTCAGGGGGGCCTGCTTCTCTACAGAGATGGGTGGAATTCTGCTATCTATCTCCCATTTAGAAGATCTGATAGTATCTACTCTATGCCACATTCTTATTGAGTAATTTTTAATCTAGGGCAAACAATCTGAAAGTAATAACTGACATCTCTTTGTTCAGTTTTCCATTGTGATGGATTGCCATGGAAGCAGAACTATTCCTTTTCTTCATGCAGCTACCACACAGACAGTTGTCATTGCCAGCAAGCCCTTTGAATTCAGGTGACATATTTTGAAAGCAAAAATATCTGAGAAATGGTAACATCCAGAAATACAAAACAGCCAAGAAAGACTACCATTCTGTATGAGGCATTACACTAATGGAAGGATTATATTCCAAGCAGTTACCATATAGTGGTTTTGAACCTCTTGGTCACAGCTCAGATTGTTTATCATAAATACTAGAATTGTTGTAGGTGATGTTTACAAAACTGTGCAGATAGAAGAAGCAAATGATGTGTGATTGATTTCAGAAGTAATAGAGAAAAAATGCCTCTCTTTGTTCACAATAGATGCCTACAGCTAGATATCACCATGGGCAGGATGTAAATGCATCAAACAATTTACACATAGTATAGTAATGGAGGCAGAACAGTGATAGAAAAGACTATGTTATTGTTAATTAGCAACATAGCAGGATGTCTTTTACTGAGTCAACTTAATGGTCCATTGAAGCCAAATATTATATGCTGTACTGTACATTTCATGTTCAAGATGTCTTTCCACTCCAGTGCCCATTTCAAAGTCATAGAAGTATAAAGTTGGGAGAAATGCAAATGATATCTAGCTCTTAGCTTTGCAAGAACATACAACTGCAGTAGTCCCTTAAGAAGGCCATTCAGACTTCCAAAGAAGGAAATCCCCCACTTTCTGATGAAGTCTATTCCACTAATGAAATCACTTTTACAATTGAAGGGCTCTTCCTAATATTTATGTATAATCTCTTTCTTTTTTATTTAAACCTTTGTTCATGTCCTAATCTCTATATCAACAGTGTGTGTGTGTGTGTGGGGGGGGGGGGGGGGAGGATCAGATATTTTAGGCCTGGGTAACAACGCAAAAATTTGTTTCTAAAATCGATTTGTATTTGGGGGATTTTTGCGTTTTGATATTTAAAATAATTACAAAACTTTCCTTTAAAAAAGTTCAGTATTTACGAAATTTCGTTAATATTAACGAATCGATTCGTTAAGATGGCGGACCCCCCGCGCATGCGCAAATCACCTCTGAAACTTCGTTATGAAGACGGGGGTCGATTCGTTAAGGTGGCAACGAATCGATTCGTTAGAAAAGAAATATTTTTCAGAAATATTTAAAAATGGAAAATTAACAATGCTTGCCCTGTTGTGGAGCGAACACAGCCACAGGACAGGGACAAACTCACACACACATGCACACAAGGGTCTTTTCTTTTTTTAGAATATTTTTTGAATTTTTTTAAGAATAAAAGAAAGATATTTTTCAGAAATATTTAAAAATGGAAAATTAACAATGCTTGCCCTGTTGTGGAGCGAACACAGCCACAGGACAGGGACAAACACACACACACAGGCACACAAGGGTCTTTTCTTTTTTTAGAATATTTTTGAATTTTTTTAAGAATAAAAGAAAGATATTTTTCAGAAATATTTAAAAATGCTTGCCCTGTTGTGGAGCAAACGGCAAAGCCTCCCCGCTGCTCCCAGCCCAGGGAATGAATGAATGCAAGCAATGAATGAATGCAAGCCAAGCCTCCCTCCCGAACCTCCCGTCTCCTCGCCTTCCCCAGCAATGAGCAATGCGGCCACGCGGAGCCGCTTTTAAAGGGCAGCCCGCCCAATCACAATCAGCCACGGTGCTTGGGAGCGCAGGATTGGCTCCCAGCGCACCCAGCATCCTCCATCCCTAAAACGTCATTTCCGAAATGGGCGAAAGCCCGTAAAAAAGATGGAGGATGCTGTTTCGATATTTACAAACACTTCCGGGTTTGAAAATATGTTTTGTAATCGTTTTGTAATTGCTAAAAATAACGAATATTTAACGAATTACAAAATTAACGAACGAAACCGCCCAGGCCTATTAAATATGGCTATCATATCACCTCTCTATCTCCTCCCACCCCAAGCCTAACATAAACAGCTCCCTAACTTGTTTATTATAGGGTTTCACATGCCTAGTCTTCCCACAGTCTTCCTCTGTGTCAATGCCCACTGAACATATAGGCTTGTGGGAATGAAATTGTGATGAAGAGGACCATGGACAGAAATAGACATCATCACCTTGCTGCATTCCAAGATGGTGTTTTCCATAGCAAAGTTCTTTGTTAGGCTGAAAAACCTTCTCGTGTGCCAGTTTCCCCATGTGTGTATGTGTGAAGAAGGGACAGAAGAACTATGAAATTCAATTTGAAATTAATTTTAGATGAATTTTTGGTGATAGTACTATACTGGAGGTGACAGGAATTGTAATTTTCTATGCAACCCCTCAACTCACCCATTTTTCCATGCCAAATAAGGTTCAAAATGTGAAGATTCAAGACCCACTTAGGATTCTCTTCATTGGGATTTTCTAAAATGTGAGAAAATTTATTTTTAAAATCAAATTTGTATGTAATTTTGACTGTTTCTATCAGTTGAGTAAGATGGGTGAATCTTTAGCTGCATTGGCTATGAATGCACCATTGGTTTGACTGCCACACCTCCTGTACAGGAGATCTTTTGGTGTTGGACCTTAACCGCCCAGAGGCTTGGTACCAGAAGATCAACTGTATGACTCAAAGCAGCTGAGGAAGGAAGGATAGTAAAATTAAAAGTGGATTCAGTGACAGATCCATCATCCATTCCTGGAGAGACTGAATTTTAAGAAGAGCTCTTCCAGGGCAGGCTAGAATCCTATCAAATCAAACATTGATTTCTCCCCTGTAAACTTTTGAGTGCCTGTCAAAAACAGAATTATGGCCTAAACAGGCCAGAGAGATGGAAACAGAGAAAAAATGGGAGGGAGGTATTTCAGGGGAGGGTCAAGGTCTTATCCACCATAGGCAAATGGATACTGCCCCCTATTCAAAGCCCCTGACTGCATTTGTGATTAACCCCCTTACTTTATTTACTTACTTAGGTGATCCCTCGTAGCCTAAAAATGATGGTCCTCCAAGTGTATTATTTTGGTGGGTCCGTTAGTGGCTATGGGGCCCTATTCTTGATCTGCATGTTCCCCTGCAGTAAGGACATCGGTTTCCAGACAGAAGGCATTCCCGGTCAGGGTTGGCTTGATATGCCTCTTTGAATTCAGCAGCACTACTGGTCACATCTGACCTCCAATTAGAGCTCTCAAGGGCCAGGGCTTCCCAGTTATCATTGTCTATGCCACAGTTTTTAAGGTTGGTTTTAAGCCCATCTTTAATTCTCTTTTCCTGTCCACCAACATTATGTTTCCCATTCTTGAGTTGGGAGTATAGTATTTGCTTTGGGAGACTGTGATCAGACATTCAGACAACATGGACAGTCCAAAGGAGTTGATAGTGTAGGAGCATCAGTGCTGGTGGTCTTTGCTTCTTCCAGCATGCTGACATTTGTCTGCCTGTCTTGCCAAGAGATTTGCAGGATTTTTCAGAGGCAACACTGATGGAATCGTTCCAGGAGTTGAGTGTGATGTCTGTAAACAGTCCATGTTTTACAGGCATATAGCAGGGTTGGGAGGACAATAGCTTTATGAACAAGCATCTTGGTCTCCCTACAGATGCCCCAGTCCTCAAACATTTTCTGCTTCTTTTGGAAAAATGTGTCGCAGCTATGGTGTTGCTGCTTTATAGTTGGGGTTGTTTTCTAACATTCAAACCCCCTTCTCGGAAGCTGCACCCCGTTGAGAAAATAATGCAATCCACAGAAGACAAACTTTCTTCCAATAAAGTAAATGTTTATGCAATAGTCACAAATAACAGATTCAGTCCATCAATCCCAATATTCCAGCAAACCTTCCTTGAGCTTTTACAGGAATCTATTCCTCTTCCTCTAGCTCTTGCTTTCTTCACAGTCTCACCAACAGCATTCTCTGCTCATGCTCTTCTCTACATTCTCAGTCTCTTAATTTGTAGTAGCTAAGCTCTCACAGGTGGCTTGACTGTTGCTGGCCACACAATGACTGGACATGATTCCTGCAACCACTTATCTATTTTTCACTTAAGAAATGATCTAAATAACATAAAACTCTGACAAAATGCTGCACTCGCAGAGCTCAGGTGGTATTGTAGTTCAGTGTTAATGTTGACTTTTGTGGAGAGGTGGCTGCCAAGGTAGCGGAAATGGTCAACATTTTCTAATGTTACACCATTCAGCTGTATTTTTGGCAATGCAGAGGGATTGGCAGATGACTGCTGGAAGAGCACTTCAGTTTTCTCAATGTTCAATGAGAGGCCAAGCTTCTTGTATGCTTCTGCAAAGTTGTTTAGAGTGGCTTGTAGGTCTTCTTCTGAATGCGCACAGATGACATAGCCATCAGGATATTGGAGGTCTATAACAGATGTTGTTGTGATCTTGGTATTGCCTATCAGACTGCTGAGGTTAAATTGCTTGCCATCTGTCCAATAGATGATGGGAAGCTTTCCTATGGGAAGCTTCCCATCAACCAGGTGAAGTATCATAGCGATGAAGATGTAAAATAAGGTTGGGGCAATAACATACCTGATTCCACCTTAAATGGGTCACTTTGGGAGCCATTGCTGTCCAAGATTGTTGCTATCCTGTCATTGTGGAAGAGCTGCAAGATGTTCACAAATTTGTCAGGGCACCGAATTTTTTGGAGGACGGTCCAAAGAGTACTGAGATTCATTGTGTCAAATGCCTTTGCAAGGTCAATGAATGCCATGTACAGAGATTGATTTTGTTCCCTGCATTTTCTTGGAGCTGTCGTGCAGTGAAGATCATGTCCACTGTTCCTCTGTAGGGGTGGAAGCCATTCTGGGATCAACCCCTACCCCCAGTTTGAAAGAACTCAAACTTCCAGCACTTAGTTGTTATGAAAAACTTGAACTTAGATTATTAAGGTCAGGAGATATTTAATACCAAATATAAAATGAATAAATAGCAGAACTATACTATGCTATACAACTGCATAAATTGGCCTAATGTATAGGTTGAGGGCAGGCCAAAATTATAAATTTTGATATGACTCATCCATAAGTCAAGGGTCATTCTGCAGAGAAAGGAATGTGCCAAAGCTGGCTGAGAGGGCTAGCCACCACTGGCCACCACTGTCACTGCCATTTTCTCCCCCATGCATTCAAAAAGGCCTTTCTCCTCTTTACTGAGATAAGTGAATGGTTCTTTTTGAAATAAAGCTTAAGGTGCAGTTTTAATTCTTACCACTCCTTTTTCTGGGTAGAGTGGTGACATGCTAGAGCTTTGTCCATCCCAAGTGAACCTAAAAGAAGCACCAACCCCTTCTACGTTGTTGGCACTCAGTTGAAGGGAAGCACCAAAGAGTTTCTGCGACCACCACCACTTTCCACCCAGGTATTTTTAAAAGGTCGGAAATAGAGCCTTAGCAGGGAGCATACAGGGTTCTTTTAGTTTCTTTTAGTTTAGTTTAGGATTAACTAAGTCCTTGCCTTTCACCACTCTACTCAGAAAAGGGGATAGTTGTTTTGGGGATAAGAGCGAAGGTAAAAGTATTCACACTGACCAAATGGATAAGTCAATCCAGGTTTTGTCTTAAAAATTCCAGACTTATACATGAGTATATAAATGCAGACACACACACCACAAGATACTAGTAGAGATAGATAACATAAAACCAAGAATTCAAATTGATCCTAATGCTCCATCAGATAAACAAGCTTAAAGAAGTCAGATCTAGAACTTCAAGTATCCAGTACAATTTGCTTCAAAGGTTATGAATTAAAGTAACCCAAAGCATTAAATATAACTCAGCCTCTCAACATTGTTGTCACTGAACAATTTCATTAGGTTTTTAATACCATCATTTCAGATTTTAACAAATTAGAGGAATAAATTGTTTTTAATGAATTTGACTCAATTATTTCTGCTTAACTTCCCCCGTCTCCCAGTGTAAAGATATATCAACAAGCCACCTCCGGAAGATACAGCAAAATCAGGCAAGCCCATAACAATGAGGAACCTTTGAAAGATGCTTGCAATTACAGCTGGTACAAAACAATGAAATATATACTGTTCCTTAAATAAACTGGGGAGGAGGGGTTGAAAACCTCTTTTAACTGTCATGCTGTAGTTGTGATATCTTCATATCTTCCTTAATGAGATTTTTATTGCCAGTGTAAATTTGTCTTGAACAGAATTTTTGTCTTGGGAACCCTGAATTATGTTACGCCGAGCTGTTCCCAGCACACATTCAAGCGTCCGCACTTCTTTCTTTCCCGCCCTGTGAAAATGGCTCCTTCTGGCAAACCAAAGGCAATTGAAGCTGAGTTTAATTAGCTACCGTCTGTAAATATGCCATTATTCTTCTCACTCAGCTCTGAAGTTATATTTACAAAGGGAACAGATAGCAATAATTATTTTGGGCTGCAGTTAGGCAGTATTAGTTAATGCCTGGGTGTAATTGAGAAGAAATTAAGACAAGTGAAGCCTTTACTGGTAGGAGGAGGGGGGAATATACGTGAGGCACCAAGCAGTGAGAGCACCTGGATTTTGAGTCACAAGCCAGACATATGGAGGTCTAATCAGAGAAGTAAATATTTGTCCCACTCCTCATACCCTTTGGGTTTATGTTTTAATTAGTCATAACATGTTCTCAGGTAGAAGCTCCTATTATAAATTAAAAGAGCCTTCTGGTAGGGGGAGGAAGGTAAAAACGTGCACTGGCTTGATCAACTAGAATATGAATTTAAATCAGTTTCATTGAATCATAGAGTTGGAAGAGACCATGCTGGCCATCTAGTCCAACCTCCTGCCATGCAGGAAAAACACAATCAAAGCACTCCCAGCAGATAGCCATCCACCCTATGTTTAAAAGCCTCTAAGGAAGGTGCTTCTATCACACTCTGAGGCAGAAAGTTCCACTGATGAATAGCTCTTACAGTCTGGAAGTTCTTCCTAATGTTCAGGTTGAATCTTCAGTTTCTTCTATTTCTTTGTGCTGTAATGAAACTGATGACCATTGTCCTCTTATTAGGGATGACACTTTCAGCTTTTTCACTGGATACTGATGGGGCCAATGCAGTTGGACAGTGAAGCAACCCATCCTAAGCCATTCTCTTTCTTCACACTACAGGAAATATAACTGCCTTGTTATAGTCTTCTTAAAGTACTGCTGCAATTTGGAGCACCTTCACACTACATAGTTGTGGTACTGTAATTCTACTTTAATTGCCCTTTCAAATACTGCCACTGGTGATTTAGGGAACACATCTTGATGGACTATATATCCTAAAGTCACCAGATTCTGACTGATCTTGGAAGCTAAGTCCTGATTAATACTTGCCCCACCAATGATAGTGTAGGCTATATTTAAGGGGAAGGAACTGGCAAAGCCACCTATGAGTACCCATTGCCTTAGAAAACCTTATGAAATTCATGGGGTTGCCAAAAATCAACAGGTCGCCTGAAGACATATACATAAATACATATTTAGAACCCTCAGCCAGAAAATGAATACACTTCCCAAAATATGAACACGGGATTCCACACGATGTTGACATGGCAGTTATAGTGGAGTCATAACACCACATTTAGGCCACAAAAATGAAATCACCTGGTATAGGATGGGGGACATTTGGCTCAGCAGCAATAGATGTGAAAAGAACAATTGGATCATAAATTGAACATGAGTCAGCAGTGTGAAGTTAACAGAAGCATATTTTCCAAGTCAAGGGGAGTAATAGTCCCCCTATGTTCTGTGCTTGTCAGGACTAATTTGTCATACTGGGTTCGATTCTGGGTACCTCATTTTAAGGATAGAGATAGTCTGAAACAAGTTCAGAGCAGGGTAATGTTATAGTCTATACAGTGCAAGTGGTAAGGAGAACATAACATATGTAGAAAAATGTGCACGTTCACCTTGGTGAAGAGAAGACTGGAAAGTGACATGATTCCATTCTTTAAATATCAGAAGCATTGCTACAAAGATAAGGGTGAAAGCCTGTTCTCTGCAATCTCAAAGAGTCTAATGCTTTTAAATTATAAGATTTTGATTGAATATTAGAAGGAACCTTTTAGAAGAGAGCGAAATTGGGCAACAAAACAAATTGATTAGAGAGTTGGTGGGACCTCCTTTTCTGAGTGTGTTCAAAAAGAGTCTAGACACAGCAATTTGCTAAGGATGCTTTAGCTGCTAGAGAAATCCCCTGCCTGGCTTTCTGGGCAGGGAAGTTGTAGTGGCGGTCTCTCCCTCTGCCTGCCGAAATTTTGGTCTGTCTGGTTTTTCCACCTTGTGGTTCATTGGACCAACAGTTGGGCTGTCCAATTCGGTGATCCAAGGCTTATGTTGTAATCAAAAAACAGATTGTGGCCTTTGTTATCCCATCTTTGTGAGGAACTAGTTTGTGTCCACTACTATCTGTGTAAAAGTGATGTCCCTGAAGGTTTTTAGGGTCTACTTCACTTTAAATCTGATAATAGAGACCGCATGGTAAATGAGGATACTAATAAAAGATACAATATTACTCAATGCATGTACATCTTTGTGATATATATTAGTGAGCCTGAACACTGACAGTTAAAGGTAATAATATCATGTCTGAATATATATAATTACAAATGTCTCTCATACAATCCCATTTAGCCATTCAGCTGAACACACATAGGGATACAATTGAGGTAGAAATATCGTACACATGTTGTTGTTCATTTGTTCAGTCACTTCTGACTCTTTGTGACCTCATGAACCATCCCACGCCAGAGCTCCCTGTCAGCCATCCCCATCCCCAGCTCCTTCATGGTCAAGCCAGTCACTTTAAGGATGCCATCCATCTATCTTGCCCTTGGTCGGCCCCTCTTCCTTTTTCTTTCCATTTTCCCCAGCATAATTGTCTTCTCTAAGCTTTGCTGTCTCCTCATGATGTGGCTAAAATACTTAATCTTTGCCTCTAATATCCTTCCCCCCAATGAGCAGCCAGGCTTTATTTCCTGGAGGATGGACTGGTTGGATCTTCTCACAGTCCAAGGCACTCTCAGAACTTTCCTCCAACACCACAGTTCAAAAGAATCTATCTTGCTTCGCTCAGCCTTCCCTATGGTCCAGCTCTCACATCTGTAGGTTACCATGGGGAATATTATTGCTTTAACTATGCAGATCTTCATTGCCAGTGTGATGCCTCTACTCTTCACTATTTTATCGAGATTGGGCATTGCTCTCCTCCCAAGAAGTAAACGTCTTCTGATTTCCTGGCTGCAATCTGCATCTGCAGTAATCTTTGCACCTCCATATTTTCTCCCTCTATTTGCCAGTTGTCAATCATTCTTGTTGCCATAAACTTGGTTTTTTTATGTTTAGCTGAAACCCAGCTTTTGCACTTTCTTCTTTCACCTTGATTAGAAGGCTCCTTGTACACGTAGGGTGAAAATTTCCACCCTGTACTTTGGCAAACTCTGATCTAAAGGATTATGGAGAAAGAAACAGTATTGGGTGGGTTCTGTGCCATGAGAACAACCAATATCGGCCTTGACAGATGAACAAACCAAGGCCTCATCTACACTGCAGTTTGAAACTGGAATATATGGTCAGTGTAGAATCCTATAATGCAGTTCAATGCAATTGAGATGCATTGTAAGACTCTGTACCAGCATTTCTCAACATGGGGGTCGGGACCCCTGAGGGGGGTCATGAGTGGTGTCAGAGGGGTCTCCAAAGAGCATGAGAAAACACAGCATTTTCTGTTGATCATGGGGGTTCTGTGTGGGATGTTTGGCCCAATTCTATCTTTGGTGGGGTTCAGAATGCTTTTTGATTGCAGGTGAACTGTAAATCCCAGCAACTATAACTCCCAAATGTCAAGGTCTATTTTCCCCAAACTCCACCAGTGTTCACATGTGGGCATATTGAGTATTCATGCCAAGTTTGGTTCAGACCCATCATTGTTTGAGTCCACAGTGCTCTCTGGATATAGGTGAACTACAACTCCAAGACTCAAGGTCAATGCCTACCAAACCCTTCCAGCATTTTCTGTTGGTCATGGGAGTTCTGTGTGCCAAGTTTGGTCAATTCCATCATTGATTTCAGAATGCTCTTTGATTGTAGGTTAACTATAAATCCCAACAACTACAACTCCCAAATGACAAAATCAATTCTCCTCACCCCACCAGTATTCAAATGTGGGTATATTTGGTATTTGTGCCAAGTTTGGTCCAGTGAATGAAAAGACATCCTGCATCTCAGATATTTACATTACAATTTAGACCAGTAGCAAAATTACAGTTATGAAGTAGCAACAAAAATAATTTCATGGTTGGGAGTCACCACAACATGAAGAACCATATTAAGGGCTTGTGGCATTAGGAAGGTTGAGAAACACTGTCCTAGAGAGATGTTGTCTCAGATAAAAAAAATAGTAATTTCTTTATTTGCATTTTTCAATTTCATGGGAGTCCTGTGAACAATGAATGCAGAGGGCTGGCTGTATGCAAGCATCAATGTCTTTTGTTTCCAACACCTTCAACTTCAGAGGTAGAGACCACAATGGCCACCTATGCCAAAATCCTGCTTCTTAAACTAGAGTGGAAATCCCAGCCAAATTATTTCTATTGTGCTGTATGTCAAACAGCTGAAGATATTGCTTATAGTCCTGTTGTCAGTGACTGTCACAATGTGCTGCTTGGCTTGGTGAACACTGCAGTTATCATTTCTTCTTGTCTCAGTCTCCAGAACCACATACACCCCTTGGTTGGTATGCTGCCTGTCTTAAGAGGTAAGTTTTGGGATCATATTCAGTCTAAACATGAGTCTTAAATATTATGGGACACTGAAACCAATTTACAATCTTATACCTATTTGACAAGAAGCCAGCCATTGTATTTCAGAATGATGAGTGAAATGTTCAAAGACAACGTATTTATATGTTGTTCACTGCCATTTATTTCACTGAAAGACTTCCAAGCATAGTTAGGCCTCTGTATTCAAAAGAAACTTTGAAATGTTTCAGAATGGAGAACATCTTCAGGTGTGATCCAGAAATGCAATTCTGTGATTCTGCCAAGTATATCCATCCTGCAGCATCCTAGCAAGGCATAGTATGGCATGACTCTAGATTCTCTAACTTCTTGCAGGCATTTCCAACTTGTGTAGCATATTTTTTAAAACTATTCTGTAACAAATTACTCCAAATCAGGCAAGAACCAGTATGTGATAAAAGCAGAACTTGGAATTAAAATTCTAAACTATGACTTCCAAAGTTTTAAAATGCACAGATTGCCAAATGAGTGTGTTTGATCAATCTCCATTTCTAAGTGAAGTGCACAGGAGGTATCTGCCAAAACAAAAAAATCTGAAAGCGTAGATTTTTCAGACATTTTCTACTTTTGACTTGTAAGCCAAAATGATTTCCTGTAGTCTTTTCCAAAATGATGTTGAAATATATTGCCAAGCCTCAATTATAGTAAAGGATTTTGCAAATCAACTCTATGAGCAAATATGAGGAAGCTGGGTATGCTTAGCCCAAAGAGGAGAGAACTAAGAGCAGATACAATATTGTCGTACACATGTGAAAAGTTGTTATGTAGAAGATGAACCATACTTGTTTTTCCTGCTGCTTCAAAGAGTCCAAACCAGGCCTTGCACAACCTGTAGCCCACCAGGTGTTTGGACTTCAGCTCCCAGAATTCTTGATCACTGGTCAAACTGGCTAGGGCTTCTGGGAGCTAGAGTCCCAAACACAGGTTGTGCAAGGATGGTCCAAACTAAGAAACTCAAATTTTAAGAGATTTTGACTAATTCTTAGGAAGAACTTACTAAATGTAAGAGCTCTTTACAGTAGAGACTGGGTGGCTTTCTATCAGCAGTTATTTTTGAGCCATGGTTGGTTGAATACATGGTTGCAAAACCTTTGGATATGAAGGCCCCATGTATTTATTCAATCTTGCAGATTAGTTTTTTGAACATTATTTTTTATTCAAGAGAACAGTATTACAACCATGCAAACATACAGAAACAGATACAGAAAAAAGAGTTACAGAAAGCAAAAAAACAATATCTCCTCTGATACAAAACAAAAATATTTTTTCTTATTATATAAAACTGGACTACAACAACTAACAAAAGTAGAAGAGTAGATATAACAATATTTTAAGGGAGCAGAAATTAAGAAGTAAAAACCAATAGGCAACAAGTGTGAGGTGTGTAGAGTAGCTCTTGCTGTTATATAATTATATCAAAACTACCAATCCTAAAGTATACAGCTCAAATTACTAAACGCATACTAATTATATATACATCAAGAGCTACTCTACACATCTCACACTTGTTGCCTGTTGGATTTTACTTCTTATTTTCTGCTCCCTTAAAATATTGTTATATCTACTCTTCTACTTTTAGTAGAACTCTCCTAAATTGGAAATCCAGTAGTTGAAGTTTGTCCCCACACTAGAGGTGTGCAATTTGGTTAAACCCTGTGCCATTTTCGATGTCCGATTTTCAGGTGCCCCCATTCTGTTTTGCTTTTTGGTTTTTTGGTTTGTTTTTGAGAATTGCTCAAATTTGGAAGTTCCAGAAGTTTCGTTTTTGCTCCCAGAAGTTTCATTGTCTCCAATCTAGCCCATTGGCGACAATGGGGGAACTTACAAGGCTCCCCTTTCATCATTTTAGGGCTATTGGGATGAAAATGGCTACCCTTGGAGCACCCTTCATTTCATATTTAATGTCATTATAATGAGTTTATTTAAGACTCATTTTTTTCGTATTCCTCTATTTTGGACCAATCTGTAAATTTAATCGGATTCCCCAAGTTCTTTTTTAACAAAAAAGTTAGTTTGTCCATATCCTTAATCTTGCTTATCTTTTGTTGCCATTCATCTAAGTCCGGTGTTTCTTTTTGCTTCCAGTGTCTCGCAAAGCACATTCTGGCTCCGGTAGACAAGTAGATAAATAAAATGTCGTCACTGGAGTCTAAGCTTATATCCGAATCAGTTATACCTAATAGGTAATATTCTGGCTTCATGGGGTATTTAACCTTAAGGATTTGTTGAGTGGCTGCATGTATTTTTCCCCAAAACCTTTTAGCTTCCTTACAGGACAACCACATATGAAAAAAGCCACCCTCTTGATCTTTGCATTTCCAGCAACATTTTTGCGTGTTCTTGTACATTAAACTTAATTTCCTTGGTGCCATGTACCAGCGGTGGAACATTCTAAGCCAATTTTCTTTTAAATCCATAGAATATGTAAATTTTAGTTTTTTGTTCCAAATTGATTCCCATTCATTAAATGCTATCGTTCTTCTTAGATTTTCTGCCCACTTTGTCATGCAACCTTTGACTATTTCTCCTCTTGTGGACCAATCTAACAGTTTATTATATATTTTTGTGATAACTATGTACACCTCTAATTATGACATGAGGTTTGTAAGCTGCATTGAAGATTCCAACTCATTGCAAACCAATCTTCAAATCATGGTGAAGAAGTAGTTTATGAAACCAGGAAAATCCCATTTTGGAGTTACTCAATGTGTGTACAACCAAGTTTCCAAAGCATTTTCAGCCATTCAGTAATGTGAAGACATGACTGCAGCAACTTTGGGGCCACTGATGTGTATTGTGGGGGTGTTATGGGTGTACCTTCTCTCTGCTCTCAATCTGCTGCTATTGTGACAACCAGTAGGTGGTCAGAGAAGTCTATCTGTAATGCTCAAAGTTTCTCCTTTTCTCTGATTGCTTCCTTTAAAACAAAACAAATAAAAGACCAATTTGAACTGGGTCTTTCCTTTAGGAGTCTGGCATTTGACCTAGAGCTGGCAACTTGAAGCCTTCCAGATCTTTTGAATTGTGTTGTGTGCCTTCAAGTTCTTCCTAACTCAAGGTAACCCTAAGGTGTACCTATCATGCAATTTGTTTGGCAGGATTTGTTCAGAGTGGGTTTTCCATTGCCCTCCTCTGACGATGAGAGGCTGTGACTTGCCCAAAATTACCCTGTGGTTTTCCATGTTTGAAGGGGAATTTGAACCCTGACCTCCAGAGTTGTAGTCCAAAGCACAACCAATACACTGCTATGACTCTGACGAACTAATCAGATAGGCAAATTGCCTATCCTATAACACTTTCACTTTACTTGAGGCATGGAGCCCACCAGCTTCCATTGCACAATGGTGATCTACTTCCAGCAGAGATTGTGCCTTTAGTGAAGTGGGAGTGTTGTAGGAGGCAGTGGTGGCAACACAGGAGGCTTCCCATGTTGAATTGGAACCAACGGGGGAAAGCTGGTCAGCAACACTTACTGCTGTGGAATGAGGTAAGGGGGAAGGCAGATGATGTGGTGCACAGGGTGATGGGTTCCCCACACCGGCTCCTGCCAAATTCACCAAGATGTGTACAGAATCCCAGCCTTAATGTGATGATGCCTTTAGTGATCATCCCACAATCTGGTCATATTAGCAATGGGAGGTGTAGTCAAAAACTGTGTTTCCCAACCTATGTCCTTCTGGTATTTTGGACTTCAACTCCCAGAAATCCCAGGCAGATTACCAGCTATTAGTAATTATGTGAAGTGAAATCCAAAACTCCAGGACTAAAGGTTGGGAAAACTTGATCTAAGACATTGATACAGACCCAGAGTGTCTACTCTGACTGCTACCTTGGATCATGTTACTTTCCAGCCAAAGGGGAAGAAATGTCGATTTGACCTCACAACCTCTAAGGATGCCTGCCATAGATGCAAGTGAAACATCAGGAGAGAATGCTTCTAGAACATGGCTATACAGCCCGAAAACAGCCCAGTGGATTTTATTTTTGGATGGAAATTTGACCCACTTTCTGACTCTTTGAGATATTTGTGATTATCTATTTTTAACAAGAGAAAATAGCAACATCCTTCTCCACATTAGAGCTTCCAATAGGAAGCCACAGAGAGACAAAGGATAGATTATCACTTTTTGTGTTGCCATTTACCTCAACTGTGCTGAGGTCTTTTAACTCCAGCCACCATGGTTGTATGTTAAAAAAATCAAGTCTACTGTAATCCTTAAAGAGCAATATAACACAAATGATAATTTCACAGGAATGACCCCCTTTTTTAAAAAAAATTGCATATTAAACTTTGCTGAAACTCATCCTGCTATATTCCACATATGCTCAAGAAATAATGGTAGATTTCTGTACATGTTGCATGGTTTCTTTTTGAAATGCAATACAGAGAAGTACAGGTACAAATAGGTACATTTTCCTAAACATATAACATTCCTAATTCTGTGCAAAAGGAAATACTTTAAAAGAAAAGGAGAGTATTTTATCAGTCCATGGGATCCTAACCTGAGACAAATCAAAGAATGTTGTCTTCAGTGGAGTTATACTCTTTTAGAATATTGGCTGAATTACCAGCCTGCTAATGAATACTTTCTGAGTTCATAACACCATCTTTGAGCAGGTGAAAGTGTTCCATCTGCTGGTCATAGGACAGAAATGCTTCCCAATGTGAAGATGCTACACTGTGGCTTTATGAGAATATATTTCATGTCTCTTATAGTTGGACTATATCATTCCATTCAGGCTATGCCCCAGATGTGGACTATCTTTAAAAAACGACGGTTGGTGTGTAATGCTGACATCTTTTTAAAGGTGCAGCTATAGTAAAGAATTAATGCATTTGACTCCAATTTGATTGCTATGGCGCAATGCTATAACCCCCCATTGCTCCCACTCTCAAATCCATTGCAAAAATATTCTGGTGGGCTTTTTTACTCCCATGCAGTAAATAGCTGGAGGTATCCAGAACTTTGGTTTATTAAAACATGCGCAACTTTCAACTCAATCATCCAGAAAAATGTGGAATGTCTCAGTGGAAGTGACTTTTATTGACATTTTTTACCTAATTTTCAGCTGGAAATGTGTCAGTGTAGCCTGCTAGGAGTCCACAGGGCTAACAATTGGCCCTTTTAAAATATACTTGTATTGGCACATATATCCACAATGAAATATTTTGGATATGGGACCCAAGTCTGAACATGAAATTCATTTATGCTTCCTATACAGTACTGAGCTGCTGAGCTTGTTGATCTAAAGGTCACAGGTTCGATTCCTGGGAGCGGCGTGAGCGTCCCCTGTCAGCCCTAGCTTCTGCCAACCTAGCAGTTCGAAAACATGCAAATGTGAGTAGATTAATAGGTACCGCTCTGGCGGGAAGGTATCGGCGCTCCATGCAGTCATGCTGGCCACATGACCTTGGAGGTGTCTACGGACAACGCTGGCTCTTCGGCTTAGAAATGGAGATGAGCACCACACCCCAGAGTCAGACATGACTGGACTTATTGTCAGGGGACTACCTTTACCTTTACCTTTATACAGTACACTGTGTACACATAGGTTGAAGACAAATTTAAAGAGATTATCAATAATTTTATGAGTGAAACAATTGCCATTACCCCAGCCACCCATATAGACAATTTTGGATTTTTGAGTATTATGGATCTCAGAATTTTAAATAAGGGATGTCCAACCTGTGTAGAGTAACTGCAACATTAGCATTGAATATTATATGTTCTTCTCACAAAACACATCTGTCCATGGATATATCTACACTTTAGACTTAATGCAGTTTGACACCACTTTAGCTGTCATGGTGCCCTGCTATGGAACCCTGGGATTTATAGTTGGGTGAGGAACCAGCACTTTTTGACAGGGAAGCTTAAAGATCTTGAAACACTACAATTCCTTTGACCCATAGCATTGATCCATAGCAGTTAAAGTGGTGCCAAACTTCATTAATGCTACAGGGAAGATGCACCTCATGTCTCAGCTTTAGTACAGCAGCACTGAAACACTGCCATCAAAGTGAGGAACAATAGAACAAAAGCTTCCATGCACAGTGATCAGAAGTAGGGCCAGATAAACCCCACGCTTTTTGCTTGTCAATTGCATGTGCACACTTTGTGTGGACAGAGCACATTTTTTGAAAGACAGATCTGTAGCAACTGGGCATGATACTAAAATTTGGATACACCCTAATTTACATATCAGCATTCTGGTGTTACTGTCAATCCCATACAAAAAAAACAAAAACAAAACCCCACAACTCCAGGAAAGTATCACTTCCCCTAATGCACACACGAAGTACATCACAGCAGGGCCAATTTCCTGGCAATGAGAAACTCTTGGCTCCTCACAGTGATCCATCTTTGCCCTGTCCCCTTTTGTGTGAAAGCATGGTTGTTTATTTACAGATAAATCTTGTTTCTTACTTTCAGGCATGAACAGTGAATGCTGTCTCCGGCTGTTACTAATGATCCCTTTTCTGCTGCCTGGTTTCTTTTTTTCTGTCTGCACGGTAAATTCCACTGTGCCTGCTGAGCGTAAGAGAGACGGAGGGGCAGACGTCAACAGATATGCATCTCCACATTTTTGATCTTCCAGAGGAAGGCCAGTCATTCATCTGATCTCGTGAAATGTATACCCATGTCACGCCATTAATACTGCAGAACTCAAGCATTGCTGCGCTATCAAGCAAAGAGAAACCAACCTATTATTGAAAAGAAACAAAGGTTTTTTAATTAATTCCTTTTCAAAATAATAATCTCTCTCTCACACACACACATCCACATAGGCAGCCACACACAGCTCAGTGGGGCTTAAGGGGAAATATGCATTGCAGCTGACTGTAACTAATGTTTAGGAGGCAGATAACAGCACTTTTCCTTATTCATAAAGACCTTGTAACTATTCCCGCCTGTCAAAAAGGCTGCTTGCCTACATTTCTGGCCAAAGCAAACAATTCGTTTGTAATGCTCACTCCTTCTCTCTTTCTCTCTCCAGTTTTTCACCCCCAGGTTTCTCCTGTGTTAGCACAAGACAGGAGTGCATTCATTTGGCAGATGTTGCCAGCAGCTCCAAAGCACATGCCCTTATTATGATGAGTTGTTATGAGATTATATATATGCATTCGCATGCATATATATATACAAAATTATTGGTGTGTGTGCGTTCACATGCATATGTATATGTAAGAGTGTGTGTCTGTTTGCCTACCAGCACGATCCTTTATTTTCTTAGACCTGGGAGTTCTGTAAATGCCACTCAACATTGTTTATCATTCTCATCCTAATGAAAATGATTGAGAAAGGTGGAAGGCAAGATCTTCAAGGCTTTTTCTAAACCCCTATTTTCTAAAGGGAAGGGTCGTTTTTCAGTAAAGCTGTAATCTCAGAACATTTTGCAACTTCCTGGTTGGAAACATCCATATTATTGGTCTAGTCTAGAGAAGCTTCAACTCAGCCTGATGCCTTACAGTTGAGTCCAGGTCACATTATCATCTCCAGCTAGCTGGACCAAGTGATAAGGGAATTGTAGCCCATCAAATTGAGAGAGAGAGAGAGGATGGTTTGTCTCCACAGAGTGACACGCGAGTTCCCAAGGTAGCAACAACCTTCCCTGGCCTTATCTGGCAGTGATCCATATAAGGCAAAAATAGGTAACCATAATTTCCTCCCAGTGCCTCATGGATCAGTTCTAAGCAAGTCCAAATACCTTCCTTTTGCTCTGTAGTCCTTCTTGAAAAAGGTAACAGAAATTGATGTTGCGGCACTAACTCCATTTTGAGAGAGATTGTAGAAGAAAACAGATGTATTTAGGGAATAGGCAGGTTTCTGGGGTGATTCTGGGGATTGGGTGGGAGTATTTTCTTATTCTCTATTGAATTTGTTGGGCTTTGTATGTATTTTTGAAACAAAAAGGCTGCTAATTCACTTTTTAAAATAAAATTGAGAGTTTGAGAGCTTTTAGAGACCGTTGAGAGGCATCAGAGTCCACAAAAGTGGGATTCAAGGGTTGCATGCAGACCAGGGCTTCACTCTTAGTGAAGTAAAAATTATACCTGGATAGAATGATACTGTAGACAGACTGGCAAAAATCCAACTGGACCTCCCAGTGGTAGTCTGGAAAATCACCAATGGGGCAACGGTCTGTAATGATAAGTAGTGCAACGTGCCAGGTACAGTGTATCAATCTATGAGAACCACAAAGGTGTTTTTTTTTTAATGCCCAGAACAAAGCCGTGTGGAAACAACAGGTAAAGTCGGCCCTATAAATTCATAGGAGGAGGAGGAGGAGGAGGAGGAGGAGGAGGAGGAGGAGGAGGAGGAAAAGAATGATACTTTAGGCAGAAAGGCATATGTTCCATGTAATGGGGCATATTCTACATTATCTGTTTTTATTTATGAGTGCAGAACTAAGTATTATCTCCTGGCCTACTGCCTCTAAACCAGTGGTTCTCAATCTGTGGGTCCCCAGGTGTTTTGGCCTACATCTCCCAGAAATCCCAGCCAATTTACCAGAACTTAGGATTTCTGGGAGTTGAAAGCCAAAACATCTGGGTACCCACAGACTGAGGACTGCTCTAAACCTTCTTTACCAGGCAGCAGGCATATCATGAGACAGAGATCTGTTCAACTGATGTGCAAAGATGATGTCATCTTCCTTATTCTTGGCACTGAAGGAGGCTTCAACAATTCAGAGCAAGGCCCTTGTCATGATTCCTAATCTCAGCCTCACTCATTGGTGGGAGAGGAGTAAAAACAGTCTCCTGAGCTCCAATTACCAGGCGAACAGATCTCCATCTCTTAGTGCAGTAGTGCTATTATTGAGACTAGACAGTATTAGTGAATATGGAGCAGTTATAGATGCGTAATTCTTGGTTGTGAATCCATACCTGCAATACAGAATGACAGCCAAGGTCATTAACTTTTAATATGTTTCTTCCAAGCTCTGGTCCTGTCTTCATTAACAGTAGCATCAGAACAGTCAATAGTAATAAAAAGCCAATCTCACAGCATCCTAGTGAGAAGAAGTGTGAGTGTGTTTTCCTATTTCATATGCAAGAGTGAACCAAGCTAAGATATATATTTTAGTCTACATAATCTTTACCCCCTATATTAGGAGGCATGTCTAAACAAGCCCAGAAAACATTCATACAATGCAGTCTCAGTATATGGTTGGTAGACAACACTGTATGATAAAATTCCTCTTCTCCTTGTTTAGGAAAAGCCAGGGTGGTGCTTTATTAGGGGTATTTACTGAAGTCTGAGGAGTATGGAACAGAAATCCATTTTGGAAAATCAGTCAGTTTGTACATGACAAACGGCTGCAAGATTCAGAGTGAATTTTCTCCCCTTCAGATGCTCAGAAGGGTGAAAAGTGAGACACAAAACACTTTGAAAGGTAAGGGTTTGAGAAAGGTTCTAAGACAGAAATGCTGCAGTCAGAAATATTGAAGGAGCTGAAGGCAAGCTGAGTGCTATGAATAATCATCAAAACATTTGGGTGGGAGATGAAAGGGGAAGATCGGAGCAACAGGGGAGCAAATGCTGCTCAGGAATTTCATTGGAAATTCTGTAGGAGAGCTTGGGAACTCTTTGGAGGAGTTAAAGCACTTGTTCACATTATTAATTTATTGTGGGTCAACCCAGAGTCAAAACTAATTTAGCATAGCTACATGGAAACCATTTGGGAATCCCTATGGATTTCACCAAGGCCTCTTTTAGCATTCAGTGGTATTGCTCAGAAGGAAAGCATGTTTTTTCCAGTCTCAACTTATTGTGATACAAGAATGTATTGGAACAGAAGATCCACCTTAATGATGTCTCTGGTCACATTGGCCAGGTTCTTGTTATAATACGCATAAGTACCCCTGTAGAAATAGTTGGGGAAAAATTCCACGTTCATTTATAAGTTGGAGAAGCAGTGTGATAAGCATGGCTCTCATGTGCATTGATGCACATTAAACATTTTTAGTGCAACTCATTAACAAGATGTTCTTATGTAGTTAGTACTCTATATCCACAGTTTTTGGATCCATGAATTCAGCCATCCATAACTTATATATATATATATATATATATCCCAAAAACCTGACCTAGATTTTGCCAATTTTATATAAGCAACACCACTTTACTTTGCCATTGTATATAATGGGATTTGAGCCTCCACAGATTTTGGTATTCTGGGAAGAGGGGTGTGTATGTCCTGTATCCAACCCCAGTAGATACCAAGGATCCACTGTACAATTGTTGTGTGAATTTCTGATAATATAACAACCTGTTTCCTTGAAGTAAGATCTCAGTCATGCTGCCTTTGTACATCCTTGCCTTAAAAGGCAATGCCCTGTGCCAACATTCATCTGGATTGCAGATCTTGTTGCCAGTATTTGGATATTCCTCCTGAAGTTGTGACTGTTTCTCCAAGAGGGTTGATAATAGAAATATTATATTTGGTTAAACTGATTAGGCTGAAACATCAAAAGGGATATACAAGGTACTGAATTCCTTCTCAAAAATAGGTCTAATTTCATAGATAGCTCCAGGATGGGTTGACAATAGGAATGATATTATATTTGTTAGGCACACTAGGCTGAAACATCAAAAGAGCTATCCAAAGTACTGATTTCCTTCTCGGAAAGAGATCCAGCTTCCGAATGGGTTTGCTGTCTTACTAATGTGGAAGCCACAAGCTGCCACTGGTAAGACTTAAGCAGCAGATTAATCACATTTCTCCATGCCCTGCATAGACAGAAAGGCAGATTCTCCAAATACCAAGGAAGCAATGAGGCATGCCTAGATTGTATTGGGGAAATTCTTGAAAAGCACTTCACCAGTGTGCTTAGAAAAGAATGGTTTAATTAACTGTGCAAAGCAGTACATGAAAGGATTACTCTATTAATTATGTGGCTACTAGTAGTAGTAGTAGTAGTAGTTGACTTTTCTCTCATGATTGAGACCCAAAGCAGTTGACAACTTTTAAAATGATATAACTAAAAACATATAAAGGATAAATGTTAAAATCAAATTAAACAAGTAATTATTTAACAATTCATTTAAAAGACCATTGAAATTAATCAATTAATAGCTAGCTAGCTGTTAAAAACAATTCATTAAAACAATGCAACGACCTGGGCTGTTTTTAAAAACTTTATCTTTTAAAGGCCTGCTTGAATGCAGAGATTTTATCCTAATACAAGAAGGACAGGGAGAGGGCTATTCTGGCCTTCTTTGGAAGGGAGGTCCAAAGGCAGCCACTAAGATGGGCCTCTCTCACATACCCACCAACTGTGCTCACAATGATGGTGGGACTGAGAAAAGATCCT
Organism: Anolis sagrei; assembly: GCF_037176765.1. NCBI lineage: Eukaryota > Metazoa > Chordata > Lepidosauria > Squamata > Anolidae > Anolis > Anolis sagrei. The sequence goes on along the minus strand of NC_090022.1, from coordinate 29,773,679 downwards.
CTCTTGGGTCAGCTCATACAGGGAGAACTCAAATTATTAACAGTCAATAAGTCTCGAAAGAATTGTATATATTAGCATAAACTGCATGACTATGTGTTCCACAGGAAGGCCCTTGTTGTATCTTCAAGTATTTAATTCTGTGACTGTTTCTGTGATTCTATGGCCAGTTGTTATGGAATGGATGCAGGGTTTGGATATTAAACATGTAACCAGCCTGTGGGCATCAAAGAAGCATATGCTTCTCCATTATCAATGAAAGTGTTGTCCTGCCCAAAGCATTGATCAGGAACAGCCGATTTCTTCATGTGTTCTTAGGGGTTGAACATCACAGAATCTCACCTAGTTTCCCCACAATGGTGAAACAGATGTCAAACCCTATGTGGAACAGCTTAGGGATCTGTGTATATTTATCACGGAGAAAAGAATGCTGAGTGAGGACATGATGGTGATGTTTAAATCTTTGAACACAAATCATATTGAGGAGGGGCAAACTTGTTTTCCACTGCTCTGGGGACTCGGACATGGAGCAGTGGATTCAAATTGCGGGGGGAAATGATCACCTAAACAATAGGAAGAACCTCCTGATGATAAGTGCTGTTTGGCCGTGGTGGAGTCTTCTTCTCTGGAGGTTTGTAAGTAGAGACCGGATGGCCATCTGGCAGGAGTGCTTTGGCTGTATTTTCCTGCATGGCAAAATGAGGCTGGAATGGATGGTCCTTGAATAATCTTCCAACTCTATGATTCTATTATTTTCTTTAATGTGTGGCAATTATTTCTAGAGTATATATATATATATATATATACACACACACACACACACACACACACACACACATAGTCTTGTCCAATTGCATGAGGCAAATTTCTTTCCAGGACGCACCCCACCCACAACACAGAAAATCTAAATGCCTCTGCTCTCCTGAACAATCCCTCTCAAAATGGTGTCAGGAAGTGATGCCATTTCCTCTACAGAGAGAATCAGCTTAGATATCTGTATTCCACATTAGCACAATAGGGTTTAGCATATTTTTACGTGATAGACAGATTGCTCTCTCCTTAACATATTTTCAAATTCAATCAAAAATTGTGGGCTACTTGATACAGAATTATCCTTTAGATACATCAGATACAAGAAGATTCTTCCAAATTGTACTTTCCTCCTATAGTAGCATAAATTGCATTTAATGCAGTGCAGGAGGGAAAGAAAACATTTCAAGATGAGAGACTGGGAGACAGACTGCATCCCCTTCGCTTTGTCCCTGTGTTACCTGTCCCTTGAACTGACAGAGCAGGATGAATGCTCACATTAAATATGAAGGAGATGGACAGCTTTTCAAATTCTCCAGAAGCTGTATAGGGGGGGAAGAGAAGATGAGAGAGAGAAGGAAACTTGGCAGGGACGGCTCACCCTGCTCTCGCCTGTCAGTTCAAGCAGTGGCACAAGCCCACTAATACACTTTAGCCATCAAACATCTCTTGTGTTGCCTTTAATGAGGCTATTACTTCCCATACGTGTGACATTATGGCTCGATTTTAACTTGTATTGTCTTGCAAGAAGTGAAAAGGATTCAGTGTCGGTACAGCATATGTTCCTGAATCCATTTGGATGCATTCCTGTGCAAAATAAAATGAAGGAAAACATTCCTAATTTTTTTTTAAAAAAAATGCTGTTAGTGTAGAACTGATTTACAGATTCCTTCTGATCTTGAAATCTAAGCATGGCCAGTTCCGATTAGTACTTGGATGGGAGACTACCAACAAATGCCAGGTGCCATTGGCTATATTTCAAAGAAAGGAACTGGCAAAACATCTATGTCTATTCCTTGATTAAGAAAACCCTATGAATTTCATGAACATATTTTCTACCTCAACTGTTTCCGAGGGTCATACTAATAAGGACAAAATATTGCCTTTGTTTAGACAGTACATCTCCTACTTATACACACAGAGAGTTTTTACTTAAATGTATGCGCAGTGTATATGTTTTTAAATACTGAGTCCTTGAATTTACACAAGAGTATGCATTTAATCTTTCCATACTTTTAAAAGGAGACTGGCACACCTGTGCACTTCACAGAACCACTGTGGTGTCATGATTTCAACATTCAATTACAGTTCAAATCCCTGCTTGCCTACGGAATCCCACTGGGTGACTTTGTGCACTCCTGGTCTCAGAGGAAGGTAATGGCAAATTAATATAGCACATTTGTACATATATACTGGTGTGTTTATCTACCAAGCAGAAAGATGCAAGTAAAAGTTGAGCCACCCTTCTATTTGCAGGAAACAAAAATTCCTGAGGTATACAATAAACCAGGTTGGAGCACCATCAAGCCCTTCAGATATTGCTAGACTGTATGTCTCAACAAATCCACCCAACATAGCCAATAGGGAATGCTGAGAATTGGCCCAATAAACTCCAGAGACCCATATTTTTCCCAATCTTGTTATAGACAAAATCATTTTATTTTGTGCATCCAGCTGTCTTCATCAGATGCACCTGAAGATGGACAGAGCACACAAGAAAGAAGGTGGGCAAACGTGATGAGCTACGTGTATCATCACTTTTTTTTCCTTCATGGCTCCAACTGACATGACCAAAGTCCCATTACTATCAAATCCCACCATGCAGAATTTGTGGTAATTTAATTTATCTCCTGAAAAGAAATATACAAAGTTTTCATCTTCTGGCTTTTCCTCTCATTCTGAATATTTCTCTCCTTTTGGTTGTATCTTCAAAGGGAAGAAGATGCTTTGCATTGGACACTGGCTGGCAAATTCAGAGGTGCCATCAACAACAACAAAAATGTCCTGGTGTCTTGGTTTTTAGACCTGTTCCTGGGATTACTTGGGACACCAATTCAGAAAATTGCATTGGATAGATTGCATCAGGTCTAGTTTATTAGATACAGTTATCATGATGTTCTATGTACAAGCAGATGAAGACTGCTGGATAGCATATGTTCTGTATCTCAAAAACTAGAGCTGATAGGGGAAACCGGTACCAGTTTTGGAATCAGAAGGTAAAATATAGCCAGAAACAGGTCTAACATTTGTGCCATCAAAATGTGCACTGGCCAGTGATTTGGTAGCAATGTAGTGAATCTCAGCAGCTTCTGAAGGAAATTAAAATGCCTCATGCACCATGCCTACCCATCCGCCTCCTATAGCTGGTGTATAAGTAACCCCAAGTGCTTTGGTTTTTGATGGAACAGATTAGTACAGTTCTCCCTCTCTGAAGAAAGAAGCACCTATAAGCAACTGTGTGTTTTTAACTTCCTTTTATAAGTGTCAGAACTCAAAGTCTCTGGTTCTAGAGCAAAAGATAACAATCTCAAGTCAATAGCCTTGAAAAGGGCATATATGAACACAAACAGTTGTTAAACTTGGTGTGTTTTGTACTAATGAAAATTCACTTTGAATACTCTGAGCAACTGTTGCTGGTGATCAATGGTAACATCTTCCTTGTGATATCACTATGGTCAGTCCCTTGTGACACCATAAGGAGACATCCCTAGATCTCAGGCTTTGCACCTGAATTTTCAGGGCCTGGGCTACTCTTGACCTGGCAACATACTTCCTGTCCTAAAATACTTCCTGTCCTAAATAAACATTCATTTGTGGTTGGAGGTTACATGCATGGCAACTTGTGAATGCTCAAATCAGTTTAAGATGTAACTTGCTCTGAGTTTTTATCTCTATCAAATAACCACGTGGTTCTTTTCTAACAGCTATAAAGGATTTCCTCAGAGCTGCCTAGGGTTTGCCAATGCAGACCTTTCTTGCAGTTGAAATGTACGACCTCAATTATCTAAAGCCCGATAATGCTCTAGGTTTGCAAAACACCTTTTTTCAGAATAAAAAAGGAGAAGAGTCTCATATATATATATATATATCTTTAATGCAGTCAGGCAAGTCAAATCCAGGATTTTGTGCCACAAACCTTTGGCACTTACAGTCCAGGCCAAATCTCCTTTGTAAAGTACCTCACAAGCTATGTGCTAACATTTCTAGTTACATTTTCTGAGAATTACAGAGACTTTCACTAGTAGCCTATTATATGCAGGAAAGACACACAGCTTCATTTGCAGAGAAATATGAACAAATTTGTGTGGTTTCTGATATCTTATTCTGCTTTTCTCTTTAAAAATATCTCCAGTGTGCTACTAAGGTTGTTGGCCATGTGCTTACTTTAGATTTATTCTTTCTGGTTAAAAAGGACCAGGGGCTAATGTAAAGACCATAGGATGGAAACTTGACATCTCAGATACAGGAAGCACACAACCCCCCTTTGTGCCAGCTCCACTGGCTGCCAATCTGCTACTGAGCACAATTCAGCCCTAAACAGTTCCGGCCGAGATTACCTGTCTGAACGTATCTCCCCTATGAACCATCTTGGAGGTTAAGATCATCTGAGGAGAGGAGGCCCTGCTCTCTATCCCATCCCCCTCGCAGACACAACTGGTGGGGGCAAGAGACAGGGCCTTCTTGGTGGTGGCCCCTCAACTATGGAGCTCTCTACCCAGGGAAATTAGATCATCCCCCTCCCTCCTGACCTTCAGGAAGAAAGTGAAGACATGGTTGTGGGACCAAGCCTTTGGACAATAATTCCCAGTGTAATAATGATCTCTCAATGCAATAATGAATAATGCAAGTGACAGCTGGAATGGCTCCTGGAATATGCTTTTGGCTTGTGTGATTTTGAGTAATTAAGTTTGATATATTTTAATTATGTGATTGTAAAGTATATGTTGTTTTATTCTATATATGTATTAATGGCATCAAATTGTGGTCTTTGTTGTGAGCCACCCTGAGTCTCCTTCGGGGTGAAAAGGGTGAGATATATATGCAGCAAATAAATAAATAGACATACCTCTTCCTTACATTGAGAGGGAAAAGCATGGGTGGCTATCCCTTTAAGGGAGACAATCATCACTTTAATGAGAGAATCATTAAAGTTCTGCCTCAGACCGGAAACTAAAGAGCTGGGAATACATTTATCTTTTACATTCAACACAACGTCACTGTTACATCTTCTTCTTTTTAATTAGGAGAAACAACAATATCCGAAAATCAAGGCATCTCTTGACCTGCCAAAAGTTCTTTATATTAAAGGAGAATGATGCCAGTTTAAAACCACTTCTTTAATGTGATCCTATGGTTCTTCCCCAAATCCCATAGGACACAAGAAGAAGTGAGCCAGGTTAAAATGTCAATGTTCAGGACATTTCTGACTCTTTTCCACCTTGGAACATGTGATGAGCTCAGTGTCTCTCCATGCTTGAAAAGATGATGAATTGTCCTATGAGGGGGGATTTTCTCAATGTGATGAGGTCAGAGTGCTAGAGTTCCCTCCTTCAGCACACTTCTGCCTCTTTTCAACCATGGAGAGCTATGCATGATGGCTAGAAACAGTTTAACTCATGTGATGAGCTCAGTGCCTCTCCATGCTTGACTGGGAAATTTCTCAATGTGATAAGGTGGTGTAACTTCTATAAATCCTTACCAAGGGGCATTCTTAATGGAGCTTAATAGAGTTTGGATGAATTTGGGGCCAAAGTATCTGGACAATCAAATATTTTGAACTCAGTTCCTTTCCTAGAATAAATGAGAACTGTTGGTAATTAGGCCAGTTATATAGATTTACAGCTAGCTATAAATTAAAGCAGCCTAAGCTTCAAGACAGCAGCTCAACTAACCCTGGCCTCCATTTCCTATCATGTTTCCTGAAGGATAGTTTGCTCCTTGGGCTATTCTTTTCAGCCAATCATTTATTATAAAAATAGTAAAATATTTTGAAAAGAAACTAATCTATACAATGAAAACCATTAAACCATTAAAAGATCATTCATATGTACAGATAGTTTCCAAGTTACAAACAAGATAGAGTTTGTAGATTTGTTCTTACACTGAATTTGTTTGTAGGTTTGTTCTTAAACTGAATTTGTTTGTACGTCAAAACAGGTACATTTTAGTATAACTCCATACACATGCATACACACATGCTTTGGATAGCATAGAGAAGGATTAATACCCCTGTGGAGTTTGTGTAGCTGTCTGTGCCCCTGTTCCGAAGATTTCACCTCACTTTCTGTCCCTGTGATAATTGGATTGTGGAGAAATGTGGCTTTGTTGTGGAAACAAGGTTGGTGATAAAGCGTCACTGGAGACATCTTTTCCCCATGATGACTCTTTTAGGAGTCAACGGCCCTTCCAGATAGGGCCTACCATATCTCCCAGGTTCTGATCCCTGATTTTCTGCTTTAAACTGAGATGTGGGGTGACAGGTTGCCACGCTCCATGGCAATATTGGGTGATTCTGGTTTTACATGTGAAGAGGTCTCTCGTGGCTGTTTTAGACATTTACATAAATCAGTTGTGCAGTTTTTACTGTAGAAAGGACAATCCACCTGTTTAGCTAGCCTTAGAAATGCTGGTTTGCTCACCAGTAAATGTTTGATTCTATACCTACTTTATATACCTATATACTCCAGGGTCATGTTAAATTTTCTTGGGCTAAAAAGGGATAGAGATTGGAAAAGTTTAAGAAGCCCTGTACAGGTTGCATCCAATGCATTCCCAGTTGGTTTGGTTGGGGTGCTATCTTTGATAAGCAATTTCATGACCTTCAGAGCATCTTGTTTGGCCCATTAACTTCTGCAGATGCCTAAGGCGATGGAATGCAGGCGGCTGGGTGCTTACCACTGAAAGCTTAACTGGCATGCAGCCCATCTGCAACTCCCTTGATTTAATTACTGATTTGCATTGCATTCATGCGTGATGGCAGCCAGCAGGAAACTATACCAGAAGTGAAACAGGGGCACTGTTTCTTCCTAAAGGCTGTTCTGCATGGCGTAGTAAGGGCTAGTACTTAAAAGTTAGGAAATTAAACAACTTAGATATCTTAGAAAATCTTATTGATATGCCGTTCCCAAGGATGCTTGCCACATTTAATATTTTCAGCTTGGTTCACGTCTTTAATAACTGCATAGCAATTCAACCAGTGCTATGATGAGTTAGGGACACAGGCAAAGTTTGCAAAACATTTAGAGATCATTGTGGGATTCCGGGAGCTGTAGTATGACAAGCATTTAGGGGTCTTAGTAGCACTAGCTAAACATGGGTTGATCTCTCATTCTTGCTGCTTGACTTTAGCGGATACAACTGTGACTGCCAAGAGCTCAAGCAGAGCTCTGTCGCCAGTTGGGAGCAGCAACACAGGAATGAGCCATCTCCTTCCCCTGTGCTGATCAATGCAGGGAAAGGGTGGTAATGATGGTTTGCCTGCCAACCCCCAAAATAACGAGACCACACATCAGTATTTGGGTTTTAAATCTGGGCAACTTTTATTAACTGTTGCCTGTTTAACTTTGACTGGATCTCAATCTCTGGATTCTGAACTTGGTGGCAAAGCCGAGGTAGCGTCCCTGCCCGGCCTACCTCTTGGCTGATTAGGGTGAAACTCCCGGGTCCCCTGACGCCCAATCCGGGCAACCTCTGAATGAAATGTGTTGGAGAAGTATTTCTCAGTGTATCTGGGACCATTCCTTTTTCTATTTCTAGGCCATTATAATTCCCCTCACCTCATCAAATTGAACCTTAGGTGAGTGTTTTAGTTAATGGCCTTCACCCCTGAAGGGGTGCCTTGGGCATACACCAAATTTTAGCTTTTCCTAACTGTTTATCGCAACCACCTATTTAATGACACACCATCCCAATTTGCCTGGCAACAGTATAGGGTAGCCAAAAACCCTCTTAGAACATAAGATGGAAAAAATTCCTACCTGGCCCCCTAATGGCAACCATAATATACTGTTTAATGGGTGGGAGTGGTGGGTCCACGTTCACCTCCAGAATGAGGCAAGGGGCGGGCCAGAGCTAAGAGCCTGGCTCCGCCCCCTTCCAAATAGTTCCAGTCGGAACTATATTTCTCTCTTCATGGGAGGAGGCAAACTCCTCTCCCCCCCCCCCACTGCATAGGGTGGGAAAGGTCCATCTGTTTGGACAGAAGATAAGTCCATAATGGACCCAGTCAAGCTGCCCTGACTGCTCCAAAGCACTAAAATACTATAGAATGTACAGTAAACTCTGGGGTATCCAACTTTACCCAAGTAAAGTCAGATTAAAGCAAAACAAAAACAAATAAGAAACTCACTGGGTGGTTATACACAGGCATATAATACAGCTCCAACCAGAATGAAAAATACCAATTTGGAGCTGCATTATGACTATACAGGGCTGTTGTCAACCCAGGACAGTGGTTTGACCACAGCTGGGAATGGGCAGGATACCAACTCACCCAACACTCCAACGTTTCCCCCAAAAGACAAAAAACAGTACTTCCCAAGATCTGCTAGCTCTCCTTCCTGGTTTGTTCCCATGTGACTGAGCAAAGCAGATCCCTCCCCTCCTCTCACGCTGCCAGGCTCATTCACATGGCAGCAAACCAAAAGGTAGATAGCCAGTAGATCAAACCAAGTACTAAGGAAGATTGGAATCATGGAGCAGGATCTACATTTTATCCTGTGTTTTCTCAACCTGGGGTGAAGCTGCTTTAAGTGGTTTACCCCAGGTTAACCCAGATCAGCCTGAGTGCATAGTGTGGATGCTCACAGATCAGTGCCAATGTACACTGCTTGGTTTGGGTTGTTTGGCTTGGTTGCAACTTCCATACCTCTGACTGCCATGCTTTTGTCTCTACAATGATGGGGAGCCCATTATCACCACCATCACCAGCACCACCACCACCCCCCCCCCCAAAAAATCTCAGATTATCTTGGTAGGTCTTTAAGAATTAAATTTCAAGGGAAACAGACCTTGTATTACATGTTAATTTTCTATTTGTTTTTGCTGTTGTTTTAATTTGGTTTACTTCATTTACATTTTATAATGTCTCAGTCATTGCTTTCCAATGCTTGTATTTTGTTAATTTTGAAACATGTTTAAGTTTTCTCAACTGCCTTGAGTGCTAAAAGGATGGAAGGAGGAAGAGGGGACCCCATCAAGCCAGGCTTAAGATCCCCAGTCAGCCACTGAAACCCACTGAGTCATTTTAACCAAGTCCCACATTCTCAGCCTATGGCTGAATCAACACTGCTATATAATCTGGATTATCAAATCAGATTATCAGATTATCAGATTTGAACTGGATTATATGAGTCTTCACTGTGATATAATCCAGTTCTGGATTTTATATAATGGTGTGGGTGGGGACTTAGAGGGAAGCTGACTGGTGCAACCTGGGATCACAACCAGATACAGTGAAGACATCTGCCCTTGCACTTTGCTACTCTGCCGCTGAGTACACATTCCCAGTGTAAAACACATCTCACCATGCTAAAACAACGGATGTGGCTCTTAATGAGACACGCTGCATTATCACGGGATATCTATGCTCTACACCACTGGAGAAATTATACTGTTTAGCTGGTATTGCACCACCTGACATCCACCAGGAAGTAGCAGCCAATAATGAAAGGACCAAGCCAGTGACATCTCCGGCCCATCCCCTGTTTGGATATCAGCCAGGACACCAGTGACTTAAATCAAGAAATAGTTTTCTAAGATCTACAGAGATACAGGAACACCTCAGCAAGCGAGAGTCCAAAAGTGGCAGGCTTAAACCCGGAACCTCAAGCCATGGCTGATATTGAATGGGAGACTCCCCCCTGGGCACACAGAAGCCTGGGTGACTTGAAAGGCACTGAACAGACTATGCTCTGGCACCATGAGATGCAGAGCCAACCTTAAGCAATGGGGCCACAAAGTGGAATCCACAACATGTGAATGTGGAGAAGGACAAACCACAGACCACCTTTTACAATGCAGACTGAGCCCTGCAACATACACAATGGAGGACCTTCTTATAGTAACACCAGAGGCACTCCAAGTGGCCAACTAATGGTCAAAGGACATTTAGTATAATGCCAAGTTTTTTTTAACTTCGCGGTTTTTTAAATACAACTATACCATCAGTTCACTTCTGATACGATAAAGAAATAAATAGAGAGGAAGGATCACAAACATCTTCTGAATAAATTTTCCAAGAAAACCCTTTAATAAGAGATGCTGCAAATGAGAGTCAATTCAAAGCCAGCATACTCAGACAGGAAACTAGAAGGAACACACTTGTGTCTTTATAAGTCCAAGTATGAAACTAAAGGCACTAAGATTTTTTTAACCTGTCAAAAGTTGGTCTTGTGAGAGCTTCTGCTTCCAGCATTTCAAAAAGATCTCCATTACCACTGTGCACCCGCCTTGGAGAAATCATACCTCTGAAGGAACAAAGGGGTTGAATGTTCTTTTAATTGAATTTGTTTTCCATTTATTTTCAAGCTGTCAAGGGAGAAGGCTTTTCAAGCTTGCAGGTTGTTTGATTTGTTTTTACCTGAGGTCTATTATCCTAATAATGAGCCAATTTAAAACAAAAACAAAACAGAAATATACTTATAATTATTTTTTCCCACTGATTGCCTCAACGGATGACAAACACAAGATGAAAGGAAGAGCTTACGTTTCAGATATCCACTCCAGCTGCATATTGTTATTGAAGCAATTTGGAAGTTGAGTCCATTGATGCTTCCTATAAAATGCCCTGGCTCTATGTAGCTAATTCAGGGGAAGATGCAGCTGTGGCTTCTTCTGCCTCTTCCACTTGTTCTCTTGGGATTTCCCCCCTCTGAGGCAATGTTTGATGACTTTTGATCTAGAATGGCTCTTTTTGCACCCCTAGATACTTTCAAAAAGAGCCAACATAGAATAAATGTCCTCTCAGAGGTTCGCTGCCATATGGCCCTCTGGATATTGCTGGACTGCAACACCTGTTTGCCTTGGCCAGGATAGTCTATGGTAGGGAGCTGCAACTCAACCACACCTGGAGAGCCACATGATTCCCACACCTGGACTACCTAACTTCACCATTCTTTTCCAGTAGTGCCCAATGAAATGTCTATGAACAGCTACAACAAGGGACCCTTTCACACTATATGGTTGCAATGCTTTGATTCCAGTTTATCTGCCACAGCTATATTGCTTGGAATCCATAGTTTGTTGAAGTACGAGAACTATTGGAGTGAAAACTCCTTAAACTGCAGATCACAGATTCCATGCAATGGTAGTTAAAGTGGAATTATGATGTTCCAATTGTGGAATGTGAAAGGGCCCACATACTTGTGTTCAGTTGCTGACTGCCACTCTGTAAAAAGTGAAATGTATAGCTTTTAGTGTTGAATAGGTCCAAGATTTAAAATGACTAAAAGACAATGTCATACATTGGACGTGTCATGAAATGGCATGGCTCACTTGGTTGGATGATAGTGTTTGACGAAGTGGGAAGCAATAGGAAAAGAGGAAGACCCCATTGCAGATGGAATGACTTAATAAAGGAAGTGATGGCCACGAGTTTGTAAGACCTGAGCAAGGCTGTTGATTATGAGGTTTATGGAAGTCCCTCACTTGTAGCATCACCCAGCATTGACACTGCTTGACAGCAATTTTTTTTCATGTCAGGAGCAACTTGAGAAACTGCAAGTCTCTTCTGGTGTAAGAGAATTGGCCATTTGCAAGGATGTTGCTCAGGGTCCTGGATGTTTTACCATCCCGTGGAAGGCTTCTTCTGTGTCCCCCCATATGAGGACACAGAAGAGGAGGAGGAGGAGGATATTGGAGTTAATTTGAATCCTTTCCCTTGATATCTTCATTTGCCAGGACCAGGAGGTCAGTATGTGGTAGACATTCCAGTTAGGACCAGGGAGTCTACAAGGAAAAATGGCCTCAAAATATTTTCTCCAAGCATTTGATTTATTCATAATATGAATGAAAGCCATTACATAAAAAGTAAAAATGTTACAACCATTAAATTATTTTGAGAAGATCCTTCTTATGCCCTTATTATCCTTCTGAAAAATAAAGTGCAATTTCATTACTTTTTAGCACATTACTTTTAAGCTTTGTATGGTAATAGAGTCTTCAAAACCCTTCCTGCTTAGATGGGATTTACCAATTAGACATGAAAATATTAATACAGATGGATTATTGGTCTGTCTCACCATTTAAAAAACATCCAGAAAAGGTAAGCCATTGGGGAAAAGGGGACACTACTTTTGTAATGATGCCCCCACCATGTCCTAGCAAATTTGGTTGCTTGCAATAACTCTGAGATAACAAGAGAGGGGAAGAGAAAGAGAGAGTGAGCTTCAGGATTGTTCTTATAACACATGAGCAAATTGAGGGGGCTCTGTGTGTCATTGCCTGAGAAATCTGTCTGCTAAACTCTTTGTGGGCAGAAGCATCAAGGCAATTGTTCCCACTCATCCATCCTCCTTGTGTGCAACTTCTACATTTGGCATGCTCATTATGCAGCTGTTCTGTCTTAATATATAGCATTATGTAAAATTGTATTAAAGATGATGGTATCTCAAGAGAAAATGAAGGACTTTCTTGTTTCTTAACAATCCCCTTTGTGTTAAATACAAAAAGAAGCCATAATCTTTCCCTTGTGTGAGTTTTGATTTATGCTTTCTACGTGGCTTTCAAAACTTAAAAAAAATCTTTCATTCAAAACCTTTTTGCTACAATGCAACTATCTAGCGCTTATTTGCATTATGTACAGCTGGAGATGCAAACCTCTGTCCTGTGGGCCTAATATTGTCTGGGGAGGTTCTCTATGACCCACAAAGAATCATAGAATCATAGAGTTGGAAGAGACCTCATGGGCCATCCAGTCCAACCCCCTGCCAAGAACCAGGAAAATTGCATTCAAATCACCCCTGACAGATGGCCGTTCAGCCTCTGTTTAAAAGCTTCCAAAGAAGGAGCCTCCACCACACTCCGGGGCATAGAGTTCCACTGCTGAACAGCTCTCACAGTCAGGAAGTTATTCCTAATGTTCGGATGGAATCTCCTTTCTTGTAGTTTGAAGCCATTGTTCCTCGTCCTAGTCTCCACTCACATATTTATACATGGCTATCATATCTCCTCTCAGCCTTCTCTTCTTCAGGCTAAACATGTCCAGCTCTTTAAGCTGCTCCTCATAGGGCTTGTCCTCCAGACCTTTTTGTCGCCCTCCTCTAGACACATTCCAGCTTGTCAATATCTCTCTTCAATTGTGATGCCCAGATTGGACACAATATTCCATAATCTGATGCCATGCACAGAGGCCCTATCTACATGGATATATAATGCAGTCCAAACTGCATTGCATGGCAGTATAGTTATGGCCAGACAGGCATAGGACTCCATGATATAGTGTACTACATCATATAAATGGCGCATAACACTTCAGCTGCACAGATCTGCATCTTTTCTGCCTGCCCTGAAAGGCAGCTTCCCAGTGCATAAAAATGTACTGGTACAAGTCATTTACTGGCTTGGGGGGGGGGGGTCACTAAGAACCGAGGCAACATCCAGCTGCAGAAAAGAGAGCTGATGTCACCCTATGATGAATTGCCAGAGATTTTGGAAGGAAATGATAGCTTTCTTTTCCTTGCTGCAGAATTGTAGCTTGGTGATGATTAGGTGCCTCCTGTCCCTATTACTGTTGTTGTGAGCTTTCAAGCTGTTTCTAACTTATAGCAATTCTCAGGTGAATCTATCATGGGGTTCCCTGAGGCTGAGAGTATGTGACTGATGTTGAGAGTATGTGACTCTCTCAACATCATCCAGTAGATTTCCATGACTGAGAAAGGAATCAAAGCCTGGTTTCCAGAGTCAGAGTCCAGCACCAGGCCCGTAGCCAGGATTTTGTTTGGGGGGGGGGCTGAGTTTTTTTCAGGGGGGGTTGGGGGGGTGAGTTTGGGGGGGGGGCTAAGTCTAAGTGAAAGAGGGTCTACCCTAGCAAACCTTTTGTATCATTACCCCATATATGGGATATATTGAGTATGGTGATCAGATCATGATATGAATAAACATAACAGTTTAAATAATGCACCAGTAAGGCCTTTTCGCGAACCACCATGAGAATTTCGGGAAGCCCCTCAAGCCCCCCCCCCCCCCGGCTACATGCCTGTCCAGCACTAAAATCACTATACCACATGGGTTCTTGAACCCATCCCATTTAGTAAATGATCGACTCATAGCGGTTTACAACAATCAAGCAAAAAGAAAGGCAAACAATAAAGACAAAAATTCAATGCGGCATCAACAAGGTACTTAAAAACAGTTGATACGGAAACAAATTAAACAATTTAACAGTAATAAACATTCAAGTGGCGTCTCATAACTAGAATCATGATCCAAACTCGTCAGTCGTAGTTCCATTTCCTGAAATTCATTGCACTGCTTATTCAAACGCCTGTTCAAACAACCAGGTTTTCACTTTTCTCCGGAATACCATCAATGAGGGAGCCAATCTAATGTCCGTGGGAAGGGTGTTCCACAGCTGAGGGGCCACCACCGAGAAGGCCCTGTCTCTCGTCCCCGCCAGCCACGCCTGTGTTGCAGGCGGGATCGAGAGCAGGGCCTCCCCGAAAGATCTCAAAGTCCTAGTGGGTTCGTAGGTGGAGATGCGATCGGATAGGTAACTTGGGCCAAAACCGTTTAGGGCTTTATAGGCCAAAGCCAGCACTTTGAATTGGGCCCGTTAGCAAATTGGTAGCCAATGGAGCTGGCGCAACAGAGGGGTTGTATGCTCCCTGTGTGCCGCCCCTGTTAGTATCATGGCTGCCACACACTGGACCAATTGAAGCTTCTGAGCCGTCTTCAATGGCAACCCCACGTAGAGAGCGTTGCAGTAGTCTAAACGGGATGTAACAAGAGCGTGGACTACCGTGGCCAAGTCAGACTTCCCAAGGTATGGGCGCAGCTGGCGCACAAGCTTTAACTGTGCGAATGCTCCCCCGGTTACCGCTGAAACCTGGGGTTCCAGGCTCAGTGGTGAATCCAAGATCACAACCAAGCTGTGAACCTGCGTCTTCAGGGGGAGTGCGACCCCATCCAGCACAGGTTGTAACCCTATACCCTGTTCGGCCTTGCGACTGACCAGGAGTACCTCTGTCTTGTCTGGATTCAGTTTCAATTTGTTCGCCCTCATCCAGACCGTCACAGCGGCCAGACACCGGTTCAGGACCTCGATAGCCTCCTTAGTAGCAGGTGGAAAGGAGTGACAGAGTTGGACATCATCCGCATAGAGATGACACCATACTCCGAAACTCCGGATGATCTCTCCCAGCGGCTTCATGTAGATGTTAAACAGCATGGGAGACAGTATTGGACCCTGAGGAACCCCACAAGACAAAGGATGTGGGATTGAACAGGTGTCTCCCAATAACACCTTCTGAGACCGACCCTCCAGGAATGACTGGAGCCACTGCAAAACAGTACCTCCAAGACCCATTCCCGCGAGGCGTCCCAGAAGGATACCGTGGTCGATGGTATCGAAGGCCGTTGAGAGGTCAGCAGCACCAACATGGACACACTCCCCCTGTCGAGCTCCCGGCGCAGATCATCCACTAAGGCGACCAAGACTGTCTCGGTTCCATGCCCCGGCCTGAAGCCAGACTGTGCCGGATCCAGATAACAACTCTGAGAAGTAGATCAGACTGAAAGAAGGTGAATGGCTCAAGGTGAACGGGAACCAGAACTTGAATCTCTCATGTTCCCATCCAATGCTATCATTATTAAACAACTCAACATTGGCTCATAACTTTAGGAAGCTCACAAGGATGATAACATGCTGATAGCTGTTCCCTGTTGGTGATTCCCCAAATTTGGCAATCTACATATTACAATCATATTAAAATTAGACATTACACTGAATGTGAAGTCTGGAAGTACTTCATTAAATTCTGATAATGGGAAAGGGATCCTCTACAAGAATGAACAATATGGGAAACTTGGCTCCTCACTTCCCTTCTGAACATGGTCAGAATAGAAATTATCTCCTTACATAGCTTGAATGGATAGAAAATGTCCCCATTGGACCTCATGGGAGTCTTTTTCTTGATCTCCCAAATGCATGGAGATGAGGAATTTCTGTTTCAGTCACACAGGGGAAGGAAGAGACAAGCTCTTACTCTTCAACACAATTCCCATATGCATGGACAATTCTCTGAAGTAAGAGGAGATACATAGATTCTTATGTTCTATTAAGCGAACATGTAGTTTAAACCTCAAAATAGAGAAGTTCTGTCCTTAGCTATGAATAGCCAGACATTACCAAAGTGGATGGTATCAGAGCACTGTTACAATTAATTTAACCACTTATTTTTCTACTGCGTCAAAGATAATTAGTATTTCTTGTCTCTCCTGTACATATTGTCAATTCTTCTTATTTGATGACCCCTTTTACTGTTTGTTCATGAGCAAAAATTTCGTTTGCTCTACCGCATCCATAATTTCAAGGCTCTCCATTCTGCTCCCTACACCATCACAAAAACAGTATCATGTCCTTTTATTTTATGCTTTATTTTAGTATATTTTTGCCATAAGATAAAAAGAACTGACTACACCAACTATGGCTGAACAATACCGAAACAATGTTTTGTTTTCCATTTCTTTCCTAACAACTCCTAACTGTGCTCGTCTCTTGCTCTTGATGCAACACACTGAGCAGATGTTTTCATTCATCCTTCCCCTTTGACCCCTCCAGTGAATATGTGAAATTGGGATGTTTGGGGCCAGCATTTCATACCACCTGAAGCTTCCAAGATGCTTTCAGGAGCAGCCCCAAAGAGCAAAGGAAAGTAATCTGCCTCAGAGAGGCTGTCAAGGTATGAATGATCTCTGCCCTTTAAGAAAAGCAGTAACTGACAAATGAGATTCAACTGCCTAGGGTGAGGGAGGATATGCTGCCCGTCTCTCTCGCAATCTAGATATTTGCACTGAAAAAGAACAACTGAAATGATCAGGGACTGGAGCAAGCAAAGGTTGCAAGGAGAGGTCTCGGAGTCTTGGGCATTTTAAGTTGAGGGCAGAGGAAAGTCACGTTGGAAGACATGGCAGAGGCATATAAAGTCACGCATAGGATGTAGAAAGTACCTAAGGTTAAAGGTCTATGGTGGCTGATGGCTTTCATGTCAGTAAAAGTCATGAAACCACTCTGGATTTTAGCCTAAACATTAAAGGAACTATCCAAGATACCCAACATAACCTCAAAACATCAAAAAGCTTTTTTAAAAGTTTGAACAAAAACCTAAAGAGGATTCACAAACCCATGATATGGAAGATATTGGATGCCATGAAGTAGGATTTTATAACCCCTTCCCCATTTTTCATAATTTTGATATTTTATTTTGTGTCCACACTTACTTGATTAATCTAGGTTAAAGATCTCCAGAGCTGTTCTGGTGAAGCTTGAGAGTATTGGCTATCTATGTGGCCAACTAGGTTGAGGATATTGGGACTGGTGCTGCCTGGGAATTTGTTAGGTTCCCCCAGGTTATTCCATGGTATGGCTTCTTCAAAAGTTACCACACAGTCGCCCCAGAGGACCAAGAAAATTCCTAGAGAGGATATTTCTCTGGGAATGTATCGGTTCTCCAGGGTGACTTTATGGTAATTTAATAGAGGTTGGTTGTAGTCCCAGTTTCATGTAACTGTGCTGTGGCTGGGAATCTATTCCTCGGGGATACAAAAGTCTTACAATATATGTCAGGCATGGGCAAACTTCAACCCTCCAAGTGTTTTGGACTTCAATTGCCACAATTCCTAACAGCCAGCTATTTGAAATTGTGAGAGTTGAAATCGAAAACACCTGGAGGGCTGAAGTTTGCCCATGCCTGGTATATGTCATTTAAGCTAGAAATGAGCTGAATCCTCAAGTTTATTTCCAAATACATCTTCCATTTCCATTCTGTGCTACTTCATAAAGGCCTTTTTTCTGGGGCAAGGTAGAATCTTATGCTGTACAGTCTTAAGCAAATTTTTCAAGTGGATCCTTTACTGGATCCATGAATGGATGAATGAATGCACATATGTGGACACTAGACAAGGACATTTTGGTGACTGCATCTAGCCTTTGGAACTCCCTTCCTTGGGAGGTTAGCCTTCTCTTTGCTGACCTTCTATTGGCAGGTAAAGATATATTCCTATTTATTCTAATAGACCTTTAGACTTAAATGTCTGAAAAAGAAAACATTT
The DNA here is from genome assembly GCF_037176765.1 of Anolis sagrei. Classification (NCBI taxonomy): domain Eukaryota; kingdom Metazoa; phylum Chordata; class Lepidosauria; order Squamata; family Anolidae; genus Anolis; species Anolis sagrei. The sequence continues at coordinate 29,755,604 of NC_090022.1, read as the reverse complement.
ATGAAGATGATGTAATGTTATAAACTCCTTTTAAAGCATTTTAATTATGCCTGAAATGGCCTTGATATTTTTAATACTTGAATTCCATGTCTTTTCTTTGAATACTGTGTCCAGTTATGGGCTCTGTGAATTAAGAAGAGCTTTAACAAGGTGGAACATGTCCAGAGAAGGGTAACTAAAATGGTCAATCCATATGAGGAGTGGCTTAGAGAACTGGGTATGCTTACCTTGAAGAAAAGACAATTGAGCTGGAACTTAATAGTCATGTTTAAATAATTGAGAGGATGTCATATTGAGGAGGGGGGTCAAGCTTGTTTTCTGCTGCTCCAGAGTCTAGGATAGTCATTCTCAATCTGTGGATCCCCAGATGTTTTGACCCTCAACTCCCAGAAATCTTAATCACTGGTAAACTGGTTGGGATTTCTGGAAGTTGTAGGCAAAAACACCTGGGGACACACAGGTTGAGAACCACTGGTCTAGGACACAGAGAAATGAATTCAAATTTCAGGAAAAGAGATTTTGCCTAAACATTAGGAAGAACTTCCCGACCATAAGAACTGTTTGAGAGTGGTGCAATCTTCTTCTCTGGAGTTTTTTTTAAACAGAATCTGCATGGCCATCTGTTGGGAGTGATTGACTGTGAATTCATGCATGGTGGAATGATTTTAGACTGGATTGCCCTTGTGGTCTCTTCTGTGATTCTATGATTCTAAGAAACTGAATTTCTCCTGACCAACAAATTGAGTTTATTTCCATGTTCACTCTGGGAGGTAAGCCATCAAGTAATTCAAATAAAACAGTTTTTTATGTCTCAAAGTATAATTTCTTACCTCTCCTGAATTTTAACATGCAATCTCAGAGTTTATCTGCAAATATGTTAGAGATTTTTTAAAACAGCAGAATGTTATTTGGGAAGAAACGGTTACTAAGCCAGATTGCCTTCAAGTGTCTGGTGGTTGTCAGACCTCAGTATTTGCTAAAATGCAAATAGCATTTAAACACCAGACATTACAGTATCAGTATTGTTTGTTAATCTGCTTAATTAATTATCCAGCATTGTACTTGATTTCCTGGAGCTGGTTAGAAAGTGCAGCTGGAAAGACAGAGGAGAGGGAACGGAGCTGATGTCACAGTGAGAAGCAATTTCACATTTGTTAATGTAAATGCAACTTCACTGTCTCAAAGTTTAGGCATAGCTTCTGGCACATAGGATGGAAGCACAGCGCGGCTGAAGCAGGAGGTACTAATTAAGGAAAGCAGCTATAGAGAGTGACAGGCTTTGACACAGCATGAATACCAACTTGGCCTTCTGAGCTCCCCAAGAAGACTGTAGCTTGGCTGAGTGACATCTAGCGGGCGATTCTCACATGGCAAGCAAAGAGTACATCTAAATCAGTGGTTCCCAACCTGTGATCCATGGACCACCAGTGATCCTCAAAAACTAAAATATGGTCCGTGGCCTCACCATTACTACACCTTTGCAATGAGAGCAACTAGTCTTGCAAAACTTCTTATAGTGCCAGGGCTTATTTAATATGGTTTTATGTGGGTGAGTAGATGGTGACTACTGGATGGCATATGATCAGTTTCAGAAACTAGAGCTGATGTGTTATATCCAATGCAATTTTCTGAATCAGCACCCCCAAATAACCAAACTGAATCTAAAGTTGACCAAAAACTGATTTGTAACCCTTTTGGTATGAATGTTGGAGAGTGGTCCCAGGTCAAGAGGTCTCTGGTCAAAGAAAAGTTGGGAACCACTGATCTAAATGAACCAAAAGTTTTGCTCTAGCAATCGCTTTTTATATTGCTTTTGTTTCTGAACCTAGGGTGCATCTGCACTGTAGAATTAATGCAGTTCAACAGCGCCTTAACTGCTATGGCTCAATGCAATGGAAACATGGTGCTATACTTTTACATTCCTTGAAGCTTCTCTGACAAAGAGAATTGTTTTTATACTGTGTCTTGAATTTTGTTCTTCCTATGTTGTACACCGCTGTGAGTCGCCCCCGGGCTGAGAACAGCGGTATATAAGCAAAGTAAGTAAATAAATAAATAAATATTGGTGCCCCACAAAACTACAGATCCCCAGATTCCATAGCATTGTACCATGGCAGTTAAAATGAAGTCAAACTCAATTAATTCTAAAATGCAGATGCACCACAAACTAGATTGCGCTAAACAGACCTCACTACCTCTGAGGATGCTTGCCATAGATGCAGGCGAAATGTCAGGGGAGAATGCCTCTAGACCATGGCCATATAGCCCGAAAAAAACCTACAACAACCCATGGAATTTTACTTGTTCCCACTTTTTGAAAGGCATTTTTGGTTCCTACCATATTTTTAACACACACAATTTTCATCAAATACTGTTGTTCATAATGGCACCAAATTTCAAGGTAATAAGGTTCTCTGGCTTGTGATATGGGTTGTGAATCTAGATGGGGATGTGCCAACATCCTCATATTACTTTCCAGTTTTTCTCCAGATGTGTTTCCACTTTGCAGTTCTTCCTCCTGTGTCTCCCCCAGTGCCTCTTACATTTAACTTCCCAACCTACATTGCTAGCAAGAGGCCAACAAATGAACCAAAATAGTCTGCCTTTTTACTGAACAAGAAACATCAAGAAGCGATATTAAATGGCGCTGCACAAATTGTCCATATTACTGCTTTAGCCTAATGGTCTTCTCTTTCTTTTCCTCTCTCAACTACTGGGATCAGCACTGGTTAAGAAGAGCAATAAAAAGACAGGCATGACGTTTTTCTTATTAGTTTTTCTTAGCCAGAGCTTACAAATGTTACTTTTGGGGACTACTAGTATACACCTGAAGAAGTCAGCTGTATTGCACAAAAGCATATGCCAGTAAAATGTGTTGTTCTTTGAAGTGCCCCCAAGTTTCTTAGTTGTTCTTGCTGTAACAAATTACAATCTATTTCACATTCCATCAATGTGGTACCTTGATACCACTTTAACTGCTACAGAATTCTGGGATTTATACTTTTGTGAGATATAAATAATTATTTTCTTGGCAGTGCGAGAGTCCTACACTGGAGTACAAACCCCAAGGCTCAGTGGGATAGTGCCATGACTACTAGAGTGACATTAAAGTGTTATAATTGCATTTTGTGAAAGAGACCAATAATAATAATAATAATAATAATAATAATAATAATAATCTTTATTTATACCCCGCCACCATCTCCCCAAAGGGGACTCGGGACGGCTTACATGAGACCAGGCCCATCAATATAGAAACACAATATAACACAAAAACACAACAGAAAATCAGAAAATAAAATAATTTAAATACAAAAATACAAAATGTAAATATACAGCACAACAATATAAAATCAAAACATTAAAACACTAAAAATGAACACAGAGGGCAGGGCCAGTTCAAAGATTAAAATTTTAAAACACTGGGAGATAGGGCAGTGTGAAATATCAGGAAGGGGATCTTGGGGATAAGGTAAGAGTTCATTACACAAACCAGAGAATAAAGTGCTTCTGAGGACATTTTATGCAGAGTTTGGTCAGGGATTATCATACATTCAGTCATTGAAGGCACACTGGAACAGCCAAATTTTCAGGCTCCTCCTAAAGATTTCCAGGGTGGGGGCTTGCCTAATATCTCTGGGAAGCAAATTCCAGAGCCGAGGGGCCACCACAGAGAAGGCCCTCTCTCCTGTCCCCACAAGTCACACTTGCGATGAAGGTGGGAGCAAGAGAAGGGCCTCTCTGGAAGATCAAAGAGGTTGTGTGAGTTCGTAGATGGAAATGCAGTCACGTAGGTAGGCGGGTCCCAAAATGTTTAGGGCTTTGTAGGTCAAAACCTGCACCTTGAATTGGGCCTGGAAAATAAATGGCAGCCCTCTGTTCAACTTCAACTTTCAGAACTGCCTATATTTGACAGGAGTTAAAATTCTCAAAATAACTCTTCATAGTTCTCTTCTTAAACTGTAAAGGCCAGAGTAGGTGGGGCAGATAAATGAAAACTTCTATTACATAACACATGCTAAATAAAATATAGGGGCAGACCCCTATGACAGCAACTTAGTTAAGTATACTAATTTAAGGGCCCTTCCAGACATGGGTAAATCCTCCACCCACCCCCCAACGTGTCATTTTTATGAGTCAGGGGCTTTCCATAGAGGGATCTATACATGTAGTCAGGCCCCTTGGGTAAGTTTTGGGGGAAAATTGATTGCTAGGAGGGGGTACCACCCCACTCCTTGAGGCTCCAGGAGCCCAAAGAACCAGGATCACTGTGGGAATTGACCCCGGGATGATGGAATATGGTCCTGGGAGTCATTCTGCAAAGGCCCAGCACTTCAACAGATCCAAACTTTTCAGTAGGGCACATAACTGTGGGGTCCCTAAAATTGGCAACAGCCACCCTCACTCCCATTCGGGGTGAGAAGAGCAGAATATAAATGAGGTAAATAAATAATAAATAAATAAATGTTCTGAATGTCACCTAGTGGCTGTTTTAGACATTTACACAAATTAGTTGTGTAGTGTTTAAAAGGGACTCTGTAAAAGATGCTTTAGCTGAACTTCATAAAAGTGAAAATCATCCAGTTTAGCAAGCCTTGAAAATACTGGTTTGGTATCAGTAAATGTTTGATTTTTATATCTATTGTATATACAGGAGATTATGTAAAAATGTCTCAGGTCAAAAGAGTTTGTGAGTGAAAACATTTAAGAAATCATATTTGAATGCACTTGCTGGAGAACTATTCTAAAAGAGAAGTTTGTGTCGGGGGTACTTCCGAAAGAGGTAACTGATAGCCTGCTTCTAGCATATTATCAGTAAAAAGCTGTACTGTAAAAGGGAGAGTTCAGATGTGTGTCTTCTTTTGTTCTTTCTGGAACTTCCTAAGTTTGCTGAGCTTTCAGAATCCAGCCATCCAGAGGTGCTAATTACAGGTTAGTTCACTAAATTACAAATAAATTAGTGCTCCATTTCAACAGTGGTATACTCCAGTAGCAGGAAATTACCCAAATTAGATTCAGGTAGTGACATCCATCACTAGATAGAAAGACTGTAGCTTAAACAAGATTTAGTGCCACCCTGCAGTAGCTAATATTCACAGCTGCAGCAGCAGAAAGGCAGGCTTCTTTTATTTGCACACACAGTAATTTTGACAGTGTTAGGGTGGCTGCCTTTGCCAAGGTATTCAGCTGCACTGTTGATTATTTAAGCAATGGGACATGACAGGTGGCGGATTTCTGAAAGATGACTGCACACCTTGAGTGCCAATTGGGAAGCACAAGGCTGACGGCTTGGAGAGACTTAGTGGTCTTTTAAAATGATAGTAGCACCCTGAACAATAGTTACAACAGTAGAAACTGTTGTGGCATCAGTTTTTTGTCCACTTGCAAAACTCCATCAGTAGCTAAAGGTCTGAAGACATGCCAAAATATGGTATCAAACTGCACACCCATTTTTTCTAAATAGGACAGGAAGCATCTATAAATGTTTGCCTGAAGATGCTACGAATATCAAGTAGTTCATACCTAGGGAAGCAGTGAGAAACTTTTGGCTCTCCTGATGTTTTAGACTTCAGCATCCAATAGCTCAAATAAGCTGAACATGAAGAATTCTGGGCACATTGGTTCAACCACAGCTTGGAGCAGGGGTAATAAGTATGTAGCCAAGTGTGGTTGTACTCCCATGTCGCAGCAGTTCTAAATAGTATAGTCTATTATGAAGACTTCTGGGTACTGAAGTTCAACAATATCTTGAGAATCCCACAATTCTCAACACTACTTTAAAGGTTTCAACAAAGAGGGTCAAATCAGTCCAAATGTTGCCCTTCCCATTTAACCTGAGAAGGAGAAGAGACGACCCTATGCTGTGCCAAGGATGTAACACATTCTTATCCTGGTTCCATTTAAGCTTGACTTGTCTTCTAATCTAGTTTGCCCCAAAAGCTTTGAAAACTTACTTTTATGAGTTGCCCATCCAAGAACTCTAGGGTCAACATGACCAGTGATGGAAGATGCTAAGTGTTGTTATAACAAAAAGGTGTGTGTGTGTGTGGGGGGGGGGGGTGTTTCTGTAACCAGGGACAGACCAAACAGGAAACGTGGATATACCCTATGGCAGCGGTTCTCAACCTGTGGGTCCCCAGATGTTTTGGCCTTCAAAGTTTGGCCAGAAATCCTAACAGCTGGTAATCTGGCTGGGATTTCTGGAAGTTGTAGGCCAAAACACCTGGGGACCTACAGATAGAGTACTGTCCAGTGGCATATAATGTCATAATAAATATGTGACCTTCCAGATATTGTTGAACTGAAGTTCTCATGGTATACCCTCCAACATTTTGCAGACGAAAACTTGAATGTCTGTAGCCAAGCAACATCAATGTAGTTAAGATGGCTAAAATTACTAGTGAGAAAGAACATATTAAGATAGGAGAGGGAGCAGCAGTTTGCTTTTGTGTGAGCCTATTGGGGGCAAGATTCTGCCCTCTCTTCTTTCTCCTATTGAATTAACTGACTAGAAACTACTTTTGAGTTTTGAACTCAGTTTGCAGAAACTGAAGTACATTGATGATAAAAAGAAAAAAAAGTCAAAGGGGAAGAGAGAAACTGTGACATTGTAAAAGCAGCTGAAAAAGCGGGACAACTGAGGATTAAATGTAACTGTTCCTGCCATATCAGGACAAGTGGAGTCTGTGACGACTGCCTATGTTATCAAAGGCTCATGGGAATCGTAGTCCAATATCTGGAAGGTCACACATTACACATTCCTGGCATGGAGTATCCCCAGATCTTGTAAGAAGTAAAACATAATAAAACTGATGAAATGTGTGATTTTTTTTCATAACTTCTGGATTTCAAATAAGAGGTCTAACTCCAACAGCTCATTCCAACCAAAATAGACCTATTGAATCAAGGGGGTTACATGATTTTCCTTCAGCAATTGATTTAATGGCTCTTCTTGAGTTGAGAATAGCACTTGGATTTAAACCAGAGTTCCCACTGATGAGGATAATAAACAACTTCATTAATGAGTGCCCTGAATTAAAAGAGAAGAGCAAATCTTTCTGCAAACACTGCCTTCTGGCTGGATGGCGACCAAGTTGACTCACTCTTCCAGGAAATGGAAGAGGACAGCAAAAGGCCAATCAGCCAGAGAGAGTAATTTCTTTTAAAAGCCCATTAGCAGTCACACTGTAGCATAATTCCTATACTTTCGGCTAGGAATAACATATTCATTTTTGAATCTGTCACGGTTTTAAAAGTACATTATTTGCATTTTAGACAGAATAAAATATGTATTATGGAAGCAGATTTCTGACAGAATAGAATTAAGTTATGTTATGCAAACTGTAAATATTAGTTCTAACTCTGTTTGCAGCTAGAGCAGACCTTGCAATGAAGTAATTCGTGTGTTTGAATTCAAATTTTTAACAGGAACCTTAATAGCTGGTAGAAGAGTGTTCAATCCATGTCTCTGAGTGTGTGAGTATGTATATCAGATGAAGCAGATTAGTAATAAAAAGGTGAAGATCCATAATTCCTTCCATCTCACATATTCCAGCTACAAAAAATGGTTCATTAAAAAACACGTCATTGTTATGAGGATTAACGATATGACAAGGATAAAGGCCCTGATCTTCAAATGGTTCTATATCTTGAAATAGGACAGGCTTGGGATAAGTCTATGAATGACAGATACATTTTTGTTGTTTATTCATTCAGTCATTTCCGACTCTTTGTGACCTCATGAACCAGCCCATGCTAGAGCTCCCTGTTGGCCATTGCCACCCCCAGCTCCTTCAATAGATACATAGTAAGAGCAATAATCTCAATAAGTAATGAAAGTTTTAACCCTAACTATTTATCAGATAGCCAGATCAACTCATCCATGTAAACCAGTGGTTCTCAACCTGTGGGTCCCCAGGTGTTTTGACCTACAACTCCCAGAAATCCCAGCCAGTTCACCAGCTGTTAGGATTTCTGGGAGTTGAAGGCCAAAACATCTGGGGACCCACAGGTTGAGAACCACTGATGTAAACCAAGGCTATGAATGCTGTGGCCATCCAAACCCTGATGGAATCCAAATTCCTCTGCTAATACCTGCTCAACTGGCCTGTGGTAAGGTGTTCTGGGAGTTGTAGTTAAATATTTCACAGAGCAACATCCTGGCACACACCCAGTTGTGCAATACTTGAAGGTTTTTTTCCTCTATGAACTATTCATTTCCTAGCATAATTATAATATTATGGAATAATTATAGAGTCTTTGACATATGCACACATATTCACACATATACAAGAAGGGAGGGAATGATCTTTCTGTCTCTTTAAGAGCAATGCATTTAGGTTTCTGAGAGAATTAGTGTGAAGTAGTGGTTTGAATGTTGGACTAGGACTCTGAGGCCCCTTCCACACAGCTGAATAAAACCCCACATTATCTGCTTTGAACTAGAATATATGGAAATGTGGACTCAAATAACCAACTTCAAAGCAGATATTATGGGATTTGCTGCTTTGATATTCTGGGTTATATGGCTATGTGAAAGATCCCTGAGAAACCAGGGTTTGAATTCCCATTTGACAGTGGAAACCCTCTAGATAACCTTGGATAATTCATATTGGTTCAGCCCAAGCTGAGGGCAATGGCAAAAGTTATCTGAAAAAAATGCCAAGAAACTCTTAGAGTGGGGTCATCATCAGTTAGACTCGATTTCAAAATATATGTGAGCAGAAAATAGGCTGGCATGGACTATAACCTATTCTTCAAATGCAGCATCCAAAGAAGTCTCCTTGAAAGATTTATAAGTAAAAAGTGAGGAAAGTGGCTTACAATCCTTGGAAAATCAGACATAGTCAGTGTACAAATTCAGATTATATATAACAAAGGAACTACAAATGGAGCCCTAAAGATATCAGTATTTGTCGCCAAGTGTGCATGTTTGTGGATTTCTAATTTCCTTCTTGAACATTGATGGCTGATGCAGAAGAAAAAGTAGGATGCACAGCTTTATGAACATTTCTTTCCAGCTCCCAGATTTCAATGACTTCAATAGAATTTTCTTTATATGAAGCATATACAGAAACCATGGTACAAAAGACCTACTTTCCCCCATCCTCTTGCAAATAAAGACATGGCACAAGTTTCCAAAGATTTCAGAAATGACTACAATTAAGGCCTGAATGGCCTTATCACTCATGCAGGCTGCACGGCTTCACATCACAGTAAGGAGAGAAAAGTGCTATCATTACAAGCAGACCTATGGCATCATGCAGTTCGGGAATGTTTCAGAAGCCCTTTTACACTGATGAACTCACAGCTGTTGACATACTTCAAGGCCTTCACAACTGATATGGATGCTTTTTAGTCACAAAATGCTGGATGACTGATTGACTGGAGTGGTCTGCTGAGCATTGCTAAAAGGGAAAAAGAAATAACTTCTGAGAAAGCACCTGCTGAACAAAGAAGACGGTGCTTTATTCTGCTTCATATCTGTTGGAGAGCCTCCCATCCAAAGGGACCAATTTAACAGTGATATCTGTATCTATATAGAGTCATAGATATGAATAATGTCATTGTTGTTAATTATACCATCAAGCCAGCTTCCACTTATGATAAAGATTAAGAGAGATTTCTAAGGCACTCTGTCCTCAATAGTTTGGGAGCTCAGGCTCCCAAACTTATGGCTACCCACCTATAATGCAGTTTTCTTCTTCTACTGCTTTCAGAATATGTCCTCTTGTGAAATCTCCAAAGTATGATCCCCTCAAATTTATTCATTTTGGTATCTAGAAAGTTAAGGTTTAATTTGCTCTTGAGTCCATTTATTGGTTGTTTGTTAGCCTGCATACCTAAGAAATATCCTCCTGTCATGAAAATATCATTGAATATTTGATAAATGTGAATTTAATATGATGTGTGGGAATGAATTGAAGGATGTATGAGAGGAGGTAATAATTTTGGAGACACCAGTAAAATATTAAGACCTGCAATGACTAACTACCTGCTTTCTGGACTGTGATTAAAACCTGCTAGTAAGAGCTGAAAAGTAACTCTGATAAGAATTGGGACAGTGATAACAGAAATGTTTATAATGTTGAGATGGAAGTCAACATAAGATCAACACCAATCAAGAAAATCAACATCTGTCTCAGTCTTAGGGATTAAATTTGTGTCCTTCTACACGTAAAACATATTGCATATCATGAAGGTAAGGTACCCCTTCTAATCCTTTCACCTAGATTTCCTTGTTCCTTTAAATAACTGCATCCTACCAGACTGTATTAAAAACAGATAACATCATGCCACACTTGTTTGAGTGAAGTATTCCATCAGACTAAAGATAGCCAACAACCAAGAAGGCATTTAGGGAGCCAAGTAGCCCCTTCATTCTGTCATGGTAATATTAATCTCTCACATCAGTGCCAGCAATAGCCACCTGCTCTGATGGTTAAAACTCAATAATGTTCCATGGCACTTCTCCCAGTTTACATTGGTACAAGCAAGATGAGAATGTCATTACAGTTTGATTTTCTGTTCCTGTGACCAGACTGTTTGTTTGAGAGGTTTCAGCATAGAATATATACAGGAAAAGCTGTGCTATGTAAGGTTGACTCAACTTTTGCCCCTTTCTGCTTCTCAAATGTCTAAGGCTGGGGGAAGAGAGTTGTGCTTGCTTTGGCAACAAAAGCTGGGAGTGCCGTTTCTTAAAATTATGGTAAGTTTTAGTGTTAGCTTAATGTGTTAGCAAGGGTAGCCTAAATTATATTTAGCAGGAAGCACACTATGTTCTAATGACTAATAAAGGCAACGTGGAAGAACATTATTAGCTTGCTTGCAACTGCTCCTGATTTAGCCAATTTTCTTTTATTAATATGCTAGTAATTCATAAGTATGTCATATACAATTTCAACATGGACTGCAGGAAATGACTCATAACTGTCTCCTGTTTGAAGCATTGACATTTGGGAAACTGAAAGCCTGTGTATCAGGGTAGTCCTCTCTAATGTTGCTTTTATAGGCCTTTCAGTCAACTTTAATTTATAGACAACCCTTTTATAGAAGACTCTTTTGATGAGATTGATTCAGAGGTTTTTTATTGCCTTCTTCTTAGGTCAAAATAACGTTGAGTCAGGAGTTGAATCCTGATCTCCCAGAGTCTTGTGATCAAACTACTACAAAACACTGGCTTTCATAGTCCTCTGTAAACACAAACTGTAGAAAAAGTTTTAATTACAATATCTTTCCTTTCAACAATCTTTTGGCTAACAGAATAGAAATGTTTTAAATCAACCAACCAAAGCAAGCATTCCAACCTGCTCAATATGACATCATAAAGCTCATTATTCAGACTACATTAGTCCCACCTTATCGGCAATTTTGCTTTCTGTGGTTTCAGTTACATGTTGCTAAGATAGTTCATGACTGTTGCTGCTGATGGAATGTGACTGGTAGCCACAGGTGGAAGTAAGATAGAAAAAACTATGCTACTATTACTGATAGCCATTACGCCCACCCTTGAGAAAGTGCAATCCCTGGAGAAATGAGAAATTCCCACACCCCTTCAAAAATGAGAGCCCAGCAATAAGTATATCTAGACCAATATTTAGTACCACGAACATTCCACATTAACTGGGATTAAAATATAGGACCAAAACCAAAGTTAGAAAGATATGAATAAAAATGCTAACTAATGTTTGTTGTCCTACTTGCTTGCCACAAAGTACAGAATTAGCTATACAAGGGGGTGCAGAAGCTGTTCAGAAAGATAAGAGAACTTTGGGTGCTGTGGAAACAGGAAGGTAATGTTAATTTCTGCAGTGTTCCAAAAAGGAAACACATACAAGAGGATGTCAAAAGGTTTCTAAACTTTTAAATTTTCATTGGAAACGATGAGGGTGGAAGTAATAGTAATTTGGTCGTGTCTGAGAGTGTGACTAGACTTTCTGGCAAGCCAGATGACCTTGCAGTTTAGTATAAGAGTTGTATTGCTGTGGTGAAGATGGCTGTGAAATGTATAAATCATACCAAAGAGGAACAGCATTGTACATATGCTTTATGTGGGCCAAAGGTGTGCCGGAAACACAAATTCATCTTTTCATGTGTACTCAGAATGGGGATTAAGTTCTCTCTTGTAAAGTCATTTATGAATGGATTGAAATGTTCAGAAATGGCTGTATGAGTGTGATGGATGCAGAGAGCTCTGGACATCCATCTATAGCCGTGACCACACGTAATGAAGAAAGAACTCTGGAACATTCACACTTGCCTCAAACAGACAAGATTCCTTTCTTCCACCCTGGACATTTCACAGATATATAAACCTCACTTGCCTTGTTTCCAACAGACCTCACAACCTCTGAGGATGCCTGCAATACATGTGGGCACATCGTCAGGATAGAATGCTTCTGGAACATGGCCATACAGCCTGGAAAACTCACAGCAACCCAACTCTGGAAAACGTTGTGAACAACTGTGCATATGGCTCTATCATTATGTTTGTTTGGTTCCAATTACTGTCATGGCAACATCTTGTGGAGTCTTGAGTTGATCATTCAATACACCATGTGTGCTCTCTGAGAAAATAATTCTAAATGCCCCTTCCTAAACTGCAATTCAAGAATCCATAGGATGAAAAGATGGCAATTAAAGTGGAACCATAGTGCTATAATTGCATAAGGTGAAAGGGCTCCTCATCATGCCATGCAATGGTAAACTGGTGGCTCCCACTCTGGGCTTTGCAATTGAAAAGATCTATCCATAGGGCTAAATGATACCAAGGACAGGAAGGTCAATAAATAAATAATTGGCTCAGAGAATGGTGCTGAGAACCAACAGCAGCCAAAGAAGAAAACAGATGCCAAAGGACAGTCCATGAATACAAATATCTGGCTAAGAGACTGTTTTTCTTTCTCCCTGGTAATTTGTTCAACTGGGTCAAATATGCTCTTTTAAAAAGGGTAATGAAAATTAAATAATATTTGGTGCAGCCCTGTACCAGGAAAAGCACTACAGCAGCTTTTAGAAACTAGTGGAGATTCCTTTCCTCTCTGTGATTATTTCCCTTTTGGAAGAAAACTACATAAAGATTTCCTCCCACTTCTGCCAATGTAGACGAGTTTGTGGACAGCAGTAGGAATCCTCTTTGACTTATCTCTTTAGAGAAGTACTTGACATGTGTCAGACATATCACAACCAAGTAGAATTCCTCAGTTTCAAGGAAATGTCAAAGGGGTTCCTCTATTGAACATAATCAATGTCTTTGACGGATAAAAAGAGGGAACATGGTGACATATTTAAATGCATCCTGACAGCTTTTTTTGCAGTAGTTTTTGCTGTCAGTCTACAGGAGTTGACTTTTCACCAGCACCTAGGAGAAAGAGGATTTCTTGCATGGTACCAAGCTTTCCATATTTTTTTTCGGTAAGTGGTAGCAGACTGACACATTTTCCTACTTTTTATTCACTGTTAATTGTCTTTTAAATACTTTATTTTACTCATTTGATATCATTGTCAGTTTTCCCCCTTCCCAAATCATATTATGGTCCCCTAAAAGAATATGTGCCCCTCCCTTAGTTTTCTTCTAATCTCTGACTATGGCAATGCCAATTTGGAGGCAGATGTTGTCACCTAAGCTACTTGCTGATAGCTCCACGCTAAGATAGGCATTTGAATTCTAATAAAAGCTCATCTGCTCTGCTCTTCAGAGACAGTGCAGACAGCTGAAAGAGGTTATTAATATATTGATTTTGAAATATCCAGGTGACTACCTAGGCAGGAAGAAAATGCTCCATGATTCATTTCATTTGAACATTTCTATATAAAATTCAGTTTTAATATATTCCCATGGCTTTCTAACACCCCAATCCAACACATTTTTCTTGTGAGGGCAGCAGACATGCCCAGGATGGGGAATATGTGGGTCCCAACACATACACAGTGGTTCGACCTTGTCTGGCCTTAGTCTGCCATGCTTACCAGTAAAGCTGAATACTAAGGTGAAAGGGCTGGCATGAAAAATCATACATCACTATGTTTGGATTGAAGTATAGCATAAGGTGGTGGAATATGAATATTGGAGGGAGGTGAAGTGTCTTAAGAGAGTTACATAAGCTTCTCCTAAGCAGTGATAAGGCCCTCTTTTTTTCTTTTATAATTCCTTTTCACTGTAGAGGAATTCTAATTGTTATAGGACATCTGGCAAAAAGCAAGTAAGGTTACAATCTCCCCTCAGAATTCCCCTTACAGACACTGCATAAGAGCTATACAAAGCTTTGGTTTAAGTTTATTGAGTTTCTCAAAATTCTAGAGATAATATTCTTCATTTTACTTTCGAAGGAAGCAATTTTAACACTTTTTTTCAAGCTACTGCAAAGTGTTAAAAATTGTGCACATGGTCTATTTAAACAGAGAATAATAAACAGTTATTTTTCTGCGCAAAGAAAAATTGTGCTTGATTACTTAAATTCATCTCACCAATAGAGCACAGTGGAACTAGGACCCTCTACAGGGATTCCAAAACCCTCTGCGGATGCAAAAATCCATGAACTCTCAAATCCCATAACATGCAATGGAATTGTAAAATGGTGTCTCTTATATAAAATGACAGACTCAAAATTTGTTTTTTAGATATATAAAAAAATTCAAGCTGTGGATTGTTGCTGTAATGTTCCCTGACTCCATTCCTTCTCCCACAGCTGACTTTAAGAACCAGCTTCCAGTTAAGGCTTCTGATCCAGGCTCAAGGATGATGATCTTTCCACCTCTCTAATACCAGGGATAAGGCTACACAAGGGTCCCCGTTCTGAAAATTGCAGCCTCACTTGCTGGCAGAAATAAGGCAGAAATGTCATTCTCTGTATGCCCTGAACAGACCTTTATCATGCAATGTAGCTGTTGGAGTTGGATTTACATAGCTTTTCAATAAGATTATGGAATCTTGCTGAATACAGATTACTTACAGAGCCATAATTTTAGGTTATGAATCTGAACTGATATAATAAATACAAGTTATCTAGGACATCTGGCAAAAAGCAAGTAAGGCAAGTAAGCCTTCAAGAAAAGGCTATGCTTCAGAACATATTCTGAACAAAATTAGTACCTGGTCTTTTTGCCCAGAAAGGGCTCTGAACCACAGCATTTTCTGCACATGAAATTAGTTTTTATGAGCTGCAAAGATTCTTGTTAGGTTTCCAAACTGGAATACACACACACAATCATTTTAACATGTCTGAATATTCTTTTTGTCCTTACAGAATCCCACCTAAATTTTCTCTCTACCTTGGTTTTCTTTCCACACAAAAAATGCACACATTTATCCATGGTTTCCCCCCTTAAAGACTCAAGATTATTCTAGACTGCATCATTATGAGTATAGCATTTAGATAGAGGGAAATCTAAGGGAACTTCCAGATAGGGCTTAAACCCACGATGAAGCAGGTTTAAGAAACCAGCTTCATTATGGGTTTAAGTCCCCATATCCAAACAGAAACCCTGACTTTGCTGGAGGGAGGGGAAAGGTGTCCTCATACCAACACAGAAACTACCGTGCGGAAGTGGGGCAACCCCAACCCCCCCCCCAAAAAAGAATTAAAAATAAAAAAAAACCTTCCAGATCAGTATAGTGTTATTCCAGCAGCCGTCCTGGTGCGTAAAAATGATGCACCAGGAGGTCAGGGAGGAGGGACAAATTGATTTCTCCCCACCTCCTGGTGCATCATTTTCTCATCCCAGGAGGGCTGCTGGAGCAGCGCCATGGTGATCTGGTAATGTTTTTTTAAAAAATGATAAGGCTTTTTTTTTAATGATAAGGGAGGTTGGGAAGGGGGTGAGCATCATCTCACATCTTTGGGCTCCAGGAGCCCAAACAGTATGAGAAAGGTGTGGGATTGACCCCTTGGTAGTTGCAAGACTACCTCTGGGTCAGTCCCCACAGGGCCTATACCCCATTAGACCCAGGCCTTTCAGGAAAGCCCAGATCGAATTGGGTATCTAATTTGGGATAAAGCAGGGTTTTCCTGCTTTATCTCAAATTAATTCTCTTTTACCTAAGGCATTGTTTGGATGCCTCAGGTAAAAGTCTGACAGAGCCCACATTTTTTGCCCTGTCTGGAGGAACCCATAGTCTCATTCTATTCTACTTTGGTCAAATGTCATCTAGAATACTGTGTTCAGGTCTGGGCACAACAGTTCAAGAATACTGATAATCCAGAATACATCCAGGGAAGGGCAACCAACATAACCAAGGCTCTGGAAGCCAACCTCATTAAGAAATGGCACAGAGACCTGGGTATGTTTAGGTTAGAAAAAGAAAAGGCTGGGAAGGGATATGATTGCCGCGTTTAAATATCTGAAATGATGTCACCTGATGTCACCCTGTTTTCTGCTGCTCTGGAGACTAGGACAAGGAGCAATGAATTAACATTTCCGGAAATGAGATTCCATCCAAACATTAGGAAATACACTGCCTGACAATTGGAGCTGTTCTACAGTGAAATGAGTGTGACAGAGTCTCCTTCTCTACGGGTTTTTCAGCAAGTGCTAGATGGCCAACTGTCAGGATGTTTATATTGTGTGTTCTTGTATAGTAGGGGATTGGACTGGGTGACCTGTGTAGTTTTATGATTCTCTTAAAGCTTCCCAGATTGATTGATTCGTCCACTCTCTTGACATGGGAGTTACCAGCCAACACTACACCAGAGCTTATTGGCTGGGAGCTCTACTTCACGATCCCACCTTATACAGAAATAAAGCCAATCACAAAACTTCAGTTAAAAAATGTAGAATCCCTCACCCTGTGTTTAACTGCATCCTACCTTTGAGCAATTTGCTCCTGTATAAACATACATTTGTGTTTCAAACATACAGTCTGGGATGCTTTGCTTTAAAAATGCTGATAACTTGCTTGACACCTTGGAAGAATTTCTTAAAATATTCCTAAACCTTTGGCATCTTTTCCTGCCCTGGACCTCATGCATAAAACATTTTTCCAGTCAGCAGCTTTCAGCAAGGGGAGCAGCTAGGTTCCATCCATCAATGTCAGCAGCTGAATTACCGAGTGATTTCAGACCCTTTAATAACACTGTTTCTTTATGACTATGTTAGTAAACAATCCAATATTGCTGGCACTTTGCTTTGAGGGTATACTTTTTTGAGATTTATCAAACCCTCCTAATGTGGGCCTTCCTCATTAGTGTAATTATTCTAAATTAAAACACAGGAAACAAAACCTGGAACATGTTTCATCCCACTGATGCAGCAGTTGCCATTATTTTTAAAAAGAAAGAGAGAAAAAAATGCTTTATTGTGTTCTATGAAGGTCAACCAAACTGATTCACATGAGCTCTGTTGGGATTGAACCAGCAAATAAAAATCAGAACAAAAAGATAAATATAGGCTTCACAACACCAGTAATGCTTTTCATTGTAGGTGGCACATTTTGGAAGGTGTTTTAATGGGAAGAAAGTGTGTGGAAGCAGAAAAGAAATCATTAAACATCAACATTTTGTTTGAAGTTGAACTCCTTCAAAATGCAACATGCAGTCAAGTTAAAAAATAATCCATTTTATGCATGCACAAAACCTATAACAATAATTTAAGAAAGGATGTAGTTTAAAGGAGCAGTATACTGCCTAAATATCCCCAAAAGGAGATTCCATCTGAACATGAGGAAGAACTTCCCGACTGTGAGAGCCGTTCAGCAGTGGAACTCTCTGCCCCGGAGTGTGGTGGAGGCTCCTTCTTTGGAAGCTTTTAAGCAGAGGCTGGATGGCCATCTGTCAGGGGTGATTTGAATGCAATATTCCTGCTTCTTGGCAGCGGGTTGGACTGGACGGCCCATGAGGTCTCTTCCAACTCTTTGATTCTATGATTCTAAAGCACCAGATCCTCTCTGAGCTTGGAAACTACGCAGGGTCAGCTCTAGTTAGGACATGGATGGGAAACCACAAATAAATACCAGATACTTTAGGCTATACAGCAATATCTCGACTTATGAGCGACCCAACTTGTGAGTTTTTTGAGATATGATCCATCACTCAGCTTGAAATGCGAGTAGAGATCTGAGTTAGGAGCCAGCTCACCACAAAATGGTGGGGCCCATTTTATTGTCCCTGAGGAAGCATAGCAGTATCTTGAAATCTGGGGGAACTTTATCTCTTCCCTTAGACCATGAATCTTTTTCTTCCTTGTGTGCTGCTCCCTGAAGAATGGGTAAAGCCTTTTCTATGGGCCAGTGTTGGTGTCATTAACAGGGACCCAGCCCTCTCTCTCCCTCTCGCTTAAAGAGACACTGACCCACCACAAAACTTGCCACCGCAGAACTTGCTCCAACTCAGTAGCCCATTGTCAGGTGTCCAGCCTTCCCCATCCCTTCCCTCCCTCTCAAGATGGCCAGAGCAATGTGTGTCAGTGGTGACAGAGCAGCAGCTTCTCCAGGCTTCTAGCTTACAAACTGGGACTGTGCCTGCAAGAGCAGCAGTAGCAAAAGCAAGCAGTAACAAAAGCAAGGAAGGATCACAGGGACTTTCACTCAATTGCCAGGGCTTTGTGGAACCAGGATTGTAATCTCTCTGGCTCTTTGCAACCCCCCCCCCCCCCAAGTCCTTCCTTCCTTGAACACCAGTGCTGACTCCCTCCTTGATTTGGCAGGAACCCGCTTCTCCTTTTGGCTGCCCAGACGGGGACTTGGCACCTGTGGTAGCCAGAGCACACTTTGCAAATCCTGGGCTGTTTGCCTCCCCTTCTGCCAGTGCCAAGACTTAGGTCTCCTTCCCTCTTCTGCCAACTCTATGAAGGTGGGTAGAAGTGGGAAGCACTGAGGGCTTTCCTATAAAGGCCTCTCTCTCCTATAAAGGCCTCTCTTTCCTATGGAGACCTTCTCAATACTTTTCTTTGGAGACCTCTCCCAAAACTTTCCTATGGAGAGTCTTCTCAATACTTTCCTAGGGATACCTCTCTCAATGCTTTTCAATAGAGACCTGGTGGCACAATGCCTAGATCCTTCAGCACAACTTTATGGTCAACCTTTAGTCATGCTGGAGGATGCAGAAATGTGTTCTTTTGGGTTAGAAAAAGCATTTTCTAGTCATGGTTTTTCCACTTTTGCACCTACAACCTCATCAGAGTCTTCTCTGCATCTTCTTCTCATTTCTCTATGCTGCCAAAACGGAGTCCCACAGAGTCCATCACATGTTGCAAGGCAACGTCTGGTGAGACTCTTTGGGGCTCCGTTTTAGCAACGTAAAGATACGGAGTCCAGAGTGCCTTTGGAGGAGTCATCAGTTTTGTGTTCATCAATCATAAGTAAAGACAAAGGGAACCAGCTTCAGTGGCCAGGGGGAGAAATTTTGTGTAACTGCTCATTTGTTAAGGGTGACATTTGCTCTAAAACTTCTGTATTAGAAATGCTATTTCATATTGTAATTTCACTGTGATATTATATCACAGCACTTAATGAGAAAGACATCAACAGATCTATTACCGGGGGCAACAGGACTGTGGGGTAAGAAAGGGAGAGATATTAAGAAACTTTATGGGTTTATGTTGAATATTGACTTTGGGTCAGCATTTCCAAATAGTTTCATTACATTTATGCCATTGGAAACATAACATATAGACCTTTCAAACAGAAAATCACACCAAGATAAAAGTAACACTGTTTTTTCCCTCTTTCTCTTCACACTGCAATTCATCATCTATTCCATTATATGCTACAGAGCTTGTCATTTTTCTTTAAATGGGCTTGATAAAGAATCTCTTCCCCTATTAGGCCTGATATTACTTTTCACAAGTAAACTTGACATATCAGGCAGTGGAGAAGGTTCTTAAGCCAGCGAGAAATGTTGTTTTTCTGTAGAGTGTGAAAATGCATTAAATATTTCCTTAGTATAATAGCATGTCACACAAAATGGTGGCTGATATTCAGTATAGCAGTTATAGATTTGTAAATTAGAGTTATGGATTTGTAACTGCTCTGTATTCACTAATCCTACACAATCATAGCCCACCTTAACATCCAGCAACCTTTAGCCCGTCTTAGCAACTAGCAGCTACATCAGAAAAAGGAGGTCTGTTCTGCTAGCTATGAGTCTGTAAGAAAAAGGATGTGTCCCCTCAAAGCTATTATGGGAGGTGGAGATATTATCCTTCTTGCATGGCACTTGAAAGCTGAACAGACTTCTTATGCATCATCTAGTTCTTAAGGTGGATGGGAGGGTGTGCCAGAAAATGTGCTAATGTATAATCACTACTCAGCTGCTACAGGGAGTTCGGGAATGAATGAATTCAGCATCCTAGGACACTTTGTTGGGCCCTGCTGCAAGAGAGACCCTGGTGCCGGAGCATCTGCCATCCAGCTCTGCTGCCTGCTTAGCCACAAGGAGACCTGCAGCCACCTCATTCCAGCCAGTTGACCCAGCAGCCTCCAAGGAGAGAACATTAAAGGACTGACCTAGAGGCCTGGGAGAGCTTTGTTGGGCCCTGCTGCAGGAGAGACCCTGGGGCCTGAGAATTTGCCATCCAGCTTTGCTGCCTGTTTAGCCCTGGGCTTACCCACATGAGAACTGCAGCCATCCCCTCATTCCAGCCAGCTGACTTAGGACCCTCCAAGGAGAGAACACAAAAAGAGTGACCTAGAGGCCTGGAAGAGCTTTGTTGGGCCTTGCTGCAGGAGATACTCTGGGGCCTGAGGATTTTCCATCCAGATTTGCTGTCTGCTCAGCCCTGGGCTTACCCACAAGGAGACCTGCAGCCACACCTTCATTCTAGCCAGCTGACTCAGCAACCTCCAAGAACATGGCTCCACAACTTTGCCGTGCAGCTACTTTAATGGCCACGCTGCCCATTGCCCGGCTCCCAAAACACCTGTGCGGGGTGCCTCCGTGGCCCTCACTGCCTCGCCGTGTGGCTACTTTAACGGCCATGTAGCCCATCATCCAGATATTGGAACACCTGTGTGGGTTCTCATTTTCAGGGTTCCACCACCTCACCATCCTGATCCACTATCCAAACTTATAAAGGTTCTGGAGAACAAGCCCTATGAGGAGCGGCTTAAAGAGCTGGGCATGTTTAGCTTGAAGAAGAGAAGTCTGAGAGGAGACATGACAGCCATGTGTAAATATGTGAGTGGAACTCACAGGGAGGAGAGAGCAAGGTTGTTTTCTGCTGCCCTGGAGACTAGGATGCAGAGCAATGGCTTTAAACTACAGGAAAGGAGATTCTACCTTTACATTAGGAATAACTTTCTGACTGTGAAAGCTGTTCAGCAGTGAAACTCTCTACCCTGAAGTATGGTGGAGGATCCTTCTATGGAGACTTTCAAACAGAGGCTGGATGGCCATCTGTTGGGGCTGCTTTGAATGCAATTTTCCTGCTTCTTGGCAGGGGGTTGAATGGCCCACAAGGTCTCTTCAAACTCTATGATTTTGTGATTCTATGACCCACCACAATGATGCTGGCTACAATCCACTCCCTGCCAATGTGCTTCTGATGAAGTCATACTAGGATGCCCAGTATGACCAGGAAATGCAATGTTATGTGGCTTTTTACCCTGTCACTAGTCTAGGTTATTATCCTAAAAAGAAAGAAAAAAGAATTGCTATTTGAGGATATGGAGCTCCAATTTTGTTTGCTTTGCATTGAATGTTTGTTGTAGTCCTAAGTTTCAGGGACTCTGCAGATAGATGGCTTCTTTTGGCTGCAATCATAGGGCAAGCCACCTGTCAATTAAAGTTAGGTTCCCTGGTCCCACCCCCTTTTTGGGTTTTTGAAGGGAATAGGAGCCTTTTTGGGTTCAGTCCACACAGAGAAGCTTTCCATGCAGGACATAATACCAAGAGCTCCTGTAGAACGCTTTGTCTTCTACGGCTTGGCCGGGGAAATATACAGCCTACAGCCTGACCGGGGTTATACAGCCTTACAGCTCCTTCGCTGAGGGACTTCAGTCAGCCATCACTGAAACCTGAACTCCTTTCTCCCTGGAAGTCTACAAAGCTCTGCTTGGTAAGGGTCACTCGCAGAAGCCAGAAGCAGTTGGTACCGGGTGTAGAGGTTCCACACCATCAGAGGCAAAGACAGACTGCCCAGATTAGAAGTTAAGGATTTCCCTATTAGCTGAAATACAGTTTATGAAGATAGTGTCTGTTCCCTGTGGACAAGATTGAGAGAGAGCCAATAGACTGTTAAGAAAGCCTTGAAGTACCTGTTTGTTTTCATTAATAAAGAACTTTGTTGAACCTTTAAGCAATCTAAAGACTGTTTTAAGGAAATCCAAGGGCCTTTAATCTGAGGCTGCCCCGATGTCCCGTTGGGCACACGGAATTTATGTCCTGTCTACAGTCTTATGCACAGGCCCAGCATGCGACAGCACAATTGGTATAAGCTCCTAAGAATAAAGTTGTGTGTGAGATAGTGTATGTCAAAATACATTAACATTATAAAACAGCAATGTGGAAGCTGAAACTCAAAGCTCTACAGCAGTGATGTCCAACCTTTGGTCATCCAAGTATTTGGGACCGCAGCTCCCAGAAGCCCTAGCCAATTTGTCCAATGGTTAGGAATTCTGGGAGCAGAACAGAAACACCAGGAGGACCAAAGATTGGGCACCTTTGCAATAGTGTTTTCAGAAAATGAAGGAAAAGGTGGGACTAAACAATATTCCCCAATTTTGAGTCATAGACATAGAAAGGAGAAAGAGAGAGAGAGAACATAAATTCTATGAAAGCGAGAACATTTGGGGATGGATGGATTCAACATAACTGACTTTTGCCTAGTGACACCCATAATTCTCTTCTATTCTGTTGTTTGTTTGTTTGTTATTAATGATTATTTGTTATGGCTTCAATCCTGCAAGTCTCTGTATATTGTATAAGTTTTACATGGGAAACTAGACTATTCTGAGCCATTTACCCCACCTCAAACCTTCCACAGAGTTACCACTACCTCCCACTCATTACCACTACTATCTGGGGGAGGGAGGGAGTAGCAGCAGTGTCTGGTTATCTCCCCATAGCCAGACATGAAGTGGTTATCTCAGCCATTGAGGTCCACTAGGGTTCTCAGAAGGTCCCAGCAGGTAATGTAATCATTTTGCATCTGGCAAAGGGACATAGCCAGAGGCTTCTATTATCCCCACCTACTCTCTTCTAGGAAATCATCTATGAGTGGGTGTGGGGGATTCCAATGGCTGTATAGTAGTGGGTGGTTGTGATGTTTGGCCTTGGTCATTACAAAAAGAAAAAGAATACCAACCTCTGCAATAGCAAAAAATAGACATACACAGGAATAGGTTTAAGTTATGCCTACATATGCAACTTACACTTGGACCAGGTATATTTCTCCTTTAAATATTACTTATATGTGTTTTTTTGATGTTTATATGTAAAATAATATTTTGAAAGCAATTGCCTATAATCTAACTATCTATCATCTATCTATCTGTCATCTATCTATCTATCTATCTATCTATCTATCTATCTATCTATCTATCATATGGCTTTAGATTGTTGGGATTTGCATGGCTAAATTGCTAGACCTAAATTTATTACTTTTATTTTGTTATTTTTATTTTTAAAATATGGTTGCAAATAAGGAGAAATGGAGGAAGGGAAATAAATATATAGGTTATGAACAAGGGCTAATTAATATATGACCATATTTTCAAAATTACATTCCCAGGTGCAAGTAGAGGCAACCAATTGGAGTTTTTCCAAATATTTTCTGCGCTGACTTCAGCCACTTCAGATATTATCATCTCCCAGTGCTGTCCATAGTGAATGCATTTCTTCATGTAACCCTGGAGTTGGCGTGCCTGTTCAAAGAATTTACTGATCAAGAACTCCCACAACATAATAAATATAATTGAATTTGATTTTTTACAGTATCAGATGATCTCCCGGGAGATAAATAACCTGCTTTGGAAGGATTATTTTCCATGCTTTATAAGCACTGCAGGACATTTCATCGACAAAAGGTCCATGGAGATTTTCTTGTGCTGTGGTGGGTGGTACTTCATCTCCCAGAATCTATGTTCCACAGGAATTTTCTGACCAATTGAAAGGTATTGATTTTCTGTGTTTCTATAGCAACCTAATAGTTGTTGACTCTGTCTCATATGCACTGATTAATCTGCTCGCTCATCTCCATAACCTGCAAGGTCAACAGCAAGACACTTGCAGGGACTAAGGGAAGATGGCAGGAGGTCTGTTTGTTAGGAAAGCAGCAGGACAAAGTAGAAGCTGGTGTCTGCAGTCAATCATATTTTTTTTAGCCGGTTAGCTCTATGAGAATAATGTTGCATATATACACAGGCCAAGCTAGCTAGAATTCAGTCTTGGATTGCCTAGGTTGGGCCCCTTTCTGTTTCCCTTTCTCTATAAAATTCGGTTTGTTGATCACTCTTATATGTGTGTGTGTGTGCAGATGCATGTATGTGTGTACAGATGCATGTGTGTGTGTGTATGTGCGTGTGACTGAGATCCTGCATGAGACACATAGCTACAATGTTGTAGCTACACTCCATTCCCTAATCTGACTCCATACAATCCAAGCAACTTTACCAAAAGAAAGCATTCTTCTGTCCTGGCAAACCAGGTCCTGAAGAATGACATGTTCAATCTCCTTCTTACCAGGTAACCATAATGTAATTGTGAGTTCCTTCTTCCAAAATTTTAGTTTTCCTGGGATAAAATTAGTGCTTCTAAGTCCATCCCTCTTCCTCTTCCTCTTCCTCTTCCTCCTCCTCCTCCTCCTCACCTCCTCCTCCCCCTCTTGTAATTGTTTGGAGGGTTACAAATACGTAAGCATCATTGTTATGGTTCTACATAGTAACTCCTATCCTAATCCTCCCAATTGCCACTTAGCAGGCAGAGACTGCTTTATTATCAGTAGGCTTGGTAGATCCAAAAAATGGTTCAAAACTAGTTTTGGATGTAGGGGGAGCTGTTGGTTCTGATTTTTTTTAAAAGTCACTTCTGATTTAAAAAAAAATTCAAAACTTTCCAAAACTTCCAAATTGCTTTGTTAATGGTAGACACACATGCACAGTAGGAAAACAACAGCACTGGCACTAGAGAAACTTCAGGGGATTTGCCCTCCCTGATTTCTTAACCAATCCCAATAAAACTTGCTACAGTGGTAGAACACAAGGACCACTGTTAGCTCACCAAATTTCATAACCTTTGACTTCTCCATAGATTTTTGGCGAATTTTCAAATTTTTTTATTAAAAAACATTTTAATAAAGACAATCTGTTCTTGGTTTGAAAGTGTTATTTCCTGTTTCATTGGGTGATCTTTACTTTGAAAGTAGTTGTTCTACTCCAGAAACTTTGTTTATGTGGCACAAACTGTGTTAAATTGGTGGAGAACAGATATCATAGTACAGACCCCATCAAGGGACATCTAGACAGACCCTCTTCTTCTGGGCAGAAAGGCACCATCTAAATGTTTGCTTCCTCTACTGAGTTGGAGGGGACCCTCAAGACACATCCATCTGTTTATTCCTTTTTGCAGATGCAATCAATCATTTTATTTCATCATTACCTCTGAAAAGAATCTTAAAAGCTGGCTCTTCTACTGCGCCTTTGGTGAGTAGGTGCACAACATGACACTACTGCTCCTCTCAATGCTTCTGTCTCTGGAGTACACCCCCCCCCCCATGGGAAAGTTTGGTTCCACAACCCTGTGTTTTTTATGAGCTCCCTCTTGCAAACAACTTGCTCCTCTTCTTATGTCATTCAAGTTTTTTACATTTTATCCTGCACATGTGGCCCGACCACTGTCACTTTGATTGTTTTTATTGTAATGTTATATTGTTAATGTATTCATATGTTTTATGTACTTATGATGTTGTTGCTTGTTGCTTATGTTTTGGTTTTATTTTGCTGTAATATGTTGTCTGGGCTTGGCCTCATGTAAGCCGCCCCGAGTCTCCGTTGGGGAGATGGTGGCGGGGTATAAATAAAGATAATGATGATGATGATGATGATGATGATGATGATGATTATTATTATTATTATTATTAATATTACTTACTGACTATAAAGGGCTGGCTGGCTAGCTGTGGCTGCTGCCCCAGTGCCTTGTTAATGGCAATCAGGCATAAGTACAATGATTGGTTTTTAAGCTGTTTATGTTCTCTTGGCTTTGCAAAAGTTGCTTATTGCTTTGCTGCCTTCTTTAAACACCATTGTAGATTCAATCAGTTTATTTTATATTTAGATGAAGACTGCTACAGACAGCTATTTTTGGGTCCTTCAGCCATTTTGGCTAATAAGCAGCCATGCATTTTGGAAAATGTAGTTTAACAGCAGGGCCTTTTGCAATCTCTACCATTGTGGGCCTGGCCTTCACAAACTACAGTTAAAGATGGCTATGATTGGCCATGTCCACCTCATCCCTCTTTCTAGAACATGGCCATATAGCCCAAAAAACCTACAACAACCCAGTGATTCCAGCCATGAAATCCTTTGACAATACATTACCCCAGTTGACATTAGCATTGGACTGCCCTGGCTGGGAAGATCTGGGAGTTGTAGTCCCAAACAGCAACTTTTCTAAGCTCCAATTGATACCAGGTTTACCAGTTAAAAATTTGGGTATGTGAAAAAAGGTTCACAAATAATGAAAAACTGAAAAGCAGCCTTGATTTGAATCGAATCCATTGCTGGGAATATTCTGCCTGTCTTTCCCTTCATCCAGACACTTAACATGTGTTGGTTTCAACACAGCTAGACACTCTACTTGGTACATCCTTGTCTTTTAGCAATTTCCCAATGTGGTCAGCAATTTTTGCCAGCCGAGTAATTAAAACTAAACTTCATTTCTCCTTGATTGCTATCTTGCCTAGTGCAAAAGAATTTCCCCAAAGCCAAGAGTTAGGAAAAACACAACCAATTAAACTGAGTCAATTATTCTTATCCACAAACTAGACCGAAGTCCTCATCAAAGGCTATCACTGAAATGAAAATTAATAATGAATTATGATTAATTTATGTGCCATAATATTTCTCCTTAATTTCCACCCCACTTCAATCTGTCTTCAGTCCTCTTATGTTACTGCTAGCTGAAAATAAGCTCCCAGACAGTGTCTACAACTTCTTATGTCCTTTCTCACATTGGTGTTTAAAATATGCAAGTAACTTTATTATTAGTGAATGGAATAGTATGATGTCTTCCAATGTTATAGGAAGGACAGTTGTAATGAAATTTCCCCAAGATAAATACAAAACATTTCAAATCTATAATTTGCAAAGAGTCTTTCTTAATTGTTTTACATGTTGATTCAATGACAGGAAAGTAAAAAAAAAACCTCAAAGAGATGTAAGAACCCTCTCCTCTAAATCACAAGATGAGATACAATATCATAGATCTCATACCAAAGGAAAGGCCTAGCTTGCTACCCCCCCCCCCCCCAAATAAAAAGCTAACCCCATCACTATGAGATCCTCTTAGGAATTCAGATGAAGAACCAGCATATAGTTTCAGAAGACATTGATGGAAATTTTATTAGTTCTAGCTAGAGTAGATCCAGTCAATCATTTGTTGAATCATGAGTTAACACATATGTAAATTTCCTTCATTCAGCGGGTGTACACTAGTCAGATGTTCCAATCAGTTGCAGAGCAATATTGGCTATTCTGCCATCATGTGTAGTGATTAGGGCTGTGCAAAAAAAAATGTGTCTCCATCAATATTAAGAAATGTGGGTGGTGCTCACACCAAGAACTTAAGAATTGAAAGTCTCACCCAGTACTTTGGCATAAGTCATGTAAGTGTTGTAACTATTTCCATGACACAGTTTTAATTTCCAGAGCAAGCAAACTATACTGGGGGGGGGGGGGGGGAGGGGGGGGCCAAACTTGACATGCCTCTCAGCCTATCAGGGTGAGAGTGGGGGGAGTAGGAAAGTGGAGATGCGGCCATTCCCTTTTAAATTGCAGAGTGCCACAAGGCTTCGTCCATTCCGAGCAGAGCAAGAGAGAAAGCAGAGAAGCAAGCCAGGCTTAATCTAGGCATGCACTAGGCTAGGTTACATTGAGAGAGGCTAGGAGGACTGAGTGACTATGACTGCTATTAAGAGGAATCTAGACCACTGGGGGTCTTCTATATTTCATTTATTTTACTTCTATAATTAAATTTATTATTGACTAGCTGTACCCGCCACAAGTTGCTGTAGCCAACCTTCCCTCCCTCTTTTTCTCCTTTCTTCCCCCCTCCCTCTTTCCTTCCTTCCCTCTTTTTCTTTCCCTACTTTTTCTTTCCCTTCTTTTCATTCCCTCTTTCCCTCCCTCCCTCCTTCCCTCCTTCCTTCCTTCCCTCTTTCCCTCCATCTTTCGTTACTTCTTGACTGTCTCTTCTTCTTTCTTCCATTTCTACCTGTTTCTTTCACTTCTTCTTTCTTCCATCTCTACCTGTTTCTTTCCTCCCTTTCTTTGCTCTTTGGTTACATCCTTCCTTCTCCCTTTCTTCCTTTCTTCCCTCCCTCTTTCTGTCTTTCATTCCTTCTCTCCTTCCTCCCCTCTCTCTTTCCTTTCACTTTTTATGTCCTTCTCTCCTTTCTTCCTTCTCTACCTTCCTTCCTTCCTTCCTTCCTTCCTTCCTTCCTTTCTTTCTTTCTTTCTTTCTTTCTTTCCTTCCCTCCTTCCTTCTTTCCCTCTTTCCCTCCCTCCTTCCCTCCTTCCTTCCTTCCCTCTTTCCCTCTGTCTCTCGTTATTTCTTGACTGTCTCTTCCAACTCTATTCTATGTGTCTATTTAATTTGTAACATAATATAATAGTAACATATTATATAGTAATCTATATAACAGTACTAGATAAAATATTGTAATTATATCTTTATATATATATATATATAGGAATACATATGTATTATATAGCAATATATAAAATAGTAATATATAAAGTATTGTATATGTGTGTGTGTATATATACACCCACCCACACACACACACACACATATATATACACAACCAGTCAACTAACATCCATAGACATATATATGTGTCTACACTGCCATATAATCTGGATTTTACATGGCAGTGTAGAAGGGGTGATTTTGGGTTCATCTACACTGTAGATTTAATGGAGGGAGGAGGATGAGGTCGGCGAGGGGAGGGGTTGAGAAAAAGGCTTGGAGAAGAGAATAAGCCGGTGCGGGAAGAAGGAAGAGGCACAGGGAAGCGGAGGAAGAGGCGGCTACGCTCCTGCCATAGTTTAATAAAGCACAGCAGTTTAAAGAGAGAAAAAAATCTCTTCTCAGTTACTGCGTCTGACACTATAGCTGTGCTGGAGTGACTGGAACAGCCATCCCAAATCATTAGCTTTCCAAAACCATTCTGTGATTAGGAAACTTAGTTCAATTAAAGTACACCAGTTTAAAGACAAGAAATGCATTCTCTTCCTTTTTTGAGGGTGGTGTGGCCCACCCCACCCCACCCCAGCCAGCCATAGCAGCTAAGATACATTATAGAGAAATTCAAGAAAATAGCTGTTGTGGCTTTAAAAAAATTCCCAAAAATCAGTAGATGTGTGAATCTTTCCAAAACTTGGGGAAAATGATGTCCTGGCTATATTGTGGCATTGTAGTGAAATTCAAGAAGATAGCTCTTTTAGTAAGTGTGATGAGACCCATAGGCATTTTAGTCAATGGCTTCAGCTGCTTGAGATTCTAAACCAACAATAGCAGAACAGAACAAAATACAACTAAAAAGAATAGGGATGGCCTGGCATTTTGATGTCATCAGAATGGTAAATAAAATATTAAAATGTATTAGCTGTACTCCAATTAGTGATATGTTTGCATATTACATGCACATCTGTCTTATTTCGAAGTGAGCCCAAGGAATTTTTGAGCTTCCTGCATCTGGCCTAAAATCACCACATCCAAGCTTTATAGGGCCAAAGCTATATTGAGAGGTAATGGGAGATGGTGGGAAGCAATTAGACATCAAGGCCTGCCTCTCATCCCACTGCAGCTCATTGGAACAGAGTTGCCATCCCATTTCCTATTTAAACTTCAGTGGGTCCTTGCATTCCAGTTGACTCCCAATCTGACCTCTTAAATCCCACCTTAAGAGCCAGGAAGCCACACCAGCCTGAGGAGTTGTGCAGCAGTGTTGAGCAGAACCTCGATGGATGATACATCCAACCCCATGCATCCAGTGAACATAATGTGATAAGCACAGACAAGAACCGCTGCAGGATCCTGTCACAACTCTTTAGTATACTAACTGGATCCCATCATTCTTTAGTGCAGGAGAACTCCTAATTGGTTTGGACTGGGGGATTCTGGGAGTTGTAGTTAAAAAAAATCAGTAACCAGAAAGGCCATTAAATCTGCTGGGGGACTCTTGGTGTTTAAGTCAAAAAGAAACTTTGCTGAGCTCTAGCCATTGCAGTCATGTGCATGCGCCTGCACCACACAACCATCCCATCTTTCTGATTGATCGCTGCTGTGTCCCAGCCAGCTGAATGGAGGGAGTTGCCAAGGCCCACTGTGCAGTGAATTGGCTCAGGTTGTTAACCCCCCTGATGGCACGACCTGTCCAGCACAATTTTCTAGCTTTCATATCAGAGTCCTGAAAACTATTTAATCACAATTCGTTCCTTCAGTGCAATCCAAACGCTGCCATTCCCAACCTCTAATTTCAAGCATGACTGAATGGTCCCACCTGTAGCTACCTGAGGCTGTGATATTTAATTAAATTAAAAACCTGCTGTTGCACTCCATTTGATATTAAATGAGCAGATTTTCAGAAAACTTTTCCCCTCATCATTACCACAAGGGGAAAAAATACTAACTCAGCCATCCACTAGCTTCACATTTTTTGCTTAGTTGAAGAGGTTTAGATTTCCCGAGCTCATGCAGATCAACATAAAACATAATTTGGATGGGAATTATTATGACCGACCATCATTTCATGTCAGGAGTTGGAGGATAAGGGGAGAAGTACAGTGTCATCACAGAAACTTTTGCAAAACTGTTTGGAGGCCAGATGCTTCCCTATGATAAAGTAAAGACCATGTCTTTGTTGAATAATTATAACAGAATAGCTTGGAAACTTGTAGAACTATTAATATGGGCCTCAGTCTCAAGCATTCATCCCCCTGCTCATCCTCCCAAGTGGCTTGTGCTGTTATCTATTAATAATGACCTTCTGTATTCTTGTGTTAGCTTGAAAGTTGTCATGTGGCAACTCTGTCTTTTGCAGTGAGCATGATTGCTGTCTTTTGCACTGAGCATGATTGAGTCTTCAGTCGCTCGCAATAAAAGGATGCAGCAAAATGTCTGTCCCTTAGAATGGAAAACTTGTGGTTTTCCAGATGTTGTTGAATAACAACCCTCACCATTCCCTGCCATTGATCTGGTTGGCTAGAGCTGATGAGATTTGGAATCCAAAAACACCTGGATAGACAAGTTTCCTACATGACAGCTTAGGGGCAGGGAGAAGGTTTTTTAGCACTTTGATGCCATAGTTGCATCCTATGGAATCATGGGATTTGTAGTTTGTGGAGACACTAGATGTTTCTCATTGGGAATTCAAAATGCTTAGTCTTAACTTTCAAATCATATGATTCTACCTGTCAGAAATACGGCAAGCACAGTTTTTGGGAGCTGACCATGATATATGAAGGATGTTGCCTCCCCATATCAGCCTATCCATGTTTTGAGATTTCTTGGTGGAAGGTATTCTTTCAGTACCCCTATCCCGATAGATCCATTTGCTGATCGTTTTAGACCTTGTTGGCATTTTCCAGTCTGTGGGACTCCTTTCCATGGAGGATAGGTTAGATCTCTTTCTCTTCAACTGGTTGCATGCAAAGACACTCTGAGTGTGGTCGTTTTAATGATAGGTTGTGCTGTGTACCTTCAAGTTGTTTCTAACCTCTAGTGACTCTAAGGTGAACCTATCATGTTGTTTTCTTGGCAAGATTTGTTCCAAAGAGGTTTGGCATTGCCTTCTTCAATGGGTAAGAGAATATTCTTGCCCAAGCTCTCACAGGAAGTATTCTCACCAAGTGGAGAATTCAACTGTAAAGTCACGGTCCATGCTGTGATGTTGGGTCCTACATGAACACAAAATACCATATAAAATAAATAAATAAACAGGAAAATGAGAAAATTTTTCTTTCTGTGTCACAATTATATGTCCGTCTAGGCCTTCATGGTTTACTATGATTTAAACTTACCATACAACAAAATGATCAGGCAAAGAATTGTTCCCAAGGAGAGAACTGATGAGCAAGTATGAAAAGCTCAAATACATCAAGTGACCATGTATTAGCACATGGAGCTTTTTCTCCTCATTTGCTTGAGAACAATTCTCCCATCAGTTTCTATCTGATCATATTTTTAAAAATGGAGATGATAATGAATGAGAATTGAGGTTTTCTGAATGGAAACATGGTCCTTTGGCACTTAGTTAAGGCTTCTTTCCAAAGCTGTGTGAAGGCCCCACCTTCCACATGTGTTGATGTTTGTTTTTCAGCAAGCTGTCAACTGTAATCATTAAATGATTAAATAAAATATTATCCTAAAATCAAATTCACACCCATTCAAAGTACATGTTCACAATACATGAAGTTCCATGACTGTTACTATCGCTGCAGGAGTGCTTTCACCCCCTACAAATCTCAACACAACTGAGAAGCAGCTGAAGAGCCATTTTTATGACATATTCTACATCTCAAATGGAGAGCATTAAAAAATGGGCACCTACTCTATAGGCCTGTCCAGATTTAGTGTCTTCCTCTCAAAATGCCTGCTGATTTACTCTCAAATCCTCAAGCTAGATCTCATTTTTGTGACCTTTTTGTTGCTACATAAATTATGTCATGTGAATACCAAGAGAGCTTTATGGGCTGGGATATTCCATAGTATATAATTTACTACACTTTTATGTCTTTGTCAGGATATCTGAAGACCAGCCAGAAGACCAGTACGTGACAGCAGGAGTCACACCACATGCATATTTACATAGTTACTTCAGCTTTCCACTAACTCTATGGTTTCAGGTGGACCATAATTATCCAAGCATACATACAAAAGGTGTGAACATAAAGAGATAAGAGTGTACCTATATGAAGGTATAAGCCTCCCAGATGGCCTAGAATGGAAAGCTATGTTGGTCAACTTTCTTGAGACCATTTGGCATAACTTGAACAGCCAACAGCAAAAAACAAAAATTAGAATTGGAAGAAATCTGTTTAGATATGTTCAGAATGACAAAAATTTCATTTCCAGAAATTTTCGCTCAGTCTCATGAAGTTTTTTGTAACCTTATAATTAGGTAATTTATTTATAAAAGTATCTTGCTATTGCATCTTTATTGTTTCACTGTTTTGAGGGAGGTCTACAATAGTTGAATATGGCATTTTAATCTGAATTTTAAAACTAGAAAGCTACCAAAACATATTTTAAGACTGAGCAAAAAAGGCAAAATGGCAAAATATCTAAGTTAAACAACAATTATATTTTATTTTTATTTTTTTTAAAAAATGTATTTTTGTAGATGCCTTTGAATTACTAGAATAGGATAAAACACTAGTAATCAATAGTTTAAGCTTTGAACTGGGACCCATTTTTTTAAGCTAATATAGCAAACTGACAGTACTAAAAAGCACAATTTCTGTTCTTTCTAAGAAGAAGTAAAACTACGGGGTTCCACATTGTGGAGAGACAAGGATCAGTTCCAATTATTTCTATAAATGTCAAGTATTGTTTTAAACAGCTCTTTATTCTGAAATACAGCACAACTTCCATATCTAGGGAACTGACATTTGTACTTTCATTTATCTGTGTCCCGAAATATATGCCCTTTTTAGGCATGTTCTAGGTTCTTCAGTGTGACTGTATGGTATTCTTGGCCAGAAGCACAATATTATGTGCAGTTTCATGTGACTTTGAATATGTTTTAATGATTTTTAACTGTGAATTTTTAATATTGTTTATGTTTAATTCTGTTTTAATATTTGCATGTTTGTATATTTAAAATTATATGCTAATGCTTTTATGTTAAGTCATTTTGAGTCTCCTTTGGGAGAGATGAAATATCATCATCATCATCATCATCATATCCTCCACTGTATAGCCTACAGCACCTGGCACTCATTGGCAGTCTCCTATCCAAGTATTAACTAGAAGTTTGTGTGGAATTCATGTCTCCCATTTCATTTGTTTCTTTCATTTCTTTCCTTCCTTTGGGAACTCAGAAAGGGAAGGTCCCCCCCCCCCCCCCCCGGTATGAAAATCAGCTCAACACAAAAGCAAGTGGTAGCAGGTACTGGTTCCAAGCCTGCTTTTTGGCATCACAATTTAATGTTGCTATTAATCCCCCAGCAAACAAAAAGTAAACTCTCATTCCTCTCCTTTTCTAGGAGGTCATTTCTCTTCCTTATCTGGAAGTGGGAAGCCTCCTTTAAATGCCTTGGAGAGTGCATTGGTGTAGCCCAAGAAAGAAAGCGCACACACCTGCAGCCAAGTGCTTCCCAGAACTAACCTCCTTGCCTTGGAAAGAGTGTGTGTGTGTGGTGTGCAGGCCCCGAAAGTGCATGCATTTGCTAGTACCAGCAGCCGAAAGCCTCTATAGTAGAAACAGCATCCGGTAAGAAGAAGCCTCCTTGAAGTGCACACCAGGAAGGGGAGCCTGGGTTGAAGCACCTCCCCCCCCCCCATAATGAGCCAACAGAAAACATATTTTGGCACCCCAGCACAAAAAGAGATATCTGCCCTCTCGATTTCAGGAGGCTTCCTCAAAATGGATCAGGGCCCCCACCAAAAGCCAGGACACAAAACAGGTCAAGGTTTACCCCGAATGCACAATCCTAGTATTAACCAGGACCAACCCCACATAGCTTCCAAAATCGAATGGGATCTGGTGCCTTTAGGGTGTTTAAGCTTTACACTGATCATTTTGATGTTGGTTGCATCCAAGTCATTTCTGATTTATGGTGACCATAAGGCAAATCTATCACAGGATTTTCTTGGCAAGATTTGTTCAGAGGAGCTTCACCCTTGCCTTCCTCAGAGACGGTGAGTTGCCCAAGGAAACCCAATGGGTTTCCATGTTCAAGCAAGGATTCAATACCTGATCCCCAGCATCATACTCCAAGAATTCCATCCCATTAAAACAGGTGATAATGAGAACAGGTAGAGGACGAGAAAAAGTCTATCAATTTTTTCTTCCCTTCTTCCTCCAGCCCTAAACACTCCACAGGCAGCTCATTAAGCAATCCAACATTTCTCCATGCCATTTCCATAGGGAGGGTCTCCTTTTTTCCACCCCAAAGATAATTAGGTTTGTTTAGAGGGGTTTTGTTGTTGTTGCTGTTGCTGTCATGAATGTTGAAATAATGAGCCTATGTTTAGAAACAAGTCAATGGGGACAAATGGGAAGCATCCTCAGTAATTATATGATTCACAATTAATTTCTGACAGGAACTGTCAAAACAAAAGTACTCCACTCGCAAACCTACTATTTTCAACCTTTCCATGTACCTTTTCCTCTCCCTCTACTCCTACTTTCTCCCCCAAGTATGTATGCATGGGAGGGGCCAGCTAGAAACCCCAGGCATGAAAAATCTTCATTATTGTCTCATGCACCTCTAATTGATGCTGCTAGAGAGGAAAGCAGTGTTATGGCTGGAAGGAGAGAGAGGCCTTCATAGATTGTAGCTCCACAATTGGAGCTGATCATTAGTTTTTTTAAAGCATCAGACAGAATGCTGGGGGCTAAGGGTGGATAAGTTGATTCAGATGTAATTAGACTCTTGGGTTTTTTTGTCAGCCAGACCCAAGAGTCATGACAGGTCTCATCAGTTTTTCTACCATGGGAAAAGTCATATGAGTAAATTTCAACAATTAGAAACCTGTCGGAATTTGGAGCAGCATCCTTCACAAAGATGCTCATAGCCTAGGACCTTAGATGTTTGGAGAAGGGGGATTGATTCTTTAAAGTTGGGTAGATATCTGGTCCTTTCTCAATAACCAATTATAGCACTATGATCCTCCCTTGAATTACCTTGACTTCATCTCAAGGGATTCTGGGATTTCCAGGTCAAGAAAGGTTATTTAGAATTTCAGCTAGAAGGTTCTACTAACCTTCTAGCTGAAGGTTAGAGTCTGCAAATCTCAAGATCCCATCACATGGAGCCATGGCAGTTAAAATGGGATCACAGCTTTATAATGGTGTAGGGTTAATAATATCATGATAATCTTCATTTGCTACTTAGTGTAAGCAGATAGAGAATGTGGAGGAAGCTATAATTTTCATCATCACCATCATCATCATCATCATCTCCTTCATCTTCAGTGCTCTACGATTTCACCCAAATTAGGGGTACAACTAGGAGCCCCTGGTGGCACAGTGGGTTAAAGCGCTGAGCTGCTGAACTTGCTCACCGAAAGGTTGCAACCCCCAGAGTCGGAGAAAATTGGACTTAATGTCAGGGAAAAATCTTTACCTTACTAGATGTACATCTACACTGTAGAGTTAATGCAGTTTGAAATCACTTTAATGGCCATGGTTCAATGCTATGGAATCCTGGGATTTATAGTTTGGTCAGGAACTAGCACTTTTTGGCAGAGAAGGCTGAACACCATGTAAAATTAGAAATGTGCCACATCACATAGCTTCATCAGCCGATCGTCGTATGAGGGAATGTCTGTACCATTCCACTATTGTGCACAAAGTGATCTGGCACCAGTCATCATGTATGGGAAACGTCTCCTGTACATGTGAGCTTGTCATCCATCAGTCCCAATAAAAAATGTTCTGGCAGAGATATACAAACTGAAATTTTGATTTTTAAAAATTGCTAAGTACGTTTCAAAAAGATTTGAAACAATTACTTGTACTGTAAAGAAACCATTTGGGAAGGTTATTTATATTAGGAGTTGAATTATCATGGTTAGCATTAAATTGTTGGAAGATGCCTGTATCTTCAAAATTGTGAATAAGTATGCAATTATAACCATTAGCTGAGGAGCTTGGAGTCATATGTCTTATTCCCATCCCCCTCTGCTTTTGATTTGTTAATTGCATTTTGTTCTGGATGTAGTCATTTGTAGTTGCAGTTTATATAGCTGTTTAGTGCTGCGTGGTTTCTTTTCCCTGTGTGTTGTTTTATGCTATTTTAAAAGTCTGTGTTGGTTGATAAAAATATTATAAAAACATTAAAACAAATAACAGCACAAGTGGGGATTCCTTTTAGCCTCATAGATTCCAGAAATACATCTTAAATGGTATTTCCCTTTCCTTTTTGCTTAGCAGAGCTCTTTCATTGACTCTGTTGACACATCTCTAGTTTTCATACTTGTACTGCATTTTCCCCAATCTGGATATTCGTTTAGGCTTGATCATCTGAACATCAACAGAAATGTGACATCACCAGCAAGCCTCTAACATGGAGATTCTTTTTGATGGGGAAGTGGAGGTGGATCCATTGCAGCTGTGGATTGGATTGGATCCTGCCCAGTTCAGCTTTTCACATCTCTGAAATTTTGGGGCCTCTGCTGAGCTTCCTGGAAATTCCCATTTTTTTTTGACCCACATTAACAGTTCTGCAAATTCAGCATCCTCCACAACAGATGAGTAGTAATAATAATAACAACACTTTATTTATATTTCGCTCTGTCTTCTCGAGGGGCCTTAGAGCAGATTACAACATACACAGATAGGCAAATATTCAATGCCTTCAATACAGTGGAATAACAATGACATGAAAATACACAGAACAAAGGTAAATGCTTCCCCTTTCATCTCCTGCTTTCTGGAGGCAGTACCCAACTCTGCTCCATTTTCAAACCAAGAAACCTGTTATCCGTAGACACCTCCTGGTTGTGTTACTGGCATGCTGCATGGGTGCTTTTATTACCTTCCACTGAAGCAGTACCTATTGATCTACTCACATGTGCATGTTTTTGAACTGCTAGATTGGCAAGAGCTAGAGCCAACAGCGGGAACACACCCCGACCCATGGCTTCAAACCGCCAACCTTTAGGTCAGCAAATTCAATAGTTCAATGGTTTAACCTGTTGCTACACCATGGCACTGAGCATTGGGTTCCTTTTATTTTTGGCTGTGTAGACACAGCCAAAATTGACAATACCAGGAAAGGTGCACCAAGGATCTTGTTCAGTGTGAGGTATCTTCCTATATTTGTTGTCAGTTGCTGTGTCACATGTAAGGAGCCAATTAGAAGATATTTTCATATGATTGCATACAACGATTCTTTAAAATCTCACCCCCTTCCCAATGAATTGATCTCACCTTCAGTTGAGGAATATGTATCTATTTCCCTCATTCACTGGAGCTTTCCTATTAATGTCAGTTAAGTGTGCCCACTGGGGTGCATGCACAGATTCATTCCTTTCACAAAAATGAATGAGTTGAAAACAAAATGGGAACAATGTATTGTCGAAGGCTTTCATGGCCGGAATCACTCAGTTCTTGTGGGTTTTTTCGGGCTATATGGCCATGTTCTAGAGGCATTTCTCCTGACGTTTCGCCTGCATCTATGGCAAGCATCCTCAGAGGTCTGTTGGAATTAGGACAACTGGGTTTATATATCTGTGGAATGGCTGGGGTGGGGCAAGGAGCTCTTCCCTGCTGCAATTAGGTGTGAGTGTTTGGCTAATCACCTTCATTAGCATTTGAAGGCCTGCTTGAACCTGGGAAAGCCTGTTGCTGGGAGGTGTTAATCTGTGCCTGGTTTCTTCCTCTCTGTTGTTTAGCTGTTATAATTTTAGAGTTTTTTAATACTGGGAGCCAGATTTTGTTCATTTTCATGGTCTCTTCCTTTCTGTTGAAATTGTCCACATGCTTGTGGATTTCAATGGCTTCTCTGTGTAGTCTGACATGGTGGTTGTTGGTGTGGTCCAGCATTTCTGTGTTTTCAAATAATATGCTGTGTCCAGGCTGGTTCATCAGGTGCTCTGCTATGGCTGACTTCTCTGGTTGAAGTAGTCTGCAGTGCCTTTCATGTTCCTTGATGCGTGTCTGGGCGCTGCGTTTGGTGGTCCCTATGTAGACTTGTCCACAGCTGCATGGTATACGGTAGACTCCTGCAGAGGTGAGAGGATCCCTCTTGTCCTTTGCTGAACGTAGCATTTGTTGGATTTTCTTGGTGGGTTTGTAGATAGTTTGTATGTTGTGTTTCCTCATCAGCTTCCCTATGCGGTCAGTGGTTCCCTTGATGTATGGCAGGAACACTTTTCCTCTGGGTGGATCATCATCTTTACTCTCGTGGTTTGTTCTTGGTCTTGCAGCTCTTCTGATGTCTGAGATGGAATATCCATTGGCCTGGAGAGCCCAGTTGAGGTGGTTCAGTTCATCTTGGAGGAGGTGGGGTTCGCAGATTCTTTTTGCACGGTCTGCCAAGGCTTTGATGGTGCTTCTTTTTTGACTTGGGTGATGGTTGGAGTTTTTATGTAGATATCTATCTGTGTGTGTGGGTTTTCTGTAGACGGTGTGACCCAATTGTTGATCTGGTTTGCGGATGACTAGGACATCTAGAAAAGGCAGTCTTCCTTCATTTTCTTTTTCCATGGTGAACTGGATGTTTGGGTGGATGCTGTTAAGATGGTCCAGGAACCTGTTGAGTTCTTCATCTCCATGGCTCCAAATGGTGAAGGTGTCATCCACATATCTGAACCATATCGTGGGCTTTTTGGTTGCTGTCTCCAGGGCTTGTTCTTCAAAGTGTTCCATGTAGAAGTTAGCTATGACTGGGCTGAGAGGGCTCCCCATAGCTACTCCATCTTTCTGTTCGTAGAATTCATTGTCCCACTGAAAGTAACTGGTGGTGAGGCAATGGTGAAACAGAGCCGTGATGTCTTCTGGGAACCTCTGGTTGATGAGTGCCATGGTGTCTGCTACCGGGACCATGGTAAATAGAGATACCACATCGAAGCTGATCAGTTTGTCGTTTGTATTTAGCTTGAGATTGCTGATTTTTTCTATGAAGTGGGCTGAGTCCTTGATGTAGTGTGTAGTGAGCCCAATATGGCTTTGTAACTGTGCAGCAAGAAATTTTGCTAGGTCGTATGTGGGGGATCCATTGTTCCCTAAATGGGAACAATGAGTACATCATGCTTTGGATTTCAGCAGCCTCAAATTCTCCATTCGCTGCACTGTAATACGTGGTGTGAACAAACCATGAACCAAAGCAAAAATGTAATTGCATTCAATTTAAAGAATGAGCATACCCCAATTATTTCCTCCATAGCAACTATACCGGTCTACTCAGGAAAGAGTTCAGTGAGCTGAATCCATACTTACTCATACTTAACACAGAGCTATTACTTATCACTCAGATCTAACCTCTTTTATGGATCATAATATATCTATTCAAAATCTACATAGGCAAGAAAAGCTGGACTAACCATGAACTGACTTCTTGGACTTCTTGCTGTCTCATTAATATTGTATAACTTCCTGTATGTCAGTAATTCCCAACCTGTGGTCCATGGACCACCGGTGCTCTGCAAGAATCAAAATATGGTCTGTGACCTCACAATTACTACACAGTTGCCTCAAAACCATGCAGCAACGAGAGCAACTGGTCTTGTGAAATTCTCTTATAGGGCCAAGGCAATAGGGTGTTGGGAGGGGAAAAGCTAATTACCCATGAAAGATTACTACTACCGTATCAGTTCAAGATTATTAAATATGGTTGTCTGTGGGTGAGCAAATGGTGATTACTAGATGGCATGTGTTCTTTATCAGAAACTAGAACTGATGTGGATTACCCAATGCAATTTTCTGAATCAGCACACTCAAATAACCAAACCAAATCTAGAGTTGACCAAAAACTGATTTGTAATCCTTTTGGTACTAATGTTGGAAAGCGGACCCTGGTCAAAGT
Organism: Anolis sagrei; assembly: GCF_037176765.1. Classification (NCBI taxonomy): domain Eukaryota; kingdom Metazoa; phylum Chordata; class Lepidosauria; order Squamata; family Anolidae; genus Anolis; species Anolis sagrei. The sequence goes on along the minus strand of NC_090022.1, from coordinate 29,714,752 downwards.
GGTCTCTGGTCAAAAAAAGGTTGGGAACCACTGCTGTGGGTACTGCAGATTTCCTGGGGTAACCTGTCTTTGCCCTGCTTCAGGTGAAGTCAGGAAATACAAGAGTTTTCTGGAAACTCTAGAGTATCCCATGGCTTCAGGGTAATGTTGACAGTTGGATTAAATCCAGTTTGAACTGGCAGCTGTTCAGCTAGGCACTGCCACCATCACCCTGTCCTTACACTCATCATGCTCCTATCCTTGCCAGTGTTCCCAGCCAAACACAGAGCTCTCTGTGAGCTCCTGGCCATCATGGGTGTTCTTTTCTGGTGTCAGCAGAGGTGGCTTTACAACACATATGGAGAGCTGATGGTACAGCAGTGCCGATGCAATCTCAGCCCAACTGGGACCATGTAGACACCAATGCATGATACAGCCAAACTCATGGATTTGCCAGCTAGCATAGATCATTAATGTGCTGAACACACTGGGACTTACTTTTGAGTATACCTTAATAAAAATAAGGTGCATGTGTATTTTGTTTATATGCCTTGTATTATGGTCTTTCTTATTTTCTTTTTTACATTTTGTGTCCAGAGAAGGGTGACCGAAAACACGGGTTGGAAGCCAAATCCTATGAGGAGTATGTCAGGAAGCTGGGCACATTAAGCTTGGAAAGAAAAGAAAGTCTGAGAGCCATATTTAAATATCTGAAAGGTTGTCATGCTGAAGAGGGGGCAAACTTGTTTTCTGGAGATTAGAACACAGAGCAATGGATTCAAATTGCAGGAGAACAGATTCCATCTAAACTTTAGGACAGAGGTTCTCAGTCTGTCGGTTCCCAGATGTTTTGTCCTTCAACTCCCAGAAATCCTAACATCTGGTAAGCTGGATGGGATATCTGGAAGTTATAAGCCAAAACACCTGGGGACCCACAGATTGAGAACCACTTCCTGATGGTAAGAGCTGTTTGGCAGTGGAATATGCTGCCTCAGAGTGCAATGGAGTTTCCTTCTCTGGAGATTTTTAAGCAGAGGGTTGGCTGGCCATCTTGGGGGGGGGGGGGTGCTTTGATTGTGTTCCTGCATGGCAGGGGGTTGGACTAGATGGCCATTGTGGTCTCTTCAAAATCTATAAATCTATAATTTGATACATTTGTAAAAGCATAGAATCCACACAAAAGTATTCAACCATTGTAGCCTCAAGTCAGGTTCTGTGAACAATTGTACATTGCCCAAAGACATTTTTTGAAACACAAGGTTGTTGTCATGTCATGCACATTGTATAATTTGGAAAAGAGAGCTTGCTATTTTCTTCCTCCCCTGTGTTTATTCAAAGGTATTGGTTGCAATAAGTGGCATTTTTGTTAAATTCTCTTCCCCAACCCCCTCTCTCCCAATAAAAGGTCAGGCAGGTAGATATTCCATTTATCACTATTACAAAAGACTCCGGCACAGTGATGAAAAGAGAGAGAAATTAATTACAAGTCAGGAGCTGCAATAACTCTCTCTAATAGTGACAAAATTTTTAAATGAATGTTTCTGACACCAAGAGAAGTTTGATTAATTTTTACGATGCTATCGCTGCAGTATTGGAGGATAAGAAAACTTCATTCTTTGCAATTTAGATGTGGATCATTCTTTTAACGTTCTTTGCGAATCTACAAGGCACCTTCACACTTTATTAGCAACTTCAGTCAACAGCACTGTTGCAATAATTAGTAAAGAAAAACTATGTAGTAAATAAATCTTGTGCGGAAAGGCATATGAATAAATAATAGGGGGGAGGGGATGCGATTTGAACAAGGAATATGAATATCCCTGTGGCAATTGGGCATAGTTTCTTGAAATCATGGGAAACATGCACAGATCGATCATGTAAAGTGGGAACTTCATGCATTACAGTCAAACATTCAGTGCAGTCTCCCATTGTGCTACTGGCTGTAGTAATGTGAATTTATACTGAGATCTTACATTGGGGCAGCATAAATCTCTGCATGTGGAATTAGGCATTGAGTGTGTTATGCAAAATAAGCACTGAATGGGAAAGCTGCACAATGAAATGCAGGGCAAAATCTTTATACATATCTACATGGGTGTGCATTGGAAATATGCGTGCAAGTCTACTTCTACAATATTGAAATGAATGTAGATTTTGTGCATAGAATAAAAATGTCCAACTGCTTTTGTAGAGTAGAGGTAAGCAACTATGGAAGGCAAGAGGCTTGCATTAACCTCCCACCTTCATGGTGACCATGGAGGGTTGTCCTGCCCCACCATACACTGGTCCCCAAAAAACAGTTTTATTATTCCAAACTTGTGTTAGTAGTATATGTTTATTGTGGGGATATGCCATATTTTGGCCCAAGATAATGTCCTTTAACAAGACAAAGTGACAAGAAGTCACTTTCTGCTTATGTTCTCTAGAAGGCATTTGAGGGCAAAAAATAATCCAACAATTTTGATATCCAAAAGCATTGCAGAAAGGGGCATTAGAGGCCATATTTTTGCCCATTTCTACATTGCAAGGGGACATAGACATTCATAAAGCTACAATGATGTTATGACCATAGATTTGTAATATGTACACTTCAGAACATGGCAGCTAAATATTGCATAGATGTTTTGCATCATTGGGAAATAAATCTTTGTCTTACAGGTGCCAGTAAAAGAGATGCCTATCTGTACTTAAGTCAGCAAGTATACTATTTCATAGAATGTCTGTGTTATTTGTATTTTTACAATATTTTAACAGTCCTTTTTTGTCTATGATTTCAGACATTTGTAATATTGGAGGTATGATTTGTGATTTTATATATTTGTATTGTGTAATTGTGAGTCAAAATCCTGCCTGCCCCAGTTATTATTTGCGTGAGAGACTGATCAGATGCTTTAGGCTATATTTCAGGAGGAGGAAATGGCAAACCACCTCTGAGTATTCCTTGCCTAAGAAAACCCTATGAAATTTGTGGAGTCATCATAAACTAAAAAGTGTCTTGAAGACACATAAAATGACTGTTATCTGTTAATGACATCAAATATTGGATCTTGGAAGTTAATCAAAACCACCCCTAGTTAGTACTTCAATGGGACACCACCAACAAATGCCAGCAGCTTTAGGTTATATTTCAGAGGAAGAAACTGGAAAAGTCATCTCTTCCTTTTCTATTAAAATACACTCAAGGCATATAAAGGAAATAAAAAAGGAGGAGGGGAAATAGGGTGACAAGTGAGGAAGAGAAACAGCAGCAGCTGATTCTTGTGCCGCTAAGATTGAGTACTCCTGCTTATAAAATGGACATACATCAATCACTCCTTCCTGGATTGGCCTACATATTACTGAGCTTAAATGTGTGAAGTGCTTTGAGCACTTGAGATGTGCTCAATAAATGCTAAGTGTTATTAGGATAAGTAGTCTGCCTGGGCCAACCACCAATTTAAACAAGGTGAAGATAAACAGCCAGAATTACTCCTGAAGAAAGAATAAAAGTTTCAGAGCTTGAGCTCACCTGAAAAGTAGACATTCTAACCCAGAGGAGATGAGTCTGAGCAACATGCTGAGTTTGTTTAGAAGCAATATATTTTCACATACACACACATACACATGGGATCGTAGAATTATAAAGTGAGAAGGGCCAACAGTCTAAGCCTGATATGCAAGAAAACACAATCAAAGAACCATCAAAGGATGGCCATCCAGCCTCTGCTTTAAAATTTCCGGAAAAGGAGACCCCACCACACTTCGCGGCAACATATTCCACAGTCAAACAGCTCTTACTCTCAGGAACTTCTTCCTAATGTTAAATAGAATGTCTTTTCCTGTAATTTGAATTAATTGATCCATGTCTCAGTCTCTAGAGCATCAGAAAACAACCTTGCCCTCTCCTCAATGTGTCATCCTTTCAACTATATAAACATGGCTATCATGTCAGTGCTTAACATTCTCCTCTCCAAACTGAACATATTCAGCTTCCTAAGATAGTCCTCATAGGACTTGGTGCCAAGCATTTTATCATTTTGGTTGCCCTTCTTTGGAAATGTTACAGCTTGTCAATATCCTTTTTGAACTGTGGTGCCTACCTAGAACTGGATACAATATTCCAGGTACTAACACTTCCCTGTAGACACTATACTCCCATTGATGCAACCTAGAATCACATTGACTTTTTAATTTCCACATCACACAGATGATGTATGTTTAGTTTGTGTTCTACCAGCACCTTTTGTTCTTCTCACATCTATGGTTCTCATGCCAGATGCCACCAATATTATATCTATGGATCAGATTTTTATCCTTCAATCTAGGCTATGTTCCTCTGCTGCATCACACTGTTGAAGGAAGAGAGGGAGGGAAGGAAAGAAGAAGGGAGGGCGAAGAAAGACTATGTAGAGATGTGAAGTCCTGGGGAAAATTCTTGGAAATATTCAGGGGAAAAAATCATTTCTACTTTTATTTTTTGGGAAAATTGACTATACTTTTAATTATGGAATATTGACAAATAAAACATTTAAAATGTAATGTTCATGTATTTATTTCAAATAAGTATCTGTACAATAATATTTGCATAAGAGTGTGCATGCAAAATTCCTGAGGCTGTTTTTTCTCCTTCTCATTTCTTTTTCTGGGAACTAGTGCTTTATGTATTTAACATTCTGAAGAAGTAAAAGAAACAAAATCATTTTTTTTACTAATGTTAATGGGTTCATCTCTTTTTACTATTTTACCCCTAATTCTCATAAACTGGCAAAACACAGCATGTAGATTTTGCTTACAGTTCAGGAACTTGTAGCTCTATTACAAACAAATAAAATCAAATGTAAATTCCATTCATAATTATAGTCTTAATAAAATGTACTTTTATTATTCCAAATATTACAATTTTGTGTAAAATTAGACATAATCCATTTTATGACTCCAAAGTGACTGTCGATCTATAAATGGATACTCATATAGCATTTTTCAGTTTTTATGAAAATGTGTACATTTGGGGGGGGGGGGGGAATAACTGGAAAAGACAGCTTCATCATTTTCAGTAATGTCACGCCTCTAATTATCTCTGGAATGAGAGAAATATGATCCATGGAGAACATTATCTTACTGCATCACCCAAACCTCTCTTAGCATTACAAAATACCTTCACCACACATTTTGAGTAATATCTGGCAAAAATCCTCCCAGAATTATCCAAACCACAACAAAATTGCAGCAAATTCAGGACAGTTTTGTCATATTTGCACCCCACCACCTGCAAATCTTAGCACCCCCCCCCCCCCCCAAAAAATGAACATCATGCTAAAATAAAGCTTTCTGAAATTGAAAGGATTTTCCATTCACTCCTAGTTCTTCAAAAACATGGTAGCTGTCACTCAGCTGAGGAGAGTGGTGAAAGAGAGGCAAAGTGTTTTGTACAATCCTAGCACACAGATGATGTGATTTGCAAGAAGAAGCAGCAACAAAGAGTGGGAAGGCTTAAGCTTGGTGCTTAGAACTAACTTTTAGGAACTACAGTTCCTGAAATGTCCCTGTCAGTATCTAAAATATGAAAATGATTTGCAAACTCAGTCATGCTGGGTGAGAGAAATGGTTTCAATACTTCAAGACAGCCCCTGAAGGAATCAGCAACCTCCATGAGACTTCTTACCCCAATGCAAGAAAGAGACAAATGATGCATCTACACACTGGAGATTTAATGCAGTTTGGAACTACGTTAACTATCATGACTCAGTGCTATGAAGTCATGGGAGCTGTACTTTTATAAAGTCTTCAGCTTTCCCTACCAAAGAGTGCATTGTAAAAGTATACTTCCAAATATTTTGTGATTGTTTTAGAATCTGCATAGAGAGTTGCTGCCCCAAACTACTATAAAATTAGACATACAGTTGGTTATTTTCTTTGTTTCTTATGGATTAAATGATGGCTGAGGGCTTTCACATCATTCTGTGAGTGCAGTCACTCAAAATTTTAATATGAGTGCTAAATGAGCTCTCCAAGGTGCTGAACCTCTTTTGAAGACAGAGGGTCCATTTCTTTGACCCTCTGTCCTCAAAGTCTCCCCCACTATCTTTTGGTTCTCCCTTTGACAGGAGTCATTTATTTAAACAGTCCTTTGACATTGAAGTTTGTGTGGTAGAAAGATCTCTTAGTGTCTTTGAGAAAGGCAGCATGGTGTTGACTTTAAGTGGTACACTAGGATTTCAGAAAACTAGGGTTTGAATTGGCATTCATCTATGGAAGCCTGTTTGGTGACTCTCCCACCAGACTCTCTCAGCCTCAAAGGAAGGAAATGATAAACTCCTCTGAAAAAATCTTGCAAAGAAAAACTTTGATAGATTTGCCCTCGGGTCTCCATAAGTCAGAAAGGATTTGAAGGAATGAAACAAGAACTGTGGCACTGCGTTTTTATCTTTCTACTATGTTTTTCACTGTTGCAATGTCGTGTTTTTTTAACATATAGAAATGCTTATTTCACCAAAAAAACTTTTGTATAAAAAGGTGTTTTTTTCATGTACTTTGTTTATAACTTGATGTGAGCCTCCTAAGGAACTCCCTCAGGAGAAAGATAGCATATAAATAAAATAAATAAATATCCCCATTAAAGTTCAAACTGAAATTATGAGAGGATTTACCATTCAATTGTCACAGAAGCTCCAGACTACTGCTTTGTGGACTACTGTGATACTATTTGTGGTGCTATGTGCCAGCATTTGTGATAGGAAATGTTGGAAACTACTCCTTATAGCTCATAGAATCATAGAATCATAGAGTCAGAAGAGAGCTCATGAGCCATAAAGTCCCCATGCCAAGAAGCAGGAAAATCGCATTCAAAGCACCTCCAAAAGATGGCCATCCAGCCTCTGTTTAAAAGCCTCCAAAAGGAGCCTCCACCACACTCCGGGGCAGAGGATTCCAATGATGAACAGTTCTCACAGTCAGGAAGGTCTTCCTAATGTTCAGGTGGAATCTCCTTTCCTGTAGTTTGAAGCCTTTGTTCCATGTCCTCCAAGGCAGCAGAAAGCAAACCTCCTCCCTATGACTTCTCCTGACATATTTATACATGGCCATCATGTCTCCTCTCAGCCTTCTTTTCAGCAGACTAAAAATGCTCAGCTCTTTAAGCCACTCCTCATAGGGCTTGTTCTCCAGACTCTTGATTATTTTAGTCGCCCTTCTCTGGACACATTTCAGCTTGTCAACATCTCCCCTCAATTGTGGTGCCCATAATTGGACACAGTATTCCCGGTGTGGTCTGACCAAGGCAGAATAGAGGGGTAGCATGAGTTCCCTGGATCTAGACAATATATTCCCATTTATGCAGGCCAAAATTCTATTGGCTTTTTTAGCTGCTGCATGACATTGTTGGCTCATGTTTGACCTGTTGTCTATGAGGACTCCAAGATCTTTTTCACACGTACTACTGTCAAACCTGGCATTGCCCATTCTGTATTTTTGCATTTAATTTTTTTCTGCCTAAGTGGAGTAGCTTGCATTTGTTGCTGTTGAACTTCATTTTGTTGGTTTTGACCCATCTCTCTAATTTGTTAAGATCATTTTGACTTCTGCTCCTGTCTTCTGTAGCAGAATCCTAGAACAGATCCAAAGGTCTCACTCTATGACTATTAGTTTGCTCCCTTCATAAACATGGCAATAGTAAAAAAAAAATCTTAACAAAAATAAATAAAACACAATAAAGCATGCCACCAATTGCTCTAATGAAAATGTATCGGATTTGTGGCAATCGATGCCATCCAGCTTATGGTGAAAACACATCTTGCCGCCTGTACTAGGCTCCCTTTAGTCAACAAACCTGATGTTTTCCAGCATGGATCAATGAACCATTCATTAGGGGAAGTGAACCTGTACGAATAAGCATTCATTTCTCTCCACCAGGATCAAACAGAACCTATGCGGGGGAAGTTACAGATGGAGCTTTTAAATTATGTGGAAATCTCTCCATCTTGGCAGAAAGTTTGAGCCCCCGAAAATCTGCTTTCACTTGACAGCATCAAACAAGCACACTGTAAGCAAGAGGCAGGGCAGCAAGACAGAATATTCTGGTATCCTCTTTTACTGTATCTTTTAATGCATGTATTCCTAGAAAGAGATCCCACAGGTTTACAGCTATATCCCCATGATGTGGAGTCAAACAAGTGGACAGTTTCAATGGTCTTTGCATTTCTCACTGCAGCAAAACAGACCTTTCTATCTACCATCCATCAATTACCATGAAATATAGGAGAGGAGCCCCACATTTTGACCAGAGCTAGCCTACAAAAGGGGGAAAGAGTAAACCACTCACTATGGAGTTAAATTGCTTAATGCCAAAACATCTAGAAATGATACTGAGTCAAGTTTGAGGTGAGGATAGAAATACAATTTCAGTGTGGTGTGTTACTGGCAGGTATGGCACAAGTTGGATTCATTCAGGCTAACTCCAGGTCTGAGAAATCTGAATTATAGCTGAATTATTTGGGTGATGTAGACCAGGGATTCTTAAAGCTTTCCACTCATGACCCTTTTTGGCCTGAGAAATTTTTACATAGCCCCAGATATATAAGTAATATAAAATAGGTATAAAAAGCAAACTTGTTCTGATAACAGATTTGTTGCAAGGCTTGTTAAACAAATTGATTTTCCTTTTTATGAAGGACAGCTAAAACATTTTCTGTGGGGTCCACTGTAAATACTGCTCAACAGATTCGCATAAATATCTAAAACATCCACTAGGTGAAGTTCAGAAAACTTGTACTGTTGCCAAATTTTCCAGAACCTCAACATTGAGCTAAAGGGGTTAGGAACCACAGTTTAAGAGCAGTGATGTAGACAAGCCCTGGAATGCTTTAGGGCAGACTTGTCCGATCTGTAGCCCATGGGACGAATGGGCCCAGGACAGCTATGAATGAGGCTGAAGGCAAAATTGTAAACTTAAATTAAAACCTTATGAGATTTTTAGGTTAGTTTCTTTGTCATTGCATGGCTCTCAAGTGCAAAGCTTGTAGAAAAAATAGAACAGAATGGAATAATTGGAGCATCTTACATCCACATATAGTCTTATTACAAACAGAAGACATACTTGATGATTTGAAAAGACCCTCCTAATGTGGTGGAGCATAAATAGAATTATTATGCATTTTTTAACTTATCTGTGATGGCAGATAAAATGGAAATTATGCACGGACTGTCCAGTTGGTCTAGTATTAGTTTGATTCCAGCAATACATGGAGGGAGAGTTGGCAGATATACAAGCTGGGTTTAGAAAAAGCAGAGGAATGAGAGACCAAATTGCCAATATCTGCTGGATAATGGAGAAAGGCAGGGAGTTTCAGAAAACCATCTATATCTGGTTTATTTACTATTCTAAGGCCTTTGACTGTGTGGATTATAGTAAATTGTGGCAAGTTCTTGGTGGTAATGGGATACCAAATCACCTTGTCTCTCTCCTGAGGAATCTGTATAACTACCACGTAGCAACAGTAAGAACTAACCATGGAACAACAGACTGGTTCAAGATTGGGAAAGGCATACGGCAGGGTTGTATATTCTCACCCAACCTATTCAGCTTGTATGCCAACACATCATGTGATATGCAGGGCTTGACAAATGCAAGGCTGGGGTTAAAATTACTAGGAAGAAACATTAACAACCTTAGATATGCAGATGATACCACTTTGATGGCCGAAAGTGAGGAGGAGCTGAGGAGCCTTCTAATCAAGGTGAAAGAAGAAAGCGCAAAAGCTGGGTTGCAGTTAAACATAAAAAAAAAACCAAGATTCTGGCAACCAGACTGATTGGTAACTGGCAAATAGAGGGAGAAAACGTGGAGGCCGTGACAGACTTTGTATTTCTAGGTGCAAAGATTACTGCAGATGCAGACTGAAGCCAGGAAATCAGAAGACGCTTACTTCTTATGAGGAGAATAATGACCAATATCGATAAGATAATGAAGAGTAGAGGCATCACACTGGCAACTAAGTTCTGCATGGTTAAAGCAATGGTATTCCCCATAGCCACCTATGGATGTGAGAGCTGGACCATAAGGAAGATAGATGCTTTTGAACTGTGGTGTTGGATAAGATGATACTAGAACTGCACAACACCCAGTTACAACTGTGTTTTTTACTCTGCCTATATGAAAATTGCTCCCTTTTGCATAACTCTGGAATAACACCTCTGACACCGGTTTATGAGTTGACTTGCTTTCTGAAGCAAACATTCGAAGGCAATCTGCTTTACTAAGTTCCCATCTCAAAACCCCAACTGTTTCTCCTTCTGAGTAGTGGCAGGAGATGAAGATTTGTTGTACAGCAGTGGTTCCTTATTTGTGGCCCTTCAGATTTTTTAGGCTTCAACTCTCAGAATGCTTTCACTGGCTGGGACTTTTGGGAATTGATATCCAAAGCATGTAGAGAAGGAAATGCCATTGCTATAATATATTCATGCTTCAACTATGAAGATATTGATGACCATGTTTGTTTTGGTTAGCTAACCACCATTTTTCTTAGTCCTGGTATGATGCCTGCAATGTGTGACACATACACAAGTGCCTCCAAAAATATCAAGATTTTTTTCCACAATCAGCTTGATTTGTTATTAATATATAGAGTAGGGCTCTATATACCCTCACAGCAGTGAGCTCTGGTGATGTTATATTACAAGAATCAGCTCCTGCTGATGTCATTAAGCATGGTACATTAAGCATCAACCACAGTTACACAGAGCACTGCATTCAAACAAAAACATAAACAAAAGAGGAGTATGCACACACTTTCAAGGCAGTGCTTTTACCTAAGAGTCCTCTCCTTTACCCTGAAAACAAGAGAAGAGGGCCTCGGTCCTGACACCTGGGATTCCTACTGTCAGGAAAAGGGCAGATTGCTCTTACCAGATGGCTGAACTACTCAGTAGCAGAACTTAGGCTTTAAAACAGCAGTTGACTAATGCAACACACAATGGAAAATCACATATATGCCAGCCAATAGTACAGCACATAAAAAGAAAATATAGGTTATGCATACATAAAGTTGAAAGAGATTGGAAGAGATGAAGGAATCCAGGAGCACCTTTGATACTAAGGGTGCTTCCGGACAGGGCTTACACCCACATCACAGTGAGTTTAAATAAAAAATGGGCTTTCATGATGGAGTGTCATGGTGGAATGTCTTCTGGGTGTCTGAGTGCCCTCCCAGTACTTACCGGGAGGAAACCCAGACACCCAGAAGCCCCCTCCCCCCACCCAAGCCCTCAAGATTAAATAAAACTTGATGGGCTACCATTATGCTGCTCGTAGAAATAATGTGCCAGGAGGTGTGCGGGCCGGGGGGGGGGGGGAGGGAGGAGAGAGTTTCCTTCTCCCTCCCCCATACCTCCTGGTGCATCATTTCAACCTGCCAGGAGGACTGCAGATCAGCATAATGGTGGCACAGTATGTTTTCTTTAATTTTAAGGCCTTTGGGAGGGGGGCTTTGGGGGGAGGGAGTGCCCTCTTGCTTCTCCAGGATCATGGAGCCTGAAACACAGAGAGTGCTGTAGGGACTGACTACCAAGAAGTCCTGGGGGTACCCGGTAGTCAGTCCCCACAGGCCCAATACCTCATTAGAACTGGGTCTTTCAGAAAGGCCCAGATCTAATGGGGTATTTAATTAATTCATGACAAATCAGGGTTTACCTGCTTTCTCCCAAATTTATTTGCTGAGGCATCATTTGGACACCTCAGTTAAAAACCTGAGAGGCCTCACGTTTCAGGGTCTGTCTGGATGGGCCCAGACTGATATATTTCAGCATGAACTTCCATGGCTATCAATCCCAACCCCATCTGATACCTATGGAAGCACATTATGAAACAAACCAGTTAGTTTCAAAAGTGCTGCCAGACTCCTTCATTTCTCCCTAGCCCTTCGCATTTGAACAAACCCTCACAGCCATCTCTTTTAAAACCTCTGTGTTTAGAATCAAATTGTCAAAAGCTTTGCTATTATAAACAGATCATTTTATTTTCTACACACTATAGAAATGTATGTCAGTTTTTTTATGAATGGAGAACTTGTGGCCCTCCAGGTGATTCAGAAAGAGCTTTTATGATCCATCTGTGACCATACTGTCTGTGGATGGTAGGAGTTGAAATTTAAATTGGCTAAAAGTCTATTCATTGCCCACCATTGTCTTCTTAGTTGCTCTTACTAATTTCTAAATAATCTACATAAGTGCCCAGGGATTTCATTTAGAGTTGGATTCATTTCTTTGATATCCCCAACCCTATATGAAGCAGGTGAGCCAAGACAGAGGTATTGCATGGATTGTTTTACCCCCAAAATGGCAAAAGTTTCAAAGTATCAAGCTGGCATTACTCTTTCACTTTGGACTATTGTTCAGGGCAGCTGGGAACTAAAGGCTTAGCTGACTTTGGCTAACTTCTGCAAAGACTGCTGGTAAAGCAAGATATGGAAATGAAGAACAACTCAGAAGCAAATGCAGTCCTGTGAGTATACATTACAATTTGAACTATGCCTGATAACAATAGGCCTGAACCACCTCATGGAAAATAGCAACACTATAATTGGAAGTGATGGGAAACTCTGTGTGCTTGCCAACCTAAGTCATTAAAAGCATTCTCTTGCATCACTAGGGGAGTTAATGTTGTGAGTCCATTTAGAAATATATTGTGCCCACTGTTACCATGTTGGCTTTGTGTTTTACTGCTGGGTCCCAGGAAAAAAGTGAATGTGAATGTCCGCCAGGGATGCTATAATAAAATTACAACTGTGGGAATCCAGTGTGATTTTATAAGGACATTCCACAAGACATGGAGAGCGGGAGGTCATTCTGCAAAGTTAAATGAGACCTGCACAAATGGTCCAGTGTGGTGTACTCCATAGTTATGCTGATGCTCTTATGTTAAGCTGCTTTGAGTCCCTTTTGGGGGAGAAAAGTGGAGAAATAATAATAATAACAACAACAACAACAACAATGACAACAATCCCAATTCACCCAGATCAGAGCTGGATGATCTGAACAGAAAAACAAGAAAACTGATGACAATCCACTACTCACTCATGTAGTGATGTGGGCAGACTTTACCTGCCCAGAAAATCAGGAGGCAGAGGCCTTTTGCAGATGAAACAAACGGTAGAAGAAGAGAAACACGCACTGGCATATTATGTGAAAGGCAGTCAAGAACCAACATTGAGGGAAGTCAATAGTAGTAAACTGCTTAAAGTGCAAAAGACAAAGAGTGAATACCGTAAAAACACAATCCTGAGCAGAAGCGAAAACCGGTGAAAGAAGGCTCTCCATGGACAGTTCCTGGGAAAAACTGAGAGCTAATTTGTGGCTGTGGCTCACAAATGGAACTTGAGAAAGGAGACAGAGGGCCTGATTCTGACAGCCCAAGAACAAGCCATTAGAACAAATGCCATCAAAGCAGAATTGAAAAGTTGACAACAGATCCAAAGTGTAGACTCTGCAAGGAAGCAGATGAAACAATAGATCACATCTTCAGCTGCTGCAAGAAGATTGCACAGACAGACTACAAGCAGAGGCATAATACTGTTGCTCAGATGATTCATTGGAACTTGTGCTACAAATGCTATCTGCCTGTGACAAAGAACTGGTGGGATCACAAGCTTGAAAAAGTTACAGAAAAATGAACATGTCAGACTACCCTGGGACTTCTGAATTCAGACAGACAGAGTTTGGAGCACAATATTCCTGACCTCACGATAGCGTTAAAAACAAAGTATGGATCATCGATGTTGCAATCCCAGGCAACAGTAGGATTAAGGAGAAACAACTGGAAAAGTTGACGTGATATGAGGATTTAAAGATCGAACTGCAAAGACTCTGGCACAAGCCAGTCAAGGTGGTCCCCAGTGGTGATCGGCACACTGGGTGCAGTGCCTAAAGACCTTGGCTTGCACTTAAACACAGCAGAGTGATCTTGTTTGTTGTAGACTCACCCTGTTGTGTTTCAAATAATAATAATAATAATAATAATTAATAATAATAATAATAATGCTCTAAATTCAAAGTTCCTGTTCATTCATTCCTATTAAGAGTTAGACATGTTAGCATGCCTTTACTCAGAATTTAAGACACCACCGAAGACTCATCTCTCCTGGTAGGCCTATCCAGCCAATTTTAAGTTGTACATTTTAACTTGCATTTTATTGGCAATTTTAATATGCATTTTACCTCCTGACTGTAAGAGATGTTCAGCAGTGGAACTCTCTGCCTTACAGTGTGAGAGAAACAACTTCCTTTGAGGTTTTCAAAGAGAGGCTGGATGACCATCTGTAAGGGGTGTTTTGATTGTGCTTTTCCTGCATGGCAGGGAGTTGGACTAGATGGCCCATATTGCCTCTTCCAATGCTATTATTCTATGATTCTACCTATGTATAATTATTGCACATTTTATCTCGTGGTTTTAACCATGTTGTACCCCACCTCAAGTCATGAAGAAAAGTGGGTAAAAAATAAACAAATTATTATTGTATGTTGATGTTATTGTTAATATTAAAAACAAGAATTAGTTTGTGTGTATCGCTAAATGTTTCTCACCAAAGCACCATCTAGCATTCTTATTAGTGTTGGGATCTGCATGACACCCATGCCAAGATGTATATGTGCATAATCCCCTGTGCACTTTTGATTGATTGGCCAAGAATTGCTGAAAAGGCCTTTCCAGATCAAATAACATAGTGAGTACTTATAGTGAATTCCATTAACGCCAACACTAGGTATGCCAAGATAACTGATTAAACTATGTGAACTCAACTGAATGCCCCCTCTTGATAAAGTCAATCTCTTCCAGCATGTGGCTCTGCAGTTAGTAAACAAAGCATTACAGGCAGAAAATGTCATCAATAGGAAATGTTACCTTAGGGCAAGGTTGCTGTGATGTTTTTCTAGGCTGGATGCTTGTCTGAGGACTTTATCATATGATGCTGGCAAAGCGGAATTTCAGTAAGATAATTGCATCTGTTGCCTATAGTTATCACATGATCATATGTGCATCCTGCTGGCATTTTGCATTACTCCCGTGACTATAGCACTCTTTTTCATTGATGGGGAAAAACCAGTCAATGCTTCCCGATATCACTGCCTTTCCATTATTTACTAAACTGTGATGCATCCCTGCTGCTTCTATTTTGATATGCTAGCAGCCAGGCCTGTAGCGAGGGGGTGGTTTTAGGGGTTCAACCCCCCCCCCCCGAAATGTTTCAGATTTTTTTTAAAAAAGCTGGTTTACTCATGAATTTTAACTGGTTAACCAAATCCTCATGCTAAGTCTATGAGATGCAAAAAATTAAGAGTCCCTCCAGAACTGTAAGCACTATCTCAAGCAAATATTGACAATTTATTCACACTGTCATTACTTGCAGCAATAGCCGATGTAGTGAAGCAACCAAGTTGGGGATGTGTGTGTTGAATGCTCACATTAAGGAGGCCAGACTTGGTGGAGGTGGTTGACAGGGGAGGAGCTGCAGGCTATTGAATGTTGCTCTGCGCCCTGCTGTGCTCTTGGCTTCAATGTGAGCTAGGAGGCAGGTTTCAACCCCCCCCCCTGAATTTTTCAATCCTCCCCGAAATTTTCAACCCCCCCCCCCCAAAATTGTCAACCCTCCCCGAAATTTTTTTCTAGCTATGGCCCTGCTAGCAGCTACATAGCATCAGTGGGAACGATTCTTATCCTCTTTCCCTTCTCTCTTCCCTAAGTATTCCCAAGCTGGCCAGTTCCCCTTTTGTTCAATTTCTTTTCTGTTCTGTTCTGTTTGAGGGTGGCAGTAAAAATATAAATAATCTTTATATATAAAATTTCAGCCTGCATATGTTTGTGCTTGCAAAACTCAAAAAGTAGTTGGTCGATTGACTTGACATTTCTATACAACGTTGCATTCCAAAACATGCGTGTTTTAGCAGTAAAACAAAATTTAGACACAATGTTGCATTAGTATACACATGGGTATTTAGAGTAAAATCAGCCATCCTGGAATAGACAAAATGGAATCTGTGATGTCTAAAGCAACCACTCACAGCCTAGCTTTCATTTTACCTCAACAGTATAAGAAATGAAAACTGAGCTCAAGCAACCAATCCCTGCACAGCTTTCCATTTACCTCAGCTGTAAAAGAAAAAACAAACAATCATAGAGCAGCTTTCATTTTACCTCAGCAGTAGAAGAAATAACAACTAAACACAGTGCAGTTTTCCTTTTACCACAGCACTATAAGAAATGAAAACTGAGCTGTGATTGGATGCTATTGGCCACACAAACAGCACAGGGGATGTCACTGTGTTTGCGATTTTTAGTGCTAGTGGTTTCTCCGGCCATAATACAACCGGCACTGCACTTACAAATCCAGAAACAGTAAAAATCACTTATCCTGATAAACATGTCATTTGAGTACTATCAATAAAGTGCAGAGGTAATCTTTGCAAATGTGCGGTTTGAACTTAGAAAACTATTGCTTCTCTCATGGGCACTTATACACCGCATGTTCCAGAGTCAGTATACCATCAGATCTATATGTTTATGCAGAAAATGGACAAACCAAAAATGTGGTCAGGCCACTAACTTTACAATAAAACATGATTCCTGTAAAAAAATGATTTTGTATGAAAAAAAGGGTGTCCAACTGAACTTCTTAAGCTGTAATACTTAGTTTAACAAGAGATAGTAAAGTCTTAGGACTTTATCACACCAGCTTCTGCTTTGCCACAACTGTGATAGTGTAATGAATACAAACACACTGGTATTAGAGTATTCAATATCTCACCTCTCTGCATTAATATTTTAGCGATGCTTTGGTAATCTATGATCCCATAATCTTTCCTCTATGCAGCCTCCATAAACCCACCTTCCTCCTCTATGCCCTATCCAACATGCATTTCAGTTTTTATTATTTATTAGTTAAACCCAGCCACACTTCGCTGTGACTCAGTCTAATATGAAATGAATAAGATAGTAAATAAAAGTATTGTTGTGAACATAGATTCACCAAGAAAACACTTCGTTCAATTCAATACCCTGCCTTGTGTTGTTGTGTCTGTGGAATGGAAGGAAAGCAAAGAATTTTTATTTTATTTTAGACATCGTCTTGATATGACGCATTCCTGCTTGAGGTGCTTTAAAAGTCATTACGAATTTAAAGGCAGCTGTTCTGAAAGTGAAATCTACTTGAACCAAGACCATGAGCTGCCTGTCTCTTCCTTCAGGAAATCATTGACCCACCAGCTTCTCTTTTGCTAAAATCACTGTCAAGGTTGAGCCAATCTCAATTTCACTGAGAACACTCTTTCAGATTCCACCTCCCACCATAAAATCAGGATTTTTTCTTTCTCAAAATTCTTGTTCTGACATAGAAGACCTTGGCAGTTTGTCCTCTTTGTCTTTAGATTTCCAATGAGGAATTCTCCCTTACTTCACACAAGTCCAGTGAGAGCATAGAGAGGTAACTTAACTTCTGACATCTCTTAAATACTTTTCTTGTATATTGCATCTCCAGAAACCTGCCCTTTCTTTCTCTAGTGTGTGTGCCCACATATATATGAGGGAAAGTACCATCTTGTCCTTCTTTCTGTAACTGTTTCTTTCTTTTACCTTCCTCATCTCTTAGCAATCCCTTAAATTTAACGTTGCTGAATTTGAAACCTTTTCAGCCTTCCACGATGGTTTATTTTGAATTTATATCTCCCCATCCAAAAGCAATTGTGAACTATTTTGCATGTACTAACTTGTTATTTATGAACCTATGTCATAATATTAGTTATTTCTCAATACAACTGTCATATATCTTGATTTATATGCATTCAGTGATATTCTCCTTTTTGAGAGTTCTGTGTAAGCATGACTGTTGAGTCCAGTTTGCCCTACATGCACTACAAGATCCCTGGTAGATATGCATACTCAGTGGAGTCTTCTTCACTGGAGGTGTTGAAACAGACATTGGATTGCCATCTGTTAAGAGCACGTTGATTATGTATTCCTGCATGGCAGAGGATTCGACTGGATGGCCCTTGTGGTCTCTTCCAACTATATGATTCAATATGCCCTGGATTCATGTGCTCTGAGGCCACACCAGGTAGCAACAGAAACTGGCATCATATAATAGTATAAGCATAAACCATGCAGATGGATGGATTCATGTGATGAAGTAGCCTGTAGAAGAGCCATTACACACCACCTGTTCAGCTTCATCTCAGTTATGAGACTGAGCCCTGACAAATGATCACAGCTTTGAGTCAAAAGACCTAGATGCATGTAAGGGCGACCAATGCATCCCTTAATGTTATTGCTACAGTAATTTCTGAAGAGGCAAGCCACTGGGAGGTGGTGGTGGTGGTGGTGGGTGTTGTCAGTGAACCATGATTGCCTCTTCTATGAGTCCCCTTCGGGGTTGAGAAGGGTGGTATACAAATACCACAAATAAATAAATAAATCTTCTACACATGATTGTTGTAGAAAAATTGCCACTTTGCATATAATTCTCCATCACAAGAGAACATTGGTTCTTTGGATCATGGACATAACATTTACTACAGACATCTCAAGATGAGCCAAAAGTGTCAGAAGTTTCCTGGAAGTTGTGATATGTTCTCTATGGGATGATGTTGTTGTTGTTGTTCTTGGGGTTTTTTTAAAATCCAAGCAGTATTTTTGTTGTCATTGTCAACTCTTCCATTATATTCTCATCTTTGAGTGGGTTCCTTTTTTAATTCTGTGACATGGTAGAAACAAAAAAGTATCCTTCTCCTTTTTCTGAGTCTTTAAAAAGAAACTTTATAGTGCTAGTATTTCATTGCATTGGTGAAATTGCCCTTTTTGCTATACCTTTCCTACAATAACCAGCACATCCTAGCAAAACTCAAAGAACTACATCATTTCTTTAGGCCAACCTGGAAAAGCCCTACAGTATTCAGATAAAATTCCTTTAGGGGCATTTGAAAAAACAAAACCTGGGCACATAAAACACTCAGTGTGTAAATGTATTAAGTGTAATGTAAACAGGATGCATAAAGAGCTCCTTCTGTGACATCTGTGCAACGTCTACAAAAGATAGTCAGATTTAGTCAAAGTAGCAACAGGGTTTTCCAAGCTGAAGACAGTAAATAATGTGAGATCAAGATTGATAGCAGAAGTTATTAAACTCAATCATAAGCATGAGGTACAAGATCACTTTAGTCTGATAATATTGAAGACAACATCTTGTTAATCAGTTTTTTATAGTGAGGATAATGGGAAGGTGTAATGGATGAAGTTCAGGAGAGGGATTTTGCTTGATGCTTATAAAAGGATTCAAGAAAGTTGAGATCCACTCAGCATCTTTTTCTCTGGGTTGGCTGCTTTTTCTGGAAAAATACAACAGTGAACAAACATCTGTTTTGCATGTTAAATGCTGAAATATTGCTTCCATTTTCATTGTTTGAGGTGGGGGTGGAGGGGTGAAAAGAATCATCCATATGGCAAGACTGAGCCTTCTCAAGAAGCGGGGCTTGAGGTCTGCCGCACTGCAATTTAGCAGTCAAGAGAGCTCAGCTAACATCATGTAATTGTATTTTAATGCTTTCTGCAAAACCGAGGATCATTAGTTATCATCTAAAGACACCCAGAAGCTTGAAGTCATATGTGTGATTCTGGGAAGTCACTGCACTTATTGTGTTCATAGCGTTACACATCACAATCCTTTAAAGTCAACATCTGTGAGAGAATGAAATGAGATGGAAACTTGCTTTAGCCTTCCAAACCCATTTCCTCACTGGGAGTGAGTAGCTCAATGGAAAAACTTATTTAAATTCTTTTGGTCTTGAATACTGTAATCTTTAAGAGAGAACTTGGAAAGATTTGTTTTTGAATTTCAGCTCCCAAGATTCCATGGTATGCAGCAGTTTGATCCCAACACCTCCTTGAGTTTGTGGGTGCTCAAAGTCCCATTATAAACAATGCTGTGGTAAAGTGATGTCCCTTATATAAAATGACAAAATCATGATTTATTTTTAAATATATTTGTTTCAAGATTTTCAAACCATGGGTGTTTGAATCTGTGAATCTGTAATTTACTGTAATTTAAAAAGAAATTCTGTACATTCCACCAGAGTGGGAAGATTCTAACCAGGTGAATGCTGTATCAAGGTGTTATCCTAAATCTTAATATTTTTAAGGAAGGCATTTTACTGCTTTTATTTTTTTATAATGTTTAATAGTGTATTGTTTTGTTTAAACCATGTGTTTTTGACCGGAACTATAATTATTTTCTGACCATTTGTAGGGATAACTATTTAAACCATGCCCAGTTTTTAAAACACATGTGAACTGTCTCCGATTTTGTTTAGGGAGAAAGGCAGGGTATTAAGTAATTAAAGTGCAACTGTTGATGGGCAACTGTGAGATCTCTGCTGCTCTCTATTGCTGTCAATTCCAGCAAGCTTGTGATCCCACCAGTTCTTTGTTACAGGCAGATAGTATTTGTGGCGCAAGTTCCAATGAATCATCAGAGCAACAGTATTATGCTTCAACTTGTAGTCTGTCTGCTTGATCTTCTTGCAGCAGCTGAAGATATGATCCATCGTTTCATCTGCTTCCTTGCAGACTCTACATTTGAAACCTGTAGCCAACTTTGCAGTTCTGGCTTTTGTTATAATGGCTTGTTCTTGGGCTGCCAGAATCAAGCCCTCCGTCTCTTTTTTTAAAGTTCCATTTGCAAGCCACTACCATGTTTTCTCCTTGTCAATTTTGCTCTCAATTTTTCCCAGGAACTGTTGTTGGAGAGTCCTGTTTTGCCAGTTTTCTGTTCTGCTCTGCACTGTCTTTTTACAGTACTCAATGCCCTCATTGTGGGAGAAGATGCAGATCAAGAAAAGGGCTCCACAGTCACCTACGAATCCACCAGAACACTGATCCTGGAAGACTATCCTACTCAGCCAACGAGGGATTGCCTAAGTAAGTACTTTAAGTACTTTTCTACCATTGACTTCCATCAATGTTGGTTCTTGACTGCCTTTCACATAATCTGCCAGTGCTTGTTTCTCTTCTTCTACCATTTGTTTCACTTTTTTCTTTTTCATTCCCTCCCCCCCCCCCCCCCGCAACATCCCCCACTCTCCTAGTAAATGTTTAAATAAAAATTATTTGAGGAGGAAACCTTACAGTGGTGTCAGATTATGTAGTATGATTCCCATATCCAGGATATCTATAGTTCCACTTACTCATGCTCAAAAAATATATTTCCCATCGCCATCAAAAATATTGATGGGCCTCCCTAGCTCCTCCATCAGGACTCTATGAGATGCTCCTGAACCAAGCATAGTCAAAATATAGGGACTGCTATTATACACTATTTCAGGAATTTACAGGGGTCTTGGTACATTTTCTCTGTGGGTACATGGGGTCATCATGTAGTTCTCAACATCCCTAACAAGCAAAGGGGAAAGAATTCTGGAAGCTGTGGTCCAATTCTGTGATTACATGTTGTCAATACCTAAAAACTGAGAGAGAGAGTATGCCAACTGTGTGTGTGTTTGTCTTCAAATAGATAAGTGTGATCTGATAGCCCTTCAAATAGATTTTTAAAAAAAACCCTTAAAATTAATGTCAAGAAATAATAGCAACAAATCAATATGACTGGGGGGGGGAGATGAACAAGAAAAACAAGAGAGAGTAAAAACAAAGAAACATCACAATTGAACAAGCAGCACAAACACTGTTTTTCAATGAACTTTATCCATGTGTCCTTTTAATTATTAACATTCCATTTAAGAAGCTGAACTCCAAAATATTTGCTGATATTGTGATGAACCACAGAATAAATTTTGCTGATGAAATAAAAATATTGAAATCTAATATACATGTCTTTTTCATATTCCCCTGTAGCCATTTGTATTCTGCAAGTCAGTTTTCCCTCAAGAGCTACTTCAGACACACAACCCAACCAGTACTGAAATGAAAAATGTCCCAGTGTTTTCCATCTTCTCATCATCTCTTACTGTGGAGAAGCCAACAATATAGCTAGAAGCTCTTTATGCAAATTAACTGCAAAGCCCTTCAAGCAGAGTTGTCTTCCAAAAAGTAGGACATATGGCACCCCAGAGCTAAGATGGTCTTCAGAAGATGATAGACAAAGATGACTAGTTCCTGCAACTCTGAAGAAAGGGAAGGAGTGACTTTATGCAAATGGGAGAAGTAGTAGTGAAGGCAAGCTTCATTCAATTCACATTTTGATAAGAACTTAAAGTATTTGCACTTCCTAGATCAGATGCTTCTCTATATAACTCACTCTTTTGTGAGTTCATTCTATATTGGAGAGAAGATTGGAAACTAACAAAACAAATTTCAACAGGGATAAAAATCAGAAACAAATGTATTGGTGGATCTGTCTTGAGAGCTGTAGATGTGAGAAGGACTAAGAGTGTTGGTAGATCACAAGGGAAACAAATCTACAGTATGATATGGAAATTTAAAAGGGGAATGTAATTCCATACTGCATCAGTGTCTGAATAAAAAGACGTAATAGTATTACTCTATACAGAAACAGTTTTGGTTTCCTTGGTGGATGACTCAGAGCTGTTGGTTCTCCTGGACCTCTCAAAGTTCTTCGATACCATCAACTATGGTATCCTTCTGGGCCATCTCACTGGAATGGGACTGGGAGGCATTGTCTTACAGTGGCTCCAGTCCTTCCTGGTGGACCATACCCAGAAGGTGGTGTTGGGTAACCCTGGTTGAACCCCTAGCCATTATCCTGTGGGGTTCCTTGGGGTTCTTTTTTGTTCCCCATGCTGTTTAACATATACATGAAAACGCTGAGAGAGACCATCCAAAGTTTTATAAAGTGCAATGTCACCTATATTTAGATAACACCCAACTCTACTACTCCTGTCCTGACCCTAGACCAGTGCCTGTCATCAGTAATGGACTGGATGAGGGCAAACAATTTGAAGCTTCATCCAGACAAGTCAGAGGTACTCCTGGTCAGTCAGAAGGTAGATCAGGGAATAGGGATCCAGCCTGTGCTGGATGAGGTCACCCTCCCCCTGACGACACAGGTCCACAGTTTGGGGCTCCTCCTGGATTCAGGGTTAAACCTGGAGGCCCAGGTATCCTTAGTGGCCAGAAGGGCCTTTGCACAGTTAAAACTTGTGTGCTAACTGAGAAGCCTGATCTAGCCATAGTGGTACATGCCTTAGTTACATTCTGTCTGGATTACTGGATTAGTGCTCTACGTGGGACTACCTTTGAAGATTGCTCAGAAGCTTCAGCTGGTCCAAAGAGCTGCAGCCAGGTTGTTAACTGGGTTCTGGTTGCAGGAAGTGGACAACCCCACTGTTGCACAGCCACTCTACAGGCTGCCAATCTGTTTTGGGCACAATTCAAAGTGCTGCTTATGGCCTTTAAAGTCCTAGACAGCTCAGTTCCAGGCTATTTGGCTGTCCACACCTCCCTGTACAAACATTTACCTGGGCCTTGAGATACAGAGGAGAGCCCCTTCTCTCGATCCCGCCTCCATCTCAAGCTTTGTTGGTGCGAAGGAGAGAGCAGGCCTTCCTTCTCAGTATCTGCCCCTTGACTCTGAAACTCCCTTCTTCACAGGGAAGCCAGAATGGCCCCCTCCCTGTTGTACTGCCAACAGCAGGCTAAATTGTTTTTATTCAGGCAGGCTTTTAAAGAAGAAGGCATTTAAGATCAAGACTGACTTGCTGTGATTTTAGCTTTGAATATGTTTTATGTATTTTAACTGTGATTTTTAAACACAATTGATGTTTAATTCTGTTTTAATGTCTGTATATTTGTATATTTAAAATTATATTGAAATGTTTTTAATGTAAGCCTCTTTGAGTCTCCTTGTGCAGAGAAAAAGTGGGGGTATAAATAAACATATTCATCATCACCATCAGCATCTGTTTTGGTCAGACCTCACTTCTACTACTGTGTTCACTTCTGGCTACCATAGTTCAAAAAGGATATTAATACTCTGGGGAGTGACCAAAATAGAAGAAGCTCTGGCAACTAAGTCCTATGATAAAGAACTAAGAAGTTGTCTATATTTAGCTTGCATAATACAAGATTGAGAAATGCTATAACAGTAATGTTTTAATATTTTAAGGATCATCATGTATATGATAGAGTGTGCTTGTCTTAACCTGCTGAAAGAGACAGGACTGAAGCAAAGGGTTGAAATTACAGGAAAAGAAATTCCAACTTAAGGTTAAGGAGAATTGGAATAACCCACTTCAAAAAAGGATGGATTTATCTTCACTAAAATACTCCTTCTCAGGGGATTTCTCCACGTCAGGAGTTGGTTCAGTGGTGCTTGTGCTCCATCCCAACTCTTTGATTCTCAGTGCATTCCTGCCAGCCAGTAAGGGTGGAATGAGCCAGAAATACTGAGTTTGCCAACTTCTGAGCATCTGAAGCCCAATTACATTTTCTTCGGGTCCTCAGCTAGCTATAGCTCCCCCCCCCCCCCAAACAGAAAATTAGGGGGAAAAGTGATGGAATCTTCTGTCACTTTCAGGTTTTTTAAAGGATATTTCAATCTGGGATGGAGGGGAATCATGCTTTCAAATCTTATGGGAGTACTTATTGACAGATAATTTATTTTTGCATTGGGGAGATTATGGTTGTACCAGGGAACACCAGAGCTACATGTGACCTGCAGGCTACAAATTACTCACCTGCTTTAATATTTGGTGTTCAAAGTTCTCACATAGGTTGCAGAGACAGAACTGAGCTGGATCTCTGAATATGCACATTTAGTGGGAAATATCACTGTTACAAATCTAACCAGAAAAGTCTAGCCAAAATTGTCCCCTTGTAAGCTGCCTTGAGTCCCTTCGGAGAGATAGTGGTGGGATATAAAAATAAAGTTGTTGTTGTTGTTGTTGTTGTTGTTATATTAAAAGGTGTCTGATAGTATGTTTATGCTACAGTTATTTACATGTGCAAATTGTGTACACACACCCATCTTGGACTGCCCCAAAAGTAATGAAAATGATTTAATTTTTTATTGAATATACATGCACTTTTATCACCATCAAAATAGGCTCCTTGTGATCAAATACAGCTATTCCAGCATTGCTACTGGTTTTCATATTAGTGGAGGAAGACATCGCTTGCAATGTTATTCAAATTCCTTATTGCAACTGCCTGGATGTTTCCAGCTGTTCCAAAATGATGTCCTTTGAGGTGGGTTTTGAGCTTGGGGAAAGAAATCGCACAGATCTACCTCAGGCCTGTATGGTGGAGTGGGAAGCATTCAGAACAACCTACACAAGAGCCATGTTGTTCTCAGTTCCTGAAGTTGAAGAATGCTGCTCTAGACTCCTCTGCCTTTTTGCCCATTACAAGACACAAAAACTACTGTGCACTTTGCTAACGTACCAATTGCTACAGAGGTGCAGACTCAACTGAGAAAGGTGAAATGTTATGCCCAGATTCCCCTCCACCTGTCATTTTCCATTCCTGACCCTTCTGCACTGTGTAAAAAATATTTTATTATTTCTGCAACAGACCAAAAGTATGTATTTATTTATTTATTATTCGAATGTATATGCCGCCACTCCCCTGGGGCTCGGAGCGGCTTACAAGAACAGACTAAGATCTAACACAATTTAAAAACAATTTAAAACAATTTAAAAACAGCAATATCAAAGGTCAAAGGCCTGTCGAAACAGATATGTCTTACATGCCCTGCGGAAAGCTGATAAGTCCCACATGGCACGGACTTCAGGTGGCAGAGTGTTCCAGAGTGATGGTGCCACTGCTGTAAAGGCTTTGCGTCTGGTTATATATATACATACACAGACACAAAATCCATTTCTAGTAGTTTAATTTAAAACAAAAATTCTGAGAGAAACACTTGAGCATTTTGAATTATCTCATTAATCGAAAGACGGGGTGTGGGTATGTGTGCTGGAAAAATGTGGTATGATTGGCTAGCATTCCCCTAAACAGCATTTAAATCTGAGTGGAGATGGGGAAATAATAGAACAAAAATATACAACAGCATACAAATCTTTGCTTCAGTCACAACATGCGAGGTAGAAGAGTCATCCAGGTTAAACAAGGAGTATCTCTAGTTCATGTTATCTATCTGTACATCAGATGAAAATGTATACTTCAGGCCTGATGAGCCCATAATTTATAATTATCTATTTGTGTGTGTGCGTGTCAGGAGTGACTTGAGAAACTGCACGTCACTTCTAGTAATTGCATATGGTGCTGTCAAGACCTCGCAATTTTGTTTGTTTCTGAACTTCTTGCTGCAATCCCACCCATTATAGTCTTTAAACACATTTTGTTCCTGTAAGTCAAATTTCCTCTGATTCCAAAGGATTAGCTACTTGTAATGTATTTAGAATGAAAGGTGCTAAGCTATGTTCTGCCATTTAGCTTAATTACTCTGATGTTTTGGCCATTACGCTTTGAACTAAATGAGATAAAAAAGCAATAATACAAAGTTCTACCTTCCTGCAAGCTAAGAATGCTAATGGAAGCCAAGATTTTCCATCTTGATAATAGCTTAGAATAAAAACATCACCATTATGTTTTGCATTATTTTTCAGTGAACTTTTAATCGCTAATTTGTTTATGGCAGAAACTCTTTCCCGCTTATTAATCTATATACTGAAAACTATGGACACACTACAGAACTGGTACTCATGGTTGTGCATCTGCTTCCAACAAAATATGGCCTCTCTAGGTGTTTTCTTGCTCTTATCTGCACTGGTTGGTAATCTAGGCCCAGACAATGACAGAAGTACTCTGGGTTAGCCATGAAAATGTCAACATGCATCCCAAATCTGCTGAGATAGTTGGTTGGAATCTATGCTTTTTATATATATACATGAAACCGCTGGGAGAAATCATCCATAGGCATGGGACAGGGTATTATCAGTATGCTGATGATACCTAAATATATTTCACCATGCCTTCAAAAAAAAAAAACCTCAGCTAAGGATAGTATGTTAATGAATGCCTGGAAGAGATAATGGGCTGGATGAAGAAAACAAATTAAAACTGAATCCAGACAAAGCAGATGTACTTGCCATCAAGGGTCCAAATCTGGGGATGGAGGTGTGTCAACCATTTTTAGATGGGGTTACACTTAGGAGGCTCCTGGATTTGTCTCTCCAAATGTCAGCCCAGGTAGATGCGATGGTCAGGAGTGCTTACTTCAAGCCCGGCCGATCCACCAGCTGAGCCCCTTCCTAGATTTGGAGGACCTGAAGATGGTAGTGCATACACTGATAACCTCAAGGTTGGACTTCTGCAATGCACTTTACATTGGGCTACCTTTGTACCAAGTTCAGAAACTCCAGTTTGTTCAAAATACACCAGCCAGATTGGTTACAGAAACATCCAGCTTATGCCTATCCTAAAGTCACTCTACTGGCTGCCAATAATAATAATAATAATAATAATAATAATAATAATAATAATAATATTTATATATACCGCCTTCTCTCCCCAAGGGGACTCAGGGTGGTTTACATATAAAAAGGCAAACATTTAATGCCATAATCAAATTCAAACACATCAAAATAATACAAAATAATATAGAATGTCATCAGTAAACTTATAACAAAAGAGAGGAATTAACATTAAAATAAATTAGTACAAGATGTTGGTTTTGACATTTAAAGCCTTACATGATTTGGGTCCAGGTTACCTAAAGGATCACCTTCTCCTGTACAATCCACCCCAAACACTTAGGTCCTTTGGGGGGCAGTTACTCCAACCAGCCAAAATCGACCAGTGACTATCAGCCAGATGACCTTTGCATCGGCTGCCCCAACACTGTGGAATGACCTGTCAGAAGATCTCCAATAGCTAAATAAGTTGATGATTGCATGGTGTAGACAAACCTATTGTTATGGTCAGCACTTGTTCATGTAGCCTAGTTTAAAAGAGAATAAGGGCACTTCCACACTACACTTAAATGCTCACCAAAGTGGGGTTACGTGTGAGACGGCTATGGGGACTCATGCCAGGGTAGTTCCAGGTGGTCCTGGAGCTACCCAGGGGTGAGTCTCTACAGGTCTAAAGCCCCATTAGACTCGGGCCTTTCAGGAAGGGCTTTATCTCATGGTTTGATCCCAATTAATTAAGTTTTACCGGAGGCATCGTTTGGATGCCTCCAGTAAAACTGAAACAGGTCTCGGTTTAAAGTCCTGTCTGGATAAGCCCCAAGGACCCATCTACAGTGCCATATAAAATCCAGACCATCTGCTTTGCAGTGGATTAAATGGCAACATAGACTAATATAATCTAGTTCTAATCAGATATTCTGGATTTTATGTGGCCTTAGATCACATCTCTTTATTGCATGGGAATTTTTTGTGAATTAACAGTTATGAGTTGTCAGTTGTATCCATCTTTGACTGGGCAGATTGAGGCTGAAAGTGCCATTTCCCTTTGCTAGATCAAAGTGGAAATAGTGTTTTAAAGAAACCCTCATACAAAACACAAGACTTAATCTGTTTTGTAAAGAAAAAATTCCAATGGGTTCAGTTGCTTTTGAAAGAGCACTGTACAGCTATGTGTAAAAATGCATTCTAAACAAATCTACTTAGCAAACCCTGCCCCAGTTTCTTTTTAAAAACTTTGAAATATTCCTAGTGCAGATTCAAAAACAGATCTCCAAAGGAAGAGAACAAGCTGATGCAGATGAAACAAAACCCAGTGAAACACAAGGCATTATGTTGTGAGAAGTCACACTCCAATGCAGTTCAGAATGAAGCAAAATAACTATACTTGTGAAATGAATAACAAAAAGGATATCCTTTAAATAGTACACAAGAGTCTTCACACATAGCAGTGGTGTAAGCTGGTTGTTCCAAATTGTTTAGATGCACACTCTTAGATCTGAGACATCTCCGTCTCATTCACTTGAGTGTAAACCAAAATGAGATCTATCACAGTAACCAAGTTCTACTGTTTTCACCATAGCATTGGAAGCTATTTTATAAGATTAGTATGCTGATAGATCATTATTTTGACCTAGTACGGCATTTTTGTAATTGTTCTTCTGAATTGCCATGCTGCCAGAGACTAAACTCTATAGCCAGCAGAACTGTTTTATATATTATTAGCCTGACTTAGTTTCAAGTGCCAAAGGGTTAGAGACTACAGTCTACAAGATTAATATTTCTACACCAAATTATTTTGGCTGCAGATGTGATAAATTAAGGCCAACCACTTTTTAATGATCTGCATTATTAAAAACATTACTTAGACTTCTGGGGCATGACAAAGGGCATGATTAATAAGTTTGATAACAGTTTTATCAGAGCTATGTAATATAATACAGAGGACATTTTTAACCCCTGATCTTCTATGTGAGGCAACGTTTCGAATATTTTAAGACATGCAAGTGGCAAGGATGTAAAAATATGAAAGTATAGAAAAATGATTTCCTGCAGACTTCTACATATTTAATGGTGGTACAAATTAGTTCAACCCTCCATTTTTAAATATGAACATTGTTTTACTTAATGTTAAACTCCAACACCAGAAGGTTTGGTGATTGTCTTGAAAACAATCAGTGTGGCTGTAGGGCAGACTTACCAAAGATGTTGGCTGAGTTCTTCATTCAGAGATTCCCCTTGACAACAAGGGATTTGAGGGATTTTTTGTAGGTGAGTTGTGTATCAGTTTCAAACTAATTCCAGAATTTATGCTGGATTAGGTTGGCAGAGTTCTGAAAAACAGCCATTTTGACACACGTCTCCCAACACAAGCTCTCCATAGAAAGGAACCACCAAGATGGAAGGAATAGAATGGATTATAGTTTGTGACTGGAAACTCTGTTTCCCAACCAAGGATGATTAGATAGATAGATAGATAGATAGATAGATAGATAGATAGATAGACCTTCAAGTTGCCTGATAATTTATGGTAACTTTTTGAATTTCATTTGGTTTTCTTAAGCAATGAATAGTCAGAGGTGGTTGGGTAATTTATTTCCTCTGAAAGATGATTTATAGATATATATAGTAGGTATGTATATGGGCTTACTTTGGCAGAATACACCGGTTCAATCATAGTTTAGCCACAAAACCCAGGCTCTCATCCAACTATACAGAAGAACTTCTAGTGAAGCTCCATGCATAAACTATAGTGGAACTAGCATATGCCACTGCTGTGGCAACATGGGAGGCTTCCTGTGTTGCACCAGCAAAAATGGGGGAAAGCTGGACTGTTGATGCTATCCCACCCCCATGGGACTAGCATGCTGTTAAGCCAGATGATGCGGGTTGTGGGGTGATCTGTGGTGACTCTGGTGGCTTTTATGAAATGGTCAGATAGGATTTCTGGAGGATAGGATGGCATTTGGAGAAGTGGTACTGCAGTCATATCCCATAATGAAGAACAATGGGCCATATTGTTAAATTAATAGTTCTGTTTACATTTTCCCTTTCTTTAAAAGGAAAATTAACATATAAACAACAACAAAATAAAGAACAACATGCATGATAACTCCCCTCCTCCAATCAATGTTTTATACCTCCATCCATCTTATTTGGTCTTTCTTGTGGCAAATTTAAGATGTTTTTGAAAATGGCAAATTTAAGATGATAACCTAATAACATGATGAAGAATCATTTGCATTTTGAAACAACTTTGGTGTGAATTCTTGCATCAAGGGATGTGGATAATCACTTACCGAGATATAGTCTTTGTAAGTGATTAGACAATGGAGCCGATCATAAAACAGTAATAAAACAAAAGGCGCCCCTGGGAGTTAAGGATTTTCAAACAAGTCTGTCAAAAAAGTGTAATAATGTTGTCAGATCAATTTGCTGCCAAGTGCAGGTGTAATGTGATAAAAACTTCAAAGTGGAGGTTCTTAGCAGATTATGTTCGCAAAACTGTCAATCAGAGGCAGCAGTCATAAGTAACAAATTACAATGTACCAAACCACAGAACGAAGAACCCACTGGGTTTAAATTCTTACATTAATGTTGTGGTCGATGTAGATAAGCCTTGTGCCTATTGCCATCCACAGATTTCCATGAGGGTGGGAGAAGGATGTAAGTATTATATACTTATGTGTAAATATATCCAATGGCCTTTATCTTATTATTAGTCCAAATAAAGTAGATGTGTTGAGATAGTATATTTAACCTACATGTTGATTTCCTAGTTTAATTAGATATCCGATTAGATCAGGGCCTTCCAGATTTGGACACGGTGATCCACACTCTTGTTACATCTCAAATAGATTACTGTAATGTATTCTACGTGGGGTTGCCTTTAAAGACTGCTTGGAAGCTTCATATAGTCAAACAGAGGCAGCCAGATTCCTCACCGGAGCGGCGTACAAGGAGCACATCAACTGTTACATCAACTCCACTGGCTGCCAGACTGCTACCAAGCACAATTCAAGGTGCTGGCTTTAGCCTATAAATGGTTCAAACTCAGGTTACCTGTCCAAACGTATCTATGAACAATCAAGGAGGTTAAGATTTTCTGTGGAGGCCCTGCTCTCAGTCCCATCTGCTTCACAAATGTGATTGGTGGTGGCAAGAGACAGGACCTTCTCAGTGGTGGCTCCTTGGCTCTGGAACTCTCTCCCCAGTGATGTTAGATCAACACCATCTCTCCTGGCCTTTAGAAAAAGAACAAAGACATGGTTATGGGACCAAGCTTTTGACTAGTAAAATAACACATTACAAGAAGTATAAAATATGTGCAATCAATATTTGGAATGGCCTGGTCTATGAGTTTGGATCATGTGATTTTAATGTTTTTATTAAGTGGTTTTAATTTTTATGTCCTTGTGGTTAAATGTTGTTTTATCTTAGGGTTAATTGTCTTATTGAATTTATGCATAGTTAAATGTTTTGTTTAGATTTATTATTTGGTTTTTATGCATGTGAGGCATTGAATTTTGCCATTATTTGTTGTAAAACACTTTGAGTTCCCTTAGGGGAGAGAAAAGCAGTATATAAACACAGTAGATAAATAAATAATAAATTTTCAGACCACAAGCTGCTTCCATAGAATCATAGAATCAAAGAGTTGGAAGAGACCTCATGGGCCATCCAGTCCAACCCCCTGCCAAGAAGCAGGAATATTGCATTCAAATCACCCCTGACAGATGGCCATCCAGTCTCTGTTTAAAAGCTTCCAAAGAAGGAGCCTCCACCACACTCCGGGGCAAAGAGTTCCACTGCTGAACGGCTCTCACGGTCAGGAAGTTATTCCTCATGTTCAGATGGAATCTCCTCTCTTGTAGTTTGAAGCCATTGCTCCGCGTCCTAGTCTCCAAGGAAGCAGAAAACAAGCTTGCTCCCTCCTCCCTGTGGCTTCCTCTCACATATTTATACATGGCTATCATATCTCCTCTCAGCCTTCTCTTCTTCAGGCTAAACATGCCCAGCTCTTTAAGCCGCTCCTCATAGGGCTTGTTCTCCAGACTCTTGATCATTTTAGTCGCCTTCCTCTGGACACATTCCAGCTTGTTTATATCTCTCTTGAATTGTGGTGCCCAGAATTGGACACAATATTCCAGGTGTGGTCTAACCAAAGCGGAATAGAGCGGTAGCATTACTTCCCTAGATCTAGACACCTCCTATTGATGCAGGCCAAAATCCCATTGGCTTTTTTTTTTTTTTTGCCACCAAATCACATTGAGGACTCCAAGATCTTTTTCACACGTACTGCTCTCGAGCCAGGCATCCCCCATTTTGTATCTTTGCATTTCGTTTTTTCTGCCAAAGTGGAGTATCTTGCATTTGTCACTGTTGAACTTCATTTTGTTAGTTTCGGCCCATTTCTCTAATCTGTCAAGATCGTTTTGAATCCTGCTCCTGTCCTCTGGAGTATTGGCTCTCCCTCCCAATTTGGTGTCGTCTGTAAACTGCCTTCTAGCCCTTCGTCTAAGTCATTAATAAAGATGTTGAACAGGACCGGGCCCAGGACGGAACCCTTCGGCACTCCGCTCGTCACTTCTTTTCAAGATGAAGAGGAAGCATTGGTGAGCACTGGTGTTCCAGAAAGTACTTGCCATCAAATACATATGGGAAGAGAGTGGATTTGGTTCAGATATTGTTGATACTGTAGTTTGTAATCACCATAGCTACCAAATCTAGCTATTTCTGTAATGGCTGATCACATTGAGATCTTAAAGAGCCAACTTAGATTGAATGGGAGAGTTTCATGCTTTCGGAAAGAATGAGAATATTGGTGGCTTTCTGAGTAGTGTAATGAAAAGAAGACTGGAAAATTTTCACATTCACACAAGTACGGACAGAATTAGGATTCCATTCACTTGTTCGTCTTAAATTTTGTGATACCTGACATTTTTGCAACAGATCAATATTGATACAACCATCCCCTTGGAAATAAAAGGAAGAGAAATTGCAACACGATGACTGAACACAGCTGTGCCACTGCTTTGCAGAGCTTTGTCTAGAGAAGGAGGAGAAAGAGACAGTCTTATATTCTGGTGTGTAACCATCTTTGCAACTACCTGCCCTGTCCTTTTCCACTGAAGAGCTGGAATTCTTCCAGTAAATGAAAAATGAAAAGTGAGAGATACAGCTTCATTTCTTCCAAGGTTTAGATTTAAAATGCAGTGTCAGTTCTGATTTTTTCTCTCCCATTACCATCTCCAATGGGCAGAAAAGGACAACTAAACCGGTAATCAGTTTTCAACAAGGCAAGGTCAAAACAACAGGTTATGCCTCATAGCATTGGGAGGCGCTCTGAGATGTTATGACAGAGGGGTAAATAGCAAAACTTGCTGAGTAGCTCACAGAGCATGTTTCCTGAGGGAAAGTATTCCCCAAAGAATCTTTAGCTCTCAGATTCCAGTCTGGGGACAAATCCTTATCACATCCCTGTCTATGTGTTTAAAAACACCAGATATCAAGTAGGGATATTATGATTAATCATTTACAATCCAAGAAGACGGATTGAATTCTTTTTTGATCGAATTGTTGTAAAAGGAAATGTTCACTTTTATACAAGTAGTCTCCAAGTTACAAACAAGATAGGTTCTGTAGTTTTGTTCTCAAGTTGAATTCGTATGTAAGTTGGAACTGGTATATTTTAAAGTGTAACTCCAGCCACATATATATCTAATCTATATAAATAAAAATGTAATGTTCATGTGTGGGATTAACATAACACAAAAACCACTGGATGAATCAACACCAAATTTGGACACAATACACCTATCAGGCCAACGAGTGACAATCACTCATTAAAACACTGGAAAAACACAGCTGAAGTCCAGTCGTGTCCAACTCTTGGGGTTAGTGCTTACCTCCAATTCTAAGCCAAAAAGCCAGCGTTGTCCGTAGACACCTCCAAGGTCACGTGGCCGGCATGATTACCTTCCTGCCAGAGCAGTACCTATTAATCTACTCACATTTGCATGTTTTCAAACTGCTAGATTGGCAGAAGCTGGGCTAACAGCAGGAGCTCACCCCACTTCCTGGATTTGAACCTGTGACCTTTTGGTAAGCAAGCTCAGCAGTTCAGTAGTTTAACTCACTGCACAACCGGAGGCTCCTCATTAAATCTAGGATGCCATTAAGTCATAGGTCTAATTCACTTCCAAAATCATGGTCAAATACGCAAGGATGTCGGAGGAAAACCTTTACCTTTACCCTTAGATTCAATGAACTATGGTGTTTTATACAAGCAAAAACACCTCATATATATTTTTAAACACCTAATTCTTCCTCCTAATAAGAAAATACAATCTCACGAGGTATCTCTTTGGGCTGTACATACACCTCCAGTTCATTGGATGCAAGAATTGCCGCTATAAGCCTACTTTTTTCCTAAACACTATGCACCTTAAGTGGAGCTGCAAACTTTCCTTTCCATTGCAAGTCAATGAACTGATATTGAACTGGGCCCCTCCATGTACCACCGCAAAATAAGTCCTTTTAAAAAGCAAGGCAAGGAGTAAGTGGAAAACAGAGTGGCCTGTATTGATCATGTCATGTTTTCCCATTTAACTTGATTCTGTCAGAGAGCTCCCACTGCCAATGAAAGCCAAAGATGCCTCGCTTGTTTAGAAATGGAAAGCTTGGGCTCTTTAATAGATGGTTCCAATTTCCTACATCACCTACAAAATTGTTTTTACTTACTTGGCAAGCCTTTTTAAACATCAGTTCTTCAAACCTCAGTTTATTCCAAACATATTTTCATGAAGCCAAGAGGAGTGTCGGGGCTTTAATGTTTCATTATTTCTCCAGATTCAAGAGTATGTAAGTTAATGCCAGCACTTGTCTTCAGCCATTTGTCAGTGGTTAATTTCTGTCTTCATTTTGTCATTAACTAGGGAGAAAG
This sequence comes from Anolis sagrei, assembly GCF_037176765.1. NCBI lineage: Eukaryota > Metazoa > Chordata > Lepidosauria > Squamata > Anolidae > Anolis > Anolis sagrei. Next base: position 29,679,474 of record NC_090022.1, on the reverse strand, counting down.
CAAGCAGAAAGGAGGTGGTATGGAGGGGATGCTCTATATTAATTCTTAGGTAAAATCAATTTTAGGAAGCCCAAAGGCGATTGAGAACAATTTTATTTTGTTCTCTTCCAACCTAGGGAAGATTTCTCTCCATGCTAACATAGCAACGTGAACTTGTTGTCAGCCACAACACTTCATTCCTAACAAATCACAACATAGTTAATCCCTCTTAGGTCTTGCCAGTTCAGTTCTCAGAGCTGTGCAACTGCCTATGTTCAACATTGGTGTCTTTGATGGTCATATTTTCAAACTTAACACAATACTCGTAGGATCAAATAATTGGCTGATAATCTGTATTGATCAGAGGAGCCCTGGGGACTCAGAAACTGTCAGATTCATTCATGCAGGCAAAAGGCTTTGAGGGATTAGCTCTTCAGAATCTGACTTTGAATTCTTGCGTATTTGACCATGATTTTGGAAGTGAATTAGACCTATGACTTCTTTTCTCAAAGGATGCTGACCTTTCTCGGCCCCACAGCATGCAAATTCCAATAAGTCTTCTCCATGCCAAGAATAGCTATGCCTTCTAAGCTTAAATTTGGCCAGTGCAGAGAGATGTGTATTTCATTTGGAGACAGATGATTATGATAATAATATATTTTTTATTTGTTACCTGCCTCTCCTCATGGCTCGAAGGCAAGGCACAAAACAGACAAAGCACATCAACAAAAATATATACAATAAAATACAGATAATAAAACTCATTACTATAGTGTGTGTGTGTGTGTGTCTGTATTTATTTATTTATCACATTTATATCCCGCCCTTCTCAAGCTCAAAGGGGACTCAGGGCAGCCTTACAAAGGCAACAATTCAATGCCGTATTAATACATCGGTAAATATAAATACATGGTACAAACATTAAAATGCAAACATAGAATGTACATTTAAAATTCATGGTTAAAAATTGACTGGGTAGGCCTGCCAGAAGAGATAGGTCTTCAATCGTCTCTTAAATTCGGACAGCTAAGACTGTGGAATTCCAGCAGGTCATTCCACAGTCTTGGGGCATCCAATGAAAAGGTCCTTTGGGTGAATCATTGCCAGTCAGGTTCTGGCTAGCTGAAGTAAACATCCCCCAGAGGACTGAAGTGTCCAAAGGGGTGGATTATAAGAGAAGGCGATCCTGTTGGTATCATGGATCCAAACAGATAGATAGATAGATGATAGATAGATAGATAGATAGATAGATAGATAGAGATAGATACTAGATAGATAGATAGATAGATAGATAGATAGATAGATAGATAGATAGATGATAGATAGATAGTACAAATTGCAGCTTTCTCCAACATTTCGCTTATGGAAAGTGGGACAGGTGTTCTAGCCACATCAGAGTGACTAGAACAGTTGGCCCTCCATATTCACTGGGGATAAGAGCACAGAACTCCTGTGGAACTAAACAACTGTGAATAAAGAAACAGTTTTTTTCATCTGAGAGAACACCTCCCTAGGAGTTTCTAGTTCTTCCATCATTTTTGGCTGTTTGTATAGTCATCCCTCCCACATTCGCAGATTTGATTAATCATGGATTTGATTAAAATCTTCTTTCCAAGAATCGCTAGGTCTTCTAGTCTGACTCTATGATCACAGCACAGAATTACCCTGAATGTCATAGAGATTACTAGGGAGGTTTTCTCTCTAAACATCTCTAGGTCTTCCAGTATGACCAGAGGAAGTTCACCATAAAATCACACAATCCTGACCGGCATCTGACACCAATAAGGAGTAGCCAGATGCAGGTGAAACATCAGGAGAGAATGCCTCTAGAACATGGCCAAATAGCCCGAAAAAACCTAAAACAGCCCAGTAAACAGAGAGATTTCTCCAAGTTCAAGCCAAGGGTCAGAGATATAGGAAGCCGAGGAAATTATACTAGGTCACCAGAAAGCAGTAGATCTATGGCTGGAATACTTTTGGCAGAACTATAACATCAGGATGCCCTTGGTGGAGCTAGTGTGTTTGGGTATGTGTATGTGCCTTCAAGTCACCTGTCAACATATGGCAACCAAATGCATTTTATAGGGTTTTCTTGGGCAAGGAATACCCCGAGTCATATTTTTAATAGCCTATAGCACATGGTATTCATTGGTGGCCTCCCATGTACATGCTAGCAAGAGCTGACCCCTGCTTAGCCACCAAGTTCAGATGGAATATAGTGCCCATAAGGTATTTAGGTTCACTTGTAACAGTACATTAGCACAGATGGTCTCATTAATTTGGCATACTTAACTTGTTGGGTCTCCCTCAGGGAGACGAGCAGGACTGGAGTATTTCAGGATAGGAGAGGCACACCTGCAGCTCAGTTGCTGCAGTCCCAGCTGGTTGCATAGACCAATCAGCCTCCCATACTTCAAACTTTAGTTTACAAATGGATAAGAGATATCTGGAGACACAGTGAGTACACTTCCCTATTTATTCTTTTCCTTACTTTTCAGTAAATCTCTTTGTCCAGAGATATGTTCTTTCCCATTTTCCTCACTCTCAGAGTTTAAGTTTTTCATGAAGTGTCCAAATAAATAAATAAAACCTTCTAGGTAGTCAGCTATATTTATTTTTTCCCTTTTTTCCAATCTCAATTCTTTATCGATTCCCGAAATGCTCATTTCTGAGATGTATGGCATCACTGGATTATTCTCTTTAGCCATTTATATGTGTCTGTCTTTAAGTGCCAAATTGGTTATTTTCCACAAGAGGCTTGAAGGACGTGAAAAAAAGTTCCTGCCATTGTTGCTATTCAGGTATCATAACTGCTCACATGAACCTGAACTATTAGACAGTATTGCTCCCACAAGCTCTAAGCTGTGGTAATTCAAGGACTAAATCAAGTTTTCTTATCACAGTATGAGGTTACTGGATATTAATGGGAGGGCAGAAGTTTGCACTGAATCATTTATGTGAATAAAGGGTAAACAATGATATAATATTGTTCATGGTGAATACTCCTTTTCTCGGGAAAAAGAGAGAAATCCTCTGAGTAGAATGAAATATAGTCAAACGCCCCACATTTTCTAGGGCTAATGACACAGGACCCTCACAAAAGTGGAAAAACCATGAGAAAAGGCTATTTCTTAGCTTTAGATCTTCCAATGTGGAAACCGAACATAGAGTTTGTTTGTTTGTTTGTTTATTTATTTATTTATTTCCCCCATTTGTGCCCTGCCCTTCTTACCCCAAAGGGGATTCAGGCTGGCCTTACAACAGGCAATGATTCAATGCCAACACATATAAATCTGAAAATAAACAAATGCAATTAAAATCCAACAATTAAAACATCAATTATTAAAACAACAGTTAAAATCACACAAATTCAAAGCATAGTCCCACGCCTGTCCATTTGTTAATCGTGTTCATTCGTTATCATTATTGCACTGCCACAATTACTGCTGGAATGCCTGGTCCCACAGCCATGTCTTATGTTTTTTTCCTGAAGGTCAGGAGAGAGGGGGTGACCTGATTTCCTTGGGGAGGGAGTTTCACAGATGAGGGGTCACCACTGAGAAGATCCTGTCTCTTGTCCCCACAAGTCACACCAGAGTTGTGCTGGAGAACCTAGAGGTTTCCCTCTAGAAATCTCCAGTGGACCATAGAATTACAGCAACAGCAGCACAATAACAACAACAGCAGCAGCAGTAACAACAACAACAACAACAACAACAACAACAACAACAACAGCAAAAAGAGCACCTGGAGATTTTTTGAGACACCACAATAATCAAATTTACCTATAAATGTGAGAGGCTGACTGTACTACAGAAATAGGCACCCGCACTCTTTGGCAGAGAAGGCTAAATATCTTGAGCCATGGCAGTTAAAGTGGTGTCAAACTGTATTAATTCTACAGTGTGGATATACCCTGAGGTTGAAGTATCAAACAAAGGCCTGCCAGCTGGCTGAAAGTCAACAAGAGATAACTAGACTTAGTTCTCAAACATAGCTTTTATGTAATTGTTTCTGCATAAAAAACTCTGGGCTGATGCCAAATTGGACAAACTAAGCTAGAATGAAGCACACAAAGCTAATTTTCTGATAGAACAAATAAACAGATGTCATAAAAGCAGAAAAGCAAGAGACGAGGCTGGTTTGCCCACTAAGGCAAGCAAGCCAGAAGAAGCTGTTTTCTGATCACTAATGACTCTGCAAATGGGTGAGAATATATTACAATGCCATTTAATGGCAGTATTACAGGCAACAATATTTTCTGTAACCATGCTGAATTCATACTATTTGTCTGAATGTACTATGATGCTGATATACTACCAGCCATCCTTATCCATGGATTCCACCATCCACAGTTTGAAAAAAATTAACCCCCCCCCCCAAGTGAATCTTGATTTTACCATTTTATATAAGGCACACCCTTTTACCACACCATTGTATATAAAGAGTCTAACACATCCATGGATTTTGGTATCCATGAGGGGTCCCAGGACTAAACTCCAGTGGATGTCAAGGACTTACTGTACTGAAAACGCTGAAATGCTACAAAACGCTGAAATATATGGAAATACTTTTATGACATGTGCAGTTTCCTCAACAGAAGCAATATGATATATATTATGTTCATGCATTACAAATATTGTGTTAAATGATATTCTTTCACACTGGGATGTACTAAAAGTGCCATGTTCCTTATAAATTTGATATGTATTCCTTAGAAGAATAAAAGAAACCTATACCGTATAATGTTTAATAAGCAATATGCCTAGAGCATGTAAAGTCTTTGATAAGAGATATAACTTACACTGTGAAATGTTGATGAAAGAAATGTGCCTTGTCTGGAAATGTCAATGAGATATGATGATCCTCTGCAAAGAATATGCAGCTAGATATTTTACTTAATAACTTTAGGAAAGATTATAAAGCTACATGGTTATTCTCCTGTCCTATACATTTCATGAAATTACAAAGTTTAAGAGATGCTTCAGGAAAATGATGGCATTGTCCTGCTGACAGGAATGGACTCTTGTTTACAACTTGGGAATCCAGAGCAGTTCAATATGGAAACTTTATGCCAGGGCCCAAGGGGGGTTCTACATGGAATCAATCCAGATAATCAAATTCCAGTTCGGCCTAAGGATAGTTTTTATCACCAGCTTCTGGGTCACTGCAGAGAAAGAAGGGAGTATCCTAGCAGCAGCCTCTGGGGATGAAATACCTGGTGGTCATGTCACATTACTTGGTGTGATGTCATCTAGGGTGCCAAAGTGACATGGGAGGGGTCAAGGAGAAGAAGAGGGGGAATAGACCCTCCTTCCCCCCCCCTTTCTCCAATAACCCTTACACTCCAACTAACATCACCCCAGGCGATGAGCGACAGCCACCAGCCATGTCATGCCCAGAGGCCAAGGAGGGGAGGGAGATGACAAGTGCCATATTGTGTACCCAGGCTGTCCATGAAGCAGTTGTAATTTCATCTTGGAACAACTTTTTACTTTTGTTAATGCAGTTCAGATTAACTCAAATCAGCTCTGTGAGCCATGGAGCCACCATGGAGCTGGTTCCCTTCCACCTTGGAATAAAGGTTGGTTTAGATGACAACCCCTCCCCCAGCCAGTGGACCAGTAACATAAACCCTAAAGAACTCAGATCTTGCAGAGTAAGAGGTCTTTATAAGCATGGGGTTCTCATCCTAGGGGAAAACTGATATAGGAGCATCTGCAGCTGAATTGGAGACATTGTTCAGACTATCCAAGTATAGAAGTCTCAGAACTGGATAATTTGATGAAACAAGGGTGTTCATTATGCCTATTGTTCATCTATCACTTCTGCCCTCTGATCCTTGTTGGGATTGACCTTATCTTGGACTGTTAGTTATAGTGTTGTAAGGTAGTCTTACAACCTTGCAACTGTTCTCTATTCACATTTACAATCATGGTACCATTGCCATGATTGTAAATGGAGTTCAGTAGCATTAATATGTGAAGTATGGATAAATGATGCATCCAGCTTACCCCCATCAGCAAATCATGGTGTGCCATAGAGTTACAAGGGTCTCAGCTTCTTCTCTTCAGATTATGGTTCACATGGGAAGAAGCTAGAGTGGATACATCGTCCTCCAGTGCCTCGCTCACTAGCACTGCAGAGTGTCCCTCAGTAAAGCTGGTGGCCTTTGGTAATCAGTATGACAGAAGGATTGCAGCCATAATATCATGGTTAAATGTCAGGTGGAGGACCTTGGCCTGTGTTTTGATTTTGCCTCTAGAAATATTTCTGTCTGCTTGTATTGTGGACTACTGGTTCAGTGGGGCAGTTATGTGTCTTTAGAATGCTATTGAACATGGAGTTTGTATCCACTTGGTAGGACCCACTTTCTTGACCCTAGCTCTATTCCTAGATTATGTCTTTATAATATCTAGGTGCAGTTCCACATGGCCCTTTAACCTGAGAGTAAATCACCTCAGGACAAAGTAGGTTTTTCTGATTTCTCCCAAATTAATTCGTTTTTCCTGAGCTGTCATCTGGACTTCCCAGATGTCTAATATTTATACTAGACCTATGGAAACTAGTAGCTCTGATATCAGTGAAAAGATGAACTTCCTCTAGATTTTAGCTGAAGCTAGACGGAGCTGTCTAAGGTGCTGAATCCACTTTAAGTTCCTTTAGAATTTGAATTCCAACCTGGGGTAAAGTTTCCATCCCTCTGACATCAGAGCTCCCAAATTTATTTGTTTATTTATTTACTGTATTTACATATCTCTTTTTCTCACCCCTGGGGGGACTCAAAGTGGTTTCCAACATAATAATGACAAAATTCAATGCTAAACATACACGTAAAAAACCAAAGCATAAGATCACACAACAACATATCACTATGAATTAAAACTATTAAAACCATATTAAACCATGAAACATAAGCAACATTCAGACATCAAGACAAGGAATTAAAACATGTTAATATAAACATTAAAATCACATAATCCAAAATGCTACTCCAAAGCCATTCCAATAGTCAATTGCGCATATTCACTGTTCTAGTCTAGACCATGCTATGTGGGCTTAGTTGTCTACAGATAAGACAGCAAAAGAAGTGGCAGGCTGTCTATCAATGTACAACCATAACTTGAAAAAATGTTCTGTATTCAAACAGGGCAGGTATTTAGCAATCCTGTTCACTTCTGCAGAACAATTCCTTCAAGTGACTCATTATCTTATGTATTCATACACAGTCTGAGCTGTTACCTTTGAGCAAGTCCCGTAGGATTTATGCAAGATCTCATAAACCCACAAGGTAAGGGGGTTTTGCATGTGTTGGTTTTTATAATCTGCTGGGTCACCCTTGTAGACTTCTGGAAGATCTGTGGAATACTGAATTTCTTATTAGGTTATGTGAACACTATAAGCAAGGTCATTTCCCACTGGCCTGTCAATATCGCAGCAGTTTTTGGAAGTTCATTTTTTTTAATCAGGCTGATTTCCATGTTGCAGGAACATAGCAATGTAAAATTCATCACTGCAAAGAATAACATCCTGCTCTTGGACATGCAATTATGAGCAGGGTATGTTTTTTACTTACTTGAACAGGAATAATGGGTGGTTGTTCTCAATTTCAATCAAGTTGGCTTTGGCATATGAATGAGAGACCCCCCGCAGGCTACCCTCTTATCAACAGCCCTTATTGAGTCTTCAGAATTGGGATACAGGTTGTTCAATGTTTATTTTATGTGCCCAGTGGAATAATAGCCCTTGAATTCCCTTTAACAACCCTTGTGGTGAACCAAGATATTGACAATAATGGTGTAAGCCAATTGTGTATAACAAAGGTGCACAAGGCCTGCTTCTGTGACCACATGTGGTGATTCAAGGCTCCTGTAGCTGTTGACTGATCCTCTAGAATGCTGTACACACATAAAACTGAACGGCTTTCACCAAGTGCTTGCAAGAATGGCAATTCAATCTTCAAATAAATTACAACATTCCTCCCTCAACACACACACAGAAAGGAGGGGGGAAGGGGGGAGAGATAAAACATTCTCTAAATATTTAATGGCAACATATAATAAAAGAGTCAATGGCAATTTAAAGTAGATGTAGATCACTTGACTTACCTTGAAACAATTCAAACCCACACACTTGGATTTGGATAAAACCCTTTGAATCCCCCAACGCTTTTGTTTTCATTTAGACAATAGAATGACAGCAACACAAGCCCACATTAAACCAGAAATGTGGGAGTATTCCATAACTTTGGGTGTTTTTTCCCAGGCCATGTGAGAGCCTATTGCCCTGACTGATCATACACAACAGATGACCCTTTCAGTCTCTTTATGAAACTACCTGTAGACTTCAGATGTTTGTGTACATGGGGTGTGTTTGCTAATCCAGAAAGTCTCAGAGGAAGAAAGTTAGTAGTAGTACCAATAATAATAATAATAATAATAATAATAACAACAACAACAACAACTACTACTACTACTACTACTACTACACTTTATTTATATTCCACCCTTCTCACCCCAAAGGGAACTCAGGGCAGATCACAGTAAATATACTTGGCAAACATTCAATGCCATTTTGTATAGACAATACACAGACAGACAGACAGACAACAGAAGGAGGTGGTTTGTTTTGATTCAGTGTCCAGCTGTTTTTGGTGCCATGGAAGGTTGGGCTTCAGTCCAGGGGGTGCTGTTGCTCTATCCTCTATGACAAAGAACTATCAGGACTTCCTCTTTCCTTTTGGTTGCCCGCATTTTCTGATCTTCCCTCTTTACGGCATCGTAAAAAACCTCCCCCACCTACCTAATTTCTCTAATTACAGCTAAATCTGTTTTTGAATTGCTTAGGTAAACAATGAGCTAGGGTGTCATTTGGCAGCTCACACCAAACCTGGAGTTCGAACTTGTAACCTTTTGGTTGATAGATCTTACAATTGCTGATGATTTACCAGCTGTTCTAAACCTCCAGCCCCAGTAACATGGGTCCCCTGGTGGCACAGTTTATTTATTTATTTCCGTCACTTTTACCCCGCCCTTCTCACCCCCAAGGGGGGACTCAGGGCAGCTTACAGAGGAAGGCACAATTCGATGCCTTTATCACATATACATACTTATATAAAAGCAATTAAAACAGTTACAAATTAAAATTAAATCATCAATACAAAACAGTGCAATAAACAGTAGTAGGCTAATCCTGAGCTCAGCATTCGGAGTTCCGTAAATCCATTCCGTCTCGACAAATTCCAGCTCGTCATCAAATCTTTCTTTAACTGCCAGAATGTCCAAATGCCTGGTCCCATATCCAGGTTTTCAACTTTTTCCTAAATGAAAGAAGGTACGTTGCTGATCTAATCTCCCTGGGGAGTGAATTCCACAGGCGGGGGGCCACCACCGAGAAGGCCCTGCTCCTCGTCCCCGCCAATCTCACTTGTGATAGAGGCAGGGTCGAGAGCAGGGCCTCCCCAGAGGATCTTAGGTTCCGAGGTGGGACGTAGAGGGAGATCCGTTTGGACAGATACACTGGGCTGGAACCGTATAGGGTTTTGTAGGTCAAAACCAGCACTTTGAATTGTGCTCGGTGGGTTAAACTGCTGAGCTGCTGAACTTGATGACCGAAAGGTCAAGAGTTTGAATCCAGGGAGCGGGGTGAGCTCAAGCTGTTAGGCCCAGCTTCTGTCAACCTAAAGTTTGAAAATATACAAACATGAGTAGATCAATAGGTACCGTTTCTGTGGGAAGGTGTACCATGCAGTCATGCAAGCCACATGACCTTGGATGTGTCTATGGACAACACTGGCTCTTTGGCTTAGAAATGAAGATGAGCACCACCCCCCAGAGTCAGTCACGACTATACTTAATGTCAGGGGAAATCTTTACCTTTACCTACCAGTAACATTATAAAATTGGCCACTGTTCTTGGCTTAGTTACCACTGTCCAATATAATACTTGGGACCTTATCACACATGTCGCAGATTCCTTTTATCTACTGGTGCCTAGGGGTCCTATCACATGACCCTATAATCCTTTTTTCAATAACCCATGCAAACCTGCAGGAAAAGCATGTGCCAGCTGTACCTTTTGTAAAATGAGAAACAATCAGTAATATTATTTGTATCCCACCCTATCTTTCCAATTGGGACTCCACTCATCCTTTATTTTTCTACATGTGTCAGAGGTACTTTTTTAAATGTGATGGTACACCCAGATGGTACACCCATCTGCAGGTCACCCTCTGTGGCAGTGATGTGCTTTTCAGGGTGATCTTTTCATCCTGCGTGATTCTCCTGTATCAAAACAGCCACAGTATACCTTCAGTGACAGTCAGAGAAAGACCCTGTGTAAAGCGATAATATTTTCTACTTTCCCATTATTGTTGCCTATTAAAACAAATCCAGACATTTGCAAACTGTTCCAACAGAGGTCACAAATTTGCATGGTTGTCAAGATCTCTCCCCTCTTTTTCTAAAAGAAGCACTGTGGTGAAGAGCAGGGCTTCTTAAACCTTTCTGAGTTGCAACCCTTTTGTACCTGAGAAATTTTAAAGGGAAGGCATGGAGACACACAGGTGCAAGAGAGATGAGGCACATGAGACAGAAGGGATGGCAAGCAAGTGCAATAAAAAGACATGACAAAGAGACAGCACAGGACAGAAGGAAGTCAGGGAAACACACACACATGTATGCAGGACCGAAGGGAAGTTGACTCCAGTGCACACTTACCGCTATCCCATTTGGAGTCCCAACCCAGAAACTGTTACGTAGGAGAATGTCAGACAGATCTGGAAGAGTCATCCCTCTTTAGTGTAATAGTCAACCTCTTCACATGGTCTAAATTTTGGCAGCAGTGGCATTTTTTTTACTCCAGTCACAGAGGCCAATGGCTCCCATGACATTCTAGAAAAGTACTCCCAGGGTGGCTCCATGACTGAACTAGCACAAACACCCTGCCACCAGACACCACAAAATTTCCAGCTGTGTCGACGGGCAGCTCCCCTTATTACTGTTAGTAAAGATGGACTCAGCCACCTTAAACAGGCTTTCCCCATATGATAAGGCAGTGGGGAAGCCGCGATGGAGAGGGTAGCGGTGCGGAAGGTCACGACACCTCTATGCAAGTACTGCCGGTACACAGAGAGAAAACTCGATTCCTATGACGCACGTGACAAAACGGAGAGAACCAAATGTGATGGGGTAGGTATGTATCTAGTAGGTATCCAGTCATCACCTAGCTGTCTTAACCCACAGACTGCCTACTGAAAATGTATTTTCTGTGGTGTATGTGATAAGGTCCTAGCAAGAGGAGGTTTTTTAAAGTCAAAAACAACCATGGGGGTGTGTGAAATATTTTCATAGAATTTTAAAGATGTATGCTCAAAATAGATACATACACCTGTAAATTTTTCATTTATTCATTTCAGACTTGTTTATGTAATGAGGTGCATAGCCTGATTCAATCTCTCCCCCCCCCCCTTTTTTTAAAAAAAATATTTTTATTGGTTTGCGTATTAAGGTAAAAACAGGGAGGGGGAAATAGGGAGGGGAATTATATAGAAGGAAGTGAAAATAAATAGATATAAATTGGTTGTCACTATGAAGGAAAGAAGTAATCATTGGATCCTTGCAAGTAACTTTACTATGAGAGTGGCACAAAATATCCAGTGCACCATATTGGCCTATGCTGGAGTGGCGAATCCCATTTACAAACCCCAGGACAAGTGATAAAATATATCTTTTCAAAGGCAGATGATTATTTCTTTTGAGAGAACACAAGAAGGAATATGCATTGGATCGAGTATAGTGTCTATATCCAGGGAAGTCATGCTACCCTTCTATTCTGCCCTGGTCAGACCACACCTGGAATACTGTGTCCAATTCTGGGCACCTCAGTTGAAGGGAGATGTTGACAAGCTGGAATGTGTCCAGAGGAGGGTGACTAAAATGATCAAGGGTCTGAAGAACAAGCCCTATTAGGAGTGGCTTAAAGAGCTGGGCATGTTTAGCCTGTAGAAGAGAAGGCTGAGAGGTGACATGACGACCATGTATAAAAATGTGAGGGGAAGTCATAGGAAGGAGGGAGCAAGCTTGTTTTCTGCTGCCCTGGAAACTAGGAAGTGGAACAATGGCTTCAAACTACAGGAAAGGAGATTCCACCTGAACTTCCTAACTGTGGGAGGTGTTCAGCAGTGGAACTCTCTGCCCCAGAGTGTGGTGGAGGCTCCTTCTTTGGAGGTTTTAAACAGAGGCTGAATGGCCATCTGTCAGGGGTGCTTTGAATGCTTTTGTCCCACTTCTTGGCAAGGAGTTGGACTGGATGGCCCATGAAGTCTCTTCCAACTCCATGATTCTATGAACCAGAAGGTTTAGAGTTTAGAGACAAAAGAATGAACAGTATCTGTTTTTGGGTTCCTGTGGTTTTTAAATTCTTCAAAATTCTATTGGGATTTATGGTGTTGCAATATTTTGCAAAGCATGGCCATTGCTATTTGTTTTCTCCCGTCTTCATCTGGTCCATAATTTGCTTTCTGCAACTAACAAGCTTCAGGTACTGTAATTTTCCTGCCTGCATACATTTTCCCATGGAGTGTAGGAAGTTGAATCAGCACCTATGGTCAAGTAAATCACCAGGCTTGTCTAAACTGACTGAAATAATTATCCCCGTGTTTCTGAAGAGGACAGAAATGACAGTCAGTTTAGAGGAAATGTATTATCTCCAGGAAGAAGGAGCTACCTTGAACCTTTCCGTCAAACTTAGTTAAAATTTACAGACGTGATTTGCTTGGAGCTTCTTCTTCTTCGAGCTAAAAATGTGGTTTGAGAGAACAGGCTCTGCCATCATTTTTTAAAAGAATCTAACTGCACTGCTTTCAAAAATCACACAAATGCAGAGTTAAGAGCTAAATCAAAGCAACAAGGGGACAAAAAGAACACCACATAGGAACAATTGAGAATTATGATGAAGAAGTTATTACTGTATGGAAAGAAACATAAAAGAGACTGATGTCAAAAGGAGAGTGTATGAAAAGAAGGAAAGTATACATAAATAAGGGAAGAAGAAAGTGATTGAGAAAGCCATTTTGTGAAACACAAACAGTTTCAGCAAAGATGTAGAGGCTGTGCATTTTACAATTGTGTTTAAGCTTATGAAAAACTACCCATCAGTCAAAAAATTCTGCTACAAGGCCTAGATCGGCTAGTGAACTCTCCTGGGCCTTCATGCCAATTATTTTTTTATCACTAACCTTGGCAGGATGTTTAAGAGAATTAATGAGCCCCTCCCTGACCAATAAATGCTTCAAACGTTCCTCAAAAAATACCAAGATTATCTTCCTTCCATGTGTACAAAATGAGGAGGAGGACACTCTTAACAGGACTCCAACTTAACGCTATGTTGTGCTTTGACATTTCAAAGACAAAGTTAATTTAGATCTCAAATTTCAAAATGAAATAATGTTGCTTTTCTCATCAGAATAATATAAATAGCTGGAATGACTGTAAAACTAAGAATTCCTAATGTGTTAAATGGCAGCTCACAAAAAAACAAAAAAAAGTACCATCAGCTGTCATATACTCTTTCAATTAAGCTCTCAAATGCTGAACATTACTGTCAGATATCAATTATTGTCAATTAATATTATATGCCAACTGTTGAGTATACGTGTGTTTATATTTCTGACATTAAATATTATAGCTTTGAATGTTGAGAATCAAATACCAGCCAACAAATCAGTTTCCAAATTTAGTTAAATATCAAATGTTGAAACAATGGGCTCAACCCCATTGAAATGCCAAACTAGAGTAGATCTTTTGAATAAATGAAACTAGAGCCTACTTATTAAATAGAGCTTCTCTTGTTAGGTCTGTCATTTTGATTTAACCCTCGCCTAGGAATTATGCATCCCTTGTGATGTTGTTGACTGAAGCCTCCATCAAGGCATGTCAGAATGAACAATTGTGAAGAATGCTGGGGGTTCCAGTCCAACAAATCTGAAAAGCCATACTGTTCCTGCATCTCCAATCTAGCCCTTTTGTACCTAGTGGAATCAGGGAAATTCTGGAAAATATTCTGTTTTAAGTAGCAAAAGACACTGTTCTTCATTTCAGTTTTATATAATTTATTTCAATATGTTTCCAGAGGTGCCCTCCTTTTTCCTGCACTCTGTTAATAGAATGCTCTTTGTACTGAGGTTTACCTGACACCTATTAGGCAATCAAAGCATGGTTAATATGTTTATTCTTCAAGATTTTTAATAACCATAATTTATCATCATATACCCTCTTGTATTCATTTTTAGTACCTGGTCTTGTGGAGGTTGGTATTTGGAGGGTCTGGAGAACAAGCCCTATGAGGAGTGGCTTAAAGAGCTGGGCATATTTAACCTACAGAAAAGAAGGCTGAGATGGAGATATGATAGGATGAGAGACTGAGACATAACAGGCTGATAGGAGAGATGATAAATATGTGGGAAGTCATAGGGAGGCGGGAGCAAGCTTGTTTTCTGTTACCCCGAAGACTAGGATGCAGAAAAATGGCTTCAAACTACAGGAAAGGAGATTCCACCTGAACATTTGGAAGAACTTCCTATCTGTGAGAGGTGTTCAACAGTGGAACTCTCTGCCCCAGAATGTGGTGGAGGCTCCTTCTTTGGAGGCTTTTAAACAGAAGCTGGATGGCTATCTGTCAGGGTTGCTTTGCATACGATTTTCCTGCTTCCAACTCTATGATTCCAAGGTGTCTTCCAACTCTATGATTCCATGTGGGTAAATTTCAAGCATGGGAATATATATATTTATAACAACAAGATAATCTAATGTGAACCAAACCCAGTGATTCCGGCCATGAAAGCCTTTGACAATACAACGTATGCATAGGCTGAAAATGGTCTGGGACCAGAAATTTGTTCTCAGTGCCAAAATTGGCTATGTAACTCACTTAGAGGAAGGCAAAGGCAAACTTCTTCTGAGCAACTCTTGTCAAGAAACCCTGTGGTATTGTCACTGTAAGTAGGAAAGAACTTGAAGGCATCAAAGAACAGTAAGACGGAACTGAATGTAGCTCAACCAGCCTTACTGTATTGTTGAGCTTTCTTCATTTTAGCAGGATTATTATGCAGAGAGACATTTCTTGCTCCAGGTATTAAGCAACTGCTCCCTCCTGCTTTGTTGATAATTGCTGTCAAGTGAACTTTGACTTTTGGCAATCCAGATCTCCAAAACACCTTGTTATGAACTGCCCCACAAAATGTATGCAAACTCAGACCTATGGCTTCCTTGATTGAGTCTATCCACCTGCCTTGTGGACTTCCTTTTTTCCTACTGCTTTCCATTTTACTAAGCACCATCATCTTTCTGAATGAGCCATTTCATCTCATGATATGAGTCTAATAGCCTCGGTTTATTATGACGTCTCTTGAAAGGTCAGGCTTGATTTGCTCAAGGACCCATTCAATTGCCTTTATAACAGTCCATGATATCCTTCAGCAGCACATTTCAAATGAGTTGATTCTATTCCTCTCAGCTTTCTTCACTGTTCAGCTATCTCAAACATATATACGAAACAGAAATATCACTGCATGGGTGGTCTGGACTTTGATATTTAATCATAGATCTTTATACTTGAGAATCTTTTCCAATTCTTCCATAACTTTCCTTCTAAATTTAATTTTCTGGTTTCTTAACTATAGTCTCACTGTTGACTATGACTGAACCAAGATACACAAAATCACCATCTACTTTACATAAATCATCTGTGGTCATTAATCATTGTAAATATCTGTTTGTGTACTTTGGCACTGTCATTATGTTTACTCTCTGCTTTGATTGTAGTTTGTGTTGCATTTGATTTTATTGTTACATTTCACTGGGCTAGGATCAACTTGGGTTAAGAGATAATTATCAAATGCAGTCATTGGATCAGTCTGGAGAGATTTTGGAAGCTATCATGCAAAAATATCACAAATCTCTGCTTTATCGGCCATACATGATGGGACTTGGTGATGGCTCATAACTCAGCAGTAGACCATAGGATCTGCATGCATACAGTCTCAAGTTTCAATTTGTAGAGAATTAATCAGGTAATAAATGCTTAGCATGTCCTCTACCCAATACAATGGCTAGTAAACACCAGTATTTGTTGAGGATGGTAATCCTTTGGTCCTCCAGATGTTATTGGAAGGAAATCCTCAACATTCTTCAACACTGGCTGTGGGCCCTTCTGGACAGGCCCTATACCTCAGTTCATATTTCTCTAAGGGCCCTTCCACACAGCCCTATATCCCAAAATATCAAGGCAGACAATCCCAAAATATCTGCTTTGAACTGTGCTATCTGAGTCCACACTCATATAATGTGGGATTTTCTACCTTGAAATTCTGGGTTATAGTGCTGTGTGGAAGGGCCCCCAGGATTTGATTCCATGTTTATCCCAGATTATCTGGCAGTGGGAGCTTGGGGCCCATCCACACAGAGCCAAAACACGGGCTCTTTTGAGTCTTTACCTGAGACTGCTTGGAGTTTTAATCTAAAGCAATACCCAAACTGCCTTGAATCTTAAGTGGGGGAAAGGTGGGATATACATATACAATATTCCTGTACACATCTGTATTTTTAAATCTGAGACAACAATTCAGTTCCCTTTTCCTAGATTAAGCTCCAAACCTCAAGAAGGAGTATGCAGCTCATCAATTTCACATTGTTTTCAAACCTTAGTCTGGGTGAACCAGTCATCTGATAGTGTCACATCAGCTTCAGATGTTTTCCAACCAAAGCTACTCAAAGCAAGATATTAACTTTCAAATATCAGAACTGGCTATGAAATCATTCAACTTTATGTCTAGGTTGTGAATACCTGAAAGGGGGAACGAACACACTTCCATGGCTGCTATTTGTTATTTTCCCATCTTTGTTAAAAATTACACTGTAGAAGTTAAGCAAAGTATCAGCAAGATCCCAGGGAAAAAAGACCACTCAATTCAGTTCCTTAATTAGTTGCGACTTGCACTGCTCAGAAAAAGTCAGGGGTGGGGAAGAGAATGTTGGCCGAAATACCTCCTTGAATATTTTCAAAGGAGTCCCAACTCCCCAAACTGGCATGTTGTATTGACGTAAGGCTGCCTCCAATTACTCCAAGAAAAAAACAGCAGTGTTAATGGTTTCCCAGGTTTGCTTACTGCTGCAAAAGGATTTCTGAACAATATTTTCATAATGGAAATTTCAAGATTAAGATTGGACATGCTGTGCTGAGCAGCAAAGACCCTGTTTACAACAAGACTGCTTACAACAATAGAAAAAGCACCCTGTGTGGAGCTCCTCCTGTAAACATTTCACTCACAGATTCATTCTCTTGATTTTTCTGCCACACAGAATAAACAGTTTTCAGTGTTAAATTCTAACCAGTATTCATAAGGTGGACCTTTCTTTGTATGCAATACCCAAACTGCCTTGAATCTTAAGTGGGGGAAAGGTGGGATATACATATACAATATTCCTGTACACATCTGTATTTTTAAATCTGAGACAACAATTCAGTTCCCTTTTCCTAGATTAAGCTCCAAACCTCAAGAAGGAGTATGCAGCTCATCAATTTCACATTGTGCCGACATCCAAATTGTTCTAGTCTCAAATTCTTTCCCTATTTTTGATAAAGCGATCTGTGTATTCCTGTCAACAACTCCAACTCCCCGGATCCAAATGACTTGTTGGATCTGCAGTAGCAACCATCTTTCACCTTAACACACCACCATATATTTCCCCCATTTAGAATGCACACACATACACACACACTTAGCAATGCTACTAACCAAGGGACCAGAGACATTTAGAAGAAAGAAGTTTTACAACCAAAATTGTAAGAAAAAGTTTTTAAATATCACAGATTACTTAAAAATGTGGTGCAGTGTGCAAAACATGGAGTGTAGACCAGTACTTGCCTTTCAGTGCCAGTCATGAATTCTGTGGCTGATCTTTGGGCAAGTCTCAATTCTCTGTAAGTAGAATAGAATATTAACAATCTTGGTACTGACCGAAAGGTGAGCGTTTCTTTGAAAATCAGACTCTATGAATGAGAAGGGGTTGAGGTATCTGTGAACCGTTCCACTTTAAAGCTGAACGGTAATCAGAAATGCTAATTATTTTTGTGCTTAACATTTCCGTCTGAACAGCGCTTCATGATTACCATTTGCCTCGGGAAGAGATGGCATAGCTTCATTTCTTTTATTCTCACTTCCATCTTCTCTGTCCTTGGCCTAACCCAAGACCCTATCCACTGAGAGACTATTTATAAAGATGTCAAAACAACCTGATAAGAATATCTTAATTACAAAAGAATCCTCCATGTAAGTACACTTCAGTAGTGAGAATTAGGTGTGCATTCTACTCTGTTAAAAAACATTTTAAATATACAGAACTATTTTGTAACTCATTTTCTTAACAAATCAGAATCCCTTGCAATTAAGGCATTCTTATCAGATTGTTGTGACATGTTCATAAACACCATCTGAGCAGACAGACTCAGGAGTTGACATAAACTAATGAAACATTCTCCATAAGTTCCCAAGTGCCCTCATGAATATGGGAACCCATGCAACCAATGGATATGATTTGAGCATACTATCCACAATGAAAATCCGCATAGTGAAAACAATGATATTCCCCATAGTCACCTATGGATGTGAGAGCTGGACCATAGGGAAGGCTGAGTGAAGGAAGATAAATGCTTTTTAACTGTCATGTTGGAGGAAAGTTCTGAGAGTGCCTTGGATCACAAGAAGATCCAACCAGTCCATACTTCAGGAAATAAAGCCCAACTGCTCACTGGAGGGAAGGATATTAGTGGCAAAGATGAAGTATTTTGGCCACATAATGAGGAGACAGGAAAGCTTAGAGAAGACAATGGAAGGGAAAAGGAAGAAGGGCCAACCAAGGGCAAGATGGATGGATGGCATCCTTGAAGTGACTGGATTGACTTTGAAGGAGCTTGGGGTGTTGATGGCCAACAGGGAGCTCTGGCATGGGCTGGTTCATGAGGTCACAAAGAGTCGGAAGCAACTGAACAAATAAACAACAACATCCATAACAGGCAAACAAGAGATAGACTTTGACCCAGAAGCAACTTGATGGAAGGAAATACAGACTGGAGACAAAGGCAGGGACATCCATAGATGTGGACTCTGAACATGCTTATCCAGAATAAACTAAGAACAACAACCCCAAACCCAAATGAAATACAAAGCTTCCCATCTCTATGAATTCTTAGCCAAATTATTGACACAGGAAAATAACAACTTGCATTGATTTTCTGATCTTTCCCTGCTTGTATGGAAAGGATTCATCCATCATTAATATATAATTCAGGCTCTACCAGACCAGATGTTTATATAAACATCTATAAGCACCTGTCAGATGAGCATTGGGAAAAGCTGGGATGCACCATTAATTCTGTGCTTTGGGCAGAGTGGACAAGTTTATTGTTCTAATGCTACACTATTAATTCCTTGTGAGGGTTTCTTATATGTCTTCCATTAATAGGAATAGCCTCAGGACCAATAGCAATTTACTCATGCAAGCTTATATAACTTGTCACTGCTGGTAACACTTGCTAATCTTCTTGGGTTTCATTTTCAACTCCACAGAGGCATCCTCATCCTCAAATACAGTATTTGAGCCTGTCAGGGTTTAAACATGACAATTACATAGTCTGATATAGGCTGGAAATGCCGATAACTAAAGCTATCACCTCTGTTGCCATTCTCACACATTCCTGGACTGCCTTGGGGAGGTCAAGAAAGGGTGATTTTCTTAGAAGATAAAACAGTCAATCTCTCTGGCTTAAAGTTGATGAACCAGAAGATTTATTCTTTTGCAAACACAAAAATCAAGATAACCAGGTTGCCTATAAGAAAAAAAAACCAAGTAAGTAATACCTTTATTAAGCCAGCCTAAAGAATTGCACTCTATAATGATGACATGCACAAGGAAGTTACATGCAAACAAGGCCAGATCATTTCTAAAAGATATAAAATGTTAGAGAAATTTTAAAATAAAATGTATTTTTTCCACTACCATAACACTATAATGTATTCCAGTCAGGGTACATGCATCTAGAATAATAGAGTTAGAAAGAATCTATGTTATTATTTGCTGTATGTATTTTATTTTGATTTGTTGTAACTGTTTGGGCCTGGCTTCATGTTAGCCGCCCGAGTCCCCATTGGTCATAGGGTACAGCCACTCCAAGAATTTCCCATCTTGACTATTTTGAAAGGGGAGTACTGAGACTCAAAAGAAATTATTTTCCAAGTACTCAAAAAACTTTTTTCCAAGCTTTGAGTATGGCAGGGGATCAAATTAAATAGAAGAGTTCTATCAATGAATCAAGAGGATAACAATATAGTTGGAAGCTATGCAGCAAGATTTTCATGTTAGAAATAATTATTTTAGTCTACATAGAGATGCAGTGCTGTATCCAATTACTTTTATGTCCCAGGCACATTTTCCACAAATGTACCCCACCTCACTGGCCTTCAACACCACAATTCAAAGGAACTTTCCCATAACCCAGGAGGTTATATAGAGACATTAAGCAGAGAAGTTAATTATCAGATAGAAGCTACCCATGGATTGACCCTTGTGGGATTAATTTAGTCCAATCAACCATATCCAATTATAAGAAAGGGAAGTGGGAGCACCCTATGTGTGTGCATGTAAAATTTATATCAATTTGCAACCTTTGGGATAAAATGTTTCCATAGTAGCTAATGAAGGATAAAGAGGATGATGAGGGTAAGAATGGCAATGGACTTTATTGCACAAGGCAGGCAAACCTGTGGAATTGCTCTTAATTAAAACATTAGTGGAAGGCAGGGTTATAGGGATATATGGAAGTATGGTTGTGGGGCAATAATAATAATAATAATAATAATAATAATAATAATAATATGTATCTTGCCTCCATCTCCTTGAAGGAACTCGGGGTGGCTTACAAGGAGACAAGCCTTATCAGGCATAGATTAAAAACACAACGCAATAAAATTTATGTGGCTTGTTGAAGTGGAGCAATTGTGTGAATGAATAGAGGTGCAGTATATAAAAGATGCTCATCCCAGTATGTGTTTGCTTTCTGTGGAAACATCTCCACAGATATATAATCTAGTTTAAGATACCTTCAAACTGCAGCACTACAAAATGCACACTACCAAAACACACTGAAGTATGAATTAAGCCCAGTAAAGTGCATCAATCAAAATTGTGAAAAGTCCGAGTTCACCACCCCCATCCTCCCCAATGTGTATCAGTGAGCCCAAAATCTAACACCACATGACAAAATTGGCTCTAGTGAATGCAGAGCACTTTACAGACATCCGCCTGCATTTTCTAAAATTCAGAACACAGGAACAGGGGGCTGCCAAAAAACTCCAAAGTCATGACTAGGCAGTTTGGGGGTAATTGACCCCTGAGACAGGTTTTTGATTATCTCCACTAACTGGTACTTTCCCCTTTTTTCTTATCTCGTATGCCTCGGAAATGCTGGTGCACATCTTGACCAGAAAAGAAATAAAAGTATTTTCTGGTAGCTGTCAAGCCACAAATATTATAGAACCAGTTTGGAACAACTTTCCATGGTTAATGTAATCACCTTCTTGGCCTCTAACCTATTCCAGACATGTCAATCTAATTATCTACACAGTGAAACTGGCTTCTCCCAAACCAGTTTTAAACTGATCTAAATGGTCAGAGTAGATGAGCCCTGTGAATTTACAGGTTCATATGATAAAGTCCAATGACAAAGATTAACTTTATTTATTGTATAGCCTCTTTTTCTACCCAAAATTAGGACTCTAAAGCTTTTTACCCAGGCATTTGGTGAACAGGAAACTACAGAATAAGATTTTAACAGATTGAATAATGGACTATGGATTTTGGAAAATGATTGCAGATATAAGATCATTTTATAAGATTTTATAAGATCGGCATTTTATAAGGTTTCTTAATCTGTTTGATTCATTGATACGTGTTTTAATTGTTTTTTGTTTAGGCTGTTTTATATTTTGATGAGATATTTTTTATTGTTTACCTGTGCGGCACTGAATTTTTTCCGGATTTGTAAGCTGCCTTGAGTCCTCTTTGGGATCAAGAAAGCTGGGGAAGAAATGAAGTAAATAAATAATTTATACACATAATAAAAGTAAAAAAAAAGTGTGTGTGTGTGTGTGTGTGTGCGTGCGCGCGCATGTGTGGGGTGGAGGTGTCCACTTACACAGACAGCCTCTGGCCTCCACAAACAGGCTATAGTTCCAAGTGCTGAGAATCCTCCTAAGGCACTCCCTCAAATGACATTGCAGGTTACAGTGAGTGCCATGAACATGTAGCCCAAACCCTATCAATGTCCTCCCTAAACACCATACTGCCCACAACTGGTGCACCAGTTTTAACTGTGCAAAAGCTCCCCTGGCCCCCGCCGAAACCTGGGGATCCAGGCTCAGTGATGAATCCAGGATCTCTTCCAAGCTGCGAACCTGCGTTTGTGGGTGATTGCCCTGAGAATCTGGGAGGTGTAGCTCACCATTATTCAGAGAACACTGAATCTAGCCGATGACAGATCTGGGCCAAACTTGGCACACAGACCCACCATGGGCAACTGTGAATACTGGCTGGGTTTGTGGGTGATTGCCCTGGGAATCTGGGTGTTGTAGTTCATCCTTATCCAGAGAGTGCTGAACCCAGTTGATATCAGATGTAACTTGGCACACAGACCCAACTTTGAAAAATAGCGGGGTCTGGGAAGGATTGACCCACAATTCTGGGAATTGTAGTTGACCCACATCCTTATGCATTTTCTAATGGGAGAATTCATAAAAACAACAGCAAAAAGTGGCTTTTTTCTAATACATAGCGTTATATATTCCCAAATAACCCGGGCACCACCAGATCACCAAGCTAGTAATAAATAAAAGTAGGAACAGATGGGGAGATCAGAAGGGCTCTCTTCCCCTCTTGGGTCAAAGAAAGAGAGTCTAGCTGAGAGGTAAGTGGACCCCAAATACCCTGTGCTTCTGACTCCCAGAAAAAGCTTTAAATATTTATTAATGATTAATAAAATGCTTAAATAAAAATAACCCCAGGAAAACACTTTTAGCATAGTCGTGTGTGGATAGGCATGTGATGGCAGTGACTATAAAAAAAAACCCAAGCCTGCACTTTAGAAGGTTGTGGATCAAAGTACAAATAGTTATTCTCATTGTTCAGTAGAACAATTACTAAAATCCATTTCCCAGTAAATGTGCCTTGTCTTGTAAATCAGCGGGTCATTAGCCTTAACAATGTCAGTGTGTTGTCACGATCCAATTCAATTAAATGAACGACCAAGGTAAGTCTAAAGAACACATTCCAGACACAAAAGGGGGTGGGGAGAGAAAAGAAAAATGAAGAATCTACAATTATACCATCACCTTTTTTAATATAATGCATTCGGTAGTATTTCAATTCCACATGTAGAAATAAGGGGACAAAAGTAATTTATGCTAAATCCATCACAGTAGAAGTAGACACATGCCGAGCACAGGGAGATAAGCAGAAATTGGTGTGATGTGAGAAAAATGAAATAGAATACATCCACTACACCGATGACACGTATGCTTAATCCTGTGTTTCTCTGAGGGGAAAATAGAGGGGAACACATAAATTGATATGCCAAGGCAGAACAATGTTTTTCAGAGTCTTTTTTCTAAATGGATGGAACACGGTCTGATTTCCCCTGTACAATAACACCCCAGTGGTGTAACCCACATCCAGATTACTATGTGCCACAAACAGAAGGAAAGAACCAATAATTCATGCCAGAGATGGCTGTTGAGAGTAAGGGAATATGTTGCATATTCATCTATTAGTGGACAAGACTGAATAGGAATTGGAAGTGAGATGCTAACAATAGAATCATAAAATCATATATTTAGGAGTATTCGAATCATGAACTTGAGCCTGTTACTGTGCAAGAATGCACAACTAAAGAAGTTCTGTTTAAAAACTTCCAAGGAAAAAGAGTCTGCTCCTTGTCAGTCTATTTCACCGTCTAACAGCTGTTACTGTCCAGAAATTCTTTCTAATATTCAGATTATGTCCCTTTCTTTTAATCTGAACCCATTAGTTTGTGTTATGTTATCTGCAGCAATATAATCCACAGAAAAAGAAGAATCTGAAAGATTATGTGCTGGAGTCCAGGAGGAAATTGACCAGACATCAAGATAGGACTGCTTGTTAATAACAGGTAATTGTAATACAAACTTAGGATAAAGAGCCTAATCAAAGGCTATAGAAGAATTTGGCCTAGAATCAGGAAATGAAGCATTCCTATAAGGCTCCAAACAGTATGCTAGAAACCAATTCTGATTTTGGCAAAATGACACTAGTCTGCCTGCACTACATCTGGAGGGCTTTGGTTCTTACATGGCTAGAGCTGGGAGAGTCTGGGAGCAACACCATCCTGGGCCTGATGCATTTCCTGGGCCACCTGATTTTCAGTCCTGAATTAGAGAATCCAGACAAATATGAGAGAGAATGGCATTCCAGAGTTTCTTGGTCACAACAGAAGACGTCCTTTTTGGAGATGGTAGCCTTCTCACTTCTGAACGTGGCCAGGTTGAGAGGGGGTGGGGGTTCAAACAGGTAGATAGTTCTTCAACAGTCCAAGTTTCAAATCATTTTTGTAATGTTCCTCCTCCTATTGAACACAGATGTAAGGTTTTGGTGAGGGCATTCTCTCTGAACCCAGATTTTAGCTCGAAATCTCAGGAGAGGGGATTCTAGTGACATGGAAACCTCTAAATGGCCACCATGTATCAAGTAAAAGGTTACATTACTCTCAGCAATTCATTACTTTAATATTATGCCAGAGTGTGGTGAAGGCTCCTTCTTTGGAAGCTTTTAAACAGAAGCTGGGAGGCCATCTGTCGGGGGTGCTTTGAATGCAATTTTCCTGCATCTTGGTAGGAGGTTGGACTGGATGACACATGAGGTCTCTTCCAATTCTATGATTCTATGATTCTGTTTCTGTTTCTCTTAGGACAGCTTCATAATAATCAAACCATTTAAAATGGGTAACAACAATGCTGGATAGCACAGCAAATATGCTTAGGGTAGATTAACCACCTCATTGTGGTTCTTCAGTTTTTAGAATATTGCTAGAAAAACCTAATAGAACAAATACTTCCAAGCCATAGGACTATATCTAATGTTTGCTAAAGATCATAATAATCATGATTATGATGATGATAATTATTATTATTATTTTGTTTTTTAATTGCCTCTCGTTGTGGCCCAAGGAACGTTACAGCATCGCTAAAACACAAAATCATTAAAACATTCTATAAAATACACATATTAAAGCATATTTCTACAAAATATATATTAAAATACACAGAACAAAGATTAAACGCAAGACACAAGTTTAAAATTGTGAATAAAACTGGCTGAGTAGGCCTGCCAGAAGAAATAGTTCTTCAGATTTGTTTTAAATTCTGACAGTTCATTTAGTTGTCAGAGATCTTTCAGCAGGTTGTTCCACCGTCATGGGGTGGCCGATGAAAAGGTCCCCTGGGTAATGGTCATCAGTCAGGTTCTGGCTGCTTAGAGTCCCCCCCCCCCCCCCCCAGAGGACTACAGTTTTCAGTGTGGACTGTACAGGGGAAAGAGATCCTGTAGGTAACCTGGACTGAAACCATGTGGGGCTTTAAAAGTCAAAATCAACACTTTCTATTTTGCCCTGAAACTAATTGGCAGCCAGTGGAGTCACTTTAGTATGAGTATAATATATTCATTCCCGGATTTTCCTGCAATAAATCTTGCTGTCATATTTTGAATCAACTGGAGTTCCTGACTTGGCACAAAGGTAGCACAATGTAAAATGCATTGCAGAAGTCCAGCAAATCTAGAACAGGCCACAGCTGCTGTATCAACTAAAGCTCATAATAAGCATGCCTGATCTACCTGGGCTGAGCCTTGGAGAGACGGATCCAAGAGCACTCCCAAGCTGCAGACACAGTTTTTCGACATGCGGGGGGAGTGTAACCTCATCCACAACTGGGTGACATACCTCCATCCGCAGATTAGGATTCAGATTCAAAATGGTTGTTAACATCATACTGAGCTGCTAAAGATTCCAGTAATAGGTTGGGAGGAGAGAATACCTGAGTTAAATCTTTCACCACCCTGAACAGCTTAGCTGGACATTAATCTGCCGATAAGATGCATACAGATAAGAAAGTTTCCTTCACTGCATGTATTGCCACCTTATAGGAGCAAAGGTACCCTTTATATCGTGTCACAGTGCTATGTCAAAGTCACCCAGAAGCAAACATCTGAGAGATTCCAACACATCTGAGACCAGTTCTGTGAGCTCTGCCAGGGAATCTATTAGGCTGAGGGGTGGACAGTAGGCCTGGGTAACAACGGAAAAATTTGTTTCTAAAATCGATTCGTTTTTTGGGGGTTTTTGCGTTTTGATATTTAAAATAATTCCGAAATTTTTCTTTTAAAAAGTTCGATATTTACGAAATTTTGTAAATGTTAAAAAAATTATGAAACATTAACGAAACAAATACAAAACAATAACGAATCGATTCGTTAATGGCGGACGCGACCGCGCAATACGCTAAAAAACCTCCAAATGGGACAGGGGGAACTTCTGAAGCTTCCCTCTCCCTCTGTTGTTGGCTGTTGGTGTGATATTATAATTTTTTTTCACTAATTAAACAAAAAACAACTATAAAACTTGCCCCAGACATGCAGAAATAATAACGAAACGACCTCAAACCGATAACGAAACGAATACATAACGAATCCGAAGCATTTACGAAACGAATTTAAAAATTCGTTTCGTTTTTAAGTTGCTCCAGAATGGTTCGTTATCGCTTCGTTATAAAAATAATAATGAATTTTTAACGAATTACGAATTAACGAAACGAAACCGCCCAGCCCTAGTGGACAGTAACCTAACAGAATCCCTAGTTTATTCCTGGTTTTCAGACTCAGGTATACACACTCAATGTGATCAAGGTTCCTAATAGGTAATCTGGTCAAGTTAAGATGACCTTTATAGACCACAGTTACCACTCCCCCACTTTCCCTCACCTGCTCATTGATGCAAGTACCTGGCTGGCACTATCATCTCCCAGCCACGTTTCAGTGAAGCATGTCAAGTCAGCTCCTTCATCTTTAAGGAGATTATAGATTATACAGATTGAGGCAGCATAACTTCCATTTTTAAAATGCGTGCCATTCAGTCGCTAGTGGTCTCGTTCAAGAGGCGGGAGTTTAAAGTTTTGTCCTGACATGCGCTGGGACAGTGAGGAGCGTGCTTTTGCCGTTGAGGCCTACTTTTTTTCGAGTGGATTTGGAATGGCCATCCTGCTCTCCAGATTTGGCCCCTTGTGATTTTTTTCTATGGGGTTTTTGAAATCACGTTTTTATGTGAACCGTCCAAGGACCCTACAAGATTTGAACACCAACATCCAGGAAGAAATTGCCAACATGCCTGCTATGCTAGCAAGAGTCATGACAAATGCCAGAAATCGGTTTCCTCAGTGTATGGAGAATGGAGAATGGGGGACGTCACCTACCTAATTTGATCTTCAAAACTACGTAAAACAAACTTTAGGTATGCACCTACATTATAAAAAAATTCTGATTCATACAATGGATTTTATCAAGTTTTGAAAAAGGAAGTTATGCTCCCTCACCCTGTATGTGTCTTACTAACCAGTCCTTCAGCTGGCTCTCCCACCACCAGCTGGTGCAACAATCACAGAGTGACCAGTGTCCACTCAATGAGCTGTTTTTACCAAAAACAATACACAACATACATTAAAATAAAAAGTCCTCCCAGGCCTTGTGAACTCAGCTTTATACCATGTGGAGATTGCTGAGTCACACCCGGATGGAATGGGCTTGGAGCTGTGGTCTACTCACAAGAAGACCAGTCAAACTGCTCTGGTTTCTGGCCCCTTCCTCCCCAGCAGACACAGTTGGTAATGTTTCAGGCAGAGGTTCTTACAATCCAGAAGGCAGGCAAAGCAAGAATGCTTGATGTAGAAGCTCTTGCTTTCTGGACTGTTTCTGCCACTGGCTGAATGGTGCTGTATGCCTCTTCTTTAATGGTAGCTAAAGTGGAGCAGGCAGTAGATGTAACGTCAAAAGAAAGCCCCCAATGGTGAATGCAATACACAGCCAGGTATATATGTGTGTTCTTCAGCTTTTGACAAAAAGAAAGCTTTCAAGAAGCTGCTGTCAATGTTAGCTGGGAGAAAGGTGCAATATAGATCAAAATCAAAAGATCAATGGATAGATCTTGTGCACACTCTCATTTATACACACACATGCACAAACCTTTTTGATACTTGTGTTATAACTCCAGGCAAATAAACACAGTGTTCTCCTATACTTTGTTGTATTATTTTCCCAATGTGGAACTAAGGTGCTTCACAAATGCTAAAATAGGAAAAAGTTACAAACAGTATTCTGTAAAAATTAATAGATTTTAAAAATGCAACTGGGAGCTGACATAACAGGGGGGTGGTATGCTCCCTGTATGATGCTCCGGTGAGTAATGTGGCCACCGCCCGTTGGACTAATTGAAGTTTCCGAACAGTCTTCAAAGGCAACCCCACATAGAGCGGGTTGCAGTAATCTATTCGGGATGTAACAAGAGCGTGGACCACCGTGGCCAGATCCGACCACATCATTATGTTGTAAATACAAAGACAAATAGTTCAAAATCCCAAATTCTCTAGTTCCAACCAACAGTTTTGAGTAAGGGATAATCAACCTGTATTTATATTTCACATAACACTAAATTCATAAAAAAGTAGAGACCATACATATGTCATATTACTTCTATCACTATTTCTGCTATTTTTCATTTAAAAAGAAAAACATTCCAAAGTCTTCAGCATTTCTATGAGCTTTCAAGGTAGCAGAACACAGATAGATACACCTGTGCAACTGTTGAACTAAATTCCCTTTACTTGGAGAGTTTAATCTGATGTTTTAGAGTTTTCAGATTGATCCTGTTGAGTAAACTATTTCAAGCTCACATCTTATTTTACACTTAAAATCCCAGATCAGATAATCTTTGAATAGTTCAAACCTGTACCAACTTGGCTTTCATTTGTTTTTGGCCAAACTCAGGGTTTTTTTTAACCTAAAATGTTCACTCTCTCTTTTGGTATATGTTTACTATCAAGGTGCTCATTACACAGAAAATGATGAAGAAACAGACAGTCATACTGGTCATTACAAAATGTTTGTTGTCATCATTTTATGATTCCTGCCATCTAAGCTTCTCAGGGATGATTACAGAGTGCTGCTTTAAAAATGGTGTCTTCATCCATTGTATCCTGCAGGGAAAGGACTTCAATAACCTACTGAAGTTAGCGGAGGGGCCAATAACTCACAGAAAAGACAAACCAGGGAACTTCCTTGGATAGATTCTCTTCTGCAAAGCTGAACTCTTGGCCAAACACTTTATTGCTATTTTAAGAAAAAATGAGAATTTCTCTTCCAAATCATTACAGCCTGCAGAACTTTTCCTTCAGAATTCTCAGGAGAAAGCCAACATTTCATCACGAAACTCTCCTCCAAAACTCCATCTTCATTGCTGAAGTTCACGTTTGCTCCAGAAGGCAGAAAAGCAGTATAGATTTAGCCATTGTTCAGTTCTTTCGTCTTCCTCCCTACAGAGAACTCAGTGCTGGCTGGTGACACCAACATCAGGGAGACTTAAATCCACTTTGGACTACAGGCCAGAATTTAAGATGATGAGGCGTGTTCCCAAAAGAGGCCCTTCACCTTGGATAACTCTTTAAATTGTGTATTAAAATTCAAAACAGATTCACCCTCTATTGTCAATCAACGGACACTACTGCCAGAAACAGCATCATTATGATGATCTTTCTATTAATCTTCATGTTTGGTAAATGAGGCCTACGTAATCATTTTAGGAGATCAAGACCATACTTAAAATTTTTGAACCATAACATGTTTATAAGAGGAAAAAACTGAAATATCCTCAACTGAAAAATCCTATCAGTGGTCAAGTGTTTCTTTTGAGGTCAATGGTAATATCCTCTTTGGTATATCCATTTGATATTGAAATCATAAAATCAACCAGGATGGTATAATGACTTGGGTATTGGTATTGGGCTATGCCTGAAGTTTGAATCCATGTTCAGCCATGGAAACTCACTGAGTGACCTTGGGTGAGTCATGCTCTCTGAGCTTCAAAGGAAGGCAAAGGCAAACCCCCTTACACAAATCTTGCCAAGAAAACCCTGTGATAGGTTTGCTTTAGGGTTGCCATAAGTCAGAAACATCATCAACCACCTTGTTCCTTTTGTCCATTTTCTCAAATGTTCACTAATAAAGAGCTCACAACTCCCCTGTTGTGTCAGCTCCACTGGCTGCCCGTTTGCTACTGAGCACAATTAAAGTGCTGGCTTTAGCCTATAAAACCCTATATAGTTCCGGCTCTGGCTACCTGTCCGAACATATCGTCCCCTATGAACCAGTACATAGATTAAGATCTTTTGGGGAGGCCCTTCTCTCAGTTCCACTGGTCTCACAAACGCACCTGGCGGGGACGAGAGACAGGGTGGCCCCTCGGTTGTGGAACTTTCTCCCTAGCGACATTAGAGCAGCTCCCTCCCTATTAGCTTTTAGGAAAAGAGTCAAAACCCGTCTCTGTGAGCAGGCCTTTGGAAACTAAGGTAATGCAGTATTTTTTAATCAAAACCTTGTGCGATTGACTTTGCAACGGACTCAGACCATGAACTTAGATTGCGTGTTCTCAAAGTTTTTAACTTTTTAAAACTGTTTTAACTCTGTTTAATATGTTGCAATTTTTGAAATGTTTAGGTGGTCGTGTTGAGGCACAACGTTGTGCCTTGAGTCCCCCTATCAGGGTAGAGAAGAGCGGGGTATAAGTATGGCAAATAAATAAATAAATAAATAAATAGTAATTGGAGTCCCTCTCTCTCCTTTATTGACTTTGTCACTGGGTTTCCTGATACCTGATCTTCTGAAACATCTTCCTGGACCACTCCCATCTCTCAGATACATATAATGATATTATATATACACACACACACATGCGCACGCGCGCGCACACACATACACACACAAACTCATATAAACCCATCTGTGTATTAAGGTCATGTTTTGAGCCCTTCACTTAAATATGGTGGATAGTGTCCAGGGCTTTCCAAAATGGATCATGAAAGATTGTCCTCCAACGGATTCATCTGCCAAGGTCCAAGGTTTACGATTGTGCCAAAAGAGGGCACCTGAATGGGGACCAACATTCCTCTCCCAAACCCAATGAGGCCAACACCCTGTCACAAGCATCTACACTCACACACAAAGATGTCTTAATCTTACTCAGCAATACCTTTTAAAATGACAACAAGACGTGACAATGTGTTACTTCTTGTTATCAATGTGGGGGTTCTGCAGAGAATAATTAAAGTATTTGAGAGGTGTGAGAGATTTTTGGATGCTTGTGGGGAGATTGCTGTGCCTTTTTATTTGTTTGGGGGGTTTCTTTAAGTCTCAAAATCACACCCAAAAATATTTTTAAATGGATTTTGGAGGCTTTTAGGGCCGTTAAAATGGGATCCAGGAGTTGTATGTACCCTATGGGCCACTCTGTGCTCCAGAGCATTAGGCAGAGTGTGCTGGATCTCTCAGAATGCTGATTTCTGGTCTTGTGGAATTGTTAGTTGTTGAATTCATTATTATTGTGTTCTTACTGCTAAGCACTTTGAGGTTTTCTGCTTCATCTGTCAAAATAACTGGACCAGGCCATGAGTACAACACATCTATAGTGAAAATGGTGACACCCATTGTCTGTTTTGCTCACCAAAATCTGCCCCGTTGCTTGTGGTCTATTCCTAAATTATTCCAGCACCAAGGAAAAGCATTTTATTCATTCAGACATTTTAACTGTGTGCTTTTATTTCTGTTGATTGCTTTTTATGCTGCCCTGCCATCTGCTGTTTAGATTTTATTGTATGTGTTGCATTTTGCATTTGTTTTAGGGTTTTGTTATATTATTGTATTTCTCTTTTTATTATGAAAGCACCCTGGGAAGGTTTGGGTATATGCAGCTTACATATGTGAATACTTGGCATTAATCCTGACAATGGACAAATCAGTCCATACTGTAATATGAAAAAATGCCTTCCAATTTGAAAGGGAAGAGGTGACAGGAGTACATATATGCACTCTAGAATTAATACAGTTTGACATTACTTAACTGCCATGGCTCAATGCTATGGAATCATGGGAGCTGCATTTTACAAGGACTATAGCCTTTTTCTGGCAAATAGTCCTAGTGTCTCATCAAAAAAAATTATTTCATAGCCTTGAACCATGGCACTTAAAGTGGTATCAAACTACAGTGCATTTATAGAGAAGATGCTCCCTGGAGCTACTATTTGCCCCTTTAATATTGAACAATAGGCTAAAGCACATCAAAAATGAATTGATTATTAATCTGTTCAGGTGTGCATGAAAGGTTGCATACTAATGCTTGGACTAAAGAAATGGTTCTTTAGATTTATATCCTCACTTTGCTCTATATGAGGACAAATTCCTCTTGAGGATCTACTAAGTCTCCATCTACACTGCTGTTAAATACAGTTTGGAACTGTAGGGGCAGTTTAGACTCATACAATTCAGTTCAATGCGTCTACACTGACCATATAATGCAGAGTAGATGGAGCCTAAGAGTCCAGCTTAAGTCCTTCCAACCTGTTGCCACTTTAATGTCCCAGAAAGCGTTGCATCATATAATTTGTATTGCTTCTGTGCTCCATGTTGCCAGTGACTTGGGCTGAAATCTTGTTCATCCATTATGATGGTCATAGGGATGTGCTATGCTAAATTATTAATTCCCATAGGGGAGAACTAATAATTTAATCAACCTTCTTATTGCCAGCAAATGGCATAAAAATGCAGTTTTCAAAGAGGAGGTTATCCACACCTGCAAAAAAGATCTATACATAACAGTGCTATTTGAACACATGGCATTTGTTCAATTTCACTTTCAAACTGCTGCTTTATATTGTTTGATGTTTTCTGTTTTGATGTAATTTGTTTATATGTCTTTCGTTAGCATTGAATGTTTGCCATATATGCTGGAAACCATCATGACAGTGGTCAAAGATCATGGCAGGAGGCACCCCAAAGGGATTTTCTTTGTGACAGCAGGATTTGTTGTCCATTGTGTATATGTATGTCACAGTTGTGATCAGCAGTACTGTGGAATTTGAAGAGGCATGAACGGAGGGCGAAAGGGAAAAATGTGCCAAGAGGAAGGAGCATCAAGCCAACTCTGACTGGGACTGCCTTCCACCTGGAAACTGATGCCCTCACTGTGGAAGAACATGTAGATCAAGAATAGGGTTCCACAATCACCTACGTATCCACTGCCAAGACACTACACTTGAAAGGCCATCATACTCGGACAATGAGGGATTGCCTAAGGTAAGGCATGTATGTAGATCTTCCTGCATCTGATCCATTCCCCATCAAATGAGGGGGGAGCACATGCACCCAATCTCTTATTTCCCATCCATCCATCCAATCCTCTCTCCCTCAATCAGGGATGGAGGGTAAGAACAGAGAGGATTTCACATGTTCACATGTTCAGAATGATCTGATGGCTCATTCACTTGCTTGCTTTGTTGGAGAGTGCCATTCTCCAACAAAGCAAGTAAGCAAACAAGTGAATGTGCCTGCTTTTACCATGAAGTAAAAAAAAAAAACCCTGTGAACACAAAATAAACCTTTATGGGAACCTTTCTGCTGTGAACTTTGCCTACTTCCCACGTTCTAAGGACTGAGATTCTCTACTTGCTGGGTGTTTTGTGTTACATTATATTAAAGATTTAGTATTTTATAAGGTTTTATTAAATGCAACAGTCCCTCTATATTTGTGGGGGCACCCTACCATGTACACTCAGGGAAGAAGAGTGGGGTGCCTCAACCAAACTGTATGTGGAGTGGTGAAGCAGAAGAGATGCCACAAAGTTATTTATAACAAAATTTGATGTTAGACCTTTCTGAACAAGGATCTGCTAAATATTACAATAACAGCCTTATCCAACATTCAAACCGCAACCCTCAGTAGCCATGAAGGCATTAGAGAAATAGGTTCTTCAAGGTAAGCAGATTTTGCCTGCTTTCTCTGACCACGGCTGCACAACTCTATAAAAAGTACAAATGCTGGGATAGTGCATAAGCAGGATTCCAACCATAAAGTGTCATTGGGTTACCTGAAAAATCCCAGTAGTGCAGGGCAAAGAGTCAATGTAGCTTGTTAAGAGTTTCTTCGTGTAACACAGTCTTTTCAAAAAGTGAGGTGTCGGTTATCACAGCTTGCTCCCTAAGGGCCTATTAACTAAAACTGTCAGAAAACATGTGAGGGTTTGGAGAACAAAAATATGCAGTTGTTCAGATGCATTTGACAGTGGTAATTTCCTCCTATATATTTTCATACATCCTTTACTGTATATGGCTATGATTCTCAGTACATAATAAGTAAGCTAAAATCCTGTCACTGGGACCAGTAGCTTAGAACTGGTTGCTTGATCCATCTCATTTTTGAGGGCCAATTTTATTGTTTAATATGCTGGTAATAAGAAAAGTACAAGGATTTGAATGGGAGGTAGCAAAATGAGAAAACTGTCTCTTCATGTGGCAATTCAGGCCCACTACATAATTTTTTCCGTCAGTCCTCTGATTTCTAGCATTGCAGAGAGCAAGACATTGAAAAGTGTTCATAGCTAAAGCTTTTCTGTTCACTATTTGCCCTGAATCTGGTCAGATGGGTGTAGGTCTCTGTTTCTATGCACTGTAGAAATGGAACCCCATGGGAGTAACACGGAGGCCATCATATGATGCAAGGGCACTTTGATGGGACTCCATGGGGCTTCATTTCCACAGCTCATGTTACCTGACTCAGGGTGGGAGAAAGTGGGGGAAAGACAGGTAAGGATGTAGGATGGCTGGCCATCCCTCAAGACAGGGAAAGATGGGAGGAAATGGGTAAGATGGTTCCCTCTGCTTTCCCCCGTTTCCCCCCCCCCACTCCATCTGATGAAGTCCCAAATCACTTGGTCACTTTTTCTGCCCCTTTCCTTTGGGTGCCGAAACACTATTTCCAAAGGCTCAAGTTACTGCAATACTTGAGGACTAAAGAAGAATTGCAGGAATGAATCTGGAAGGAAAGACTTTTTATTTAGAATGGTCTCCCATTATTCCCTCTACACAATTACACTCCTCTAACCATACCTAGAATTCAAAAGTTTTTGGAACACTTTTGAGACTGAGAGGAAGATGTTGAACAGCAAAAGCCTTCGTAGACTTAGACTGGATTCATATTTACCAAAGTATTCTGAACTATTCCAGAGCTGCCCCAGTGAAGCACAGGAATGTCTCCAGAGCCTTTTGATTTCCACTTTATTTGGCCCATATAGCCACAGACAAAGTCTACTTCATCAGATGCATGATGTACCTAAAAACAGACATTTATACCTAGAGAGTTTATTTTACCAACCTCTTTCAGTTTCAGAGGTGCTGCAGGATATCTTTGCATACTGATTTAGACTAACACAGCGATGTCTTTGAATTCTATAATTTATCACAAGAGACTATATTTTACACTACCATTCTTTATGTATCTACACAGATGGAAGTGTCATTGAGCTCAACTCGAATTCCTCCAAGGTAATGGTACCCTACCCATATAGTTCTGCACTATATGCTCCTCAAGCAAGATCCAGCATTTCCTGATAATTGTGCTTCCCCATCATAGGCTTCTTCTTGGACATTGTAGAAAACATGGTGCATTTTGGTTTGTAGAAGACAGAATCACTTATTGAAATATAAAGGAAGAACCTGTGATCAGACTCTAACTGGAATCTTGTTGGCGACATATACTTTCACAACTGGTCAGTAACTCAAGCAGCAAAAGTCAGTATGGTTTCAGTAGTTTGAGTACTGGACTATGATTCACTGAGACCAAGTTTTAACTGCTCATCTCTGTAAATCCAATTGGGTGACCTTGGGCAAGTCAGTTTCGCAAACTGCAAGGAAGGCAGTGGCAAATCCCCTGTGATGGCACGCCCGAGCCTTTGGGGAAAACTATATTGTGTAGATTTACTTGGGGGTTATCTGATACTTTCTGTTAAGACCCTTAACAAACAGAGGCACTTTGAGGCAAGGTGAAAGGATAACCAAATGAGTTTACTGAAGCAAGATGAATAAAAAGTTAAACTCCACCCGGGACTATTATAGAATAACTTAAAACAGTATGTTAAAAAAGGAGAACTTGCTTATTGCGGGCATCTTTCTGGGGTCTTTCCTGCCTCTGGTGCAAAGTGATGGTTAAACTGTATTAATATT
Source organism: Anolis sagrei (assembly GCF_037176765.1). NCBI lineage: Eukaryota > Metazoa > Chordata > Lepidosauria > Squamata > Anolidae > Anolis > Anolis sagrei. The sequence goes on along the minus strand of NC_090022.1, from coordinate 29,643,046 downwards.
CTTTCCTGTGAAGCTTGGCTGGCCAAAAGCTTCTTTTTGTCCTTTGGACTGTTGGTATAAATTTTGCTAAAGGCAGAAGCAGAAGCAGCAGTAGCAGTAGCAGTGCTAAGAATGCCTGTTTGGACTGCTAGGCCTAAGATTCCAGACAATATCCAGGACTCTATAGTTCTACTTCAGAAAAAAAAGAGGAGTCCAGCAAACCAACTGAGGCAGGCCTCTGAGGAGTGATTTAAGCTCCACCCAAAAACTAATACAAAGGAAAGTGCACACTACTGGGAAAGCCTATAAACAAGCAAAGGAGGAGAAGGCAAACCAAGACTTCACAAATCTGAACAAATCTTGCCAAGAAAATCCTGGGCTCAGGTCACCCAGTCAGAGTCAACCTGAACACACATAATAACACATAATAAAATGTATGCAACTGGATTTTACCCTGGCTTGCATAAGGAGATCTTTGATATTTCCTTACATAAACATTCTATGAGTTAAACCATAGTCTGTGACACTCCCAGAAAAAAAATGTGTGGGCACAAGTCTACCTCCCCCAATTTTTTGGATAACCACATTACCCACAATTTCACAGAGATATCCCCGGGGGTGGCAACAGCCAACAGGGAGCTCTGGAATGGGCTGGTCCATGAGGTCACAAAGTGTCAGAAGCAACTGAACAGATAACTAACAACAATCCCTGCAAAGAGTTATCCAGGCTGGCCCCCAATGGGTTGTCAGTCTCAGTGTTTAGACTTCTTGACATTTTGTATGGTAAAATCATGTATAAACATGCCTCTTGTGGAAAGAGCTATGTGACTTCAGTGGGTTTTACTTTGACGTAAATGCGCCTTGCAATGGATGAGTGGATCTTTTGCTGAGCTGAGAATGTAGTGCTGATAAATAAAAGAAAAAGCGATTCTTAGGATTTTTTTAAAGATATCTTTTTGTAGAAAGGGCTCTCTGATGCTCTTCCAAGTGGTAAATTTGCCATTTTAATGGCTCTGGAATGTGTTATTTAACAGTTATGTTAAAGAGAAGTTATTCAAATCAAATGGAGGTGTTGCCAAAAAATATATACACTTAAGCATGCATGAAAGATTCGGAAGCGTTGTTTTCTTTCATAACTACATTGTAATTAAACAAATGCCAGGAGTTCACTTGCAAATGCCAGTAATTTGACAATTGCAGAGACTCTTAGCTCCACTGCTTAGATAAATTTGAGGTCTGTAGTGTCTTTATTTCGTTTCCACCCCCATGCAATTAGCTTTTTTATTGTTCTTTCTTCTTGTTTCTCCCTCTGCCTCCACCCTTGGTTGAAAAGCATTTCAGCAAAACTGTAACTTGCTCTAATAAATCGCATCCCTAACCAGTTCTGCAGATGTCAATGAGAAGCATTGTTCTGTGTGATGAATTCACAATGTGAAGTGATGGTACCAGAACATTTCAGGCAAGGGGTCATGCGGATATGCACCCTGCCTCCAATAACAAAACAAAACAGTCACATTTCATCCCCCTATAGAAATTCAAATCATAGGCTAAAATCTTACACATCCATCGGTTCTCAAGACAAGCTCCAGTCCCTAGAGGGACATCCATCATGGCTAAACTTGTTAAAATTCCTCAGCTCCCCTTGAAACTGGCACTTCACAAGAATTCTAATCAAAAGCCACACTTCGGTGCCATCAGAAGTCAAGTGAGAAATGATCGTGACTCTTTTTGCAACTAGAAGATGCTCTTCATCCCACTCTTCTGCCCGAAGTACCGAGGAAGAAAATTAAAGCTCTGAGGAGGTCTCTACAGTTGCTAATATGAAAACTCAGCAGGACTAACAAAGGGCAGAAAACACTGTCTCCACACTACTTCATGTCTTTGGTTTACACTGCCAAGAATTCTCTCTTTCTTATATACCAACCCCCCTTTTTTGTCTCTGCCTCAAGGAATCTGAGCTGTGAGGTCTTGGAGCTGAAAGAAAAGTTATTACTGCACGGCTGTTATGTTATTAGTTTGGCAATCAAGTCCTTTCTGTCATTAGATACCATAGTGCTGTGCTTTCTCATGCTCTCTCACTCTAGCTCTGCTTTTTCACCCTCCCCATTTCCCCCCAGCTCTCAATTAGAGGCAAAAAAAAAAGTTCATTTTCGACCTTGGCCCACAGAGGAGTCATAAAAGTTTCCTTTTCCAACTCAGAACACCTCAAGGTGTGTAAGAACAATGAGAAAAGATGAACCAGTGGAGTCAAATTACAGAAAAGAGACTCTACCTACACATTAGGAAGACTTTCCTGGCTGTATGGGCTTCTTTACACAGAGCTAAATCCAACAGCATGTGGTGGTTTAGCCCCAGTCACCCATGGAGCTGGCTGGTTCCCATCAGGTGACACTGTGTCAGCTCTGTGGGCGAAGGAGGATGGAGCCAGCACATGCTGCCACCACAGCAACACAGAAGCTTCTTGTTTTGCCATATGTACACTTCAATGGGGGAAGCTGTGCACACCATGCACACTCCTTGCTTCCCCCCATAGGATCATCTGCGCTATGCAGCTTCCCCATGCCCCCCAGCAAAGTAGAGCAACATGAGACATTTTCTGCAGCCATGTGACAAGGTCATAAGACCTGTCTGGTAGTGGAACAGACTACTTCAAGGGACGATGGGTTCTACCTCTTTGGGTGTTATAAAGCAGAAGTTAGATAGAAATCTAGGGCAGAATATTGTACTTTACTTATGTACTCCTGCCAGAAGAATGTATGTTTCCCAAAAAAGGAGAGGAAACACAGCTGCATTATGATTCTCATGTTTCACCATTGCTGAGCAGGGGAAAGGAGGGTGCTTAAATGTAGGGCCCTTCCACACAGCCATATAACCCAGAATATCAAAGTGGATAATCCATAATATCTGCTGCGAACTGAGTTATCTGAGTCCACACTGCAATATAATCCAGTTCAATGTGGATTATACAGCTGTGTGGAAGGGACCTTGGCTTCTTTCACATTTGACCAACCTGTACCACTTTTACATCCCATAAGGTTCACCACAAGGTTCTGCTGTTTGTTTACAGGACCATATTTGACCCACCCACCCACCTGTCTGCGCCTCTCTTCAGAAGATTTCATCTTACTTTCTGTTCCTGTGATAATTGGATTTTGAAAAAAAATGGCTTGTTGTGGATACAAGGATTGGTGAAAGAAGTGGAGACATCTTTTCTGCAAGATAACTCTTTCAGGAGTGACTTTCTCTTCCTACAGGTATATTTCTATCATTTCTTGTTGTAAGTCAGATATTTGTAACTCGGTGACTGCCTGAATACAAATCACCCACATCCAAATTTTGTGCAGAAAAAATCCTCCATTATTATATACATTTCTGTGCTATTTTTATGTAAAGGAAAAATGTTGTTTCCTAAACACACAAAAAACACTATTTGGGGTGCAAAACAACCATTTGTAAATTTTGCACATAATATGTCTCAAACTATGAAAATTTTCATCGGACGAGGATTATGCAAAATATCTCAACAAAAAAAACATACGGGTTGCTGCCGGTTTCAAAATATTGTCAAATATTCTGTACACTCCTATGTGTGAGTCACAAAATCACTGGCCAGTTGTAGGCTATTAGCAACCATTATATTGTCCAAGGCTTTCATGGCTGGAATCACTGGGTTGTTGTAGGTTTTTTGGGTTATATCATAGAATCATAGAATCAAAGAGTTGGAAGAGACCTCATGGGCCATCCAGTCCAACCCCCTGCCAAGAAGCAGGAATATTGCATTTAAATCACCCCTGACAGATGGTCATCCAGCCTCTGTTTAAAAGCTTCCAAAGAAGGAGCCTCCACCACACTCCGGGGCAGAGAGTTCCACTGCTGAACGGCTCTCACAGTCAGGAAGTTCTTCCTTATGTTCAGATGGAATCTCCTTTCTTGTAGTTTGAAGCCATTGTTCCTTGTCCTAATCTCCATGGAATCAGTAAACAAGCTTGTTCCCTCCTCCCTGTGGCTTCCTCTCACATATTTATACATGGCTATCATATCTCCTCTCAGCCTTCTCTTCTTCAGGCTAAACATACCCATCTCCTTAAGCTGCTCCTCATAGGGCTTGTTCTCCAGACCCTTGATCAATTTAGTCGCCCTCCTCTGGACACATTCCAGTTTGTCAATATCTCTCTTGAATTGTGGTGCCCAGAATTGGACACAATATTCCAGATGTGGTCTAACCAAAGCGGAGGGGTAGCATTACTTCCCTAGATCTAGACACTATGCTCTTATTGATGCAGGCCAAAATCCCATTGTTGGCTCATGTTTAACTTGTTGTCCACGAGGACCCCAAGATCTTTGGCTAGAATGGTTCTAGAACGTGGCCATATAGCCCAAAAAATCTACGACAATCTATTAGCAAACAGTTTGGTGGTAGTACCTGGGTGCTCATTCTAACAGTGGAAGAAAAAGTAAGAGAAGACTATTGAATCCTGCACTTGAGAGGCTGCATTACAGATACTTAATTGTGCTAAATAAGTAAATTTAACTTAGTTTACTTCATAGCCTGTTACATTCTTTTCAGTGGGTGCAAAATTGTAAGTCAAATTAGAATACATTGAGTTTAGATATGTAAGTATGGTCCCACTGTAAAGGGAAAAAAATGCAAACTGCTAAACTAGACAATGGCTTATGCCATCTTCCCCTCTTTTATTTTTCAGTCCACCTGACAAGCATCTAGGCTTTTCAACTAAGTGTTTTCTATACTTTGCTTCTCATTTATTTCTCCCACTTCATTGAACTTTCTCGGAGTGATATACAAAGGACTTATCTGCTCTTGGTTGAATAAATATCCACCAAGAAAAGCTGAGTTCAAATGTTATGGTTAGAGAGGGAGCATTCAATGACTGCTAAAATGATTAGCTCAGTGACAATATTTGCCAACAGCCCATGGTGTCAAAGGTTTGGGGACACTCTGAAGACAAAAAGCTGTGAGCAATCCCTCCTGTAGTTTTAATAAGGCTAAAATGTAAAGCAGCTACTTCAATGAAGATCTCTTTTTATTCTTTGAAAAGTTTTAATGGTTGGCTGAATTATCTTCATTTTCTTTTATATAGTAGCTGTGCAGATACCCTTTATTTGAGGCTGAAATCTATGGCTGACTATGTGCAACAAAATCAAATAGCACCTTCAGCTCCTAAACTACAGCTTTTCAGTATAGGTTGTACATACCTAAATGTTATTGTTATTAAAAAATACATACATAAATACATATGTGATTGCATGTAGAAAACAAAAGAGACTGAGGTGACTTCATTTAGAAAATGACAAAGAATGCTCTAAATGAGAAATCTCATAGAAATGCACAATTACCCTTTCACAAGCTGCTACATTTCTAGAGGGGACATAACGTGTAGCTAATATTATCTGAAGAATCTTTCTTTTTGGGGGGTGGGGGTGGGGTCTGGTTGGATATTCTCCTTTGGATATACTCTCCTTTGCTTTCAGAGGTCTATATTCTATATTTCCTTACTTCTCCATAATCCTGATACTGCCTCCTTGAATATTTGTGGGACTGCTTCTTCTCTCACAATTTTAAATCTTAAATACTTCCTTGTTTTCCAAAGCTTTTGGAATTTTAGTTTAATATTGTTAAACACTCTAAATATGTGTGTGATATAACACCTACATCCACAGGAAAGGCATGTGTGAAACTGTGGATAATAGCAGACTCTGTATTTTGACTGTACTTGGGCCAGAGATAAAGCATAGAACCATACTGGAAGATCTAGGATCTCTTCACACAGCCCTTTTGGGCCGTGCCATTAAGCTGTAAAAGGGAAGGTGCACAGGGCAGCTCGTGGGGACAGGACAGGGTGCACTGGTATTCTTTCCCTTGCCCCCCTCCCCCAACAATCAGATGGCAGAAAGGGCAGTAACATTAATTGCTCCGCCACCCTCTCTGCATTACACAGCAAAAAAGGAGAGCAAAATGCAGGTAAACTCCATCCGAGCTACCCAAACCACACTTATTTGTTTATTTATTTATTTATTTACAGTATTTATATTCTGCCCTTCTCACCCCTCAGGGGATTGCAATGTACATATACAGGCAAACATTCAATGCCATAGACACACAACACATATAGACAGACAGTCAGAGGCTATTTAACATTCCAACTTTTTCTGGCCACCAGGGGAGCTGTCACTTCACTGTCCATCTGTGTACTTCCTCATTCCCCGCATGCTTGCTGGAGATTTTTTATAGCCTCATAAATTAGTTAAATTAGCCTCCCAACATAAGTGGTACCTAATCTTCCTACTTGACAGATGCAACTGTCTTTCAGGCTGCAAAGGTTGACAACAAGCTACACAAATTGGCCGGAAGCTACACAAATTGGGCCAGCTTCGAACTCATGACCTTTGGTCAGTAATTATCTTAATGCAGCTGACTCCCAGCCAGTTGCGCCACAGTCCCACTTTCCTTCCCATAGTGGTGGAGAAGGTGCCTTTCAACACTTCCCCTCCACTTTGAGAGAAATATGGGCAGGGTATACTATACGTCATGTGATGGTTGTCAGGATAATTGCAGTTGTTTTATGTATTTTTTCAATGTGTTAATAATGGATTCAGTTATGTTCAGCTGTGTGCTAGAATTGTAGTCACTAGAGGCAGTGAGAGTAGAGTCCTTGAGACTGAGATAACAGTCCTGAGAACAAAAGGGAGTTAACCAGCTAGAAGTCAGATAAGGCGAAGGGCAGGATGTTTCTTTGTCTGTGTGTTTAGTCCTGTACTTTGTCAGTCGCCATCTTTCCTCATCAACATGTAGTCACCTGTAAATAGATGCTTCCAGTAAAGCTTATTATATTTTGAAACAGAAGAAGAATGCTGTGTGGTAATTGAGTCTGTGTGTTTTGGAAACCTCACGTTCGCTGTGCCAGACCGGAGGGTCTCACTCTGACAATGGTGCATGGTAGACCCCCTCCAAGCCGCACACAAAAGTGGCAAAATGGGATAAAAAAGCCCTGTGTGAAGTGAGGTCTAAAGATACTTTGCAGTGGGTGAGAGAATATATTTTGGAATATGGGTAAGTAGGTATGACTTTATCAGGTTGCTTTGGTTTTCATATTTCTACCTGGAACATTTGTTCTACCATTGCATTACATTAGTTCTATATTCATACATCTCCTCTTTACTCAACTGTATGTATTAGATTGTACAGGTTTCTCTATCACTTTCCTTAAGACAAGGGGAGCTAAACCTTAAAGGGATGCTCAAGTACTTTATTTAGCAATTTATTGCACCCAGTGTATTTCAGTCTCTGGTTCAGAGACCAAAAGATTGGATTTTACTTTTGTGTTATTCCTTATAGTACACGCTATTTCAAATTGATAGTGGGGCAATCCTGTTCAGCTTCTACTTCAAACAAAGCCTAGAGCAGTGGTTCTCAACCTGGGGTCCCCAGATGTTTTTGGACTTCAACTCCCAGAAATCCTAACAGCTGGTAAACTGACTGGGATTCCTGGGAGTTGTGGGCCAAAACACCTGGGGACCCACAGGTTGAGAACCACTGGCCTAGAGTAACCAAGTGTAGTGAGCCAAAAGTAAGTGGAGTTGAGGAAATTATCTGAGGAATTATTTGGAATGTGAGGATATTTTCAACCAGCCATTTTCATTTTCTGAACAAGGTTCCTTCCATTGGTTTTATAGTTAATAGCCAGATCAGAGTGGTAGAAATATAGCCATATATTGCCATTTTGTTGTTGTTGTTCATTAGTTCAGTCGCTTCCGACTCTTCGTGACCTCATGGACCAGCCCACGTCAAAGTTCCCTGTCGGCCGTCATCACCCGCAGCTCATTCAAGGTCAAGCCAGTCACTTCAAGGATGCCATCCATCCATCTTGCCCTTCATCGGCCCCTCTTCCTTTTTTCCTTCCATTTTCCCCAGCATAATTGTCTTCTCTAAGCTTTCATTTCTTCTCATGATGTGGCCAAAGTACGTACTTCCATCTTTGCCTCTAATATCCTTCCCTCCAATGAGCAGTCAGGCTTTATTTCCTGAAGTATGGACTGGTTGCATCTTCTGGTAGTCCAAGACACTCTCAGAATTTTCCTCCAACACCACAGTTCAAAAGCATATGTCTTCCTTCACTCAGCCTTCCCTATGGTCCAGCTCTCACATCCGCAAGTGACTATGGGAAAACCATTGCTTTAACTATGTGGATCTTCGTTGCCAATGTGATGTCTCTACTCTTCACTATTTTATCAAGATATATAGGCATAGAATTGTAGAATTACAAGATTAGATCAACATTCTGTGTTGCAAGAATACACAAAGGACAACTATAGATAACTATTCAACCTCCATTCAATGACCTCCAAAATAGGAAGAGTCTACCACTCTCCAAGGCAGTTTTTTTCCATTGTTGAACAGTTCTTCCCACCAGGAATGTTACCTTGTAGTTTAGGTCAAATAAAGTTACATGCCATTTGAATCCACTGGATCTCTAGGTTCATGGTGCTTTGAATGCGATTGTCCTGCTTCTTGGCAGGGGGTTGGACTGGATGGCCCACAACATCTCTTCCAGCTCTATGATTCTGTGTCATAGCTTATTCCATCTTCTAAATGATATCTTTTCAAGTGTTTAGAAACAACTATTGTATCACCTTGGACCCTTTTCTTCCTTAAGCTACATCAGTCATCTGAAGTAAAAACAGTGAGAAGTCATAACCTGTGGGAACACAAGCTCTCTGAGATTTACTTTCTTTTCGTAGAGTTTGTAAAACTTATTTATTTAGGGTGGCATTTGAATTTTGTTGATCAAAGTTTTTCTTGATCTTATATGTAATGTATCACATGTGTATATTGTAAACCACTCCGAGCCTTCCGGGAGTGGTGGTATATTAAATAAATAAATAAATAAATAAATAAATAAATAAATAAACAAACAAATAACCTGAGGAAACTGGGGTGCTTAATTAATGAATGATCTCATTTTAAGCTGCCAAAACTGAATACTACGAAATCATGGAAGTTGTAGTTTAACAAAATTTTTAGCCTTTTCTGCCAAAGAATTCTCATGCCTCACCAAACTACAAATTCCAGGATTCTATAGAATTGAACTAAGGCAGTTAACTTGCGCATGTTTTTTGAAAATGATTTTGAGGCTTTCTATCCTTCCCCTTTTAAGGCTTTTCGGTACTGTCCCACCTTTGTATGTATTTTCCAGTTGCAGGTCTTCTCAGCCTGAAGGCATTCTGAGTGAGAAAAATCAATGGGAGGTTTTGACCAGAATGTGGAAATACAGAGCCAATGGGCTACATGCACCCCCAGCCATTTTTCCAAACTGGAAGTAGGTTTATGATCACTTTTTCAAAAGTCAAAAAAGCTTAGATTGGGAAGGCATGAAGCGCTTATTGTAACCAAGAGGGGAAGCAAAATTGGACTGCAGATCCCCAAAAGCTTCACCTCCCGTTGCCTTAAACCATGTTGTCTATAGGTAGAAACAAAGCATCATTTGTAATAAAAAAGCAGCAAAATTTGGAAAGTTACTTCAGAGAAAAAGAAAATCAATCCAACCACCACTCAGTTATGGATGGTTTCCTTAGATTCATTTTTCTTAACTTTCCAAGTTCTGATTTAAGGCAGGATATAACTGTAATAAATACATGTATAAATAAAAAATGTATTTTTATGTGACTGTAGTTAAGTAGCTTCAGAGCTAGCAGCCTATAGTATTTTTCATTGGTGGGAGGGGGATGTTTCCTTTTACTTTCCCAAACCACCAAGGAGAAGTTAACATAAAATATTTTTTAAAAGTTGTAAAGCTTTATGCCTCCACAGTTCTATTAATAGTTATTTAAATAATGTTCCTCTAAGCTACAGTAAGTAACATATAGGGATTTAAGCTTCATCTTTATGGATGCCTTATCATAACTTTTGGAATTATAGAATTTCCTGCCATGCCCTTAACCATATATCTGAAAGGTTACAAAATATTCAAAGATTATGTTTTAACTGCTTAAAAATTACTTTTCATTAATCAGAATCACAGAAGAGGAAATTAAATCAATGCTTCTGGCTGATGTTTGAAAAGAGGAAAGAAGATCAACATGCTGGAACTTTTGAAATAAATTCTAACTTGGCTTATGGTTAAGGAAACAAACAACAAAATCAGAGCAGGAGCAAACAACCAAAGAGTTTCCTCTCCCACCTATAGCATTTATTTGGTTCCCTCATTCAATAAATCACATAATCTCTAGGTGTAAAAAATCTCTGAGGAGAAACTTTTCAACATGGCGGACTATATAAGATGGACTTGCTTGCTTCTCTAAAAAAAGGTAGTGGTGCACCAACTGCTGAAGAAGACCTCCTTGGACACAGAAGTATGCCTGTCTCTATCACAGGAAGGGAGGAAAGAAGGAGTGCCTTATGTGTACTTGTTGTTTGTCACCATCATTCTCTCCTCTACTCCATCCAACTCTGGATGCCATTGGCATCCCAGAAAGTCACCACAAGCTCTTTTCCTGCCAAGGCTATGTTATGGTACAGTTATTCCTCAAACTCTGCTCCTCCGGGTGTTTTGGACTTCAGCTCCCAGAAATCCTAGCCATCTTACCAGCTAAAATCAAAAACACCTGGAGGGCTAAAGTTTGCTCATGTGCATGCAGCCGTTAGTGATCCTGATTTAAGAATCAATCATACTAATGGCTTTAAGAAATAAAACTAAGATAGTAATGTTACTTGGGGTGCTGATTGAACCTAACTATTTATAGAATTATAGAATCAGAGAGTTGGAAGAGACCCCATGGGCCATCCAGTCCACCCCCTGCCAAGAAGCAGGAAAATGGCATTCAAAGCATGCCCAACAGATGGCCATCCAGCCTTAGTTTAAAAGCCTCCAAAGAAGGAGGCTGAAACACCTCTTCAATGAGTACTTTTAATCTTGTGTCCCAAAGATTGCAATTGGCAAACTCTAGTGAACTAACAGGAAGTAAGCTTTTTCCCCCTCAAAACACAAGAGAGTTATACTTTAGGTAACAAATGTTCAGGAAATGTACAATTTCTTGCCTTTTTACCATATTAATTACTTAATATATAATTAAATGGATAACTTAATTCAGGAATTATGATAATGCTGAAATTTCAACTTAAAACAATCAATTAGGTTTAAAATAAATGTAATTATGTTGCCCTTCTTCATTAGAATGTTTCTAAATTAATTGATAACTTAATCAATTTTAATTAGTTAGTTCCTATCACTGGCAGCATGAGACCAGCTTTCTTGTGTCCAGAGACTGGAGCTGCTGTGTAGATGATAATTATATTAAATCACCTGAGAAGATTGAATTAAACTAGAGTGCCTTTTCTGCAACCACACTTTGATGTAATTTGGGGACATTTTCTAAGGAATAAAATACGGGGTAGCATTTTTGTTTTCATCATTGTTCCCACCAATCAGAAAAGTTTAGGCATGTGACAGACCACATGAAAAGATTGAGGTGGAATGGAAGAGTGACTACACATTACAACATTTCACAAGATATGTGCATCGAATAGCAGAAGAACATAGTCAACATTGCAAAAATTAAGGAGGAAGAACAGTCAAACTAAGACAGATTGTGGCAGTTTGCTTCTGCCTGAACCTACTGGGAAGGGCAAGATTCTACTCCTCTCCCACTACTAAGTTAATTGCATGCAAACTATTTTTATGTTAAGACTAGCCGTCCCCTGCCATGCATTGCTATGACCCAGTCTGTGTATATGTGTTTTGTGTGTGTGTGTGTATATATATATATATTTGTGTATATGTGTATATATGTCTGTCCGTGTCTATATGTGGTTTTGCGCATGTGTGCTGTGGCCCAGTTTGCATATATGTTTTGTGTGTGTATATATATATATGTGTGTGTGTGTGTGTGTGTGTGTATTTTTGTGTATATATGTGTGTTTGTGTATATATGTGGTTTTGTGCATGCGTGCTGTGGCCCAGTTTGCGTATATGTTTTGTGTGTGTATATATATGTGTGTGTATATATTTTTGTGTATATATGTGTGTTTGTGTATATATGTGGTTTTGCGCATGTGTTGTAATGCTTTTTATTGGCTTATCTCTTCTGCTGTGTTTTTCAGTGTTTTTATGGGTGTCCAAGTTTGGTGGCAATTTGCCCAGAGGTTTTTGAGTTATGTCAATCCCACAAACTAACATTACATTTTTATTTATATAGATCAGCTGTACACAATTAACTTAGCAAGAGAAGAAAGACCAGAATCTTGTCTTTTTGCACTTTGAATTCTGTAAGCAGCAACTGAGTTATACTGAGACCAAAGGAAGAAAGTAGGAGGATGAGGCAAGACAATTTGAAAACAGCTGAAAAAAAATAAGGTGACAGAGGATTAATTACAATTATCTTTATCAAATTAGATATTATTGAAGATATAATAGAATAATAAATAAAGCTAACTGGGCAAAATTTACAGAGAACTTGGAAGCAGCTATTTCTGATATAGAACCTTCTATAGAAGGCTGTGACCTGTTTGTAGAAGCTATGAAAAGTTTATTGAGCCCTAGATGCTGTCACACAAGCTACTTACCAGGCCTAAATGAAGAATCACTATATCAGATACAGGAATATCCCAGACTCTTTCAAGAGAATCCATACCGTGATGACACTATAGAAGCAGGCCAAAAATTATCTACAGCCATAGCTAATGCTAAGAAAGACCACTGGATAGAGCTGCTTGAGAATCGTGATAACCCCAAGAGTTGCTGAAGAGCCTGGAAATGGCTGAGAATCCTGTATAGTGATCCTCTAGTCAACTGTGGACATGCAAACATAGCACCAAATCAGATAGCACACCAGCTAATTCAGAATGGGAAAACCAACTGCAACAGAGTAAAGGTAAAAATCAACAGGGCACCAGAACTTGAAACCCACCAGCTGTCATCTCCCCTAAACCTAAAAGAACTCAAATTAGCTATTAAGCGATGTAAAAATGGTAAAGTACCTGGCCTAGATGGCTTAATGATGGAGCAACACATGGGCCCCAAAGCTGAATACTTACTTTTGAGATTCTACAATCAATGCTTGGCACACAAACAAATTCCCAGAGCATGGAGGAAAACTAAGATCATTGCCATTTAAAAACCTGGTAAATATGCCTCCAATGCCAGGAACTATCGACCAATCTCTCTCTTATGTCAGCTGTATAAAGTATATGAGAGAATCTATTCAGTCAATTGGAACCTGTTATTGAACCCCAGCTTACTGCACAACAAGCAGGTTTCAGACCAGGAAAAAATTGTACAGCCCAAACTCTTAATCTAACTGAGTATATTGAGGAAGGATATGAAAAAGGTTGCATTACAGGAACTGTTTTTGTGGACCTTACAGCAGCCTATGACACAGTGCATCATAGGAAAATGCTCCATAAAGTCTATCATATTACCCGAGACTATGATTTAACTAAAACTGTCCAGAAAACCGCAGCTTCTATGTGGAGTTTCAAGGCAGGAAAAGCAGATGGAAGAGGCAAAAGAATGGTTTGTCCCAAGGCAGCATTCTTGCACCAACATTGTTTGACATCGTTACTAACGATCAGCCACAGAAACCACTAACAATGAGCTTTACATATGCTAATGACCTTGGCCCAACAACACAAGCAAAAGACTTTGAAACAGTTGGAAACCAACTTACTAATGCCTTGAAAGATCTCTCCAGCCATGACAAAGATAACCACCTGAAGCCTAACCCAGCCAAGACACAAGTGTGTTGTTTCCACCTATGCAACCACAAGCCAACAAGAAATTGAAAATTACCTGGGAAGGTCAAGAGCTTGAACATTGGTTCCATCCTAAATATCTCAGTGTCATCTTATATCCAACACTAACATTTATGAAAAACTGTGTGAACACGAAGCACAAAGTATCTGCACACAATAACATCTTGCATTAATTAACCCAAAATTAATAAGACCATCAGTCCTGACCTTGTCTTACTCAACTGCTGTCCTGTTTGACATAAGATTGTTCATGCAAAGCAGGAGAACAAAGCACTGAATGAAACATGCAGAATAATCACAGGATGTCTCAAACCTATACCTGTTGATAGACTCTACAAGCTATCTGACATTGCCCCCCTCCATGTGCAATGGGAAGTTCCTGCTAACTATGAGAGAAATAAGGTTGAACACTGTGAAAGCCATCCACTGCATGGCTATCAATCTCCTCCCAGTAGGTTCAAATCAAGGAAAAGCTTCATGAGAATCACCTCTTAATGTTCCCCCAGCAACAGCAAGAGCATCCCTCTTGGCAGCTAAACCAGGAGATCCCAATTGTATGGTCTCCCACAAAAGTCTGAATCCAAAGGCAAACCAAGAACACGCAAGTCCCTGAACAGACTCAGAAGTGTAGTGTGCAGATCAAAAGACAGCCAGGCAAAATGGAACTGTCTAAAAGAATCATCCACCTTGTGCAACTGTAGAGCAGAACAAACAACTCTGCATCTGTATGTTTGTCCACAATGCCCTGCCTCATGTACAGAGGAAGAATTGTTTAAAGCCATAGACAACACGGTCGCTATTGCCCAGTTTTGGTCAAAAATTATTTAGCCACTTGTCTTCAGCATCCTCAGTATCTACTACCTCCTGCTGGGGAGCAAGGCCCCCACTGCCTCAGCCTCCAACTCCCCAGACTCAGAGAGATTGCTACCATCAGGAGATACACATTCCTGAACAAGGCAAGTTATGACAGGTGGCCTGTTGGATATTTCTGGACTGCAGCTTCCACTAGCTATCCTGGCTTGGGTTGATGAGGGTTGTAGTCTGGAGTGCTATTAGTTACCACCCCACCTTCCAAGACAGTAAACGTCAAAGAATATCCAATTGCACAGTATGATTCTGTATCTCCACTCTAGCAGTGTTCTAACCTTACTCAAGCAACCTTAACTTCCTCTTTTATTTTCTTCACTAATAGAAATCTGCTGTTGCATCTCTTGTATATTGATTTCACATATTATTTGTTAAATGTGCTGTGAAGTTTTCAAAAAATCACACAGGCCCATTTTATATCAGGTCAATAGTTAAATATAAAGAGACATGTCTGAGGTAGGGTAAGTGAATGTTAAACTTTCATTCAACTGGATGAATTCCAGTTTTCATACTTTTGCTTAAACATGGGCTCTGCTCTACTCAAAGCTGAGAGGGAGAATTATTTTGCAGGAAGAGGCTGTGTGGGCAAACGTGGTATGGAGGGTTATATCAGAAATACATCATGAGCTTAAAGACTGTGTTAAAAGTTGCAATTATACCTTCTTAACATGCTTTTTATCATTTATATGAAGAGGAAGAATTGCAGGTGGTGAGCATGCAATATTTTATATGCTGTGTTTCTTTTCTGAAAAGTTTGTCTTAAATTAAGAAAAGAATGACCAAGATTTAGCATACTCCTGCTATTGGGTTTAGAATATTAGATGTAGAGGATAAACATAATTAAAATTATGGAATTTGTGTTACTCAAATGATTTCATTCACTCCAACATTTAATTTTACAATACATTTGAAGGAGATGTATATAGAACATATGGAAGTCAGTTTGGTCTGGTGGTTTCAGTGTTGCACTAGAACATTTGGTTTAAATCAACTACAAAAAAAAAAAAACCACAGGGTAACCCTGGACAAATCACACTCTCTCTGCCTAAGAACAAAGAAATGATACACTTTCTTTAAATAAGCCTTGCCTAGAAAACCAAGAAAAGTGGATATTATTATTATTATTATTATTATTATTATTATTATTATTATTATTTGCTATATTTATACCCTCCCCTTCTCAATCCCTCAAGGTGGCTTACATATATAGGCAACAATTAGATGTAAAAAAAACACACACAATTCTTCACTTTGTCCCTTCTTAAAGGTAGCAATGAGTAGCAAATGTCATCTGGCTGTAAATTATTATTATTATTATTATTATTATTATTATTATTATTATTATCTTTATTTATAACCTGCCACCATCTCCCCAAAGGGGACTCGGGGTGGCTAACATGAGGCCATGTCCAAAAAATAATACAACATAATTAGACACAAAACAGCAAAAACAAACCATCATAACAAAATATACGAAATAACAAATAAAATAAACAGTGTAACATAACATAGTATAATCAAACACAACGGCTAGATGTAGAAGATAAAATGTTAAAAGGTTAAAACCCTGGGTGGGATAGGAACACAAAGTGTATTAGTAAGAAAGGAGCCCAAGAAGGGGGAGCAGTGGGGTTTAACCTTTGTAAAGGGGGAGCTGCTTCAACAACCACACAATTTTCAAAGGTTAGTCACAATTTGAAACTTATTCTTTACACAATTTTCATGTGGTTATTTTGTACAGAACACAGCAGTTTCTGTGAGGGAAACAGCATTTTCTTCACAGAAAATGTTTCAAAGCAGAAATATTAATTTATGCACAGAAAATGCTGCATTCATCCTGGCTATACATTTCTATTTTGTGTTTTCACAAATAATGTTGTATTTTATAGAAATTATATGTCCTTTCTCATGGTAATGAAGTAGTTACATTCTTTCTGTTTACACTTCTATATAGACAGTAAAATCAAGTTTGAAGTCAACTCAAGATTGGGGTGTTCAGAAAGCATTCACCCCCAAGGCACACCACAACAAACATCCAGCCAGAAACAGTGTTTTTTAAAAAATCATTAAAAATTCTTCAGTAATCCATAAAATCCACTAAAGCCAGTCACTTTACATAACATGCAGAGCAGGAAACTGAGATCAAAATGCACACGCTTGTGATGACAGGGCTAGCACTGAAGCATTCGGAGAAAGAAATCAGATACACAGCTCAGCCAAAAGATAAACAAATTGCCACAGGAATGCTTGCTCTCCCTTTCTTCTGTCCAGTGCTGATTCTAATCCGACAGACTGTTTCATATCAATGCATCTTGCTGGACTTGGCTGAGAAAATAGTATTCCTTGGATTGGATGTATCCGCAATTAGATGTTTGTGGCCAGCATTCCAGCTTGGGTCTGGTGCCCGTGTAGCCACTCCACAGTAAACTGGTCCTAACCCACAATAAATAGTTGCTTGCTAATAGTTGGAATGCTTGCCTTACATATTTTGTGCTCCATCCTGAGTCCCCTTCAGGGTGAGAAGCGCAAAATATAAATGTTTCAAATAAATAATAAATAAATAAATTTAAAAGTAACATGGACACAAATTCTGATTTTCACAAACTATGTTGCATTTATTGGAGGATAATATTTCCTTTCACATGTAAAAAAATACCTATTATCTTAATAAATAAATTAGTTGCATTCTCTCTCACAAGGTTGTATTTATTTGGGGTTATATTTCTCTATGCATAAATGAGAACATTTTCCAGCTTACTTTTTGCAAATCTATTAATGGTGTTTTGGGATAATATTTCCCATGCGCCATTGAAATAAATCACCTATAATTTATGCAAATAAGTATTCTTCTTTTCAAAATATGACTTTGTTTTGACAAAAAAGGTCTAGTGAATTCTCTGTTCTACTAGAATCAAGGCATCTGTTATTTCCTATCAGACCTTGCAAACCTAATTTTATTTAATCATAGTTTGCGTTTGTATAAATATAAAACACAAAAAACAAGATCAACATGTTTTTGTTTAAAATTCCTTATTTACATCTGTTAGAAACATTGGTAGGGTAACAATAGCTTTGTTTAATTCAGCATTGTTGTCTCTTTTAAATAATACTTCTAACATAATTGAGATCTTTTTTATCCCTCAGTGCAAGTATACAATTTAAGCCACGGAGTGCTCTTTCAAATTTACATAATGTGGTTAGAGTATTTAAAATCTGATTAACATTTTCATGTGTTGATTCCAATAATAATAATAAAGTGCATGCTAATAAAATAAAATAAAGGTTGAGCGTTACCAAAATTATTCAAAAATCCAAAATTGTCTACAGGGGTGGCTGAAATAATGTTCACATTTACTTTCCAAGGGTTCAATGTACATAAGCGTTTTTTCATTCACAACATTATTTAAAACATTGTGCATAAAATTAACTTCAGACTATGTATATAAGTTATCTGTTAAACATAAACAAATTTTGTGTTTGGACAGGCACACAACTCCAAGATATCCTCCAGGAATGGCTGGAAAAGAGATTCTACGTAAACATTAGGAAGAAGCACTCTTGGTAGATGAGAGAGAGCATCTTCTCATTGGTGGCCCCCCGGCTCTGGAACTCTCTCCTCGGGGAGATTAGATTAGCCCCCACCCTGGCCACCTTTCACAAAGACTTCAAAACTGGGATGTTCCAATGAGCCTTTGAATAACAGTTCAGCTACTGATTATGTCCCCCTAGCCCTAATTTATTGTTTTGGTTTTCCAGCACTTTATTTCAAGCCCTGCCCTATAATTTGCATTTGCACAACTCCTTGTCCTGCCCTCTTAACTCTGAACATGCCCACTTTTCCCAACTACTGGTTGTTGATATTGGTTGATGTCTCTTTATGATGTTTTACTGTTTGGTTTTAGTATTTTAATTATATTTTATTGTTATATGTTTTTAATTATGTTACCTTGTAACCCTTGTTGTATGCTGAGCTTGGTCCCCATGTAAGCCGCCCTAAGTCCCTTTGGGGAGATGGTGGCAGGATATAAGAATAAAGTTGTTGTTGTTGTCGTCATCATCATCCTGATGGTAAGAGCAGCCCAATAGTGGAAAAACATTGCATTAGTATGGTGGAGTCTCCTTCTGTGGACAATTTTTATATTTATTTATTTATTTACAATATTTTTATCCCTCCTCTCTTGAACCTGTAGGTGACTCAAGGCTTGCAACCAGGCAGCCATTCGATGCCTTAACAATATACACTTAAAAACATTTAAAAAAATTTTAAAACCATACAAAGAGCTCTAAAATCATATAAAAACCAATACCTTCACTGTTAATCTCGTTGTCCAAAAACATTGTCTGAGCCATTCCAAAATTCGTTATCACAAAGTTCCTTGTTTGTCTATTGCACTGTGTTTCCAGAGGCTTGTTCGAAAAGCCATGTCTTCACTTTTCTATGAAAGATCAGGAGGGAGGAGGCTGATCTAATATCCCTAGGGAGAAAATTCCACACCACTGAGAAGGCACTGTCTCTCGTCACTGCCAGTCATGCCTGCAAAGAAGGTGGGACCGAGGACAGGGCCTCCCCAGACAATCTTAAGCTCCTAGATGGTTCATAGGGAGAGATCCTTTCAGACAGGTAAGCTGGGTCAGAACCATTTAGGGTTTTAAAAGGGGACTGGGTGGGTATATGTCAAGAGTCCTTTTTATATTCCAGCATAACAGGGAATTGGACTGGATGGCTCTTGTAGTCTCCTCCAACTTTGTGGTTTTATGATTTTATATTGCAGACAATTTCCAGAAAATATTTGAGCATCTTCTGGAAAAACATTCACCAGGAAAATGTTGAGCATAAGATTTTGGAGAACATATGTTTGGAGCATAGGATGACTGGATCTGGCATGCAAAATGTGTATGACATACTCAGTATGAGCAACTGGAGTGATGGCTTCAACATATGCTCGCTTTTATATGCAGGTATAGACATTTAAAAAAGGATTTTTCACTGGCAGACTTTTTTTGTTAAAAAGGACACATAGCATAAGTTACCAATAAAGCCATCTGCAGTCACTTTGATGCACAGATTTGGACTCTCTCTTCACATCCTTCAAAGTTGCATCTTGGCATATCTTCAATCTATTGTGTTATTAACGTAATTTCAAAAATCTTACTATATATTGTCTCCTGTTTGAAGTAGGATTTTAATTATCTTTCTCCATAAGATGTGTAGCTACTACAGGGGGTAAAGTGACGGCAAACAAGTATTCTCTACCACCATCACCCCCAGCATGAAATTTTTGTTCCCCAAATTTCTAGAGAGTGAAACATTGAAAATCATTTACACCTAAACGGCTTATAGTTGCTGTGCTCAAATTCCTGCGTGTATTTTTCCTACTCCTTTTCACCTCAAATTCTACTTCTAAATGCTCATGGCTTTACAATTTAAATATTTAATACCCTACCTTTCACCCAGCAAAGCCATGCCCTCATTACACCCCTCCTTGCCTAAATATTTGTAACAGTTGAGTCAATTCAAAATTTTGACTTATTTTATTTATCATGTCAGAAGTGAATTGAGGATACAGTTATAATGGATAGAAAAACCCCATCAAAGTTAAAAACTTGGCATTATACTAAATTTCCTTTGACCAGAAGCTGGCCACTTGGAATGCCTCTGGTGTCACTGTAAGGTCCTTCATTGTACATGTGGCAGGGATCAGACTGCATTGTATTAAATGGTCTGTGGTTTGTTTTTCTCCACACTTGCATGTCATGGGCTCCACTTTGTAGCCCCATTTTTTACAATTGGCTCTATTTTGTGGTGACAGAGTACAGTTTGTTTAGTGCATTCCAAGTCTCCCAGTCTTCTGTGTACCCAGGAGAAAGGTTCTCATCCGGTCTCAATCTGAGGTTCTGGGTATTAGCCTGCCACTTTTGGACTCTTGCTTGCTGAGGTGTTCCTGTGAGTATCTCTGGCAATCTCAGGAAGCTGTTTCTTAATTTAAGATGTTAGCATGCTGACTGATATCTGAACAGAGAATGGGCCAGCAATGTCCATGCCTTGGTCCTTTCATTACAGGCTGCTACTTCCCGACAAATGTCAGGTGGTGCAATACCGACTAAACAATGTAATGTCATTTTGACTGATGAAAAATAATTGAAGCAAGCTAAAACATACTAAACAAGTTAACAAACTAAAACACTTTGAAATATAAAGTTTTGAAATGCTGTTATGTGCTTTCAAGTCATTTTCAACCCTATCACAAATCCATCATAGGATTTTCTTGGCCAGGCTTATTCAGAACCCAAGAGAGTATGACTTGTCCAAAGTCACCTAGTTCATAAACGGACAGACAAAAAAGTATTTGCATGTTCCTAAAGAGATAGCAACCTACTAGGTAGCTCCTTGTAATCAGTATTTTCTCCCAATTTCCTGTGCAAAAACAATCTGACTCACTGTTCCATGCTTACTACAACTTTCTCTCCTCTCTCTCCTTTCTGCTTCTTTTTTCTGATTCTCCAGTGCTTGCAAAAAGTTACTGGAAGTAGCACACTCGTATTATGCTCAAGGATAATCACATAGTTAGTGAAGGAAGAGGGAGGAAACTACAGAAGAAGAATATGGCAGCTGTGTTGAGGAAAAAGGAAAAGGTCGCTCAGAAGACAGCAGGATTCTGCTACTGCAACATTTTTGAAGCAAAAACCCTACCAGCTTAGAGAGAAAAAACTTTATTGAACCATATTCTCCAGTAATGTCAGCCAATGTTCCTCACCAACATCCATTTCCTTTTATTCTGCTTCTTGGTGCTTTTATCTCTTCTACAGTACATAGACCTCAGCCTTCAAGTGTTTCATGTTTAGCAAAAAGTTTCTTTGGTATGGTGAAAATGATATCGAAAAGGGCCTCCCATACTTGTCTAAAACTCTCCAATTGGTACCTGAAGCTCTAGCTCGCTCACACATAACCTGTCCTTCCTCCCTCTGTTTGTTTTTAAAGCTGTAGCAAATTTGTGTCATGAATTTGAGGCTTAATTAATGTTGCTTAATTATTAAATAAGGACAGCATTTCATTGCAGGTCCATACAAGACCGGGCTTCCATCCATGAACCTCCCATGCATAAAATAAACATGCCCTTACTGAGGCCTCTCTAATGCACTGAGCCCATCCCTCTCACCATCCATATGTGGCAAAATGTATGAGCATATGAATACCATAAGGTTGAGATCCCAGTCGTTGGGTCCCAAATGCAGAAAATGAATGTAACTATGTAGATAATAACTCCTTCCAATATGCACCAATTCCCTTGGAACTACTCTCTTTTTGCAACAACTCCACTGGCTGTTGATCCATCTCTGGGCACAATTTAAAGTGCTGTTTTTGTCCAATCGATGTTCCATATGGATCAGGGCCATTTTATTTGAAGGATTCATATTCCTTTAAAAACAACCTACCTTTTGAGTTCTGCTGGGGAAGCTCCTCCTTCTGTCCTACCATCTACACAGATACATTTAGAGAGGAAAGGGTCTTCTCTTTGGCTGCCTCCACGCTCTTGAATCCCTTTCCCCCCAAAAAATCAGACTGACTGATTCTCAACCATTCTCCCACAAAAGTTTAATGAATTCTGTTTCAATTGGCCTTTGAGGATTAAATTTTTAGGCAGAATAGGCATTGTACAATGTGCTGGATTTCCTATTTATTATTTTTGTTCCATTTTATGGTTCTTGTTTTTAACTGGTTTTATTTAATTTTGGAGGGATTGCTTCCTAGCTTTTAACCTGCATTTTGCATATTTTTGGTGTTGTTGGTTTTTTCAAAAAAAAATCTATTATAGGTTGCCTTGAATCTAAAACTGAAAATAATGTGATAAGGATAATGATGGTGGTTTCAGATAATGTGGGGTCATGTAAAAAGACAAAGGCTTGTCATGACATTAAGGTCTCCTCTAGACCAGATAGTTTAGCCCAGTGTAAATGTGGTACAGAACATCCCTGGATCTGGGACCATTGTACATATGATTGGGGAGCACAACTATTCCTCTGGGGTGCATCTTACCTCCTTCATGTCAATGGGGCCATTGCTCTTAGCTGTCCATGGAATTCTGTGAGAGCTCCTGACTATTGCAGGCATTTCTGCTGACATCAGAACAGGGTGTCTGAAGGGCCAGCATGAAGAAAGGGGCCAATACCCCTTCCTAGTTAAAGGTAAAGATAAAAGTTTCCCCTAACATTAAGTCTATTTGTGTCTGACTCTGGGTGGTGGTGCACATCTCAATATCTAAGCTAAATTGCCAGTGTTGTTCATAGACATCTCCAAGGTCATGTATCCAGCATGACTGCATGGATCACCGTTACCTTCCTGCAGAAGCAGTACCTATTGATCTACTCACATCAAAGTTGGCAGAAGCTGGGCCTAACAGCAGGAGCTCACCCCACTCCCTGGATTCAAACTGCCAATCTTTCAGTCAGCAAGTTCAACAGCTCAGCCATTTAACCTGCTTCACCACCAGGGGGCCCTAATACCCCTTCCTACTTTCTGACAATATAGACCCTCCATTGTAATATTGGAAGAGGCACTTATATGTTCAGAAAGAAATAAAAGCGATCACTCCCTTCTTCATGCTGATCATGTGGATGCTGATGAGTGCAAGGAAAGGATGATGCTTCCAGTGTCCCACCTGCCAATAGATTGGATTGAATCGAACCTATTGATCCAGTTCCCCAAACGGTTTCCATGCTGCCAAATACTCTGGAGTTTCCAGCAAATTCCAGAAGTGGGACAAAGCTAGTTCAAGCTAAAAACCCTGGGATATTTACTGGAGCTATGAATCATTAAGATGGCCAGCCTTCCATTCATGGTGAGCCCAGAGATTTTGGCTTGTGTAGGCATTAGCCCTGAGACAGGCCAGTGGAAATCTGTCCCTACTCTTTCTGCATGTTTCTTGTAAACTGAACTGAAAATGTTCCTGGTTTATAAAGCATATGATTTAGCAAAGCACAAACTGAGACAAAGCACAAATAAGGAAATGAACAACACTTAAGTTACTTATTCTAATAGTCTATGATTCTATGTCATGAGAATGAGGAAGATAACAGCATGGAATCAATTAAATGGATTAAATGTTGGGTGTGTCTCCAACATTTAATCCATAGAACCTGAGGCATAGAACATAGACATAGACATAGAGACATAGAACAAATTTGTTCTTGATACTCCCGTCAGTTTTTAAACTGGCAGGCAAACACAAGTTGGTAAATGTCCATGAGACTTCTTGGCTTCAGAGTTTGAATTACACTTTTTTAATCCTCAATGGTTTTTGCAAATTTGTCCAAAACCTTTGCTCAAAATATTCTGCTCTGCTCATTTCCCATGGTGAACCAACACACCTCTACATAGCAAACAAAAGCTCAAAAAGACAAAAACTACCCATCTAATACCTCTGCAGCAAGGCAGCAGCAATTGTAATAAAGCTATACAATTCTTTTCACAAATGCAGAAATTCTCAAAATCAACAATGAATCTCTTGAGACTTACAAGTGACAAGGCAAAAATGCAGTTTCACATTGTCAATAGACACCTGAAGCAGGATTTGGGTGGTCCCCTTTCACACATACCCCTTCATACTCCAGGTTTACCACCTTCCCTCTGTACGAGCCCCCAACACCCTGTCTTTCTGCTTGGACACAGCACAAATCTCCTTCTAGTACCCACACATTTGCACCGTGAAAAGATAAGGATAGACTTTTGATTGCTAAGCAACCAACACATGCAATTTCCAAACTCCCATTATTGTGAATTCATATTTCCATTTTAGGATCTAAGATACATTTAAAGCATGCTTTGCCTGAAGTTATCAAACAGGAACAGAGAGTATGTAATTAGTGTTGATGTATGAGAAACATAGAGAGAAAGCACATTTGTATTTGCTGAGTTAAGAAAAAACCAGTACAGTCTGAAACCACCCCATTATCTTTATGTTGACACTTTGTCCGAAAGATATATGCTGGGCTTCAGGTAGGTCATTTGTAACCCTTCTAATGATGATGACAACAAATACAGTGCAGTGCCCTCCAACTGACACGGAGAGCCAGTGCTATTCTTCACAACTATCCAAGGAGTAAATTGGTTGTCGACATATGCACAGAAGCAGGTCTTCCCATTCCTACCCCTCTCCCTAACCCAGTTTAATAATCACAGATCCATCGTTTCATGAAGATTTGCTGTATTATCCTTGTTGCAAAAAAAAGTTCCAGAAAGATCATGAATATTACAAAGAAGTTTCTTGATTGTTGGGAAAGCCTAATGTGGAGAATCTTGAACTGATTAAAGCCTTTGAAGTTCTGGATTTATTCTGTGTAAAGAATGCAGATATTTCGTGGTTGTGTAGAAAATACCATTTTCTGTGCAGAAATATTACTTTAGGTGCATGGCCAACCTGCTCAAAAAATTGTGATCAATACCAGTACCAAACATACAAGTTAAAATCTGCTTTTGGTTTGCCCCAGCATTTTACCTACCCAACTGCAGTGGGAGAGAAGTTCTTTAGTTTTTGCAGTTGTTCAACTACTAAGAATCAGCAATTCTTGACAAATGACCTCTTGACAAATGAGATCTATCAAAACACATCAATCATTTGTCAAGATATTTTCATGAAACACCCCCAATCTAGGTAGAGCTCCAAATTATTGTAACCTATGCTATATCCAAAATACTCCAGTGCAAATCTAAAAGGAGAAATTCCCAATATCAAGCCATTAACAAGGGCTATAAAAGTCCCCTAACCAATTAGAAACAGAATAGAACAATAAAGGAATACATATAATTCAGAATCTGGACTTGTCGAACTGTGATATCTCCAAATACCACCAGAAAGGGCAGATGGGTCAAAAGTAAGTCTGCCCTTTCTGGTGGTATAGTTTAGCCAAAGATAATGATTTTAGTAATGCACACACAGTAGCTTTCTTCTACACTGAAGGAACCCTCTATAGAGATGCAACTGTTTAACTATCCAACATAGAGAAGGCTAAATATTAAAGTCTTTCATAGACATGGGGATTCTATTAATATTCCCAAAGCAGACTAAAATAAAATAGTCCAAGCTATTGTGACAAGCAGTTGATTCTAAGATAGTTTCTGCGATGTCCCCATTGGATCAAGTGTAATGGGCTTTTTGAGAAAATAATTTAAGAAAAGTTTTATAGGACATAATAGTTTATTCACCTACCAAGATTCCAGCTTAGGGTTTAATAAATGTTTTTCCACCTGAAAGAGCTCATCTGGACACAATATTCCATTGACACAGAGATGAAGGGGGGAGTTGAATCTGTGTACCATCACGGCTTCCTCACAATCCCACATATATTCTCTGCTATTATTTTTATTCTGTTCTATTCTTCCAAGATTTTCCATACCGTGCTCAATCAAAATGGATCATGCAGTCAAGAAATCAGAAGAAGACTACAACTTGGAAGAGCAACTTTGAAGAAACTAGAAAAGTTCCTAAAGTGTCAAGATATATAATTGAACTCTAAAAGTAGGATTGTCCATGACATTACAATATCCTGTTCTATGTATGTTTTTTAAAGCTGGATAGTGAAGAAAATGGATAGGAAGGTTTGCTGGAAAAGAGTTCTGAGGATACCATGAATTGCTAAAAAGACAAATAAACAGGCCCCGGAGCAAATGAAATCTGAACTCTTTTTAGAAGCCATGATGATGAAGTGAGGTTATTGTGATTTGGCCATATCATGAGATGACATGATTTGTTTCAAGTTAAGGTAGAAAATAGCAAGAAAAGAAGATCATAAACTCAATCCAGGAAGCCACGGAATTGAGTCTACCAGACTTGAGCAGGACTGTTGAGGGTATGATGATCTGAAGATCTCTCATTCATAGGGTCATCATACATTGAATTCAACTTGATGGCAGTTAGTAAAAACAAATTATATTTTATTTCCAGCCTGGTCAAATTCAGCTTCCAATTCTCAAAGCTCAATCCTTATGGTGTACAGCAGAGGTTCTCAACCTGTGGGTCTCTGGATGTTTTGGCCTTCAGCTCCCAGAAATCCCAACCGTTGGTAAACTGTCTGGGATTTCAAGGAGTTATAGGCCAAAACACCAGGGGACCCACAGGTTGAGAGCCACCGGTGTACAGATAGGAAACAAAAGGGAGCTTCCTGTTCCATGGCACCAATCAAGTGACGATTCTGTCTTTCCAGCAGATCTCCATTACGACCACCTAAATTGTTATTGTAGTCAACCAGTGATGGCAACTTGAAAACAGTCTTGAACGTGGCAGTGATTTTGAATTTGAGAAAATTAGTGTTCTTTTCTGCTCTGAAAATGTGAATTACTCCTTATCCCAACACATTTCCTCCCTATTTCCATGCCCCAAGGCCAAAGTTAAACTCCTCCTTTGTCAATAAAATAATTAATTGTGTAAGTTGCTGCCTTCTTTCATATATTTCCCACTTGTTTTATTCATTTATTATTCTTTGCTCTGTGAAAATTGAACATGCTTCAAAAATAGCAAGAAAATGGAGAAGGAGTAAAAAAAATGCTTACATTATTTTCCTTAGCCAAGATGATAATGTGTAACAAAGACTATTTATGAAGTCTGTTATAGTGAACCTTGTTATCACACAACAGCAGCCAATCAAAGTAAAACTTTGGGACTAATCAGTACTTACCTTTTATCTCTTAAAGATGACAGGTTGATGATGAGGGGTCTTTAATTACAGCAGATACTTTCATTCCTTTGGAACATGAAGGATTATTGTTATGAAGTATTGTGTACATACCATTTTGTTGTTTGGATTTTTAAGAGACAAGCAATAAAGAAAGGCATATCCTTTGTTGATCATTGAGTTGACTGTAAAATACATTCATGGGCATTATATATGGAGGCTGTAACAAAGCTTGAATTTCAACTTGAAATGTGGATTTTCATTGGTCTCACTTGCCTGTTTACTGAGCGGGCTGAATAGGATATGGAGGATAAAAGGTGTTAAAAATATTTAGGTCACAAAAACAAATTGGCATATTTCCACATCATGATATGCCATTTTTTGTTGTTGTTTTTTTTGGGGGGGGGGAAGAGGGGGTTGTTAACCGTTCTTTGTTGCTTACAAATTTTACAGCAGATAATCCACTAAGTATGGTATGTCTTCTGGCTTGTTTCTTTCCTGCCTATTTTCAGCTCCTCTTTTCAATAGGAATGTATCTACATTCATTCCAATTTTAAATGGTTATAAATGCATCCCTATTTTCAAAAGAATATAGCTATAATGAGAGATACTACATACTTTATTTTGAAGTGTGAATGGAGATCTGGGACTTCTTCACATGGGCTTCTTTTCAGCAGCGAGGTTTTGAAAGTTCATCCACACTGTGGATTCCACAGAGCCCAATGGCTTCCATCAAACCCAGTGCAATTACTTCTGGAGAGGCTCTGTGACCGAACTGGGAAAAAAACTGGGTCGAGCTAGATTTAGGCAGCTTCTCCCTATGTAATGAGGTAGGGGGGAAGCCACATCCAGTCTCACTGGGATACGGTGGGATAAGGTTCAATTTTCTGTTAATCCAAAGAAATCTTTGGGTGACTTCAGGTGAGTCATATTGTCTCAGCCCCGGACCCAAAGGGAAACCCTCTGATAGATTTGTCTTAAGGTTAGGTTATCATAAATTGAAAATGACTTGAAGGCAAGCTACAGTAAATCTCTAATGAATTCATATGAAGGAAATACCATTTTGGTTACAACTTGGAAGTCCAAGTTTATGTCACTCTCAAATATAACTTCTAACTGCAGTTCTATGCATATTTATTTCTGTGTAAATCTCATTTAATCAGTAAGTAAACTTTAATAGGACAGAAAAAAATGTCCAGCTGAAAATACATGAAAATAAATCCAAAGAGCTAGAATTTGTTGTTGTCAACTTTCATCAAGTAGACTTCAACTTATGGTGACCTGTTGAATGAGATACCTCCAAGTCACCCTCAGTCCCAGTTTATTCATCTTGTTTTCCAAAGGGAGCTCTTGATTTATTCTAGGGGCCATTAATTTGTCCTTTTAGCAGTTCACAGTATCTGTAAAAGTCTTCTCAAGAACCACATTTCAAATGAGCTGTTTATGAAGCCTCTTCAAAGCATTCTCTGTTAAGGATGTAGCAAGAAAAGAGACCCTTTTCTGCTGTGATGCCTTTTCTCTGAGAAAGTTTTGCTCATATATCAGAATCTCACTCTGTTTTTTTTTAAAAAAAATGTTATTGCTCTTTCTCTACCTCTAGCTTTTAATGGAATTTGATCTGATATGGATTTGCCTCTATTAATTTTGTACTGAAATTTGTAACATTGAAGTTAGTATTGTGCACAAAGACATCTTTATATATAAAATCTCAGACTGCGTATATTTGTGCTCACAAAACTCAAAAAATAGCTGGTTGACTGGAATGCAACGTTGTATGAATTTCAACATAACATTGCATTCCAATAAGCAAGTGTTTTTATAGTAAAATGAAATTAAAACACAATGTTGTAGATGAATACAGAGTAAAATTTAGAGTAAAACTAGCAATCCAGGAATAGGCTTGTATGATATGAATACTTTACGTGCTAAAGTGTGGCCAAAGATGTGGTGTGTTTCATGTCATCTTATTTTATTTACATTGAATAGTAGGATCTGCTCAAGCTCCCATAGGTTATCATAGGCTGTTTTTCACAATTATTCTCACCAAAGATTTCCCAATTGGCATGGGAGGTGAGGATTTCCAGCTCTCAGAGCCTGGCCCATTTTCATCAGTCTTCAAGACAAGGAGCAGTACATTTATTTGTGTGTATATTATTCATTAGCCTGGCTTTGAGATTTCTGCACCAAAATCTCAGAGCCCAGGGATGGTACTGACATCAAAACATGTTTGAGAAACAAAGCTTGAGTCCTCATTGTATGTAATGAACTAGTGGCATCATTTCTTGGATGCTGCCATAAAACACTATCTAACTTTCACCTTTGGAAAGTTCTCCAAAAGGTTGACACGGCTACTTAGTAGGGTCACATCTGTGGGTCCCTGTCCTAACCAAAATGTGGTATGTGAGGGAATTTGTTTAAGTTAAAAAAAATTTCCAGTTACATATGAGAAACGGCAACAAACACTTGAGTTAGAATGCTCTCCAGGATAAAATAAACAAACCACCTGAGACTGTAAAGGTTAAAACCAGCTGTGTGCATTATGTCTAGAGAAGAGGAAGGATCCGTTGATTGTGAAAATAGGCCTCAACCTTTACTTGCTCTTTATGCCCTCCCAATACAGCCTTGATGGTTTCAGTGGAACTGTCGTTTCCTCAATGAGGCAATTGTAGGAAGCTGACCTAGGTCAGGGAATACGATCCAAATCTGCTTTCTTAATGTTGTTTCAAGCAGGTACTGCTGTTATCCCCATAAAACAGACATCAATTGCCACTGGTGTTGCTTTTTTAGTTCCATGGGATTTAATGAGAGCCTGAAAACTCCTTTTTCACCTTTTAGATATGCACACTATGCATTACAATTTCTGACACCAAAGAAATAAATGTTGGGGGACAGTTCTGTCTCATAGCATTTTTTTTCTCCTTCCCCCATGTTCTCCACTCCTCCAAACAAGGTTTATAATTTATCTATTTCTGTGTATGTTCAAGAAGAAATAGGTGAAGTAATTCCCAGGAACTTCTGTTGTGTTGTATTTTCCTTCCTTTCATGATTCTCAGATTATTCATTTTGTGGACACTTTCAAGGTGTCTTTCTGGGAGAAAGACAGATATCAATCAAATAAATATTTTCTTTAATATAGATAATGCTGAAGAATCTTATTATCATGGCAGCAGCAGTTTGGGATTCATTAAGAAGTGAACTCCTATAATATAACTTGATCCCAATAGTTGACAAAGCCTCTGTTAGACACTTAACCAACCCCTGCCCCCAAAGCTCCTCATATTAACTTTAATAGTTGAAATGGTGCATGAGGTGAAGTAGGCCCCAGTACCTACTCTTTGCTTCATATACCACAAGATTTCACAGATATACTGTCGAAGGCTTTCATGGCCGGAATCCATGGGTTGTTGTAGGTTTTTCCGGGCTATATGGCCATGTTTTGGAGGCAATTTTTCTCCTGACGTTTCGCCTGCATCTATGGCAAGCATCCTCAGAGGTAATGAAGTGAGATTACCTCTGAGGATGCTTGCCATAGATGCAGGCGAAACGTCAGGAAAAAAATTGCCTCCAGAACATGGCCATATAGCCCGGAAAAACCTACAACAACCCATTTCACAGATAGTTGGAAGAACTATGGGGAATTTCCAGCTGGCGCATGCATTCAAAATCCAGAATCCTATCAGGAGAGAGTAGAGGGCCAATCCAATGTGATTTCATTGTGATAAAAAGTCCCCAAGTGTTCTTCCATTTGCTATGAACACTGTGGCTGGGGAAACCTGGAGGTTTTCTTCTTAAATTGTTATATTAATGTATTTTCTCCATCATAACTACAGCTTTCTTGATGCCACTCCTCAGCCACACTCCCTGAGCAAAGCAATACTTACAATTAAGCAAAGTGAGGCGATTGCTTCAGGCACCAGATGCTGAGTAGCCCCCAGGTCACTATAAAAGTTCTCATGGACCACCAGTTCTTGTTTGTTGCTCCCAGTTCTCTTGGGGCTATTCCACACCAATCCTTTAGGTTGGTTTGGAACCAATTTTGGAGAAATCAATTTTGTTGTCTAGATGACATGCCTGGAAAAGGTTTGAGACCAGGAAAGTGATTATATTAACCACAGAATGGCCTCAAACCAGTTCCAGAATTCTCAGTATCCATGGCTTGATAGCCACTGAAGAATATGGGGCTCTTTTCCATTTTGGGTCAAGATGCACACCAGCACTCCAGAGGTGCGGGAGGCAGGGAAGGAGAGATAACAGCAGTGGAAATAATAAGTTACCTGTCCCAGGGGGTCGGTTAGCCCCTGCTGGCCAGCTTTGCCCTTGGGTTGTTTTTCAGCCTCCTCCCCGTTTTTTCAAATTTAAAATGTTTTCCAATACGGACATGTATTTAACTTGAACTTTCCCCCTACTTTGCTGAATTCCCTTTAGTGCCTGTGATTTGCACTGCAGTGTGCTTTGGCGGTGTGTATTTTGTAGTCAGTACAGTTTGACACTAACTTCAAACTGGATTGTATGTTCAGTGTAGATGTTCCCCAGGTCTTCCTAAACCAGACAGCTGCTTTAGATATGGTAAAAAAAGCTGGTATTTGCCACTGTTAACTGCTTGCAAGCTTATATTTAGGAAATGTCAACTGTTAGTAGGCTTCTATATCTAGATTAGGGTTTCATCCATACCTACCACAAAATCTGGGACCAGTCTGGAGCAGAAATACTTCAGACTAGGCACAGAAACCTTGGTGATTCAGACACTCCACCCAACTTGTAGGAGCAACAGGGTGAAGTCCAGTCAATCTGGCCTCTGAACCTCCCATGGAAGGGAAGTAACCAAGCCACCAAGAAGGTTTCCTCCTGTACCATCACCTGTGATGGTGGTAATTTGATTAACAATAAGCATTCTTCCAAAAATCTTACAACTCAAGTAGGTTCATGAAGGGAATATTATCAGAGAGAAACAAAGGTGACTTACATATTTTTGATCAGAGCTGAATTTTACTATGAATTTTACTATCTGCTTTTATGGATGAATTTTAACTGCCCTGTGCCCTGTGTGGGTAATAAATTTATTATTATTATTATTATTATTATTATTATTATTATTATTATTATTATTATTATTTGATACACAACAAGATTAGTACACGGTAAACAAGATCACTATGTTGTCTTAGTGGCTTTTGTATTCAATCACACACATCGGACACTTCCCAAGTGTCGAGGACTGTGTGCTGTATTGGTGAATAATGCAAGCAGATGAGAGTAGGGTGGCCATTGGCAGATGACAGATTATAATTCTGTCAATGCTGATTGTTTTTAAGTGCAGGCCAAGGTCTTTAGGCACTGCACCCAGTGTGCCAATCACCACTGGGAACACCTTTACTGGCTTGTGCCAGAGTCTTTGCAGTTCGATTTTTAAATCCTTGTATCGTGTCAGCTTTTCCAGTTGCTGCTGCTTCTTCTTCTTTTTCTCCTTCTTCTTCTTCTTCTTCTTCTTCTTATTATTATTATTATTATTAATATTATTATTTGAAACACAACAAGATGAATTCACAGCAGACATTCTGCTGGCTGTTGTATTTTTTTGTATTGTTGTATATTATTATTATTATTATTATTATTATTATTATTATTACCTAGATGTTGGCTGAAATCTGTAGTCCGAAAAATAGGGAGGAGGGATAAGGAGAGTGCCTGATAGTAGCCATAAATGTCTCTCATTATAGAGCAAACCTCAGTTTGACAGGTACGTTCATGTGAATACTCCAGATGAATTAGTAGAGCTGGAAGAATGGAAGAGGTCTCTAGTCTGCCTCATCTCAAAGCATTACCCGAGCTGTTGTTTGGATAGTATAACCGAGCTGTGATACTATTTGGAGCTGCAGCTCTGGAGTTCATTTTGAAGCACTTGATTATACTTTGAGAAGCAATAGTCTCACAGCGCAAGTCATTTTCTCAAGAATGCTGGAAGAAAGGCCAGTCTATGGCTCAGTAAATACAACAGGCTAAAAAGTTATGAGCTATCAGGCTAAGCTGAATTGACTTACTGATATTACCTGCAATGAATGAGTTTTAGATGGCCTCTCATAAATAGAAGGCTACAGAGCCTACGATTTTTATGGATGTCTTGTACTTATCAATATATATGAGGGATGATGCTGTCGAGTTTTGAGGGGATACTGTGCAAACCACACCACTGTCAATTTAACTTTTTATGATTAAATATTTTCTGCTCTTAAAGGTTATTTAACATTTAATATAGCTGCTCCTCTCACTGGCTGATAACCATCCATTTTATTCTTTCTTTCTCTCTTTTTACATAATTCTATAGGTTAAAAAATAAATGAGAATGGCTTTTTTTGAAAAAAGGTTTTTTAAAAAATAATTTACATTTAGATTTATTTCGGTAATAGAATAATATTAACCAGTTGTGAAAGGTTTGAAATATTCTGGCGTGCACAGATTTACCTTTAATTCCAACAGTTAAGCTCAATTTATTTTTAATCCACAGTCAAGGCTTTTAAAATTGCATTCATAAAATGGGAAATCCCATCTAATTATTTTTCAGGGAGAAAGTTCAGGCTGACTATCCCTTATCCGAAATGCTTGGGACCAGAAGGGCTTTGGGTTTTTGAATACTTGTATGTGCATATATGTACATAACAAGAGATCTTAGAGATGGGGCTGAAGTCTAAACATGAATGTCATATGTTTTGCATACACCTTATACACATAACCTAAAGGAATTTTGCACAATATTTTAACTAATTTTAACCAGTAACTGCTCTGGGCCAGAGTGAAGAGGGAGGGGGCCAGAAGACAGTTCCACCTTGTCTCCTGTGCTATGCTAATAAAATTATATTATGTAACTAGCCGTCCCCTGCCATGCATTGCTGTGGCCCACATGGGGATTCTGTGTGGGAGGTTTGGCCCAATTCTATTGTTGGTGGGGTTCAGAATGCTCTGTGATTGTAGGTAAACTATAAATCTCAACAACGACAACTTCCAAATGTTAAGATTCTATTTTCCCCAAACTCCACCAGTGTTCACATTTGGGCATATTGAGTATTCGTGTAGGGTTTGGTGCAGATCCATCATTGTTTGAGTCCACACATCTCTGGATGTAGGTGAACTACAACTCCAAAACCAAAGGA
Organism: Anolis sagrei; assembly: GCF_037176765.1. NCBI lineage: Eukaryota > Metazoa > Chordata > Lepidosauria > Squamata > Anolidae > Anolis > Anolis sagrei. Next base: position 29,608,624 of record NC_090022.1, on the reverse strand, counting down.
CACTGCCCACCAAACCCTTCCAGTATTTTCTGTTAGTCATGGGAGTTCTATGTGCCAAGTTTGCTTCAATTCCCTCATTGGTGAAGTTCAGAATACTCTTTGATTGCAGGTTAACTATAAATCCCAGCAACTACAACTCCCCAAATCATTTATTTTTTTTTAGTGAAGGACATACATTGGGTTGTTAGGTGTCTTGTGTCCAAATTTGGTGTCAATTCATCCAGTGGTTTTTGAATTCTGTTAATCCCACAAACAAACATTACATTTTTATTTATATAGATATAATATAATATATTGTATATACATACAATATTTATAATGTTATAATGTAATACAATATAATACTAATAATAATGATATAATTATATAATTTATACTACATGTAATATTACTTATAATATTACAATATAATGGTATAGTACAATATAGTAATATACAATACTGTTATTGTACTAGGCTAATAATATAATATATTTTATGTATATATATATCATGTAAGCCACTTTGAGTCCCCTTCGGGGTGAGAAGGGCAACATATAAATGTCGCAAATAAATAAATAATTGTATGCATGAAACAAATTCTGTGTACATCAAACCACCAGAAAGCAAAAATACAATTGCATGAAAGTGATTCTGGAAACTTTCTTCCACTGAAACCATAAAAGGACCTGTACATGCAAAGGTCTGAAGCATTAAGTCTAGTTGAGGCTGACTCTGGGGGATGGTGCTCATCTCCATTTCTCATCATCATCATCATCATCATCATCATTTATTTATTTATATCCTGCCACCATCTCCCATAAGGAGCAGCTCACAAAAGCACTTCAGAGTGCTTAATATAAAATAAGTAATACATAAGCATAAAACAATAACAACAAAAAATTATGGCAGCAACCACAATATGAGCACATTACATCACATAATAATAAAATTGTTAAAATTATAAAATGCAGTAGTACCTGCAGATAAAACTGGCTGTTATCAATTAAGGAATTAAAGTGCTGAAATGAAATAATCATTTCTAAGGCGAAGAGCCAGTGTTGCCTGTAGATGCCTCCAAGATCATCAGGTTGGCATGAGTGCTGTTACCTTCCCGCCAAAGTGGTACCTATTAATCTACTCACATTTCCATGTTTTCGAACTGGTAGGTTGGCAGAAGCTGGGGCTAACAGAGGGAGCTCACCCCATCCTTTGGTTTCAAACCACCGACCTTCTGGTCAGTAAGTTCTACAGCTTAACCTGCTGTGCCACTGTGGCCCCTTTGCATCCTACTAAAAGGATTCAAGCCAGCAAAATCTTAATTTTAATTTTCAAAAATTTGGAATAACACCATCACATAAAATAACAAACAAACAAACATATAGAATAATATTTTAAAACATAGAAGAAGTCTCTTAAAACCAACTATGATCAAACTATGTGTCTTTCTAGGACAAGAATTTTCTGCAAATTCATTATCGTCAATTTCTCGTATGATCTCATTTGTTTATTACAATATTTATTTCTTACCTTATGTTTGAAGACCTCAGGAAAGTTCACAATAATATTAATTTAAAGCAAAAAAAGATGTGTGTGTGTGTGTGTGTTTATCAATGAAAGACCCATTTTAAACCAGTCACAACTATTTAAAATTGAACCAAACATTGCACCTATGCAATCCAAGATAAAATTAATTAATAAATGTGAATAATAAATGTCATATTTTGACTTGGCACAAAAAGGGTAAAAAAATACCGGTGTGAATCAATCAGGCCTCTAAGGGGAGGGGAGAGTGACGCTAGGGTGACACCACAGAGAAGACCCTCTCTCTTGATCCCCCACAATGGATTTCTCCAACTGGTGGGCCACAAAAGAGAGTCCCTCCAATAGTCCTCAGGTCTCAGACAGATACCTATAGAAAGACTGGGGCTAATGCAAGTATCAATGTCCCAAGCCATTTACGGCTTTAAGCGTTACTATCAGTACCTTGAATTCAGACCAGATGATTCATAGCCATACTTTGACTGTTCCTGCCCACCTTAAAGGGATGTGAGGTCCTTTTAATTTGGGTGATTTCTATGCCGGGTTATGTTTTGTTAAGGAATTTATTTATTATCTGTGAAAAGAATGTGGAAATGAAGACTGTTTTGAAAACTTTTCTCTCATGGCTTGTCTACATGGGATGATTGGTTCTGACTGTCCACATGTCATCCGGGGACTCTCAGTGCTTATTGCAGTATAAACTGGGTTAAACAGTTTTTAAAAGGCAAGAAATATTGTGGTATTTTTATTGCCTAGGATTGCCATTGGCCATGCTGCAAAGATGGATTCAGGGTGCTCTGGCCCCAAAAAGTAACATCTGCAAGTTCTGGTCAAAATAATTTATTTAATATAGAAATACTGTAAATCATGTCTAGAACATGGGGCAAAATGTGACCTGTCTACCTACCTAGCCCAATATTGTTATCTTTGACTGACTCTGTGGAACAGAGGCAGGCAATTTGAAAGTCTTCATATTTTTGGAGTACAAATCATAGACTTAGAGTTGGAAGAAACCCCAGGGGCCATCCAGTCCAACTACCTGCAAAACTGAAATACACAATTAAAGCATCCCCAACAGATGACCATCTAACCACACCAAATACTATATTCATAGACCATATGCCAGGTTGGCTAAAGCATATGAGAGTTTTAAAAAACTTATCTTCAATCCAAAGACTGAGTCAGAAGAATGTGTTTTCTCTCTTGCTCCTGAATCTTTCCCAAAACAATTGCATTATCAATATCTGAACATGAGACCTTCTCCATGCAAAGTCTATGCTACACCACTGAACTAAAGGAAGTGGGTCCTAGTTTCTAGAGCAGGCCTGCACAACCTGTGGTCCTCCAGGTATTTAGGACCCCAACTCCTTGAAGCCCTAGCCATCTTGTCCAATAGTCAAGAATTCTGAGAGATGATGTCCAAAACACCTGGAGGGCCACAGGTTATCCAGGCCTGCTTTAGCGTATTAAATAAATGACTGAATTTTTGTTTGAACTTAAAATGAGGAGTCCAAGGTACTGAAGCCAGTTCCCTAGATAGATTCGACACATTGGATAACTTCTGTAAACATTTTGAGTAAAACCAGAGTAAATTTTTCACTCAGTCTATATGGGAGAGATCAGCCGCCATTGGCCTCAGTTTCTCCTCAGATGGTTGGGTCTTGCTGCCCCAAAGCTATTTCAAATTGGAATTTTATTACATTTCTTTTCTTTTTGCCAGTCACCCCACATAAAATAAAGCAGCGCATGCTGAAATCCCATGCAAGGTAAACGTATGAAATAAATAGGGTAGAAATAACAGATTTTTCCTTTCCCCATAAAACACTCTGTGATTTCCTCCCCTTATTTTCTGTAACCTTCTGAAGCACTTTAAAGGCCTCCTCTATCTCTTTGCAGCAGAGGCACGAAGGGCAGCAAATTATGACACAGTAATTATGATGATGGATGTGGAGGCCGTCCGTTATATTAGATACGCTGCTTGCGTAAAAAACCCAGCGCTACGAGATTGCATACTCCACTAAGCAGGATGCTTGAGATTGTAATGGCCAATATAGATTAACAACATTAGGTTAAGGCAGGATAATTATTCTTCTCTTTTCCATTTGCCGCGGCCCCGTTTTTCTCCCCGGCAGCCCCCGCACCACTTCTTTACATTTCAGCACTCCTTGTTTGCAAGGTGCAGCCAGTAGATCAGCCAGACACCAAAGTGGTTATTCTGGAGTAAATCTAAAGCTGCTCGGTCAGAATCAGGTAACCTGGACAGGTGTAAAGTGAGGTGAGAATGAAGAATGGGGTGCCCCGCCTGTGGCTAATTAAAGGTTGTGTTCTGCTTGCTTTCTCTGTCTCATAGAAACAGCAGGGAAGAGCGATTGATGGACTCACAGTGAAATCTTCTTCGCCCTGCTCTAAATATATGTATTAGGAAGTATGCAGTAATAACCAAGAGAAGGCTGAGACAAACCTGCCTCAGCAAAAAGCACAGAGAAGTATGCAAACACAAGCTGGCTCCTCTAAAATTAAGGACCTTATGTCCTGGCATGTTCTTAATTTTTTTTTAGTATGAAGGGGGAGTCATAGGATGTCTACCCCTCATACTGCATACTCCTCCATTATCTCAGTTATTATAATGATTTGTATCACACCTTTTTGCCCAGTTTGAGAATCAAGGTAGCTTATAACCATTAACATAGTTCAAACTTCACAGCATACAAAAGTTTACAAAAGATTGGATTAGTGTAATGAGCTCTATGTGGGGCTGCCTTTGAAGACAGCCTGGAAATTGCAGTTGGTACGAAGGCTGGTGACCAGACTGCTAACTGGAGCGAATTACAAGGAGCAGTCAACCCCCCTGTTAAAACAGCTCTACTGGCTGCCGGTAAGTTTCCGGTCCCAATTCAAGGTACAGGTTATCACCTACAAAGCCCTAAATGGTTTAGATCCTGCCTATCTTTGCAATCTCATCTTCCCTTATGAACCAGCATGAGCTCTAAGATCTTCTGGGCAGGCCCTTCTCTCACTCCCACATTTCTTGTGCAGAAACCCACATAAGTATTTTAGGGCTTAACCTGGACTTTTATCTATTCCAGTTTTTAAAAATGACAGAACTAACAAAATGATTAATAAAATCCACATTGACTTTCAGGTTATCATACCATAAATAGGCATGCCATCCAAACTCCACATCGCACCCATCCAATTTCAACCCGTCTTCAATCCAAATTAAAGAGCAAGCTGGTAAATCAAGACTTTTGCTTTCTTTGTCATTCCAAAGAACTTTAAATATTATCCTCAGGTTATTGCACTGCAGAATAAATTCCGACATAGCTTTCAGAATGGTATCTTATGAAAATGAGGGAAAGGGCCCAAAAATCCAGGTAGCTTCATTGGAGCTACCCAAAACCCACTTACTTTTCCATAGCTGGAGTGTAAATGAGGGGGGACCTGCCAAGTGCCATGTGATGGCACTCAGCAGCCCTCATCACCAAAGTGCTTCAAAGGGGCAAAATGTCCCAGTGTGATGAAGTGGCTATAGATGGCCTTTTTTGGCTTTAAAAAAGTACAAGGTGTAAATGGTGGGGGCAGCACCCTCCAAGTCCTCCTCTTGGACTTATGCTGCCCCTCCTAGCCTCCCATAGTAAGCCACCCCAAATTAAAGTATGTTGATATTGTTGTAGTAATTCGCACATTTAAAAAAATCACATTTCTTTGTGTAGTGCTTCAGATTATTATTATTAGTAGTAGTAGTAGTAGTAGTAGTTATTACCAGCCCAATTTATTTCTCAGGAACCAAGGCCCAGAGTGGATCACAACCTTTAGAAAATCTATACAATTAAAAAACCCACAAAATCTAAATATCAAAAGAGAATTCAATAATTACCATGAATAAATCAATTCAGTTAAAATCACATATACAGTAGAGTTTCACTTATCCTACATAAACGGGTCGGCAGAATGTTGGATAAACAAAAATGTTGGCTAATAAGCAGGGATTAAGGAAAAGCCTATTAAACGTCAAATTACATTATGATTTTACAAATTAAGCACCAAAACATTATGTTTTACAACAAATCAACAGAAAAAGCAGTTCAATACACGGTAACGTTATGTAGTAATTACATCCAACATTGAATTTTTGCCAGATTTGTAAGCTACCTTGAGTTGAGAAAGGTGGGGTAGAAATGAAGTAAATAAATAAATAAATTACTGTATTTATGAATTTCGCACCAAAACATCACAATGTATTGAAACAGCTGTGGGAGGCAGACTGTGTTGGATAATACAGAACGTTGGATGAGCGAAGCTTAGATAAGCGAGACTCTACTGTAAGTATAAAATGTGAGTATAAAACTGTTAAAAACCAAACCAAACACCATGCAGCACTTCCTGGCCCTTACTTTAAAAATTTCTGCTTTAAAACTAGAAAAGGAAGGTTTCCACTTGCACCTGGAAGGACAATGGAAAACGAGCCATTTGAGAAAGGAGTTTCAGAGTCTGAGAGAACCATCAAGGCATGGTAAATATGTGAATTCTCAATGTGAGGATTGTTTCATCTTGCATGGTGTCTTGGGAAGTATTTTCACCAAGACTGTTGAACCCAGTGAAATTATTTCCTCACCTCCATTTGGATGGTGGGAATATACACTGTAACAGGCAGAGATGTGAGTCCCTTGTAGCCACTGATATCATGCAAGGCAACAAGAGCGACATTTTATGTGAATGTGATATCAGAGTTGTGGCTCTTGAGCTCTTTGTTTTTTAAATGGCTCTTTGAGGCCAAGTTAGTTTCAAAGCCAATTTCCACATGAGTAGATAGAAGCTGGTGATTCTGTAAGGGAGATACAGATAGCTTTGAGCAGACAAGCATGTCTGATAACGTGAAGGGGATATTGGACAACACTAAAGTGAGATACCAGCCACCTTTTGAGAAAAGGCCACTATAGATATGATGCTCAATATTGAGCAACAAAAGCCACAGCAAAGAAGCACAGTATTCTATAGTACAAAAAGGAATTGTTGGCCTCTTGCAATTACTATACCTCGAAAGATGTCTGGGGAATCTGCAAATTTCTGGACAGAGTAAAATGATTCAAAAGAGAGTCAAAGAGTGAAAGGAGGACAGAGCTACTGATCATGCTTTTGAGGATTCGGAGAGTAATAACCCCACCTCCCCAAAAATAATTTCTCCAAGTTTTGTTCATTGGGTTAAATTCTAGCTCTGAATTTAGGTAATCACAAAGTTTCATATCTTTCAAATTTTGCTATTGTTAGCCAGTTCTCAGCAATTAAAACTTATCAACAACAACAACAACATTTTTATTGATTAGCTAATTGGCCTTATCAAAAGCAAACAGTGCAGACATAACATACAACATACAACATACATCTAGTCCTCTTAAAATAAAATACAAATACACAGGCAGCCATAGATATATGCATCACCTATCCTCGTCTCCCCTACACTTCACCCCAATCTGATCTATGTACTCCTTTTAGCAGCTTTAAACAAATAAAGGGCAACTTTTGTTGTCAGAATGGGGTTATAACCAGCCAACAAAAATAAAGTTTTGGCAGCTGTATCCCAACTTGTTTTATTGCAAATAAAAGGCCATAAGTATTGTTTCCTTTTTTTTCATATAGATTACAGTGATGTAAAGTGTAGTTCAGATTTTCGACTTCAGGGGCACCACAGATACATAGCCTTTCTTCATATGGGATATGATTGAATTATAACATTACTTTGGAGGACCTAAAGATTCCTCAAGAAATGTTTTCTTAGGTTTAAAAAAACAGCTTTTTATTCACATTTTTCCAAATTTATGAGTAGTCTGCACCGCCAACACCCATAAACATTGACAGCCTATTATATATACAAATAACTATAGCAAGAAAGCAAATGGTTCCAGAGCCTATAGCAGGTTCATGAGGACAGCAAACCAGTCCACATTGGAGCATGCTGTCCATACAAAATGGTCCAAATTGTGAGGAAGGCTCTGGAGTTTTAGACAAATTCCAAAGCATCATCTGGCCTTCCTTAATGCACAACTAAACTGAATTAACCTGGTTTATCCCACTTGCAGTTCCTGATGTCTTGAAAATAGCCAGGTGCAACTTCATGGTGAGTGTGAGCTATTGGCCAGTGTATACAAGTCTTGAGGCAAATAACAGATTGAAATATGTCTTCGCACCCATCCTTTCACACAGATGTGATGATGCACTCATATCTAAAATCCATTTCAGGTTGTGAATGTTTCATGCATGGTACTAATTGCATGCAGTTCCTTCTTACACAAAAATATCTAGCTGAGAATAGCCCTTATTTTAGAAATAAAAAAGCAAAGAGATGATCCTTAAGAACCAACATGTCACATCAAATGGCCCTTATATGCACAAACACTCCAGATAGTAAAACCCCAGAAATCTGTTTCCCTTTTTTCTTTTTGTTGTTTCATATTTAAATGTCTCCGAATCCCTAAAGCAGCATGAAAACAACTAGCGTGTCACAGAAACAGAGTCGAAGAAGTGCCATAAAGAAGGAGAAGCTGTCTGCCAGGAAGGTGACAGAGACTGAAAGGGCTAGAGATTACTTCTGTAGTACGTTATCAATCCTGAAGACTGAAGATAATAGAGATGATAATACAAAAAACAGGCTTGCCGTGAATTTATGAATTGGCAAGTCACTTGCTTCTAACAGCCCACAGTAAATCACCAGGAGCGCCTCCTTTTCTGCATTCAACTCCTGCTCTTTCCTTCTTTTTTTTTTCCTTTTTCATACTATCTCACTATTTGATTCCTCCCCTCATCCCTTTCCTGAGAGAATATTTCTCAGCAGAAGATCTCATTAAGCTAACTTGATGCTGAAGTGTGGGTTTTCAATGTCACAGTCTTCCTGAAGTTATTTGTTGCTCACTTTAATTTCATGCCCTTAACACTGTGACACATACCTATTTGGAGTTACATTACATGCAAGCAGGGAGGCTTGCTTCCTGAGTAAACATGCTGAGGATCATGCTGATGGCTGAAATAGTTAGCCCTCCATATGTGTGGGTTCTAAATCCACGAATTCGACCTACCACAAATGGAAAATATTCAGAAAAACACAAAATATTCAGGAAAAAATCCCAAAAGGAAATCTTGAGTTTGCTGCAAACCGAGCACTCACAGACATACTGAGCATTCATTCACAATTTGATATAAGCAACACCATTTCAGCATGCCATTGTATATAATGGGACTTGAGCATCCATGGATTTTGATATCTATGGGGTTCTGGAAACAAACCACGATGGGTAGTGATAAATGTATGAGCTTGTAATTGTTTTGTTTCTTGACTAATGGGTGTTGGTGTCATACCAAACTGGAAATCTCAGCATTCCATAGCATTGAGCCATGACAGTTAAAGTGAGGTCAAAGTGCATTGATTATATAGCATAGAGCCAACCCTAGTCTCTTAGAGCCCTAGTCCAAAACTGAAACCATTACACCATACTGGGTCTCTTCTTATTGCACTTACCAACTCAATGTTTGTGCACATACATTCATTTATCTTTTTTTATTTAACTTATCATCAGCTTGCAAAGAGTGGTGACTGATTTCCAGAAACCACCAATAGTTTCTTAAGCACATTGCAATACGTAGGCTGCTTACACTCAGCCATTTGCTCTGATTCAGGATGTGGATCAAATAATAATAATAATAATAATAATAATAATAATAATAATACCATTGCTCAGATGATTCATTCAACTTGTGCCACAAATACCATCTGCCTGCGACAAAGAACTGGTGGGATCACAAGCCAGAAAAAGTTACAAAGAATGAACACGTCAAGCTATTCTGGGACTTCCAAATTCAAACAGACAGAGTTTTGGAACACAATACTCCTGACATCGTGATCATGTTAAAAAACAAAGTATGGATTGTCGATGTCACATTCCCAGTTGACAGCAGGATTGAAGAGAAACAACTGAAAAAGCTGACATGATATGAGGATTTAAAGATTGAACTGCAAAGACTCTGGCACAAGCCAGTCAAGCCAGTCCCAGTGGTGATCGGTACACTGGGCGCAGTGCCTAAAGACCTTGGCCTGCACTTATTTTCCTACTTGTCAGATGCAACTGTCTTTCGGGTTGCAAAGGTCGACAACAGGCTACACAATGGCTGGACACCCACTCCAGCCCAGGCTGGCTTCGAACTCATGACCTTTTGGTCAGAGTGATCATAGTGCAGCTGACACTCAGCCAGCTGCGCCACAATCCCGGTGCTCCAACTGATGGCATATACACCACCACCATTTCCCCAAAGAGAACTCAGGGTGGCTAACATAAGGCCAAGCCCAAGATTACAGTACAGCAAAATAAAATACAAGAAGCAAAAATACCATCAAAATAAATACATGAAATAACAAAATAAAATAAACAGTTTCAAAATAACATGATAGAGAAAGAGAACACAGTGGACGGGTCAAATGTACTAGGAATAAAATTGATAAAATTGATAAAACCCTGGATGTCAAAAAACAGCATACATTCTGGATTCACCCAAAAGCTAGGGATATAAAAGTACAAGAAGCCGTTTTTCCAGTTGCTCTGAGACAGTGAAACATGCAAATGTAATTCACCTTCGATTAAGGGGTTAGAGCTACTACCTGAACCACTGGTTAATTCATGGAGGGAATTGACAAGTGAAGAACACCTGAGATTGTGACTGACTTACCTAGAATTACAGAATCATAGAGTTGGAAAAGACCACAAGGGCCACCCAGTCCAATCCCCCACCATACCTGCTAATCTTATAAAAAGGATTCCGCCCCACTTTAGAAACACTCATGTGAAGAATTTACTCAAAGTACAAAATGGAAGTCCCCTTTTCTAACAAATTGCCCATTTTCAGTCTATAAATAACCATGGTGTGTTGTGTTTTTCACATTCAATATGCTTCTTTTTTTTAAAAAAACCAAACAGTTTGTATTTTGGAGATAGTCAGCAGATATAGCAGAGAAACATCCAAAAGTGCTTATCTCAGCTCCCTTGGTATTTAAGGGTCATACTGTATGACCATACAAGAGATTTGACATCTTGGTGTTTGATAATGAAATTTGTAATGGCTCATCCTGATTTAGACCTCTCCACTCCAGTGCTTCAATGAAAGTGACATCAGGAGTGTTTTCTTACCTTTCTTAAAGGAAAGAGTGCGTAAAGAATAAGCACTCTTTCTGATTGTTTTTTAAATGATGTCAGCATTAAATGAAGCAACTAAAAAATTACATAGCCCAACAAAAAAATAATTTTGGTGTCTTGTTTTTTAGGCCTGTTCCTGCAGTTATTTGGGGTGCTGATTCAGAAAATTGCTTTAGATAGACCACATCAGCTGTAGTTTCTTAGGGCCCTTCTACACTGCCATATAATCCAGAATATCAAGGCAGATAATCCACATTATCTGCTTTGAAATGGATTACCCGAGTCTACACTTCCATATAATCCAGTTCAAAACAGATAATCTGGATTTTATAAAGCTGTGTAGAAGAGACCTTAGATACAGTTGTCATGGTTTTCTATGGGTGAGCAGATGGCAACTAGTATATGGCATATGTTCTGTATCTCAAAAGATAGAGCTGATAGGGGGAACTGGCACCATTTTTGGAATCAGCAGATCAAATATATCCAGAAACAGATCTAACACTTGAGGCACCATAATTATTATTTTTTTTGTCATGTCAGGAGCGACCTAAGAAACTGCAAATCGCTTCTGGTGTGAGAGAATTGGCCGTCTGCAAGGACATTGCCCAGGGGATGCCCAGATGATTTCATGTTTTATCATCCTTGTGGGAGGCTTCTCTCATGTCCCCGCATGAGGAGCTGGAGCCGATAGAGGGAGCTCATCTGCCTCTCCCCGGATTCGAACCTGCGACCTGTCGGTCTTCAGTCCTGCCGGCACAGGGGTTTAACCTACTGTGCCACCGGGGGCACCATAATATGTGTTGGCTATTGTTGTCAGCCATGGCATTGTTTCAGTGTCACAGTGAGAGCTGTTGGTCCAGATAGTATCTTACCCATTAAATGGAGACTGCATTTTTTCATAGAGTGATTTCCATGACATGGACTGTTTTCTACTACATAAGGCCTTTGCCCTTTTTGGAGAGTAAGAATTTGGGTGGTTATCTTTAAAAAGAAAAGAAACAAATCCATTTCACACTACTGTGCAAAAGCAAGTCTATATTTAGTACTATTTACCTTTTTCTTAAATTACCAATTTACCTTTAAAAAAACCCCATTCACAATGATAATAACAATTCAGGATAATGCAGAAAAAGGAAGGAAATGGAAAGGGGGAGGCTGACTATGAGGAACTAGGATCATAAAACTAAAACAAAAACACAAGAGTAATACACTAAACTAAAATACTAGGTGCGAATTGCCTGAACAATTTACCCGTTGAATTGATTTCAAGATCTCCCTGAACTGCTGAACATCAAAAAAAATACTTGCTGCTGAAAACCAGAAATGGCCACTTCTTTTTTTGTTTTATGTTTGACAATCAATATGGCCTCCATGATTTTTATGTATGGTTGTGAAGCTGGACAATGAAGAAAGCTGAAAGGAAGAAAATCAATGTGTTTGAAATGTGGTGATGGAGGAGAGTTCTACAGATATTGTGGACTGCTAAAAAGACAAATGAATGTGACCTAGAACAAATCAGACCTGAACACTCACTTGAAGATAAAACCAAACTAGGCTGTCTGAAATTTGAAGGGATTGTCCATGGTTTTGAATCCATTTGAGAGATAGGGATTATGTGTTTTGGAAAAGCCACAATAGGGCTACATCTTGCCATTGACATAGAAGTCACCCTTTGTCACAGGACCACCTATGGGAACCAACAGGTGATAATATGGGCACCAAAATTTGCCTCAGATTTCCTGACAGTGTGCAAGGGCCCATAGGACCATCTTTTACTCATAGAGAATATCTCCCCCTTCCCCCTGCCCTACAATGGTTCCTGGCCAGTTGAGATTTGGGATAGTTATTTATTTATTATACTTATTTATTTAATGTATTTAGAATGTAGCATTGCAGGTAGGTAATCTACATAGAATGGAATAAGTTGTTACTAAATTCCCCATATTTTGAAGGTGAATCTTCTTTAAGCAAAGTACAGAACATAACAAAAAGGGAAGGAGAAAGACAACAGTAGAAATATATAAAAGCCATTACAAATGAGCTTTAATATGCAATGAATCTAAGAATACAGTGGAACTCACTGCCATGGAGTATGGTAGAGGCTCTTTCTTTGTAGGTTTTTAAACAGAGGCTGGATGGCCAGCTGTTAGGAGTGTTTTGATAGTGCTTTTCCTGCATGGTAAGGGGTTGGACTGTATGGCCAGTGTAGGATTGTCCACTCCACGACTGTATGATCCTAGGCCAGGTATGGGCAAACCTAGGCCCGGGAGCCAGATGCAGCCCCTTGGGCTCTTTTCCCAGGCCCTCCTCTCTCACATACCATCCTAGCCTTCCTTCCTTTTTTCTTTTCTCCTTCCCTCACTTCCTTCTCTTCCTCTTTCTCTCTCCCTCCTTCCTTCCCTTTTTCCTCCTTCCTCCTTCCTTCTTCCCTCCTTCCTTCCTTCCTTCCTTCCTGCCTGCCTGCCTGCCTGCCTTCCTTCCCTTTTGTCTTTCCTTCCTTTTCTCTTTCCTCCCTCCCTCCCTTCCATCCTTCTCTTCCTTTCTTCCTTCTCTTTTTCCTTCCTATTTTCCTCCTGGGGGATGTTTAGTTAGGAGAAGAGACAGTTGAGAGGGAACATGAGATCCATGTTTCAAGATTTAAAAGGGTGGCCCATTGAAAAGGGGGAAAAAATGACATTTTTCTGCTCAAGAGACCAGGGCACGAGGGAGCAATGGTTTCAAATGGTAAGTAAAGATATTCGACAGAAAAGATTAGGAAGAACTTCCTGAGAGTAGGAGCTATTGAAGAGTGGCATAGACTGCCTTGAAGTATGGTGAAGTCTCCTTCTCTGGAGGCTTTTCCACAGAGACTGTCTATCTGGAGTGCTTTGATTGTGCCCTCTTGCATGGCAGGGGGTTGGATTGGATGGCCCTTGTGAGTCTCTTCCAGCTCCAGGTTTCTAGGATTCTATATCAGGAATAGACAATACGGGGTTTCGTGGATGCACTTTTTCTCTCCCATCCACCATCTCATCCTGACGAAGGCTAACCCTTTTGGAATCCAAACGTTTCCTGTCTTTCCTTCACTTTCTGCATCTGAAAGAGAAGAGAAAGGGAAGGAAAGTGCAAACAGGGGGCTTGGGGAGAACCCTCTCCCTCCTGGCCTGCCTACCCTGCTCTTGCCCTTCATGCGGCCCCCCAGTTAGAAAGTTTGACCATGTCTGCTCTAGGCCCACTTATTATACAAACTCATTGAATGTGGTTTTATTTATCTGTAAAGAGCTTTGAATACCATATAATCACTATCTATGCCTAAAGAAGAGTTCTATGTATATTTCTAGCACACTTCTATGGTCACCTTTAGCCAGCAGTTCTGCTGGAAGTTCTGCCAAAAGTTCACTCTGGAAACAAAGGATCACTCTGGAAACAAAGAGAGAGCAACCATAGAAGCGTTTCATAGGTCCTCTAGAGAAATTACATATTATGCTTTGTTTGGAGGCCCAAGATAGTACTCATTTCAGGTAAGCAAAATAAGGCTCCAGTTTAAATAAAAATAGGAACATGCAAAATATCATACACAGGCCTATTGTGTTGAATAATTTAGGAATACTTAAAGAGGGTAGAAGGAAAGAGCTGCTTTATACTGAAGGAGTGGAAAAGTAGAGACACATTCTTTTTCTTTCTTTCCTTTGGGGCAAACATAGAAATTAATGTTAAGACATCAGAATCATCAATTTGTAAAAGAGAGAGAGAGAGAGAGAGATGAAAGAAAGAAAGAAAGAAAGAAAGAAAGAAAGAAAGAAAGAAAGAAAGAAAGAAAGAAAAAGTTATTGAAAACACTTAATGGCTTCAGGATTTAGCCTGGAGATAAACTGAATTAATCCTTTGAAATGATGTATAAAAATGTTGAAAGGGCTCTCTGACTTCAGAGTCAGTAATATAATGAGGAAGAGGGCTCACAAAACCAAACCAAGAATGAAAAGAACATTTATATGTAGATATAGGTACTGCAGGCATAAGCAATCCTTTCCCCTACTTCCGAAATCTTGGCATGTTTCAGGACTACAAAAAACAAAATCATCCCAATCTGTGTCAGTTTTGTATGGGTTGGACGATACTTCTATTCCAATGTCTACTGTAGTCAAGACTTTTATGAAAAAACAACTGCAGCATTTTCCCAACTGTAATTGTCCTTGGAATCTAGTGTTCTGCTCTTTACTTTGCTGTTCCATAGAAATTCTCCCAGGTGAGAGGCCAGCAATCAAAATGGACTCTTATCATGAGGATAAGGTGGTCAATACCTACTAATTGTTTTGGCTTTCAAACCTATTACTAGAGAAACTGAATGGGAGGATACTATTTCCCATGTCTTGCTTATGGGTTTCCATCTCTTTGGCAATTGTGAAAAACATTTTGCTAGATTAGGATGCTCATGTGCATTTCCCGAGTAGAATAAGCCATTAATTGTGAATATTGTAATCTATTTAGGATTCTCCTCACCATGGTTTCCCAGCACTCAACAAATCCATTTCTCAACCATTTGTTGGAATATTTTCTAGTATTTCTTCCATCCTTAATCAGCTACTTCTTTGGCCTTCTATTAACTTCTGTTCTTTTGGAAATTGAAATTGCCTATCCAGGTTTGCAAATATTACACAATCCTGCAGTCAATCAACTTTGATTAAGTGATAACTTCACAAATCTAGCCAGTCTTTCACATCCATGCCATTATTATTATTATTATTATTATTATTATTATTATTATTATTATTATTTTAATTCATAACATTCTGAATGCATCTCCCTCGATGAACCATCTTAGAGATTAAGATCTTCTAGGGAGGTCCTGCTCTCAGTCTCACCTCTTCGCAGGTGTGGTTGGTGGTAACGAGGGACAGGACCCTCTCAGTGGTGGCCCCTCAGTTGTGGAACTCCCTCCCTAGTGATATCAGATTAGCTGCCTCACTCCTGACTTTTAGGGGAAAAAACTGAAAACTTGGATATGGTAACAAGCTTTTGGATAATTGATTAGTGTAATATGTGAATATGGAATGGTGAAATGATAACTGGAATCTCCTGGACTACAATATTGAATTATGCGATTTTAATGTTTTTAATGTTGAAATGTTTTAGTAGGCGTTTTAATGTATATGATTTTATTTGTTGGTCATGTATTCTATGGCATCAAATTGTGCCTTTATGTGCACCATTCTGAGTCCCCTTCGGAGTTGAGATGTAAATATGTCAAATAAATAAATAAGTAAGTAATCACTTTTGTTCATCGTGTTGTTGTAGGTTTTTTTTCGGGCTATATGGGCATGTTCTAGAGGCATTCTCTCCTGACATTTCACCTGCATCTATCCTCAGAGGTAGTGAGGTCAATGAACTTTGGTTCATTATTACAATGCCCTATTTTTTTAAAAAAAATACTGTCTAAATATTTTCATAGAAACCTTCCTCATTTCAACTTAACTTTCAGTGATGACTGAGAAGAACTACAAAATCTTTGTCTTATTCCACAGTTCTTTCTAAAACAATAAATCACTGGAAATACATTTGTGTTCTCCTGGAATTGTGTTCTACATAAAAAAAACTACATAAAAACACAGAATGTATTAAGAAATTAAATTTATAAATAACCAAAGATTAATAGTGGAAATGTTATAGAGACGTATTTTAATGATACTAGTATGGCAGCACTTTGAAATTCAGAGTTCCCCAACCAGCTGATTCAATCTCCGGAAAAAAAATTAGCATTTATGTTTTATCAGGATTTATTTGTATATCATTTTACTGATTTGAAGATGGCCCATTCTCCAACTCCTTCCCAATCTATTTACAAAGTGAATCAGAAAACGAAAGGCCGCAGCTAAAGTACTTTGTAAAAAGCAAATAAATAAGTGACATAAGTTCAGATTTGTGACTCTCCCTGTGTGCCAATGGGCACATATTAAACATATTTTTCTGGCATCAGGAAGTTAGGAGGTTGAGTTGTAAATTTGCTTTCTGTCTAATAGAGACTAGCCAATTTTATCATCAGCAAAATTATTTGGAGTGTGTCTAAAAACTATTTCCCCACTCTACATTGCGATACCGTGTTCGTATTAATGGAAGAACACATAATTTGCTTGACACATTTTTCATTATGCTTCAAAACAGCTAGAGTCCACTTTTTTGGAAAAAATATAAGCTAATGGTTGGTATTTTTCTTGAGCACTGTCTCTGCCCTTTAGTCATTAAGTAGCAAAATGTTTACTGCAGTAAAATGCTTCTTTCTTGGGGATTATTAATCATCATTTATTGGGAAGCAATCAGTTTTAGAGTTTACTTTCCCATCCCTTTCAGAACATTAAAATGCTGAGATATCCTCTTTTTTTCTTTTTTTCCCCCTGTTGTTGCGATAAAAATCAAACCCAGTAATTACCATATTTACTTTTCATTTATGGGGGAATAATCTGTTTTAATTAAGCCTAACTGAAGAACTTTTATCAGATGTAATTATCCCCGTCGATAAATATGTCTCCACTAATTACATTTAACCATGGGATTTATAGCTCTTAAGTCATTTGCTACAAAACATAATAAATCTCTAGTAATACATGCTAAATGGCTAAAAATTAATTCAGATCATTAACATAATAAACAAATTAGGATAATTTTCCTTAATTAGTTTGGGTGGTTAGCCCAAACTCCCATGCAGAAAACACATTGGTGGTAATGAAGATTTTCACCCACGGTTTGAGGGATTTGCTATTGTTATTGAAATACCTAGGCAGCAGTAAGGTGGTTTGCCCTGTACATTCTTGCTTATATAGGTGTCACTTGAACAGAGCTATTCTTTTCTTTTTACAAACTCAGTTCTAAACCTATACCTCCAAAGAACATCAAAAACCTGCCAAAAAATAACAAGGCTACTGATGGTAAGTCTTTTTCCCCTAAAGAAATTGTTGTATTCAGTAATATCATGATGTGATGTATTATTTATTAACCTTGAAAAGAACACCAGTGTGCTGTTGAGCATGGAATAGGATTCCTTCCTATATAGCTTGTGTTCATCTTCTTTCAGGCTAGTACCTCCCTTAGACTCACAAAATCACAGTTGGAAGAGATCCCATGGGCCAGCCAGTAAAACCCCTGCCATGCAGGAACACACAATCGAGGCCTTGAATTTATCTATTTTTCTGAAGTATAAAGATATTGTCAGCATACAAAGACACCAATGCCTCAAGGTAGATTCAGATTAGATGGGGGATCCCAAATCCAAAATCAATTTACTATATTTATGGTTTTCCAGATATCGATAATTATTTGTTTGTTTGGGTTGTTGTAGGTTTTTCCGGGCTATATGGCCATGTTCTGGAGGCAATTTTTCTCCTGACATTTCGCCTGCATCTATGGCAAGCATCCTCAGAGGTAGTGAGGTCTGTTGGAAGTAGGAAAAATGGGTTTATATATCTGTGGAATGACCAGGGTGAGACAAAGGACTTTTGTCTGCTGGGACTAGATGTGAATGTTTGTTTGTTTGTTTGTTTGTTTACTTTTGTCCCACTTTTCTCCCATGGATGAGACTCAAATGGGGCGTACAAAAAATAAAAAAGACAACTGCATAACTACATAATGCACAAAACCATCAACCCATCCACCGAACATATAAATAATAAAACCACAATTGCATTAAAAACAAATTGCATAAATATAAATAAGCATCAAAATAATTACATATATCATTATTGTTAAAATCCCCATGCCTCAGGCCACTGAGGTTGTTCTAACAAGTTAAAATATTAAACTAACCAATTCAGAGCTCCAAGTCTTTGGCCATGTGAGTCTTGTCTGCCCAAGATAGCTGCAATTATGTATTTTCCAGGAAGGTCTGCTCCCATAAAAGGTTTCCATTTGGGAGCAGAAGGCCAATAATGAGGGGGCCAATAATGGGGGGGCAGTTCCCGAGCCATGGGGCCACCACAAAAAGGCCCTCTCATTCCCACCAACTGTACATGTGATGGTAGTGGGGCCAAGAGGAGGGCCTCTCCTGATGATCTCAGGGCTCATGTGGGCTGGTAGTAGGAGATGTGGCCCCTCAAGGAGGCACAAAGTCACATTTTGGGACTATAGCTCCCAAAATTGACAGTCAGCATAACTACTACTTGAGGGAGTGCAGTCCCAAAAGAAGTAACCTTTCAAGATGTAGATTATAGACTGGTGGTTGAGAACTTGTAATGGTATCTTTAGTCCAACGATAGCTTCAGTTACCTTAGTCCAGTGGTAGCTTCAACTGCCTGAATTGAGTTCATTTGTTCATTTCAGAGAAGAGAAAACACTGAGATTTGGGTCTTCCATTCTTTCACTGATAACCATACTGCTCCAAGATTATGGTGAATATGGACTGCATTCGAGAACAAGATAGTGTGCCATACTCCATGGTACTTAACAGCTGCAATTGCCTAGCATTTGGTGCCCAAATGCACATAGAGAGTACTTAATTTGTTCTGTGTCATAGTCTCTAGGGCAGCAGAAAACAACCTTGCTCCCTCTTCCCTGTGACTTCCTCTCACATTTTTATACATCTCTCCTCTCAGCCTTCTCTTCTGAAGGCTAAACATGCCCAGCTTTTTAAGCCGCTCCTCATAGGGTTTGTTCTCCAGACCCTTGATCATTTTAGTTGCTCTCCTTTGGACACATTCCAGCTTGTCAATATCTCTCTCCAACTGTGGTGCCAAGAATTGAACACAATATTCCAGGTGTGGTCTAACCAAGGCAGAATAGAGGGGTAGCATGACTTCCCTGGATCTAGTCACTATATTCCTTTATATTATATGTGCTCCTGGAGGGAAAAGCATGCAAAGAAGGTGACTGGCTGAGCATATATTTCCTGAGATTTCAGTGACAAAGTCTGAGGAAAACAGAATGCATCCCTGTGATATCATAAATAATCATTTTTGTGATGTCACAGGGATAGAGAATGCAAGGGTTGGAAGAGAAATCAGAAGCACTCCTGGATTTGCTGCCTGTGTAAACAGCTGCTGGTAGAATATCTATAGTCCTGTTCACAGAATAATTATAATCCTTGAGGAGGAAAAAATGCAATTAAACCAAAATTAAAGTTCTGGTTGAGATATAGTTGTATATTTTAAGCATCCGCAGCCCTTTCAAAGCAGCTGGCATATAAAGAATAAAAATATAATTCCAATAACATGCAATTGAATTAAAGCAGTAACTAAAACTTACTGAAGGCCACCCTTTTACTCATACAAAACAATTCAAACAAAAAGGGGTGAGATTAAATTGTCACTTTGCTCCACAAAGCATTTAAGGCAGGCTCTTGGAGAGTCCCCTTCCCTCTCCAAGCTAACATGAAGTCCCTTAACTAGTTGTGGGGAAAATGATACTGGCCAATATTGTTCTGCTACAATGATAGAGGGCAAAGTAAAAATTCTCAAGAGCAGATTTGATTACAGTAAACCTAAAGATGGGTGCCAACTGTTTGATCTGATCAAATCTTGATGATACACAATGCTAATAGCTGATCTTTTTCCAGGATTGTGCGGTGGTTTCAACGGCTGAGACCTTCCATTACTTAATCATAGTATAAATGGCTGTCAGTGGAGTAACATTAAGGTTGCATGACCCAACCTCTCTACTATAGTAACATAGCACATCAGTGTGGTTAATGGCTGGAAATTCATGGGGAATTTTCTGCTTCCCTGGAGACTAGGACATGGAACAATGGCTTCAAACTACAAGAAAGGAGATTCCATCTGAACATGAGAAGAACTTCCTGACTGTGAGAGCCGTTCAGCAGTGGAACTCTCTGCCCCGGAGTGTGGTGGAGGCTTCTTCTTTGGAAGCTTTTAAACAGAGGCTGGATGGCCATATGTCAGGGGTGCTTTGAATGCAATATTCCTTCTTCTAGGCAAGGGGTTGGACTGGATGGCCCATGAGGTCTCTTCCAACTCTTTGATTCTATGATTCTATGATTCTATAATTATAATGTGCATTCAGATGCTATTTTGCTGCATTTCTGTAGCAATTTGCTGATTGCACTTCTGAGCTGCCTTTTTCTCCTACATTTTTTCATGACAGCCTTTCTTTTCCTGGCACCGCTGCCTACGTTGGCCTAACGAAAACAGGCTTCTTGCCTATACGTTTTTCTGCCACTTGTGCTCCAGATGTTTTCCCAAGTTATTGACAGTTCTCCCAACACCTGAGCTGCATAATAAGCAAGTGCATGTTGTGCTGTTTAACACCAGTATCAAGACAAATGTGTGTCTTTGTGTATCCAGAGGTGGGGACTCAACCGCAGCAGAAATGCCCAGAAGCATTCATTAAAAGTGATGAAAGAACAGAAGAGAGAGAAAACATTCAAGAAGTCTGAAAGTGTCCTGCTGCTCATTTGGCGCAGTGTGTAGCACGGAAGAATGGTTTACGGAAGCCTCTATCAAAAACTTGCCAAATGCCTGGAGGTCTGAAATGAGGACCCCTCCCTGCCCCCATGTGTGCTCTTTCTTCCTCTTCTTACTCCATACAATTACATTCATGCTATCTCCCTGCACTGATAACAAAACATTTAAAAAAAATCTGTTCCTGGTCAAAAAGTGATATTTCCTGTTTAATTGTGTGGTACGGCCCCTTTTCCATGTTTTTATGATAGAACCAATTAGGAAATGGCATTTGTAACCCAGGTACAAAATTTGTATTACATAATATAATGGGCAGATGTTTATAAGCAGCAGGAGATGATGCAGATCAAGAATAGGGCTCCACGGTCACCTATGGACCCAGCAGAACACTGATCCTGGAAGACTATCCTACTCGGCCAACGAGGGATCGCCTAAGTAAGTAAGTTAGTAAGTTAGTAAGTAAGTAAGTAAAGTACCAGCAGCTTAGAAACACTCTTAGTGGGTTGCCTTAGGACTCTTCCACACAGCCATATAACCCAGAATATCAAGGCAGATTTTTTATTTAAAATAAAATAAATAAACAAAAAGGCAGATAATCCACAGTATCTAAATGATTCTGGCCCAGCTTACTTGTCCGAACATATCTCCCTCTATGATCCACCTCTGAGGTTAAGATCATTGAGGGAGGCCCTGCTCTCAATACTGCCACCTTTGCAGGTTCATCTGGAGGGGATGAGGAACAGGGCCTTCTCGGTGGTGGCACCCCCATCTGTGGAACACACTCCCTAATGAATTCAGGTCAGCCCCCTCTCTCCTATCCTTCAGGAAGAAATTGGAATCATGGCTGTGGGACCAAGCTTTCTAGCAGCAGTCACAGCAGTAACAATTATAAAGGAATGGTGTGATTGACAATAGATGGATTTTGAATTATGACTCTGGACTTGAACTTGGATTTGTCTCTTTTAAATTGTCTTTTTAACTTATGATGTTGTTTTAATTAATGTTTAACTGTGCTTTTATTGTTGTTGGCAGGGGGTTGGACTGGATGGCCCACGAGGTCTTTTCCAACTCTATGATTCTATGATCTAATGGTTGCTGGTTGTAAGACGCCCTGGGGCCCCCTCCGGGGGTGAGAAGGACAGGATATAAATGTCTAAAATAAATGAAATAAATAAATTTAAAAGGTGGTCACCTCTACTTTCATCTCTCAATGTGATGAGGTGGTCAGCTGTTTCAGATAACAAAGCAAAGCAAGACAAATAACAGCTTCTCCCAAAAAAATTGGCCTGCACTGCACTCCCTAAACCATTATGCTGCCCTTGGTTGTGATGGAAGAGTCTATGTTATCTGATTTGTTGAAATAAAATCCAATATGAATAAGAAACCAATGCCATCTTGCCCTTTGGCTCAGACAGAAAAAATGCATTGGGCCAGTTATGGCAGTCCCTCAATCCAACACTTCTGTGAAAGCCTATTATGTTGCAGGAAAGAGCTATATGTAAAATGAGATCTGATCTGCTGTAGAGTACATTTCAGAGGAAAGAAGAAACTACCTGTGAGTACCCCTTGCCTAAGAAAATCCTATGAAATTCAGCGGGTTGCCATAGTTTAATAGGCAACTTGAAGGCACATACATCCTAATCAAACCCAATGACCTCAAATGTTAATATATATTATTGCAGAATATAAATTGATTTGCCTGTCTTCTACATATTGAATAGGGAAGAGGTACTATTATTTGTCTTGTTCCTTGTGAAGCAACATATCTAGGATCAGCTTGGATACAGCATTTAGAAGCCCGCTACTGTTATCTATATTGTGTTGCCCACCTTAAATTGAAATTCTAATGTATTTGCTACATCTGAACCACGGAGACTAGCAACAAAAATGAGCTAAGTGTTCTTTATTGTCATACTCTAACTAATAAAGCAGAACTTCATACACAGCTCCTCTTACCTCATGTCAAGCAACACAATGCCGTTTTATGTTGTATTTGGGAACTTTCTCCTCTTTTTACTTCATTCATTTCCCCCTTTTGTCACATTAATGGCTATATAATAATATCAGACAATGTTCTCTAGCCATTAACTTCCAAAATAATGGTTGTATAAATCAGAGTTAATTAGCATGCCACAAATTCCAAGATGATGACTTAATGAAAAGTGGAAGGAAGTGATGCTACTTGTAGCAAGAATTACTTCTACAGCTTTAAGAGGTATTTTAAATATTTTTCTTAACAGCTGTCAGAGAGAATGACGCCATGTGTTCTTCAGGGAACATTATTTTTCTTCTGATTCCAGGCAAGCTAGTGGCCAGCCGGGCCCTCAAGCAGATGCACGCAGCTAATTTCCCATTAATTTAAGAAGAGCTGGACCTTTTCTCTTGAATGTTTCATAGCAAATCATGCTTCAAACAGTTTCTTATCAATATTGTATGTCAGCAAGGTTAGGAGGTGCAAAAAGATCAGGACAACATATAACTCTTTTGCCTTGTTCTCAGAAAAACAAAACCCTGAAGTCATTCTGAATGCAAAGTACACAGAGAAAAAGAATGTACCATCTGTGGTGGTGGAGAGTAATAGTGGACAGAGTGTTTATCAACTCTGACAGTGTGCAGTGAAACCAGGGTTGCTGGGACAGGGGTATGAAGGTCACTTTCTTTTCTTTGGTCAACTACTACTTTACAGATTATTCTATCTCTCTGGGTTACATGAAGACAGAATAGAATAAATTGAGTCTGAAAATGTTATTTTTTTCATACTACAGTGTTCCCTCACTACTTCGCGGTTCACTTATTGTGGGCTCGCTGTTTTGCCTGAGGCCCAAGCTGGCCTCCTCCTCACTACCACCACCTCCACTGATGCCTGCCTCAGAAGCCCCTTCTTCGCCAGATGGATGCCCAAAGGGCCTCTGAAGGCCACCTCATGGTGGCTGCTGCTGCTGCTTCATCCGCCTACCTTCCTCTTCATGTGCGACAGAAAGAAAGATCTTCACATCTGACAAGTTGTGGCTACCTCTCTGTGGCCCAGGCTGTCACACGCCCAGTCTTGCATGGCAGCCAAGGTTCTCTTTCATGACAGCACTACCAGCACCAGAGGGACTGGAGTGGCAGAGGCCTGGGTAAGAGGCAAGGTGCTGGGCTTGGCTCAGGCAGACAGGAAGGAGACTGCAGCAGGCTCCCCTTGTATGTGAAGAGCCGTCCTCTCTTTTCCTCCCTCCTGGGGGAAGAAGGAGAGATCGGCCCCAGTTGGGAAACCCTGCTGCTTCTGCTGTTGCCACCACCTCTGACCCACTCACTCTCTTTAGAAAACACAGTCCCTACTTCACAGATTTTCACTTATCGCAGGTGGTCTTGGAACAGAACACCCACAATAAGTGAGGGAACACTGTACTCCCAGAATCTCCCAGTCAGTATGTTCCATCTCAGTGCCTTTGTGCTCTGATATTGCCCTCAAAAGAGGCACTGCTTGTCATTTCAGTACTCATTTTAGTACTTCAATTATCAGAGGAGAACATCTAAAAATAGATGGGTAGCCAACTGTACTCTACCCAACTTTTAGCCTCTATCCAACTTAGTGTGCATACATTTCCCAACTATCACTTCATCTCCCCATAATATTGGCCACAGCCTTTAGTCTGAGTAGTGGACTACAATTATAGGGACCAGGGCTTGAATAGAAGCCCACTGGGCTACTTTATGCAAGTCACACACTCTCAGCCTTGGAAGAAGACAAAGACAAACCCCGTCTGAACCAATCTTAACAAGAAAATGCCTTAGGGTTGCCATAAATCAAAATTTGCAAATGACTTGAAGGCCCACACCAGTCAGATTATCTTTTGGAGGCTTGAGAAACTTAGAAATCTATCAGGAAAATTATTCTTCCATCTGCTATCTCCCTCAGATCTTTCCATTTCAACTGGAGCTTGTTTAGAAGAATATTGTATGAAGGGCAGATAAGTGAAAATGTGGATATGGGATCTGCGGATCGTCTTGTTATCGTTTAATACTCAAAGTAAAGAAGTAGAATAAATCAACAAAAGAAAGGTAAAGTATGAATCCTCTTCCACAAGATCTGAGAAATTAAAGGGAAATTCAAACCAATAAAGGGAAGCTATATTACAAACCAGGAGTCACATTTTACTAACAAATATGAAAAGTAAAACAGTGGCACAGAGATTGGAAATATTCAATATACCCTGTATTCTCAGGTAAAAGTCTAGAAAGTTTAGTCAAAAAATCTGGGTTGAGTTATACATGGGTAATTGTAAGTACTGTGACTTAACTCTTACCCCAAAAAAGGAACTATCCCTTTATCTTAATGGAGTACTGAAAGGCAAGAGCTTAGTCCATCCCGGAAGTACCTGCAAGAAGGACTGAACTCTTCTGGTCTCTCTGAAGTGGCATTGCTTCTGGCCCTTTTGAATGACTGGGTGAGGAAAGGGCAGCAAATGCAACTGCCCCCAGAGGTGGTATGGGGACTTTTCATTCTGTGAAGCTATTTTCCTAGTTGGAGCAACTTCTCGATACATACACACATGACACACAAGGCAGTTCAGAATTAACTGGAAGGTTTTGTTCCATGAGCACTTACTTGCCTGTGATGTGTGAGATAATTCATGCCAAGAGCCACCCTATAAGAAGCAAACTCAAGCAAAAACCACAATCATCTGCCATGGCTTCACAGTCATTTGTCTGTATTCATTCTCTATCCCTTCTCTTCCCTTGCTATTCCTGATTTCCTGTCACATTTTGTCAAACACTCATCCATTTTCTGTTCACCTTCATTATCTCCTTGCACCACAGTGCCTTTTCGTACATATTCTGCAGAGAGAGAAAGAGAAAGAGGTACCCTGCTGTGAACAGAGCAAAAGGCTAAAGGGGAGCTAGTGAGAGTGCAAGGGAATGAGGAAAAGAAAGACACAGTCATCCAGCCACACATAATGGTGGCATTAAAAATGTAGGAGCAAGAAATTCTGGGACAGATAATTAAAACACAGGCAGGTATACCTTTGTGTCTTACCTCTGTACTGTGTTCTTTTGCATATGGATAAGGATAGAATTGGATCAGGGTAGGAGTGACAACAGCTTTTGCATATGGATGAGGATAGGATCTTTTAATGGGCATAACTTTGTATATGAGAAGAAGTTTTTTTCGTGTCAGGAGCAACTTGAGAAACTGCAAGTCGCTTCTGGTGTGAGAGAATTGGCCGTCTGCAAGGATGTTGCCCAGGGGACTCCAAGATGTTTTTGATGTTTTACCATCCTTGTGGGAGGCTTCTCTCATGTCCGCGCATGGGGAGCCGGAACCGACAGAGGGAGCTCATCCGCACTCTCTTCAAATTCAAACCTGCAACCTGTCGGTCTTTAGTCCTGCCGGCACAGAGGTTTAACCCACTGCACCACCAGGGGCTCCAGAATACATTGTTTTGGACCCACAATAGATATGGGTGAGAAGTGGGGGTTGGTTGTCCTCTCCGACAGAGATCTTGTTGTCTATTTAAAGTCCTGTGTACTAAAAGCATAGTGCTAGAGCCTTAGGGATATCAAAACTTTAGAGTGAGGCTCAATTAGGAGCAATGCAGAACAAAACATTCATGGTCATTTCCCAAGATCCATTCCACAAAGCACCAGCAAGGAAACACTCTCCCTTTGAAGTCCTTTCTCAGCTGAACTTTCAGTTCGTGGACTGTGTTTATCCATCATTTGGGAAACCAGAGATCCTTTGATTAGAGCTGGCAAGCATGACTGTCTCTTGTACCTGATGGAGGAGAAGATTCATTGCTTAGAAGTATAACAAGAACTCCTATTAACGGAAGTGACCTTTGGTTCATCTAATGATGTAGGAGGAAAATGACTTCTCCATAAAGATTCCTATAGCGCACTTAATGTCCCTGCGCTACTCCCATACCAAGCAGGCAAAGGGCAGCAGAAGAGAAAGATGAAAAAAGCCCTTGTGACAGATTTTTCTTAGCATTAAAGCCACAGGCTGCCATTTTGTCTTACCTTAAAGGCCCTCAGATTTTAAAAGAAACAGATAAATAAGTCTGCCGCACCTACAGGTGTGTGATTGGGAGGAAAGAGGGAGAGCATTGCCCCCAATAATAATTCTGCCTCCCCAAGTAACATTTCTCTTCTGTCCAAATTTTTAGCATTGCAGAAAATGAGATGTTGGAAAACATTCACCATTAGAACTCATATTTGCTATGTTTAAATCCCTTGCTCACACTGCTTGCCCCCTTTTGTTTGCATGGCTAAAGAAAGTTAAGCATATTTCCAAATGCTTAACTGAAGTGTTAAGTTACTAAGTAAAGATTTCCCCTTGACATTAAGTTGAGTTGAGAGCAACTCTTGGAGGTGGTACTCATGTCCATTTCTAAACCAACGAGCCAGCCTTGTCCATAGACACCTTCAAGGTCATGTGTCCAGCATGTCTTCATGGAGTGCCATTACCTCCCGCTGATCTAGTACCTACAGATCTACTTACATTTGCATGTTTTTGAACTGCTAGGTTGGCAGAAGCTGGGGCTAACAACAGGAGCTCTCACCCTCTCATGAATTCGAACCTCTGACCTTTCGGTCAGCAAGTTCTGCAGCTTAGCAGTTTAACCTGCTGCACCACCTTGGCCCCAGTTAAGTTACTACAATGCTAGAAATCTGAGAACTGGGGAAAATTTCACTGGGAGACAACATTCTCATTAGAAGGAAATGACTCCACCATAGCTACACACCTACATACTTAAATATATGTATGTATATGTGAATGTTAATGTATGTTGAAGAATATAGACAAGGGGCCAGGTTTCATAACAGCTGGTAAATCACCAGCAATGATAAGATCTACCAACTGAAAGGTTGCCAGTTCGAAGCCCTGGGCCGGCGTGAACTACCAACTGACAGCCTAGCTTACTGTTGACCTAAGCAGTTCAAAAAAAAAGCTTGAGCTGTAATTAGAGAAATTAGGTACCGCAAAAACAAGCAGGGGACGTATTTTATGATACTATAAAGAAAAAACATCAGAAAATGCCCAGTGACCAAAAGAAAGGAGGAAGTCCTGATAGCTCTTCGCCATAGAGAGTGGAGTGACAGCCCTCCCGTGGTTGGTTTTTAGCGCAACCTTCCAAGGCGCCAAAGAAGTTGGACTTCGGCACAGCATACCTCCTTTCTGTTCTGTCTGTCTCTATAATGTCTGTCCAAAATGGCATTGAATATTTGCTTTGTATGTGTATTGTGATCTGCCCTGAGTCCTCTTGGGGAGATAATATAAATAAAGTGTTATTTTAATGACACAAAAACACAGTGTGACACAGCAAATGAGATCAATATGCTGAATTTCATATCACAAAATCACAAGTTGCTGGGGAAGTGTTTGTGAAGATCCCTTACCTTGCCAGCCAGGGTGGCAGGGCCTGGGAGAGACAGGCTAGGTAGTTTCAGCTTAGAAGGCCTGGCAGAGAGCAGCAGGAGCCATTTTAGTTTAGGGAAAGCTCCAGTTCAGAGAGGGGGAGTGGCCTAGGCCTGAGCCAGCCCTGAAACAGCCAGGATTGGTTTGTTAAAGGGGGGCAGAGTTAGACTGTTGGAGGGAAAGAAAGAAGCTTATTTTAGTCAGTGTAGTTCAGTTCTGGTTGATGTTAGAGTTAGAGCAGGGTGACTGAAGCTCTTAGGAGTTCGTGATTAGAATAGGCAGTTTGCCTGAAGTTTGCACAGTGAAATAGGCTATGGCAAACTGGATACAGCTATTCAGGGAAGGAATAGCTGGGTTTTTGTAATAGGAACTGTAACCAAGAAGAACCATTCTCTCATGCAACCGTTACGCTTTTTAAGAACAAGAAGACTTTAATTGTAACAGCCAAGCTTATGAAACTGCATTCACTTCATTCTGTAACTTTTATTCAATAAACTTTTCTTGTTAGTTTTGAAACTTAAGCCTGAGTCCCGTGCCATTTGTGGATTTAGTCCCTTTTCTTTTTAGATCAACCTCGCCTGTTTTCCTTCAAAAGAAGCCCTTTTAAAAGACACAGTACATGGTGGTCTAAAAAGCCTTTTCTTATTCTAAATAGCTAGAGGGTTCCTGATTCTTCTAGTTTATGGTGGCAGCGGAAGTTTAAATAGAGAGACATTCCCTCAAGTGTTATCTAGGTGCCAAAGTGGTGTGAAATCTTTATTAAAGGAAGGACAGTTTGTGGGATCTGTTTGCCCCCCTGTCCAGTCATATTGTTTGGCCCTAAAGTCTGCCTTTATAATTGGGGTTAGATGGTGGGATTGATCGTATTGCCATCTGCATAGCCTTTATAATTGGTGGGGCAGTGGTGGGATTGTTTGACCCCCTGCCCAGACGGCCATCAAGAGGAGTTATTATAGTGTTCAGGACTGTGTGATATATTTTCAAATGATGCGCGCAGATCCAAGTAAGGTGGCCTTTTGCAGTTGACAGATTGTGATTTTGTCAATGTTTATTATTTCCAAACGCTGGCTGAGATCTTTTGGCATGGCACCCAGTGTGTGGATTACCACTAGAACCACCTGTACTGGTTTATGCCAGAGCCTTTGCAGTTCAATTTTGAGGTCTTGATAATGGCTGAGTTTTTCCTGTTGTTTTTCGTCAATTTGACTGTCACCCAGTATGGCGACATCAATAATCTAAACTTTTTTTCTTTTCCACAATCATGATGTCTGGTGTATTGTGTTCCAAAGCTTTATCAGTTTGGATTCAAAAGTCCCACAGTATTTTTGTGTGTTTATTTTCTACTACCTTTGCAGGTTTATGATCCCACCAGTTCTTTACTGCTGGCAGGTGGTACTTGTGGCATAAGTTCCAATGAATCATTTGGGCCACAGAGTTGTGCCTTTGTTTGTAGTCTGTCTGCATGATTTTCTTGCAGCAGTTGTGGATATGATCAATGGTTTCATCAGCTTCCTTGTACAGTCTGCATTTTGGGTGATCCACTGATTTTTCGATCCTGGCCTTAATGGCATTTGTTCTGATGGCTTACTCCTGGGCTGCAAGAATCAAGCCTACTGTCTCCTTCTTCAGTGTTCCATTCGTGAGCCATTACCAGGTCTTCTCCCTGTCAACTTTTCCTTCAGTTTTGTCAAGGAACTGCCCATGCAATGCTTTGTTATGGCAGTTGTCAGCTCTGATTTGGAGTGCAGTTTTCTTGTACAGATTCTTTGTCTGCTGTGCTTTGAGAATGTTGCTGTTATTATTATTATTATTTGAAACACAACAAGATGAGTCCACAGCAGACACTCTGCTGGCTGTTGTATTGGATCACACACCGGACACTTCCCAAGTTGTTGTTGTTATATAGATAAGGAAAATAATGTGTAAAATTACTAATTCTGGAGGACAAGAACATTTAAATATGTTCATAATTAGCTTCCTTATTAAGGGGACAAGGGAGAGTTATATAATAATGAAGGCCACAAGGTTAAGGAAATGATCTATGTTGTTTCTACTGGATCTGGGATGAACTCAGAAAAAAACAGTTTTCCTGAAACTGCAGATAGTAGAAAAAGTAGAAGTGAATAGGGTGCCAGTTTGATTTAAAAGGGACATTGAAAATACAGGGCTCTTCTTTTGATTGAGTAAAACCCCCATCAATCTTGACCCTTTGTTGTTTCTATTTGGTATCAAGTGGACTTCAATGAATAAAAAACTTCCAACCTCCTTAGTCATCATCCTCTCTTTTCAGGTCTTAACTTAAACTTTGCAAACCTTGACCTTATTCTAACATAGGGGTAAAACAGA
This sequence comes from Anolis sagrei, assembly GCF_037176765.1. Taxonomy (NCBI): domain Eukaryota; kingdom Metazoa; phylum Chordata; class Lepidosauria; order Squamata; family Anolidae; genus Anolis; species Anolis sagrei. The sequence continues at coordinate 29,577,800 of NC_090022.1, read as the reverse complement.
TGTGGTGCTTCTTGAAAGGCCATGCCTTTTGAACCCTCAAGTTCATTCTGAAAATTGCTGTGTTAAAATTTCCATATAGACCAAACCGAGAATCAGATACAGTTTCAAGGGGAGTGATTGCCAAGTCCACAATTGTACATTCACTGCTCCTGAAAATTGGAGGAGTACATTTTGACACTGTGGAAATAATACACCACCATTCATATTTCATATCTCCGAAGCGAAAAACTGCAGGCCATTGTGGTGTCAAACAAACCTGTCATTAATTACCGAGAAGAATCTGTATGCGTTTTCAATAATTTATAATGCTGGATCTAGAGGAGCAAGATTCAACACAATTACAGGGGGGATATTAAATTCCTAATGAGATGTGTGGCTTTAAACTTCCAGGCATCTCGTGAAAGGCTACAGAAGGGCTTTATTTAATGATCAACAGGCCTATCCCCAGACAAGCAACGAAAAGCTAGCAAAGATTCCCTTGAGTTGAGGGAGGCTCCCTTTATGTGGCAATTTAAAATAAAGTAGAGACCTGTTAATCTAATAAACTTGATGCATGCAAGAAGCTCCCCTACGAATTTTATCCCCGTGACAGGCACGTATTTAGAAAGAGCGGCTTTGTTTTAGCCTTTGAGGTTTAGCAAAGAGAAATGGAACCTTTCGGCTAGACTTTTTTTTCTACCTACAGCTTAATTGGACTGGGTATTATAGGAAATATAAATATATCTGTATGCAACTGTGGCACTCTGGGCGAATTTCGCTCCCCTATAAATGTCTTCTTCTCCTCACCATGTAAAATTGGATTTAGATTCTATTATCAAACATTTGCAATTGCCTTTTATAGGAAATTGCTTTTATTTTTATAGTGTTTTCTTTCCCCATAAAGAAAGGAAGAATGGGAAAGCATCCATACTAATCTCCTCTCTTTTCATTGTTTAAACCGGCTGTTTCTGCCATTGGATTCTGTAGCATATCCAGGCATGATAAGGATGTTGCCGTGTTTCCCAGTGTTATGAAAACGGACATGCAAAACTATGTTTGAAAGGCTTAGCAACTCACAGCATGGCTTACAAGGCCGCGAAGGCTGCCAAATTCTTGTCAAAGCCAAATGCTTTAGTATCTCAGCTCAGCTATGCACTCCAGCATTTCATAGATGAAAATCCAGACACATTGAGTGTGGCCAAAACACAAACACATTTACCCAGGAGTAAGTCCCATTGAATTCGCAAGGGCTTATGCTTGGGTAGGTCAGTGAATTGCCCTCGGTGGTGCAATGGGTTAAACCCTTGTGCCGGCAGGACTGTAGACAGTCAGGTCAGAGGTTCGAATCCAGGGAGAGATAAACTTTTTCCCAATCCAACTCAAACACACACATTAAATTAATAGGATTCATATAAGAATCCCCTAACTAGTTCTCATTGTTTTAACGAGTCAACTTTAATGGGAACAGAAATGGATCTGCTGCAGTAGATGACTTATGTTCCCTTCTGGCTTCTCTCACATGTGCTGGCAGAGTAAGTCAGGAAAAAAAGATTCTCTTGCAAAAACTCAGCATGTGGGACATAATTATAGAAAATATGGAAATCAACATCAAGCTCACAAAACAATTTGAAGGCAGAAATATACAGTTCTCAAGAAGAAAGACTGAGGTTAAGGCTTTCTGCAAGTAAAGAAGGCAAGCTGACTGTCTTATAGAAGGACAGCTTCAACTGGTTAAAAATAGAAATAGATTATTTCAGCTATTATAGCAAAAGCAACAGTTACAAAAAAGAAACTAGAAATTGTACTTAAATCCTGTACAATCCAAAAGGACTATTCACAGGAAAACAATGGCCCCTTCTACATTAACATTATAATGCACTTTGGAAGCCAATTTTGCCCTAGATGTGGGATACATTGGCATCTGCTGCAGTGCATTATATGGCTTACATCTACTTTTCTGTGGTTTGTTTAATGCACTGCTTCTTGTTCACTCCATGCTGCAATAAACATTGGTGGTGTGCACTTTGTGGCCACCAAGATCTCACATTGGCTTGGAGCTGCATCATATGGTCAGTGTAGATGGGCCCAACGTGAAACCATAGTAGTCTTTTAAAGCTGTGGGTTTTTGAATGATTTCACAATTAGAGATGGTTCTCTAGAGCTTAGCACCCTCAAGGAACATGTTTTATTTTAATTATAATTCTCCCAGGTAGCTTGCTTAATATGCTTTCTCTTTGTTTAAAAAATGTATAGACTGTATATGTAACCTGAAAGTTGGCTCATTTGTCTCCAATCCTCTCGAAAAGTCAGGTCATGGTGAAACAAAATAAGGTTTGTTTTACTGAACTTTCTTTCTGTATGCTCTATATTTAGAACATGTATTATGCCCTGCATAGGTATTGATGAGGTAAGCTGAGCTTAATCTCCTTCGCTGCCAAATTTTTTAGGAATAATTGTGATCATGTTGCAAGTCTTCATCACAGTGACAGCTTCTCCAATAGCAGCTGCTGGCGGGGGACATAATTATCTGAAAGTGCTACCAACAAGGACTTCTTAAACTTTCCCCATTAGCAACCCCCTTTCCGCTGAGAAAGTTTTATGCAACCCCAGATATATTGGTATATAAAATAGGTATCAAACTCAAACCTTTACTGATAATAAATCAGCATTTGCAAAGCTTGCTAAACAGACTGATTTTCTTTTTTATGAAGTATAGCTGAAGCATTTTCTGCAGAGTCCACTGTAAACAATACAGGTTGTTGCCAACAGTTTGGGTACATGTCTAACCACTTCATCACATTCATTAAATACTACTGAGCCACCAACTTAAGAATGACAACCTACTGTGTGATATAGGCTTCGAGTGTAGGGTAGAGATATCTTGGGGTTGAAAAATTGTTGCAAATAATTATCTTTTCAAACGCTTTCTCAGCTGGTTGGCAAGTGACCTTTTTGCAAATTATCCCGATAGAGATAGGCAAAACAGTCTATTCTGTCATGTGATGGTGTTCACCATCCTCAGTTTTAAAATGATGCATTAAGCAATTTGTGGGAGGAGTCTCTGAGGAAAAAGCTCAATGGAAGAAGGAAGTTCAGCAATACATTGTGTTCCTTTCTATCTCATGCACTTTCTGGGGGGGCTCTCCTTCCTTCCTTCCTTCCTTCCTTCCTTCCTTCCTTCCTTCCTTCCTTCCTTCCTTCCGTTTGTTCTGTGCACCATGTGTTACTTCCCTCAGATGCAGAATGATAAAATCCACAGAATAATGTATGGCTGTAGGTGGGGTAAACCCAGAGAAAATGACTTGATAAATGTAGCATGCAAGCCAGTCCTCAGTAATTGCTCTTGCTCTCCTTTACTGCTAAGCAAAAAATCCTTCTCTATTTCTTAACAACCAAAAATGCTCATAGTGTCCCAAAGTCGCACCAAGCAGCATTGATAACAAGTGGGATTTTTAAAAACTTTTTTGGTGACCTAATGGTGAAAAGATGATCAATCCCACTCAATTGCTAAACTGGTGAACTGTATAGACACTCTATTGTAATTAGTTAATTTGTGTTATTTTTCCCTCCATGAAGTTTTCTCTGTTTAATTATTATACTGTGATCCTGCTGCTTCTGATGCTCTGTTAATTTAGGCTTTTGCAAGCAATGAGCTTCTGTCCATCTGCCACAATTCATTTAGCTAGTCTCTTCCTGCTGTAGCTGGGCCATTCAGTTTTCGATGAGTGTTTTAAAAGCAGTCCATGCAAGTTAATAAAACGGTGTCAACTGATCATTCAGTTGATGTAAGGCTGGGCAAAGTTCGGGAGCTATTTTTGTAATGATGTTGCTAAATCACTGTACAAATTATCATAACAAGGTCCATATACCACTGTATTCTCTTTGGCTAGTGCTGTCTACTGGCATGGCTTCTGGTCTAAATTCAAGGAACTGCTGATGACATGCTAAGTTAGACAACTGTAAGAGGCTAGAAAGCAACATGTCATAAAATTATAAAATTGGAAGATACCCCAGGGGCCATCCAGTCCAACCCCCTGTCACACAGGAAGATACAATGAAAGCACCCCCTGCTCCCAACAGATGGCCATCCAGACTCTTGTTAAAAACCTCCAGAGAAGGAGGCTCCACCATGTTCCCAAGCAGCATATTCTACTGCCAAACTGCTCTTGCCATCAGGAAGTTCTTCCTAATGTTTAGGTGGCTTCCCTTTTTCTCCCATCTGAATCCATTTCCTTTTCTTGATCACCTTTGAGGACCCCTCTGACAAAAATTGTTTGTCCCCATATACCACTAATTACCCATTAGGAGTTGTGGATGCCATTGTCATCATGGTTTAGCCCTCAATCAATTTCAATTTGTCCAAACGTATTTCCCTTTATGACCCAACTCAGAGTTTACGATCTTCGGGAGGGGCCCTGCTTTTGATCCCATCACTCTTGCAAGCACGATTGGTGGGGACAAGAGACAGGGTCTTCTTGGTAATCCCCCTTCCCCTGTCTGTGGAATGCACTCCCCAGTGAAATCAGGGTGACTCCTTCTCTACTCTCCTTCAGGAAGAAACTCAAGTCTGGGCTTTGGGACCAAGCATTCGGGCACCTGGCTGAGCAACAACTGTAATGACTTGTGAGAATTATCACCTAAGAGACCTTGGACTAGAACTCTGGACTATGATTTGGATTTGCAGACTCGGACTTGTTTGTGTTAATATTTCAGGGCCAATATTTTTAATGTATTTTCATTGCTGTCGACCTGTTTATGTTAATTGTTGTGCTTTAACTCTTTCTTTGTTGGCATCTAATGGCTGCTAATTGTAAGCCGTCCTGTGTCCCCCTTTGGGGGTTGAGAAGGACGGGATACAAATGCTCTAAATAAATAAATGTAGGTCCAGGAGATACCATCTGAAACAAACCAGGGGTGATTGAAAGTCACTTTCAATTTATTCCTTGCTTTATAAAGAAGACTCTTCTGTGACTAAACCGGCCCTGGGGAGCAGAAATGTGACAAACATGTATTAGCAGCAGACATTGGGAGGCATAAAGGTTTGGGATGCCTGGGGGCCACTGACACAGCTGTGGGGGCCCCATGCAGCCCATGTTTCTCACTTGGCTCATCTCTACTGTAAATCCTAAATGGACTGAGATAATAAACCAACACATGCTCCAAGATGCAGGGAAGAGCCTTCTCTAAGTCCCACCAACTTTACAGACCTAGTTGGTGATGACTTGGGAAATATCCTCCTCCGTGGCTACTTCCAGAATGTGAAACTCCTAAACACAAGAGATCTGGTATCTCCCTCCATGATCCCCTTTCACATGCAGATAAAGACAGGCATGTGAGTTGTAAATTTAATTATGGAATTGTAATGTGTGGGCATGTGAGCAGTTCCTGTGCTCTTTTAATGTTTTAATATTTGGCACCATTTTCACTATGTGTATTATGTTTTCCAATTATATATTTTAATGTTTTAAACTGTAAGTAAACATTTTAACAATATTTTTCATAAGTTTTGTAATGCGGTGTTTTAACTTGCATTAACTTGGCTATATGGTTGATGACAGTATTTTTAATGTGTTTTTAACTTAATGTTTTATTTACTGTTTTAAACTGTTGCTATTTGTGTTTATATTTGTATTATATTGAGGCTTCGAATGGTGGCCGGTTTGTAAGCCGCCCTGAGTCCCCCCTCAGGGGTTGAGAAGGGTAGGATAGAAATATTAGAAATAAATAAACTTGATTTCTTTTTAATTAAATTTTAAGTAACCTTGAATCCTACTATTATCATTATTATGTCTACTGAGTATAATCAATCAATTCCACACATTGTAATATACATTACCTTTCACATAATAAACCATTGTAATCCTACTTATACCTTTTTTTCCTCTAAAATTTCGTGGTAACTCATGAAGCCAGAGCTGAGGAAAGCAGCTGTTTGGAGATATCCTTAATGATTTTTGAAGGCAAAGATCTATAGATAATTTCCTACCATTTCCCATTTTTAAAAAACAAAAATTGCTCCATTTCCCAGGCATTACTTGTGCCGACTTGGCCTCTAACGGAATCCTCCCTGAGTGACATTGCAGCATCACTGCATCACAACGACAGTATTAACGCAAGCCTTTTCTCACCCATTTAATTGCTTATGGCTCCTGGAATATGTTTTGCTGTTGTTCAGACCAAGGTGTCACTCTCATTCTTGCTCCCCACTGACCTATATGTTCAGCTGTCACCCGTGATAATAGGCCGTTTGGTTACAGACTTTTGACTGCTGAATAATTTACTGAATAGCGTCGCTTTCCACAAGCATTGCCGATTTCACGACTGAAAGGCAAATGTCACATTGCATAGTATATGCTGTCTGAATTCTTTTTCCCCTTTGGATTTTGCCTGTGCAAGTGATACCTTTCTTAGGGGGACATTTTTAAATGTCCTGCAGTTGCAATTGATAAAATTCTGGATTAATCCCTGCCAGGAATATCATGGAAAAAGACAAGTTCTGGAATGCTGCCCTTTCATCAAAAGCTTGCTGCATGTAGTCAAAAAAAAATATTGACTATACTTTTCTCACTGCTTTGCTCCATGAAGCTGGCATTGGCATACAAGGAGTATTCAAAACAGAAGATACCTGTGTCCATTCTAAAGTTGTTAAACACAGGATTCTTGTGACTCAAATCTGGTAACATATTGTATGTAATCAGAGTGCTACCTAGGACACAATATGGCATGCGGAATGCTTGCTTTTAGGATTCCAGTCAACTAGCCACAACTTTTTCCTGGGAGTTGCCTTGTGTGTTACTCTTTTCTGAATTATGGTGACCCTAAGATGAATTTATCATGGGGTTTTCTTGGCAAGATTGTTCAAAGTGGGACTTGCCATTGCCTTTCTCTGAGGCTGATAATGTGATTCATTCAAAGTCACCTAGTGGATTTCTATGGCTAAAGCTGGGTGCAAGTCCTGGTCTCTAGAGTGATAGGGTGCTCCCACACAGAGCCAAACCCTGTGCCAAAGTGGGTTTTAATAACCCACTTTGGTGCTGTTACAGTCCCCACATACTGACCTAAACCCTGGGCTTTCCCAAGGAGGTGTCTACATGACATCCTGAGACAAATTGGGATGGCATGCAGCCACCCCAAGCCCTCAATAAAGGCCCTAAAAGTGAATTAAAAGGTACCTGGCCACCATAATATCCCTCCTCGTGTTCTCCTGTTATGATGGCCAAGTACATTCTAATTCACTTTTAGGAGCTTAATTGGGGCCTTGGTGGAGGGGGCTCCAGGAGCCCAAAAGGTTTGGGATAGCAATGGAAACTCACCCCGGATAGTCCCAGAACTATCCAGAAGTGAGTCTCTACAGGCCCAATACCCCATTAGACCTGGGCCTTTCAGAAAGGACCAGATCTAATGTTGTATCAAAGTAATTTAGAACAAACCAAGGAAACCCTGGATGAGTTTTGGTAACCATATGATCTGGAATGTGGAGGGGAGGAGCATGATACCTTAAGCACAATGAGAACTGACATGGGAATGTTTGAATGAGTCCCTCTTAAGTAGGAGAATGATAGACGGGAAGTGAAATGGACTATTGAGTGGAGTTAGAATGAATGACAGATGTCACAAATGATTTGGGGAAAATCAGAAATAATCAAGATTATAGGCAATCAGGAGAGAAGAGCTATTGTTTTTCACCACTAAATGGATTACTTCATTATTGGGGGAGAGTATGGTTAAGGCATCATAAGGCACATTTTGAGAGTCAGGGTTAGCCACAGGCATTCTTCATCTTGAGACAAAGAACATGGTAGTTCTTTCCCTTTTAGCATAGTACAACCTCCATGTCAATGTGGGATATGTTCCCGGGCTTTACACAAAACTACAGATAATAGCCAACACTATTGAAATGAAGGATTTTTGACTCTTAGAGTTCTGCTGGAGGGGTAAGAATATGCCTAGACAAAATACATTTTGTTATATGTGGATAAATGGAATTGCTGATACTCCTCCATCAACTGTAAATCCCATGATTCCATGGGATTTAATCAAGGCAATTAAAGTTGTATATCGTCAGTTCTCTGCATTCACTGGACCATCACAAAGGTGGAAAAACATGAAGAAAAACTTGAGAGAACCTTTCTCAAGGATTCTTCAGATTCTCCAGGGCAACTGGATGATCCACTTCTACCAGACATTCCTCACAAAATAATGTTGGAATCATGTTGGAAGACCAACAGATGCCTAGAGGAGAGTTCTCTATAGATATCTATCTAAAAGTGCACCCACAGTGTACAATCAATGTTATTTGACACCACTTTAACTGTTGTGGCTCAATGCTGTGGAATCATGGGGATTGTAGTTTGGTGAGGCACCAGTACTCTTTGGGAAAGTTGGCTAAAGACTTTCTAAAACTACAGCTTCCATTATTCCAAAGCACTGAACCATAGCATATACTGTATACTGTTGATTGTTATATTATGTTGTAAACCGCGTTGAGTCGCCGGCTAGGCTGAGAAACGGCGGTATATAAATATAGCAAATAAATAAATAAATAAATAAATAGCAGTTAAAGTAGCATCAAACTGAATTAATTCTGCAGTGTGTAGGTGCAACTTCAGTCCTCAACTGTAATTCTGTAGTCAATCTTTAGCAGAGGATGTCCATAGAGTCAAGCTGAAGGGCCCAGAAATAGCTAGAGAGAATCTGTCAATCAAATTAATGAATAATCAAATCCATAAAAGTTAAACCTGCAAATGAGAAGAGTTCACTATTATATGAGATGCAGTGCGATAAGGCCCCAGAGGTAAGTACAACAAACCAACACAGAGGCAAAGGACAGGTTTGCATGTTCCTCATATCCTTCCCACCACGACATTCCTTGAAGAACAAGCCGGCTATGAAGGCTGCCCTTTCAAAACCACTATTCACATGTGAAATACATGTTTCCCAATTTGTACAATTATCATAGCAACAACAACAGTTCTCTGAGTTCCACTCCATATTTAAGTGGAGGAAAGTATCTAGTGTGCTCAAGACAGAAGATGACAATTTAAGGAAACTGCAGATTTGCATAAATATCAACCTCAATAATTTCTTTTGAGAAATAAATCCCTTGCTGGGTAGTGATTCATCATCCTTAACATATTAACAGTCAAAGGAGGACTAGACATGTCCCATGGTCTGGAATACCAATTCACTATTGAGCTGGGAAGAGAGATCCCTGGAATGAAGGAATTTGTAAGTATACGGCTAGAATTCAGAACAGAGATTTCCCACAATCTGAAGTTACCCAATGTATGGATTCCCTTGTATTCTAAAACTGTGCTACTCAAGACTAGGATGCATTTTTAAAAAATGAATGTGGTCATGATCATTCCGTTCAGTATTTACTATTTTCCACCTACACATGGTATTTAAATTATACAGCATTCTTTAAAAATGCACATAGATCTATACAAAGCAATAATTATGTACTTCAGTTGCTCTAATCCCCCTGCATCTCAGCAGATGACTTTTGTAACTAAAAAATTAATTGCACGGCCAGCCTGTGACGGTTGCTGCCTCTCCCACTTCAAAAATGTGACTGCACCACACTAATATGTTGCGACTGCTATGCTAATATGCTAATTTTGTTTGACAAACTCTCTGCAAGGGTTCAGATCTTGCAATGCAAAACAAAAACCAGCATTGGCATTTCATAGGTATGACTTTGCTTTCACTTTACACTATACATTCTAAGACCATTCTCAGAAATGATAAATAACTAATGTGTTGATTCTACAGCTATGGATTATAGTGACCTGGAAGAACCATACGCAGGTAGCTGTGCGCCAAGCTCTTTGCCATCATTAATAAATGAACCTGACCTGTAAGAGGGGAGGGTCATTTGATCCCCCTCCTTAGTTTGCATTTATCATTTATTCATTCAATCCATTTATAAAACATATCATCTGCCTACCAGGTACCCAAGGTGATGTATAATAAAATATATGATCAAAGCATCTCATCAAACCAAGGAACTCAAGGCCCCTGCTAGCAAAATCATCGCCACTTCAATATAAGTTGGATTGCAGAATTAAAATGAAGGTTGAAGAGCTACAAACCACTCAATGAGAGATAGTATTTGCTGGTGGTCTTTGCTTCTTCCAGAACATTGACAGTTGTCTGTCTGTTTTCAATACTTCAATGGCATAGATGTGTATGAAGCCACAAAAACATGGAAGCAGAATGTACTGAATTAGGACACACACTGGTTCTAATCCCTATGGTGGAGAAAATTTAATTCAAGCAATCTGAAGGGGACATTCTTAGAAGAGACCTAGTAAAATTAATCACACTGGCAATGAAGATCCGCATAGTTAAAGCAATGGTATTCCCCAAAGTCACCTACGGATGTGAGAGCTGCACCATAGGGAAGGCTGAGCAAAGGAAGAGAGATGCTTTTGAACTGTGGTGGTGGAGGAAAGTTCTGAGAGTTCCTTGGACCGCCAGAAGATCCAACCAGTCCATACTTCAGGAAATAAAGCCCGATTGCTCACTGGAGGGAAGGATACTAGAGGCCAAGATGAAGTACTTTGGCCACATCATGAGGAGACAGCAAAGCCTAGAGAAGACAATTATGCTGGGGAAAATGGAAGGAAAAAGGAAGAGGGGCTGACCAAGGGAAAGATAGATGGATGGTATCCTTAAGGTGACTAGACTGACCTTGAATAAGCTGGGGGTGGTGACGGCCGACAGGGAGCTCTGGCAATGAATGAACAACAACAACAAGTAAAATTAATGGTACTACATTACAGAATCATAGATTTGAAAGACACCACATGGGCTATTCAGTCCAACCCTCTGCCATGAAGGAAAAGCACAATCGAAGTACCCCTGAAGATGGCCATCCATCCTTTGTTTAAAAGCCTCCAAAGAAGGAGCTTTTATTATTATTATTATTATTATTATTATTATTATTATTATTAACTTTATTTGTACCCCGCTAACATCTCCCGAAGGACTCGATGCGGCTTACACAGGCCGGAGCCTCAGAAACACAATACAGTAAAAACATAACGCAACAATAGTAAACAAAGCAAATCAAATAGTTAAGCAAAATAACAAACAACAGTAACAATACATCAAGACACTTTAAAACTGGGCCGGCCAGCGCAATGGGGTACAGGGTAAAAGTGCTGGAGTGGCAGGAGGAACATAGGATTAAAAATAGTGCGGTGTGCAGTAATATTAATTGTACTAAAGTGCTTCTAGGACTTGGGATGGGGGATTCCTAATCTGAGAAGGCACATCGGAACAGCCAAGTTTTTAGGTTCTTTCTGAAAGCTGCTAAAGTAGGGGCCTGTCGAAGATCTTTTGGAAGGGCATTCCAAAGTCGGGGAGCAGCCACAGAAAAGGCCCTGTCCCGTGTCCCCACCAAGCGCGCTTGCGACGTGGGTGGGATCACGAGCAGGGCCTCCCCAGATGACCGGAGCGAGCGTGTGGGTTCGTAGATGGAGATGCGGTCACGCAGGTAGGGTGGTCCCAAACCGTTCAGGGCTTTGTAGGTGAGCACCTGCACCTTGAATTGGGCTCGGAAAAGAAATGGCAGCCATTTTACCACACTTCAAGGGAGTGAGTTCCACTGCTGAACAGCTCTTGTAGTCAGGCCTCACCTGGAATACTGTGTCCAATTCTGAACACCACAATTCAAGAGAGATATTGACAAGGTGGAAGGTGTCCAAAAGAGGGCAACTAAAATGATCAAAAGTCTAGAGGCCATGAATCCCTATGAGGAGGAACTTAAAGAACTAAGGATGTTTAGCCTGAAGAAGAGAAGGTTGAGCGGAGACATAATCACCATGTATAAATATTTCAAATCCTGTCATAAGGAAGAGGGAGCAGGCTGATTTTCTTCCACCCATGAGATTAGGATCCAGAGCAATGGGTTCAAATGACAGGAAAGGATGTGGCTGAGCTTGGAACCCCAGGTTTTGGCTGTGACCAGGGGAGCATTTGCACAGTTAAAACTTGTGCGCCAGGTGCACCCATTCCTTGGGAAGTCTGACTTGGCTGCGGTGGTACATGCTCTGATTACATCCCGTATAGACTACTGCAACGTGCTGTATGTGGGGTTGCCTTTGAAGACTCTTTGGAAGCTTCAAATGGTCTAACCGGTGACAGCCAGGTTACTAACAGGAGCAGCGCTTAGGGACCACACAACTCCTCTGTTGCGCCAGCTCCACTGACTACCAGTCTGCTACCGGGCACAATTCAAAGTGCTGGCTTTGGCCTATAAAGCCCTAAACGGTTCCGGCCCAGCTTACCTGTCCGAATGTATCTCACCTTATGAACCATCTAGGACTTTAAGAGCACCTGAGGAGGCCTTGCTCTCAGCCCTGCCCTCTTCACAGATGCGTTTGGCGAGAACAAGAGACAGGGTTTTCTCAGTGGTGACCCCTTGGCTGTGGAACACCCTTTTTAGGATATTAGATCGGCCCCCTCCATCTTAACATTTTATGAGAAAGTTAAAACCTGGCTTTTTGAGCAAGCATTTGCAAATGCAATGTAATAGACAGAGATAGACCCACGGAACAACTGGACGATGTGTTGAATAATGATTTTAGTAAGGAGACGCTGAGAATTTATGTTTTTACTGTTTTTATTGACTGAATATGATTTTATATTTTGTATGCTAAGTGTTTTTTTGTTGCTGGTAAGCATCGAATTGTGCCGAATGTAAACCACCCTGAGTCACCCATAGGCTGAAAAGAGCGGTATATAAAATAAATGAATAAATAAATAAATTCTTTGGCTACTTCAGACATATCACAAGGAGATATGACTCACTAGAAAAGACAACAACGCTTGGGAAGTTACAAGTCAGTAGAAAAGAGGGAGACTGTATTACAAGTGGATAGGATCAAGCAAGCAAGCCACAGTCCTCAGTCTGCAAAATCTGAAGAGGGTTGTTAATGACAAGATGACTTGGAGGTCTCTTCTTCATGGGGTCACCATAGCTCAAAGTTGACTTGTTGGCCGTAAACAACAAAAATAATTTACAGGGGAGGAAAGATTAATTCCAAGATAGTGTTTACAATCACACAATACACTAAAGGGTAAATAATGCATCGCTGTCCCATTTTCCCCAGCATAATTTAACTAATTACTTAGCCAGTCTTGTATTATAACTGATCTTATGCAAACATAATGATCTCTTATTTGCAGAGAATTCCCTCTCTTTAGTTAACCAATTGCTTCTCTAATTCTTGAGTTAGTCATTAAAATCTCCCTAATTTAAATACAAACAGCTGTGTACCATCACATCATTGTCAAAATGTAACCCTTGATACTTGGTAAACAAGACGAAGTAAAAAAAATCTATATTCCTCATGTGGTATTTAATTACATGGTTTGAGGAGGAAATAATGACTGCTAATGATAGAAATAAGAGCCTCCAAATTTAATTTGATCAAGCATAGTGGTATTTTCTTGTATTATGCAATAAAACTTATCCTAATAATTCCCCTTAGATTTAACATTTTAGAAAAGAAAAAAAGGGATTCAGATTTCAACAAAAAATTAAAGCATTCAAAGTCATTGGGTTGTTGTAGGTTTTTTAGGCTATATTGGCCATGTTCTAGAAGCATTCTCTCCTGACGTTTTGCTTGCATCTCTGGCAAGCATCCTCAAAGGTTGTGACCTCACAACCTCTGAGGATGTTTGTCATAGATACAGGCGAAATGTCAGGAGAGAATGCTTCTAGAACATGGCCATATAGCCCGAAAAACCTACAACAATCCAGTGATTCCAGCCATGAAAGCCTTAGTCAATATATTCAAAGTCATTTCCATATATGTCTATTTGATCCATTGTACTGTGTAAAACTTGTAATACCATTTGTAGACATGACACTAAACTGTCCAAGATCAAACTCCACACGGAAAAAACCACTGAGATTTTAGGTTGTATGAATAGGAGTACCATGTCTAGATCAAGAAAAGTAAGACTACCACTCTATGCTTCTTTGATTAGGCTTCACCTGGAATACTGTGTGCAAGAAGAATATTGACAAGCTAGAATGTGTCCAGAGGAAGACAATCAAAATGGTCAAAGATTTGGAAGTGATAAAACCTTAAGGATACCCAGCTTAAGTAGCTGGGTATGTTTATCTTGGAGAAGAGAAACTTAAAAGGTGTCATGATGTAATGGTCATGGCATTTTGAGGAGGGAGCAAGCTTGTTTTTTTGCTACTGTAGACACTAATGACTTTATTGCATAGAGGTTGAAACTGGCACAGTAGTAGGACCATCACCTTTGATGGCAGCATCTCTCACATGACATTATGCAATAACCATTGCCGATCCACCGCCTCCACACAATAAAGCCATCAATAGCCATGCCACAGTCCCAGGTAAGTCCCAGGACATACCTCATGCAATGAGGTTTATTTAGGCACTTCTATGGCGGAATTCTCTTCTATCCTCTGACTGGATTAAAAAAAACAAAACACCACTTCGCAATTATGAAGTGCATTTAAAAAGAAAAAAAATCACAGCAGAAGAGCAAAGTACTGCCACCTAAGCCCATAGCCTGTGGCATGGTCAGCTGAGAGCTAGCTGCATTAAATCACTACTGACCAAGAGGTCATGAGTTTGAAGCCAGCCTGGGTCGGAGTGAGCTTCCTGCCATTTGTCTATCTTGCTGTTGACCTATACAGCCCGAAAGACAGTTGAATCTGTCAAGTAGGAAATTTAGGTACCACTTTATGCGAGGAGGCTAATTTAAGACACCATAAAAACCTTCCAGCAGTGTGCAGAAGAATGAGGAAGTACTCCATCAAAGGACACTGAAGTGGCAGCACCCCCTGTGGCCAGAATCGAACTGGAATCCAATATACCCTCATGATGCCAGAAAAAGCTTGGGCACAACTGGAATGTTAAATTGCCTCTGCATCTGTCTATATATGTTGTATATCTAACTGGCATTGAATGTTTGCCATTTATATGTGCATTGTAATCCGCCCTGAGTCCCCTTGGGGTGAGAAGGGTGGAATATAAATACTGTAAATAAACCAATAAATTAATTGGACAATGAAAGCAACAGGGGAGCTGTTGCTTTCATTGTCCATCTGCGACACTGATGAAGCACTTCCGCATTCCCCGCATGCTTCCCCGCTGGAATGCTTTGCTGGAGTCTTCTTCATAAATCAGTTAATTTAGCCTCCCCACACTTTAAGGTGGTACCTTATTTTCCTACTTGACAGATGCAACTGTCTTTCGGGTTGCAAAGGTCGACAACAGGCTACACACAATTGGTTGGAAACCCACTCCAACCCGGGCTGGCTTTGAACTCATGACCTTTTTGGTCAGAGTGATCTTAATGCAGCTGACACTCAGCCATCTGCGCCACAATCCCGGTGTAGCAAATAAAATATTAAAACAGCATAAAAACAACATTATAAGCAGTGGATATTGTCACTGAAATAATATTTCTGTCTTTTTATTTCAGATTTTTAATATTTAGGCTACATCGAGAAGCTGTTGTATGAGTACTTTAAAAAAAACGTTCCAAAGGAGATAGGAAACATTTTCTTTAAAACTCCTGCGATGAAAACGACACCAAGGTCTGTTTTATGAACAGAGAAATGAGATCGTTCTAATCTAGGAAATGGTTACCATTCTATAATAGCTATTTCAAAGAAAGTGCAAGAGCTAATTTCTTCCATTTCTTCTTTCTCGGTATTTCCCAATGCTTACAATCAGCGATTTGTATACTTCCACACCTTTGAGGAGTACATTTCCCCTCCTTGTGGCCTTCTAATGAGAAATGACCTTGACTAAATGAGAAAAGAGATGACCTTGACCAAATCAGTTTCCTTACCCAAGATCTATAGTGATTCCTGTCACAGGTTTCTTGAAACAACATAGGGGATAAATATAAATTGTATTTCCAGATACTCACGTGATAGAGTTTTAAATTGTTTTGTTCTATAGCACTAAAAACAAGATGCAAAAGTGTTTTCATTAGGATTAGCAGAATTACTTCCTAATCAATAAGCACCATTCATGTGCTACTGAAACAGGAAACAATCTTAGAATCATAGAATGACAGAGTCAGAAGATCTAGCAACGGTCATGCAATCCAACCCCCTGCCATGCAGAAAGCACCAACAGATGGCCATCCAGCCATTTAATATGAAACAATCTAGGTGAGAGTGGTTGACACTGATGGACAGTGCTTCTTCATTGTTTCAAATTTGGGGTCTCTAGTCCTATCTGGATATGCTAGAAGATAAACCTGGGGCTTCAGTAACTTAAGGAGGTATTCTGCTATCTTATGTAACAGTTGATGGAGGCAGTTGCCCTTTTGCCCAACCAAGATATAGCTCATAGGTCTTAAAGACTTTCTTAGTTTTCAAGCACATATTTTCTCCATGTTGGAAATGTGTTTAAAATTTATCTCTGATCGGGAAAAGGGACTTGGAAAGATGTTAGAGCAATCAGAGACCAAGCAATCAGCATATTATTGATGAGACCTGGGAAACCTTTCATGTGTTATGTCCAGTACCAAAACTAGAAAAGGAAAGATGTGTGGGGAAGTGGGTGCAAACCGCACTGGGTGAAATCAATAGAGGAGGTGACACCAAAAGGACTATTAGGAAGAAAACTACATGGTTTTTGGTTTTGCTGTTTATTTGTTCAGTTGCTTCTGACTCTTCGTGACCTCATGGACCAGCCCACGCCAGAGCTCTCTGTTGCCCATCACCACCCCCAGCTCCTTCAGAGTCAAGCCAGTCACGTCAAGGATACCATCCATCCATCTTGCCCTTGGTCGGCCCCTCTTCCTTTTTCCTTCCATTTTCCCCAGCATCATTGTCTTCTCTAAGCTTTCCTGTCTTCTCATGATGTGGCCAAAGTGCTTTATCTTTGCCTCTAATATCCTTCCCTCCAATGAGCAGTCAGGCTTTATTTCTTGAAATATGGACTGGTTTTGGTAGAACATTAATTTATTTTTCTTTTTAAAAAAACAGCAATCCTGCCAAAAACGCTATCTGGAAAAAGCATTTGTTGAACAAAAAAATTGAGGGTGAGGTATTGACATAAAAATTCACAATTGTCACAGAAACTCCATGTATCCTTTCACCCAATGAATTCCCACAAAATAATTATGCTGTTTCAGTATTGGGGAGGAACTGCACAAACTTCCCATCACCATGTTATGTTTCCCAAGTGTTGTCAAGATGAGGGTAATCCGGTTCATCTTCACCCATTCCCAAGACATATCCAGGGCTCATATTGAAAGCGTTTGTATGCATGTAAGTTTGCAGAACATTGGCAGGCTAAACATTCAGGAGTGAAAGGAGAAACTGGAAAGAGAAATAGTGGGCGCATGCATTTGGGCCCACTGATTATTTGGAGAAAGGGAAGATATTGAATATCAGAATTGCAGCTCTAAGTTGACTTATCATCTAACTCACCAGGGTTTGGCCAGCTTCTCCTCATGATCATTTCCAGAACCCAGTGGACTGGAATTCCTTATCTTGCTCCTGTGACATCACAAGGATCCACCACTTTGGGGGGGGGGGGGGTTCAGGTCCTAGACCTCTGGGAAACAGACTGCTGCTAACACGACTACTATAATCAGAACATGCTTTCCATGGGGATCTTCTCTGGGCAGAAATGAATTTTGAGGCTTTGGTCAGCATGTTCCTTTCAAGCAAAATTCTCCTAACTACTGCCCTTTCTGTATCAGCAGGCATAAAACCAAGTGGATATAAAGGCAGACAGCTGATAGGGATACATATACAGGAAATTACTGTAACTCAATCCAATTGGGAAATACAATACGAGCCCTGTATCCATGGGATTGGTATCAATGGTTTCATTTACATAAAACTTTATTTATATTCTGCTCTATCTCCCCAAAGAGACTCAGGGCGGATATTTTGTCAGAGGTTTAGTCACCTCTGACAAAATATTTATTTATTTACCCTATTTCTACCCTGCCTTTGTCAACCTCATAGGGGACTCAAGGCAGCTTATATACATAGGCAATGATTCAATACAATGTTAACATACATTCATAAAAAATTAACAAATATATTCGAGTAATCATTTAAAATGTATCAAACCTTAAAAACACTTATTAAAAACAAGTTGTCCACATTGTCACCCTTTTTAGACATTTTCTAGGCTCTCCAACACAACTCAATGATATTCGTGGGGCAGACGTTCTTCATTTCAATAGGATTCACTATT
Organism: Anolis sagrei; assembly: GCF_037176765.1. NCBI lineage: Eukaryota > Metazoa > Chordata > Lepidosauria > Squamata > Anolidae > Anolis > Anolis sagrei. The sequence continues at coordinate 29,559,591 of NC_090022.1, read as the reverse complement.
ATCCTTGGTTTGCATAATCATTTGAAGTCCGGGAACATATCCTCTGTAGGTAGGATGGGGGGCTTTTACTGTATTGATTTTATTACCTTAGTCTTTTTGTTTTTATTTTTAAATACTAATAGAAAACTCCTCTCTACTTGTCACTTAATTCAGGAGATGGGACACAGGGGATATACAAGGTACTGCTCAAATAAGATGTTGCCATTTTCAGTTGCTGAGTAGAAGTCTAATTATATGGTTTGTTAATTATATGGTTTAAGTGCAGTCTGGTGCAGTATATATCCGTAGTCTTGGGCAGGGGGGCTTGTTCAAAAATGTATTTTTCTTTCCATCTCAATGCCATTCATTACATCTGCCAGGGCTGGGAAAATGCAAGGTTCTTTCAGGGACCAGATTTTAAAAGCCCATAAATACAACTTGCAGGTGCAGAGTTACATAATGTGGTTAAATAGAAGCTGACTAACAGCCACTTCCTCCAAACAATTAAGCTAAAGTACTTGGATTCAGGTTGATTGAGTCCTATTAAGAGTCAACAGCAGCTACTCTAGTTCATTGCAACTAAAGAAGAAGTAGTAAAAACAGCCCCTAAGATTTCTGTAACTCAGAAAGACAAGTCCACTATCTGTGTTAAAATGGCACAAATTGGTTCATTTGCTATTGGATCTAATAAATCAAATTTGCTTTGTTAGATTGCATCCCAGGAGCAGCTTCCCATCCTAGTATGTTCTAGAAGCATTCTCTCCTGAAATTTCGCCTGCATCTATGGCAGGCATTTTCAGAGGTTGTGAGGAGCTCACAGAGAATGCTTCTGGAACATGACCATTCAGCCCAGAAAACTCACAACAACCCAAAGATTCCCGCCATGAAACCTTTCGACAATACAATGTTGTTGTTGCTTCAGAAACACTGCTCTTTCCCCACTTATTTTTCAGCAGTAACGGCAAATGCAAATGTCGTGTTTATCCCAATTACAGCTGGAACGGCTTACGTGATTTGCAGTTCACAGGATGACACATCTGACCCCCACCTACACACAGATACACTTTTTAAAAGATATAATCTCCTGCAGTTGTTACAAGTCTCAGGTTTAATTCCTTCCAAGACTTTTAATGGGACTCATTCTGACAAGATGTAGGATCCTGTCCCCAATAGATGCTCATTTGGAAACAGGCCATTTGCAATTACCAGTGTGCAATGCCTGTGCAAGATTAAAAGCACCGGCAGTATAATTTCCACCTTGTGTCCCAGGCTCTGAGGATTTGTTACTCATCCAGCCTGTCCATCTGGGGAGCAAACAGCATGTACTCCTTGATGAGAAACTCTGGCCAACCGACCAGCTGTGAAAAAAAATAGATTACTCTTGTCATTTTTTTCTCCGAGGTAATTTGCTGGGAGTAAAAATATAATTTCTTTGAAGGTATGCGGGTAAAAGAAAACCGGAGGGAGAGGACTGATTTATATTTAAAAGTTCAGTACACTTTTATTTTCCTAAAATCTCATTTCCAGGCTATATGCCACGGTCGGCATAGCATTTCCTGTCACCCAGGTCAGTGAAAAAGAAAGGGATGTCTACTGTTTGAAGACTTTGGAAAGGGCTATTTAAACAAAACACAAAAAGATACCTAAAAGAATTTCTTCCACCACCCACCATGATTGTTAAAAGGAAAGGTTCCTCAGAAATGCACGGGTGCACCTGATAAAGGGGGGAAAAGGTGTTGTTGAAAAGAGATTAAGGAAACAATGGGGGAGGGAGGGGAGCAGCTGGTCCTGCAGTGCCCAAGGAACAGAAATGATAGATTACCCTCCCATTTGACAGCATTTAGGCAATTCTGTGTGTAAAATTCAGGAGTTATCTACAAAGTGGAGGTTAAGTGTAGGCAGCTGACCCAGAACCACAGTTAAAAGAAGAAAAATGAATATAGAACATGAAAGAGTTGGAATGGTATAAACCACAATTTTATGTGTCTGCATAGCTCCAGATGCCCACCTTCCAACCTGGTGACAACTGCCAAGTCCAGAAAGGGTCACAACTGTTGCCACTTATTGATGAGTATGGAATGGGAGGCCGTTCAACATATTGAGATACTGCTGATGTTAGCACTGTCAGAAGGGAAGAAATGATGGTGTGTTCTCAAAGAGAGCAGCTTTTCCTTACCTCCAAGAGCCCCAGAGCAGTGGCATCTTCATCTCTGAATTGTCTTTCCCCCTTCCTACCCCAAGTATTGGGGTAGTGGCAGCTGCTGGGCAATAAGATATTTTCAGTTGGTATCCAAGGATGAATGACTGGTGCTCTGTTTCATGTTTACAAAAGGGAGTTGCATGATATAAATTGCACTTACATTATACCATTTAACATTTCATAGATGGAATCCAGGACCACAACTCTGATGCATTGTCTAAGGCTTTCATGGCCGGAATCACTGGGTTGTTGTAGGTTTTTTCGGACTATATGGCCATGGTCTACAGGGAATCTCTCCTGACGTTTCGCCTGCATCTGTGGCAAGCATCCCCAGAGGTAGTGAGGTCTGTTGGAACTAGGAAAAAGGGTTTATATATCTGTGGAATGACCAGGGTGAGACAAAGGACTATTGTCTGCTAGGTGTGAATGTTTCATCTGGCTACCAGTATTAAAAAAAAACTCTAAAACTACAACAGCACAACAACAGAGAGGAAACAAACAAGGACATCTAATCACCTCTCAACAAAAGTTTGCTCTAGGCACTGTCAGGCCATTATATACTAATCAAGGTGATCAGTTGAAACATTCACACCTAGCTCCAGTCCTTTGTCTCACCCTGGTCATTCCACAGATATATAAACCCTTTTTCCTAGTTCCAACAGACCTCACTACCTCTGAGGATGCTTGCCATAGATGCAGGCGAAACATCAGGAAAGAATGCCTCTAGACCATGGCCATATAGCCCGAAAAAACCTACAATAACCCACTATACTCTGATGATTGAGCAACAGCAGAGTGTAGTTAGACAGGTGTGGCCAGCACACACACACACACACACACTTTGACCTTTATTTAAATATAATCTCTTGTTGTCTTTCCCCTTTTATAATAAAACCATCAATTTCTATTGTTGACAATAGACATCTTTACAATAAAATAATCATTATCTGCACAAAGGCGATTTTCAAATTCTGATCTCACTATTTCAAATCGACAAAGAGCTAAATCTGTTTTACATCTCTAAGCATGTTGTCTATAAGAAAACCAATAAAATGTAAATCTTTCTGCTTCCAATTCTTCTCTAAATTTAATCCTATGTTGCCAATTTTCTAGTACTAATAAATCCTTACAAATTACCCATTTATTCTTTGAAAGAATTTATTTTCTATACAACCTTCATGAGGTGAAATCTAATGGGTTACTGAGAATGCATCTACATTGCAGAATTAATGCATTTTGACACCACTTTAATTCCCAAGGTAAATGATGTGGCATCCTAGGTCTTAGATGTTGCTGTGGCACTAATATTCTTTAGCAAAGAAGGCTAAAGACCTTATAAAACTCTGTCTCCCATTTAATATGGTTATTGACCGAAATAAGATAAAGCAACATGGTGATCGTATGATTCTATAGCCTTCATTTCAGTGTCCAACTGCAATAATTTTGCAGTTTAGCAGCACCTTAAGAATAAAATCAGATTTTATATCTGTTTAAAATTCTCAGCAATTACCTCCTCACAGAGGGACTATTAAATTCTGTGCCCACTTTTACATTATCATTAAATTTTCAATATCTGGATCTATGGATCTATTCAAAGAAATATGTGCAAAATGTTTTATAAAAGTTATATAACTCCAGAGATGATAACTAAAATAGATTGATCTCACCAAGGAGAATGCTGATGGCACAAGACTCAGACATGCACCTTCTGCCATATTTGGTGGACCTGTAGAATGGTACAAGATTTTTGGAACTATAATAATAATAATAACTTTATTTTTATACCCCACCTCCATCTCACCTAGGGGATTTGGGGCAGCTTACAAAGGGTTAAAACTATAAATCAAAACAAAACAAATAAAAACATGTCACAATAACACATAACCTCATAAAAACAGTACCATGCTGAGCAATAAAGTGCAAAGTTCAGAGGGCTCTGAGTTTGTGCAAAACTTCCTAGAGCTATGAGAAAGTGCAAAATTCAGAAAGGCGGGGCTGGGAGAATAATGTTCTTGGGAGTTAAAATGCCAGAATTATAGAGCGGAGGGCCATGCTAAAGTGCTGGAAACTTAGATAACATTGGCCAATTCTTTAGAACTGCCTAGTCAAAGGCACAGTGGAACATCCATGTTTTTTGGTTCTTGAGGAAGATGGACAGGGTAGGTGCCAGTTTGATCTCCCTAGGTAGAGAGCTCCAGAGCCAGGGGCCACCACTGAGAAGGCCCTCTCCCTTCTCCCCACCAACCGTGCTTGTGGACTCAAGAGATTCAGGGTGGGGTACAAATAAATTACTCATAAAAGACTGGAGAGAAAAACTATTACACTATATTCAAATGCCCAAGGTATCCAATGGTATTCGAGAAGGAAATAATGAAGAGTTCACCCAACAGGGGAGACTGACATTGGAATATTTTGAAAGAAAGGTAAATGTAGATTATTAAAGCAGATATAAGAGTAGGTTTTAATATATAAGTGTAGAGATGTGTTTATTATAAATTGTTATTTATAATGTGTTTAAACTGTATTTATAATGTTTATTATAAAATGTTATCTATAATGTGTTTGAATCTGTATTTATGTATTACGTTAGTTGCTATGGCCTAACTGTAAGAGATAGGTTGCCATGGTAACAAGGCCTCAGAGGAGGTGGGCGGAGTTTAAGGAATAAAAGGTTTGAAAGCGACAGTTAATTTTCAGTCAGGAGGATGAGACCCTGAGAGGAAGAACAGAGTCAAGAAAGGACTCTGGGAAAGTAGCAGAGTCAAATAGGACTCTGGAATAATAATTCAGTCCGGTGGATGAGACCCGGGGAAGAGGATCAGAGTCAGTTAGGGCTCTGGGTTGTGAAGCTGTGAGAATTCAGTTAGTTCTTAGGATTTGTGAATATTTCTTCAGCAAGAGAGCTGAAGGTGTTACCTTGTTAGATTGCTTAGGTTAAAAGGATCTAACAGAAGGGGTTTTAAGGATCGCCATTAAGGAAAGACTGGTGATCAGTAGTTTGATCCGAGTATAGGACAAACAGTGTGGAATATTCACAATAGGGAACTCTGAAGTAATAAAAGCACTTCACTAAAGAAGGAGTTTATAGAATTGTAACATCAGAAGCTTGAATGTATCTCAAACTAGCCATTTTGTAACATCAAGCCTTGTGCCAAGTTCAAAGTCACAAAACTGCAACAATTACGTTCTGTTAACAATAAAACTTGTTCTCTTTGTATTTCAAACCTGCCTCCTTCATTGCTTTTATGCTTGGTGCATTCCACACTACCAGCGTCACCTCACAACACAACTAAGGATAAATAGAGACACAAACCAGCGTCTCTAAACATATTGGTGGCAGTTTAATTTAATAGTAGTCTAGGAACGTTCTTTACATTTTATTTGGTGGCAGATTTAACCCCTTCCTTATAATTTTGGTGATCCCCTTTGGTGGGATTAACACCACGTCTTTACAATAAGATTCACAAGAAGTAGTGATGCAAGTCATAGGTGGGTTCACAGATGTAGGGATGGAGGGAATGGGTGTGGTAAGATATTATAATTGTATATTTTGTTAGTTATTGTATTATTTGTTCTTTGCTGTTTTGTTGTTACTTGTATATAATAAAAAATGTAAATGATACATTGCTGAGAGACCCTTTATCTTCAACTTGCCCTGCTCTGATTAATTCTCTGCAATTGTCCTCAGAAGCACTTTACTACCTGTTGGGTTATCTATGTTATCTTTTAAAACCCTCCTGCTTAGATACATCCTACCTCTGTTCACACCCAGTGTTTATTTTAAAAAATTTAATTTATTACATCTGGCCCGGCCATAAGGTTTTAAATTCTCTGTGTTATTGTTTATATGTGAGTTATATTAATTGTACTGTTTTATTTTTACTGATGTGTTGTTGGGCTTAGCCTCATGTAAGCCACCCCGAATCCCCTTGGAGAGATGGTGGCAGGGTATAAATAACGTTATTATTATTATTATTATTATTATTATTATTATTAACAACTTCTTTCATGCAAAATCTTTTGCATTGTCTTCTCCATACTGAGGGTAGAGGTACCTATTGAACTGGGGTAGTTCCGATAGATGAGAATTCCTTTGCAATACATCTTTTAAGAATTTAGAAATACATTTCTTTTTATTTTTCCCCCAAGACTTTACTCGCGTCTTCTTGAAAAAAAATAACAACTCTCTGTATATTCAGAATGGAAAGAATATGAGGCTTTAAAAATGTCAGCGTTGACACACCCAAAAATGTCAGCGTTGACACACCCACACACAAATGCCTTCATGTTACAGAGGAAATAACTTGAGGTTCATAACTTTCAAATGGAGAAAAGCAAACTTGACCCAAGTTGCAAATGGAACAGAAAGAGCTTGGATTTTCCTTTTTACATCAAATGGAAAAGAAATCAGTCTCCTCATGCCTAAGAATAATAGGTTAAAGAAATATTGAAACAGAGAAATACCTTCCCCATCTCCTGTAGCTCAGACCTTTTCCTACCATGTTTCATTTGCATTTCAGCACAGACAAGGGTTTCAAATCTGAAGGAAAAGCAGAGCACTGCAGCAGACCTGGCTGACTGAGGTTACTTGTAATATACAAGTCCAGCTGCTTTCAGATGTTTCCAGCTTGAAGTATCTATCAGTGCCATCAACCTGCTTCCACTGGCCACAAAGAGTCACATATCCCCTGTGTTGAAAGCAACAAAGATTATTGAAGAAGACTCTGTAGTCCTGGTGTTGGGTAAGATCTCTGACAATAGCTTCACTGTCAAAAGGGAATGACTGCTCAGAGCCAGAACTACCCACCGGCATGAAGATGACTTCCTCTCTGTGATGTCAAAGAGAGAACATCTCCAAGGGATTGGATGGAACAATTTATCTAGTGTACTTCATCTAAAAATGTTCACCAAGATTTTGTTCTACAGAAGAGATAACCTTTCAAATGGAGAAATATTTTTTCCTCTTCAAACAAAGAAAAAGGGTATGTGTGTGCATATGTTGATCTTGTGCTGTTAACAGAGAAGGAAGGAGTATTGAGCCAGGTTCTCTTCATCCTCAGAGTCATTTCACTTTTTCCTCTCCAGTAATGTTTGGAAATTTAAATATAAGGAAGAGGAACAGCTTGCAAGAAGAGGAAAACTTGCCATGATATTTTACAACAAAAGATACAAGAACAAAGGAATCTTCTTACTCTTACTGTTTCATCTAGTTAAGTGCTGTAAACCAGTGACTGTGCATTCCCAATGCAAAATTTCAGGCAAAATTACTTTCTACTCATACATGGAAATGCCAGATACTGAATTGGAAATATGCTTCCTGAATGTCAGGAAACTGACAAGGAGAATCATGTTCGGGACTTATTCTGGGCAAAATTTGCATGTAGTCTGCATGTGTTTGTGTGCACAAAAGAGCATTTTCAGTGCAGGGAATAATTTTTCTGCACAAAAATAAATTTTCCATCTAGAACTACTTTTTCTGTGCAGACAGTACTGCTTCTTACTCTGAAATGTTGGGATGTCGTTTTGTTTTGTTTGCACAAAAATGTGCAAATTTTAGGCAGAATAAATCTTTAATTATAAACAGTCTTGGAAAACTTCAATTGTTGAATGTTGCCCAGCTGCCTACTTGATCCCTTTTTCACTCAAACATCACACAGATGAAAGAGAATAGTATTTTTTATAAATAAAGGAGTATCAAATATAAAAAAAAGTTTCAAAATAGATCCAGAAGCTTAATAAAAAGCAATGACCAACTCTAAACAGAAATTCCAAAAATCACTTAAGGCAAAAGCAAGAAACTATAATCTAAGGTTTGTTGCACTTAAACTAGAATTGTACCCAAAAGTTTGAAAATATAAACATGTCATAATCCAAAGGCTTGATACTTGAACTTGACAATAATCCCAAAGGCTTGAAACCTGAACAGAGCTCCCAAGACAAGCAACCTGACACATGAAAATCCAACATTGATCTCCCCACCGAACATTGACCCAATTTTGTAAGAATACTCCCTCTGACCCATGACATCACTCTTTCTCACATCTGGGTTCCTTTTGTTTATCTTTCAGTTTCTGGAGACACCAGATTTGTCTCTGTTTTGCACTATCTCTTCTGATCTGTAAAATCTGGGTTATCTGTAACCTTCCTATATCCTCCACATTCCTTTCAGAATCAATCCCTGGCCAATTCTCATGAGAATTGCTGCTTGTTTCCCTGACAACAGATCAACCCAAAACATTCCCATCATCTTGAAATACACTTTTGCTTCCCACCACAGAAAAACCAGGCTCTACCAGAAAATCCTCATCCTCAGAGGCTTCACAGGCCTCAACATTGAAGACTTTCTCACAATGGAACAAAATTACTGCAATGACTCATTATTTCCTTTCAGAATATATTTAGTGTTTAAAATCACACTAGCCAGTTATGTGAAGGTAGCTGATTGTTGATGCCCTCTATCTCAGTATTGCTGCATTTGCTCTTTAACATGGTCATTTGCATGATTTCTTGTCCGCATTAATTGCATCATTACCAACTCCTGTATCCTACTCCTAGCTTTCTGTTAGGTGCATCTAGTGTTTTTATTTTATTTTAAAAACTTGCATAGTTGTAATAGCACTACAACAGCAAAAATGTGCAATAGTAAGATCTGCTATAACTTTGTTATGATATAACAATAAAAAGATTGAAATCAGGTCACAGGGTTAAGATGGGTTTAAGGCTACTAGAAAACCTGTCACCTGAGCAACAGACGTGGTCTGGGTTTTCCCTACCAGAAATTTCCTTGGGAATCCTGGCCACACTCATATTACATCTTCTAATGGATTGTTCACAAAAGAAACAGCTGTGAGATATCAGCACCCAAACTGTTTATTGCAGTGTTGTGAGAATGAAATATCTTTAACAGATTATTGCCAGTGTGAAACAAATCCTGCATTTTCTTTTTTTTTCCCCCTGCATTTTCAATGATCCTGCAACACAACAATGCCTGGAGACCAATGACATCCAATGATAAGGCTGGGGCAAAGCAGGACCAATGTATCAGTATGTCTGTATAAGACAGTGGTTCTCAACCTGTGGGTCCCCAGATGTTTTGGCCTTCAACTCCCAGAAATCCTAATAGGTCATAAATTGGCTGGGATTTCTGGGAGTTGTAGGCCAAAACACCTGGGGACCCACAGGTTGAGAACCACTGGTATAAGAGCATGGTATGATATCATCCTGAGAATGATGCAAAAATAATACTAGTTTGCAATTATTTCCAAGCTCAGTTGCCATAACATCATCTTTGTGGTCCTTCATCAGCTTTATTTTCCCAAGGAAAAAGTCCCTGCTTAAAAATAATTGGTGTTGAAAAGATAGGGCAAGTGTACAGCTATTAATACGCTGCAACATTTTTCCTTAGACATGTCCTACCTCACCACTTGCCCCCTAAAACATGTATGGCTAAAATTCACAGTAGTGCTATGTAAAAACAATATCAATGTGAGTATTAAAGCTTACGCAGAATCTGACAAATGTATAAAATCAGCAAGATTTATTGTTTCGTTCCTTTAGCTGTATTTCCAGCCTTGGGACTGCCTTCTTCCTTATCTGAATTCTGAATAATTGTATAAGAATAATGCAAGGAGACAGTATTATTTAACCAATCACAGTTTTGTCATACTTCTTATTTGCTTCCTTCATTTTGTTCTTAAGTGATACATGCACACAAGAACATGACTTTCAAAGCTGATATAATCTGAAGGATCTGGCAAATTTTGAAAACATCAGCTCCCTTAGGAGTGACAGGATGAGAGCTAGCTCATTTCCAGTTCATTAGGCAAGGAGAAGTCCCCAGGTGTTAAGGTACTATACAAAACTTATGCCAGATAATGCAAGTGGATGCGTGGAATTGTTGATATAGTTCCCCACAAAAAGACCATTTCCCAGCCAGCTTTCATATGGCTGTCCACATGGTAGTCTCCAAGGCAGCTCTATAGCCAGCTGTTAGGTGTCAGCAAAGAAGGCAGGCAAGGAGCCAGAACCAAACCCAGATGCTGCTACGGGCATCATTCCAGAATCTGGCGTCTGGATCTGTCTCTTGCCAAACATGCACCATCTGTAGAAACAGTGATAACTACTTTCTCCTGAAGTAAAAGTAGCAATGGGAAAAGTGAACAGCAAGCCTGGAAAGGTGACAGTGATTGTTTTCAAACCACAACTGAAACAAAACCTTGCTGTCCTTCAAAAAAAATCCACTGTGCATTTTGATGTTGAATATTTTCCAGATTTTCTTTCAACACACAACTATTTAGGGATAGAATAACCACAAACCTGGCATTCCAAATTCACTGTGTTGGCCCTAAGAACAGTTCAAGAATACATATTACTGACATGCTTATGTCAGGTCATTCAAAAGAGCACAAAAACATTTCAAGACCTCCAAATCTTTTCTTCAAGATAAGTGTTAGAACATCTAACATGATGTTAAAGTTATAATGGCTTCATGATGTTTTGTGATTGAATGAAAAAGTGTAAATCTGCAATGTGGTTATGGAAACAGGCCTTTGAAATTAATTACTTAATTATGGAAGCGCAATTGGGAGCATTTTAATTGGCTTTTACTATTTTATAATGTTTTTAATATGTTATGTCTCCAGCATTTTTAGGTTTGTATAGTTATGAGTAATATTTGCGAGTTATACCTAATTTTTTACTGTTATTTATTTTCTAAGTAATTGATGTGTTTAATTCTGTTGTTGACTGTGTACTTATTTGTTGTATATTGACTCTTGTTGTACGCCGCTCTGAGTCCCCTCGGGGAGATGAAGCAGGGAATTATTATTATTATTATTATTATTATTATTATTATTATTATGTGGCTCCAGCATGTGATGTGATGATTATACATTTCAGTTGGAATAATACAGGAACTGGCGTTATTGCATTTGAGGTTGTGGCTGAGTCCGACTAATTCTCCAGCTCTATACGCATAATATATCTCCCCTTAACCAACCTTCTCCCACAGCTCTGCTCTGGTTCATTATTAGTTCTGTAGATCTCATATAATATAAGAATAGCACCACTGATTCCCACCATGGAAGGGACCATAACCACAAGAGCTGGAATTATGCCATGTTTATAATGTTGTTTGACTTCAAATCCTAGCAATTGAGGATAATACTGGGAGTTACAGTCCAGTAGCATTGAGACAGAGGCATATAATCTCCAGTCCCTGCTTTTGTGGTGTAGCACACACTTTGTAGCATTGGTGGACTGAGGTTCAGTCCCAAGCATCTCTAGTATAGTGAGTCAAGATAGGAAACATTTAAAGCCCCGAAGAGCTGCTGTCAGAGAAAGGGTTGACACTATCAGACTTGTCATGCCTTGCCTGGAGGAGTCTTCCTTCTTAGAAAAGAAGAGCTGAGATGACAGGCCTCCGTAGAAAGAATGACAGGAAGAATTGAAGACTGAAGCTGTCAGCCGTCCTTTACAAATGTTTGACATCTGATGCCAAGCCTGGGCTCTCCAAAGCAAATGATTCTCCCCCATGAAAATGGGACTTGCCTATCAATAGTGGATTGATCACAGGGAGGAGGCAGACCAGCAACATGATACATGTGGTGTCCTACAGTAGGCACCAGCTTTAATGTAAGTTAGTCTGCTTTGCATGGCTGTTGAAAGATGAAAGATGCATTAGAGAAGGTAGAACTGATCTACAAAGGTTTGTGCTACCAATTCCATTCTTTTGGTTAGTCTCTAAGGTGCTGCAAAGCATCAGAAGAGGCATCATGAAGAACTCAGCTGTGAAAAAGCTCAAGTATTCAGCAAGGTTTGATTCAGCAGAATCTGCCTTAGTGACAGCTGGGCTCCCCCAGAAGTCCTTTATAAAGACACTCTCCTGAGATGCCAAATTGCTGCATTCAGCATCTCTCTTTGCCAGTCTGATTCCTGCCTGTTATTGGACCTCATTGACTTCTCTGCCCCTAGGCACATTTCTCAGATTTCTCTCTGGCTTTCTCCCTGATTTGCATTTCAGCCTGATAAAGCAGGTGTGTTTATCTGATCCTGACCTATTTGCTGACAACTCTCCTTGCCTGTTCCTTACACATGGCACTCTTATAAATCTCTGACCCAGGGACTCCTCTATTTGTTGCTTCCCTGCACCAGTTGTTTTCTGAATGAACTCTTTGACTTTGTCAGGCACTAGAAGTCCTGAAACAGGACAAGACTAATAGCAGGAACCTTAAATATAATATGAAGAAGAGACTCTTTCCTTGCTCCCCCCACCTCATCCAATTGGATCTTGGAGCAGTTGTCTTTTCGTATCATAACTTCCAAACCTCCATGTGACCATGCTGAACTTTTGAAATTGTCATCAAAATGAATAAATTATTCCATGTCTTCCAAACCTGCATTTTGCTTGTCACTTTTTTCCTTCTCTACAAATGTGATGACTGGAGTTGAGGATTCAATATCTCAAGCACAATACAACAAAGAAAGTTCCTAATCATTTATTCACCACATTTTTAATGCCATAGGTTGGCAGGGAGGGGGGAGGTAAAGCAAGTGAAGTGTGTAAGAATTCTAAGACAGGAAAGCCTTCCAGCCAGTACAATTCATAAATTCATAAAACAAGAACAGAAGCAAAGAAAACAGTACAATCCCATGCGTCTCTACTCTCCTACCCAAGGGTTTCATGTGCAGAAAGATCTGAACACCTTAAAGGCAAAACTGATTGGAAGTAATGAGGTCTACATTAGAGCTCCTTGTGTTGGGAGATAGAAAATTCCTCTTAGGGCAAAATCCTTTCCGAAATAGAGGTTACCTCTTTTATTACCCACAGTTCAAATCATGGCAGCAAAGCTTCAATTAATGGAACAGTTAACGTTCTTGAAAACGGGAATTCAGTGGAACTTTTAAGAGGGTTATGAATGCCCTCTACACTTAGAAAAAGAGTTGTCATCAGCAGCAGCAGCATACTAAAGGATGAAGTGAAAATCATCAAGCCTGTAGGTAGGCAAATATCACCCTTTTCACACCAAATGATGAAAGCAAGAAAAAGCCATGGCTGCTTCTCACAGCAAGTGGTCGGAGTTAGTCAAAGGATTTTTAAAGAGGAGGTCATGCTCGGGAGTGGGGAGAGGACTTTTGTCTGAGTAACAATGGAGAACTCTCTCAGGAGTGAAGCGGGAAAATTCAATGCCATTGAACTTCAAGGAAGCTTTTGTGCAGCACCCGTAAGATGGCGATAAAAGGTGAACTGGGACAGTATTGATAGCTCAATCCTTAATTGGACTCAGTGCTGCATCCAAGGGCTGGCAGAAAGCGGAAGACAACTGCAGCTTCGGAAACTGGAAAGCAGAGATAAGTGGAGCAACACATGGAGCTCAGCACTGGGCCTGGTGCTCACCCCAAGTACCTTTGTTTCATGCACGATGGGGGGACAGATGGCAAAAACACCACCAGCAGCTGACCTTTCTGTACAGCCTCTGGAGAGACAAAAATTGTTCTGATTTGGGTCTCAAATCCAAGCTTGTTCATCTACTTCAGTCCCTCCTGACTACCATCGCTTGTGTTACCTCCCAGGTACCTTCATGTAGGAACCTATCCTATACTTGTGTGAAGGATTCAACATTTTAGTACCAAACGAAGAAAAAAAAACAGGATTAACTTATCCAGGGGTCAATGTCAGTAAGTACTGTATCTTAAATCTTATAAACAAAGGAAGCATCTTCTTCTCAGAGTAGAGTTGCAAAAGGCTTGATCCATCCTGAAAGAACCTAAATGAAGTATTGTGGAAGACTTTAATGGCCTGAATTACTGGGTTGTTGTAGGTTTTTCGGGCTGTATGGCCATGTTCTAGAAGCATTTTCTCCTGACGTTTCACCCGTATCTATGGCAAGCATTTTCAGAGGTTGTGAGGCCCTCAAAACCTCTGAGGATTCTTGCCATAGATGCAGGCGAAACATCAGGTGAAAATGCTTTTAGAACATGGCCATATAGCCCGAAAAACCTACAACAACCCACAAATGCAGTACTTGTTTCCTTGACTCTCTCCAATATGGACTGTTTCTGCTTTTTTTAATGAATGGGAGGGACAATGGGGGCAGCAGCCTGGATGAGCTAGCCTCTTGAATATCATTGGTGATTTCCCCTCTCTGAAATAACCTTTGACTTAGCCACAAGTGATATCAAAATCCATAATTTTGGTCCTCAAACTTGCCCTTGATTTATCTATACAATGTCAACATATTGATGACCACACATCTTGCTTTACACATCAGAGCCCCCTGTTTGGAAATCAGAAGGTAGCTGTCGGTTTGGAAGCATTCTCTCTTTCGGAGGTGGAAAACCTTCGGACATCAAGATGTTTTGGTCCAAAATGCCCATAATTAGGTGGTTCCAGGATATAATGTCCTCCAAGTCTCCTGATCTGGCAGGGTCAGGGCCCTTCCACATAGCCCTATATCCCAGAATATCAAGGCAGAAAACTCCACATTATTTGAGTGTGGACTCAAATAAACCAGTTCAAAGCAGATATTTTGGGATTTTTCTGCCTTGACATTCTGGGATATAGGGCTGTGTGGAAGGGCCTTCAGTAACCATTAATTCTCTGCCATCCCACTTTTTCAATGCTTTCAAAATGCTCCAGTTTTCCCACCTCCCACTTTCATCCTTTCTCCTCACCCTATTTCTGCAAACCGGGTTCAAGTACAAAAGTATTTTGTGTTCAATTAATTCAGCAAAATTGAAATTAAGATTAGACTCAAACAAAAGCAAATCTCCCAGTTTGTCTGTCCTTTCTCATTAATAATTTTTATTATCTTGCCCACGCTCTGAAGTTGCTCGGCTACACTTGTCCATTTTCATCTGTCAAATGTTGAAGGACTTGAAAAGAAGCTCTTAGGCTTTACTGTGTCATTCACCTTGCCATCTTCACATGCTACCTGCTATTGGCCTTACTGATCAATCTCAACATGAAGAGAGAAGATAAGAACAACAGGAAAATCAATACCATATATTTCAAGCATTTCCTGCTATATGTGATCAACAGTCAAAGTCAGGGCTCAGCAATGTCAGGCATGTAGGACATGAATTTGCAATCAAACCGTGACAGAAATAGCCATTCATTCCTAGTTGAACAACCCCTAGCATCTTGTAGTCAAGGATATACTGCCTTTCTGTATGAAGCTCACAGAGCACTGAAAGAATACAGAGAGTAGAGGACTGCAATTGGACAAAAATGCAGAGAAATCCACTAACAAGCTGGGAGTAAGGTAAAATTCTATTCGTTGTGCTTCTTCAATTAATTACTTTTTCATATGATGGTTGCAATCCTACATGGGTCAGTGTATCATAGTACTTTCAAACTCAGGATTATGCCACAGTGAGCCATTCACCACAATTCAATTGAAGTTGAATCCAGACAAGATAGAAGTATTCCTGGTCAGTCACAAGGCCGAACAGGTTATAGGGTTACAGTCTGTGCTGGATGGGATAACACTCCCCTTGAAGGCTCAGGTTGACAGTCCTCCTGTTCTCATCGCTGAGCCTGGAACCTCAGGTTTCAGAGGTAGCTAGGGGGATTTTGACAATTAAAACTTGTGCGCCAGTTGCACCTGTACCTTGTAAAGTCAGACCTTGCCACAGTGGTCCATGCTCTCATTATATCTGGGATAGACTACTGCAACATGCTCTATGTGGAATTGCCTTTGAAGACTGTTTGGAAGCTTCAAATAATCCAACGAGAGGCAGCCAGGTTAATAACTAGGGCGGCATACAGGAAGCACACAATTCCCATGTTGCATCAGCTCCACTGGTTGCCGGTTTGCTCCTGAGCACAATTCAAAGTGCTGGTTTTGGCCTATAAAGCCCTAAACAGCCCTGGCCCAGTTTACTTTCCAAACGCATTTCCCTCTATGAATCACCACAGATATTAAGATCTTCTGGGGAGGCCATACTCTCTGTCATGTCACTGTCACAGGCACAACTGGTGGGAATGAGAGAGAGGGCCTTCTTGGTGATTGCCCCTCAGCTATGGAACTCCCTCCTTGGCAAGTTTAGATCAGCCCCCTCCCTCCTGTCCTTCAGAAAGATGATGAGTCGCCTTTGGGCTGAGAAAGGCGGTAAATAAATACGGTAAATACGGTAAATAAATAAATAAATACTTGGGACAGTACAATAAGGCAACAATTGGAGATGGTTTTAAACAAAAAAAAATTAAAGTGGAGATAACTGATTTTAGTGTTTATGTTATGTCCCAGCACTGAATGTTTGCTGTATATTTGTTGTGCTCCACCCTGATTCCCCTTCGGAGTGAGAAGGATGGAATATAATTTTTTCAAATAAATAAATAAATAAGGCCTGTGAGCCAAATCCAGCCTGCCGCATCATTTTTAATGCCAGGGCAACATAGTTACATTTATACAATCTTCCAATTACAAATGGCCCTTTGAAGGCAATTATAAGGCTGATGTGGCCCTAGGGGAAAATTGCTTCCATTCTGACTATGAGATCATAGACAGATGGTCCTGTGATATCCTTCTCACCTCTGAATCTTCTGTGGGCATTAATGGCCATGGGCGGAGGCTTGAGGTCTTTGTGGGTTTTGGTCACTACTACAGAGAAAGGACCCCCTGGTGGCACAGTGGGTTAAAGTACGGAAATTGCTGGCTGAAAGGTCGCAGGTTCAAATCCAGGGAATGGCATGAGTTCCCACTGTTAGGCCCAACTTCTGACAACCCAGCAGTTCAAAAACATGCAAATCTGAGTAGATCAATAGGTACTGCTCCAGCGGGAAGGTAACGATGCTCCATGCAGTCATGCCAGCCACATGACCTTGGAGGTGTCTATGGACAACGCTGGCTCTTCGGTTAAGAAATGGAGATGAGCATCAACCCCCAGAGTAGGACATGACTAGATTTAATGTCAGGGGAAAATGTTTACCTTTTACCTACAGAGGGAGGAAGGGAATACGGTTCAGGCCCCGCCTATCTCCACAATTGCATCTTCTTCTATGAACTGACGCGAACTCTAAGATCTTCCGGGGAGGCCCTCCTTTTGCTCCCACCACCGTCACAGGTACAGTTGGTGGAGACGAGAGAGAAGGCCTTCTCAGTGATTCCTCCCCCCGCCTCCGGAACGCCCTCCCCAGGGAAATTAGACAGACCCCACCCTTCCTTTCGTAATAGCTTGAAGACTTGGTGGCTTCAACAAGCTTTTGAGAATGACTAGTTCTAGCTCAGCCCTAGACATTGTTGAATATGGCCTTATTCTTCCTACCAATTACCCAGGCCACTTCCTCTAATACGCCCTGGAAATGAACAGCCATAGACCCGTATCTATTATTGTTGTTGCCTGCTGTTTCACTGCACTTAATTCTCGGGCCCCCTAGAATTTTTGAGCTTGCACTAATCTCGGCCCGGCCTTTTAAATTGCCTTGAACAGGCAGGATTGCTTTTAATATATATGTGTCATGGCGACAATTTTTAAGCTTATATTGTTTTGTTAATCTTATGGTTATGTTGTTTACTTTGTATGTACTGATGATGTTACTTGGAAACTGCTCTGAGTCCCCTTGGGTAGATAGAGTGGTATATAACTAAAGTATTATTATTATTATTATTATTATTATTATTATTATTATTATTATTATACTACCTCCCACAGCACTCACAAAAAAGGGAGATGCAAAGGTTAACCTGCACATGCTACTAACAGGATGCGATGGAATAGGTGATTTAATTGTGTTTTAAGACTATAATATGTTGCGATTTTATTTGTGCCTGCTTTTAATTATAGCATGTAACAAAATTTGAAAAAAATCTGTTCCTGGTTTGAAAGTGTTATTTCCTGTTTAATTATGTGGAACTTACTTTGAAAGTCATTGTTACACTCCAGAAACTTCATTCTTGCGGATACCACAAACTATGTTGAATTGGTTGAGGGATATTCACTGAAAAATTATAGCCTTAAAGAGTGATAAACCTTCCACCTCTGGAGGTCTTCCAACAGAGGTTGGATGGACAAATTTCAGGGCTGCTTAATTGTGTATTCCTGTGTGACAAGATGTGAGACTAAATGGCCTTTGTCATCCCATCCCGTTCTAAGATTCTATGGTTTGGTACCGAGAAATTTTGTATTATTTCTTGTTCCGCTACAGTAGTTTATTGGCACTGATGGGTGCTAAAGTGACCCTTTTTAGTTTCCTATGCTGAAAGGCAAAGATTTATGTACGCTAATGAAAAGTCAAAGTCGCTTTAATGGCAAGCCACCAGCAGGATGCATTGCCAGGGGACCACGATTGCTGATTAGCAGCCCCGTAATGCATTGCTGGCAAAGGGCTGAGCCCAAGTCATTCCATCATTTAATGAGCAAGTAGGGCTGCACTTCTGTAGATCAACCAGAGTAAGATTAATGCTTTGTGATATCATTCTAATGCACACTGGGGGGGGGGGGGGGGCGTCATTTGATGGGAGCATTAAGTAATGTTTAGGGCTTCCAATAAGAAATGCTCTTCTCTCTTTAACAAAAGGCCACTGAATACACTAAATAATAAACCAACATTCTGGTTAATCCATTCACCAGCAGTTAAACATGACCTTGTTGTTTATTTCCCTCTCCCCCAACTCTCTCCATTTATTTCTGAGTTTGTGTGTATTTGACAGTTGAAGATGTGTTAAGTAGTTGTGTGGGGGAATGTTTTTTACAGAAATAGTAGTCAGAGGTATATATCAACCAATATTTCACAGGTAAAAATTGGGGCACACAGTGTCAAGTAGCACCAGAGTGCAGTCAAGATGGCAAAAGTTATTAATGAGGAAGACCAGGCAAACCACGAGAAGCTGCAGCAGTTTGCTTGTGGCTGAGCCTACGGGGAAGGGCAAGACTTTTCACCCTTTTCTCTTCTTCCTGTTCCTACTTATGCACTTTGAACTCCATTTACAGCTATGGAAGTAAGCCGAGAACAAAGGGAGGAAGTGGGAAGAAGGGAAAGAAAGTATGAAACTTTATGGGTAGGATGACAAGGGATTAATTTTGATTGGGATTGTTCCTAATAAACTGGGACAGGTGGGACATATGGAAATTTGTTTCTGTAAAAGGCCACTTCTGTCACATGTTTTTTAGCGGACTCCACATAATCTTCATCATCGTCATCTTTCTTATGGAATTCCATGGCACCTTAAAAGTCAAATAAATTATATTTCTGATATGCTTTTGTAGACTCTGGCACACTTCTTCAGATACATAGATGAAGAAGTATAATGCATGCCAGGAAAGTTTATGCCAAATAAACCCACTAGGGAAACATATCTGGCTTTTCCCCATTCCCATCATGACTTGGGAGCATTAAGTAATGTTTATAGCACTACGGGCTTCCAATCAGAAATTAACTTGTCTCTTTAACCAAAGGCCTTTTGTTATGGCAGGCCTTCGTTTTGAATATTCCTGGCCTTCTTTCCCGAGTGAGACCAGAAACGAGGAGATTATAAATTACAGAAGTTTTATTATTGCAGCAGAAAGCTAACAGGTGCTCTTTGGTACAGCCAGATGTACCACACCCAGAACAAAGAAAATGGTTGCAATATATAGCTTGCAGAAAACCACACAAGAACACACTAACATACTTTTCTTCTAGGCCCACCTCTCAACTCCTCCCAGTTCCACCTCCTGAACTTGTCCCTCCTAGTTGCTTCACTGAGTATGTCCAAAATTCTTCATGTTGAGCCCTATTGTTTATTCAGAGTTTGCAACTTATCTGTTACTTTCCCAAGCTGAATTTTGCCTTGTCTTGAATGAGTCCAAAATGTCCCTTTGTTTGCAAAGCTGACGGCTCACTCTTAACTTTCCCTCCTCCCTTCTACTTGAATGAATCCTAAACTATATTTCAAAATGGCAATTAATATAGAAATTATTCTTCTGAAAATTAATAAAAATTATATTTCAGTCAGGTACATCTTCACTTGGAATACAATAAGTATGCTTGGGACCTCTTATAGATAGATTATTTATATAGGGCTATTAATGTATCTGATGCTTTACAAGTAAAATAACTAAAAACAGTGGTTCCTACCAAAGGTGTACAACTTAAAACTGTACAATACAATTGTGTATCCAGATAATACACTAAAATACAACATACTGTTCAATATCTGTATTCAAAATATAGGATATTATAAAATAATATTATACTATTAAACTAAAATTACAAAAGTTCTGGAAAACAAGGGAAAACAGAAATAGAAATCTACAGATCTGCCTACAAAAAGAATAATGGATTTGAAATGTCTGAAATAGAGAAATTATCTAATTTAATTAGAGCAAAATTGTTTGATAATTTTAAATTGTTTTTAATCTGCATTATTAAAAAAAGAAAAGTTTAGGAAACTTTTCAATTTAGTTATTTAGTTTGGAAGGTGGGAATTCCAGACTATACTTCAGGACAGTATTTGACAAAGATGTATAAAAAGTATTAGAAGTTAGTTTATAAGTTGTATTGAGTTTATGTTGTTTTATGTTTTGCTTTGATTGTATATTTGTTTTTGGGCATTAAATGTTTGCCATTTTCTTATTTTTTTGTAAACCACCCAGAGTACCTTCGAGGAGAGAGGATGGTTTATAAATAAATTATTATTATTATTATTATTATTATTATTATTATTATTATTATGTATTTTTGTGTCATGGGTGTGGTTTAATATTTAGGGTTTATTGTTAGTATTTAGTGTTTTTTAATCAATTTTTTTTTAAGTTTTATACAATTACAACGAAAGAGGGGGAATAATATAAGAGAATAGAAAAGTAGGAAAAAATAGAATGAAGAGAGAAGAAAAAAGAAAAATGAAAAATTCCAAAAATAAAAACAAAAAGGAAGAAAAAAAAGGATAAAAAAAAGGGATGTCGACTCCCTTCTGATTCAGCTCGCATAATAGATTCTTTTACTATATCTATTTATATAGGGGGGGAAACCAAAAAAAAAAAAGGAAAATTCCTCAGTTCAAATAGTAGTGTTCTATATTGTTTTCATATAGTCTTCGACTGCTGACCAATTAGTCTCTTTAATTGGATTGCCTGTATTCTTTTTTAATAAAAATGTTAACTTGTCCATGTCCTTTATTTCATTTATCTTGTTGATCCAGTGGGATTTTTCTGGTATTTCTTTCTGTTTCCAAACTTTGGCATAAACAATTCTGGCTGCCGTTGTCAAATATGTGAACAAGATGTCTTCATTGGAGCCCAGTTCAATGTCTCCGTCAACAATTCCCAATAGATAATATTCAGCCTTTCTTGGAAATTTCTTTTTAAATAATTTCTGCATTTCTTCATGAATACTTTTCCAGTACTTTTGAGACTCTCTGCAGCTCCACCATTGGTGAAAAAAGGTCCCATCATATTCGTTACACTTCCAACAGGCTTTCGATACATTTTCATACATGCGATTCAAACTTACTGGTGTCAAGTACCACCTATGAAACATTTTCATCCAATTTTCTTTTAAGTCCATTGCATAGGTGTACTTAAGTTTTTTCTTCCACATTAGTTCCCAGTCGCACATTGCTATTGGTCTTTTAAAGTTTTCCGCCCATTTTACCATACAACCTTTTATTAATTCAGACTCAGTTGACCATTCTAATAGTTTTTCATATAATTTAGTTATACATTTCATATCAGTTTTTAGAAGATTATCCCAGAAAACTTCTTTCACTTGGAAGCCTTGTTTTAAATCTTGCATATAATGTTCCTTTATTTGCATATAATGTAACCATGTGATTTTAGGGAAACTCTGATTTATTTCTACTTGAGATTTTAATGTCTCTGTGCCACTTTTTAAAAGTTCTTTATATGTCCAGCCC
The DNA here is from genome assembly GCF_037176765.1 of Anolis sagrei. Classification (NCBI taxonomy): domain Eukaryota; kingdom Metazoa; phylum Chordata; class Lepidosauria; order Squamata; family Anolidae; genus Anolis; species Anolis sagrei. Next base: position 29,537,574 of record NC_090022.1, on the reverse strand, counting down.
AGTAACCTTCGTTGTTTCGCTTCCATGGGAGAAACCCATAGAGGCGTTTTGGAGTAGTATTTAGTGTTGTTGCTTATATAATAGTAGTTCTTTAGTATGTATTTGTGTTATTTTTTGTGTATTTTTCTGTAATTTTTTTAAGATAAGCCAAAAAAAGATAATTTTAGCAGAAGAATGTTGAATGGAAACGAAAACTACAGAGAGAAAATGGAAGGCCAGTCAAAAGAAGATTATAGTAATCAAAGTGGGAAATGACCATAGCATGAATCTTTGCAGAGGAAGCAGAAAGAAAAGGACTGATTTTGGCAATGTTATAAAGAAAAAGATTAATATGGCTTTACTATAGCCTCAATATGAGGAACAAAAGAGGAGTCAAAAGTAAAGCCAAGACAATGTGCTTTCTTCACATGATAAATAAGAACATTATTAACACTGGTGGAGAATATATGTTGCAAATAACATTTTGGCTAAAAAGTGCCAGTGTGAATCAGAGGAGCCAAACAGCAACTGAGCATTCTTGCTTGTGTCCAAACTTGCATCTTCACAATTCACTCACTAGGTTCTGTAGTGTGTCTGCTGTGTAGCTACAGATCATAACATTGCACACCACAGGCAGTCACAATCCCTATTTATGCAAAGAAACACTATTTTGCACAGGTATATTATTTTTGGAAGAAACTATCCAGAGTTGTAATTGTGTATTTTATAAGAAGATAATTGAGAGAGAATTGACAAATTAATAACTTTGAATAGAGAAAAAGATTGTGGAAAAACATAAAGAAGAATCGAGTTTGGTGAATGGAAGTCATATATGTCCTATGTGTGTTTAGTTTAGTTGCTTATTGTTATTGTTGTCATGTGTATACATGAGTTAAGGAGGGGGTAGAGTTTAGATTGGAAATTTTTTGTGTCATTATACGCACACACACACACATACACACACACACAGGGGAAGTATGCCATAAATGGAATCCTATCTAATTAAAATGAATGTTAAATGCAGAGAAAATATTTATTTTAATAATATTTTAAATCGAGAATTCTGCACAGAATAAGGCACAACAACCAGAATTTTAATTTTTGCAAAGAATACTGTTGTTCCATGCAAAAAAAAATTCTGAATAAAACAGCTATATGTGAATTTGGTGCACAATTTGTGAAGACTGGAAAAAGTCACCACAAATTGTGCGGTTGGGGGGGGGGGGAATTCACAGTAGGATGAAAATTTGTAAAATTACTTGATGCCTCCTTCAAGAAGAAAATGAGCAAATAATTGTTTCACATCCCTATTGCTGACTTGTGCAGAAAAGGACTGGAGCAAACTTAAGAATGTGTATGTGCACAACTGTTACAAACTAGTTCCAGTTCAAGGTCAACAATAGAAGGGAAAGATTTGGGTTCTTCTTGTTCCACGTCTCAGCTTCCTCTTCCTTCTTTGCAACTACTTTCATGTTTTGTTCAAAGTAGATGAGAAAGAAAATATGATTAGACTTCTGTTGGATTTCCGCTCTTAGTCACAGTTCATAAAAGGTACCCTGGAGGATAATACAATTAGTCTGTGTGGGATGGGTTTGGGGGCCACTGGGCCACTGCTCTTTGGCTCTCATTCTCTCAGTGGAGCATTAGAGGTGGTGGAACAGGGAGTGACTCATGCAAAGACTCCATTCCAGCTGCACTTGAAATTAACTGATCTGACTCTCTCTCTTCTAAAGATTTGATGCTCTGTCTTTCAGCTTGTGGTGTTCATGCTGTGAAAGCAAATGTTTGCCCCAAACAGGAACAAAAAATAAAAATGGAGGAAGAGAAGGGAACAGTATATATAAATAAATAAATAGAACGAATTCTCTTTCAAAAGACCAGAGGTACTGAACATTCTTCTTTCCCTTTGCATTCATTTTGCATTGGTCTGATAGAGACAGATTTCTGTGTTATCAGTACACCTCTTTGGTTCTAGTGTGAGAAAAACCAAAAATGGTGTCAGTTATCAACAGCAGCTGATAAATAGCTTCTATGCCAGTCATCTACCTATATTCCTTTTTCTTGGTCTGGAACTCCCATGATCGTTCACCACGGCTGCTTTTGGATAAGGTTGATGTGGGGAAACTGACTTTTATCAGGCTCAAATGTTAGTCTAACTGAGGCACTATTGTTTACACTATGTCTACATCAAAGACTAAAACTGTGGATGGACCATCTGCTTGGATCTGTAGGAGTAGATAACACCATAAACAAATGGGGCAATGTCCAGGTATTTGTTTATTTGTTTTGTTATTAATTAATGACTAGTAGTTGTTGTATCTAATTTTATATGAGCATTCTGTAGTTAGGTGGCTTTTTTTTTTAAGTGCGGTTCTCCATTGTATTTTAAAATGTTATTCCAATCAAAGATTGCATTCCTGGCCTTTGGCTCCTTTATTTATTTATTTATTTATTTACCACATTTATACCGAGCCCTTCTCACCCCGAAGGGGGCTCAGGGCAGCCTTACAATAGGCAACAATTCAATGCCTTATCAAACAACAAACAACAAAATAAACATACACATTAAAAACACAAAATTAAAAAGCCATATAAACATTTAAACCAATTATTAAACACAACACAATCTATAATCATAGTCAAGACAGTTCCAGCCATAATTGCACATATTTCATTTTACAAAGAAATTGAAGACATGGCTCTGGGACCAATGAGCAATGTCTTCAATTTGTTTGTAAAGATCAGGAGGGAGGGGGCTGATTTGATTTCACTGGGGAAGGAGTTCCATAGCTGAGGGGCCACCACTGAGAAGGCCTTGTCCCTTGTCCCCACGAACCACACCTGCAAAGGAGGTGGGACAGAGAACAGGGCCTCCCCAGATTATTTTAATCTCTGTGATGGCTCATAGGAGGAGATACATTCAAACAGATAATCTGGGCCAGAACCATTTAGGGCTGTATAGACTAAAGCCAGCACTTTGAATTGTGCTCAGTAGCAGACAGGCAGCCAGTGGAGCTGACGTAACAGGGAGTTGTATGTTTCCTGTACGTCACTATGATGAGCAACCTGGATGCGACCCATTGGACCACTTGAATCTTCCAAACAGTCTTCAAAAGCAACCCCATTGCCATCTCGAAGAGAACCAACATGGTGGCAGCGGCTTGAAGACGGGGTTCCCCAGCAACAACCAAAAGAGAGCTGGATGTGCTAATCCCCGACTACCAGGCAAGAAGCATGCACACAAAGAAGCAGGTGCACGAGAGCAAAAATGTTGGTTCGACGGAAATGCTTCCTGCGGGGCCTTCTGGGAACGCTACTAAGGCAGCATTCTTCCCCTGTTCTCGTTGGTGGCCTCTTCTCCTCCTCCTCATTCCCCGGCTCAGCCCCCCTCAGAGCCTTCGAGCCACTCCGAGAGGAGACGACAGCATGCCTCATTGCCCTCCCTCCGCCAGTGCCAATAAATATTTATTTTTTAAAACCGCTAAACAGTAAGTCCGCATAAAGCAATCCGCAAAGTAGTGAGGGGACATTGTATATAAAATAGGTATGAAAATCAAACATGTACTGATAACAAACCAGCATTTGCAAGGCTTGCTACAGCACCCTGATTTTTTTCTTTTTATGAATTACAGTTGAAGAATCTTCTACAGAGTCCAGCATAAATAACTGCACATCATATTTGTGTAAATGTCTAAAACAGCAACTAGATGATGTTCAGAAAACTGTTATTGTTGCCAGATTTTTCAGGACCCCAACATTCAGCTAAGGAGACCCCATTTGAGGCTGGGACCCACAGTTTAAGAAACAGTGGTCTACATAGACCAAAGTTGGCTCCCCACTTCACTTTCTGAGCCCTCCCTAGTCGTTATTGAGAATTGAACCTTCTTCATGTGAGGCACATGTTCTTCCCTTGAGCTCTAGTTCTTCCATTAAGTTCAAGAACAACCACAATCATACACAGTGCTTGAAAACCTTGGTTCATTTCCTTTTGTTTTGAGATTGAATAGAGGCAATTGTCTTTCCCCACTTATCTCTGAACACTACCTAATCTCTACAGTTTTTTTTAGAGTTAATGATTCTTTGAAGAGAAAACAGCCATTCGTGCTCTAATCAGGTTGTTAATTCTTCTCCCATTTCTTCAGTCACTAATTGGATGTGTGTTCCGGGCGCTTTTTGCAGCTAGTGCCACTGCTTCCCCCCCATTTCAATCTTATTTGATTAATTGCCTGCATTTGGTAGGACCCCCTTGGCCTCAGGATGCCTTCGCTTCTTGCTACAATTAATGCCAATCAAAAGGCAATGCAGTCATCAAAAGCAGACATTTGGTCCCATCTTTGCGAAGGGTACAGTGACGCCACATATCTTCGTATCCATGTCATTTGATTAATGGTCTTGTTGTGAAGCCTCAGGCTGGGAGAGTTTGAAGAACTGTCACAAGCAAGTGACCCACAGAGCTATCTTTCACAGATCCACCAAGTCCATTTATTGAATTTACTGGCCTCCCATTTGCTGTCATGAGCTACTATAATTGCTGCCACTCACAACTGGTCTCCATCATCTCTTGGGAAAGCTCTGTTCTGTGTGAAGGGATCTGTAGGTAATCTTGCTTGTGTGGAAAACACAGATTCAACTTAACGCAAGAAAAAACATTTTCTTACTAATTGCTGGATCAATGCCATTTACAACTTTCTACTACAACTCCCAGAGTTCCCCGGTTCTCTGGGAAATTTGATGTGTTATAAACTCTTTTTTCAAGCACTGTATATCCACATATGCATGTGAAGGGAGATTTGTATAACTGGGAGCATGACTGAGTCCTGCCTCACACGTTGCATGGCAAAGTAATTTTTCCAAATGCGTTATTGTTGTTGTAAATCAAAAGCTTACCATTTGACTGGGTAAATTTGGTGTTCATATAAATAAATGCTGGACATGGTAGTTCCTTTGATGAAAGTTATTGTTTGCCATTTGTCTTCCTGCTCATCTTCAGAGCTTATCCTATTTTTGTCCATTCTGGAAGGCTACTATGGTCCTACCCTACAATTGTATAGCCATTGTATAAAGAAAGAAAGCAGTTCAGAGATAATAGGTCCATCTCTAGAAGAAGTCTATACTTCCTTATAGGAAAGCTACTTTGGAAGACATTATTTATTTCACTTATCATTACTCATATATCCAGGCAATCGCCAGGTGAGTTAATTCAAAATTCAACAAGTCTTTGTCTGCAGCATCTGAGAATTGCTGGCCTTGCATGTCATGGAGAGTGACCTGTAGAGAAGTGCCCTGATTATCCCTGATCAGTGAAGAATCAGAAATAACTGGGTGATTCCTCTCTAAGGGCCCTACAGACAGGCCCTATATCCCAGGATCTAGTTCCAGGTTTTCTGTTTATCCCAGATTATCTGGCAGTGAGGACTCATATAATCCAGTTTAAAGCAGAAAACCTAGGATCAGATCCTGGGTTATAGGGTGTGTCTGGAAGGGCCCTAAAGGGGATGGAAAGAATGTTTGAAAACTTTTTTAAAAAAACTGGAAAACTTGTTTTCTTGTTAGGCTTTCTTGTTTTGAGAAACCCTAACAAGAAGAATCCTGGACGGACAAAACAGGCCAAGACTTACTCTGCAAATTTTGCATCTGATTGATTTTCATAAAAACTTTCTATGCAGGAATCTATATTTTTCCTACACATGAAAAAGTATTTCTGCAAAGAAATATTACTGCCTACAAAAAAGGCTATTTTCTGTGCAAAAAAACCTACGTATGCACAGAATAGGTCCTGCATTGAGAGTGGACTTCTAAAACGATGTAGTTTTCAAAGACTTTTCTTCACCTCGCAGGGTGAAGGAAAATGTTAATATTACTCATTATTTCCTTTGAGAAAAACGTAGTGGAGAACTGCATTCTAGTTGAATCCAGCACATCAGTGGGCCAAGTTATGAAATGTTCAGTCCCAAGGGATGCGTTCTCCCCTTCACTGGATTAATCAATTAAAATGTCTTGGGTGAATTCAGAGGAGGAACAATTTTAAATAGTGATGCTGCAAGTGAAGTGTACTCCTACTAGTTCTGAAGCTGCTTTGGTTTCGGTGTCATTCTGTAACAGAGCATACAAAAGATAACATTTTTCTTCTTCTTATGAACATAACATCATTCTTCATGAAACTGGTGGCTCACCTTACCGTTTCATTAATACTTCAAAAAGACACATATGCTGAGGCTTTTGTTATTGTTAAGTTTATTTAAATTTGAGAGATAAATCAGTTAAAGGTAATTATTAGGCGATGGACATTCTTTAATCAATGGATTCCCCCCAGGTTTTTTTTTTTTTTAAAAAAGAGAAATGTATTTAAGCACAAAATATTTTTCTGCAATGCTACAAAGGTGAAAACATGTTAACATTTGGTGCTTTTGGCTTTGTGCCAATTATGGTAAATCATTGCTAAGTACTAATGGCTGCAATTTTTTTTATAAAAAATCTGAAATATTAGATAGATAGATAGATAGATAGATAGATAGATAGATAGATAGGCAAAAGAGGGTGAAAACATAAGTGTATCGAAGAAAGAGAGTGGAAGAAAGAGAGAAGAGAAAGAGAAAAAAAACCAGGAGATAACGTCGTGATGGGACTTCCCAAAATCTTCCGAGAGTGTTACTTTTTATAGATTCAGTTTTTCCTTTAACATATCCGGTGGTGGTGCGACCTGTTTACTTATTTCAGATGCTGGACAGATCTATTATTAATGTCATCTTCCTTGTTGAAATAAAATCTTTAAATCCTGACCAATCTGTCTTTTGTTGTGTTCTGTTCAATCTTTGGGATAGGCAGTCCATTTGAATTATATCAAATATTTTCAAGATCCTCTCTTCAAGGCTTATTTTCAACATGACACAAACCACAGGAAGACATTACTCAGTGCAAACATTTAATGACAATTTGGTATTGTTTCAATGTATTGAGGAAGTTCCTTAATATGAATGACATCAACGTACTAGTTTCAACCATCCGTTTCTGAAGCCCCGTCTACACTGTCATGTAATTCAGTTTCAATACAATACAAAACTTTATTACGGTCATTGACCAGCACAAAGCAGGGCACAAGCACCCTGGGAAGGGAAAGCACAGCTCCCCAGTGAAGCACTTATTAAAAAACAGATTAGAAAACAGTTTAAAAGCACAGATTAATGTAACAGATATAGAACTGAGGTGGGGGAACATTGATAGGAGAGGTTAAAGCACTGGGGAGGGGGCACTAAAGGGGATGGGAGGGGCACATTACAAGTCTAGTAGCATTTCAGGTGTAACAGGTTGCTCTAACTACATTCCTAACAGGATGTTGCCTTGCAGGGTCGATCATCATCGGTCTAATTTTAAGAGCTGCAGCACAAAACTTAGCAACAATGCAAGTCATTGTGGTGCTAGAGTCCAAAAGCAGCAGGTGGGGTAATATTTTCCAGTGTGCCCTGGATATTTTAGAAACCATGGTGTAATGAGATTAGTTCTAAAGCATGTTCTCAGTTGTTTCTATGTGTCTGGACACACAGGGGCATAATTTCTCCTCTTCTGATACTTCCCCTCCAGTACAGCCATGTAATGTAGTTTCATGATGCAGTTTAACTGCATTAAACTGCATTATTATTATTATTATTATTATTATTATTATTATTATTATTATTTTATACCCCACCTCCATCTCCCCGAAGGGACTCGGAGTGGCTTAGAAAAGGACGAGCCCAGAGAACACAGAGTTAAAACATAATGCAAAAAAAATAATAAAACAAAACAAAACCAAAAAGAAATATGTCACAATAAAGTATAACACCATAAAAACATTACCATGGGAGAAATAAAAGTGCTGAGTTCAGAGGGCTTTGGGTTTGTGCAAAATTCCTAGATAGAGTGAAGGGAAAGTGCAAAAATTCAATGGAAGGGATGGGAGAGTAATGTCTTTGGATTTCATAATGTCAGAATTGTAGAGTGGAGAGTCATTATAAGAGTCAACACTGCCATATTATGCACTTCAATGCATGCATTATGAAAATGCATTATATGGCAGTGTAGACGGGACCTGGGATGCAAATGCTGCATATATATGGACACACAGGCACCCTTAAATCAAAAGCAGGCAACTGCCAAGAGTCACTGCATTGGTGGGATTTATTCACCATTCACAACAGATTTAATTGAGAGTCTAAGCTTTCTGGGACTAACAGCTTCCAAGCAACTGTATGGTATACAAAACAAGGTGTTTTGGTACATAAATACAATGCTTTAACAAAAATAAACTTTTCCCAGTGAAAAGGCATTAAAATGCACAAATAAATAAATTGTCAAATCTCTGAGAAGTGTGCAAAAACTCTCATCCCCTCACCCTTGTGGGGAAATAAGTTTTCAATTCTTGACTGGCAGAATGAAAGAGTTTTGTTGTTAACTGCTGTCAAGTCAAACTCAACCTATGGCAACCCTATGAATGAGACCTCCAAGTCACTCTGTCATCAACACCTCTGATCAGGTCTTGCAGTCTCAGGGCCATAGGTTTCCCAGGCAACAACCATAAAAGCCTTGTGTCTTCCCACAGAAACAGGGGGCTCTCAGTTTAAAAGTCGGCTGCTTCCCAGCTCTGTAACGCTGCTGCCATCCAGAGCCAGAGAGAATGGTTGTCCTTTGCAAGCTTCAGCCTTTTAATGCTCTTGTGCGACTGTAAGTTCTTTTCTTTTCTTTCTTGTAATGCTGCATTTGCAATGCTTTCTTTCTCAATTCTGAAGGAACATCCTGGCTGAAAATGGTCCAGTGAACAATTGAGGGGGTTTTGTGCGGGTTATGCTGGAGGATGAGATCTTCGCAGCGGCTGATGGAACAAAGTCATTGGTTTTACTTTGCTGTCGCATTGTGTTAAGGAGCTGCCTGGCTTTGTTTACATGCCTGTCAACATCCTCGCCCCCTCCCTCTCTTCCAAAATCCGAGCAGAGGCTGAGATCAAAGAGTTCAAGCTGGAAATAGCAGTGAGGCATGGATATATTTCTAGTTGTTATTTAGTATTCTCTCAGCGCTGAAAGAGCACATCCGTGGGTTAAGAGAGCACCGCTTAATAACCTACCATTAGATTTCTATTTAAGCCTTTCTTTGCTAGGAAGGGAAGAGATTTAATGCCAAGATTTTCAAAAATTTGAGCATTGAAAGTTGTTGGCAGCCATATTGTGCTTCTGCAACAAATGTACCTCCTTGTTAGATAGCCAATCTGACTATAAATTCTAACTTTCAGTGTCTTTCAATATAAATATCTGGAGGGCTCTTTAGAAGAGGGAATGAAGTTGTTTTTGCTGCTTCAGAAGATGCCATCCAAAAAACAACTTCAGATTAATAAAATGCCAGTCAAAAACTGGAAAAGGCTTCCTGATGTTAAAAGTTTCAAGGTGGAACAAATTGGGTTGCTGTAAATTTTTTGGGCTGTATGGCCATATTCCAGAAGCATTCTCTCTTGACATTTCACCTGCATCTATGGCAGGCATCTTCAGAGACTGTGAGGTCACAACTTCTGAGGATGCTTGCCATAGATGCAAGCGAAACATCAGGAGAGAATGCTTCTGGAACATAGCCATACAGCCTAAAAAACTTACAGCAATCCAGTGATTCCGGCCATGAAAACCTTTGAAAATACATGGAATAGATTGTCATGGGTACACACTCCTTTGCTGGAGGTTCTTAAACAGACATTAGTTGGCCACATCTCAAGGATTCTTTGGGTGTGAATTCCTGCATTGAGGATTGAATTAAATGGTGTTGTAGTCCCCCATCCCGCACCCCCCCCCCCAGCTCTATGAACTCATGATTCCAAAGTCCATGTTGTGGCAACCAACATATCTGTGCATGTGCAAAGGCGTTTTGTAAAATATGAAAAGTGGGGGGGGGGGGGTGTACTGGCAACGTTAGCGTTACATAGGCCTGAATCTTTTTTTTTCTTCCCCACCCCCCACCCGCACACTCATAACTGAAGTAAATTCTTTTAGGATGCGTCTACACTTTGACTAGCGTGATTCAATTCTACTTAATCCTAGGAGGTGTAGTTTGGTAAAGCACCAGCACTTTTTGACAGAGAAGGGTAAAGAATTTGTAGAATTTCAACTCACATGATTCCATAGCATTAAAGTATGGCCTTTACAGTGGCATCAAATTGCATTAATTCCACAGTGCGGCCCCTGGTCTGCAGACCACACATTGCCTGTTTTTGTATGTCTTTCACTGTCAACACGGATCCTCCGGTAGCGCAATGGGTTAAATCCTTGTGCCAGCAGAACTGCTGACTGAAAGGTCAGTTCAGATTCAGGGAGCGGGGTGAGCTCCCATCTGTCAGCTCCCGTTTTCCATGCAGGGACATAAGAGAAGCCTCCCACAGGATGGTAAAATATCCGGGCATCCCCTGGGCAATGTCCTTGCAGACCACCAATACTCTCACACCAGAAGCAACTTGCAGTTTCTCAAGTTGCTCCTGACATGGGAAGAAAACTGTCAATACATACCCTTCAACATTTCACTGGTGAAAATTAGGAAGCAGGCAGCTGCATGACACGAGCCAGGCCAGAAGACAGAAAGTGTTGTTAATGAGGAAGAACACACAGAACCATTATTAGCAGCAGGGAAACCCTCAAATTTATGTACCAAGTTTATGAACACTTGTAAAAATTAAAAACCCAAGTGAGTCAGCTGGGAAGGGCAATACGCTGTTTCTTCCTCTCCATCTGCTTTATTAATTGTGCGCAAACTACTTTTGCACTTTGAAGTCATTTGCACCAATTGAAGTAAGCAAGGACAAAAGGAGAAAGGAGAAAGAAACTGGGACAATTCAAAATCCATTAAGAAAGTAGGATAGCCAAGGATTAGCTGCTGCTCTCCCTGCCAAACAAGGATAAATGGATAGTATGGCATTGCCAAAAATGCAAAAGAGCGTCCTCTCTAAAGCAGGACACATGAGCAGCCTATAACCATTATAGTTTATTTGGTTTCTTTTATTCTTAGGGGGGTGACCACAAATAGGGCCATTAAGGGTCCATCCAGGCAGTCCCAAAATGCAGGACCTGTCTCAGTTTTCACTGGAGGCATCCAAACAATGCCTCCAGTAAAAATGAATTAATTCAGAATAAAAGCAAGGTTTCCTATAATTATTCAAATCTGAATCATTTCCAGAACAACCCTAGTCCAGACTTTACTTTGTGTGAAGTCATATATGTGTCTATGCTGGCAGCCTCAACATCAACCCCAAAAAAAGTATAAAGTTTTTTCTTGGATCAAATCAAAGATCAACTAAAGGTGTTTGTTGTTTATTCATTCAATTGCTTCTGACACTTCATGATCTCATGAACCAGCCCATGCCAGAGCTTCCTGTTGGTGAAAGTGTAGCCATTCCATATAAGTATTTGAATTATTTTAGTTTTATGCCATTGTAATTGTCAAAACTGCATGCTGTTAAATTCTGGGTTCTGTAATTTTGTTAGAATTCTTTACCAAAAAAATCTAATGTTGTAGCTCAAGAGTGTTCTAAGATCATCACTAGACTACAAATGTCATAGGATGCGGTCATGGCAAGTGGGATCAAATTGCTATAATTATGCAATGTGGATACATTACTAGTTCACTGCTGCTCTTTCAGCAATGGGCATGAACTACTAGAAATGACTGACTGAAAATTGCCTCTTTTGAACTACAGCTGTTAGAAAGCATGCCAACTACAGAGGGGCCAGTGGCTGGGTGCGTAGGGGGCTATCTAAGAATGGTCACCTGCAGCCAAAATTGAATTGCCAGTCACACCTAGTATAGACCCATTGACCTCCCACATTTTGAATCATTCGAGTAGATCTGTTTTACTGGGTTGTTGTAGGTTTTTTTTTTGGCCATGTTCTAGAGGCATTATGTCCTGACATTTCGCCTGCATCTATGGCAAACATCCTAAGAGGTAGTGAGGTCAGAGGTAGTAAAGGCATGATATCCTGTCTGATCTTGGAAACTAAGCAGTGTCAGCTCTGCTTAATACTTGGACAGAAGACCTCCAACCAGTATCAGGTGCTGTAGACTATGGGTGGTTCTACACTGCTATTTAATGCAGGGTGGAGAATTGCATCAGCTTTGTAGGTAGTTGACATCACTCTATATGGCCATAACCAATACATTTCATGCTGATTCCAAGCTGCACTAAGTGCTTGTGAAGAATTGTTCTGTATTTCAAAGGATGGAGCTGGCTAAACCACCTCTAAGCAAACCCTATGAAATTAATGGATTCACTTTAAGTTGACAGGCAATTTGAGGGTACATGCACAACAATTGGATATAGTCCATAAAAAGTAACATTTCAAAACATGAAGCAATCAGCTTGCTTTAAAGGGTAGGGCAGGGTGTTATTGACCAAAATGGAAGCTGTCAAGATGCCGAAGACTCTGGATGTCTACTATTCTGTGCATAGCTGAACAAAGGTGTTCCCCTTTTAACTGGCGCCACCCTTCAAAAGCGAATTCCATAGCTCTTAAAGCAACTCATATGTTGCCCTGCAGCAAATTGTTACCAGAGTAGCTGTCTTGGTGATTTTGGAGCCGTTTGCTGAGTTGCTCGTGATTGATGCCGGACAGAGATGATTATTTTTCTTTCTACTTTCCTTGGAGAAAGCAATCAATATATGCAATCTGAGAACTGTAGGCGAACAAAGGGATAGCAGGCAGGCACCTTTGTGTACAACACACACAGCTCAATATCAGGGTAGTTTGCTCTGTATGTTAGCCTTGTGAGCCACACCGGCTGCTGTGTTCTCTCAGCTGTTTCTACAAAATACATTACCTTTGTATGAAATATGATTTGATTCTTCTGATTGATTGCTTTGTTAATTTTCAGTGATAAACTCCTCCGACTCTGTTTCAGTTCCCATGCCTAGGAAAAATTGAATATTAGATTTTGAAACAACTTAGTATTGTCTGCTTTGGATAAAACAATATGCATAAGGGCTACTCCTAATTATATGTAGACCCATTGGATCAATATGATTTACCTCCATAGTGACTCACCATTCATTTATTGATTCAATAGCCCTGATCTTGTCAGGTCTAGCCAGAAGGATTTGATCCTTATTTCAACAAATCTGTATTAGCTGATAAAGATGAAAAAGAAGAACATCTTATAGCAAACTGGGAATGCTGAGTGCCAGCAGCAGATATGTAGATAAAACTGGAAGAATAAAGAACAAGAGAAATTTATCAACATGTGTTTTTTGGGAAGCCCAAAGTTTTATGTGTCTTCAAGTCAACTCCAAAATGACAACTGTATTCTAGAGCTATCATGGCAAGATCCATTTAGAGGAGGCTGAAAAACTGACTTGCTGAAGGTCAGCAAATGAGTTTCCATGGTAGAGCAGGGATTTGAACCTGGGTCTCCCAGCCTCTAGTCTAACACTGGGGAGAACAAAATCAGGACGGAAAGAGGGGCTTATTCTACATTCAGATAGGCATCAGAACCACGGCTGTTTTCATCCATTTTTTGGCCTACGGTCTTGGTCTAGTGTTTATCTTGATTTAATGTCAGAATTAAAAATTTCCTATATGGACAGTGCTCAGATGCAGAAACTCATGGGAGAGCAAATTAAGATCTGGTCTGCATTAAGCAAAGGTGGAAGAAGAAGACGAAGGAGAAAAATATGGGGAGATAGATAATGGACAAAGTGGTTGGGTGAATAGGAAATGAGGGGGAAAGGAACAGGAAAGAGAAATGAAAAAAAAAATGGGAGCAAGAATAGGTATAATAAAATGCTAACATGGTCTGTCCCAAAAGTAATGAGAATATATTTTTTAAAAAATCTATTAAACATATGTGCAATTATAGTTTATCCCTTTCAAAATAGACTTCATTCCTTCACTTGAGATGCTGTTCAAAGCCCTCTACGTAGGTGCCTGTCTCAAAATGATGCTCTTTGAGGGAGGATTTGAGCTTTGGGAGCAAAATCTCAATGGAGCTAAGCCTGGGCTGCAAGGTGGGGGGAGAAGCATTCAAAATGGCCTTCATATGAACCACATTGTTCACAGCACTAGAAGTTGAAGAACTTCTCTGCATTTCCAACCATGACGAGACACAAAAACTACTACATTCTTTGTCTGGGTTCCTTCCCCCCACCCCACCCACCCACCTCAAACACCACTTTCCTTCCCTGACCCTTTTGTGCTGTACAAAAAAATAGTTCTCAATACTTTTGGGACAGACCACATACTCATATATAAGTCTCCAAAATTTTAAACAACAAATCAACCCAAGAAACCTGCATCAACTTATAAACAGGTTAATGTAAGCACTGTACCTTAACTCTTAGGAAAAAAAGGAGCCATTCCCTTCTCTGAGTAGAGAGGTGAAAGGCAAGAGCTTAGTACATCCTGGGAGAAAACTAGAAGAAGCAGCAACCCCTCTACTCTCCCTGCCATAGCACTATTTCTGACCTTTTCGAATGTCTGGCCAGAGAAATGGCAACAGCAATTCCCTGAGGCAGCATTGAGGCTTAACCCTTTCTGCCGAATGACCCTTGGCTTATCTATGGCTCATATCAAAATCCATAATATTGGCCCCAAACCTGGCTTCGCCTTCTACATGAGGTCAACTTATACATGAATATATATGGTAAATGCAAAAGGAGAGACATTATGACAAGAGATGAGTAAAAATGAACCATACAGACAACTTAAAAGCATTTGCTGAGTATGGTTAATAGTTTCCATTGCTGTCAAGTTAATAGCACTCAATCAACCATCACCAAATTTATTCAGACTAACAAATGACTTATCTTGAAATAACTCCTGTTTTTCCTTAACAAGGGCAAATTAGCTGATGGATGTAGTGCTCTTATATGCATTACACTCAAACTAAAAAGGCAATTACCAATCTTTCCCCAAACCTTGGAATATATGATTGAAAGGACTTTTTTCAAGATAATAGGCCATAACTTTTCCTCCCCTTTACTCAAACAATATACAGTTTGGGGCTGTTTGTCTGGTCCCAATGTCTTTCAGTGCAAATGATGGTGATCATGACAGCCCAGAATGGCAATAAGAAGAAACCCTCAAAACTGGCATCTTACAGGTTATAATAATAATTTTATTTATTTACACCTCACCCCCTCTCCCCAAAGGGACTCGGGCGGCTCCAATAACTTGTCAATTGCCACAAAACTTCAATGAGGTGCTATAATTTCCATTTTATAAACTGGAAACCAAAGCTTATATAGAACTACATGGGCAAAATCCTGTGGCAAAGTGCATGGAGCATATTGCTTCACCTGTACAGTTAAATTTCTGTTTCTATGCAGAAAATGGTGTTTCCTGCTTAGAAAATCCTATTTTCTGCACAAAGTAAGTGTGAATTGTTTACAGAATAAATCTTAAACTGCAAAGATTCCCATCAGTCCAGGATTCCTCTAGTCAGGGTTTCTCAACACCCAGAAACATGATTTTAAAACCATTTTTAATGTTTTAAATATTGTTTTCCATTTCTAGGCAATTGGCTCCATTGCTGATCTATCATCCTGTCACTGAAAACCATTAGACAGGGGTGTATTGACACTGAAGAATGAATGCAGTTTGACTGTCATGGCTCAGTGTGATGGAATCATGGGAGTTATAGTCTTACAAGGTATTTAATCTTCTCTGTCAAAGAACGTTACTACCTCCACAAACTACAAATCCCAGGATTCCATAGCATTGAGCCATAGCAGTTAGTTGTGTCAAACTGCATTAATTCTGATATTTAGATGCACCACTGGAGCAGAAACGAACAGGGCCTGTCCCTTTCTCTCTGTGAAAGGCCATGACATATCTAAAAAGTGGAACATTATCAACCCTCACTATTCACTTAACCAAGCTCAGATGCCCAGCTTCTTCAACTTTCTTTGTATGTTTGTTCTCCATGGCTATCGCCATTCTTGGTGACCTTCCCTGAACTCTCTCCAACTTGTTTCTGTCCTTCTTAAAATGATCTGTCCAGAACTGAATGCAATACTTTAGGTAAAAGTGACCAGTAGAATACAGGAGGACTATTACTTCCCTTATTATTGAAACAAAGCTATGAAGGTTGAATGAAAAGTAATGCCTCCACCTTTGTTACTTGGGTTTGGATGGGAATATTTTAATAAATCAAATGCAGAAATAATCCTTAGAATGTGCTCTTTAACTGTCACTATTCACTTTTCCACATAATCACCAGACAATTGGATACATTTCTGCCAACAATGAACAAGTTTTCTGAAGCCGTCACGGAAGAATTCGGCACTGTTTCCGCAACCCATCATGCACAGATCTTCCGATAGCCAAGCAAATGCTGATTATACTTGAAAATGCTCTCTGAGTGATACGACAATCGTCCTGAATCAATCTGTCAATCTTTTGCTTGTGAAACTCAGTGGTTGCTCTCACAGGATATCCAACACTTTGTTTGTCAAACAAGTCAGATATTCCCACCTCAACATCTTTAAACTTACTCGCCCAACAATGCACAGTACTCACATCAACACAATCACCATAAACAGCTTGCATTCTCTGATGAATCTCCTTTGGGATGACATCTTCTGCTGTCAAGAATTCAATGACTGCATGTTGCTTAAGTCGCATTGACTGACCATCTGCGCAGGGTTCCAGACTTCACACTTTAACAACACAACTGTTCAATGCTAAGGCTTCCCCTCAAAATGGAACTGTACAGGAGAGTCTACTGAACAAGCCAGTGCCTACCGTAAACCAGTACTGCCATCTGTTGAGGAATTACGAAGGTGGAGGCATTACTTTTCATTCAACCCTCATATATTAATACATGCCAAGATCACATTTGCCTTCTTTTCTGTGGCACCATACTGCTAGCTCATGTTCAGCTCATTGTCAACAATAATTCCAAGGACTTTTTTTCATGAGTACTGCTGCCTCAGTTATTCCCTCTCTTTGGCTTTTGTGGCTTGGATGTAGAATTTTGCCATTGTCTCCATTGAGTTTTTTTAAAAACTAATTTCAGCCCAGCCTTCTAGTCTATCGAGGTCTTTTTGAATTCTAGTCCTATCTTCCAGTGTAATAGTTACTCCTCCCATCCCTTTGAAGATAGGATCAGAATTCAAAAATATCTTGATTTAAGCAGTGTATTCGCTCATTATAAATAACAGAAAACCAAGTCATATGGATTGATTAACTGAATGTACAATCCTGGAGGTGTGCTGGAAGGAATAAGAAAATATTTCAGCTTTGCTTTCTCCCGCGTTTGAACATTTTAATTTTAAAGCCATTCCTGGTGCAAGCAGGCCTTTGGGAATGAGCTTCACCCTCTTCACTCACAGACAGATTTTTCTTTTTTTGAATGAGGAATATAGAAACGTTGCAATATTGTTCAAAACTAACATGAAAAAAACAATTTCATCTGGAACTATTCAATTTGGAATTCAAATGCCAAGTATAAGAAGAGCAGTGTATTGCTTGCCAGCCACATAAAGATGAAAAGCATTTGGGGGGGGGGGGCACCAAGAAGGGATGGCTTTTCCCAAAAGCTGAATACATAGGATTCAAATCTGTCAGTTTCACTTTCATAGCTCCTAGAGTTGGAAGAGACCCCCAGGGGCATCCAGCCCAATCTATTCTGCTATGCAGGAACACACAATCGAATCCCTCCCCACAGAGGGCCATCCAGCCTCTGCTTTAAAAAAGACTGCTTTAAAGAGTGCACAGAAGCCTCAAGTTGTCCAACAAGCGGCAGCCAGGTTGCTCACTGCAGCAGCGCACAGGGAGCATACAATCCCCTTGTTATGGCACCTCCACTGACTGCCAGTCAACTACAGAGCACAATTTGAAGTAGTGCCTTTGGCCTATAAATCCCTAAATGGTTCCAGTACAGTTTACCTGTCTGAATGTATCTCCCTTTAGGAAACAATCCGAGCACTAAGATCTGCCGGGGAGGTCCCACCACCTTCGCAAGCATGATTGGTGGGGACAAGAGACAGGGCCTTCTCGGTGGTGGCCCCTCAGCTGTGGAAGATCAGATAGGCCCCCTCCCTCCTAGCATTTAGGAAACAAGTTAAAACCTGGTTATCCAAACAGGCATTCGTCGAGTGATGGAACTGCAATTTAACATCCTGTCATGATGCAATTAGAAATGAAGCATCAGAACTATGACTGCAATGTGTTATTGGTGTATCAGATTTATCATGTTAATATGTTTAATGGTTTTTAATTGTATTTATGTTTACTGTTTTACTGATTTATGTTACGTTTTAACTGTTTGTATAATTGAGGCATTGAATGTTTGCCTAGATGTATGATGTATGATATACATCCCCCTGCGGAGGATATAAATGAAGCAAATAAATAAATAAATAAAATCCTCAAGAGATGTTTACTTCACATACCAGCAAAAAAAAGGGCTCAGGCGCTTGCTTTATGACACAATTCTCAAATTTTGGTAATTTCTTATTAGTAATTAACCAAAATGAATTTATCCTTAGGTATGAGGGTTGTCACTGATGAACTCCTTCACTCTGAAATTCAAAGTCCTGGCACACCATGCTATTCATTTAGTAGTGATAAGACTTTACACTAGGAGGAAGAGATGCAGGTCCTATGCTTTCTACAGCCAGTAGTGGTTGGAGGCTTGCATGTCAATGGGATGGTAAATACACATGTCTTTGGCATGAGATCCCATACCCAAAAAAAGAACCTGATCCTGCCTGATTTGGGACACTAAGCAAGGTCAGCCCTGTTTAGTATTTGGATGGGAGATGGCCAATAAATATCAGGTCCTGTAGGGTGTATTTTAGAGGTATGGAATGGCAAAACTACCCCTGAGTATCTCTTGCCTAAAGAAACCATATGAAACTCATGGTTGCCATACATTTCCAGCTGACTCAAAGACATATGTACAGAATTCACACAAGTTATTAAAGATGTTCTTTTGTCCAAATGGAGCTCCCGGTGGCACAGTGGGTTAAAGTGCTGAGCTGCTGAGCTTGTTGACCGAAAGTTTGCAGGTTTGATTCCGGGAAGCAGGGTGAGCTTCTGCTGTCAGCCCCAGCTTCTGCCAACCTAGGAGTTCAAAAACATGCAAATGTGAGTAGATCAAAAGGTACCACTCCAGCAAAAAGGTAACGCCGCTCCATGCAGTCATGCCAGCCATAGGACCTTGGAGGTATCTGCAGACAACGCCAGCTCTTTGACTTAGAAATGGAGATGAGCACCAGCCTCCAGAGTCGGACACGGCTGGACTTAATGTCAGGGGAAAACCTTTACCTTTACTATTCTCCAAATAGGTTGAGAAACTTGGATTAATCACTACACCATAATAGGGCTACCACTCTCCACTGGCCACTATAATATATGTTTATTATTCTCATCTCTCCATGACAAAAAGAGAGAGGTTGGTGTGGTGGCATAACTACACACACACACACACACACACATATATATTAGGCCTGTTTGATCAAGAAAAAATTTGTTTCTAAAATCGATTTGTAATTGGGGTGTTTTTTTGTTTCGATATTTAAAATATTTACAAAACTTTCCAAAAAATGTTTTGTTATTTACGAAATTTCGTAAATATTTACAAAACATTTTGTAAGTGTGAATGTTGCAGTAATGGTCACCTTGATTAGCACTGAATGGCTTTCATTTCTCCCACCCTGGACATTCCATAGATAAACTCCATTTGCCTAGTAGTTTCCAACAGACCTCTGAGGATGCCTGCCATAGATGTGGGCAAAATGTCAGGAGAGAATGCTTCTGGAACATGGTCATCCAATCGGCTCCGGCTCCTGCGCCCTCCTCCTCCTCCTCCTGGCACTTCCTGCAACACAGCTGGGAGGAGGAGGAGGAGGAGGAGGGCGCAGGAGCCGGAGCCGCGCGCGCCATCCAATCGGCTCCGGCTCCTGCGCCCTCCTCCTCCTCCTCCCAGCTGTGTTGCAGCCAGGAAGTGCCAGGAGGAGGAGGAGGAGGAGGAGGGCGCAGGAGCCGGAGCCGATTGGATGGCGCGCGCGCGCGCTCACCCTTACA
Organism: Anolis sagrei; assembly: GCF_037176765.1. NCBI lineage: Eukaryota > Metazoa > Chordata > Lepidosauria > Squamata > Anolidae > Anolis > Anolis sagrei. The sequence continues at coordinate 29,517,571 of NC_090022.1, read as the reverse complement.
CCCGGCCTCCGCGCGCCATCCAATCGGCTCCGGCTCCTGCGCCCTCCTCCTCCTCCTCCTCCTCCCAGCTGTGTTGCAGCCAGGAAGTGCCAGGAGGAGGAGGAGGAGGAGGAGGGCGCAGGAGCCGGAGCCGATTGGATGGCGCGCGCGCGCGCTCACCCTTACACCCGGCCTCCGCGCACCATCCAATCGGCTCCGGCTCCTGCGCCCTCCTCCTCCTCCTCCTCCTCCTGGCACTTCCAGGCTGCAACACAGCTGGGAGGAGGAGGAGGAGGAGGAGGAGGGCGCAGGAGCCGGAGCCGATTGGATGGCGTGCGGAGGCCGGGTGTAAGGGTGAGCGCGCGCGGGCCGGGCGCCCAACAGGCAGGGGCGGTGCTTGGCTCACTGGGTGTGCGCTCGCGCCGCCCCTTCGCCCCGCCCGCCCCATTTACTGCTGGGGTGCTTGGGAGCGCCGGATTGGCTCCCAGGCACCAGCAGCACTCAGCAGCCTCCATCCCATTAATGACACGAGCTGAATCTCGTAAAATATATGGGGCTGCTGTTTCGATATTTTTAAACCCTTCCGGGTTTAAAAAAGTGTTTTGATATCGCGTCGGATATGGTAAAAATAACGAATTAATAACGAAATAACGAAATAACGAACAAAACCGCACAGGCCTAATATATATATATATAATTGCAAATTTCTGGTCAAGTGATTAAGAAAGGTTGACAAAATGCCAGCATCATAACCATTTGGGGGAAGGGGGGGAAGAATATTTCATAAATAAACATTGTGACAAAGGTCATTAAAAATCTTATAGGGAGAGCGAACAACAGTAACAGCACAGCATCTGGTGTTCAACTCGCAGGTGTAATAACCACTGTGTATCTAAAATCCTCTATTTGCATCTACACTTGCCCATTTTGCTACTGTAACCTTTATAACACATTACTGCTGCTTTTAGAGTAACTCCATTATTCATGCCACCAGTGGTACGCCAGCCTTTCTGTTTGTGGTCGCAGTAGAAATCCTGAATGATTTGAACTGCCTCTTAAAGTTTGTAATAGCAGCATTCAAAAGGCTTGGCTCAGGCTTGGTAAAAATCCTATCTGTTGCATGTCTGCAAGGAATTGGTAGCAACAAGGAAGTCATATTTGACTGGAAGTGACTTCACTGCTATCCAGTAGTCCTCTCTCTATCTTTGGAGGATTTTGATGCTCTAAGAACATATCTTCATTGTAGAATTAGTGCTGTTTGACACCACTTTAACCTCCATGGCTCAATACTTTGGAATCCTGGGAACTGTAGTCTTACAAGGTTTTTATCGTGCAATCTGCTATCGTGCTATTTCTATTCAAAAATGTGATTAAGTTCTATTGAATTCAGTGGAAATACCAAAAAGATATATTGTAGGCCCAAATATAAATCAATCAATTCAAGTTACATTCATAATAAATCACATTAACAATATTTAATGTTAAAAGCATATAAATACTCTTCAATATATCAACAGCAGAAATATCTGGAATTGGCCAAAAAAATCCTTCTCCATAACCTAGGCTTTTAAACATAAAAGGGGGCTAGGCTTCTAACTTTTATTATTTTATACAATTTCAGCAGATGGTTAACAAGAAGCAAATGTAGTTAGGTAGTGGTGAGGCAACTTTCAAGGACATCTACTACAATCCGCTGAGAGGTCATGTACAATTTGTATTTCCTGAAACTGAGTGCTTTTACCATAATAGATGGAGGAAGTGCAGCTCTTCATTAAGTTAGCCCAGTGTCAATCTACTTTTTTTCTCAACAGGATTTTTTTCATCATTATTATGTATCTTTTCTAACACAAAAAACTTCATATATGTGGCAAAGTGTTGGAATCCCACAAAATGACTTACCAAACAGGCCCCCATTCTTCCATTCTTTATCATAAACACATGTTCACTGTTAGGGAAGGGGGGAGGGAGTCCCCGAATTCGTGGTCCATCCATTGGAGCTATACAAGAGGAGATGCAACAAGGAGAGATAGTTTCAGTACCAACAAAATGGGAAGAGCAATAGAGTGTTTATTGCCCCCAAACTGTCTCCTCTATCTCATAACCTAGATAACCAGGGTGACAGCCCCCCTAGGTTGAAAATGCTGCTGTTGAATGCCAGGACAGTAAATGGAAAAATAACTGCCATCCAGGACTTGATTCTGGATGAGCATGCTGACCTGGTCTGTATCACAGAGATTTGGTTGGGTGAGACTGGGGGCGGGGGGGGGGTACTCTCTCTCAGCTCTACCCACCAGGATTCTCTGTGCAGCAGCAAGGCCTGGAGGGTGGGGAGGTGGCATCGTAGAGGCCTATTGTGATTCCATTCCCCTAGCCAAATTCCCCATCCCACAGTCAACAGCATTCAAGTATATTTACCTAAAGGTGGGTGACTGGGACAGAATAGGGCTTCTGTTCCTGTACCACCCACCCCACTGCCCAACAGTCTCCCTTCTTGAGCTAGCCAGAATGGTCTCAGGATTGGTGTTGGAGTCTCAGCAGTTAATAGTGCTGGGAGACTTCAACATCAATGCTGAGGCTGCCTTGTCAGGAGTGGCTCAGGACTTCATGGCCTCCATGACAACCATGGGTTTGTCCCAAGTGGTGTCTTGCCCTACTCATGCTTTGGGACACACTTTGCACCTTTTCTGTGCAAGATAGGGTGATGACGATACTGTGGAGGAATCAGTCACAGTACCGTTGTCATCAATCAATCACTACCTGATCAGGTTTAGACTCGCTGGGACTTCAAACTTCTTCAGAGGTGGGGGACTGATCAAGATGGTCCATCCCAGGAGGCTTATGGATCCAGATGTATTCCTGACAGCTTTTAAGTATTTTCCTGTCAGCTCAGCAGGCAATTCTGTTGAAGCTCTGGCTGACCTCTGGAATGGGGAATGGTGTGATTAAGAAAGATACCTCTGCATTTGTCTATGTTATTATTCATGGTTTTGATTCAAAACATTGTCTCTAGGATTCTTTAAGTTCTCCAGTATGACTCTATGGTCAATGTCTGTCAATCATGCTGGAGAACATAGAAATTTCTAGAAAGACCATATCTTGAGGAATCTCTAGTAATGCAATTCTGTGGGCAGCTTCCAGCAGACGTTGACAATATAGTCATGCTGGAAGACTTAAAAATTCCTAAAGATGTGATCTCCTAGGAAAAAAATAGCAAGGGCTGACTATATGTAACATAAAGGTGCTCAAGGATTGGGTTTTAACCAAACATTTCTTTCTTTTCTGTTATATAAACCAACTTAAGACCATAATTTCAATGACTCTTGTAATGCCGTCTAAAAGATTGTCCTTAAATTGGCTGTAAACTGATCTGTCTGTAAGCTGTTGAAGTATTTCCTCTTTATAGTCGATGGTGTTCTGTTCTACAATGGCCCCTCCTTTATCTGCTTCTTTGTCAACAATAGAAGAATCTAAAGGCACTCACAAAGGGCTTGTCTTTTCCCCTGGTTCATGTTGTTCCAGGGATGAGAGGCCGTGTTTTCTAACCTACCCAGTTCTTCAGAGACCAGTCCCTTTGAAAAAATCATAATGGATGGACCTACAGGAGGGGAAAACATGAATCTGGAGAGGGTTCTGAAACTTACATTGTTACAAGATGTTGACTGTGTAGTCTCTCCAGGATACTGCCAGAGTTTAATATTCCAAAAGAACTGAAACAAATCTGATCTAACCTCCACAGGATCATGTTTGGATATAGGACCAAAACAACCCGACCATTACTGAAAATCTATTTTTCTACTGAAGTGAGTATCCTATTGGAGCCCAGCAGGGCAGCTGATGGCCAGGGCTCTTGTAGGTCTCTCTTTCATCCAGTCAACAACATGTGAAGTAGATATCTGTATCTGTATATATAATAAAGAAGAGTGTTTGTATCGGACAGAGGAATTGTGGAGGGAGGGCGGTGTATGTGCCAGCGTTTTGATTGGCCAGCCTGAAAGTTCCAACATTCGGATTGGCTGCCGCAGTGGTGCTATTTGCATATGGTCTCTAATTGGCCAGCTTCAAGAGGAGCCCCTGGTGGAGAAGAGGGTTCATGGCAGAAACGGGGCATGACAGAAGGAAATTTGCATATGGTCTCTGATTGGCCAGCCTCAAATCCAACATTCCGAGATGAGAAAGAGAGGAAAGGTAAGGCCGGGGGCTGGGTCAGAACACTCCCAATACAGACCGAAATAGGCACACAGAGCCCCCATCACCCACTCTACATCCTACTGCAGTTTGGAGGAGGATGAACCATGGATAATGGGACTTGCAGTACCACCACTCACATTCTGAGACCGCTGTTAACCTTATCCAATGACTGATCAGGACCAAACTTCGCACATAGACCTCTCATGACCCACTTTACGTCCTGGTGTGGTTGGCCGGGGATGGACCGTGGGTTATGGGACTTGCAGTACCATTGCTCATTCTTCAGACCACTGCAACCCTCATCCAATTACCAAAAAATACCAAACTTGGCACACTGAGTCTCCATGACACACTCTACATCCAGGTGCAGTTTGAAGGAGGATGCACCATGGACGATGGGACTTGCAATACCTGCACTCCCTTCCTAAGACCATTACAACTGCCAGCGATGATGGATCAGGACCACAATTTACACAGAGAGCCTGCATAACTCACTCTACATCCTGGTGCGGTTTGGAAGAATTTGACAATGGATGATGGGACTTGCAGTCACTTCACTCACTTCCTGAGACCACTGAGACCCTCGCCAATGACTCATCAAGACTAAACTTGGCACATGGAGCTTCAATGACCCACTCTACATCCTGGAGCAGTTTGGAGGACGACAGACCATGGATGATGGGACTTCAAGTACCTCCACTACCCAAGACTGCTGCAAAACTCATCTAATGACCAATCAAGACGAACGTTGGCACACACAGCCCCCATGACCCACTCTACATCCTGCTGCAGCTTTGGAGAAGGGTGGACCATGGATGATGGAACTTCCAGTACCTTCACTCACATTCTGAGACCTCTGCAAACCTCATCCAATGACGGATCAAGACCAAACTTGGCACATAGACCTCTCATGACCCACTTTACGTCCTGGTGTTGTTTGGAAAAATTTGGAGGTGGATGATGGGACTTGCAGTACCTTTGCTCACTTCCTGAGACCACTGAGACCCTCGCCAATGACTAATCAAGACTAAACTTGCCACATGGGGCTCCAATGACCCACTCTACATCCTGCTGCAGTTTGAAGGAGGACAGACCATGGATGATGGGACTTCAAGTACCTCCACTCCCTTCCAAAGATTGCTGCAACCCTCTTCTAATGACCAATCAAGACCACACTTGGCACACAGAGCCCCCATGATCCACTCTACATCCTGCTGCAGTTTGAAAGGGGATGGACTTTGGATGATGGGACTTGCAGTACCTTCACTCACTTACTGACACCACTGCCACCCTCATCTAATGACTGATAAAGACCAAACTTGGCACACAGAGCCCCCATGACCCACTCTATATCCTGCTGCTGTTTGTAGGAGGATGGCCCATGGATAATGGGACTTCAAGTACCTTCACTCACTTCCTGAAAATAATGCTGCCATTATCCAAAGACCAATAAAGACCAAACTTGGCATACAGAACCGCCATTACCCACTTTCTCTAATAACCCGGGCAACGCCGGGTCCCCAAGCTAGTATTGAATAAATAATAACTTCGTTAAACAACACTTATAGAAGAAGAAACAGATCTTCATCTGAATATTGACTATGGTGTTTTGTTCTTAAAGCAAGTTTTCAGTTATTTTGTTTTATAAAAACTGCAATGCATTTCGATCTTTAAAGTCTTCCCCAGGTGCTATACATTCAATATAACATGAGCAGAAGTTTCTGGGGGCACATCTAGACGGCCCCTTTATCCTGAGAACTTCCACAATAAAAAGAGGGTTGTCCAGATGACATCCTGGACAAACCCAAATTGATCTGCCACAAACCAGGAAAACCCTGATTTGAGGTAAATTAATTTGATAATTTCCAAGAAGGTGCGGAATAAACCCACTACTTCCAGTGTCTGGATTGCAGTCCAGACAGTATTCTCACAGTTTTCTGGGCTAAATTGGCCTGGAAAACTTTGGGAATACCAACCCCCTTCCCAAAAGCCCCCAAAAACCCCTTTAAAAAAGGAAAGTACTTACCTGGCCTCCATTTGAGAGCTGCTGCATTGGAAAATCACTCCTGCCCCCCCCCCCTTCTCATGATGCGTCATTTCTACGGCAGCTCTCCAATGGAGGCCGGGTAAGTACTTTTATTTTTTAAAGGGTTTGGGGGATCTTTTGGGGAGAGGGGTTACAGTGTCTCGGCGTTCTTCCAGGACTTCCTGGAAGAACATCCCATCCACAGAAAGTGCTCACTTTCTGGGGTGTGTGCAGACAGGGCACCATGAACATCCACTTTTTTAAAATGCAGATGCTCCTGGGATAACAGCCTGTCTGGAAAGGTCATATGATTGCTAAAGATAACTCTCTATACAATTGCAATAAACAATAAGCAACTCTATCCACAAAGCCCCCTACATTAACATCCGCACCAGAAGGGGTCTTTTGACTATTTATTTTGCATTTTTGAACACGGGGGGAGGGATTCTTATCCCCCACGTCCCAAGATTGCCCAATGAGCAGAAAATTAACTTCACATCTACTAAAGTTGCCCAGCCCTATCCTGGCCTCTCTGAAGAAGTACCTTCCCATGAGTGAGTAATTTCCACTTTTTTTTCAAAGACAGAAAAGAAATCCAAGAGCTCATACTTCTAAGCTCAAATATTCCTGAATAATTGATAGGTTCAAAAGACTGAGTGGGAAGAACCGGGAGGGGAGAGAATGTGGATTATATTAGCATAGCTTAGTCATATACGGAAGCATTTATCCCGGGGGTGATAGAACTGCAGGCAGGGCTTCCAATTCAATTCCAATCCAATTCCAACTGCCTTTGTATTCCTCCCTATTGGATAGAGATGTTGATGCCTTCTGTGAAGTCCACAAAAGCAGACAACAGTCAATGAAAATCAAATCAAATGCAGGATGCCTGGAAGAAGGAGAACAGCTTTGGAGGAAAGAGTTTTCCATCCCTTGTTCTCTTTCTCAGTATCTTGTAAGAGTGTATAGCACATCCTGCCTTCCGGGCGATCGCATAGAACTGCCAGAGGAAAATAAATGATTGATTGAGGCCTCAAGATTTAATGCATTCGCAGAACCTTGCTCCACTAACTGCTCATATTCATCTCAATAAGGATGGAATCAGCAGGTCATGCCATGCCAACAGAATAATTACAGGCAAAATGTATGAGATTCTTTCTCCTCCGCATTTCTCGCCCCCCACAATCCGTTTTTGTTCTGTGCGATGTTGGTTTATATCAGGCATGAATGACAAAGGGACTACAAAAGGTCATAAGAGATGCATACAAAGCAATAAGGAATTTGCAAGCTATTATAATATATTAAGGATTCAAGTCAGCTTGTTTTAAATAAGAATAACCAAAATCCATCATTTTTGCTGGGTTCTTTTTCTTTCTCCTCCTTTTGGAAGGAAGGAAGAAAGAAAGAAATTTACAGGACTGAGCCTGCCTCACAGCCGTTGCAAGCGAATCTAAAGAAACACAACACACATTTAAACAATTTATTAAAAGCAATTGCAAGTGCCGTCCCCAATTTCCACATTTCTGCTGGGACTGCATTTCTCCACATTTTGTTATTTATTTGGCAATTTCTTTTTCATCTGAGTACGTGCTGCTCAGAGACAGTGTGTGGCTTTTTGCAAAGGTCTTGGTTGGTTTTTTTAAAAAACCAATTTCAAAGCTAGGGTCACTGGAGTGTGCAAAGGTCAAGACAGTGGCTCCTTCAAGGTCCCCAAGATTCTTATTCTTGTTCTTATCTTCTTCTTTTTTTCATCTGAATCTATTATTCAAGGATGTGAAGACTAATAACGAGGGGATATAATGAGAGCAACACAGAAAGGTCTATTATTATTATTATTATTATTATTATTATTATTATTACTATTATTGCAGGAACAGAGTAGGAAAAAGATGCCTAGACTGAGGCTGTCATATTTTGGACATTTCATGAAACTATATGACTAATTTTATCTACATCAATTGCTGTATTTTATTGTTTTTAACAGGGGGTACTGTGAATTTATGATGTTGTGTTGATTGTTTATTATCTACTTTTATGTTTTGTTTTGCACTTGTTGTATTTTTCATGTCTGGAAGATGGTGGTGGGATATAAATAAATTATTATTATTATTATTATTATTATTATTATTATTATTATTATTCTGACACAAAAACACAGTATGACACAGCAAACAAGATATATATGCTGGATTTTACATCACTTCCCAAGCATTTAGGACTGTGTGATGTATTTTCGAATGATGTGCACAGATCCAAGTAAGGTGGCCTTTTGCAGTCGACAGATCATGATTTTGTCAATGTTTATTGTTTCCAAATGCCGTCTGAGATCTTTTGGCATGGCACCCAGGGTGCCGATTACCACTGGGACCACTGGGACCACCTGTACTGGTTTATACCAGAGCCTTTGCAGTTCGATTCTGAGGTCCTGAAAATGGCTAAGTATTTCCTGTTGTTTTTCATCAATTCAGCTGTCACCTGGTATGGCAACATCAATAATCCAAACTTTTCTTCTTTTCCACAATCGCGATGTCTGGTGTATTGTGTTCCAAAATTTTGTCAGTCTGAATTCAAAAATCCCACAGTATTTTTGCATGTTTATTTTGCATGTTTATGATCCCACCAGTTCTTTACTACTGGCAGGGGGTACTTGTGACATAAGTTCCAATGAATCATTTGGGCCAGAGTTGTGCCTCTGTTTGTAGTCCGTCTGTGCGATTTTTTGCAGTAGCTGAGGATATGATCAATGGTTTCATCAGGTTCCTTGCACAGTCTTATTATGATTATTATTAATTTTAAAATCTATTGTTTTGTAAGTAGAAGGCAGAAGGAAAAGAAGGTGGATGGGCTCAATCAAGTAAGCCAGTGTCCTGAGTTTGCAAGAATTGAGCAGGTTGTTAATAGGGTGACTTGCCTGACAGTAGCTATATGACTCTAAGCAAATACATCATGACCCCCTCCCCTTATCCACAGACTTGATATCCATGATTTCACTTTCCCATATTCCAAAAAATATTCTTTTCAAAAGTGTTTGTAGAGCTCTCTGGGTCCTGCAGTGCAATTCTGTGGTAGTCTTCGGGTCCTAGTATAGTCAAAATATAGGGTTTGTTATTATCCAAAGTTTCAGATATCCACAAAGGCTCTTGGAACATATCTCCCATTAATATGGGTGTCGTATTGTATGCATAATGTAATGATAAATATCTTATCACACTTATTGGGACTTATTTCTGAATAGGATTGTTCTATGGAAGAATGCAAATTTGTATTATGGCTGACAATGGAATTCCAGTTGTTCTAGTTCCACTTGTAAGATATGAATAGAAAATATAAACTTAAAAAGGTCTTCCCCATCTTTAAGGCTATAGAAGGTCCTGAGAGTCATTGCCCACACCTTAAATAAACTTTAAAAAATCCTATCTCACTTAAATATATTTCTGCAGTAGGATACCATTTATGTGAAAAATGCTCTAGAGAAGAAAAATGTTGGCCATTATAAATCTCTGAAAGCTTTGTTCTCTTGCAATCCAAGCCCTTTTGTTATTTGGAGGCCTGTGGTGAAAGGATGTGATTTCTTGAAGGTCCAAGAAGGGATGCGATCTGTAAAAATGAAGTGGGGAGGGGGGTAGGAGAAAGAAAATCAATTCTGCCCTCAGATGTGCCACTCAAAAGGAAGCTGTGCCCATTTCTCACCATTTCATCTTCTGAGCTCACATAGTGGGGAGCCCTCATCTTGGAAAGAATGCAAGCAATTCAGGAAAATAAATGTTTGCACCAAGAATGCTGAGAGTGTTGGTGCCACTAAAAAACAGCCTCTTACAGTTGGAAAATGATATGGTAAACACAACAAAGCTGCTGACCGAGACAGGATAACAACTCATTCCAGCTAAATGCTTGGTTTGACAGAGCACTAATCAAAGTTCTCCCACCAGTTTGGAAAGGGGTCCTGGGGCAATAACTGAAATTAGAATAGGAGCAAGAGAAGGGCCATATATGAAACCTCTTCAACTCCCAATTTATTGGGGAGAGGGATGAAAATCTTGAAAATCTCCCCCTGTGGATGTTTTAGGTCTACCATAAACCCATTTAATTTCAGGAATAAATTGGAACTATGGGAAGTAAGTGGTATTTTTAGCAAACAGTATTAGTTACATTTTTAAAAGAATATCAACAAAGGTTTAGCCCTTTATAGAGGAACAATCCAGTCTCCAAGTCCCATATAAATTTCCCATCCCTGGATTTTAGCAGCCTCCCCCAATTTGTGACCACCAGTTGTACTGTATTGTCACTCCTGTCATCTGCACCCCAATGGTCATGTTGATGCCCACCATAACTAGAGAGGATCTATTTCTAGACCAAAGAAGCCTGAATTAGAATAACTTTAATGGATAAAGGGTAATTCACTGGGCGTGAATCCCTTTTCTGGCATCCCACAAAGTGCCATTTTATCCCCAATGCTTTTTAATATTAACATTAAACTGCTGGGAAAGATCATCCAATTAAATGTGACAAGCGAGGCTTTAAGACTGCAACTTTCAGTTTAATTTTGAGACATACCAGACTTCAACAGTATGCTTTCAAAGCAAGTCCAGGTAGATGTGACAATCAGGAGTGCTTACTAGGCCTGTCGGTTTCGTTTCGTTAATTCGTTATTTCGTATTAAAATCGTTTTTTTTTCATATCCGAAGCGATATCAAAACATATTTTTAAACCCGGAAGGGTTTAAAAATATCGAAGCAGCAGCCCCATGTATTTTACGAGCTGAAGCTCCGCTCGTTAATGGCATGGAGGCTGCTGCTGAGTGGTGCTGCAGTGGGAGGAGGAGGAGGAGGAGGAGGAGGAGGAGGGGGGCGCAGAAGCCGGAACCCATTGGATGGCGCGCGCGCGCTCACAAGCGGCCTCCGCGCGCCATCCGGCTCACAAACTTCCCCCGCGCCACTCAACTCGCGGCCTTTGTTACCGTGCCGCGAATAAAAAAGGGGGGGGGGGCGATCGGCAAAGTAACTGCCGCAAATTGTGACGTAAGGCGCGGCCACAAGCACACGCGCCGCTCGCGCTGCGCTCCCACAGCTCGGCACCGGAGGCCTTCCCGACTAGGCCCCGCCGCTCGCTACCCGGCCGGGACCAAGCACAGAGGCGAGCTGCTTCAAACTGGGGCCGAGAGCCGCCCAATCGCCGGCGAACCGGAGCGACCCACGCCGAGGCTCCTGGCTGCCCACGCGGCGAACCGGAGCGACCCACGCCGAGGCTCCTGGCTGCCCACGCCGAGGCTCCTGGCTGCCCTCGCAGGGGAAGGAGGAAAAGCACCCTCCTTCCCAAAGTGCTCCCCACCGACCTGGAGCACAGCCGAAACGCGTCTTGCCAGATGGGAGGAGGAGGAGGAGGAGGAGGAGGAGGAGGAGGGGGGCGCAGGAGCCGGAGCCCATTGGATGGCGCGCGCGCCATCCGGCTTGTGTAACTTTTCAGGGCTGTATGACCATGTTCCAGAAGCATTCTCTCCTGACATTTTGCCCACATCTATGGCAAGCATCCTCAGAGGTCTGTTGGAAACTAGGCAAATGGTGAGTTATATATCATCTAATACTATGGAATGTCCAGGGTGGGAGAAAGCCATTCAATGCTAATAATCATTACTGCAACATTCACACTTAGCCTGTTTGATCAAGAAAATTTTTTTTTCTAAAATGTTTTGTAAAATATTTACGAAAATTCGTAAATAACAAAACATTTTTTTGGAAAGTTTTGTAAATATTTTTAATATCGAAACAAAAAAACACCCCAATTAAGAATCGAATTTAGAAACAAATTTTTTCTTGATCAAACAGGCCTAGTGCTTACTACCAGCTTTGACTGATATGCCAGCTGTTCCCCTTTCTAGATTTGGAGGGCTAAAGATGTGATACATGCACTGGCCACCTCAAGGCTGGACTTCTGCAATGCACTTTTCATTGGGCTGACTCTGTACCAAGTTCAGATAACTCCAGTTAGTTCAAAATATTGCAGCCAGATTGGTTACAAGTGTCAGGAGTTATATGCAGTTATAAAACTCCTGTTGTTGCGGAAGTAACTCTATTACTTCCAGTTAAGAAACCAGGTGGTGCAGTGGGCTAAACCACTAAGGTGCACAACTTGCTGATCGGAAGGTTGGCAGTTCAAATCCACTATCAGGGTGAGCTCCTGTTGTTAGCCCCAGCTTCTGCCAACCTAGCAGTTTGAAAACATGCAAATGTGAGTAGATCAATAGGTACCACTTATCACTCTGCAAGAAGGTAACGGCACTCCATGCAGTCATGCTGGCCAAATAACCTAAGAGGTGTCTATGGACAACGCTGGCTTTTCGGTTTAGAAATGGAGATGAGCACCACCCCAAGTTGGACTTGACTAGACTTAATGTCAAGGGGAAACATTTACCTTTAAGAAACCAGGTATCTGTTGTAGTGGTCTTATATTTGAATAACAAAACATGCAGAGACTTTTGTTCTTTCCCGAACAAAATGCTCCTTTGTTGTAGCATTATACAAAGTATATATAAAATATACAAACTTTACAGCTTCTTCTTCCTCACTACTCACAGCAGCAATTCTCCATCACACTCTCCAAACCGCCATCCATCCTTCAACAACTCTCATCAACCTTCATCAAACATAATATAAATACAACCTACATACTACTCCCATTGCATCAACTACCACACCCTAATTACAATGTCTTAACTCTTTTATAGGTGACTAGCCATCCCCTGCCATGTGTTGTTGTGGTCCAATCTGGTGATCTGGAAAATAAAGTAATGAGTAAGTGTTGGTTTCTATTATATGTAATTTCTTTATGCTTGTGAGTAAACAGTATTTCTTATTGTTTCTTTGTCAGTGTTGATGTGGCGATTATCTGGTTTGCCTACTCTGGAACAGGCAACATATAATTGTCATTTTTAGGGGTCACTTTCAAATCTGTGATATTATATCTGTGTGTGTGAATCATATATATCTATCTATACTTACTACTTTACTTTACTTAGGCTATCCCTCGTTGGACGAGTAAGATGGTCTTCCATTATGGATTTCCTTGTGGGTCCGTATGTGGCTGTGGAGCCCTATTCTTGCTCTGCATCTTCTTCCGCAGTGAGGGCATTGGTTTCCAGGTGGAAGGCGGTCCCGGTCGGGGTTGGCTTGACGCGCCTTCCTCCTGGCACGTTTCTCTCTTTCACCCTCCACTCGTGCCTCCTCAAATTCTGCAGCACTGCTGGTCACAGCTGTCCTCCAGCTGGAGCGCTCAAGGGCCAGGGCTTCCCAGTTCTCAGTGTCTATGCCAGAGTTTTTAAGGTTGGCTTTGAGCCCATCTTTAAATCTCTTTTCCTGTCCACCAACATTCCATTTTCCGTTCTTAAGTTCGGAGTAGAGCAACTGCTTTGGGAGATGGTGGTCAGGCATCCGGACAACGTGGCCGGCCCAGCGGAGTTGATGTTGGAGGACCATCGCTTCAATGCTGGTGGTCTTTGCTTCTTCCAGCACACTGATGATTGTCCGCTTGTCTTCCCAGGAGATTTGCAGGATTTTCCGGAGGCAGCGCTGATGGAAACGTTCCAGGAGCTGCATGTGACGTCTGTAGACAGTCCACGTCTCACAGGCATAGTATGCATAGGCATAGTATAACCTTATGCCTATGCCTATCTATCTATATCTATGGCTGGATGGCTGTCAGGAGGACCTTGATTACGTTTTCTTGCCCTGGTGAAGGGAGTTGAACTGGATGGCCTTAAGTATTTTCTGTTGGTCATGGGGGTTCTGTGTGGGAAGTTTGCCCCAATTCTGTCATTGTTGGGGTTCAGAATGCTCTTTGATTGTAGGTGAACTATAAATCCCAGTAACTACAACACCCAAATGTCAAGGTCTATTTTCCCCAAATTCCATCTGTGTTCATATTTGGCCATATGGAATATTTGTGCCAAGTTTGGTCCAGATCCTCATTGTTTGAGTCCACAGTGCTGTTTGGATGTAGGTTAACTACAACTCCCAAACTCAAGGTCTATGCCCACCAAACCCTTCTAGTGTTTTCTGTTGGTCATGGGAGTCCTGTATGCCATGTTTGGTTCAATTCCATCATTGGTGGAGTTCAGAATGCTCTTTGACTGTAGATGAACTATAAAACCTATCAACTACAACTCTGAAATGACAAAATCAATTTTTTCTATAGATTAGACCAGAAGCATTAGCTCTGCCATTACTTAAAAAATGTCAGATAATTTCCAAATCCTGAAAACATATCATCCATAGATATGTGAGTCTTACTTTATGCAAATTCCTTAACTAAAGATAATGTTACTGGCCACATTGAAAATTACATGTAAAACTGAAATACATTAATTGCTAAGGATACCTAAAAGAGAGTTTCAAGTTGAGGGGAAGCTCAGGACAAGTGAGAAAGGAGTCTTTTGTGTGGCTGAAGACACACCTGGAAGTTTCTCTGGTCAAATGTTGTGGTTGTTTATTATACATGGATACACTGGTCACCATATATTACAAATGCATTACTCAGTGAATAAAGTTCTGAAGACATTAGGTAGACGATAAAGGCATGCAAGGAACCCTAATGCCTAAAATCCAACTGCTCTACTAGCAAACAGGAGATGGGAAGATACAGAGTCATTGAATAGGTTTTCCAATATACTTTAATCTGGAACCCCTTTTCCTTTTTCCTCCTGTACTTCCTGAGTTCCCTCTCTCTTTTTTTTTTTTACTTTTTTTAGAAAAATCATCCTTAATCCCTTTGTGTGGTGTGAACATTAATTAGAATTAAAACCACCTCCCTTCCTCCTGATGTTAACTTTCATTTTGGTTTCAGTGGAACAGGAGCCAGGAGGAATGGAGAACATTGCATTTAGCTTGTTAATTAACAGCAGCATGATAAAATTAAAGTGGTAATGAGCAAAATGCTGTTTAAACTTTGCACAATGTCAGAGCTCCAGGAGTTTTTGGACTTTTCAAAAATGTAGTGCTAATGGCTCAAAAGAACCCTGGGGTGTTGAACACCTTTCCATCATCAGAGCCTGAATGCTGCTCGTCATTCTTGTTATTTCTGATCAGCTAATGGCACCAGCACTTCCTACGTCTTTAGGGTTTTCTTTGAAAATGCCTGGCACTATGCTCTGCAGACTGTTTCTCATTGGGCTTGTAGGTATGTAGATACATCTAGTAGGAACACATGAGAAGGCAGTCTTTGTAGTTTCTCCCAGCTCTAGGACTTCTTTCTTGAGAAGCTAGACTATAACCCTCCTTGCTATCTTTTGCAAGATAGTCTAAAGAAAAGTTGGGTCATAAATAACCATATATATATATATACACACACACACACACACACACACACACACACACACACACTCCACCTTCTCTCATTGAGGGGACCCAGGGCAGATTTCAACAAAAATGGCAAACATTCAATTCCAAACAGGTTGAGCATGCCTTATCCCAGATCCATGTGTTTCATTTGTTGGTTTTTCAGGTTTTTGAATGCTTGCATATTTGAGATATCTTGGAGATGAGAGCAGTATCTTAGAGATAGGACCCAAGTCTAAACATGAAATTCATTTATATTGCATATACACCTTCTACCCATTGCCTAAATTATACGATATTTAAAAAATAAATTTGTGCATGAAAAAAGATTGTGTACATTGAATCTCCAAAAAGCAAAGGTCACAACCACCCAAATTCTGGATTTTGATATACTTCAGAGTTTGTAATTATGGATAAGGGGATGCTCAACTTGTAATATTAATAATAATAGTCTCTTATAATAAAATAAATTGATGATGGTGATTAATAATAATAATAATAATAATAATAATAATAATTTATTAATTCATCTTTATTAATGACTTAGATGAAGGGCTAGAAGGCATGATCATCAAGTTTGCAGACGACACCAAATTGGGAGGGATAGCCAATAGTCCAGAGGACAGGAGCAGAATTCAAAACGATCTTGACAGATTAGAGAGATGGGCCAAAACTAACAAAATGAAGTTCAACAGTGACAAATGCAAGATACTCCACTTTGGCAGAAAAAATGAAATGCAAAGATACAGAATGGGGGACGCCTGGCTCGAGAGCAGTACGTGTGAAAAAGATCTTGGAGTCCTCGTGGACAACAAGTTAAACATGAGCCAACAATGTGATTGGCGGCAAAAAAAGCCAATGGGATTTTGGCCTGCATCAATAGGAGCATAGTGTCTAGATCTAAGGAAGTAATGCTACCCCCTCTATTCTGCTTTGGTTAGACCACATCTGGAATATTGTGTCCAATTCTGGGCACCACAATTCAAGAGAGATATTGACAAGCTGGAATGTGTCCAGAGAAGGGCGACTAAAATGATCAAGGGTCTGGAGAACAAGCCCTATGAGGAGCGGCTTAGGGAACTGGGCATGTTTAGCCTGAAGAAGAGAAGGCTGAGAGGAGATATGATAGCCATGTATAAATATGTGAGAGGAAGCCACAGGGAGGAGGGAGCAAGCTTGTTTTCTGCTTCCTTGGAGACTAGGACGCGGAACAATGGCTTCAAACTACAAGAGAGGAGATTCCA
Organism: Anolis sagrei; assembly: GCF_037176765.1. NCBI lineage: Eukaryota > Metazoa > Chordata > Lepidosauria > Squamata > Anolidae > Anolis > Anolis sagrei. The sequence continues at coordinate 29,500,811 of NC_090022.1, read as the reverse complement.
TCTGAACATTAGGAAGAACTTCCTGACTGTGAGAGCCGTTCAGCAGTGGAACTCTCTGCCCCGGAGTGTGGTGGAGGCTCCTTATTTGGAAGCTTTTAAGCAGAGGCTGGATGGCCATCTGTCAGGGGTGATTTGAATGCAATATTCTGCTTCTTGGCAGGGGGTTGGACTGGATGGCCCATGAGGTCTCTTCCAACTCTTTGATTCTATGATTCTATGATTCTATGTAGACCGCCCTATCTCCCCGAGGGGACTCAGAGTGGTTTCCAACATGTATGGCAAACATTCAATGCTAAAAAGGGAGATTTGAGGGATCTTACTATGACCCCTTCAGCTCTCCCTTAAAGATATCAATTGTTCATTAGTTGGGCTTTATTTTATCTCTTCTTCCCTACTGGAAAGGAAAGACAAAATCTAGTTCTTAATCACTTAATGTCAGTTACATGATTCTAGAAACAGTAAAAATTAGGATTTCACTTGTGCTATATGTTGTATTATAAATGTGGAGAGATCACAGCTTGACTTATCTTAACTGCGACAAGAATTCCACAGAGTTTTAGCATGACGGAGAACTGCACATGAGCAACTTTCTTAAAGTGTAAGGACTTTATCACATGAATTCACTATTGCACCCTACAGTAGCCATATCATGGCTCATGGATACATATATAGCTTGAGCACCTTCCATAGTGCACCTTTCTTCACTTACTTACTTACTTACTTAGGCGATCCCTCGTTGGACGAGTAAGATGGTCTTCCATCATGGGTTTCCTTGTGGGTCCGCATGTGGCTGTGGAGCCCTATTCTTGCTCTGCATCTTCTTCCGCAGTGAGGGCATTGGTTTCCAGGTGGAAGGCGGTCCCGGTCGGGGTTGGCTTCACGCGCCTTCCTCCTGGCACGTTTCGCTCTTTCACCCTCCACTCGTGCCTCCTCGAATTCTGCAGCACTGCTGGTCACAGCTGACCTCCAGCTGGAGCGCTCAAGGGCCAGGGCTTCCCAGTTCTCAGTGTCTATGCCAGAGTTTTTAAGGTTGGCTTTGAGCCCATCTTTAAATCTCTTTTCCTGTCCACCAACATTCCGTTTTCCATTCTTGAGTTCGGAGTAGAGCAACTGCTTTGGGAGACGGTGGTCAGGCATCCGGACAATGTGGCCTGTCCAGCGGAGTTGATGTTGGAGGACCATCGCTTCAATGCTGGTGGTCTTTGCTTCTTCCAGCACACTGACGTTTGTCCGCTTGTCTTCCCAGGAGATTTGCAGGATTTTCCAGAGGCAGCGCTGACGGAATCGTTCCAGGAGCTGCATGTGACGTCTGTAGACAGTCCACGTCTCACAGGCATATAGCAGGGTTGGGAGGACAATGGCTTTATAGACAAGCACCTTGGTATCCCTACGGATGTCCCGGTCCTCAAACACTCTCTGCTTCATTCGGGAAAATGCTGCACTTGCAGAGCTCAGGCGGTGTTGTATTTCGGCGTCGATGTTGACTTTGGTGGAGAGGTGGCTGCCAAGGTAGCGGAAATGGTCGACATTTTCTAATGTTACACCATTAAGCTGTATCTCTGGCATTGGAGAGGGGACGGCTGGTGACTGCTGGAACAGCACTTTGGTTTTCTCGATGTTCAGCGACAGGCCAAGCTTTGTGTATGCTTCTGCAAAGGTGTTGAGGGTGGCTTGTAGATCTTCTTCTGTATGCGCACAGACGACATTGTCATCAGCATACTGGAGTTCTATAACAGATGCTGTTGTGACCTTGGTTTTGGCTTTCAGTCTGCTGAGGTTAAACAGCTTGCCATCTGTCCGATAGATTATTTCCACTCCGGTGGGAAGCTTCCCATCAACAAGGTGAAGTATCATAGCAATGAAGATGGAGAATAAAGTTGGGGCAATAACACATCCCTGTTTGACACCCGATTCCACCTTAAATGGGTCACTTTGGGAGCCATTGCTGTCCAAGACTGTTGCCATCATGTCATCGTGGAGGAGCCGCAGGATGTTCACAAATTTGCTTGGGCACCCGATTTTTTGGAGGATGGTCCAGAGAGCGCTGCGATTCACTGTGTCGAATGCCTTTGCAAGGTCGATGAATGCCATGTACAGAGGTTGATTTTGTTCTCTGCATTTTTCTTGGAGCTGTCGTGCAGTGAAGATCATGTCCACGGTTCCTATGGAGGGGCGGAAGCCGTTCTGGGATTCTGGGGGGGTGTCTTCTGAGAAGGGCAGAAGGCGGTTTGCAAGGATTCTTGCGAGGATTTTCCCAGCAGAGGTTAGAAGGGAGATACCTCGATAGTTTCCACAGTCTGTTCTTTCCCCTTTTTTGAAGAGGGTGATGATGGTGGCATCCTTGAAGTCTGCTGGGATTTTCTTGGTCACCCACACTTTTTCTATGAGCTGGTGGAGTTGGTGTGTCAGCTCGGGTCCTCCCTCTTTAAAGATTTCAGCAGGGATCCCATCCGGTCCGCTGGCTTTGTTATTCTTTTGTTGGCTGATGGCATTGCTGACTTCTTCCAAGCTAGGCAGTGCTGCAAGCTCATCTCTGGTTTGTTGTTGCGGGATTTGTGAGAGGACCTCTTCGGCCACATTGGAGCTGCGGTTTAGGAGGCTTTGGTAGTGTTCTTTCCAACGTAGTGCAATTGACTTTTGGTCCTTCAGGAGTTTGGTTCCGTCTGATGAGCGTAGAGGCTGTATGCCATGGTTTCTTGGTCCATAGATGACCTTTGTGGCTTTGAAAAATCCTTGAGCATTATGGGTATCTGCCAGGTGTTGGATTTCTTCAGCCTTCTTTGTCCACCAGATGTTCTTGAGTTCTCTTGTCCTTCTTTGGACCTCAGCTTTTGCACTGGCGTAGATCTTTTTCTTAGCAGCACAGTTGATGTCTCTCTGCCATATTTGGAAGGCTTTCCTTTTCTTGTCGATTAGCTGTTGGATCTCGATGTCATTTTCGTCAAACCAATCTTGATGTTTCTTGGCTTGGTATCCAATAGTTTCTTCGCAGTCTTGGATGATGGAGGTCTTCAGTTTGTTCCAATGTTCCTCAACATTTTCGGGGTGTACTGTGGGTAGATGGTCCTTGAGTGCTGTTTGGAGATGAGCTCGTCTGGAGGGCTCCTGAAGGGCTTGGGTGTTCATTTTGCGCCTTGTTTTCCTTCCTTGGAGTCTGCGCTTGGGAGCGATCTTGATAGTCATCGTGGATTGGATTAGCCTGTGATCGGTCCAGCAGTCGTCAGCACCTGTCATGGCTCTTGTGAGGAGCACGTCACGGCGGTCTCTGGCACGTGTGATTACATAGTCTAAGAGGTGCCAATGCTTTGACCGGGGGTGCTTCCATGATGTCTTGAACTTGTTTTTCTGGCGGAAGAGCGTGTTTGTGATGACAAGGTTGTGCTCCGCACATTTGGTGAGAAGCAGGATGCCATTTGAGTTGCTGTTTCCAACCCCGTCTTTTCCGATGGTCCCTGGCCACAGGTCGAAGTCTCGCCCGACTCTTGCATTGATGGTGACCCCACTGGACGCGGAAGTCCAGTCAGGGATAAGAGAGGCAGACTATGTTTAGGGCACCTTTTCTAGCCCCCTCCCCGTGTGGGGTGAGCAGAGTGGGTCCTAAAAAGGGCTGCTCAGTCGCGGATACAGCTGCCGAACTACTCAACTGCCTCGGACCTTGAGGTAGAATGACTGAGTCCGTACCCACCGCCCATGTGCCAGTCTGTGACTAGGGGCTTCCAGATTTCACAGTCCTGCCCCCGTCGCTACTCGCTGATCGCCATGGGACTTTGGTTGGTTTGTTTTTTATTTTCTTTGGAAGACGCCTGTGCGTGGGTTTTTTTAATGTGTGGAGGTCAGTGCACAACTGATCAACACACAGTCTTCACAGAGTGAGGTTCCACTGGTGATGTAGTTTAACACAATGACCATAGCTTCTCAGTCTGTTGCAGCCTTCTTCCGCCTTCGCAGCCGTTGTAACATGTGCCATGTTATCCTCCGCCTGCTCCGCCGTTGAGGTCTTTGGGTCTTCGGACTGTGCTTGGTCTGGGACCTCCCCCGCGGCCACTCCTGGGAGTGCAGGACTCCAGCTGTTGTGCCCACAGGTTCATCGGAACACGCAAGCCCCCTCACCACGACAAGGTGACAGTCCATCGAGGGGGACCTTTCTTTTTCTTCAATTGTGCAATTGAACCAATTGGACAAATCATGGTCCATTATTGACTTCCATGTATTCTTGTAATCCCACTTTTCTGCACTTTTGCTGTTTGGTAATTTTTATATATTTTTAAAATGATTTGACAGAAGTTTCACAATTTTCACTTAAAAAAAACAAAAAGGCAAATATAACTATAAAATATAAAATAAACAGAAAATAGACAGCTTTAAAATACAGAAGGGGTGAGGAGGAGAGAATTCTGTTCCCTGACACCACTTTACTGCCAATATGATGGCACAGAAGTAGAATGAACCCATAGCATCAAGGAAGGTAATGGAAACATTGCATGGTTGCAAGCTATTCATGTCAGTGGTGAGAGACAGGATAATCACAGGGCACAGGCAGACCAGCAGCAGGATACACATGGTATCATAAGAATTATCACTAAACTTAACAGTCCAGCTGCAATGCCAAATTTTCTGCCATGTGTGATAAAATCCAAAAATTGTTTGAGAAGTTTTCACTCCTCTCTAGGTCCACTATCACCTTCCCAGGCTCTTCAGAGCTTGATATGAACTGAACTGACAACTTTCCCAGTCGTGACAAAAGCTGATGTTTTTTGTTCATCAGTAGGAATGTTGTAAATCATAATATGGATAAGCCAATCTACATAAATAGTCCATATTTGTCTGGGACAGCTCGACTCTTTCTTGCATTCAACAAAATGTACCATCACCAGCCCCACTGCTTAGTAAGGTTCACCCGGAGAAGAAAAGGGGAGGCATTCTTCATCTTTTTTTTTTCTCCATTCACTGCAAAGATGAAGAAGCACTTTCACACAATCTTTTCCCTTCTGAGTATTTCATTACTATGTGTGACAGTAATGAGAACATCCAGGAAAGCTGACAGTTCATCATAGTTTACTGCTCTATTGGGGCAACCTATCCTTAGCTTTAGCAGTTAAATTAAAAGCTCAGACAGTTTTCTGTGTGTCTGCTAAGCAGCTGTTACAGTCATTATATTCTTATTCAGACACCCTTTAACTATATGGGGGGAATGCATCATTTTATGTCAGCAGTTGTGTAGAGGTCCCAGTGCTAACAGGATCAAATCCCTGGGAATTGTTGATTAGCAGGTACGATACCATCAGCTACCCAACTCACTCTTGGATTTTCTTCCTGAGTTTAGTTGTGACTCCCACTATAATTGGAGGATAAGTGGATTTTCACCCCAACCATGTAGAATTATAAACTCATGGAGTTAGAAGAGACCACAATGGCCATCCAGTTCAACCTCATTCTGCCAGAGAAAAACACACAATCAAACCACTTCTGATGGATGGCCATCCAGAATCTATTTAAAAACCTCAAGAGGGTAGGATGTGGCAACTATCGAGTCAGACAATGCAGGGCATGGGGCAACGGGTTCTCCATCGTGGACACCACTGGATTCGCCATGAAGCATAGCGATTCCAGTTGCCTATGTGAAGAGATCCCTAGTCTCCAAACACCAAAAAACAAGTTGGCTACATTTTCAGTATAACATATGATAGCCATGTTTAACCTTCAATTTAAACATGGCTATCACATCACTGTTTAACCTTCTCATTTCCAAGCTAAACATATCTGACACACTGAGCTGCTCCTCATAGGGCATGGCCTCCAGATCTTTGACCATTTTGGTTATCATTCTCTGCACACGTTCCAGCTTGCCAATATCTTTCTTGAATTGAGGTACCCAGAACTGGACACAGTATTCTACCAAAGCAGAATAGAGTGGGACTATGACTTCCCTTGATCTTGACAATATATTCATATTGATGCAGTCTTGAATCACATTGGCTTTTTAGCTGTCACATCACACTGTTGAGACATGTTCAGCTTGTGGTCTACTAAGACTCCTAGATCCCTTTCACAAGGACTGTTTTCATGCAAGATATCACCAATCTTATATCTACGCATTTCATTTTTTTCTGCCTAATTGTAGTATCTTACATATCACCTTGCTGAAATTCATTTTGTTAGTTTTGGCTCAGCTCTCCAATCAATAACAGTCATTTTGAATTCTGATCCAGTCTTCTGGGTATTCGCTGCCCTTTAAAGTTGGAGTCATCTACAAATTTGATAAGTATGCCCTATATTCCACCATTAAGGGGATGGAAGAAGCATACTGCAGTTAAAAACTAAATTTCACCCCGCCAAATATCTCATTTGTAGCCCTTGATATGTATCAGCAGGTCAGTCTGGCCAAAGAGCTAAGCGGAGCTTTTGAATCCAGTGCTTTGTTCAGAAATACAGCTTTCCTACCCATCTCTGAGCTGGAAAGAGAGAAGAGGAGTAAAGTGTTCCCTGCCTAGAGAAAAGAACCTCCTTCATTCTCCAACTACTGGAATAATTCGCTAATCACTGATGACACAAAATGGAAATTAGGAAGCAGGAATCTCACCAGGATGAAGGCAAATGACAGAGGCTTTATTTGATTTGCGCAAAAAGAACACTCGTACAGTACAGATGCTTGAAGAGTACAAGTGTAAAAGCATAATCATAAGCAGACTTTTTTTTCACATAAGTTTCCAATCACCACCTTTGTTTAGTTTGAAAAACTATTTCCCTTTTCCCTTATTGGCCAGTGCCAAAAAGTCAACTGGTGTCCTCCAAGCCGCTCATTGGTCGGGAGGGGGGTCCAAGCCATTGTGTGCCCTGATTGGAGGAGGCAGCCGTGATGTAGCTGGGGATCTCCTCCTAACTGGGCAGGGAGGCCCCAAGGCATCCAATGGGCAGGTGGAGTTGGTTTAGAGGAGGGGAGGAATCCCCAGGGGGTAGCATTGGAATGTGGGAAATAAAGAGAAGTCCAAAAGGTGATCTGACAGGATTATGTAGCTACTGAACCCTGCCAGAGAACACAATGGGAGTTGTTTTCTCGGACATCTCCCCATGTCAGGAGACAAAGAAAAAGTCTCAAAGGTGTATATTTGTTGATGTTTCAGTCTGGATCATTGTCTCATGAATAGTTGAGATCCCCAAAGGGGAACTGCTAGGCAGCTGGCAGCTAGACTTCTGCTGAGATCCAGGAAGGTACTTTGTCCCACAGATTATGTCCCATCTCTGGTTCTCACACAGGGCGTGGAATGCGGTATCTGGAGTTGCTCAACAGATATTATTGGAGTTCATGGGTTCACATACATTTGCTTTCATTTTATAGAGAAGAAGAAGAAGAAGAAGAAGAAGAAGAAGAAGAAGAAGAAGAAGAGGAAGAAGGTGCAAGTGTTGCTTAGTGCAGGTTTGTAGGGAAAGAGCCGAAGAGGGGGTGAAGGGGGAGAGCAAGAGATGGAAAGAGTGATTCACCTTGTTGCTTTATATTTTATCCCGCTTGCTGGTGCACACATTCACAGGTTCTTAGAAGGAAAAATAATAAGAAATAAAGGGAAAGGAGAAAGTGATACATAGTAGCTGGGGTTTGGAAAATGGAGGTGGTGATACAATGTAGCATGCTGGGGAAGAGAAAGGAAAGCGAAAGATCATGAGACGATCTCCATTGAGGCTCTGGAGATTTGCCGCTGCGAACCGGCTCAGGCTGAATAGCTGGGCTGGGTGTGTGTGTGTCTGTGTGTGAGGGCTTGGGGGCTATGGAGTTAGGGCTGCTGTTAGTCAGGGTTGTATAGAGAATTCATCTGTAGGGAAGGGCGCCTTGGCAATCCATTATGTCCCCTTGCCCTTGGGAAGCTATAGATCCCATCCGTAGTATGTATTATATTTGGGGTGGGGGTAGCTGGTTTTGACAGCAATGCTTATAAGCTGGGGTGTGTATGAACTGCTTGATCCCACAGCGGCAAAGTACGCAAGTAGTTCTGCTTTTGCCATCCACTGGGTTGTGTCCTATTTTGGGTTAGGAGGCTGAATTGGGTCAAATGTTTTGAGCCAGTTTGACGGTTCTATGAGCACATTTTCTGTAGTTCAAGGCTGGGGATCCTCAGTCTTTGGGGCCAATTTAGCTTTGGGGCCAAGCCCAGAAGGCTCCACCTCTTTGGCCAATGTACTATCAGTGTATGGTTTACCAGCTTAATATCAGATTTTTTTTCATTCTAGAAGGTTGAAATATCTTGCCTGCTTCATTTTACTCTCAGACATCTCTGAGAGAATATGGGGTTTTCAACTGCTGTCTGATCCAGACAATAACTAAACCTGTGTAGCTTCAGTCTAATTATTGCCTCTTCACAATTCTTCAGATTTTGTCCTGAACTTTGACTGTGTTCCAAGTGAAGTTTTCTGGTTTGGTGATTAATGGTGGCTCATGCTTACCTGCTTAATATCTCTGTATCTACCTCTAACATTAAGCTCTAGTCTCCAAAGGCAGAAGCCTTAGTTCTCACTTGATCTGAATAATTATGCACTTCAGTCTCGCAGTGACATGAATGACATTTCCTTGGAAGGCATGAACCACAGAACTTTAATTGCTATGCTGCATAAGAAACACTGGAGAGATATGGATTTCTTTGAGGCTTCCTTTAAACAGGTGAGCTCAGCACCTGGCATGCATGAGCGATTATCCTCAGGTCAGTGAAGAGCTTCATTGTAGCCTTGGTGCTTACTGCATCCCACTTTGCTGGGCTAAGGCTGATAATGCCAGCATGACTTTTTAGCATGGAATGGTATACTTATCACAAGCAGCAGTCTATTAAACACTTGTGAAAAGGATGAGAGAATGTCAAAATATAGAAGTCTGCTTCAGTTGACAGACAGACCTATCATCTTCTGACCTGAATACAGTGCCTGTTTTTAAGAGCTCTGCTGGAAGGTGATAATTCACTGCTGATGGTGTTGGGTAAGACTAAAATATCAAGGTCTACTGTATCCTCCCAGGTTGGACACAAAGCTAGGATGGGCCCTGAAACTGAGCAGAAAGACAAACAAACAATTTTGGCCAAAGGACCTACTAATCCCAGCCTTGCTTTTAATCCATCCCACTCAGCTGTGGCTGAAATAAAGTTTCTTTCAAGCACCAATATTTCATAGAATTTCAGAGTTAGACAAAATGTGCATAAGCAATGTCTAATGCATACATAGTAATTCTCATCTGAGGTTTTTTTTTGTGACCAGCACTGAATGTTTTAAGGACTTCTTAATAAGAATGTTCCTCAGGGTCTGTTACTATGTGTAGCTATAACTTCTGATTGTTGTTCTGATTGCAATTACCTCATTTCTGCAATAACACAAATGACAGAGTTCAACAAACAATACAGGCCATATGCAGACATCAACAACTGTCAGGATAGAGTTGCTCAAGCTTACTGATACAGAATGGCATGCAGCTGAACCTTGCATGCTTATTTCATACTAACACTGGTTCTGTAACTCCAGTGGTGCCTGGCCATCCTTACAATAGTCTACTAGACACTAGGTAGTACAGTTATAGCAGTATCATCCCATTTTAACTACCATGTCTACATCCCATCCTGATATTTGCAGTTCTGGATAGGCATTTGGAAATCTCAGCCAGAGAGGTCATTTCCCATTCAAAATCTCAATTATTCCATAGGATGCGCTCATGACAGTAATCCAGAAACATAGTGCTATAGGCATGTAATGTGAAAAAGCCCACTCAGGCCACACCCACACTGTCATAAAATGCAATTTCAGAATTCAGATTAACTTAATTGAACTGGATTATATAATCCAGTTCAATACAGTTATTCTGCATTCTGAAACTACGTTCTATGGTAGTGTAGGTGGGGCCTCAGGCTTCGCAATCCACATTGGCTGATGTCCACAAGCATATGTCAAATAGTGCTTGATGGTTTTAAAAGTAATCCAGAATATGTTGTTTTATTTTTATTTTTTGGGTCGTTAGACAGGAAAAAGTAACGTTATTAAAAAGCTAATATAAGATGTCAATGCAGAAGTATGCCATAAACAAACGTGACTTGCCCAAGATGGCACAGTGGGTTTCCAAGGCAGAGTGGGGATTTGAAACCTAGTCTTCAAGAATTGTGATCCAATTTGAGAACACAGAAATCCTGGACCACTCTCACAACCACCATGTCAGACTACACAGAGAAGCCATTGAAATACACAAGCATGTGGAAAATTTCAACAGAAAGGAGGAAACCATGAAAATGAACAAAATCTGTATTTAAAAACTCTAAAATTGCAACAGCACAATGAAGGAGCGATGACATTATTATGTCCCATTGAAGTGACAATGCGCCTCTGGGCTTTTACTGGCAAGCCATTCTAGTCTGGACGCCCATTGAAAAATCCCAGACCCCTGACACTTATGCTTCACACCCTTTTGGCAAAGTATACAGGACATCATGACCTAAGACTGGAGACAGGCCATACTCTCCAGATGCATACACTGTTCCTACCCCACTGACCATATATGGACATTACCCTTGAGGACAGGAAGGATGACATCACCTATAGCTGACCTCACCTGTAGATTACCTCACCCCTGAGAGTCCAACCAATCACTTGGCAATTATGTAATCCCCCACTATTGCTATGCAAGCTTTGCAAAGAGTACAAGAAGGTTATATAAACAGCTTGGCTAGTCAATAAACTTCGAGATCACCCTTCACCCTCCTAAACTGCCTGTCTTCTTCATTCGTCGCCACATCTGGTGACCCCGACGTGATCCTCCCCGCCTTCTGCTCACCGCTGGAATAGCTTTCGTGCACGACCAACGGTTCAACCGTTCCCGAACTCGTGAGTAGATGGGTGGAAATGTGTCAACTTACCAGCAAGACCATGCTGGGGAGTTGTACAAGTTGTTGGGGCAGAGGGAGGGTCCACAAGTCAGTCAAGGAAACTTGGAAGACTTAGTTAGAGAAATTCACAGCCAGTGCCCTTGGTACCCACAACAAGGTTCGTTGAACCCATCGGATTGGGTCAGGATAGGTCAAACCTTTCTTGAAAAACCCCAGGGGACAATTCAACAATTGTGCCTTTGGAAGCAATGTTGTGAAGTTATCACTCTCCTGGGAGTGACAGATAATCGCCCACCCTTACTGGCTCTGGTCACAAATCAACCTTTTCCAACTCAGATCATAAATCCTCTTTTTACCCCGCCCGAGATGGGATGTTCACAGCTAGCCCTCCCTATCCCGCCTTCATGTGTCTTTGCTTTTGAATCATCCCCCACCGATCCAAATCTCCCCTCCTATTCTCTTAAAAATAAACAGCCAAGTCTTGAGGAGTCTTTACAGCCCCAGCCACTAAGAGACATGATTCCACAGACAATTCAGAATGCTGGGGGGCAAAAAAACATGACCATAACCCTTCATGATATGACAGGATTCGGGGAAACTATATCCTCCACTGATCACATTCAAGACACAACAGCCGTGATTCCAGACCTAATTTATGGCTCCGACACATTCACTAAAACAGCTGGCCGACCAGAGCTTCCAACAATGTCATTTGATCCCGCAACACTGGCGGTTGAACAGCCTATTGATTACAAAACAATCATAAATATCATATTTCACCTCCCAGATTTTGAGTCTGAAAAGACGCATGCTTTTGCAGGAGGTGTTACATAAATAAACAGTGCCTATACCACGTCTGGATAGACCGTCAGGTCACAGATTCCTCCCTTTTCCTAATACATCATTGGTGAGACAGTTTAACGACCCCTATCCCATTCCCATAGTTTCAATCGGCACTAGCTAGATACGGCTATGTCGGTGTGATTTTTTAACAACCCCTCTCTCCAAAAAATAACATTAAAACATTTCCATTCAGCAAAAAATAAAGCTCCTGTGATAAATATGGTTAAAAAAAACACCCTCTGATAAACTTATAGTGTCATTAAATGAACATTTGTTACAAAATGATTTTCAGAATGAACTTCTGTTCAATCAGAAGTTACAGAATTATAATACATACACAATATACAGTCAAAGATCAATATAGAGTCCTCATTCTTGTTAAAGAGTGTTTTGATAAACAAGCTTTCAAAGTTTTATTTTTGATAAGAGATAGACAATACACAGTCCTTTAAAAATTGTCAAACTTCATTTTCATTAACACTAGACAACATTGATTAGCTATAAGATATAATGGGAGCCACGACACAACATCTAAATAGTGATTCCCAACCTTCCTCATGCCACGACTCTTTCAGACAGTTCTTTATGTTATACTAACCCTCAACTGAGAGATGTTTGAGATTATTTTCATTTGCTATTATTGTTTCATAGTTATAAGTTTGCTCGTTGTTATTACTGTTTCATAGCCATAAGTTTACTACTGTCATAAATTGTGATATAAATGTCTCACATACAAAATAGATTCTCATTTGCTTGATCTAATTTGATACACATACCTATACACAACAATTTAAATACTGATAGAGTTGGTGTTGATTTCAAAATCAGGACTTATAGTTCCTGAGATTCATAGTTCACAATCAAAAAACACATTCTAAACTCCACCAACAATAAAATTAAACCAAACTTGACACACAAAACTTCTTGTCCCTTTCATTTCAAAGGGTCAATTATATATAAGACTCACATTACATTCAACTCACACTTCTTCCTAAATTTGAATCACACCTAAACGATTACATGCTTGGTTTCCATGCCTTTCATCTGATGCTTACAGATGAATCAGCTTCACAAAAACACACTTCTTACAAAACATTGGTTGACAAAACATGCTTACATGATAACATATCTTGCTATGTTATTAATCATATTACACTTTAAACATTCTTGCTTAATTCATTTTAAGATTGAGTTTATTAAGTCTACAAATCATAGCCTTGTTTGTTTTCTTTTGATGTTCTTCTTTCTTTCCTATCACACTACAACACACTACAATCAACATTTTGAAAGTCTGATCTCAGCTTTCACTAGATTCAAATATTCTGTCATTAAATAAAATCAACACTCACTTCTTAAAGACAGACACACACCCCTATTCGTTACCCACATCTCAGCCAAAGGTTTAAAATACCTACTTCATAAAAAAATTACTAAAATGATACTCAAAACCAGACATTTATTGATATCTACCTTACAAGACACTAAAATCCATGAAAAAATCTCTTCCTCTCTCTCTGTGAGAGACCGAAGCCGACAGGCACGCTATCCCAAAAAAAGGGGGGGGCATACATTCCACAAGCGAAAGATAAGCCGTCCCAGCCACGGCTAGGCTCTGAACAAACACCTCCGCCCTCTTGTGTCTGTTGAAATGACTTTTTGATTCATGATTGTTTACCTTTTGATTTATGCTTGATTAGTCTGTTTTATTCTTTTAATTTGTCTCTTTTATACGCTGCCTCTATACCTAATCTACTTAAAAACTACAATTCCCTTCCTTACACACACCGATGCCCATTCTATACTGTGCTGATCAAAGACCATAATAAATCATTGATTGATTGATTAATAGCTACCACAATCCTTCCTCTACAACAAAACACAGCCCTATGAGAGTCATGCCTTTTCATCCTCAAACTACAAAATCTATTATTCATTCCTCATTACACAATCACTAAAGTTTTCCAACAGGTTTACTGTTGCTCATTGTCTCACTCATCCACATATATTTCAACAGATTAAAACCACTTACCCATAACATTGCTCAAAATACATTCCCTAAAGATTTTAATACAACATTTTCTACCTTGGTCGAGTCTATTTTTTCTAGACTCCACCCACATTACTACCTAAACCTCAAAGGGTTTAGAGCTGATTTTTTTCCTTTTATGACTCTATACCAGTTCCAATGCTTTTAAAATCATGCCATCCCGATACTAAAGGTTAAACATGGCTTCCCACTATTGACCTGGGTTTAACACACTCAGTTTTCTTAAGATGTTCAGTTAATCTGATCTCTTCATCACAGACAGTTTTGGTTCTGTCTCCAAGCCATCCCTACGCATCTCACTCATGACAAACTTACAGATTATCTACATACAATCAACAGGTGTTTCATAAACACCCCATCCTAAATGAGATATCACAGTTAATTAACTCCTAACTACAACGGTCATTTTAACTACAACCACTTACACTCTTTGCCTAAATTTCCTCACTGATTTCCATAACAAAAGATAAGACACATGATATTCTATACACATGTCTATGATAACCAATAGATCTATTACATATGTTTACAACTCAGTTTAACCTACACCCCATAAACACTGAGACAAACCAACTTACACAAACAGACAACACACATTTTCCCTCATTTTTCCCTTACACAATTCTTCATGTCACTATTGACACATTCTCTGGTTACATTTAGTTAACCCCTCACAAAAGAGGACACACCAACATGTTCTCAACCACTTTCTTTATACCTTTACATTCATGAGGGTCCCTCCTACAATAAAAACTACCACCAGACCCTCTTATTACAGCGCTACGCTCACAACGTTCTACTCTTCCTACACATCTTTAACATTCCCTATGATGGCCACACAAAACGAGATTGCTAAACGTTTCAAACATACCTCTACAAACCATCTGCTTCTTCTCACACACAAACCAAAAGGGGGAGTCACCCCCTGGCCTCTTCGCTGCTCTTTTCTTTTCGCATTCGCTCATCAACGGCTTTTCAACAGCTTTCCAACAATGGCCTTCCTATATGTGTTATTTACCATTAATCATTTGAATTTAATTCTATCTGATTCTTCTTTCGTTACCAGGATCCAGAAGTATTTCCAAATCTCCACCCCTCTCCCTCCTCCTCCTCCTCCCTTGATACAGGTTGCCAGATCCGGAGTGAGAAGGCCCAGCTCCCCTCATCGCCTGAAGCCAGAAATACGCTGCTATGACGGGCCGATTTGAGTTCCTGCTTCAGTTGTCATAAACCTATGGACTTTAACAAACATGACTTGCTTTTTGACAACATTGTTTAATCACACATTCTCTGTCATTGGCTTCTTGAATCAAGCGCTTTGGGTTCCTGCTCGCTACATTTGCCCCTGGAAAGATAACGTGGCACCAAGGCCTCCAAAATCGCATTCCCACGTTCACCCTCCAGTCAATTCTATGTGTTGTTTCAAATCTCACAAATAATTTCAACAAAATATTTATGCATGTCGTTTTTTAAAGACTTAGCTTAACATATTAAGCAAAACACTGTACCTGCTTGATAAAACTTTTATTATCCAATTTGTTTACTCTACACAACTGTTGACTGGCTGTTTAATCATATGCTGCTGCTGCATTCAATGCATCCCATCCCTGTGACATCTTTACCAACCACGGCCCCTACAAGCCCCTCCTAGACATGATGTCCTTTATACATACAAATTGTTTAAAAACAAAAAAGGGGAGATGAAGGAGCGATGACATTATTATGTCCCATTGAAGTGACAATGCGCCTCTGGGCTTTTACTGGCAAGCCATTCTAGTCTGGACGCCCATTGAAAAATCCCAGACCCCTGACACTTATGCTTCACAACCTTTTGGCAAAGTATACAGGACATCATGACCTAAGACTGGAGACAGGCCATACTCTCCAGATGCATACACTGTTCCTACCCCACTGACCATATATGGACATTACCCTTGAGGACAGGAAGGATGACATCACCTATAGCTGACCTCACCTGTAGATTACCTCACCCCTGAGAGTCCAACCAATCACTTGGCAATTATGTAATCCCCCACTATTGCTATGCAAGCTTTGCAAAGAGTACAAGAAGGTTATATAAACAGCTTGGCTAGTCAATAAACTTCGAGATCACCCTTCACCCTCCTAAACTGCCTGTCTTCTTCATTCGTCGCCACAGCACAACAACAGAGAGGAAGCAGGCAGGGACATCTAATTACTTCTCAACAAAAGTTTGCTCCAGGCACAGTCAGCCCATTGTATGCTAATCAAGGGGGTCAGTTGAAACATTCACACCTAGCTCCAGCAGACAAGAGTCCTTTGTCTCACCCTGTCATTCCACAGATATATAAACCCTTTTTCCTAGTTCCAACAGACCTCACTATCTCTGAGGATGCTTGCCATAGATGCAGGCGAAATGTCAGGAGAGAATGCCTCTAGACCATGGCCATACAGCCCGAAAAAACCTACAACAACCCAGTTGTGATCCAATGTTCGCTGACTCTGATTGTCGCTTACAAACCATAATTTCTTGGCCTTAGAGGAAGGTAAAGACAAACCACCTTTGAATATATTTTTTCCCAAGAAACCTCTATGTTAGGTTTACCTTAGGGTCACAGTATGTTGGAAAGAGAATAACAGAACCATAAACTAATGCACTACTTCACAGGATACAGAGAAGGCTGCCCTGCACATCCGGAATCCTCTGCATTTGAAAAACTGCCTGAGCATCTCTGGGAAATATTGCAGAACATTTCTGTTTGAACTGGTTTGTAGTGCAAATGCGTTTCAGCAGATTGTAGTATTTTACCTGTGTAAGGAATTTTAATTGAAAGTCAATGGGATGTTTTATATCTGCATTTTTATCTATTGACTGGGTAAACTTTAGATAGCAATGGTCTTCTATATTCCTCCCTCACCCCCGCATTTCTTCTTAGATATTCCTTGTTTTGGCAGTTTTGCTGAGGCAGTTCTGCAGATGACATCCTGATTTGCTCCTATCTGCATTTCATTATTTGTGTTGCTTCTGCATTAATCTATTGGCTTTGGTCCAGTGCCCTGACCTTTGGCGAAGTGCACACATGATGTTATTTCTAGTCAGTTCCTGTGAGATGGATTTGCTCACCCATTTCATTTGCACATAAGTTTGCTTCAGCATATATTGAGCTTTCAACCTAGCAGGTTTTAAGTTCTTCCAACACACTCTTGTGGGTGGCATTTGAGTAGCAAAAGCTACCTGGGTGACCTGGCTTTGGGAACATTGTTCAGCTCTCCTGCAATATATTGGCATATCCTCCCCTTTCCTGTTTCTCTTGTGGCTTCTAGTCAAGCATACAAGTTTGACTAGCTTGGTATAGCTCAGTAATGGACAAAAGGCATCCCCAAAACTCTTTTCTAGCCCTTGATATCTCAAGTGTCCCTGGACTGTCCGTTTTCAAGCTTTCCTCCAACAAATGAATTACCTAACCCTGGAAGTATGCTTAATAGGCTTAAGGGCTCCCTGAATTAGTTTAACTTTTTTAAAAATGGTTTTGTTGTTTGTTGTCAACATTGATTTATGAAGGAGAAACCTCCCAGAATGAGTCAATCCACCTATAGCGCTCTCATCTTCTTTTAGTGCTTTCTTGACTGAGCATTATTGTGTTTTTCCCAGTGAGTTATGCCATCTCATGATATGTCCAAAGTACAACCAACTTGGTTTAGTCATTTTGGCTTGAAATGAAAGTTCACGCCCAATTTGTTGTAAGACCTACTCATTTGTCACTTTTGTGGCCCATAATGTCTGCAGTATTCACTTCTGGTATATTTCTAATGAGCAGATTTCCATCTTGTTAGCTTTGTTCACTGTCCAGCTTTCACAACCTGACATAGAAAAAAATTTAAAAGTAATTTCCTGGCCATTCTCGGTGTTGACAAACATGATACCCCCCCCCCCCCAAGAATGTATAGTTTCTTCAAGGACACAAGAATAAATATATATATTTTTACTTCTTTAAAAAAATGTGTCTTGACTTCTGCAATTGTGAAGAAGGATATCAAAAATGGACCAGCGGCAGCAACTCCCCTGCAAAGGTTATATTGTTACAATCCTTTAATAAACTGTATTTTTTCATTTCAACTTTCTGCCTACTTTGTATCTTTTGAAAATACTTCTTTGTTGTTGTTTATTTGTTCATTTGCCTCCAACCCTTTGTGATCTCATGGACCAGCCCATGCTGAAGCCCTGTCAGCCATCGTCACCCCAAGCTCCTTCAAAGTCAAGCCAATTACTTCAAGAATACTATCCATCCATCTTGCCCTTGGTCGACTCCTCTTCCTTTTTCCTTCCATTTCCCCCAGCATCATTATCTCCTCCAAGCTTTCCTGTCTTCTCATTATGTGGCCAAAGTACTTAATCTTTGCCTCTACTATCTTTCCCTCCAATGAGAAGTCAGGCTTTATTTCCTGAAGTATGGACTGGTTGGATCTTTTCACGGTCCAAGGCACTCTCAGAACTTTCCTCCAACACCACAGTTCAAAAGCATCTCTCTTCCTTCGCTCAGCCTTCCCTATGGTCCAGCTCTGACATCCATAGATGGCTATGGGGAATACTATTGCTTTGACTATGCGGATCTTGGTTGCCAGTGTGATGTCTCTACTTTTCACTATTTTATCGAGATTGGTCATTGCTCTCCTCTCAAGAAGTAAACGTCTTCTTATTTCCTGGCTGCAGTCTGTGTCTGCAGTAATCTTTGCACCTAGAAATACAAAGTCTGTCACTGCCTCCACTTTTTCTCCCTTTATTTGCCAGTTATCAATCAGTCTAGTTGCCAGCATCTTGGGTTTTTTATGTTTAACTGCAACTCAGCTTTTGCACTTTCTTCTTTCACCTTGGTTAGAAGGCTCCTCAGCTCCTTCTCACTTTTGGCCATCAAAGTGGTATCATCTGCATATCTAAGGTTGTTAATGTTTCTTCCAGCAATTTTAACTCCAGCTTTGGATTCGTCAAGCCTCACACATCGCATGATGTTTTCTGCATACAAACTGAATGGGTCGGGTGAGAGTATAGAGCCCTGCCATACTCCTTTCCCATTCTTGAACCAGTCGGTTGTACAAACCTCATAATTCTGCAGGAGGCAGAAGCCTGATTTAAAGTGGATTCATCTTCTAGTGTGACGTCTCAGGGATGTACTTTTATCGTTGAAAGGTAACTTCCTTTCTGCAGCAACATTTTCCCAGACCATCAGTACCTTCTGCAAAGGCCTCTGCAAATCAGGACATATGGCAATAAATCAGGACATATGGGACTTACAGTCATTGAAAGCATCCGTGGCAATTCCCGTTCAAAAACTACATCTCCCTCAAGGGCTATATGTATTTAACAAGTAATATCAAATAGTCCAACCTTATGAATGCTTATTATTAATATCTGTGTATACAATTCATAGTTAGCATTATGCTTTTCATAGAATCATAGAGTCTTCATGGGCCATCCAGTCCAACCCCCTGCCAAGAAGCAGGAAAATTGCATTCAAAGCATCCCCGACAGATAGCCATCCAGCCTCTGTTTAAAAGCTTCCAAAGGAGCCTCCACTACAGTCCAGGGCAGAGAGTTCCACTGCTGAACAGCTCTCACAATCAGGAAGTTCTTCCTAATGTTCAGATGGCATCTCCTTTCTTGTACTTTGAAGCCATTGTTCTGCGTCCTAGTCTCCAGGGCAGCAGAAAACAAACTTGCTCCCTCCTCCCTATGACTTCCTCTCACTTATTTATACATGGCTATCATGTCTCCTCTTCTTCAGGCTTAACATGCCCAGTTCTTTAAGCTGCTCCTCATAGGGCTTGTTCTCCTTATCTTCTTCAGGCTTAACATGCCCAGCTCTTTAAGCCGCTCCTCATAGGGCTTGTTCTCCAGACACTTGATCATTTTAGTCGCCATCCCCTGGACACATTCCAGCTTGTCAATATCTCTCTTCAATTGTGGTGCCCAGAATTAGACACAATTATTGATTTATTAATCAACAGAGGTACCCAGTTTTACTAGGATTGTTGTTGATGTGTGCCTTCTAGGCATTTCCAACTTATGATGAAACCTAAAACAGGCCTGGGCCAACTTGGGCCCTCCCTCCATTTGTTTTGGACTTCAACTCCCACAATTCCTAACAGCCTACCGGCTGTTAGGAATTGTGGGAGTTGAAGTCCAAAACACCTGGAGGGAGGGCCCAAGTTGGCCCAGGCCTGGTATGGATGCTTTTGGAGAGAGGCAAGAGCGTGGCCAGTAACCATGGGAACCGCAGCAACACAGCGGAGGGAGGGGGAAAGGAAGAGCCGAGCCTGTTTTCTATACAGTCCAGGCAGCGCTCTGCCGCCGTTTCCATGACAACGCCGTGTCCCGGATGAGGGGGGAAAAAGGGCGCTTCTTCAAGAAAGAGTCTGGCGGGCATTCGGCTCCAACAAGGAGCCGGAGAAGGAGATAGTGGCTCTCTCTCGGCACCCCCTCAGCCTCCCTTTGCGGCTGCGCCCTTTTCTCGAGTCCCAACTGGAGGTAGCTCTGCTTAGCCTCGAGGCCCGCTTTTCCTTCCTTCCTCTTCACTAAAGCGAAAGGGCCGAGGGGGATCCGCTGGCGTTTCCCATCTCCCGCGCATGCGCACAGGTAAGGCAGGGTCTCCCCAGAAGCAACCCTTCCCCAGCATCCATCTTGCCAGACTGTCATAGGAGGCATCCTTACACTGTGTCGACTGAGTGCAGTTGGATAGATACCTCTTCAACTGCTATGGCTCAATGCCAGGGAATCCTGGGAGTTGTAGTTTTGCAAGGTCTTTCAGCTTCTCAGCCACAAAGTGCTAGGGAATCCTGGGAGTTGTAGTTTCGCAAGGTCGTCTGTCTTCTCAGCCACAAAGTGCTAGGGAATCCTGGGAGTTGTAGTTTCGCAAGGTCAGTCTTCTCAGCCCAAAAGTGCTAGGGAATCCTGGGAGTTGTAGTTTCGCAAGGTCGTCAGTCTTCTCAGCCCAAAAGTGCTAGGGAATCCTGGGAGTTGTAGTTTTGCAAGGTCGTCAGTCTTCTCAGCCCAAAAGTGCTAGGGAATCCTGGGAGTTGTAGTTTTGCAAGGTCTTCGGCCTTCTCAGCCAAAAAATGCTAGGGAATCCTAGGAGTTTTAGTTTTGCAAGGTCTTCGGCCTTCTCAGTCAAAAAGCGTTAGGGAGTCCTGGGAGTTTTAGTTTTGCAAAGTTTTCTGCCTACTCATCCAAAAAATGCTAGGGAATCCTGGGAGTTGGAGTTCCGCAAGGTCTTCCAGCTTCTCAGCCAAAAAGTGCCAGGGAATCCTGGGAGTAGTAGTTTTGCAAGGCCTTCAATCTTCTCACCCAAAAAATTGCTAGGGAATCCTGGAAGTTGTAGTTTTGCAAGGTCATCGATCTTCTCAGCCCAAAAGTGCTAGGTAATCCTGGGAGTTGTAGTTTGGCAAGGTCTTTTGCCCACTCAGTCAAAGAGCGCAAGGGAATGCTGGGAGATGTAGTTTCGTAAGGTTTTCCGCCTACTCAGCCAAAAAGTGCTAGAGAATCTTAGGAGTTTTAGTTTTGCAAGGTCTTTCAGCTTCTCAGCCAAAAAGTACTAGGGAATCCTGGGAGTTGTAGTTCCACAAGGTCTTTGGCCTTCTCAGCCAAAAAGTGCTAGGGAATCCTGGGAGTTTTAGTTGTGCAAGGTTTTCCGCCTACTCAGCCAAAAAGTGCTAGGGAATCCTGGGAGTTGTAGTTTTGCAAGGTCTTTTGCCTACTCAGCCAAAAAATGCTAGGGAATCCTGGGAGTTGTAGTTCTGCAAAGTCTTTCAGCTCAGCAAAAAGTGCTAGGGAATCCTGGGAGTTGTAGTTTCACAAGGTCTTTTGCCTACTCGTTTATTTATTAATGAAACTTAAATCAAACTGAATGAATTTAAAATAATAAAAAAATAAATAAAAAATACAGTTACGGAAATAAAACAAAACAATACAAAAGACACAGCATAGTATTTGAGAACACAGAAATGCTGGGCCACTCTAACTACCATGTCAGACTACACAGAAAAGCCATTGAAATCCACAGGCGTATGGACAATTTCAACTGAAAGGAGGAAAACATGCAAATGAACAAAATCTGGCTACCAGTATTTAAAAACTCTGAATATTAAATAAAGACGAACACTAAAAAATAGGGGGATTCCAGACAAGAATCAATCAGGGCCAGCTAATCACCTCCTAACAAAGGATTCCACCAGGCAGCACTCAGCCAGGCTTTGAAGGGAATTAAATGCTAATCAAGGTGGCCAATTGCAACATTCACACTTGCCTCCAGCAGTCAAGCGTTCTTTCTCCCACCCTGGACATTCCACAGATATATAAACCCCACTTGCCTAGTTTCCAATAGACCGCTCAACCTATGAGGATGCCTGCCATAGATGTGTGTGAAACATCAGGAGAGAATGCTTCTGGAACATGGCCATACAGCCTGGAAAACTCAAAGCAACCAAATGCAAAAGTAACCCCCTAATACACACCTGCATATTTTAATATTAATTTTTCAGAAAATGCAACTTAAATCCATTCATTTGAATTGAAAATAATAAAAAGTAACAACACACTCACCAAAATAAAACAAAACAATACAAAAGTAACCCCCAATACATCCTTCCCATAACTTCCCTGACTCCTGCCCCCCCCCCCACACACTTTTTGAAAAACAGATTTAAAACATTAAAAAACACACACACAACAAACTCGACGTAGTTTGTGACAACCAAAAAACAAAAGTCTCTGGAATATAGCACCTACTTTCAAAATAAGTACCACACATGAAACTAGAAAAAACACCTTCAAACCAGGAAAATATTTTTTTTTCCCCAAATTTTATTACATAACTAGCCATCCCCTGCCACGCGTTGCTGTGGCCCAGTTTGGTGATCTAGAAAATAAAGTAAAGTATTGATTTCTAATATATGTAATTCCTTTATGCTTGTGAGTAAAGAGTATTTCTTGCTGTTTCTTTGTCAGTGTTGATGTGGAGATTGTCTGGTTTGCTTACTCTGGAACATGCAACATATAATTGTCCTTCTTTAGGGGTCCCTTTCAAATCTATGATATCTCTCTTTGTGTGTGTGAATCATATATATCTATGGCTGGATGGCTCTCTGTCAGGAGGGCTTTGATTAGGTTTTTTGCCCTGGTGAAGGGAGTTGGACTGGATGGCCTTAAGTATTCTCTGTTGGTCATGGGGGTTTTGTGTAAGAAGTTTGCCGCAATTCTGTCGTTGGTGGGGTTCAGCATGCTCTTTGATTGTAGGTGAACTATAAATCCCAGTAACTATAACACCTAAATGTCAAGGTCTATTTCCCCCAAACTCCATCTGTGTTCATATTTGGGCATATGGGCTATTTGTGCCAAGTTTGGTCCGGATCTATCATTTTTTGAGTCCATAGTGCCCTCTGGAGGTAGGTGAACTACAACTCCCAAACTCAAGGTCAATGCCCACAAATCCCTTCCAGTGTTTTCTGATGGTCATGGGAGTCCTGTGTGCCAAGTTTGGTTCAATTTCATCATTGGTGGAGTTGATTGTAGGTGAACTATTAAATCCCAGCAACTACTACTCGCAAATGACAAAATCAATTTTTGAATGATGGTCACTCCTTGGGTTAGTAGGTGTCTTGTGGCCAAATTTGGTGGCAAGATACTGCAGAAATGTAGGATCCCCCATCCTCACTTCTGGACTGATGTCTTTATGCAATGACATAACAATAAAAAACAATGGTATAGCGATATTAAAATGTCATTTTTGTGCACTCTGCATTGCCTTGTTCTGCATTGCAGCCTGGTGATATGTTGTAAATTGTCATCTTTACTTCTGCTGTACTTTCTCTGTGACATAAAGTTGGCTTTGTATTATTGGATGTTAATGCATGGTACATGCAAGGTTGGAAGAACACACAAAGATGGAATTGAAACAGTTTTAAACTAGTTTAAAATACTAGAATACTACTAGATTTTTAGAGTCCCAAGTCCTTTTAATGTTTCATTTGTTATCTTTTACTGTTATCAAGGAATTGAATTTTAGGAGCCTGCATATTGTAGCTAAATACTACTTGTTCATATATGACGTGAGCTGTGAAACCCAATCTTATAGTATTGCAACAATATTATGCTACATATTGGCTGTCTTTATGGATCTATTAGCTTAGTGCCAAGCGATGCCTGAGTGTTATAGGGGTAAACATTAGAAGCAGTCATTGTTTGGTTTTAGGTTTTATGAATGTACCCATTAGAAAGGCATAAGGATGTGAGCAAAGTACAACTCCTATAATCCCCTGTAATTGCCTCTCTTTGGTTATGGGTGACCTACAACTCCAAACATTGTGGCTCAATTCCCCCAAATCCTGCCAGTATTTAAAGTTGGTCATGTTGGGTATTTTTGCCAAGTTTGGTCCAGAGACATTGTCGGGCGGGTTCACAGTGGTCTCTATATATGGGTAGACTGCATGTCTATCACCCTGGGCGAATCTCCCCCAAATCCTGCCAGTATTTAAAGTTGATCATGATGGGTATGTATACCAAATTTGGTCCAGAACCATCATTGGTGAGGTTCATGGTGGTCTCTATATATGAGTGGACCGCATGTCCTATCACCCTGGGCCAATCTCCCCCAAATCTTAGCAGTGTTTAAGTTGGTTATGATGGGTATGTGTGCCAGGTTTGGTCTAGATACATCAGCAATGGGATTTCCCAGGGCTTTCTAAATATGGGTAGACTGCAACTCCCATAATTCTGTGTAATTTCCCCACAAGGCATACCAGCATTTATTATTGGTCTGTGTACCAAGTTTGATCAAGATCCATCAATAGTGGGATTCACAGTGCTCTCTGGAAGTGGAAGCCATCTTGAAAAATACATACATACATACACACAGAGATACAAACATACATACAAACACATTTTCACCTTTATTTATATAGATAGCTTGAGAGAGACCAAGGGAATGGCTTTGAATTAGGCTATGTCTCATGTATTCACTGTGCTATACAGATTCATTGCATGCAGTGGCATGTTATACTGTATATCATTTTTTGTTTGTTTTCAGAAACAACCATTAGAAGCAAAAAGCAAGTATGCGATTCAATTTAGTGTTTCTGAGGGTTTCCCTGTTCTTATCATGTGCCTAAATGTTCCTGTTGATGTGTGAATAAAACAGTATTCTTTCTCCAACATATAAATACACATAGAAGTCCATTATGCCCCATTTAATTTTGTTATATATAGGCTTATTTGTAATATTTGTGAGTACTTGCAGTATGTTAATGGAGACTAAAATGTCTTTATTTTCTCCATGAGGATTTGTAGCTACTGCAGAAATGTTATAATACTTTGTGCGTTAACGTTATGCTTGCATTTTCATTATGATACTACTAAACAAGGGTATTATACTTCTAACACTAAGTGAGGGTATTTATAGCATTCTAAGTATCTATATGTAGCATTTATGCTTTCTAACTTATTTCCACACTGTTGGTGAAAATAAAGTGCAGCTAGAAGAAATAAGTCTGCTGTTATTTTATTCAATTAAAATTAGGGCTGTCAGCTGATGAAATAATTCTAGTGGACAAATCATGTACACAATTCCATCTAAGTGAATGTTCATATTGCTAAAGCCTCAGTATAGATGCCTTTCATGGGATATTGGAAGTGATTTAAATACAACTCACTAAATATTGTTGAAAAGGCTAGGAAGTATTTTCTCACAAAATTTATTATTATTATTATTATTATCATCATCATTTTTATACCCCGTCTCCATCTCCCTGAAGGGACCTGGGGCAGCTTACATGGGGCCAAGCCCAACAGAACAGTTAAAACATATCACATTCAAATGCAAATCAACAAAATAATAACAAAAGCAATGTAACAAAATAAAAACAACAAACATTAAAGAGTATATAAAACGAACATCAAAACCAACAACCAAAAGCAAAGTTCAATGTCTCAAAACAAAATAAATAACCTTCCAGGCCTGCCTATTTAAACCACTCCATCAATTAATTAACTGACTAAAGGGAAGGTTGATTAAATTGCTTTCAGAAAACTGAGATGCTTAACGTTTCTGAGAGGTTGTGGAAAGGGCCTATGATCTAGAAAGAACTCAGAAATTTGCTTTGATGAAACCTATGTCACCTTGAAGTTTTAATGCCTCCCTTTTTACGCATATTTTTCAAATGCATTGGCAGCTTATGACATCTTTATAGGATGCTATAAAGTAGCCATTCTTTCATTTTTCAGTTAAGGATCAAAAAATCTTATTATTTTATTGCCCTAAAAGCATGTACTTTTATACAGCACAGCAGCTCAACTGGGGATACAGAACCTGCAGCGCTACAGTTAATGACAAATTAACGGAACAGAGTGTTTAAAGTCATGTCCCAATGAAAGACATTTTTATTTTCTGGAATTCAGACCACCCCAAGCTATGATTCATAGTCAGACTGATCTGTCTATTAACTTTTTGATTATCCCCTCCATAATGCTCCTGACACTAGAAACCAAGCCATAAAATACCTTTCACTACAACCCTCATTTTTTTTTAAAAAAAAAGACATTTACTTTTATCCTTCTTGCACATATTTGGCATTTCCTCTACTATTAACTGTTAATACCTGTTTTCCTAGACTTCTGAGCAAATTAGAATACTAATTCCATTAGATATCAATCCTTATAAACTATGTCACCAGTTTTTCTCAAACATATTATTATTTTTAACAGTATATTAATTAAGTAATCTTGTTAATTGGCCTTGGGTCTTTAAAACTCATTAGAAGGAGGAGTTAGAGAAAAACATGATCAGACCTTACCAGGAATACTCTGTCTGGTTCTGGGCACGACCGTTCAAGAAAGATGTTGAAAATCTGGAACATGTCCAGAGAAGGGTGATTAAAATGATCCAATAGGATTGGCTGAGGGAGCTGGATATGTTTACCCTGCAGAAGAGAGAGTTGAGAGGAGCCATGATAACCATGTTTAAATATTTGAATGCATGTCATATTGAGGAGTGGCCAGGCTTGTTTTCTGGTGCTCTAGGGATTAGGGCACAAAGCAATGGATTCCACTTAATAATAATAATAATAATAATAATAATAATAATAATAATAATCTTTATTTATGCCCTGCCTCCATTTCCCCAAAGGGGACTTGAGGTGGCTAACATGAGGCCAAGCCCAAAAATACAATACAGCAAAATAAAATACAACACAACAAAAATTGTCCGTAAACACCTCCAAGGTCATGTGGCCGGCAAGACTGCATGGAAAGCCGCTATCTTCCCACCGGAGCGGTACCTATTGAACTACTCATATTTGCATGTTTTCGAACTGCTAGGTTGGCAGAAGCTGGGACTGACAGTGGAAGTTCACGCCACTCCCCGGATTTGAACCTGCGACCTTTCGGTCAACAAGTTCAGCAGCTCAGCAGTTTAACCCACTGTGTAACCGGGTGCTCCTATAACAAAAAAAAATACATCACAATAAAATACATAAAGCAACAAGATAAAATAAACAGTGCAAAATAACATAATGAAAAATAGAACATAATGGGTGAGCCAAATGCACAAGATAAAATGATAAAACCCTGGATGAGATAGCAGTGGAAAACTTACAGAAAATTATTACACCTAAACCTTTGGAAGAAAGAACTTGCTGATGACAACAGCTGTGGAATGTGTTGCCTCAGATGGTGGTTGAGTTTCCTTTTCTTGAGGTTTTTAAGCAGTGTCTGGATAGCATCTGTCAGGAGTGCTTTGATAGTGTATTCCTGCCTGGTAAAATGGGATTACACTGGATGGCTTTTGTGGCCTCTTCCAACACTTCGGTTGTAAAGGTTGTCAAAGGAATATTATTGAAAGTCCAGGTTTTTAATGTTGCACTCCAGGTCAGGAAGAAGCTCTCTGACTTTAAAACACACCACACGATGAGTGAAGAAACAAATCCTCTTTTATTGAAGCTTAGTAAAATAGCCAGTAGAAATAAACGCTTCTAAGGAAAATAAGAAGGTTCCAAAAAGTAATAAGTCAATAAAATGCAGCAACACAAAGCAATGTCCACACAAGATATAAAAGCTATCAAAGACAGTGCTTATCCAGACAGAGGTCAAGAGGATGCAAAGACAATCCAAAAGGCTAACTTTTGGGTTACTTTTAGGAAGCCACTTGTTCAAACTACTCTGTCTTCTCTGGTACTGTGTTATGTTTTGACTGGTTGAGAATAAGAGCATTTTTAAATGTGAAAATACCCTTAGGAGCTACCATATTTATTGTGAGGTATATTTGATTTGCCTTTTCAATGAGAACAAGGTGCTACATTTTCAACTTAGTGTACTGCTAAGACAGAAGAAATTTTAGATTACAGTACTATTTAAACACATGCAGTAACATTTTTAAAAAAAATAAAATAAATGCTAGATGATATATCTAACTTCTGCTTTGGGAGCAAATATGGCAGGCTGTACCTCGCAGTTCTACAAACAGATACTATTAATCAGTAACATAAAATATGCACTATGCATTATGATCACAGTGTGAATACTTTGAAAGACCTTGTTTTTTGAAGCTCACTCAGTTTTATCTCTCAAATATAATAGTGAACATTTTTAATTCACTAGCTAAAAGGAAGCTTGTTGGTAAAGTCTGGGATGTAGTCAAGCATTATAAAAAATTCCTCATAGATATTAAAATGAGGAAAGAGTGATACAAATAAAAGATGATGAGGAACTATTACTTAAAGGTTGCTGACAGTATGGTAGAGAAACTGTATTATAACCTGGTTTACCTACACAGTACTTGGCTTTTCAATGTTTGAGATCTGTACCCTTGACAAATAATAGCTGGATGTCTAAACTGATTCCATTAAAAATCTTTGATTTTGAAGTAAATACTTGGTGATCCTTCTTGTGATGTTTGTTTTGTGATAATATGTTTATGCATGCAGTTTATCACTTCAAGTCACAATTGTCAAGTGATGAACATAAATTTGTGAACCAGGGATGAACTGTAGCTGTCCTACAAACAGCTTAAATTCCAGTCCTACGAGCCTTGAGTATACAGGCAGTCCCCAAATTACAAACAACAAGATAGGTTCTATAGGTTTGGTCTTAAGTTGAATTTGTGTGTAAGTCGGAACAGGTACGTTTTTAAGTGTAATTCCAGCCGTGTGTGTATACATACACATAAGCACACACACACATATATAAAGCTTTAGATGGCGTTAGCACCCCGTGAGGTTTGTTTTGCTGTCTGTGCCTGTATTCAGAAGATTTCACCTCACTTTCTGTCCCTGTGATAATTGAATTTTGAAAAAATTGCCTTGTGGTGGAAACAAGAATTGGTGAGAAAGCTTCAGTAGACACACTTCCCCCCCCCCCCCCATGATAACTCTTTTAGAAGTGGATTTCCCTTCCTAGAGGTAGATTTCTTTCATTTCCGGTTGTCGTACCCCCATTCTTAACCATGAGTTATTTGTAAGTCAGATATTTGTAACTCGGGGACTGCCTGTACTTTCTTTACTTAAGTACAGTTTCTTCAGCTGAAGTAGCTTTTGGATAACAGTAAGGAAAGACATATTCATAAGTGTCCAAGGAGCATCAACATCAGTTACAGACTGATCTTTTTACAATTTTATATAACTAAAGCAGTTTTATACAACTGTTCTCTGAAAATGAATCTGTCCTTTGGAGTAATGCATTCTGGTGAACCATGCAAATATTTAAAAGGGCTGATTCCTTCTGTTGCCTGCTATACCATTCCCAAGAGAGAAAAATATGTATTTTGAGTATTTGAATAGAATTCTAAGCAGTAACAGAAATTCTTTTGAAGATGAGAAATGCTAGCTGTCTTCTCCCCCTTCCTCTAGAACTATTTATAAGGGGAAAAAATGCTTCTTGCATAGCAATGCAGGGTTTTTATTTCCATCAAAGTTCATTAGGATTGAACTGCAGTTCATGAAAATGTATTGCTTTAATTTTTAAAATAACAAGAGTGAAACTGTGTGTGTTAGGTGTTTCTTTCCCCTTGGGTATGAAGTAGTAGAGAAAGGAGGATAAAGGATCTACAGATAGAGGTAGGAAGTTGGCCCCAGTTTATATTCCCATGGTATTATTTTAAAAAAGAACTCATTTTTACACAGCTTTAATTTCAACAAGGTTATTTTCCTTTCTTTATAATATTATTTTTCTTGATTTTTTGTTATTAATTTCTACATAGACATTGATGTTTTGCGTTTAGCTATACTATCAAAATCTTGTGTAATTACTCTCTAATTAATTATTGCCTTGAATCTTCATCTGAATTGATTGATGTTTAAGACTGAAGATCTGTTTGGACAAATGAATTGAAGTCAAGTGAGCTGAATTTATTAGCAAACAGCCAGAATAAGAAAGATGCAAAATAAAAGATGCTAATACTGATGAATATTTGAATAAATACTCTAGTTTGGATTTTACTTAAGTTTTTTGTGGAAATTCTTGTTTATTCATGTTTTTATATTTTTTTCCCCCCATTGTGACTTTTAGCACTATGATACTGCTTACTGTTCGGTTGAAATAATTTTTTCTGACCAGCGCATCTAGCAATATGTTCAAAAATGAATATCAGGTAAAAGTGTTTCTAAATTCATGATTTATGTATTTTCTATAAATGTGACAAATAAATAGAACAAAATATTGGAAATATTACCCTGTAAGTAAATGTAGATTTATTTATTTATTTATTTATTTATTATTTGCATTATTTCTATCCTGCCCATTTCAGCCCGAAGGCAACTCAGGGCGGTATAAAACATTTATATTGATTTTTAAACATTCAAGTGAGGATTTTTTAAAGTTTAGTAATAAATAATTTCAATTTCTTCTGCATAACATTCTGAGTCTTCTCAGAGGACTTGACCAGGAGTCCCCAAATTTTGGAAGGCCGAGATTGCCATTCATTGCCAGAGCTGTCTCCTTCTGAGTCCCCTAGCAAACTCAGAATATACAAGAGATTACAGAATGTATTAATGGTGTGTTAATACTGAGTAAACAATTCAGGTGGTAATTTGTGGTTGTTTTTGGCAACCTGGCAATTGCATTTGTGTAACTCAGGGTCTTGCATTGTTCGTGAGTGGTTCCTATTATATTGAAGGTAACCATTTTACTAACTGTTTGTTGTTGAATTTTAAATTGTTATGTTTATAAACTATATATTTTGTATACACCATAATCATTTTTTCTCCAGGCTCTAAAGAATCAAATGTGCTTTGAATTTCTTTGTGTGGTGCCAGAACAAATAATTACTTCCATTTCTATTGAGCCATGTCAAATTAAAACCTGCATCATAGGTTTTGTTGCCAAGATTTTGCCTTGCAAACTGTAGATGTAGTCTAGTTATGCATTTTGGGATGCCATGAGTTAGACATTTTGAGAAGTTTGGTTTATTGTGCTGGGACATGCATGCTAAAATGCTTCCACTATGAGTGGCTAATTAAATCACAAATGCCATGTTAGAAGAGGTGGGTAATTATTATTATTTTATTAATAATATTAATATTATTATTCTTTTTATTCACTCCTCAAAATTAAGTTAACTTATAAAATTGATATCTAAGGGTGCATCTGTTTAACAGCACTTAAACCTTCAAAGTTCAGTGCTATGAAATCGTGGGAGATGTTGATTGTCAAGGCATCAGCAAACAACAGAGAATGTTAAAGAACTTGTAAAACTGCAACTCCCCTGATTCTATAGCACTGAACGACAGCAGTTAAAGTGCTGCCAAACTGCATCAATTCTACAGTATGATTGCACCTATAGAAATATCAGCTAGTTCAAAATGTTATAGATAAAGTTTAACACCTGAGTCTTGATTTATAGAGCATATTGTACCAGTAGTAAGGTAAAGGTTTTCCCCTGACATGAAGTCCAGCCGTGTCCGACTTTGGGGGTTGGTGCTCATCTTCATTTCTAAGCCGAAGAGCCAGCGTTATTCGTAGACAGCTCCAAGGTCATGTGGCCGGCATGACTGCATGGAGCACCGGTACCTTCCCACCGGAGCGCTACCTACTGATCTACTCTCATTTGCACGTTTTCGAACTGCTAGGTTGGCAGAAGCTAGGGTTGACAGCGGTAGCTCATGACTCTCCCCAGATTCAAACTTGTGACCTTTCGGTCAACAAGCTCAGAAGCTCAGCGCTTTAACCCACTGTGCCACCAGGGGCTCCAGGGCCAGTAGTATACCTGTTTTATTTATTCCTAGTTCCTTTTAAGATTCAGTTCAGTGCCATGATGTTGGCATTCTCACTGATTGACAAATGGCTTGAAAAGTAAATGCTTTTCTTAAGGAAAAAATTCTTACAGGTGCCTAGACAATGACATTATATAAACAGACCCCTAGAAAATTGCAGCAGCAACAAGTAGTCAACTCTACCTTGGAAAACTGCACCCACACCAAATAGTATACGGCATCCCAAAGGTTTTCTGATGAATTAAGAGCTTAACCATATAATAGATAGAAAGCAATAGTGCTGTCAAATAGGCTTCTTTGGTGAAGGTTTCTTAGTCATACCATGAACAAAAACACCCTGTCTCCTCCTGACACAACTCAGATGACAGGAAAGAATAGAGCAAAAGCTCTGGTGTAAATGTGACTGCATGAGAGAGTATGCATGGTAGGATATAAACTTTGAGGTGACCTTTTATGGCTTTAATGTTAGCAATGAGGCCCCTTGAAGTGGGCCTCTAAACAAATAGATGAGCAGTAACGATAATATAATTACAGAGCAATATGCTCTATCCACCCAACTCCACTTAAAATATTGGCAGTGACACCTTGAATCAATTAAAATTTGTATACACTTTTCAAGGACAATTCTGAGAAGTGTTTCTGAAAACTTTTCAAGGACAGCCTTGAGTAGAGTACATTATAGTAGGGTTAACATGGAAATTACTAAAATATAAATGCTCATGGTCAGGTTAATCTTGTCCAGGAAAGGGTATGCCAGAAAAAGGTAACAAAATGGTTCCTAGTGAAGTGTTGTTATCTGGATTATCAAGGTTACAGTGAGCCTGTGTGTTGATGCTGAGAATGAATTTTCAATGGATACACTTGGGATTGAGGTATTATAATTAAATAGTCAACATATGAGAGTTGGACAGATTATTTTTTATTCATTACAGGGTGGCCCATTTGTTGAAATTTTCAGTGCTCAAGGCAAGAATCCTGGAAGAAAGTGGAAGGTTTTCGGCAGTCCATCTGTAATTGGGAAAGTATGTTTTATGGTGAAATGATGAAACCTTGGAATATAAACCATGAAAAATGTACATGAAGCTTAAAATTAGAACATAATAAGGGCTTTGACCTGACTGTGGAAAAGTTGTCACTTTCACTTCTTTTACCATGAAAGAATAAATGACCACAGCAGTTAGCACTTCATGCCTACTTGCAAACGAGATTTGTTACAGCTATAGTTTCATACCTCAGAAATCCTAACAGAAGGAAGCTTAGAATAGCTATGCTTTTCTATTACAGCTAGATCAAACATATGGCTACTGGATTCAAAATTGATAATGCTATTGTACAGTACATCCATAAATGTATTTTTTTTAGAAAGATTGCTAAACTTTTTGTTGTTCTTTTGGGCATCAGCTAGTGCAACTGAATTTTCTTTAACTCCTCTTCCCTTCGAGAGTCCCTCATCTCACTTAATAACCTACTCTGGAGAATAGGTTTTGAGGTATGGCTGTGAATTACTCTTCTGCTGAATGAAGTTAATCCATCAGTTGAATGACAGTAGTTACATCAGCAGAATGATCCTTCCCTATCTTACATGCCAAACCACAGCCAGGATGGTTTTTGTTCTTCCAGCAGTAGAAACACTACAGTTGGTGTTCCAAGTAGATAGTAATCAAGGACCAACCAATCCAATCTTTGTATCTTCATATAATGGACATAAGTAATTATTACTTCCAGTACAGTTTTGATTCCTGTCTGTTGTGGTTCGCATAGGTATGTTTCTAGCTCCGCATCGTCCCTCCCACACACCGTAATATTAGAATGGCTGCCTTACATAATGTAGAGGACAGTCCAGAGCTGTATGTGGACTACTCTAAGGATATATCTGATTGGGAGAGAATATAAAAAAACATATAAAACAAAGTAAGCTGTGCTAGTCAGTAATCCCTGGTCAGGCAATGTTTATATTAGGAAGATTTCAAAATGGTCCCAGACTAGGTAAGCTTTTAAGATTTCTAGATCTCATCATCGAGACATGAGAGAAGCCTCCCACAAGGATGAGTCGCCTTCAGGCTAAAAAGGGCAGGATAAAAGTGCCATAAAAATAAATAAGTAATAAAATATCAAAACATCTGGGTGTCCGCTGGACAATGTTCTTGCAGACTGCCAATTCTCTCACACCAGAAACAACTTGCAGTTTCCCAAGTCGCTCCTGGCACAAAAAATATAGTCAGATAGCTTAATTTGTGTAAAAGAGATGATGATGATATCCTGACAGAATATTAGTGACACTTAACCAACACAGTTACTCCATATATAGAGTGTATTTTGGAACTGTACAGTACTTTATCTTGAGAAAGCAGAGCCATGAAAGAAATTTATTTTTGTATTCCACCTTTGACCTTGCACAAGTGACTCACAAAATAGGATCACTGTTAAAACCATTCCTGATCTAAGTCTAAGGTTTCATTTATCCTCTTTAATAATACATAATATCATAATGATAATGAATGCATTACCTGCCTCTCCCTGTGGCTCAAGGGCGGATACAACATAATCAAAACAAGAGATAAAAAGTTATTAAAAGACATACAACAAGGTACACATAGTTAAAATACAAAATAAAATCTCCTGATAAAATGAAGATTGAAATTCACCACTTACAATTGACCAGGTAGGCCTGCTGGAATTGTTTGGTCTTCAGTTGTGTCATAAATTCCAACAACGGATCTAGCTGTCAAATCTCTTCCGGCAGGTCATTCTACAGACTTGGGGCAGCTGATGAAAAGGTCCTCTGGGTGACAGTTGGCAGCCGGGTTCTAGCTGGTTGGAGTAGCCACCCCCCAGAGTACCTCGGTTTCTTAAAAGGCAGAGTATACGAAAGAAGGCGATCATATAGGTAACCTGGGCCCAAACCATGTAGGTCTTTAAAGGGCAAAATTAACACTTTATACTTTGCCTGGAACTAATTGGAGTGACTTTAGTATAGGGGTGATATGCTCATTTCTGGATGTTCCTCAAATCTGGTTGCTACATTTTGAACTAATTGGAGTTTCCAAACTTGGTGCAAAAGCAGCCCAATGTAAAGTGTGTCCCAGAAGTCCAACTTTGAGGTTCCTGCCACATGGAATACCATCTTTAGACCCTTGGATTTTAGAAAGGGACCCAGCTGGTGTATCAATCAAAGCTGATAGTAATCACTCCTGTATATAAGCTCTGGATGTTGATAAAAATATGTGTTATCTTTTGTCCATGGTAGGCTTGTAGGCAGATAAAAATCTTGATAGGCAGTAAGTTAATGCATTTGTTCTGTTATATTGGGTGCCTTTAGGATTATGTTCCTTTTGTTGGTTTGCTAGGAGTTTGACAAGGAGGTGAAAGGCTTCGTCTTTGTTCTAGAAGGGAGCAGTCAAACTAATAAGATGCAACTTCCAAAGGAAACAAGGCAAACACGTAAGTAAAAGACTATTTTATATGTGTCTGTTTATTATTTATTTACTATATTTCTACCCCGCTCTTCTCACTCCAAAGAGGACTCAGGGCAGATTAGTTTGGCCACTTCACAATCACATTGCAAATACACAGTGTATAAATACAATACAATACAATAAAATACAAATTATTATTAATACTATTAATAATATTAATAATGTAGTTATTGTATGTCATAGAATGTAGTCAGGTTTTGATTATCTGGTCAAATACAAAGTTTTAGTCTTTGTATTTTACGTTAGGTTCATCCTATGTTAGAAAAAACTTTATTTTCTACAAGAACTTCTTGGAATTATATTTGCATTATATTTCATTCTCTTTTTCTGTTTTGATTGAATTGAATTTAAGATTGTTATGTCACTTAAATGTTAGTTTTCGTGTGTGCCATTCTGAAGGTAAAGTAGGTTAATAAAATCATACACACACCTCATGCCTTTAAAAATGAAAAGATTCTTCTTCCTGGAACAATCGCAACTCTTTGCAATTTGTTCCTTTTGTAAGAAGCCAAGTGTTTTCCTTTCTTGTTGCCAAGTTAAACCTACATCCAAGTTTCGACTAATTTAATTTCTTGTCCTAACTATAATAGACTTATTCAGACATGTATTGCATGGTAAGTTAACATTTATGTAAATCTGATTGATTCAATTGATCTTTTTTAGTTTAAACAAGCAACTGTATTTAGGCTCATAAGAGCTGCAAACATGACAGATAACACCGCAATATGCATTTATGATGGTCTTTCATCACTTACTGTGCAAAAAGAACTATAGTCTTGAGTTTCCAGTGTTGTGAGGTTTTAATTACGGTAGTTCTCTTAAGCTGCATATTTAGAAAGTATATTTCTTTGCTTCTTTTGTGAAATAAAGCTTGTGAGCATTTTAGAGTATAACCAACCCTTCTGATGAAAACTGGTAAAGATTTATTTTTGTCACAATTTTATTCTATAAATTATTATTTGATGTGTATGAAAGGGCTATTTTATTTTTATTGAAGGGCCTCCCAAGTGATCAGTTTTTAGCTCAGTAAATACACAGTTAATTTATAGTAAAAAGATGTATTTTTAAAAGGAAAATGTTTGAGTTTTAAAAATATATTTTATTTATTTATTTATTTATTTATTTATACTCCGCCCTTCTCACCCCCCACCCCCCCCCCCCCGGGGTGGGACTCTGGGCGGCTTACATCTGGCACAATTCGATGCCATTACATATAAATAATACATAGAGTAATTACATATAGGAACACAATAGATTAATTTTAAAATTAGTTTTAAAATAAAAAGTACATTAATAAAAAGTGCAATAATAGCCTTATGTAGAAACAAATTTAGCAAGCACAACACAATCGGAAGCCTGTCCATAGTCCATTTTCCATAACATCATCATCATTACCATTGTCAATTATCTGCCAGCTACCCAAAGGCCTGGTCCCGTAACCACATTTTCAATTTCCTCCTGAAGGTGAGGAGGGATATTGTTGACCTGATTTCGCTGGGGAGTGAATTCCACAGGCGGGGGGGGGGGGGATCATAGTTTTGCATCATGCAGATCCAAGTCAATTTGCTGTAATGTCTGGATAACTGTTCTTTCTCTTTAATATCTTGACACTCATTGGTATCACCCTTTCCATTGCTGATGAAGAGATATCAGATATCAGTTCTCCTAATGTGTAGGTCTTGTGCATTTGTTCTCAGTACTCAGCCTGCAAAGGGAAGACTGAAACCCGTCCATCTCAGGACAAAGTTAGGAGAAAAAACACCAGGTGTAGTCTTAAGTTGCTAGTTAATATAGTTGTCCGCATGAAACTCAGAAGGAGAAATGTTGTCTGGACCAAGCTTCTGCACTTATATTCCAGTCCTAATCTACACTGGGTGCTAGGAGGGGAACACTGGAGGTCTGATTAATGTTTCTGTCTATTGTTTACCTTAAGTGGGACAGCCAAATAAGAACAGATTGGTTTTCATGTGCTCTGAAATTCACCACAGAAAAGCTAGTTGCCACAGATTCTTCACCATGCATGATACTGCTGATTTAAGAATAAGGATAAAATTATTTGCAAACAGACCTCTGTTGCCTTGCAAACTGCATAAACTATAAAAACATGGAATCAGATAAACCATAAAAGAAGGCAAACATTGAACATTAATATTGTGTTTATTTGTCTAGTGTGATTAGAATGTCTGATGAGAATTTTGAGAACAAAGATGGAAGATGTGTGATCCTATCTACTAGCCATATCACTGCTTATTATTGTACCACTAAATATTTTTGTGTTAGTCACATTAACAGATGTGGCCGTAACAATGAGTTACAGCATACCTTCATATGGAAGTAGTCTTCAATAAATAAAGCCATTTCACCAATATTTAGAGGGATCTTTAAAAATGTTTTGCAGCAAATTTTTACAGTTTCTAACATCTTTTTCTGCCTAGGCTGTGTGGACATGTGTGTTTCAGAAATATCCAGAAAATGAACTATTGAATATGATTTAGAAATACTCATCTTATGGAAAAAATGGATTATTTAATTAAAGAAAACGATATAATCCCTCTTTCTTTTCTCCAAAAGAGAACTATTTCTGAATGAGCCTTTTTAAATGGCTCATTTAAAAGCTAGAATGCAGCCAAATGCTGCATTATCTCATGAAAGAAGAAATGATCCCTATTTATTATCATTCTCTCATCTGTTGGTCTTAGTTACCCAGGAACCTCTAGTATTCCCCGTCCTACCCAAACATCTCAGTTAGGGTTCCATTCTCTATCCAGACCTAGGATAGCTGCATTTGGCCACTTGGCAACTGAGCAGAGAGCTTGTCTGAGAACATGTTATTTTGAGAAGGTGATAAACATGTGTCTAGCCTCCAGAATAAATTTCCACCCATCAAATATATGAAACAACTTGAAAAGCCTTTCTCAAATGGGATCAGAGGAAGTCTCTCTCTCCTGGCACATGAGGGATAAAACAATCTTTGCATTTTGTACAGAAAAGCCTCGATCCAGGTCTTAAATCAAACTATAGAAGTGCCCCCATTTTGTTAACTAACCAGACCCAGCCTATTTGTTTTCATCTTCACATTAAAGGTTTTTCAGGTGGATCTCTCTGCTCAGTCCTCTGGTATCTCATCCCTTCCCCTCTTGTGATTTGAGAATGCTGAATGAAAATCATGCAGAGTTGTCACCACTGTATAATTCTTCCTGTCCAGGCAACTCAAGTGATAGGACCCCCACCCCATTTTTTGACCAGGAAATTAAACATTTGGTGTATATTCTTTCCATTCCCATTGTCTACTCCTGCTATAAGGTGGGCTATGGAAGTGGTTGTGGGCCTTCCTTGGTCCTCCAGTGCTATTCTGTGGTATACTTCCACTTCAAGTATAGTAAAAATTCTGGCTGAAAGGATTAAGCCATCAGCCAAACCATAAAAGCCATTACACTTCAAACCTTGCCCACATTCCTCCCTTAAGTGCCCAAGGGAGGCAAATACAGCAAACAACTAGAAGCGTCAGACAGAGCAATGACAATTTATTTAATTTCCCACCAGTCCAGGGAACCAATCAACAACAACAGCAACAGGCAGTGCACCTACACCAATCAGCATGCAGATCGTAATTTGCAGAGTAAGCACCTGGCAGTCCAATCTTTTGAATTGCTACCAAGTCTCTATAAGCATCTCTGTATGTACGCATTGTCTTTATGTCTGATTTGGGAGAGTCTCTTCTCAGACATCTTATTTGGTCAAAGTGAATAAACTTCTAATCTTGCACAAAAAGTATAGTATTTTTTTTACACAATTTACTGTATCCATGGTGTCAGGTACCCATTAGGGACCCTTAGAACATATCACTGGTATGTGGGGGCCATACTGTACACACTTAAAATAAATCCCATTGAAATAAATGAGTTCTACTTATGAATAGACATATGGAATACCACGTTAAATTCCTTCTTTTACAGAAGTGATGTTTCAGCAGAGTAGCATGGTACAAGTCTAATTATATATGTGAGTGGCTTTCCCTGTTTTGGTTATTATGATTTTTAGAGGCCCTGTATTTATTTTTAAATTTAAATTCCAAAATTTAAAGTTTAAAACTGTTCTTTTTATGATGTATTATTCCCATATTTATGAATATAAACTTTATAAGAAGAAAAGGTATCTAAAATTCACAGGATTGATGGGATTGAAGCTACTTTAAATTTTGCTGTTGTAAATTAAATTGTACATCACTTAAATAGAAATTATAGATGTATATTTTCCAGCTGTGTGATTTAGTTGCTATGTAATGTGTTTGGTTAAAGGGAACATACCAATAATTCTAGAGCAGTGTTTTGTAATCACAAATTAACTTTGGCAATATATGAAATGAGCTATTTCAAAGTATGCTACAGCACTAATGCTTATGGACTCAATTAATTTTAAATTTCTTCCATAAAATTTTGAGATCTCTAAATATTTAATGCATCTTTTATGAGAAATGGGACTTTGAATTGTTTGTTGGCAGGCTTACAACAAAGTGCTTGGACTTAATTTGAGAACACTTAATTACTAAGGCAGTATTGCAATTTCTGTGTTTAGAAACAGCTTAAATTCAAATTACCATTTCCCTTGATTTACAGTGAATTGAAACATTCTGACTCTGACCACTTTGTATTTATTTAGAGTTTTATCCTGTAGGCTAATTACTGCATATTTAAAACCAAAGCACTGAAATAAGCTCTAAACTTTTTAGAGCAAGCAAATATTGGAGGCATTGCTCAAGGCTGTGTTAAATATACTTGATGGGCCTGATGCTCTGATGAGTGCTCTTGAAAAATAATTGTTGGTATAAATTAAGATCAAAACGCTTTTTATAGGAAAGGAAGGAATAAAGCTGCCATTTTCTCAGTTAGACTACTGGTTGATCTAGCCCACTATTATCTTATCGACAAAAGCTCTTCAAAGTTTCAGGTAGATATCTTAAACCAGTGTTTCTTAACCTTCCTAATGTGTGACCCCTTAATACAGTTCCTCATGTTATGGTGACCCCCAACCATGACATTATTTTTGTTGTTTCTTGATAACTGTAATTTTGCTACTGTTATTAATCGTAATGTAAATATCTGAAATGCAGGATGTATTTTCATTCACTGGACCAAATTTGTATGTAAGTCAAAACAGGTACATTTTTAAGAGTAACTCCAGCTATATATGTGTGTGTGTGTATATATGCATATATATATACACACACACAAGCTTTGGATGGCATAAGGAAGGGCTTACACCCCTGTGGTATTTGTCTTGCTATCTGTGCCCTTGTTCAAAAGATTTCACTTCACCACCTATCTCTGTCATAATTAGATGTTGTAAAATTTAACTTGTCATGGAAACAAGGATTGGTGAGAAAGCTTCAGTGGAGACATCTTTTCCCCATGTTAACTCTTCCGGGAGTGACTTTCCCTTCCAATTTCTCTCGCTTCCTGTTTTTTCATCCCTGTTCTTAACTATGAGTCATTTGTAAGTTGGATGTTTGTAACATGAGGACTGCCTGTACTGCAGAGTTTGGGAAATACTAAAATACTTGCATCTCCCGTGATATACCAAAAATGTGGTGTGTATTTAATATGTTTCTTTTGTTTCTTTCTAGTTGGACTGATACAGCAATTTCTGGTACTTCAGATTTATGTACCACTGGGACAGGACTTCTCAACTGAATTGCTGTAAGATAATACTGAACTTCCTATCATGTTTCATGCACTGTAGACACTCAATCAATTGAACCAATACCAACTGCTATTAATTGCAAGTGGCAGCTTTTGCATTAAAGAGCAGCAACTAATCAAGTTGACAAGAAGTAATTAAGCTAATTTGACCATGATTTCTCAGACACTTTTGTGGTGTCTTTCCCTGAGGATTAGAAAGCTAATTCTCTGTAATGCAATGCAAGTACATTTTAATGGTGAAAATATATGAATAACTGTATAATTTCATTATGTGGCATAATTAAAAGAAAAGGCACAGGTGACCATTCCTGATAGCAACAAACATTGAATGGTTAATTTAACCATTTAAAAAACACAACAGAAACCTCTTTTTCTTTTGGCTTGAGGTAATTATTTTTGTAATTAAAATATGATTGGCTTTGTTTAGTTCATTTGAAAGGTCCATGGTGAGCCCAATGCTGTGGATTATTTGGATGTGATCCTACTTTTTGGGTAGAGCCATGGGTACAATTGATTTCATGTTTTAATATTGTAATGCTGTATGGTTATATTATGAGAGTTGTCTTAAATTGTTAATTTATAGTTTATCCTCCTCAGCAGCCTTGAGCTTTCCAGAAGAAAGACAGAAGCATAATTGTTTATAAAAACAATTATTCCCTAGCTTCTGCCAAAGAAATTCAAGGCCTCTTCTACTGTAACATCTAGAATTTACAGTGCTGAGGAGGAATAACTCCACTGGTATATATAAACCACTTCTTCTTAAACTGTGGGTCCCAACCCCAGATGGACCCTTAGCTCAATGTTGAGGTCACGTAAAATTTGGCAACAGGAAAAGTTTTCTGAATGCTACCTAGTGGCTGTTTTAGACGTTTCCACAAATATGTTAGCAACTATGTTTACAATGGACTCTGAAGAAAATGCTTCAGTTGTACTTCATACAAAGAAAAATGAACCTGTTCAGCAAGACTTGCACATGCTGATTTATTATCTGTAAATGTTTGATTTTTATTTTAATGTTTTGCTCTTTCATATATCTGAGGTCATTTAAAAAATTCTGGTGGCAAGGGGTCACAAAAAATACTCAAATGAAAAACGTTTAAGAAGGAAAATATGTTTTTATTTGTCAATGGGTTCTAGTGCTTGTGTCAGTGACAGTATAAGTGATATAACAATGTAACTGATATATGCTGAAACCTCCATAGAACTAAGGCTGTGGGACTCCTCAATCTGTGAGGCAGTAAATGGTCCAGTGGGGCCATACAGCTTCCTGGCAGCGATGTGGTGTTAAGAAATGATCTTCCAGGATTATATGAATTTTTATTACAAAGTTATTTTAACATTTGTATGTCAGGTTGTAATTCCTTAAAGTTGTAAATACCACCAAAATGGATGCAAGCTACGCTGTCACTTTAATCTTTTATGCTTACCCCTGCAATTGATAATTATTTGTAATTTTTTTGTAAATTTCTGTTCACCAGCATCATCTTCTCCCCATGCTTTTCTGTTAGGGAAATCATACTTTCAACATTTGCTCAATGAAAAGTGCTAAACGTGTG
The DNA here is from genome assembly GCF_037176765.1 of Anolis sagrei. Classification (NCBI taxonomy): domain Eukaryota; kingdom Metazoa; phylum Chordata; class Lepidosauria; order Squamata; family Anolidae; genus Anolis; species Anolis sagrei. Next base: position 29,458,124 of record NC_090022.1, on the reverse strand, counting down.
AAAATACTTTGTCTAATCAGAAGGCCTTGCAGATTTGTAAAGCAACTTCGCATCCACAAGATCTATTGTTATGCTGGTTAGGGTTAAGAGGGCACTGGGCAGGCAAGTTTGTAGGAATGCTCTAAAAGATATAAAAGAGGCATTTTAACTATTCTTATAAAACCCAGCATGGATTTCCTAATGTACTCATATTTTGTTATAGGGTTTACAATTTTTCAAGTATTCCCAAATCAAGTTCTGTGTTATATTTCTAGCTTTTAGAAAATTATATGTTTTGCAATTATGTGACTTCATTCTTGTATCCTGCCACTATCTCTCCAAAGAGACTCGGGACAACTTACACACTGCACAACATGCCTAAAAACAGAACATAAAGTGAAAACAATTTAAAAATACAATTAAATTAAACACATAAGCATGAAACAACAACTAACAAAAACAGTGCTCATTACCAGTGGGGCAAGCAATTGAACTGGGAATTGGAGAAGTGCAGCGCTATAAGTGTGAGAAGAGGGCATGGGATCAAGTGCGAGGCTGCATAACATGTCTAATCAGGATCCATTGTTCATTCTTTAATAGTTCAAACAAAGTTGAGCCAAATACTAGCCTTTTCCTGAACATGGAGAGAATCCTGTTTGTAGGAGCAGACTTCTGAGTGCTAGATTTTTGTCTTGAGAAAAAGATACCTTTTACAGAATATATGAAGCTAATACTTAACATAAATCCTCCACCTTCATCATCTTTGAGAGAGTTCTGCCATATTCTAGGAGACATGATATTGATTCTGTATTTAAATATATACCGAGAGAAATTTTGTGGATTTTTCATCTGACATCTTTGGCAATAAATAATAGCTATGATTATATATTTCTCCATCATTTACAGCACATTATCATTTTCTGTATTACTGGACATCTTTTGTGTGAATTCAATCATTTGTTTCCTTTCAGAATATCCATTGATTTTGACAGCTGTTTAATTTCAACATTGTTTACTTGTATTCATTCCCCCATTTCAGCTCTTTGCGCTAGTACAACCCCCCCCCCTTTTTTTCCTTACCAAAATCCGAATTTGATTTCAGCTATTGTTGTTGTTGGAATATCTGAGAGAACTCCAAAGAAAAATTGTCTTCACTGAAAGGTCCTTTCTTCCCTTCTGATTGTGTTTTGGTGAACCAATCACTGGAAATTTATCTTACATGTTTTCTGATTCTGTTGACTGTGCATTTATAATATTTATATTCCATTTTTCCACATACAGTTGAGATGTCTTACAGAAAAAGTACAGTAAGGACAATAATACAAGAATGATTGAAATAAAAGTTCATTTGTAAGGTTTATCTTACTCCCTAAGGAACAAAAAAATGGGTTGTCGCACTCTACTTGCCTTGGAGTTTACTTTTTTTGTCTTGTTGTGGCCTTTTTTGGAACAGGCCCGCATCCCACCAAATTGGCGAAGCTCCCCTCCAGGCAAATCAGGACTACAGTTCACACAGTGCTTCCATTTCTGTGGATACACGATACCAGCACAAACTATTTTGGACTATGGGTCGGAGTTAGCTAGTTGTGTTTCTTTGTCAAGGACAGTTTCTTACATTTCATTCTGTCAGGCTGTTCCTGCTTATGGAATTTAGTTTTCCTAGAGACTTAACAAATTTTCATTTCTTTAGCTTTTGAGAACTGTGCAATTTTTTAAAAACTAGATTTTGAAAGATCAAGTTAGGGTAACTGTGACAGTTGCTAGTTGATGCTTGAACATTTGCTAGAATTTGTATAACTGGAAACCGTCCAGGGTCTGAGCAATTTAATTATTGGCTTTAATTATAGTGAGTATGTGAGATAGAGATGCAGGTGTAACCCCTCACATGTTTCAAGACTTGCATAATTAACTTCACTATGTGGACTTCTGATGCACCAAAGTAAGGGAACGTCACACTTACCACATATACTCTGTATGCACAGAGTGGAGGAAAAAACAAATAACCCTTATGCTGTTCCATGTAAGGGGACATCCACTCCACGTGTTCGTTATAGCCACCTCAGATTACACAGAAAACTGTCTTGTTTCTGAGGTCATACCATTCCTCTTTTGAGCACACAAGTTGGTGTCAACAACTGCCTTTCCTAGTGGGAAGAAGCTAAATCTTGTATTGTCACTTAAGATTGTGTAATCACAAGGTGAAGTTTAGGCAAGAGCTTTTAAGAACTTTCTTTGCCGAACCTCCCAGCAGTGACTGTTTGATTAATTTAGCATTACCAGTGACTGTGTTGATTTCTTAATGCTAGAAGAAAAGTTCAGAATATTTAGCAGCAGATCAAACTTGTTTTAACTGGATCTTGACATAATCACTTTTAAACCTGCCCTGAAAGTTAGCAGTCAGAAGTATGGAAAACAAAGTAAACAAACTTTGTTCTGATCTGCTTCAGAATGATTACTTCATTAAGGTATAGGAGCAAGAAATAAGGAAATATTAATAGCTGGAACTGTGTAATCAAAGTTTTCTGTCACTTTTCAGCATTTCTTCCACTCTCAGTTTAATTTCCGATATATAAATCCTAATTAAATCGTGACCTCTGCACGCCAGATGGATTAGATTCCCTTTAATAATTTTATTTATTGCAATATGTCATAGGAAATTAAAAAGTCATCTCTGATTAATTGGTGTATTCTGGAACTCCTTCAAGACATCCAAAATAATACAGAACAGTTTGTATTTCAGCCTAGGGGCTTTCCGATGTTCAGATAACTAATGAATCTCTCTCTTTCTCTCAGCCTCTCTCAGTTTCTATTGTGTGAATGAATTATTGCACAAGTTATACTGTTCAAATCTTGTTCCTCAAAACTTAAAATAATATTTTTAAAAGATTTGAGCCAGATCTTCCATAAGCACAGTGTATCCGACATCGTTAAGTTGTAAGAAATGTGTAGGTTACCAAAATAGTAGTACATTTTAAAATTAAATTATCACCGATAGTCACTCAGATTCTTATAGTGCACAATTTATATTTTTAGTAGATTTGATTTGTAAAAACTGTTACTTAACTACTTCTGTAGACTATGTGTAGGAAGAATTGTATGCTTGGATGTGCTCCAAAGGAGAAAACCACCATGTAATAGATTTGGAGCCAAGTGTGTATTTTTTCCTTCCTTTCTTTCCACTCATAATGAGGATTGTGGGGGTTATTAGCAATCAGTATAAAAACAGAAAGGAAGGAGAAAAACACATGAAATAAACCACTGAGATGAAGAACAGAAATCAGAATACCATCAGCTTTCTTAAAACATAAAGGGAGAGAGAAATTAATAATTCTGAGAGCATCTTCAAGCAATAGGAGAGAGAAAACTGGAAAAAAATAGTAAGTTCTGTATAAGTGGAGCCTTCTTCATGGGAAAGCATTTAAACATAAATAACTTCCATGTGAAATCTGAGTGTTACAATTCAGGATCACTTCACCATTTGAGTGTGCTAAATTTATAAATTGGATTTGAAAAGAAATCCCACTGTTTCCTTGAACATCGTTTATTGCTAATCACTGGTAGAATAGAGGTTGTGTTTTAGTATGTAGTTCAAAGGATTATACAAATATTGCTGTATACCTGAAACTTTTCTATTGAGAGGACCCCAAATGGTGTCCTTCCACATCATGAAATCCTTAAAGACAATTGAATATTCATACAACATTTTTATGATCTCCCCGCATCAACAATTCTCCACTATCCTAATATTTTCAAGGTACCAATAATAATTCATCTTCTCAGGCATTCAATATTCTACTGAGGCTAAAAGTGCCATAATGTCACAGAAAGGTATCTTCTTCACATTCAAATAATACTCTTTATTAGTGTTATTCAAAAAAGAATATCCACTGCATTTTTCCTAATGATGCTATGTTAATGTGGTCATTTTTTCATCTTGCCTTTTGAAATACATAGATGGAAATGTGACATGACCATCCTTTCTTGTATTCTGTTCGGTTCCTCATTTGATTGAACAGACAGGAATTTCTCAAGGTCTTCCACCATGGCCTCCACCCTTCTCCCACCTCTTCCTGACCTAGGAGGCTATCTGGCATGCATGGACTAAACCAGGCCTGCACAATCTGCAGTCCTTCGGATGTTTTGGACCTCTTTTACCAGAATTCCTATTAAACAAACTGGCTAGGGCTTCTGGGAGTTCAAGACCTAAAGGGTCACAGGTGCAGACCTGGCTAAACTATCATCAATGCTATCCACCACTAAGGGACTTAATAACCTGAACAAGGTCCAACTGAAAGAACACAGCCTTCCTAGCCACCCACCTGACACCAAGCTCTCTTGGTGGAAACAGCCCAAGCAATTTTTTCTCTACAACACCAGACAAGGAAAGCAGATGTCTTGATGTTTTGGTTGACAATTCAATTTCTCAGCTGCTCTTGCCATCTTGGTAGCAAACTACCAAGTCTGCATGGCTGGCTACCAACAATTCCTATAGGAGAAGACAGAATCCTTCCATACCTCTTAGAAGACCACAAGAATGTAGTAGTCCTCTTCCAATGGGAATCTCACTGTCTAGCCTCAAGGCAAATCAGCACAGCCCAGCATGGGTCTATCTGCACAAGTAAATCCACATCCATGTCCATCAGCCTTGGCTGTTAAGCATGAGACAGATCAGCAGGCCTCATGGACCAAACCTGGCAACATAGGAAAAGGGAATGGGTCTCTTGCATACCAAAACAGGTGAGGCCATAGACACGCTATTCAAGATATGCACAACTGTCAAGAAGATGGGTTTTGTAAAACAAGCTTACCCAACCCTTCCATTCAAAATCTGTTGGATAAATCATCAGGTCTCCACCTCCTTTGTGAATCCAGGTACAAGGGGGGTTCAGAGAATAATACCTTGATTTTCTTGGATAAGGAGGTTATTGGCAGCTTATCAATGCCCTGTCAAATTTTTGCAGCCTCAATCAATGGCTACTGAGATGTATTTTGCAAGCAGTTCTCCTCAGACATTACTTAGACACTGCAGATTATTTTTCCTATTGCAGAATACCGCTACCCATCACTTGAGAAGTGACAGGATAGAAGGAAAATCTTTCTTCTAATTCTCTAGAATCTGCAATGGTTAGTATTTGCATTCCATGGCCAATTAATGATGCCGGTACCTACCATTTAAATACATAATAACTGATACTCAAAGATAGCTTCTCATGTTTGCTTTGTTTTATGGAGACAGCCTTGCTCTGTATTCTCACTTTATGTCATTTGTTTCAAGAAACATGGCCTCTAACTGTAGCTGCTTTCTGACATGAAGGCTCAATAAAGTTCTTGTGGTTTTTCAGAAAGGATTTGCAACCCTACCCTTTCTTCTAAAAGGACTCCGCCGGTTGAGTAACTTTGATAGCCCTATGTCACTGCTGCTATACGATTAGAAAAAAAAAACTAGTTGGGAACATACATAAGGGAGGAGAGTGTAACATACAACCACACCTGTAGGTGGTAATCCATTGCCATTTACTGCAGCCTAATGCTGTTAAAGTGTCTCAAGGTCCTCTGCAGCAAGAGAGAGATTAAGTTTTGGTTCAACAGTCAGCGTCTGCAGAATACTTCATTTCTGTGATACATACATTTTGAAACCTCAGATCCCTAAATCCTGTTAAATCCTTTTCATGTGGATGTTATACTGTGACATTTGAGTTGCTGAATCTTATTTGTTCATTGTAAGAAGCACCTGTTGTTTAGGTTTCATTGGGACAGGGCAGGGGGGGGGGGAGAGATGCACATAAATTTAATAGTAAGCAAGAAAGAGAGAAATTAGAGCTTAAGTTTGAGATCAAATGTTATTTTTTCCCATTGTACACAAAGTAGTATTACAATGTTCCTTTAGTGCAAGCAAGAAAGTGGAAAAAATGTCACTTAAGACTGCTAGACAGGAATTAAACTTATGCCTTATGCTGTGTCTTTTGGATATCTTTAGCTAGACTTACTCTTTGCTTCTCTCTTTTACTCTGCGGTAATTCCATGAATTCACTAAGGAAGAAGTTCTGCTTCTAATGTTTTCCCAGGCAAGTCATTTGTAATGGATTTTATGTTCACATTTCCAGTTTGTGCTAGATTAGGGATGAAATGACCTTTCTCATTTGGTTCACTGAGATGTTGTGAACATTTCTTTCTACTTTCTATTGCATTTCAGCTCTGTTTCATTAATCCTGATCTCAACTTTTGACCGTGACTTTTTATAATCGGTGAATAGATTCTTGGCAGTTCATAGACTAAATGTGGTCCACAGACAGTTGTCCATGAGCATTCTGTTCAGTCCCGAACTGTTCTTGCCTCCTTTCAGGAAAGAGAAGTGCCTTCTCAAAATCTAACCCATTATGCTTAGTATATATTTCCTTTAAATTATTTCTTACCTGCCATTCTGGTTTTGAATTTTTTGATGCATGTTCTAATGGCCATACCTACATATGAGGGGAAAGCAATACGACAGCACATCTTGTGCTCTGCCTTGTGTCAGCAGTTGAATTGTGCTCCTGGGCCAGCCATTAGCACTGAGCAGTCTTGCCACATTTGCCCTTTCTATTTTAACTGTTCACTTTCTCTTCTAGCTTTCTGCTGAGTTCATAAGACCATGCTTAATACTTCTTGTCACTTATTTAGTACAGATATTCTCCAGGGGTATGTTATATTTCACTCTGACAGTTAGCAGTGTTATTAGGCTACAGAAATGTTGAAATCTCTTCCAATAACCATACAATCTGGGCACACTAAAGTATGTTTTGTGTTTATTGTTACTATATCTACTGTGAAATAAACTTGTCTCAATGAGCCCATTGGAGACCTCTACTTTCTCTTGGCTCCTGTCCTAATAAAGAGGATGGATGACTAGGGTACTTAACTTTGCATTTAGTATTATCAGTATATATTCCATTTTTTTATGAGATGGTGTGACAGTTTTTCTGCCAAGAAGTCTTAAAATCGAAATCAGGCAGCACTAAGCAGAAAGGAGATTCCAATTTGATGAGTAAGTTGTAGCAATAAGAATGGAAAATCTTAACTGATGATAGAACGCTCACAAAAGGAAGCGTGATAGTCCATTGCTGAGAGTGCATCTGCAATTATTGGCTATCTCATTGTTGCTGTTTTATTTCTGTTGTTCTTCACTTGTCATTTTAGCACCAGAGTGACACAAAAACAAATTCCAATCAAGGCTGTTTGTCAGTGCTTTGGCACGTAGGGGTGGAAAATGAATGTCTTCAAAATGGGGGCTTGGGAAAAATCATAGTAAATGATATTTGTAAATGTGTGAACTTGATTTGGACAGGCAATTATACAAAGCAAGCACCACTTGGAAAGGGTAAAAATTATAATTGCATACTTAGAACAACAGCCTACAATCCTGAGCCTCCTCAATTTCAGGAAGTCTTTGTATGTTGAACAAATTGTAACTACAAACTCTGAATCCATGTAAGTGGGCATTTATTTTTGTGTGATGAGAACATTCTTGGATACTAGTCCAATATTTTCTTTGTCTTTGTCTTATGTATTTGATATTTTTTGAGCTTAACAAACGAATATGTTATTGAAGGCTTTCATGGCCAGAATCACTGGGTTGATGTGAGTTTTCCCGGCTTTATGGCCATGTTCCAGAAGCATTATCTCCTGACCTTTTGCCCACATCTATGGCAGGTATCCTCAGAGGTTATGAGGTCTGAGTATGCCTGCCATAGATATGGGTGAAACATCCGGAGAGAATGCTTCTGGAACATGGCCATACAGCCCAGAAAACTCACAGCAACCTATTATCAAAACGATGTTGGTATAAAGCTGCATATGTCTTGTTATGATGTTATGTTATGATTAACAGGACCAGATGATCAAAGTAGGATCAAATTAAGAAGCAAAAGTCTTATATAATAATAATAAAACTTTATTTATATCCTGCCCCATCTCCCCATGGGGACTCAGGGCGGCTTATAAGATTGAATCTGAACTTTGTATGGAAATCGTTTCATGAAGCATTAAGACTGCACTGTACAGTCTGATATACCAGATACCCCATGTAACTCAAGACTGTCTAGCTCCTGAAGCAACTAAATTTTATCTCTGAGACCTCTCCTCTTCCAAAATATAATTAACAAATATTAATTAAAATATTCAGTTTAATTAAAAGGACAGTTACATTGTTTCCAAATTTATGAGGTAGTCACAACTTTTATTTTTCCCCTTACTCTTCGAGTTTTATAAGGAAAGTCCCTGAGGAACAGCTCAAACATTTGAGACACTGTATTTCATATGAATGTTATCACACTGCCATCTCATATCTCCTTTATTGGTATCTTCACTTCAGATAAGCACATATGCCTTTCACGTGGTCAAATCCATAACCAAATATCTGGAGCACTGAGAAGCCCTAAGGAGTCCAGATCACACAACTCCATATACAGCACCACATTTAGTCCACAGTTTCTCTAATTGAAAATGCTGTGTAACAGTGATAAGGAAACACTTTGGCCATGAGATTCAACTCAGCATACTGAAGATCCATTGCACTTTTTGAACAGTTCTGTACTTTTGACTTGACTATTGAGTAAAGCAGCTTGATGGATTACATTTGAATTTCTAACCTATCATAAATTTAGATAATATTGTCATTAAAAGAACACTCTACTTGTCCATAAAGCTGCCTCTGAAATAGAACACTTTTACCGTTCTTCAAGACTTATGGTTTTTTTCCAGAGCTGCTGAAGAAAATTATACCATAATTGGAGAATGACTAACTGTCAAAAATGTTTTCTGTGGGGGTGCTCTTTTTTTTTGTCTAGGGGATAGACGATAGTGTTCTCAGTCTATTTTCAGCATATCACAGACATTACAACAGTAGAAGAGCTAATGTGAACATGCAGTGAACCACTCTGAGCCAGGAGACCCCCAGGCAAATCGATTTAAATTCTCCCCCCTTTAGTACAGAGATAATGATGATATTGGCAACTATAAAATTTTTGCAAACATTGCTCAGACACTGTGCAAACTTCTTTAACTTAGTATCAGACTAGAATGAAATACCCATTGAAATTAAATTCTAAGACCTCAGTTTTGAACCTAAGTGTATAAAGAGACTACTGTGCTAGGCTAACACCTCTTCAGCTTATTAAAGCCCATTGATTAGAGCAGAAGAGATTTCAACTCTGTTCTTAGTAACCTGACTTCTATGTATTTAATGTGAATTTAATGGTGTGTTTTCCCCCCTGCTATTAAAACTGAATCACTTTTATTTGTCTGTTCTGTCACCATCTTATTTTTCTCTGAGATGATTGCATAGATTTGGCAGATTGGGCCCTAGCCTGTGCTAGAATAAATTGGTTAGGGTATTATATCCAATTGTTTTTGTATTGCATTATTTTTAATGTCGCAAGCTGCTTTAAGTGTCATTTAAGAGAGGAAAGCAGGATATAAGTCCCCCTGGGGAGATAGGGTGGGTTATAAATAAAGTGTTATTATTATTATTAATAATAATAATAACAACAACATAGTAATATTTCTGTTCATGGGTAAACACTGTTGTGTTTCATTTTATGTTAATTTATAAGACAACCTCATGTATATGTCAAAGACACATGTGGGAGCCAAAATTATGGATATTCATATGACCCATGGTTAAGTTGGGGATCATTCCACCAATGCCACTTCAGGGACCAGCCGCCATTTCCCAGCTCAGATATTCAAAAAGGCCAAAAGTTGCACAACTGAAGAGAGGGTACCTTTTGCCATGCTGCTCAGAGAAGGAATGGTTCCTTTCTTGATAAGCGTTAAGGTATAGTAATCACATTGGCCTATGGATAAGTCGGCTTTGTTTTTAATTTTTTTTTAGTAAAGTTCTAGACTTACATATGGATGTATAAGGTAAGTAATTTTAGCTGCACTCTTATTTTATATTTGACAAGTGATTTTTTTTTTCAATTCTGCTTCTGACGTATTCTTTGTTTGAGTCTTTTAGAATAGAGCTTATTTTGTATTCCCAAAGGTTTTGGCCTGCATGGCATTTAGTGGACTTTACAAATGTTGAGAAATAAGGGAGAATATATCTAATTGTTGAGGTACAGTTCCGACTGAATATAAAAGTGATGTATTTTTTAAATGCATTCTTTTTCCAGTTAATAGCTTCAAGGTGATCTATAAAATACCTTTAATGCATGTTATCGAACTCCTTTGTAAAAGTAGTAGAATATCTTACTGATTAAACTGGTACAGAATAATATGACTACCAATCAAACTTGGTGCCAGTCTCAATCTTAACCATCTTGAAGGTACAGATTGCCCTTGTGTAGCCAGCAACCTTCAAGAAAAAAGAATGGGTAGCTGCCAATAAACTGAAGAAGAGAAGCCAGCAGAATTAATTAGAAGCATAAATAGCCACATTCCTAGTTATAAATAAGCTGCTTCTGGAAGAAATTCATTAGTTGAACATTGTGCACATTTATACTCATTATAGGACCTTGTCTATTCTGAACAAATTAAAAGCTATTTTGTTGAATTACATGTTCCTAAATCATTTGGCACAAATTTCTAAAGCTTGGCTAAACAAAACATTCCATAAAACCAAATTTGGTAAATAGATTTTGAGCTAGTGAAATAGGCATTGAAATGACCTACATTTAAGTTTTGAAACTAAAGTTTTATAAGACTCAAAATACCTTCTAGATTTTAGGACAGAAAACAGTCTCATGTCTCTGCTGGACTTTGAACCATTATGTAATCCATTTAATCTTGGTGATCTCTTTAGGACCACACAACAGTAGTTTGGCCTGGGTCATCCTGTATGTATGTGTGCACAAAATATTTTACTAATTTATTGAGGTTCCCTAGTTAAGTGCATGAATCTCACTCACTCATAGAAGCCAGTACAGCGCCCTCTGAGCATATGGAACACAATATGAATGTTGAATACTCAGCTTGTGAGCCAGAATTGCTGTATGAACCCTAACCTTCAAGAACAATGGGACTGATTATAAATACTAGCTCAAGTGTGAATGTGATTGCATTTTTCACATGATGTTTTGCTGGTTCTATGATAGAAAACAATAGTACTGTCAGATATGCTGTGTGGACAAAAAGGTGTTGCCCTAAGTCAATACATAGCTATCCATAGCTTTATTTATATATATGGTAAAAGTGTAGTTTAAAAAATAAAACATTGATATAGAATATTAGCATTCCGCAGTCAGAATGTTTAGTTTGCATAGTTAGAATTAATGGCCGCCTCACTATTATCCCATCCTCTTTCTGCTTAGATTTTCATAGTGAAACACTGCAATTAACGGAAAGCATTTCATTTGTTACTCACTCCAAATATTGCAATATTTTTGTGTTCCATTTCTCAAATTATTTTTTTTAGTTTCCCCAATTCACACTTCTGACATTCTATGTTACCATTATACCTGCTATGTGTTGTGCATCTCCAGAATTTCCTTTTATCTTTGCCTCAAAGGAGCACATTGTCCCACTGTTACAGAAACTGAATACCACAGTGGGAGGAGCTGGTGTATTGTGGTATTGATGTTACATGTTTGTGTGTTTGTTTTGCTTTTCTATTTCACTCTATTCTCTATTTTCAAGGGGGGAAAATTGTCCAATCTTTTGGCTTCCCTGAGTCACATTGGAAGAAATTGTTTTGGGCTGCATCCATCGTAAAACTGAAGCCACACATGTGTACAAATAACAAGAATGTACCATGCTTGGCTGCTCTCTTCCTAGTACAGAATACATACACAATTCATTTTATGCAGAATTGCAGTAGTCGTCTTGCTCAATATTTTATTTGTTAATTTTAGCAATTTTTCATTTCTTCTGTCCCAACTGTTTGAAATTATAATGCACATTATCAATACTGTTCCAGTATTTGTGGACATAACATACTCTGATTGGCCATGTGAGGGGAAGTCATAGGGAGGAGGGAGCAAGCTTGTTTGCTGCTGCGCTGGAGACTAGGACACGGAACAATGGCTTCAAACTACAGGAAAGGAGATTCCACATGAGGAAGAACTTCATAACTGTGAGAGCTGTTCAGCAGTGGAACTCTCTACCTCAGAGTGTGGTGGAGGCTCCTTCTTTGGAGGCTTTTAAACAGAGGCTGGATGGCCATCTGATGGGTATGATTATTCCATTCTGATGGGTACAAAGTTTGCACTCAAGGACCACGCAATCAAGTTACAAAACAATTCACAATATTTTAAGTAAGTTTACAGTTTTGTGTTGGGACTTATTTGTAGTCATCCTGTGGTCCACAGGATGCAGGTGTACAAACCTGCTGTAAATGATATCTTTGTAACATCTTCACATGCTGCGTGTCTTCTAAAAATGACACATGTTTTTGCTAGCATTCCATATTGGCCAGTTATATAGAAACCCTTAATGACTTTTCTGACAGCTATAAAATGTTTATTTAAAGTTCCCAACATTACAGAGAACAGTGAAACAACTTCGTTCATTAATTTGGTAGAGGACACAAGCCAGGCAGATGACCGCTTTCCTGCTTCCATTCATTCTGTCATTTCTAGATAATTTAGTAAAGTGCTAGGGGTTATGCCAACAAAAAAGGATATATGAACTATACACCTTTGCAAGGTAACTGTGACTAAGATTCTCTGTATTCTCTGAGCCGGGAGTTTCCTTTCTTGTGACAACATTGCACAAGAATAAGAAAAGTATAAATGGTTTTTTTTAATGCAAACCTGTTAAAGTACAAACTTCATTGAATAAAACCTTCCCTTAGTTGTACAAACATCTGTGCTAGACTAGAGATTATTTTTCTTACTTTCAGATTCTTTGGAACCAATTATAGTCTGTAATTCCCAAATCAGTTGTACTTTCATCCTAAAATTGATATGCAACTCCCCCCTCTCATTTATTAACTTTCACTTGGGTTCCCTTTATCCATTTGCAAAAATGCCTTCCAACAGGCTTTTGATGTCTTTTTGGTGTTCTGTAGCACTACCAAAAGATCATTAACATTTGCAATTTTTTTTATCACCATACATTTGCGGATATTTTGTAATAGAGGTATTAGAACAAATATATAATGATTTGTAAGAATGGGGAAGTACAATAAGCTAATAATCTGTAGTCAAATCATGTTACGTTTTTAGCCGGAGCTCATTTTTAGCTCTGATTAACAAATTCTCATAAATTGTTGTATATACAAGAAGAAAATGAATAGGTAACCTGAGTCAATGTGTTTATCTACTCCTGGGTAGTTTCTACCATTTTAAACTCTTGTTCTTGCTGCATTTTGCTATCATGAGGAAAATAGACAATCATAGTTGAAGCTGTGGAATAGAATTGAAAACAGAACTGAAAATTGAACTGAAAAGTAATTTTGCTTTGAAATGTTTTGCAAATGTAGACATTAAGTGTGAAATGAATGCAGCTAATGACCATAGCAGGAAGAGTTATGCACCTGCTGATCAGAGGAATATTATTATAAATGAGGTTGATTTTTCCTGTTGACTACCTCATTCTTTCTCAATGTGGTCTCATTATTTTTCTATCATATGTCTGACCCTTTAGATATGAAGACTCAAGCATCAACATAATAAAAATATATTAACTTCTGTGGAGTTTTTCAGACATTTTCTGATTATATGAAACATATAGTTTTGTGTTTTCTCAAAAGGGGCTGCTTTTTTCCTTGCAAAAATAAAGATTTAATTTCCTATGATTTGTAGCTTTTCAAAATCAAAGCAGCCTTGCAACTACAGCTTATAGTAATTAAATATGTGTTCTTGGAATTTAAATTATGAAGTACGTTTCCATGAACAGTACATAATTATTGTAAGAGCATGTCCAAATGGAATTTACCATATATTCACGTATACAATGAAAAAAAATCAATAAAAAATCAACCCCAAAAATCTAGGTTGATTTAAGGTGCAGAATTCACCACCATGGGAAAATGGGAGTAGTACTAGCTCTTTGGTGCTTCCCCACCAGGACAGATAGAGTAGAGAGGTTCAGTTTTTCTTTTAGGTTTTCCCAGAATGGGCTAAGCTTTTATTTATTTATTTATTTATTAATGCACTTGTATACCGCTAATATCTCAGCCTAAATCGGCGACTCATTGCGGTTTACAACATTTAAAAACAATATTCAGTTAAAAGCATAAAACACATATACAGTACAAATTATTGGGCCACCAATAACAATCCTATGCATCTCATAACTGGAATCGTAATCCAAAATTCATCGTCCGTGTATAACCAATCCTTAGTCATCACAATTCGTTACAACGGATTAACCGAATGCTTGTTTAAACATCCATGTCTTCAATCTTTTCCGAAACACCATCAGCGAAGGGGCTGATCGTACCTCTATGGGGAGGGTGTTCCAAAGCCGGGGGGCCACCACAGAAAAGGCCCTATCTCTCGTCCCCGCCAGCCGAGCTTGAGAAGCAGGCGGGATCGAGAGCAGGGTCTCCCCGGAAGATCTCAAACTCCTGGTGGGTTCATAGGCAGAGATGCAGTCAGATAGGTAGCTTGGGCCGGAACCGTTTAGGGCTTTAAAGGCCAACGCCAGCACTTTGAATTCAGCCCGGTAGCAGATCGGTAGCCAGTGGAGTTGGCGCAACAGGGGGGTTGTATGCTCCCTGCGCTCCGCTCCTGTTAAAATCATGGCTGCCGAGCGTTGGACTAGTTGGAGCTTCCGAGCTGTCTTCAAAGGCAACCCCACGTAGAGAGCGTTGCAGTAGTCTAAACGGGATGTAACCAGAGCGTGGACAACCGTGGCCAAGTCAGACTTCCCAAGGTATGGGCGCAGCTGGCGCACAAGCTTTAGCTGTGCAAATGCTCCCCTGGTCACCGCCGAAACCTGGGGTTTCAGGCTCAGCGATGAGTCCAGGATCACACCCAAGCTGCGAACCTGCATCTTCAGGGGGAGTGTGGCCCCATCCAACACAGGCTGTAACCCTATGCCCTGTTCGGCCTTGCGACTGACCAGGAGTACCTCTGTCTTGTCTTATAAGCTTTTGCCACTCTACTCAGAAAAGGGGGTGATTCCTTTTTTATAAGAATGGAGGTGCAGTATTAACTCTTACCTAAAAAGCAGTACCTTCTTCTCCAAATAGACTACCTAAAAGTAGAGGGATTTTGATATGATCTGTGGATAAGTAGAGAGTAATTCTCATTGAAACCGCATTGAGTCGCCGAATTAGGCTGAAAAATGCGGTATAGAAATAAAGCAAATAAATAAATAATAAATAAAATAAATAATTCTGCGGGAGAGGGGCGCAATGCCACCACAATTTTCCCACCCAGGTTGAGCCATACAGGTCTTGACCTACACACCCCTGAACGGTTTGGGACCCTCCTACCTGCGCGACCGTATCTCCACCTACGAACCCATACAATCTCTTCGATCTTCCGGAGAGGCTCTTCTTTCGCTCCCACCCACATTGCAAGTGCGACTTGTGGGGACGAGAGGGAGGGCCTTCTCTGTGGTGGCCCCCCAGCTCTGGAACTCACTCCCCAGAGATATTAGGCAAGCCCCCACACTGGCAATCTTCAGGAGGAATCTGAAAACCTGGCTATTTCAATGTAAGTCACTCCCTGACCATATCTTGCACAAAATGTCCTTAGAAGCACTTTATTTTATGGTTTGTGCAATGAAATCCTTCCTCATTCTCAGGTCCCCCTCCTTACAATTTACACTGTCCTATATCCCAATGTTTTTTTTAAAAAAATTAAATTTTTAATCTGGCCTTGCCCAGTGAAATCTTGTGTGTTTTTAATACTTGGTTTTATATTGCTGTGTTGTATATTATATTGTTTTTGCATTTTTTTGTATTTTGTTTGGTTTTGTTTGGCTTTGTGTTATATTGTTTGTATTGTATTGATAGGCGTGGCCTCATGTAAGCCGCACCGAGTCCCCTTGGGGGAGATGAAGCGGGGTATAAATAAAGTATTATTATTATTATTATTATTATTATTATTATTATTGTGGAGAAAGTAGAAGGAGCCAATTTTTTTTTAGGTGCTCCCATGGTAGACTAAGCTTTTGCCTTTTATCCTTCTACTCAGAGAAAAAGATGGTTCCTTTTTTAATAAAAGATAATGTACAGTATAAGAATTGAGATACAGTACTTGCATTGATCCATGGATAAGTTGACCCAGGTTTTTAAGTTGACTTTTTAATCAAAATTTCTAGACTTATACATGGGTGTAGCTTACATATTTTCAAAATTATATTAATTGTGACATTGTTTGAGCTGTTTTACATTGTTTCTTTACATTTTAAATAATTAAATAGCTCATATTAGTCTTATTGGACTTTATTCATGCCATTCTAATATAGGGTGAGATATAAATGTTTTAATACATTTAATAAATATTTGGAGGATTGCAACATTCCCACACTTGGTTCAAACCTGAAAGTGGCAACTGTTATGGGAGTTAGGAAGCCTTTTGAAAAGCAGCATCCTTCCAAAAATTAATCAGCTTTTTTGTCCCAAACCTTGAATGACCACCCACTCCTACCCTAGCAATTTGTCATGGTCAGTTTCAGAGTTACTTCATTTAGGAAGTAAAAAGTGTCAAACTTACCTCCCACGCTTTAGGGGTGTTTGAGTCCTGCAAAAATGATCCTAAGAGTACATAAGCCCTTGTTCCCCCTTCTCCTTAGTTAAACAATGGTTTAATTTAATTTTTAAAAGTTACCAAAGAGCTTGGACACCATTCTATTGATATATCACACAAACAGTTGCCATCACACCTATACAGAACTAAAAGCTTGGTTGAACATTTAAAATGAACATTTAAAATAGAATCCTTGCTTAATCAAGGATTCTAACAATAATATTCATAAAAGATTTACAGTTCAGTGATTTGAGGTCTCTTAGACCTGAAACTGAGCCATCTCAGGTGTGCTTCTTGTAGGTGATTTTTCTGCTGCCATTTTTATATTTCTGAAACAGTTACCATCACACCTATACAGAACTAAAAGCTTGGTTGAACATTTAAAATGTATGTTTACTTAATCAAGGATTCTAACAATAATATTCGTAAAAAGATTTACAGTTCAGTGATTTGAGGTCTCTTAGACCTGAAACTGAACCATCTCAGGTGTGCTTCTTGTAGGTGATTTTTCTGCTGCCATGTTTATATTTTTGAAAGTCTTGGGGTTCCCCAAGCCTGCTGACATATGAATGATGTCATGAGTGGTCACTATTCATACTCCTAGCATCAGAAATAGAAGGAATAATTGAACAAAGCACTTTTTAAAGGGCAAAAGTTTGATGTTGTTTTAAAACTTTTTTCCCTTAAGGAGAGAAAATACAGGCAACAGGAATTACCAGTGTGCAGATCAATAAAATAGGAAATAAATTATTTTCCAAGTCTAAAAATGCACCTTCAGGAGGAGTAGTGAGGTATATTATAGAGATAATATACCTCACTTTGAGATAAATTATAGAGAAATTAAGCCAACTTGAACACTTTGAGTCTTCTAATGGAGAGAAAAAGCAGAGTATAAACAAACATAATGATAATAACAACAATAACCACGTTTTTGCAAACCATAAGAAGCTGACCATACAAAGAAATCTCTTTAGCAATCTGAGGTAAGCTCAACATCACATCACAGTAGTCTAAATCTATTAGAGATGTTTAAATTCAATATCCTGAGTTTCACTGGAAGAATCACCTGAATAGTTAGCAACAAATCTGACTGTTATTAATTTCGATTTGGAGGTATGTGCTCAAGAAGTGAAACTGGTGTATCTATCTTTAAATGAACAAAGAGTCTGTGTAAAATGGCAGGTACATTTTTTTTTAAAAAAAGAGAGCTTATAATGATTTTCTTTTTAGTGGGGTGACAGTCTGTTCCAAGATAACACAGGCTTAAGGAGCTGAAAGAAGCATGATTATTAAAGGCTAGTGGCTTCTCAGTTCATATAAATTGAATTCTTTCATAGGTTGAAGTGCTATGGAAATCTAGTGAAGAGTACAGAGCACTGAAATAAAATTAGCATGTAAAGTGATTTTATACATTCAGGCTTGTAGCCACTAACTTTGAATTTGAGAGAGAAATCCTATTACTTATCTTGTAAAAAAAGGTAATACTTAAATTCACCACTTGCTATCCTTGATATAAAGGTTCTGCATATGAATGATAGTTTTCTGTGGTTACTGAGAGATAGTGATTTATTGAATTGATGGTGATCTACCTCTATTCCCTTGCACCCTTATGTTTTTCTTACAGGATAACTGATTTGGGAAACATTAAAAGAAGATTGTATTTATCAACGATCCATAAGGAATTGTCTGTGACACCTCTACATGCAAAAATACCTCTGTTTATGATTAAGCGCAAAATTGTAAGTATTTTTCTTACTTTTCTTAGAATACAAGTTTACGGTCCCTGTTTCTCTTGGATTGCAACACTCCTTTATTTATAACAGGCATGGGCAAACTTCGGCCCTCTAGGTTTTTTGGAATTTGACTCTCACAATTCTTATGTGCAGATTTTTACCTTGACATCAGTCAAAGTAAGGAGTATCCAGAAGAGCTGTTGAATGTAGCAAGAGCAGGTTACTGGAATATCAGTGAAGAAGGAATTCAAATAATGCTGGAGCAAGTGAACAAGGCATGATAAAGCAACATGTTCTCAGCTTCAAACACTGAAGCAAAGTGTATTTGTATGCAGTGACATCTGGGAAACACTTTCACACATTCAGCTATTAAATGAAAAATCACTCCTGAGATGTCTTCATTGGAGCCTTGCTCTTCACCTTGGCTGGGCGCTGGTATCTTGCAGGTTCAGATGCCTTCTGGGACTGGGGCTCAAGGATAGGTCTGAACCCCTCTCTTCTGGGATGGGAGATAAATCCTCTCCTGAAGACACAGTCTCTGCTTTGATATTTTCAGAGGAAAGCTATCAAGAATGCCTTTGAGTTCTTCCTCTCCAGTGCAGACCTTTCTATCTAGGACATAACACTGTGACTCTCATTCTCTGAAAAGAACATCTCCAAGTGAGAGAGAAAGATATTTGTCTAATACCACTGTGCCAGCCTATTTGATATCTCTGATTACCACAGAGGATTGAAAAAGCAGCTAGCATTGTAATTTATTTATTTATTTACTTCATTTGTATACCGCCATTCTCAGCCCTAAGGCGACTCATAGCGGTTTACAACAAGCAAAAACAAGGCGAACAATCAAGGCAAAAATTCAATGCGGCATCAACAAGGTACTTAAAAACAGTTAACACAGAAACAAATTAAACAATTTAACAGTAATAAACATTCAGTGGCGTCTCATAACTAGAATCATGATCCAAACTCGTCAGTTGTAGTTCCATTTCCTGAAATTCATTGCACTGCTTATGGGCCATTACACTGCTTTAGGCCACTAGTCCATAAGGCTAGCAGAATGTTATGAAGGTCTCAAATGAAATGATGCCCCTTCCACACAGCTGAATAAAATCTCACCTTTTCTGCTTTGAACGGGAATATATTTAATTTATTTATTTGTTTGCCGTATTTATACCCCACCTTTTTCTACCCCAGCAGGGGGACTCAAAGCGGTTTACAATGACACATACATAGTGCCTCAGCAGATATAGTGGTATTTTTTGCCTTGATATTCTGGGTTATATGGCTGTGTGGAAGGGCCCTGTGTTAAGTCCTCAATTAAAAGATTTTCAACCTGACTAACCCATGTTTTGTGGAGCAAGAATCAGCTTTCTAATAGCTGAAGCAGGGTTCTTTTGCTTTTGTTAAATCAAAGTGCCTGTTATTTTTCTGTATAGTGTTGGCTTAACCTACACTTATTTTGCTTAACTTCATACCTTTTAAAATATTTTTATTCATGTTTATTAAATTTGATATGAACAAATGTGTTTATTGCATTTGATATGAACACAATTTTCTTTTAAAAAACAATACAACTAAAATTATGAAAACAATCAGCAAATACAAACACCTAAACTATAAAAATTGACTTCCGGCTTTTCTACTAGTGATATAGTTTTAAATTTATATGAACTCCCACTGATTCTATAAACTTTATAAATCATTGTGTTCCTTTGTTGTGAGCAAGAGTTAATTTTCAAACCTCACAAAAGTTATTCCAATCTTACTCTCCCTCAAAAATATAAGAAATGGCTCTCAGTCTTTCAAAAAGTAATTTGTTGACTTTTCTTTTATTAGCATAGTTAATCTATTTTTGCCATTGCAAATAGGTTTTGTATCCAGCTGTTCACCAAAGGGATCTCTACTCTTCCACAACCAAGCATAGAGTATTCTATTTGCCCTTCACAGTTGCTTTTGTCTGTTCCTCATCTGACCCGTTACCGTCTCTCCAAAATAGTTTTCTTCTATTTTTACCTTTCTACCACAAGTTTTAAATAGGTTGGGGAAGAATAGTTCTTTTAGCTGGGTCTACATAATTAATGGTTTTACATACCCTTTTTTTGGTACTGTTAATTTATTCCTAGGGGCAGATTAAAACAAAGAGCAATGCTAGAGAGCATTTCAAAAGTGGCAATACCAATTGCATTGTTCTGAAATTAATGTATGATAAACAACAGTAACTATTGTTTTTCTTTAAACTTTTGGTTAACATCCATTATGTTGCTCTTCAACAAGTCATTTCCCACATAAGTGTAGCAGTGTTTTCCATCAGCACATACTAACACTTATCAATGTTGTTTTGGCATATATACAATTTAGATAGTGTTTTTATTCTTTTAATATGACAATATGCTTACCATATGTAATTTATTTTGCTTTAAAGTACTGATTATGTTCTTGAAGCACATGTAGCAGTAGAGTATTGACAGATTTTCCCAAATTACTGCTGTTGTAGTGGTAAAGTAATATTAAAGTGTAGATTTAAGATGCAACTCACAACCAGTGAGTTAATTCCTTGTACCAACCCAATGGAGTCCCCAAATATCAAATCAATTGAGACCCTTGACTCTGCTCTCTCCATTCAGTTTTGTTTCTCCTGCCTATCCAAGCCAAGCTTTTAATTTCTCTCTCCCTCTATCACACTATTATTTTAATCAATCTCTCTTTAAGACTTAATTGGGTGATCTAAAATGATCTGCACAGTAAGTCGTGGCTTCTGTAGTTAGTGAATTAGTGAAAAAGAACCAGAAGCAGAAGGATTCGAAAGGTGACAAGGAAGATTTGCACTTGGCTTCTAAGAAAAGAAAGTGACAAGCAAAGAACAAAATTAATTTAATTAGCTCCCCCAGGACCACAAGCACGCAGGTCACAGAAGGCGAGAATGATACTCAGATTGGCACAAAAGGTCAGGTGACTGATGGTACAGGTGCCTCTGACTGTGTCAGAGTTCATAGTGAAGAAAATATTTATAGCATCAAGAGAAAGCAAAACTGGAGGCAGTTCTCATCAGTGTGAGATCATTGTAAAGCCAAAAGAATCTGATTTAGAACAAGCAGTTAAGGTATGTTAAAAATCAGAATAAGTAAAGCTTCAGTTTGTACTGGGGAAGTCTTCACATAGTAATAAGATGTCTGCAGAACTTCCTGCTGTCTTCTAAAAAATTCAGGTTTCAGCCATAGAGGTGGGACAGAACTTAGAAGAGTGAGCAGACAGTTGGGGAAGGTATTGCTGTGAGCAACAGCACACAGTGACATTTCAGCTGTTTCAACTCAACAAGCACAGCTGGTATGGGGGAAAGCAGCATGGTTTCAGTTGCACAAAGAAAAGAGTGCTTGCAATTAAGTTTTATAATATTTAACAATATTAATGGCAGGAAATATCTCCAAGCTACAGAAAAACTTCATTGATCTGGGAAAGGCTAGTTCAACAGCATAAATTTTACATCCCACTTTATCTGCAATAATATAGTAACAGATATAATTAATGCTAAAGTCAGATTCCTGCCATCTCTAAATGCTCAAAATATTTAAAACTCAATTTAAATGCTTTAACTGGTTTAAATAATTTAACTAATTTGAGTAATTTAGCAGTTGGAGGAACTTAAGCAATTTCATGAATCCAACTCAGTTACCTAATGTCAATGTGAACATCATCATTATCATAAATTTTATTTGTTACCCACCCCTCTTCACATCTTGAGAAAATATAGTTAAAATACATGGAATAAACAAAAAGGGGAGTAAAAACTATGTGTATTAAAAACATAGAACAAAGATTAAAACACAAATACTAATAAAATTTAAAATTAAAATCAATAGTTCAAAATTTGTCTTATCTGGATTCATTTTCAATTTGTTTTTCTTCATCTAGCCCATTACCTTCTCCGGGCATTAATTCAGAGGAGGAACACTATGCTTAGCTGAGGATGTTTTTGAAGGCAAGGAGAAATATATTTGGGCATCATCAGCATATTGATAACACCTCACTCCATGCCAGTGGATGCTCTCTCCCAGTGGTGTTGTGTAAATGTTGAAAAGTATTGGGGATAAAATGGCCCCTTGTGGCATGCCATTGAACAGCTACTTTTTGGAAGAGGGGCTATCTGCAAGCATTAAAACTGTGACTGTTGCTAGTTCCAGGTAGAGTGGACCCATTGAAGCAACTTCCAAATGGGAAAACAGTAGTGATGTGAAATTTGCTGATTTTAAGAGGTCTACCCTCATTAAGTTATTTGAGATCAGATAACTTAAGAAGTACTGGTGTTTACTTATAAGGAACCTTTAGTATACAGGCCAAGTTTCAGATTAGGTTTTGGAGCTGCTGCAGATGTAGCCACATGGAAACACATGCTCTATTGTTATCATAGATAGCAAATTTCAATATTGATTTCTACTGCAGCTTATGCAAGGATATCACCAAAGCCTATTTTGCTTTTTCTAGTGGTGTAATCTGTGCATTGACTTGGTAGCATTCACCAGTGAGATATTCAAAGGAGCCGTTTTCCAGTCACTGGATGGCATTATTGTTTCAGCTAACTGTAAGCTGCGAAAGATCTTCACACTGAAGTCAAAGCCCCTGGACAAAGCTGATGAAGAAGGTATGTTAACTCAGACCTCATGGAACTTCATTAGATTGCAATTCCAAGCTTGTCTGTCAAGCTTCTGTGATTAATTATTGGAAAGTTTAAACTATTTCATTGCAATTAAAGTGAGCACAGGTCATGTAGCTCTCTTGCTCATGGGCTATCAGTGACATTAGCTAAGCGTGGTTGCAGTGTAGGTAGGCACTTAAGCACCATCTTCATTAAAACTGCATTGTGGAAAAGGTTCCATCTTTGAATTAGCATACAAAACTGCTAATAATCGTCTGGCAAGCTACCTGTAGCTAAGTATTTCATTAAGGATTGTGAAAGAGAACTTGTTATTAATTATTAGAGGGCTCTTCTACTGAGAGATATCATTTTCTCAAGGTGGCTTATAGAGAGAAAGCTGCAAAGAGTATCCATATAATATTTAGCCATAATTAGAAACCAGACAGCTGAGGAAGAAACTAGATAGTTGTTGGTGAAGTTCACATTAACTCTCTTCCCAGTATTATTGGTGGAAAAAATCGTATAACTTGTCAACAACATATTCATATTTACATTTAGCCCTGTTACTATATTTTAGTTATTTTTTCCTATGGTTCTATAAAATCTAAGCTAAATTTTACTCTTTGAAATGATGTCCCAGTCCCTCTTTCTACTCAGATCCACCAGCCTCCCAGCTCTTCCACACAAGGAAGCTTTAAGAAGCTTTTAGCCAGAAATAACTCGGAACCTTCTTTTGCTTGTTAATGTGAGCTTTGCCTGGAGTCTGTTCATTTGGCTAAATTTTGAATCTTTCTTGCTTTGCTTTTTGAACCCATTTTGATCTTGTTCTCTAGTTCCAATCAAATGGAACTATTTTTGATGTTCAGGATTGCATAGGTTTCTATCTGAGTGACACATTCCTTTTGGAGCAGGCATCTTGATTTAAAAGCTTTTCCTCCCATCTAACTGTCTGATCTTACACATTTTCCTTCTTTACCAAGCTTGTTGCCTCCCTGCCCAAGAAAGAATATCATTAAAAAATGTCACCTTGTACAAATCTATGCCCACTGCAGACATAATGATCTTGTTTGTGGAAATGTAAATATGGTAGAGTCTTGACTTGTGTTTTTGAAAGATCAGAACAATGGATTTGTTTTCCAGATCATGTACTGATGTGAATAGGGTTCCAAATCTAGGTGCACACATATGGTGGGTTTGCTATCTTCTATCTCCTTAACTTACCTCACCTAGTGTTACCTAGATGAACAGTAACTTTGGAGACTTTCCCCTTGGTACTTAGCATGGTAACATCTTAAGCAACAAGGATCTCAAGTGATGTAATTTTATAAACATAGGAAAATTCTACTGTCTATGGCATCTGAAATTATTCTGGTTTGCATGCTGGTTGCTTCTGGATTGAGAGAACCCAGAACCTCAACCAATGGCTGATACCAAATGAGAAACTCCCCCCTGGGCACACAGAGGACTGGGCGATTTGGAAGGCGCTGAACAGACTGCGCTCTGGCACCACAAGATGCAGAGCCAACCTTCAGAAATGGGGCTACAAAGTGGAATCCTCGACATGCGAGTGCGGAGAGGAGCAAACTACTGACCACCTGCTGCAATGCAACCTGAGCCCAGCCACATGCACAATGGAGGACCTTCTTGCAGCAACACCAGAAGCACTCCAAGTGGCCAGATACTGGTCAAAGGACATTTAATCAACTACCAAACTCACACTTTTTGTATTTTCTCTGTTTGTTTGCTCTGTTCTGTTAGAAATGTAATATAATTGACTGGATGCCCTGACACGAGAAATAAATATCTGAAACGATAATGCATAAAAGATTTAAATGGTGCCAGAGGCAAACTTGAGAATGCACTTTGAGTTGCAGAATTCCAGAACAATAATATTTGGATTCAGATAAGGCTGAATATTACAGACAGGATTAATTTTTATCTCAGATCACCACCTGACCAAACTTTGGTGGCACCATTAGTTGGAATATACTATGTCCAAGATGAGAAAGAGTTCTCATTATGGAAGGCAACAATGGATGATACCTAGGGGACGACGGCAGTCAGTGAGCTCCTGAAAATGTCTTGAAATTGTATTAGCTCTGCTTCTCAGGTGTAGTGAAATGGATCCCCACTTGGCCAGAATGAGGAATTGTCAGCGACCGTGGGCCTCCTCATTGGCCATTAGTGGGAAAGGAGACAGATTTTGACGATTGTCTGCAATTAGAGTCTTCCCAGAACCAGGTGGTAAATTTTGGATGTCCTCATTAGTGAGCAAATGTATTTTGATTTTAACAGACTGTGTTTTCTCAGCCTATGCTATATTCCTGCAACTGTGATCCAAGTACTTTGCTCATTTTTAAGAAAAAGATGATACCGTAGAGATGCCATTTTAATTTTGTGTTTATTCTGTCCAGGTGATTTGAATTTGTAAGGCCCTAGTTTTCAAGAACCAGCATTTTGTTTTTCAGAGAAATGCCATCTGTGCAGGCAGCTTTTTGCCATCCATTACATAGTTGATTTGTTATGTGTCGGTCGGGGATGAAGTCTGTCATATTGAAATGTTTATTGAGTGGTGGTCACAAGGGTGACAGCTGAACATGGTGCTTTACCAATTGAAGGCAAAAGAGAATCAGCATTGCTTTCCAATCAGGCCGATATGGGAGTGGATTCTGCCTGTATATGCTATATGATACAGGGCATAGGAACATAAAGATGAATAGCAGTATCTCTGCTTGTTAGGGTAGGCAGTGAGTGCCTTGAAGTTTTTTATCGGATCATTTCCCATTATGACTGGGAGGAGGAGATTTGGATGCCTTCTCTATGTCTGATTTATGTTTGAAGACAGAATTTATTTACAACATTTTACCCTGCCTCACCAGAGCTACAGCGTGCTTGCATAATATTGTCATGCATCCATTTCAGTGTAATACAGTAAAACCCCACAGAATTTAAAACAGACCAATACTATAACCCAAATTGCAGACAGTTATAAATAGGAGAAATTGATCAATAGCTTAAATCCTTCAGCCTTCCAAAAGAAAAGAAGAAACAGCCATGCTCCTCATCAGGAAAGGCATTCCAAAACTGTGAAATGAATGAAGTAAACAAACACACATTTCCTAAACAGTAAATAGAGAACGAAAGGCATTCATCCACAGCATAAAATGTAGCTCTTACTTCTTTATTGGGATGTACATGTCGGACTTATCACCCTTCAAAAATTATAATGGATATCTACCTGAGTAAAAAAGTGCTGCAAAAAGGTAATCCTCCCCCACTACCTTTTGAATGCATAAGCACGTATATTTAAAGGAGTGATTTAATGTAGCTATTAAATCCTTGAATTTCCCAAAAGGAATTAATGATCACACCAACCAACAAAGTTTAGTTTTCATAGAACTTCATCTTGGAGACTATTAAATGAAAGGAAGGAAAAGTAAATATGTTGATTTTGAGGCAGGATATAAATGAGATCCTCTAAGAATCTGCTATTATTATTATATTGTTCATAAATTCAGTTGAGGCAAGCTGTATGATGGTCAAGTTTGTGGATGCCTCAGTTATTTGAGATGCTGAAAATTGAAACAGAACTCCAAAATCAACTCTCTAGTTCAGGTGAATAATCAACAAATTATCAAATTTAAATAGACA
The DNA here is from genome assembly GCF_037176765.1 of Anolis sagrei. Classification (NCBI taxonomy): domain Eukaryota; kingdom Metazoa; phylum Chordata; class Lepidosauria; order Squamata; family Anolidae; genus Anolis; species Anolis sagrei. Next base: position 29,431,503 of record NC_090022.1, on the reverse strand, counting down.
TAAAAGGATGTACATTGCTGCATTTGCAGTCCGTGCTCTGTTCACCAGTTTCCAAAAAACACACATTCTTAGAGGCTGAGAATTTCCTTTCCATTACATCTTAATGTCTTTCTGTAATAGTGGCCATTCCAGGTCTGAATTCTAAACCAATGGAAAATTTTGCCAAGAAGTGAAGTGGTGGAGAAGCTCTCTTACTTTCTTTTTGTACTTATTGGGAGTACTTCTGTTGTGTCAGTAGTCAGTTCATCTGCCTGCAATCTTTCCATCAGATTGAAAATTAAGTAGGGAACTATTCCTCACCTTCCTCAGAGAAGTAAACCAGAATGTGAGAAGGAGGAAACCAGTAAATGGCACTTCCTGAGTATTCATATTGAAGAGGAAATGCTGATAAATTTACAGCTGTGGTAGTGACTGAATGTTTTTATTTTAAAAATGGGGAAAATGCTCTAATCTGTGAAACAATGCAGGCTAATTACCTTGCCATGGCTTTAGGAAACTTTCTATTCATTTTAATCAGGATTAGAGCAGTTAGACTGAGCCTTTGGGGCCATCCATGGAATTGGGAATCAGGTGAATAAGTAGATTTTATTCTGCAAATCTCTTTGGATATTACTCTGGAGGGTGAGCTGTATCCTCACATTTTGTTTTAGCATTTTATTTTCTTATTAAGCTATAAGCTACAAAGCTAATGCAGAATGATTTGTGTATTCAGCTGGTTCTCCTCTTGGCATCTCCCCTTTTTTGTAGTTGAAGTTCTTTTGTTTGTTTTGTTCTAGTACTGTGGCTTATTAGACAAAACATTGTTTCATCTAGGAGAGTTCTGCTGTTCAGTAGTAATATGCTTTTACATTGCTGCTTTCAACTTAGCTCTGTGAGCTGGGCTTGTCAAGTAGCATGCATGACTGAGTTTGCAGTTTCAAGAAACTCTCACCCCTCGTGTATGCATTAAAATCATTAGCAGAGAAAGAAAAGTATTTCTGTTCTTGTTATTCCATGAAATGTACAAAAGATAAAGAGGCTGTATTGCTATAACTCTGATAGACAACATGGGTGTTGGGATTCATGCTGGAATAGAGATGTGAGTTGCAGATTTCCTCTCCATACCAAAGAGAAACTTCAGAGTGACTCAATAGTTAGGTGAAAAAGAAATCTACTTTTAGTCCTATTTTTATGTTTTTCAAATGTAACAGAACTGTGACAAGAAGAAAGTCATTGCTGAAACCACATGAACAGCACGGATATATTAGATGCTTCAGAGAAATCACCGTGATCTGAATTGTGAGACCAGCGAATTGTTCAGTGTATTTTAATTGCAAAACCCCTCCGCCCTGAAATCTAATTAATTCTTATCCCCATACATAAATTATTTGAATAGTAAGTTAACAGCAATCATGCATATGCAATTACGTTTCCTAGAAAAGATATAACAGCTGGTGATTAGTTGAAGATTTATGGAATCAGAAGGGCTGAGATCGTTGTCTTGTCCATCCCTCCTCTAAAAAGATAGACCTTCCATTCTTTATCACCTTGTGGAGATTAATTTATCTGAGCCAAACAGGAGCCCTTTGATAGAATAACAGAGTTAGAAGAGACCACACCGGCCATCTAGTCCAACCCCTTCCCATGCAGGAAAAGCACAATCAAAGTACTCCTGACAGATGGACATCCAGCCTCTGTTGGATGGCCATCATAGTGTGATTTCCACCAAACTCCAAGGCAGAAAGTTTCACTGTTGAACAGCTCTCAAGGTCAGGTGGTTCTTCCTAATGTTCATGTGGAATCTCCTTTCCTGTAATTTGTACCCCTTGCTCTGAGTCCTAGCTTCCAGGGCAGCAGAAAACAAGCCTGCTCCCTCTTCCTTATGACAGCCTTTCAAATGATAAAACATGACAGCCATGTCTCATATCAACATTATCTTCTGCACCATAGCTGTAGTATATACCATTTTGCTCCACTTAACCTGGAACATCCACACACCCCAGTCTACATGTTACCCTATGTAGTTTTCTAAATTATATACGGCTAAATAACACAAATGATATACAGGCAGTCCCCAAGTTACAAACATTTGACTTACTAATAATTTATAGGTGAGAGTGGGGATGAGACAACAGGAAGTGAGAGAAGGGAAATTCACTCCTGAAAGAGTCAGCAAGGGGGAAAGGTGTCTCAACTGAGGCTTTCTCACCAATCCTTGTTTCCACCAAAAGCCACATTTTTCAAAATCCAAATATCACAGGGATAGAAAGTGTGGTAAAATCTTCTGAACAGAGGCACAGACTGCAAAACAAACAACCACAGGGGTGTTAACCCTTCCTAATGCTCTCTGTGTGTGATAGATATAGATAGATAGATCGATAAATCGATAGATCGATAGATCGAGTTACACTTTTTAAAATGTTGCTGTTCCAACTTTCAAGCAAATTCAACTAAGAACAAACCTACAGAACCTATCTTGTTTGTAACCTAGCTACTGTCTGCATTGCTGAGATCATATCAGTTACTTGAGACAAACCTCATTGGTTTAAAATGTGTCAGTAGTCACACATCTTATATTGACAAGAATGGGGGAAGGATGCTGCAGCATTGTTTCTGAGCACTCTGGCATATTTAAAAGCTAAAGTAGTCCTATCCATTTGAAGTAATGAAGATTCTAAGGATTGTTGATTACTAATTTAGAAATACTGTAATAGATTTTCACCAGAAACACACACACACACACACACACACAAGGTAACAAATTAAGAAATGAAGGATTTTGATATGAAACACATGTGAGCTTTTTATGTGCTTTACTTTTTTCATTTCTCAAGTGCCATAGTGTTTTAAATTTTGTAACTGCAGAGGCTAAAACCTTTTAACATATGGATGCTATATGTTTTGAAGTTTTGGGGGTCCTGGTAATTGTTTTGTGGGTTGTATTACTCCCAATAGGGCCAGTGAGGTTAAACTAAGCCCCTGGGAAACAAAGGTTCACATCCCCATTTGTCAATGGAAGCACTCTGGAAAACTTGGGAAAATCACACCCCATTCAGCCTCAGGGAAACCCTCTCTGAACTAATCTTACCATGAAAACTCACCAGTATCAGCATAGAGTTGCTATAAGTCAGAAATGACCTGAAGGCCACGAGTTTTGTCTCTTAAATGATTTTATATTGTTAGATGTGAGAATGTTTTTATTTTTATTTTTTAAAAACTTATTTTTATTTATTTACTTTGGGAGCCACCTTGGGTCCCACCCTGGGAGAAAGGAGGCATACAAATGAAATACATAAGTAATGCTTTTGCAATTTTTCCCCAAGGATTTACAATGATTTTTCATTTCACAGTTTCTGGACCAATAGATACTATTCCCCGAACCTGTCAGTTAAATTCAGATGTACCACAAGTCACACAACTACTGAATATGAACAAGCTTCGTCAAACAGAACAAAAATGTGGAGGTCGACTCTTAACCTCACCAGAATTAGGTAGGTTGTAAGACTAATGCTTTTTAATGAAATACACTACTTGTTTGATTAAAAACATCAAAAATGTTTTCAGGACCATGTCTTCTTCAATCATGAGCCAATTCACATTGCTTTTGTTCTGTGAATGAACAGTAATGCACAAAAATCTTGAGTAAATTTATAAACAAGACAACCCACAAACATGTACTGGTGGTGGACATTTCATAGGCACATTCCCCTATGGGGCTGTACCATATTGCCACACCAAAAAAATAAATAAAAACAATACCATGTCGCTTCTAACCTTGGTATTCAATGCTACATTGTTATTTGTAAGGATCTTATCTAATTCATACGCAGCTCCCCTTCCAAATCCTAGTTTCTGTTTTGATAATGCTTAGCTGTAAACCAGCCTTTTCACTTTTTTCCTTGACTTTCTTCAATAATCACGCCAAGTCTTTTACATTTTCTACCAGTGGTATCCTCTGCATGTCTTAAATTGTTGATGTTCCTTCCTCCAATTTTTTTTCTCCTCCTTTCTTTCAGTGTAATCCAGTTTTACCTATGACATGTTCACCATACACACATTAAATAGGCTGATAAAATGCAGTCTTGCTTGACCTCTTTTCTCATTGGAAACAATTAAATTTCTCCAGATTCTGTCCTGATGGTGGCCTCTTCTCCTGAGTAGAGGTTACACATCAGAATAATCAAATGATTGGCATACCCAGATATCTGATGGGAAAAGAGTTAATCTGACAAAATGAGTCTTAAGGAATTGATTCATATGAGTTGCATCCTGGTTTTATATACTTGCATGTCCCTTTCAATGAAACCAGTCATCTACCATTTGAATTATAACATAGTGTCAAGGTGTACCACTAGCAGTAGCCCCTTGAATATGAATTCCAAGTATTCATTTTCTTGTAAGAAAGCAAAGGGATGTACTTGTGGACACCAGAATAGGAGAGGAGAGCTCATTTTACCTTTGAAAATTTCAGTTTCCATCACCCTAGCTTAATATAGTACCTATTTTGTACATCCAAATTCACAAACTAGAGAACTGAGTCAGTTCTTGTTTATAGAGACCTGCCCTATAATTTTGCACAGTCTTAAGTTATATTCCATTTCTTGGCTGTATTAGGATGTGATGAAGTTTGGGTAACTTCCTTTTACTTCTGTATAGATTGATGGATAGCTGTCTTGAATTATGTGTTGTGAGAAAGTCAAGATAATAAATAAATAAATAGTGTTTATAGCTAGTCAGTAAAAAAGTATTGCAGAAGGGTCAGGCTTTACGCTGCTTTCATAAATTACTGTTTTTCATCTGGTCTCTAAGAGAGAAGGCAAGGCATAACTGTACCTCTTCAGAATCTCCTTTTCGTATCAATTGTTCTCAGAAAAGGCATTATGGTTTTGTGTTGGACTTCATCCATATGTCTGTTTTTATAGTAACTCTGCTTGTTATTCCTTGAAAAAAATGATGGTCTCTAGACCAGCATTTCTCCATCTGGGGGTCAGGACTCCTTGGGGGGTCATGAGGCAATTTCAGAGGGATCGCCAAAGACCACCAGAAAACATATATTTCTGATGGTCTTAGGAACCTCTTTGACAGAGAAAGCTGAAGATCTCTCCGCCTGTCCTCCTCTTCCTTTTTGGAATCCTCCCACCAAAAGCCCTCCTTGGCCTCTCAGCCAAGGGGAAGGCTGTTTTTGAGACTCCAAATGGGATGGGAGAGCAGGTGAGCTTGGCGCATGGCAGCGTGGTACACATGTGCAGGCAAGGGAGAGCGTAAAGGCTGGAGGGATGCTCATACTAGTGAGTCTCTTCAATACATGGGCTTTCTGTGTGAGAAGTTTGGCCCAATTCTATTGTTGGTGGGCTTCAGAATGCTCTTTGATTGTAGGTGAAGTATAAAACCAGCAACTAAAACTCCCAAATGTCAAGGTCTATTTTCCCCAAACTCCATCAGTGTTCTCATTTGGGCATATTGAGTATTCGTGCCATGTTTGTCAACATCTGTCTGTGTACAACTCCAAAACTCAAGGTCAATGCCCACCAAACCCTTCCACTATTTTCTGTTGGTCATGGGAGTTCTGTGTGCCAAGTTTGGTTCAATTCCATCATTGGTAGAGTTCAGAATGCTCTTTGATTGTAGGTGAACTATAAATCCCAGCAACTACAACTCCCAAATGACAAAAGCAATCCCCCCAACCCTGCCAATATTCAAATTTGGTCATATCGGATATTAGTGCCAAATTTAGTCCAGTGAATGAAAATGCATCCTGTATATCAGGATTACATTATGATTGATAACAGTTATGAAGTAGCAATGAAAATCATTTCATGGTTGGGGGTCACCACAACATGAGGAAATATATTAAGAGGTTGTGGCATTAAGAAGGTTGAGAACCACTGCTCTAGACAAAGAAGAAGGAACAAATTTAGGGAATTATACTTGAGCTATTTTGGAGAACAAGTAGAGGATGAAGTCATTGAAATATTCTGCCCTTCAGAATTCCTTTTTGATTGTTCTATGCAAGACAAGGCCACTTATGTCAGCACTAAGCCTCATACCATATTAAATTTGCTCAAAGTTTCAATTTAAAGAAAGAAATACTTGCCAAACTGTTGTCCCCTTTCAAGAATAGACATGTTAATACCTTTCATGAAAAGAAAGTACAGTTTCTCTGTTAAATTCCATGATGAAAAAAGATCTTTATTAATATGAATGGCAACAAAATAAGAATGGTAAATGATTTAAGTTTTACCATAGTAGTACTTCTGTGTCTAATATAATGAAAACAAAAAGGTAATAGAGTTCATTTAATTTTGGATAACCACTTAGGGGTATAATTATTTTTTTATTTTTTTATTTCTTACTCTATATAACAGCCTGATCTGCTTTAATTTTATAAGCCATTTAATTATATGTTTGAATAAAAATTCAAGACTTCATCTAGGTATTTCAATGTCTTTTATTTTAAAGTTCAAGGACACTATGATGCATGACATAAAATCATATGGGGAGGGGTAAAGATGAGTATGGGTACATTGGATGGATTCATTCAAAAGTTTTAATGATGCTATTAATATTTTTATGCATGAAATAAAAACTACTTTGCTGATTACTCAACTTAAATATGTCCTTTAGTGAAAATGTATTATGATTTCATACAAGTATAACACGATGGGGTAAACATGCATTCAGTACCCTACAACAAATAATGAATCATGCAGCTATACTAACATTATTGAGATGTTTATGTAAATATAAACGTTCCTTATACAATGTCTTTTTGGTATCCCCTGGTGTTTGGTTCCAGGACCCCCATGTATACAAAATCCGTGGGTGCTCAAGTCCTGTGATATACAATGACATAGTAAACATAAAACGGCAAAATCATGGTTTCCTTTTTTGGAATTGTTTTAAATGTTTTCAAGCCATGGATGCTTAAATAGATAGGTGCAGAATCCATGGATACAGAGGGCAGGTAGTATAGAACTTTAGATTTATTTAGTTTCAAGTTTAAATTAACTAAGATGCTGAGGCTGAATTGGCCCAACTTGCTCATTACACTATGTAACACAATTTGAACAACATTCTACTCCTGGTTTGAAAGTGTTATTCCTGTTTAATTGTGCGGTACTTACTTTGAAAGTAGTTGTTATACTCCAGAAACTTTGTCTTTGTGGCTGCCACAACTATATTGAATTAATTGAGATTTGATGAGGTATTTATTAAAAACTATAGCAAAATGTGCTGCAGGATGTCCCACAGAAACGAAGTTTTTGCAGTTTAATAAACTTTTTTTCATGTTTATAGAAACATGTTTTTATGATAGAACCAATTAGAAGATGATATTTATAAGCCAGGATCAAAAATCATGTTACATAGTGTTATCTGCTTGGACCTAGGACATTAGCAGTACCACATCACTGCAACTAACCTATTTGTTGGCAGAATTATTCAGAGATGGATCATTATCAAGTACCAAGAAACATCATGTCCCTAGTCAGTTACCAAACCAGATTATCTATGTAACACATCCAAGCACCCTCCTCAAATTTGTCTTTAGGTTAGCCTCTGTCACCATGATCCCCTGTAAAATGCTACTTCTGTTAAAATCCATTACAGAATTAACATACCTAAAGGTCCTCACAGATTTATCTGGCCATTCTAGATTTTGATGTGTACTTGATTCTCTCACTATTGCTCTTTCTCACTTTCAGAGGGATAAACATGTAGGACTTGTGTCAAAACTAACATATTTAAGGCTAACTTGTGGAATGACTTGCCAGAAGCTATTCAACTGCTGGGTTTGTTTAAAACAGCATTAATGACCAATTTCTTCTGGCAAGCCTATAGAGATAGGTTTTTTAAATTGCGAGTTTATAAATTATGAATATATTATGTCTTTATGCTTCTTAAACATGTTATGCTCTTTTAACTGATTATGTATTTTTAATTGGTGTTCGTGTTTTCAGCTGTGTTGTGTGTCTATATTTTAATCTGGTGTTCTCCGCCTCAATCCATATGGAGAATGAGTAAGAAATAATAATGATTGCAATGATGATGCTAATAACTACTACTATTATTATTACTATTATTGTTTTCTTGCATTTCATTTTGTATAGAACACTTCCTTAGTGTAATCTTCCATTTCCAATGTATCATCACATCATGCATGACAAGGGAGAGATCACTGCAACATTGAGTATAGAAACTATTGTCAGTGGTAACTGCATTGACACTGTTCTGTTTCCTGTCGTAGTCACTGTGAATCGTACATTTGGTATCCCTGCGCTTGCGCAATACAACTTTTCGGAACCTTCTAGAAAGAAAAAGAAACTTCTAGCCCTCAGCTAGGCCCGCCCCCCCTCCTCCCGAGTATATATAGCCCGAGGGCGGGACTAGCCGTCAGTTCTCTTAATCCGCTTGTGACAGCTTTGAGAACCTTCTGTGACTTGCGATTCTCTATATCTTTGACTCGGTTTTTGAACTTTGGACTCTCTTTTTGACGACTCTTCTGCCTAGCCCTTTGGCACTACGATCGATTGGACTGTCTATAAGGTACTTGACCCAGATTGGAATTGACGAATCTCCTTGATAGCCTCTCGCTATGGCTACCACCTCCTTTAAAAAGTGCGTCAAGTGCCCCAATATCCTCCCGGATACAGATGGGCACACGCTGTGCCTCACTTGCTTAGGGGAGGCTCACTTGACCCAGTCTTGTGCCATATGCCTCTCCTTTACTCCTCAAACGAGGAAAAATAGAGTGTCTAGGCTCCGGGCGGCGCTCTATGAGAGGGCTCTCATGCCTCCCTCCGCCCCGGCACAAACCACCGAGCGCCCAGACCTACCTTTCCTGATTGCCTCCGCTGGGACGGCCAAGAAGAAGGCCAAGAGGCCCAAACCTAAAGGGCCTCAAGATGGCGGCCGGGCTCCCTCACAAGGAAGAACCTTGGAAGATAGAGCGGGAAGACCGCTGGAGGGCCGCAGCGCCATGGCGCCTTTGCTGGCTCCCGAGACTCCAACTGGAGCGGTGCGCCCTCTGCAGGCAGCCGAGACACCTCGGGTGACGCTTTCGACGTCGACCCCGCTGCCTGCGCATGCGCCCGCCATAGCGCCGGCCTCCCTGACTCCTCCTACTGCGCCGGCGCCGATGCCCTCGCCTCCGCCGCTGACCCGGGCTCGAGAATCCGTGGTGCCACCGGTGTCAGCGGCGGCTGCTGCGGCGCCTGTGTTACCGTCACCGCCAGTTCTGCTCCAAGATGGAGCCCTCGCAACTCCGCCTCCCTCGGGCTCGGGGGGGGTCGAAGAGCCCTCCCCTCACGGCCATACAGCAGCCGAGGGCACTCCGAGAGGAGAGGAACCTGTCATGGAAGGAGCCCCTGATGCGCCGATATCGGCGATGCCGCCCCAGCTCTGGCAGCGACCTCCAGCGACGCCGCAGCGCGAGGCCCAGGCGGTCGAGGTCCCCATCCAGGAGGAGCGCGAGGTCGCGTAGACATCGACGTCGATCGACCTCCAGGCGGTCTCGCTCCTCCTCGACTTCGTCCTCTTCATCCTCCTGCTCATCGACCTGCTCCAGGCGGAGCAGACGATCCCGGGCCTCCAGGCGTTCCCGCTGGCACCGTTCATCCATGGCCCCACCTCCCTGCCCGGGCTTCTGGCAAATGGGCCCTTCAGGCCAGTTGATATTTGTGCAGGCCCCCCCGCCTGCCTTGCCCACCACAACGATGCCGGTAGCGACGATCTCCAGGGCACCACCTCCTCCAGCTGTTTGCCCTCCAGTGCCTAGTGCCCAGCCTTCCACTTCTTCTCAGCATGATCCTGTGAGGGCCCCTCCGTGCGGAGCCTCCTTTGTACTGAATTCTACTGACTTAAACTTACCTGGTGCACCTTGTGGAGCAACGTCGTCGTGCTCTGCTTTGGCCTTGCCTGCCTGCACCCAAGGTGACTTATCTGGCACCGCTACCACCACCCTGGCTACCTCCCAGGGCAACCTGCAAGGTGATTCTACTCCTATAAGACCGGCAGGGACCTTGCTGCCCGAGGGCTTGGATCAAAGGGCCCCTGATCTGGATGGCTCAGACTCGGATCAGGATCAGGCTGACACTGCAAACCATGGGGAGGGGGAAAATACATCATTTATTCACCCAGCGGATGTCAATAAATTTGCTGCACTCATTGATAGAATGATCAAGGCACTAAACATCCCCGCCCCCAAACCTCCCGAACATGTGGAGGATCCGATGTTTCCTTCGGAGGAGCAGGTTATAACCCCTGCATCTCCTTTGCCCGTGCTCCCCTACCTCCTTAAACTAGCAAAGGTCTCCGACATGTCTCCGTCTCTGGTCCCAGCAATTCCCCGACGGCTAGATTTGTTGTATAGAATTGATGTCTCGTCGGCCAAATGGGTTTCGACGCCTCCAAGACCTAATACGGTGGTCGCCGAGGTGGCAAAGACCAAGAGGCCTAAAAATTCACTCACAGCCCCCCCTGACAGAGAGGGCAAGAAAATCGATGCCCTAGGTAGAAAGGCACACCTCTCTGCTGGGTTGTTTACCCGGATGGCCCACTACGCCACATACGCTAGTGGTTACCAAACGTTTCTGTGGGGAAAAATGCTAGAGTACATCGAACTGTTACCAGCTGACCAGCAGCGTTTTCCTAGGGCCATACATGGAGAGGCACTTGTGCTGTCTAAGATGCAAAAGGATGCAGCCAAGCATATGGCCGAGGCTGCAGGTAACTTATACTCCACTGCAACCTCAATGAGAAGGCACGCGTGGTTGCGTGCGTCTAATTTGTCTGAGGAAGGGAAGGCCCTCGCGGAGGACCTTCCCTTCCACGAGGAGGGCCTTTTCAACCCACAGACAGATGACAACTTAAAGCAGAAACAAGACGTGAGACAAGCCGCAGGGAAATTCGGGTATGCTTGGCAACCCTACCCTCAACAGCGCCAGAGGTGGAATTTACCCTCCTCTGGGTTTCGTAGAGGTTATGGAAATTCTTATGGTAATACCTTTAGGGGCAGGAGCAACAACTCTTCCTCCAGGTTTCAAGGGAGTCGACGAACCCCCTATTTTCCCAGGTCCCGCGGTCAAGGGTTCGGGAATAAGTCCAAGGCTCAGCAGGGGCCAAAGAAGCGTCTTTGATGGAAGGGATTCTGTTACCACTTATGGGGAATGTGATCCAATTCTGCCTGTTGCAGTTAACCCCAACCCTGTTGTTCAACCTCCCCTGCCCTCTGTTTCTCCAGTGTTTGGTGATAGATTGTTTCCATTCCGTCAGTCATGGTCTGACATCACCACTGATGGTTGGGTGCTCTCTATTGTTACTAATGGTTATGAAATTGAATTTTCCGACCCGCCTAGAGTAGGCCTTATCCGATGCACAGTGCCATCAGCCCCTCTGTTACAAGAAGTGCAAATGTTACTTGAGAAAGAGGCCATTTCACCTCTGGACCCTTCTGTTTTCAAATACTGTTTCTTTTCCCGTTATTTTCTGGTTTCGAAACGCGGTGGTGGGCTGCGTCCCATCCTTGACCTGAGACATCTTAATAAACACATTCGGTCAAAGAAATTTAGAATGGTCACTCTCGCCTCCATTTTACCATTGTTGTCTAAGGGGGTGTGGTTTGCTACCGTCGATTTGAAAGACGCGTATTTCCACATATCCATTGCACACCATCACCGGAGATTCCTCGCCTTCATGGTGGGAGACAAAGCTTACTGTTTCAATGTTCTTCCTTTTGGGTTGTCCACGGCCCCCCGAGTGTTCACAAAGTGTATGTCGGTGGTGGCCGCGTACTTACGTACGAGAGGCGTTACAGTGTACCCCTATATTGACGACTGGCTGATTGTGTCGAGGTCGAGGGACCAACTCCAATCTCAAATCTCTTGTGTTCTGTCCCTTCTCCAGTCGCTCGGCTTGGTGGTGAACCTCGACAAGTCGTCCCTGTGCCCCTCTCAGCGGATCAGCTTCATCGGTGCCATGCTGGACTCGGTCTCCCAGAAGGCCTTCCTGCCACCAGACCGCTTCAACAACCTGAGGGAAATAGTGCTACAGGTCATGCGCTCCCCGTCGGTGTCAGCCAAGCAGATCCAGATCCTGTTGGGACACATGGCGTCCACCACGTCTGTTACCCCGTATGCCAGGTTGCGCATGCGGCCCCTCCAGTCATGGTTTGTCTCAACGTTCAACCCGCTTGTGGACAACCCTTCCATGCGACTTACGCTGCCGGCAACTGTTCGCCATTCCCTTTATTGCTGGCAGGATGCGCTGTGGGTCTGTGCGGGACTACCGTTTCACCCACCACGCCCCACTCGGGTGATCACTACGGACTCCTCCCTCATGGGTTGGGGTGCCCATTCCGAGGGGCTCATCGCTCAAGGCGTGTGGGAAGGAGAAGAAAACACCCTTCACATAAACATGTTAGAGCTTCTCGCGGTCGAAAAGGCGCTACTTTCATTCGAAAGGGTCATAAGGGGCCAGATAGTACAAATCCTCACCGACAACACCACGGTGATGTACTATCTCAACAAACAGGGGGGCACCCACTCTCTTCCTTTGTTGTCCCTAACGATTCGAATTTGGAATTGGTGTCTGGACCGAGGAGTGCACCTCTTAGTAACACATCTTCCGGGAGAGCAGAACCTGCTGGCGGACACGCTCAGCCGGAGTCCTCTCACGCACCACGAATGGTCCCTTCACCACGAAGAGGTCCGGAGACTCTTTCTGTCATGGGGCACCCCGGAAGTGGATCTGTTTGCGACTCACGCCAACTCGAAGTGCGATCTGTTCTGCGCTCGGACCCAGGCCTCGATAGAGTTAGGGTGCCTGGGGGATGCCTTCCTCCTAGACTGGTCGACTCGACTTGTGTACGCGTTTCCTCCCTTTCCCCTTCTTTTGAGGGTGGTGGCCAAGATCCAAAGGGAAAGCGCACGGTGCATTTTAATAACCCCGTGGTGGCCTCGCCAGCCCTGGTTTGCCCCACTCCACCAAATGGCGAGAGGAGTATTCTTCCGGTTTCCCGACAGGCTCGACCTTCTAACTTCGCAGAACGACCAGGTCTTGTACCCGGGGGTGGACAGACTGAAGCTCACGGCATGGAGGATCCTTCCGCCCCCCTAGCTTCAGTTGGAACATTATCCTCTCCAGTGCTAGCAATCATTGATGCTGCTCACAGGCCCTCAACGAAACGCTCTTACATCTATAAATGGGCGAAATTCAGTTCGTTTGTCCGTTCAAGGGGACTTGACCCTATCACTGTTGAGACTTCTGTTATTTTGGACTTCCTGGTGTCCCTAGCGGATTTGGGTTTATCTCACTCTTCGTTAAAATGTTACCTGGCGGCGATTTCCTGGTTTAGAAGGAAATCGGGTTTGCCGTCATGTTTTATAGACCCTGTGGTCAGGACCTTTTTGCGTGGATTTGCTAACATCAGGCCTGCAGTGGCCCCGATCGCTCCCTCTTGGAGCTTAGAGCTTGTGTTGAACTGCTTATCAAAACCCCCTTTTGAACCATTGGCTAGGGTCGACCTTTCATTTCTGTCATGGAAGACAGCCTTTTTGGTGGCGATTACATCTGCCAGACGCTCCAGCGAGCTATGTGCATTACGAGTAGACCCACCCTATCTTAAGTTTCACGGTGATAGGGTAGTCTTGCGTACAGATGTGGGGTTTCTCCCTAAGGTGGCTACTCGTTTTCACATATCTCAAGAACTGGTGCTTCCGGGGTTCTTCCAAAACCCAACTACGCCTGCGGAGCGTGCTTTGCATTTGATTGATGTACGCAGAGCTCTCGCTTTCTATGTGGATAGGACAGCCCCGTTGCGGAAGACTCCTAGATTATTCATAAAATATCGTAGTGATGCCATTGGTCTTCCTTTGTCTTCCCAGAGGTTTTCCTCTTGGATAGTTTCCGTTATTCGTTTATGTTACCGCCTGGTTGGCAAAGATCTGCCGTTGCAGATACGGGGTCACTCCACTAGGGCTGTGGCGACGTCAACAGCCTTTTTACGGGGAGTGTCCTTAGATGCCATCTGCCGGGCCGCTGTTTGGTCGTCCCCTCTGACCTTTGTGTCACATTATAAGGTGGACGCTGTTTCCCAAAAGGACATGGAATTTGGTAGAGCGGTACTGTCTTCGGCAGTGGCATGATCCCGCCTGCCAAGATAGATGCTCGCTAATCTACCAAATGTACGATTCACAGTGACTACGACAGGAAATTATAAGTTGCTTACCTGTAACTGTAGTTTCCTGAGTAGTCACCTGTGAATTCGTACATACCCGCCCTTCCTCCCCTCGAGTATCATGCCACGCCGTTTAGCTGTTTTTTGCGGCTAAGAGAACTGACGGCTAGTCCCGCCCTCGGGCTATATATACTCGGGAGGAGGGGGGGCGGGCCTAGCTGAGGGCTAGAAGTTTCTTTTTCTTTCTAGAAGGTTCCGAAAAGTTGTATTGCGCAAGCGCAGGGATACCAAATGTACGAATTCACAGGTGACTACTCAGGAAACTACAGTTACAGGTAAGCAACTTATAATTACTAACTTGGATACCCGGTGTTGCCCAGTTTTTTTGAAAATGTCATTTTTTTAAAAGTTTACAAAATGCATAAGGCTGTGGGTGAACTACAACTCTCATCATGCCAGGTTAACCCTCTGAAACTCCATCAGTAGTTAAAGTTTGTCATGTTGAACACATTTGCTCTAGATGCATCATTGGTGGGGTTCAGTGTGCTCTTTGGCTACAGGATAAACTACAGCTCCCATCAGTCCCCTTAAACCTCCCCAGTAGGTTGAGTTAGTCATATGGGTTCTGTGTGCCAAGTTTGGTCCAGATTGGTGATGATCACAGTGTCTCTGGATGTATGTGAACTACAACTTCCAGAAATTAGTCAGTTCCCCCAGCCCCCTCCGGTATTTTGAGTTGGTCATGGTGGTTCTGTGTGCCAAGGTTGATTCAGGTCCATCCTTCATGATTTCTCTGGTTGCAGGTGAACTACAACTCCCCCAAATCAAGTTGAATTCCCCCCAAAGCCCCCCATTATTTTTTGTTGGTCATGGAGTTCTATGCACCAAGTTAGGTCCAGGTCCATCTTTGGTGAGATTCAAGGTGCTCTTTGATTGCAGGTGAACTTTAAATCCCAATAACTACAACAGACTGATGCCAATGGCAATTCCCCCCCAAGACCCACCAGTATTCATATTTGGGTATATTGGGTATGTATAAGTTTGGTCTAGAGTCATTGTTGTTTGGGTTCGCAATGCTCTCTGGATGTGGGTGAACTGCAGTTCCTATAAATCAAGATGAATTCTCCCAAAGACCTCTTGTGTTTTTTGTTGGTTGTGAGGGTTCTGTATGCCGTATATGATCCAGGTCCATTGTCAGTGGGGGTCACAATGCTCTGCCTTGATGCAGGGTGAACTACAACTTCCATCATGCTGCATCAATCCCCCCAAACCCTCCAATATGTTCAGTGGCTGATCAGTTCTGCTCTGTTTATTGTGTGCCACGGGAAAGAGTAGGAAAGGGTTAAGGGAGAGGCAGTGGGCAGGATCATGCAAATTCCACATTAATGGAAAGAGTCAGAAAGACTGAGATGTCTGTGGTGGAGGAAACACATAAAATCTAGGATGAAACTGTCCCCGAATGAAAGCCTTCACTTGGGTAGTTAGTAGTCTTGTGTTTGTGGAAGACACTGGGAGGGGTTGTACATGTTCATGGTGCTCACTATAAGCTGCGATGTCATTGAAGGGAGGGCCTTTTGTGTCTTCTCATAGGTAGGGATCATAGCTGTTTGTGGAAGTGGAAGTCTGTCTGTGAAAGTGGGCGCCCTAGCCACATACACACATACATATCTTCACTTTACTTTTATTATGTGTATAGAGATATACATATGAAATGAAATAAAAATTGTAGAGCACCCAATAATCAGCAGAAAACAGGAGACAAGACCCAAGGAGCTGAGTGATGCATGATTTATTAATAAAAACGAAGGCATTCTGCCTGTTTCTGCTCTAAAAGACCTTGTTCAGTAGCATCTTCTTTTCATCCAGTACATTGTATATAAAGTTTCAACACTAGACATTTCTAAAGCTAAATTCCAAGCAATCCCCAAAGAAAGCCTTTGAGAGCATCTGCAGGCCACAATATGTTGGGATTTTTATTAACCAATCATTTGTCACTGAACACCTCGAAACAGAGGAAAGGAGATAATTTTCAAGTGATCTGCCTAGGTACCACATAGGCAGTGTAATTATGAAGGTTTCTAAAAGTTGAAAATAAAAGAAACATGTCTTATTTCACTTTCTTCTGAACAAGAAAGTTATAATCAGAATAGTATGTTTTCTGAAGCTTCCTATTCCATAAATCTCCAGCTAAATCCCTTATACAGTGGAGGTGAAGTTAGCACATTATAGCCTGAAAGAATTTATTCTCTCTTGTACTCTGTACTTACTCAGTTTGAAAATCAAAAGAAACTGGATAAATTTATATACACGTCCATAGTGCTAATCAAAAATTCCACCCACTAAGAATACTGGAAACACTGCTGTTGCAGTATCATCTTGAATGTGGCTATCTTCCCAATCCCTCCAAACATGTGTGTCTATCTTTTTTTTCCTTTTCTCCTGTTGTGTCAATTTTCTGGCAGCAAAAATCATGTTTTAAATTGGCATCCCCTTCTTTCTGTGCCCCTCACCACACTTCATGTATTTCAGATACCAAGAATTTTAGGGAATGTACTGAATTCAATGGTTTGATGGTTGAACCAGGACTCTGGGAGACCCTGCTTCAAATCCCTACTCAGCCATGGAAATCCACTATATTGCCAAGGGCAAGGGACAATCTCTCAGCCTCAAAGGAAAGCAATGGCCAACCTCTTCTTAACACATCTTTCTAACAAAATTGTGATGGATTCTCCTTAGGGTTACTATAACTGGGAAATGAGTCAAAGCCACAATGAGAACAGAATGCACTTCCCTACACACAGCACAATAAATAATGGGGCAAACCAGAACCAGAACTAGCTGAAGATACTTTGATTCTGGATTCAAAGGACAAGATGACACATGCTCCTTTCCCAGTGCATCAACCAATTGGACTGGAAATTGAACTTTACTTTATCCCCTACTGTGGAACAAGCCCCTCCATATATCTCGTGACAGCAAGCTGGTATAAGGATATAGGACAGCGTGTGTGGAACATAAAGTTTTGTCCTCTGAAAAAATAGAAATATTAAGCTTCTCAGGGAGAAAATAGAGACATGGCACTGCTGTCCCCAGTATTCATGGAGTGGCAGTGATGCCCCAATCTGCTTAACTGTAAGACCAGGCTTGACTACAGTAAAAGTCCTTTCTCTTTATCCAGGCACTACATATGAAGTGAATGGCTGAAAAGTTACATTGTTTCTCTGTTCCCTATGTGTGCCCCTACTAAAGGGCTATTCCTTCTTTCTTCCCCCCTTCGACATTTACTAGGGTAAAAGTTCTAATTCATTGTGTGCAAGTAATTTCCCTGAATTACAAATATAATTATGTGCCATTGAAGAACAATTTTGGTGTTTTGAATGCTTTCAACAAAATTAATAAAACCAGCATAGATCCAGTCCATCATTATGTGTCTAATTTGGCTAATTTTTTCTGTTGTTAATTCCTTCAATTTCCAGCCTAGAATATGTACTGTCTGTTAGTCAATATAAAATAGTAGGAAATGGGGTCCCCCCCCCCCCCCTCTGTAATGGAACCATGGTTTAATTGAACACA
The DNA here is from genome assembly GCF_037176765.1 of Anolis sagrei. NCBI lineage: Eukaryota > Metazoa > Chordata > Lepidosauria > Squamata > Anolidae > Anolis > Anolis sagrei. The sequence continues at coordinate 29,413,778 of NC_090022.1, read as the reverse complement.
AAATCAAATGTGGTCACTTAAATTCAGCCATTCAACTTGCTAATGACAACGAAACACAAATCAAAACTGGTAATGTACTTAAAAATTAGCGCTCTCCTCTCCTGAATGTTTTTGCTTCCAAAGCAGCAATGCATTTAGGCTTTGGTTGTTTCCGTGCTGTGCTTCTGGATATGGAGTGGTGCATTTATGTAGAAATTACATTGTTTCACATTGAGACACACAATATAGCAGTATGGATACATCTCCAAATGTTTGCCTTAGTCTGTTACTTTCTCAAGTGTGAACTAACCTTAGATGAAATCCTTTTATTGTACTCAATGCATTTGATCACACTTCAGACAGTATGTCATTCTACTTGTTCTCATGGGTAACCCAGGGACACTGCTTAAATATACTTAGTAATCTATTGTAAATTAATTCTATCAACATGGCATATCTGCATAAAAAATAACCATTTGATAAATACTAGCAACATTGTTTTGTTCAATAAATCTACATACGTTACTGTTTTCTACAACAGTAACACATACTTGCTATGTAGTGTCTTTGTGGTTTAGAGCCTTGCACAGTTGCATTCTCTTCTTTGCAATTAGATTGGCAAATTCAGACTTGTCCTAATCTGAATTTCAGGAGATGGCATGGATAATCTAGAATTCACATGACATTTTCAGAATTCAAGCAATTTACTTGTAGTACTGAATGGCTCTACTATCATGTCATGACAGTGGAGCTATTTGAAGGTCTCTCTTGCTCAGAAAAAAGGAAAAGCATGGTGATCTCAGACTCAGAAGTGAAGTGGGCAGATCAAAAGACAACCTGGCAAAATGGCACTACCTAGAAGAATCTTCCACCTTATGCGACTGTGGAGCAGAGCAAACTGCACCTGTATGCTTGTCCACAATGCCCTGCCTCATGCACAGAATCATAGAAACATAGAATCAAAGAGTTGGAAGAGACCTCATGGGCCATCCAGTCCAACCCCCTGCCAAGAAGCAGGAATATTGCATTCAAAGCACCCCTGACAGATGGCCATCCAGCCTCTGTTTAAAAGAAGAAGAATTGTTTGAAGCTACAGACAGTGCAGTCACTGTGGCCTGTTTTCGGAGTAAAAGTATTAAGCCGCTTGTGCTCCTTCTATTTTATCAGTTTTATACTTATTTATTTTATGCAATGCTTTTGACATGAAATAAATAAATGTACAATAATATGCTGAAAGCCTGCATGTATGATTATTAAAAGCTTGTTCTCTTGTTAATATTCATAATTTTATCAATATCACAGAAGTAAAATACCATATTAGCACATTTTTCTGGCAAATAGCGAAATTATGGTTCAATAACCATGATGAACATGATTTGAAGCAGTGGTTAATTCAGTATTATATATCCATGAAAAATACTCTTTCCAGCAACAGCATTTTCGTCTAGCCTTTCCAAAATACACATAAATCAGTAATGGTGGTATAGTGGTTGTAGTAATAGTAGTAATTAGTACTAGTACTTCTAATTATTAGTAGTAATACTTTTTATAATAATAATGCAAGCATGATGCTAATTCTTTACCCAAGGATGGGATGAGGGTGACGGAATGGAGGAGCCGACCATCGCCCCTTTGCCATGGACCGATCACCACCTGATCAGTTTTAGACTAACTGTGCCTTCTAACCTTCGCAGGGGTGGTGGACCCATTAGAATGGTCCGCCCCAGGAGACTGATGGATCCAAATGGTTTCCTGATGGCTCTTGGGGATTTTTCCACCTCCTTGGCTAGCGATACTGTCGATGCTCTGGTCTCTGGCTGGAATAGGGAGTTGACCAGGGCAATTGACACTATCGCTCCGGAACGCCCCCTCTCGAGTAACCGAGCTAAACCAGCTTCTTGGTTTACTGAGGAGCTGGCAGCAATGAAGCGAAAGAAGAGGAGGCTAGAGTGCGTGTGGCGCCAGAATCCCACCAATCTAGCTCAAACACACCTGAATGCCTTTTTAAGGTCCTACGGTGTGGCAATAGAGGCAGCTCAGAAAACATTCATCACAGCCAATATTGCATCAGCGAAGAATCGTCCAGCTGAGCTTTTCCGAGTTGTCAGGGGCCTGTTAAACCCGCCGAAAAGCGAGGCCCCGGATAACTCGGTGGCTCGCTGTGAAGCATTTGCTCGATCCTTCGCAGATAAAATTGAGCGGATTCGGTCTGGCTTCGACGTCATGTTAACGGCAGTCTCTGGGGATGTAACGAGAGCATCTGCTTGTCCAGTTTTGTTGGATTCATTTCAATTGGTTCAGCTTGAGGATGTGGACAGGATCCTTGGAGAAGTGCGACCCACCACATGCATCCTAGACCCCTGTCCTTCCTGGCTGATCAAGGAAGCCAGAGGGGGTTTGGCAGGGTGGGTGAAGGTGATGGTTAATACCTCCTTACAGAAAGGAGAGTTTCCAGCGAGCTTAAAGCAAGCTATTATAAAACCGCTGTTGAAGAAACCATCACTGGATCCCACCCAATTTGACAACTATCGGCCAGTTTCCAATCTCCCCTACTTGGGCAAAGTCATGGAACGTGTGGTGGCAACACAACTCCAGGGGTTTCTGGTAGACACTGATTATCTTGATCCGGCACAGTCTGGCTTTAGACCGGGACATGGAACTGAGACAGCCTTGGTCGCCTTGGTAGATGATCTGCGCAGGGAACTAGACAGGGGGAGTGTGTCCCTGTTGGTTCTGCTGGACCTCTCAGCGGCCTTCGATACCGTCGATCACGGTATCCTTCTGGGCCGCCTCATGGACATGGGGCTCGGAGGCACTGCTTTGCGGTGGCTCCGATCCTTCCTTGAGGGACGGACCCAGAAGGTGTTATTGGGTGACACCTGTTCGGCCCCACAACCGTTGTTGTGTGGAGTCCCACAGGGTTCAATCTTGTCCCCGATGTTATTTAACATCTACATGAAGCCGTTGGGAAAGATCATTCGGAGTTTCGGACTAAGATGCTATCTCTATGCAGATGACGTCCAAATCTGTCACTCCTTCTCACCTGTCACCAAGGAGGCTGTCCAGACCTTGAACCGGTGTTTAGCCGCTGTATCGGACTGGATGAGAGCTAACAAATTGAAATTGAATCCAGACAAGACAGAGGTCCTACTGGTCAGTCGGAAGGCCGAACAGGGTATAGGGTTACAGCCTGTGTTAGACGGGGTTACACTCCCCCTGAAGACGCAGGTTCGCAGCTTGGGAGTGATCCTGGACTCACCGCTGAGCCTGGAACCCCAGGTCTCAGCGGTGGCCGGGAGAGCTTTCGCACAATTAAAACTTGTGCGCCAGCTGCGCCCGTACCTTGGGAAGTCGGATCTGGCCACGGTGGTCCACGCTCTTGTCACATCCCGGCTGGATTACTGCAACGCACTCTACGTGGGGTTGCCTTTAAAGACTGCTCGGAAACTACAACTAGTCCAGCGAGAAGCAGCCAGGTTGCTCACCGGAGCGACGTACAGGGAGCACACCACCCCCCTGTTGCGTCAGCTCCACTGGCTGCCAATCCAATTCCGAGCAGAATTTAAAGTGCTGGTCTTGACCTATAAAACCCTATACGGTTCCGGCCCAGTGTATTTGTCCGAACGGATCTCCCTCTACATCCCACCTCGAAGTTTAAGATCTTCTGGGGAGGCCCTGCTCTCGACCCCGCCAGTCTCTCAAGCGAGGCTGGCGGGGACGAGGAGCAGGGCCTTCTCAGTGGTGGCCCCCCGCCTGTGGAACTCACTCCCCGGGGAGATTAGATCGGCGACCTCCCTCCTAGCATTTAGGAAAAGACTAAAGACCTGGATGTGGGACCAAGCTTTTGGTCACTCTGACAATTAACTCAAGGACCTGGGAATAGACAAAGACAAACGGAGTAGAATGGACTTTGGACTCTGATATATGGACCCTGACATGAGATTGTTTTAGGTTTTAGGATTTTACTATGTATTGATGTTTTAATTTAAGTGTTGAATTGTTATTTTTGTATTACTTGTTTGTGTTTGGGCATTTAATTGTGCCCCCCCCTGTAAGCCGCCCTGAATCCCCCCCGGGGTGAGAAGGGCGGGGTATAAGTGAATGAAATAATAATAAATAATAATAATTCTGTCAAATATTACTGTAAAAGCAGAAGCCATAATTAAATGCCTAAAATAATGAGAATAGCCAGTGTAATGAAGATAAAATGACTATTTTGAGGAAGGCAATTAGAAGGTGCACCTCTAGCTTTCACCGTCCTAAGTACAAAGGTATATAGCCCTTGGTAAAGTGTTAAAATAATTAGTGGGTACATCTGTGACCTATGCGAAGTTCATTTGTGTGTGAGGGAACTAGAGAAAAAGAAGTCCCTTGAGCTTCTAGTTTTAATCTAATCTTTATTTTTAACCTTGCACTATGAATAGGAAATGAATTCTTATGCCATTCCCATCCTTTCAAAGTCCCCAAACCAGGACTTCCTGGACATAAGCCATTTGAAAAGTTTGAGTTGCGATTTAATTAGAAATTTTATCTTTTATCTTTCAAGGTTTATTTTCTAACATTGTTGTTTCAGTACTAATTAAAAGCAGAAACTTCTTTTTAGGCTGCTTTTAACTATACCCAGTTTTTCAGTGCAACATGCCTTGTATGTGTTGATGTTTCCAATTAATTGTAGTCAGTTTCTTTGATCATGAATGGAAAATGTTCGAGTTAATCTGTTTTTCTAATTGATTTGGGGGCAGAGAACATCACAAAGTAGTCAGAAAATTGTAGACATTGATACTAAACTGAAAAAGGTCACCCAGCCCGAGGGAGTGATTCCATCACTCCTTAGAATTTTAGAATCTTCCAATTTTGTATAGGCAAGAACTATCAAAGAGTACAAGGTTATTCTCTTTTACTACATGCAGGAAAGTTCTGAAGCCGATTTTATGGGTAATTTAGTTCAGACCCTTCACAACTTGGAAGTACAATGGAGCAATTGAAAACTAATGCAGGAGGCCTGATAGTGACCTAATATAATTTGTCTCTCTTTCAGAACCTCAGCCAGGTTGGCTTTAATACAAGGAAGACATTTGTGGTGTATAATCTATCATTTTAAAAAGTAACATTTTAAAAATTATAGAAAATGTATCATTTTAAAAAGTTACAGGAAGTTAGAATCAGTCAAGTATTGCCATCACTGGATGAAAAAAGAAAAATTATTGTAATACTGTACTCTATTGTTTTATAATTTATGAAGTTGTTTGTCTTTCTTAGGTTATATGTTATTTATTTTATAGCAATGTTAAACATCATTTTTGAATGTTGAATAGCAGAAATTAGATTAGATTCAAAATACAGTATCAAAAAAACATAGTCTTGGTTAACTGGAGCTCAAGCAACTGGGACTCTCGATAACTATCAAAAGTGTATTGACTGCCATTTAACTACCATTGCATACTGCATTCACAGTGCCGTTTTTGTAATGTTGGAAAACTCTGATACATCAAGTTGATTTTATCATTATTTGTCATAATTTGCTTTTAATTGCTGTATTTCAATTGCTCAGTATTGTAGTCAATACTGAGCTTATGGTATGGCATAGTATGGGGTACAGTATTAGTTAGAACTATTTTAATAGTAAATCTTAGGCAATGAGAAACTACCTTTATCTGACATCTACCAAATCCCATGGATGCCAGTTAACTGAGAGTCTACTATATATTGCAATATACACATTTAATGGCCAGTAGATTGCAATACGCTGCAATATACTGGTTGTGTATTTGGTGAATATGAAGCTTTCCAGTGGTTCATTTGCAAAAGGAACATTTTAAAGAACCTAACATTAACACGAACATGATCTTGTTTTGATTCTGGCCTGTCAAATTTCAGAAAACATTTGGTGTGTGCACATGTGTGTTATGTTATGCAGAAAACAGTTCAACCACTCAGTTTATTTTATGAGAATAGCTGAGCCCCTACCCCTTGTTTATCCATAATAATAGCTTAGAATAGTAAATGACTCCACATTCCCAGTCTAAGAAAATATTTGTTTTTCATTCCTCACAACTAATTTCCTCAGAGATATTGGGATGAATTCATCCTTAGTCTTAACACTTAAATTAGTGGAACACAAAGCAGTGTGTTTTTATTCCCCTTGATTTCAATGGGCATAGTTTTTAATTATGAGCTTTTACAAAATCTTGATTTAATCCAGTGTACTTGACTCACGATTTAGAGGGTTTAATAGTGCCTGAAATCTTGCCATTATTTGGCCAAAGGGAATCGAGCAAAGTTCAGCAATTAAAGTTGTTGTTTCACAGTATTTGTTAGTGTTGCTATGCTAATAAAATAATACCAGTTTGTATCACGACATTGCATGAATTAAAGATATTGCTGCCTGAACATGCTGTGTTTAAGATGCAATATTTTACAAGATAAACTGAACAGAGATGGGATTAGAAACCAGCATGGCAAGTAAAATTTGATAACATGATCTAGGCTGCTGATATACACAGTATGTTGTTCAGTTCATTAGAAGTGATGCAGGCAATTTGCTCCAAAGGCCGGATTATTGCTCTTTTCACCCTACAGACTATTAGTTGCTTGACTTACGGCCAGTTTTTTGCTCAACCTTTGTTCACAGCAATTTGAGGTCACATTATCTGAGTTCTTGGGTTCATTGCCCAAAGCTTGTGCAACTGAGAAAAAGCCCTTGCAATACTTTAAATTAATTAGGTCTCACTAAAATGCCCCAGAAAGATTTTGTTAAAACTATAGGGTGCATTTTTCATCTGAATTTCAATTTTTGCATCATTTAGTAACAAAAGTGTCTTACTACAATTATATTGAGTTTTTCTGTTAAATTCACATGTTGACTTGTTCACGACACCAGGTTTCTGATGGTTTCTTTTACTGTTTAGTAGACCATATAATGAACAGAGGATCAACCACTGCAAGGAATAATAGAAATCAAGATAAATCCCACATTGCATTTGGATCAAAAGTCTTTGGTCCACCTCCACCTTCTGGTCGAAGATTCAGCACAAGGGCATCTGGGGAGGTAGGAAAGCACTCTTAATTACCTAAAAACAAATCTGGAGCCATTAAAAACTCCAAAATGTGTGACATATAACAATGTGTACAGTTGAAGATGTACATTGGGAAAATGACCTTAAATATACATATTGCTGAAATAAAAGGCTGGGTTAGGATTGCTACTATAATGGAGTGGGAATTCCCCTGATTTGGGCAGAGATAGGCAACCTGTGGGCCTCAGTTCTGTGGGGTGGGCAGTTCTCTGCCCCTTAGTCTAATTTCAGAAGTCATCTGCCACCTGCCCTTCTCCCTTCAGCTCACTCACTAGAAAGGAAAAAAAATAGATATAAGAAGGATAAAGGTGAGCCAAAGAACAAGGAAAAGGAGGGAGGGGGAGGTTAGGTCATCCCCATCAATGGCATCTGCTTTTCCCATCACCAAACACAACACTCCTAATGCGTTAACCTCCAAGAAATATGTCCCCAAGGTACAACCCTTTCACTCAGGAGTTGGACATAAAAGGAGAGAATCCATTTTGGTTAAGAAATAACTTGGAAACTTCAAAACAAGTACAGATTGAGCATCCCTTATCCAGATTTCTAAAATCCAAAACACTTCTGAACCCAAGCGTTGCAGATAAGGGATACTCAGTCTATATACTTAAGACAATCTTATTGAATTTGTTTGGATAATGGGTAAAAGATAAATCTTAAGTAAACAAATCCAATAATTTTATGAAGATGCATCTTGCCACTAAATACTTGTTTGATTACTGCCATTAAAAATCCAAGTTAATCATGCATCAGTAATTTTTATGTTTTTAATGCTTTCATTTGCCTGCTTGTTATTGAAATATAAGGGTTTCTGCTGCAATCTAATGTGGACTTATACTGGATTTTTAAACCTAGTTCTCAGAAGTTGCAGTGTTAATTGTAAGAACAAATGTTGGAAAGTACAGCACTTCACAAATTGCGAGAGTGATTCTTTTAACAGCTAGTTTTTTCAAAAACTGTTTCTTCTCTCATATTCATGCACCCTTATCTATATTAGTAACATTTACTCAAAAATATCACTACTGTAAACATATACATAGCAAAAAAAGAGGAACATTCTGCAGCTGCAAAGTGTACATTAAAAATCTCTTTATATGTTCACTGATTATACGGTTTTTCATTCATTAGACCTTTGGAAACTGCTTGGGCACCATTTTCAGCACAACAAAAACAACAACTAAATTCTTCTGCTAGTTACATAATCCCGGCCACTCTTGAATCATATTTCCATTGTGATGATGTCACAAATCAAAATTTACTTTGGGGTGAAAACACAAAGCCAGTCCAGAGGGGAGAGTTCTATTTCCTGTCTTTGTTCTGAATTGGCATCATGACCATCAAATGTACCAACAAGACAATATAATTATAATTTTGACTATATTTTATCATCTAGTTGACAAGATAGTCTTTCTAAAAGTACAACAGAGCATTCTAAATGTGTGTCAAGGTAGTATTGCTATTCATTAGGTGCTTGTCAACACATTGTGAAAATATTTGTAAGACTCCGATTAGGTGTCCACAGGAAAGTCCATTTTGGCATTTTACTTAAAATATACAACTTCCCTGCAAAATTATTTGCAGTAATAAGAGAAACAAATTTCTGTATAGAGAGTTGTATCTATGTTGTCTATACCAATAAACTCTGGCCTTTACTTTGTCAAATGCATTTTCAGCTACACACCAAATCTTTCATAGCTACACAAAATGTTTTAACAACTTACGTAACATTTTAAGCCTACACAAAACATTTTAACAACCATTTTCTGTTTAATGTATTTTCCCCTACAGTTTTGCTGCAATCAGTAAAACTTCACTCATTTCTTAATGTTAAGAATACAGGTCAACTATCCCTTATCAGGAAATCCAAAATGCTCCAAACTTCAAGTTATGTGTATGAGGTGTATATGAAACATAAATGAATTTTATATTTAGACTTGGTTTCCATCTTCAAGATATATCATGATGTATATTCCAGTATTCAAAAATCCTAAAAATGTCTCATCCCAAGCATTTCAGACAAGTGAACTTTATATTTAGACTTGGTTTCCATCTTCAAGATGTATCATAGTGCATATTCCAGTGTTCCACAATCCAAAAAAGTCTTGTCCTAAGCACTTCAGACAAAGTGTACACAAACCTGTATTCTCTCCAGTTATACCTGATACTGCTACTAAAGAGTTTCCTGTCGTAGTCACTGTGAATCGTACACTTGATATCTTCGCGCATGCGCAAGCAACTTTCGGAACCTTCTAGAAGTAAAAGAATGCCATCTAGACCCGGCTAACCCCGCCCCCCTCTCCCCGAGTATAAGTACCCCATGGGCGGGGTTAGCCAACAGTTCTCTTTTCCGCGCTACTTTGGAAGCAACTAGAGAACCTCTCTCTCACGCTCGAACAAGTTTCTTTGATAATCCGGCTTGACCAGGACCGTACTCTGACCAAGAATATCTCTTTGTGATTTGGACGTTTTCCACGAGTGTTACTGACCCGGACTGAAACTTGGCTATTCCACTCATCTCCAACCCCGACCACCGGCCTGCCTGACTATCCTCTATCGATATGTCTACCTCCTCATTTAAAAGGTGCGCGAACGCCAACTGTCCGAACACCTTTCCGGACACGGACGGCCACTCGCTCTGCCTAGCGTGCCTGGGGGAGGGCCACCTCACCCAATCCTGTCCGGTTTGTCTGGCCTTTACGGCGCAGACAAGGAAAAACAGGGAGTCTCATCTTAAGGCTGCCCTTTATGAGAAGGCCCTCCTGCCGCCCATGAGCCAGACCGTCAACCCGGGGGAATCGCCCTTACCTACCTCGAGCCGCAGCGAGCCCCTGGCGAAAAAGAAGGCCAAGAAACCGAAAGAAAAAGGCACCCAAGATGGCCGCCGATCCATTCTGGCGAAAAAAACGGCCTCCAAAAAGGCGGGAAGCTCCGCGGCCGCCTCCTTGCCAGCTCTCCGTGGAGAGCCCCTTCCTGGAAGCCTAGTGCGGCCTCTAGCGGCAGGAAATGGTGTTGTACTAAACGCGCCCAACACTCTGCTAAGCCCCCGCAGACCAGCTGAGGAGGAGCCGATGAGCGGAGCCTCCTTGCCTCCAGCCGCTCTTGCCCATCCTGCTCAGGAGAGCTGCATCCCCTCCGAGATCGAGGGGCTCCCGGCGGCCTTAAGTTACTCACCTACCATGGCCCCGATCCCATCCGGCAGCCAAGCCTTCGGGGGCATCTACAACGCCCCGCCCCTTCTGGTGGAGGCCCCGCCCACTCAGAGAGCCGGGACGCCGATACCGACGGCTGCAAACACCTCTCCGCAAGCGGCAGGAGCTCTATCGGGGGAAGGACTGTGCCCAGAGGTTCCGCCCCCGCCAGCCTTTCTCCCTCCGACGGCCCAGCAGTTTGTCCCTCCCAGGGCTGCGCTTTTACCATCTGGGCGCCCGAGACGGTCCCGATCGCCCTCCAGAGGGAGTGGGAGCTCCCGATACCACAGGCGTCGCTCCTCCCACAGGCGCAGAGCCCGAGGGCGCCCATCCTCCTCCTCCTCATCATCCTCCTCCTCGTCGTCCTCTCCAAGATCAAGACGCCGCCGGCGCTCCAGGGCATCGCGTTCCTGCTCCTCGCAACGGAGGACCTGCTCATCGGGCCCCATGCCTCCTTCGGGTTACTGGCAGCTTAACCAGTCTGGCCAGCTTGTTTTTGTGGCGGCGCCCATGCCTCTTCCTCCTCCCATGCCCACCCCAGCGGCTGTTGCTATTAGAGGGATGCAATCCCCTTCGACTGCACTTCCCGCTCCAGCGGCTCTACACGCTCCGGTGAATGTTGTCCCCACCTCTGAGACTCAAGCTTCAGGAGGGGCATCTCGTGCAGTCCCCACACCGTGTCAACCTGACACTTTAAATTCCACTGCTGGCTACATGAATCAAGGTGTGTGTAACCCTCCTACTGTACCTAATGATTTGTATGACCTGCCCGTTGTACCGGCCTCTCTCGAACTGAACTCATGCCCTCCTACAGGGGCTGTGACTTTGACTCAACCACCTGCCACCCCTGTGGTCCCATTAGGGGCTGTGACATTGACTCAACCACCTGCCACCCCTGTGGTCCCATTAACCGCCCATGAGGTGGACATGCCAAGCGCTCCTGTACAGGACGATGGGGACCAAGCGGGCACTGACTCTGATTCTGAGCCCCCTGACGCCCCACTGCTGGGGTCTGAGGGCACTCCCCTCGCTTTGCCAGCGGACTTCAACAAATTTGCGGCACTTGTAGAAAGGATGATCAAAGCGCTTAGCATTCCGGCTCCGAAACCTCCGGAGCATGTGGAAGATTTCATGTTCACTTCAGATGAACAAAATGTAGTCCCCTCTTCCACCCTCCCTATGCTGCCATACCTATTAAAATTAGCCAAGATAGCTGATGTGTCCCCGTCCTCGGTTCCTGCTGTCCCGAGGCGCCTGGACAACCTTTATAAGATCGATATGTCTGTTGCAAAGTGGGTCTCAGTTCCCCCCAAGGCGAATACCGTTGTGGCAGAAGTCACCAAGAACAAGCGCCCTAGAAACCCCACTACAGCGCCACCTGATAGGGAGGGTAGAAAACTAGACACATTGGGGAAAAACGTCCACCTTGCTGCCAGCCTTTTCACTCGCATGGCCCACTATGCGACCTATATGAGTGGGTACCAAACTTCCCTCTGGAATAGAATGGCACCCCTCATTGACTCTGTGCCCACGGAAGACCAACGTCTACCGAGGGCACTGCAAACTGAAGCTTTAGTGTTATCCAAACTTCAGAAGGACTTCGCCAACCATATGGCGGAAACATCGGGAAATCTGTTTGCCACGGCCACGTCTATCAGAAGGCATGCATGGTTAAGGGCCTCTAATCTCTCGGAGGAAGGGAAGGCCCTCGCTGAAGACCTTCCTTTCCACGAGGAGGGATTGTTCAACCCCAACACAGACGATAGCCTCAAACAGAAACAAGATGTTAGGCAATCCGCCTCTAAATTCGGCTACGCCTGGCAACCCTATCAACAACAAAAGACCAGGTGGCAACCCTCCCCCTCTGCCTATCGGAAGCCCTCTGGAAGCTTCTTTTCAGGCGCTTATAGAAACAGACCAGGGGGACAATCTAGATACCAGGGAGGCAGACGGACTCCCTATTTCCAAAAACCGAGATCGCAACCCTTCCAGGGTAAACCCAAGCCCGGTGGCGCCTCCAAGAAGCGCCTTTGACGCCTTTGATCACCTCCGACACTTGGGTGTTGTCAATCATTTCCAGGGGGTATCTAATTGAGTTTGAAGACTACCCAAGGGTAGGTGTCATTCGGGATACACAATGTTCCCCCCAGTTGATGCAAGAGGTTAACATGTTGTTACAGAAGGGGGCTGTTTCTGTTGTTGACTCCACCGTTGTTCCGTTTTGTTTTTTCTCCCGCTATTTCCTTGTATCCAAAAAGGGAGGTGGGCTGCGACCCATCCTAGATTTGAGAGCTCTGAATAAATTTATCAAGCCAAAGAAATTTCGCATGGTAACTCTCGCCTCCATTACCCCCCTCCTTTCCAAGGGTGCCTGGTTTGCTACTATCGATCTCAGGGATGCGTATTTCCATATTTCCATCGCCCCGCATCACCGCAGGTTCCTCTCATTTAGGGTGCAAGGACACACTTATTGTTTTAACGTCCTTCCCTTTGGGCTTTCTACAGCCCCAAGAGTTTTCACAAAATGCATGGCGGTGGTGGCGGCTTACCTTAGAACCAGGGGGATTACCGTTTACCCTTACATTGACGATTGGCTCTTGGTAGCTAGTTCCCGCCACAGACTTCAAATACATATCTCCGTGGTTTTGTCTCTCCTCCAGTCTTTGGGCCTCGTCGTCAATTGGGAGAAGTCCGTGTTGATACCATCGCAACGGATCCAGTTCATCGGGGCCCTCCTCGACTCCACCCACGAGAGGGCCTTTCTCCCGGAGGAGCGGTTTCTCAATCTTCGAGAACTGGTGAACCAAGTCGTGACTGCACCTCAAGTTACAGCCAAGCACATACAGACCGTGCTGGGGCACATGGCCTCGACCACGTCAGTCATCCGATACGCCAGACTGCGAATGCGACCACTCCAAATTTGGTTCTTGTCCAACTTCAATCCCTTACTGGACAGCCCCTCCATCAAACTCTCCCCCCCCCCAATGGGTCCGTTCCTCCCTCCACCACTGGTTGGATCCGGATTGGGCGTGTTTGGGATTGTCGTTCCATACCCCGTCTGCCACCATCACGATCACCACAGACGCTTCCCTCACGGGGTGGGGTGCACACACCCAAGGCCTCGTTGCACACGGGACCTGGTCGGTACACGACGCCATGCTACACATAAACATTCTAGAGCTTATGGCAGTCGAAAACGCTCTAAAATCCTTCGAAAGAGTAATCACAGGTCAGGTAGTACACATTCTCACCGACAACACCACGGTGATGTACTACCTGAACAAGCAGGGAGGAACCCATTCACCAACACTGCTGGCACTATCAACACAAATATGGGAGTGGTGTATACACAGGGGAATCCACTTGTTGGCAACGCATGTTCCAGGGGAGCAGAACTTATTAGCAGACGCACTCAGTCGGAACCCCTTGGCCCACCACGAGTGGACCCTCAACAATGCGGAGACCCACAGACTGTTCCTTGCCTGGGGCTTCCCCGAAATAGACCTATTTGCGACACGGTTCAACACCAAGTGCCCCATGTTCTGCTCCAGGACATATCCCTCTCTAGAAGAGGGATGTCTGGGAGACGCGTTCCTGCAATCTTGGTCGGGCCGCCCGACTTACGCGTTCCCCCCGTTTCCCCTACTATTGAGGGTGGCAGCAAAGATCCTCCGAGACAATGCCCATTGTATCCTAATAACACCATGGTGGCCCAGACAGCCATGGTTCCCCCTTCTCAACCAGCTGTCACGGGGAATATTCTTCCGATTCCCTCCCAGAACAGATCTGCTGACTTCACAACAGGACCTAGTACTGTACCCAGAGGTGCACAAGTTGAGGTTAACCGCATGGAGGATCCTACCCGCCAACCCTCGTACACCTCAGACCTGTCCCCTGCAGTATTGAGAATTATTGAAGCAGCCCACAGATCCTCCACCAGATGATCTTACCTGTATAAATGGAACCGCTTCTCATCATTTTCAAAATCGCGAGGGTTAGACCCTGCCCTTGCCCCTATCCCAATTATTTTGGATTTTTTAACATCTTTATCGGAAGCAGGTTTACAACATTCCTCCCTAAAATGCTACCTTGCTGCCATATCATGGTTTAGAAGAAAACAGGGTCTCCCCTCCTGCTTTGCAGATCCCTTGGTTAGGACCTTTTTGAGAGGAATCATGAACATTAGACCCTCCATATCTCCCATCGTTCCTTCCTGGAACCTGGAGGTGGTGTTAGCTACTTTGACTAAACCTCCATTTGAACCCATGGCAACTGTCAGCCTCACTTACCTATCATGGAAAACTGCCTTTTTGGTGGCCATTACTTCTGCCAGACGCGCTAGTGAGCTGTGTGCATTCAGGGCAGATCCTCCATACCTTAGGTTCCACACAGATAAGGTCGTTCTTAGGACCGACATTGCTTTCCTGCCCAAGGTCTCGTCACGATTCCACACCTCACAGGAGGTAATCCTTCCGTCACTCTTTCAGAATCCTACTTCACCCTTAGAGAGGAATCTACATCTGCTCGACGTCCGTCGTGCTCTTGCATTCTACACGGATAGGACTTTGTCTGTCAGGAAATCTAACAAACTCTTCATCAAATATCGCCCTGATGTACTTGGTTTACCTGTCTCCCCACAGAGACTGGCTTCATGGATTGTGTCAACAATACAGCTTTCTTACAAGATGGCCAACAAGGAACTTCCTCTCCCTGTGAGGGGACATTCAACCAGAGCAGTTTCCACATCAGTTGCTTTCTGGAGAGGAGTCCCCTTAGACTCTATTTGCCGAGCAGCTATTTGGGCCTCCCCCTTGTCCTTTGTATCTCACTACAAATTAGATGTGGTTTCTAAGAAGGACACCCAGTTTGGTAGAGCAGTACTTTTCTCAGCGGTGGCATGACACCCACCATCCTGTACATTTAGCTCGCCAGTCTATCAAGTGTACGATTCACAGTGACTACGACAGGAAATTATAAGTTGCTTACCTGTAACTGTAGTTTCCTGAGTAGTCACCTGTGAATTCGTACACACCCGCCCTCCTCCCCTCGAGTTCATGCCACGCCTTCTGGCTGCCTTTGCGGCGGAAGAGAACTGTTGGCTAACCCCGCCCATGGGGTACTTATACTCGGGGAGAGGGGGGCGGGGTTAGCCGGGTCTAGATGGCATTCTTTTACTTCTAGAAGGTTCCGAAAGTTGCTTGCGCATGCGCGAAGATATCAAGTGTACGATTCACAGGTGACTACTCAGGAAACTACAGTTACAGGTAAGCAACTTATAATTTTACTGAGATGTATGTCTCACTGTTTGGGATATTATCTCCAAAATTTGTCTCACTTTTTAAAATGTCCTAATACATGAAGAAATTAGCTTGAACTTCATATGCTGATCATCATCATCCAACATCATCTTCACTTTCTAGTGGGTTGAATTGGGTGCGTTATTTTAGTATTACTTTTCTACATTTTTACAGGTGACCAAATCTGCAACCATTAAAATGAACAGATCATGCCAGGTGCCCACTTTGGAAAAGGAAGAAGAATCAACACAAGTTCATGGCAAGACCAAACAGTCTTCCTTTCCACTTGATGTAGCTGAAGAGCAAGGAAACAAAGAAAATATCCAGTACACAAATCAAATGTTGCTGGATCATGGTAAGATAATCATGCAAGTGCTATAAAGGTTGCTGCGGAGACATTTTTCAAACTGTTCATGCATAACAGCACCAATATGGTTTTCTGTGTATTTATTTATTAATTTATTTATTACATGCATTTCTACCCGGCCCTTCTCCCCCAAAAGGGGCACTCAGGGCGGCCTCACATAAGCATCATATGATGCTGTCAATATATAGACAACAAGGATTACAACTAAAATAATAAAAATCATTAAAACACATTATACAGCTACATTACCAAGCTCATTAAACAATAAATAAAGATGCCAGCATAATCATTAGAATACCTGCTTGAAATCAGATAATGGCGGCTTCCCCACGGAAGAAGGGAAGAGGCCTTTTCAGCATGGAGGAAGCTCTGAGAATACAAGAGCTTAATTGATACCTGAAGGGCCTAAAGGAAATAATGGCTGGCTCTTTTCTCTTTCCTGTGGCTCTTCTGGCTTCTCCACCACAATTAAGAGAGCAGAGAAGATGGATGTTTGCTTGGTATGTACACATAGCAGGACTTTCTCTATAGCAGCATCAACAATAAGAATAATATTATTTTATTTCTTACTGCCCTTGTGTCTTAAGGTGGGTTACAACCAACATAGATAAAGACACATAATCATCTTAAACAGTCGATAAAATGCATAGACAGAACAAAGAGCTTAAAATTCATTATTAAAAGTGCGTGGGTAGGCTTCTGGAAGAGATAGGTCTGCAGATATGTTTTAACTAAGGAACCAGTCTCTATTACATCTGTGATGGACAGCCAAAATAGCGCTGTTCCACCTGGCCTTTTATTGCTTGAAAATGCTCTAAGTGTTTTTAAATTGTCTTTTGGGGTTTTTTTTTTAATTGTTTTAATAGTTTTGAAATTGTATTTTAGGATTGTTTTTAGATTATTTTCAAAATCTAAAAGATTGTGATTTAAAAGAGTACTTTAAAATGTTTGTAAACTTTGTACTGTTTTCATTAATTTTGTTGTCGTTGCCTTGTGATCCCTTGTGAGCTGGGAATCGATATAGAAATACTTTAAATAAATATATCGACTCATCAAGGTATAAAGTTTTCATAAAAGCTTGTAGGGAAAGAGAAGTTGTCCATTATGAAACATATCTACTGTGAAATCACAGTGTGAATGTACAGTGAAACTTTCAGACTGGCAAGTAGAGATGGGAGCTACGGTATTTGGCTATTCAGTACATTGATACAGGTTTAGGTGTTAAATTACATGTGGTGGAATGATTTATTAGGCAGGTCTTTTTGAAGTGATATAGTATGTATGTGAAGCTAGAGAGGATGTGTATGAATTAGAATGTTGGAGTAAGGAGAGAGAGTGTGTCAAAGTTAAGGAGAAAAATGACAGAAGAGTAGTAAGTTTGGAATGAGTGAGCTGATAAAGAAAGAAGTGGCTTGTGTGAGTTTAAGAGTAGAAAAAGAATAAGCGGAAATACAAGGGAAATGTGTTATGATGTCAAGGAATACCATGAAATGGGTAGAAAAAGTGACATCCAGAACTGAAGAAATCCTTTGATACAAATAGGATCTTGTGGTAACAAGTTCAGTAGGTTCAACCCCCCCCCCCCCCCAATTGAAGGGCCTGACTTGCATCCAAGGTTGAGGCAACAGGAAGTGAGAGGAAATCTACCCCTAGGAAGGGAAATTCACCCCGGTTAGAGTCTAAGAGTTATAATGGGAGAAAAGGTTCCACACTGAAGTTGTAAATGTTGGGTTTTCACAAGAACCCAACATTTTCAAAATTCGGTTATCACAGAGACAGAAAGTGAAGTGAAATCTTCTCTACAGGGCACAGGCATGAAAACAAATAATACAAAGGTGTTAACCCTTCCCTACGCTATCAAAAAATTGTCTGGAGTTACATTAAAGAGATATACCTCTTCCATATAACATACAAATTCAACTTAAGAACAAACCTAAATAACCTATCTTGTTTGTAACTCAGTGAATGCCTATAGAAGGAAAACTTGTGATGGCTAATTACACATTCAGATTGTCATTTTATGAACTTGCATGTCTGAATCAGCCCTTATAGGATGGTTCTATATGGACACAATATCCCCAGGTCAATCCAGTGGCCATCCCATGTCCAGGAACATTGGATTGCATGTAAACAGTTGCAGTCACTTCTGTCTTAAAACATATCTAAATGTTTACATGGGCTCAAAACTGTGGGTTTTATCTTTATTCTTGGGGAAACTGGAACAAAGCATAACTTTTGTTAATGCTGTTCAAGCCACGTTAACCCAAATCAGCTCTATATGTCATGTAGCGGCCACAGGGCAGATTCTCACTCCCCTCGAGGATAAGTAAGCATGCCCATAGTTTTATATTTGTAAGGAATATGTTTTATTTCAAATTTGCTCAAAGTTGAAGCCTGAAAATTAATTTGTTTTTTTAACTCCCTGTGCTGTGCAGCCATTTCGTCTTCCCCAGCATGCAAGACAAGTTGCAGAATAGTATATTCAAAAAGTGATGGCCTGAAAGGCACTAAGATAGTCAGTGGCATGGTACAAGTTTTATGTTTTTTAACATCTCTGCTCTTTTAAAGTAAGAGAATAAATCTCTGTGTTTCAAAGGATTCTAAAGCAATTCGCATAAAATATAAATGTCTGCACTGCAGGGATTATGGAAATCAAACACCCTGCAACGGAATTTGCTTCAGAGCATTGATAAAGATTTGCAGGATTAAACAAAGACTACCAGAACAGTGCATATAAATAAAGAACTCCCATGCTTTCATGATTAAAGAGAAAGAACTAAAAATAAATTATTCTTGTAAGCCCTTATTAAATTTAAGCACCAAAAGAACCCAATCATCAAGTAGAGTGAAACTTTTTACTTGTCCTAGTTAGTTACTAATGTCTGCTTTTCATTCTATTACATTTGATATCTCTATGGAACAGGTTTCATTTAAAAAATAAAAAAGGCAAAGTGGTTCATTTGCTATGCAGTTTGTTTCCTCTGGCCTCTGAGACAGCTGCGTAATGAACAATCGGTCTACTATACTTACCAATCAAACCTATACTACCTTATTATTACCTCCTAAGCAATGTGGGCAACCTTAGAATGACCTTATTCCACTAAGGTGATCAAAGCTTTGCAAACTCATGACTTCCTAATAGGAAAGACTGAACATTCTGTAGCCATGAATTTTGCCTTCGCATGACAAAATAAGCTCAGCATTCCCCCAGTTTATTTTATCCCATTACTGTATTATTTTTTCCTTCCAGTTCTTTATCTGTTTAACCTCTGGGCACAAAAAGTTTCCTAACTCAAATTCTTAAAAAGTCCTCCTAAAATATGACTAGATTCAAGACTATATTTATGAGCTAGCAATTGATGAGAATATTGTTGAGCTAGTGGTCCAGTCTCAGATTTTTGCAAGTATAAATAGTAAAGGCTAATTACAATGTGATTTAAAGGTTTACAGCAGTGTTTCTCAACCTGGGAATCAGGACCCCTGGGGGGGTCTCAAAGATATGTCAGAGGGGACACCAAAGACAATCAGAACACACAGTGTGGGGGTTCTGTGTGGGAAGTTTAGCCAATTCTATCAGTGGGGTTCAGAATGCTCTTTGATTGTAGGTAAACTATAAATCTCAGCAGCTATAACTCCTAAATATCAAGGTCTTCTTTTCCCCCAACTCCACCAGTGTTCACATTTGGGCATATTGAGTATCTGTGCCAAGTTTGATCCAGATCCAACATTGTTTGAGTCCACAGTGCTCTCTGGATGTAGGTGAACTACAATTCCCAAACTTAAGGTCAGTGCCCACCAAACCCTTCCAGTATTTTCTGCTGGTCATGGGAGTTCTTTGTGCCAAGTTTGGTTCAATTCCGTCATTGGTGTTCAGAATGCTCTTTGATTGTAGGTTAACTATAAATCCCAGCAACTTCAACTCCCAGATGACAAAATTAACTCCCCCACAACCTCACCAGTATTCAAATTTGGGCATATCGGGTATTTGTGCCAAATTTGGTGCAGTGAATGAAAATACATCCTGCATATCAGATGTTTACATTACGATTCATAACAGTAGCAAAATTACAGTTATGAAGTAGCAACGAAAATAATGTTATGGTTGGGAGTCACCACAACATGAGGAACTGTATTAAGGGGTCATGGCATTAGAAAGGTTGAGAACCACTGGTTTACAGGCTTCTGAGTGAACAGAAGGGATGAAAGTGAGAATCTGACACTGAGTGCAACCTGATTTCACGGCTAAAAACATTATCAAGGATCTTACCGCTGTGAAGACGGTGATCAGGAAAGTTTTTTTTATGTGTATTCTACAGAGTGTTTTTAAATGATTATGTGTTTGGATCATCGGTTTTAGCAATGTTGTAATCCACCTCTAGCCGTGAGGAGAGGCAGGTAAAAAATAAAATTATTATTTGAAATACAACAATTTGAGTCCACAGCAAACAAGATCACTCTGCTGGCTGTTGTATTGGATCACACGTCGGACATTTCCCAAGTGTTTGTTTTTTAACATGATCGTGAAGTCAGGAGTATTGTACTCCAAACCTCTGTCAGTCTGAATTCAGAAGTCCCAAAGTAGTTTGACCTGTTCATTTTCTGTAACTTTTTCAGGCTTGTGATCCCACCAGTTCTTTGTCACAGGCAGATTATTATTATTATTATTATTATTATTATTATTATTATTATTATTTTATGCTATCAGTGATCTATCCCTGTGTACATGGGTATAAAATTCCCAAATTAATCCCCAATGATGCCTGTTAAGAACTTTAACAAAACAAAAAAAATCACAAGACTGGAATTAAGCAATCTAAATGAATAAAGAAGTAACAACAAGCCAAAACTTGAGATATTTGACAGAATAGTTTATTATGTGGACAGAGTGAGAACAATCCAGGTCAGAAATAACACATAAAACAACATGTCTTTATACAGTGCAGACAGTCCCAAAGTTACAAGCAAGATAGGTTCTGTAGGTTTGTTCTTAAGTTGAATTTGTATGTAAGTCAGAACAGCTACATTTTTAAAATGTAACTCCAGATGGATGGATGGATGGATAGATAGATAGATATGCTTAGGATAGCAAGTGAAAGGTGAGTTGTTTGCAGCCTTTTATGATAGAGAGAGAGAGAGGAGAGAGAGAGAGACCAAGACCGAGACCTTATTGTTCCTTAATATGAAGGAAAACAGTAGTGATAAGGAAAACAAACAGGAGAAACCTATGTCTTTTAAGATCAAAAAATCGGAAAGAAGATTCAAGGTTTGATTACAAAGGGAGTGAAGGATAAATATTTGTCTCAGTTATGATTTTCATCTTGGATTGTTCCATAAAGCAGAGATGAGCTGTATTGCTTTGTTATAATTCTTTCGGTTTAAAATGGAAATTCTTTGAATTGATGACAAAGAGAATGCATAAATATATCTCCCCTTGCAGGTGCGCAGTGCTATTACAAAAGGAAAATAGTTTGGGGCAAAGAAATAAATAAAATGAATGTGTATTGTCTCTCATTTGTCGGTCTTATTTATACCATTTTTAAAATCTTCATTAAAACGTTACTGTGCAATTAGACGATCCAGCATAAATCTGACTCTGCACAGAAACTAATTAGACATTTGAGTTGATCATTCTTGCATTTATCTTGTTTGCTGCAATACTGTGGTAATTTACATATTTTTTCCTGACTATTCATTACAGTTGATATGAAAACACTTGTTATGTGTACTCCCCCCGTGGAAGAATTCCAGTATAATTTGTGGCTGAGAGGATAAAAGATTTAGTTCAGTCTGGAGCAGTCCTCTTGTTTATTTTGAAATACTATCAAGGCCTCATATGACTTGCTTTATCTACAGTTTAGGTGTCAAATAGCATTTTAAAGTCATGTATGCTCACTTTCTCCCTCCTCTGTAGTACACTGAGTTGAAAAGTATAGTGGATCTTTGTAGGGGTTGATGCCAGGACCTCCAGTGAATGCTGAAATCCATGGATGCTCAAGTCCTATTATACACAATGGCACAAAAAATGGGATCTACGTTGCATGGCAAAATCAAGGTTTTCTTTTGGGAATTTAAAAAAAATTAAAGCTATGGATGGTTGGATCCATGCATAAGGCCAACGGCATGTTTGCTTTGCTCAAACTATCTGCCTAAAAGAGAAATAATTATTTGCTTCTCATTCTACTATGAATGAAAGATCATCCATTGCTATCGAATATAACCAAGGCAAAAGCAAAACTTTTGCTTTATTTGCGTTCTTCAGATTTCAGGCAGGGAGAAATGTGAGAGCTGTTCAGCAGTGGAAGTCTCTGCCCCGGAGAGTGGTGGAGGCTCCTTCTTTGGAGGCTTTTAAACAGGCTGGGTGGCCAACTGTCGGGGGTGCTTTGAATGTGATTTTCCTACTTCTTGGCAGGGGGTTGGACTGGATGGCCCACAAGGTCTCTTCCAACTCTATGATTCTGTGATTCAATCCTGTCCAAGTTAAAAAAAACTATCCAACCAGAACATAGACAGCGCTGAAGGCAGGGCTGTGCTCTTCTCCCATGTTGCATGACACTCCTCTTATGATGGCTTGCTAGGCTCCATTTGTGTTAGTCACAGTGACTCCAAATAAGAACAGCTTGCTTACCTGTAGCTGTAGTTCTTTGGATGATATGTGGTGAACTCAGAGAACCGTGCCTCTCATCCCCTCATTGTGCCCTGGCTTCCTTAGTTGCATTGCTGCTGCTTCAGAGTCCATAGCTAATTTCTAAATGTCATACATTTCTGCATTCTAACAGTGTAATAACTGTTAACTTGTTGCTTTCTCAATGGGCAGATCATGTCATTGTTGCAGTGTGACTTCCATTTTCATTTGTCATATGAGACTTTTTAAAAGTGATAGTCTTGGTCGATGCAGGTTCTAGCGACCAAGTCTTATAGTGCTGTGCTGAATGAAGAGAATGATGCATACTTGGATGGTTCTCCTTTTCCCTAGATGGTACTGAGGATCCACCTTCATCAATCACATTGACAATTTTCCTTAACATCATTTCAAACAATAAAGTATAATTAAGTAGTGAAAGGGCAAGAAAACTCATTTTTGTATTTACCAAGTACATTCAACCTTTCCGTGGTTTTATGTGTTGCTTTAAAATGAAAGATGAGTACTGCCTGCTTGAAGGGGAAATTGGCAAAATGGATATAGTCATGCCTTTTTATGTCACCCATGTTGCAGCACAGAGCTATGTATTTGAGATTCAATATAAATCAAACACAAGGGCATGAAAATAGATGTTGGAATATTTGAGGCATTCTTTAAAGCAAATGAGTTTTTGTTTTGCTTTGCTTTAGTTTTATGAGAAGGAAACCAGAAAATGTTTCAATAAGCTGATGTTCAAGTGTTCTTCAAGTTCCAGCATAATGAAGAAATATCATCATATCTCTGTTTGCAATTGGTCAGACTAGAAAGATTCAGGTCTCTTTGATTAAAGAGAGCCATTAGGTATAAGAATACACAATGCTGAACATGATAGGATCGTGATCTTATTCTGTGGGAGGCTCCTAGTTTGTTATATAGAATGAATGGGAAGAGTTGGATTTCTGTTAGCTCAGCCATCATGGCCAGTGGTGCAAGAAGGTGAGGGTTGCAATGCAAACAATCTGGAGATACACTCTCTATCCTTATGATATCGTTTATGTTTTCTACGTCTAATATTGACAATTCTCGATTACTGTACTTCCTTGATTCTAAGATGCCCCTTCCCCCAAATAAACATATCTATAAACAGTGGTGCATTTTAGAATTGTGTGTGCTTTTCATATATAAATAATAAACTTTTTTTTGTTGGTGGTACTGAAATTCATGTGTGTCTTACAATCAATGGTGTCTTAGAATCAAAGAAATACAGCATATTCCTTGTAATGCTCATAGTTGCTTGATCCTTTCTCCTGGAACAGACATTTTTATGTGAAAACTATTGACATCCTGTATTGAACTTTTCTTCTTTGCAGATGAATGGATCTTCCCTGACAAAAAAAATTCTCATCTGGATTCCAGCAGTCCACCACAAATGGCTTGTGAAACATCCTATGGCTTTTTAACATCACCACTGGATGACAACCAAACCTGTGAAAACAAACAAACACTTCAAGTTGAGCAGGAGGACGTTTTCACATATTCCTCAAAACCTAGATCAGCACCTCATGGGAAACCCCTAAATCTTTCATCTGATGACTGCAGCTTTTCTGTGGATTTAAAAGAAGAGATGAATGGGGCCTGGCGAGGTGCTCAAATGGAGGATGACTTCTTTGGAAATGAGAGCAATGAAGAGGTGAATTATTTTTGGTTGTAGCTATAGCTTGTCTTTTTTCTGCTTTAATATATTGGATACTACCTATCATTATGAGGCAGGCGTTCCTTCTAGCTTAATATGTGAGGGGATTGGAGAGAGAAAGAGAGAACAGCTGTTCATCAACATATCTGGACTGGCATTAAAGGTTACATTAGCAAAAATAGATTTCTGCCTGAAGAACAAAATCAAAATGTCAATAGTAGGAAAGCTGAAAAGGTGGGGCAGGGATGAAAGAGAAATGTGAGCAAAGTTCAGTTAAATGTAGGAATGCTTATGGCATTCATTTGATTCAGATTTTTAAGGTAACTATTCCGATTCCAGCTTTAGACTAATATGCACATCCGAACATAATTACCACTTACGTTTTTTATCCATTTTCTAGGATAAAATGCAATCAAAACTCATATAATGTTGATAATTATCCAAAATAATTCAAATTTCCATACGTATTTGAAAACATAGACTAGTGTATATACCTGGTATTGTCCATGTGTCATTGGGATTGTTGTCATTAGGATAAACAGAGTGTTGGGGAAATATATTGCATAGTTTTCATATTTTTCCTTGTCAGTTATTACAGGTCCATTTTTGAAGAAAAGTTTAATACATGTAATTGAAGCCCAATATTTTGGGGTTTTGTTATATGTCACAGATAAGTCTGCAGTAACATCTGGAGAGGAAGGTGCCTTTTTCATAGTGAATGTGGGCCAAGATAATGATTTTATATATTTCTTCTAAAAAATGGATGGCAGTTGCAAGAGCATTATTAAATATGCAGACAATATTGTACTCTAATATGACTGAAGAATATCTTAGTAGAAAGCAACAGCTACCTTTCTGATTAAAAACCATCAGCAGATTTGTCATGTCAGTCAACTATTGCATCAGGTGGCTATGGTAACAATTAGCCATCTCTGCCTTTGTTAACATTTCAGGCCCCTTCCTTTTTCTTTGTAGTAACCATGTTTTATTGCTTAAATCTCTTTCTGCTGATTAATAAAGTATAGCATTGTTTATGATGCTTACAAGAGGATTAAAGGTTTTACATAAAATCTCAATCGCTTTCTCTCAGAAAGATGTAGTTATGTTAAAACAATAACCGACAGCTGAATTCTGACGTTTCTGCATCTCCCCATTGACCTGCTGTTGTTAGATTCTATGATTTCAGTATTAAATCAATAAAAATCTTACATCATAAATCCTTAACAACTGTGGTCATCATCACCATATGGTATCTGTTTTTCAAACTCTTTGTCGGTATTAAGAACTGTATAAAGTGTTTTCCTGCAAACGTTATTCCCCAGAAAAACAAACCATTAGAAAAATAGCATGAAGGACTGCAGTAGTGAAGATTTTTTCTTCTTACTGATGTATCCTTTTGTGTTCTTTCCAACTGGATGGTTGTTTGTTATTTTCTCCACAAAAGTAAACCATTAATGGATGTGGGCCTTTTAATGGGTGTCCTCTTTGGATTGCTTACTCAGACATCAAGCTTTGTGTTCCTTACACTAATTTTTCCTACAACTTTCAAACTCCTCTCTGGGTTTAATAACTAGGGACCATAAGGTGATTTAATCCTGAACAAATTGGATGTTTTTTATGTTATGGTAAAAATGTGACAGATTTATACTATGACCATTTAAATAAAAGGCATCTAAGAAAAATGAGTAGAATAACAAAACATCAGATATTTATTCATTAATAGATTAAACATCTATCACAGGCATGGGCAAACTTCAGCCTTCCAGGTGTTTTAGACTTCAACTCTCACAATTCCCAACAACTAGTAAGCTGGTTGGGATTTTTGGAAGTTGAAGTCCAAAATGCCTGAAGGGACAAAGTTTGCCCATGCTTGATCTATCATATAGCTAGCTTCATAACTACCCTGTTTCCATGTAACAACTTGTAAAAAAGCAATAACTTTCCCCCACTGTTGTTGAAAATGCTGTTTTCTTTTCAAATCACCTGTATATTAATTTTGTACAACTATGGTATTTTCTGCACACAACATCCTGTGCACAAAATGTTGTTTATGGCACAAAATAACCATATGTGAATTTTACTCAGAATAAGCCCTGAAATGCAAAGATTTTAATCAGTTCAGGATTTTTCTTGTCAGGGTTTATCAATTCTTGAAAAACATTTTTCTGTTGTTTTTAATATTAATTTTTTTTTCCATCCGTAATATGGAGTGGGTGGGAAGATATTCATCTGTATCCAAAAGAACTTGCTAAATGTCTTTATTATTAACAGGTTAGTGTAAACCTAGGAGCCCCTGGTGGCGCAATGAGTTAAACACTTGTGCTGGCAGAACTGCTGACTGAAAGGTCAGCAGTTCAAATTCGGGGAGCGGGGTGAGCTCCAATCTGTCAGCTCCAGCTTCTCATAAGAGGACATGAGAGAAGCCTCCCACAGGATGGTAAAACATTCGGGCGTCCCCTGGGCACCTCCTTGCAGACGACCAATTATATCACTCCAAAAGTAACTTGCAGTTTCTCGCCCCTGACATGAAAAAAAAAAGTGTAAACCTGACTACTATGGATTCTGCTCCTGCTGAGTACAGACTGTTTTTACCTTTCTCCCTCACCCTATTTTTGTTTCACTTTGCTAACTTCATAGGAGCCAAATATGACCATTCTGTTGGTCGGGGTCAGTGATGTGGTTTTGATCTGGATTCTCATTGCACCACTGAGGCTGCAATTGCTAAATAAATTCATTAAATGGATGCCATTTACGCTCTCATGACTCTGTGCAGCATTGCGTTTGTTATCCCCAAAGCGCTTCTCTTCTCATTCACATTTTAATGAATAAAACTCTTCTTCTCTTCACAAAGCATGTTAACTTTGGCTTCTCAACATGAAAGATCTGCTTACAAAAGGACTAGGTACCATCTGCTCCGAAGTGGGTAGCTCTCAAGAAAGATCTTTTTTAAAATTATGCCTCAGGAAGAGCAATCAAGTTTTCTGTATCCAGAAAATTATTGTCCAAATACCCATCTGCATGTTCTTTGAAGGAAGGTGATAAGGCAATAGAAGAGCCATCTCCTTGGGGAAATCAGCCTCTTCACTGTACATATGCCATGCTACAGTTAATCAGACATACTTTATTGAAGTTCTTGGCACTGTCAGATGATTGAATAGTAGATATTCAGGTGGGGGGAAATGCAGCATAGAAATGGAAATGTGTATTGATGAGTAGTGTGCGGATCCAAATAAGGAGCATTTAGTTAAAATGTGATTTAGTAATTTTTTGAAAAAAAAATGTAATTTTCTAAATCAAGTTATCCTAATGTTTAAAGTATTAACTCAGATGGCCAATAAAAGTCTAGGGTGATGTTTGTGTAGGTGTGGAAAATAATGGTATGTCTCTTAACAGAATCAGTACTGAAGAGGATAAAGCAATATTTGTTATCTCATGATCAATATCTCTCATGTATAAAAAGATGTGAAGTTTATGAGTACAGAGGGCACTTACAAAATACACATAAAGCCTACATAACAAGAAGTATGAGGCAAAATCAGGGAATGATGGAAAGAAGTCTTATTTATTTGCTGCTCTTTTAGAATCTCATTCTTCCTCTAAGGCAGAGATGTCAGAATTATTTTCATTGAGGCCACACCAGCCTTATGATTGCCTTCAAAGAACCATTTGATCCATGGATGGAAAAGCCGTGTATACAGAGGACCAACTATAATTTTTTTACATAGTGGTCTGCTTTTTTTATCCAGTCCAGGTCCCCAGATGCTATTAAACGACAACTCCCATCACTTTTGATTTTCCGCCATGTGGACCAGGGATAATGGGAATTGCAACCCAATAGCACTTGTGACTCTGAGGTAATAGAAAGGTTAAGGGACATTTTGATGTCAGACATCCTACCCACAAGCCTTATATCTAAATTTAAACCCCATTATCCTATCTAAACTGAACAAGTTACAGTCTTCCAGGTGTTGCTGTATCACAACACCCACCAGCTCTAGTCATGATGTCTAATGATGAAAGAAACAGAAGTTGTGGTAAAGCATCTGGACATAAAATGTCATGGCGGGTGAGATTTGACCCGCAAGCCTTGAATTTGACGCTTGTGCTCTAAGGGGCTCAAGGCAGCATGCATCAGTCCTGTAATTTGCCCTTTTAGCCCTATTCAATGCAGTTGGGTAGGCTGAGAATTGAATTCTCAACTCCCTGTTTCTACTCTGGCACAGTAATCATTGATGGCTGTTGCATTTTTTTCCACCATTATATGTGCCAAAGCCATCACTGATATGCTTATACATTTAGCTATAAAGCAATGACATGGAGATGTTGACAAAATGGAATGTGTCCAGAGAAGGGCGACTAAAATGATCAAGGGTCTGGAGAACATGCCCTACGAGGAGCTGCTTAAAGAGCTGGCATGTTTAGCCTGCAGAAGAGAAGGCTAAGATGAGACAAGGTAGCCATGTATAAATATGTGAGGAGAAGTCACGGGGAGGAGGGAACAAGTTTGTTTTCTGCTGTCCTGGAGACTAGGACATGGAACAGTGACTTCAAACTACATCAAAGGAGACTTTACCTGAACATGAGGAAGAACTTCCTAACTATAAAGCTGTTCAGCAGTGGAACTCCCTGCATCATAGTGTGGTGGAGGATCCTTCTTTGGAGGTTTTTAAACAGATACTAGATGGTCATCCGTTGGGACTGCTTTGAATGCAATTTTCCTGCTTCTTGGCAGGGGGTTGGACTGAATGAACCATGAGGTCTCTTTCAACTCTATGATTTAATGAATACCAGTTGCTGCAAACTAAACTTCAGAGAAAGAAACTGGTAAAACCATTCCTTTCCTAAGAAAACCCTGTGAAAATCATGGGGTTGCCATAAGTCAACAGGCAACTTGTAGGCACATACGCACAGAGAGATAAAGAGTAAAATGAACACAAGGGAGTGGCACACTACATAGTTTTTACTTCGGAACGATGTGATGTCAGTTTATTCAAATGGTTTCCTTTGTTACTTTTTTCTGTAAGAAGAAATGGTCATAGTGCCAGAGTGAAAGAAGATAAAACACAGGACTGAGAAAGATTGAATACCCTTCTCTTACTCTTTAAATGCCTTTCCCTTGTGTTCTTACTCTTTAAGTAAGAGAATCCTTTACAAATAATTTTCACACATCCTTTGTGATATAGGCTGGACACTATGTTTTCCAAAAGTTAAATTCATGAAGCGTATGTACTGGAAGATAAAAAGGAAGGAAGTGTGGCTGGTGTCTTCATAGAGTGATAAATCTAATGTCTGTGTTACGGACAGTGAGAAAGTACAAGGTTGCTATGAGGTTTTGGCTGTTTACCTGTGCTAACATATCAATAATGAGATAGAGCTAGGGAGAGTCTAGCCAAGAGAGAAAACATTCTTCATATAGTCAGTATCTTGGAAAATCTTGATATTGTGTTTCAGTTACTGGAAGCTTGGCTCTATCCTTTTGATGGCTCCTAATTAATGATATACTCTTTCATGCTCTAAATAAATATTTTATTTAACCATTCTGAAACTGAAATAAATTCTTCTCATTCTACAATACTTCTGTTGCAGTAGCATTTCTTTACATTTGGTACTTTATATAAATAAGGTTTCCTCTCTGTTAATCTTCCATTTATTTTGGATGAAAGAAAATGGAAATTCTTTTAACAGGTATCTATGAAGTATCTATTTTTATGTTGTCAAATGCTTTCATGGCTGGAATCATTGGGTTGTTGTAGGTTTTTCGGGCTTTATGGCCATGTTCTAGAAGTATTCTCTCCTGACATTTCGCCTGCATCTATGGCAGGCATCCTCAGAGGTATTGACCTCACAACCTCTGAGGATTCCTGCCATAGATACAGGCGAAACATCAGGGGAGAACACTTCTAGAACATGGTTATACAACCCGAAAAACCTACAACAACCCAGGATCTATTTTTGTTTTCAAATAAATAGACAAATAAACAGTTTCCTATCCTGTGACCGGTATGATTTAGCTTCTAATCCAGGATGACTGGAGAACTTACAATGCCAGTGGGTGAAAAATGGTCCTTTATTTTGTCATCTTTTCCTTCACTAGGATGATAGCTACAGTGAATTTATGGAAGAGGATCAGACCTTTTTATCAAGATCATCAGAACCTGCAATTTCTGAAGAGATTCCACTCAAAATTGCATCCCAAAATCCCAACAACTGGGCAGATGGAAAAACATTGTCACCAAGCAAAGAAGATTCAGTTGTGATGACAGAAAAGGCAGATAATGTTCCAAAAAGCTTTTTGCCAACTTGTTGCTTGTCCCCAAGAAGAAGCATACCCGGGCCCATTAAGGAAATATCTGAAATACCAAAGGATGCATCAGGCCCATTGAGAACTTCCATAAGTAGAAAATCCTTGAAGGAAATCCCACAGGAGAATTCAAATCCAATAGACCAAATCCCTGTAAGTATTTTGAGGAATCGGGTAAATATTAAGTTTTTCTTTTTAGTTTGAATAAAGGGAATGTGGGGTACCCCAGGTTCTGTATCCTTTTCTATCCACTTAAAAAGTTTTGCATAACATATTTGTGTTTACATAGAAAGGGACAAAAAGCAATAATATAATTATCAAGTAAAGGACAAAATAAATCTACAATACAAAGTTAAAAAGCAATAAATCAAGGTCAGTAGAAAGCAAAATAAATCCATGGCAAATAGGGTTACCATCAGGGCTACTAAAATCAAGACTGGGCAGCACTATAGTCCATAGGCTGTATTTGACCTGTCGGTCACTGTAAATGATAACAGGGGTTGAATACACATACCTAGTCCTGCAAAAATAAGTTTGCAAAAGTTAGAAGAGATGAATGCAGATCATTCTACAGGTTCCTGGATGAAACAAATTTAACTAGCTTTATCTCAGTCTGGCTTCAGGACTGATTATGGGACAGATATCGCTTTAGTTGTCTTTGTGGATGTCCTCCACTAGAAAAGAGATCAGGGTAATGTGATTTTTTATTTTTCTGGACCTCTCATTCGCTATGACACCCTTCTGGATGCCTCTCTGGGACACTGAGGGGTTGTTTTACAATGGCTCTATCTCTTCCTGTAGGGTCAAACTAAGAAGGTGGTGCTGTGGGGCTCCTGTTTAACATCCTAAGTACCATAGTCTGTGGTATCCCAAAGGGTTCAGTCCTATTAACGTATGTTGCTTAACATATACAAAGCTGGTAGATGTTATCTACAGATTTGAGGTTTGGGGTCACTAGCTGGCAGGTGTCACTCAACTCTATCTTTCCGTTTCATCTAGCTCCAGTGAAGCTGGTCTCAGTAATGTGGCGAAATTTAACCCAAACAAAATATAAATGCTCTTAGTCAGAAGGAAGGTTATGGAATTCAATCTATGCTGAGCAGAGTTGCATTCCTGAAATCTTGAATTCACACTTTGGGCATATTCTTACACTGATTCCAAAGCTGAAACCCATATTTCAGTGGTGGCCAGGAGTGTGTTTGTCCATTTAAGACTAGCATACTAGCTGAGTCCATTTCTGGAGTTGTCAGGTCTGGCTGTTGTAACCCATGTCTTGATAACGTTATGTTTGAATCAGTGTACACTTTAAATGAGGCTACCTTTGGAAATAGTTCAGAAATTTCAGCAAGTCCAAAATGCTATAGCTAGACTGCTGAGCAAGGCGGTTTCCATCTGCTCCTGGGCCAAGGCATGACAAAGCCATGCCTACCTCTTCTACTACCAATACAAGAAAAGTGATGCCATAGTGACAGCTCTTGTTAACTTCTAATATTGCTGAGATTTTTTTTATTTGTTGTCTGTGAGGATCAGAACCAGTCCTTACCAATACTCAAAGTTCCTGGGGACATTTTCATACCCTTGTGTATGTTCAAACTGTGATGACTGAAAAGGGAAAATCCTTCTGACAGAAATGGTTAGCATGAGGGGAAAGCCTCTCAGTGTCTGAATGAATGTCACATTCACAGCTGAGTGGGCATTTCCATTCCAACTCATGTGCCAGTGACAGCCAGACAGGATTTTTGACATTTTTATAGCATATGACTTATTTGCTTGAGCTTCATAAGGTTGTAACCTAGCATTGGTTATACAGGCAGTCCCCGACTTACAAACAGCACATAGTTAAGAATGGGGGTGAGACAACAGAAAGTGAGAGAAATATTCCTGAAAGAGTTATCATGAGGAAAAGGTATCTCAATGGAAGCTTTCTCACCAATCCTTATTTCCACAACAAGCCATTTTTTCCAAAATCCAATTATCTCAGGGACAGAAAGTGAGGTGAAATCTTCTGAACAGAGGCACAGTCAGCAAAACAGAAATCACAGGGGTGTTGACCCTTCCCTATGCTATCCAAACCACACACACACACACACACAGCTGGAGTTACACTTTGAAAATGTACCTGTTCCGACTTACATGCAAATTCAACTTAATAAAAAAACCTACAGAATCTATCTTGTTCATAACTTGGGGACTGTCTGTTATGTAATCCATTATCTATAGCATGCTTAAGATTCCACATACAGTGAAAATATGCAGACTATGCATTTATTTTCACATGGTCCTCCATAATGAGCTCTGTTACCAACATATTCATTTTTCTTATAGTATAGGGCAGTAGTTCTCAACCTGTGGGTCTCCAGATGTTTTGGCCTTCAACTCCCAGAAATCCTAACAGCTGGTGAACTGGTTGGGATTTGTAGGCCAAAACATCTGGGTACCCACAAGTTGAGAACCACTGGTATTGGGGCTTGACAGTACAAACAAGGGCATGAATTATTGTCCTTTATATGAAGTGACTTCAAAATTACATCATAGTATCTTTTAAATATGTTCTGTCCTTATCACACTAAGAATGAGGAAGAGAAAAGACTGGTATGAAAACACACCAACTCCATTTCTTTCTGTTTGATTTCACTGGCCTTTCTCCAGTTAATTTACAGTATGATGTTACTTACAATTTGCATGGGGAGAAGACCTTGATGTGCTACAGATACTCTTTTGGTTTAATTCCAACCCGGTTATTCTGTTCTTATTCAGTTTAATTAATCTTCCAAGTGCTACTATCCTAGATTTCCTGGAGGAAAAATGCTATGCCTTGATAGTTTCATTAAAAACTGTGGTGGCTCAAATATCCAAGCAGAAACAATGCAAGTTTGTTGTAGTCTTACAAGATAAACTTTTGAAGTCTGTTAATTACCAAAACAAGCTCATTTAAGAGGGCTGAAACCCTGGAGGGGTGAATTGACAGATTTTCAATAGCAATCTGCAGGCGAACTCAGAAGATCATTAGTCTCTCTGCATTTTGTAGTGTCGCTGCAGCCATCCAGAAAAATAATAAATGATATGATTGAAGGCTAGCAGTAAGGTACTGTCATATACCAACTCTCCAGGCTATTTTGGGTATTGTAGTCATGTCAGTCAAATTGATTCTTCTCCCTCATGTGGTTTTACTCCCCACCATGTACTCTAGTTGCAGCAATAGCTAGTTATGCAAGAACAAATTAGCCTGCTGCAAATGAAATGATAATACGTTGTGTCTTTCTTAATAGTTAAAAGTCCCCCCTGAATGTTATATATTAAATTGCCTGCTACGAACAGGAAGTTTATAAACTTTTAAATGT
This sequence comes from Anolis sagrei, assembly GCF_037176765.1. Lineage (NCBI taxonomy): Eukaryota > Metazoa > Chordata > Lepidosauria > Squamata > Anolidae > Anolis > Anolis sagrei. Next base: position 29,379,917 of record NC_090022.1, on the reverse strand, counting down.
TGTGGGAGTAGCTAAGCCACTCTGAGCTGTCAAATTCATATTGACACTTTTTGGACAGTTACATTCTTTGCTGTGAAGAATATACAATTTTATTGTAATGCATTCTGACTTTCCAGAACAGTTTCTACTTGGCTGTGTTTTTGATCCCGGCAAGCATCAGAGTCTTTCCTATAGGGATCTCAAACACATTCTCATTCTCTATGGTATGTTTTTTGTTTCCTCTAGAGTTTAGATCCCTCTGCTTCTTCTCTACTGTCCCATGTTCTTATCAATATTCTGTACAATTGGTGTCCATGGGCAAGATGTTCATATGCCTAAAGAGTTACTCCACATATATTTCATAGCCAAGACATTGGCGGAGAAAAAGTGTAAGGAGTTTTCCAAGACAGTGGATGCTGCAGTTGAATTTATGAAAAAGAGAACAGGAGCAGGGAGACCTTTACAAGATCTAAAATTTGGAATACAGTAGCAGTTTGGAGACCTGTTGTGAACCGTTGGTTAGAATCCCGTTAATTCAACTAAAAAAACCCAGTGGCGCACAAGGATGATTAAATAGCAAACATCTGGGCGTCCCCTAGGCAACGTCCTTGCAGACGGCCAATTCTCTCACACCAGAAGCGACTTGCAATTTCTCAAGTTACTCCTGACACCGGGGGGGGGGGGGGGCTAAAGGAGACCCACGGAATCAGTTGCTGTGTAGTAGGTTAACATATAGATAAAATCATAGAGTTGGAACAAAGCCCAAGGGCCCATGCCATGCAGAAATATACAATCAAAGGTAAACCTAATAATGTAGATGCAATTATTCTACTATAGTCAAAATTAACAGTAGAAAGTAAGCCTTTGACTTCCAAAAAATCAACATTAAAACCAGAATAAGCTATTATAATAACTGCATTGCATGCTAAAATATTAAAAATTACACAATTTAAACAATACAACACTTACAGCCCTTTGGGTTGTTGTAGGTTTTCAGGCTATATGGCCTAGAAGCATTATTTCCTGACGTTTCGCCTGCATCTATGGCAGGCATCCTCAGAGGTTGTGAGGTCTGTTGGAAACTAGGAAAATTGGGTTTATATATCTATGGAATGTTCAGGATGGGATGTCCAGGTTGGAGTTAGATGTGAATATTTCAATTGGCCACCTTGATCAGCAGTTGATAGGTGTGACTTGTTACTGCCTGGGGGAATCCTTTGTTGAGAGGTGATTAGTTGTCCCTGATTGTTTATTGTCTGGAGTTCCCCTGTGTTTGAGTGTTGTTTTACTATTATAATTTTAGAGATTTTTAATACTGGTAGCCAGATTTTGTTCATTTTCACGTTTTTTTCCTTTCTGTTGAAATTGTCCACATGCTTGTGGATTTCAGTGGCTTCTCTTTGTAGCCTGACATGGTGGTTGTTAGAGTGGTCCAGCATTTCTGTGTTCTCAAATAATATGCTATGTCCAGGTTGGTTCATCAAGTGCTCTGCTATGGCTGACTTTTCTGGTTGAAGTAATTTGCAGTGCCTTTCATGTTCCTTGATTCTATTTGGGCACTGCTTTTGGTGGTCCCTATGTAAACTTGTTCACAGCTCTGCACGGTATACGGTAGACTCCTGCAGAGGTAAGAGGATCTCTCTTGTCCTTTGCTGAACATAGCATTTGTTGGATTTTTTTGTGGGCCTGTTGAGAGTTTGTAGATTGGGTTTCCTCATCAGCTTCCCTATGCGATCAGTGGTTCCCTTGATGTATGGCAAGAGTCCTCTTTCCTACCCTGGACATTCCACAGATATATAAACCCAATTTTCCTAGTTTCCAGCAGACCTCACAACCTCTGAGGATGCCTGCCATAGACGCAGGCAAAATGTCAGGAGAAAATGCTTCTAGAACATGGCCATATAGCCTGAAAAACCTACAACATCCCAGTGATTCCGGCCATGAAAGCCTTCAACAATACATTACAGCCCTTTGTTCAAAACCTTCAGTACTAAAAGCCTTTCTCAATAAAATGCTGTTGCCTGCCAACTGATGGACAGCAAGGAGGGTGCCATTTAAATTTCCTTAGGGGGTGCGTTCCAAAGGCCACAACTGAGAGTTTTAAGATGAGTTGTTCATCTAAAGGAATGAAAAACTTATTTTAGGGTATTGAGATATTTTTGAAAAAGAGAGAGGTCACCATTATCACTGTGTAGACAGTATATTTGAGACACTGAAATAGTTAGGGTGGATTGAACGAAAGGGAAACGTGAAGAGTGCCAAATAAACCTCTTTATATTGGAGGGCCAGAGGATATTCAGGTCACTGACCTAAAGTGTCTTTGCTGTGAACAAAGGAAAGTCCTTGTTGGATATTACTAGGACAGGAATCGAAAACAAAATTTCCAGTACTTTAATCCTTTATAGAAAACTGTGGTATAACAGACTTGGGATGCTGTGTATACTTCTACTTTTTAATGTCACTTGAAGAGAGAGATTGCACAACTGAGAAAAAATTAAGAAGAGTAATTTGAAAGATCAGAAAACTAGAGCATGATAGCGTTTATCTTTGTGGTGATGTTAACCAGAAAAGGGAGACATGGTAGAGGTGTATAAAACAGAAATGCCAATCTCTACTTGGGCTGAGCCTTTTTGCATGTGAGAACTTGAAACTACAGGATTTTTCTCCCCAACATTTCACTGTTGTTCTCAAGATGACATTTAATACAGGAAATTTATCATCATTTATATAGCATAATCGGTGTACAAGTGCTTTACAGTAAAACAGCCCAAAACCATGTGTCCTGCCAGAAGCATGCAATCTAAAATATATGTGTATATACATACTCAGAGAAAAGGATGGAATAATAAAATGTACAATACAACTGTAAAACAAATTCAGATAAAAATATAAAAATAGAATATAAAATAAGGCAAACTTACCAATTCACGTATTCAAAATATACATGACTTTAAATCAATATTAAACTAAAATCCAAATGCTTAGGAAAACAAGGAAGTGTTTCATTGAAATTTAAAATAATAAGGGTATAAGCAATCCACAAATATATTGGGACGCAATTCCAAGAGTGCAGTCTTGGGATTTCCTCTTTATCTATAGATTGTGCATCCAAGGTTTGGAAATATCCCCCTCCCCTCAAAAACAAACCAAAAAATCCAACAGCAAACCTTGATTTTGAAAAATTTCCATAAGGGATACCATTTTACTATGTAATTTTATGCATTGGGACTTGAGCATCCATGAAGACTCCTGGAATTAAACCTCAGTGGATACCAAAAGGATAGCTACCTAGTGTATATGTTATATACATTGCTGACATCGTGTATCATAGCTACTGCCCTGTTGCATGGACTTTTAAAAATTAGTAATCTTGCATAGATTTTCTCCCTCTCTCTTTTTATTTAAGCAGCCTGTCTGTGCTTGCTGGGTTTGAGTGAGCCGTTCTTGTGCTGGAGATAAAAATCTCATGCGAGTTATTAAACACACACATGTTTTAGTGGGTCAGTCCAAATATAACTTTATGGTATCTTTGTCCACAAGGTGGTGACCCTTCTGGACACAGCAGTCCAGTCAGGGATATAAGAGACAGAGTTTGTTTAGGGCATCTTTTCTAGCCTGCTCCCCATATGGGGTGAGCAGAGTGGATCCTTAAAAGGGGCTGCTCAGTTGTGGATACAGCTCCTGAACCACTCAACTGCCTCAGATCTTGAGGTAGAACAGCTGAATCCATATTCACCACGCACGTGCCAGTCTGTGGCTAGGGGCTTCCACATTTCACAGTCCTGCTGATTGCTTGGGACTTTTCTTGGTTTGGTTTTATTTTTCTTGGAAGACGTCTGTGCGTGAATTAGATTTATATATGGAGATCAGTGCACAACCAATCAACAGTCTTCACAGAATGAGGTGTACATCCAGTAGGCTTGTGCATTTCAGGTGAATCGCTATCTGTTTCTGCTTGCTGGATATTGGAAGCCTCCCATATCCATTTTCTTAGCCTCCTGCTGTTTCGACTCTAGAGGAGAGGCAAGCGTGTGCATGCTTTCTTTCAGCAACACCAGCAGCTCGCCACACACAGCTTTCAAAGGCATTTTGAGGAGGCCCGGGAAAGGAAGAGTGATGACCTAGAGCTCAGTAGAGAGCTATCCTCCCTTGAGTACCTTAAAAATCTATTGAAAACTATCGAGGTATCTCCCTTCTAACCTCCGCTGGGAAAATCCTTGCAAGAATCCTTGCAAACCGCCTTCTACTCCTCTCAAAAGACACCCTCCCAGAATTCCAGAATGGCTTCCGCCCCTCCAGAGGAACAGAGGACATGATCTTCACTGCACAACAGCTCCAAGAAAAATGCAGGAAAAAATCAACCTCTGTACATGGCATTCATTGACCTTGCAAAGGCATTCCACACAGTGAATCGCAGTGCTCTCTGGACCATCCTCCAAAAAATCAAGTGCCCTAACAAATTTGTGAACATCCTGCGGCTCCTCCATGATGATATGATGGCAACAGTCTTGGACAGTAATGGCTCCCAAAGTGACCCATTTAAGGTGGAATCAGGTGTCAAACAGGGATGTGTTATTGCCCCAACTTTATTTTCCATCTTCTTTGCTATGATACTGCACCTTGTTGATAGGAAGCTTCCCACCGGAGTGGAAATCATCTATTGGACAGATGACAAGCTATTTAACCTCATCAGACTGAAAGCCAAAACCAAGGTTACAACAACATCTGTTATAGAACTCCAGTATGCTGATGACAATGTCATCTGTGCGCATTCAGAAGAAGACCTACAAGCCACTCTAAACAGCTTCGCAGAAGCATACAAGAAGCTCGGCCTGTCATTGAACATAGAGAAAACCAAAGTGCTGTTCCAGCAGTCACCAGCCAATCCCTCTCCAATGCGAGAAATGCAGCTTAATGGTGTAACATTAGAAAATGTTGATCATTTCCACTACCTTGGCAGCCATCTCTACATAAAAGTCAACATTGACACTGAAATTCAACACCACCTGAGCTCTGTGAGTGCAACCTTTTTCCGAATGAAGCAGAGAGTGTTTGAGGACCGGGACATCTGTAGGGATACCAAGGTGCTTGTTTATAAAGCTATTGTCCTCCCAACCCTGCTATACTCTTGAGAGACATGGACAGCCTACAGACATCAAATGCAACTCCTGGAACGACTCCATCAGCACTGCCTCCGGAAAATCCTGCAAATCTCTTGGAAATACAAGCGGACAAATGTCAGCGTGCTGGAAGAAGCGAAGACCACTAGCATTGAAGCGATGGTCCTCTGCCATCAACTCCGCTGGACCGACCACATTGTCCGGATGCCCAACCACCGTCTCCCAAAGCAGTTGCTCTACTCCAAACTCAAGAATGGAAAATGAAATGTTGGTGGACAGGAAAAGAGATTTAAAAATGGGCTCAAAGCCGACCTTAAAAACTCTGGCATAGACACTGAGAACTGGGAAGCCCTGGCCCTTGAACGCTCCAGCTGGAGGTCAGCTGTGATCAGCAGTGCTGTGGAGTTTGAAGAGGCATGAATGGAGGGCAAAAGAGAGAAACATGCCAAGAGGACGGTGCATCAAGCCAACTCTGACCGGGACCGCCTTCCACCTGGAAACCAATGCCCTCACTGCGGGAGAAGTTGCAGAACAAGAATAGGACTCCACAGTCACCTACGGACCCACCGACAGAACACCGATCTTGAGGACCATCATCCTTGGACTAAGAAGGATCGCCTAAGTAAGTAAGTACCTTAAAAATCCCCTGTCTCTGTTGCCTGCAATCTCCTTGAGGTTTTGCTTCCTTACAGCTCCCTGTTTCTAGTTTCTGCTCTCGAGGAGAGGTAGGCTTTTCTTTTTGTTTGCTGGGATTACTATTAATAATAATTATTATTATATTTTAGAAGTATTTTCTGAAGGAGAGGAAGAGAAGGAGAAAAAGAAGAAACACACTCATGCACCCCACCCACCCCCCATTTCCACAACTCCCAGTCAGCCCCACTAAATAAAAAGAATCAGGAAAAAAGGGAAAATAAAAAAGATTCAACTATGATGCTGAACAGGGAAGAAGGAGCCGTGATCTGGTGCCATGTGGTCCCTTTTTTGATGGGAATCCATGACAACTGGCTCCTTGTCGTTTCAAGCACCGGTATGAAACAGATAAGCCAAATGGCTGAAGGGACCAGCTAAAATACAGTGGCATGGTTAACCTGACAACCACTGGCTTGTCTTTTGTTTCAACCTTCTTCCGCCTTCACAGACTTTATAACATGTACTATGTTATCATCCACCTGCTCTGCCATTGAGGACTTCAGATTGTGCTTGGTCTAGTTCCTCCCCTGTGGCCCTGCTGCCCATGGAGACCCTCCTGGGAGCAAATGACTCCTACAGCTTTGCCCACAGGTTCACTGGAACACACAAGTCCATGACAAGGTGACAATCCATCGAGTATTGGAGGTAGTATACTTCTCATTGCAGTCCGCAAGGGAGGATAATGTTGCATTCATGTCTCACTTGTGGCTTACTGTAGACAGCTGACCAGCTGATACATGAACAGAACACTATACTAAATAGACTTTTAGAAATTTTGTTCATATATTTTTATACTTTCTGAAGGAGGTGTAGGAGACGAAGTCTAGGGTATGCTTTTTTCAGAGTTTACCAGTGATCAGGAGAATATCTTGAATAAGAGGTCAGAGGCATATCCTGAAGGATTCCAATTTGAGGCAACCTCAGCAGATAATAGTGTACTCTGGATCAAAGCAGACTGGAAGAAGAATGCTTTGGGGGGAAAGCAGCTCTCTTTGACTGGGTTGAATTTTAAAGCTATTTGAGCAGCCAGTGAAATATCCTGTTCTAGGAGAATAGGCAAATGATGAAGTCTCATAGTCAGTGGGATTCATCTCTTGAAGACCACCTCTAGAAGCATGGCACCAAATTAGTAAAGAGTCTGAAAGTATTTCTAGCCTATTTAGTAATTCTCAGCATATTAATGGCCAAAAATTAATCTGTAAAGCTTCATTTCTTGCCTGGAGGAGATTCTTACTGGTAACAGGCAACCAGAGAAATAGTCGTAATGCAGCAATGCAGATAGACCCTAGGGTTTCAGGTCAAACCACTTTACTGTGAAAACTTGCTATGAAGAAATTTCTGTTAATCCCCTCATGTATGTGACTGCTAAAAACGCTCAAACAACTCTTAATGAAATTGATTTGCTAACTACTTGGTAAACTTTAAGGACTTGCATGCTTGCAATGTTTTATTCATGTTTTAATAGAGTTCTCTATTATTAAGTTCAAATATTTTTAATTAAGAAAGAAGTGCAGCCCTCTGGGTAATATTGCAACCAAGTAGATAGCTAGTAATTAAAGTTTTCCGCACGTATAACTAATTTTAAACAATTCTGAATAAATCATTTGAACCTAGGAGAATGCAAATGTCATTACATGCATCTCTAAACTGGAAAAAGTGGTCTTTTATAGTAGGTTTTGCCATGTTTTAAGAGCTTAATAAAATGCTTCTTATCATAAAAAAGAATATACAGAAAGGCAAGATAAGTTTTTAATTGCTAGATGTGGTGTTGCATTTAGAGGAACCTTGGGAGCCATGTGGAATAACATTTGTATAACATTCTCTTTGAAAATAAAGACACTTTTCAGTATAAGTTCCAGTTTTCACATCCCAATTGGATTACCAAAGGCACAAGGATTGTAAACACTGATGTGGATTGTATTGCAGAACACCAAAGGAATTGTCAAGGATCACATAGTTCGATCATATTCTGAGGATTGTTACCTACAGAAGTATTTCTGGTGGCAAATCTAGATTCAATCCAACATCTGAAAAGAGTCGACATTATTCATTTTCTTTTACCAGCAGATTGTCTGTGTGTATACTCCCAAATATGCAAATATTTAGCATCATCATTTATTTATATCACACCATCAATATTCCCGATGTTTAACAAGTAAAACAACAAAAACAGTCCTGTCAAAGGCATACAATCTAAAATATATGAATACACACAGAGAGAGAAAGCGGGGGGGGGGGGGGGAGGAATGAACAATAAAATATAAAAATATCCAATACAATTGTAAAAAAAATGAAATACATAAAATACAATATAACATCAGGCAAACAGAAATGCATATAAACAAAATATACAAGATTGAGAAACAATATTAAACTAAAATTCCAAAGATTTAATTTAATTCTCAATTAAAAACAAGAAAGCTTATAATTAATATTTTAAAATAACAAAGAGAGGAGCAGTCTGCAAATGATGATTTCAAGGTCCTGAAGAAGTAAATGAAAAGGGACAAGGGAAATGGAAACCCTTGGGTGGCGAAACCTAGAATTCTTACAATGCAGATCTTGATATCTGGCACAAGAGAGAAAAATGAATGAGTAAATGAATTTAGAAAGACTGTTATGTCTCATCTATACTAAGCTTGTAATGCAATTCAAAGCTAGTTTCAGCAAATGTGTGTAGACATATGCATAGCAAAACCACTTTCTTTTATGGCAGCTTGAAACTGCCTTAAGTGGCCAGTGTAGATGTGCCTGTAGTCTACCTACTCACTAGTGTTCCTCTACAAATGTCCAGCTGCATGAGAGCAAAAATGAAGATACCAAATAAAAGGAATAAACCAAGACTGAGGTTAGGTAGCATATATTTTGGTAAAACTATCAAGAGTTGAAGATAAAGTTGAGTAAAGAAACTGCTAAATCCAAGGGATCAACAATATTTAAAGGATGACAGAGAAGAGACCAAAGCTTACAAAAAAGCCTCAGAATCAAGATAACGAGGCTCTCAAAAGGCGCCAGCAACAGTGTACTGAGGATGTGGATCATAAACAAGCACAAAAGAAACACGATTATGATCAGACAAAGGAAATTCAGTAACTGAAAAGCAAGAGGTAGAACAATTCTTAATGAAAACAAGATCAAGACAATGGCCAAGGGAATCTGTAGGTGAATTAAAACAAAACTTGATCCCAAAACAAGAAAATAAAGGAAGAAAACATAACACAGTGGGATCTTTGGAATTACATACATGAATATTAAAAATCACCTATAATTTATTTACTTATCATGTCAGGAACAAACCAAACAGTTGTATTTAAGAACACACACACACAAAGTTTGCAAACTTGGCATTCTAATAAATGTCCTCTGATCAGTAGCTGGCCACTTAGAGTGCCTCTGGTGACGTTATAAGAAGGTCTTCCATTGTGCATGTGGCAGGTCTCAGATTGCATTGCAGTAGGTGGTCTGTGGTTTGCTCTTCTCCACAATCGCATGTCGTGGATTCCACTTTGTAGCCCCATTTCTTAAGGTTGGCTCTGCATCTCATGGTGCTAGAGCGCAGTCTGTTCAGCACCTTCCAAGTCACCCAGTTTTCTGTGTGCCCAGGAGGGAGTCACTCTTTGGTATCAGCCATTGATTGAGGTTGTGTGTTTTAGCCTGTCACTTTTGGACTATCGCTTGCTGAGGTGTTCCAGCGAGTGTCTCTATAGATCTTAGAAAACTAATTCTTGATTTAAGTCATTGGCGTGCTGGTGAAAGTGAGAAAAACCATCAACCAAGAAGCAAAATCAGAAATTAAAGTTGAAAATGGACCAGGTAGATGGCAAATGACTGCAATCCTCAGGTGCAAAGGCAAAAAGAGCCTTAAAACATGGGCCTCAAGAAGAAAAAACTATGTGGAAATAAAGAAAACTGAAAACCCATCCACCCTCACCGTCGTGAGGCAAAACTATTGAAGAGTTGTCCTATTTCACTGAGTTTTTTTTGTCTGGAAAGCTTGGCAATTTGTATAAGAAAAAAGAGAGTCCTCCAAAAGGGATAGTGAAATATATCATGAAAAGTGAGCCAAGTTTCCATGGTTTCCAAGAAGGTGAAAAGATCTGGAGAAAAATAAAACATGAACAGCAGCAACTTTAAGAACAATTGAGTGACAGCTCCATAAAGAGCAAGAAAGGGGAAGCAGAGAAAAAGGAAGACGGTGTATAGGTATCTGCTTAGAAGAAATCAGAGCCACAACAAAGAAAAGGTGTTTTTTTTCCAAGAGTTACCAACGAAAACGATAAACAAAAAGGAAAACAACTAAGTTTCAAAGAAAAGTATGTAACGATAGCATCACTGATAATGAAACCGGGATTCTTGGCTAACAAATGGCACATTCAGGATTTTCCCTTGCAGAAGGTGCTGGAACAGTTCTGGCCTCATTTTATCCCCAAAAATTATACACATGGGTATGAGAAGGCAATGTCTGGACCTGAGGAAAGCAAATATTCTTTATAATATACTGTACATGATGTCTTCTTCAATCCAATCCAAAACACTTCTGAAAAACCCAGCATTTGGTATCTTCTTTCCAGTTACCTTGTAAGCTAAGATCGACCATTGAGGCCCTGCTCACGGTCCTGCTTCTTTCACAGGTGCAACTGTTGAGGATGAGAGACAGGGCCTTCTCAGTGGTGGTCCGTTGTCTATGGAACACCCTCCCCCAACACGATTAGATCAGCGCTCTCCCTCTTGGTTTACAGAAAAAAAATTAAAAACATGGCTATGGAACCAAGCATTTGGGCAGTATTATTTATTTATTTATTTGCTATATTTATATACCGCCGTTTCTCAGCCTAGCCGGCGACTCAACGCGGTTTACAACATAATATAACAATCAACAGTAAAAAAGTTAAAAGCATAAAAAACATAAAAAACATAGAAACACAATTCATACATCAATACCAATCCAGTTCGACTCTTAACTAAAAACGTGATCCAGTTCATCATCCATATTGCCAGTCCTTTAGTCAGTTACCATTCGTTGCATTGGGTTAACCAAATGCCTGCCTAAACATCCAGGTCTTCAATCTTCTTCGGAATATCATCAATGAAGGGGCTGATCTTACCTCCAAGGGCAGGGCGTTCCATAGCCGCGGGGCCACCACAGAAAAGGCCCTGTCTCTCGTACCCGCCAGCCGCACCTGTGAAGCAGGCGGGATAGAGAGCAGGGCCTCCCCAGAAGATCTTAGGGTCCTGGCGGGCTGATAGGCCAAGATACGTTCGGATAGGTAAGTTGGGCCAGAACCGTATAGGGCTTTAAAGGCCAACGCCAGCACTTTGAATTGAGCCCGGTAGCAGATCGGCAGCCAGTGGAGCTGGTGCAGCAGAGGAGTTGTATGCTCCCTGCGCTCCGCTCCCGTTAGTATCATTGCTGCCGAACGTTGGACTAGTTGGAGCTTCCGGGCCGTCTTCAAAGGCAACCCCACGTAGAGAGCGTTGCAGTAGTCCAAACGGGATGTAACCAGAGCGTGGACTACCGTGGCCAAGTCAGACTTCCCAAGGTACGGGCGCAGTTGGCGCACGAGTTTTAACTGTGCGAATGCTCCCCTGGTCACCGCCGAAACCTGGGGATCCAGGCTCAGCGATGAGTCCAGGATCACACCCAAACTGCGAACCTGCGTCTTCAGGGGGAGTGCGACCCCATCCAACACAGGCTGTAACCCTATACCCTGTTCGGCCTTGCGACTGACCAGGAGTACCTCTGTCTTGTCTGGATTCAATTTCAATTTGTTCGCCCCCATCCAGACCGTCACAGCGGCCAAGCACCGGTTCAGGACCTCGACAGCCTCCTTAGTAGCAGGTGGAAAGGAGTGACAGAGTTGGACATCATCCGCGTACAGATGACATCGCACTCCGAAACTCCGGATGATCTCACCCAGCGGCTTCATGTAGATGTTAAACAACATGGGAGACAATATTGAGCCCTGAGGAACCCCACAAGACAAAGGTTGTGGGGTTGAACAGGAGTCTCCCAGTAACACCTTCTGAGACCGACCCTCGAGGAATGAGCGGAGCCACTGTAAAACAGTTCCTCCAAGACCCATTCCCGCGAGGCGTCTCAGAAGGATACCGTGGTCGACAGTATCGAAGGCCGCTGAGAGGTCCAGAAGCACCAACAGGGACACACTCCCCCTGTCGAGCTCCCGGCGCAGATCATCCACTAAGGCGACCAAGGCTGTCTCAGTACCATGCCCCGGCCTGAAGCCAGACTGTGCCGGATCCAGATAATCCGTGTCTACCAAGAATGCCTGGAGTTGTGAGGCCACCACACGTTCCAGGACTTTGCCCAAAAAGGGGAGATTGGAAACAGGCCGGAAGTTGACGAATTGAGTGGGGTCCAGTGATGGTTTCTTCAACAGCGGTTTTATTACAGCTTGCTTTAAGCTGGCTGGAAAGATGCCTTCCCGGAGGGAGGCATTAACCACCACCTTCACCCACTCGGCCAATCCCCCTCTGGCCTCCTTCAGAAGCCAGGATGGGCAGGGGTCTAGGATGCATGTGGTAGCTCTCATTCCTCCAAGCACCTTGTCCACATCCTCGGATTGAACCAATTGAAATGAATCCATCAAAACCGGACAAGCAGATGCTCGTGTTACATCCTCAGAGACTGCCGTTAATATGGTGTCCAGACCAGAGCGGATCAAAGCGACTTTGTCTGCAAAGAACTGAGCAAAGGCTTCACAGCGAGCTGCCGAGTCATCAGGGCACCCATCCTGAATGGTGGGTTTTAACAGGCCTCTGACAACTCGGAACAGTTCGGCCGGACGGTTCTTTGCAGACGCAATAGTGGCCGCAAGGAAGGTCTTCTTTGCAGCTTTTATTGCCGCGGCATATGCCCTTAAGAAGGACATAAACCGTGTTCGATTTGGCTCGCTCGGATTCGAACGCCACACGCTCTCTAGTTCCCTCTTCTTTCGCTTCAACGCTGCCAGCTCCTCAGTGAACCAAGGAGCTGGTTTAGCTCGGCTACTTGAGAGGGGACGTTCTGGAGCAATCGTGTTTATTGCCCTAGTCATCTCCCCATTCCAGAGAGCGACCAGGGCATCAACAGGATCACCAACCGAGGCGGCGGGAAATTCCCCAAGAGCCATCAGGAATCCATCCGGATCCATAAGCCTCCTGGGGCGGACCAACTTAATGGGTCCTCCACCTCTGCAGAGGTTAGGGGGTGCAGTTAATCTAAAGCTGACCAGGTGGTGGTCGGTCCATGGCAACGGAGAGATGGATAACTCCTCAACACCGCCACCTTCCTCCCATCCCTGGCAGAGAACCAAGTCCAATGTATGTCCAGCACTGTGGGTGGAGCCAGATACCTGTTGGGACAGCCCCATGGTTGCCATGGTAGACATGAAGTCCTGAGCCGCTCCCGATAGGGTGGTCTCGGCGTGGACATTGAAGTCCCCCAGCACAAGCAGCCGCTGGGACTCCAATGCCAGGTCCGAGATCACCCCCGCTAGCTCAGTCAGGGAGTCTGTAGTGCAGCGAGGTGGACGGTACACTAACAGAATCCCTAATCTGTCCCGGTCACCCACCCTCAGGTGGACGCATTCAAAATTTGTTGACTGCGGGATGGGGGCCCTGGTCAGAAGAATGGAGTCTCTATAGATCACTGCAACCCCGCCTCCCCGCCCCCCGGATCTTGGTTGGTGCTGCACGGAGAAACCTGGCGGGCAAAGCTGGGTCAAATTCACACCTCCAGCTTCGTCCAGCCAGGTCTCCGTGATGCACGCCAGATCTGCCCGTTCATCCAGGATTAAATCCTGGATGAAAGCTGTTTTGCCATTGACAGATCTGGCGTTCAACAGCACCACCTTCAATCCGGGGGGACCGCCGACCTGGTTACACCAATTCACCATATCAGGAGACCGAGTTGGAGTTACTAATGTTGTTGTACGATCCCTAGGCCGAATTCGAGGTCTCCTTTTCCCGTATCTCCCCATCCCCACCACGACTTCTATGGGGGCTCCCCGACCAATGGAACACCCTCCCTCCTCCATGACGCAGTCTACCTTCCTATTTTCACCCCATGCTTCACTGCTGGCTATATGATTTATCACCGGTTTAACTCGCACTGGGATCTCCAATTCACTCCCCTCCTTACCTCTCCCGCAGGCAGCTAACAGCAGTGTTACAAGATACCAGGAGATCGGAACTAGCATGGGTGGTAGATGTTAGCAGTCTCAATAAAGCTACCAAAGTTCGTAAAGTGCAGCTTGTGGTTGTATAAATCTTACAGTTCTTAAAGTGCAAAGGAGGATAGTAACACTCACACTAAAGCTACCAAAGTTCTTAAAGTGCAGCCAGTGGTTGTAGCAACCTCCCAGGTCTTAAAGTGCAAAAGGTTATTGAGATTGTTCTAAAGTGCTAAAATAAGGTGCGTCATGGAGGAACCCCAATTTCAGAAGCTAGGGACTAGCACCTGGATAGTAACCAATACAGTACAGGATAACAATTTAAAGTGCTAAAGGATTAAGGTGCTGATAATATAAAGTGCTAGAATTGTACAAAATAACAGCACCACCTAAACTGTTGGTAGAGATGTTAAGACACACAAAATCAAGGCAATGAACGACTGAAAATGGATCAAAAGGTGGATTGGTATTGGTCCTTCCGGAGATAAAGCTAGTGTCCGCAAGGATGATCAACGGCCGAAATCGGCCCGATGGTAAAGGATGGACACGCAGGTGGACAGCACAGTAAATTGAACAGCACAGCGGTGGGCACAATAGATTGAACAGCACAGGTAGTCGGCACAATAGATAGTTAGTCAGCACACGTCGGACAACCAAGGTCGGTCAGCACAGCGTTGGCCTAAAGTTGGTAGCGTCGATGGCATACACAGTTTGGCCCCAGTGATGCTCTGGAGGGGTGCGATAACCGCACCACGAACCAAGATGGCGGCCGCGTCAAGACCTGGGGCGGCAACTCAAGCCACCCCGGGGTCCTAGCGCCGCACGCCGACAAGGCCAGCAAACTGCGAGTTATCCCGGCCCCAAAATCTCCGGTCGACTAATCTGTGGTTTGGGAGGGAGCGTGCTCGGACCCAACTAGAGGTGGGCTTCGCTCCACCTCCACTCTTCTCTTCTGGGGAGCCGACTCGCACGGCTGAAGCAGCCAGATGTCCGAGGCTGCAGCTGGAACGCAAACCGGCTGGGCCGAGCAGGAGGGGGCGGCGTGGGTGAAAACAGCCCTCTCGGATACGCAGGACAAGAAAAGAATTTCATTGTTCAGTTGTTCAGTCATTTCCGACTCTTCGTGATCTGATGGACCAGCCCACGCCAAAGCTCCCTGTCGGCCGTCACCACCTCCAGCTCCTTCAAGGTCAATCCAGTCACTTCAAGGATGCCATCCATCCATCTTGCCCTTGATCGGCCCCTTTCCTTTTTTCTTCCATTTTCCCAGCATAATTGTCTTCCCTAAGCTTTCCTTTCTTCTCATGGCATTGAATTTCGCTGTGAGTATGTTGGAAATAGCTTTGAGTCCCCCCGGGGGTAAGAAAAGCAATATATAAATGAAGTAAATAAACAAATAATCTGAAGAAAGTTTATCTAAAGCAAATATCAGTAAAGGTAGCCATCGAAGGTAGATGACATCTGGAGAAAGAACCAATTATGGCAGGTTCAAGCATGTTTTAGTTATATTAAACAAATAACAACCTGTATCTGTTAACTGCAGTGTAGAGATATATGCGTGTAAAATGCATGAATTCCCACAGAGTTTAGCATTTAAAATAGACAAGTTTGTAAAAATCCAGACTGAGCATATACTTTTAAAATTAGGAATGGTTGTATGTAGGGAAATACAGACAACCCACCTAATGCACAAGGAGTCAGCATGGCAGAGAAAACAAATATTCAGTATTTGATTTACTACTGTTTATGTCTGTGATATTAGTTGTGGAGTTGAGTTCATAGAGTGAGTGAAGACCCTACTATCACCCTGCCTTCATTCTTTATTTTAATGCTTTCTGTAAAAGATTGTTTCTACAAAGGACAAGGGTTGAGGAAAGTGGTGTGTCATCTGAAAAATGAGAGGAGACCCCATCAGCGCATAATGAATGGTGCATTAGCCCAGTGTGTTTCAAGTCCTTCAACTTTTCCACAGGGGAAACTATAAAAACAGAATTTATGTGCAATATATTAACTGCAGATTAACGAGACAATGATAAAAACATATCATAAAAATGAACAGTATTACAAATAAAATAACTCTGCCTGCAAAAAATATATATTAAAAAGCAATTTTTCTTAAAGAACAATAGTGACATATTCCATGCACAATTACAACACAAACAAGAAACTGGGAGGCATCTAAAGACACTGGCTTGGCTGCATCAGTTGAGATTTAAAGGGGAATGTGTAAGAAATAAAGGAAATGTCAGATCAAGGAAGATTATAATAAGATATACTGAGAGTACACATGCATTGTAGAATTGATGCAGTTTGACATTAACATGAGAGAAGCCTCCCACAGAATGGTAACACATCCAGGCACCCCTGGGCATCGTCTCTGCAAACTGCCAATTCTCTCACACCAGAAGCAACTTGCAATTTCTCAAGTCGCTTATTGCACAATAAAAAAGTTGGCATCTGAGTTTGTAGGAGGATCTTGTTCCTGTAAACACTATATATGGTATATATCCTGTTGTGAGTAGTTATTTAAAATTTGGAGGCTGCCTGTAGGTCAATACAAACCTGCCTCCTATTATTTGTGATGGATCTTCACCTTTATCCGTCTGTACTAGAGATGGGATACTTGCATTTCTCTGATGAAGGAAATTTTGTTGGAATAGTTATTTGACAAAAGTTAGAAACCTGATAATACTACATCTGCTGAATCCCTTTTATTCTTTTATTGACTTGGCAATTCCTTTATTGACTTGGCTAATGAACATCTGTCTTTAAGTGCCAAATAACCTGGCTACTAATAAATTATTTTCATCTCTTTTGGAAAGCTAAGTGGTTTTTAGAAGCACTTAATTTGAAAGCAGGAAATATGCAAAACTACCAGATTATTGTGTCAGGCCTGATACATCCAGTTTATTATCAGGAGGAGATCCCAGTTGGGCAATGGGTTAAACCCTTGTGTCGGCAGGACTGGTCAATCAACAGGTTACTGGTTCAAATCCGGGGAGCAGAGTAAGCTCCTGTCTGTCGAGCTCTACCTTCTCATGCAGGAACATGAGAGAAGCCTCCCACAAGATAGTAAAACATCAATGATCCGGGCATCCCCTGGGCAATGTCCTTGCAGGCGGCCAATTCTCTCACGCCAGAAGTGACTTGCAGTTTCTCAAGTTGCTTCTGACACACATAAAAAATGACCAGGTTTCAAAGGGAAATATAACATCATTTAAGTCTAGATGTTCTGTAGAAGAAGTACTGCATAAACCTCTGGCTATGTTATGTGTTCTGCAAAAAATAAAGCAGAGGGTCTAAAAATACACATTTAAATATGAAGCAGATAAATGTCTTGAATGATTTGCCATTGCCTTGGCTTCTTCTCTTCTAAATCATTGTTGTAATTATTTCTTGGCCACTTCAATTCACAGTAGAATGCAGCTTGGCCAATCTGTGCATATTTCCCCCCTTTCTGAGTGAATACTCATTGTTTAAAGTTCAATATTATGATTAAAATCCTGACTGCACATTGCTATTTTGGATGAAAGGGACTCACAGTATGAGTTGGCTTTTGGACTCTTTAAGAACAGAGAACACTTAAGGGTTTCATAGCCCCCCACTAGCCACATCCCGCAGTTCCTTCAACCTACTCTTCTTTAGAATATAAAGGAACAGTAATTATTGGTTCCAAATGTTCTATACATCAAAGAACATTACAGTCCAATCTCAATGTGGGATGGTAAGCTTTGTGGAAGTAGAAGTGAGAGGAACTGTGATTGCAATAACTTTAATAATTGAATCTTAGGCTGGGTAAATGGAACAGTCTTATTTGAATTGTCAATTGGAGACCAGGAAAAACCGAGAAAGACTTAAGCATGTACCCATTTGAAAAATATAAATTATACAGCCAAACAAAAATGCATGTTTTTCAAGATTGTCCAAGGGAGACCTGGGAACTGTCTTTTTCAATGTATGAAAAGGGACCCAGAATGTTATGATTCATTTTGAAATCCAAGCAGTAAATGAATAATAAACAGAATGCACACAAAGAAACCCTACACACATTGAAGACTGCTGTTTGAGCCGTTGTTGTTCAAGCAGTTCGGGGGAGGCAGCAATTTCATTTTTAAAAACCCTTTTCAAGATTTTGCTGCCAGAAAATAACAACTGGCTATCAACTCTAATAAGCCATGGTGTTCTGTAGGAGAGAAAAAGGCGTAATTTGGCCTTGTGCAGTCCAGCACATTGCCCTGATTATTGATGTGTCCTAGTGGGGACCACAACTACTGGAAGAGGAATTGATATCTCTCTAGATCGTGAGGAATGGGAATAGTCCAGGGTTTTAAATACAAGTTGTTAGCTGTAGAATCCACATTTATTGTACTTTCTTTAAGGGAGTTTTAATATCAGGTCAAATGCTCTGTGGCAGATATTATCATGAGTTCCTGGGGAAAACCATTCTGATCTGCATAAAACTCTATATGAGCAAAGTCTCTTGAATATATTTAATTGCCAAATGCTGTGTGCTCTTATGCTACCACCATTATAAAAGATAGTAGACATAATGCATAAACTAATGTTAGAGTAGATAATATTCTTCTAGTTTGGCCTGCCTAATAGATCCTGGTTTGGCATGGCCACAGCTGCATTTTGTATTATTTATGTAATATGTTTTTATTAAATCTCAGCCCACCAGGGCTTCAGTGTGATGGACAGGTTTCTCATCTGTAGATTCAATCAATTGCAGATCCAAAAAGGGTATTAAATAAAAATATGCTCAAGATCTTATGCACAGATGTGCAAATCAGGTGCATTTAAATCCCAGATATTCTTGCTTCTTATAAAGTCAACTGCCATTTAGCATAGCAAGTTAATCACCAGCTGCAGTAAATCTTGACAACCAAAAGATTGACAGTTCAAAGCCAGGTCAGGGTGAGCTCCTGACCTTCAGCCCAGCTCTCCCGCCCTGTGATTTTTATTTTGGTCCCATTAGATTATATCCCCACTTGGTGTACAAACACATCTGTTTACAGTTGTACTAGACTAACAAAAGCTTTATATTACAAGTCCAGTATTGTGTATGTTCTCTGACCATATAGTGTATCATTACAATGTATTTTATATCGCATAGTATTTTCTATCCTTAATGATAGTTACTCTCAGGGATTCAGGCCAGTCTTTCCTACTTCAACGACTTCAGAACTTTTGGTAAGACTATGAGAGTGTCCAGCATCCTCCATAGGCAGGGGGGTATCATAAGCATGCTCATCCATTCCATCAGTTGCTTATGACAAACAAGACTCAGACAGCTGTTTGGAATACTCCCAGTAACTCCTTTATTTCAGACAAGCCGACAACTCAAATCCAACAGAGTCCCCTGTTTCTCTCCCACTCTCCCTCTTATCTCCACTCTTTCACTTCCCCCTCCCTCCTTCCAATTACTCCACATGTGTCTCGGTGTTTACTTTGTCCTTGGATCTTGCTGGTGTTTGAAAGGAACAGCTTCTTTCCAACTCCAGGGCGGGACCCTCCACTGTCTCCCCTCTACAAGGACATACTAGAAACTAATAGGAATTATCTTTAAGAACCTTTTCTTTCTGGTATGGACAATGAAGGTTTGTACCTTCATTTGATTCAAAAAAGTGAAGTGATATTGGTATTCCTTCTGCTGACACCATCCCTGACTGGGCCATTGTGATGCTTTGGATTCCTTGGCAATGAAGGTTTTCACTGGCCATGGGGTAAGACATAACCTTCATTTTATCATTACCTCAGCAAGTAGTGAACATGATCAGGCAGTTTCTGGATGAATTTTGGTTTTACAGCATTTTCTTTGGCAGTATGAGGACCCATTCAGAAATCCATCAAATATAAAATCTGCCCCAGTGAAAAAGCTGGTCCCTTCACTGTAGAGTTAGTATAAATGAACTCAGCCGGCAAATTTTAGTTATCCTAACACAGTCCCACTGGGGACATAAGCTATTGGCACAATTACAACTGAATGCCCTTCTGCAACTGTAGAATTTTAGTTTCTCTCTCTTGCGCAGAAAGCTCAGAGTAATAAAATAGAGGAAAGCCAAGAGTGCCAGAAGCATTAGACTCAGTATGAAGCTCACCGCACATGCAGTAAAACACTACTTGATGGTTGAGACTATGGAGAAGACACAGTCCAGTAGAGCTTTGCTTGAAGTACATAGGTTATAAACATTCATCCTGGCAACTGCCCTGCTGTCAATGGAGGACTTCTGTAACCATTTGGAAAACTTTTTGAGGATAAATCATCTGGCTTCTGAATAAGTTAATGCCACTGTTGAAACTTATCCAAATCAGATGTTTAATTGTTTTGCCCAGTTTTGTGGAATCAGTTTAAGCTTCGGTGGCTTATTATTACATGGTATTACAATAAAACTGGTGTGCATTATCAACTTAAGAATCTTTCCTAATAATAAAAGGAGTAGGCAACAGGGGCCACGTTTTCTGGGAGCAGAACCGGACAACCTGCAACTTGCAGTGTATGGAGACCATATAATGCCCTTGCAATAACAGCTCCATTGGCTGTCAGCCTATTCCCAAGCACAATTTAAAGTGCTAAGTTAGGATCTATTCATTCCTTTCCTTTCCCAGAACACTCTCCTCCTTAGTGTCCTTCTGTCAGCAGGCAAAGCCTTTTTCTCTATTTCAAAAGGCTTTTAGAAATGAAGGCTTTTAAACAGAGGAATTTTAAAATGGTGCTGTGCTGTTTTAGCTTTTTTTAATTGTATATTTCTGTGTTAATACCCATATTTCACAGAATGCCATGGATTCCAAGATGCCACTCCCCCTGCTCTCGTCCCGCTGCCTTCGCAGGTGCGATTTGTGGGGAGGAGACACGGGGCCTTCTCAGGGATGGCCCCTCGGCTGTGGAACTACCTCCCCAGTGAGATTAGATCAGCCCCTTCCCTCCTGATGTTCAGAAAGAAACATAAAACCTAGCTATTCAAGCAAGCGTTCAGCAAGAGTAGTATTTCTGAAGTAGCTAAATGAAAACCATGGGACTAGTGCAATGTTTAATATGTTTTATGTTCATGTTATGATGTCACTTTGTATAGTTTTTAATGGTTTATAATTCATATTTATATGTCATTGATTTAGTTGTGTTATGTATTGCTTTTATATGTATGTTTGGCATTAAATTTTTGCCATGTTGTACACCACTCTGAGTCCCCCCAGTGAGAAGAGTGGTATAGAAATGCAATAAATAAATAAATAGGAAACTTTCAGTTTCAAGATGCACCCCCTTTTTTGGAATTTTAATTTTAGAAAAACAGTTTTCTTTAAAAGAAATCATAGATTTTGGAATCTTATTTATATGAGAGATGGTGCTAAGGCAAGCTGAGAGAATGGAGAAAGCCATCTGAGAGACTGCTGGTGAGGAGGGTAGAAAGCCAGCGGAGAGAAGCTTCTTTAAAAATGACAATTAGACATGCCTTTTGCCGTGAATTCCAGCTGCCATTCTGTGAAGGGTATTTTTTCCTGACCCTATCTTCTTTGGCTCCTGAGACAAAATCAAATGCCTTTGCCAGTTATCAGAGGAAGAAACTGATTCTTCATGGGAAAAAAAACCTGAGATTTTTTCCTCCTCGGAAAAATGCCACCATCAATCTAAAATATCCCAGAACCGGTGGTGATTTCTTCCCCGGGAGGAGATGTCTACTGGATATGTTGTATGTTTGTGCCCATAGTATACTTCCTTTTAATTTTTATCTCTTGAAGAAGAGATGGTTGAAGCACTTGTATAATCTTGGCAAGCCTTTTAAGACAACTCTGTTCTTCATTATCTCCTGCTTCACACCAATCTTCCCTTTCATTGTATTTCTTAGGAATATGACTGGAGAAACTACCAGCCAAGCAATATGAGTGCCTCTGAACTTCAAATGTTGGCTAGTATGAAAAGGCAACAAAATGAAGAGCTGGAAGATAATCAACTTTCACATGGTTTGAGTGCCTCTCAAATCGGCAATTGTAATATCAGCATCAGCACAAGCAGTGACGATACAACAACCTGGAACTCATGTCTCCCAGCGGTGAGCTTTGCTTCAGACATTGTCAGAGGGTTTCCTAGGGAAATTCCAGTTATTCTGAGCTCGTGTAGAGAACTTGTGTGATCTTTAAACAAGTGTTTCTAAACTGTTACAGGAATTGGAAAAATACAAATCTCAAAGTGGCCTGTATGCTTCCTGCATAACTTGTCTATCCATCAGGTCCAATGTTATTTGTTCTTTAGAGGAGCTGTGGCTGACTGCAGTGATATATTTGCTTTGCTTTCAGCAAATGCTGTTTGGCAGGATCTGTATATGAATGCAATGCGGAGAAAGCGTTTCTGAAAAACCCAACACATCCAGGCATGACTCCCTTTGTTCCTACATTCAAAGATAGGCATTTACCCTACCTAGGCAGGCTATTCAGGTTGCTGTTTTTCAACTTCTAACAAATCTCTTGCAATGGCTGTGGAATGGCAAAGAACATGCGCTCTTAAGTTTTTCTGAAATCTGCTCAAAACAACAGTTTGACTAGCATGAAGGAAAATGACCTGAAGATAAAAACTGCATTCCGTGAGCTGTATCAAAATGCCCTCAGCAGTTGTCATTGTTAGAAGTAACAGAGATCACATTGCTTTGTATCATCCCATCAAATACTGAGTTCTTTAATGTTGATATTTTAAAGATACATAGGGGAGCTAGATCCCAAAGCTATTGTATATTTTGATCACAGTTAAGCCAGCTATGGAGTTGTTTTGGTTTGGTTTCATTGCCTCCCAGCACTGAAGATGGACATGTCCAAATAACAGGTCAAAGTTAATGTCAGAATGAAATAAGTATTTTTGGTATATTAAGATGTACAAAACGAATAGCATTTTTATCAAAAAAAATCCTCCCATGTTCAGCAGGTCTCCTAGCAGCACAAACCTTAGAAAAGTATAAGTTCAAGACCCCAAAAGTAGTTACTGTTGTACTTATCCAAGAGTAATGCACAGAAATATTTTAATGCTTAAAAAATACACTTAAAGTGCCACTTATCCATGCTTTAACAAAATATATAGTGCTCTTATGTATTTGAAAAAGCAATAGTTTAAAGAATCTGTTATTGAGTAAAATGCAGAGGATTGTAAACACTCTCACACATACAAACTCAAAACAGTTTTTGGCATTTCTGTAAATTACATTCAAAAACTAAATTATTCACAAAAAGGCATGCCAAAAGAACATTTACTAAACAATCCTTTTCCATGTACTCAGATGAAACAGTAAAATGCAGCACCATACAAAATGAAATGACTCAAATTAATAAGAGCATGAACACAAAGAAGGACAGTATGGGTCAACATAACAACACCTCTGGTGACATCTTTAGTTGCAGCAGTAAACCACATTACTCATGGAAGAAAAATAAATCAAATGATTTATGGATTACAGATCTACCCCTGCCATGTAATCATAGCGATAGCATGGCAATAATTATGTTTATCTACACAGCAGTTGTGCAACATGATTTTGCATGTGTTAATATTTCAGCTCCCCATCCACAAAAAGAACATGCCACTGCTTCAGCATCCATAATAGGAAACATCTCACCTCAAACTTTCTTCATCAGTTTCTCAGTTCACTTCCACTGTCCACTCCTCCTACTTGATTTTTGCTCTTTTTCTTCTGCCTTTCCTTCTACTCATTCAACTCTCACAACACAGCATGATGCAGCAGCATCATGAATCACATTGTAACCATGTAACTACTTAGTGAGTCAATGACCCCATAACTGAAGAAGTAATTAAAATGTTGTTGTCGAAAGCTTTAAAATGTTAATTAAAATGTTTCACTTGAAAAATGACTTGCTAGCCCTGCTCCCAGTATCCACATCCTTGGACTATGGACTATTTGCTCATTTAATCCACTACTATGGCAGTCAGTCTCCAGTGTCTTTGGTGAAGGGTCTTTATAGTATCCAGTGCTTTTGAGCCAAGATGACATAAATTAAATTGAAAGGTCAAAAAGTGAGTGGAATGTGGATTAAGAGGCTGATGAGAAAAAGCTGGAAGTGAAATGATCACTACTGTGGCCCTGAGACAAAATCAGGCTATACCAGGCAGGCGCTCTACTATGAAGCTTTGTGCTTCCTCCATTAAGGATTGCAATCTTAATGTAGATTCACTTCATAGGCAAATAAACTGAGTACCAACATTCAAAATGTTGAATCGCTCCTGACAAAAACCACCCCACAAATGTTGCTCAGATAACACTGTATAACAAAATTTGGAGGGAAAAAAATATGTCCCAGGTTTGAAAGTGTCATTTCCTGTTTAATTGTGCAGTACTTACTTTGAAAGTAGTTGTTATATTCCAGAAACTTGTTTTTGTGGCTGTCACAAACTGTGTTGAATTGTTGAGTCTCTAAGGACCTCTTCACACAAGGCTAAAATCGACAGCATGCACCAATTTAGCCCAGGTCACCCATGGAACCTTCAGACTCCCATCAGATGATGCCGACGTTGCTCTGTGGGTGAAGGTGGGCGGAACCAGTGCATATTGCCACTGTGGCAACATGGTAGGCTCCCCGTGTTACCATTACAAGCAATGGGGGTAAGCCATGTGCTCTACGCACACTGCACACTTCCCCATATGAGATCAGCTAGGAGAGGAGTCCGGCAATGCAGGATGTGGGGCACTGGGTTCTCTATTTCCCCTGACAGTGCGGTATGTTCTCAGCAGCCATGTGACAAGGTTGTATGAGATATTCAGTGAAAAACTATAGCAAAATGTGTTGCATAATATCCTGGAAAAACAAAGTTTTTGCAGTTTAATAAACCTTTTCCATGTTTTTATCATAGAATCAATTAGGAAAGACATTTATAACCTAGGAACCACAAAAATGTGTTACATAATGTAATGGATGGATGACACTAAGGCTGAAATACAGAATTCTATTTATTTGGGAGGAGTACTCACCCTATTTTTGTTGATTTAAAATGTCTTAATGTTCTGTATAATAAACATACTTACACTATAGTACAAAAGTGGAAACATACTTTTTAATGGCCAGCAGAAATAGTTTCTGCCTTTTTACTCGATTATCATGATAACTAAATAATGGTAAACAAGGCGTACTCATTTATCATGATAACTAAATAATGCTCTGCTCCTTATAATACTGATTGTACTTTCCTTTATGGAAGTTACTGGAATCACTTAAGCACCCAGCATAGCTGTTTTTCTGAAACTTGCATAATCAGCATTTATTTTAATATCTACTCTTACTTCCTTTAAAAACAAATTAGAAATCTGATTACTTACAAAATAGAGTAAGGAGACCACAAATGTGTATACGTCTTCTCACCACCAATCCTCTCCTTTTATCTCCTCTTTTTTTTTCTTTTTTTTTTTTTTTTGTATCTCTTCTTCTTCCCTTGTCACATCCTTCCCTCTTTTAGACCCCACAAGCCTGGTACCCCCTGCCTCCTTCTCCCCTCCCTCAATTTTTTGTTTTGTTTTTAATGCATCACTGTTAAAACTTCAATAAAAAAATAAAAAACCAAAATAATCATCTATAACCCCTGTTTTGTTTCTGGGGGTTTTTTTCTCATAGAAAACTTTCATCAGACATTGGACCATAAATACTGCCTTATAGTCATGGGCCCAAAATTTGTTTCATCTATTTGATTCGTGTTTCTGTTTCATTCCATCCATTCAAATGGCACAGAATGGGAAGGCCCCTCCTGAAACGAAAATAAATCTGATACTAAAGGCAGGTGGGAGCGGATACAGGCTTTTCAGATTGATTGCCATGCGTGTAGGCCCAAAGTGCCAGGGTCTGGCAGGGCCTTCAGCTGGGTGCCAAGAAAGGAGGGCTCTTTACTCGGCTCTCAGCTGCAAGCCCTGCCAGGCCCGGGCACATAGACGCAAAGCCTGTACCCATAGGCCCAAAGTGCCAGGATGCCTGCAACCAAGCACTGAGTAAGGAGCGCTCCTGATTTGGCACTCGGCTGCAGGCCCTGCCAGGCAGCAGCATGTAGATCCAAAGCGTGTACCCATACACCCAGGCTCTTTGGGCCTACGGGTGAAGTCGTCCCATTCCACCAATAATGGACCAAAACAAAACAGCACCGAAAACGAAAAACAAATACCTGCCCTCCTGAATTTGAGTGGCATAGTCGAAATGGATCAGGGTCTCCACTCAAAGCTGGGACACAAAGAGGATCAAGGGTTAAATGCATATGACTGCTGCCTTACTACTCTCCTCTTATCACTAAATTGTTTGATTTTTATGCTATGATCTTTAGAACATCACACAGAACTTAAGTCTTGCTTTACCCACCAAAATATGCACCCAAAGAAATGGCTCAAAAGCTGCTGTTTTTATTACAATACATGTTCTGCAGTATTTAACTTGTAAAACACTCCGTTTAAACATGCCTTACAAGAAATCCTTTTAACTCCTTATTGAACATTCAACTTTGCTTTTCTTCATTCTCAGTGAAATCACTTGTATGTAAAATGTACAGTTGTACACATTACCATTTTTTTAGTTATATGCTGCCACTCTTCTTCTGTGTTGAGTACATGCCCTTCCTGCCTACTTTATTCTCACAGTAATAATAAACCTGTCTAACCAAAAAGGTTAGTGATTCAAGCACGGGACTATGACCAAGATTAAAATCCCCACTTACCATGGAAACCCACTGTTCTCTCAGCCTAGAGGAAGGCAAAACTGGCAGTCATGTCTCTCTCTTTTCTTTTCTCTTGTTTTCTTTTCTCTAAGCTAAACATCAGCCTTTCCTCAGAGGGCTTTGTCTTCAATCTTTGATCATTTTGGTCTCCTGGACACTTTCCAGCTTGTCCATATCCTTCTTGAATTGTGGTGCCCAGAACTGAGCACAGTACCATTTCAGATGATGTCAGAATACAGTGGTAATATAACTTCTTTTGATCTAGGCCAGATCTTCTTAAACTGTGAGTTGTAACCCCATTTGGGGTCCCCTAACTGAATGCGGGGGTCACAAAAATGTGTGTACCTTGTCATCTAGCAGCTGTTTTAGACTTTTACATGAATCTGTTAGCAACTACATGGAGCAAATGCTTCAGCTGCCCCGTGAGGCTCCAAACCAAGCAGGCCAGCATGGCATGAAAAATGCTGAAGATGCTCTACATCAGTGGTTCTCAACCTTCCTAATGGCGTGACCCCTTAATACAGTCCCTTATATGGTGGTGACCCCCAACCATAATATTGTTTTCGTTGCTACTTCATAACAGTCATTTTACTACTGTTATAAATCATAATGTAAATATCTGATATGCAGGATGCATTTTCATTCACTGGACCAAACTGGGCACAAATACCCAATACACCCAAATGTAAATGCTAGTGGGGTTGGGCGAGGATTGATTTTGTAATTTGGGAGTTGTAGTTGCTAGGATTTATAGTTCACTTATAATCAAAGAGCATTCCGAACTCCACCAGCGATGGATTTGAACCAACCTTGGCTCCCATGACCAATGGAAAACATTGGAAGGGTTTGATGGGCATTGACCTTGAGTTTGGGAGTTGTAGTTCACCTATATCCAGAGAGCACTGTGGACTCATGCAATGGTGGATCTGGACCAAACTTGGCACGAATACTCAATATGCCCAAATGTGAGCACTGGTGGAGTCCGGGGAAAATAGATCTTGACATTTGGGAGTTGTAGTTGCTGGGATTTATAGTTTATTACAATCAAAGAACATTCTGAACTCCACCAACCATAGAATTGGCTCAAACTTCCCACATGGAATCCCCATGACCATCAGAAAATACTGTGTTTTCTTATGGTCTTTGGCGACCCTTCTGACACCCCCTCGCGACCCCCTCAGGGGTCCCGACCCCCAGGTTGAGAAACACTGCTCTACATTCTAAAGTATCAAATATTCGACTAAGATTTAATTCTTTATGTAAAAATATTTATTTATTTATTTAAAACTTTTATACCCCGGTCTTTTCAACCTCTACAGAGAGACTCTGGTCGGCACATCCGTCAAGCACATCCGTCCCATTAGTATGCAAATTTGCTTTCATCTTTAATAAACAGTAAAATTGTATGTTTACCTTAAAATGAATTTCTTTATGATTTGTTTTCAATGTTTTTTTATTTGTATACCTATTTTATATACCTATATACCTCGGTCACATAAAAAATTAAAATATAAAAAAGTGTTGCAATAGAAATATGTTTAAGAAACCCTAATCTAGACACAGTACTTCTATTAATGCAGCCTAGATTCACATCGGATTTTTTTAGCTGCTGCATTACACTGTTGGCTCATATTCAACTAGTGGTGTACTAAGATCCCTTTCACATGTGCTGTTATCACACATCCCGTGTCTGCATTTCTTTCTTTTTCTTTTTTGCCTAAATGTAATTTAATGTATATTTCTTAATATGTAATACATTATGATATAAAGATTCAGTCATTTAAAAGTGTAAAGTAGATATAGCTGCAATTAGTGATGAATGCTTTATAGCTGCTCTCTACAAAAATATGGAGATAAAAATCAGTTTTCATTAGGATTGGGTTTCTCCCCTCGGAGGTTTTAATCAGGTTTCAAACACATGAACCATTTAAAACCCAAGCAGTCATTCAATTGGTTTTGACTCTGGCTACTCTGCAATCTGTAAACTGAAGCTGTTTTGTTTTAGTTTGAAAGAAGAGTGTATATATTATGTGCTGTCAAGTTGCCATCACTGACAACTGAAAATCTTGGCTTTTTCAGAAGGCCACAGGAGAAAACATGGCTGACAGTCTTTCTAATGTTATGCTTCCTGGAAAAAAATCTTCCTTCAGGGCTAAGAAGCTTGCTTGACTCCATTATTCTTTTCTAAAGCAGCCAGCATGAATGCCTGTTGCTGTCAATTTATACATTTTTTGAGAGTGCAGAGCTGCTGAATCAAGAGTTCCCACCAATTGAAAAACCTTATTCTCAAAGCCAGGTCTCAAATTCATTAAGATGTCTGATATATTTATATCACCAAGGGACTCACCTGACTGAGAAGGAGGTATCACATCTGGGTAGAGAATGGCTGTTGACACCCTTCTTTCATTAAGAGTTTCTGTTCTTGTTCATAAAATTCAGTTCAGGCTCTGAGTTGGTTCCAAATGGTAAATCAGATGCCCACAGATATCTACAACTAAGATGTCCTTAGTCAAACTGAACTCTCCCCCCCCCCCCCCCCCCCACACACACACACACATCACAAAGCAACACTTTTAAAAACTGGAAAGTTCTAGCCATTGCTGGAGGGAGTAGAAATCAAAAAAGATCCATCAGAGAAAGGAGAGAGAGGAATAGATAGCTGAGAGCAAGGATAAATTGGTTAAAACTGATTCCAGATGTTTTGGGTTTCAGTTTACCATACACCTGACCACTGACCCTGCTGGCTGGAGTCTCTGAAAGCTGATGTCTAAAATGTCCAGAAGGCTGAAGATTGGGAACAATATAGTACATCCCCTCCCCCCCCCCCCATTTGTTTGCATATATGGGAGTCTAGGATTGTAATAATGTGGGGGAATTAGCCACAATACCCTCATACTGGGGAAAAGAAAGAAATGGTAGAGGAAGGTAGGATACAAGACAGAACACTACCCTGTAATTCTAAGGTCATTCCTCTTCTGCGAACATTTGCAGATCAATAGTATATGAAGATAATGCAAATGTCTAATACAGTTTTGTTTGCGACAGTGTCCGTGGATGTACTCCTGGAGAGCCAGATTTTATGGAGCCCACCAGCCCTACTTTATTCTAGGGAGAAACCATCAGCCCCCCATAGATGACTTGTACTGGAGAAAGTGTGGTACTTAATGAACAATATCTGTAGGCAGTGATGATGCTAACATGGGAAGCAGTGTATTAAGACTGTAGATTTTGCTTCATTTTATTGTGATTGATAATAAACACATTTAGAAATTATGACAGAATGTTTCAACTTCTGAAAATAGAAGTGAGCGGTACCCAACCATCCAAAGAAGACAGAAAGTGAAATGTCATGCCACAATATTTAAACAGTTCTATGTTGGTAGAAGGATGCTGTGAAATCACTTAGAATATTTTAGGTGATTCACTGAATCATTTTAGGATCTTGACCGCAATTTTCAGAATTGCTGTTGTTTTTAAAATCATATTTCCACTCTGGGAGCCAGGAGCAATTGGATCACACAACAAAATGTTACATATCGATAACGACCAACAGTTGGAATGCAAAAGTAGGAAACAGAATAGAATTGCACATTGTCTGAGAATCTGTTGTAAGGTCAAAAAGTGAAGCAGGAGAGTAATGTATTGAATGCTATGAAATCAGCAGTTTGTTTATTGGAAATACATTCTTCAGGAAACTGAATTGATAACTATATATTTGGGCATTTATTTATTTATTTATTTTTATTTACGACATTTATATGCTGCCCTTCTCACCCCGAAGGGGACTCAGAGCGGCTTACAAGTCATAAGTACATACAACATACAACATACTACATAATACATAACTAGCATAGTACTATTACATCATTCATAACACTAGTACTACATAATATTATATTATTGCTAGGGGAGGGGCGCTGATGTCACAAGGGACAAGATGGCAATGTCCTCCCGGCTCGCCTTCTTTATTCTGGCCCCAGAATAGATTCCGTAAATGGTAGCAAAAGATGGAGAAACTTCAGTCTCTGTGCAAAAATAAAACCAGGTGTAGATACAGAATATAGACCGCTGGTGTGAAAAAAAAATAGAATTAAGCCAAAGAAGAACATTAAATCCATCATTTCTCCAGTGCTGGCATACCAATAAAGGAATAAATGGCATACGAATAGAACTATTTCAAGCTTTAAAAACAGAAACCATACAAATTCTAACAAGATCTGCCAGCATACAGAAAGTAAAACAATGGTCCAGACAATGTGGAATAAGGGGACACCAGAGATTTTAGAAAACATTGCCAGATGACCCATATAAGCAAAAGGATGGCCAAAATTTTATGATAAAGTCTTTTAGCATATAAAGGAATGATAAATGCTAAGTGCTTATGCTATGTACAGAAAAGAAAGCAACACTAGAGATCATATTGCAAATATATTTTGTCTAATGGAACATACAACAGAATTTCAGAAGTAGCCTATGCTTTATGGATTACAGTAAAGCCTTTTACTGTGTTGACCTTGAAAAATGCAACATGATAGTCCTGATATGCAACCTATGTCTGTCCAAAAAGTCACTGTCAGGCAAGAATATGGAGAAACTGAATGGTTTTCAATGAGCAGGGGGTCAGATAAGACTGCATCTTATCATCCTACCCACTGAATTTGTATGCAAAATATATTATGTAGAATGCAGAATTAGACTTGAAGGAATGAGAGTGATAATTGAGGGAAGGGGCATTGGCAATTAAAGATATAATTTGATCCAGTCAATGAAGTCACGGGAAAATTGGACACTTCATAAGAATGATATTTTTAATGCAAGCGAAGCAAAGCAGCTGTATCCTGACAGTTCTCCTTTTCTCTGCTGCAATGATACAGTTCTAATACTTGTGTTTTAAAATGAAAGGACTGATCACAGTTGTTAATAGCAAGGTCTCTGATTCATAGGGTTGGCAAAAGCCAAGGCCAACTTGACAGCACATAACAAAAACAAGGTAGAGAAAGCTACTTTGAATGGGAGGGGAAGGTGAAACCGAGAATTGAAATAAACAACATACGGATCTCCTCAGCTGGATCAGGACAAACATCTCACAAAGCCTGAAACCCAGGGAGAACCTTGATGCCCAACTTTTACCAGTTCAAAGAATAACAATCTGTGCCCTCTTATTCATCAGCTGCATGAGAAATGATAAGAGGCTCGATATTGATGTTCAACACTAGTGAGCCATTATATGCCTGGCAAAGAGATCATGACACTTGAAAATATAATACATATATTTCTGACTATTGTAAGATTTTCCAATAGTCTACTTTGACCACAAAGGGCTAGACATATTGTGGGTACTAATGTGTGGCCTATCAGATTGCACTCGGTGGAATGAATTCAAAGTGCTCTTTCATCTGAAAATTTCTTACCACATGTAAAGATGTAAGGTATATTTCCTTTTTAAATGCTGATATTATAAGCTCTTCCATCCTGATGTTCAGGGATCTTGAATTTCCCATTAGATGAGGCACATTTTCACTGGCTCTGGCAGTAACTTTCAGAACTGTTTTACCACCCACAGCTCCAGGACTGATGAAAATTGGACCCTTCATAAGAATGATATTTTTTTATGCAAGTGAAGCAAAGCGGCTGTGCCCTGACATCATTTCTCCTTTTGTCTGCTGCAATGATACAGTTCTAATACTTGTGTTTTAAAATGAAAGGACTGATTTTAAATTTTCCTTGTCTTGATAATCCTGGAAAAAATTGAATTTGGTGCATTCTTTTCTTTTGAGAAATGATAAAATCTGGTCTTGTTCCAACTAATCATACTTTCCCCCAGTCTTACTTGCTCATCAAATCTCTATTAATTTTTCCCTTATAGAATTTGGATAGCTTCTCACCAGAAAGCATTTTTTTTGTTCTAGATATTGGCTAATTTTACATAACCTCTTTGTCCCTTGGTGTAGTCTGTAGCAACAGCACCACCAGAAGGCTGCTGATCATCTATCAGTTATCTTTGCTACGAGTTTCAGTTTAGAAGCTTTGCACGTTCTGGAATAATTCTCAGGTTTATATGTATACCTAATTGCAAAATGGAATAGGGTCCTTGCACTTTGACCCATGCCCAATAGTAGACTTAGCATCTTAAGCCTTGATGCACAACATGATTCTATGTTGCATCATTTAGGATAATACCTGATTCAGTCTGCAGTCTCCATTTTGGGGGTGAGTTTAACTGCAGGCCTCTTCTGGACTAAACTTGAGAATTTTCTATTTCTTTCCCTATCTCTCTCTCTCTAAAACAATATGAAATGGCCTTGTGGGGTGTTCCAAAATATTCAACAACTTGCTTATAAATTGCTGTTATTGTTGTTCCCTTTTCTCTTCGTAGATCAAGATATTTCTCTCTGTGTGTGTATGTATGTATGACACATTAAACAACTGGGGGTCTTTCATCTACAAAGACTTATTGCAGCCAACTAGCAATTCAAATGCTCTCCTGCAATGATAAAATAATATACAAAAATGTACTTTATAGCTAATGATAGTTTACCAAGAGCCGAAAAGTAATAACTATTGTTTAGCAGCAGCTGCTCCAAACTGTCAGTCCAAAAGGAACATAATCATTTTCAGAATTGCATATTGCTCTCTGCTTAGCTATCAGATGTAGTAAGTTCTTTAAAGGAACTTTTTAAAAATCTTAAAATATAAAAATTGCATTTGTTCCAAATTAAGCACAGAACACTTTCCCGAAATTTTATTTTATACATACATACATAAATGCATACACAATAAAAATTAATCATGCTTGAAATTAATTATCCTTTTTGTATGAAAATAGTAGAATTTGCAATGCAAGCAGAAAAAAAAGATAAATGATCAGAGCTGATATGCCTTACAGACACACATATACTTAGGAATATGGCGAATATGATTACAGTGAGGTCATATAAGGAATTTGTTGTAGTCTCCCTAATTAATGTTATAATTACTAGTGTAAAGCGTATTTTCAGAGGAAGGAACTGAGAAAACCACCTCTGAGTATTCTTTGCCTTATAAAATTAATGGGGCTGCCATAAGTCAACCAGTAACTTGAAGGCATATACATATGTACTCATAAATGTATTATAGCTTTCTAACTTTTGATGAAAGCCATGCAAGTTATCGTAGCCAAAATATGTTGGGCTATCTTAAAATCTCCCCTCCACCTTATTTTTTGTACATTTTAAGATGTTGTCTCTCTCTCATACTGAAATAATTTTGGAAGGGTTGTGTTTGTTGATTACACTAAATAATGGTTTAAGCTGAGTATGAAATAAACAATTATCTCTCTGATGTCTTGTGTCTTCTACAGCCTGTCAACCAAGGGTGTCACTATCAAAAAGAAATGAACCCTCTTTCTCAATCCAACCCAAGGTAAGCTGCTATTTACAGTCAACAACAGTGTGTTCAGAATGTTCAAAAGAACTAATCAATATGGCTTTTGCTTGGTAGACCCTTAAATCTTATTTTCAGCTACTCTGTCTTAGAAAGACATATCCACCCCCAGTCCTCATCCTTCTCCTCTCAAACACGATGTTTAGCAGCTACTATCATGTATATGAGCTTGTAAGAATGTAAGAGGAAATGAGTGAAAGCAGAGAGCTTCAGATTCCTTTTGCAGAATATTTAGAATACTACAGCCATACAAGTGAGAGGATGCTGGGAGTTGTAGTCCCAAATGGGGCCTTTATAGTCTCTGATTCCTAGGAGCCATTATGCAGGAATATTGACATACTGGACACTATTACATACCCTCCAACCTTTCCAGTTTAGTAAAGAGAGTTCCAATAAATCCTATGTCAGTGAGTTGCTGTGAGTTTTTCGGTCTGTATGACGATGTTCCGGAAGCATTCTCCCCTGACATTTCGCCCACATCTATGGCAGGCATCCTCACAACCTCTGAGGATGCCTGCCGTAGATCTGGGTGGAACATCAGGAGAGAATGCATCTGGAACATGGCCATACAGCCTGGAAAACTCACGGCAGCCCAATGATTCTGGCCATGAAAGCCTTCGACAACACAATCCTATGTCATTCCGTTTTTTTAAATTCCCTGTTCCTATTTCTTTCTCTGACCTCAGTTTACTTGCACTTCTGCAAATTGAGACCCCATCTACACTGCCATCTAATGCAGTTTAACTGCATTGAACTGCTTTAATGAGTCTATACTGACCATATAATCCTGCTTCAAATTGCATTATATGCCAGTGTAGATGGGTCTGAGTAAAAGATGAAGATGTACTTTGCGCTCAGCTCAGCAGAGGGGAGCGGAGAACAGGAGGAAGAATCTAACCCTTTACCCTAGGCTTAGTTTTTGCCATTTTGATCACCACATTTTGTTCTTTGGCCACATGTGTCCCAGCATTAATCTCTGAAATGTTTGAAGGTATACCATTAGAAGGACTATTTAAAAAACAGAAGTGCAGGTCGTCTACTGATAGGCTTATTTGGGCTGCCCACAGTTAGGAAGATGTCTAGAATTATGGTTTTCAGTTTTCTATATTCAGGTGTTTCTCTCCTAGAGAATTCTCTTGAGCCTAGGCCTAAAGGGCCACAGCAAAGCTTTCCTCAGGCTTTAGGTACCTTTTCTGAATTATCTGAATCAGAGTCAACTTTTTAATACAAGTAGAAATATTGATGGAAATGAGAGCTAGATGAGAAAGCATGCAGAGAGCATCCTATTAGTTTATATGTCTCTCATTATACATGTTGTTCCTCTTCAGAAGAATCCCATGACAGAAATGAATCATTTCTGAGGCTTTGCTAACAAGACTGTATTGAAAAGATCCGGGAAAATGTAGTGTTGGAGATGAAACGGGCAAGTTTGGGGGAAAGGGAGTTTCATGGAACCAAAATCTTACTGTCTCGATTGTCTTGTTGGGAACTAATTTGAAGTGTTGGTTTCAATGTGGGAGTAAATTGTGTTGCTTTTAATGTGGAAGTGAAAAATTATTTTTTAAACAAGGACTCACCTGCATTGTGGAATTAATACAGTTCGACACCACTTTAGCTGCCATGGTCCAATGCTGAACAATTAAGGGGATTTCAGTTTGATGAGGCATCAACATTCTTTGGCAGAGAAGGCTAAAAGCTTTGTAGAAATACAACACCCATGATTCTATAGCATTGAGCCATTGGCAGTTAAAGTGGCTTCAAAGTGCATCAATTCTACAGGGTAGATGCACCTAAATTGGGAAGAATTCACCCTCCTCCATCCTTATTGCGAATCAATGCCTACTGTAATACTATATTGTGGCAAATGCTCTAGGGATTATTGGGTCTCTGTATAAACTGAGGTTCTATCCAGAATCTTACCAAGCCTCCCCTGCAGCTGTATATTACCACTGAAGATCGATAATGAAGAACAAGCTAGTTTCAGGGAAGCTGTCATCAATTACTGATCTTCTCATTAAAGAAGTTTAATAAACTTCCAAGAAACCTCGGGGTTCCTTAGAATACAGCTGAAAAAGGAGTACTTTAAAGAAAAGAAGATTGATGAGCCATGTTAACAATTTCCAAGAATGTAAGATGGGAAAAGGAGAACAATATACCCTCTCAAGGAGAGCCAAAGTAGTATTGTAGCTTAAGCATTGATCTGCAACTTTGGAGGCCAGAATTTGAATCTCTGATTCAAAGATGACTCCGATCCAGTCTTGTCAAGAAAACTCCATATGTTCTCCTGAGGGTTGTCATAAATAAGAAATTATTTCAAAGCACACAACCTTAGCAACAATATCTTCTCAAAGCAGAATAAAATTAAGTAGTCTTTATAGAGGAGCAAAGGTTAGCTCATACTAGAAGGAATTTAGCTTATACTAGCTGTCCCCTGCCACGCGTTACTGTGGTCCAATCTGCAATCTGGAAAATAAAGTAATGAGAAAGTGTTGGTTTCTAATATATGTAATGTGGGTAAACAGTATTTCTTGCTGTTTCTTTATCAGTGTTGATGTGGAGATTGTCTGGCTTGCCCACTCTGGAGCATGCAACATATAATTGTTCTTCTTTAGGGGTCCTTTTCACATCTATAATACTATATCTGTGTGTTGTGTGTGTGTGTGTGTGTGTGTGAATCATTTATATCTATCTGTATCTATGGCTGGGTGGCTCTTTGTCAGGAGGGCTTTGATTACGTTTTCTTGCCCTGGTGAAGGGAGTTGGACTTAAGTATTTTCTGTTGGTCATGGGGGTTCTGTGTGGGAAGTTTGCCCCAATTTTGTCATTTGTGAGGTTCAGAATGCTCTTTGATTGTAGGTGAACTATAAATTCCAGTAACTACAACACCCAAATGTCAAGGTCCGTTTTCCCCAAATTCCATCTGTGTTCATATTTGGGTATGTGGAATATTTGTGCCAAGTTTGGTCCAGATCCATCATTGTTTGAGTCCACAGTGCTCTCCGGATGTAGGTGAACTACAACTCCCAAACTCAAGGTCAATGCCCACCAAACCCTTCTAATGTTTTCTGTTGGTCATGGGAATCCTGTGCGCCACATTTGGTTCAATTCCATCATTGGTGGAGTTCAGAATGCTCTTTGATTGTAGGTGTACTATAAATCCCAGCAACTACAGCTCCCAAATGACAAAATCCAATTTTTGAGTGATGGTCACTCCTTGGGTTAGTAGGTGTCTTGTAGCCAAATTTGGTGTCAATTCATCCAGTGGTTTTTGAGTTATGTTAATTCCACAAACGAACGTTACATTTTTATTTATATAGGCTAGCCGTTCCCTGCCACGTGTTGCTGTGGCCCACTCTGTGTATATGTGTTTTGAGTGTGTATATATGTGTATGTGTGGTTTTGCACATGCATTGTAATGTATTTTTTTTGCTTTTTTAAGTCTCTTCTGCTGTGTTTTTCAGTGTTTTTATGAGTGATGGTCACTCAATGGCCTGATACGTATATTGTGTCCAAATTTGGTGTCAATTCATCTAGTGGTTTTTGAGTTATGTTAATCCCACAAACAAACGTTACATTTTTATTTATATAGATTAGAAGGGATTCGATCTTTCAAAATTCCTATATGAAATGCCCCAAATTGCATTTCTCAATTACTGCAACATACATACGGTACATCCACTTTAAGTACTCTTCTGGAAAGAAAGGTAGAATAAAAATTTAATAAATATATCTCTCTCTTTATACCTCACCTTTTCCCCAAACTAGGACTCAAGGCAGTTTACAAAACTAGATAATGACAGTAAACATCCGTATGGTTAAAAAAGAAAAAGTTGGGATTAAAACAGTATTAAACTAAATAAAAAATTCCAAATGTTTCTTACTTCTTGCAATATTGCAGCAGAGGTACTGGGAATTCAAGCTATTTGAAACATGCTTAAATATATAGTTTGATGTGGGAGCCTTTTAATATGTATTTGCAAAGATTTTCTTTAGTCTCTCACACTATACAATTATGGTACTTTGACAACAGCTTTGACTACTTTGACTGCACCCTGTGGAAATCTGAAATTTGTTGTTTTATAACATACTAGATTATATATGCAGCATTGCCCAGCAATGCTATTTATTAGAAATACTCTTGCTTGGCTTTTTGATGTTAGGCTCATGGGCTTAACCAACTATAAAAGGTACCAGATCCAGACTTTTCTTGGAAGTCACACTCTCTCAGCCTCAGAGCAACATGCAGACATATACATATGCAACCGCACATTCCAGAATACTAATGCTAACTTAATTGCTTTCTTCCTTATGGAGAGTTTGTCCCAATCGTGGCCTTAAGAACTGTGTTTTTGACTTCTTGTTGAGCTTTTTCTAGAGGATGCCATTTGATCTGCTACTAAAAGGGCCATGGCAACCTTCTGGCCTTCTATAAGGGGTTCATAAAGAGTGTCTGTGTTGATGGTCAAGCCCTCTTCCTTTTGTCTCCTCTCCCTCTCAGGTAGCCTTTGTATCTATATGGTTGCATTTATTATTGCACATATTCATTTGTTTTTGGGACCCAAGCCCCAAGAGGGAACGTATTTGAAACATATTTGATGTTGGGTGATGAAGGATATATATATCACGTTTAGTCCAGGTCCATCAAGCCATGTAGGAGCCTTTGGGGAACAAACTTGCATACATATGTTCACTGCTGTTTGATTTGGTTTATGTATGTAAGGCATTCAATTTTGCCATTATTTTTTGTAAATCACTTTGAGTCATCCCCCCCCAGGAGTGAGAAAAACGGTATAACAACTGCAAATAAATAAATAAATAAATAAATAAATAAATAAATAAATAAATGTATATATAACTGTCCTCTTCCAAAAAAAGGCCTAGTGCCTCACCAAACTATGGAATCTTTGGATGTAGCCATGATAATTAAAATGGAGGAACTGTGCTATAATTGTGTAATGTCAAAAATATTTTTTTCTATAAGTAAATCCAATAGGTGTAGATCATTGGACTCAACTCTAGAGAACAAGGTTCAAATCCTCATTTGACCAAGGAAACTCACTGCATGACTCTGGGTACATTACACACTCTCAACCTCAGAAGAAACTAAAGGCAAACCTCTGAACAAACCTTTCCAAGAAAACAACATGGAAGGTTCCCCCTCAAGCCTGCCAAATGGAAAGAAGTGGTACAGGCTATAAATAGAATTGGTTTTCCATACTTTATATGTCAAGAGAAAATGTGTTGTTTTTAAAGCATGGTTGAGTAACTTCCCAAGAGCCAGGGCTGATTTTACAGCTATACTCTCAAATTGAGTATGTCCGTAGTAGGCGTTAGTAAGGTTGGAGTTAGATCAAATTGACAAAAATGGACATAAAGCAAGTACAAACATGTAAAAGTGGGTAAACATATGCTTGCCATTGTTACAAAATTATAATTCTATTACGATAATTTCTCTGCATTAAGTAATAAATTCCTCCCGCCCACTAGGAATTACTTGAAGAGATTATTTGTTTTTAAGGCATTCAGTATTGGTTGTATTAATTACAGATCATTTAGGATTAAAATTAATGCATTAAGGGATGAATTAAATTCATTATAGAGAAAATGTAATTAATTACAGCATAATTTTTAATTTTAAGTCAACATGGGAAACCATGAACTTTAAATTAACTTGGTTTGGTAGAGCAATACAGACAATAGCAGTGGCAACAGAAGCAGTAAATTAAAATAAGTGTATTCCGAATTACTGGAGAAACACTTAGGAAACCAAGGTTTTGCTTGACTGGTAATTGGCAGGGTAATTGACTTTATTAGACAATTGCCCTGTGTTTGTACATTTAGCAGTTGGCCAGCAAATTAAAGCAGCAAATCATGACACCAGTTTCAGCAATTATTTTAAATTCACGGAATCGCAGGAAGGTGTTGGGTGAACTGTGGCCCTCAGGCATGCTTTAACCTCATCTTCTCTAGAGGCACATCTTTGAATTACAGATAATGCAGAACAGTAACCAGAACACATTATCCCTTAGATGATTCATTATAGTCAATACAGATACCAATATGAACAATCCAAATAACTTACTACTTTCTACTCCATGCTTTCTACTACATGCCTAAACAGTAGGAAGAACCAGTGGGCAAGAGCCCCAGTTTTCTCATCCATGCAATTGTTAATCAGATGGTAAGAAAATCCAGAGTACTTAGGCAGCAATGCCGCTTATGCTTTTTCTAAGACAGATAGATAGATGTCGAAGTATGTATGTAGGTTGGTTGGTTGTTTGGTTGGTTTGTTCCATACAAGTTCCTACATGGCTTAATCCATCTTGACCAAACTTGGCACACATACTCTTCAATGTCCAACTTAAAATAATTGAAGGTGTTGCATTTTTAAAATTACCCCTTTGGTAAGAGATAAGACCTGATTGTGGGAACTAAATACACATTTGGATCTTAGGTTCTCTTTCTGCAGATAGCAGTTATTTTCCAGCAGAGGGTTTGAACATAAAAAGCAAAAGCCTTGGACAATACATAAAAAATAACTTTCTCAAAACAACAAGGGTGTTTTTTGGTTGCCATTGTTGTTCAAGAAACATCAATACTTCTAAGTCCCTTCACCCATTGTCCTATGACATCACCTATGATATTGGTATATGCTACATCTGTGGGAAATGAAAAACTTCATTGTTTCAACACTGGCCTGTATTTGGTTTTTTTTTTTTCCTCACTGTGGTCAGAAGAAGTTTACTGGTACATGTTGAGAATAGGTGGAGGTACGCTGCCAAATGCAGCCAAACACAATTGTTCCCATTTCAGTTTTTGTTTTTATTAGCTGCATCCTGCCTTTACTCCAAAGTACTTGATAAACAATATAGTAAAGTTTATTATTTCCCATGTCATTTTATTAGTATTAATTCTAAAGGGGAAGAAAGGATCCTAAGATGTTGCATACTTCTCAAAATTAGCTTCCGGAGTAAAGCAAATGGCCAGTCTGATGTTCTTTTCACATAAAAACCTAGAATGAATCCATCATTTTTAGTTGTACTGGGGAAATGTCTGATCCATCTCTGTAGACTCTGCCAAGAAGTAATTGACCAGCTATTTAGTTTTCATTGGAACATCTTCCCATTGATCTGTGAAAGACATTTCTTGCCAGACTTGGTTGGGGTGGTTAAGATAATTAACCAAACAGCTCAACAACAACAAAAATCCTTGGTGTCTTGTTTTTTAGGCCTGTTCCTGGGAGGGTTGGGGGTTCTGATTAAGAAAATTGCATTAGATAAACCACATCAGCTCTTAGATAGGGTTATAATGGTTTTCTATGGGTGAGCAGGCCCCCTGGTGGCGCAGTGGGTTAAACCGCTGAGCTGCTGAACTTGCTGACTGAAAGGTTGGCGGTTTGAATCTGGGGAAAGGGGTGAGTTCCCACTGTTAGGCCCAGCTTCTGCCAACCTAGCAGTTCAGAAACACGAATGCATGTAGATCAATAGGTACACTTCTGCAGGAAGGTAATGGCACTCCATGCAGTCGTGCTGGCCACATGACCTTGGAGGTGTCTACGGACAATGCCGGCTCTTCGGCTTAGAAATAGAGATGAGCACTACCCCCCAGAGTTGGACACAACTAGACGTAATGTCAGGGGAAACCTTTACCTTTTTACTTATGGGTGAGCAAATGATGTCTGGCAGATGCCAAATGCTCTGTATCTCAAAAACTAGAGCTAAAAGGCTGATAAGTGCAATTTGTTTAAATCAACAGGTCAAATATACCCAGAAATAGCGCTAATATCTGAGGCAGCAACATGTGTGTTTGGCCAGTGTAATCAGTTTGTACTCCAGTCTTAGGATTACAGCACTGGAAGGGATCTGAAAATTAATCTACTCTGATCCAACCCCTACACAATTTTTTTTCTCCCATGGAGCACAGAATTAGAATTCAGTTAAGTTTGCAGTGCTAGGCTGACACTCTCCTGTTCCCATTGTAACCAATAAAAGAAATCCGTTATTTCTGAAAACGCTCCACTGTGGCTGCAATCCTATACAAACCTCTTTGAAATTAAGCTCAATTGAGTTAAATGTGACTCGATGGATTCAAAGTGTATGTTTTATAGCTGTCTCCAAGAGCCATGGCAAAGGGAAGCATAGCAAAAATACAGATATTGTACTTCAGCCCCACTTTATTGTCCTGATTTTTGTTTCTAAAATGTATGGGCAATCTGTAAAATACCTGACTTGGTATTGCCTCCATAAATCTTGTGGCCCTTACGAACTGCCAAAAACGTGTTACTGGATTGTAAATACAGTGCTTGACACAATTATGAGGTCAGGTTGCATCACGATTAAAAAAAAAACCTGGAGGAGATAGATATAGTAAAATGATAATATATGGCTGTTGTTAGCCTTGTTAAAATAGAAACAAAATGATGCTGCCATTCTTGGAGAGAAAGTAGTATGAAAAAAAACTTTAAAGGGAAATACTGGTTCTTTAAGTCTGTGATTAAAAAAAATCTTTAAATCTGTTTACCAAATTCCATCTTGCAAGGAACAAATCAAAATCTATTAACTTGGGAAATTCTATAAATGAAATCTCAAGTAGAAAACCAATTGGCAATTTAATATAATTTGTATGGATTATTGGGATATTAAAGCAACACAATTGCAAACTGAATATGTAAGAAAAATGCAAGATCTTTGTAAAGGTGGGATAAAGGGGAGTTATCAACAACAAAAAATAAGAGCAGGCCTTATGGTTTCTTTTTATAGTCATATCAGTGTTGAACAGCAGCTTTTTATAAATATGAGATCTCTTCTTAAATAGAACTCAGTTTGATGCAATGTTATAGATACGGTAAATGACCTTAAGTTTTGTTTTGCTCAGTCATGAAGTTCAGTTAGTGACCTTAATACAATTGCTCTTTCTTTAGCAATACTACCTCACCGTAATGATAGAGTCCCCCTTTATACTGCAACTCATTCTTTGAAAATATTGCCACCAGCAATGGTTTTTTCATATCCTCAGTGCTGTCATAGTGTTACCTTTTAACATTCACTGACACAACTTTTCTTGAGTGACACAACCTTTTTTGTTCTCTTCATGGAAAATGACTAAAAGTCATCTACAATGTATCCATCTTACACTGCAGCAGAGATCCTTTGTATTGGCAGTTTATGTTTATGGTTCTAAACTTTACAGTCTAAAGTTTTTATTACACAGATGTCAATGTTCATAGCATCACCCCCATTTTAGATTATAGTCAAATTCAGAGCCTCAGAGCAGTCATAAATTGGAAGTGGCGAGGAATTTTATATACATAAATGCCTTCCTTTTGTGCGAAAATATTAATCAGTGCTAAATCTAAGAGGCAGCATTAGTAACTATTACACAAATGTGTATTTAAACTGATTTCCCTAATAATATATTGCTTACATGCTAGTTGAACAAAATCAAACATTTGGAAGCAGATAAACCTGCCGTTGGTTGGTCCATCCTATTACAGTACTAAGGGTACATAGCCATCCCTAGAGCTTGCAAAAATGAGCACATTTTTAAAACATTTGTAACTGCTTTCTTTTCTAGTTACAGGTCATAGTAGCACATGACGACTGACATATGTTATTGTTCAGGATACATTGTATTAATTCAGATGCAGTGAAGATAGGGTCCATATTCTGCACTGTGGAATTGGTTAAATTTGACAGCATTTCAAGTGTGATGGTTCAGTGCTATGGAATCTTGGGAACTGTAGTTGTACAAGCTATTTAGCGTTCTCTCCTTATAGTGATGATGAGCATCAGATTACAAATCTGATGATTCCATAGAGTTGCATCATGGCACTTGAAGTGGTGTCACACTACATTAATTCTACAGTGTAGATGTGCCCATAATCTTAAAACATCAGTGTATAATTACTGTGTGATGTACTGGGATACACTTGAATGCTTCCCTAAGTGCCTGGTCCAGAATTCCTATACTAGAGCACAAGTGACGAAAAACTCATCTTTTATGTAAAAAGACACAGTACAGATGATATCTTCACTCCTATAAGGTAGCAATATACATAAAGAAGAAAACTTCCTTCTCTGCACATATTGTGTCTGAGCTGTTCAGAGTAGTGAGAGGCTTAACCCAGGTGCTCACCAATACAAATTAATTGCTAGAACTGGGTGTCAGCCCAAGTTGATGCGACAGTCACAAGTGTTCATTATCAGCTTCAGCTGATATGTCAGAAGCACCCCTTCCTAGAATCTGAGGACCTAAAGATGGTGATCCCGCCTCAAGCTGCAGGGAGAGGCAGGTAATAAATTCATTATTATTATTATTATTATTATTATTATTATTATTATTATTATTATCAGATCATTTGTTTCTAGTTTGGAAAAAGGACCAAACAAACCAGTCCCTAACAGATATTTCCTACTTTATAAGAGATGTCTACAAACTTAGGTCCATTAAAATGTTGTGTTATTATA
Source organism: Anolis sagrei (assembly GCF_037176765.1). NCBI lineage: Eukaryota > Metazoa > Chordata > Lepidosauria > Squamata > Anolidae > Anolis > Anolis sagrei. The sequence goes on along the minus strand of NC_090022.1, from coordinate 29,335,384 downwards.
TACACTCTGAACTTTGGAATCGACAGTATGAGGGAAAATGGTGAAGATTTAAATCACAGTAAATACATAATAGCAAAATAGCTCAAGGTTAAATATGTGCATATTAAAAATGAGTTTTAACTATACGAAAAAAGCATATTCAGTTTTATGATTCATTAGATGAATGAGGTCATACAACTTCATTAATCGTACACAACAGGCTGCACAATGTTATGAAGTATCATGAACTATCTTGCCAATGCCAAAATAAGCGTGCAGCAATGATATATAATGTAATGTACTTTGCTTTTATATTGGCTTTGTTCACTAATTCACAGAATTCAATAATTTGCAGTGGGTCTGTACAGTCGTTAATCTGAATTAGTACAGTTCCACCATATTTGTCAGCCCAACTCATGCATTAAAGGGAATTGGAGAATAAAGAGGATCGTAGATCAGGATTGTCTAATAGTTTGGAGACTTCATCATCTTAGCAACTATTGTATAGCAAGAGGGAAGAATTCCATATCCACAGGACATATGTGTACTCTTGTTTTGAACTGGGTTGATTGTAATGTTTCCCCTTGGAAAACTGGAAAACAACTGTTACGTGGAAGAGATTTCTGGTATTGTGAGACCTCTCACAACTTCTGCAAAAAATTGCTAGAATTAAATTAAACCTAGTACTAAGCTACAATTCCTAAAATTATTACCTGACAACCATGGCATTAAATACCATAAACACAGTAAAACTCTGCAGGTAATTTATTGTTGTTGTTGATTTTTTGCCAGAACTACATTGAAAGTGGCTTTCCAGTGTAGAAAATACAGATCAGAAAATATGTCTCAAAAAGAAAAAAAAAGTGTTAAAAGCAGTACTCCAAATAAACTAAAAGTCAGCAATTGAAAAAAATAATACAATGTCTGACATCAATAAAACCTTAAGCATTAAAGGAAAATATATGTTACAAATTCTACTCCAAACGAACTAAAAATCAGCCATTTGAAATATAATTCCTGTCATCAATAATATTTTAAACATTAAAAGCCTACTGAAATAGAAAAGTTGTTTCTTAGAGCAAGAAGAGGACATAAAGAGACTGACTGTCCTCCTTTGGTTTTTGTCCATTGGGCTAGAAGTCAATGCCATTGTATGCAATGTGACCTGCTTCTGAACAGGCAAGTGTAGACTTCTTATGTCGGTTTCATTTATCCTGTGGCAATTCATTCAGCTTGTTCATTTGTTTCTGTGTCTTGGAGCATTCAATTTTCCTTCATATTAGTATCTTGTTACTTTAAAAGGTAACAACAACAACAACAACTTTATTCTTGTATCCCACCACCATCTCCCCAAAGGGACTCGGGGCGGCTTACATATGGCAATGTAACAATGGAAACTGCATGGCTTAAGTGTTACAAAAAATCTTTTTGTGACAAATTCAGCAGTAGACCTGGCATACTTACAGTATTGCTGGAAATAGTCAGAAATCAGAAATGATTTTTCTATCAAGTATTGGTGAAGCAAAACACAGTTTTGATACAGCAAGCAAACTTATCAGTTGTGGCTGTGGTCATGCACTGAAATCAATGCAGCTAGCACTGGAATTCATTAAAATTGATTTTGAGTGCAAGAAATGGAACTTAGAAGAGAATTATATGCTAAAGAGAACTAACAGGCATCTTAAAATTTCTTTTTTAACAAAAGAATTTCACATGAATTCTGAGTGTGAAAAGTACAAAGTAAAATGAGTAAGTTTCAAAGAGACTCCTTATCCCAAAGTTCTTCAGAAGTTTAGGGGGCGTCTTAAGGAACTCCAGTGTCGTGCCTCAAACAGTGAAACTGTATTAGGAGACATGTCTGCCTGTGTCTATCTATCTTTATATGCATATCATATGCATATAAAGAGCAGGAACAGAAAAAAAGATAAATTAGTATCTACTCAAAGATCTCTAAATCTAACTCCCAAATGGTTAACAGCAGTCACAAAATGACTCCTGTCTATTCCACTTCACCCACTGTTGCCTTAAAATATATTGCTGAAATGTGTGAATTTTTGTATATGAAATGATTGCAAATTTCATTCAATTTTAGTACTTAAAATATGTTACTGGATTTAAAATTCTTTCATTTTAAGTATATTTATTTTCTACTAATTCCAGTTGCTGGATATTAGGGCTTTCTCGTAAAAGAAATGATGCGCTAAAAGGGAACCATGTTTAATTATTTGAAGGCATGTCATATTGAAGATTTATTTTATTCTGCTCCAGAGACTAGGATACAAAGTCCTGGATTCAAGCTACAAGAAAGAAATAGCAAGGGGTTGGGTGCCCTGTGTGGTCTTTTCCAACACTGTTTCTATTTCTATTGTTCTAGATCAAACGAACATAAAGCCAACAAACCACTGTTATAGGCATACTTGGTGTTGATGAGACCACAAGGGCTGAGCAGTGTGTTGTGTCCCTTTCACCAGGGACAACAGACAGTTCCTTGTGGATTAGCATCAGTTGTTGGACCAGCACTTTAAGGCCCATCTATATTGCCATATGAAATCCAGATTATCTGCTTTGGACTGGATGATATGGCAGTGTAGACTCATATAATCCAGTTCAAAACAGGTCATGTGGCTTATCTGCATTGATAATCTTGATTAAATGGCAGTGTAAAGGGGTCCTAAGTAGTGCTGCTCTACAACATGTCTTTGCGTTTTTAAGATGAGAAACTGGGAGTGGCTCTGCACAAAACCTTTATCCTGTGGCCGATTCAGCATGGCAAATACTGGATTGGCATCAGCATGTATTTGACTGCCAGCCTCCATGGCCACTGCAGAGGCAGGAAGGAGTCCTACTGTTCTCTTCCATTCTTGTTGTCATGTATGGCCAACAGGTGCAAGATGGCTGGGGCACCGGAATGACATTGGAAGGTGTGATAGGATTAATTGCCCATCTCCCCCTCCCCCCTTCACCAATCATCTCATCACTTCAGCCAAATCACCAGGCAATTAGCGACAGCCATCAGCCAAGTTGTGCCCATTGGCCACTGCTACAACTATAAAACAAGGGAGATGTAAACCATTGTGGCCAATACTGTTTTGGAATGTGCCCAACTGCTTACATTGACCAAAGTCATGCTTGGATTTTCAGTGAGACTTTGAAACAACACAAAGCTTTAGTTAACACAGTTCAAACCTAGGTTAGCCTGATTCAGCTCCATATATCATCCAGCCACACAGAGTTGAATTGCCCCTCTTTCATAGTAATGAATTAGTGAAGATGTGCCTTGGGAAACCAGGTCTGTGGCTTATGAGATTCTTCTACTGCAAGGATCCATTTCTACACAAGATTCTGTTGAGGAACCTCTATACTTCTCCATATTATATTATACTCTAAATCATATAGCAGGATACATTTCACAAGCCTGTCTTGTTGAGTGTCTGTATTTGCCATGAATGAACTAAAATGACACATTCAACATCATGTTTTTGTTGTGTCCGTTTGTCAGGAGCAACTTGAGAAACTGCAAGTTGCTTCAGGTGTGAGAGAATTGGCCGTCTGTAAGGACGTTGCCCAGGAGACACCCGGATGTTTTGATGTTTTACCATCCTTGTGGGAGGCTTCTCTCATATCCCCACATGGGGAGTGGAGCTGACAGAGGGAGCTCATCCACGCTCTCCCCAGATTTGAACCTGTGGCCTGTCGGTCCTCAGTCCTTCTGGCACAAGGGTTTAACCTATTGTGCCACCGGAGGCTCCACCATAACATCATGTTATGATAACAGATTCAATTCTGACAAAATAGAGGGGATATGGTCACTATCATTCAAAAGGGAGAACTTTACCCCTGTGTGTTCTTGGTAGCTAAGCCTTCCATTCTTCGGATTATATGTTCATAAAATATTGTTCTACTGATTCTTTTGTTCATTGATTTTATTTTTTAAAGCCTCTCATTCACTAGTCATCCACTTAAGAAGAAATGAGTGGCAATCTATATTACAAAACAGCAGACGGTTTTCAGCAACAGGCTATAAGCAAGAAAGCATGTGTTATTAAATGTGAAATGCCTGGTTATTAGAAGTGAGTATTGGGTGCTTTATGAATTACTGAAGCATTAAACATAATTCTTAAAATGAATGGTTCGCTTGTCCTCAGCTTTTCATATCTTAAAGTAAGAAAACAACTAATTGACACTTTAGTTAAATGTGTGAGCATCTGAAGCAACAGATGAGTGAATCGGAATGCTGACAGCTCATAATTGATACGCTTCATTATTGCCTATTTGACAGAGATGAAATGAAAATATTCAGGAATCTTGCAAGTATCTCCTTTTCCCAGAGCAAGTCCGTTGATGAAATTTGTACATAGCTAATAAGTTGATAATCAACATTAGCAAACCAAAAGGGGCAAAAGGGGACTGGACAGGGATTTTATTGTTGCCACTGCTGTTATTGCTGTTAAATTGAGTAATAAAACATTGTGGATTTTTTTCTCTATCGTCACCATATATATTGTCACCAGGCTAATAACTACAATGGAATTGTAAAAAGGTGCGGAATTTATGTAGAATAACACTTAAAAGCTGCAGTATAAAGCATCTTCATTGCAAAGATGGTAACTATAAACAGTAGAGTTTAATGTTGAGATAATTGATTTTAATGTGTATGTATGTGTACAGTCTATTTATGTCCCGGCATTGAATATTTGCCATTTATATGTTGTGCATCACCCTAAGTCCCCTTTGGGGTGAGAAGGGCAGATATAATTTTTAAAAATAAATAAATAAATAAAGCTTACAGTGATCAAGTAAAATCCCCAACAGAAAATATCACAAGTTACTTAATTTTCCTTATTCAGCAGTGGGAAACATTCACAAGCACAATTACAGGCTCAGGCCATCCATATCTGAGCAGATATAGGATGATACTCTGGGACTTTAGCCATCCTGCTCAGTCCCAAATGGCTTCACCATTACCCTGTATCAGATTCCCTTCAAAAAATAATGTCCCAAGCCTTGCTTAGAAGGCTTACTGACCTATAACCATAGATTGTGTGCTGCAAAGTTATGATTATTTTTTCCTATTAACATGTCATAGGCTTGGATCTGGATTTGGGATTAACATGCACTCTTTCACACCTTAAATGTATGAGCGTTTTGATTCTTTCTTACACTAGTAACTGTTTTGTTGGGGTTTTTTTGACTTGCAAAGCACCATGTGTAGTGTTGGTGCTTCACAAACATATGATAATAACACAGCATCCTAAAAAAGGAAAATACAGCGAGCTTATCTGTTATTATAAAACATCTTTTGGATCTCAAAATCTATGGATACTCAAGTCCCATGATATGCAGCATCATAGTAAAGTGATACCCTTATATGAAATGGCAAAATCAAAGTGTGCTTCTGGGATTTTTTTTGGGGGGGGGGGATATTTTCAAGCCATGGATGGTAGAATATGTGGATGCAGAATCTGTGAATATGAGAAGCCAACTGTATTTTTCTTAAGTTGCATATTAGTTAGAACTGCCCCCCCCCCCTTTATTTGTTAATCAGCTACCAGTTAATTGACCAACAGTTAAATTGATGTAAAAATTGCATCTCTAATTGTGCTAAAGTTGATGTCAGATAATAGGGAAGTTTCCTCCATGCTGCTTAATCTATGAGAGCTGTTTTATACACGTAAGTGATCAATCCATTTTCCAATCATCAGGAAGTGTGTTTTCACTGCTTAGGATGTTCCGATAGAGAAGATTGTTCCGCAACATCTTCAGTTGTTCAGACTCTACTTATCAGACTTTTTCAATGCACAAAGCGGCCTCTTCTGAAACTGGGAGGTTTTTAGAGCTAAGTGAGCAGAGAATTGTGGTTTCAAGCTATTTAAAAACTCTCAAGGTAAGGAAATCTTTGTTTAGATAAGAGTACTTGAAGTTTAGTTACCCGGACTTTCTCAGGTGGAGTAGAAATAGGCAAAAAGGAATGATTGTGACACTCTGTGTTTACTTGTGGTATTTGAACAGTCCACGCTAGCAAAAAGAAGAAGGAGAAAGTTTCCAGGAAAGCACATACAGTAAATGAAGATATTATGTATTAGGGATGGAATGGATCTGTCAGTTTGACGGATTGTGAGGCAAAGAACAGATTAACAGATTACTCATAGTCAGAATGCAGCTTACTGTGAAAAATGTGCAGGAAATGATAAGTGTTGGTTTGTGCTGATTTAATGATATTTTAGCACTACAATAACACTCCAGAAGAGTAATATAATGTCATTTTTGCTGTGCATTTTTAAATCATCAACACATTGCTGGTTTTTACTTTAAAATAGTTCTCGGTTCTATATGCCACCTCCCAAAAATGCAAACTTTTATTGCAGTGTAAAACTTTTGCAAATAAGTTGCAACCACTCTTCTTTCATTTGTTTACGTAAATTTCCTATTCTACATAGTGACAATAATGCATTTTTATCGTTTTCAATTTTCCAGCTATATATTCCTCACCCACTGCAGAATTCCATCCCTTTTGATTTGACCTAGAACTGGTTGTAATTACACAGTTGCCTGAATTAGGAACTATTTCTCAGTCTTGACTCACTTTGGATGTAAGAAATAATAATAAAAAACCCACAGTCAATGCAAGATATTTTCAAACATTCCATAAGAGATCGTACAGCACCTTCTTAATAATAATAATAATAATAATAATAATAATAATAATAATGACAATAACAACAACAAATTTATTACCCGCCTCTCAGCAGCTCGAGGTGAAATACAACATCATTAAAACAAGAGATAAAACATTGTTAAAAGACATACAATAGGATACGCAGATTACTAAAATACAGTAATGAAATGCAGATTAAAATTCACAACTTAAAAATGGACCGATCAGGCCTGCCAGAAGAGATGGGTCTTTGATTGTGTTTTAAATTCCAACAACTGATTTAACTGTCATCCCACAGTCTTGGGGAAGCTGATGTAAATGTCCTCTGGGTAATGGATGCCAGTCAGGTTCTGGCAAGATGAAGTAGACACCCCTCAGAGAATCTAAATGTTCAGGGCAGATAGTACAGGAGAAGGTGAACCTGTAGACAACTTGGACCCAAACAACGTAGGGCTTTAAGGGTCAAAAGTTTGTACTTTGCCCAGAAACTAATTGGCAACCAGTGGAGTTTCTTTAGTATAGGTATAACATGCTCACTCCTAGATGTTCCTATGACCAATCTGACCACTGCATTTTGAACTAATTGGAGTTTCCGAACTTCCAATCTAAAACGCATTACAGAAGTCCAACCTTGAGGTTACCAGCATGTGCACTACCATATTCAGGTCCTCAGATTCTAGGAAGGGGTGTAGCTGGCATATCAGCTGAAGCTGGTATTAATCACTCCTGACCGTTGCATCAACCCAGGCTGACATTTGGAGGGAAGGATCTAGGAGCACTCCCAGGCTGCCAACACAGTTTTTCACGGGTAGTGTAACCCCATCCACAACTGATTGACACACCTCCATTCCTATGTTTCGACCCTTAATGGCAAGCACCTCTGTTTTGTCTATATTCAATTTCAATTTGTTTTTCCTCATCCAGCCCATTGCCTCCTTCAGGCATTTATTCAGAGCAGACACACTGATCTTAGTTGACGCTGTTTTGGGGGGCATGGGGAAATATATTTGGGTGTCATCAACATAGTGACAAGACCCGGCCCCATGCCTACAGATGATATCTCACAGTGGTTTAAACATTTTAAAAATTGGGAATAGAATGGCATGTTTTGGAATGCTATGTAACAGTTCCTTTTTTGAGGAGCAGCTGTCCCCAAGCACCACCATCTAGAACCTGCCTGAGAAGTATGACCAGAACCATTGCAGCACAGTTCTTCCAATTCCCAACTCCTTTTCCATTTTAAGATGGAGATCATCCACTAAGGTGACCATAGCAGACTCAAGTCAGTACCTTGCTCTGAAGTCAGTTTGAAATGGGTCAAGGAAGTGTGTGTCATCCAATACTGCCTGGAGTTAGAGAGAAACTGCCTTCTCAATCACTTTGCCCATAATAGGAAAGTTAGAGACTGGTCTGTAATTATTAAGGCTCAGGGGGACTTTTTCAGCAGTGGTCTACCTACTGCTTCTTTTAAAAAGGGTGGAAAATTCCTTTCCCTAAGAGATGCATTAATATTTTGTCGTATTTGAATTCTAATTGCATGTCCCCCCTGAATGACCAGTCAAAAGAGACAAGGATCAAGAAAGTAGGTTGTCTTCCTTATTTGCCATAGCAGTTTGTCCGCATTAACAGTCCTCACTAATTGAAACTGGTCAAGTGTAATTTCACTCACAGAGTTGCCAGCCAGCTTGTTCTCGACTTCTGCTCCAATGATAGCATCTGAGGCCGGTTCCACACAGGCCTTTACTTTAACCTGCGCCCGACTGCGCACGAGTTAAAGTCCACACACCTCCCCCCAAAACCCGCACTTTTTAAGGGAATGTCTAGACACCAAACAAACCCCCCAGAAAAGACCTAAACAGCCTCCATGAAACTATTGCCGGAGTTCTGCTGGTGCATAGAAATGATGTGTCATTTCTCCAAACCTAGCTTGAAAGTATGGGATTTTAATAGCGATATGACCTTGTATTGATTTATATAAGGTACCTAGTTGAACAATGTTTAATATACTGTAATTAGAGTATCCAGGCAGGTGCACAGCTTTATCATTCTCTATCTGTCTGGATAGTTACATATGAATACTGAATGTGACAGTACAGACTCTATTATGAATATTAACCTGGTTGCTCCAGAATCGGTTAATGTTTTAGTAATTAAACACTACTGTCCTTATGTACCCTATGTCCTTATCTCTTTCTGAATGTCCAGCTTCTCTGCCTGAACCCCTTTAATATCAGTAAAAAAAAATACAGCTTGAACAAAATAGAGAAGAGTTTTAAAATATATATATACCTTGGGAACACATGTCCAAACATCAGGAGAAAAGCATTTCTTTTTAAGACCTGATAACTGTTTAAAACCTGTTTATGCAGAGTTCTGTACTTCTCTGATATGTAGTCTAATCCCTCTGATCCTCTACAGACTCGTATAATGCTTTTCTTGCTGCCCCACCAGCCTTTTTCAGCCCTAGTTCCATTCCTACATTCCAGTCTATTACACTCTCAGGAAGAAAGATGAGGTAAAAAAACAAAGCCCAGATTTCATTTCCTTGTGCCCTTTTTCTCTCTCCTTCTTTCCTTTATTGCTCTTTTCCTCCTTCTTGGAGAACATCATGGCCCAGAAAAATAAATATGATATCATTGGGGAGGAAATGGTTTTTTGATCATGACCTGTGTTTCTACAAAGAGCAACTTCTGGTAACAGGTAGGTTGAATTTTATGAATCTTGCACACTTCACCAGGAGGGCTTTAAACTGAATCCTGCAATAGAGAAATATAGTATTTCTGAGGTCAAGGAGACACCAACTACGGAGGATAAAATTATTAATGATGCAGGGAAAACTGGGTCTCTCATTGGGACATCTCTAAACTGAATACCAGAAGAATCAAAAACAGTATATGAAAGAACAAAAAGAAACCAAGTAATGGGAATTGTAGCATCAATGAAGTAGGGGGAACTGAGTCATTGCAGAGGCTTTACTTAGGCGATCAGTCATAGCCGAGGATGATTGTTTTCCAGATGTGGTGGCTTGGCGGTGGGTCCACAGATGGCTGTGGAACCCTATTCTTGATCCGCATGTTCTCCCTCAATGTCCAGATGGAAGGCGGTCCCGGTCAGGGTTGGCTTGATGTGCCTTCCTCTTGGCATGTTTCTCTTTTCAGCCTCCAATCATGCCCCTTCGAATTCTGCAGCACTGCTGGTCAGAGCAGACCTCCAGTTAGAGCGCTCAAGGGCCAGGGCTTCGCAGTTCTCGGTGTCTATGCCACAGTTTTTGAGGTTTGCTTAAAGCTCATCTTTAAATCTCTTTTCCTGTCCACTGACATTCCATTTCCTGTTCTTGAGTTCGGAGTAGAGTAACTGCTTTGGGAGATGGTGATCAAGCCGTCAGACAACGTGGCCAGTCCAGCAGAGTTGATGGCAAAGGAGCATCACTTCAAAGCTGATGATCTTTGCTTCTTCCAGCATTCTGACATTTGTCCGCCTGTCTTCCCAAGAGATTTGCAGGATTTTTCGGAGGCAGCACTGAAGGAATCGTTCCAGGAGTTGCGTATGATGTCTGCAGACAGTCCATGTTTCACAGGCATATAGCAGGGTTGAGAGGGCAATGGCTTTATAAACAAGCACCTCGGTATCCCTCAAACACTCTGTGCTTCAATCGGAAAAATGCTGCGCTTGCAGAGCTCAGGCAGTGTTGTATTTCAGTGTCAATGTTGGCTTTTGTGGAGAAGTGGCTGCCAAGGTATCGGAAATGGTCAACGTTTTCTAACGTTACACTATTAAGCTGTATTTCTGGCATTGGAAAGGGATTGGCTGGTGACTGCTGGAAGATCACTTTGGTTTTCTCGATGGTCAGTGAGAGGCCAAGCTTCTCGTATGCTTCTGCAAAGGTGTTTAGAGTGGCTTGTAGGTCTTCTTCTGAATTCGCACAGACAATGTTGTTATCAGTATATTGGAGTTCTATAACAGATGTTGTGACCTTGGTTTTGGCTTTCAGTCTGCTGAAGTTAAATAGTTTGCCATCTGCCCGATAGATGATTTCTACTTTGGTGGGAAGCTACCCGTCAACAAGGTAAAGTATCACAGCAATGAAGATGGAAAATAATGTCGGGGCAATAACACATCCCAGTTTGACACCTGATTCCACCTTAAATTGGTCACTTTGGGAGGATATCACAATCATGAAGGAGCTGGAGGGAATTATCAAGGACTTTAGATGTCTTTTTACTATTGTATAGAAATTGGAAATACACAGTATAAATCTGAACTCAACACATGAAGGTGGAAATGGCTAAACAAGAACTCCAAAAACTTTGTGGGATGAGAGTCATGACTGGAATATAGAAATTTAGGAGTATCCACTATGCAAAGAAAAAAAGACTAAAGCAGAAAAGATGTGGAATAGCCAACATTTTAAGGAAAAGGGGAGGCTAAAACTCAGAATGAACTCAAGTTTTCAGCTGTATGATTCTGGCCACAACCACAACCCTCCCCTCTTTCCCTTTATTCTTTGTCCTCCTCCTCTGTGCATCACACAAATGGATTCACTCCCTGCAGAGTCATGGAATCATAGGATCGATCATTGAGTTGGAAGAAACCTTATGGACCATCCAGTCCAACCCCCTGCCACGAAGCAGGAAAATCGCATTCAAAGCACCCCCAACAGTCCTCCAGAATCTTCTAGAGATGTTTTTATGGTATCTCTGTCCTATCTGCCACATGGCATGTGCTCCAACCCAACAAATCTTCTCTCTCACTTCCTCTTTGTCCACTATGAATGTAACACCTTCAGATTATTGTATTCTCATGTCAGTGGCCCCTACAGCAGAGTAGCTTTTTTGTGCTCTTTCTTAACCCCTCTTCATTTTTCCTTCCTTTTCACTTTCTTTGAAACACTCCTTCTATCTACTGGGGTTTTTTTTAAGTGAATGTCAATGTCACAAAGACTCTACACTTACCTTTTATTATCAGGCAACACATAATTAGCTCAATGTATGTTGATTTTATTGATTCAGCTTGAGGCTCTGATAACAGTTTCTAATTAAGCAAAATCCTTGATTAGAAGTTTGTTATTGGGGTGTGTGTATGTGCATGTGTTACTGTTCAGAGGAGATAATCTGTCCTCTCTTAAAAAGAAACCTTCACAAGTGAAATATTTCTCTTTAGACACTGAAGGAAACATGCAGATTGCATGGGTTGCAGCAAACAAACAACATGGAGACTCAAATGGAAATGCTCTTCATGTAGGAATTCTGTCACATCAGGTAGCATTATTTTGTTATTTACAGTGCCCTCAAATCAACTTCAATAGAATAGAAACATTCAAAGATGTGTGTAACAACATCTTCATATATAGATTGCTAAAGATCTGTATCAGGTGCCATTTCACCTTTAACCTTTTATTTGTAAATGCCCCCCCCCCTTTAATCTATAGAAATAAAATGTAATGTTCGTTTGTGGGATTAACATAACTCAAAAACCACTGCACAAATTGACACCGAATTTGAACATAATGCACCTATTAGGCCAATGAGTGACCATCACTCATACAAACACTAAAATACATAGCAGAGGAGACTTAAAAAGCAAAAAAAAAACCCCAAAATTACATTACAATGCAAGCACAAAACCAGATAGATAGATAGATAGATAGATAGATAGATAGATAGATAGACACACACACATATATACACAGACTGGGCCACAGCAATTTGTGGCAGGGGATGGCTAGTTATATATATAGGTAAAGGTAAAGATTTTCCCCTGACATTAAGTCCAGTCGTGTCCAACTCTGGAGTGCGGTGCTCATCCATTTCTAAGCCGAATAGCCGTCGTTTTCCGTAAACATCTCCAAGGTCATGTGGCCAGCATGATTGCATGGAACACTGTTTCATATATAGAGGGGGTGGGGGGAGAGGGAGAGAGATGTCTGCAGATGCACTGCTAGCCCTTTCATCTGTTATTTGGCTGCCTGATCAAGCATGGCCAAGATGAATATCATAAGCATTTTAGGTTTAATTTGATCATGAGCAAAAAAAAGTTTTTTTTCATGGCCTTGGTTTTACATGTCATTGATCTACAATGGTCAGAAACTCCCACCAGTATGAACAGTGGCCATGCTAGTTGAAGTATTGGGAAGTTGAAGTCCAAAAGGTGAATTTTCAAACTTTGCCCAAAGTTGCATAAAACATTTGCAGCTATTGATTTTTAACCTTCCTGTGCTGATACAATTGCTAGTTGAGCAGCTGTCATAATTCTTCTGAAATATAACTGTTGATCGCTGAGATGTACCTGGAAATTAATCAGTAATTTTAAACCCATAGCTAGTGTGAATGCGCTAAATTGAAAACTGTGAGGGTGGATATATATACACAGATGCAGAGACACACTAGGTTTAGGGCTCTCAGCTGTCAGTGGAGTAGGCTGAGTACAATAACACAGAGGTAGGAGACCCACGATCACATCAATTTTTTTAATCATTTTGAAATCATTACAAATTCAATAAACATATTCCCAGAAATTCCCAGTGAATGTTGTGGAATTTCCACATCAGCAGCTCTGTTTGCTGAGGCAAAAAATTAGAGGGGGTGGGTTGTCTCTCCCCCTTCCATCCTGGCTGAGAAGGAGCAGGTATTTCTCCCTAGATTCATCCCAGATTGTGTATATGTACTAACAACAGATGATGTAAAAGTAACATCCTGTGCACCGGCAGCAGAAGAGCCAACAGAGAGATGGCAAAGCAAAGACAGGTTTTATCTGTCACAACATTACTCACTCAACGTCTGCCAAGATTTTCTGTGCGAAACAAATGTCTTGATTCAGTATAACTTCCCTGGAAGCAGAATAAGCACCCTGTCTTTCAAAAGACTCTATGGTGGACATGTTTCTTTCTGTTCACATAGACCAGTAGACTCATCTAGGATCACAATGTCAGTTAACCTAAGAGGTAATTCTCCATGATCACCGCCTAAAGCGATCTATCAAGGAAATGTAAACAACCATGGACATCCTGTTGGGCATGATAGGCTTGCAAAACAGTATTTGTGATCCTGTCTCTGTTATGTATACCCAATTGCTTTCAGACTTATAGAACAGCAATATTAGGGTTTGGAGTAAGACCATTTTGGTAACAAGCCCCGCCACTTGTGTTGCTCAACAAGATGGTTATTAAAATTGTATTTATCATGTCAGGAGCAACCAGACAGTTGTATTACATTTTTAACAAAACAAAACAAATGAACAAACAAAACACAAAATTTGGTAGTTGATTAAATGTCCTTTGACCAGTATCTGGCCACTTGGAGTGCTTCTAGTGTTGCTGCAAGGAGGTCCTCCATTGTGCATGTAGCAGGGCATTGCAGCAGGTGGTCTGTGGTTTGTTCTTCTCTGCACTCGCATGTCGTGGATTCCACTTTGTAGCCCCATTTCTTAAGATTGGCTCTGCATCTCGCGGTGCCAGAGCGCAGTCTGTTCGGCGCCTGCCAAGTCGCCCAGTTTTCTGTGTGCCCAGAAAACTGTGCCCAGAAAACTGGGGGGAGTCTCTCATTTGGTATCAGCCAATTGAGGTTCTGGGTTTGAGCCTGCCACTCTTGGACTCTCACTTGCTGGGGTGTTCCAGCGAGTGTCTGTAGATCTTAGAAAGCTATTTCTTGATTTAAGTCATTGACATGCTGGCTGATACCGAAACAAGGGATGAGTTGGAGATGTCACTGCCTTGGTCCTTTCACTATTGGCTGCAACTTCCCAGCGGATGTCAGATGGTGCAATTCTGGCTAGACAGTGTAATTTCTCCAGTGGTGTAGGGCGCAGACATCCCGTGATAATGTGGTTATTAAAAGAACTCCCACAACAAAACATTATCTTGTTTTATTTATTTGTTTGTTTAAAAAAAATATATTCCACTCCGAAGGGGACTGAGGGCAGAGCACAACGTATATACAGCAAGCATTCAATGCCGGAACATAAAATAAACTATAAATGTACATAAACACTAAAACTAGTCATCCCCACTGTTAAAATCAATTGTTTAAGCCATCTCAAATCATCAGAGGAAAATTACTATTGTTACCTTACTGCATTATCCCAAAGGCTTGATCCCGTAGCCAAGTTTTTACCATCTTTCTGAAGGACAGGAGGGAGGGAGCTGATCTAATCTCACCAGGGAGGAAGTTCCATAGCTGAGGGGCGATCACTGAGAAGACCCCCTCTCTCGTCCCCGCCAATTGCTCCTGTGACGGTGATAGGACCGAGAGCAGGGCCTCCTCACAAAATCTCAGTCTCCACAGTGGTTCATAGAGGAAGATGCGTTGGAATGGATACATTTCATATCTTCTAATGCAGGAGCTGATACCTCATTAATACCACATTGTGAATGGATGTAAATGCCCGTTTTTTTCATGAGCGACAGTGATCAAGGTGAAATATCCATAGTTAATCACTTCATAATTTGAAAAGAGAGCTTTTTCATTTGCCTCAAGAACAACCTACAATATTTATCAGAAAATAGCAGGGCAAAACATCAGATTGTGGAACATACATAATAAATCTTGGACAAATATGTATAATTGCCACACAAAAAACTGCATACCTTTTGTTAATTACTGCAAACTGAATGCAACAATTCAGTATTGGCGACATGAAGTGTCTAAGATCAGAGCAAATTCTGGAGACATCTCCACAGAATTTATTAGATTCTGAGCAGAATTCTCCTCACTCTCTGCAGATTTTGAAGCAGTTCATTAAAAATCCTAGCTTTTTCATTCTTGAACATGTAGCAGAAGCTTTAAAACAGGTGCAGATTTCCTGGGTGATGTTTCTCACAGCCAAAATTTATAAAGGATTAATCATTTCTCCAGTATTCTTTACAACCCTAGAAGATTCATACATCGTTTCAGGGGTTTCTTCCTATTTTCATGGCTGTCTAAAGTTGGATTCACCAGCCCTGATCGCCAAATGATATGTTTACAAGAGTTCCCTATATGTGATGGAATTTGGTTGGTTGGTTTTATATTTTAAAAAATTATATCTGACATCATATTCAACGTTGTCAAGTTGGCAAACAATGAAATCAATTTAAACAGTTAAACAACTTAAAATGCCAGTTGTTTATCCTTTACCCGAAGTGCTTGGACCAGAAATAGTGTCTTTTGGATTTTGAAACTTTTTTTCAGATTTTGTAATACTTGTATTTGCATATATGTGCATAATGAGGAATCTTAGAGATGGAACCCAAGTTTTAAAAATTCATTTATGTTTCATATACACCTTGTACATATAGCCTATAAGCTAGTTAATGAAGAGCTAAGAAGACAGGATGATGAAGATGAGAAGAGGGTGAAACTGCACGTACTGGTTTTGAAATTGGGCACACAGCTCAAGGCAAGCCTTGTAGGTAAAGATGAAAAGTATGCCATCCTCATATAATATTCTTTTTTGTGGTGGTGGAATGATAAATTAGTGTAGAACAGGGTCATTTATTCAGATACTTTGACAGACAGAAAATAGTTAACAGATGTCCAGGATATAAATCATATTTCTTTGCAGTAGGGGGGGGCATAAATGCATAATGATTGCGTGGACTGATTCCAGGCACTGGCAACAACAGATATATGTTACACAATGACAAAATAGGTAGTGTGTCACCAAATGTGATTTTCAGATATATTCATATCTTGAAGTGTGCCTGCAGGTTTTAAGTCCTGGACATCTATTTTAAAACATCCCTGGTTGTTCAGGTTTCCCTCAGATGTTCCTACTGCCATGAAAGTGTCATGAGAAATTTTGCAGACTTTTAATACTGGATTCAGTAATTCAGCTCACTATTATTAATTATCATCATCTGCATCTGGGGAATAGAATCACTAGCAATTGCTATACATTTAAAATAATTAAGGAGTTATCTTTTAATTAGATAAATATTTCTTGGAAAGTTAAGTTCCAGGCTGATGATGTATCTTGATTTAATTCAAGGGCTTCAGGATTCAGGGACCTCAAATATAGAGTGTGGGTACTCTTCATCAGAAATGAACTGTGTTGCTATTTCAGGCTACTGGTTTATTTATTTATTATTTATTTCCTGCATTTATAACCCGCCCTTCTCACCCCCGAAGGGGGACTGGTTGTCTGTTTGATGGTTGTTTTTATACTTATTACTGTTTTTATTAATTTTAATATGTTATTTTAACTATCTTGATCGGGCTTGTCCCCATGTAAGCCACCCTGAGTCCCTTCGGGGAGATGAAGGCAGGATACAAAATTATTATTATTATTATTATTATTATTATTATAAAGGGAAGATACCTCCCACTTGGTCCACTTGGTCATGAATGGGTGACTATGTCGTCTGGTCAAATTCGCACTGGAGACATTTATTAAGATTCTTATTCCAAGATTCAGTTATGGAAGTCTCTGGCCTCTGTATGTTTCTTATAAATCAGGGATGCATAGTGATTCATATTATACTGTACCCATGCCTGTAGATAATCCTTTTCGCAAGAAAAATATTTTGTCTAATAAGCATTCTCTTTAAGTTTCCTTTCTACATAAGCTGGGCCAATACTGTTTAAAATGCTGGGAATATTTGTCATTTTGTTTTCCTAAAAGATTAATTTGTAAGTTGGATCGAACGTTTTTGTAGTGTCATAGTCATGCAGAAAATTGTAGGATCTAATTTCCAAAGTCTTGGATTTAAAAAATGAAGTCCTAGCTCCTGTAGTTGGCTAAAAAAAAGTTTAAAAGGATTAAATCAATACCAACTGAAACCTCTATGTCCTGACTATCTTTGTAGAACTTTTATCAGTTGCAGGAGAGGAGTTTTGTAGCCTTCTCATCACAGATTTGAAGCCTCTCTGCCAGGTTTCTTCTTTATGTTCATCAGTGAACCATGGGTTGTCCCTTAGTTGTTGTTCTGTGCCTACAAGAAGTTTTCGATCTATGACACTCTGTCACAAGGTTTTCTTGTCAAGGTTTGTTCAGAAGGTGTTTGCCAGAGTGTAACTTGCCCACGGGTGCCTTGTGGGTTTCCATGGCAAAGCGCCATTATTTCAGACATCACCATTTCTGAAATAATGGAGCTTTGGATGCAATTTTCCTGATTCTTGGCAGGGAGTTGGACAGAATGGCTCACAAGGTCTCTTCCAACACAAGGATTCACATTTTCAAATTGAGACAGAAAGAAACTGTCATTGTGAAACCTTATTTGGAAAGGGGTTTAAGTTTAATATAGGCACTATCCAAATAAGTCTTGGTTGACTTATTTTGTATATAAGATCATACCTTTTGTATTATCTCAGGACTTTATGTTTCATATTTTAGTGCTTTTCAAAGTTTCAAAATTGAACTGATTTATGACTACTGTATTAGAAAACATTAGATTCTACTTATATTAGCCATCTGTAATGTATATTAATATCATTATACTTTGCTGTTCTGATTGCACCAGTATTTATAATTTCGGTGGTATTGAGATCAATTAAAACAAGTGCTAGTCTTTGTTCTCCATTTTAATTTGTAGATTAGTCCCATTGCTCCTTTTAATTTTGTTGCTAAATTCACTTTGAATACACACACACACATGCTTTCCTCCACCACATCCTGGGATACTACTCACTTATACTGTATTTGAGGGGCTTCATCCCCCCCCCCCCAAATTTTCATGGTGGTTCGCGAAAAGGCCTTAGTGGTGCATTATTTAAACTGTTATGTTTATTCATATCATGATCTGATCACCATACTCAATATATCCCATATGCATGGGGATATTGGGGTAATGATACAAAAGGTTTGCTAGGCTAGACCCTCTTTCACTCAGACTCAGCCCCCCCCCCCAAAACTAACCCCCCCCCCACGAAACCCCCCCCCCTTGAAAAAAAATCACCCCCCCCCCCCCGAAATGAAATCCTGGCTACAGGCCTGGCCACCTTGATTAGCATTTAATGACCCACAGCTTCAAAGTTTGGCAGATTGCTGCCTGGGGGAATCCTTTGTTCGGAGGTGTTAGCAGGACCTGATTGTTTATTGTCTGGAATTCCCCTGCTTTTTGAGTGATGCTATTTATTTACTGTCCTGATTTTAGAGTTTTTTAATACTGTTAGCCAAATTTTGTACATTTTCATGGTTTCCTCCGTTCTGTTGAAATTGTCCACATGCTTGTGGATTTCAGTGGCCTCTCTGTGTAGTCTGACATGGTGGTTGTTAGAGTGGTCCAGCATTTCTGGGTTCTCAAATAATATGCTGTGCCCAGGTTGATTCATCGGATGCTCTGCTAAGCTGATTTCTCAGGTTGAATTAGCCTGCAGTGCCTTCCATGTTCCTTGATTCGTATTTGGGTGCTACGGTTGGTGGTCTCTATGTAGACATGTCCACAGCTGCATGGTATACGGTAGACTCCTGAAGAGGTGAGAGGATCACTCTTGTCCTTTGTTGAACATAGCATTTGTTGGATTTTCTTAGTGGGTCTGTAGATAGTTGTAGGTTGTGTTTCTTCATCAGCTTCCTTATGTGATCAGTGGTTCCCTTGACATATAGCAAGAACACTTTTCCTCTGAGTGGATCTTTGCCTTTATTATCCTGGCTTGTTCTCAGTCTTGCAGCTCTTCTGATGTCTGTGGTGGAATAGCCATTGGCCTGTAGAGCCCAGTTTAGGTGGTTCAGTTCACTTTGAAGAAGGTGGGGTTCGCAGATTCTTTTTGCACAACCTGCCAGGACTTCAGTTGTGCATCTTTTTTTACTTGGGTGATGGTTGGAGTTTTTATGTAGGTATCTATCTGTGTGTGTAGGTTTTCTGAAAACTGTGTGGCCCAGTTGTTGATTGGGTTTGCGGATGACTAGGACATCTAGAAATGGCAGTTTTCCTTCATTTTCTTTTTCCATTGTGAATTGAATGTTTGTGTGGATGCTATTGAGGTGGTCCAGGAACTTTTTGAATTCTTCTTCTCCATGGTTCCGAATGGTGAAGGTGTCATCCACATATCTGAACCATGGAGGGGGCTTTTTTGTTTCTGTTTCCAGAGCTTGTTTTTCAGAGTGTTCCATGTAGAAATTTGCTATGACCCAGCTAAGAGGGCTTCCCATGGCTACTCCATCTTTCTGATCATAGAATTAATTGTCCCACTGGAAGTAGCTCATGGTGAGGCAATAGTGAAACAGAGCTGTGATGTCTTCTGGGAAATTCTGGTTGATTAGTATGATGGTGTCTGCTACCGAGACCTTGGTAAATTGGAAAACTTAGCTCTGGAAACAGCAACAAAAAGCCAACTACATGGTTCAGATATGTTGATGAAACTTTCACTATTTGGATGAAACCTTCATCATTCTGGAACATGGCCATACAGCCTGGAAAACTCACAGCAACGCAGAATTGGTATGAATTAGATGATGATGATGATGATGATGATGATTATTATTATTATTATTATTATTATTATTATGTTTATTTATACTCCACTTTTTCTCTCCACAAAGAGACTCAAAGAGGCTTAGCTTCTCTATTATATTTTTGTTTGTTTTTAATTTTCAGCTGCGCCAAATAGAAATTAGTTAAGAAGCAGAGATATGGGAGCACAAAATTGGGGAGAAATAATCTCGTTCTGTATTTGAGTTGGTACAAAGTTGAATGTGCTATTTCATAAGTTCTACATTTTGACTCTTTGCTTGTGCTTTTAGAAATTGTTGGTTTGACTTATGTTTTTCAGGGACTGGTTAAATGTATTCAGCCCTCCTATAATCTCTCCTAGCCAGCAAGAGGTGGTAGAAAATGGTGGAACCAAGGCAGATATGAGCATTCAAGGTAAGAACTGTGTGCATGAAAGAGTTGTTCTCCATGCATTTTTCACAGAACCCAATTGAGAGCAAGAGGACATATCTCTTTGTCCTGTATGGGAGACAGGACAATGAGATACAATATGGCTTGCTCCAGCAATGAAAGTAATAAGTGTTAGAATCAAGCTGTCCTGGCAACCATGTTATTTGATGTATATGATAAAAGTTAAGTTACAGAAATCCTGCTAAATCATTGCCCATGGATGCAAACAAACTATTCTGTATATACAGAAGGCACCTTATTTTCAAAGTTTCAGTGACCAGGCTGGCAGGAGGATTCTAAGAGTTATACAAAATCTGACCTTTTCAAACTGAGCAGATTTTAATATATTTTGAGAGCAAATCATAAAAAGTGCATACTTAAAATTCTGCAAAATACCTTGCACCAGTATTGTGTACATTTGGAAGAAAGCATATATAACATAACCTGTGTATGTACCTCTGAACTTACAGCATGCTGTACATTTATAATGAAAGTAGAATGGAGAATTATGATAATAGCGAGGGCCTTATTTCTATACTTCCCCTTCCCTTTGATGATAGTTTTCAGTTAATGAATATGGAGTATGTGTGAACAAGGCCTATGAACCCAATTCTCTAGTCTGTTTGCAAGGCAAAAATGGATAGGATGGGGGAAAATGGTACTATTATGTTATATATCCAGATTAGATTGTACACTTCACATGGTGTGTATTTAAAAAGAGTTCAGTTACCACAAAATGTAGCAGTCCATAAGGTGAGGTGATGTAGGTTGAACCATATTAAGCCAATCCAGCCTCCGCTGCGCAGGCTTCCAGTTCCAGTACTAACTGGGAACAAAATCAGCCTCCCATAGACAACAAGAATCAACACTAATTGAGGGAATGAGTGGCCAATAGGCAATCCACATGCGCTAAAGTTAGGGGCACATGGCCCAGGTGAGATTTTGTCATTTGAGGACAAAAACATGCATAAGAAATCCACCCTTTTTTCACCTTTGAGAACACTTCTCCAGAAATCTGGGTTCACCACTGCAATTCTAGAATCATACTGGAGGATCTACAAATGCCTAGAGAAGTGCTGTCTCTAGAATCCCTAGTTTTTCATCATGCCTTTGGATCAATTTCCAACAGAAGTAGATTGCAGGATCATACTAAAGCATTGCTTCTTAAACGATGGGTCCCAACATGAAATGGGGTCCCCTTAGCTCAGTATTAAACCTGGAAGTATAGAGGGCCAACTGCACTAGTTAATTAATTACTTTCTTACCATTAACTGATAATGAAGGTAATTTTAAAAAATATTTTTTCAACTTCCCCTGCTTTCTGTCTTCCCCACTTTCATCAGGTCAAGTAGACTTCTAACATTCTTCCCTGACCTGTGGAAAGAACTAAATGTGAGGACCCCGTATATCTCAGTTCTGTATTTTGGCTACTCTGCTTTCAGGAATGAAGCCATCTTAGTGATTCATTCTCTAATACAGATGGTGCTCCTTGAATTGGGAATCTTTTCATGGCTGTGTAAATCTGTAATCATTTGTGACAGCTAAATAGTTGTCAAGATAAGGCCTTGCTTTGAGGGATCTGACAATACTTTATGTTAAGGACTCTAAACATGCCAAAGGGAATGGGATAGTAATCCTCAAGTTAAAGACACATTCAATATACTTTTCTTACTGTCACCCTCATAAAATCCTGTTTTTAACTTAAGACACACTGTAGTTTCCATAAAAATCTCACAGCTCGATAACTGAACCTTAGAAACCACTGGGATTGTAATGTAAAGTTCTATTCTACTAACTTGCCTTCAGAATGACAATCGATATGAGTTGGTTTGGGCCATCTGCCTCAGAATTTTCTGTTATGCTTTTCTCTACATTTTCTCTTTTAGATAATTTCATTGTAGATTATTTTGTATGAAAAATATCTGACATAAAAAAGAAGAAAGTGTATGCAGTGTTAAACTGTCCTGTAGAACTCCTTGCCATTTAGTGTAATTGCAAAGAGTTCAAAATGTGTTTGGATATATATAAAGATTAGTGTACTGAGGAACATGTCTATGAAGAAATCAAGCTTCTTCATGCTCTGTTAGTTTGTATTTCTTTATATTTTTCCATTTCTTTCAAAAGTTCGGGTGGCATATACCATTGATTGTCAAAAATACAAAGTTGCTTAACACTAAAAATCTTTATTGGAACTTCATGCTGTAAATCTTTGATAGCATTTGGTATTGGCTAAAATATTGTACTCAGCTAGCTGTGGACCACTTACTATATAGGAAGCACTCAGCTTGACCTACTGAATAGAACATTATATTTTGACATAGTAGCACATTGTGTTGCTAAGAGAATATTTTAACACAGTACTCCTAAATGCAGGAACAAAATTAGGCAATAGCACTTTCTAGGGGTTTGGAGAACACTGTTGGTCATTTGAGGACAAAAAAGAATGGATTCTACCATTTTATGGCAATAGGGCTATAAAAGTGAAGGGTCCTAGAGGAACCAATTTCTCTGCCTCCCTTCCCCTCCTCGAAGTTGTCCACTCCAAATTACCCTGATCATATCTCCACCTGGATCCAACCCATAGTTAAGTCCTTGTTAGAACCATTAAAATCAGTAATACTTCATTTATTCATACCATGAATATCTTAAGTCCCATTGATCTCATTGAGTTTACTGTGAGCAAACTACTCCTGGATCTTGACCTTTGAACCATTTCAGCTAATTCTGTGATGCAGAGATTGATAGGATCAAGCCATATTGCACCATAAATCCAAAACATTTCACACCAATCTATGGATTACCGCTGCAGTGGAAACTGCAATACAAAAACCAGCTGCCAGCAGAGGGAGGTTGATGCCTCCTAAATCACAGACACTCAAAGACGTAGAGATAACAAAATCAAGTTATCAGCCAAGAAAACCTGTGGTTATTTACTACTGGCACAGAATACCCTTGTCAACTTTTATATGCATCTCTAATGACATCCTATAACAAGAACAAAAAAATCAATTTTGTTGTTCATGCTAATAAAAGATCTCTGTGATATCCTTTATGTGGAACATAACTCATGGCAAATGCAAGAAAGGCTCACTTTTTCCATTTTAGAAGTCTTTCTGTTCGTGAAATGTTTGTTCTCAAATATATCTTTTCTTAACTGAGGAATAAGTGTCGGTTTGAACAGATGTGGTGGATAAAAAATTGTGCTGCCTTTTGGGGGGGGGGGTTCCTGAAAAGCCTCCCCCCCCCCTTTCTGTCATTATCATATTTCTTCTGTTTTCTTTCTTGCCTAAGAATTACCTTGCCAGATCAGAACAGTGGGCAGCCCAACACCACTGTGTACTAATAAGCAGAATATTACGGGGACACTCTTTCTTGCTGCGTGTAGTAATCAGAAGTACACAGTGCAGCTGGGCAGCCCCTATAGATGCAATCTTCTGCTTCAGAGATGGACAGAGTGTAGCCTGCAGGATATATTTGGTGTCCAGGCACCATTTCTGTAGTCTCTGAAATTTTCTACTACTTCCTCAATCTCAATTGCTTTTTTTAAAAATACAATTTGTAGGAAACTATGCAAAAAACATCCCAAATATGAGGAGACATCACAAAATACCACCATTATCATCCCACAACCCCACTATCCCAAATACCACTATCATTTTCTATAATCCTTCTCAAAATTGTGAAAGGAATTGACATAGTTTCACCTTCTTGAAAAGAAGTACCAAGGAACATGGAGGTATTTGGGTGTACCATGTGGGGGAGTGAGGGCACCCTACATAAAGGGGTGGAGGGGATTGGCCTCTGTTCTCCCCCCCCCCCCCCCCCCCGTTGTCCATCTCTGCTCTACCTGCCTCCCTGAGAATAAATTGTATTGACCTCAGTACATCTTACTTCTGAATAGATATGCATAAGTTTGTATTTTGAGGCATTGTTTCCTGGGCTGTAGAAGTGTTGTGGTGGTACCCATGTGGTTTCTACATTCGACGGTTTTTGCTTTCCAAATGTTTAACACTACAGTTTCTGAGCATGACCATTGGAGACATTAACTTACGCTGATAAGTGCTAGGGTCTACAGGGGTTCCTTCTCTATTGATTTTGGCACCTCAATATTTCAGGTAATGTGTTGCCTGCTAGCCTCCTAAATGACATCAGACTGTTGGTGCTCAGGATTCCTTGTTTAGCTTCCTAAGCGCTAACCATTTGAAAAGGGTTCAGAAAAGGCATTGGGTAGAGTACAGGTTGAATGCAGTGGTATGGACTTGGAAAAATGTGAGTGTGCAGTTAAGATGGTACTTCTATCCACCTAGAGTTTATAAATATTCAATGGTGCCATCCAACATAATCAGAACACTTTAGCTTTCAGTCTTTTATGGAAGAGCTTGTTTCACAAGACCACCACTTATTTAATCCCATTTGAGGATACTGTTGATGATTTAAAAATCTATATTCAGTCAACACCTTCTATGTCAGCCCTTCTAAAACTATCAGCTATGGGAGAGTGGCACATTGTTTTCTTTTTTTTTTCAGTGTCAGAAATTGATATAATATTTGTGCCCTTTGGCTACAATTGTTTCTTTCTTTCCTGGAAACTCTCCAGGGACCAGCAGTTGACCCATGGACCACAACTTTGAGTAGCACTGCTCCACGTAGCATAACCTGTAGCTTGTGTGATCTCAGCTGTAAATACATCCTGAACATTGTGAAGCCACTGCTGTTGACATAACAGGCCATTACTTTGAGCCAGCAGAGCATACAATGCAGTTACTTTGTACTGTCATTCTGAGAAAGAGGTAAACACTTACAATGAAATGTGGAATGCAACCGCATTCAACTGAGAATTATTATTTGCTCTCACATTATTATCCATCACCTACCTTACTTTTTTCCAGCTGTAACAGAAAGACTTTTTGTGAAATGGTGTCATAGCTCATTGCTTTGTGGCACAGCTTTAAAATGGGATAGTCACAGAAAATGCTGGAAGCTGATAGCCAGAATTCAAAGTTCCCTGGTGACTTCTTCTTAGTCCACTGTCTTTGTTTATATGGATTATGTCATAAGATGGAGAAGAGTGCTGAACCTCTGTCACCTTCATCATCTGAAAATGGGTAGCAATGGCAGAAAGTTTATAATATGTTTTTAAAAAGTCTTTTGTTTGACAGATCATGTAATGCAGCATGCTGCAAGTTCAGACATAGGATAGGGCCTCTAATCAAAGAAAATGTAATGTTGCATTACCTAATGAATGAAGTAATGTGAGTTTTGCTGTCAAAAGAAGTAGAGCTGCTCACTAGTTCAGATCATTTCAAACATAGATTTCCAAATGTTATGGAGAACTAACCTATCCTTGACAGCTATAATAGCTAAATCAGATTGCTGTTTCTGGAGACCAGTACTGTATACATCTAAACACAAATGCTGAAAACAAACAACACAGAGAAGTCGTCTTAAACATCCTCTTGACCAGTGGTTCTCAACCTGTGGGTCCCCATATATTTTGGCCTTCAACTCCCAGAAATCCTAACAGCTGGTAAACTGGTTGGGATATCTGAGAGTTGTAGGCCAAAACACCTGGGGACTCACTGCTCTTGACTGTGCTTGGGGACAGACAGATGATGCAAAAGGCCTGTCCTACAAAACAGGTTTTGGCTCTTCTTTCACAAGCCAAAGGTCTTGTGTTTCTTCCACTAAGTCTCTTCCATATTATCACTTGGATCCAATTGATGAGCTCTGTGCTTCAATCTGATTATGTATATGTGGTGTAAGCAACTGTAGTGGGTCTCATACATGCATTCATGGATACTTGGATCCAAAGAGCTACATAGAGCATTTTTACATATACTGAGAGTTTCAATTTCTAGCACCCTACTCTGCTGCCACCACTGGACAGATTGCTTCCAAACTGTAACTAAAGCAGAAGAATAAAACCCCTCCTCAGAATGCACCATCAACCATTTTTCAACGCTCTCTCTGATACATACTTACTTAATTCTTACTTCTCCCTGGTAATGGACCAAGCACAGGGGACCCCCCCCCCCCCATCATTTCAAGAAGTTTCCCCTTTCACAATTCACAAGCTGTCACCAAATAGGGAAAAGCCCAAATGTGTGTAAGAAGTATTGGGAATGGCCAGTATGGGATTGATAATAAAGCCAAAGTACCCTCAGGGTAGAGCAGGCTCACCCAACAACTTAACTGAGTAAGGTGTCTTAGATCATCCACAGAGATGCTTTTTCACTTGTTAAAGATCTATAATGTTATTTACCAATTGCTAAATAGAATCATAGAATCAAAGAATCAAAGAGTTGAAAGAGACCTCATGGGCCATCCAGTCCAACCCCCTGCCAAGAAGCAGGAATATTGCATTCAAATCACCCCTGACAAATGATTGAAGAAAATTAAAGAATTGATTTGTATGTGAAGAATTCCAATTCTTGAATTTTTGTTTGGTAATTAACTGTTTTTGTACAGTTGTCTTGACTACTCCTCCCTAGAAGTAGGGTGAGGCAGCATAACTTCCTTTTTTCAAAACTTAATAAAACCCATTGTATGAATCAGAATTTTTTTTAAAAAAATTATAATGTAGATGCATACCTAAAGTTTTGTTTTACGTAGTTTTGAAGATCAAATTAGGTAGGTGACGTCCCCCATTCTCCATTCTCCAAACACTGAGTAAACCAATTTCTGGCATTTGTCATGACTCCCACCAGCATAGCAGGCGTTATGTTGGCAATTTCTTCCTGGAAGTTGGTCTTCAAATCTTGGACGGTTCACATAAACGCGGGATTTAAAAAAAAACCCATAGAAAAAAAATCACAAGGAGCCAAATCTGAAGAGCGGGCCGGCCACTCCAAATCTGCTTGAAAAGTAGGCCTCAACAGCAAAAGCACGCTCCTCACTGTTTCAACGCATGGTGGCGACTGAACTGTGTCAGGACAAAACTTTATACTCCCGCCTCTCGAACGAGACCACTAGCACTCCGCTACGTCTTCAACCGACTGAATGGCGCGCATTTTAAAAAAGGAAGTTATGCTGCCTCATCCTGTACTTGGTTATTCTGGTTTGATAAATAAAATCTAGAAGATGTATAGCTAGGAGCAGTCTATTGGATATTGGAAGTGTAAATTATTCCAGTATTAAATCAATACTGGCAGGCTTTTGTGCTGAGAATTTCTTGTTACATCGCTGTTTTCTGTATTTTCTTAAAATCATGATTGGAGCAATGCATCCTGCAGAGCATATGCAGCCCCAAAAAGCATCCCTCCAAAGGTCCCCATTCACCCTCAAATATTGGGATGTCAAAATGAGCTTCTCAAAAGTTGGCCATTTCTCTGTATTTTGACACATTTGTACTACCTCCCTGATAGGACATTTTTCCAAACAAGGAATTGCCTTACCTTGTTGGATAGGAGTAAAAATGGGGATGGCCCTCCTGATCCCTGCAAGAAGCCCTTGCTGTTCGCCAGCCCTGTTTTTAGCCATCCAAAACTTTCAAAATATATTAAAAATAAATTGGACTGGCTGGACATGTAACTGTTATGCACATACCACTTCTTAACCTTTCCTTCTTCTGCCAACACATTTCATTACCAGCTACTTTTGAGAGATTGCCTGCTGTGCAAAATAAATGGCACCACTGGGATAGTGAATGCAACTACGCAGATCTCACCTCTCGTTTGTGTGAATATTGGTACGGTTGCACCCAGTCTCATCTTGCCCGTGAGCAGAAACTGTTATATGTTCTTGTTTATTTTAATCTCAGAAATAACAAGTAGAACAATACACTGCTGTGTTGAATGCTCATGTTCTAGCAAGGTGCCAGCCGGTCATGCTGTCTTCCACTCCATTTCCTTTTCCACCATTCATCTGTTTTCCATAATTCTCTCCACAAGCACCGGAGGCTGAGGGGAAGGGTGACATTTACTTCTCCACTTTTTCCTTCTCCACCATTAATCTCTTTTCCATAATTCCTAGCAAAAGCACTCATCTTACTGTGGCCACTGAGCATGATCACTGAGCTATCATTAAGAGGATGGGCAACAGGGTTTTCCTAATTTTTTCTTCTTTTTATTTCTTTTTCCTAAATATGTGAATAGCTTTCTTCAGTCCAGTTATTTTGTTTTATCCACACTTGTGTGAACAGTCAGCAAGCATCTACACTTGTTATCAAAAGTAGTCATCTGACACATAAACCTAATAATGAGAGCCATGCAATGCTCACCCAACTTACTTAGGCCATTTGGGTTGCTGAGAGAACAGAGATACACCCAAAGATTCCGGCAGGAGAAACTACAATGAAATTGTAGGTTACTACTTGCTTTACTCTTAACATCATTGTGGGCTTTTCATTTCAAACATTTTGAAAAACTTTCTCAGAGAACAATCTTGTGCTACTGGCTGGCCATGGTGTCATTCATAGGCATTTTAGGAAGTGAAGTTGGGCCAGTAGATTGTGTAAAGATTCATTCAGCAAGGATCAGCTATGTTGTAATGCTAAGAGCAAAGTAATTACCAATATCTCAAACCTCCTCACTGCCATTTTACTGAGGTTTATCCACCAAACTCCAAAAGCAGCAAGAAATGCCATCCCCATCCTTACTTGTTATATTACTTTATTCATTTTATTGATTAACATATTTATATTATTCCGTTTATCTTGCAATGAAACCAATCTGACAAATATTAAATAATAATTAGTCCCGCCATACTTCTTTGGGGATATCATATTGCTATATTTTTTTCTGCACACTGTTACTGCAGAGTATCTATGTATTTGTTCACTAAAAGAGACGTACATGTATACTGGGTGATAGGTGTTGCTATGTTCTACCACAGGGTGTCAAAACTCATTTTCATCTAATGCTGCATCAGCTTGAAAGGGCCATTTGTAATTGTTAAGACTGTATGAATGTAACTCTATTACCTTGGCATTGTAAGCCTCATGGACTGCA
This sequence comes from Anolis sagrei, assembly GCF_037176765.1. Taxonomy (NCBI): domain Eukaryota; kingdom Metazoa; phylum Chordata; class Lepidosauria; order Squamata; family Anolidae; genus Anolis; species Anolis sagrei. The sequence continues at coordinate 29,306,007 of NC_090022.1, read as the reverse complement.
TAAAACAATGTGGAGGAACAGATTCGACCCACAAGCTTTAAATTTGACATCTGTGTTCTACCATGTTGATGTTCATTGGTTGAGCAGAACTAGATACTGCAAGTTTTCATTAGCTAGGGATGCATACAGTTGTTAAGGCAGATTTATGGACCTTTTATGGAAACATAGAGACTTCAATGTTGTTTTTGTGGGAAGCCTAATACTGTGGGTGAGCAACAGGCATTTTGATTAACAAGCCAATGGGGTGGGGGGGGGGAGGGCTGTGAAAGACATAAGGAACATTGCATCATGACCAATATGTAATAAAGTTTATTGATTAGTCCACTGATCATACAGACAAAAAACAAGAAAATGCACAAATAGATACTGTCCTAAAACTCGTGCAACAGTGAACCTACATTAAAACACTATTAAAACTTGATTAAGTTAAAAGGTGAACATAATTAAAAATATTATGACCTATAGGATGAAGTTCCACACATTATTTGATTTGTGATACCTATGACGCTATATGATCCATGTAATCATCCTCAGTCCTGACAATAGCAGTGGTATACATTTGTTAATTTTTATTGTTTTCTAGTGTATATAAGAAATAAAATAATAGATGATCAAAAAGAAAGAAAATAAAAAATGAAAAAATATGCAAAATATTAAGCAGGTTTACAAAATGATGGCCATCTGTCAGGGGTGATTTGAATGCAGTATTCCTGCTCTTCCAACTCTTTGATTCTATGATATATCAGTGCTTGTTGAACAAATGAAAAATCAAAATTGGCTGTACAGTTATTTATACCTTAACATTACTTATCCCTCCATCCCCACACCAGTGAACCCAACCCCCGTGGCCTCTAACGCCCCTCAAAAAAGGATCACACAACTAACCAGCAACTACCCACATGTCTTCTTTCACTAAATCACCTTTATGGCAATTTCCAAATCTACCTTTGTCTTCTTTTCCATATACCCAAGTGCCAGCCTCCATTTGTTTGCAAATTCTTCATTATTTCATCCTCTGCTGCTATTTGTCAGCTTGGCCATTTGGATATAATCTACTAATTTATTTCTTCAATCTTTAATAGTTAATTCTTTTCCCCCTTCCATGTTTTATCTATTATTAATCTTGCAGCAACAAAACAATATTGACAAATTTCTTCATCTCCTGCACTGATACACTTTCTGAATAGTCCTAATAAGCACATTTCCAGTTTTTTCTTGACCTTTTTGTTAATCATACTGTTTGTTTCTTTCACCACTTTTTTCTAGAAATCTTAACTATATTACAAGCCCACTACACGTGAAAAAATGATCCCGTTACCCTCTTACATCTCCAGCAAGCCCCTTGTCCTGTTTTCTCTACTTTGGCCGACAGTAGCAGTGGTATAGATTACTTTCCTTGGTTGTCTTACATAAGGCTTTAAAATTGAATCACAAATGTGTGGGGATTTGCCCAAAATCAATTACAACAGTGTAAAACCAGTGTGACTGTGACAGTGCAAGATGATTTTTGGTTCACAGGTACCATCTTCAACTTTAGGCAACAGTGTTTATTTCATCTATAGACTTCATAGTATGACCATGTACCACAACTCTCTCAGTTGTAAGAAGGAGTCGTGCAACCAGAATTGCACACTATTCTGAATTATTGTAGGTTCTTATTTAAATACTAAAATTTGACGGTAACCTCCCCACCCCGGCCTCCTTCCACAATTAGGATAACGCATTCCTTCAGCCCCTCTTCACCAGAATGAATAATGAGCAAAACTTTTGCTCATTTCCTGAGAAAAGTCATGGCTTTGCAAGTTGCTATATTTTTTCACAGGAGAGCTGTGTCCAGACCTTCCTGGCACAAAGAATAACTGGTTAATTGGTTCCTCTAATTATTTGTAATATGTTGCCTCCAAGCTCTAAAGTTTCCTTGAATGTCTTGCTTGTGGGCTTCTCAAGGGCATCCGCTTGGTTACCCTTAAAGAGAAAATTCTGGGTTAGATGAATCTTTCATGTTACCTAGCAAAGGGATTCTTCTTACTTTTTCCTGTTTCAAAGCATTCCATTGTGTTCTTCACTTTCTGATTTTGAACAACCTGTGAATACAATGGTTTCTACTTAACAGGCATGGGTCCCTTCAGCCATGAATAAAGCAAAAATGTAGAGATCTTTCAGTCATCTCAGAACATTATATCTCCTCACCTGCTGTTTTCCCAGTTCAAATGAAAATTAATGGACTTTTCATTTCCTTTTAGGAGAAGGTGACTTCGGGGCAGAAGAAGATGAAGTTCTCACTCTCTTATACGACCCGTGCCTAAACTGTTATTTTGATCCTGAAACTGGCAAGTACTATGAGCTGGCATAGTCATTTGCAAGGGCAAGGAGCATGACCCCTCTTCAGAACTCTTCCAGCCTTTAGGCCTTTGCAAAACACTCATTTAAAACTAGAATTTTCCCCCTATTATGTGCTCCAGAATCCTGTTGCTCAAAAGTACAGCACTATCTTATAGGGTTTTTATAAAAGATGTGTGATGTGTTTAAAACAGATTGCCCTTGCAGTCTTTTCTAGTTTGCATACATATTTTCTGAGCCAGCTGATGTTATGTAAAATATGGGACGTTCTTGTATGTGAACAAATTATGCTGAATCAAAAAATGTTTGCCTAGTTAATCCGAACGACTGTGTGATGATTTTTCCCTACACGTACTTGTTCTTTCATCTCCAATAATTTAAATAGATGTACTGCCATCTTTGCAGTTCAGAAAATACTGTCTGATGTTCAAAGGGAAGTGTTCCATGAACTGCCTTTTCTCTTCTTTATTACTGAATAAAGCAATATTTCTTTCTTTTTTTAAAAAAAATCTCAAATGGTGTCTTCCACTTTTTTAAATTCTCAGGTAGTTTGATGGTGTTTTTGACAAGCTTCATAAATCTTGCAAGGATATATATGCTGGTTTTGTATATCTATAATAGATTAATTTGCACATACATACACCAGTGAATATTGAAATCGCAACTTGGCACAACCTACAAAAATTGGGACAAGAGAGAAATATCCATTCTGGAATGTTGTATGGCCATTTTCAAGCAGCATTTTCTCCTGACATTTCATTTGCATCTGTGGCTGGCATCTTTGGAGGACCTATTCCTTTGCCTAACCTAAAACACGGAAAACATAAGTAGGTGGGCTTCCATTGCCCTGAGGTCACATGTCATGCCATTGCCTTATGTAATGGCATCTGTCACAGTAGTATTAATGGAAGGTCATTTCTCTTATTTTCAGTTTATTGTTGCACTTATGCACATACCTGAATGGGAGACCACATGGATATAGCACAAAATATTTTACATCTTGTCTGAAGAGTGGATTCTAAATAGGGATAGGAGAAAATGACCAAAGAGAGCTCAATAGTAGATGATAATATGCCTGTGCTCCTAGAATGCTCAAACTGATACCTTGTAAACATACCATGCTATAGCTGGGCACCTAGAAGAGCTGGTGGTGATAGCAGCACCTACCATCCCCAGGCCCAGCACAAACAGCTGTTTGCTCAGCTCAAGGAAAGTGCCAGGGTTGGCAGTAGGTGGAGAAGACCAATTAATGAGTATCCCAAAGACTGGATGATGCCAAGAGAGAAGTAAAAGTGTGGGGAAAGGGGATAGGGTTAAAAGGAAGACTGAAGTTAAAGGAGAAAGGGGAAATGATGCCAAAGTCCATGACAGATGTTTTTAGCCAAGGAGCTATCTGGAGGTTATGATGGGCACAGTGGCATAAGCTCTTGCACCTGAAGAACTCCTTCTGGAACATCTTTGCATCTTGTAGTAGGTCATGGTCATGCTCTTTTTCTTGCATGACCATGACCTACTACAAGATGCAAAGATGTTCCAGAAGGAGTTCTTCAGGTCCAAGAGCTTATGCCACTGTGCCCACCATCTTTTTCTTGCTAGATCTACCACATTGGAGAGAAGTCCTTCATTGGCCTCTTGATTTTCTAACCCAAACTCAAGCTGGAAAAACAGGAAGGAGAGAGCTATTGTTGGAAAGTAGTGCTGTCCATCTTGGACAGGCCTGAACAACCTATGTCCCTCTAAGTGTCTGAGACTCCACCACATTGGAGATCTACCACATTGGAGAGAAGTCCTTCATTGGCCTCTTGATTTTCTAACCCAAACTCAAGCTGGAAAAACAGGAAGGAGAGAGCTATTGTTGGAAAGTAGTGCTGTCCATCTTGGACAGGCCTGCACAACCTATGTCCCTCTAAGTGTCTGAGACTCTACCACATTGGAGATCTACCACATTGGAGAGAAGTCCTTCATTGGCCTCTTGATTTTCTAACCCAAACTCAAGCTGGAAAAACAGGAAGGAGAGAGCTATTGTTGGAAAGTAGTGCTGTCCATCTTGGACAGGCCTGCACAACCTATGTCCCTCTAAGTGTCTGAGACTCCAACTCCCAGGAATTTGTCCACTAGTCAGAAATACTTGGACAAGAGAGAATGAGCAGGCTGTAGATCCGTTTGCCAGTGCCAGTAAAAAGACAGGTGAAAGGAGCTGCATTGTGAAATTTCCATGCCTAAGGCAATTCATGCTTCTCTGTCAACTGAACATATGCCCACAGATAGTCTCAGAAGGCTAATTATCCTGGCCATGTTTTTTATGTTGAATCTGTCCCACCTTACAATGGTTTTGGCCAGATCCTGTGGATACCTAGCACTTTAATAGGCAAAATTCCATTCATACTTACCACCTCATTGGATGCATCCTTTACACATGATAGGAACAGATTCAAGGCCCATTTACCACCCTTGGGAACTGAGCTGGACTTGGGTCCGAGAATAAACATGTTTATTCCAAACACCCTTCTATTATTTATCATACTGAGAGCAAGCATTCGGCAGGTCCCTTTGTCAAATGGGTGGGTTATAGCTTCCTTACAGTAATATTACTCATGTCTTCTGAAAATAATAGTGCCATACATTAAACCCAACTCTTTTTTTCTACATAAGGAGTAAGGGACATCCAACATTTGAGTTGCTGATGTAATATTGCTGGTATTCCTACCGTTACGCAAGGTAGGCCAGGCTATGTGAGACAGATGGGAATTACAATTCAGCAACATCTGGATGCCACCAGTTCCCCCCAGAGCTCTACAAAAGAGTCAGTCTGGCTCCAGTATCGCCCCAAAAGAACATTTCAACAAGTGACAGAAATGTAAAGGAAAGTGAGATTGTGGTCTGGGTTCAATATCTGCCACCTTCTGAAGGCATGTGTATAGGTGTGCATTTCTCAGAGTCAAGCTTGCTATATTTCAAAAGTGAAGCCTTTGTATGCCAGCTAATTTCCTTTGGGCTACAGGATTTGAACAGACTGCATCTGTCAGAACATACACAGCCCTACCTGCTGCCAATTTTCAAAACAAGGCAAGTGCAGGCACGGCTGCCGAACAGGAGATCTCATCTGACAAAGCATCAAACTGGGTGACAGTGTCACTTACAGGATGTCACACCAGCTGTGTCTGGTTACTGTGCTCCATGGCTCACTTGGCATGTGGCATATGAAAAATGACAAGGGAAATTCTGATGTGGCCTTTGTGTGCATGAACTCCTGGAGCTGGTGGATTGTGACAATATACTTGAGATTTCACTCTGCCTGCTTCATCCTTTTTGCGGAGACTTATTTCAAGAAGAAATGCAAATGTGTCATCTGACAGCTTTTGCTTCCATAGGAATATGCTCACAGATGGCAAAAGGAGGAGGAAAGGAGAGGGAATTAAGGAAAGAAACATATGCAGAAAGACTTCAAAGAGTGAAATATTGGCGAAAATGGGTATATGGATTCAAAGGAATAAAATCCTTGTCCACAGAGTCCCTGAAAGAATGGGATTATACTGAAGGGCAGGGTAGTTTTTTTCAGGTGGATACATTTTTTTAAAATAATACATATCTGTTTGTGCTCTCAACCATGCTATTCATCAATATTTATAGAACAAGTCATGGTTCAAAATAAAGATATATATATTTTTGGTAATGAATTCCTTAACCCCGCCCCCCAAAATGAATCAGTGAAGAAAAACTGTAAAGACAACAGAAGCATACACATTTAAAAAGTACATTTTATTTATTGCTGTTGTTGTATGTCTTCAAATTATTTTACACTAATAATAACATGAAAATTAACCCATGACAGGGATTTTCTGGCAAGAGCTGTTTTGAGCAGATTTACCTTTGTCTTCCTTTAAGACTGAGAATTTGACTTGCCTCGAGTCATCCAAAGGGTTTCCATGGATGACCAGGAATTTGAATGTTGGTCTCCTGGATTATAGTTTGCCACTCAAAATAGTGCACTGCAATAAAACAGACTACTAAGGAACGACAGGTATGGCCAGCGAAGGCCATGAAGGATAAGAGACACGCACACCCTCACACACAAAGCAGGACAGTGGGATGCTACCACTGTATATTATATTTTTCTTTGCTGCCACCAAATATTAATAAGATTTCTTTTGCTACCACCCATTGCTTGATTCATAGGTCACCTCCTTCACTAGAATGGTCAAGAAGCCACATGAACGCTTTGTGTGAAATAAAACAAGAATATGATGTTTATTTTGTTGCGGATACAGTAAAGATGTGTAGTGGTTTTAATAATTTGTCAGGCATCACTTTTACAGAGAATGGTCTTATAACACTTCTTAAAAGCAGTGTTCCACACACAGGAATATAAACAGGGTATTTTGAACCTTTTGAATTCTCTTTCCACACCAGCACTCTTAACACTATAGAGGCCTACTAAATTTCTTACTCTTTCTCCCTGAAGGCTTTAACTATTTTCCTCAAAGAGGTATATTCCTAACAAACACTTCCCAAAACTCTTCCTTCCCTTAAAAAATCCTAACCTAACCTTTCAAACACCAAACTCCCCAAATCCACACTTCAAACTGACAAGCCTCTGGCTACATTAGCTCCTTTCGCTCTGGCTCTGCCCATCTCCAGTTGCTAAGCAATGCCCTCCAATTTTCTCAGCCAATCAGACTGCACTTCCAGCTATGAAGCTGCCTGATTGCTCCACTCCTTTGCTGTCATTGGCTTTTCCAAGCCAGGCATGTTTGCTGCCTGTACATCAACCCTGTAAGGTAGGCTAATCCATTACATGCACCATGGAAGGGCCCTAAGACACAGAGCAATTGATTCAAATTGCAAGGAAGAAAATTCAGAAGACTTTTCTAATGGTAAGAGCTGTTGAAGGTGAAATATTATATTGTTTCCTCCTCTACAAGTTTTTAAGCAGAGGCTGAATGGCCATCTGTCAAGGGTGCTTTGACTGTGTGTTCTTGCATGGCAGGGGATGGACTGGGTGACCCTTGGGGTCTTCCCCTGTATCAGAAGCTGCTGTGCACATTTGTTTTTTGAACTTTCACAAAGTTGGTCCAATGACAGGGAGTGCACATTTATCAATTCAAAGTGCTGGCTTTGGCCTATAAAGCCCTAAACAGTTCTAGCCCAATTTACCTGTCCGAACGTATCTCTCCTTACGAACCACTGAGAACTTTAAGATCATCTGGGGAGGCCCTGCTCTCGGTCCCGCCTTCGTCAAAAGCACGTTTGGCGGGGACGAGAGACAGGGGCTTCTCAGTGGTGGCCCATCGGCTATGGAATGCCCTCCCTAGGGAGATCAGATCTGCTCCTTCCCTCTTGACGTTTCGAAGGCAAGTTAAAACGTGGCATTCGAGCAAGCATTTACAAATACAGAGTAGCTAATATAGGAAATCGAATGACCTGACAATGGAAATGGACAATGCTTGAGAATAATGAGACACTGATGATGTTGCTTTTCTTGCTTTTGTGATGTCTTATACTGTTTAATGTTTTTTATCTATTAAGTTTTATGCATACTGATTTGTTGGAAATCGCCTTGAGTCGCCAATTGGCTAAGAAAGGCGATATACAAATACAGTAAATAAATAAATATCATGGATCTTATCTTACTTGTACAAGAGCTAGCGATAATGTTTTTTACCAGCCTTAAAGCATCAGAATTAAATTCTGGGAGAAAGAGTTGAAAATTACATTTTGTGCCTGTATAAATTGCAATTTCCAGTTCAACTCCTGTAAAATTTTGTCACTGGCCTGATTCCAGAGGTTGCGCCACAACACAAATAGGATGTCTGGAAAGTGCCAAGATGTATCCAGCCTTCCATTGTCAGCATTCTTCTTCATCATTGTCACTCAGCAAGCCTCCAAGTGTAAAGCATTACTGAGGTAAAGGGAGGGATATTGATTTTTTTTCTGTAGCCAATGTATCAACATCAGCGTTTTATACTGAAAAGGGCAAGTCCTCTAGCGATATGTAGATTTGATCCTAGTGGGTAGCTCACAATTCAGGGAGGTGTGTTTTACTCAGGAGATTTAGAGGCTTACAGTTAGTGGAGGCAGAAACAAAGATTTTGTTATAATGATTTCAGGACAATGACCAAGGAATTCCTTGAGTTGTTCTCCTGACATTCTTTTTAAAGAGAGATGTAAAGTCAGTCAATGAGGCTGAATTGGATCAAGACCATGGTGTTAGATGTGGTTAGTTTGAAACCCTTCTCCTGCTTTGTTTTCCTACACAAACTCTGGTCTCTGTAGCTCTAATTGTAACTAAACATAGGGAAGACATCAACATAATAAAGAGATCTCTCTCTTCTTCACAGTGAGTCAAACAGCAGCTCCAAGGAGTTGCATTTGAACAGAAGAGTGTTCTTCTCCAGCCAGGAGTGTAGTAGGAAGGCCAGGCATGCAAGAGTTCATCATGAATGCCCCATAGGTTCATCTTCAAAGAGGGTTCAAATAGACACACACACACTACAAAAGCAAATGTGTGTAACATAATATTTGAATTATTGAGATCTACTAAACATAATAGAATAATAAACTGATCTAGAAATGTGAATCACAAATAATAAATAAATAACCATATTTTTCCTCACTTCAAGAAATCTCCTGAAAATTGTGTCATTTTGCAGAACTATTTGCAGATCAGAACTTAAGGGAGGGGCATGAGTTTTTCAAGGACAATTAAATTTTATGTGCAGAAACATGTGTCCAGGAAACCTGTTTTCTATGCAGAAAATTTCCCTTCCTGTGTAAAAAAAAATGTGCATTTTTGCAGTAAATATATCACAAAGTGTGAAAAGTATTCTCAGCAGTTTCCCAGAACTGAGGGAACTCATTTTTATCTACGTTCTGAATATTTTTAAGTATTAAGTATTGGCTGATGTTATAGCCTATCTGTTGGAAATAGCAACCTTCCAAGCCTCCACTGACTATTTGTTAACGTATATACAATTGTTTGCCTGTATTGTTTGCACTTAAACACAATTGGCACTGACAAAATCACACATTTAGCGATACATCACACAGTGCTAAACACTTGGGAAGTGTCCGACATGTGAGCCAATACAACAGCCAGCAGAGTGATCTTGTCTGCTGTGGACTCATCTTGTTGTGTTTCAAATAATAATAATAATAATAATAATAATAATAATAACAACAACAACAACAACAATCACCACTACCACCAGTACAGGTGGTCCCAGTGATCATCGACACACTGGGTGCTGTGCCAAAAGAACTCAACCAGCATTTGGAAGCAATAAACATTGACAAAATCATGATCTGTCAACTGCAAAAGGTCACCTTACTTGGATTTGCGCGCATGATTTGAAAATACATCACACAGTCCTAGACGCTTGGGAAGTGTTCAACTTGTGATTTTGTGATACGAAATCCAGCATATATATCTTATTTGCTGTGACACACTGTGTTTTTGTGTCAATTAATAATAATAATAACAATAACAATAAATCTGTGGGTTTCAGATTCTGTGGATACAGAGAGCTGTCAGCGCACAAATATAACCTTCGTAGCAACACAGAGTGGGGTACTAGGGTCCTAAATCATCCTTGGCTATGTTCTTAAAAGTGGTCTTGCAGGAAACCTAGTTGCTGACCTGAGACTTGGGGAATCACGCTGTATAAATGTTATGGACAATTAGCATCCTAGTCAGTCTATCAAAAGACAGTGGCTAGATGTGCCAGAAGCCAGCCCATCATCACCGCAGAGTTTTGAAATGCAATCCATTTTCATAAGGCCTCATTAGTGTGCTGTAGCGGTGCTGTGGAGCAGCAGGAATTAGAACAAGCTTGGGAGCAAGCTGCCTGGAGTCAGCATATCTTGACAGAAGGTCATCAATCAAGGCCCCGGGTTCCTTTTTGCATATTCCTTGTATATGTCAGGAATGATAGACTCCTTGGCACATTTCAAAGTGCACAAGTTGGCAAATCTCCCTTAAGCCAACCGGCTTCCAGACAGCTTCATTCCCCACTCTGCTTCTTGTACTCAGAAAAGACACCAAATTGGAGAATGACACCTCTGTCTTCTTTAGCCCTGCTGCCGCTTGCCGTTTACCTAACTAAAATGATTCCTGAAAAATACATAGTTCTTCTGCTCCTGCTGGTGTTAAAACTCCAAGGACGAATGTAAGCAATCCTTTTCTTATCCTTGGGAGAAAAGACTGAGAAAATGGTCAAACACTATGAGATTTTTCACATTTTAGGACTATATTGGAAAAAATACCAAATTCCCAAGCTACTAAGTGGTTAAGATTTATCATAATTCACAAACAATTAGGGATTAGATGTTAGTCTACATATACCAGGAGTGTGTACACGCACACATACACATACATGGAGCAAACCCAAATACTTCAAATTTCCTCCGCAATCTTTCCAAAAAGACCATCAGGAAGTGTAATCCTCTCCAGTCTTACAATCTTTACATGCATTTCGCCTCCAAAAATAAATGCTTATCAGTTGCAATGTCTACTGAAGAATGTCCGATGGGTGGCTCATTTAATTTTCTCTCCAACAGCACATTGAACCTTTTTCCAAAGCCTGTCATGATTGGGAAATAAGCAGATCCCAATAATCAACCCCTGATCACCTTTCTGAGTTTAAACAATACAATTTCACCATGCATTTGTGTTTCACTTGTCAAAGCAGTTAGCTCTAATTAGGGGGAAAGGCCCCGTGGATTCTGATAAAACACCACAAACGCCTAGTCCAATGAAAGGTTGATAAGGAAATTACCTCCCTCTGATTGCTATGGTTCCAAAATCCATACTAATGAAGAGAATATTTTAATAATTATGTCAGTCTAAGAGTCCTGTTGTGCAAGAACAGATGGCAAAGGTTATTCCCACCCTGGACCAACTAGCATTTTGGTATAACATTATTCATTCATTGTATTGTCAAAGGATTTCATGGCCGGAATCACTGGGTTGTTGTAGGTTTTTCAGGCTATATGGCCATGTTCTAGAGGCATTCTCTATATGGTTCACCATTTGGAGCCATGGAGGATAAGAACGAAACAGGTTCCTGGAACATCTTAACAGCATCCACCCAAATATCCAATTCACCACGTAAAAAGAAAATGAAGGGAAACTGCCTTTTCTAGATGTCTTAGTCATCTGCAAACCAGATCAACAATTGTGTCACACAGTTTACAGAAAGCCTACACACACAGATAGATATCTACATAAAAACTCCAACCATCACCCAAGTCAAAAATGAAGCACCATTAAAGCCTTGGCAGACTGTGCAAAAGGAATCTGCGAACCCCACCTCCTCCAAAGATGAACTGAACCACCTAAACTGGGCGCTACAGGCCAATAGATACTCCACCTCAGACATCAAAAGAGCTGCAAGACTGAGAAGCCACAAGAGTAAAGAGAAAGATCCACCCAAAGGAAAAGTGTTCTTGCCATACATCAAGGGAACCACCAACCACATAGGGAAGCTGATCAGGAAACACAACATACAAACTATCTACAGACCCACCAAGAAAATCCAACAAATGCTACGTTCAGCAAAGGACAAGAGGGATCCTCTCACTTCTGCAGGAGTCTACCGTGTACCATGCAACTGTGGACAAGTCTACATAGGGACCACCAAATGCGCCATTGCCCAAACACGAATCAAGGAACATGAAAGGCACTGCAGACTACTTCAACCAGAGAAGTCAGCCATAGTAGAGCACCTGATGAACCAACCTGAACACAGCATATTATCTGAGAACACAAAAATGCTGGACCACACCAACAACCACCATGTCAGACTACACAGAGAAGCCATTGAAATCCATAAGCATGTGGACAATTTCAACAGAAAGGAGGAAACCATGAAATGAACAAAATCTGGCTACCAGTGTTAAAAAATACCCTAAAATTACAACAGCAAAACAACAGAGAGGAAACAATCAGGGACAGCGAATCACCTCTCAACAAAAGATTCCCTCAGGCACTAACAAGCCACACCAAAAAACTCCCATGTCATCAAATGCTAATCAAGGTAGTCAGTTAAAACATTCACACCTAGGTCCAACAGACAAGAGTACTTTGTCCCACCCTGGACATTCCACAAATATATAAACCCAATTTTCCTAGTTGTGTATGAATTTGAAAGAATTTCCATCTCTACTAACACCCCCCATGTCACGTTGCCAGGACTCTGCCTTTTCAAAGGTAGAAATGAACCAATTGTTGTTGTTGTTCATTCGTTCAGTCGTCCCCGACTCTTCGGGACCTCATGGACCAGCCCACGCCAGAGCTCCCTGTCGGCCGTCACCACCCCCAGCTCCTTCAAGGTCAGTCCAGTCACTTCAAGGATGCCATCCATCCATCTTGCCCTTGGTCGGCCCCTCTTCCTTTTACCTTCCGCCTTCCCCAGCATAATTGTCTTCTCTAGGCTTTGCTGTCTCCTCATGATGTGGCCAAAGGACTTCAACTTTGTCTCTAATATCCTTCCCTCCAATGAGCAGTCGAGCTTTATTTCCTGAACTGTGGACTGGTTGGATCTTCTCGCAGTCCAAGGCACTCTCAGAACTTTCCTCCAACACCACAGCTCAAAAGCATCTATCTTCCTTCGCTTGGCCTTCCCTAAGGTCCAGCTCTCACATCCGTAGGTTACTACAGGAAATACCATGGCTTTGACTAAGCGGATCTTTGTTGCCAGTCTGATGTCTCTACTCTTTACGATTTTATCTGCCTCCACCCTTAATTGCTTTTACCTGTAAACTGTTACTTACAAACTACTCAGCCCTTTAGAACCAAGACTTCCATTAATCCTTCCATCACCAACTTCCAGGTCTGCCACCACCATCAACTATGGGACATGATACATGACACCCCATCCCACACACACGCACACTGACCCAGGACATCTGGGAGCATCTGAAATGGCATCATGTCACTTCTGGTCACCATTTTGGGGTGATTGACTGCGAAATAAATGGGTATGTGGGTTAAGGATGGGGACAACACACTGCAACATTTACAGAAGATTTTGGGAAGTATTATGTAGTTTTAGGGAGGAAAATTTAATCAAAAAGTAGAAAGAAAATACGAGTTTGCTGTCATCTTGGCATGTTCTGAGCTAAAGCATTTAGAGGGAACCTCTCAGCTTGTCAGGGTCCCCAAAACAATGTATAACATATATAATTATTTAAAATAGATATCAGAAGAGAAAATATTGGTAGAGATCCTGCATCAGGAAACATATGCATTACATATTTCCATAGTCACATCTTCCAGTGTAAACCTGCAAAACTATTAAGTAGTGCAGGCTTCAGGCAACATAGCATTTCTATAGAGGTGTACCATGAAGGGTGTGTGTGTTTTATACTGTTTACCTGACCAGGTGTGTCCAGAGGCTTACAATTCACACAGAAGACAAAGCTAAAAAGGAGGAGGTGAATAAGCCTCTTGAATGAGTAACCAGACCTTGGGATATCTGGCATAATCACCTTTTCTTACTGTGCCATTCACCATTGTCTTCTTTGGAACTGGTCATTAAGCCAATCAAAGACACATTTACATATGCACATCATCTCATTCCTCAGGTTTGTGCCCTTCATGGGGGTGTTCTCACAATGGACTAGCCCTTTAAACCCACCAATGATTGGCTGTTTTCCACCAGGGGACCCCCCCCCCCCCACCCGCCTGTGACATGGAGGTAACCTCCAGTCAACCACAGCGTGGAACCTAGCCAGCCCAGTTTTCAGCCAACTTGGATGAGCAGGAAGTCTGAATAGCTATCAAAGTGTATTTAATGTCATGTTTGAATGCTTGCACATTTCAGGATGCAGTCTCAGTACTTGCATCCCTTTTGGCCAAATTGTAATAAACTTCTGTCTTTTGCCTTCAGACTCAGAGTGCTTCATCCATTGTCCTGGCCCGTCTGGTTTAGCAGAGGTTCACCAGGCATAGAACCACTATCTTCTGCAAATCACAACACTGTCATCACATTGTTTTAAACTGCTTTCAGAATATCCCAGTTTCTCTCTTTTCCTGCCATTTTCCCTTTTTGTCTACAATTTACTGCAAGCTGAGTTATGCAAACCAGTGCTTACTTAGACGATTTATTCTTTCGAACTACACTACCCAGGGTTCCCAATAAGATTGTCACACACTTTTGCTCCAACGCTAAACTCCATGGAAGTCTTTGTGCAAAGGTGCTGGCATCCTGCAAACACAAAACAGAACAAGATAAGCTAGAGAAGTTGTAAACCATCTGGAGGCATGACCCTATGCCTGGTTGTCTACAGTTTGGCTCTTCAAACCTGTAATGTGGAAGATAATTAAATAGGCTGAAGGTGGAATAGGAAAAACTAAGCCCACAGGCTGAAATGAAATATACAAATGAACAAGGCAGCAATCTTAGTGGAGTTTGTTATCTCTTTATAGTCATGTATTAGACACCACTGCTAACTGGATTTGTCTCTGCTAAGGGTTCTGCAGATTTCTGAAGCCAACTGAGATCATGATATAATGGCTGAATAATGTTGCTGTTGTGTAATTTCCAAACTATAGTGACCCTAAGGAAAATCTATCACGGGGTCTGGGAAAGCTTTGTTCAGAGGAGCTTTGCCATTGTCTTCCCCTGACACTGAGAGAGTGTGGCATGCCCAAGGTCACCCAGTGAGTTTCATACCCAAGCAGGGATTCAAACAATGGTCTACAGAGTCCTAGTGTGATGCTCAAACAACTACACCATGCTGGGTCTGGCTGAGTAATACATACCATTTTAAAAAAATATAAAATCCAGCCATTACTTGTCTCTAGTCTGAAGTGCAGGTCTGGGTAATGACTGAATTTTATTTTTTCAAAACTGTGCACCATTCTTCCCAATGACAGCTGTTTTAGCAGGTGCTTCTCTCCTTTAGCACCTCACATTTATCTTACTGTATAACTAAATTAACACTCCATACCCTACAAGGCTGCATGTCTGTGCAGGACACACTCAATGCACACATACCTTTCTTCATCCTAATTTCCATTGTCCTCTAGATACTCTGACAATTGAAAATCCACCCACCTCTATACACTGTGTAAACCAAAGTAATGTGTGGGAAAGGCTAAAGTGCTGTTAGTGGCTCTGAATATTTCAGATGCGCCATCTCGCCCGTGCAATGGTCCAGAACGGCATTTTAAGAGCTCCATTCAAAGGGCGTGTGCTGGAAACTCTCCTGGATGGGAATAGCGCTTTAAAACACTTTCATGGGTTATCATGTAAATCCTTTTTAATTCACACTTTATTGGCCGTAATGGTTCTACATAAATATTTTTCTCCCTGCGCATCTTGTGTGGGCAGTGAGCCATCTGCTACAGCCTCTTCCAATAAAAATGGCATAAGAGTGTTTTGTCTTGGTTATAGGGGAAAGTGGAGAGGAAGACATAAGAAGGAAGAGAAAGAAATCCCCGAACAAGACAGCTTTCACAGCTGCGTCGGTCAACTAGGCAATGCCAGCCCTACCATTATGCAAAGTGGAGTGATCAGTTGTCCCAGGAGACAGCAAGATGTTGAGCAAGAAGAGCTTTGTACTTAGTTGCCTCCCCTTCATCTCCTAAATCCACATCCTCCTTTCAGGTGCAGTGGTGGATGCTCTCTGCTGTTGAAGAAAGCCCAAGCTATTTAGTTTCTATACATGGAATTGGAGGGGTGCCATCTTGTTCACCAGTCATAATAAAGGTAAAGGTTTTCCCCTGACATTAAGTCCAGTCGTGTCCGACTCTGGAGTGTGGTGCTCATCTCCATTTCTAAGCCGAAGAGCTGGCATTGTCCTTAGACGCCTCCAAGATCATGTGGCCAGCATGACTGCATGGCGCTCCATTACCTTCCTGCCGGAGTGGTACCTATTTATCTACTCACATTTGCATGTTTTTGAACTGCTAGGTTGGCAGAAGCTGGGGCTGACAGTGGAAGTTCACTCCGCTCCCCCGATTTGAACCTGCAACCTTTCCGTCAACAAGTTTAGCAGCTCAGTGCTTTAACCCACTGAGCCACCGGGGGCTCCCTAGTCATACTCATCAGAAAATCTTGGAGTTCCCATCCAAAATATCTTTTCTCAGCTCTGCCTATTTGCGTACAAGCCTGCCCGTATGAGATGGTCTTTATATGTTCCTGTTCTATGCCTCACTACATGAGATTAGATCAGCAGGTATATGGATTAGATTAGTTTTCTTATTGTGGGCAGCATCTTTATGATTCGCTTCCTAAAGGCAACCAGGCAAATCTATTTCCTAATCCATTTTTCTGCAAGCAAAGCACCCATTTTGATTTTGGTTAGGATGTCATAGCTATCAAGAAGAATTTGATTGCTGGTTTCACTGCAATAAATTTGATTGTTCGCCTTTTAAACTCCTCGGTTCATAGTACACCTACGGATTATGTGAGTAATCCTGTTCCAGAGCCCTTCATGTAACATGATTTTGATATATTTCCTTACCTGAAATGGATGATGTTTTGGAGTTCTGGCCATAGTATACCAAACAGTAACACTGCCGGACCTAAAGATGCTTAAAAACGTCTCTAGAACACTAATGTGATTCTATGGTCAACTGGCAACAGACGTTCCAGCAAAACCTCTGACACGTTGAAGGCTTGAGAGAACATTTCTCAGTCTTCCAGCGCAATTCTATGGTATTCAAAGCTCTTCAAGTATCACCAAAACCCCATTCTATGAAGTCAATGATAAGCAGGCCTACTGTACACACATTATAACACATTGTTTTTGTCTTTGGTTTTCCTTGTGCCTTTAAAAAAATCAAGTCAGTGTTTTCCCTTCATTCAACAATAAAATCACCCAAATAACCCACTATATATTTTATGAATTTAACATGTAGCTTTTTATATACTACAGTATTTTATTAACAGCTGTGTGCCATGACCCTTTTTGAAGTGGACTGTGGCGTGACATTCTGCAATACCTGCTGAATTGAATGCTATTTGTGTCTTAATATTTGCACTAAAATGTGCAATACAGGGCCAGAAAGTTATTTTTGTTCTTTACAATATGTTCTGCCTATTTGATCTCTATGAAACAAATTGCATTGTTTTCTGATATGTCCAAGCACACCATATCATAAAATCGTAGAGTTGGAAGAGACCACAAGGGCAATGCAGACCAACCCCTGTCATTCAGAGAACCACCTAAGCTTGTCAGATCCTAGTCCTGAGATTTGGGGGACAAAGCCTGAGAGCTGGCATCATCCCCTGGTGATATGACATGGGGTAGATCTCAGCAGGATGCACAGTTTGACATATAAGAACCAACCACAGTTGCTCAGAGAATGCATTCCAACAAAAAACAAATCTAACACAAATAAAAAAATATTGGGTGGAAATTCGGCTCTGCATTGAGTATAGGGAGATATATCATTTTTCCAAACCAATTTTTAAGATGTTTCCTAGCACTGCTTTTAAGGACATGGGTCCTTAAAAACAAACCAACTAATGAACATTTTACAAATTAACTTTGAATGAAAAACAGTTTACAGTAGCTTCGGTGTATGTATATGTGTGTTCCCTGAGATTCTTGGGAACCAAAGAATCTTAAATACGGTACCATTTCTCTCAATAGTCAAACCGTTGTAAAATACTTGCACACGCCCCCACCTTTCCCTTCCAGTATTAAAGGCAGACTTTGTTGTTGCTGGGAAAAGGCAACTCCTCTCTCCTTGCCCCAATTAGCATTTCCTTGATTAGCCTGGTTGTTATATGGAACTAGGTCAAAAGCTCACACCATGAACCCCAGCAGTATTATCACATCACCTTTGATTCCCTGGAGGGAAACAAATTCTCATCAGACTCTAGCCTTGATTACTCCGTGGCAGAATAAATGCAGCAAGTGCATTGGGAGCTTATCTCTAGTTTAGTTTTGCACATAAAGTGATCAAACTGTAGCCATGAATAAAGTGCCGGTAGTAAGCGTCTCCCCATTCTGCTCTAATTCCATGGAAGCAGATGGCCTAATAAACAGACAGCGTTGCAGAAAAAAACGGAATAAAGTTTTTATATATAATATCAGAAAACATTTTTCCCTTCCCCTCATTCATATTTATTTATTTATTTATTTATTGTATTTGTATACCCCCTTTTTCAGTCCGTAGGTGACTCAAGGCAGTTAACAGGGCAAAATTCAATGCTTACAATGTCATAAATACAATTAAAAACATACCAAATAATAAAAACTAAACAAATCAATAAAATATAAATTCATAGTGTCTCCTTGTTAAAAACATTGTCCGGACTCATTGTCAAGTCGTTCCATTTTCCTGTGTCAGTTACTCTGCATTTGCAAATGCTTGTTTAAAAAGCCACATCTTGACTTTTTTTCCAGAATGTTAAAAGGGAGGTGGCCAATCTAATATCTATAGGGAGGACATTCCACAGCCGAGGGACCACCACCGAGAAGGTGTTGACTCTTGTCTCCGCCAAACGTACTTGTGATGAAGGCGGTAACGAGAGCAGGGCCTCCCCAGATGATCTTAAGGTCCTAGATGGTTCATAAGGGGAGACTCATTCAGACAAGTGTGTTGGGCCAGAACCGTTTACCACATTTATAGTTGCTAGATTTCTGCCCTGAGATTTCACACCAAACCTTGAGACCTAGGGATGTTCTCCGGTATTGTCACAAGTAGATAGATGTTTTCACTCCTTTCAATCAGGTATTCAAAGGATGGTCCTGTTTTGGTGATTGCAGCTTCACTTGCTGATGGGAGAGGACTGGAAATACCATTCTGCTGCACCACAATTGGTATCAAAACCAACTTCTGTTGCTCTGTTGAGCAATGCATCTGTAGGCTGTTATGGTACGTTTGGAGCAAGAGATGTTGAACCAGGAGATGTCAATCAGTTATACCTTCATAAATAACAGGGCAATGTAGGCTCTCGGTCATTCAGTCTCCAACTCATGTTTATCCCGCTAGTCATTAAACATGTTAAGAAAAACGTTTTGATCACCTCAGTCCTTTAACCAATGCAGCTGAGCAAACTGAAACAGCAACTCAAATGACAGCTGAATGTCCACAAAACATCAGTTATATAAAGTCAGGTTTTGGGCAAGTTTGTGTGTGAGAGAGAAAAGCGACTTGAGAAATTGCAAGTCACTTCTGGTGTGAGAGAATTGACCGTCCGCAGGGACGTTGCCCAGGGGATGCCCAGATTATTGATGTTTTACCATCCTGTGGGAGGCTTCTCTCATGTCCCCACATGAGAAGCTGGAACTCAACACATGGGAGCTTAACCTGCTCTTTGGATTCGGACCATCAACCTTTATTTAGGTTGACCCATCCTGCCACCACAAGGGTTAGATCCACTGCACCACTGAGGGATCCTTGGCCAAGTTACCTTTGTGGACCATAAGTCCTATAATACCTCAGCCATGGGTCATACAGGACTGGAGGTTCTTAGAGTTGTGATCCACAAAGTAACTTATTTATGCTCAATATAAGAACTTGCCAAACTGTGTGTCATGAAACATTCGTATGTTGACCAATCATAATGAGAAACCACTGATATATGATTTATTGCTTATGAAGTAAGCAATACATTATATATTTTAAAAAATATAAACAAAAGATTTTATGCCCTCATTTTTCCCTACATTAACAGCTATATTGAGCAAAGGAGATATGTTATGTCAATCATTGGGGCACAGCAGGTGGATGTTTCATACCTCATTATTCCAACAAAATCTGTAGTGTGACAATCAGAAACAGGAGTCCTGTCAAAATTCCTGGTGCACCACAGATCACTGATTCAAGGAGGCTGGAAACATCAACTTACTGCATCCCAGTCACCAACAGAAGAGACACCTGTCACTCAGGACCTCATCACATTATCTTTGGGATGTGCCATCTATGGGGTTCCAATGGGGTGTGTGGAGAACCTGTAGCTTCACTCTCCGCATTGCATCCCATCCCGTGGGGGGAAGCGTCTACTGCCCAGTTTCCCCCCATTGTCCTGAAAGAAACATGGGGTGGCGGAAAGCAACATGGGGTGGCGGAGTACATCACTTGCTCCCTCCTTTCCTGAAGGAGTGCAGTTGGAAGTACACATGTGTCATGTAATCTCAAAAGGGGAGAACAAGCGATGTATCATAGGCAAAGTAACCCATCTGATGAGGTCGTCAGTGTGCCTCCTGGCTCTTAAGGTTGGTTTGGGGCATTGGATGAAGATATAATACATTGCTGTTGTTATTGTTGTTGCTGCTGCATGTCTGAATGACTGTAAGTCATAACCCAAGTTATCATGACCCTTCCATAATTTGTGTGTTCTACCCAAGGTCACCCATGGTTGAGCGGGAAGTCGAACTCTAGCCTCCAGGATCATATTCCAGTGTTCAAACCACTACACCATGCTGTTTCTCTTATATGATAGATAGTTATGCATTTGTAACTATGACTGTGATGTAAGGTCTTGGGCAAAATAATTAATTATGCATAACAATACATGACACTCCTGTGCCGTGGGTCTGTAAAATCCAGAAGCTGATGTGTTTGTTTGTTAAAACTTTCGTTCATTTCAACCTGCAAAAGATGGGGTGAGCATTCAAAGGGGTTTGTTCCCATTTTGAAGCCTTTGTTGTGTTTGATATATGTTTAGACTTCTCAGAAAACCAGGAGGCGAGAACCCAAAATATCTCAACTGTTCACACAGTTAACAAGCAAGTTAAACTGGCAACAAGAAACCCTAGGCATTTTAGCAGTTTTGTACTAGCTAAGGTGACTGAAAGATAAAGCTTCCACTTTGTAGGGGGTTCTGGTTTTGAAATGGATTTTTTAGCACCAACCAAAAGATGGGTGTTGAGGATGCTGTTTCTGTGAAATACCAGGGGAAAGTGGAAATTGGCAACATTGCCACATTGGGAGGGGGAAATGAGGCCGCTATCATTCTAACACACAATGTCTTGTTTAGGTTTGGAGGAAAACTGTTATGCAATAAGTTCTCAAGTGAATCCGATCCTGGCAGTATGCTCAAACTGTGAAAATCTCAGGTCAAGAAAAGGTTGTAAACATTACAGCAGCAATATATGCTAAAGGCTCAGACAGCCGAGAAGAAGAACCTGGTCTGTTATCTCTAGAAATCCATCTTGAAAACTGCTTTAAATCAATATCACAATTTGGTAGTCTTAGACCTCAATCCAATTCTTGGTCCCATTGAGTCAGCTGCAGAATGATAAGTTTACTCATACATAAATCCTACTGATTCAATTGGGGTTGTATAGATGAAACTAGAAATCGGATTTACAACTAGGATTCTACCATTTTAACGTTCAGAATAGGAGGCATCTGAACTTTTGGTCAGCAAGTGAAAGCAAGCACCTTTAATATCCAGAGTATTGAGAGGACCCCTTTTGAACTGTAGATCCCAAAATCTGTAGTCTGTATGTCCTTTGCTGCGATTAGCCTGAGCAGAATCCCATTAGTTGCTTATATGTGTGTAAGGCTGGCTTACACAGACATATGTGTTTTTGAGGGGAGGATGCAGCACACTATTCTCTTGCCCTTTCTACCCCATTCAAAACCTCTCCTGGCAACTGGGATGAGCTGCCGTTGCTCCTTGCTGCTGCGGAGTGAAGGAGTTGGGCCTTGCTTCTCAGGAGAAGGATGCACTCAACCTTGGAGAACAGTTGGCTTTTTACATTTATGGGCTGAACTTTTGCACATTTAATTATTCAATGATTAGATTAATATGTTCTTTTTAGGGGTTTCTAGGTCTTCCAGTGGCCACACATTCATGCTGGAGGATCTAGATACTTTTGGAGAGAAGGCTTATTTAAGCATTTGTTAGTCCCCCAGCTTAATTCTGTGGTCTACTTCCAGCTGAAGTTCACCAATTATGCTGGGTGGATTCTTAGAAATGAATTCTTTCACTTAAAAGAAAATAGTTATATTATTTATTTGTTTATTTATTTATTTAAAACTTTTATATCCCGATCTTCTCTACCTCTGCAGAGGAACTCAGACTGGCTGACTTAAAAGATTCAATGCTAACACTAAAAATCTAAAACATAATACATCAACATTAAATCAAATACATATAGGATAAATTACATAAAAGCCGTTCGCCAAGATAAAATCGTATCCAACTCAGTCCGTATATTCAGTCCATATATTGTGGTCAGTAACTTTGGTCGATTGCCTGTCTCAGACATCATTCCACAAAATCTTCTTTTTCCCCTAACCACCGTAAAAGTGGAGTGTCTACATTACATCTTCATTTCTTTCCACCTATAAACTCAGATTATTATTTTTTTTAAGTATATTCCATTTTTTCTAAAGGAACTCTAGGCTAGTTAAAACAAACTATAGCTAAAATACTGGAGCTAGCATAGCGTAGTGGTTAGAGTGTTCAACAACAACTCTGGAGACCGTTGGTTTGCATCCTTGTTCAACCATGAAAACCCACCAGGTACATCACATACTCTCAGCCCCCCAAAAATGTGTAACAGGGTGGCCTTAGTGTTATGTGATTTAGGACCCATACACAGGCCTAAACCTTGTGGTTTTTTTAAGGATTACCCTGAGCTGTCTGAACAACGCTGCAAGCTAACCCGGTTTGATTTATTTATTTATTTATTTATTTATTTATTTATTTATTTATTTCCTTCATTTCTACCCTACCCTTCTCCCACAAGGGGACCACAAGGGGACTCAGGACAGCTGAGTCGCCTTTAATCTGAAGTAAACCTAGATTCTCGGGTTTACTCCAAGGGTCCTTCCACACAGTTCTATATCCCAGAATATCTGCTTTGAACTGGGTTAACTGAGTCCACACTCTGATAATGTGGGATTTTCTGTCTTGATATTATGGGATATAGGGCTGTGTGGAAGGACCCTTGGAGTAAACCTGAGAATCTAGGTTTACTTCAGATTAAAGGCGACTCAGCTGTCCTGAGTCCCCTTGTGGTCCCCTTGTGGGAGAAGGGTGGGGTAGAAATGAAGGAAATAAATAAATAAATAAATAAATAAATAAATAAATAAATCAAGCCGGATTAGCTTGCAGCGTTGTCCTTCCACACAACTCTATATCCCAGAATATCTGCTTTGAACTGGGTTAACTGAGTTCACACTCTGATAATGTGGGATTTTCTGTCTTGATATTATGGGATATAGGGCTGTGTGGAAGGACCCCAGTTAAAAAATACCTGCAAGGTCCAGATCTTTGCTGGTGTGGGGGAGTATTGAGATCATAATCCGCAATCTCAGGAGCAGTATCCACAACAATCCTGTGGATTATGATCTTAGGAGTAGTCTCAATGCCTTCCTCCCCTCTCTTGCCAATTTTTCTACCTTTAACCTTTAAATGATGTAAAAGTAAGTAGTTACTAAGGCTGAAGATTTTAAAGTGCTCAATTGTGCCCGGAAATGGCCCAATGGAGAGCTTTCACGAGCGTAGGGGAAAATTCCCCCTTGAAAGTTCCATTGAATCATTTCCAGGAGGAGCAATGGAGCACTTTGAAGCCTGCAACCTTGACGACTACCTACTTTTATGTTGTGTAAAGGTGGCAAGGGAGGGCAATTGACCAGTGTCCATATCTCCTGTGTTGATGCTGGTTTGGCATGGGAGGGAATGTGGCCACCCCCACTCCCCTACACCTCTGTTTAGCCACAAACCCAAGAGAATCTGGCATGTCTCAAAGGGACTTTAGGCATACAACAACATTGCTACAATATTACTAAACAAACTTTTAAAAATGAAACAACCTATTCTGTTAAAAGCACTGAATTTTAAAATAGGTTTAAAAATAATGATAAAGATGACAGACAGGGTACATTAAAAGACCCTTCTGCCACATGAGTTAAGAGCCAGAAACCTACTTAAATAAAGTTTCATTTTAAATATGGGAGAAGGGAGCTCCAAAAGTTCAGGAACTGGGAATGGAACTCCATACTATCCCATTCTTACTGAAACCTGTTGATTTCAATGAATGTCGGAATGTCCACCTCTGCATTAGATTTAGGCTTTACACCAGACTTACCATTTCAAGAGCAAAGTTATAATACAACAGCAAAGTTTACTCCATTTGTCAGCTGTAAACGAATAAAATATTTACAGGCTTCCAAACAATGCAGACATGACCTTTGTAGTCAGAGCTAAAAAGTGTGTTTCATGAGGTGAGAGCAGCTGCCAAAAAGCTATTTCTGGTACCAACCTCCCGACCTCATAATGGGGGCAACAATGACCTCTGATCAAGGGCATGTACCAAAAGTAATAAGCAAAAGCTAATTGATTCACTTCTTCCCCTGGAGTTAAGTAAAGTAGGGCTGACCTTCGGCACCCAATGCCTTGCTTGTTCACTTCTAGTTCTGACAAAATTACTGGTATCAATAATGGAAAGTCCATGAGTGATTTGGGTAGGTGAAAAAGGAGAAAGCAAAAGCATGGACATAGAGGTAAAATATGTTGCTGAGGAAGGCCAAGTAAGGGTGCAGAGAAGGGAGACCAAACATTAGTTTTCTTAGAGCAATCAAGTATTTACAACTTAGTTTCTGAAAGTGGTCCACATCATATCAGTCACTCCCAACTTGTTGTCACAATGTGCCTAATGTTACGACAACACTTTCATAGATTTTTAAGGCAAGATTTCTTCCTATACATGACAAGAGAGCTGAAACTTTTCTGCAGTACATTGCACAAAGTCTCAAAGGTGTATTAGCACAAGGTAATACACAAAGCATTAAATCACATCAAATCAAGGACAGGGTACTGGAGTCCCCAGTGGCGCAATGGATTAAACCCTTGTGCCGGCAGGACTTAAGACTGACAGGTCGCAAGTTCGAATCTGGGGAGAACGCAGATGAGCTCCCTCTGTCAGCTCCAGCTCCCCATGAGAGGACATCAGAAAAGCCTCCCTCAAGGATGGTAAAATATCAAAAAATCCGGGTGTCCCCTGGGCAACATCCTTGCAGACAGTCAATTCTCTCACACCAGAAGCGACTTGCAGTTTCTCAAGTCGCACCTGGCATGAAAAAAAAAGGACAGGGTTATGTTGGTGACATATAATGACATAACCTAGGTTAAGCTAACATTTAGAAAGAAGGGGTTTTTTTTTTCACCTCCTTGTGCAATTCCTCCCCAGATAAAAGGCAGCATCTCAGTCCTGGACCTTACGCCCATAGAATCATAGAATCAAAGAGTTGGAAGAGACGTCATGGGCCATGCAGTCCAACCTCCTGCCAAGAAGCAGGAATATTGCATTCAAATCACCCCTGACAGATGGCCATCCAGCCTCTGTTTAAAAGCTTCCAAAGAAGGAGCCTCCACCACACTCCGGGGCAGAGAGTCCCACTGCTGAACGGCTCTCACAGTCAGGAAGTTCTTCCTCATGTTCAGATGGAATCTCCTCTCTTGTAGTTTGAAGCCATTGTTTCGCATCCTAGTCTCCAAGGAAGCAGAAAACAAGCTTGCTCCCTCCTCCCTGTGGCTGCCTCTCACATATTTATACATGGCTATCATATCCCCTCTCAGCCTTCTCTTCTTCAGGCTAAACATGCCCAGCTCCTTAAGCCGCTCCTCATAGGGTTTGTTCTCCAGACCCCTGATCATTTTAGTCACTCTCCTCTGGACACATTCCAGCTTGTCAATATCTCTCTTGAATTGTGGTGCCATCTAGGGACTAAGAGGTGGCAGAAAAACAAATGATCTATTCTTGGACCCTCACCATACACTAGCTGAAGATCTCGAAATGTTTTGCCCGTTCCATTTCCTTAACTGCAAAATTGTGCTTTGTCTGGTTGCCACCACTCTTTCTAGCCTCATCGTGAAGGCATGTTCAAATGCTGTGAAGGTGTCTTGCTCAGAGATCATCGTGGTAGAACTGCAGTGTCAGAATCTTACACACCCCTATCATGATATAGGATTGCAAACCCAAGTCTTAAACTACTCCTTGTTCTATATTTATGGGTCAGAACCACTGCCAGAATGTTGTCTTCTTTTGCTTTGCCAAGATCAAATCCTAAGGATGTAACAGCATGATTCCCATCTGCAGGTGATGCCTAAACCTAGATCAGGTGAATTTTCTCTTATTGAAATGGAATAGTTCTCCAGTCACATTTTGTACTGTCTCAGGGGAAACCCCTACTTTTCCAGAAACACCGAGCAGCTACTTCACTGACTTTGGCTAGGTAAAGGGCTGCCATTTTGGTGTGAATCCTATTTGTAGTCCCAACAGGAATAGACCCATTAAATCAATGGGAATTATAAAAGTATTGATTCTCCTCCCAACAATTCATTCAATAGATCTACTCTAATTGAGGCCACCAATTGATTCAGGCCTTCATCTTACTAACGCACACCCCAAATGGGGAACTAAAAAAAACAAGCAAATAATCTTGAGGCCAATCAAAAAAAGATGAAGCTAATATTCATAAATCAGCAGAAATAATAGAGTAGGAGATGTTCTATTGCCCAAAGATGCTGACAAGCTGGGTGAGATATTGGAGGAAACTGAACAAGAAAATTATATTACTAATGATTTTCATTACCCACATTATTATCGACAGTAAGCCACCAAAGATCCTAAGCATCAAGTTAATAATCCACAGTGTTCATTAATTCATATCAGGAAAACGGATATGGTGTCTGCTTTGGAGGACTACTTTCCCATTACACGAAGGCAACTTGGCTCAACTTGATGAAATATAGCAGGTTGGGCATAGGAGATCATCAGCATCGAATAGCATCACTCATTCGCAGTAGTTAACTCAATGAACATTGTCAGGAGACATATAGTGATATATTGTCAGGGAATAAGCTTGAGCACTATCTTCCTGTCCTTGGATGCAATGATGACTATATTTATTACTCCTCGTCATTTAAGGTTATGACTGCTTAGTTTATATCTGCTGGCAAACAGTTGCTTCTGTCAGATACTTTTCTTGACCCCATTTCATATGGTGTCTGAAATCCAAGCTTGGAAAAGTTACTTTTTTAGACTCCATAACCCAGACTCCTCCAGCCAGCTTGGATACAAGTGGCTTTAAAAGTAACTTTTCCAAGTTTTTTAAACAATTGTAAAGTATTACACTAGTACAGTCATATGTGCTAAAGATACGGCCAAAGAACACTGGCAGTAATTGGCTTTAACTTTTGGAGACCTTTTGCATCACTCCATAAAACTCAGGCACTTGGTGGGTTACATTCAAGTGGATGTGAGAAAGCTTTGTTCCATGATGCAGCGAGCAGTCTGCAAGCCTAAGGCTTCATGTAGCCAGGAGTCACATTTCAGGCAGTTCTTGGCCACATTTTAAAAACTTCCTGGGTTTTTTTTTTTTTTTTTGCTTTTGTTTTTTGTCATGTCAGGAGCGACTTGAGAAACTGCAAGTCGCTTCTGGTGTGAGAGAATTGGCCATCTGCAAGGACGTTGCCTAGGGGACGCCCAGATAGTTTGATGTTTTTATCATCCTAGTGGGAGGCTTCTCTCATGTCCCCGCATGAGGAGCTGGAGCTGATAGAGGGAGCTCATCCGCCTCTCCCCAGATTTGAACCTGCAACTTGTCGGTCTTCAGTCCTGCCGGCACAGGGGTTTAACCCATTGCGCTTCCTGGTATGCGCTAGTTTGTACTTGTGGTAATGTAGTGTAGGATTGAAATTTCAGCCCTACAGTACTCTTCCAAGTAAGACACAAAGCTAGGATGAGCTTTGTGTCAATTAAACTTACAGACAGCACTGGTCAAGATGAATATAATTTCAAGCATTAGTATTTTATAGAACTTCAGAGATAAGACAACAGAGTGCACATCAGCAGTGTCTAAATCATATATGGTAATACAATGGCTAACGCGGAATACATCCAAAGATCAGTTGTTGTTTACAAGGATGTTTTCAAGATCTGGCAATGTAAGCATAACATCTCATAGAGTGGCCCTGGGCAAATAATATTGTAATTACCATATTTGTATCATAGCTGAAATGGCAGAGCAGAGCTCATTTCTTATGTCAACAGTAAAAGGGATGTATTCCTTCCCTGATAGCTTGCTGCATGTGGACATAGAAAGAGAAAGAAACATTAAAGGAGAGATGAAGGGTCAAAAACGAAGGATGGCAAATCCTGGAGAAGAGTCATTGTTGACCTTTGACAACCCCATGAATTTCATACAGTTTCTGTTAGACAAGGAATACTTAGAAGTGACTTTGTCAGTTCCTTCCTACAGCATTTACCACAATTTCACACAGGACATTTTTGCTCTATTTTGCTGCTTTGCTTCATACCAAGGGCGGGGACTGCTGCGTGTCATCACAGGATGCATGGCAGGCCCTGCCCACTTTCTCCCAAAGTTGGGGGAAAGCACCAAAAGGTGCTTTTTGCACAACTACTGGGAGGGAACTGTATTTTGGGTAGCTCCAACATAGCTACCCACACTTTTCTTCCCTTATCTCTTTGTGATGGCAGAAAGGGCAGCGGGACGACGTGTGTTGCTGCACATTGCCACCCTTTCTGCCATCTGATGGGGGAAGGGAAAGGGTGCCAACAAAACCTGTCAAATCCCCTCTGTTTGATGGGGGGAAAGGGAGGGCATATGGGGCACCACGAGCCACCCTGCACTCCTTCTCTTTCACAGGTCATTGTTGGAGCAATGGCACAGTCCAAAAGGGCCATGTGAAGAGGTCCTTGGTTTTCACTGGCAGCCCCCCATCCAAGTACTAACCAAGTTCAACCTTTAGTTTAATTTCCAGGACCAGGTGGGATCTGGTGTCTTTAGGGTACGATTTCTTTCCTTTCAGATGAAAATGAAAATTATGACTTTTTCTTGTCTTCACATATATCTGGTATAGTGTAGCTGATGGAAACAAACTGCATAATGTGTGGTGTCATGTGCCCTTAGAAATCCAAATGAAATGGATGACGCTTTTGTTATGAAACGTATTTATTGATAATACAGACTTCCACCCTGAGGGGCGCACATAACTTATGAGACACCTGACCCTCTAAACAGAGATGGGGCATGGTTAAGAATCTATGTACTAAATGACAAAAGTCTCCTCTGACCTTAAACACATCTCTGAATCATCAGAGGCCGAAAGTTGCCATAACTCCCAATAATAGGGAGACATCTTCAGTCGCATAAATAACATGGCTTCAGACTCTGGAGTGAAGCTGTAAAGGCTCAGGTGCCTTCGTGTGAATTATACGCCACCACAGAATGACAAAGCCTTGCCGCAGATTTGCCATTTATCCTAGTAAGCGATACCAATGGAATTTTTCATAAAACTATATTGATTTTTTCCCCCAGGTCTTTTCTTTTTCTTCATCAATATCAATTTTCATATCACTAATTCATATTCTGCTTCTAACGTACACAGATTAAAAGCTTTAGAGTTCAAAATGTTTTTCAAATCCCTTGAGTGCCTTTTGTTGACAGAGCTGCATGTCTTCAGACACCTCACACATAATACTTAATATATGGTTTACGAACTGATCCAAAGTGCCAAAGCTGGGTGGGCTCTTGTATGGGTCCAAATATGGTTATTAAATTCAAGGACCTAATAGTGTTCTCCCTCTTCACGTTGGGGGGATAGATTTCCTGGAATTGCTTTCCATGTTATTCACAGCTTCTCGACCCTTTCCGAAATGTCACTGGAAAAAGCAGAGCAATATTGTGGCATGAAAACATGGTTTCATTTATGGTGGGCCATTGGTATCTGTTGGAATTTCACTCCAAAACCCTCCATGGATACCAAAATCCATGGATGCTCAAGTCCTATTACATATAATGGGTGTAGTCAAATGGTATCCCATATATAAATAACAAAATCAAGGTCCACCTCTGAGATTTTAAGAAAATATTTTCATGCCGTGAATGGTTGAATCAAGAGATACAGAATCTATGGGTACATAGAGCTGCCTGCATTTGCTTCTCACTTTTATGCCCTACTTTTTCATTTTAAAATGCCTACTGAATGCCCACTGAAGTCTCACAATAAAGATAATGCATTTAAATAATAAGTAATGTAAAATAAATAAAGCTCTATATCCAACACTGGAGCAGTTCATACAGTATATATTGTTGCTGATCACACTTATTATTTATTTATTTATTTGTTTGTTTGTTTGTTTGTTTATTTACAGTATTTATATACTGCTTTTCTCACCCCTGGGGGAGACTCAAAGTAGTTTATACAGAAATAGTGGCAAAATTCAATGCCTTACAAATGTGCACCACATTACAATCCACACCATAACAATATATATATATATATATATATGATACAATAAAAAGACATTTTAAAATGAAATCTAAAAATTAAAACACCTAATAAAAAGATTAAAATCACATAATCAAAGTACATAGACTGGGCCATTCCAAATGTCAACTGCACATATTCCATATTTGCTTCTTGTAATGCATTACTTCACTAGTCAAAAGCTTGGTTCCATAACCATGTTTTTATTCTTTTTCCAAAGGCCAGGAGGGAGGGCATTGATCTAATATCACTGGGGAGAGAGGTCCAGAGCCAAGGAGTCACCACAAAGAAGGCCCTGTCTCTCATCCCCGCCAACCACACTTGCGAAGCAGGAGGGACCAAGATCAGGGCCTCCCCAGAAGATCTTAACCTCCTTGACAGTTTAGGGCTTTATAGGCTAAAGCCAGCACTTAGAATTGTGCTCGGCAGCAGATTAGCAGCCAGTGGAGCTGGCGTAACAGAGGAGTTGTGTGCTCGCTGTATGCGGCTCCAGTGAGAAACTTGGCTGTCACCTATACTGTTGTCTTCCTCAATCTTATTGACGTTCTTCCATGCCTTTCCATAGTTGTCTTGAAATAGATTATTGTTTTTATTCGTTATCCATATTCCCAAGCACTTAACTTTCCTTGTGATCTTACATGCTGATAAGCTCTCCAGTTTATCGATATTGTTTTTCAAGAGGTTTTCCATTAAAAACTTCAATTTCTCTTTGTTTATTTTAAAGCTTGTCACATTTTCATAGTTACTAATTATTTCCATCAAATTTGGTATATTCTTTATAGGATCTTCTGTAATGACTACCATATCATCTGCATATGCCTTGACTTTGAATTCTTGTCCTTTTATTTTCACTCCTTTGATATGTCTGTTTTCCCAAATCTTAATATTTGATACTTCTAACATCCATATAAATAAGAGGGGAGACAGTGGGCACCCTTGTCTTGTTCATTTTAATATTTCTATCCAGTTTGATAGTTGATCATTTATCCTTAGGTTTGCTTTTTGGTTAGAATAAATTGCACCCACTTCATTTCTAAATTGTTGGCCCACCGCATATTGAATCAGATTTGTTTCTCAAAGTGTAGCTCTGTTTCCCTGTTGTTGTTTATATATATTATCTTGAAATATAGCCATATTTATACATAGACAATAATGAGCCTATTTAAATATCTAGAGGAGAGGTCAAAATTGAGACTCAATAAGCTGCAAAATCCCACCTCCCTTTCTATAAATATCCAGAAATGTCTTTCTTATGTAAGTCTGCTAGCAACTTAATATTACTGGTTTTTAATGCTTATATGGCAATTGGCACAAAGTAATTTAGTCTGCATTGCAACTGAACATCTAAATCCTCAGTCTAAATAAGGATTACCTACAACTGTGCTGGGCAGATTTCCTTTGGTGATAATCAGCAAAATGGCAATGTAGAATCACAGCACAGTAGATATTAAAAATCACATTTTAACCCCCAGAGCTTAAAACAGTAAAGAAGCAACAGGAGACATCTAAACATTCTGACTTCCCATGCAATTCAATATCAGTATTCAGTGATAACTCAAATCTCCAATCTTTCCTGTTATAACCAAGAGGATTAAATGCAAGAATTTTTCAACATGCCCTTATAAATGTAAATGAAGCCTTTTCTCTCCTTTGATAATTATTTTACTATTGTTGATTCTACACTTTTGCTTCAAAGTGGGAGCCTCATAAGGTCTAGCCTTTGTTGATGTTGTTGTTCATTCATTCAGTCGTTTCTGACACTTCGTGACCTCATGGACCAGCCCACACCAGAGCTCCCTGTCGGTCATCACCACCCCCAGCTCCTTCAAGGTCCATCCAGTCACTTCAAGGATGCCATCCATCCATTTTGCCCTTGGTCGGCCCCTCTTTCTTTTTCCTTCCATTTTCCCCAGCATAATTGTCTTCTCTAAGCTTTCCTTTCTTCTCATGATGTGGCCAAAGTACTTCATCTTGGCCTCTACTATCCTTCCCTCCAATGAGCAGTTGGGCTTTATTTCCTGAAGTCTGGACTGGTTAGATCTTCTCGTGGTCCAAGGCACTCTCAGAACTTTCCTCCAACACCACAGTTCAAAAGCATATGTCTTCCTTCACTCAGCCTTCCCTATGGTCCAGCTCTCACATCCGTAGGTGACTATGGGGAATACCATTGCTTTAACTATGCAGATCTTCATTGCCAGTGTGATTTCCCTACTCTTCACTATTTTATCAAGATTGGTCATTGCTCTCCTCCCAAGAAGTAAGCATCTTCTGATTTCCTGGCCACAGTCTGCATCTGCAGTAATCTTTGCACCTAGAAATACAAAGTCTGTCACTGCCTCCACTTTTTCTCCCTCTATTTCCCAGTTATCAAGCATTCTTGTTGCCATAATCTTGGTTTTTTTAATGTTTAGCTGCAACCCAGCTAGCCTAACAAGTCCAAATGTTTTCTCTTTTCAGAAAACAGATTGTTTTCAGATTGTTTCTTGGTTATAGCAGAAAAGATTTAGACTAGTTTCTTATCTAGTGACCAGAAATGTATATTCTACCTTTTGCATCATCCAACTCCCTAAAGAAAACAGGAGCATTTAGCACTAAAGATCCCACAGAGTGCCTTGGACCGCAGGAAGATCAAACCAGTCCATACTCCAGGAAATAATGCCTGGCTACTCACTGAAGGGAAAGATATTAGAGGCAAAGATGAAGTACTTTGGCCACATAATGAGAAGCTTGGAGAAGATAATGATGCTGAGGAAAATGGAAGGAAAAAGGAAGAGGGGCATATCAAGGGCAAGACGGATGGATGGTATCCTTGAAGTGACTGGCTTGTCCTTGAAGGTGCTGGAGGTGGCAACAGCCTACAGGGAGCTCTGGTGTGGGCTGGTCCATGAGGTCATGAAGAGTTGGAAGCGACTGAACAAATAAACAACAACAACAATCCCACAGTTATGAAGTGCAAGAGATGAAGCAAAGCCAGTGTAAGGTATAAATGGAAAAGTGTAGCTATATATTCAGACTGCCTTGCACATGTGTATGCCTACCATCAAGTTGACTGTTGATATATAGTAACCCATACATTTCATAGGGTTTACTTAGGCAAGAAATTCGCAAAGGTAGTTTTCCTAGTTCCTTCCTCCGAAATAGAGCTACTGCATGTAGTGTTCACTGGAGGTCTCCCCTCACACTACTAAACAAGTGTTGATACTATCCAGCTTCCAAGATCAGAAGGGATTTGGTACCTTTAGGGCATTTAGGCCTTGCTTTGCTTGCTTCCAAAACTTCTGCTTATGATCTTTTACTACATCGTGCTTTGAGTTTTATTTAGTATCTCAGTGGATTCAGACTAGAATGTGCACAGCTTTCCAGCACAGAAATTAAGATCTTCTTTGATGCTAGTAGAATGGAAAACTGGACTGAAGCATGTCTTCTGGGAGTCAACAGCAGCTAGCAAGACAAAAGCACAGAGTCCAGGATGTGCTATGTGGTGGGACAAAGAAGAATTCTCCTCCCCACAAATGGTTCCCGCACCCCTCAAATGTCTAGCTTGGCAAAGAATGAGATGCTGAAAATCATCCAGTTCAACCCCCTGCCAAGAACCAGGAAAATCGCCTTCAAAGCACCCCCTACAGATGGCCATCCAGTCTCTGTTTAAAAGCCTCCAAAGAAGGAGCCTTCACAATATCCTTAGTAATTTTGCTTGCCCCTGTTCATTGGATGCCTAAACATTTATAAATGCTCAGCTTAAATTTTAAGTTATTGCAATGCTAGAAATATGGTTTGGGTTTAACTCATGCAGAGTCCTCTCATTGCAAAGAAGAAAGGGAGGAACTGAGGGCAGGAAGACCTCATTACACATAGTTACCCAAGAATAAAACCCCAGTTGTTCATTAGGAGGACATGTCACAGTCTCCTTTTAGCATTCCTCCACAAAGCATTAAGCATGAAGAATGCACTTTCAGTTTGTGGAGTGGCCATGGCATTTGTAAAAGGGAAGCTTTTAACATTGATTTCAGGGAAGGCAAGTAAAAGAAAGCTGAATAACTGACACACTCACCCCTTTCCCCCCACCTCCCAATCGAATCATGGGTTGCTTGAATATGGGGAATGAAAAGTATCTTAAAAGCATAAAAGGGAGACCATTAGCTCAGCTTGGAAATTTGTGTGAGATACCCCCAGAGATTGCAGCAAAACATGAGCAGAAGGGCTTTGTAGCAGCATTGTTAGCTAATGCATCCCTCAGGAGGCAGCAGAAGTTCTCCCTAACAAATCCCTTTACTTTGTTCTTCCCAGATCACTATTGTAAATCTGGGTGTTGATTCAGCTAAGGCAATCTAGCATGGAAGGATAAGTGTGGATGGGAAAGGATGAAATATCACTTTCTTGACATGAACTCTAAATTACTGAGACAGTAGGTTATGTTGGCCAGTCATGGGTGCTGGAGGACCTTCTTGCAGCAACACCAGAGGCACTCCAAGTGGCCAGCTACTGGTCAAAGGACATTTAATAGAATACCAAGTCTGCAAGCTTTGTGTTCTGTTCTGTTTTGTTTGTTTGTTTGTTTTTAATGCAATACAACTATTTTGGTTCGCTGCTGGCACAATAAATAAATAATGGGTGCTCACAGCTGGGCAAAAAACAAGCCTTGACTGGCATTCAGTATTGCACTTATGGACTAATAGTTTTGAATTACAGATTTATAATTGTTCTGTATTAGGACCTCATCTCACAAGGGGGAATCATCTTCTTAACATGGCGTTCCATGGCATTCCATTTTTCAAAGGAAACAGAAAATTTAACAATAGTTCCATCCCACCTTGAAATCCAACAATTTCCATCCCAACTTAAAATACCCAGTTTTAGCCATGTCTACGTGCAGGGAGACCAGTGGAGCCCTCCCATTTTTATACACTTTAAAAATGGAATCGCATGGGCAACTGTCAGAAGCAGTTCTATGTCATTTGATAGGCTCCATAGGACTTCATCTTTAGAGTGTACAGTGTTCCCTCGCTACTTCGCAGTTTGCTTTTCATGGACTCACTGTTTCATGGGTTTTTTAAATAAATATGAATTTAAATTAGATACCATGAGGCAGGCGCCCAAACTGGCCCTCGCCAAACTGCTCCCACTCTCCGAGGCGCTTTCCTTCCTCAGTCTTCCCTTCCTCCAGCCTTGAAAGCCCTTTCCTTCCTTTCCTTCACTCTCTCTCTCTCTTCATCCGGTGAAGGGAAAGGAGATGAGGGCTTGCTTCGCTTCCCCTTCCTTCCTTCCTTCCTTCCTTCCCTCCCTGACAGGGAGGTGGGGGGGGGAGCCATGGGGGGGGGAGGAGGAGGAGGAGGAGGAGGACAAGAAGGTGAAGAAGGCACGTGCAAGCGAGGAAGGAGGAGGGGGAAGAGGAGGAGGAGGAGGGGAAGGGGAGCCAGGTGCACAAGGAGGAGCCAGCAGAAAGTGTGGAGTGCAAGGGGAGGGGGGAGGGAGGAAGGGAGGGGAAAAGAGGAGAGGAAAGAGAAGGTGAAGGGATTGAGTGAGAGAGAGGGGGAAGGAAGAGGGAGAGGGGAGTGGGTGGAGCCACTCCTAGGAGGGGGCGGTCCTACGCCTCACTCATGCTGAGGCAGTACATATATAGCATCCCCACTTTACAGATTTTCCCTTGTCACGGGTGGTCCTAGAATGTAACACCCGCAATAAATGAGGGAACACTGTATAGAAATGGAAGGGATCCTGCATCTGACTACTGTATTTTGTTGTTTATTTGTTCAGTTGCTTCCGACTCTTTGTGACCTCATGGACTAGCCAGATCAACAAAGTACATCAGAAATTGAGCCATATATGGATCTGCATTATTGGTTGCATGGTTCTAGATGGGACGCTTCTTCATCTTCACCAGAAGATACCAGGAATTGAACCAATCACTGTGTGTGCACAATACATGTGCTTTACTACTGAGCTTGGAAACTTCTTCAATATCAGAATTATTATAGATGTAAATCTAAAGTTGGGAAGCTGATACTTTTTTATTTAGGTAGGCCTTTGCAGTAAACAGGGTTTTTAATGAGGTGTGTTCTGTCTATATCTTTTCATGACAATGTAAACATGTCTTTGAAGGTGTTTTAAATAGAATTGTTTTTTAAAAAACTTTGTTTTAATAGGAAATTTTTAGTTGTATTTTTAATGTTTCGTAAGCTACCTTGAATCCTATATTGAGAGAAAGATAGGATATTTATTAATTAATGATAGAAGTAAGAAAGCTGAACCCCTAAGAAGCACGAGTTCACAGTCCTAGTCTATTGCCCTGCCTCTCGTTCTTTCATGTGGCCCCTCTTTGTATTGCCTGACGGAACGTGGTATCGAAGTGTTATAATTGTGTAGTGTGGCTATACTTTTATTCATGTAGCCAGTGATTGCAGACTCCATTGTTTGTCTCCTAAATGTAATCACCTGTCTCTTCACTGAAGACAGTCTTTCATTGATGATTCAATTGAGAACTCATGGTCCAACGCAGGAGGTGCCTCCTTTGGCCATGCAAGGATATGCCTGACTCCATGATTAAATGCCTTGAAACACCTGTTTCCAGACAATGTGACAAGCTAACAGTTGTCTCTCTGAAAGCATTCTGTGTTTGAAGAGGTATCTGGTCCAAGTTGAAAGATCATGCATCTTAAGAAGAAGAAACAGCAGGGTCCCTGATGTTACCTGCAGCAGGTGACAGCAGACTTAGTAGGAATACAGGTGGGTCACCTGGTTGCAGTTTTTCATGCTGTGATGCCATGTACTGAATGTCTATTTTCATTCCAGTAATTATTTCTAAAACTGCACACAAATGAGCATTTGCAAACACTTTACCGAACCACCTTTCCACCCTTCTTTCCTTAGTAATATGTTTCTATTTTCTCAGTAATACCAAAGTGGTCAGTATATACTAATATTTTAATTTATACAACACCAGCATTAACCAAAGGAAACTGCGATTAAGCTTGTGCATTTGGGGTGAATCACTATCCGTTTCTGTTTGTTTCTTCCATAAGCCCTGCATATTTGTTTTCCAGCACCTCCTGAAAACGGGGGCACTGCCAAATGGGGTTTTCATTTAGCATCCAAAAAAGGTTCTTTTCACCCCATTGGCAGCAATGGGGTTAAGAAAACACCCATGGGGTGGGGGGGGGGGGCTTTCCACATCCTTCCATATCCTTCATTAAGAACTGGATTTTAAAAAGCATCAAGATTACCACTCTTTCAGTATCCTTTCCGTCTGTACAGGAGGAGGCCGGATTTAATGCTGCTTAAAACTGTTCTACTCTAGAGGAAAGGCAGGGCGCAGTTTGGCTTTGAGGCTCCTGAAGCACCGGGTCTGTCTCCCTAAGAGAGAGGCTGAGGGAGGGAGGGAGAGGAAAGCTCCTTGGCCCTTGGCTGCATGCACTTAGCATTGGGAGGACAATAGCTTTATAAAAAAGCACCTTGGTATCCCTACGGATGTCCCAGTCCTCAAACACTCTCTGCTACATTCGGAAAAAAAGCTGCACTCGCAGAGCTCAGACGGTGTTGTATTTCAGTGTCAATGTTGACTTTTGTGGAAAGGTGGCTGCCAAGGTAATTGAAATCATCAACATTTTCAAATGTTACACCATTAAGCTGTATTTCTGGCATTGGAGAGGGATTGGCTGGTGAGTGCTGGAAGAGCGTTTTGGTTTTCCCGATGTTCAGTGACAGACCAAGCTTCTCGTATGCTTCTGCGAAGTTGTTTAGAGTGGCTTGTAGGTCTTCTTCTGAATGCGCATAGACGGCTTTCATGGCTGGAATCACTAGGTTCTTGTGGGTTTTTCGGGCTATATGGCCATGTCCTAGAGGCATTTCTCCTGACATTTCACCTGCATCTATGGCAAGCATCCTCTGAGGATGCTTGCCATAGATGCAGGCGAAACGTCAGGAGAAATGCCTCTAGGACATGGCCATATAGTCCGAAAAAACCCACAAGAACCTAGACATTGTCAATAATCTATGATAATCAGATAATCTGGAATCAGATCCTGGGATATAGAACAATACAGTTGGAAATGATACTTTAGTAGCCATCTGGAGGAACATGTGTGTAGCACGCAAGTCATTGCCTTCAAGCAAGGAGTTGAGTCCTGGGGCCCTCTCTCCCAACAAGTTAATTAATGCTGCTCCAGGCATTAATTCCTTTTGAATGCACTCCTTTCATAGCACTGGTATCCTGGCTTTGTCTTTGTGGTTTTATCAGATACATGACAAAGCAAAAGAGCTTCAGGCCTGCAGCAATGTCGTTCAAAACATAGTTCTCAGAACTCAACTGACAATTTGCCATTCTTGTCTCACTTCACCTCACCCCAACCCCTGGCCACTAATTGGACAAATCCGGTGTTGGACTCTTATCTTTGCACCTTTTAATAATAAAAAAACATGGCTAGCACTTAAGAAACAAATTTAATAATGGGATGCTAATAGGCTTAGAAATGTCCTGGGCGAGCATTTAATAACAACCTACATTGGCATTCATTTCACATTTCTCGGCTGTTTCGCCAAGAAAGCACTTGAGCATGCTCATCCACTATGGTTCAACCACAAAAACACTGAATAATGTTTGGGGATAGAGTAAGCAGGCCAACCCACCTTCAGTGCAAATTTGTTATAAAGAACTAATGGAAAAATGCCCTTCACCACTGCAATAAAGATTGTGGGTGGGCAACTCACGCCCCCAACTCCCCCATTTTTCAAATCTGACAGGGTGAGTTCCTACTAATCTTCTGTCATTCCACTTTTTCAGTTGCTTTAAAATACATCAGAATTTGTCTACAGTAGTGACAATCCACTGGCCTTTCCCCTAGCTTAGCTTGGATCAATGTCAAGTAAGGGCAAAAAAAAGACCGATCATAGCCATATGTGTCACTTGACTACCAACATTGGCTTCACTATTTGACTGATCGCATCTCCTCTTACAAACCAGCTCAGGCACTGCGGTCAGCAGAGGCCCTGCTCTCGGTCCCACCCCATCTCAAGTGAGGCTGGTGGGAGCGAGAGGGGGGGGGGCTTCTCCGTGATCGCCCCCCACCTCTGGAACCTCTGGAACGCCCTCCCTAAAAAAATAAAGATGGCCCCCTCCCTCCTCTCCTTCAAAAAACAACTTTGCTCATTAGCATATGGAGAGGAGGAGGATTACATAATGAGAGATCACTTCCAGAACTTCGGTTGAGAACAATTGTTGCATTCGGACTCTGTTAGCTCATGTTGGCCCAACCTTCATATATAGAAAGGGAGCAGCAGAAGGATAGAAAGAAGAAAAAACCATAAGTTTGCTTGAGGCTGTCTCACTTCACACTGGCTTTGGTCTGGGTCACAGTTCAATGAATCCCCCAATAGGTAGCCTTAAGAGAATTTGCCCTTCATGGAAAAGGAAGGAAAACTTTCCCTTCAGCTTTGTTAACAAGAGGACTTCAGTCTCAGAAAGACTGTCCTGTTGGGGTCTTTCTTTAGACAGAGCAAAGACTGTGACCAAGTTTGGAACAGCACAGTACCTGACCTGACATAAAAATCCAACATAATGTGTGCACATTTTGATCTCAAGAAGTTCCTGGGAGGCTTTGTGTGCTAGAAACTCCTTTTCCTTGGAGCCACTAGCCTATTTTTCTTTCGTTCTTATGTAACACTTCTAAAATATGGAGAGCATCTTGCAATATTTATGCTGCTTGGAGGCACAGAGCAATCCCCCCAGGGATATCACTACAATTCTCACAATGTTCAGGGCAAAGACACAGACACACAGGTCTGCTGTGTCAGAGGCAGTCTCACCACATCACCCACAGATTCCTATGTGGTTTATGAAACAGAGCAGTACCATCTTAAGAAATAATCATTTGCTCAGAGTTTTACAAAGTTAGTGTTTGGACTATAACTTTCAGATTCCACCAACACCCATGGTATCTGGAAGCTGAAGAGTGTCTAATTCCAGAAATGAGTGCAGCGCAGAAGCAAAGAATGGTTGTGAGAGCTGTACAAGCAATAGTCTATTTCCATATCTTTTCCAGCTTTAAGCTGCAATGCAAATGCCAAAAAAAGACACTAAAAACAGCTGTCAACGTTTGATCATGATGTTAACAAGGACTCCAAAGCCCATTTGCCTGGTGGTGGAAGTGAACTACTTGTCCAAGCTTTGGATTTACCAATATTTATGCAATAGAGGTGTGAGTGCATATGACACAGTGAGAAGAGCCAGTATAATGTTATATTAAAATTACATTAACCAGCATCTCAGAAGGCTATTTCATAAATTATGTGACAGCAAATCACATGGGCTTGCCATGGGGTATATTCTTGCAGAGAAACAGGTCCTATATTTCGTGTGAGGCAAATTTTCAATTCCAGTCCATCCCAGGCCATATCTAAATCAGGGGTTTGTGATGTTATGAGAGACAGGTCCTGTTGATGTCACAAAAAGCAGCACCTTGAGAACTCATGAAGCATGACAAATTAAGTATCAATCACAATTTCTCAAAGGAATACAGTCAAATCAAAAACACAATGTATAATAAAATGAGGAAAGTAAATATATACTAATACTTTTCAAGACATTTCTCTCATGGTGAGATTCCTCATCCTTGACTATGTACCAGAAAATTGGAGCCGGGCCCCTCAGATCTGACTACCGTAGGTGTGACTGTATTTTCTTCATATATATATATATATATATATATATATATATATATATATAATCATAGAATCAAAGAGTTGGAAGAGACCTCATGGGCCATCCAGTCCAACCCCCTGCCAAGAAGCAGGAATATTGCATTCAAATCACCCCTGACATATGGCCATCCAGCCCCTGTCTAAATACACACACACACACACCATCCCCTGCCATGCGTTGCTCTGGCCCAGTCTGTGTATATGTGTTTTGTGTATATGTTTGTGTATATATTTGTGTATGCGTGTATATATATCTGTTTGCATATATGTGTGTGTGTGGTTTTGCGCATGCATTGCAATTTTTGTTTTTTGGCTTTTTAAAGTCTCTTCTGCTGTGTTTTTCAGTGTTTTTATGAGTGATGGTCACTTGTTGGCCTGATAGGTGTATTGTGTCCAAATTTGGTGTCAATTCATCCAGTGGTTTTTGAGTTATGTTAATCCCACAAATGTACATTACATTTATATATACATTTTAAGGTTCCTCCACAGAGAGGTGCCATCAGTGTACATGTTTGGGGCGGAAATCCAAGATCCTACCTAGGAAAATGAATTGGCGAAGATGCAGCAGAAATGTATTATACTATCCAATGCTCAACTGTCATGGTAGGAATGGTAAGTTCAGGGTCCAAAAGGACTGCACAAGCATATATGTATCATAGGACTTTATCATACTAACTCATTACTCCACTACTGTTGCAATAGCATAGGTAGCAGATACATACTGGCTTGAGCACCTTGATATTGCATTTCTCTTGAGTAGTTTGGTTGCAGATATCCAACATTCCGTGGCCCTGTGATAGTAGTTTTGTACATCTTCATACCCCCATGTACCTGCACTATAGCAGTTCAATATTATTCTTAAAATGATGATGATGATTCTTCTTATTATTATTGCACAATTGTCCAATTTCAGAACCAAAAACAAAAAATGCAAATAAAAATATAAAATTAAGGGAAAACAGCCAGCTTGAGAATAGTGAAGGGCAGAGGACAAGGAAGAAGAAGAAAATCCCAATCCCTGTACCATGTTACTGCTGGTATGCTGACACCGAAGCAGAAGGGACTAGTTGAATCAAGGTAGATAATGGAAATGTTATGGGAGTGGGATTAGTAAACTCCATCAATAGATAAGGATGAGAGAATCATGGGACAGTGGGATATATGCTATTGTGGGATCATCACCAAAGATGACCGTCCAGGTGCAATGCTAGTTTGTCTGTCTCGCGTGATAAAGTCCTTAGAAACAAATGCACTTCTGACTTCCAACTAGCAGTCAAAACCCAAAATGAAAGCTGCAAGAAGGCGAGAGAGCTGTGCTGATTTTCCCCTCATTCTCTTGTATTTGAAGGAAGACTGGAGCAGCCATGGCTCGGGGATTACCCCTTGAAGCACAGGGCCTGTTGTGTGAGTCCCATCCCCACTGGCAAGCCAAGCTTCCTTTGGGAACACCCACTAAAGGGCATTTGGATGCAGACTGTTGCCTCAGGCCTATTGCCATCTATAGCCCAGGACTGGGGATGATAGCGGAGAATAGGAAATAGATAGCAAATGTTATAACTGTCACAGAGCAAATGGAAATTAAGCTGCCTTGGGCTGTGTGTCATACAGAGGAATGGCAAACTGCATAACCATTCGCTCCCGTGGATCGGATGCTGTTTCCTTCGCACAGCAGGAATTTGTTTCTTAGACAAATGACTGTAGGGTTGAAGATGCTTCTCTTGGTATTTTCTAGATCCTTAAGGAATTACGATATGTGAGAAAGTAGCACAAAGATTATAAATTCATACATAGATCCATAATGTATACATGTACCACTTTGAAACTGGCTAAGAACCAGGTATTTATATATTCATTTGATTTCCGGGTATACATTCAAAATACATTATGAAATAAAGTGGCCACCTTCAAATCAATTCCTGAAGAGTTCAACAAGTCTGTATATGAATGCTACAATATCTTTAGCCCACTCCCATCAGTCCCAACCAATAAAGCTTGTGGTTGGGGATTATGCGAAGTACAGTCTGACAATATGTTTATGGCTATAGGTTTATTCCACCATTGGAATAAAGAGGTTTGTAAACAAATAACACTGTACTCAAACATCTAGCTTGTTTGCTTGTTTCCTTTACTATCTTATAGATAAAATCTGTTAAGTAGTTAAGCTTCTCTCTGTCTCCCGTAAAATCCACAGCTTAATGATTTGGACACACAAAGAAAATAGAGGGAAAACTGCTTATGATTAGGTTAGCCATGCCAATGGAGTCAGAAGCATATGTTGCTCTTTCCCTTGAAAATCTAGGATGTGAGGCTCATAATACAAGAAGAGAAGAACCACTAATCAGATAGTTAGGACTTGATCACATGAGGCTGACAAAGTGCAATTATGGCAGGATATGACCCCCTTTAGATGGAGCTTACCATCATTGCATTACACTTAAATCTGAATCAGATCATCTATTTTTGTTGATGGGAAAAACCTATCAATTAATCCAATATCGCTGTTCTTCCATCATTCTTATTTATGTGATAATGTCCTTCCACTGCGGTCTCGATATTGAAAAAGGGAGGAAGGTCTCAAGAGAAAGCCTGAAGAAGAGAAGGCTGAGAGGAGATATGATAGCCATGTATAAATATGTGAGAGGAAGCCACAGGGAGGAGGGAGCAAGCTTGTTTTCTGCTTCCTTGGAGACTAGGACGCGGAGCAATGGCTTCA
Source organism: Anolis sagrei (assembly GCF_037176765.1). NCBI lineage: Eukaryota > Metazoa > Chordata > Lepidosauria > Squamata > Anolidae > Anolis > Anolis sagrei. The sequence goes on along the minus strand of NC_090022.1, from coordinate 29,262,048 downwards.
AACTACAAGAAAGGAGATTCCATCTGAACTTGAGGAAGAACTTCCTGACTGTGAGAGCCGTTCAGCAGTGGAACTCTCTGCCCCGGAGTGTGGTGGAGGCTCCTTTTTTGGAAGCTTTTAAACAGAGGCTGGATGGCCATTTATTATTATTATTATTATTATTATTATTATTATTATTATTATTATTAACTTTATTTGTACCCCGCTAGCATCTCCCGAGGGACTCGATGCGGCTCACACAGGCCGAAGCCTCAAAACACAATACAATAGAAACATAACACAACAATAACAAAGCAAATCAAAACAGTTAAGCAAAGCAACGACAATACATCAAGACATTATTAAAAACTGGTTCGGCCGGCGCAATGGGGTACAGGGATTAGAAGTGCTGAGGGATCGCCTAAGTAAGTAAGCCCAGGTCATGTAATAACCTTCTGTCTCTAAAATACCTTATGTATTTTAAACATCTGGTATAGTAAGAATATAATCCTTCTCAAAGAAACATGGTATTGTGAGTAAATGGCAATGAAAAATTACAATCCAAAACTTATTTTCGAAGACAGGTCTAATTACTGCATTTGAAAATGTTACAGATAACAAAATTCAGGGTAATCAGCAAATATTTATTTTCTGTTCCTATGCACTGTAGATCTGACTAATATGGAATAATTAACATCTTCTTAAACATTTAGCATGAGCCTTGTCCTTTTGCATCCAGGAACACAGGAAACTGTAAAATTAAATTGTTTTTGGGCATGATCCAAAGAACAGTATACTGAAGGCTTACAAAAGGTGCATGGGCTGAGTTCTATTTTTTTAATGGCGCAAAAGGCAGAACCTTTAACTCAAAAAACACTATTAGGATGCACACCTCACCGAGATCCTAGCCAGAAATAAAGCTAAGCAGCTCATGAGCTGGACAACAGTACCACCTATAGACAATGCTCTGGTACTACTGAACGATGTCAGATGTTATCTCAACTGCTAGAAGCACAAAAACATAATACAGCTACATTCTTCTTTTGATTTCCTATTGTTCTGCTTCCCTTGTTCCTTGTCTCCTATGATTTATATTTACCAAAAGTTTGTCTCTCCTTCTGCTTCCCTTCCCCATCTTTGTTTTGCCCACAAGGCAATCTCTGGCCCCCCGTGAAAGGATTTTGCTGATAAACCTTAATGCAAAAAGCCATTTGCGTCGCCTTGTGACAAAGTCCATTGAATGCATAATCAGCTTGCTAATGTGCCTCATCTTGGAGTCCAATTAATATTTCTCTTTTGCCCATTATGTAAGTGTGCTTTAAGGAAGCGAGCAAGGGAGATGATGCCAGAGCAGATGGAGTGGGAAAAGTCACATAGCATAACCAAGCAGTCTTATCATATCTTCAGAAGTGTCAATTGGAAACGTTTATGGTTACAGATCTGAGTACAATCTTGACCTCTGCAGAGTCAAATTATGTCCCTATATAGAGAGATAAGCTGGTGTTTTCTACACCATTTCTATGAATTTGAATTCAAAATAATAGAATCATAGAGTTAGGAGAGACCACAAGGGCCATTGAATCTGACCCACTGCCATTTGGGAATACACAAACAAAGCACACGCAACAGACAGCCATCTAACCCCTGCTTGAAAGCTTTCAAGAGAGAAAATATCATAGAATATTTTGGAAAATGCAGACAAGTTTAATAAAAGAATCATAGATTTGGAAGAGATCCCAGGGGCCATCCAGTCCAACCCTCCACCTTGCAGGAACACACAATCAAGGCACTCCTGACAGATGGCCATCTAGCCTCTGCTTAAAAACCTCCAGAGGAGGAGACTTTACCACATTTCCAGGAAATAGCATATTCTACCATTGAACCGTTCCTAACCATCAGGAAGTTTTTCCTAATGTTTACGTGGAATCTCTTTTCCTGCAGTTTGTTTGTTTTAAAACATTTGTACCTGTCCTTTACAGAAGGTTCAAGTAAAATACTCAAACTCAAGGCAAAGAAAATGTCAAGAAATAGACTGATCTTCCCATTAGGCAGAATGAGGCAGTTGCTTGGCAACAGATACTGCAAAGTATTGGAAGATAGAGCTGGGATGCTCAGAAGATTGGCCACTTCCAGGTGGGACAGAAGACACTGTCCAATCACTAGTGGTGAAGAAAGACACAGTCAGTCCTGTTGACTTTTGTACTTGGGGAAAAAAACAGATGTCATATTGGTTTTTTTGCCTCAGAAATAAAGTATCCCAGACCCTGCTTAGTCTTGAGTAGTAATGAGACATCCAGCAAAATGGGCATCAAATTGCAATTTTCACACATTTTTCACAAAAATGTCAAAAATCCTCTCCCCTTTCTGCTCCCTTTTAACTAGTAAACAGGAGCAAGAATGCCCTCTACTCCACTCAGATTTGAAAGGAAACACTGTGATGAGAAGGCAGAGGGATGGTTCAGGCAAAACATTATTCTCAGCTTTGTTAATGTAGAATCTTGGCTAGAGATTTCTGCACCTAAAATTAATCTGGCACAATCCCCCCTTCCCATGTGATTTTCTCTTCAGAAGAACTCCTCATGACCCTTGGGTTCCAGGAGAAAATTGCTCAAAAGTTGTTTATGGACTATGGACTTTCTGATGGAATTTTCCAACTGTTAGGAAACCCGTTGTTAAGCCAAGAAAGATTTGATTAATATGTTATCTGTAGGAATCTCTACATCTTCTGGCATAACTCTGTGGTCAACTTCTGACAGATATTGACCTAAATATCTGTCAGAATGCAATATTCCTGCTTCTTGGCGGGGGGTTGGACAGGATGGCGCATGAGGTATCTTCCAACTCTATGATTCTAAAGAGGCAATTTCTCCAGGCATTTGTAGGCCCTACAGCATGATTCTATGATCATTGTTGTATGAAGTTAACTATGCAACTGTGCTGAAAGACCAAGTTACAGACATTCAACTTACAAACCACCTATAGTTAAGAACAGGGGCGGGACAACAGGAAGTGAGAGAAATCTACCCCTCAGAAAGGAAATTTGTTCCTGGAAGAGTTCTTATCATGCGGAAAAGGCATCTCAACAGAAACTTTATTACCAATCCTCCTTTCCACAGCAAGTCAAATTTTCCAAATTCTAATTATCAAAGGGACAGAAAGTAAAGTGAACTCTTCTGAACAGGGGCATAGATGCAAAACAAATACCACAAGAGTCTTAACTCTTATGCTATCCAAAGCTATAAAATATATACTTTTGGCTGGAGTTACACTTATGTGCCTGTTGTGACTTACACACAAATTCAACTTAAGAACAAACCTACAGTTCATAACTTCTTCATGACTTGGGGACTTCCTATATATGGTTAGTGTAGACTCGTATAATGCTGTTTAGTTACATTGAACTGCTTTATGGAGATGAGCACCACACCCCAGAGTCAGACATGACTGGACTTAATGTCAGGGGACTACCTTTACCTTTACCTATACTGACCATATAATGTAATTCCAAACTGCATTATATGGCAGTGTAGATCTAGACACAGTTTTAAAAAATAGTGTGTTTTTGATTGACATTTTTCACTTATGTTGGGGTCTTCTAAAGCTGAAACTTCAATGATTACATAGCTCGAGGCATGGCAATTAAAGTGGTTTCAAACTACATTAATCCTACATGGTAGATGCACCCAGAATCACAACAACTGGAACAAGGAAATAAACTGAAAATATTGATTCCATGGTTATTTCTGCCCCAAAACACTGTTCCCTGCTCATACCATATTCCAGGGACATGTCAAGAGCACAGGTGAGGTCTGGATTGTCAATATCCCTACCACCACCATCACCACACATATCCCTGGAACATCCCCAACAGAAGAGCCATGTGGAGGAATAATATGCCATTCTGATAATGAGGTTTTTTTAGGGTAAAGTGTCCCTTGGAAGGAGTAGACACCCTTCTCTGCCCCTCTGGAAGGAAATGCACAGAACATGATGTCTCCTAGGAAACTTGAAGGTGTCATCAGTGCTGTATATTTCACTTCGTAGTGATTTAAGAGGCCTTTGTTCTGTCCTCCAACATTTTCTCTATGGGCCCTTCCACACAGCTCTATATCCCAGAATATCAAAGCAGAAAATCACACATTATCTGAGTGTGGACTCAGCTAACCCAGTTCAAAGCAGATACTATGAGATTTTCTGCCTTGATATTCTGGGATATAGGGCTGCGTGGAAGGGCCCTATCTTTGCAAAGGAAACAGGAACGGGGCCTTTAATGAGAATACATGGAGATTTCTGTTGCCTTTTTAATTATATGTTATTCTCCTGCCTTGGGCCTTTTCAATATCAAAGATAATTTTCAGAGTGGAGGGGATTTTACCTAGTTCTCAGGGAAGCTCCGGGAAATTATACCTTGCAATTGGAGAGATGACAAGTTGTGATGGATGTGATATTATTGCCCCACTAATAGTTTATTGCTTACTGCATCGTGAACGAGTTAATTATCTGTTCCTGAGTTTTGATGTATTCCCCTTTAGTGTTGAGCAAGCATCGTGTGTCATTTTTATTGCAACCTACATGCTGGTGTGCTGGGATGGAGAAGACAGTTTAAGCTACGGAAACCATTCTGAAATCACTGATTGCCAATGAACCACTGGGTCTAACTCAATATGTCAGCATTAACATCTGAAGCTTTAACAGCTTATGACTATCTGATTCCAACCCAACCAATTCAGGACTTATGATCAGTTGGGGAAGCTGACCTGGTGATACCCTTCTACACTGCCATGTAAAATTCAGATTATCTGCTTTGAACTGAATTATATGGCAGTGTAGACTCATATAATCCAGTTCAAAGTAGATGTGGATTAACTGCTTTGATAATCTGGATTATATGGCAGTGTTCAAGGGACGCAAGTCTCAAAGCCCCAGGTCCAATGATTTACTAGGCAGTAGTTGCAATCAACTGGATTCTGTTTCCCCTGTTGATAGGGAAGCAACTGGCTGATAATCCTGTACAATCCTCCTTGCATGAACAATCTCTAGTATGAGGAGGAATTGCAACTGAGGACCTGCTTATATCTGTCACACTGGGTTTCCAAGATATGAATGTTGATAGAAGTGGAGCTAGATTCATAGTATAGCACCATGGATCTAATCCCACTCGTATCAGTCTTCATATTTGAGGGCCCTTCCACACAGTCATATAACCCAGAATATCAAAGCAGAAAATCCCACATCTACTTTGAACTGGATTATCTGAGTCCACACTGCCATATATTCCAGTTTAAAGGAGATAATCTGGGATTTTATTCAGCTGTATGGAAGAGGCCTTAGAAACCTGAGACATGATATTTAAGCATACTTAAATCTCCAAAAAGGGTCTGGTAAAAGGAAGCAATATGGCCCTTGGAGCCCCTTCCTGTCCAAGCTCTTCTTACATTTCATCTAAGTTTTTCCATTCATTTCTTCTCTCCAGCTTCTTGTGTCTCTGACTCAGTTCAAACTATTGGTGTTCTTAACTTTCCCTCTTTCTCTCTCTAAACACTGAAGGTGTCACATTCCAAAGGGAGAGGAGAGTGGTTGTCAACCAGCACTTGTTAGGTCTCAGACTTGTATTAGGCAATATGTAAGAGAAAAAGACAATAGAAACATTTGTGCCAATCAATCAGTCTCATAACATTTGAGCAATATGGGGCAAGGTTTGGAAACTAAGCATTATGAGAAACAGCTCAGGGAGCTGAATATGTCTGGAGAAAGTCAGACTGAGGCCCCATCTACACTGCCATATACAATCCAAATTATCTGCTTTGAACTGGATTATATGGCAGTGAAGACTCATATAATCCTGTTCAAAGCAGATAATGTGGATTATTTGCTTTGAAAATCAGGATGATATGGCAATGCAGATCCAACCAGACAGATGACACAATAGCTATCTTTAAATAAATGAAGGGATGTAACAGAGAAGATGAAGTGAGCTTGTCTTCTTTTGCCCCAGAGATTAGAACATGAAAAAAAGTTAAGTGAAATAAGAAAAGAGAGTCCACATAAACTTTAGAGAAAAAAACTGCAAGAGTTGTTGACAGTGGAACAGACTGCCTCAGATGGTGATGGACTCTCCTTTGTGGAGTTTGTCAATGAGAGGTTGGACAGACTTCTTTCAGGAGTGTTGTTGTTGTGTCCTTCTACATAGCAGAAGGTTGGATTGGATGGCCTTTGTGGACCCTTCCAACTGTTAGGCGCATATAAACGGCAAGAAAAGAAAAAAAGGGGAAAGGCCAAGTCCAAAATGGATATGTACAGGAGGGGGAACGCCCTCCCCCAGCTAAGTCCACAAACCACAAATGATTGTGATGTTTGTAATGAATACCTTCAAATTAAATCAGAAAAAAATACTTCTAGTACATTCCTCAAACACGCACACACACACACACGACATAGTGATCAGGCTGACCTGAATGCAGAAGGACTTTTGAAAAAAGTTAGAATTAGAAGTAAAGTACTTCTGAATATGGAATGATTTATATGGGAGTTGGAAGAAAGCAGGAAAAGAGAGTTGGGGTGCTCTTCTCTCTCTACTTCTCTAGCTATTTTTCTTTATCATTTCCAGGAGGAAATGTAAAAACGATATTTTATCTGCCTGTGGATTGCAAAGTAAACCTGTTTCTTATTCATAAGGTAATCTATAAACTGGAACTGGTATGACGACACTCTTGAAGTCAAACATTGTTAGAGTTAAAGTTTAAACATGTTTAACTTGGGTATAGCTCTTAAACCACAAACACTGTAAATTTTATGACTATAAGCCGTGAGGATCCAGCAAAGTCTTTAAATTACCATTGCTATAATTGTTTTGAAAAGTTACTTTTCTGGACAAAACCTTCCAAAGACATCATAGCCCTTTCTGCTTATAGAATTCTGTTAGTTGATGTCAAGAATGTAACCTTTTCAGATTCTGGTAGTTGTGGTCCTCTCTTACTAAACCAGTAGGAGCTAAAGGAATTAATGATTCTCCCAGTTCTGAATCATAGAATCATAGAGTTGGAAGAGATCTCATGAGCCATCCAGTCCAACTCCCTGCCAAGAAGCAGGAAAATAGCATTAAAGCATGTTTCTCATCTCTTTTGGTCACTTTTCTATTTTTCAGATGTCAAAGTAGTAGTCCCACAAAGAGTTAAACCTGGTGCACTCCATGAGATGATGTGTTCGCTGCAGGTTTTAGTTCAGAGTTTAAAAACCAAGTTGCTGAACACTCCTCATTCCCACAAAAATAGATCCAGCACTTTGGGTAGATCCTTTAATGTTCAGATTAAAACCTGGGACAGATTTCTCCATGCCTCTGAGGGCCCTTCAACAAATTCACATTATGTGCTTTGAACTGGATTATGTGAATCCACATGTGCCATATAACCTGGTTCAAAGCAGATAGATTTTATATGGCAGTGTAGAAGGGGCCTGACACGGAAGCCCACCATGGAGCAGCATTGGTCCAGTTATCTAAGTGCCAGTGTTAACCTATAAAACCCTAAATGGTTCCAGCCCAGTAAACCTGTCTAAACATATCTCCCTCTATGAACCATCTAGGACCTTAAGATCATCTGGGGAAGCCCTGCTCTCAGTCCCACCGCCATTGCAGTTGTGTTTTGTGGGGACAAGAGGTCTTCTCCGTGGTGGCTCCTTAGCTGTGGAACTCCCTCCCTAATGAGATTAGATCCACCCCCTCCCTTCTGACCTTCTGGAAGAAATTTAAATTCTGGTTATGTGCTCAAGCATTCACAGAATAATTGTTTTGCTGGGAAGACAAGATTTTATTGGACTATACTTGGACTGTTTTGGACTATGATTTTAATATGACAATTTTAATCTGGCAAACTAGTTCTAATGTATATTTTTAAATGATTTTAATGTATATGGATGTATTTATTGTGTGTTTTATATCATGCTTGGCATTGAATTGTTGCCTGTTTGGAAGCTGTTCTGAGTCCCTCCTCGAAGGTCGAGAAGGATGGGGTATAAACGCTTGAAATAAATAAATAAATAAATAATTTAGTCTCTCTTAGTTTATTATGAACTTTTAACTTCAAACTCTTGGTCTGCAGACTGCAGACTGTTGACCTTGAATCCTTGAATCCTTTAATTTTACTGAAGTTCGTTTAGTGTAGCTAATGTAGTCTTAAAAGTTTGAATTGTGAACTGTGAACTGTTTGGAAACACCTTCAGAAGTTGGTCTGCTTGTGTGGCTTGCCTGTTGTGGATTGCTAAATAAGACTGTGGGATAAATACTGATAGTAGAACGAAGTGACTGAGAGGGTTTGATAGTGGAGCCTGGGAAGCCCACTGGGAATTTCTCCTAAGCAAGATCTTGGTCTCACTCTTGCTTTGATTTTGTTGGGTAGCAACAAAGATGAGAATTGGGATCCTGTGTTCAAAGAAAATTCCTGCAAAATTAACTGAGCTTTTCTATTACTAGTGTGGAATAAGAGCTCCAGGCTGAGCCTAGAATACCTAGACTGAGCTGAGGTACAAAACCATAATTACTGCCTCCCCAAACCATCAAGCAACACAGACTCTGTGGAGAGGGAGTGAAGCCCGACAGCACCGAGGCAGCCAGTTATTGAGCTGAGCCGGTTATTACCAGCAGCTAAACAAACTAATAGCAAGGATATTTCCCCAGAGAGGGAAGGGTGTTCTCTGCTTATTTAAATCTAAATCTCTTTCACTAGACTGACATTTTATATCAGGAATCTCAACAAGTAAGAAAAATTTGAAGTTTCCTGCCATATTTACATGTTGTATTTGGAAATATCAGCAAGAAACCTGGAAGAGTAATACGAGAATGTTGAGATAACCTATAATACCAGCAGTAATGCAAAAGGGATAGTCCCTATTTCATGAGTTATAGACCTACTGTCATCATTTTGTTGTCATGGTTCTATCTGTGCTAATCTTGCCAGAAGGTAAAAGTCAGGATCAAAGATTTGCTCGTTTACAAAAAGAAAAATGTGTAGTATGTCAGTTGCATAAAGGAAATATGCAGGGGACTAAAGATCAGCGCAAAAAAAACCCCTACGTTGCTGGAAGAAAAATGCATACAATGAAAATAAAAGTCCAACAGTGAGAAGATATATGTGTAACCTTCAATAAAGTACAAACAAATTTCCAGATAAATATATTGATAAGATCCCTGGGCCACATATTCAAATGCTGAAAAGGTTATAAGATGGGTCCATCCACTGAGTTATGCAAAGTGAACATTTAACATTCCAATGTTGCAATATTAGCTTTTATAAGGACATGGAAAATGATCATCATTTAATTTATAATCAGAATCCTATTTTTTCTTATTCTAAGAAACAGCTACTGTTATAAAACATACACATCTGCAAAGATCGAAGATAGCTCCAATAAAAAAAATCTCATGGTATAGGGATCAGTCTTGAAGAGCAAATTGTAATCATGTTAGCAGGAGTTGATCTTTTGTAAATCTAATGTGCCTTAAATGCCAGTTAAGACAAACCACCTATCCTGAAATAATTTGCATTACAACAGAAATATATTGCAGCTATAAAAATCTCCTACTTTCTGTTAAATAGTGTACTATTTTCAAATTATGGTCCTGCCCTTTTGAGATTAAAAAAAATAGATATCATCCAGGCATCCTTGAAATTCAATTCCCAACATCTCTCTGTTATATCCTAGAGCAGGAACACCTCTGTCCTCAAACACTATACCAGTATAGTAAAATCAGCAAGTAGTTTATTGAAGGATATATGTAAGCAAAGCAATAAAAATGATAGAAACAGTATAGTCCAAAATAGTATTTTCCAAAGAGTACAGATAGTCCATGAACTTCAGGATACAAAGGTAAAAACACAAGATCCAAAGATGCAAAACCCAAAAGAACAAGACAGCATGGAGATCCAATACCCAGAACAGGAAACTGCCAAAACTTGAAACATGAAACTAGAAATACACTTGGAAATAAGACCATCATGAAAATCCAATATTGACAAGACTGAGATAAAATCCTTTCCTCATCTCATATAAAGTTTTTCCTGTCCCATGAAATGAAAGGAAAGCATTCTCCTTACCTTTACAACCAGATAAGAATTTCTTATCTCTCTTTTCTAGCAGATGGGCTGATCTTCTGCGATCTTGAGTACTTTGTCTTAATTTAGAAAAGTCTTGTCTTCTGTCTTTGTCTTAGTTTAGAAAATTCTTGTCTTCTTCAAACTCATTAAATTCTGCACCTGATAAATCATGTTCAGGAGACAGTTTCTCAGAGAAAGACTACCGTGAGCCTCTCCCAGGAATTTGACCTTGGAAATCTACAGGAGACGCACTCCGTTCATGAGAAATGCCAGCAAGGCTTGGGCTTAACTCAGGTCCAGGAAAACCCTCATCCCCATTAACATCAGACACAATCACAGGCTGAACTACAACACCCTCAAAGCTCCATATGTTGAGTAGGTCTGCTGGGAGTTATGGGCCAAGAAAACCTGAAGAGCCACCTGGTTTCCAAACCTACTTTAGAGACAACAAACTTCACTGATATCGAGGGTCATGTATTGTGTAGGAAATTGTTTTATATGATTAGGAGCTCCCTTCATCAAGCAATGAAGAATTAGAAGAGCTATACAGCTGGATTTGCTTGTGGTATCATGAGTCTTCTCTGTTCCGAACATGCATGCATCCACCATGGACACTAGCAAAAGACAGCTCTTAGGCTGCTAATCTTGAGGACACTCACAATAAAACCATCCACAGTTTATGGCTTTTGGCAACTTTCCATCCTCAGTTTATGGATGAAAGGGATGGGCAGAAGCTGCAGTCTGGTGCAGCCTGCCAACCTTTCTCTTTAAGAACCTGCATGGCGGGGATTGGATTACATGACCTCACAGCCTCTGAGGATGCTTGCCATAGATGGAGGCAAAACATCAGGAAGAATGCTTCTGGTACATGGCCATATAGCCTGAAAAACTTACAGCAACCCAATAAACCTATATTCCACCTAAACTTTAGAAAGAATTTCATAAAATAATAGAGTTGGAAGAGACCACATGAGCCATCTGGTCCAACCCCCTGCTATGCAAGAAAAGCACAATCAAAGCACTCCTGACAAATGGCCATTCAGCCTCTGTTTAAAAGCTTCCAAGGCAGGAGCCTCCACCACACTCCGGGCCAAGAGTTGCACTGCTGAACAGCTCTCACAGTTAGGAAGTTCTTCCTAATGTTCAGGTGGAGTCTCATTTCTGGTAATTTGAACCCATTTCTCTGAGTCCTAGTCTCCAGGCATCACCCATATTGAAAATAAAGCTGTTTAACAATGGAATATGCTGTCTTGGAGTGTGGCAGCCTCTTTCTCTGTATCTGTCATAAGTGCTTTGATTGTGTATTCCTGCACGGCAGAATTGAGTTGAATCAGAAGGCCCTTCGGGTTCTTCCAATTCTGAAATTTAGAAACTCATTTTGAGAGAAAGATAGGCTAGAACTCCAATAGCTAAATATACATAAATAGATGGGACAGAGTTAAGGCATGTTTAAAGCTCCAGTTTACAGTACAGATACTTAATTATCCCTAAGGTGATTGTGTTTCCTGTCTTGGAGAACAGAGTGAAAGAAGTACCTCAGATAAGATAAATGTCACTAAAAGATGGTCCAGACTTCAAAACATCAAGTGTTACTGTTATATGCTAGAGCCAGGTAATTTTGTACTTATTGTTATCGAAAAGTAGACCCCAAAAATATGAATTGTGCTGTGTCGATCCTTTGGGATACACGGTGATTTCCCATTTGTCTTATAGTTACCTCTTCATGAATTACCCTGGAATATTGCCCCCAACACATCTCAGTCTCCAGGAAACAATCATATAAATTATCATAATCTCCTCACAAATACACCAAAGAGACTCTGGGGATATATAGTGGGTTGTGCAAGGGCCCCCAGGTTTTTTTCCTATTTCTTCTTGATAAGATCTGGTTTATTCCTAGGACCCTTTCCTTGTCTGTGTCACCAGACCTGACCCATCCCTGGGGTTCCCATTGAAATGACAAACAGCCTAAGCACCCTTTTGTTCTTCTGGACTGGTACCTTTTGTATTGACCAGAGTTGAAATATCAAAAACTCACTTCAGCCCATTACTGCTTAGCTTACCACATTCCTCACCAACCATGCCCCTCGCCGGAGCAGATCAATAAATGTACACAATCTTCGAAATAATCCAATGACAGTTTATTACATTGTCCCGCCACAGCAAGGAACCATCAGTGGTGATGTCAAACAGAATCCTGGAAATACCAGGGAGCAGATCCTAGCCCAAAACTTTCTGGACCAAACAGGGTTGCACAGGAATCTTGACTAGCTGTCTAAATACAATAAATATGCTCTGCATTTGCAATTGCAGTATGTCAGTTCTTTGTAGTGCTGTCTCCACTGACATTCTCTTTGGCCATTGAGAATAAAGCCTCTGATATTGCCTTCAACCAGCCTGTGTCTCATATGGCCTTCTGGGAAGTTAGACATGCCAAGCTCTCAACCCGTACTTCTTGCAGAAGCTGAAATTCATATAACATTATAACAATCAAACATGGAGCACAGACACACATAACTAGGTTTCTATTGCAGGGGGTCTCCTTTGGTGGTGATATCTTTTAAAACAAACTGGAAGCAGGTCCCTAAAACCACCAAGAAAACTTATCACATAACTCCAGACTAAAAAGAGGGTTAGGAGAACCTCCATGAGAAAAGATCATTCATTCTGAGAATGTAGAATTTGTGACCCATATCCTGGTTCAGCATCAGGCTTTTCTTGCACCTCCCAGTATTCTCATTCAGTGCCAGCCAAGCCGGGCTTTTTGTAAACAATTGCAAGTACTTCCTCATTCTATTCATGTATTATATGGTTTGTTTAACATTTACTAGGACAGCCACACAGCACATGCTGTAGGGACGTATTTGTCTGCCATGGACTGTGACTCAACTGAAGAGGCTGGGCTTACGAATGGATTTAACCCTCTCGTTTATTAGATTTATGCCTTAGTCATAAAACTTAGCTTGGCCTTTTCTCATTCTTTTTATGCTGTTCTCGCTGACTGCCATACCTCATTTGGCATTAGCTGCCAGGAAATTCAGTCACCTGTAGGACATTTGCCCTGACAGAAACTTCAGGACTGAGTCTACGGAGCAACAGCAGCAAGCATACAGGTAACCAGGTAGAATGCTGTATTGATGTTTAATTAATGTTTCGTATAATGTTAGACCACAATCAAATCTCTGAGATGTACCTGTTTTTTATTCTCAGAGTGAATGGGTATGTGTGTGAGTGTTCTGAGAAATGATGGTTAAATAGGCTTCACTTAAAACAATTTTGTTTGAGGCAATAATCCACTGTTTGACTCTTTTATCCTTGATTTTTGCATTTGTGGATATTGCAACCTGAATAGGGTTGCCAACTTTTCAACTTGACTGTTCCACTTGAACAGTAACTTGAACTGAAAAGATTTGGCTGCATGCTGTGAAAACGTTTACCTGCTGATCTTTGAATGTCAGGTTGATCTACAATCACAGCTACCAAGAATGCTTGAAGCATACGTCTGTACAAGCTGGAAGGCAGAAAAGGCAAGTCCGGTACTGCCATTAGGCCATATAAGGGGACTTCCTTGATGCCAATGGAGACAGGAATTCTATTACTTGGGTTTTACTGCCATTGTCCTTAGTTAGTGCATGGCTAGGAAAGTCTTCCTGCATCAACCCTCTTCCAATCCCACTCTCTTGGTCATTTTGGATTGTGTTGTATTTTGGCTCAAATGGTCAACATAGCAATGGCATCCTAGCTTTTACACCTGGGCTCCCCATCTGCTCTCCTCATTCATACAAAATGATTTGGTGTCTCTCATTTATACTGGTGTGTTGGATTCACTGAAGAATAATCTCCTATCTCCAATGCTGAAGTGAGGTGAACTTCTTGTCCGAACTTGAAGGACTAGAACTTTGCCTCACTTTAGCACTGGTGATAGGGGAATTTTCTCTAATACACCCAACCCACCTAGGTATATGGTAGCATGAAGAGATGACCTCTTCCCTTCACATTAGACCATAAAAAACATCTTCAACAAGTCCCTGCTGATATAATCTTGCCAATTGCCTTGGAATGGTTGAAAGAAGATTTTCTTCCATACTTTTAGGAACAACTTGGCACATATCATTGCATAGTCAATTGCCTTTATGTTCACAGGGCAAAAAAAAAAAAAAAGCATTGCTCTAGCCTCTACTGGTAAGAATAACTGGCTGAACTACTTTTTCAGTCTGATAAAGAATATCAAGAGCAAGCAGTGCCTTTCTCAGAGAGATAGCCCAACTCAAAACAAAACAGAATGAATCGAGGATGTTTTTTTAGAAATACGTAACTTTGAACAAGAGTTGCCTTTTCAGTCTTTTCCCTATAATTTCTTGTGAATAAATAACATATGCTGATACAATATATTTATTTATTTTTATTTATTTATTTCCGTCACTTTTACCCCGCCCTTCTCACCCCCGGGGGGGGACTCAGGGCGGCTTACAAGGAAGGCACAATTCGATGCCTTGTCACATATACATACATATATAAGCAAGTTAAACTATTACCTATTAAAAATTTAAAAACATCACTACACAAAATACAGTAACACAATAGTAGGCTGATCCTGAGCTCAGCATTCGAAGTTTCGTAAATCCATTCCGTCTCATCAGATTCCAGCTCGTCATCAGGTCTTTCTTTAGCTGCCTTGATGTCCAAATGCCTGGTCCCATATCCAGGTTTTCAACTTTTTCCTAAATGAAAGGAGGGACGTTGCCGATCTAATCTCCCCGGGGAGTGAGTTCCACAGGTGGGGGGCCACCACCGAGAAGGCCCTGCTCCTCGTCCCCGCCAATCTCACTTGTGATAAAGGCGGGGTCGAGAGCAGGGCCTCCCCGGAAGATCTTAGGTTTCGAGGTGGGACGTAGAGGGAGATCCGTTCGGACAGATACACTGGGCCGGAACCGTATAGGGTTTTGTAGGTCAAAACCAGCACTTTGAATTCTGCAACTCTAATCTACATGTTGCTGAGAAGCTGATGGAGATGGTTGGGCATTGTTTTTCCTGCCTTCCAGGCTTTTGGTATTTGATTTCTTGCATCTGAATCAGATTTCCCTGTTCAGTGACTTTGGCAGCAATGGTCACCTGTGAAAGGTTTATGGGCGTCTCTACTTTGCACTGTTATGGGCGTCTCTACTTTGCACTGTTTCTTTTGGGGGGGGGGCATAACTCTATTCATTGCTTAACTTGTTTTTCTTGTTGACTTGACTTGCATTTCACAAAGCAGGAATTATTTTCTTAAAAGCAGCCCAGCTTTTCATTTCTAAAACATAGAGTTAGATGTAAAAACATTTCACTTCACAAATAGAAGGAGGAGTATGCAATTACCTTTGTGATAAATCACTATGTTCCTGAGCATATCAGTTAATGTCAACAACTACCACTTTGGTATAGCATGTTATTAAGGATTTTACATGTTCACTCAAGCTACCCAAATGCCAGCAAGGATCACTGCTCAGGGTCACACCTTTAAGAGATACATAGTTTAGGTCAGAGCATCTCAGATTTTGGTCCTACAAACTTTTGAACAATAGCTCTCAGAGTCCTTGACCACTAGCCATGTTGACTGAGGATTCTGGCAGATGAATAAAGGTTTATGAATGATTGACTTAGGCAATATGGACCTGGAATGGTATCTTATGTTGTGATTATATCCAACATTGTCATCATTTTGGAGACTATATCCCACTGGCCCCAGTTTTGTTGTCTAGATCATGGACAATAGCTTATTATAACATGCAGAATTTGGATGTTGATTTAAGGTCCTTAATGTTCATGTTCAGTTGGGCCCATAGGAGAAAAACAATATCATAAAGTTTTTCCCATCACATTTTCCAAACCAGGAAAATGATTTCTACCTGCTATGCCTCTGTTACAGTATACTGCCTCCAGTATGGAAAAAGTGGCAATTGTGTATAGAGAAAGGGTGAGGAATGGACTGCATCCAAATGTCAGCCTAGGTCCTCACAAGTATACTTACAAACAAATGTCTGTTTATGATATGATAATAGCAGCAGCTAACATATGCTGTAGTGACTACAGTCATAGGAGTGATCTCACATGCCAGGAAAAATGAGTTTTTACTAGCAAGATAAGGGGATTGAGATCATGCAAAGAATAGAATGAAGCTACACAGCCATTGGTTGTGCACAACCAATTCAGGATGAGCAGTGGCTTGCATAAGGCTTTACTCTGGAGTGGGAAGTCAGTGGCCCTCCAAATATTTCCAGACATATTTATTTACTATATTTGTATACTGCCTTTCTCAGCCTGTGGGAGATTAAGATTATCTGGGGAGGCCCTGCTCTCAGTCCCACCTCTTTCACAGGTGCATCTGGTGAGAACGAGAGACAGGGCCTTCTCAGTGGTGGCCCCGCAGCTATGGAATTCCTTTCCTAGTGATACTAGAGCAGCTCCCTCCCTCCTGGCCTTCAGAAGGAAAGTGAAAACTAGGCTCTGGGGTCAAGCCTTTGGAGATTAACTATAGTGCAATAATAGCTACAGAATTATGTTCAGTGACCTTTGGAATGACCCCGGATTACCATTGTGGATGGTGTGATTTTTGTTTTGATTGCAATGTTTTATATGTTTTAATGTGCATCTAATTTTAATTTTTTAACTTAATGTATTTTAACTCTTGTTATTCAAAAGCATTGAATAGTTGTTATATGTAAAGCTGCCTTGAGTTCCCTTCGGGGTAGAGAAAGACGGGATACAAATAGAGTAAATAAATAAACATCCACCATCATGACACACTGACCATACTGGAAGTGGCAGATTCCATCTGGAAGACCACCAGTTTCTCACCTCACTGACATCTTTGTCACTGCTTTGCATCGCTTTTAAGAGAGAGTAGGTAGCATATACGTAATGACAATGGTCATGGTGATGATGATGTTTATTTCCATTTTGAGCTTCGTCCTGGTGAGAATGAAAGGTTTAGTGAAGCCGGGATTCTCTTCTGACAGTACAAGTGTGTCAGTTGTTTCCTCCTTTCACACCTTCTATTTTATTTCTTTCATGTTCCTTTCCTCTCTTCGTAGTGCTTTGCTTGTGCTGTAAAGCATTGTACTAGAAAAACGCAGCCTGTTTGCTTAAGCAGGCACGTCCTTCCCATCTTAAAGGCATCAATATCACCCTAGAGAACAATGACCATAATGGGATCAGGACCCTCCTTTTACTGAATTCTTTCACAATAAGCAGCACACGTAAAATCAATTCCACTCTGAAAAAGGTCTTCCGCCATGGGAGAAACCCTAGGACCCAGAGGAACACATCCAGGTCATCACGTCTCCTGATACTGGCAACAATTGAAGTTACTGCAGCCCTTAGTATGCAGAACAGCTTTTATGCCTTTGACTCCCAATAGCCAAAACCCAACCAGCAACACACAATACATTAACACTCTTAGTCTTGCATTTTTTCCCCAGAACAATCTGTATTCCCTTTCACCATTTTTGTTTTGCATAGTTGGCTTTGGATGCATGAAACTTCATATTTATTTTGGGGCACACTTTTCCATAGTTATGCACTTTTCTAACACATTTCCTAATTTTGTGAATTCTTGCAGACAGCTTTACAATGATTACAGTATATTCGTGCACAATTTTCCAAAATGTTCATTTTGAATTGTGGGTATTTGTTTGTTTATAATTTTTAAAAAGACAAAAGGGGGAAAGATCTACTACTGGCATTTTTTCCCCAATGAAGGGGAAATGAAAAATATGTGTATTGGATTGCTGTGGGTTTTCCAGGCTGCATGGCCATGTTCCAGAAGCATTCTCTCCTGATGTTTTGCCCACATGTATACCAGGCATCCTCAGACGCATCCTCACAACCTCTGAGGATGCCTGCTATAGATGTGGGCAAAACCTCAAGAGAGAATGCTTCTGGAACATGGCCATACAGCCTGGAAAACTCACAGCAACCCAGAGACTGCAGCCATGAAAGCCTTTGACAATCCCTGTACTTCTTCACTAAGAGGCTGTAAATACTGTAACATCAATTTGTTGTTGCTTTAATCAATTGAAACAACTTTTCTCTCCATATCTAACATATGTTTGCTGGTATGTTATGTGCCTTCAAATTGTTTCTGACTTATGATGACCCTAAGATGATCCTATCATACAGTTTTCAGAGGCTGATAGACTTATCACACTAGAGAATGAATCCACTTTAAATCCGGTTGCTGCCTCCTGAAGAATTCTGGGGTTTGTAGTTTAGGAAGGAGCCTTTAACAGCCTCACCAATGGCCAAACAGATGCAAATAAGAAACTTGGCAGCAGGACATGAGCACAATAGCACCCTCCCAATGATGTTCCACAGCAAATAGTATTGCAAGGCATGATCTCTCTCTCGGTGTGGGTAATATATGTAGCTACTAAAATAATATACCTATACATGCACGTGTATTTTCTGGTTGCTTGAGAGGAGCTCTTAAAAACAGACCTAACTAACAATATACCCAAAATGATACCATATCATAAACTTTGTATTGACTTGATATTAAAAGCAAATAAAGATAATCATCTACACTAACATTTCTGATAAAAATTGATTTTATTTCAATTTTCATTTAAAGTACCATTTTTTTTCCATTTTTGCTGGTTGCTTGAGAGGTCCAGTTGCTTGAGATCTGGCAAAAATGAGGTTTTACTGTAGCTAGTAATTTCTAATGTATTTGTTTTTCTTTTGGCCATAGTGAGCATGAATAGAAACCGTAGGACCTGCTACTCCCCATTTCCTTCATGAATCATTTGAGGATTATCTCTGCTAAGTGCAAATGCCGAAGCCTTGGATCTAACATCTCCAAGTTCCTATCTTAATTAATGGTTCTGCGCATCTGCTTCAAAGAGATTCCTTGATAGCGGTGCCTAGTTGCAAGCGCCCGTTTGCTTAATGAACTATCCTCAAGACTAGGAGGCGAAAGAAATCCTCTATTCATGCGATAGCCAGAGGCAGCCTGTTAAAACTGTGGTGGATGTGGGATTTGATTTCAGTAGGAAATCAGCTTTCCTCTGACTTCGTAAAAATGTAAATGGCTCATTTAAACCGGACACTTCAAATGAATAGCAGAGATTGGATAAAATTTGCATCACCTCATCTTTCATGCTAGTTTTTAAAAGTGCTTCTAATGGAGGAATGATTCTTTCATCCATGTTCTTATTATGGGGACTTGTTCTGCACAAGGTTCATGGTGGAGGAAAAAATGTTAGCTAGTTAATGATTGCCTCGGAGACTTTGGAAAGGGGTATAATTCTTCAGTAATATCATTTCTGAATGAAGCAATAAGAAATTTTAGCATTTTTCTTTCCGTTGCGAGGTAGCCTTCGAAAACAGAACAGTTTTCAAATGACTACTTGCAATTGAGGACTTAATCTTCATCAAACGTTCACATGGGTTTTCTTTTCTTTTGCACAGGAAACAGCATTTGCTGCCCAGGAAATATTATTTCTTTGCAGAAAATGTTGTCTCCTGCAAGAAAACACTGTTCTTTACTTGGAGCCCTCGGTGGTGCAATGGGTTAAACCCTTGTGCCGGTAGGACTGAAGACTGACAGGTCAGAGGTTCAAATCCAGGGAGAACATGGATGAGCTCCCTCTATCAGCTCCAGCTCCCCATGCAGGGACATGAGAGAAGCCTCCCACAAGGATTGTAAAGCATCAAAACATCCAGCCATCTTTGCAGACAGCCAATTCTCTCACACCAGAAGTGACTTGCAGTTTCTCAAGTCTCTCCTGACATGAAAAAAAAATCTTGCAAAATGCCATGTGTGGAATATTTTAGAAATTAATCCCCCAAATGTTTAACTATGTGGAGAATCCACACTAACCACTCATCCCAAGACTGCATGGCAAACCTCAGATTGCTCCAAGAATGGTTCATACTGCCAGTCCCCAGGAGCTATGGAGGCTGGTTCAGCAGCACTGAACCAGGTCTGGTGCCACAGAACAGGCACACTTACTGTCCCCTCCCATTGTCCTTGTTGCAGTGACCAACGGATGCAACATGATCATGCCCATCCCTCACCACCTTGAATGCCGTCAGGCAGGATACCAGAGTGTCAAGGGAGGAAGGAGAGAGAGGATCACCCCTTCCTCCCCACCTTCCTCCTCTGATCACTTCATTGATTCAGCTGGCATCACTCCAGGTGAGAAATGACTGGCACAACACACATGACATTCACTGGCCAATGCGATGAAGCAAATAGGAGGGGACGGTGAGTGCCATCCCATGTCCCCGGGGCCATCTGACCCTAAGGAACTTGGGATGATCATGTTAAAATTTGGGACCAGTTCCCTTTTGGAAGTGGCCCAGCATTTTACATGGGCTCCATGTCAGAACCAGCCCAACTGTTTACAAAGGTTTCATCTCAGAATTGGTGCAACACTTTACAAGGGATCCTGTCAGAACCAGCCACGCTGTTTATATGAGCTCCAGCTCAAACCAGACCAATTGTTTACATAGCCTCCATCTCAGAATTGGCCCAAAACTTCACATGGGCTTCATCTCAGAACAGGCTCAACTGTTTACAAGGCCTTCATCTTATTTATTTATTTGATACACTTGTATACCGCTAATATCTCAGCCTGTGCGGCGACTCATTGCGGTTTACAACTTGTTAAAATACAATAGTCACTTAAAAATATAAAATAAGATATCAAAATACAAGACATAAAACATACATAGTATGAACATACTTAGTATCGGGCCACCAATACAAGTCGAAAACATCTCATAGTTAAAATCGTAATTCAGTTCGTTGTCCTTGGTTGCAAGTACATGGTCAAAATAACCTTACATCGGAAATTAGTTAAAAACTTGCTCGAACATCCAAGTTTTTAGATTTTTCCGAAATGCCATTAGCGAGGTGGCTGATCTTAGTTCAATAGGGAGGGCATTCCAAAGCCGGGGGGCCACCACAGAAAAGGCCCTATCTCTCGTTCCCGCGAGCCGCACCTGTGAAGCAGGCGGGATGGAGAGAAGGGCTCCTCCTGAAGATCTTAGGGTCCTGGTGGGCTGATAGGCCGAGATACGTTCGGATAGGTATGTAGGGCCAGAACCGTTTAGGGCTTTAAAGGTCAAAACCAGCACTTTGAATTGGGCTCGGTAGCTGATCGGTAGCCAATGGAGCTGGTACAGCAGAGGAGTTGTGTGCTCCCTGCGCCCTGCTCCTGTTAATACCATGGCTGCCGCCCGTTGGACTAGTTGAAGCTTCCGGGCCGTCTTCAAAGGCAACCCCACGTAGAGAGCGTTGCAGTAATCAAGGCGGGATGTAACCAGAGCGTGGATTACCGTGGCCAAGTCAGACTTCCCAAGGTACGGTCGCAGTTGGCGCACGAGTCTTAACTGTGCAAATGCTCCCCTGGTCACCGCCGAAACCTGGGGATCCAGGCTCAGCGATGAGTCCAGGATCACACCCAAACTGCGAACCTGTGTCTTCAGGGGGAGTGCGACCCCGTCTAACACAGGCTGTAACCCTATACCCTGTTCGGCCCTGCGACTGACCAGGAGCACCTCTGTCTTGTCTGGATTTAATTTCAATTTGTTCGCCCCCATCCAGACCGTCACAGCGGCCAAGCACCGGTTCAGGACCTCGACAGCCTCCTTAGTAGCGGGTGGAAAGGAGTGACAGAGCTGGACATCATCTGCGTACAGATGACACCGCACCCCGAAACTCCGGATGATCTCGCCCAGCGGCTTCATGTAGATGTTAAACAACATGGGGGACAATATTGAACCCTGAGGAACCCCACAAAACAACGGTTGTGGGGTAGAACAGGAGTCCCCCAGTAACACCTTCTGAGACCGACCCTCGAGGAATGACCGGAGCCACCGCAAAGCAGTACCTCCGAGGCCCATTCCTGCGAGGCGTCCCAGAAGAATACCGTGGTCGACGGTATCGAAGGCCGCTGAGAGGTCGAGAAGCACCAACAGGGACACACTCCCCCTGTCGAGCTCCCGACGGAGATCATCCACTAAGGCGACCAAGGCTGTCTCGGTACCATGTCCCGGCCTAAAGCCAGACTGCGCCGGATCTAGATAATCCGTGTCTACCAAGAATGCCTGGAGTTGTGAGGCCACCACACGTTCCATGACTTTGCCCAAAAAGGGAAGATTGGAAACAGGCCAATAGTTTACCAATTGAGTGGGGTCCAGTGATGGTTTCTTCAACAGCGGTTTTATCACAGCTTGCTTTAAGCTGGCTGGAAAAATGCCTTCCCGAAGGGAGGCATTAACCACCACCTTAACCCACTCGGCCAATCCCCCTCTGGCCTCCTTTAGAAGCCAGGATGGGCAGGGGTCTAGGATGCATGTAGTAGCTCTCATTCCTCCAAGCACCTTGTCCACATCCTCGGTTTGAACCAATTGAAATGAATCCATCAAAATCGGACAAGCAGATGCTCGTGTTACATCCTCAGAGACTGCCGTTAATGTGGCATCCAGTCCAGAGCGGATCAAAGCGACTTTGTCTGCGAAGAACCGAGCAAAAGCTTCACAGCGAGCTGCCGAGTCATCAGGGCACCCATCCTGGATGGTGGGTTTTAAAAGGCCTCTGACAACCCGGAACAGTTCAGCCGGACGGTTCTTTGCAGACGCAATAGAGGCCGCGAAGAAGGTCTTCTTAGCGGCTCTTATTGCCGCGGCATATGACCTTAAAAAGGACACAAACCGTGTTCGGTTTGGCTCGCTCGGATCCGAACGCCACACGCTCTCTAGTTCCCTCTTCTTTCGCTTCAACACCGCCAGCTCCTCAGTAAACCAAGGGGCTGGTTTAGCTCGGCTACTTGAGAGGGGACGTTCTGGAGCGATCGTGTCTATTGCTCTAGTCATCTCCCCATTCCAGAGAGCGACCAGGGCATCAACAGGATCACCAACCGAGGTGGCGGGGAATTCCCCAAGAGCCATCAGGAATCCCTCCGGATCCATAAGCCTCCTGGGGCGGACCAATTTAATAGGTCCTCCACCTCTGCGGAGGTTAGGGGGTGCAGTAAGTCTAAAGCTGACCAGGTGGTGGTCGGTCCATGGCAACGGAGAGATGGATAACTCCTCAACACCGCCACCTTCCTCCCATCCCTGACAGAAAACCAAGTCCAATGTATGTCCAGCACTGTGGGTGGGGCCAAATACTTGTTGGGACAGACCCATGGTCGCCATGGTAGACATGAAGTCCTGAGCCGCTCCCGTTAGGGCAGCCTCGGCGTGGACATTGAAGTCCCCCAGCACAAGCAGCCGTTGGGACTCCAATGCCAGGTCCGAGACTACCCCCGCTAGCTCAGGTAGGGAGACTGTAGTGCAGCGAGGTGGACGGTACACTAACAGAATCCCTAAACTGTCCCGGTCACCCACCCTCAGGTGGACGCATTCAAAATTTGTTGACTGCGGGATGGGGGTCCTGGTCAGAGAAATGGAATCTCTATAGACTACTGCAACCCCGCCTCCCCGCCCTCCGGATCTCGGTTGATGCTGCACAGAGAACCCGGGTGGACAAAGCTGGGTCAAGTTTACACCTCCAGCTTCGTCCAGCCAGGTCTCTGTGATGCACGCCAGATCTGCCCGTTCATCCAGGATTAAGTCCTGGATGAAAGTTGTTTTGCCATTGACAGATCTGGCGTTCAACAGCACCACTTTCAATCCCGAGGGACCGCCATCCTGGTTGCACCTACTTACCGTATCAGGAGACCGGTTTGGAATTACTAAAGTTGTTCCCCGTTCCCTAGGCCGAATTAAAGGTCTCCTTTTCCCGTATCTCCCCTTCCCCACCACGACTTCTATGGGGGCTCCTCGGTTAACGGAAGCCTCTCCCTCCTCCATGACGCATTTGGTACTTATACTAATAAACCAGGGATCATCGTGGTGTACATGCCATGTTACAGTTTCAGTTTGCCATAGCTTTGCCTTCCACGTGTTCTTCAGTCCCGTTAGGTCATATTCGAGATCCCTCGTGCTATTCCATTCCTTCTTACCTACATATACAATTAGCAACCAAATTAACAGATGCCAAGAAGTAGGTAATAGCATAGGTCGTAGTTATTAAGCACAGTTGGAACAAGGAATTATGCTGTTGAAATACAGATGATGTTTTAGCACAACACAGTAGAGCAGCAATGAAATGCGAAGGCTTAAATGACCCAAGATATTAATTAAAGTGCGTCATGGAGGCCTGATTCAGCACTAGCTGTAACAATCGAATTTAAAGTGCTATAGTGGCTAAGTGCACAAGAAATAGTTTAAAGTGCTAATGGCATAAAGTGCAAGATCACAACAGTTAATAAAGTGCACGAAGTAACCAATTGATCATGGAATCAGGATTAATTAATTAGCAACCATCAGGAACGGTCAGCACATTCAAGATGGTCACACATAGGTTGCAATAATAATCAATCAAAACGGGGGTGAATTAGCACCGTCAGAATAATTAGCACACTCAGAGCTAGATGATACAATTAAAAAGACTAAGGTGCTAAAACTCATGAAATAGTAGTCCAATGATATAGTAAGTTAAAGTGCTGATCGTATAAGTGCTAATATCATACAAGATTTTAAAACAATGAGGTGCTGAAAGATGATAATGGTTAACCAGCAAGGATGGTTATATATAACTATCAATCCAAAGGAGGCCAGCTCAAGAGGTCTGCACAATATTAAGGCCGGCACAAGAAGTCTACACAGTATTAAGCCATCTTAGAATTGGTCCAGCTCTTTAGATGGGCCCCATCTCGGAATCTGCCATACTCTTCACATGGGCCAAAAGGCATGGTTTGTTCTGGATTCTGGAGCAGAATTTGGAGTAACCCACAACTTTGGTTAGGACAGTTCAAGACTGCATTAAGCAGCTCTGGTCCAAGTTAACGCAGATCAATTCGTCATTTAGCCACCGTGGAACTAATTCACCAGCCCTTTTCACTACGTAGTCAATGTAGATGTGGCTGGATTTGCTTATCACTGTGTTTCTTTGGAGAGACTCGGGAAAGCTGTTGTAGAAACCACAAAATTACATCATATTTTGTTTTCCTCTCCCCGTTTTTTTTTTAAGTCTACTCAGAAGCAGAATTGCAGAGAGCTCAAACAGTTGTTCATGTCTTTGTAGTATTTCGAATTGAACCATAGTAGACATTTCCTTATTATGGCCGACAAGATCTTGTGATTCTAAGGGTCCTTGTACACTGCCATATAAAATCCAGATTATCTGCTTTGAATGAGATTTTATGGCAATGTAAACTCATATAATCCAGTTCAAATTAGATAATGTGGATTATCTGGTCTAATAATTTGGATTATACGGCAGTGTAGAAGAGTCCTAAATCTTGTGGGAGATTGCTCTGTTTTGTTTTGGTTTGGTTTACTAAGAAGCGCTTCTCTTGGAGATGGAAACAGGTGCTTGCTTGTTTTGCCTGGATTTTCTTTTTGTTGCCACAACATCAAAAGAGCACAGGTCACTGACTGCCAAGGTATTCTCTTTAGGATGTTTTTTTTTCCTAATCCCAACCAGGATTTATAATGCCAAAATAACAATATTGGGGTTAAACTGGAAGAACTACTCTATTGATTTATAGCTCAGGTCAGGTTTTCTTCCTGTTTTAATAGGACGTCAGTGGCAATTGACTAAAATCTGTGGGATTTAGATCACTTTTCTAACTGATCTCACTGCAATCTTTCTGGTAAACTTTCACATTCCTAAATCTGAAGAACATATGCAGCACCTAAATTCATGACAGGTTACATATCCACAGAGATAGACCAACAAGGCTGTGAAAGAAAATGGGGATTTAAAAATGCATGTTTGACTCCTCCATTTTTTTCTAATGTAGCTGTTCACATTAGGAAATTATGTTTTTAGCTTACCTTTTCTCTATGGAAACTTGGAAGTAGCTAGATATAGAATCTATTCATTACTTATAGTTGTTGGAAGGACTACTGCAATGCACACTATGTGGGGCTGCCTTTGAAGACAGCTCGGACATGCAGTTAATGGCCAGATTACTAACTGGAGCTGGCTATAGGGAGCACATCATGGCCCATTAAAGCAGCTCTGCTGGCTGCCGATGAGTTTCCGGACCCAATTCAAAGTGCAGGTTATTACTTATCCAGCCCTATATGCTTCAGGTCCAGCCTATCTTTGAAGCCACATCTCTTTTTATGAACTGGCACAGGTGCTAAGATCTACCGGGGAGGCCCTCCTCTTGGTCCCACCTCCTTCTTGAGTGCAGTTGGTGGGGATGAGTAAGAGGGCCTTTTCAGTGGTGGCCTCCCGTCTTTGGAATGCCCTCTCCAGGGAGATCAGGCTAGCCCCCACTCTCCAAGCCTTCCATACACAATTGAAATCATATTTTTTTCGACAAGGCTTTGACAATTTTAGATTTCTTTAATGAATATACTTGAGGACCCATAGATTTCACCAAGTATGTTACATGGCTGAAATTGATTACTGTTATTTATAACTGCAGCTATTGCTGCATTTTATTGATCTTACCAGGGGGCTTTGTGAAGTGAGATATTTATGTTGGCTGTTTTGTTATGTTATTGTGTCTGCAATTTTTGTATTTTGTGTGTTTGCAGCTTTGAGTGCTTTGTTAGTCATCCCAAGTCCCTCCGGAAGATAGTGGTGGGGTATAAATTTTATTTTTATTATTATTATTATTATTATTATTATTATTATTATTATTATTATTATTTGAAACACAACAAAATGAGTCCACAGCAGACACTCTGCTGGCTGTTGAATTGGATCACACGTCAGACACTTCCCAAGTGTCTAGGACTGTGTGATATATCGGCAAATAATGTGTGCAGATCCCAGTAAGGTGGCCTTCTGCAGCTGGCAGATGGTAATTTTTTCAGCGCCGATTGTGTTTAAGTGCAGGCCAAGGTCTTTAGGCACTGCACCCAGTGTGCTGATCACCACTGGTACCACCTTTACTGGCTTGTGCCAGAGTCTTTGCAGTTTGATTTTTAAATCCTCATATCATGACAGCTTTTCCAGTTGTATCTCTGCAATCCTGCTGTCACCTGGGATTGCGACATCAACGATCCATACTTTGTTTTTTAACACGATTGTGAGGAGTATTATGCTCCAAAACTGTCTGAATCCGGAAGTCCCACAGGAGTTTGCCGTGTTCATTCTTTGTAACTTTTTCCAGCTTGTGATCCCATCAGTTCTTTGCCTTAGGCAGATGGTATTTGTGGCACAAGTTCCAATTAATCTTCTGAGCAACGATGTTATGCCTCTGCTTGTAGTCTGTCTTATTATTATTATTATTATTATTATTATTATTATTATTATGAAATACAGTTGGCCCTCCATATCCATGGATTCTGCATCCACAGATTCAACCATCCTAGTTAGGGAAAAATAATTTTGTGCCATTTGACTTTACCATTGTATATAATGGGACTTGAGCATCTGTCAATTGTGTTATGCATGGGAGGTCCTAGAACCAAATCCCAGCAGATACCAAAAATCTGCTGCATAACTGCTACTATTTATTTTCACTACCATAGTGGAATGTATGGTCATTCCAGCTAGTCAGCACCAGGTTGCCTATTTTTCCCTTTCAGTCTAAATTTATATCATTAATATTTTTCCTCTGTTCCAGCATCCTTATTTAGATAAGGAGCAAGCCTCTGATTCTGTGAAGCAAATCTTTCAACTTTGCTCTCACTTCCTTGATTACCTGTTTAAGTACAGAAGCCTTTATCTAAAATAATCATCATAATATAACCGGATGTCCTGTGGAACAACTAGCAGATGTATACCTTTGAAGGGTCCTGGAACAGTAAAAGGAAAAAGATAAAATATTGCTTAAGAAGGACAGTTTTCCAGCTGCAAGGACAAGAAAAATCTGCTAATTTTGCTTTATAAGCATTGTGATCTATTTTTTTCTGGAATCTCAAGCTATTTTGAGCCCCAGAGGGGAGAGATGGACAGATTAAGTCCCTATGATGGATGTAAAGAGTAATTTAATATGCATCTACATCAGTGGTCCCCAGATGTTTTTGGACTTCAACTCCCAGAAATCCTAATAGCTGGTAAACTGGCTGGGATTTCTGGGAGTTGTAGGCCAAAAACATCTGGGGACCTCAGGATGAGAACCACTGATCTACATCAATGGTTCCCAGCCTTTCTTTGATCAGGGACCACTTGGCCAAGGACCACTTTGACCAGGGATCACTCTCCTACATTAGTACCAAAAGGGTTACAAATTAGTTTTTGGTCAACTTTAGATTTGGTTTGGTTATTTGGGGTGCAGGTTCAGAAAATTGCATTGGATAGACCACATCAGCTCTAGTTTCTGAGAAAGAACATATGCCATCCAGTAGTCTCCATCTGTTTGTCCACAGAAAACCATATGTAATCATCTAGAGCTGATGTTCTCTATCCAATGCAATTTTCTGAATCAGCACCCCAAATAAATCCAGGAACAGGCCTAAAAATGAAAATACCAAGAAAAAATTTTTTGGTTGGGCTGCGTTATTATTAGTGAATTTTGTTCATGTAAAAAATAAGAAGATGGGGAGTGGGTTGAAGTTGAAAAAACAAAACAAAAGATGGATCACGAGATCCAAGAAACTGTCACTAATGGCTTTCTCTCACCTCTTTGCCATGGGCACATGACCACAAGGAAGGGGGCATGGTCCATGGAGTGTTGCAATGGTGTAGTAATGGTGAGGCCGTAGACCATATTTTAGTTCTTGCAGACCATTGGTGGTCCATGGACCACAGGTTGGGAACCATGTAGAGTTAATGCAATGTTAACTGACATGGCTCAGTACTATGAAATCCTGGGAGTTGACATTTTACAAACTATTTAGCCTTCTTGGCCAAAGGATGCTGCTGCCTCACCAAACTACAAGTCCCGGGATTCCATAGTATTGAGCCATGACAGTTAAAGTGGTGTCAAACTGCATTAAAACTACAGTGCAGATGCACCCTAATGTCTCCTATTTGGAACTCCAGCCAATCACTAAAGAAGACAACAGAGATATATTTACAATTTTAAAAAAATGTTTTAGAAACTCTTGTATCTAAGCCTGTTTGGCCAGAGATCAAACAGGAAAAAAGCAAGGGCAGGTGCTTCATGAAATGACACTTTTCTTATATAGTCTTCTTTAATCCTCTAAAAACACTGCAGTGTTTCTTTTGCGTAACAGGGATTGCATTGCATAGACCACTAGTTTCTGATACAGAACATATACCATCCTGTAGTCACCATCTGCTCACCCACAGGAAAGCATATTTAATAATCTAGAGCTGATGTGGTCCATCCAATGACATTTTTTGGATCAGCACCTCCCAAATAAACCCAGGAACAGGCCTAAAAACAAAGACACCATGAAAAAAAATTGGTTGGTCTGTGTTATTATCTGTGTATTTTGTTAACACATATAAAAAAGCGGGGAGGGAGGTGTCCATACAGCCCGGAAAACTCACAGCAACCAATTGGGAATGTGATCCAACAATATTTGGAAGACCAGAATTATGTGATGACCCTAAAACTGCCTTTCTTCCATCATAACAAATTCTGGAATTTGTAATTTAGTGGTGTAATTAGACTTTCTTGCTAGGGAATTCTGGCTCAGTTTGCTCAATTACAGAACTAGAGCAATCTAGCAGAGAATTCCCGTGCCTTCACCAAACTACAAAAATCAGGAATCAGTTGGGTCAGTTAATCAGGTATCAAAGTGCTATAATTGTGTACTCACCTTGGTAAATATTTGCTCCCCAGCATATTTGGGAAAGCGAAAAGATTATATGCAAAGTATCATGATGAATTTCCCCTTCCTGTGAGCTTTGTGCTAAAAGCAAGGATGGCTGAAGTTGATCCTTCAGATGTTATTGGGGGTCATCTCCCATGATCCCCAGCTACCAGGGTCAATGGTGAGGGATGACAGAAGTTGCAACCCAACATCCAGAGAACCTTGGTCCCCATATCTGAGGGCCTGGCCTTGAGCTTTGAATTTTCATGAGTTATTCTCCAGTTTAGCTCCTTCCCACCTGCTACTAAGGAGGCTGTTCAGGTCCTGAACTGTTGCTTGGCCGCTGTGATGATCTGGATGAGAGCTAACAAATTGAAATTGAATCCAGGCAAGACAGAGGTACTCCTGGTCAGTCCCAAGGCCGAACAGGGCATAGGGCTACAGCCTGTGTTGGATGGGGTTACACTCCCCCTGAAGACGCGGGTTTGCAGCTTGGGTGTGATCCTGGACTCATCACTGACCAGGGCAGTGGCCAGGAGAGCATTTGCACAGTTAAAGCTTGTGTGCCAGCTTGGGAAGTCTGACTTGACCACGGTAGTCCATGCTCTGGTTACATCCCGTATAGACTACTGCAATGCATTCTACGTGGGGCTGCCTTTGAAGACTGTCTGAAAGCTTCAAATGGTCGAACGGACAGTAGCCAGGTTGCTAAGAGGAGCGGCGCTCAGGGAGCACACAACTCCCCTGCTGCGCCAGCTCCACTGACTACCAATCTGCTACTGGGCACCATTCAAAGTGCTGACTTTGGCCTATAAAACCCTAAATGGTTCTGGCTCAACTTATCTGTCTGAACACATCTCCCCTTATGAACCATCTAGGACCTTAAGATCATTTGGAGAGGCCCTGTTTTCGGTTCTGCCTTTGTCACAAGTGCGTCTCAACGGTGGCCCCTCAGCTATGGAACGCCCTCCCTAGAGATACCAGATCAGCCCCCTCCCTTTTAACATTTTGAAAAAAAAAGTCAAGACATGGCTTTTTTAGCAAGTGTTTGCAAATGCAGAGTAACTAACATAGGAATGTGGAACAACTAGACGATGGAACCGGACAATGTTTTTTAACAAGGAGACACTAGTGACTTATGTTTTTATTGGTGTTGTTATAGTTTTTATTATATGTGAATGTTTTTAATTGTATTTTTGGTATTGTGCATATTGAATTTTGCTCTGTAAACCTCCTTGAGTCGCCTGTGGGCTGAGAAAGGCAGTATACAAATACAGGAAATAAATAAATTTAGCTGGCTTACCTCTGAGCAAGAAGGAAGTGCTGTATGCAGTTCTCCAGTTTATTTAGTGGAGCAGCAGATTGCTACAATTTTCAAGGCATAGCTGATTTCTTGCTGCAAATTGCAAAGACTTTCCAGGAAGTCCATATACAGCACAGTGCCTTACATACTTACTTAGGTGATCCCTCGTTGTTCAAGTAAGACTCTCCTCCAAGTGCGGTGTCCTGGCAGTAGGTATGTAGGTGACTGTGGAGCCCTATTCTTGACCCACATGTTCTCCCGCAATGAGGACATCGGTTTCCAGGTGGAAGGCAGTCGTGGTCGGTGCCTTATCTACAGTTTACCTCAAAAAAAATTCCCCAGAAATGTTTGAGATTTCTTCAGGTCCCCCACTGCTATTCTATGGTATGCTTTCAGACCAAGGATAGTCAATGTATAAACGTTACTATTATCCATGGTTTCATGTATCCACAGGAGGATTTGAATCATATCCCATGCAGATTTGGGGACTGTGTACAGTATCTATTTATCTTGTTAGCTTCCTCCAAGATCAGTAGGGTGAGATAAAGAGTTCATTTTCCTGTCTTCCTAAATTGATGTGAGAGAGAAAAATAATCTCATTTTTTTCACTTTAGGCTAGGAACAGACCAGTTAGTTAAAATTTCTGACTTAATTTTTGAACAAGAACATACATGTGTGTGTTTGTTTGTTTGTTTTTCCTGCTTCTTGGCAGGGGGTTGGACTGGATGGCCCACGAGGTCTCTTCCAACTCAATGATTCTATGATTCTGTTTGAATGACAGGCTGTAAACGGTTTTTGTTTGGTTCTTAATCCATAATTCCTAATGCCATCACCAGGATTGTCCCTAAATTTCAAGTTTTGACCCCAAAAGTCTCAGGAGGGGAAGGCAATCTTGGATTGGCAACCCTGAGTGGGGTGTACTTTGCCCTACCTTTGCCTTTTAAAAACAATGCATATAATTTTTTCAAAATGTGAATAAATTCCAACAAATTGAAAATTAAAAAACACAGATATTAAAAAAGAAAAACAAAAGTATTGAATAGTAAAATAATCCCATAATATAAGTAAAAGTTTTCCCTTGACATTAAGTCCAGTTGTGTCCAACTCTGGGGGTTGGTGCTCATCTCCCTTTTTAAGCCAAAGGTCATGTCCAAGGTCATGTGGCCGGCATGACTGCATGAAGCGCCGTTATTATGCTCTCTCCTTAACTTCTCCCCAACCTGCCAATTAAAACTAACAAATAAACTCACCCACCCCTTTTAAAAAGTAAATAAAAGACATTCAAAACACAACTGACTTCTCCCCACCTCAAGCAAAAGCAACTACCAAGCTCTACTAAATATAGACATATGTAAAATAAGTTCATAACCATGAGTAATATGAAGATAAACCTTTCTCTTAAGAGGATAGTTGTCAAGGTTCAATCCTCTGAGTGCTAGGAGACCAGAACCACACAAAACATATACTTCTTCCCCACCTGTAACTTTTTTTGCTCTTTTTCTCTAACTGGGAAAATTGTTAGTGGAGAGAATGTGAGCGGAAATCAACGTGGGAAGGTGTACGCAGTCTTCTTTTTGCACCATTGCAAAACAAACTGATAGCCTCTTTCTCAACACTTTTGTTCAAAGGGAGGGGAAGAGGCAAAGCACAGATCTCTCACCTCATTCTGTGTTTAATTTGGCCCAGAGCCATGGCCTTTGGCTATTGCAAGTTATTTAAGCCGGACGGAAAGAATGGAGAGCGGCAATGCCAAGCCCAAGAGTGGCATGAGTATAAGGTAGCGCACAAAGGAGTCACCTCACATCCTCTTACAGCACTTTGTTTATTTAACAGGGTTTGATGGAGAGAGTTGCCAGAGCTGTTTGACGGGGGACAAGGATAATACTCATGCAATGGGGTTTTGTTTTGTTTTTTTGTTTGGGTTTTTCTGGAAAAAAATATTCTAGATTGACATTGACCCTTTATCTTGAGTCCCATTGGAGAAATGGGGCAGAATATAAATACAGTTGCTGTTGTTGTTGTCATTACTATTATTTTACAGACACAAAACACAGTATGACACAGCAAACGAGATCTATATGCTGAATTTCATATCACAAAACCACAAGTTGAACACTTCCCAAGCGTCTAAGACTGTGTGATGTATTGATAGAGGCAATATCATCAAGGTCATACACACATTATTATTGTTATTATTATTATTATCATTATCATTATCATCATCATCATCATCATCATCCTGGGGCTAAACCAGCATTTGGCAACCATGGAGCTGATCTGGGCCCACTCCACACTAGGTGGTCAGTGTAGATGTGTTGAATCCTACACCTCATGAACTTGGGACCTCATCAGACTGGCAGTTGGAAAGCAGGGGAAGAAGGGAAAAACGAAGAGAACCATCCTCCTTCGTTCCCTACCATCTTTCCTGTCTTCTGGTATGTGCTCCCATCCCACATTCCTTTCCCCGCTTCCTCTTCATGTTGTTCAGTGAAGCGTTGGGTAACACCCAACTCCTCCAAAGCCACTCTGGACTCTGGGCCCCACTGAGTCCCATCAGAAGTTGCCTTACATGTGATGGACACCATGGGAATCCATTCCAGTAGCAAGGAGAAACAAAGAGAAAACATAGAGAAGACTGTGCCTGATATGGTCCTTCGACAACTCATGTAAAGTTCAAGCTGCAATCTGACTTGTGACCACATCACAAAGGGGAAGATTATGGTGGCATATGCTAGTTTTTCCCTACATCACCCACTGAGCCTGCCAGCTCCCATCAAATGTCGCTGGCACAGCTCCATGGGTGATGTTGGGAGGAACCAGTGCATTCCCTGACTGTGGCAACACTGGAGGCCTCCCATGTTGCCATAAGAAGCAATGGGAGGAACTGGCACCAAATTCTGGAGCCAGGCAATGTGGGGTGTGGGACGCTGGGTTCACCACACCCCGTGATGATGTGAGGCAATTCCACCGACCATGTAACAAGGTCATTGGTTTCACCATCCCACTTACTTAAAGCCACCCACCATTTTTTTTCAGACTACATAGAGTGGGGGCTCAGAGCTCAGTGTTAGAGCACCTGCTTTACATGCAAAGAGCACAGATGTCCTTTTAGCACAGTAGTTCCCTATGGTGGTTCTCTACATACTGTTGGACTACAGCTACACTGCCCATTGGTTAAACTCATTGTGGATTAAGGAATTTGAACTTTAACAGCATATACCAGGCATGGGCAAACTTTGGCTCTCAGGATACTTTGGACTTCAACTCCCACAATTCTTAACAGCCTACCAACTGTTAGGAATTGTGGGAGTTGAAGTCCAAAACACCAGGACAGGCAAAGTATACCCATGCCTGGCATATAGAGAGTAAAGTGTTAATACAAGAACATTATTCCTGAGATTCTAAGAGGTTGAGACCTCACAACCTCTGAGGATGCTTGCCATAGATACAGGTGAAACATCAGGAGAGAATGCTTCTAGAACATGGCCATATAGCCCGAAAAACCTATAACAATGCAGTGATTCCAGCCATGAAAGACTTCGACAATACATTTTCTAATATATTCTAAGAATTGTATTTCTGTTTGCACTTTTACAATAGAATGGGGGTTGTTATGTTCCTTAGAGCTGGGAAGGATTACAGTGCTACTGAGTCAGTATGGGAAACATGATGCTGAGCTAGCTAAGTCTTTGGTATGATATAGAATATCTACATAATCTACTTCCAAAGGAGAGACAAAAAATCTTGTGAACTGGCATTGCATGACAAGATATCCTTTCTCTCATTGGGTTTTATTTTAAGGACAGTAGACTCGTTTTTAATTTACCTGTTTCATATCCTCTCCAAAATTTCACAGGATCCTGCTTTTTCTTATCCTCTTCCTGCTGCTCAGTTAACTGGGTTACAAACTATTTTTGTGCTTAGAGTTCAGTTTGCAGCAACTGAAAAAAGGTAAGGTTAAGGGAGAAACTGGTTAGAAAAGGAGGAACAAAGTGAGAAACTGTAAAAGCTGGTGGGGAAAAATGGGACAACAGAGGATTAATTGGGACTGTCCTTGCCAAACTGGGACAGTTGGAGAATATATTAATGTTCATTTATTTTCATTTATTGTTATTATGTGCCTTCAAATCATTTCTGATGTATAGAATATTAGTGACTCTATTCCAGGGATTTCTTTGCAAAATTTCTTCAGAGGAGGTTGTTCATAACTTTCATCTGAAGCTGAGAGTGTGTGCCTTCTCCTAGGGCCATTCAGTGGCTTTCCATGGCTAAACCAGGATTTGAACCCTGAACCGCTGCAATCCTACTCCAGCATTTAAACCACTGCACCACACTGGATCACAATTTATTTTATTTACATTTACTTTGATTTGATCTAGGACAGTGGTTCCCAACCTGTGGTTCGTGGATCACCAGTGGTCCGCACAATCTCAAATATGGTCCACAGCCTCACTGTTACTACACTGTTGCAATGACAGCAACTGGCCTTGTGAACCCCCCCCCCCCTTATAGTGCTGAGGCTTAGTAAATATGGTTTTCTGTGGGTGAACAGGTGGCCTAAATAAATGAATAAATAAATAAACTGCTATGATTCTACAGTGTGGATGCAGTCTTGTTAAGTCTTGAAGGTGATTGTGGACCAACGGATCTCTCCCTATGAACCACCTTGGAGCTTAAGTTCAGCTGCGTAGGCCCTGCTCTCAGTCCCGCATATTTTACAGGTGCGACTGGTGGGGATGAGAGACAGGGCCTTCTTGGCGGTGGCCCCTCGGCTGTGGAATTCCCTACCCAGGGATATTAGATCAGCCCCCTCCCTCCTGTCCTTCTGTAAGAAAGTAAAAATGTGGCTTTTTGATCAAGCCTTTGGAGATCTTGTGAAATAGATACATATGGAATTACTGTATGTGCAATGACTATTGGAACGGCCCAGACTATGGCTTTGGATAATGTGGTTAACAGTGAAGGCATTGTTTTATATGTTTTACATATTTTAATGTATTTTATAATTCTATTTAAATGTTTTTAATTGTATATTGTTTTTGAAGGCATCAAATAGTTGCCTGTGTAAGCTGCCTTGAGTCCCCGTCCCCCCCCCCCCCCCCCCACCGGGGTAGAGAAAGATGGGGTAGAAATGTTGTAAATAAATAATAAATAAATTTGGTTCCTCAAATGTTTTCTTTTCTTATTTTTGCAAAGTCAAAGTGCTAAAAAGAAACCTTCCAGCATTCCACTGTTTTATAGCATGTGACTTACAGCTTCTTTTCTCCTCTCTCTTTCAATCTAAGTCTTCAGCCTTGTGGCTTTAACATCTTGGCAGTAAACATCTGCACATATTGCATAACATTGGACTGTAAAGATGAGAGTGTCAGGTAAGAAAAGTTACCACATTCCTTAATGCAAAGTCTTGTCAACTGTGATTTCACCTCCCCAAATTGGGTGTTACAAGGCTTAATAAAATAGAAAAGGTATTTACTAGCAGGAGGGAGGGAAGGCATATTAGTGTCCACAGGACAACCTTGCACAGCTAGCACTGAGAATACTAAGCAAACAGGAAAACCCAGGGCCCTTCCAAACAGCCCTATATGCCAGAATATCAAGGCAGAAAATCCTACAATATCTGCTTTGAACTGGGTTATCTGAGTCCACACTCAGATAATGTGGGATTTTCCACCTTGATTTTCTGAGATATAGGGCTGTGTGGAAGGGCCCTGGGTTTTCCTGTTTGCTTAGTATTCTCAGTGCTAGCTGTGCAAGGTTGTCCTGTGGACACTGATATGCCTTCCCTCTCTTTAGTGGAGCTCATTATTGGAATGCTAGCATCTCAGGTTCAAAAGATCATGTAGGAGGCGGGGCTTTTTGTCCTAATACCATGCCAGTCAGAACAAACAGTATTCAGGTCTATGAATGTTGCTTAAGCTGTTTTAAAGCCACTTTCTATGTTCTTTGGCCAAAAGAGACGTACTACTCTAACAGAATTTGCAGAACTGGGATTGGGCCCTTGTTTTTATAGTTTTATCACCTTACACACCTAGCTTTGTTTTTCTTGCTTTACTATGTACAGCATTTCTACCCCCTCCTGCTCTTCTCCCAAAATCTGATTCCATTTCCACCTTCTGGCTTAGGTGTACTACGGATTGCTGCCTTGCTGTTCACCTTATTCGCAACCTGGCTTTTTGCCAGTGCCTATTTCAACCACATGTCTGTGAAATCCATCAACATAAGGAGCTGGCTAGGTAAGTCACCCTCCCAATCTGAGCACATCTGTCCCATCCATATTCAATCTCATTTAAGGAGAAAAGCACAACTGGATGCAAGTAGTCCTTAGATGGAGAAGCATAAGGAAATAGCATGGATTTGCATGTACGATAGGAAAGATTCTTGCCTAAAACCCTAGAGACACAGTGCTACCTTGCCTTGAGCCATGAGAAGTGGCAGATAACATTATTATTATTATTATTATTATTATTATTATTATTATTATTATTATTACCACCACCACCCATTGGAGTTGACAGTAAAGGACTAGTTGCACCTACTGGCTGATTCTGAATAAGGAATAATCACATTTTGTTATTGCTTTTGTTCTACTCCTGGACTTTCCCAGTCTCAACCAAGAAACAGAAAAAAGGTAGAGAGTAGGAGCATTTCTGACAGTTTCCAGCATTCCCAGTCTAGGACTAAACTGGAAGTCTGGAAAGCATATAAAGGACTACTACAAGATACTTCGTAAGGTTGGCATGTTGTAGCCCGAAGGATATTCTTATCCTAATAACCTGAAGCTGAATGCAACTTGTCTTATTCATTCTTCTAGTGTACAGTCCCAAAACAGGTATTGTCTTCCTTCTCCAAGTGGTTCATGACACCTGGCACTTTGGAGTTGTGTTCAGCACTCTGGACAGCTTCAAAGTTCAATCATTAAAGTCCTCTTACATATTACGATGGCAGAATGGGTTAAATTGCTGAGCTGCTGAACACTGACCAGAAGGTTGACAGTTCAGATCCGGGGAGCGGGGTGAGCTCCTGCTGCTAGCCCCAGCTTCTGCCAACCTAGCAGTTCGAAAACATGCAAATGTGAGTAGATAAATAGGAACCATTCTGGCAGGAAAGTAATGGCGCTCCATGCAGTAATGTTGGCCACATGACCCTGAAGGCGTCTACGGACAACACCAGCTCTTCAGCTTAAAAATTGAGATGAGCACCACCCTTAGAGTCAGACATGACTAAACTTAATGTCAAGGGGAAACCTTTATCCTTTTATACATTCAAATTTTATCCTATTTTCTAGTTTTGTTTGCACAGGCTTTGAGAAAATGATCACAGGGACAGAGATGAGCAATAGAGATCCTAGGGGCATAGGCAGCCTTTTTGAAGCTTTTCTTTTACCACCTTCGCCCCCTCCAGTCTTCCTAGATCACCCTTTTTATGTCTAAAGTAGGGAGGAATTACTTCTTCTAAAAGCTCTAGGAAATGTGATTCAGCTTTGAAACAATGAGTACACAATTTTCAAAAAGAAAAGTATAATTCCAGCTGCTTCCAGTTTTGTGTCTGCTATTTTCCAATGTTGGCTTTTGGGCAATCTGTGTGAATCCAGTAGAGTTCCCAGCAAACTCAGAACAGAAGGGCAGTTGGGCCTTCAACTCCTCTCAAGATTAGTTGGGGGCTTACCTGCCTCCCAAAATGATCTTGTGAAATTAGTCTAATAGGATTCCTCCAGAGTGGACTCTCCTTTATCAACCAGAAGACTACCAAACCAGCATGTTTTCAGCTGTTGTGTATTTTATAGGCAGAACAAGAATCCCTCAAATCAGCTTTATTTATTTTTTTCAAAACATTGGTAATCTGGAATTTTTGTGGATTCAGATGCCACATGTAAGGATCCCAACAGCCATATATAGCTTACAGATCCAGCTTGACACTAAAGGATGACTTAGGGTATATCTACTAATATATTATAGGTTTGATGTGGTTTGGTACTACTTTAATTGCAATGACTCAATGCTATGGAATTTTGTGATTGGCAGTTAGGGAGACACCTGCACTCTTTGATAAAGGCTAAAGATCTGTAAAACTATAGCTACCAGCACTGAGCCATAGCAGTTAAAGTGGTATCAAACCGCCCCAGTTCCACAGTTATAACAACTTCCATTTCATTTGTATGCCTCATTCTTCAGGGACCAGATAAGAGATGTATGAAAAGAAGGCTTTCAGAGATGAGTAGTATCCCTCTTCTAGCAACTAGAAGCGTATTACTAGAAGTACATTGCTTATTTTTAATAGTGTCTCGCCTTTAAGAAAATGTTATGATCCACTGGAAATAGAGAGCTGTAGTATTGTCACTTCTGCTTTAGCTTCTCTCATTCTCTGGGAATTCAGCGGAAAAGAGTAGTCAAATCAGGTAACATCAACATACCAGTGGGGGCATCCCCTGGGCAACGTCCTTGCAGACAGCCAATTCTCTCACACCTGAAGTGACTTGCAGTTGCTCAGGTTGCTCCTGACACACACAAAAAACATACCAGTGGTGCTGGGTCCTAAAATGTTAGACAAGTTCTCCCAGGAGCTTTTGTATATGTTGAATAGCAAAGAGAAGACTAGTGGAGTCACTAAGAGGCCTGAAGGGAGTGTGGAATACGCTGGGTGACACCATCAGACACATGTTATTCTTAATACATCTGTTCAAAGAAAAAAGCAATACTATATCCTCTCATGATTTTATTGTTTTTGTTTTCTTGCTATCTTGACCAGGTGCTGAAAAACCTAAGCCAACAAGTAAGTACCATGATTTTGTATTTATAGCATAGCAGCAAACTGGGTTGGAATAAGAGGGCAGCCAGAACACCACTGTCTTGATTAGTAGACTAACAGTAAATGCATGCAGGCTTTGTCTCTGTTTACACAAAATGGCAGGACCTGGAAATGTTACTTTAGAGCAATTGTTCCCAAATATTTTTGGTCATGGAACTCTTCAGAAGAAGAGAAGGCTGAGAGGAGACATGATGAGGGCCATAGAGAAATATGTGAGGGGAAGTCATAGGGAGGGGGGAGCAAGCTTGTTTTCCGATGCCCTGGAGATTATGACATGGAACGATGGCTTCAAACTACAGGAAAGGAGATTCCACCTGAACATAAGGAAGAACTTCCTGTGAGAGCTGTTCAGCCGTGGAACTCTCTGCCCCAGACTGTGGTGGAGGCTCCTTCTTTGGAGGCTTTTAAACAGAGGCTGGATGGCCATCTATCAGGGGTACTTTGAATGTGATTTTCCTGCTTCTTGGAAGGGGGTTGGACTGGATGGCTCATGAGGTCTCTTCCAACTCTATGATTCTATGATTCAGAAGACTTTGTCCCGTCCCGTCCCGTCCCGTCCCCCCCCCCCCATGGAACTCTAATTCTGTCCCTGAATATTGTGAACCCAAAAAGTTCTCCCTCCTCACATCTACTCCTATTGGCTGAGTGTTTTATATAATGTAGTAGGTTTGAATATAAAGAGAAAACATTTAAATACAATCACAGCTTTTTATTTTGGTAAAGGAAAATGTTATGATGAATCAAATCATTTAATTTTTGTACTTGAAATAGTTTTGAAATTGTGCTTTGATGGCTGAATATGCAAATTAGGGACGAGATTCAACTTGCTTGTAAATTTGTTTTTGGTGTAAGTATAAGCTAAAATGCCTGATTCACATTGATAGGTGGACATAAAGGGAAGCATTGCTCAAACAACATTTCCGGCTACGCAATCCTACCAAATAGTTATTGAGAATAGTTATTTGGTAGGATTGCGTAGCCGGAAATGTTTTTTAAAATTTCATTTTTAAAGCAATGGTACACCGAATTTCAATACAGTAAGTTGTTGTAGGTTTTTTCGGGCTATATGGCCATGTTCTAGGGGCATTTTCTCCTGACGTTTCGCCTGCATCTATGGCAAGCATCCTCAGAGGTAGTGAGGTCTGTTGGAACTAGGAAAAAGGGTTTATATATCTGTGGAATGACCAGGGTGGGACAAAGAACTCTTGTCTGCTGGAGCTATGTGTGAATGTTTCAACTGACCACCTTGATTGGCATTTGATGGCCTGGCTGTGCCTGGGGGAATCAGGCCATCAAATGCCAGGCCATCAAATGCCAATCAAGGTGGTCAGTTGAAACATTCACACCTAGCTCCAGCAGACAAGAGTTCTTTGCCCCACCCTGGTCATTCCACAGATATATAAACCCAGTTTCCTAGTTCCAATAGACCTCACTACCTCTGAGGATGCTTGCCATAGATGCAGGCGAAACATCAGGAGAAAATGCCTCTAGAACATGGCCATATAGCCTGAAAAAACCTACAACAACCTAGTGATTCCAGCCATGAAAGCCTTCGACAATACATTTTCAATACAATCTTCACACTCTGGCATGGGCTTTTAAAAAAGATGTTTTGAAAGAATTTAAAGATTTTTTGTGGAACTGCTGCTTTAGAGGACTAAAACTTACAAGGAACTCTAAGAGACACTGGCTGCACCTACACAGTAGAATTAATGCAGTTTGACACCATTTCAACTGCCATGACTCAATGCTATGGAATCATGAGAGCTGTAGGTTTTTAGCCTTCTCTGTCAAAGAATGCTGGCGCCATGGCATTAAAGTGATGTCAAACTGCAGTAATTCTATAGTGTAGAATTGTAGATGCTACAGTGTAGATGACATTTCCTGTGCAAATAAATTATGTGCAAATTTTGTACAGAAAATATCCAAACTGTGAATACTCTGAAAAATTTTCATATTTTGAAGTTTTTTTTGTACTATGGGAAGAAAATTGCTAAAATTACTCACTGTTCCCTCAAACACAGAACTAGCAAATACGTTTATTCATGCTATAAAGCAAAATGCAAAAAGAGTGAGGAACTGAAATAGTAAAAAGAATTCTTAGCCACTTCTCACAAAGATTGAAGTTGGGAATAACAATATATTAAAACACAACCCATTCCATCAATTAAAACATGAGTTTAAAAGAACATATCAATATGTATTAAAACAATCAGTATGTAATTTAAAATTCATAATTTGAGATTCATAGTTTAAAATAATCTACGAGAAGAGAGTATAGTTAGCTTTCCACATTTGCCGAGATTAAAGGCACAGACCCTGTGAAAGTGGAAATCCACGAATAAAGAAATTACTAAAAAAAAAAAAAGTAATTAAATTACTAATTTTAATTTTAAGAATTAAATAAATTACTAAAAAAAAATCCAACTGTGGTGTTGAGGGACAATTCTGAGAGTGCCTTGGACTGCGACAAGATCCAATCAGTCCATACTTCAAGAAATTATGCTAGGGAAAATGGAAGGAAAAAGGAAGAGGGGCCGACCAAGGGCAAAATGGATGGATGGTATCTTTGAAGTGACTAGCTTGACTCTGAAGAGGCTGGGGGTGGTGACGGCTGGCAGGGAGCTGTGGCATGGGCTGGTCCATGAGGTCATGAAGAGTCGGAAGCAACTGAACGAATAAAAAACAACAACAACAAAAATATCTGAGAGGTCTCTAGGAATGTCTAGGTCTTCATGCCCAATTCTATGGTCAGCTTCTGCTGGAAGCTGAACACAGAATTGCAGTGGAGGACCTAGAGATTCCTAGAGAGAACATTTTTAATCAAATCCAAAAGGAATCAAACCTGCAAAAATCAGATTCACAAATGTGGAAGAACAACTTTAGTCTCCCACAAAAAAAAAAAAAAAAAAAACACATCCTGACACCGTGTATGAGACCCTTTTGAAAAAATGGTGTTTGTGATGGGGTGTTATTTAATTGCGGGGCTTGCTTGATATCTTTTCTTTTCTTTTGGGGTCTCCTTTCCCAGAAGGAGCAGTCTTGCGACACAAGTGCAACAACAAAAGAGAGTGTCCCAGCAACACCTTTGCCTTCAAGTTAATCAGTGGTGCAGCCAATGTGGTGGGGCCCTCCATGTGCTTTGAAAACACCATGTAAGTTTTGTGCCAAATATATGTGGCCCTGTTTTCTGTGCATGTGTGTAGTGCCAAGGCAGGAATCTTGCTGTCCTTCTGAATACTGTCTGACTGCAAGTCCCAGCAGGCTTATCCAACCCATTAAGTGATGGAAAATGCTGGGCATTGCAGACATCCTGATTTGTACAAAGTGCCCTTTTTGAGAGATTTGAAATCAAGGTGTCAAAGTGATATGAAATATCTCAAGTCCTATCTGGCAAGAGGGTGCATGAGCGATCAAACAGACAAGCAACATGGATTTGGTATCTGCAGCACACTGCCTGCTACAGGCTGAGGTTCCTGCTGTTTGATAGGACTGAAAAATCTGTTCTACAGTATCCTAGGATGAGCCCTAAAACTGAGCAGGAAAGCAAACTGATAAATTTGAATAGAATTTTTTAAAATCACATTCTATTGCTGTGTTTATTGTTCAAAGGGTTAACCCCAAAACCAGTTTTCTTTGGAATACCAGGAGGGAGGGAGCAGATCTGATATCATTTGGGAGGGAGTTCCACAGCCGAGGAGCCACCACTGAGAAGGCCCTGTCTCTTGTCCCCACCAGTCGCGCTTGCAAGGGTGGTGGGATCGAGAGCAGGGCCTCTCCTGATGATCTTAAAGTCCTAGATAGTTCATAGAGGGAGATTCGTTCAGACAGGTAAAGTGTGCATGAGCAGTATCGAATGCATATGTAGTAATCCGTATCTGAGGTCTTTGCAACCAGCACAGAATGCTCATCTTGATGAGGATGTTTCTCAAGATCTGGAACTGTATGATGGTTTAACACCTGATTGTTGACCCTAGGCACGCAATAATGCAGACACTGCATTCCTAGCATAGCATAACTCAGCAAACAATATGGCCCATGGAGTTTATCAAGCTCACTAAAAGATCAGCATAAAGCTGAATCTTTCATTTTTGTTTTTACACCAACACTGTCTGCTGTAATGGCAGCTGGTATTGTGCAGGTTCTGCTCCTCCTCCTGAAGATGTCACTAGATATTCTCCTCCCACAAGACCATAAGGAAGTAGGTTTTCAACTAATGTGCAGATAGCCTAGCAGGCAAGAGAACCTGTCCTGTGCTGTGACAGTCCAACGCCACCTGGAGGACTCCATTATTTCCACACATACAAATCTGTCCACATATAATGACAGTTTGTATTGTGTGGATTCAGTTATACACAATGAGTTGTTTTGGTGGAAGTATACCATAATGCCATGCAGGAGCATATAGAAAATGCCTAGAAGGACACGTCTCTAAGGCATGTTCTAGATCCTCCAGTAAAATTGCATGGCCAAAATTGCATGGCCAAAATTGCATGGCCAAATTACTGTAAAATTGCACTGGATAACCTAGAAATTCTTCCTGGTCCTACAATATGATTCCATGGTAAGCTTTGGCCAGAAGCCCAAGATATCATTAATTTTATGTTCCGGTTTATTTGTGAATATCATTGCTCATTAAAGGGCCTGGAATGGATCTGTTGCATAATACATAGATGGACTGTATTCATTTTGAATGCTGTCTTTCAGGGCATAGCAATCAACTGAGGGAGGGGGAATTTAGGTATGTATAGGTACCAATCCTTGATAAATTCTCTGT
Organism: Anolis sagrei; assembly: GCF_037176765.1. Lineage (NCBI taxonomy): Eukaryota > Metazoa > Chordata > Lepidosauria > Squamata > Anolidae > Anolis > Anolis sagrei. The sequence continues at coordinate 29,217,371 of NC_090022.1, read as the reverse complement.
GTGTGTGTCTTTTTCAACTTTTTAAGGGTGATGAGTGCAGTGAAGAATAACATTGGACGAGGTTTAAACCTTGCACTAGTCAATGGTGAGTTTTTCAAACTGAACAGCCTTCCTGCATGGTTTAGTGGTCTGAGGTTGGGCTACAACTCTGGAGAATCCCTTCTTGTCTACAAAAATCCACTCTGTAATCTGGGGCTAACCAAATATTTCCAAGAAAACCCTGTGAAAGGGTCACCTTAGGCTCGCCTTAAGCCAGAAACAAATTGACTTGAAGTGAGATTTCCATCATACATAGTGCTATGTTTTTTCTGCTTCCTTTATTGCCTCCTCTTGTACTGAATACATTGAAGCCCATTTCACATGATATAATTATAACTTTGATACTACTTTTATTGCTCCATCTTCTAGAACCATAATATTTGTAATTTTGTCAGGTATTTAGAATTTTCTGTAGTGCCTCAGAAAATTACAAATCCCAGTTATAAAAGTGTTAATAATTGCATAGTGGCCTGGATAAGAGTTCGGCCTGGATCAGACATTCAGCCCCATGAAATATGTGCTGCTCTTGGGGCATTCACAAAATGTACATTGTAGTTTGGAGAGAATCAAAGAGCTGAAGTTCTCTAAAAACAGAATTCCCAGCAAATGATGATATATCCTCCTTGAACTTATCATCATGGAAACAAGAAAAGGTGGGTGACCATGAACCTGGCTGAAATGAATAACTTCCAGTGGAAGATGTCATAGAGTTGTGCTGGAGTAACTAGAAAATTTCTGGATATTGATGCTTTCTAGGATTTTTGTAGCTTCTCCAGAACAACTCTATGGTAATTCCAACAACTCTATGATAACTTCCAACAGAAGCATACCATAGAATCCCCTGGACAACCTCAAAAATTCCTAGATATGACTTTTTTGTCAAATGCAGGTAAGTAAAACCGCAGGTGCTGGTTCTGTGGGTACATCCAAATAAAGCTTTCAGTGCTTCTGGAGGGTCCAGACATTGATGCAGCACAACCCAAAAACATTTTTTCTTAGCTCTTGGGCCTGTTCTTGGGATTATTTGGGGCACTGCTTCAGAAAATAGCAACAGATAGACCTCATCAGCTGAAGTTTCTTAGATATGGTTATCATGATTTTCTATGGGTGAGCAGATGGCGATTGGTATATGACATATGTTCTCTATCTCAAAAACTAGAGCTGATTGGGGAAACGTGCCATTTTTTGAATCAGCAGGTCAAATATACTCAGAAACAGGTCTACCATTTGAGGCACCAAAATGTGTGCTGGCCAGTATAGTCTCCTATCTCCTTTGTTAATTTTCCTTCTATTCTGGATTCATGTATAGCTGCCATTGTGCTAAATTCACAGTCTGACGCAGAGCCTGAAGTGCACCTTCCCTCTTTTGCTCCTTACTTCCTTCTGCAGCAGAACACAGCCAATCCCTTGTTATCATAAAGTATGGAGTATGCTGCTCTTGAAGGAACGGCATCTGGCAGATACAGTGGAAATTGGCACCATTCAGGTCTTAATAAATGTTCAGCTTTACTTTTTCTCAATGAGAGAGTAGGCAGGTTGAGCAAGGCTGTTGTCAACAGAGTTAATAAAAGTAAATGTGTCTGTCAAAATGACCATTTACCACGCTCAGCTACCAATAATTACCCACTACTTGTTAATCCATATATTGAACGTCAGTGTAGAGAGGAGTCCTTCCACCTAGCAGCAATTAGCCATCCAGAAAGTAGTCTGCAAATGGGAAGGTTCCTCCAGGGAATCAGACGAGTTCCACCGGCTGTGAGAATAGAGGCAAAGAGGGGAGGCAACAGCCACACCATTCTCCATTTAACAACACATTTCTAGCTCCTTAAAAAAGAGAAAGGAGGAAACAAGTACTTTGCAGGTTTCATGGGGGTGAATAGAAGAAGAGATGACAGTAAAGTAAGTGTGCAAATGCAGAATGGATAGTAAGAGTCACCCTCCGAAGATGCACCTGTGCCTAAATTAGCTGCTGAGATAATACTATAATGCTATGTGAACTAAATAATTACAGCTGGCCCTCAACTTCAGAGGATTGTTATTTCCAGATTTGTTTAATATTTTATATCTAAGAATCTCTAGGTGCTCCAATGCAATTCTGTGTTCAAACTCTAGCAGGCCTGGAGGACCTAGAGCAGAGCTTTCCAAACATTTCATTTAGTGACACACTTCGCAACACAGTAATTCAGTTTTACTAACAAACCGGAGGTTAAACCAAGCCCTTATGAGAGATACAGACACATACATTAATTGTAATAACAAAATATATGAGAACACAACATATTTCATGAAAATCTTTCATTTAGATTTTAAAAATAAAGGATTTATAAGATAATATTCATTTCCAAGATTTGTGTCATTTCTCATTACATTTATGTGACACACCTACACACTGCAGCCAACACAGTAATGTGCCATGGCACACTGTTTTTTGCATTTTCTCCACTTTCATGGTCACCCTGTGCCACTAACCCACATAAACATGTGTGTGTGTGGTGTGTGTGATGTGATATATATATATATATATATATATATATATATATATATATATAGTGTTCTCTTGCTACTTCATGGTTCGCTTTATGCTGACTTGCTGTTTCACAGATTTTGTATAATTATTAATATAAAATATGTACATTACAACAGGCCTTCAGGAAGGTCTGCATCAGACTGTGAATTTAGCACAATGGCAGCTATAATCGTGTCCTGTCACTTTTTTTTTCTAATTTTGTCGGTGGATCGGGCTGCAAGCAGACGTACTTTGTCCTCCTCCTCGTCCGGGCAGGGATGGAACAATTCCAGTATTGTCTAAAAGGAGACGCTTCATATATTCATACCCGTTGCAATATTTAATTTTGAATGTCCAAAACCATTCAAAATTTTACCTATACTCTACAACCTCTATATCCACCGCGGATATATTCCTAGACTTTATATGATATGTGAAATTCCCCTTCCTGAAAAGATCTGTGTGTTCCCTTAAAAATGATTTCATTTCTATTATCCAGGAACTACTGGACAACTCATCAAGGCAGGTGCCTTTGACATGTATTCTGGAGGTAGGTGTACTTGTTTATTTAATGCTGGCTGGCTTTCTTGTTCCATAAGGGGCATAGAAATTCTTGATAACTAAAATAAGAGATGAGAACCACTTGATCCCCTCAAGGTCAAGTCTATTGGTCTGCTCATTCCAGTTGCTTGGAAAGTACTAACAGCCTGAAAAATGTTTGTGTGATTATAATTTGGTGCACATCTTTGTTCCAGGAACAATATATGGGCAAACAGTGCTTTCTTTGTGTTGTCACAGGCTTTCATGGTCAGAATCACTAGGTTGCTATGAGCTTTCCGAGCTGTATGGCAATGTTCCAGAAGCATTCTCTCCTGACATTTCTCCCTAAGCTAACACCTCTCAACAAAGGATCCCTCCAGGCAGCAATCAGCCAGGCTTTGAAGCTACAAGGCCATTAAATGTGAATCAAGCTGGCCAACTGCAACATTCACACTTGCCTCAAGCAGACAAGAGTTCTTTCTCCCACCCTGGACATTCCACAGATATATAAGCCTCACTTGCCTAGTTTCTAACAGACCACTCAACCTCTGAAGATGCCTGCCATAGATGTGGGCAAAACATCAGGAGAGAATGCTTCTGGAACATGGCCATACAACCCAGAAAACACACAGCAACCCAGTGGTTTCTTTTTCCTCACTTTTTTGAATGTTTTGGGTTTGAGAAAGAGTCAGTGTAGGCTCTGTGTCCAGCAAAAAAAAATCCTTTAATGGTTCTTTCTTTCAACCACTTGTCTTATGCTCTCCCTAAGACTTCCTTCTTTCAGTGTGGACTATGACTCTGGACATCAGGGTTCGAATCCAACTCAGTTGTGAAAACCCATTGAGTGGCCTTGGGTGAGCCTCAGAAGGTGGGCAAAGGCTCTTCTGAGGCCCCTCTGGTCAAATCCTGCCAAGAAGCCCTGTATGATAAGAGATTCCCCTTAGTGTTGCTATAAGTCCAAAATGATTTGGAGCCTCACAACAAGGTTTTGGATCTTTTTCCCACTGGTAAAAAGATCTACATCTCATGTAGAATCATAGAGTTGGAAGAGACCTCATGGGCCATCCAATCCAACCCCCTGCAAGAAGCAGGAAAATAGCATTCAAAGTACCCCCAACAGATGGCCATCCAGCCTCTGTTTAAAAGCCTCCAAAGAAGGAGCCTCCACCACACAGTCCAAGACAGAGAGTTCCACTGCTGAATAGCTCTCACAGTTAGGAAGTTCTTCCTCATATTCAGGTGGAATCTCCTTTCCTGTAGTTTGAAGCCATTGTTCCACATCCTAGTCTCCTATCTATCTATCTATCTATCTATCTATCTATCTATAGAGAGAGAGAGAGTAATCCCTTGTTGGAGCAGCAATTTTTAACCAATTATTAAACTTGCTGGTTATTCTGTATGTCTTATAACAGAGCCACTAGATGGCAGGATAATAAAACAGCAATTCTGCTTCTTTTTTATTTCCTTTGTTAGATGTTAAAGATTTAATTGATTTTCTGAAACCTATTGACATTGGGACCCTAGTGCTAATCGCCTCCTATGATGATGCTGCCACAAAGTAAGTAGCAATTCAGTTGCAGGGCTTGAATGTCTTTTAGCTGTGGAGCAATTACTTTACACATGAGCTGTGAATCAGAACATCCCACTATAACTTCCCTGTAACTATGAATTTACTAGAGGGTCTGAGACGAGGAACTTTCTCTTTCTTTCCATCTAAAGGCCAAACTGGAATGAAGTGTCCTTTGTGCAATTAACCATTTATTAATGTCTTTCTAAAAGGTAAATACTGTACAGACCAGCCATGGGCAAACTTTGGTCCTCCAGGTGTTTTGGACTTCAAGTCTGGTAGGCTGTTAGGAATTGTGGGAGTTGAAGTCCAAAAAAACTGGAGGACCAAAGTTTGCCCATGGCTGGTATAGGCTCATGCATAAGTCAAGAATTTTGATCTACAAATTGAATTCAAACTCCTGGGTCAGCTTACTCACAGGTTACTGTGAGTGAGTACTGTCCTTTAATAAACAAAGATCTCAACTTTCTCCAAGCTGCTCAAAGAAGGGGTTGGTTCTTCTCCTGATAATAATACCTTACGTTAACTTTTATCCAAAAGGGTGCTTTCCCCACTCCTTGGAATGATCCTTTACTTATCCACACATTATATCAAGATCCTTGATTTTGCCCCCCCCCCCAAACCTACCTCAGCTTATACATGAGATTGGTTTATACAAAACTTAATCTAATAAATGCACAAAACTTAATGTGGATTGGGACCCTGGTATGATAGTTGATGTTCATAATTCTTCCCCTCTCCATGCCTTGTCTTGCAGCACACAAACATACTGACTTACTTACTTAGACGATCTCTTGTAGCTCGAGAATGATGTCCTCCAAATGGAGTGTCTTGGCAGTGGGTTTGTAGGTGGCTGTGGAGCCCTATCCCTGATCCGCATATTCTCCTGCAGTGAGGACATTGGTTTCCATGTGGAAGGCAGTCCTGATTAGGGTTGGCTTGATGCACCTTCCTATTGGCAAATTTCTCCTTTTTGCTCTCCATTCATACCACTTCGAATTCTGCAGCACTGCTGGTCACAGCTGACCTTGAATTAGAACACTCAAGGGCCAGGGCTTCCCAGTTCTCAGTGTCTATGCCACAGTTTTTAAGGTTGGCTTTGAGCCCATCTTTAAATCTCTTTTCCTGTCCACCAACATTATGTTTCCTGTTTTTGAGTTCGGAGTATAGTAACTGCTTTAGGAGATAGTGATCGGGCATTTGGACAATGTGGCCAGTCCAGCAGAGTTGATGGTGTAGGAGCATGACTTTAATGCTGGTGGTCTTTACTTCTTCCAGCACACTGACACTTGTCCGCCTGTCTTCCCAAGATATTTGCAGGATTTTTCCCCTTTGCTAACTGCAGTTAGCAAAGGGAAAGGAATTACCATTCACAATAGGGCGCAAAGAAGAAATCTGAGATAAGAGACCTACTTCTGCATCTGCAGACTTCTCTATTCTAGTCTTAAGTTATTTAGTCCTTCATTCCTGCTGTCTTTCTAAAGATGGATCAAGTCCTCGTTCTTAGGAGATCTGAAGTCAGCTGAGTGATTTATATTTCTACTGCTGTGAGCTTCCATGAATTACTAATGTTTCATTTTGAATAGTCTTTGGTACTTGACACTTTTGCATAGCTGATTGGAATGGGACTTGTGGGTCTGTGTAGAAAAGCTGTAAAGAAAAAAACAAGATTTTCCCCCCTCAGGATGACTGATGAAGCGAGAAAGATGCTGACTGAACTAGGAAGCAGTTACGCTTACAAGCTGGGATTTCGAGACAACTGGATATTTCTTGGCGGAAAAGGACTCAAAAACAAAAGCCCATTTGAACAGGTACCTTCTTGTTAACTGTAGCCATAAATCCAAGTGATACTTGTATGCCCTGCCCTTCCCCTTTTCCTTTCCTTTCCTTTCCTTTCCTTTCCTTTCCTTTCCTTTTTCCTTCCTTCCTTCCTTGACAATGCTGCTGGGTGGGCAGCATTATCCTGATATCCAGATTTTTATTTATCGTATCAGAAGTGAACCTAGGGTATATTTGTAATGTATTTTAAAAAAACACAAAGTTTAAAAAATTGGCATTATGCTAAATGTCCTTTGACTAGAAGCTGGCCACTTGGAGTGCCTCTGGTGTTGCTATAAGAGGTCCTCCGTTGTGCATGTGGCAGGGCTCAGGCTGCATTGTAAAAGGTGGTCTGTGGTTTGCTCCTCACCACACTCGCATGTCATGGACCCCACTTTGCTTTTCGCCACACTCACATTTCATGGACCCCACATTTCTTAAGTTGGCTCTGCATCTCATGGTGCCAGAGCACAGTCTGTTCAGCGCCTTCCAAGTTGCCCAGTCTTCTGTGTGCCCAGGAGGGAGTCTCTCATTTGGTATCAGCCATGGCTTGAAGGTCCAGGTTTTAGTCTGCCACTTTTGGACTCTCACTTGCTGAGGTGTTCCTGCTAATATCTCTGTAGATCTTAGAAAACTATTTCTTGATTTAAGGCATTGACTTGCTGACTGATATCTGAACAGGGGATAGGCTGGAGATATCAATGCCTCAGTCCTTTCATTATTGGCTGCTACTAGTGACATGAGAGAAGCCTTCTTGCAGGATTGCAACACATCCGGGCATCCCCTGGGCAACGTCTTTGTAGACTGATTCTCTCACACCAGAAGGGACTTGCAACATGATATTCAGATAATACAATAATAATTTTAACAAAATCATTTATAACCTGCCCCTCTCCCCAAAGGGACTCAGGGCAGTTTACAGGAATTACAGAATGGCAAATCTTCAATGCCAAAACCAAATAGACAATCAAAACAAAACATAGAGTGAAATAAACTCAGTATAACTTCTAACAATCAAACAAGAATTAACTCAGTGAACAGAAAGCATAAAAGATCCTCTGTCTGACAAAGGATAGGGCAGATAAATTTCACTGCTAGGAGAAAACCTCAAGGACTGTATGGGTCAATGGCCTGACTCAGTATCAGGCTCATTCTTACATGCATTATGCCCAGCTGTAGGCAATAAAATGCAAGAAGTAGAAATAAGAACTATACTACACAATTGACTGTATTTGTTGTTTTACTTTCACAGTACTTGAAAAACGACAAAGAGACAAACAAATATGATGGCTGGCCTGAAGTTCTAGAAATGGAGGGCTGTGTCCCTAAGAAGCTGGAGTAGCAAAGAGACAAATTCAGATCAACCTATGGTCATCACTAATGGGACTTTTTGTCACTCTGCCTGAATCAGAGCCAGGAAACAACAGCCTGCTGTATCTCAACCGACAGGGCAACAGACCCTCAATGCTTGTAGCTGCTGCTGCTTGGTAAACCAGGACTGGGGACTTTTACAATTCCTACATGCTTCCTATGTTATTCAATGTACGGAGATGATATGTGTAACCCAGAGTCATGAAATAAGCACAACTATGAATTCCAGCCTTCTCTTTTTGCCCACACAGTTCAAGTGTTAGATTTCGATTTGGAGGTTTCCCCCCTTTCACTTCCTCTTGTGCTTTTGTTATGTTTCTAGCTTAAGAGAAGTTGGGTCTTATCTTATTTTGTATTAATTTATCTTTCTTTAGATATTTTTAAAATGTTCTATTTTTCAGTCTGCTTTTTAAAAGCTTTATAAACATAAGAAGAAACAAATAGGTTGTTGCTGATGCCTGCTTGCTTGCCTTCAAAACACTTCTGACTTATGCAGGCCCGTAGCCAGGATTTCGTTTCGGGGGGGGGCTAAAAAATTTTCAGGGGGGGTTTCGGGGGGGGCTGAGTTTCGGGGGGGGGGGCTGAGTCTGAGTGAAAGAGGGTCTAGCCTAGCAAACCTTTTGTATTATTACCCCAATACCCCCATACATATGGGATATATTGAGAATGGTGATCAAATCATGATATTAATAAACATAACAGTTTAAATAATGCACCAGTAAGGCCTTTTCGCGAACCACCATGAGAATTTCGGGGGGGGCTGAAGCCCCCCGAGCCCCCCCCCCCCCCCCCCCCCGGCTACATGCCTGGACTTATGGCAACCCCAAGGCGAACTTACCATGGGCCTTTCCTGGATAGATTCGTTGAGAGGGAAATTGCTTTTGCCTTCCTCTGAAGATGAAAGAATGTGACTCACCCAAGTTTATCATGGCCTAGCAAGAATTTGGACCAGCTCTTCCAAGGTCCCAGTCCAACCCAACCCAACAACAATGTTAGCTCCCAACAAAATAAAGATTTTTTTAAAAAAAAAATCTCCAAAACCCATATCTATTGCAGGCATCCTCAGAGGTTGTGAGGTCTGTTGGAAACTAGGCAAATGGGGTTTATATATCTGTGGAATAATGTCCAGAATGGGCGAAAGAACTCTTGTCTATTTGAGGCAAGTTTTAATGTTGTGATTGGCCACCTAATCAGCACTGAATGGCCTTCACAGCCTGGCTGATTCCTGCCTGGGGGAAACCTTGGTTGAGAGGTGATACCTGGCCCTGATTGTTTCTTGTCTGGAATTCCCCAGTTTTCTTAGTGTTGTTCTTTATTTACTGTCCTAAGTTTGGGTTTTTTTTAATACTGGTAGCCAGGTTTTGTTCATGTTCATGGTTTCCTCTTTTCCGTTGAAAGCCTGGCTGCAGGAAGCAGCCAGGCTTTAAAGCTGCAAGGTTATTCAGTGTTGATCAAGCTGGCCAATTGCAACATTCACATTTGCCTCAAATAGACAATTCTTTCTCCCACCCTAGACATCATTCAACAGGTATATATATAAAGCCCACTTGCCTAGTTTCCAAGAGACTTCATAACCTCTGCGGAAGCCTGCCATAGATGTGGACGAAATGTCAGGAGAGAATGCTTCTGGAACATGACCATGCAGCTTGGTAACCGAGTGATCCCAACCATGAAAGCCTTCGACAACACAACCCGGTGATTCTGTCCATGAAAGCCTTCGAAACACAATATTATGTAGTATAACTTTCAGTAAAGGATTGAGCTATCAAAGAGGTTCATTTTTGTGGGTTTTCATTGTGACAGCAACAGCAGACAAAGCTCCTGCTGGCACACTTTTGTCTTGTTGGCATAGGCTATATTTCGGAACTGGAAATAGTTACTTCGGAAGGATGAACGTTCACTGGAAAACACTGCTATGCTGTATACTAAATATAAACTTCAGTACAGGGCCAATAATTCAACCCACAGTTTTCTTTTCTAGCCAGCAGATGGAAATCTTTCCTTAGGAAGAAATAAGAGGGAGGGAATGTTAGGCTGTCTGTCATTATTGGAGAAAAAATACAGGGTACACACAAGAATGTACATGCTTAAAAGTGCAGGTGGTTAAAACATAAATAACAGGGGGAAGGTATATGAAAAACGTGTTAATAATGAGGGAATGTGCATAGTTTTGAACTAAATGACTCAAATAAATGTAGAAATTATGGCAAATGTGTTTGTCATGCTTATACATTTCAGTATAAAGAAGACAAAAAGCTTTGCAACCTCATACAAATCAAAGATGAGAAGAAACCCAAACAGGATCTGGAGAAACTCAATAAAATTAAGCCTGTTTGATTTAATCCATGTGTGTTCTACATTCAAATCCTCTGTAAACATATGGCGGGGCCATGAATTTCATAGGGTTTTCCTAGTTTCATCTACACTGCCATATAATCCAGTTTCTGATCCCAGATTAACTGCATTGAACTGGATTAAATGGCATTGTAGACTCATATAATCCAATTAAAAGCAGATAATCTCGGATCAGATACTGGAAGGTAGATCAGTGTTCAGCCTGAGCAATGTGGAGTGGACAAGATAACAGAGGATATGCAACCCAAAAAAGGTAATGAACTAGTCCAGGAATACCTGGCTCCTCTAAATGAATTCAAGTAACAAGGGCCAAAGGATCTACATCCATGAGTTTTGAAAGAACTTAAAGAGCTGTGTCTGTTTAGCCTGCAGAAGAAGGTTGAGAAGAGACATGATAGCCATGTCTAAAAAATTGAAAGGATGTCATAAGGAAGAACGGGCAAGCTTGTTTTCTGCTGCCCTGGAGACTAAGATTACAAATTACAGGAAAGGAGATTCCACGTGAACATTAGGAAGATCTTCCTGACTGTGAGAGATGCTCAACAGTGGAACTCTCTGCCTCAGAGTGTGGTGGAGGCTCCTCTTTGAGAGGCTTTTAAATAGAGGCTGATAAGCCATCTGTCAGGGGTGCTTTGATTGTGCTTTTCCTGCACGGAAATGGGTTGGACTAGATGGCCCATGCAGCCTGTTCCTGGAACATTTTTTAAGCAGCTGAAAAAGTGGGAGAGCAGAGTATTAACCGAGACTGTTCCTGTCAAATCGGGACAGTTGGAGAGCATATGCCACTCCAATAAGCTACTATCAGGTAGGCTTGCAAGCGGGTCCATTTTAGCCATTTTCCTTCAGCCAATTCAGCTTCTTCGGCTTGGTTGATGGCTGTAACGACAAGGGCCCAGCCATCATAGTTTTCTGTCTGTAACAGGACCACATGGCAGCCTTTGGTGGCTCCTCCTCCATTTTTCGGGAGCACACAGTGCACAAAGAGGCTGCCCCGTGTTCCACCAATGGGGCAGTTCTAGCCATATTTTTGGCTGCTAAATAAAAATGACTATCTATCCGCCCGTTTTCGGAGGTGTGCAAAAATGGATACAGGGGTCTACCAGACTTCAACAAGTAGAAACAGATTGAGGTTCAGCCAAAATGCACGGGTATCAGGCCACCGGTAACGCAGCAGGTTATTTACTTATGTATTTATTTGCAACATTTATTGCCCACCTTTCACAACCATATGGTGACTCAAGGCAGTTTACTGATTGGCACAATTCAATACCACGCATTCATAGAAGTGTGATTAAAAACAGTCAACATAACAACATAAAACATATACAAAAACCATTAAAACGTGTAGTCACCAATGTCATCTTGTTAAAACCATTCTCCAGTAACATCGTCTGGCCATTCCATGTTCATCATCCATAGTTTCATGTTATCTGTTCCACTGCATTCTCAAAAGCTTGCTCAAAGAGCCAAGTTTTTACCTTTTTTCAGAAAGTCAAGAGGGAGGGGGATGATTTAATATCCTTGGGGAGGGAGTTCCATAGTCAAGGGGCCACCAATAAGAAGGCCCTTCCCTCGTCCCTGCCAATCAGGGTTAAACCGCTGAGCTGCTGAACTTGATGGCCAAAAGGTTGGAGGTTCGAATCCAGGGAGCGAAATGAGCTCCTGCTGTTAGGCTCAGCTTCTGCCAACCTAGCAGTTTGAAAAATGCCAATATCAGTAGATCAATAGGTACCGCTTCTGCGGGAAGGTAAAGGCACTCCATGCAGTCATGCTGACCACATGACCTTGGCAGAGTCTACGGACAATGCCGGCTCTTCGGCTTAGAAATTGAGATGAGCACCACTCCCCAGAGTCAGACATGACTAGACTTAGTGTCAGGGGAAACCTTTACCTTTTTATTACCAGACAGTGCAAAGCATCTCGTAGGCTGCAATACTATACCCGCTTACCTGAAAATAACTTTTCTTAACTTTATGTGCATAATACCGCCCTGCAAAAGAAGTATATATAAAACCATAGACAGTACAGAGGCTAGCATCCATCCACTGGGCTTGTTTTGTTCCATGGCTATGGCTTGCTTCCTTCACATTATACAACTCCATGGCTTAAGCTCCTTCTCTGTAGGCATTAGAAAGAATTGGGGTGGGGGGTTTGTTAAGAAATCTCTTGGCAGTCTAATCTCATAAACCAAGCCATGGCTCGTGTTTGGTCAGCAGGAGTAACCCAAGTTCTCAGCCGTGTTTCTTTCTCCAGTTCTTTTACCAAAGCTGCATTGAGGTGAGGCACAAGTGGAGCTGCAGGGGGCCTGCTGGGGGAAAAAAGATGGCACAAATCCCCATGCCAGGAAGGAGCCCAGCTCTCATGCTGCGCCCGCTGTTGGGGCACAATTGTGCCGCGCAGGTTGGACTCTTCCCTCAGATCGGCTCTGCGTTCTGTGTGACATCTTGCTGTGTCAAGTCTGATTACTCTAATCTCCAACAGGCTTTCACAATGAGAAACTCTGCTTAGAAGCTGGGCATCAGCAGCATGAAAGCTGCCTTTGTGCCGATTCTTTGGCAGTGTACAAGCTGGCTGTTAGGTGTATAAGGGTGAAAAAAAATGAATTCTTTACATGCCTTCCAAAAGAAAACTTTTTTGCTTATCATCACGACTTTGAAGATCTGGTGGTTGCTTTTCTGCCCCTCTTACTCAGCAACTAAATGGGAGTGCATGAAGCTGCGTGTTGGTGGCCTTTCCTGCAATGGAAGCAAGATGTGTCTGTTCACATACAGTGGCATGAAAAGCATGGCAGAATAATAAGGACCTGTTAAGAGTGCAACCTCTTTTTCTCTGCCACACAAACATATACTACAAAACCAAGGACTTTAAAACTGCTGCAAGGGGACAACTCTGAACTCCTAAAATCATGGGAGCAACTCACGGGAAGAAGGTAATGGTGACTTTATGCTGTATGTTTATAGTCTAGTAGCTTTGGTTCCAAGTATTCTGGTCTCGTATGTGGCAAAGGAGCATCCTTCTGTCCAGTCTTTGGAATGGATTAGTCATGTTGGTGGAGTAGGGGAGGCAAGAAAAAGTTTCCAAAAGTCATTTGACTGGAACAGGATGGACTTGAAACTGACAACAACTGCATAGGCAGTAATGCTGGAGTTCAGCCCCTCCTTGGGGTCAGTTTTGTAAAGGCTGCTCCTGTGAATGTGCACTTAACAAATACTTCATTCATAAGTGGCACACGTAATGTACTCCTAAGTGATGTTATGAATTGTAGATTTCCAAGATTTTCATCTTATCAGTTGTTCTGAGTTTGGTCAATTAAAATTTTGAATTTGGGTCAGGGTCTCAAACTACCTTCCTAAAAAAAAAACAACCTTGAGATGCACAGTCATCATGTTTGAATATTTCTCTATCCTTGTTTATTGCTCAATGTGTTATATATATTTAATAGTGGAAGTTTAAAATTCTATTGAAGTGAAAAGGATGAGAAAGTGGGGGAAAGCTCTTATTATTTATTGTTGTGTGGATACTTACAGTGATCATTCTGAAAAAGGACAAGTTGGTGCTAGCCCTATTTTTGGAGGGACAGAAGGGGCCTGGGACAAAATATTTTCTGTGTATGTCACCTTTGTGTTGTCGAAGGCTTTTGTGGATGGAAGCACTGGGTTTCTGTGAGTTTTCCAGCTGTATGGCTATGTTCCAGAAGCATTCTCTCCTGACATTTCACCCACATCTATGGCAAGCATCCTCAGAGATTGTGAGGTTTATTGGAAACTAGGCAAGTGGGGTTTCTATATCTGTGGAATGTTCAGGGTGGGAGAAAAAACTCTTGTCTGCCTGAGACAAGTGTGAATGTTGCAACTGGCCTGCTTGATTGGCATTGAATAACCTTGCAGTTGCAAAGCCTGGCTGCTTCCTGCCTGGAGGAATCTTTTGTTAGGGCCCTTCCCACTCTTTAATGATACTGCTGTTATTCAAACTACAAAGAAGCAGCTTCTCTCAGCTTGGTGGAGGGAAGAAATGAGCATGCCTACACAATTGAAGTGCATCTGTGTTTTCCTTCCTCTTGGAGCTCAGAACATCTGGGTCTTTGTGGTCTGAATCTCCTCCATTCTTGCCTTCTCTTCCCTCTAACAAGATGGAGCAGCTGCAACATCTGTGGATAATGGGAGGTTTGGGGTGAAGGACAAGGGCAGTTTTCATGTAAAGTCCATTTTTGGATGTGCCCCATCCAAAAAGGAACTTGTTTGCATGAAAGCTGCACTGATATATGCCATTAACAGGATGTCAATCAATATGCACCAAGAGGAAAGTCCAAGTGCTGTTCCACTTCCTCATTCCTGCCATTGCTTGCATTGTTTGGATATAGCAGGCTAGGAGACAGCAATATCAAAGAGGATCAGAACCAGGAAAGTTCAGAGCATAACAATGGGTCCCCTGCTAAGATGTGGACTTTGGCAGGCATCCCACAATGCAATCCCCTGGCCCAGGTCCTGAGGAGAAAAAACAAATGGGCAGTTAGGAAGCCTGAATCCAGTGTGAACGAACAGGGGTTTCCGTGCTTGTGGGAATTCTGCATATTCAAGTGTGCATCTGCATGTACACAGAGAGAGAGAGATGTACAGAGTCACAATCTTCTTGTGAGCCTGGCAAAAAAACAACAACAACAAATGTTCTTCAGGAGTGGAGAAGGAGGAGGTTCTCTCATTTTACAATCTCCATGAATTGGTAGTATTTATTGCCATCTTCCTCCCAGTCCCAAGTTATAGCACAGGTGGTGTATTTGTATTGATGCCTTTGAGGCTCCAGACTTGCACATATCAGCTGGGATAAAGGCAAGAAGAGAACATGTAGCACTGCCACTTGCAATCTCAAGCAAACTACAGAGAGAACACCCAGCAATGTCTTAGGTCTGATCTACCATAGCACAAAACCAGTCTTCCAGTGGGGGGAACACAACACATAATTATGAGACAACGGTTTTTTTAATTTGTCCAAGATTCTGTTTCTGCCTAAGGACTATTTCTGTATGAATTTTGTGAAATTTCACTCCCTGAAATCTGTACCTTGAGGAAATCAGGGGGTCTTAAAAAAATCTAGATGTCCATGTGGACATCTAGCAATACAGGAATACAAGCAATATGCACCTGCCATCTGGTTCTGAGCATGTAGTCACCAAGCCCAAAATGAAAGAGAGAAGAGAAAATGGTTAAACGACAATAAGAATAAGCTGCTGATGATGAGACCAGATACAGAGAAGAAAAAATTTTTCATCGCTACAAACATTGAAATCTAGCTGTTTCTGAAAACTTTTATGGTATCCTTGGTTGACAGTGAACCATACAATGTTAGTAAGGGCGGGGGGCTCTCTTCTTAATATGCTATATTATAGACTATAAATATATAGATGTTTATGTTCCCCTATGAAATGGTGTGGGGTGAAAATTGCTGGAAGAAACATTAACAACCTTAGATATGCAGATGACACCACTTTGATGGCCGAAAGTGAGGAGGAGCGGAGGAGCCTTCTAATCAAGATGAAAGAAGAAAGCGCAAAAGCCGGGTTGCAGCTAAACATATAAAAAAAAACCAAGATCATGGCAACAGGAATGATTGACAACTGGGAAATAGAGGGAGAAAATGTGGAGGCAGTGACAGACTTTGTATTTCTAGATGCAAAGATTACTGCAGATGCAGACTGCAACCTCTTGGGAGGAGAGCAATGTCCAATCTCGATAAAATAGTGGAGAGTAGAGACAACAGAGCGACTGGCTTGACCTTGAAGGAGCTGGGAGTGGTGACGGCCGACAGGGAGCTCTGGCAGGGACTGGCCCATGAGGTCACAAAGAGTAGGAAACAACTGAATGAATGAACAATAACAACATGAAATGGTGTATAGAGATGCCTGGTAAGGATAAAGTGGATTATGTGAAGAATTCTTTACAAATGGAAGTCTATATGGGCTGTGTGTTAAAATGAGAGGTTATGTGCCCACACAAATTTTATTTATTTATTTATTTATTTCCAGTATTTCTACCCCATTCCTTCTCAACCCCCAAAGGGAGACCTAGGACGGCTTACATTTGGCAACAATTCAATGCCACTACATATAACAAAATATTATAATAACAATTAAACAATAAATAGAATATTCATTAAGAACAATAAAACAATAAAAACAATTAAAACAGTAAAAACCCCGTATTAACAGCTATATCATCATTCCAATAG
Organism: Anolis sagrei; assembly: GCF_037176765.1. NCBI lineage: Eukaryota > Metazoa > Chordata > Lepidosauria > Squamata > Anolidae > Anolis > Anolis sagrei. The sequence continues at coordinate 29,200,953 of NC_090022.1, read as the reverse complement.
AATTCCATAACTAAAGTGCTATTTATGCCTGCTGTCCAAAAGCCTGGTCCCAGAACCACGACGGGATGTTTCTCTCCCATGAATATTTGTGTTTATTTGCCCATTTTAATAAAATAGCCTAAAAGATTACTAAATTATTTGCTCATTCTCCCATAATATCCTGAAATTCCTACACTTAAGAGGACTGCTGATGCTAAACTTACCTACTTAAGACTGTACCATTGCTCAGAAGATAGGAGTCCAGGTAAGAAGAAGACAATGAGAGGGTTCCCCAAACACGTACATGGTTGGGTTGTTGTAGGTTTTTCGGGCTATATGGCCATGTTCTAGAAGCATTCTAGATAATTTAGTAATCTTAGTGATTTAGTAATCTTAGTGATTTAGTAATCTTAGTGATTCTGGCCATGAAAGCCTTCAACAATACATTGTGCATACCTGGTTCCTGACAAATGTCAATAAACCATCAGTCCCTCCATCTAAAATGGTGGGGTGAAGAACCATACTTGTTTCAGCTGGAGCCATGCAAATCTGGCCTTGACACTTGGTACCAACCAAGTGCAGGACATTCTTTTATGCTACACAATTATAGCACTATGTCTTCTCTCTTCCCTTGGCTGGGAGGTACCTGGGTTCCTACTTCTACTCCTCTCCCCCAGCAGTAATTAGCTGTGGCAGTATAATTTTGTGTTTGGAATCTGTTGGAAGGGGAACACAATGCACAAACAGTTGACAGAGAGGCAAATTGTCCTCAGCCCAGAAAACCTACTATTTTGTTGAGAGGCCATTTCTTAGCTAAATTATACATTTTCAAAACCCTAAGCTTCTTGTGTGAATATGTCTCCATTCATAGTAGAGCACAGCTTTTTCTTTGTTTGCTGCCATACAGAATAGTTTTGAACCAGCCCTAGAAAGTTTGTTGGTTTGTTTAATTTGGAAAAGAATACAAAAGTAGGAGTGCTCAATTATCAGGATGTGGAACCAATTATAACTTTTAGGACTCCGGTTCTTGGAAAACATCTCCAGCTATAATGGCCAGTTACTATGAGGAGCAACTTAAAGAGCTGGGAATGTTTAACCTGAAGAATAGAAGTTTGAGAGGAAACATGATTGCTATGTTTAAATATTTGAAAGGCTGTCCTAAGGGAGAGGGAGCACTCTTGTTTTCTGCTGCTCTGGAGAGTAGCAGAGCAAGCCATCTGTTGGGAGTACTTTGGTTGTGGTTTTCTGCATAGCAGGGGATAGGGCTCAATGGACTATGTGGTCTCTCCAACTGTGATTCTATGGTTTTATGGTTCTGGTGTCTCTTTCTATTGGCAGTGGCTCCAGAGGTGCTCAAGCTGGCAATGGTGGCTAGTGGTATCCATGAAATGTCACCATGAATCTGTTCCCATTTTTACTCCATGCTTTAAAGGAGCAATCCTATGTTGAACCTTATTCCTAGAGTAGTTCAGTACCTTGGACAGCTCAATCTAAATTCAGATTAAAATTTGGAGTGGATTTACTGCCCTACTATCTGATCCTTTTTAGCTGGAGACACCAGGAATTGCAGCAGACACTACCTTCTTTGTACAATGGATATGCTCTTCAACTAAGCTCCTGCTCTTCAGTCCCATGCTAAAAATAGCACCTCCAGTTCCACAAAGAGCCATGTGGGACCTCAAACACAGCTTTATTGCAGAATAATAAGCTTATTCCATTAAAGATTACATCATAATTAATCTGTTAGATTTTTTTTTTTACTGTGCCACAGACGACTGTTGTTGTTACTACTGCAGCAGCAATTCAACCACATCTGGAAGGTTTTTCCAATTGTAGTCTCCCAGTTAAAATAAATATCTTTCAGGTACCTTACCTTTTGTGCAACCCCTCCTTTGTTTTTGTTTTTTTTCTTGAGAGAGTTATTTTAGAGTAAAGCTTCTTAGCTCAGTATTGCCGTCCTCCTGATCTGACCTAATCCCATTGTCTCGTGACTTATTTCTTTGTTCGTGTTGTTGCCTTTCAGGGACTTATGGGACCTTTAGGTACACATGAAATGCATCAACTTGCATTAACCCGGTTCAGCTGCCAGATGATGGTGTGGTGCCAATTTCTTTTTTGATCACAATTGTATTATCATTTGGTTATTGCCAACACAGGGGTGGGAAATTTAGGGGCTATGTAGGTATCATGAAAATCCACCAATTTTTTGGGAGGCAGCTGCTGCAATTGATAAGAGTCCATTCCCTTTTTGAAATGGATGCAGCTGGCTAACAGTCCCATCACACATATGAGTGATCTCTGGTGGGAGGTGAAAGTGAGGCAAGGGTCCTATTTCTGCCCATCATGCCAAAGGCTACTCATGGGAAGAGATGGGACTATGAGTTAGCTGATTCCTGATCAATGGGGAACAAACCGCATCAATTGCAGTGGCTGCTTCCTAGTAAATGCAGATTGGAGGATTAGTACCAGATTCACTGAATAACATTGTAATATGGTGTTCACACATATCTTAATCTCCAAAAGGATTCCAGATCAGTTAGGGCACTGCTTCTTGTTCTTTGGTTGGATTTCTGTTTCACCCAGAAACCTGGTGAGCATAATTGGGTCAAGCTGACACACGCACCTCTTTAGTTAATCTGGTTTCAGTTACATGCAAGGTCAGCTTGCTTGTCCAAAATCATGCCCTGGATCATATAGCTCTTTCCCAGTTACTGACCTGGCGTTACGTTTAGAACTTCTCCTCAGAAGGAGTACCAATATATCACTTTCAGGAATCTTAAGAAATGAGGACCCTTTCAAACTGTACAGTTATATCAATGTGATTCTCCTTGATCTACCATGGTTCCATCTTATGAAATCCTGGGGTTTGTAGTTGGGTGAAGCATTGGAGATCTCTAAGCTAAGAACTCTAAATATCTCTGCCCAAGGTACAAATCCCCAAATTCTATAAGATGTAACCCTGACAGTTAAAGTGGAATCATGTAGTATAATTGTGTGAATGGACCCTTAACCTTAAACTATCCCACTGATACTCCATTGGCAGCGGAATGTTTATTTAATACCCATGTAGCACAATGCAAGGCAGGATCCATAACAAACAGTTGTGTTGCCTCCAAGCAACAGTTGTGTTGTCTCCTTATGCTATTTTGCCTAATAGTAGAACTGGCACTTAGCTCTAAGAGGGATGGATTTTCATCAGGAACAAACAATACTGTCCCATTCCTGATCCAAGTACATCTAGCTATTATTTTTAAAGAAAAAAAACACAGAGACACATTTAATATATAATCTGTTTTGATCCTGAGGTGCATACTTCACTGTGACCCTGAGTATGTCTTCTCAGAAGAATATATTATTGCACTCAATAGAAGCCACTTCTATTTAAATATGTGTAAAACTTTAGACTTGCACTGGCTTGACAGTCTTTCCCTGAGAAATGAGAAAGAAATAATAATAATAATAATAATAATAATAATAATAATAATAATAATTTATTTGTAACCTGCCCTATCTCCGACTCAGACTGACAGATCTTGACAGATTAGAGAAATGGGCCAAAACTAACAAAATGAAGTTCAACAGTGACAAATGCAAGATACTCCACTTTGGTAGGAAAAACAAAATGCAAAGATACAGAATGGGGGATGCCTGGCTCGAGAGCAGTACGTGTGAAAAAGATCTTGGAGTCCTCGTGAGCCAACAATGTGATGTGCTGGCAAAAAAAGCCAATGGGATTTTGGCCTGCATCAATAGGAGCATAGTGTCTAGGTCCAGGGAAGTAATGCTACCCCTCTATTCTGCTTTGGTTAGACCACACCTGGAATATTGTGTCCAGTTCTGGGCACCACAATTCAAGAGAGATATTGACAAACTGGAATGTGTCCAGAGGAGGGCAACTAAAATGATCAAGGGGCTAGAGAACAAGCCCTATGAGGAGTGGCTTAAGGAGCTGGGCATGTTTAGCCTGAAGAAGAGAAGGCTGAGAGGAGGTATGATAGCCATGTATAAATATGTGAGAGGAAGCCACAGGGAGGAGGGAGCAAGCTTGTTTTCTGCTTCCTTGGAGACTAGGATGCAGAACAATGGCTTCAAACTACAAGAAAGGAGATTCCATCTGAACATGAGGAAGAACTTCCTGACTGTGAGAGCCGTTCAGCATTGGAACTCTCTGCCTTGGAGTGTGGTGGAGGCTCCTTCTTTGGAAGCTTTTAAACAGAGGCTGGATGGCCATCTGTCAGGGGTGATTTGAATGCAATATTCCTGCTTCTTGGCAGGGGTTTGGGCTGGATGGCCCGTGAGGTCTCTTCCAACTCTTTGATTCTATGATTCTATTATTCTAATGGACTACAATCCACAGCATTCCATGGAAAAAGCAGTCTAGGGAAGTTCCACCCAAATAACATGTCAGTTTGTATTAGAGGAAATATAAGAACACATCACATACAAAGCTGATCAGTCCCTACACAGATCCTATGTCCTATGTGTTTCTCCAGCATAGGATCTGCCCCTTTCCCACACTGCTCTTCCATTCTAGCCTTGGCTTACACATCACTGCATCCAATGCCTCTGAATGCCTGAGCATCAATAAGATGTTGGCATTTGAATGGAAATTTCAACAGCATTGCCAGCTTGCCTACAACATGCTGGCAACTCCCAAAAGAGCTCCAGAGACCATTTTCCCTCCTTTAGCTGGGCAAGGAATAAAAAAAGATCACACAATTCGGAAACAATCGTCTTCCTTTATGGGGCTGCCAAGCCAGTGGGGCTGAGGACGAGAGGGATGGGGGTTGAGAATAAAGAAGGTCCATATAAGGAGAAATTTATTTTGAGGCTCTTTTTCACAAAACAGCATGCAAAGGTTCATTTTCTGCCCTTGTTTCCTTGTTTATATTATCTTCCTGAGTGCAAAATTAAAGTGGAGGAAAGGCTATTAATGGAAGTTGTCCATTAATAATTCTTTGATTACTTTAAAAATGCATTGCTTTGTTACTAATGAGTATCACGTACCTTTGAAAATTAGTCCTCTCCCCATCAACACCAAAACCACCATATATCACTCAAAGTGGTTACAGTGCTACTTACCATTGGAAAAATGTTGAGTTAAACCATTTTTAGATGGCTTCACGTTCTCACAGATCCCTTGAGCATTAAACACTGCTGTCTTTAGATTATCTGGGTGGTCCTGGTAGTCATGACTATGAGGAACAGCTTAGAGAGCTGAGTATATTTAGCCTGGAAAAGAATAGGTTAAGAGGGGATATGGTAGCCATGTTTAAATATGTGACAGGATGTCATACGGCTTGTGTTCTGTTACCCCAGAGACACACTAGGAAAAGAGGTTACGAGTAAACTAGTAGGGCCATTGCTGAGAGCGATCCTTGCACTGTAGCATTCAGCCAGTCCCATTTTCCCCTTCTCCTTGCACTAGCCTTGGCCCAGCCCATTCCAAATAGTCCAGGCCCCTTATTGAAATCTTTGCCCTTGGCAGCTTACCTTGCATGAAGAAGAGAGCAGAACTGGTTTTAAATTGATTTTAATGTATATGCTGTGTTAACACAGAATCATAGAATCATAAAATCAAAGTGTTAGAAGAGACCTCATGGGCCATCCAGTCCAACCCCCTGCCAAGAAGCAGGAATATTGCATTCAAATCACCCCTGACAGATGGCCATCCAGCCTCTGCTTAAAAGCTTCAGTTTATACCTATGTTTTTGTTTTATGTTGTATGTTTTTGTATTATTTTGCATATGTAGAAACCGCTCTATGTCCCCTTTGGGAGATAGAGCAGTATATAAATAAAGATTATTATTATTATTGTTATTATTATTAACTTTAGGAATAATTTCTTGATAGTATGCACTGTTCAAGAGTGGAATATACTGGCTCAAAGTGTGAAGTAGAGTCTCCTTCTAAGGAGCTTTTAAAACAAAGGCTGGATGACCATCTGTTGGGAGTGCACTGACGGTATGTTTCTGCTTGACAGAGGATTGCACTGGATGGTCCTGGTGGTCTTCTCCAATTCTATGGTTACAGAAGGAGAGATTTGACTTCCTCTCATCAATCAAACCCAGGACCTGTGGAGAAGGACCTCCCAGATCCAAATTATATTGTTACGTTTTTATGATCTAGTAGCTGTACCCGGCCACACGTTGCTGTGGACCAGTCTACTATTGTAAAATACCCCGCCACCTGAGACTGGAGGGTACATGCCACACATGTTCCCCTTATTATTTGCTCACTATAATGGAGCATTTAGCAAACTATGCCCTTCAAGCTTTTTGCAGCTCCTGCCTAAATACTTAGAGCAGTGTTTCTCAAACTCTGCTCCTCCAGGTGTTTTGGACTCACAGAAATCCTAGCCAGCTTAGCAGCTATTAGGAATTGTGGGAGTTGAAGTGCAAAATATCTGGAGGAGCAGAGTTTGAGAAACACTGTTTTAGAGGCACAGATCCTTTTGCGTTTCAAAGCTTAGCAAGTCAGCCCTGGTTAATACATGAATGGGGACTTCCCTATGAATACCAGATGCTGAAGGCCATATTTCAGAGGAAGAAACCGGCAAACCCACCTCTGGGAATTCCTAGCCCAAGAAAACCCTATGGAATTTATGGAGTCATCATAGGTCAGCAGACACCTTGAAGGTGCACATACACAAATGTGATAATCACAGAACCGGTTGTTCTATGTCCGTGCTAATGGCAGTGATGGTCCCTAGACCATTGCTGGTGCCTCAGCTACTGGCTGCCAGACCCTGATAAGTTTCCAGGAAGAGAAAAAACGATTGTGGCAAACCACTGTGGCTGATAGTCTCAGGCACATTGCAAGTCCCTAGCAACTAAAGAAACACTGCTCTGTGCAGTAAATCCACCTTGTTTTTCTCTTTAAACTGGCCTCTCTTTCTAAATGTGCTTCCAGAAAAGCTTCAAGCCTGCATGCAGAGCAAATTTTGTAAACCATCTAGAACGGCCATATCTACTTAACAGTGGCAGAAGCAGGCTGCCACCTGAGCACAATCACATTCACTAAGAAGCATATGAATTTGAATGCACTACATATATATGAACCATCCATACCCATTCATTGTGATGCATTGCTATTCAGTACAGGGTATGCACAATTGAAGATATGTATGCCATAGTGAAGTAACATCAGATCTTGGCCATTGAGGATGGATAGCACAGTTAAATGAAGAGCAAGTGAGGTGCAATCCTGGTTAATTAAATGTGTGATTACACACACACGCACTACTTAAAGGAACTAAATATATGTATAAAGCAGGCATGGGAAAACTTTGGTAGGCTGTTAGGAACTGTGGGAGTTGGAGTCCAAAACACCTGGAGAGCTTAAATTTGCCCATGCCTGGTGTAAAGGAAGAGTGTGCAGTCTGGTGGGAATCAATGACCAATTCAACCTTGCTCTACCAGAAGTAGCCAGAGTGATGATGGATTAGCCAAGAGAGAAGGAAAAGAAGGAAACGAAGACCATACTCTCCAACTTGACAGAGACAGTCTAATCATTTTTTTTGTCTTCCCACTTTTTCAACTGCTCTCCAAATGTCCCAGTTTCCCTCTCCTAATGCCCCCTTTGTTCTCAGCTTCCTCCAGTTGCCATCAACTGCACTCAGCATGCAAAATTAGTTTGCACCCCATTGACTCAGAAGATGAGAGAAGAAAGGAGGAGAGGGAATATTGTCCTTCCCAATTTTGTGTTGCTGTTCATTGCCATCAAATCCACTTGGTTCAGGCAAAAGCAAACTGTTACAGCCTCTCCCAGCTTGTCAGTCCTTTTCCATCAATAATTTTTGTCATCTTGAACACACTCTCATGTTGCTTTGCCAAATATGTCCCAGTTTTCATTGGTGAAACATTGAAAGGTATATAAAACCCTTATCTAAGAACTGAAATCTGTTGTTTCAGCTACAAATATGCATGTTCCTTATTTTGGAGAGTGAGAGAGAGGACAAGAGTGCAGTGTTTGCAGCCTGTGAAACAGAGGACAGCTTTATAGCTCTAAAGGGAAAGGCCTTTTTTTATTCAAAGCGGCAGGCAAAGGGGAACCCTTAATGTTTCCAGGGGATTAGCATGTAATGCCAGCCATTTAAACAGCTTGGTCATGTGTTTCTGCCAGCATTTTAGGACCTGGGGCAACACAGCTATAAAGAGAAAGGGAAGAGATGCCATCGCTCAAAGAAACGGCCATTCAGTTGCCCTTCTTTCACTTGATATATTCTGGAAGGCAAAGAGGTCTGGCAATTGAAGAGAAAGTGGAATGGGATGCAGGTGGGGCTCACCATTGATTTCCAGCTTCTGTGGATCATTTTGGTTCCTGCTGAGCAGTTGACAAGATGAAAATATTATTATTTCTGTGGCATAGCAACAGGTAGGGGCCGGCACCAGCAGCTGGGCAAGTTGGGCAGCTGCCCAGACTTATTAGGCCATGAAGGGGCCCATTCCCATAGTTGCTGCCAGCCAGAGGGAGAGCTCCATTTTGTTCTTTTCTCTAGAATCCTAATTACAGAAGACAGGAAACATTCAGAGTGGAACGCTCATCAAAGCGTTGGGAGCACTGGATACGAAATGCTGGAGAGAATGAAGGGAAAACCAACACTTGGAAATGTTTACCCTTTAGGACTACAACTCACAGAATCAAGGTCCTTATCATTATCCCATGATTTCTACTAATTCACCACCAGACTCTGCTCCACCTTTAGTATTATCCTTCATTTTCCTGGAGTGCTTGGGGGGGAAATGACACAGAGGACTGCAGTTGAAAAAAGAAGATATGAAAACAATATTGTAAAAACTAAGCTCTATCAGCACAAGACAAGTAAATCTGGTTGATTCCGCTTTAAGAATAGCGACTCCTAGGATTCATTGTTTGTTTGTTTGTTTATAAAGAATAGTTTTATTGTGTAAGGATTCATAGTTTGTTAAGGTATTTAAACTTCTCTGCTAGACATCTAAATATCTCACCACTTCTGAATGTGTTGCTCTGTACTTTCAAGTCCTTCCAACTTATGGTGACCAAGGGAGACAAACCTATCACAGGATTTTTTGAGGCTAAATGTACATGACCCTCTCAAGATCATCCACTAGGTTTCCATGGCTGAGTTGACAGCTGTAGAACCTTGGTCTACAGAGTTGTAATCCAACATTCAAATCACACAATGAACTCTCTCAACTACAGCACTAAAATGCAATAGCAAAGAATTATCATTCCCTCACCAAATTGTAAACTCTAAGAATGGATAGAATGAAGCCATGGCAGTTAAAGTAGTATCCAACTGCAATAACTGAGTAATGAAGCCATGATTCTGAAATATTATTGCAGTTTTCTGGATCCAGAGCCACCAATATAAAGCAAGGAATGGTTAAGTTTTCCAACTTTAGTAACTGCCATCAAGCTGACTTTGATATAGGAAGAGGGGGCCCCCAAGGGCAAGATGGATGGATTGCATCCTTGAAGTGGCTGGCTTGACTCTGAAGGAGCTGGGGGTGGTGACAACCGACAGGGAGCTCTGGCATGGGCTAGTCCATGAGGTCATGAAGAGTCAGAAGCAACTGAACAAATAAACAACAGCAACATCCCAACCTGTGATCTGTGGACCACCAGTGGTCCACAAGAACTCAAATATGGTCCATGGCCTCACTGTTGCAACAATAGCAACTGGTCTTATGAAACCTTCTTATAGTGCTGAAGCTTATTAAGTATGGTTTTCTGTGGGCAAGCAGATGGTGACTACTGGATGGCATGTGTTCTGTATCAGAAACTAGAGCTGATGTGGTCTACCTAATGCAATTTTCTGAATCAGCACATCAAATAACCAAACCAAACCCAAAGTTGAGCAAAAACTGATTAGTAACCCCTTTGGTACTAATGTTGGAAAGTGGCCCCTGGTCAAAGTGGTCCCTGGTCAAAAAAAAGGTTGGGGACCACTGATTTATGATGACCATATGAATGACAGACCTCCAAGTTAATTATCAGCAGCAGCTTTGCTCAGGTCTTACCAATCCAGGAATGTGACTTCACTTGATAGAATCTATCCGTATAGAACCCATTCTTCCTCTTTTCCTCTAGTCTTTCACTTTACCAGGATTATTGTCTTTTCTACCGAATTCCTCCTGATAAAGTACAACAGTCTCAGTTCAGTCAGGCTTTATTTGTTCTAGAATCCAATATTTGCAAGCACTACACTCATTTTTAGAAGTCCACACTATCCATAGAATTCTTCTCCAGCACATTTAAAATGCATTGATTCTCTTCCTATCAGCTTTCTTCACTATCTAGCTTTCACAACTATAGATAATAATGTGAATATGATGGCACTGGTCGCCTTGACTTTAGTATTGAATTACATACCCTTACACTTCTGTATCGACAGGTATGAAATATGACATTTACTTCTTGACCTATACCTACTTCATTAGAGCCTTCTGGCTGTGCGAGCCACCAGATGGCAGTGTAAGAATTCCATAGATTCCATACATCAGCCTCCCAATTCATTTACAGTGTAGTTTGGAGGATGACAGAAAAATGCTGTCAGCAGGCAATGCTGAGGATTGGAAACCAGCACAAGAGACTTGAATTTTACATAAGTGGTTGCAAGCTACTGGGAAATCACAGATTTGGCATAAGTGACTTCTTGTTGCAGTTTTGGGCCAAAGGTGGGATAATGGGGCTCACTGCCAGTGTGTGGTGGAGGGTTAAAAATTACATGTATGCAGTGCTATTGTCTATCTTGGTCTAGACATGGTTAGTCTCTGCTTCTGGGTTTTCAAAATCTGTATCAAATCACATAATTTTGGGCCACAGCCAGGTGTGCTGCCTTGTCTTTTTTGTATACCAGAAACATCCTGGGATTGTGGTATCTTCCTAAAGTACCCATGTTCTACTGTTCTTTGGAATGTGATGGAATCATCACCTGAAATAGAGATCAGATAAACCTAGATCTGCAAACCTATATAGATCATTGAAAGACAAGAATAATGAAAGAATAGTTAGTTAACCAACATAGATCTGTCTTATGCCCACTCACATATTGTTCCAGCAAATCTGCTATAAGAACAGCTTTGTGTTGTCACCAGATAGGAATTTTCATCTAAAGTGTATGTGAGATAAATTTCAAGCAGAATAGCCATAGTCATGGGTAGAAGGGAACTTTCACCAATAATTCCACCCTAATTATTGTTGTGTGTCTTCAAGTCGTTTCTGACATATGGTGACCCTATCACAGCATTTTCATGGCAAGACAGATCTGCCTTTTAAGTCTCTCTCAGGCTGAGAGAGAGTGACTCCCCCAAAGCCAACCAATGGGTAGTCAAGAATGAATGGGAATTCAGTTTCTTCTCCCCCAAACCATTCTTCTCCAGGGATAACTCTGGAACCAGGAATGTGTCTTCTTTGTTGGTATCCCATGGATTGACCACTGCAGGAATCAGCAAACATCTAGGACCTCAACACACTGAAGTCCATAAGCCAGGGCACAGTGGGGGAAACTGTGAGGCAGTGCAACACTTTGTGCTTTTACCATCTGTGGTCGTGGGATCCCTCCCATGACATTTCCTCTCTGCCCACAGCTTCCTCCTGCTTCCTTGCCAGCTTCATCTATAGCCTCCATTTCTCTGTGGTGCCAGCATGGAACCCACTGGAGTCCTGCCGTAACTAGCCCTGGATCATTTAATGGGCTCCAGGGGACTCACACAAATTGATGAGGTCCTTAGTCTGTTTCACTTAGGTGCATCTACACTATCAAATTAATGCAGTTTTATACCAGTTGAACTAGTTTGGCTCAATGCTATGGAATCATGGGATATCTTTAAGTTTTTATGCTAATGTGTGCTGATGCTGCGTGCATGCAGCTACAAATCCCAGGATACCATAGCACTGAGGTGTATCAGTTAAACTGGTGTCATACTGCATTAATTTGACAGTGTTGAACCAGTCTTACTATGTTCTGATGATCCATTGGGCAGGCATGGGATATGTGGGATGGGACAGTGATGGTGAAGAGGAAGGAAGGAAGAGAAGTAAGAATAGCAGTAAGAGAAGCCCTTTTATTGCAATAATATTATAATGTAATACAATATAATACAATAATAATACAATATAATAATTTTATATTTTATATTACATGTAATATTACTAATAATATTACAGTATGGTGGTAAAGTACAATATAGAAATATATAATACTAATATTGTGCTATGCTGATAATATCATATATTGTATGTACATATAAGTTGTAAGCCGCTCTGAGTACCCTTTGGAGTGAGAAGGGTGGCATATAAATGTCGTAAATATAAATAATGAAGTGGGAGAGGAAAGAAACGGGACAGGAGGGATGAGGAGGTGACATAGATCTATCTTATGCCCAATCACTCATCATAAGACAGGAATGGTGAAGGGAAGAGAAAAGAAGGATAGGGAAGGACCAGAAACTCGTCACCACCAACTGCTTCTATTCTCATTGGATCTCATCTCATGGCAGGCATGTAGCCAGCGGGGGAGGGGGGGTCGGGGGCTTCAGCCCCCCCCCCCCCCCTGAAATTCTCATGGTGGTTTGCAAAAAGGTCTTACTGGTGCATTACTTAAACTGTTATGTTTATTCATATCATGATCTGATCACCATACTCAATATATCCCATATGCATGGGGGTATTGGGGTAATGATACAAAAGGTTTGCTAGTGTAGACCCTCTTTCACTCAGCCCCCCCCCCGAAACTCAGCCCCCCCCCCCCCAAAACAAAATCCTGGCTATGGGCCTGTCTCATGGGCTTTAATCCCCATCCTAGGACATTGATGAGACGCAGTCAGGGCGGAGCCCACTGGAGCCCATCACATGATGCAGAGCTACTTCCTGCATAGCTCTGTCCCAGCTCCATGCATGCTGCGTCTTGGCAACATGTGAAGAGCAGCCCTAAGAAAACGGGTGACTAGTACCTGTGTTCTCATAGGGTAAGCCAGGGACAGCATGGGATCAAGTTGAGGGACAGATGAGTTTCCATGTGGGGTGGTAAGGGAGGTGATGCGGGGCACTGCTTGACAGTTTCTAATGTTGCCCCGCTGTCTCATGGATTCCCCTGCTGTCTCCTGGCTTAATGTCCACCACGTGATGAGGTCCTTAGTCTAGAGTCCTTAAGCTAGGACAAAAGGTTATTAACTGCTTGGCTTCTTCTACAGCTGTTTGTTCAAATGGCCTCTGTGCTCCTGAAATATGAAATGCAATGAGGTCACTATTCATTGGGTCCTAAGAATCCATCCTGATAATACTGTATAGATATAACATTTAGATACAAAATGAATGAGCCAGCATGGTGTGGTGACTTGAGAGTTGGACTACAACTCTGAAGACCAGTGTTTGAGTCTCTGCTTGACCATGAAACCCGGTGGATGATCACGGCATGTTATACTCTCTTAGCCTCAGAGGAAAGCAATGACAGACCTCTTCTGAACAAATCCTGCCAGGCAACCAAAGGGTTTTCCTTAGTGTTGCCATAGGTCAGAAACTGCTTGAAGACACAAAAGAAGCAACAAAACATATTCCTAGATGTGCTGTCCCTTTGGTTTACATATTATTAGGTCATCACACCTATATAGAAGAAGATATGCTATGTCGGAGACAATGTAGACATCCGTAATTGGGACTAGAAGTGTCCTACTGAATTAACTGGAACTTATGTCTAAGTACATCAAGCTGATATCCCAAACTATTTCTGTTCAGCAATCGGAACAATATGGGAGAAAAACTGGCAAACGAGCTATATTCTTGACTAGTTGTTGGTCGTGGCACATGTTACAATGCCATGGTAACAAACCACTGTGATAATAGACGATTAATGAGGCACTGTGACTGCTGTCAATATGACATTGTAAATTGCAAGTCTGGCTCATTTTGCTAAGAGACTAATTTTACAAAAATATTACCATCCCTGCCTCGCTTCTTTCTCAAACCCTCTGTCCTCCTTTGCAACTTGGAAATTGTGTATGGCTGTGTGGGTGTGCCTACGTATTTGTCTTTAGGTTTGAAGACCAGCAACACAATGTCACCACAATAATGACTCAACCCTCCCAAAAGCACTGTGCAATCCAATACCTACTGAAACCTTTTGTGCAGAGGTTAAGGAATAAAGGTAATATAATCTTGATGCATCACTTCAGAAATCAGCAGGCACCTTGTCTGCATCTCTGTGTCTTTGAGCTGGGAAAATCAAGGACAAATAGAAGAAGCTATGGCACACTGACAGTGGGATGTGCAGAGAAGCTTCTGTATTTAGGCTTTTAATCAATGTGGAGAAAGTTAAGGCAATGGAATGAATTCTATTAGCCGCAACAAGAACTGACCCATTGAATCAGTCAAATTTAGCTATATGTTGACTCCTTCAAGACGTTTCCGACTATAACATCCCTCCCTAAAGCAATCCTATCAAAAGTTTTCTTGGCAAGATTATATAAGAGGTTTGTCATTGCCTTCCTCTAAGGTTGAGAGTCTGTGACTTGCCCAAGGGAACCCCATGGGTTTTATTGCTGAATGGGAATTTGAAACCTGTCTCCAGAGTTACCATCCAATGCTCTACCATGCTGGCTCCTACATGTTGACTCACTATCCTGCAATTGATTCAATGGGTCTGCTCTAGTAAGAAGTAACCAAGATATAAATAACAAATAACCCACAGGTATCTGGGAGGAAATGGTTGTGAAGAGTTGTGAGACTTGTGACAGAATTTTTCATATCCCTATTCAATTATCATCCATAAAATTACGTAGAACAAAACCACCATAGTAGCACAATTAGACATACTTTTGAGTAAACAGTGGAGATACAAGGAATGTTTGATCCTTATTTCACACTGAAGTCATTGTTTGGAGGGCAGTATACATACTGCTCTGCTTCGGTGCAGCAACCATGACATTGTATACTATGCCTCCTATGCAAGAGTATTTAGACCCTATATTACTCTTTATAGACCAGGACAATTTTGCCCTTTTTCAATTAAGTAATTGATGGTTATGCATCCCTAGTGAGTTATTGGGCAAGACCTGGGAAGAAGGATTTGGATAGGTTTGGGGATAATTTCAGAGTGGCAGCTGAGGCACCTATTAAGGTCATCCAGCTGAGCCCTGATTGGGGCTCTGATTGGTGTGTCACTTATCCAACCTTTGCTCATCCAACATTCAGTATTATCCAATGCAGTCTGCCTCCTGCCCAGATCCACAGCTGTTTCAATACATTGTGATCTTTTGGTGCTAAATTTGTAAATACAATAATTACCACATAATGTTACCATGTATTGAACTGCTTTTTCTGTCAATTTGTTGTAAAACATGTTTTGGTGCTTAATTTGTAAAATCATAATGTAATTTGACTTTTAATAGGCTTTTCCTTAATCTCTCCTTATTATCCAACATTTTCGCTTATCCAACATTCTGCCAACCCATTTATGTTGGATAAGCAAGACTCTACTGTATATGTATAATATGGCTTTGGGACCAAGCTTTGGGTCAGTAAATTGGAGCAGTGCAATAAGAGACTACAAAATGGCATAACAACAAAATGGACTGGCCCTGGAGTATGATTTGGATTGTGTGATTTTAATTGATGTTTCAATTGTTTGATGTTTTAATTGTTCTGATTTTGATGTATTTGTTTATTTATCTATGTGTACATGTATATGTGGCATTGAATTGTTGCCTTTGTAAGGCCTCTCAGTCCTCTTTGGGGTTGGATTGGGCAGGGTACAAGTATGGTAGTGTGGTATACACACACACACACACACACTGTATGTTATAAACAAATAGAAATACTGTACAAATACCATACAATACGTATACTGTATTGTATGAGAGATCCACTGCTCATGATTTCTAAAATGTACCATGAATAACTGGAAACTGACTGGACGAAAGAAAAAGATAGCACTGGGTTGACCAAAAGGGGAAAAGGCAATCTGTGGTCTTCAGATTGAGATGTTCTGTACCATCTCAAAGCTGATGGTAAAGAAACTTCTAGTTCGAGAGAGAACAAGAAGAAAAGGGCACACTGAGGGGTATAAAAGAGTTTCCAAAAAGGAGTTTGTAAAAAAAGTTTTGTTAACTAAGACAAATCTGTGTGATAATCACTTGAAATCAATTTAACATAATTTCCCAAACTTGCATTGGTGACTACAGAGGATTTCAGTAATTTCTTAAGACCTTGTTTCTTTCAAGACAGGGATTTATACCCCTGAAGACTTCGGAATCACCCGGGTTTATCTGCCGGTCCATCCCTGTATCATGAGATCAGACTTTAAATGGCAGCATGACAGAGTGTAGCAGAAGGGTTTTCAAATGGGCCTGAATTTACTCAGAGGCCAGCTTGACACAGAGCAATTAATTCTGCATTACTGACGCTTAGATTATGTGCATGCTGACAGCTGGCTTTACCTAAGCCACCTAAATCAAAGCAAGAACACAAGCACCAATTACTGACAGCATTCATTTTCTTGAGAGGTGACTCCATAGCTAGCCAGGAGTAAGACTATTATGATATGATTAATAGTTTGTGTGGGAGGGCCAGCACGTAGTTTGGGCAAAGGCATAATGCACTCCCTTTCAAGAAAGCCATTAAGTCAGGATTTTCTGTGAGATACAAATTTTGCCATTGTTACTGTTGGAAATGAAGCCACAGGTATAAAAATTGATGTTTGCCAAAAACATCCTGGTTCTTCCAGACTGATTTGAAGAAATGTGAATTCTCACAGGTTTATATGGCTACCAGTTCAGGATTGTCCCAGGCCTTAAAGTTTCTGAATGTCCCTGGTGATGTTATTAAGTGTTATACATCCAATACCAAACACCATTATTTATGTCTTGTCAGTCAGACACACACACACCATATTATCCTATTTGGAAGTTCAAGGAGAAGCAAAAGTAGGTGGCTTAGCTTAGTGTAGATCTACATATGCTAACTTGAGCTGTACAAGATTGCAGACTTCAAGCTTCTTCTCCAACTTGAATCCCAGGGCCCTTCCACACAGCCATAATAACTCAGAATATCAAGGCAGAACATCCTACAATATCTGCTTTGAACTGGGTTATCTGAGTCTACACTGACATATATTCCAGTTCAAAGCAGATAATCTGGAATTTTATCCAGATGTGTGGAAGCGGCCCCAGTTCTAGGTTTGGGGATATTGGTGATTCCTCTTAGTTTTGTGCCCTCTGTTTCTTCTTTGTAGTCAGATGTTGTGGCATCCTAATTTCTTTTAGTGAGCTCTGTAGTTTTTCTAAACAATCAAAAGCTTTGCTATAATATATAGGGCAATTTCCCCCCTGAAATTCTTTGGTGTGTTCCATGAACCAAATTTTATTTGCAATATGATATCTAATGCCTCTTCCTTTCCTGAACCTGGCTTGAACATCTGGCATTTCTCACTCCAAATGTGCTAAAAGTCGAATTTGCAAAATCTTAAGCACCACTTTGATTGTGTCAGAGATTAATGCAGTGGTCTGATGGTTTCTGCAGTCTTGGCCATGTATAAATAAGTGAAGGGAAGTCATAGGGAGGAGGGAGGAGGCTTGTTTTCTGCTGCCCTGGAGACTAGGATACGGATCAATGGCTTCAAACTACAGGAAAGGAGATTCCATTTGAACATGAGGAAGAACTTCCTGACTGTGAGAGCTGTTCAGCAGTGGAACTCTCTGCCCTGGGTGTGTGGAGGCTCCTTCTTTGGAAGCTTTTAAGCAGAGGCTGGATGGCCATCTGTCGGGAGTGCTTTGTATGTGATTTTCCTGCTTCTTGGCAGAATGGGGTTGGACTGGATGGCCAATGAGGTCTCTTCCAACTCCATGATTCTATGATTCTGTGATCTGTGATTCTGTGATTCTGTGATCATGGAGTCATTTTTGGAGGCTGGAATATAGTGTATTAGACATTTCCAGTCTGTGGAACTTTGTTTTGTTTTTCATATTTCTTGACAGATTTTGTTCAGATTTGAATGGATTCCATCTCTATGGCTGAAAATAGTTCTATTGATATACCATCTGTTCATTGCAATTTATTTCTTCCAAATGGTTTGAGTGAGGCATGCACTTCACTATCTAATACCGTTCGTCTCTTGTCACAAATTACTGGTCATCCTTTTACCTCTTTTATATAGTTTGTCAATGCATTGCTTTAATCATCTATTGAATAGCAGCTTACAATTTCAATTAAACAAAATTTGGTGAGCAGTACATAGAATCTTTTTTAATATATATTATTTATAATTGTTCTTTGCAACAATAAATTTAAAAGCAGTAGTTTGTCAATTTAGCCTGTTAAAAAGTGGAATGTCACCCTAATTAGAAACATGATTTATCCTTACTGGGTTGCTGCGAGTTTTCCGGGCTGTATGGCCATGTTCCAGAAGCATTCTCTCCTGATGTTTTGCCCACCTCTATGGCAGGCATCCTCAGAGGTTGTGAGATCTGTTGGAAACTAAGACAAGTGAGGTTTATATATCTGTGAAATGGTCAGAGTGGGAGAAAGAACTCTTGCTTGTTTGAAACAAGTGTGGATGTTGTAATTGGCCTCCTTGATTAGTATTGAATGGCCTTGCACCTTCAAAGCCTGGCTGCTTCTGCCTGGGGGAATCCTTTATTGGGAGGCGTTAGCAGACCCTGATTGTTTACTATCTGGAATTCCCCTGTTTTCTGAGTGTTGTTTTTTGTTTACTGTCTTGATTTTGGAGTTATTTTAAACACTGGTAGCCAGATTTTGTTCATTTTCATGGTTTCCTCCTTTCTGTTGAAATTGTCCAGATGCTTGTGGATTTCATTGGCTTCTCTGTGTAGCCTGACATGGTGGTTGTGAGAGTGGTCCAGCATTTCTGTGTTCTCAAATAAAATGCTGTGTCCAGGTTGGTTCATCAGGTGCTCTGCTATGGCTGACTTCTCAGGTTGAATGAGTCTGCAGTGCCTTTCATGTTCCTTGATTCATGTTTGGACAGTGCTGTGTTTGGTGGTCCCTATGTAGACTTGTCCACAGCTGCATGGTATACGGTAGACTCCTGAAGAGGTGAGAGGATCCCTCTTGTCCTTTGCTGAACATAGCATTTGATGGATTTACTTAGTGGGTCTGTAGATAGTTTGTAGGTTGTGTTTCTTTATCAGCTTTCCTATATGGTCAGCAGTTCCCTTGATGTATGGTAAGAAAACTTTTCCTCTGAGTAGATCTTCGTCTTTACTCTTATGGCTTGTTTTCGATCTTGCAGCCCTTCTGATGTCTGTGGTGGAGTCTCCATTGGCCTGTAGAGCCCAGTTTAGGTGGTTCAGTTCATCTTGAAGGAGGTGAGGTTCACAGAGTCTTTTTGCACAATCTGCCAGGGCTTTCATTGTGTTTCTTTTTTGACTTGGGTAATGATTGGAATTTTTATGTTTTTAATTTGTTCTTAAATGTGCATTCTAGAGAAATAATAATAATACAGAAATCCAAAGTGGGCTTTGGATTTATGCCAAAAATAGTTGGTGGATCAGGACCAAAACATGATTATGGTCTTTATTTCTGTTCCATTAAATGCCACGTCCATGTCCGGTGATGTTATGATCAAGCCTGTGGATTGTATATAGCATAACACAACAATACTTTAATGATAAAAGAAACACCGAGATAAGTTTTCTATGTAATATCCTAGTTTTGAAGCCCAGCTAATCAATTTGTTCTTTAGCAATGGTCGGCTGTCATTCACTTCAATCGTTTTAACCAGATGAGTCAGTGGTGTCATACCACCTCATGTCACACTAGGTCCTTCTAAACAGGAAATTTGAAATGTCTATACTATAAGATAGATAGGAAAGAATAATCGAATGGTTCAGTATTCTGCACACGGGCACAGGCTTCCACTTTCCTTTTTTTTATTAATTTTATCATTGTTCAACTCCTTCAAATCAATATTTTGTACGTTTAGCCTGACTGGTCTCTTTGAAAAAAGTTTGTTAACAATAAGGGCAACATAAAGAATAAAAGATATCCTTTATTTATTTATCGCATCAGGAGCAAACTAAACAGTTGTATTGTATTGAAACACACACACAAACACACAAAGTTTGAAAACTTGGCATTATATTAAATGTCTTTTGACCAGTATCTGGCCACTTGGAGTGCCTCTGGTGTTGCTATAAGAAGGTCTTCCATTGTGCATGTGGCAGGGATCAGGTTGCATTGCAGTAGGTGGTCTGTGGTTTGCTCTTCTCCGCACTCGCATGTCATGGACTCCACTTTGTAGCCCCAGTGGTGCCAGAGCACAGTTTATTCAGCACCTTCTGACTTGCCCAGTTTTCTGTGTGCCCAGGAGGGAGTCTCTCATTTGGTATCAGCCACTGATTGAGGTTCTGGGCTTTAGCCTGCCACTTTAGGACTCTCACTTGCTGAGGTGCTCCAGCGAGTGCCTCTGTAGATCTTAGAAAACTATTTCTTGATTTAAGTAGTTGGCGTGCTGGCTGATATCCAAACAGGAGATACCATGAGCAAAAGGTAACCATATTTATATGTAGCGCTTGCAAATCTAAAATAATCTATTTCGCAATGAAAACCTAGGGAATTGATAGGGTTGCCTTGGGGTCACTGTAGGCCTGAAATTACTTGAAAGCAAACAACAGGAGACATGATAGTCATATATAAGTATGTGAGGAGAAGTCATAGGGCGGAGGGAGCAAGCTTGTTTTCTGCTGCCCTGGAGACTAGGATGTGGAACAATGGCTTCAAACTATAAGAAAGGATATTCCACCTGAATATGAGGAAGAACTTCCTGACTGTGAGAACTGTTCAGCACTGGAACTCTCTGTCCCGAAGGGTGGTGGAGGATCCTTCTTTGGAGGCTTTTAACCAGAGGCTGTATGGCCATCTGTTGGGGGTGCTTTGAATGTAATTTTCCTGCTTCTTGGCAGGGGTTTGGACTGGATGGCCCATAAGGTCTCTTCCAACTCTATGAATCTATGATTCTAACAACAACAACAACAACAACAACAACAACAACAACAACAACAACAACGCTTGGGATTTATGCACCTAATGAATCCCAAAGCAAGCTTTCAACACTGAAAGGGACAATTTTTGGAACATTTTAAAAACCAATATTTATTTCATCCAATACGGGGGTGAAACTGATAAAAAATAAATGGGCACAATATGTCCTCTTTCAGGAGAACAGCTTTTCTTAGTGTGCCAAGACCTTTAATAAAACGACAGGCAAGGCCAGATTCATTGCATCATCTTTAAGCCAATCATATTTTCCAAGCCAAGTGAGCCCTTACACCAGGCACTGGCAAACTTTGACCCTCCAGATGTTTTGGACTTCAACTCCCACAATTCCTAAGGCTGTTAGGAACTGTGAGAGTTGAAGTCCAAAACATCTTGGAGAGTCAAAGTTTGTCCATGCCTGCCTTACACTCATACAAAAAAAACGAGATAAAAAGAGAGCCTTTTATTTTTGTAATGATGTTTCGCTTTTAATATCACTGGTATAGTTGCTTAGCAAATGAGAACCTCTGCACCAAAACATCATAGTGGGATGTTGCTGCATTGACCCTTATTTATTTATTTGCTTTATTTTTATACCGCATTTTTCAGCCTAATTCGGCGACTTGATGTCAGTCTGCTAGCAAAAGAGGAATTTGGAAAGAGAGGCAGTTTGGTTTCTTAAGATCCCATTTTGATCCCGCAACAAACTTCTGCATCAGAAAACCTAGCTGAAATTGAGCCCTCAGTCACATTAGCAGCAGGAAATGAATGAAGTCAGACCAGGAGGAGTCCTAGACAGATACCCTCCAACTGTCATGATTTGGCAGTGATCTCTTTAAGACCTTCTAGCTCCTCAAATGCAATTCTATGAGAATTTTCAATGGAAATAGGTTATGCTGTAAGCCCTCCAAATTCCTCTAGAGCTGTTTTCTTTAGTAAACAAAAACAAAAACAAAAAACAATAGCAATATATTTACAGGCAGCCCCCAAGTTATCAACAAAATAGGTTCTCGGTTGCTGTGAGTTTTCCAGGCTGTATGGCCATGTTCCAGAAGCATTCAGTCCTGACGTTTCACCCACATCTATGGCAGGCATCCCTCAGAGGTTTTGAGATCTGTTGGAAACTAGGCAAGTGTGGTTTCTATATCTGTTGAATGCCCAGAGTGGGAGAAACAACTCTTGTCTGTTTGAAGCAAGTGTGAATGTTGCAATTGGCCAGCTTAATTAGCATTTAATAGCCTTGCAGCTTGAATGTCTGGCTGCTTCCTGCCTGGGGGAATCCTTTGTTGAGAGGTGTTCGCTGGCCCTGATTGTTTCCTGTCTGGAATTCCCCTGGATAGGTTCTGTGTGTTTGTTTTTAAGCTGAATTTATCTGTAAGTCAGAACAGGTGCTTTCTAAAGTGTAACTCCATATGTGTGTGTTTGTGTGTGTGTGTGTGTGTGTGTGTGTGTGTGTGTATAAGCTTTGGATAGCATTGGGAAAGATAACACCCCTGGTGTGTTTGTTTTGCTGTCTGTGCCCCTATTCAGAATACTTCACCTCACTTTCTGTCTCTGTGATAATTGGATTTTGAAAAAATTGGATTGTTGTGGAAACCAGGATTGGTGAGAAAGCTTCAGTGGAGACACATTTTCCTCTATGGTAACACTTCCAGGAGTGAATTTCCCTTCCTAGAGGTAGATTTCTCTCACTTCCTGTTGTCTCATCCCCATTCTTAACTAGGAGTCGTTTGCAAGTCGGATATTCTTGGGGACTGCCTGTATTTGCATCATTTTTATTTTCACAGGGGACCTACGCCCCTAAACTTTGTGAATGTGTAGGGCCATCTGCATTATTAAGTTCCTGGTACTTCCAATTCAGGTGACTCCTCTTCTGTTGGTCCAGTTCCTGCAGGGCATACTGGAGAAACAAGGATGAAGCTCATAATAAGCCCATGGGGACGGAAGAAGGAGATATTCTCTTTTAAGGGAGAGTGGAACTGGTACTGTCCAGAACTCTCCATACCCAATTCCCAGGCCTCCCTATTAATTCCCATAGTATTACATGATATGAAGAATGTGCCAGCAGTCATAATAAGTAGCAGATTCCTCTGATTTGAAAGGAAACTTTTATGGGACATGCCCTGCCTGCAGTGAGCTAAATGTTCTCCAAAGTAGCGGCTACTATCTTGTATTCATATTACATTGTTTCAGAGTATCAAATGCAGGAATCCCAGTTCCCTAAGTGCCATCACAGGAAGGAAGGTCCTCTAAGCATGAAGCGCATTGTCCAAAGGAACAGCTCCAGATAAACATTACCTAGCAACCGGCAGGGCTGACACGCAGTAACCTTCAGGGAGCTGTGGAGAAACACAAAGCCTTTTTGTCCAGAAGTCTTAAAGAGCACAGGTTGGAAATGCGCCCTAATTTAGATGCCAAATGAGGGTCTTAGCTCAAGTAACTTCTGGAAAAACTGGTTTTATTTTAAGGTGAAACCAATCCTTGTTGACTCCTGATCAGGGTTAAAGAGGCCACGGCTACATTCCTCGCATCATTTACTCTCTACAGGCAGTCCCCAAGTTATGAACAAAACACGGTTCTGTAGGTTTGTTCTATGTTGAATTTGTATGTATGTTGAAACAGGAACATTTCATAAGTGTAATTCCAGCCAAATATCTATATCTATGTATGTATGCATGTATCAATGTATCTAGATAGATAGATAGATAGATAGATAGATAGATAGATAGATAGAGATATAGATAGCGAGATGGATAGATAGATAGATAGATAGATAGATAGATAGATAGATAGATAGATAGATGTAGAGATAGATATAGATATAAACTTTGGCTAGCACAGGAAAGGGTTAACACTCTGTGGTGTTTGTTTTGCTGTCTGTGCCCCTGCTCAGAAGATTTCACCTTACTTTCCGTCCTTGTAATAATTGTATTTTGAAATATTTGGCTTGTTGTGGAAACATGGATTGGTGATAAAGTTTCAGTGGAGATCCCTTTTCCCCATTATAACTCTTTCAGGCGTACATTTCTTTTCCTAGAGGTAGATTTCGCTCACTTCCTGTTGTCTCACCCCTGTTCTTAACTAGGAATCATTCGTAAGTTGGGTGTTTGTAACTCGGGGACTGCCTGTATAAGGGCTACAATGAGGGAGAATCAACATCATAGAATTAGTGCATTTTACCATAACTCAGTGCTGTGGAATCATGGAGTTGTAGTTTATCGAGCATGGTATGATATTTGTGGGCAGAGAAAGCTAAGAAGTTTGTGAAACTACAGTTCCCACAATTTTATAACATTCAGCCACGGCAATTAAAGTGGTGTTAGGGCCCTATATTCCAGGATATGATCCTAGGTTTTCTGCTTTAAACTGGATTATATCATCATCATCATCATCATCATCATTTTATAACTCAGGGCTGTGGCTTTCTTCACTGAAATCAATTCACTTGTAACGCAGTCTTCCTCATTCCTACTGCCTTCCAGTTTAACCCTTCCACGCAGCCCTATATCCCAGAATATTAAGGCAGGAAACCCCACGTTATCCAGTTCAAAGCAGATATTATGGGATTTTCTGCTTTTATATTCTGGGATTTAGGGCTGTGTGGAAGGCCCCTAAGATCCTTCCTCAAGCAGGTGTAGACTAGATCTGTCCACACAGTTCTGTGGCCTCCTGAAACTACCTACCTTGGTTGGAAGATACCACTGGGCTGAGATCTTAGGGGAGGAGCCCAAAGGAGACAAGCCACACTTAGACATCCATAAGTCATTAATAGGATTCTGCTCAGTTGAAGTATCTATGGGCCCTTCCACGCAGCCATATAATCCAGAATATCAAGGTAGATAATCCACAATATCTGCTTTGAACTGGATTATCTGAGCCCACAGTGGCATATAATCCAGTTCAATGTGGATTTTATACAGCTGTGTGGAAGGGGCCTATATCATCTTGACTATTTTCATCTCCAGACATATATGTGTGATCTATTTTATAAATCGCTACAGTGCCATGTATCCTCCTTTACAGAAAACAGTCCTGTCTTTGAAGATATTCTCTGATGGAAGGACTCTCATCTGGGCCATAAGAAAGGAAAACAGAGCACTCAAGTCACCCATTAGTGATTAGTAGCTGTTCAAATTATGGCATTTCGATTTTAACCACATTATAGAAATAGTTTGGTTTCAGCTGCTCCAAGCACTAGGACATGGTGCAATGCATTGAAACTCAAAGAAAATAGATTCCATCTAAACATCATGAAGATGTTTCTAAGGTTGGATCTATACTGTGCTATATATCCCAGGATCTGACCCCAGCTTGTCTGCTTTGAATCGAATTATATGAGTCTACACTGCCAGATAATCTGGAATAAGCAGATAAACTAGGATCAAATCCTGGAATATAAGGCCTAAGAATAAGAACTGTTAGAAAGTTGCATAGATCACCTCAAAGGATGGTGGAATCTCCTATTTTGGGGTGTTATTTAAAAAAAAGAAGCTGGATGGCTATCTGTTGGGAGTGCTTTGATTATGTATTCCTGCATGGCAGAAGAGGGTTGGATAGGATGGTCCTTGGAGCTTCTTCCAACTCTATGATTCCATGAAATGTCTCAAAATTCATAGCAGTACCTATAAATTACTATCTGCCGCCTTTTGGGCACTTTTTTGTGACACATTGCTAGACCTGGGGAAAGTCGTTTTTAAATCAATAACAAAGCAATGGACAATAATGCAAACTTCCTGACAACAAGTAAAGCAGTTAACACACATGATGCGATAACAGAACTTGTGGTGCAAAAAGATAAGAGATGTTTCTCATGTGTCAGTACATTTGTGTTATCACTAACCATTTTCTTAATGTTTACTCTTAATAATATAATTGTCAGTGTCAGTGCTATTCTTTGCCTCCAGTTTGGGTCTGATCCCATCCTTGCAATTGTACACATATATGGAATTGTATATGTGTGCAATAGCTGGAAATGGGATCAATGCCATACGGGGGGAAGTGTAATACTGACATTGATAATATTACTAAGACTAGACTAGACATTACTCCAAGATGAAGTGGGTTATAATCCTCAAAAACTCATGCATCAACAGGAGTATAGTCTCAAGACCAATGAAAGGATTAGTGCCACTCTATTCTGCTTTGGTCACTGGAATACTGTCTCCAATTCCAAGCCTCATAGTTCAAGAATATTGACAAGCTGTAACATGTCCAGAGAAGACTGAGCAAGATGATTAAAGATCTGGGAAATAAGTCTTATGAGGAATGATTTAGAGATCTTGGAAAAGAAAAGGTTAAGTGAGGCCATGGCAGCTATTTTTAAATACCTGAAGGGATGACATGTAGAAGATGGTGTCAGCTCATATTCTGCTGCTCCCAAGACTAAAACATGAATCAATGGATCCAAATTACAAGAAAAGACATTCCATTTAAACATTTGGGAGAACATATTACTGTAAGAATGGTTTAGCAGAGGAACAGACTACCACAGAGGGTGAGGGACCCCATCTTTGGCGGTCTTTATATAAGTTCAGTGGGCATCTTTCAAATGCACTTTAGTTGGATATGTCAAGGGGCTGGATTAAATGGCGCTTGTTATCCCTCCCAACTATAGGATTATGTGATTCTGTAATCCCCAATATCCACAGGTCATAGCACAAAAATACAGAAGAAGGGTATCGTTTAAATTGGACATGGACAAACTTTGGCCCTCCGGGTGTTTGGACTTCAACACATACGTTAAGCTGTTAAGAACTGTGGGAGTTGAAGTCCAAAATGCTTGGAGGGCTGAAGTTTGCCCATCCTGGGTTTAAATAATAACCTACCTCCTGTGTGTTAGAGAAGTGCCAGGATTTCTGAAAATGATGGATGCAATTTAAAAGCAGTATAGTCAGTCCTCCACATTCTCTGTTAGGGACACAGGGCCCCCATAGCAAAAAAAAAAATGCAAATGAATAAATTGCTTTTTTTTTTTTACCTAAGAGGACATCTTTCTCGGAATTTCAAGGTTTTCTAGCATGACACTTGAGGAGAAACCCACGACTAAGCTAATCTGTAAAAATTGAAACTGTAATTGTGGAGGGATAACTATATAGACATACCTTGGTTAAGTCCCTGACAAAGAAACTCTTGTTTACAAAATTGTTTTATAGTCATCAAACCCGCTCTTCTTTCTTTTTCCTTTATGTAGCTGGACTTATTATTTTTCCTTTTCAAAGTATTGACATCAGAAATAAAGGCTGAGAAAAAACAGAGTTCTGGTTTCCAGTTGCAGCAGTGTATCTGCATAAGACAATGAAAATTTGGCTGGAAAAGAGTAGGATTCTACTCTAGTTAATTCTACTGTAGCTTTGTGTGGTTATTTACAACCATCAAGGTAAACAGCAGCTGCCTCCAGCAACCTTTACTGGACATGTGTGAAGAACAAACCAGAAAAAAGAGGGGAAGACAGATTGGGCAGCCACAACAACTAAAAAAGAATAAATGTCAACTTTGGACCACCAAAATGCAAATTATAAGAAATCTGACAAAAGAAAGTATAATCCCAAAATAGATATTGAGAGAAGCTTTCAAGTGGTCTCTAGAAGAGTGGTTCTCAACCTGTGGATCCCCAAGTGTTTTGGCCCACAACTCCCAGAAATCCCAGCCAGTTACCAGCTGTTAGGATTTCGAGAGTTGAAGGCCAAAACATCTGGGGATCCACAGGTTGAGAACCACTGCTCTATAAGGTTCAACATATTTTTGTTTACTTATACAGGGCTTTCTTGGTCTCATTGTTTGAAGAAAAAGTTTGTTGAAACATATTGAAGTACTCTTCTTTCTTGCAAGATCCTACTTTTCATCGTTCATTGCTTTTTCTGTCTCTGATACCAACATTTCCGATTTAAAAAAAAAAACCTTATGTCCAGGAACACATTGATTTTGTATACTACAATATACCTGTAACCTGCATTTCTTTCTGTTTGTCTTGTCCTCAGAAAGAATACTCTCTTCAGTCTGCCTGTCACAAGGAAAATGGGGAACTTGCTCTCAATGGATCAGGTGAGTGTTTGAAATATTGTGATTCTAGGTAGTGCAGCATCCAGAACAGGGCTACAGTCTCCCAGAAATAGAATTTCCTGAGAAAAGCTTTGGAGAGATTTCTTTTTCTGAATCTGTTTGAACAAATGAAGAACATCTCTCCCTATCAACCAGCACGAAATTTAAGACTTAAGCACTCCTCTCGCTCCCACCACCATCACAAGCATGGTTGATGGGGACGAGGAAGAGGGCTTTCTTGGTGGTGGTCCCTCGCCTCTGGAACACCCTCCCTAAGGAACTAAGACAGGCCCCATCACTCTCCTCTTTCCGGAAGGACTGGAAGACCTGGTGGTTTCATCAGGCCTTTGATAAGGACTAATCCCAGGCCCAATGCCCCAGGCCCAATGCCCCTGACCTCTACTAAAAGCCCAACTAGTACCTTGTTCATTCCCTTTCTTCCTCCACATCGTGACACTGTTTCCGACGTAGACCTTCCTCTTCAAATTGCAAGAAGGCCCTGGAAAAAGTAGCCCTACCCTGGCCAGAAATCAGGTCAACACCCAACACTTTACTCTTTCCCCTGGCCTCATTACTTCTATAGGAACTCTATCAGCCCTTTCAACCTGTCCTGGCCCACATACAAGTAGGGCATTTGCACACTGGTTTATGAAATTGGTTTGTTAATATATTATGTTTATGTTTTAATGGCTACTCTGTATGTTTATGTTGTCTGTGGAAACTGCCCTGAGTCCCTGAGGGGAGATAGAGTAGTACATAAATAAAATTTATTATTATTATATAACTCCATTTCTGCACTGGCAAAGTTTATTTGACAATTTTAACACTTGGGACTAGGATAAGAGATATCAGACACAACTTGTATCAGAGGGTTACTATCAACCATACTTAGATGATGAATTTCTGAGAATACAAACATACAAGGGGAGGAAAGTGGGGATTAGCCTTATTCCCTCAGAATTATTTATATAGAGTTGTTCTGGAGGATCTAGAAAATTCCTAGAGGAGTTACCTATGACCTCATCACACAGGTAAATTTACCTATTGTACAACATTTCTCCCCAGTTCAGGGGCAGTGCCCACTGGATCCAATCAAATGATGTACATCTACTTACAGCAGGGCTCTGTCCCTGGACCGTGGTGAAATCATCATAAGAGGGAGCAATGAGAACACAGGAGGATTCCCGTTTTCTCATTACCTACAAGATGAGCACAGCGGGAAGCCAGGCACAGGTGCTTCCCCTATGGGATAAGTAGGGGCACGGGGTGACAATTTCCCCCTGCTGTCCTCTGGATTTGCCAAATTGCATGGTGAATCTCCATGCTGTTGCGTGCCATGTGGACTCAATGTGATGAGGTCCCTAGGAATTTTCTAGGTGCTTCAGCAAGACCCTCAGGTAATTTCATCCAATAGGGTTCACTATTATCCATGATTTCTTGTTTTCACTGTTAAGTTGAAGAATGTATTCCCCATGGATAGATGAGTCATACAGTACATACATTTTGGAAAAAGTAAATTATGCTCCAATGGATTGAATAAAAAGTCATGTTTTGACATGATGCTGGAAATATATCAGCCAAAGGGCTTCCACACAAGAGGAGGCCCTCTCCCTTGCTCTTCTACGGTGTTAAATAACTGCAGTGTTAAATAACTAGAGATGTGTCTTCGCTACAAATTTGCTAAATTCTCCAAGATTACTACAATAATTTCTAGTGGAAATATACCATAGAATCACCTGAAGGACTTTAGGAAAGTTCCTAGAAAAGTCAACATTTTTAGATGTAGGTATGTGAAACCTATCTTGCAAGTACAGGGGGTGTACTTTCACTCATACATTCATATTGGTCAGAAATTTCATAACCAAAGTTGGGAAGTATCTACATAAAGTGAGATCAAAATTAATGCATTTGTCCCCATAATAATTTTGGGTCCTCTCTGTGAAATTTTCCTTCAGCCCAAAGCTTCTGGCATTGCAGTAACTGAAAGCTGCAGTGGAGCATTTTGTAAATACAGATTAGCCATAAAAAAAGAGGCAGACAAAGTGACCCATGGAATTGTAAACATAATAAAGGGTTCTAAATGTGAATGATTCTCAATATCTTCATCTCTGCAATGCAGGTGAAGTGCAGATAAAGTCTAAATGTCATGGAATGAGCTTGTTTTCTGCTGCTCCAGATACTAGAACACAAAGAATGGATTCATAGGAAGGAGGGAGCAAGCGTGTTTTCCGCTGCCCTGGAGACTAGGATGCGGAACAATGGCTTCAAACTACAAGAAAGGAGATTCCACCTGAACATTAGGAAGAACTTCCTGACTGTGAGAGCTGTTCAGCAGTGGAACTCTCTGCCCTGGAGTGTGGTGGAGGCTCCTTCTTTAGAGGCTTTTAAACAGAGGCTGGATGGCCAACTGTCAGGA
Organism: Anolis sagrei; assembly: GCF_037176765.1. NCBI lineage: Eukaryota > Metazoa > Chordata > Lepidosauria > Squamata > Anolidae > Anolis > Anolis sagrei. The sequence continues at coordinate 29,170,547 of NC_090022.1, read as the reverse complement.
GTGCTTTGAATGCGATTTTCCTGCTTCTTGCAAGGGGGTTGGACTGGGTGGCCCATGAAGTCTCTTCCGATTTGATGATTCAAATTACAAGAAAAGTGATTGTAGCAAAGCATTAGGAAGAATTTCTTGACTATAAGGGCTGCTTGACTGTGGAATGGATTGTGCTTGGGGGATTGCCTCTTCGTGTTTGGAAGTGTTTAGTTATGAGTAACGTTTTGAATGGGCATCCTTTGGGAGTGCTTTAGATATGTATTCTTGCATGGCAGAAGGTTGGACTAGATGGCCATTGCAATACCTTCCAACACTAAGGTTCTATAATTCTTTGAGAACTGTCTCTCCATAGTAGGATTTGTTCTGTCCCTCCATAATAAACTGGCCGACAGTTGGGAGTTACTATTTGTTTAAAAAAAAACTCAAAATGGTGCAATGGCCTGAGACCAGAGTTTTAATCTCTGCCCACTAGGTGACTTTGCAGAAGTCACAGTCTATCAAGCTAAATCTGCTCTGAACAAACCTTTCCAAGAAAATCCTGGGATCAGATTGACTTAAAAGTACATTTCTAACATTTCCATGATTTTTCACTTCTTTTCCTATATTGTTAGTGTTGTTGTTGTTCATTCGTTCAGTCGTTTCTGACTTTTTGTGACTTCATGGACCAGCTCACGCCAGAGCTTCCAGTCGGCCGTCACCACCCCCAGCTTCTTCAGAGTCAATCCAGTCACTTCAAAGATACCATCCCTCCATCTTGCCCTTGGTCGGGCCCTCTTCCTTTTTCCTTCCATTTTCCCCAGCATCATTGTCTTCACTAAGCTTCCCTTTCTTCTCATGATGTGGCCAAAGTACTTCATCTTGGCCTCTACTCAGCTTCCCCCCAATGAGCAATCAGGCTTTATTTCTTGAAGTATGGACTGGTTGGATCTTCTCGCTGTCCAAGGCACTCTCAGCACTTTCCTCCAACACCACAGTTCAAAAGCATCTCTCTTCCTTCACTCAACCTTCCCTATGGTCCAGCTCTCACATCTGTAGGTGACTATGGGGAATACCATTGCTTTAACTATGCAGATCTTTGTTGCCAGTGTGATGTCTCTACTCTTCACTGTTTTTTCAAGATGGTCATTGCTCTCCTCCCAAGAAGTAAGCATCTCCTTATTTCCTGGCTGCAGTCTGCGTCTGCAGTCATCTTTGCACCTAGAAATACAAAGTCTGTCACTGCCTCCACATTTTCTCCCTCTATTTCCCAGTTGTCAATCATTCTTGTTGCCATAATCTTGGTTTTTTTATGTTTAACTGCAACCCAGCTTTTGCGCTTTCTTCTTTCACCTTGATTAGAAGGCTCCTCAGCTCCTCCTCGCTTTCGGCCATCACAGTGGTGTCATCTGCATATCTAAGGTTGTTAATGTTTCTTCTAGCAATTTTCACCCCAGCCTTATTAGTGTTATGTCTAGGAAAAACACAATAGCTATATGATGTGTTCTGATTTAAAGCACTCAGCAGCTATTCATGAAGAATGTAGGATGAAGAAGATGTGGCCTTCCAGATGTTGTTGGACTCCAATTCCCATCAGGACTAGCTAGCATGATTTTAGGATTGGGTCTGATAGGATCTTCACCTCATGTTCTTGATATACAGCTGCTACACACTTCAAATTGGGAACTGGTGGACTACAGCTATTTTACCCTTTATTCACAAGTAGCCTAAATCACATTATCCTCATTCTGTGGGATAGCAGCAGAATCTTTGCTCCTCCTCTCAATCATATTGCTGAATAGTCATGCCCACCTAAATACCATGATTTTTTTATCAGAGACAGCGTAATTGCCAATCAACCATTTCTCCTATGCTGTATTTAGACCCACATAGCAGGACCCCTGGGAAACTTGTAGGACGTTTGATTGTTGTTCCAACTTCCCAATAGGCAGGCAGCCTTGAGTCTCATGCAGTGTTTCCCAAACTTTGGTGTTTCAGAGGTTTAGGACTTCATCGCCCAGAATATCTCACTGTTGGCTAAGGTACCTGGAGTTTCTGGGAGTGAAGTCCAAGAGCCCTTCCACACAGCCCTATATCCTAGAATAATAAAGCAGAAAAACCCACAATATCTGCTTTGGACTGGGTTATCTGAGTCCACACTCAGATAATGTGGGATTTTCTGCCTTGATATTCTGGGATATAGGGCTGTGTGGAAGGGCCCCAAGATAGCTGGGGGACCAAAATTTGGGAAACATTGGTGTAACATCCCAAGTACAATTCCACTGGTGGCTGGACTCAGCAACAGAAATAGATTTGTCTCAGTACATTCTGGTTTACTTTAAGACAGGCCTGCACAATCTGTGGCCCTCCAGGTGTTTTGGACTTCAGCTCCCAGAATTCCTGACCATTGAACAAGCTGGCTGGGGCTTCTGGGAGTTGGAATCCCAAATGCCTGGAGAACCACAGGTTTTGCAGGGCTGGTTTCAAGGCAAGGTGGGGAACATCTACCCTTCCAGATGGTGTGGCTTGCATTACTTATCAGGTGGCCAATGGCAAAGTATTTATTTATCGTGTCAGGAGAGAACCAAAACCGTTGTATTGCATTAAAAACAAACAAACAAACAAAACACAAAGTTTGCAGACTTGGTATTCTATTAAATGTCCTTTGACCAGTAGCTGGCCACTTGGAGTACCTCTGGTGTTACTGCAAGAAGGTTCTCCAGTGTGCATGTGGCAGGGCTCAGTTTGCATTGTGGTAGGTGGTCAGTGGTTTCCTCTTCACACTAGCATGTTGTGGATTCTACTTTGTAGCCCCATTTCTTAAGTTGGCTCTGCATCTTGTGGTGCCAGAGTGCACTCTGTTCAGCACCTTCCAAGTCACCCAGTTTTCTGTGTGCCCAGGAGGGAGTCCCTCATTTGGTATCAACCATTGATTGAGGTTCTGGGTTTGGGCCTGCCACTTTTGGACTCTCGCTTGCTGAGGTGTTCCAGCGAGTGTCTCTGTAGATCTTAGAAAACTATTTCTTGATTTAAGTTGTTGGCGTGCTGGCTGATACCCAAACAGGGGGTGGGCTGGAGATGTCACTGCCTTGGTCCTTTCACTATTGGTTGCTATTCCCCGGTGGATGTCAGGTGGTGCAATATCGGCTAAAGAGTGTAATTTCTCCAGTGGTGTAGGGCAACTGGAACTGTTAGCCAGTTGAGGGGCCAAAAGTTTCCCTCTTCTAGCTAAAGTATTTATCAATTTTACTCCATCTGATATTAATAACTCCTCTATAAGAAAAGCCATCTCTGGCTCTGGCAACCTGAGTGCTAACTCTGATGCTTGTTATGATTTTGTGCCTGCTGCTGCTCCAAGCGTAGGAGTCATTCTGCAAATGTTCCTGTCTGAATTGCTACTCCAGCGACTCCTCGGAAGCCGTTTTCCATCACTCATTCTTTTTTGCAGAATGCTACCCGGTTGCTAATTTTCAAAGCAGGATAGTGCTGGGAGAGCAGCAGGGCGAATCCTCCTGAAACGGACACAAAACATGATTATTTAGCCAAGAAAGCAAGAATGCACATATTTATTTGTCTTACAAAGTTCACACTGTATAGGCCACATCAGAAGGGAGTCTCAGAGGCCTCCCTCCTTAAAGGTGTGGGCTGATACATTTGCACAGCAAGTAACACAATGTCACAGATCTGAGAGAAATGTTGTGGTTTTTTGTGGGTTTTTTTTTATTCGCCTGAGCAGAATGTGCTTGTCAGCAGGGGAGGGCCGCAGCTATACAGCCGCTCGCAGCGTCACGTGACCACTTATTCTCACTGCCTTTGAAAAGATCTTTGCACAAAGTGAAAGGGCTTTGCCGTATACTGCCAAAAAGTCGTGCAGACTTAGAAACATGCAGAAGGACAGGGAGGGAGCAGAGGCTTAAGTGAGCCGGCAGGGCAGTAGGAAACTCAGAGGGAGCCCCAAAGGGCTGGAAGGCAGAGAGGATGGAAGACCAGGTAAGGATCCCACCTGGAGCAACCGGACTGTACAGAGCCATGCTTATCAAATCAGGTAAGCACAAAGCCTGCTGCAAAGCCTGCATTGGTTTGCCACTTTTTTTCTTTCCAGCCAGCATCCAAAGAAACCCACCTGGGACAGGATTAGCAGGTGGAACATGTACCCATATCCCTCTTGCTTTGACAAATTTCGTATCTCGCAGCATCCTGCATGTAGTGCTTGCGTATGTGTGCATCTTTCGTTTTTGCAGTTTTTATTCATTCAGTGAGTCTTACTGTCATAGAATAATAGAACTGGAAGAGACCACAATGGCCATCCAATCCAACCCTCTGCCATGCAGAAAAATGTCTTTAAATATCTTCTTATGATGGCATTTTCTTTCTTTTTTATTTTGAATCTTGTTTATGTCTGGAAGAGTACACCAATGCAAAGCATTCTTCCTTGCACCAAGGAAAGGAGAGCAGCCAAACCTGAAAGCTATCAGGAGAGTTGTTGTGCATTTTCTGGGCTGTGTGGCCATGTTCAAGAAGCATTCCCTCCTGACGTTTCACCTGCATCTATGGCAGGCATCCTCAGAGGTTGTGAGGATGCCTACCATAGATGCAGGAGAAACATCAGGAGGGAATGCTTCTCGGACATGGCCATACAGCTTGGAAAACAACAACCAAATGATCCCGACCATGAAAGCCTCCAACAGTACATATAAGGGGAGTAATGTTATACTTGGAGAGAGATTTTTCTGTAGGAAAGACTGCCAAGAACCTAGACTGAACTTGGTTTGCATTGTCAGATGACTTGGGAATATCAATATTATCATTATTATATTTATATCTTGCACTCCTCTCTTAGAAGAGACCCAAAGCAGCTGGGTTCAGAAAAGTCAGTAGGTAATTCCAATTCCAAAATCAATAATAAAAGAATGATCATGTATAGTTCTAATTAATTATTTTTAGTGCCTGTTATTGCGCCCAAATTATATGGGCTTGTTCATAATGTACAAAATATATAGAATGGTTAATAATGTACAGTGTATAATAATGTTTCATGTAATGATGGTAACCACAGAGAAAGATACAACTGCTCAAGGAGGGAGATCAGTATCGATGTACCACTTTTGCCATTTTTGCAGTGTTGCTGGCCACCGGAATGTTCTTGCTGAACAGCAAGTGCTTGACATTTCAGAGAGCTATTTAAAGTGATTCATTGGGTTTGTTAAGGGAGGGAAGGACAAATATGTGACTTGTTGTGTTTCTTTGGCTGCAATCTGCTATTTAAAAATAAAAATAAATAGGTTCAATTCCACTCAGAGACAAAGGAGCTTCTCAGGACCCTTCCACACAGCCCTATATCCCAGAATATCAAGGCAGAAAATCGATATTTTCTGAGTGTGGACTCAGATAACCCAGATCAAAGCAGATAGTGTAGGATTTTCTGCCTTGGTAGTCTGGGATATACGGCTGTGTGAAAGGGCCCTCAGTCACTCAAACAGAAAGTTGGGTTAACCTTACATTAAGTATGGGTGACTTTCCTTATGTATATTCAGGCTTATTTCTGACTGCATAGCAAGAAGCACCTTCCATACCAAGAAATCAAATCCTAAACCACCTTTATTCAGAGTTCTCCTAAGGGACAAGAACAATGCTTGCAGCCTGGAAACATTACTATCCGGTACAAGTAGCCATTTGGCTATGCTGACTAGTTGAATCTGGAAGTGGCATCCAAAGACGTAACTTTCCCAGGCTCTGAGAATAGCTCAGGATGAAGCCAGCTTCAGCTTCCAGATGCCTTGTTGCATTATGAATACAGGAAAATTAGGCTCAGTTAATTATTTAATGTTTTAGATGGAAACTGCACAAAGGGAGCTCGGACCCTGCTTTTGGAGCTTTTGTTCCTGAAAGATGCATTGTCTGGCCTTTGAGGGAGTGAAAAGGGTGCAAAAGGTCTAAAGTTATGCCGGGCATTTTCCTCTTGACTGCCAGGAGCAGCCCTGGCAGTGCGAGAAGCGCCACACAAGCCAAACTCCCACAAACTGCTGAAGCAAAAGTCCCGGGATAAAAGGCATAATAGTGCAGAGTCACAGGCAGATGAAACGCCAGTATTATGCAAGAAGTTTGGAGAGGTCTGCTGAGATAATTAATTATTCAGGCCATTATTGGGAAAGTGTTATGAATCACCGGGCTTTGGATGGCAAACCCAATCCCAGAGCTCAAAGGCTTGCTAGAGGTTCCTTTTTCACTCTGTTGGGAAGGAGGCAATGCGGATTTTCATGGGACATTGCCCTACTGCTGAAATGAATGACTATGCATATGGCAACAGGTTTCCTGAGGAAGGCTGAATTGGAGTCTTATGAGCTGATCAAAACACTTGAGTGTGGAATCAGGTACCAACTAACTATCAAAGTACTGGCCTTTTGAACCAGAAGAAAGCGTTTCCAGCATAGAATCATAGAGTTGGAAGAGACCTAATGGGCCGTCCAGTCCAACCCCCTTCCAAGAAGCAGGAAAATTGCATTCAAAGCACCCCCGACAGATGGCCATCCAGCCTCTGTTTAAAAGCTTCCAAAGAAAGAGCCTCCACTACACTCCGGGGCAGAGTTCCACTGCTCTCATGATTGTGTTTTATTTTTGGCCCCTTCCACACAGCCGAATAAAATCCCACATTATCTGCTATGAACTGGAATATATGGCAGTGTGAACTCAGATAACGCAGTTCAAAGCAGATATTGTGGTATTTTCTGCCTAGATATTCTGGGTATATGGAGCTATATGGAAGGGCCCTTAGTAAATGCAGGTTGATAATTACTTCTCGGGCATTCAAAAATCTGAAATACTTCAAAATACTCCAAGCTCTTTTTTGAGTTCAGCTGAATTGTTATAGGGCTGAATGCTTAGCCCCAGTTTGGTGGTTTCCCAGGTCCAAGCTTTAGTCTAAACTTCAAAGGAGCTCTCTAAGGTGCTGAACCATATGCCCCATTTAAATAGATTCAGCACCTTGGATAACTCCTTTATTGTTTGATATTCATGGGAGGGAATAAAGCTCATTTGATGCCCAGAAAAAAGTACATAGAAGAATCCTTGACTTCAGGTTATTACAAAGGGTTCCTTATTGATTTGTTACTAAGTTTCTTTGCATCTTCTGTGTCACTTTGTTCTGCTGTCAAGGGCAGGATGTTTCTGGTTTATCTTTCCTGCAGTGAAATATCAGACCTGGCAACAAAATAAATCATGGACCTGATTATATTTATTCTTGCTTTCTGAAGCAGACTTCCTCTGCTGAACACAAATTGAATTGCATGGTTCTCTCCCCCTTCTTTGATTTATCCTCACAATAAACCTACAGGCATATTATATATGTACCTGGCAATAAGACCCAGACTAAGATTCTGGAAACCTGGGTTTGAATTCCTATTCAGCCATGGAATCACACTTTCTCAGCCTCAGAGGAAATCAAAGCCAAAACTCCCTCTGAAAAAAATTATGGCAAGAAAAATCTCATGGTAGGATCACCTTAAGGCAGTAGTTTCCAACCTGTGGTCTGTGGACCACCAGTGGTCCCCAAGAATGAAAATAGGATCTGTGGTCTCACCATTACTACACCGTTGCCTCAAAACCATGTGGCAACTAGAGCGACTGGTCTTGCGAAACCCTCTTATAGTGCCAAGGCAACAGAGATGTCAGGAGGGGATAATCTGACTACCCACGAAATATTACTACTATCACATCAGCTCTAGATTATTAAATATGGTTTTCTGTGGGCGAGCAGATGGCGACTACTGGGTGGCATATGTCCTGTATCAGAAACTAGAGCCGATGTGGTCTATCCAATGCAATTTTCTGACAAATAACAAAACCGAATCTAAAGTTGACCAAAAACTGATTAGTAACTCTTTTGGTACTAATGTTGGAGAGTGGTCCCTGGTCAAAGTGGCCCTTGGTTAAGTGGTTCCTGGTCAAAAAAAAGGTTGGGAACCACTGCCTTAGGGGTGCCATATGTCAGAAACAAATTGAAGGCACACACACAAAAAAAGGGGTTGCTTTCCCCACGGGCCTCTTTTCCAGGTCTCCCCTTCCTCTCCCAGTCCCCAGCATACCAATTAGTCCTTTAAAAACTTAATTAGTGGCCAAAGGGTTTTTAAAAAACTGAGTGAAACATGCATAAATTTGGGAGGGGCAGTCACAGAACAGGGAAGGGTAGACTAAACTTTCCAAAATCACCCTTCTTTCCCCAAATTATCTCTTATGCAGAAAGTATACTATTAAGCATTCTCCACTGCCACCAATGGTGGCTTCTAAAAATCCTGTCTACATTGCAGCTGTGGTTTCTTTAATATGGAGTTCAAAGGATTTTGTAAATCAGCAACTCGAAATATGAGATTCTCCCTGCTTCCCTCCCAATACTAATTATAGGCAAAACACACCTCTTGCCTAAGACAATCCTATGCAATTCATGGTGTCACCATAAGTAAACAAGCACAAACATTTGAGATGAAGACAGGGCACGGCAGAAGGATGGAAGACAGGGAACACTTTCAGCACTCTTATGCTGTGTTGATCACTATGCGGCTAAATCAATTAATATATGGTGTCACAATACTAAGAAATGACTAAGCGAACCATTCCTAATTGCAACTGAACTGGGCCTCAAATGGCTTTTAAAATTGTAAGGGTTTTTTTTATAGCTCTGACAATTCTCATCTCAGATGTCACCACGATGGGCTTTTTCCTGCTTCTCTGTCTATTTGGAAATAGAAGAAATGAGTAACAGTCAGCCTGCCAAATTTGCTGAGGTTAGGAGTTCAGAATTCTGGCAGAAAATCCATGATTTTTTTTTAAAAAAACTATTTGTTTACCTGAGAGATCATCTCTCTTGGAAACTCTAGGTCCAACATGAACTTGCGGATTAAACTAGATAACCTACTAATGTTTAAAGAAGTATCCTCTCTAGCAATCTCTAGATCAGGGGTCCTCAAACTAAGGCCCAGGGGCCTGATATGGCCATCCAATGTCATTTACCCAGCCTTCGCTCAGGGTCAACTTAAGTCTGAAACAACTTGAAAGCACACAATAACAACAGTCCTATCTCATCAGCCAAAAGCAGGCCCACACTTCCCATTGGAATACTAATAAGTTTATATTTGTTAAAATTGTTCTTCATTTTATTTATTGTATTGTTTTTGAGTGTTTTTGCACTACAAATAAAATATGTGCAGTGTGCATAAGAATTCATTCATGTTTTTATTTCCAAATTATAATCCGGCCCTCCAACAGTTAGTTTGAGGGACTGAGACCTGGCCCTCTGTTTAAAAAGTTTGAGGACCCCTGCTCTAGATTCTCTAACACAGCATTTTTCAACCTGGGGGTCAGGACCACTGGGAGGGTCACGAGGGGGGTTTCAGAGGGGTCACCAAAGACAATCAGAAAACACATATTTTTTTCTGATTGAAAAAAAAAGGCTGTAGGTCTCTCTGCCTGTCCTTCTCTTCCTTTTTGGATTGGCCAACCTTTCAGCTGGCCTCTCCACCAAGGGAAGGGCTGTTTCTGAGACTCCAAGTGGGGGAGGGGAGAGCAGGCATGCTCGGCACATGGCAATGTGGTGCACATGTGCGGGTGAGGGAGAGTGCATGGGGCTGGAGGAACGCTCCCACTAGGGAGTCCATTCAAGGCAGGAGGGAAAGTGCTGAGAGTGGCCCAGCGGCATCAAGAGGAACAGCAGAAGCAGCTTAGATGATTTGCAACACTATTTTTAAAAAGTCAGTCTTTGTTTTTATTAATCTCCCATGAGAAAATACATAAGGATGTGGGTGAACTACATCTCCAAAACTCAAGGTCAATGCCCACCAAACCCTCCCAGTATTTTCTCTTGGTCATTGGAGTTCTGTGTTCCAAGTTTGGTTCAATTCCATCATTGGTGGAGTTCAGAATGGTCTTTGATTGTAAGTGAACTATAAATCCCACCAACTACAACTCCCAAATGACAAAATCAACCTCCTCCCCAAACCCTACCAGTATTCAAATTTGGGCGTATTGGGTATTTGTGCCAAATGTGGTCCAGTGAATAAAAATACATATTGAATGTTAAATATTTATATTATGATTCATAACAGTAGACAAATTACAGTTATGAAGTAGCAACAAAAATAATTTCCTGGTTGGGGGTCACCACAACATGAGGAACTGTGTTAAGGGGTATTAGGAAGGTTGAGAATCACTGCTCTAACACAACTAAAGGTCAGCTTCTAGCCAAAGTAGACCATAGAGTTTATGCTGAAGATATTGACCAAATCTACTAATTATCCAAATATGCAAAAATGAAACCTGCAGTTGTGGAGGGCTGGCTGTATTTCTTTCTCTTTACTTCATTCCATCTAATGCATTTTATTCACATAGTCCTCTTATAAAAGAACTACACAGAAAAAGCAAATATATATTGTCTATTTCTGTACTATAGGTTTAGAATGGTAAGATGTATGCTTTTGTGGGCTGTTGGGGAAATATTCCCTCAACAAGTGACTTTTCTCAGAGTTTGAAATAGATCAGACTTGGGCACTTGAAACCTTGAAAGTGAGGAGGCAGAATCTGAGTTGGCATGGAAACCCTTTTGTATTTAATATTTGCACTTTGGCAGTCAAGCGCTTGGGTTTTTTTTTTTAATGGGCCCAGTGGAACATCAGCTTCTTGGACACACCCGCTGTGTTTCTTAAGGAGGAAAAGGTTCTGAGGTTGTTATTTCTCAAGGTTACATGTGACACTTTTACTTTGCAGTAATCTCCTTTTCTCTAGAAAATAGCACAAAAAACTTCAGTTTGTTCTTGTTAAACTACAATATCAGAGAGTGGGACGAGATTTGGATGTGTTCAGGTCTAAGAGTGGCCAAATACATTCCAAAGATACATCAACTAAAATGAATGCCAGTTTGATGCCACAGCCATGGTTCAATGCTATGAAACCCTAGGATTTGTAGTTTTACAAGGCCTTTAGCCTTCTCTACCAAAGAGTGCTGGTCCCCCACCAAACTACAAATCCCAAAATTCTATATCATTGAGCCATGGCAAGTAAAGTGTCTTAAACTGAAATAATTATTCAATGTAGATGCATCTCAAGTCATCAAGTACAGATGAACTAAGAATATGATCCTATGCATGCTTACTGAGAGAAAACCCACTGAGTAGACATGCATGCGATTGCACTGTTTTAAAAGATCCACTGGGCAACCTCTCCATATAGACACTGTGGAGTTTGCAACCTTCTTACTTATTGTCTTATGGTCATTCTGACATCAGTAGAGATACCCACAATGGCCAGTGTCTCATCTCGATAGTGAATCAGGAACTCAGATGGATCTTTGTAGCTGGCTAGTAAAGGCGGTGACCATGATGTGGGCATAATCTCTACCTTTTCCCTGTGATAATGACAGGGAGATAATGCCAGTGTCTCATCTCGATAGTGAATCAGGCTGAACTGGACCCAGTCCTACTGTTCAGGATATCCCAAAGCCCTGGAATACTCTAGAGCAGGGTCTTCAAACTAAGGCCCGAGGGCCAGATACGGCCCTCCAAGATCATTTACCCAGCCCTCGCTCAGGGTCAACCTAAGTCTGAAACTACTTGAAAGCACACAAGAACACAACAATCCTATCTCATCAGCCAAAAGAAGGCCCACACTTCCCATTGAAATACTAATAAGTTTATACAGTATTTGTTAAAATTGTTCTTCGTTTTAATTATTGTATTGTTTTAAATGGTTTTTGCACTACAAATAAGATATGTGCAGTGTGCATAGGAATTCATTCATGCTTTTTTTCAAATTATAATCCGACCCTCCAACAGTTTGAGGGACTGTGACCTGGCCCTCTGTTTAAAAAGTTTGAGGACCCTCGCTCTAGAGCAGTGGTACTCAACCTGTGGGTCCCCAGGTGTTTTCACCTACAATTCCCATAAATCCCAGCCAGTTTACCGATTGTTAGGATTTCTGGGAGTTGAAGGCCAAAACATCTGGGAACCATTTCTCTAGAGTTTCAAGCAAACTCTGGAATTTCCCCTGACTCTGCCAAAACAGGGAAAAGTTGGTTTAAACAAAAAATCCTGGGATACACAGTGGAAGCCACTATGCATTGTGGGGAAAGTCAGTGGTCCATTTGGAATGAGATCGAGACCTCTAACTTGTGGTGCAATGTAAAATAAACCATGTGTAATTCACATTTGTTGTTATTATGCAGCTTTAAGTCATTTACAAGCTATGGCAATCCTAAGGTGAATTTATCATAGGGTTTTCATGGCAACATTTGTTCAGAGGAGAGTTGCCTTTGCCTTCCCCTAAGACAGTGGTTCTCAACCTGGGGTCCCCAGATGTTTTTGGCCTTCAATTACCAGAAATCCTAACAGCTAGTAAACTGGTTAGGATTTCTGAGAGTTGTAGGCCAAAAACATCTGGGGACCCCAGGTTGAGAACCACTGGCCTAAGACTAAGAGAGTGTGATTCACCCAAAATCACCCAGTGGGCTTCATGTCTGAGCAGGGATTCAAGCCCTGGTCTCCAGACTCATAGTCCAATTCCTGAAGCATAACAGCATTGTCCCATTACTGTAGTCTTCTTTTTGGAAGAGTTGGGAGTACTTATGGGTTTTTATGGGTTTTTCTGACTTCCCACTTTCCCACTTTGTCTTCAACTTACTACACTTTGTTCAAACTGATTTCAAAGTGCACAGGTCAACTGCAGTAAGCTGGAAAAAAAGGGGGGAAGTGAGAAACGGACATAGAAATTGACATTTTAATAGCACTTGAAAAAGTGGGACAACAGAGGATCAATTGGAACCATCCCTGCCAAATTAAGGTAATTGGTGGGTACACAAAATAACTTTCCAGAGCTGACCCCATGCGTCCAGAGAAAGTGGAAAAGTAGTTTATTGTCTTGTGTTGCTTAGAAAGAAATAGAAGTTCACAGTAAGCTGGTGTCACTCATGGTTGGGTCAGTTGTTTAACACACCTCACAAGACCCTCTGTTCTAGCAGAGATGGTTGACCTTTTAACAGGCTTTTCCCCCTCCCTGCGGTTGCCTAGGAGTTTAAAACATGACCAGAGGCTCCAGACACATAGTAAATGATTGTCATTGTGGCTGACAACTGTTGATTGTAACCTCAGCTTAGTTGGAACTGGAATTGTCTTAGCTGTCAATTAGCTTAGATCTAGTCTGACATTTGTTTTGATTTTGCTGCTATGGGTCTGGGGGTATCTAGTTGGGTCCTTGCTCAAGAAATGAAAAGCAGGAAAAGTCATTGAATGTTCAGTGGTAGAAAGGTTGATGAAAATATTATCTTGTGGCAAGGCATGCTGGAGCTGCGTCTCAGTTAGACTACTGCAAAATATCCTAACTGGGACTGCCCCTGAAATGTGCTCAGAAAAGGCAAATAATGTAAAATGGTGCAGCCAGGCTGCTTTCTAGTGTGCGTTTTACAGGTCATATATTGCACCAGTTCTATATCTGTTACACATAGGGTTGCCAGTTGAGAAGCATCTCAGACCCTGAAGTTTCCAAGCCGAAAACCAAGACCTAGGACCTTATTACATTAGCATTTTAAAGAGGGGTCTCCTGCTTTCCTGTTGAGTGGCTGCCTCCAGCAGAATTCTGCAGCTTGTAGTTTAGGGAAGTCAAGGATTTCTCAGTAATAGGTGCCAACTAGTATCATTCAAAGGTATGGAGAGAGAAAAAACTTTCCCCTTTTGTCAAAAGTTTGTGCAGAGTAAAGGGTGAGTTCTGATGCCGCAACATTTGGAAGGGAAGGAATATGCTAATTAACTAAGTAAACACTTCTTTCGTAAAAAAAAAATCTGCTGTTCTGTAGACTATTCTGTCTTATTATTCATAGAATCAAAGAGTTGGAAGAGACCTCATGGGCCATCCAGTCCAACCCCCTGCCAAAAAGCAGGAATATTACATTCAAATCACCCCTGACAGATGGCCATCCAGCCTCTGTTTAAAAGCTTCCAAAGAAGGAGCCTCCACCACACTCCGGGGCAGAGAGTTCCACTGCTGAACGGCTCTCACATTCCTTCTCTTTCTGCTTCGCTTCTCTTCTCTTTCTTTCTCATATTCCTTCTCTTTCTGCTTCATCTATGTTTCAGGAAAATGTTTCAGCATGTTTCCACACCATAAAGAATTGTAGTTGCCACAGTGGCAGCTGCAGCAACAGTGAGTTTAGTAGAACCATAGCATCACAGAGGGGCAGGGGCAGCCCATAGGCCATGATGTGCAACCCTCTACTCAATGCCAGTTAGAGCAGTGGTGTCCAATCTTTTGCCTTTCCTCATCTACATTGGAAGGACAAGAATAGTCTCCAGACATTTAGCCCTATATTCAAAACACTACACCATGCTGGTTCCATTGAATTCAAATACCAGATTCAAAACATAGACAACTATTAAAACAATCCGGGTGTCCTCCTTGTCATTTGGTATGCAGACAATGATTCTTTTGTTTTTAGGGGAAACCATGGATTATTTATTAAACATGTGATTCTGCAGGTAGAATCCAACAAAAGTCTGTGATACACTCCTCCCCTTTATTGATACCAAAGTAAATATTTGTCTGAAACTCACTCAACCTGACTAGTAAGTGCATGCTTCAGTTGCCATAAGCTTGCAGTCACCCATACAATCTTTTTGGCAATCGGTCCAAGGTGCCTCAACGTCACAATTCTGTTTGCTGCTAATCCAAGCATTCAGTGGTGTTTTAAAGTGCATTGTGAACTGCACGCTATAATTATTCACCTGCGTTGCTGCACAAGATACAAGCTGGTATTATTAGGTGTAGAAAGTAGCAGCAAAAATGGACTAGAATGATTCCTTTATGGAGAAAAACACTGTTTAGCTAAGAAACGGGGTGAGTAAAGAAAGAAATGATAGAGGTGTGCAATATTAGGCATGGTTTGTGATAATGGATATAGGAATGTTTTTCTTTTTCTTTCACAATATTAGGGACTGGGCTCATCCTTTGCAAGGTGGGAGATTTAAGGCGGACAAACTATTATTTTAGATAGTACTTAAACTATAGAATTCAGTCACAAGATCTTGTGACAAAACATGGCTCTTCTTGTCTTAGATTACAATGTGGTGTTTTTGGGCTACTGGTTTTGATTGAACCCATAGCAATGTTTTTTAAGCAGAGGCTGGATTACCATTTGTTGGGGGGTGTTTTGATTCTGTGTTCAGTGGGTTGGATTGGATGGCCCTCAGGGTCTCTTCCAACTCTGTGTTTCTATGAGTCTGGATTATCATTCTCATATCTAGACTAAATACTGTAATTCTAGAGGATCCAACAATTGGATATAGTTGTAGGAGGTGATATAACAGTAGGAATATTTTTTAATATCTGAAGAGATGTCATGTAGCAGATGGAGCAAGCTATTCAACTTCTCCAAAGACTAAACTGAGAACCATCTGAGGGCCCTTCCACACAGCCCTATATCCCAAAATATCAAGGCAGGAAATCCCACATTATCTGTGTGTGGACTCAGGTAACCCAGTTCAAAGCAGATATTGTGGGATTTTTGCCTTGATACTCTGGGATATAGGGCTGTGTGGAAGGGCCCTGAGTCAAATTTCAAGGAAAGAGATCCTGCCTAAACATTAAGAAGACCGGGTTGCTCTGAATTTTCCAGGCTGTATGGCCATGTTCCAAAAGCACTCACTCCTGATGTTTTGACCACATCTATGGCAGGCATCCTCAGAGGTTGTGAGATTCTGGCCACTCAATGATTCTGGTCATGGAAGCCTTTGACAACACATTAAGAAGATCATTTGAAAGTAAAGGCTGTTTGCCGTGGAATAACATACCTTGAAATATTTCGCAGATGAAAAGTCAGATGCATCAGAGTGCAGTCATGAATTATCATTATCATCATCATCATCATCATCATTTGTTAACTGCCTCTCCTCATAGCTCAAGGCAAGACCCAACGCAATTAAAACATTATTAATAAGGGGAACACAGAGTCTGGCTGCAGTAGTTCGTATTTGCCTGACTTGGAAAGGCAGGTTTCCACTCCCTTCTCTCCCTCCCTTCTCTCCCTCCCTGCTGCTAAGTTAATTGAGCACAAACTATTCTTATATTTTGAATTCAGTTTGCATCAGTAGAAGTACATCTAGCTGGAAGGAGGAAAGTGAGAAGGAGATAGAAAAACTGGAAAAGAGTTATGGCAGAGGATAAAGCTGAGGATATGAAATAGACTGCTTTATAGAGTGTCTTTCTTTAGAAATCTTTAACCAGAGATTGAAATGCCATGTCTCAGGAATGCTTTGTTTGTGTATCCCTGTGTGGCAGGGGCTGGACTGGATCAGGACTTTATTTTTTTCCTACTCATAACCATTTTCTGCCCAAAACTTTTTTACGTGACCCCAGGTATATAAAGAGGTATGAAAATCAAATATTTACTGGGTTGTTGTAGGGGTTTATTTGGGCTACATGGCCATGGTCTAGAGGCATTCTCTCCTGACGTTTCACCTGCATCTATGGCAAGCATCCTCAGAGGTAGTGAGGTCTGTTGGAACTAGGAAAATATTTACTGATAACAAATCAGGCTTGCTAAACAGGCTGATTTTCCTTTGTACAAAGTACAACTGAAGCATTTTCTGCAGAGACCAGTGTAAATACTGCACATTGTTGCTAACAGATTGATGTAAATGAGTGGCATTCATAATCCTTTTATTGTTGCTAAATTTTTCATGAACACAACATTGTGCCTAGAGGACCCCATTTGGAGTTGGGATCCACAGTTTAAGAAGCAGTGGACTCAATGACATTGTAGTTCTTTCAGTATAGGTGGAGCTCCACAGTAAGAAAAGCTTCTGGTCTAAATCCAGTCTTTAGTATCAATTGGAAGTAGAGCCATTGAAACAACTACTCAATTTTAAGTTAGTTCTTATATAAATCCTATAGACTCAGTGGGACTCCAGCTCTCTGTTACTAAAATATATCCGTGATTCTCAACCTGTGGGTCCCCAGATGTTTTGGCCTTCAACTCCCAGAAATCCTAACAGCTGGTAAACTGTATTGTTGAAAGCTTCCATGGCTGGAATTGCTGGGTTGTTGTAGGCTTTTTGGGCTATATAGCCATGTTCTAGAAGCATTCTCTCCTGATGTTTTGCCTGCATCTAAGGCAGGCTTCCTCAGAGGTTGTGAGGTCACAACCTCTGAGGATGCTTGTCATAGATGCAGGTGAAAAGTCAGGAGAGAATGCTTGTAGAATATGGTCATATAGCCCGAAAAACCTACAACAACCCAGCTGGTAAACTGGCTGGGATTTCTGGGCATTGTAGGCCAAACACCTGGGGACCTACAGGTTGAGAACCAAAGATAGATAGATAGATAGATAGATAGATAGATAGATAGATAGATAGATAGATAGATAGATAGATAGATAGATGATAGATAGATATACATATCCCAATGAGCAACTTTTATATGAACTAAAATGACTAGGAACAGATGCAACTCCATATGCCATTTGTGGATTTCTTCCCTGGCCACAATTAGCTACTGATTTTTCAGAGTCTGGCAAAGAATATAAAGTTGTTTTTTTAAAGGTTCTTAGTTCTAGTTATTCTCCCAATCTTTCTTCTTTGTTATAGTTATAATTATTAAGATGAAAGCTTCATTTCTCCATTTCTCAGAAGTTAAATAAATACTTTTTGATGCTTTTCAAAGTTTGAATGCTGCAGTCCATGGGCCTGTGGTAGAAAACAGACATTTTCCGTATCCAATTCATTCCTCATTCAATACCCACAGTTGAGTACAAAGCAGCACTTGAGTCATATGATATTACTCCACCATTTATAGTGGTGTAACTGGACATTTCAGCTAAAGTTACATAGGGGCGTAGCTCGGGAGCAAAGGGGATGATGGCACTGCCTACCCATAAAATGAAATGTATCTCCCAATGGAATTTTCCTTCAGTTCCCAAATGTCTAGCACTGCAAAAGCTTAGAACTTTGGTTGCAGATTTAGAAATGCAGTTTAGGCGATGGTAGAAAAGGGACAGGCAAAGCTATCAAAGGGATGGGAGCACAGTAAATAGAAGAGTTCCAGATGTAAACAATGTTCAGTGTCTCACTCTTTGTACTGCTAGAAATTTGGAGACTGGAGGAAAAGTCATGGGGGAGAACTCAGGGAGGAGGGTCAATGACTTCATGTTGCCCCCCTCCCGTAGTTACACACCTGATTAACACTGCAAAATTTTCCCTTATTAAGTCACAACTAAAACACTATGTAAAATTCTGTTCCTGGTTTGAAAGTGTTATTTCCTGTTTAATTGTGCAGTACTTACTTTGAAAGTAGTTGCATTATACTCCAGAAAATTCACTTTTGTGGCTGCCAGAAACTATGTTGAATTGATTGAGATTCTGTGAGATATTTGTTGAAAATCTAGCGCAAAATGTGCTGTAGGATGTCCCACAAAAACAAAGCTTTTGCAGTTTAATATCTTTTTCAATGTTTTTATGATAGAACCAATTAGAAAATGAAATTTATAGCCCAGGAACAAAAATCATGTTACATAGTGTACTATAATGCTGTTATACTTTTGTTATTTGAAAAGATGAATTTACTACATGTTATGTGCAGTATATTACTTAAAAGAAGGATCTAAAAATCCCAACGGCACTAGATCCCAACTTATCTTGGAAGCTAAGCAAAATCACTCCTGGTTAGTACTTGGGTGGGAGACTGCCAACATATACAGGCCACTGATTCTTACACTGTAGATCCTGAGCCCAATGTTAGGGTCCCAAAATTTTGGCAACAGTAAAAGTTTTCTGACCTCGGCAGCTTTTTTAGACATTGACCCAAATCTGCTGTGCAGTATTTACAGTCTACTCTTCAAGAGATGCTTCAACTGTACTTCGTCAAAGAAAAAAACAGTCTGTTTAGTAAAGTTGTGCTTTTGGTAAACCTTGACCCATTTTGTGTCCTGGCTTTTGGTGGAGGCTCCAATCCATTTTTTGGGAACCTCCCAAAATGGGGAGGCCAGGTATCTGTTTTCACTCTGCGGTGCCAAAAGATCCATTTTCTATCTGCCCATTGGCAGATAGAAAGTGTGACTTCCCAGGCTCCCCTTCCTGTCATTTTACGCATTGAAGCTATTTTACTCTAGAGGAGATGTGCTCAGCTGCAAGTAAGCATTCATGATTTCTGGGTCTGCACGCCACATATCATAGAATCATAGAATCATAGAATCAAAGAGTTGGAAGAGACCTCAAGGGCCATCCAGTCCAACCCCCTGCCAAGAAGCAGGAATATTGCATTCAAATCACCCCTGACAAATGGCCATCCAGCCTCTGCTTAAAAGCTTCCAAAGAGGGAGCCTCCACCACACTCCGGGGCAGAGAGTTCCACTGCTGAACGGCTCTCACAGTCAGGAAGTTCTTCCTAATGTTCAGATGGAATCTCCTCTCTTGTAGTTTGAAGCCATTGTTCCGCGTCCTAGTCTCCAAGGAAGCAGAAAACAAGCTTGCTCCCTCCTCCCTGTGGCTTCCTCTCACATATTTATACATGGCTATCATATCTCCTCTCAGCCTTCTCTTCTTCAGGCTAAACATGCCCAGTTCCCTAAGCCGCTCCTCATAGGGCTTATTCTCCAGACCCTTGATCATTTTTGTCGCCCTCCTCTGGACACATTCCAGCTTGTCAATATCTCTCTTGAATTGTGGTGCCCAGAATTGGACACAATATTCCAGATATGGTCTAACCAAAGCAGAATAGAGGGGTAGCATTACTTCCTTAGATCTAGACACTATGCTCCTCTTGATGCAGGCCAAAATCCCATTGGCTTTTTTTGCCGCCACATCACATTGTTGGCTCATGTTTAACTTGTTGTCCACGAGGACTCCAAGATCTTTTTCACACGTACTGCTCTCGAGCCAGGCGTCACCCATTCTGTATCTTTGCATTTCATTTTTTCTGCCAAAGTGGAGTATCTTGCATTTGTCACTGTTGAACTTCATTTTGTTAGTTTTGGCCCATCTCTCTAATCTGTCAAGATCGTTTTGAATTCTGCTCCTGTCCTCTGGACTATTGGCTATCCCTCCCAATTTGGTGTCGTCTGCAAACTTGATGATCCTGCCTTCTAGCCCTTCATCTAAGTCATTAATAAAGATGTTGAACAGGACCGGGCCCAGGACGGAACCCTGCGGCACTCCGCTCGTCACTTCTTTCCAGGATGAAGAGGAAGCATTAGTGAGCACTCTCTGTGTTCGTCCACTTAACCAATTACAGATCCACCTCACCGTAGTTTTGCCTAGCCCACATTGGACTAGTTTCCTTGCCAGAAAGTCATGGGGGACCTTGTCGAAGGCTTTACTGAAATCCAGGTACGCTACATCCACGGCATTCCCCGCATCTACCCAGCTTGTAGCTCTATCGAAGAAAGAGATCAGATTAGTCTGGCATGACTTGTTTTTGATAAATCCATGTTGACTATTAGCGATGACTGCATTTGTTTCTAAGTGTTTGCAGACCGCTTCCTTAACAATCTTTTCCAGAATCTTGCCCGGTATCGACGTGAGGCTGACCAGACGGTAGTTGTTTGGGTCGTCCTTTTTTCCCTTCTTGAAGATTGGGACCACATTGGCCCTCCTCCAATCTGCTGGAACTTCTCCCGTTCTCCAAGAACTCTCAAAGATGGTTGCCAATGGTTCCGAAATGACTTCCGCTAGTTCCTTCAATACTCTTGGGTGTAGTTGATCTGGCCCTGGGGACTTGAACTCATTAAGAGCGGCCAGGTATTCCTGGATGACTTCTTTCCCAATTTGGGGTTGGATGTCCTCCAATCCCTCATCCACTCCATCTTGCTGAGGTTGAAGACTCTCTTTTTGTGAGAAGACCGAGGCAAAGAAGGCATTAAGTAGTTCTGCCTTTTCCCAATCCCCTGTCAGCATTGCCCCATCTTCTCCTCGAAGAGGTCCTATCGCCTCCTTGTTTTTCCTTTTTCTACTGACATAAGAATAGAAGCCCTTTTTATTGTTTTTAATGTCCCTGGCAAGTCTGAGCTCGTTTTTTGCTTTAGCCTTGCGGACCTTTTCCCTACAGGTGTTGGCTATTTGTTTGAATTCTTCTTTGGTGATTTCTCCCTTTTTCCACTTCTTGTGCATGTCCCTTTTGTGTCTTAGCACAGTTAGAAGTTCTTTGGACATCCATTCTGGCTTCTTTGCACTTGTCCTATTTTTTCTCTTTGTTGGCACAGTTTGCAATTGCGCCTTGAGTATTTCACTCTTGAGAAATTCCCATCCATCCGTAGCTCCCTTGTCTTTTAGTATCTGTGTCCATGGAATGCTGCTCAGCGTTTCCTTCATTTTTTGGAAATCAGCTCTCCTAAAGTCCAAAATGCGGGTTTGACTTGTCTTAGTTTTGGCCTTCCTTTGTACCTCAAATTGCAGGAGCACATGGTCACTTGCCCCTAAGGATCCTACCACTTCGACCGCATCGATCAGGTCCTCCGCATTTGTTAGGATGAGATCAAGAGTAGCCAATCCCCTTGTTGCCTCTTCTACCTTCTGGACCATGAAATTGTCTGCAAGGCAAGCGAGGAATTTGTTGGACCTTGTACTCTTGGCCGAGTTTGTTTTCCAGCAAATATCGGGATAGTTGAAATCGCCCATGACTACTACATCTCTTCTCTGTGCCTGTTTGGTCAACTGTTGGCAGAAGACTTCATCAAGATCTTCCTCCTGGCTTGGGGGTCTGTAGTAGACGCCTACAACGACATCTTTTTGAGTCCCAGTTCCCTTGATTCTTATCCAGATGATTTCAAGCTGGTTTCCCAGATTGCTGTCTTGAATTTCTTCTGCAGCATAAGAGTTTTTGACATATAAGGCTACTCCGCCTCCTCTCCCCTTTGTTCGGTTTCTGTGAAAGAGGTTATACCCCTCGATATCTACATTCCAGCGATAGGAGTCATCCCACCAGGTTTCAGTGATGGCTATGATATCATATTTGTGGTGTTGTGCTAGAAGTTGGAGTTCGTCTTGTTTATTTCCCATGCTCTGTGCATTAGTGTAAAGACATGTGAGTCCCTGGGATCTTCCCTTGAGCTGTTTAATTGGGATTATTGTGCTTTTGGTACTTGGTCCTTGTTGTGTTTGTGCAGCCCTCCGTTTAGCCTTCTGGCGATTCCCAGACATTATGGGTAAAGTAGTGTTCGCAAGGCTGTTGTCCCCCTCCCCCGGTGGACCTGGTTTAAAGTGCGTCTAATGAGGTTTGCGAGTCTGTGAGCAAAAAGGTGTTTTCCTACTTGTGTGAGATGCACCCCATCCCTTGCCAGTAGGCCATCCTCCTGGAAAAGCAGGCCATGGTCGAGGAAGCCAAAGCGTTCCTCCTGACACCATTTTCTAAGCCAGTCATTGACCTGTACTATTTTTCTGGCTCTTGTGGGTCCGTGTCTTACAACAGGGAGGAGGAATGAAAAGACCACCTGTACATTACATTCTTTTAGCATTGCTCCTAGAGCTCAAAAATCATTTGTGATCTTTTGAAACGTATGCCTTGCAGTATCATTGGTTCCTACATGAATCAACATGAGGGGAGGATGGTGATAGGGCTTGAGGAGCCTGGTGAGCCTCTGAGTGATATGGTGTATTTTTGCCCCCGGTAGGCAGCATATTTCTCGAGCCATCCCATCCGGTCTGGAAATGACAGCTTCCGTTCCTCTAAGGAGGGAGTCGCCTACTACCAAGACCTGTTTACTTTCAGGAATGACAGGGCCCCTTTTGTGCAATGTAGTGTGTAGGTCTCCAGAAAAGTGATCCTGTTGGTGTGAATTGTGTAGGTGAAAAGTGTTGTCCTCCTCCTCGACATCCCCGGTGCATTCGTCAAGGACAATCCATTGAGATTCGTCCAAGAGCCTATGGTTCTCCTGTATGTGTTCCTGTTGCTCCTGGTCTATGGTTGGGGATGGTACACCTGCAGGATTGTGCAAGTGTGAATGTTGTGAAGTGTTGTCCCAGTCAGGGCTATCCCCCGCACACTGATCAAGGATGAGCTACTGATCAGTATCTAAGCCATTCTGGTCTTCCCCAATATGTTGTGTTTCTTGGTCAGGTGCTAGTTGTGTGAGAATTTGGAATCTATTGTGTAACTGCAGCTGAGCGGAAGTATTCTGAGGAGGCTTCCGGGTCCTATGTGTCTTTCTAAGGGTGACATTTCTCCAAGCCTGAGGGTTGTCGACATCTGAGGTGCTGTTCTGTTGAGCCTCCCCGTAATGTTGGTGTGATATGGGCTGCGTGTCTAGGCCAGTGTGGTGTGTGGTGTCTAAGAACAGCTGAAGTTCCTGAATGTCCTTAAGGGTCTTAATACGGTCCTCGAGTTGTCGTATCCTGTGTTCCATGCGAGTGATCTGTGTACACTTGGGGCAGATGTAATTGAGTAACTGTAGTGTGAAAAAGCTGAACATGCCACAGCTTGTGCATGAGATGGGAAGTTTTCGTGTTTGTTCCATCTGGAGGTTGCTAATGACCTCCTCTTGGTGTGTGTTTGATGTTGTTGTCTGTATGCAGGGGTGAAAGTATAGGTTACTGAGAAGGAAACAAAATGGGTTCCTGCTTCCTCAACTTCTGTGGAAAGCCCAGCTGCCCCTTGGGTTCAGACACTGGTTTATATAGGATAACCAGGAAGCTCCGCCTCTCAGACAAAGCAGTTAATTTTCAAACTCAGGAAGCCCCTCCCCTGAAGCAGAGCAGTTAATTTTTAAACTCAGGAAGCCCCGCCTCTCAAAGAAAGCAGCGCTGAAAGCTGTTAAATTTAAAGAAGCTTACCCTGAAGCAGAAGGAAACAAAATGGGTTCCTGCTTCCTCAACTTCTGTGGAAAGCCCAGCTGCCCCTTGGGTTCAGACACTGGTTTATATAGGATAACCAGGAAGCTCCGCCTCTCAGACAAAGCAGTTAATTTTCAAACTCAGGAAGCTCCTCCCCTCAAACAGAGCAGTTAATTTTTAAACTCAGGAAGCCCCGCCTCTCAAAGAAAGCAGCGCTGAAAGCTGTTAAATTTAAAGAAGCTTACCCTGAAGCAGAAGGAAACAAAATGGGTTCCTGCTTCCTCAACTTCTGTGGAAAGCCCAGCTGCCCCTTGGGTTCAGACACTGGTTTATATATGCACACACACTCTTTCCAAGGCAAGGAGGCAAGTTCTCATTCTTACTCTAAAGGAGGATTTTGGCTGCAGACAGTCACATATGCTTACCGGGCCTGCACGCCACACATGCATGCACTCTCTTTCCAAGGCAAGGAGGCAAGTTCTCATTCTTACTCTAGAGGAGGCGAATGGCTGCAGGCAGGTGCACACTCTTTCTGGGCCTGCATGCCACACAGACACACACTCTCTTTCCAAGGCAAGGAGGCAACTTCTCATTCTTATTCTAGAGGAGGCACTTGGCTACAGGCAGACATGCGAGCTTACTGGGCCTGCATGCCACACACACATGCACTCTCTTTCCAAGGCAAAGAGGCATGGAGTGCCACATGCTCACGAAAAGCAGGTGAGGAGATGGCATCGGCTCCTGCTTGCTTTTGTGTCAGGCTGATTTTTGTACCAAGAGGGGCCTTCCCGTTACGTGCTCCCGAAGGTAACAAAAGAACGGATGAAACAAAGGGAAATTGTTCCGTGCACAACTCTACTGTTTAGCAATCCTTGCAAATGCTGATTTGTTATCAGTAAATGTTTGGTATTTTATACCTATTTTATATATGTATATACCCAGAGTAAGAGAAAAATTTCTCAAGCCAAAAGGGATTGCGAATGCAAATGTTTAAGAAGCTCTGCTATAGGCTATATTTCAGAGGAAGGAACTGTCAAACCGCTTATGAATATTCCTTACTAAGAAAATGGATGGAGCTGCCATAACTCAACAGGAGACTTGAAGGCACATATGCACACAAACTTCCAAGCTCTGTATTTTGGACAGTTCCATTGAACCTGACTCTGCAAGAGTTTTCAGGCCTCTTTGATGCAGGAGGAAAGGGTTACATAAGAGTCCTTTGAAGAAATAAACACCAAAGCAGTTCCTTTCTCCTTCTGACAAAGTGCCCAGGAACTGCGTCTCCATGTACCTCTCATTTTACACTAAAATATCCAAGTGGGAACACTAACTTGTCACTAAGAACAAAATAAGAGGTCCTCTGGCATTTCTTTCATTTCCTTTCATTTCTAATTCAGAGAGTATAGTGAGAATTGTATTCCTTATACACACATATATCTCAAAATATGTTAAAAATCCATTACAGCTAATCATGTTTTATGGCCAAACTCCAACCACTGGGTTTGCATAATTCAAGCACAAGCAATTATGACTTTAATTTGATTATTGTATTTGGCAAGGGTAATTTTGCAAAATGTGGAGGAAACCATGGAAAAGTAGAGTCCCCCTATCATAGTAAAATGTGATACAAAACAGAGTGATTCAACTCTTGGGGGGAGTGGGGTGACTGGAGGTATCTAAATATTATTTTAAGGCACACAGAGCGCTTCCCTGTGGCCTGTGTTTTTAAATGATTTTTGTGTTCCTAATATGCAAAGTGCTTTTGTAATCCTTATTTCTAAATTCCCTAATATTATTCCCCTATGAGGAAGCAAGCTTTGGTAGACAGTTTCTTAGGACATGGTCCCATAGCTTGCACACTCTGGTTGCTTTCAAAGCTACATTACAATTGTTATTATTGTTTTGTACCTTCAGGTCATTTCTAACTTATGTCAACCCCAAGATGAACCTATTACAAGGCTTTCTTGCCAAGAATCAGGGTTTTCTTTTGACTTCCGCTAAGGCGGAGAGACAGTGGCTTGCCCAAGGTCACTCAGTGGGATTCCATGGCCAAGCAGAAATTCGATTCAGTGTTCAATGCTCAAACCACTACATCATGCTGGCTCCACATTGGCTCCATTTTATATTTGTGTCCACAAACAACCTCAAGGTGACTGAGTGCATCTACATTGTAAAATTAATGCAATTGACACCACTTTAACTGCCATGACTCAATGCTATGGATTTCTAGGATCTGTAGTTTTGTGAGACGCCAACACTCTTTGGCAAATAAGGTTAAAGACCTTGTAAAACTACAAATCCCTGGATTTCATTGCATTGTGCATTGGTAGTAAATAGCATCAATTCTATTGTACATTTCTCTAACTGGGGGTCGGGACCCCTGGGGGAGTCACGAGGGGGGTGTCAGAGGGGTCGCCAAAGACCATCGGAAAATACAGTGTTTTCTGTTGGTCGTGATGGTACTGTGTGGGAAGTTTGGTGGGATGCAGAATGCTCTTAGATTGTAGGTGAACTATAAAGCCCAGCAACTACAACTCCCAAATGTCAAGGTCTATTTTCCCCAAACTCCACCAGTGTTCACACATGGGCATTTTGAGTATCCGTGCCAAGTTTGGTCCAGATCCATCATTGTTTGAGTCAACAGTGCTCTCTGGATGTAGGTGAACTACAACTCCAGATCTCAAGGTCAATGTCCACCAAACCCTTCCAATATTTTCTGTTGGCCATGGGAGTCCTGTGTGCCAAGTTTGGTTCAATTCCATCATTGGTGGAGCTCAGAATGCTCTTTGATTGTAGGTGAACTATAAATCCCAGCAAGTACAACTCCCAAATGACACAATCAATCCCCGTCAACCCAACCAATAGTCAAGTAATTTAGTGCAATGATTGGTAATGACATAGGAATGGAACAATGGATGATGAATCTGGATCGTGTTTTTAGTGATGAGACGCTAGTGAATGGTTATTATAGTAATTGTGTACTAACTGTGTATTAGATTAGGTTGTTAACTGTTGAATTTTGCTATTTCCTGTGTGCTGTGAACCACTGTGAGTCGCCTCCGGGCTGAGAACAGCGGTATAGAAGTAAAGTAAATAAATAAATATATATATTTGCCAAATTTGGTCCAGTGAATGAAAATATCAGTTATTTACATTATGATTCATAACATTAGGAAAATATAATTATGAAGTAGCAACAAAAATAATTTTATAGTTGGGGGTCACCACAACATGAGAAACTCCATTTATTAAGGGATTATGGCATTAGGACAGCTGAGAAACACTGGTGTAGAAGCACCCTTGTTAAAAACAACAAATTAAACAGTTTCAAACAACAAAAAACAAAGGCAAAAGTTTCCCCTGACATTAAGTCCAGTCATGTCCAACTCTGAGGGTTGGTGCTCATCTCCATTTCTAAGCCGAAGAACTGGCGTTGTCCATAGACACCTCCAAGGTCATGCGGCCAGCATGACTGCATGGAGCACCATTACCTCCATGCCAGAACGATACCTATTGATCTACTCACATTTGCATGTTTTCCAAACTGCTAAACAGAGTGAGCTAAAAACAGATTTAAAGATTAGGAAGTTGGGAGTGAATGTATTAAATGCAAAGGCCTTGATGAACAGCAAAGTAGTGTTTGAAATCAACTAGATACTATCTAGAAAAGTTAGATCATTCACAAAAAAGGGGTGCTTATGGAGTTGCATTACTGCAAGGTAGAAAGCCATAGATGTCCCTTGTATTGTAGGAGGTAAAGATGATTTGCAGCAAGGAACATCTCTGAACAAAAAGAGCAATGGCCAATGGCCAAACAACACAGCTTACACACACACCCTGCTTTCTTTGCGTAGCCAGCCAAAATTTCTGATACGCAATAATTTGATGGAAAGAGTTAGTATTCCTGTGGTGTTTAATCGGAGCACTGCACTTTTCACCCCAATTATGTTGATCTAATCCGTTGTGATCTATTTTTCTCCTTATGGTTCCAACCACTCCCCACTAACTGCGGGATACTAGTCTTTCCAACATGCAATGTGAAATTGCACAACGCTAAGAATTCTCCTCTTTGCAGCCCCCCTTCCCATCTTCTTGAATTTTTATCTGATTATAATTCACTTAACCCTGACCTGTTCCTTCTCAGCTTTGACTTTGGAAAAGTTTCACAGGATTCAGCTCCACGTGCACACAGGACATCATTGCTTGGAAGGGGAAGGAGTTCAGCATTGAGTGCACCTCCAGACAGAGCTGGACTGCTGCTCCCCTGAGCCTCCAGTGCTATAATAAACCTTTCCACTCAGGACCCCTTATGGCCTGTGGAATATTTATGTGACCCCAGATATATAGGTATATAAAATAGGTATAAAAACCAAACATTTCCTGGTAACAAATCCGCATTTGCAAGGCTTATAAAACAGGATGATGTTCCTTTTTATGAAGTACAGCTGAAGCATCTTATTTACGGCGTCTACTGTAAACACTGCACAACAGATCTGTGTAAATGTCTAAAACAACCACTAGGTGGTGTTCAGGAAACTTTTACTGTTACCAATTCTTTTGGGATCCCAACTGAGCTAAGGGGATCTCATTTGGGGTTGGTACACAAAGTTTAAGAAGCAGTGCCCTCAGCAATGGTGAGGAAGGATGGAAGTTGTAATTCAATATCTAAGAGCCCCAATCTTTAAAGCAAGCATGGGCAAACTTCAGCCCTCCAGGTGTTTTGGACTTCAACTTCCACAATTCCTAAAAGCTGGCTAATTCCTAACATTCCTACCGACTGTTAGGAATTGCGGAAGTTGAAGTCCAAAACACCTGGAGAGTTGAAGTTTGCCCATGCCTGCTTTAAAGTATTCAAACAAAGACCACCAACCAAATATGGCGGGAGGAAGCAGTGGCATCACTAGAGCAGTGCAGTGCACTGGATGACACCATCAGAGGGAAATAACACCAACACCAAAAATAACTATAAAATATTTGTACATTGTTTTATAAAAAATATCTCTGCTAGATATAACCAAAAACATTTTTCACAACTCCAACTTGTATGGACATTATTAGTATAACTACAAGGTTGAACCTCTATGCTGATTTCCTTTGAGAGCATTCAAATGCACATAAGCGTTGGTTAGAGTTGTCATTATTCTCCAGCACAATAACACTCCAGTGGTTTTGTCTCTAGTGTCAGAATAGAGTTAATAGCCTGCAGAATGTCTCAGACCCTTTTACTCTCAGTGTGATAAAAACTCAAAAACTACACATGAGTCTGTTGTTTTCAGTAGAAACAAAAATACAGTTCTATTCACTGTAGGTCAAAAACACAAAACAGAAGAATTGTTCTCACCAATATACAACAAACAATATCTCCGGTGAGCCTTCTTCTTTACACGACGATATGAAACACATAGCAAAATAATACAGCCTCTCTACTTAGTTATCAGTAGAATGTCTTTATTTTATCATAAACAAGCAGTTTCCTTAGCATTCCAAACGGAGTCAGTCTTCAGCTTCAGGATGCTGCGTAACCGCTCCCAGCAACAGCCAACGGTTTCTTCAGCTCAAACAAGCAGTCAAGCTAAGCCAAAATGCAAAGCTCAAAGCTTGCAAACCTAGTGCCTTGTTATATGCTGAAGCAGGTAACAGACCCAATTAAATTGTGGCAGCTGTAAAAGAAAAGGTTCTGATCCTCCATGTTACTTAGAAAAAGCCTATCAAATTATGTCAATTCTTGTATTTTATTATTTATTTACTGCATTTATATCCTGTCCTTCTCACCATGAAGGGCGGCTCACAACAAAGGCTACAATACTGTGGTGTGCTCCGTGAGGTGACACCATGAGTTACCGCACCAGGTGACACCAAACCTAGTGGGGCCAGTGCTCCCTCGTACAAGTTTCGAACAGTCTATGAAATACAATATGCAATATATGCAATATATGCAGATGGTCTTGAGTTTCAATCACTGAAATTCTGAAAAGGACCTTGGCAGTAGGTTTTATGACCGTTCCTTTCCTAAAATCTTAGAGCGCTGCTGATTTTCAGAGCAGACAATACAGAGATAGATAGATAGATGTACTGCCGCATTGGATGACATCAAACCCAGAGTCGGCACTGGGAGGGTCATACCCACTTGACCCAGTACTACTATGTCGCATCACAATACAGACAGTCCCCAAGTTATGAACAAAATAGGTTCTGTAGGTTTGTTCTTAAATTGAATCTGTATGTAAGTTGGAGCAGTACATTTTAAGTGTAACCTCAGCCATCCATACACACACACATACATATATAGGCATGCTTTTGATAGCATAGGGAAGAGTTAAGACCCTTTGGTGATGGTTTTGCTGTCTGTGCCTCTGTTCAGAAGTTTTCACCTCGATTTCTGACCCTGTGATCATTGGATTTTGAAAAATGTGGCTTGTTGTTGAAACAAGGATTGGTGAAAAGGCTTCAGTTGAGACAGCTTTTTCCCCATAATAACTCTTTCAGGAGTATATTTCCCTTCCTAATGGTAGTTTTCTGTCACTTCCTATTGTCTCACCTCCATCCTTAACTATGAATTGTATATAAGTTGGATGTTTGTAATTTGGGGACTGCCTGTATCCCTTTATCTGAAAGGCTTGGAACAAGAATTTTAATAATTGTATGCATGGAACAAAGTTTGTGTTTTGAGCCACCCATGTGGACAATTTTGGATGTTTTTAATATTCCGGAGTTCCGGGTAAGGGATGCTCATCCTGTATAGCACTTCTAAATCCGAATGGATTGTACTAACTCTTTCCTCATCCCCTCCTAATCCTAGCTAAAGCTAAGTTCCCTGAGTCTAACTAATCCTTCTCTTTTCCCATGACTCTCTGCCTTACTCACCAGTTTTTGTAACATCTCAGCAAACAATCAGCTAATCACTGGTACGCCCAACACTGCATACTCTCATGCCCTCCCAATGGATCCATTATTGTGTTACAAAAACTATATAACACATATATAACCACAGTTTGCCTTAATTTTTCAAGTTAACACTTTTTTGTTTACAATTCTATTATAGCACAGCCAAAGCAATTCCCACTATACAGAGATATATACAGTCAGCCATTCAGTCACTGAGGTTAGGGACACAGGAAGTGAAATATTGTGATTTATTTTTTTTTTTTAAAAATTAACCTAAAAGAACATTCCTTTAGGAGTCTCTAGGTCTTCCAGTATGACTCTATGAACAAATTCTTCCGGAAGATAACCATAGAATTGCACTAGATGACCTAGAGATTCCTAGAGAGAATATTTGAATCAAATCTGTGAATAATCAAATCCACCAACGTGGAGAGCAGATTCTGTTTCTATTTAAACAACTGCATATATTTCAAAAATTCCTTCTATTTCTATGAATTAGAACATGCATGATTTATATAAATCTGTTCTATAGTGAAGCACGTCCTCCTTTTTATGATATGCAAGCAGCCACGTTGATGGAAGGAGCCCCTGGGGCACAATGGGTTAAACCCTTGTGTCAGCAGGACTGAAGCCTGACAGGTCAGAAGTTTGAATCTGGGGAGAGCATAGATGAGCTCCCTCTGTCAGCTCCAGCTCCCCAAGTGGGGACATGAGAGAAGCCTCCCACAAAGATGGTAAAACATCAAAACATCCAGGTGTCCCCTGGGCAACGTTCTTGCAGATGGTCAGTTCTCTCACTGACACCATAAGTGACTTGCAGTTTCTCAAGTCACCCCTGACACACACAAAAGCTCTTTGTGGAACTCTTTCATCAAGATTTTTCATTATTCTCAGGACCAGTGGAGGTTCAAGGATCATAAAATACTAGGCATGGGCAATCCATGGTTCTAAATTGTGCTAAAGTACTTACAAAACTAAAGTTCTGGTGGTGAAACTAGGTGGTGCTGGTGCTTTGCTTCTACAGTGTTGCTAAAGTTCTAGTGGTGAAAATTTCAGAACTCTAACAAAACTTTCAATTTTTTGTCTTAAATGGCAGTTCCTAATTAGTTCTTTCTTAAAAATCGCCAGTAATGAAATAATAATGAAATGTTGAATGTTTTGTTAGAGTTCTGAAATTTCATCACCAGAAGAACTTTAACAACACTGTAGAAGCAAATCACCAGCACCTCCTAGTTTTCACCACCAGAACTTTAGTTTTTAAGTATTTTAGAACCATGGATTGCCCATGCCTATAAAACACCTTAGAGCTAACATGTTGTTTGAAAACAAACACACACACACACAATATGTTCTACTGTTACTCTTCAAAAAGTACACAGAGATACAGTCTAAAGATGTCCATAGGAAGTTACTAATTTCCTTCAGAAACATGATTTGCTGAAATAGAAAAACCATATTTTCCAATTGTTGTGATTTAATTTAGAAAATCCTGATTAATCCTCTCTTGTCCCACTTCTTCAGTTAATTTTAAAATGTCCCAGTATCTTCCACCTCCTCCCACTTTCTCCACTATTTTCAGTATACTTCCATTGCTGCAAACCGAGATCAAAAGTAGTTTGAACCCAGTTAAGTCACTCAATAAAGTGGATAAGAATCTTGCCCTTCCCAGTAGTCTCAGGCAAAAGCAAACCACTGCAACTTTTTTTGGTTGTTTTGCTTCTTCATTAATATTTTTGTCATCTTGGTTATACTCTGATGTTGTCTGGTGACACACATCTCCCTTTACATCTTTGAAACATTGAGTGGCATGAAATAGTCATCCTAATATGTGAATTCAGATATGCTTCATTTTCTCTGAAGATGTTGCTTTATTAAATATCTTGAGACAGGATACTTTCTGATTTCCCCTTTCTCTCCCTTTCTTGTCACTCCAGCATCTATGTACTCTGAAATACAGAGAGAACGGCCTGATATTGGGAATATCATGGCTCATCCAGACTACTTTGATGGAAACCCCGATCTGATCAAACCTAAAAAACTGCTCAATCCTGTGAGAGCCTCCAAAAGCCACCAGGAACTTCACAGAGAGCTCCTTATGAATCACAAAAGGTAAGTAGTGAAAAGGTTGGAGAGCAAAGCCCTATTGCATGCAGCACTGTTTATTTTACTGTACTTTATCCTGGGTGTTAGATGTCTGAGATAGAAAATATGTTCTGTGCCTGCCATTTGTCATTAGCCACAGGGGCATTCAGTATACAATAATCTGAAATGAATGGCAGCATGATTTTTGGACAGCCCGTGAAATGAAGCATGCATGGAGTCCCTGGGAAGTGACCTTTGGTTTATCAGCAGGGCAAATCCATACAGACAGATTCCATGCAGGTGTTGAGATTTACCCTGAGGATGCCACGCAGTGTACCTGTGTTAAGTCACAAGGGAGCAGAACCTACAATGCTAGAACTAAACAGTGACTTTTGCTGGAAATGCTTCCCTTAGCCCATTGCAACAACCCATTCCCTGGTGCTGCAGTTCTAAGGAATTAGATCAAACATTTTGAATGGGAATGACTTCTGAATAAATAAGCATAGGAGAGTTGCATATTTTCCAATTATCCCAACTCTAAGTATTCATTGCCTAAGAAAACCCCATGAAATTCACAGGGAGCAGAACCCTGTGTCAACAAATGATTTAAAGGCAGATACACACATATAATTTGGTTGATAAGCACTACTACTGTTGTTGTTGTTTGTTGTATGTTGTACTTTCGAGTTGTTTCTGATTTGTGGCAATCCTGCCTAAGAGAGTGTGACTTGCCAATGGGTTAAACCCTTGTGCCAGCAGGACTGAAGACTGACAAGTCAGAGGTTTGAATCTGGGGAGAGCATGGATGAGCTCCCTCTATCAGCTCCAGCTACCCAAGCAGGGACATGAGAGAATGTTCAGGTGTTGACCAGTTTCTATGGCCAAAACCTGAACATTTGTGTATCTCTATGCTATACAACAGTTAAGGGCACATGAGCCCTATCTGCTTTTTATGTACATAGCCAAGAACCGAGTTATTTTCTTTTTAATGGACACGACATTAAAAACATTTCTGGAAACATTCTGATTTACCACAGCTGGTAAATCACAAGCAATGATAAGATCTACCAACTGAAAGGTTGTCAGTTCAAAGGCCCGGGTTGGTGTGAGCTCCTGACTGCCAGCCCAGCTTACTATTTGCCTAAGCAGTTCGAAAATGGCTTGAGCTGTAAGTAGAGAAATTAGGTACCGCTAAAATAAGCGGGGGAGATATTTTACAACACCATAAAGAAAAAGATCAGAAAATGCCCAGTGACTAAAAGGAAAGAGGAAGCCCTGATGGCTCTTCATCATAGAAGATGGAGTGACAGCACCCCCTTGTGGCTGGATTTGAGCACAACCTCAAAGGCGCCGAAAAGCTGGATGTTGACAAAACATACATCCTTTCTGTTCTGTCTGTCTCTATCCTGTCTATCCAAAACGGCACTGAATGTTTGCAGTGTATGCGTACTCTGATCTGCCCTGAGTCCCTCTGGGGAGATAGGGCAAAATATAAAAAGTGTTATTATTATTATATTTTATTTTACTGACACAAAAACACAGTATGACACAGCAAACGAGATATATATGCTGGATTTCATATCACAAAAATTACAAGTCGAACACAAAATCACAAGTCGAACACACGAATCAAACATTGTTGTTGTTATATACGCACCTCTCCTCAAGGCAGGGTGCAACACAGTTATCAATAGATAAAAACATAAGACCATTAAAACCACATATACTGAAATACAGTCATAAGACTGAAACATATTAAAATAATTTGTACTAATTCCACCTAAACATTAGGAAGAACTTCCTGCCAGTAAAAACTATTTGGCCATGGACTATACTGCCTCAGAACATGATGGAGTCTCCTATTGCAAAGGTTTTGAAGCAGAGGTTGGATGGCCATCTGTTGGGGGTGCTTTAGCTGTATATTCCTGCCTGGCAGGGAGTTGGACTGGATGGACCTAGGAAGCTTAAATGAATAGGCTAAATTGCTGTGTAAATGTTAGGATTTTTGCAAAAACCTTCCATCCATTTCTCTTTGTGTAAACTCACACTGCCCGGTCATATACCTTTACAGCCCTGTCTTGTACTGGAGGAGAATTCAGATCACATTTCATAATCTTGGCTTCATGTCAAGTCAAAGGAATGTAGACCTCTGGTCTGAGATTTCCCAAAGCCCTGCAAGGAGGTATAAAAGAAAAAAATGAGACTGTTTGTAAAGATGCTTTTTCTAGATAAAAGAAGGAAGGAGAGGAGCTGGTAAATATCCTGCTTCAGCCGCATCCACTTTTATTTGGTTTAGAAAGCCTGTTCATGTTTGAATAGGCAAGCAGGGAGCAGTTTGGATATGGCATGAGTCATTCAAAGCGGATAGTGGAGCAGAGGACAAGTTTGGGCTTTTTAAAGAGACCCTGGAAAGCTCATTGTGAACTAAATCATCAAGTGATGATTTTCATATTTCTGCCAGCACAAAAAGATGAATAATTATTCCACACATTTCCATGGGAAAAACTCCTATTAAAGCAGCTTACAGGATTTTAAAACCTGGAGGACTCAGAGCAATGGGCTCAAATTATAGTAAAAGATATGCCACCAACATTAAGAAGAACTTCCTTACTGTAAGTGTACTGGAAGCGCCTTCCTTGGAGGCTTTTAAACAGAAGCTAGATGGCCATCTGTTGAGGGTGCTTTGATTGTGCTTTTCCTGCTCAGCAGTGGGTTGGACTGGATGGCCCATGCAGACTCTTCCAAATTTATGACTCTATGAAAACAAAAATTATTTATTTATTTGCTTTATTTTTATACCGCATTTTTCAACCTAATTCGGCGACTCAAATGATGATGCAAATGTAATTCAAAGTTTAAAGTATCTAGACCTAAGGACGCATTTTAATATAACCATGAGGTTTTATTGGCCATTTAAAGGCAGTTAAAGAAACATATGTTCTTCAGGGATATAATGAAAAGGACTTTTTTCCAATATCCAATTGTGTGATCTAATGATCCTTGATTCTGGTCTGATATTGGTCAGAGATCAGGTTCTGCAAAGCTAGTTTCAGATGGGTCCAGTGTTTATATATACTGCATTTTGAGAAAGGCAAGCTTTCTCAAGATACAGTATGCTTATTATTATTATTTATTTCATATACTTCTACCCCACCCTTCTCAACCCCCGAGGGGGGACTCAGGGCGACTTACAAAATGGCACAATTCGATGCCTACACAATAATACAATAAACGTATAAAAACAGCAGTTAAACGTTTAAACAATTAAAACAACAATATATATCACAGTCAATAGCCAATCTCAAGCACAGCGTTCGCCAACTCAGTCTATACTTCATTCCACATTGTCTATTCCTATCCGTCGTCGCAGTCCTTTATTTATCTGCCAGATTACCCAAACGCCTGGTCCCACATCCATGTTTTTAATTTATTTCTAAAGGAAAGGAGGGATGTTGCTGATCTAATTTCCCCGGGGAGTGAATTCCATAGGTGAGGGGCCACCACTGAGAAGGCCCTGCTGTTGGGGATTGAGAAAAAGTTTAGTCTTTCATTTACAGTAGAGTCTCACTTATCCAACATAAGCGGGCCGGCGTTGCATGAGCAAAACAATGGATGAGCGAAAATGTTGGCTAATAAAGAGGGATTAAAAAGGGCCTATTAAACGTCAAATTACATTATGATTACATTATGATTTTACAAATTAAGCTCCAAAACATCATATTTTACAATACACAGAAAAAGCAGTTCAATACACGGTAACATTATGTAGTAACTACTAGATTTAGCACCAAAATATTGCAATGTATTGAAATAGCCATGGATCCAGAAGAGAGGCAGACTTCATTGGATAATACAGAATGCTGGATGTGTGAAGGTTGGATAAGTGAGACTCTACTGTACCTCAATGCAGTCTTGAATCACAATAACCAAATTCACAGGTTGCTCTGCATTTTCCTTGAGAATCTGGAGCAAACTGTGACTTTGGGACCATATAAATATTGGGGATAGTTCCAAGATGAATAATTATTCCACACATTTCCATGGGAAAAAATCCTGTTAAAGCAGCTTACAGAATTTTAAAACCTTATACAGCCATCCCATATTCCCTAGCCAAGGGATACGGGATGGCACTCACGATTCCTCTTCACCCCGTTCTCTTAATGGTGGAGGACACATTAAGGAGGACACGGCTCATATTGGTCATTTGTGGTCTGAAGTGACACTGACTGGAGCAAGGAGGCAATCAGAGAAGAGAGGAAAGGAAAGGAAAGGAAAAGAAAAGAAAAGAAAGGAAAGGAAAGGGTCAGGCCCGTAGCCAGGATTTCGTTTCGGGGGGGGGGGGGCTGAATTTTTTTCAGGGGGGGTTTCAGGGGAGGCTGAGTTTCAGGGGGGGAGCTGAGTCTGAGTGAAAGAGGGTCTAGCCTAGCAAACCTTTTGTTACCCCAATACCCCCATGCATATGGGATATATTGAGTATGGTGATCAGATCATGATATGAATAAACATAACAGTTTAAATAATGCACCAGTAAGGCCTTTTCACGAACCACCATGAGAATTTCGGGGGGGACTGAAGCCCCTCAAGCCCCCCCCCCCCAGCTACATGCCTGGAAAGGGTTATTTCTCTTCTTCCCCTCCTATTTCTCTCTGATGCACCAGCCTATGTCTCACCAGGTTGAGTGATCAATACAAGTCATGTCACTGCCGCTGGCTACCATGATGGAGAGAACAAGTGGGACAGTAACAGCAGTGATCTAAACCAGGGCTTCTTAAACTTTTGTACTGGGGACCCCTTTGGGCTTAAGAAAATTTTACATGACCCTAGTATATAGGCATATAAAATAGATATAAAAATAAAACAATAAGTGATACCCAATCAGCATGTGCAAGGCTTGCTAAACAGGCTGTTTCCCACCCTCCCCCCTTTTTGGAGTATCTTCTGCAGAGCCCACCGTAAAAACTACACAACAGATTTGTGTAAATGTCTAAAATGGCCACTAGGTGGCATTCAGAAACTGTTAACTGTTGACAGTTTTTTTCAGGACCCTAACAGTGAGCTAAGAGGACCCCATTAGTTTAAGAAGCAGTGATCTAAACTATCCCAGTCCACCATTCAGAACTCCAGATTGGTCCTGAGATAAATGGTCAGTGTAGAGCCAAGCACTGATTTTGGAGGAGCAGAGAACACAAAGCACTCATGTTCAAAAAATAACAACTTGCCTATTGTGAGGGAGTAATTTATAATCCAGACTTTGTACATTATGTATAATTGCATATAGTAAGGGGAGAACAGTCAGATCGGAATGAATTTATCTATGTGACCAATAACTGAGGTTTCATTTATCCACGTCTAACAAAATATGCTCTCTCTAGGTCCTCCAGTTTGACTCTGGGTTATTCCTGTTTGGAAAACTTTCCTTTTAATAGGGTTCAGTATTACCCACATATCTAGCTCTGGAAATCTATCACCTATCGATATGAGAGTCATACTGTTCATTGTGTTGGATCGATCCTCCTCCAACCATGCTCCTTACTAGTTTTCTTTTTCAAGTCAGGAGCAACTTAAGAAACTGCAAGTCACTTCTGGTGTGAGAGAATTAGTTGTCTACAAGGACATTGCCCAGGGGACACCTGGATGCTTTATCATCTTGTGGGAGGCTTCTCTCATGTCCCCGCATGAGAAGCTGGAGCTGACATATGGGAGCTCACCAACCTTTCAGTCAGCAGTCCTTCTGGCACAAGGGTTTAACCCATTGCGCCATCGGGGGCTCCTGCTCCTTACTGTCAGTGGACTGAAGAAACAAGATTGTAAATGGCTGCTGCCCCTTGCTGTTCACTAGATCAGAAAGCTGTGGACAACAACAACAGAAAAGAGTAGAAGGACAGCAAGTCACACTTGCCTTCCAGATTGTTCCATGTGCTTAGTTACTGTGTGGCACTGGAAACCTCCTCCATCTCCAAAAGGCCAGCAGGCAGCCTTGGCCATAAGAGAAACTATTTTGCAAAGGAGAAGGAGTCATTATTTGTTACTAAAGTTGGTACAATGGGCTGCATTGTCTGACTTCTGTGGTGCTGAACTCAAAAGTGGAAATGGATGGATAATCACAGAGCAAATATACCCAAGAATGATCTTGCAGGGACCAGGCGAAACCAAAGCCTGAAGAACAGTACAACCCCTGTACCCGTGGAATCAATATCCATGGTTTCACTTACCCACACTCCAAAAAATATATATCCCAAAGCGTTTGTGGGCCTCTCTCTAGGTCCTCCAGCGTGATTCTATGGTGTGCTTCCAAGTACAGTCAAGATAAAAGGATCACGATTACCCAAGCTTTAGGGTTTCCATAGAAGTCTTATTAAAATATATCCCAATATATTAGTACGGTATAACATACTGTATTAATGCTGGAGTTAAGCATGCAGTTACTGGTTAAATTGCTCCCTCTGCTGGAGAAAAAGAACTCCCATTTTTAAAACTAAGTTCAGTTGTGTAACTATTTCAAAACTCTGATCACGTATTATGACTAATCACACTTTTTCATCTTATTTTTAAAGTTACGACTAATTGATTACAGGCTTATCCCCAAGCCAACTTGGCCTCCATGTATACTGTTTCCAATAGATGGATGAAACAATAGTGAAATATTTGTGCTCAAACTGATATGGCTCCTGGTGTTTAAAGGCACCCAACTGTTCCTCTCTGGGGAATCCAACTGGTTTTGTTGCCACACATTTGTGGGAAACTCAGAAGGATTCGTGACCTTCTTGCTTCTTGCCTCCTTCTGTGCTCTGCTGTGCTCAGTCAAGCAGAATCCAAACAAGAAGACTCTTTGCAGCCAACTCCTTGTCATTTGTGATCATATTCATATGCAATTGGCCTCTCCAAATCCATGGGTTCCACATGCAAGGATTCAACTATACATGTCCTGAAAAATTCCCAAAAAAGTTCAAAAAAACTTTGATTTGGCCATTTTATATAAGGAATATTATTTCACAACTTAACTGCATATAATGGGACTTGAGCATGCACAACTTTTGGTGTCCATGGGGGGTTCTGGAACCAAACCTCAGTAGATACTGAGGACCCACTATACTTTCAAATAGGCTTCACTGTGAGGTAGTGTCTGTGTTGTAGAACCACCCTTCAACTGTAAAAGCATGTGATGCTACTATACAATCACTCTCAAGTTGCTCTTAATTGATTGCAAACTACTTTTGCACTTTGAATCCAGTTTGCAGCAACTGAAATCAGTTAAGTACAAGAGGGAGTAGGAAAATGCAAATGGGACATTTTTAAATACGAGGGTTATCTGAAAAATAAGGTTACAAGATTTAAAAAATACAAAGAATGAATATATATATTAATAAAACTTACATGGATTATAGCATAGGTATTACATTCTTTTTCCACATAATCACCATTCAGTTCAATACATTTTGTCATCCGTGGGACGGGTTTTTGATGCCTGTGTCATAGAAGTTTCCCTCCACCTTTTTCAGCCAGTTCATCACTTCGATTTTCACCTTGTTATCATCAGAAAAATATTTTCCACCCAGATTTTCCTTCAATTTAGTGAACAGATTATAGTCACTGGGTGCAAGATCAGGGCTGTGAGAGGGGTGGCTTAAAACATCCCAACCAAATGAAGTCAACAACTCTTGTGTTGCATAAGCAGTGTGCAGCTGTGCATTGTCATGATGGAGACAGACTCCCATCATCAGCATCCTATGGCATTTGTTTTGGATGGCTCTGCAAAGTTTCTTCATGGTCTCACAATATATTCCATTCCCTTTTGTCACATGCTGTCTTGACATTATACCCTCTCCATAAACTGAAATTATTTTGCGATGAGTCGCAGCAGCATTCGTGCCCTTAGCATTTAGGTAGCATATCACTTGAAGGGAAACTTCGCACTTGAAGGGAAATGGATTGAGGATGCTCATCTCTAACCTTCACCACAATGCCAGTTGATGAACTATTGACAATTGGCACTGCTCGTTAGCTTCCACTGGCTTCCCACTACACAACAGTAATACCAACTTCCCCCACGAAAATTCCCCACAAGAGCGACATGTCTTGTAACCTTACTTTCCAGATAACCCTCATACTTCTGTAGCTAGTACTTATTTGTTTTGTCTTAGTTTATTTCATAACTAAGATTGGCCTTTCACTGTTAAGAAAGGTTGTTTATGTGTGCGTACACTATGAACGTTAGTAACATAACAGAATACAAACTGAAGCTTTAGAAATACATTAAGGACCTCTGAATCAGCCCAATACTGCAAATGCAAGTCTCCAAGCTTGCAAAAACACAACATTTCACTACTTTAAAGCAACTATAATTTTATTCATGGAAGGGAAACCGTGCGTAAAATTAATCAGAGCTACCTGAAGAATGTGCTAGCACTGGATTATTATATCAAGAGTAGATACCCTTGTAGTGTAAACAGCCAGTTCCTTGTCACTTGCTATCATATCCATATATAGTATAGTATCTTATGCTTAATTATTTCAATTATGTCTTATTGACATAAGCAAACTTTGGATGTAAGGGATATGTAATCAGATAATTCTTGACTTCCACTTCGAAGTCAAGTTCCCATGTCTCATTCTGTAACTTGGGCTGCATTTACACTGCAGAATAAGTAGGGTTTTTTTGGGGATAATTCTTTCTCCTCCAACCCTTAAACTCAATCCCAGTTTATCTATTTCTTCTCTCTGTTTGTAGAGGATTGGGAGTGGAGAGCAAACCAGAACTTCAACGGGTGCTAGAGCATCGGCGACGAAACCAACTGATACGACAGAAGAAAGAAGAAGAAGAAGCCAAAAAGTTAAAGTCACCATTTGAACAAGAGCTCTTGAAGAGGCAACAACGGCTGGAGCAAGTAGGAAACTATTCTGAAATCTGTTATAGAGTCTGAGACTGCATCTACACTGTAAAGATTAGTGGAGTTTGACACCACTTTAACTACCATGGCTCAGTACCATGAAATTATGGAAACTGTGGTTTTCCATGGCCTTTAGCTCTCTCTCTGCCAAAGAGTCCCGGGGCTTCAGCAAACTACAGCTCAGATGATTCCATAGCATTGAGCCATGGTAGTTAAAGGGGTGCAAGGATCATATATAAACTCTCCACTTCGAAGTCAAGTTCCCATGTCTCATTCTGTAACTTGGGCTGCATTTACACTGCAGAATAAGTATCATTTGGCACCACTTTAATTGCCATGGCTCAATGCTATATAATCCTGGGAATTCATAAGGCACTAGAACTCCTTGGCAGAAAAGGCTAAACTTCAAGCAGTGGTTCTCAACCTGTGGTCCCCAGATGTTTTTGGCCTACAATTCCCAGAAATCCTAACAGCTGGTAAACTGGCTGGGATTTCTGGGAGTTGTAGGCCAAAAACATCTGGGGACCCAAGGATGAGAAGCACTGGAAAGGCCTTGTAAAACTACAACTCCTATGATTCCATAGCATTGAGCCCTGGATCTTAAACTAATGTCAGACTGCATTAATTCTATAGTG
This sequence comes from Anolis sagrei, assembly GCF_037176765.1. Taxonomy (NCBI): domain Eukaryota; kingdom Metazoa; phylum Chordata; class Lepidosauria; order Squamata; family Anolidae; genus Anolis; species Anolis sagrei. Next base: position 29,128,304 of record NC_090022.1, on the reverse strand, counting down.
TAGATGCACCCTTGATATTGTGTTGTGTTACCTTTTGACCAAGACTCACAGGAACATCCAGCAAGTTTTCAACTAACAATGCGGATAAATCTTTGCAATCTGTGTTCTTCTTTCTGTGGTGTGATTGCACCCCAGGATTCCCAAGCTTCCTGTCTTGATGGAAGAGCAGCTGGATTTCTGTGCTTACTTAATCACCAATCTTATGCCATTTGCCAGCTGTTAATTCCTATTGAAGTCATTGGGAACTCTAAGCTTGTAAACAGTTCCAGGATGTTTCTGCTTTTTCAGTCAATTCCAACCTGTTCCCTGTTGTGCTTTGGCAAGATGAAGATCTTAATTAAGCAGCTGATGAACCTGTGCACACATCTCCTGAAGGCAAAGTTATCAACACCTTGCTGTGTTCATTCTTCTTTTGGCTAATATGGGCAGATTCCTTGCCTTTGATTGTGCCTAATTGTAGGCACTTCCAAACAATGCAAGACAAGTCATGATGAACTGAATGTGTCATGCCCTTGAGGAAGCCCTACATGGGCTTAGCTGGAACCTGCATTTAAGTTCCTTTATTAAAAGACCTGTCTGAAGACTCGTTAATAAGATGCCCTGGTATTTAATTAAGAGATTCTTAACTTCTTTCTTTTATTTTAATGTCTTCTAATTATTTTTATTAATTATTTTGGTTTTAGTCATTTCCCAAGTGTGATCAAAGCAGTAGTCAAAGACAAGCTCAAAGTGTCTCTTTATTTAGAGCTTTTAGCTGCTGCCTCCCATTTTCCAATTAGGAAACCTATAACGGTGAAGCAAATGGAAGTGTACAAATGAGAGTTGCTCCAAAATGTGAAAAAAAAATGTCCACTGGTTTGAGTCTGCTCTAACTAACCCAGCCCCTGCCACCAAGATAGCCCAAGCCATTCTGCTCCCTGAAGCAAAGGGACAGATAATGTCTGCCTTCTATTCGATGAATAGGGGTTGAATTGACTGATGGTTTGATGTTATTTTAGTGGTAAAAAGTTTTCCAATGTAGGATAAGACTGAGATATCAGACCCACAGTATCCTCCCAAGTGAGACACAAAGCTGGGAGGCACCCTGAAACTGAGCAGGAAGGCAAGCAGACAACAAATAACTTTGGCCAAAGAAATGACCAAGTTCTGCATTGGTTTCTGATTAGCCGACTCAAGGCACTGGTTGAGCTAGATAAGGTTACGTTTTCCCCTGACTAACTCCAGTCATGTCCCACTTTGGGGGTTAGTGCTCATCTCAATTTCTAAACCAAAGAACTGTCGTTGTCCGTAGACACCTCCAAAGTCATGTGGTCGGCATGACAGCATGGAGCGCCGTTACCTTCCTACTGGAGCGGTACCTATTGATCTACTCACATTTGCATGTTTTTGAACTGCTAGGTTGGCAGAAGCTGGTGCTAATAGAGGGAGCTCACACCACTCCTCAGATTCGAACCTGTGACTTTTCGATTAGCAAGTTCAGCAGCTCAGTGGTTTAACCCTCCATGCCATTGGGGGCTACCTGAGCTAGATAAAGTTTATTTCAAATATCAGTATTTTGTAGAATTTCACATTTACATAGCCAAAGTGCATATGAGCAATATTTAGTGCATACATGATCATTCTTGTATTTGGGACCAGCACAGAATGTATTTAGAGACTGGTTGTTGTTTATGAGGATCTCCTCAGGATCTGGCACTCCAGCCATAACATCTGATTGGTTGGCCCTGAGCATGTAATATTGCAGTTGCAGCATTTTTAGCATAGCACACATGACAGATCTCAGCAAAACAATACAGGTCATGGGTGCGGTGTCCAAATGGAGTTAATGAGGCTAATTACAACAAACCAGCTGAATTTCTAATTCTTATTTTATGCCAACACCTCAATACTTGAGGGTGGCAGCAGATCAGTTTAGAGATGCAAAGTACAGTGTATTTCAAAATGATAGCCAGCCCCTATTTCAAAACAGTATTTTTCATGATGGCAACATGTTACAATTACACAAAAAGTTATACATGATTTAATGATGCCATATTGTTTGTTTTTGGAGACTAGGGATCTTATCAGACGGGGCTTGAGAAGTGTTCCAAGATGCTTCCCCACCAGTCTAGAGATAGATAGGCCTGCTGCCCATCCCACAACATTGCTAGACCTCCAGTGGAGGCCCCACCCACAACTGGAGTGGAAGCATTAAATGCCGCTTCCCTATCAACATGGAAGCCTGTCCATATTGTGAGGATCCGGCATGGATCCTAGCAATGCTTCCAATGTGTGATGGGGAAAGGTCACTGTGAGGGAGCGGCACGTGAGGTGACAGATTTGCCCCACTGCCCCCTCTGTTCAGCGGGGAAGCCAGGTGCAGCTGGCCGATTTGCCTTTCTCATGTGATAAGGTGGTAGGACATGGAGCCATGTATTCAAACTGCCAGAAAACAGATTCCACTTAAAAATTAGGGGAAACTTCCTGATGGTAAGAGCTGTTCAGAGGTGAAGTATGCTGCCTCACAGTGTGGTGAAGTCTCCTTCTCTGGAGGATTTAAACCAGTGATTCCTAATCTGTGGGGGCCATGGACCACCAGTGAGCCACAAGGACGAAAATGTGGTCCATGAGCCTCCTTCCTCTTAATATTTTTATTTTATTTCATTTCATTTTATTTCTGCTCCTTTGGCGCCACATGCCACTCTTTCCCTGTTGCTGACAAAAGGGGGTTGCTGACCATGACATATGTTTTGTATCAGAAACTAAAGCTGATGTGGTCTATCCAATGCAAATTTCTGAAACAGTACCCCAAACCAAATCTAAAGTTGACCAAATATTGATTTGTTAGCCTTTGGTTCTATTATTATTATTATGGTACTATTATTATATGGTACTTATGTTGGAGAGTGTTCCCTGGTCAAAGTGATCCCTGGTCAAGTAGTCCCTAGTCAAGTGGACCCTGGTTAAAAAAAAAAGGTTGGGAGCCACTGATTAGATGGCCATATCTCAGGAGTGCTTTGTATTTTACGGCATGACAAAAGGGGGTTGGGTTGCTTGTCCCTTGGGGTATCTTATGCCAAATGGGCCATTACCCAACACATATCAGCTTCCTCCAAAAATATTGCCCCTCTGATATTGGCCTCTTTGACACTTTTCTGTGCCAGACCTAGAATCATGTAATCATAGAGTTAGAAGAAACCACAAGGCCCATGCAGTCCAACCCCCTGCCACGCAGAAACACATAAGCTAATTTTGTTAACATTTCAATAGTGCCTTCTTCTTTACCATTCTTTCACCAGCTGGAAAGGGAACAAGAGAAGGAGGAAGAAAATGCACCAGAGTTTATTAAAGTGAAAGAAAACCTGCGGAGGACCTCAGTGGTAACCGGGGCAGAGAAGGTTGCCTAATGGGCATGAGCTGAGACCAAAGTGTACGAGAACCTTCTGCTTCTTCAAATACCTTCATGCCGACGTCTTTGTAAACAGTGGACATTCGCAGTCTGTGTCTTTTGGGGCAACTTCCCGTTTATTAACGCTTGCTCCGATTGAAATCCCAAGAAGGGCATTTTCATGCAGCCAAGAGTGACACCTAAACAAAAGTGGGGTGTTCTGCCAGAGGAGAAAACAGTGTGGGGAAGACCAAATGAGCAAGACCTAGCCTTCTCTGCAAGGAGCGGCACCGCGTTAATGCCCCTTCTTCGTCGCTTATGATTAACCCTCAGCCTAACCCTTTAAGACTATGTTCAGATGTAAACATTTGGGGAGTGGGGAAAATGCTATGCAAAGAACGAGTTGTTATTGTTTCAAACTACACTGCCAGTATCAAAATCTCTGGTACACAAAGCTAACTGTTAGGAGGAGTTTGTTAGAAAACCAGTGAGGATGGCAAAAAAGGGAAATATCCATCAGCAGGGAAAATTTTAGCTTGTTTTAAAGCATATCTGTCTGGATTTGCATAACCTGTGCTGTATCTACCACAACATTATCCATTGAATGCAATTGTTTCAATCGACCATTGCAATACATATACACAGATACTCTTTTTGAGATTAGGGATGGTGGTCTGTCATTGGTCATAGCATGTAAGGTTTCCTTTGCAATGCAAATAATTCCCAAAATAGCAGGCTAGGTAAGTTACTATGGAAAGAGCGCACTGGGCTATTCTGTATAGTTGGGCAGACCCTTCCCAAATTTGTAGAGAAACATTTAATGCTTGGACTCTGAAACGAGGAGCAGGGAACGTGTGTCAGAGGAAACCTCTGGGAGCTACTCAAAAAGGTAATAGAAATCACACTTACAGAATATGTATGTTGATCCAGAACTTTTTGATAGTGAAAGCAGGATTGGTATAAGAAAACAAGTGAAATTGGGAGGCAGAGGATGTGTGGAGGCCAAAACAACAACAACAACCCAAGAACAAAGGTTGGTTTGACACTGATGCCCATTGAGGCTTTGCTTTTACGCACAATTAGTGGGGAATGGAATTGAAAGAGAAGTTCCGCAGTGTATTAATACATCATTGCCTAGTGTTCAGCTATGCAGCTATACCTTTCTCCCAGCCAAGATCCAAATATAATGTTTACTCACAACTAAATCCCTTCCACTAAGGGTGCTGGCAGCTTCAATTGAACGTTTATTGCTTTGCAGCTTCAGCCTACAGTTATGACTTTCTGTTTGTTCTGTCCAAGGGACTAGTAATAAACTGATCTGTTTATTAGACTCTTGAGAAGGCTCACTGAATGCCCTGGTGGCAGTTTTTCTACTCATTGCATCGGGGTGGCTTTCATTACAGTCATTCTAATTGCATGTTATTAGCCAAAATAAAAATGCCACACTGCACAGTTATAGCAATTAGATTCCATTGCTCCATCCTAAAGAATGCTAGTATTTGTGGTCTGGTGAGGTTCTCAGATTCTCACTTTTTTTTTTACTTACAGAATAGCAGCTCTCTAACAGATAGTTTGAAGGACCTCTATAAATTGCAAACGTCATGATTAAGATGGAACAAGACATATTTAGTGAAATCAAAATGCTATAATAATTTAGTGTGGATACAGCCCTTATTTAGGGGAAAAATCATAGATCAACACAAGAAACAGGAGCTGTGGTAGTGCAATGAGTTAAACCCTTTTGCTGGCTGGACTGCTGACCTGAAAGTTGGGTTACTGACCTAAAGGTTGCCACTTCGAATCTGCAAGACAGGGTGAGCTCCCATCTGTCAGCTCTAGCTTGCAGGGACATGAGAGAAGCTTCCCTGCAGGATGTTAACACATCCAGGCGTCCCCTGGGCAATGTCTCTGTAGATAGCCAATTCTCTCACACCAGAGGCAACTTGCAGTATGTTCTCAAGTCACTTCTGACATGATAAAACACACACACGCGCGCGAGAAACAACTGGAGTACCACGGATTGCCTGGATGCTCATGTAAATAAAGCATGACAATTCTAGAGAAAATTCCTGTGGTGCCACCATGCTCAGAATGAAAAGACATTGTCTATCTATCCATTCTGTCACACTATTTGCTCTTTTGGTTCTTTCCAACTGAGACTTTTACTGTGCAATTGCACAGCTTCATTCATGGATGTTGGTTGGAGGGCGATGACGCCATCTTTCATTTACAGTCTTCTTGTGTTTTCCCTTTGTTTGTTCAGTACTTTTTCTTACTGGAGGAAATTCATTAAGCAAAAGAAATGGAATAGCTGCAATTAAAATGTCTTTCAGATGCAAACAGTATGAGTCCTGTGTCCGGAAGCATCCATAGAGGGTTTTCTCTGCTGAAAAAAAAAGATGAATGAAATAGTGGGGAAACACAAGAGAACTGCTGAACTAAAGCAGGCATTTGGATCTCCCATAAACCACCATGAATGAGATGATATGACTGCACAGTAAACACCTCATCTGGAACCACCCTATTATTCAAATTAACAAAGAAAACTGTAGTATTTTTTCTGACCAGAAAAAGTTCTGCTTAATTTTTTCACCTTTTTCAACAATAATAGTGCATAAAGACCATGTGCTTTATTTTCTGGATCAAATGAAACTAGGGATTTATTCATATGGCATGTTTAAATGAGACATCATGTGAGTACTCCTTCTAGTGGTCATACATAATATCTAGTTATGATATCACATCAGTGCCACCTATGGGCCAGGTTGTTTGTGATAGGTTCAAAGCAAACATGCAGCAGCAGCAACATAAGGAGGTAAGTTGACATCTATTTGCATGGGTTGCAATGAGGAGGAAATCCTCAGCAGAACAAGCCTCTATCCACTTTTCATTCATCACTGAATCACTGGACCTTGAAGTGAAGAGACAAAGGTTGGATCTTGTATACTTAGAATGGATCTGCTGAACTCAGTGTGAATTAAGTGAGCATGCAAATCCCTTCCTTCTCCTCCTCCTGTTCCATCAGACTGACCAAAGGAGCCACTGCCATATATATACAAGGATCCTATTGATGTCTGCTGAAACAAAAAGGCCTTCATCTGCCCATGCAAGGAGAGTGAAGAGGGCACCAGTCAAGCATCTTTAGAAAGGGAAATGGAGAGCCCAGAAATAGCCAATGAGAAGGCCCTTTCCAATGTAATAATAATAATAACCCTTTATTTATATTCTGCCCTTCTCACCCCAATCATAGTACGCATTTATGGCAAACATTCATTGCTGTTTTGTATAGACAATATAGAGACAGAACAGAAGGAGGTGTGTTGTTGTTTCGACTCAATGTCCAGGTTTTTTTTTTTGTGTGCCATAAAAGGTTGGGCTCAAGTCCAGCCACAGGGTGTGCTGTTGCTCCATCCTCTATGACGAAGAGCCATCAGAACTTCCTCCTTCCTTTTGGTCACACAGCATTTTCTAATCTTTCTTTATGGCATTGTAAAATAACTCCCCCACTTTTAGCGGTATCTAATTTCTCTAATTACAGCTGAAGCTGTTTTCGAACTGCTTAGGTAAACAGTAAGCTGAGCTGACAATCAGAAGCTTATGCCAACTCAGGGCTTCGAACTTGCAACCTTTCAGTTGATAGATCTTACAATTGCTGGAGACTTACCAGCTGTGCTAAACCCCCATCTGTTCTCATCAGATCTATCTATGATAGTAGAGCCACAGGGAGAAGTGCCTCCATCTTGCCCAAAATTGTCTATCCCACCTGGCAATAGCTCTCAGGGTTTTGTCCCAATGGAAATTGGAAATGTCAGGTATTGAATCCAGAATTTTCCATGCCAAAAACTATCCAAAGTATTGTTGCCCTTATATAAAATATTTGGGATACTTGACAGAGGCAGTTGTCTTCTACACAGACGTAATGTGGAAGCAATGGGACTGGATCAGTAGATATATTTAAAATGTTGAAATGTCAGAAAATTCGCTTCTGACTTGTTTTTGTATAGATTATGGATCGGTGCCAACCTTAATACACACTGATTCAGTGAAAGGCTGCTTTTCACATTCAGTTTTCATGGCCATATATAACTCGTCATCAAGATTCTAATAAAGCAATAAGATGGCAGAATATCAATCAGCATTCGGCTAAATTCCAGGCTGTCTTGCAATAGACAGGCTAGGATTTTCTATTCCCAGCTGTTTAACAATAATAACAACAAAAATAAACAATTTTCCATCTCCCAAATATTGCTGCTTAAATGAAGAAATCTGGAGATGATGCAGAGTGAAATTTTATGCAGAAGGATTACAAGCTTTGCCACTCTGAAAAATACTTTGCTTTGGCGTTATTTAATTCTCAGTATATGACTTTTGCACGAAGCTCCAGTAGGTTGTGGAACAATGCAAATCTCACAAAGCAGAGGTCTGATTAGATTACATATGGATTCCCTCCAGCTATCTGGTGGTATGTTTCGTTTTCTCCAAGGAACTCATAAATACAGTACTTTACTCACATATAAAGGGAAATTTCAGTGGAAAGCATAAAAACAACCTGAGAAATATAAAACTTTTTCTAGTAAAAATGGGTTTCATAAAATTTCAAAGAAACAAAATGTGTTTTTTACGCAGGCATGAATTACCTTGGGACCAATTTATCTGTGCTGCAACCAGGTTTTAAATATACATTTGGAGGTTTAAAACAAGAAACGGCAACTTCAAGGGCTATAACCAGCTCCAGGACCTTGGAGAGCTGCATTCGCCCTACATCTCCTGTCTCCCAATTGTGATCAAAAAGTCCATTCCTTTTCAAAACCAGTTTGACGTCAAATATCCTCTTGGTGTGTGGGAGCCATGTTCCTGGTCCATTTCAGGTCTAGAAGAGGCGTTTATTAAGGGCCTTAAAACATGAAGTGAAGAAGAATGATTTCTGATCACTTCCCCTTACTGAAAATACCTTTCCTGGGCTGAATAGTCTTTGGCATTTCTAGCAATTCAAGGGCAAACTATTTCTGAATGCAATCCTCAGCTTCCCCATACCTGCCTTCTCTTGGTTTAGACCAGTGGTTCTCAGCCTGTGGGTCCTTCGGTGTTTTGGCCTACAACTCCCAGAAATCCCAGCCAGTTTACCAGCTGTTAGGATTTCTGGGAATTGAAGGCCAAAACATCTGGAGACCACAGATTGAGAACCACTGGTTTAGACTTTGACCTTCCCATATACAAATGCAGTTGAAACGTTGACTTATGAAGGCTCAGAACCACTGATTCTAGTATCAGCCTAGCATTTATCTTGCTTACCATTAAAACAGTCCCTGGAGATTTTTCTTGGTCAGTTTGACCACAGCAAAATGAAGCCTTTATCAAATTATGTCCAATTATGTTGTGATCCCTTGAAAATGTTTTTTGTTAAGCCTGGATATAGAGAATAAATAATCATCTATCTACTGGGTTGTTGTAGGTTTTTCCGGGCTATATGGCCATGTTCTAGAGGCATTTTCTCCTGACGTGAGACCTCACTACCTCTGAGGATGCTTGCCATAGATGCAGGCGAAACATCAGGAGAAAATGCCTCTAGAACATGGCCATATAGCCCGAAAAAACCTACAACAACCCAGTGATTCCGGCCATGAAAGCCTTTGGCAATACATCTATCTATTATCTTTTACATGTGATAGTAGAGGTATTTATTGTATTTATATTATCTGAAGCACTCACCTATGACTTACCTATCAACATTGCTTTCTTGGGACTGGGGAAAAATGATTTAATGAGTATTTGTGTATTTTACTACAAGTGAATAAATATTGTAAATGAAAACACACATCTCAAATAAATTGTTAAACCACTGAGCTGCAGAACTTGCTGACTGAAAGGTTGGTGGTTCAAATCCAGGAAGCAGCATGAGCTCCCACTGTTAGCCCAAGCTTCTGCCAAACTAGCAGTTCTAAAACATGCAAATGTAAGTAGATCAATAGGTACCACTCCAAAGGTAATGGCACTCCATCCAGTCATGCTAGCCACATGACTTTGGGGGCGTCTATGGACAATGCCAGCTCTTCAACTTAGAAATTGAGATGAGCACCACCCCCCAGAGTCAGACACAACTAGACTTAATGTCAAGGGGAAACCTTTACCTTTAGTCATAGTAGTGAGAGGAGAAGATGGAGGAGAAAAGGAAAAGGGGGAGGAGGAGAATTGGCCTCCCCCTTTTCCTGACAGCTGTACCTCTCCAAGTGACCTCCAGATTGTTGTTGACAGCAGTCTACTGTAGACCAACAGAAGTTCGGCCATCAAAGTGGTATCATCTGCATATCTAAGGTTATTAATGTTTCTTCCAGAAATTTTAACCCCACCCTTGCATTCATCAAGCCCTGCACATTGCATGATGTGTTGGCATACAAGCTGAATAGGTTGGTGAGAGTATACAACCCTGCCTCACTCCTTTCCCAATCTTGAACCAGTCTGCTGTTCCATGATCAGTTCTTACTGTTGCTACTTGGTCCTTATACAGATTGGGAAACACATTAGTAGTTGCTTCCAATTCTGGTTCCTATTGCCCCATCAGTATTATCCATGATGGCATTCTCTTTTTCTTACTCTTTTGTAAACTATATTTACTTCGTTGGCTTCAAGCCAATGTAGTCTTAAAACTGACTTCATTTTAACATTTGAAAGTGTGCCATATTGAAGATGGAACGGGCTTGGTTATTTTTGCTTCAGAGACCAGGGACCTCATCCCATGAGGGGGGAAAGTGTCACATTATCATGGCACAATGCCCCACTGTATTAGAAAGCAAATCTTATCATTTCTCAGTACTTGTCACATGTTTTTTCTTGCCTTTTCTTCCAAAATTATCCATTTTCAGATTTATCACACAAGTGAGTGCAGTTCCCACTCACTTTATGGTTTAACTTTGCAAACAGATTTACCAAGGATACACCTTGCCATTAATAACACTAGGAAGGACAAATAATTGGGGCGGGTTGTTATATCTCTCAGTATAGTAACAGCATTTCAAAAAGAACATTTTTCTTCATAACAAATGTAATTTTCACTGTTGAAATCATTGCTTTTATAAACCAGGAAATATGAGGAATTGTAATTCTTTCAGATGTAATATTATAGTATTTATTGTTCAATGGGTTTTTTAAGGATCACTAACTCCAGTTTTTAAAAAGGGAAAGAAAAGGCAGGGAAAGTGCAATTGCAAAAGGTGAGAATTTAGTGAAAGCAAAATACTAATCTCCTGAAGTAGTGCAATTTCTAACAAATACATTTAATTTTTAAAATACTGGGAAAGGATCAAGCGGCTGGATTTTGGGAGATTACTGGGGCATCAATGCTTTGCAGGACACCGCCCATAGGAACTCCAATGTTGAAGCATGCAAAAAATCAGTGAGTGTGTGTATGTCAACCGTAAAATAAGATGCATGAAGCTGATTGATCGGGCAATGCCTGAAGAACAGGCTGAGCCTGGAACTTTTGATTACCATTACATTTTTGTTCAGGCCTGAGCTATGGTGTTCAGAGGGAAGGAGAGAGATGCAGACTGATTTGTTTCTGAGCTGCTGAAGGAGTTTATCCATGGACAAAAGAAAGACCATTTTTAAATCTCTTATTGGTAAAAGATAAAGGTAAGGGTTTTCCCCTGACATTAAGTCCAGTTGTGTCCGACTCTGGGGGTTGGTGCTCATCTCCCTTTCTTAGCCGAAGAGTCATCGTTGTCTGTAGACACCTCCAAGGTCATGTTGCTGGCATGACTGCATGGAGCACCATTACTTTCCCACTGAAGGAGTACCTATTGATCTATTCACATTTGCATATTTTTGAACTGCTAGGTTGACAGAAGCTAGGGCTAACAGCTAACATGCTGCTTCCCGGATTCAAATCTGCAGCCTTTCAGTCTGCATGTTCAGCATCTCAGTATTTTAACTCACTGCACCATTTGGGGGGGGGGGGTCCTAAATCTCTCATAAAAGAACATTATGTGAGTGGATGCAACTGATCACATTGTACATATATTGTTCTGGATTTACGAAGAGTAAACTACTTGCTCTTTATTGTTCATCTTAGTTGCCTATTTTCTTTCTCTGGCAAGGAGGTTTGTGGGCTGATCAAATATGAACTACACGTGGTTTATTTTACATTACACCACATGCTATTCACCCAACAATTCAATTCAATATGGATGAATCTGACAGATCCCTTCTCACGTGTTTTTCTTCTGTTTCATAGCAATTCCTGAGCTCAGAAAACAATTTCTCCCCATCTCTTGTCCCCCAAGTTTCTTTACACTTTTAAAACAGTTTCCTAATGAAGCATCATTAATGACAGGGGGAAGTATCCCTGCGCTGTGTCATGGGCTCCATTGTACTTCATCCTCTTAGTGTTTTAGAAGTGTTTAGAAACTGGAGGGGGCAAAGGACTGCATAGGATAGCATCCCAGGACATGGAATAATGGATTCAAACTGCAGAAAAAGAAATTTCCCCAGAATAGAATTAGAAAGAACTTGATGGTAAGAAATGTCTGACGGTGGTCTGCAAATTGATGCTTTTGGGAGCATCTATTTTGTTGTAAACCAGGCCAGCTTTGACCACATCTTCCCTTCCTCCATTACAAGACTGGAATTAGATGTCAGGGGATTTCTGCTCCCCATAAACACTTTGGGGGCTGTTTTGGAGCAAGCATAGTCTATAGTAGGGCCCCCTGGTGGCGCAATGGGTTAAACCGCTGAGCTGCTGAACTTGCTGACTGATAGGTCGGCGGTTCGAATCCAAAGAGCAGGATGAGCTCCTGCTATTAAGCCCAGCTTCCCCCAATCTAGCAGTTCGAAAACATGCAAATAGATGTTCCTGCTCCGGCAGGAACAGCACTCCATGTGGTCATGCTGGCCACATGACCTTGGAGATGTCTATGGACAATGGAAGCTCTTCGGCTTAGAAATGGAGATGAGCACCACCTCCCAGAGTCGGACACAACTAGACTTAAATGTCAGGGGAAAACCTTTACCTTTACTATAGTCTATAGTGGTCCTACGGCTTAAAATGTGATTTTGGATTTCTGCAAGCTTTCCCAAATCAGTTCTTCATGTGCTTCTCTCTTTGATGGAGGAAAAAACTCCAAGAGCAGAAAAATTGCAGCACTGCCAAACTACTGTTACGAAATCTGGCAGGACCAAACAAGAATGCCCAATAGTTTTAATTTTAATCTGATCTCTATTTATTAAGAATCACAGCTATAGGAGAATACTGTGTATAAAAGATGAGGAAGATCAAAAGATTTGCCCACTCCAAATTAATTCTGAAGAAATGAATCAGGTTAGTCAGGTAGCCCTGTACTCTAGGCAATTCTATATAATTAAAGGATTACTTTTAGTGCTTTATAATATTACATTTAAATCTCTTTTTTTTCCACCATGGAAAGCAAAGATGGCAGCAAACATAGGGTTCCCAGGTGGTCTTTCATCCAAGGGGAAGTTTCATCCTTCAACCACTGAATGAAAGCACAGTAGAATCAATGCGGTTTGAAACCACTTTAACTGCCATGTTTCAATGTTATAGAATCCTGGGATTTGAAGGCAAAGGCACTCTTTGGAAGACAGTGGCTAAGGGCTGTCTCAAACTACAACTCCCACCATTCTAAAACATTCACAACCATGATAGTTGAAATGATGCCCAACTGTATTAATTCTGGGTTGCTGTGAGTTTTCCAGGCTGTATGGCCATGTTCCAGAAGCATTCTCTCCTGACCTATGATAGGCATTCTCAGAGGTTTTGAGGTCTGTTGGAAACTAGGCAAGTGGGGTTTATATATCTGTGGAATGCCCAGGGTGGGAGAAAGAACTCTTGTCTGCAACCCTGTCTCCCACTCTGGACATTCAACAGATATATAAACTTCATTTGCCTAGTTTCTAACAGACTTCACAACCTCTGAGGATGCCTGCCATAGATGTGGGTGAAACATCAGAAGAGAATGCTTCCAGAACATGGCCATACAACCCAGAAAACTCATAGCAATCCAGTGATTCCGGCCGTAAAAGCCTTCGACAACACATTGTATTAATTCCATACTGCAGATGCACCATCATGGATATGAGTGCCTTCTCTTGCTTACTATGGTCTCCACTTTCTTTTCTTTGTTGTTTTCACTCTGTTGAATACTCACTTGTAAACCTTTTGAAGCAGGGATTGGGTTATTCCTGCACTTTAAAGTGCCAAGGACAAGGATGGAAGTGTCTAAGCAAATAAAAACCCTCAGCGCACAAGATCCATGAGTCAGGTTTATAATGTGACCACATGGGGGTGCTTTAAATGCAGAGAATGTTATCCAGTTGTTGGTAAGGAAAGGTTTGAACAAATCCATGAATAAATTTGCCAGCATGACTGCAAGAAGCTTTATCTTCCTGCCGGAGTGGTACCTATTGATCTCACATTTGCATGTTTTCGAACTGCTAGGTTGGCAGAAGCTGGGGCTAACAGTGGGAGCTCACCCTGCTCCCCGGATTTGAACCAGAGACCTTTCAGTCAGCAAGTTCAGCAGCTCAGTGGTTTAATGCCCCACATCAATGTTCATGGATTTGATAGCCACAGATTTATTTAACCATGGTCCATAAAAAATTCCCTCTATAATTCTATAGAAATGGAGATGAGCACCATCTCCCAGAGAAATAATGTAGAAATAATGCAGTTCAACACCCCTTTAACTGCCATAGCTCCATGCCATGGAATCCTGGGAGCTGTAGTTTGGTGAGGCACCTGCTTGTTTGGCAGAGGAGATTCAAAACCTTTAAACAACAAATCCCACAATTCCATAGCATTCGGTTATTGCAGTCAAAGGGGTGCCAAACTGCATTAATTCTATAGTGTAGATGCACCCACGAGGAGCTGCCTTATCTCAGAGAAACTTGGTTGCAGGCTGGGCAAAGTATAGAAAAATTATAGTGCACAGTTATCCGTGATTTCAGATATCCACTATCTCAGAACATATCCCCTGTGGATAAAAAGGTCATACTATACTATCTTTGTTGTTGTCTATTATTCAATACTAGCTGTACCCGCCTCGCGTTGCTGTGGCCAACCTTCCCTCCCTCTTTCTCCTTCACCTCCCTCTTTCCTTCCTTCCTTCCTTCCTTCCTTACTTACTTCCCTTTTCTTCTTTCCTTCTCTCCTTCCTTCTTCTCTACCTCTTTCCTTCCTGCCTTTTTCTTTTCCTTCCCTTTCTCTCCTTTCTTCCTTTTCTACCTCTTTTCCTTTGCTCCCTCTTTCCTTCCTTACCTTTTTTCTCCTTCCTTTCTTCTCTACCCCTTTCTTTCCTCCCCCCCCCTTTTCTTTTCCTCTTTCTCTCCTTTCTTCCTTCTCTACCTCTTTCCTTCCTTCCTTTGCTCTTTGCTTCCAAGCTTCCTTCTCTCCCTCCCTCTCTTTCTTTCTTTCTTTCTTTCTTTCTCCCCTTCCTTCCCTCCCTCTTCCTTCCCTTTTTCCTGTATCATCATTTAGCTTTTGTCATTTAGCTTTTGGGGGGTTTAAAGTCCTTTCCACTGTTTTTTTTTCCTTTGGAAGGGTTTATGAGTGATGGTCACTCATTGGTCTGTTAGAGGTGTAGTGTCCAAATTTCGTGTCATTTCGTCCAGTGGTTTTTGAGTTATGTTAATCCCACAAACGAACATTACATTTTTATTTATATAGATGAGTAAAATTATATTACATAGGTGTGTTCTTCTTGATATTCCTGATGGGCGTTACCAGAAGCATGAAGCAACACCAAGTGTGTGCTGTATGGGAGAAACAAAGTGAGAAGTGTATGAAGCAATACCAGGTGTGCTGGGAGTATCCGCTCTGATTGCAGAGTTGATAACTCTTTTGGATTGTAAAGCAGATAGCCCATCAAGACCAGAATATATATATATATATATATATATATATATATATTCATTTTCATGCCACCCCATTTACACACAGATAGCCCATCAAGACCAGATGACATAGATACATAGCTAGATAGATATTCATTTTCACACCACCCCATTTTCACAAATCTGTTAGCAACAGCGTGCAGTGTTTACAGTGGACTATGCAGAAGATGTTTCAGCTGTAGGTTGTAGGTTGTTGTTTCAGCTGTACTCCGCAAACAGGGAAATCAGCCTGTTTAGCAAGCCTTGCAAATGCAGATTTGTGATCATATTTTATATACAGGCAGTCCCCAAGTTACAAACATCTGGCTTACAAACGACTCCTAGTTAAGAACAGGGGTTGAGACAACAGGAACTGAGAAGTCTGTCCCTCGGAAGGGAAATCCACTCCTAAAATAGTTATCATGGAGAAAAGGTGCCTCAAGTGAAGCTTTTTCATCCATCACCAATCTTTGTTGCAGCAACATTTTCCAAAATCCAGTTATCAGAAAGTGAGTTAAAATCTTCTGAATAAGGACACAGACAGCAAAAGAAACACCACAGGGGTGTTAACCCTTCCTTATGCTACCCAAAGCTCTCTCTCTCTCTCTCTCTCTCTCTCTCTCTCTCTCTCTCTCTCGCTCTCTCTCTCTCTCTGGAGTTACACTTAAAATATTCCTGTTCCGACTTATATACAAATTCAACTTCAGAACAAGCCTACAGAACCTATCTTGTTTGTACCTTGGGGACTGCCTGTATAAATGTCTAATATTTGACCATGGCAGTTAAAGTTTACAGTATATTTATTTATTTATTTATTTATTTACAGTACTTATATTCCGATCTTCTCACCCCGAGGGGACTCAGGGAAGATCAAAGTGCAGACATACACAGCAAACATTCAATGCCATTTTCTAGACATACAGACAAACAGACAGATAGAGGTATTTTGGGCATTCCTCAATCAGTGCCTGGAGGTTATACTCAATTCCAGCCACAGAGGGGAGCTGTCGTTTCATCCACTATAACGCTGAGTCATTAGATTGCATTTCCTCCTTGCTCTTTGACCGCTAGCATTTTTATGGTGCATACCTCCCTGCTTTAAGCGGTTTCTCTACTCACCTCTCACAGCTCAGCTGTTTTCAAGCTGCTTAGGTGGACAGTAAGCTAGGCTCAACAGTCGGGTGCTCAATCCAACTTGGTCTTCGAACCTGTCACCTTCCTGTCAGCAGTGATCTATTGCAGCTGGTGATTAGATAGTGTGCTACAGCCCAGCTTAAGCGGCTGAGAGGGGAAAGGAAGGGGTCTGAGGCTGTTAGGAATTATGGGAGTTGAAGTCCAAAACACCTGGAGAGCCTAAGCTTGCCCGTGCCTTCTGTAGATGCACTCCAAACGGCCACACATGACAGTCAGCCTTTATTGACTTTTCTACTTAAATTTAGATAATCCTTTTAATCTATTATTTATTTATTTTATAGTATTTATATACTGCCCTTCTCAGCCCGAAGGCGACTCAAGGTGGTTCACAGTCAACACAATTAAATGCCCCCAATAGCACAAAATACAGTTAAAAACATTCAGCATAAATATAAAACCATACAAAACCAATAAAAACATAAATCCTCGGCGTCTCATTAGTGAATCATTATCCAATTGCATTGTCCAATTGTTCCATAGAACTGTGTGGAAGAAACCTTAATTAGCAAAAAATCTCTTCAGAATCCGACTGTTTGTGCAATGCTTGTTCAGCCCTGCTGGGTTTCGTAACCGTAGTTTGGCAATAACTGCTTTCATTCTGGCACCAATTTTTGCCACCAAAGGGGAGAGGAGTAGAGATACGTCTAAAACAGCCGCACTAGTCCCTCAACATGTCCCTCTCCCAAATAATGAAAAAAAAGTGACCAAAAGTATATTTCCAATCTTGAGAGATTTTGCTAACTGCAGGAATGAAATACTCTGAATGTAAATTCAGCCTCAGGACTGATTTTAGTACCATTATTTCTTTATGTTCTGAAAACCGGGACACTGACATTAGGCCTGCGTAAATATCACTGCCTTTGAAAAGTGTCATTTCCGTTCTCACTTCATGGATAGAGGAAGCGAAAGAAATGTCTTCACATTAATTAAATGGGTACCTGGAAGGCACTGCAAAGAAACTTAATTAAAGGCTTACCTTAATCTTCACATGAAAGGTTGCACATGTGTGTATGCTAAAGGGGATGTGCCCTTTGGAATTTTTTAAGTAACAGATTTTTCAGTATTTCAGTGTTACGTGCTAGCAAGTTTTTTTTTTAATGTTCTGGGACATGTTAGGATTTGTGGGATATTTAAACTGTACCTTAATGTGACAAATGAACATCTGTGTTAACTTCATACGTACACATCCCAATAATATTTTACAATTTCCAGTGTTGTCCTTGGTCCCATCTATACTGCCATATAATCCAGTTTCTGAATGCAGATTAACTGCATCAAACTGGATTACATCACACTGTAGGCTCATATAATCCAGTTTAAAGTAATCCAGTTTAAGGACAGTAAAAATATTTATAATTTTTTTAAAACTTTTATATCCCAATCTTCTCAACCTCCGTAGAGGGACTCAGACCGGCTAACAGCAAAGATGCAATGCCAATAATAAAGTCTAAAACATCATACAAAAAGATTAAAATACATATAGAGTAAAAATACATATGAGCCAAATCGCCAAGATAAATCATGTCCAGTTCAGTCCGCCTATGTGGTCATAGTCTATTTTAGTCTATTGCCAGTCTCAGCCATTATTCTGGAATTGCTTCATTCCATAGCCAGGATTTCACTAGCTTCCTGAAGGTCAGGAGGGAGGGGGCAGATCTGACCTCAATCGGGAGACAGATCCATAGTCGAGGGGCCACCACAGAAAAGGCCCTGTCTCTCGTTCCCACCAGACGCGATTGCGAATGTGGCAGGACCAAGAGCAGGGCCCCTCCAGAAGATCTTAACAGCTTTGATGGTTCGTAGGGGAGAATATGTTAGGACAGGTAAACTGGGCCGGAACCATATAGAGTTCTGTAGGTTAACACGAGCACTTTAAATTGTGCTCAGAAGCTGATTGACAGCCCGTGGAGGTGGTGTGTAGAGTGAGGAATTTTGCTAGTAGTTAAGTCAAGTAACTTTTTAAAGGAACCATCAAGAATATTGTACCTTAGTAACAAGTTACGCTTTTGTGCCTCAT
The DNA here is from genome assembly GCF_037176765.1 of Anolis sagrei. Lineage (NCBI taxonomy): Eukaryota > Metazoa > Chordata > Lepidosauria > Squamata > Anolidae > Anolis > Anolis sagrei. The sequence continues at coordinate 29,109,843 of NC_090022.1, read as the reverse complement.
CAAAGAAATCAGTTGTTTGTTTGTTCTTATAAATAAATCTTTTCTCTATTCAACTTTTAAAGAAGCCTCAATTGTTATTCATTCCTGTGGAGATAGTTCTAGTTTCTTTTACATCCTAACATCACAGTCGTTTTTGGGAGCTAAGGTTGAGCTGTGTTGGCAAGGCAGGGAAAAGGTTACCTCAGAAACTATTTGTAAGATTCTAAGGTAGCTTAGGTGGTGGCAGCAATAAACCAGAAGAAGATTGAAGCAGTGTTCACTCTTCCAGAGCACACACATTACAACATCATATATATATATAATAACCCCGTGTAGAGCTTTTACACCGTGTAAAGATTCTTTTATACTGGGGGCAGAGGCAGGATTGAGCTATAATAGTGTGTGACTTAGTAAAGGTTCCTTTTTTCTTTTTCAATCCTTTATACTGGGGGCAGAGGTGGGATGTGATATTCCCCCCTACAGTAAAGGTTTCTTTTCGTTTCCAATCCTTTATATCAGTGTTTCTCAACCTGGGGGTCGGGACCCCTGGAGGGGTAGTGAGGGGGTGTCAGAGGGGTCACCAAAGACCACCAGAAAACACAGTATTTTCTGTTGGTCATGAGGGTTCTGTGTGGGAAGTATGGCCCAATTCAATCCTTGGTAGGGTTCAAATGCTCTTTGATTGTAGGTGAACTATAAATCCCAGCAACTACAACCCCAAATGTCAAGGTCTATTTTCCCCAAACTCTACTAGTATTTACATTTGGGTATACTGAGAATTCGTGCCAAGTTTGGTCCAGATCCATAATTATTTGAGTCTACAGTTCTCTCTGGATGTAGGTAAACTACAACTCCCAAAACTCAAGGTCAGTGCCCACCAAACCCCTCCAGTATTTTTTGTTGGTCATGGGAATTCTGTGTGCCAAGTTTATATGGTGCAACAAAAGAGTTGTGCGCTCCCTGTACCCAGCTCCCATCAGTAACCTGGCTGCCAAGCATTGGACTAATTGCAGCTTCCGGGCAACCCCACGTAGAGAGCGTTCCAGTAGTCTATACGGGATGTAACCAGAGCATGGACCACCATGGCCAAGTCAGACTTCCCAAGGTACGGGCGCAGCTGGGCAACACCCAAAAAGAAGGGGAATTCCAGACAAGAATCAATCAGGGCTTGCTAACACCTCCCAACAAAGGATTCCCCCATGGCAGCAACCAGCCAGGCATTGAAGCTGCAAGGCCATTCAATACTAATCAAGGCGGCCATTTGCAACAGTCACACCTGCCTCAAGCAGACAAGAGTTTGTTCTCTCACCCTGCACATTCCACAGATATATAAACCCCACTTCCCTAATTTCCAAATTGGAGGCTTAGACTTGGGATGAAGGACAAAATGGAAGGAGGAAAGTAATGTTAAGGATGAAATACTAGTTACATGGAAGTTGTTTCAATGGCTCTTGGTCATTGAACAATCTTTCTCATCACCTACTCCTCCCATTCCTTGCTAGTGATAATTGAAGGTAACTTTCTTAGTGCAACATGTGCCAGTTTCTTTGTGAGGGACCTTTACCCCATGATGCAATATGCATTCACAAATATTATCTTAACTGCTGGATTGGCGTTTTCCTAGAAGAGAAGCCAAATAAAACTTTACCTTTAACCTGCTTTTGCATCAATGCTGGTTTTTCTTGATCACTGAACTGAATGGGCTCACCATGCCTCCTTATTCTCCAGAGACAAAGGCCCCTTCCACACAGTTGCATAAAATCCCACATTTTCTGCTTTGAAATGGGATATAGGGCAGTGTGGACTCAGATAGCCAGTTCAAAGCAGATATTGTGGAATTTTCTTCCTTGATATTCTGGGTTATATGGCTGTGTGGAAGGGCCCATGGATACATGAAACCAAAACATGTACACAGCATTTGAACTACTATTCCCAAAATCTCTTACCCAAATCTCAATGGAACTGTTTATCAATTATAGTCAACACATTTATGGGTTTAACTCTATGTATATGTATATGTTTATGCAGAACATGAGTCATACACATGAGTACAATCATGGATGGATGCATGCATGCATGCAAGCATGGATAGATGGATGCATGGACAGGAATTATTTTGGTCATGTGTTTGACTGAGCCTACTGGTATTAACTTCTCTGTTGGCAATTTAAAACTTGAGCTGCCGACTGTAGGGCGAATTTGATAATTATTGATACACAGGAACTGCCTTCACTGTGCTTGAACTTTGTACACTTCAGATACGAAGACACTGTACTTGAGTTCAAGTCAACACATGTCCTGCCAATAATTAACCTAGATTTGTCCACCTCCAGAATCACCAATCATATATTGGTCATAAGATGACTTATGACATTATTGTCTAATGTAGACTTAAAAAAAACCAAAATGCATCACTCCGCATTTCTGTTACTAAACTTAATTAATTCAATAGCATTGCAATGCAATGTTTTGAACTGACTGAACTTTTTGCTGGAGCAAAAAGTTCAGTCAGTTCAAAACATTGCATTGCGATGCTATTGAATGTTTGGATGGGTCAGCTGGAGATTTTTGCTGCCTTTGTTGTTGTTCATTCGTTCAGTCGTCTCCGACTCTTCGTGACCTCATGGGCCAGCCCACGCCAGAGCTCCCTGTCGGCCGTTACCACCCCCAGCTCCCTCAAGGTCAGTCCAGTCACTTCAAGGATGCCATCCATCCATCTTGCCCTTGGTCGGCCCCTCTTCCTTTTGCCTTCCACTTTCCCCAGCATAATTGTCTTCTCTAGGCTTTCCTGTCTCCTCATGATGTGGCCAAAGTACTTCAACTTTGTCTCTAGTATCTTTCCCTCCAGTGAGCAGTCGGGCTTTATTTCCTGGAGGATGGACTGGTTGGATCTTCTCGCAGTCCAAGGCACTCTCAGCACTTTCCTCCAACACCACAACTCAAAAGCATCTCTCTTCCTTCGCTCAGCCTTCCCTAAGGTCCAGCTCTCACATCCGTAGGTTACTACAGGGAATACCATGGCTTTGACTAGGCGGATCTTTGTTGCCAGTCTAATGTCTCTACTCTTCACTATTTTATCGAGACTGGACATTGCTCTCCTCCCAAGAAGTAAGCGTCTTCTGATTTCCTGGCCACAGTCTGCATCTGCAGTAATCTTTGCACCTAGAAATACAAAGTCTGTCACAGCCTCCACGGTTTCTCCCTCTATTTTCCAGTTGTCAATCATTCTTGTTGCCATAATCTTGGTTTTTTTGACGTTTAGCTGCAACCCGGCTTTCGCGCTTTCTTCTTTCACCTTGATTAGAAGGCTCCTCAGCTCCTCCTCGCTTTCGGCCATCAGGGTGGTGTCATCTGCATATCTGAGGTTATTAATGTTTCTTCCAGCAATTTTCACCCCAGCTTTGCATTCATCCAGCCCCGCACATCGCATGATGTGTTCTGCATACAAGTTAAAAAGGTTGGGTGAGAGGATGCAGCCTTGCCGTACGCCTTTCCCAATCTTGAACCAGTCTGTTGTTCCGTGGTCAGTTCTTACTGTTGCTACTTGGTCCTTGTACAGATTCCTCAGGAGAGAGACAAGGTGGCTTGGGGCTTGCTGCCTTTAGCAAAGTGCTAAATGTAGATGAGATATCTAGACTGGCAGAAACTCCAAGTCTTGCAAAGGCAAGGCTAGTTTGAGTGGGAATAAGTTCTAGGAGGATAGTTTTTTGTTTTTGTTTTTGTTTTGTTTTTTGTGGTGGGGGGTAGGGGAGGGAGTGTAGCAAATGCAAGCCTTCTCTGTGTATTCTTTGCTGTTCTGCCCCTAAACCGGTGCCTGTCATCAGTGATGGATTGGATGAGGGCTAATAAACTGAAGGTAAATCCAGACAAGACAGATGTACTACTGGCCAGTCAAAAGGCAGGCCAGGATGTGGGATTACAACCTGTGCTTGATGGGGTCACACTCCCCCTGAAGTCACAGGTTCACAGTCTGGGGGTATTCCTGGAATCATCGCTGACCCTGGAACCCGGGGTGTCGTTGAAACACTTGACTTGGCCATGGTAGTCAACAACTTGGTTACTTCCTGTCTGGACTACTGCAGCGCTCTCTATGTGGGGCTGCCCTTGAAAATAGCTCAGAAGCTGCAACTAGTTCACTCCAAGTTACTAACTGGAGTGCCATGTCGTGTCCTATGTTGCAGCAACTCCACTGACGCCAATACGTTTCCGGGCTAAATACATAGTGCTGCTTATTACCTATAAAACTGGGATTGCAACATTGACGATCCATCCTTGTCCGTCCGTCCCCACCCCCCCCCCCCCTCATAATTGTGAGGTCAGGAGTATTGTGCTCCAAAACTCTGTCAGTCGGAATTCAGAAGTCCCAGAGGAGTTTGACGTGTTCATTTTCTGTAACTTTTTTTGGCTTGTGATCCCACCAGTTCTTTGTCGCAGGCCGATGGTATTTGTGGCACAGGTTCCAATGAATCATCTGAGCAACGATGTTATGCCTCTGCTTGTAGTCTGTCTGTGTGATCTTCTTGCAGCAGCTGAGGATGTGATCTATTGTTTCATCTGCTTCCTTGCAGAGTCTACATTTGGGATCTGTCATCGACTTTTCAAGTCTGGTTTTGTAGTTTAGGGAGGAGCCTTTAACAGCCTCACTAAACTACAAACTCCAGAATTCTGCAGGAGGCAGAAATCGGATTTAAAGTGTATTCATTCTCTAGCTGTTTTTGTTGTTATTATTATCATCATCATCATCATCTAGTTATTATTATTATTATTATTATACTGACACAAAAACACAGTGTGTCACAGCAAACAAGATCTATATGCTGGATTTCGTATCACAAAATCACAAGTCAAACACTTCCTAAACGTCTAGGACTGTGTGATGTATTTTCGAATGATGCGTGCAGATCCAAGTAAGGTGGCCTTTTGCAGTTGACAGATCGTGAGTTTATCAATGTTTATTGTTTCCAAATGCTGGCTTAGATCTTTTGGCATGGTACCCAGTGTGCCAATGACCACTGGGACCACCTGTACTGGTTTATGCCAGAGCCTTTGCAGTTCAATTTTGAGGTCCTGATAACAGCTGAGTTTTTCTTGTTGTTTTCCTCAATGTGACAGTCAATGTGTATGGCGATATCAATAATCCATTGTCTTCAATCCTGCTGCCACCTGGGATTGCAACAACGACAATCCATACTTTGTTTTTTAACATGATTGTGTGGTTAGGAGTATTGCGCTCCAAAACTCTGTCTGTATGAACCCGGAAGTCCCAGAGTTGCTTATTATTATTATTATTATTATTATTATTTGAAACACAACAAGAGAAGTCCACAGCAGACACTCTGCTGGCTGTTGAATTGGATCACACGTCGGACACTTCCCAAGTGTCTAGGACTGTGTGATGTATCGGCGAATAATGCGTGCAGATCCCAGTAAGGTGGCCTTTGAAGCTGGCAGATGGTAATTTTGTCACCGCTGATTGTATTTAAGTGCAGACCAAGGTCTTTAGGCACTGCACCCAGTGTGCCGATCACCACTGGGACCACCTTTACTGCCTTGTGTCTGAGTCTTGTGCCAGAGTCTTTGCAGTTCCATCTTTAAATCCTCATATTGTGTCATCTTTTCCAGTTGTTTCTCTGCAATCCTGCTGTCACCTGGGATTGTAACATCGACAATCTATACTTTGTTTTTTAACACGATTGTAGAGTCAGGAGTATTGCGCTCCAAAACTCTGTCTGACTGAATCCGGAAGTCCCAGAGTAGCTTATTATTATGATTTTTATTTGAAACACAACAAGAGGAGTCCACAGCAGACACTTCACTGGCTGTTGAATTGGATCACACGTCGGACACTTCCCAAGTGTCTAGGACTGTGTCACAGCGAATAATGCGTGCAGATCCCAGTAAGGTGGCCTTCGGCAACTGGCAGATGGTAATTTTGTCAGTGACAATTGTGTTTAAGTGCAGGTCAAGGTCTTTAGGTACTGCACCCAGTGTGCCGATCACCATTGGGACCACCTTTACTGGCTTGTTTCAGGGTCTTTGCAGTTTGATCTTCAAATCCTTGTATTGTGTAAGCTTTTCCAGTTGTTTCTCTGCAATCCTGCTGTCACCTGGCATTACAACATTGACGATCCATACTTTGTTTCTTAACACGATTGTGAGATCAGGAGTATTGTGCTCCAAAACTCTGCCAGTCTGAATCCGGAAGTCCCAGAGGAGTTTGGTGTGTTCATTCTCTGTAACTCTTTCTGGCTTGTGATCCCACCAGTTCTTTGTCGCAGGCAGATAGCATTTGTGGCACAAGTTCCAATGAATCATTTGAGCAATGGTGTTATGCCTCTGCTTGTAGTCTGTCTGCGCGATCTTCTTGCAGAGTCTACATTTGGGATCTGTTGTCGACTTTTCAATTCTGGCTTTGATGGCATTGGTTCGAATGGCTTGTTCTTGGGCTGCCAGAATCAGGCCCTCCGTCTCCTTTTTCAGAGTTCCATTTATTGTTGTTGTTGTTGTTGTTATTAATATTAAGTAAACACTATGAAATTCATGAGGTCACCATAAGTCAACAGGTGATCTGAATGCTTGACTTTTTTGCTTAACTTTAAAAAAAAAATGTTCTGTTTCTCATTGCCCAGATGAACACTTTATGACAGAACCAATTAGGAAAAGCATCGATAACCCAGATAATCTGGACTCTGAAACTGGATTATATGGCCATGTAGATGGGGTCATGGGATCATGGAATTGGAAGAGCCCACAAGGGGCCATCCAGTCCAACTCCACTCTGCCACTCAAAAATCCAAAAGATAGGCTTGCATTGGCAAGTATCTCTTTGGCAAGAGAAGGGAGGCTGTCTTTCCAGCCTGGCCTGTTTCCCAGACTCCCATTCCAGCCAGAAGAAGGCAGTGCAGCGCTTGCCCTCTTCCCCTCTGAGCCCAGAGAGAGAGGAACAGAGGAAGCAGGGAAGGCTGGGCTAGCACTGCTGCTCACTTCTTCTTCCGCCCTTCTCCGGAGCAGAAACTAACTCTGGGTGAGTCTCTTTCTCCTCTGCTACAGCACAAACCACCCCTGGAGCATGTCTCCAAGGGGCAACAGCCCTGTGTCTCCTTACTCAGGGCTGGGAGTGGATCTTCACTGCAGAGTGAATGCAGTTTGACACCACTTGGACTGCCATGGAATCCTGGCATTGCAGTTTGGCGAGGCACCAACAACACACTTTGGCTACAGAGAAGGCTAAAAAGACCTTGTAAAACTATAACTCCCATGTCTCCAAAGCATGCAGTTTGGTACTAGAATTTATAGTTTGACACAAGTTTCCTAATCACACTAGAGAATGAATCCACTTTAAATCCGGTTTCTGCTTCCTGCGGAATTCTGGGGTTTGTAGTATAGGGAGGCTGTAAAAGGCTCCTCCCTAAACTACAAACCCCAAAATTCTGCAGGAGGCAGATTGAAAGTGGATTCATTCTCTACTGTGATGAAGAATCATAGAATCATAGAATCAAAGAGTTGGAAGAGACCTCATGGGCCATCCAGTCCAACCCCCTGCCAAGAAGCAGGAATATTGCTTCAAAGTCTTTAGCCTTCCCTGCCTAAAAGTGCTGGTGCCTCACTAAACTACAATTCCCATTATCCCATACTATAGCTTAGCATTGATTACATTTTTATGGATGTTAACTGAATTTTTTAAACACTTTATATTTAATTCTGTTTATTTATTTATTTTTAGATTTTGTATTGAAAGATATTGAAATGCTTTTAATGTGAGCTGTTTTGAGTCCCCTTGTAGAGAGAGAAAGTGAGGTAAAATAATAACATTAATAATCCCAAGCAACAGCAAAATTGATGAGAAGCAACTGGAAAAGCTGACACGATATGAGGATTTATTTATTTATTTATCTATTTACTTTGCTTCTATACCGCTGTTCTCAGCCTGAAGGCGACTCACAGCGGTTCACAAAACACAGAACACAGCAAAATTCAACACCAATATAAACAGTTAATAACCTAATCTAATACACAATTAATACACAATTACTATGAAACCATTCATAGAATCATAGAATCAAAGAGTTGGAAGAGACCTCATGGGCCATCCAGTCCAACCCCCTGCCAAGAAGCAGGAATATTGCATTCAGATCACCCCTGACAGATGGCCATCCAGCCTCTGTTTAAAAGCTTCCAAAGAAGGAGCCTCCACCACACTCCGGGGCAGAGAGTCTCATCACTAAAAACGTCACTAAATAGTGATCTTGTTTGCTGTGTCTAACCTTGTTATTTAAAAATCAAACTGCAAAGACTCTGGTACAAGCCAGTAAAGGTGGTCCCAGTGGTGATCGGCACACTGGCTGCAGTGCCTAAAGACCTTGGCCTGCACTTAAAAACAATAGGCACTGACAAAATGACCATCTGTCAGCTGCAAAAGGCCACCCTTCTGGGATCTGCACACATTATTCGTCAATACATCACACAGTCCTAGACACTTGGGCAGTGTCTGACGTGTGATCCAGTGCAAAAGCCAGCATAGTGATCTTGTTTGCTGTGTCTAATCTTGTTATGTTTCCAATAATAATAATAATAATAATAACAATAATAATAATAATAGAGCCATGACAGTTCGAGTGTTGTCAAACTGGATTTATTCTGCAGTGCAAATGCGCTCAAGGTCAGTCCCCTTGAGCTTAGTGGGACTGGTTTGTCAGAAGTCATCTGCACTGTAGAATTAATCTAATTTGACACCACTTGCAGTGGCTCAGTACAATAAATGAATAGAATTTGTACTTTGGTGAGGCACCAGTAATTTTTGGCAGAGAAGGCTCGGGACCTTATAAAACTCCAACTCCCAGGATCTCATAGCATTGGGCCATAGCAGTTAAAGTACTGTCAGCATTACTTCTAAAGTGTAAATGTACCCCAAGCAGCCCCGCACTGGCAAGATTTATGCCATGGATGTGGTGCTTGGCTTAGTTTACAGGATTCACTTTACTAAATGTCCCAAAGGCACCAGATCCCTTCTGATTTTGGAGGCTAATTAAGGTCAGCCCTGGTTAAGCCTTTTTTAATGTATCTTTATTAAGATTTTGCATACAGATATTTAAAAGAGGGAAAATCAGGAAAAGGAAGGGTAGGGATTGGGACAAATACAGGTGTAAGGCTAATGAATTTCCAAAGCAATTGGCCAACTGCATGTGGCACAAATTGCCAGAGAAGTCCCTTCTGGATCACTTGCACCCAGCCTTTGTTGCAGTGCAGAAAAAAAGCCACTGGGAATGGTGATCCTTGCATGCTGTTATTGTTGTTGCATGCCCTCATTTCCAATCTGTGAAGACCATCCAAGTACTCACCAAAATTAACCCTGGTTAGCTTCCACGATTATTAGATGGGATCTAGTGCCTTTGTGTCATTAAGATGGGCATGTGCAAACTTCGACCCTCCAGGTGTTTTGGACTCCAACTCCCACAATTCCTAACAGCTATGCCTGCATTAAGGACTTGGACTTCCCTATTTTGTGTCTTCAAGTCATTTCCAACCAGTGGTGTCCCTACAACAAAAGTGTCACAGAACTTCCTTGGCAATATTTATTCAGAGTGGGATTTCCATTGCTTTCCTTGTGGCTGAGAGAGTGTGACTTATCCAAGATCATTCTGGGTTTTCTCAGCTGACAAGGTATTTAAAACCTGGCTACTTTTACAAGAGTGTCCAGAACAGCATCTGTACAGACTTTGACCCAAGACTTTGACCGATAATTTTGCTAGCCTTGCATAGAGGCTGTCTTATACGCATGCTCCTTCCGTGATGGTTGGTTGAACTTGCATAGAGTCTTGCTTCTATCATTTCCCATAACTGTCCCCTTTCATGCTTTCTGTTCTATGAGATTGAGCCATATTTATTTTATTTATTTAGAACTTTTATATACCGGTCTTCTCACCTCCAACGAGGGACTCAGGCTGGTTTACAACAGAGGAATTCATGCACAATAGTTTAAAACATCACATCCAATAGTACACTAATATAAAACACAATTAAAATACAATCATACAATTATATAAGGCCAAGTCGTCAGCATAAAATCACTATTCATCCCCATCCGTCTGTGTGGTCAAGAGTTATTGACTCACTCATCAAATGCCAGATTCCAGAGCCAGATTTTCACCAACTTTCTAAAGGTCAGGAGGGAAGGGGCAGTTCTAATCTCCAATGGGAGAGAGTTCCAGAGCCGAGGGGCCACCACCGAGAAGGCCTTGTCCCTCGTCCCCACCAGACACAATTGCGAGGGTGGTGGGACCGAGAGCAGGGCCCCTCCAGAAAATCTTAACAACCTTGATGGTTCATAGGGGAGAATCCGTTCGGACAGGTAAACTGGGCTGGAGTCGTTTAGGGATTTATAGGTCAACACCAGCACTTTGAATTGTGCTCGGAAGCTATTTGGCAGCCAGTGGAGCTGGCGCAACAGAGGAGTAGTATGCTCCCTGTATCCCGCTCCTGTTAGTAATCTGGCTGCCGCTCGTTGGACTAATTGCAGCTTCCCGACAGTCTTCAGAGGCAACCCCACGTAGAGAGTATTGCAGTAGTCTATACGGGATATAACCAGAGCGTGGACCATCGTGGCCAAGTCAGACTTCCCAAGGTACAGGCGCAGCTGGTACACAAGTTTTAATTGTGCAAAAGCTCCCCTGACCACCGCCAAGACCTGGGGTTCCAAGCGATGAGTCCAGGATCACTCCCAAACTGCGAGCCTGTGCCTTCAGGGGGGTGTAACCCCGTCAAGCACAGGCTGTAACCCTATGCCCTGTTCGGCCTTTCGACTGACCAGAAGTACCTCTGTCTTGTCTGGATTTAGTTTCAATCTGTTGGCCCTCATCCAGTTCGTTACAGCGGCCAAGCACTGGTTCAGGACTTGAACAGCCTTGAACCATAGTGGTGTCAAGTAGCATTAGTTCTACAGTGTAGCTGCACCTTGAGTTGAGATGTTCAAGTTCTTATAATCATGAGAAGAGAGTTGAGTTGAGATGAAACTGTTGGAAATCTGAGCTGTTAGCTTCAAAATAACCCTCAGTTGGGGCTAGAAACAAACTTCATAACTAGCAGAAAATTACGTATGGTGAACCAGGATAAGCTTCCATTCAACAGGATGGAACAGGATTGCAGTCACAACTTTAGGTTCAAAATATTTATTGAAGTAAAAAGAAATCAATTCTAGATTGAAAAAGTCTTGGAGCTAATTACTGTATATGCTTGAGTATAAGCCTACTTTTTCAGCCATTTTTTTAGGCTGAAAAAGTCCCCCTCAGCTTATACTCGAGTCAAGGTGATTTATTATTTTATTCTATTATTATTATTATTTTACTGACACAAAAACACAGTATGTCACAGCTATTAAGATCTATATGCTGGATTTCGTATCACAAAATCACAAGTCGAACACTTCCCAAGTGTCTAGTACTGTGTGATGTATCGGCGAATAATGCGTGCAGGTCCCAGTAAGGTGGCCTTCTGTAGCTAGCAGATGGTAGTTTTATCTGCGCCTGTTGTGTTTAAGTGCAGGCCAAGGTCTTTAGGCACTGCACCCAGTGTGCCGATCACCACTGGGACCACCTTGACTAGCTTGTACCAGAGTCTTTGCAGTTCGATCTTTAAATTCTCACATCGTGTCAGCTTTTCCAGTTATTTCTCTTTAATCCTGCTGTCACTTGGGATTGCAACGTCGACAATCTATACTTTGTTCTTTAACACGATTGTGAGATCAGGAGTATTGTGCTCCAGAACTCTGTCAGTCTGAATCCAGAAATCCCAGAGTAGTTTGACGTGTTCTTTTTCTGTAACTTTTTCCGGCTTGTGATCCCACCAGTTCTTTGTCGCAGGCAGATGGTATTTGTGGCACAAGTTCCAATGAATCATCTGAGCTACGGTGTTATGCCTCTGCTTGTAGCCTGTCTGCCACTACTCTATGATTTTACTCTATTATTGTTATTATTATTACATTTATTATTTTACTATGTGATTGCTATTATTACTATTAGATTTTTTATTTTACTCTATTATTATTGGAAGGATACATAAGCACACTTATATTGGTTAGAATAATGGTTTAATCAGAGTTGGGCAGTCTTCTCTTAAATTACAGTTTTATGTAAATATTCAAAAACATTTAACCTACTGATGCCGCAATTAATGTAACTGTATTGGTATATATTTTTATTTTGAAATTTACCAATAGCTTCTGCATTTCCTTGGCTTATATTTGAGTAACTGTTTTCCCTTTTTTGTGGTAAAATTAGGTGGTTGGCTTATGTTCAGGTTGGCTTATACTAAGTATATAAGCTAGCTTACTAAGTTCATATTCTAAGAACTAAAAGGGTAAAAAGTAAAAAAATATCATTACATTTTGCCTGGAGAAAGGCAAAATGCATCCTCACTAGAAGGAAGAAAAGGGAGAGAGAGAGCCAACAATGGAGAAGGACCACATGGCTAAACCCAGGGCAATAAAAATACCTTTAGAGAAGGAGTTACCTCATACCTCACAAGAGATGCCATTGCTACATCTTCAAAGGGGGAGGAGATAGTGGCAAGCAAGAAGAGTCAAGACAAAGGATCTTTCTGGGATAAACATGCATAGGAATATGGGAGGGAGGAATCCCTCAGTCTAATACTATCTCATCTAGCTACTCATTGAGGACTGGAGACTTAATAACATGAGACACTTGTGCAGTCCAGGGATGAAACCCAACAGAAACCTGAACAGCCAACACCACATTCATGACTGTCAGGGCTTCTTAAACAAATGTATGCCCGAGCCATGTTTTCATGAACCCCAGGGGTATATAGGTATATAAATAAGTATAGAAATCAAACATTTACTAAACACAAATAAGCCTTTGTAAGATTTTTTGCTAAACAAGAAAATTGTCGTTTGTATGAAGTACAGCTGAAGCATTTGCTGCATAGTCCAGTATAAACACTACACGTTGGTGCTAACAGATTTGTGCAAATCTAGTGATCAGAAACCTTTTTCTGTTGTGACCCCAACATTGAACTAAGGGGACCCCATTTGAGGTCGGGATCCATAGTTTAAGAAGCAGCAATGAGAGTGACTAAACTTATGTTCTAAAAGAAGGTTAGATCCTACAGAAAATGTGTTTTAATTTTTTTAATCTTTTTTTTTTTTTTTTGGAGCAGAGAATTAGAAGACACTCAGGTAACCATTTGCTACTGTCTCTTCAGTGCTCTCTCAACCTTCAAGATGAAAAAACAGAGCCTTAAGCAAATTTCCTCAAATTCCATCATGAAAGATGTGAACCCTGACCTTGCCGTAGAAAGACAAAATCCCTCTTTCGACTTAGAGCGGCTTACCAATATACTAGATGGTGGTGCTGAGAAAACCCAGATCCGACGGACAGTTGGTGAGTAACTGCTTGGAAGGATCCCATGGCTCATCATAATCCAACTTAAAATACTGGTGGGAGTTGATGGGGACTGTTAGCCCTGCCAGATTTGGGGCTGATGAAAGGTGCACCCTGACCAGGTCTTGGGCTGATGGGAGTTGCAGCCCATCATCAGTACGAATTTGCCTGTCTGCAATTCAGAGTGCTGGCTTTAGCCTATAAATCTGTAAACGGTTCTGGCTCAGCTTATCTGTCTGAACGGGTCTCCCTCTATGAACCATCTTGGGGGTCAAGATCTGGGGAGGCCCTGCTCTCGATCCCACCTCCTTTGCAAATTGCGGTTGGTGGGGACGAGAGATGGGGCCTTCTCAGTGGTGGCCCCTTGGCTATGGAACTCCCCAGCAAAATTAGATCAGCTCCCTCCCTCCTAACCTTCAGAAAAAAACTGAAGGTCCAAGCCTTTAAATAGTAATGCAGTGTAATAAGTGAAGATGAAATATATGCAACCATGACTGGAAAGGCTCCTTTATTTATTTATTTGGAGTGCTTCTACCCCGCCCTTCTCAACCCCCTAGGGGGGACTCAGGGCGGCTTACAAAATGCACAATTCGATGCCCAACAGTTCACAAAATACAATATACAAAATACAATATAACGACAACAGTTATTACTAGTTAAAACAATCAAATTAATACAATAGCAGCAATAAAATCATCTTGTGGTCAACGTTTGCCAGTTCCTTGACTTTGGTTTCGGACTACATGGTTCTTGCTAATAGTTAATTTTAATGTTTTTATGCTTTTTAATCTTATGTGTCTGTTTATTTTATTATATGTTTTATGTTTTTATGGCATTGAATTTTTGCCTATTGTAAGGCTGTTCTTTCTGGGTGAGAAGGGCAGGATATAAATACAGTAAATAAAATAAAATAATTTTATAAATAGTACTATTATATGCATATGCATTTTCTAATGGGACCATTCATTAAATCCAAAAGTAAACAATGAGCATTTCTAATAAGTAGAATAATAGAATCGTAGAATCACTGAGTTGGAAGAGACCTCCCACCACACCATGGAGGGAGATGAGATGTGTTTTGAGGACTAAATCCTGGAAAGGCTGCTGGACCTGATGGTATTTCATAGAATCATAGAGTTGGAAAAGACCTTCTGGGCCATCCAGTCCAATCCCCTGCCAAGAACCAGGGAAATCACCTTCAAAGCACACCCAACAAATGGCCATCCAGCCTCTGCTTAAAAGCCTCCAAATAAGTAGCATTTCAAAAGGCCTAATTCAGTTAACGCCAAGTATGTACACTAGTTGTTAAATAAATGTGAATAGGTTGTGTGGTTTGCCTACCTTCTCGCAAGATCAGAGCTTCTCATTTTCTTTGTTATTACATTTGAATGCCTTTGTGTTAGAAGTACAAAGTGGGAGGAAAAATGATAAGTACGGGAGGCAATCAAAGCTGTCTTCAGATGTTAGAATAGAATGGAATAACTTTATTGTCATTGTACATCGTACAACGAAATTAAATGCCATCCCCAATCACATTATATATGTAGAATTACAAAACAAAGCACCCATCCTTCCACATTCTATTGCACAACCCCTAACGTCACATCATTGTGAAACCATAGTCTTCAATATAGTCAGAGCTCTAGAATAAAAGCTATTTATCAGCGTATTTGTCCTTGTTTTTATCACCCTATTTATTTATTTATTTATTTATTTATTTACAGTATTTATTTTCTGCCCTTTCCAGGGCAGATTACAATGCACATTTACATGGTAAACATTCAATGCCATAGACATACAACATATACAGACAGACACAGAGACAGTTTAACTTTCCACCATTCCAGCTTCATGAGGGTATGCTCGATTCTGGCCACAGGGCGAGCTGTCACTTCACCATCCACTTGTGACACCAAGTCCTTAATGGAGTACTTCCTCATTCTTACACATGCTGCTGGAAGGTTTTGTGGTGTTGTAAATTAGTTAAATTAGCCTCCCCACATAAAGCGGTACCTACGTTTCCTACTTGACAGATGCAACTGTCTTTCGGGCTGCATAGGTCAACAGCAAGCTAGACTATTAATGGTCAGGAGCTCACTCCAACCCGTTTGGCATTGAACTTTCGGTCAGTAGTGATTTAATGCAGCTGGCTACTAACTAGCTGCGCTACAGCCTGTACCCTGTACCACCTGCCAGATGGTAATCACTAAAAAAAAAAGAAGAATATCCAGGGTGAGATGGAGCCTTAAGAATATTTTGAGCTTTCTTAAGGCAACAGGAATAATACAGTTTTTCCAAAGAGGGCAACCAATAATTATCTGGGCAGTAGTGGTAACCCTCTGGAGTGCCTCTGAATGTGATTTTCCTGCTTCTTAGCAGAGGGTTGGATTGGATGGCCCACGAGATCTCTTCCAACTCTATTTTATTTATTTATTTACACCATTTCTACCCCGCCCTTCTCACCTCCGAGGGGGGACTCAGGGCGGCTAACACAGGCAACAATTCAATGCCAACAGTATCAATAACAGCAATATAAACCAACAATATAAAATCCGATTGCATAACAATTAAACAGTGATATTAATTAAAATTACATAATCACATAAAACAAATCACAAAATCTATGACTCTATGATTCCTATTTGCCACTGTTCAATTGGCAAACCATATGCAGATGCAGTAGGTTAGGACACTTTCTATAGCACCGCAGTAGAACGTCACCAGCAGTTTATCCTTCAATTGTTGGTTCCCTAAAAGTCTCAGATAATGCAATCTCTGCTGGGCCCTCTTAACCAATGTATGAATGTCCCAGGTCAGGTCCCCCTTAACAATAGCACCCGGGAACTTAAAACTGACCACTTTCCCCACTTGGTCTCCATTTATGACCAAGGACTGGACTTCTTATCTATTCCTTCTGTTATCTACTATAACATCCTTGATCTTACTGATGTTAAGAACCAAATGGTTATCCGTACACCACGAGAACAGCTGACCCACCTCATCCCATTAGGCAGACTCATCCCACCACTGTTGTCTCACTTGCAAATTTAATAATGATATGGGGATTAAATCATATGTGCAAAAAGTATAAAGCAGAGGATTCAACACGCTATGACATCCCAGTGTTGCGAATAAGAGCTGAAGAGATATGATTACCTAACCTAACCCTCTGGAACGTCTGGACAAGAAGTCCATAATCCAAAAACAGATTGAGTATGAAAGTCCAAGATCTTTAAGTTTGGACACCAGTCTATGTGGATGGATTGTGTTAAACGCAGAATTAAGTCTACAAAAAGCATCCTCACGTAGTTTCCCCATAGTTCCAAGTGGGTCAGATCAGTGTGGAGCATGATGGCTATGGTGTCCTCTGTCAATCTGTTAAATCTATATACAAACAAATGTTTATCAAATGTATATAGAAGGCAATAAATCAGGGGTCTTTAAACTTTTTAAACAGAGGGCCAGGTCAAAATCCCTCAAACTGTTGGAGGGCCGGATTATAATTTGAAAAAAAAATTAATGAATTCCTATGCACACTGCACATATCTTATTTACAGTGCAAAAAACACTTTAAAACAATAGAACAATTAAAATGAAGAACAATGTTAATAAATATAAACTTATTAGTATTTCAATGGGAAGTGTGGACTTGCTTTTGGCTGATTTGGATTTGGATTATTGCTATTGTTGTGTGCTTTCAAGTCGTTTCAGACTTAGGTTGACCCTGAGCGAGGGCCAGTTAGATGACCTTGGAGGGCCGTATCCAGCTCTCGGGCCATAGTTTGAGGACCCCTGCAATAAATGATATGCTTACAGACCGGTTTTTTCAAGGCACTTCATGATAATGGAAGTGAGTGCCAATGGTCTTCTTTGGTAACGGAACAATGATGGAAGCCTTCAAACGTGATGGAATAATGGACTGAGATAAGGACCTATTTAAAATCACACGGGACAACCGATCAGCACAGTCTTTAAGCACCCAACACGCTGGAATGTGTCCAGAGGAGGGCAACTAAAATGATCAAGGGTCTGGAAAATAAGTCCTATGAGGAGTGGCTTAAAGAGCTGGACATGTTTAGCCTGCAGAAGAGAAGGCTGAAAGGAGACATGATGAGGGCCATGTATAAATAAGTGAAGGGAAGCCATAGAAAGGAGGAAGCAAGATTGTTTTCTGCTGCCCTGGAGACTGGGATACAGAACAATGGCTTCAAACTACAGGAAAGGAGATTCCACCTGAACATGAGGAATAACTTCCTAATGATGAGAGCTGTTCAGCAGTGGAACTCTCTGCCCTGGAGTGTGGTAGAGGCTCCTTCTTTGGAGGTTTTTAAACAGAGGCTGGATGTCCATCTGCTTTTCAAATTCTGCCCTGAGCCATTTACTGTTTGAGAAGACTGACTATATAACCCAGAATATCAAGGCCCACAATATCTGCTTTGAACTGGAATAACTGAGTCCACACTGCCATATAGCCCAGTTCAAAGCAGATAATGTGGGATTTTATTCATCTGTGTGGAAGGGGCCTCCCACAATTGTGATCCAAACAGTAACATTTCCAGGTACTGAGTACAAGGGGGAAAGAAATCCCTGCAGCAATTTACTAAAAGTCAGAGGGTATAGAAACTCTGCAAACAAATGTGCAAACCTGCACTTCTTTCTGTAAACCTCTTAGTGAATGTCTGTCAGTGGGTTATTATTGGTGTGTTGTAGCTGGCTCAAATAAATGTTTATTTATTCCCAACAGACACCTGGATTCAGAATGACCCAGAACTTAGCAGGGAAAATCAATACTTTCAGAGCCAGAATGAACGATATGAAGACGGTATCAGGAAGTCATTGTACCTTGCCAAAAAGATGGATGAAATGGGATGGGTTGAAGGTGGACCTCATCGGGATTACTGTGTTAGGTAAGTTGAAGCATTAATGGGGAAGCAGTGCTCACTTGTTCTGTTGTTGTTGTTCATTCGTTCAGTCGTCTCCGACTCTTCGTGACCTCATGGACCAGCCTACGCCAGAGCTCCCTGTCGGCCGTTACCACCCCCAGCTCCTTCAAGGTCAGTCCAGTCACTTCAAGGATGCCATCCATCCATCTTGCCCTTGGTCGGCCCCTCTTCCTTTTGCCTTCCACTTTCCCCAGCATAATTGTCTTCTCTAGGCTTTCCTGTCTCCTCATGATGTGGCCAAAGTACTTCAACTTTGTCTCTAGTATCTTTCCCTCCAGTGAGCAGTCGGGCTTTATTTCCTGGAGGATGGACTGGTTGGATCTTCTCGCAGTCCAAGGCACTCTCAGCACTTTCCTCCAACACCACAGCTCAAAAGCATCGATCTTCCTTCGCTCAGCCTTCCCTAAGGTCCAGCTCTCACATCCGTAGGTTACTACAGGGAATACCATGGCTTTGACTAGGCGGATCTTTGTTGCCAGTCTGATGTCTCTACTCTTCACTATTTTATCGAGACTGGACATTGCTCTCCTCCCAAGAAGTAAGCGTCTTCTGATTTCCTGGCTACAGTCTGCATCTGCAGTAATCTTTGCACCTAGAAATACAAAGTCTGTCACGGCCTCCACGGTTTCTCCCTCTATTTTCCAGTTGTCAATCATTCTTGTTGCCATAATCTTGGTTTTTTTGACGTTTAGCTGCAACCCGGCTTTTGCGCTTTCTTCTTTCACCTTGATTAGAAGGCTCCTCAGCTCCTCCTCGCTTTCGGCCATCAGAGTGGTGTCATCTGCATATCTGAGGTTATTAATGTTTCTTCCAGCAATTTTCACCCCAGCTTTGCATTCATCCAGCCCCGCACATCGCATGATGTGTTCTGCATACAAGTTAAAAAGGTTGGGTGAGAGTATGCAGCCTTGCCGTACGCCTTTCCCAATCTTGAACCAGTCTGTTGTTCCGTGGTCAGTTCTGACTGTTGCTACTTGGTCCTTGTACAGATTCCTCAGGAGAGAGACAAGGTGGCTTGGTATGCCCATCCCACCAAGAACTTGCCACAATTTATTATGATCCACACAGTCAAAGGCTTTAGAATAGTCAATGAAGCAGAAGTAGATGTTTTTCTGAAACTCCCTGCCTTTCTCCATTATCCAGCGGATATTGGCAATCTGGTCTCTCGTTCCTCTGCCTTTTCTAAACCCAGCTTGAACATCTGGCAACTCTTGCTCCATGTATTGCTGGAGTCTTCCTTGCAGGATCTTGAGCATTACCTTACTGGCATGAGAAATAAGGGCCACTGTACGGAAGTTTGAGCAGTCTTTCGCATTTCCCTTTTTTGGTATGGGGATATAAGTTGATTTTTTCCAGTCTGATGGCCATTCTTGTGTTTTCCATATTTGCTGGCAAATGGCATGCATCACCTTGACAGCATCATCTTTTAAGATTTTAAACAGTTCAGCTGGGATCCCGTCGTCTCCTGCTGCCTTGTTGTTAGCAATGCTTCTTAAGGCCCATTCAACTTCACTCCTCAGGATGTCTGGTTCTAATTCATTCACCACACCGTCATAACTATCCTCAATATTATTATCCTTCCTATACAGATCTTCTGTATAGTCTCGCCACCTTCTCTTGATCTCTTCAGCTTCTGTTAGGTCCCTGCCATCTTTGTTTTTTATCATACCAATTTTTGCCTGAAATTTACCTCCAATATTTCTAATTTTCTGGAAGAGGTCTCTTGTCCTTCCTATTCTGTTGTCTTCCTCCACTTCCATGCATTGCTTATTTAAAAATAGTTCCTTATCTCTTCTGGCTAACCTCTGGAATTGCGCATTTAACTGGGCATATCTCCCCTTTTCACTGTTTCCTTTTGCTTTCCTCCTGTCTTGGGCTACTTCCAGTGTCTCAGCAGACAACCATTTTGCCTTCTTGGTTTTCTTTTTCTTTGGAACGTACTTTGTTGCCGCCTCCTGAACAATGTCGCGGACTTCTGTCCATAGTTCTTCTGGGACTCTGTTTACTAAATCTAGTCCTTCAAATCTGTTCTTCACTTCCACTGTATATTCGCTAGGAATGTTAGTGAGATCATATCTAACTGGTCTGTGTATTTTTCCTGATCTCTTTAGTTTTATTCTAAATTTGGCAATAAGAAGTTCGTGATCTGAGCTACAGTCAGCCCCAGGTCTTGTTTTCACCGACTGGATGGATGTCCGCCACCTTTGGCTGCAAAGGATGTAGTCAATCTGATTTCGGTGTTGACCATCTGGTGAGGTCCATGTATAAAGCCGTCTTTTAGGTTGTTGGAAGAGAGTATTCGTTATACACAGCGAGTTTTCCTGGCAAAATTCTATCAGCCTGCGTCCCGCTTCATTTTGTTCTCCCAGACCATGCTTGCCTGTGATCCCAGTTGTCATTTGACTTCCCACCTTGGCATTCCAGTCTCCTGTAATGAAAATAATGTCTCTTTTTGGTGTATTATCCAGTAGGTCCTGCAGATCCTCATAGAACTGATCTACTTCTGCTTCTTCAGCAGCTGTGGTTGGGGCATATATTTGGATCACTGTAATGTTGAAAGGCTTTCCTTGCACTCGAATTGAGATCATTCTGTCATTTTTTGGGTTGTATCCAAGCACCGCTTTAGCGAATTTCTTATTAATTATGAAGGCTACTCCATTTCTTCGATGTTCCTCTTGTCCGCAGTAGTAGATCTGGTGGTCATCTGATGTGAAGTGGCCCATTCCAGTCCATTTCAGTTCGCTGACCCCCAGAATGTCTATCTTTAGTCTTGACATCTCACCAATAACAACATCCAATTTGCCCTGGCTCATAGATCTTACATTCCAGGTTCCTATGGTGTGTTGATCTTTAGAGCATCGGATTCGTCGTTCACCTCCAGTACCGTCGGCCGCTAGCCTTCCTTTCGGCTTTGAGCTAGCTGCGTCATCACATCTGGGGCTAGTTGAACTTATCCTCTGCTCCTCCCCAGTAGCATTTTGGCCATCTTCCGACCTGGGAGTCCCATCTTCCAATGGCATACCGACATATCTCTGGTTGTACTGGTCCATTTAGTTTTCTTGGCAAGGATACTGGAGTGGTTTGCCATTGCCTTCCCCAGGGATCACGCTTGGTCTGACCTCTCTGCCACAACCGTCCCGTCTTGGGTGGCCCTTCACGGTTTCGCTCATGACATCATTGAGGTGCTCAAGCTCCAGCGCCCCGACAAGGCGGTGATCCTTTGCTGGAGACACTTGTTCTAGCAATGGCCTTTTAGTTCTAAAGGTTAACAAATGTATTGGGTTGCTGTGAGTTTTCCGGGCTGTATGGTTATGTTCCAGAAGCATTCTCTCCTGACGCTTCGCCCACATCAGCATCCTCAGAGGTTGAGGGGTCTGTTGGCCAGCTAACACCTCCCAACAAAGGATTCCCCCAGGCAACAACCAACCAGGCTTGGAAGCTGCAAAACCATTAAATGCTAATCAAGGTAATAATTTGCAACTTTCACACTTGACTCAAGCAGACAAGAGTTCTTTCTCCCACCCTGGACATTACACAAATATATAAACCTCACTTGGCTAGTTTCCAAGAGGCTGCACAACCTCTGAGGATGCCTGCCATAGATGTGGGCGGAATGTTAGGACAGAATGCTTCTGGAACATGGCCATACGGTCCGGAAAACTCACAGCAACCCAGTGTTTCCTGTCATGAAATTCTTGGACAACACAATAAATCATATATTTAAAATAATATATAAAAATGAAAGGTTTTCATGAGATATGTTGTGTGCCCACACATTTTGTTATTGCATTTTATGTATATGTTTGTATCCTTCATAAGTGTTTGGTTAACCGCTGGTTTGATAGTGAAACTGTGATGGTGAAACTGAATTACCATGTCATTAAATAATGCATGTCTAAAAAGTGTGCCACCAACATGAAATGTTTGGAATGTTCTGATATACAGGATTACATTCAGCCCTCAATGCACATTAAAACAGGGAAGGACAGCAGGTGACCTTTCAGAGGTTTTTGGGCTGCAGTTCTCATGATCCCACACCTTTATCAAGTCAGACAAGTCACACTGCATACTGGGGGGGGGGGGGGGGGGGGGGGATTGAGTAGGTATGTGAGATGAGGAAAAATGCTGGTTGTAACCAGACCAGACAGTGATAACAACATGCACCATACATAAATCATATTTCAAAATGTTGCCCTTGATCTGTGGATTACCTAACTAATGTTATTGAGGGCAGCATCATAAAAAAGAAAAACAAGTCTCACATATGTGTGCTAAAGGCATCACTAAAAGTCAACATAGGTTTCTCAAAAACCAGTGATGCCAGACCGGTTTTGGACCTTACCACCCAAAGTCCTAAAAACAGGTTCTGGATTTGCAAACTGGTCATGCTGAGAGCTAGATCACACCAGGAGAGCCACCTTTCTTAACACACCAATTTATATGTGAGGACATCTACTGAAACTGTTTTCAAGTTCCTGCAGCAGCTTGGATGTAATACCTTCCAACTCATGCATTGCTCTTTTTTGTCCGTGTCCCCTATTTATTACCATTCTGGAAGATTTGCACTCATCCAAGTGTTATGTACTTTTTTAACCTGCCTTTCACCAATAATAATAATAATAATCATCATCATCATCCAATTCAACAACCAGCAGAGTGTCTACTGTGGACTCATCTTGTTGTGTTTATAATAATAATAATAATAATAATAATAATAATAATAATAGATCACATCCTCAGTTGCTGCAAGAAGATGGTGCAGACAGACTACAAGTAGAGACATAACATCGTTGCTCAGATGACTCATTGGAACTTGTACCACAGATACCATTTGCCTGCAACAAAGAACTTTTGGGATCACAAGCCTGAAAAAGTTACAGAAAATGAACACGGCAAACTATTCTGGGACTTCCGAATTCATACTGACATAGTTTTGGAGCACAATACTCCTGACCTCACAATCATGTTAAAAAACCAAGTATGGATAGTTGATATTGCAATCCCAGGCGACAGCAGGATTGAAGAGAAACTGGAAAGGCTGACACGATACAAGGATTTAAAGATCGAACTGCAAAGACTCTGAAACAAGCCAGTAAAGGTGGTCCCAGTGGTGATCGGCACACTGGGTGCAGTGCCTAAAGACCTTGGCCTGCACTTAAATACAATCAGTGCTGACAACATTACCATCTGTCAGCTGCAAAAGACCACCCTACTGGGATCTGCCTGCATTATTCGTCGATACCTCACACAGTCCTAGACACTTAGAAAGTGTCCAACGTGTGATCCAATACAACAGCCAGCAGAGTGAATTTGCTGTGTACTAATCTTTTTGTTTTTCAAATAATAATAATAATTTTAAAAAAACTTTATTTATAGACCACCCTATCTCCCCAAAGGGGCTCAAGGTGGTTTCCAATATGTATGGCAAACATTCAATGCCAAAAAGGGAAGAACATTCAAACAAAATTACATCAGGACAAACCATATTGAACAGTAGAAAAGCAACCTGACTCTAAACTTAACAAACAAAATAACTGACAGTAAAAACTTATAGAGACTCAATGCAGCTAACAACAAATTCACAATTTCGCGAGACTATACTTTGTTCTCTGTGTGAATTTCCAGTTACATAGTTAGTTACAGTCCTTACAAAAATTTAAAGTATTATTTTTAAAATATACATTTTGCAATTCGAAGCCTTTTCCTATTTTGTTATTCTGCAAGAAGGTGATTTCCCCCTGACCGCCAGACCTTGTTCTGGGCTGCAAGGACATGCATGAAGTAGAACCTTTTCAAAAAGAACATAGAAAATCTTCCAAAGAGTAAGGAAATTGGTTGTTGTAGGTTTTTTCGGGCTATATGGCCATGTTCTAAAGGCATTCTCTCCTGATGTTTCACCTGCATCTATGGCAAGCATCCTCAGAGGTTCTATGCAGTTGTTATACAGCCTTGCACTTTATCCCTAGCCTTCGTCCCATGGGTACAGCTTTGTACTTACCCCATTCCTTGTCCAATTGTTTACAGTATGGCCATGTTTACAGAAGCTTACTATCATTGCTTATGAGCGTTGTTTTAATTGAGTTTTTAGTTGCTGTTTGATATGCCTATATGTTTTATTCAATTATATTTTAATTGTGTTTCATTTTGTGTTCTGTTTTTGGCACTTTGTGCCATGTGTAAGCCATTCAAGTCCCTTCGGGGAAATGGTGGAATACAAGAATAAAGTTATATTATTATTATTATTATTATTATTATTATTATTAACTTGGAGACTGCCTCGTATATAAAATAGGTATAATAATAATAAAATAAAATAATAATAATAATAATAATAATAATAAACTTTATTTATCTATAGTAATAGATAATATTTATATATATATATATACTTTATTTATATATAGTAATATATAATACTAATATTATGCTATGGTAATAATATAACATACTGTATTTACATATTACTTGTAAGCCATTCAGAGTCCCCTTCAGGGTGAGAAGAGCAGCATATAAATGTCATAAAAATAAAAAATAAAAAATTATATTTTGCCCTATCTCCCTTGGGGGACTCAGGGCGGATTCCAAGAAACAAAAAGGCAAACATCCAATGCCTCAATAACAGTAAATACAAATATAAAGGTAAAGGTTTCCCCTTGACATTAAGTTTAGTCATGTCCAACTCTGCGGGGTGGTGCTCATCTCCATTTCTAAGCCGAAGACCCGGCATTGTCCATAGACACCTCCAAGGTCATGTGGCCAGCATGACTGCATGGAGCACTGTTATCTTCCCGCTGGAGCAGTACCTATTGATCTATTTACATTTGCATGTTTTCAGACTGCTAAGTTGGCAGAAGCTGGGGCTAACAACAGGAGCTCATGCCACTCCCCAGATAAGAACCCCCAACCTTTCAGCCAGCAAGTTCAGCAGCTTAGCGGTTTAATTTGCTGCACCACCAGGGGCTCCTAAATACAAATATATTAACCCAAAATTTATTTATTTATTCATAATTTATTTAAAACGTTTATATCCCGATCTTCTCACCTCTGTAGAGGGACTCAGACCCCATATAAACCCATATAAAGAGCAACTTAAGCATTTCAACTATCATTTAAATAAAACATAATCAATTGAAAATTATAACTAGCATAGAACTTGAATATAAAAACATCCGTATTAATAAATCAAAACAGCATGATATGTTAATTCGGACAGGATCAACAACATTATCAAACATTTACTGATAACAAATCTGCATCTGCAAGACTTGCTAAATAGGCTGATTTTCCTGTTTGCGGAGTACAGCTGAGACATCTTCTACATTGTCCACTGGAAATACTGCATGCTGTTGCTAACAGATTTGTGTAAATGGGTGGTGTTACTATTGCCAAATGTTTCATGAATCCAACACTGAGTTCACGGCAATCCCTTTGGGTCAGGAACCATAGTTTAAGAAGGAGTGAGCTAGGCAATGGCCGAAAGCAAGGAGGAGCTGAGGAGCCTTCTCATCAAGGTGAAAGAAGAAGGCGCAAAAGCTGGGCTGCAGCTAAACATAAAAAAAACCCCAAGATTATGGCAACAAAAATGATTGATAACTGGCAAATATTTATTTATTTAGTTATTTATTTATTTATCAATTTTGTGTACCGCCACTCCCCGAAGGCTCGGAGAGGTTCACAATAATACAAACATTTAACATTAAGGAATAATTAAATCAGCAAGGTTCAAATGCCAGCTGAATAAATAAGTTAAATAAATAAATAGAGGGAGAAAAAGCGGAAGCCGTGACAGACTTTGTATTTCTAGGTGCAAAGATGACTGCAGACGCAGACTGCAGCCAGGAAATCAGGAGACGCTTACTTCTGGGGAGGAGAGCAATGTCCAGTCTCGATAAAATAGTGAAGAATAGAGACATTACACTGGCAACGAAGATCTGCATAGTTAAAGCAATGGTATTCCCCATAGTCACCTATGGATGTGTGAGCTAGACCTTAGGGAAAGCTGAGCGAAGGAAAATAGATGCTTTTGAACTGTGGTGCTGGAGGAAAGCTCTGAGAGTGCCTTGGACTGCGAGAAGATCCAACCAGTCCATCCTCCAGGAAATAAAGCCCGACTGCTCATTGGAGGGAAGACAAAGTTGAAGTACTTTGGCCACATCATGAGGAGACAGCAAAGCCTAGAGAAGACAATGATGCTGGGGAAAGTGGAAGGAAAAAAGGAAGAGGGGCCGACCAAGGGCAAGATGGATGGAGGGCATCCTTGAAGTGACTGGCTTGACCTTGAAGGAGCTGGGGTGGTGGTGGCCGACAGGGAGCTCTGGCGTGGGCTGATCCATGAGGTCACGAGGAGTCGGAAACGACTGAACGAATGAACAACAATGAGCTAGGCAATGCTGCATTTCTGATCAGTCTACCGTGCAAACCGAAAGGTGCTTACCAGTTGCTCCTCTTCATTCAGGAGAGAGAGAACTTTCATGAGTGGGCTTCTCCCTGCTTTCCTTTTCCTGCAGGAAAAGACTTTCCTTTTCTTCTCCTCCCTGCCTCAAAACAGCCCTCTGTAGCACTTGAATAGATTTTCCCCACAAGTGTCTGGAACATAACTGCATTGTATATCTTTTTGCAGAACCTTTTCTTCTGATTTGGCATTTAACGTGCACCAAGTCTTTCTGAAGAGCATTTTGGGTTTGGGCACAGATGAACAGATTGCCAAGTGGGTCCCCTTAGCACAAAAGTTTTACATCGCAGGAACCTATGCCCAAACTGAAATGGGACATGGTAAGTTTTCTGTGTGGTTGTTCTACATACCTACGAAGCTCGGCATGCTTTAGTGCTATGGCTTCATGCAAGAGAGTATATACATCCCTTCCATTCCATCCAAGGCAATACACAGGCTAGGCAGTGTTCCTATCAAATAATATTCACAAAAACCCATATTGCAGCATATATAGCATAGCAGTTTTCCCCAGCTGCATAAACATTGTGGAAAGTGTGACATTTAAATCTTCTAAAAACTGGGAAAAGTCGTGCAGATACAACTTGTCTACTCAGTATTGTGAATAGAAAGATAGATAAAGGCTAGGGAAATCTGGATTCAAATTTCTGCTTAGGCATGAATTTCATATGCATGAAGATATATTTTAAGAAGAGCAGAAGTGGTTTGAAAGCATGGTTATCTTAACCTTCCTCCTTAGGCGATTCCTCGTAGCCTGAGGATTATGGTCCTCCAAGTGTAATGTCTTGGTGGGGGTCCGTAGGTGGCTGGGGAGCCCTATTCTTGATCCGCATGTTCTCACGCAGTGAGGACATCGGTTTCTAGGTGGAAGGCGGTCCTGCTCAGGGCTGGCTTGACGTGCCTTCCTCTTGGCATGTTTCTCTCTTTCTCCCTCTATTCATGCCTCTTTGAATTCCACAGCACTGCTGGTCACAACTGACCTCCAGTTAGAGAGCTCAAGTGCCAGAGCTTCCCAGTATTCTGTGTCTATGCCTCATAGTTATCTTCAGTACATTTGTATTTCTCTGTCTTGAGACAGAAAATCTACTTTTGCACATTTTAAGCACAGTTCCATTTGAACCAAGGAAAATGAAATAATATTGAAAGGTGCTTGTGGCACCACGAGTGTAAAAAAAGAAGGTGTGTATCTATGAGGGTATGTACAAAGATCTCAAAAATAATCAGTTATTTATAAGTAGAGTAGTTTATAAGTAATTATCGGTAACTAAGGTGTAACTGTTGCATTGCATTAGAACAGTATTTCTCAACCTTCCTAATGCCATGAACCCTTAACACAGTTCCTCATGTTGTGGTGACGCCCAACTATAAAATTATTTTCGTTGCTACTTCATAACTTTGACATTTGGGAGTTGTAGTTGCTGGGATTTATAGTTCACCTACAATCAATCCTGAAGAGACGCCATCTGGGATTTGTGGCTACTGATGCTGGTCCTATGGTGCTTTGGTAAGCTATGTCTTTCTACCATTTTGTTGTCAAGGAACGTATCTCCGGGGATTGGAGACGACTGCCACTTTTGATGTTGCCACTCAGGAATTTATTCTCAACACCCCAACCCTCTCTGCTATGAAGTGGTGGCCAGGAGACTGTGAGTAGAATCCACACACCAGGACTCTGAGCAATGAGTTCAAATTTCAGAAAATAGATTCCACCTGAACATTCGGAAAAACTTCCTGACTGTAAGAGCTGTTCAACAGTGGAGCTCTCTGTTGCAGAGTGTGTTGGAAGCTCCTCCTTGGAGGCTTTTAAACAGAGGCTGGATGGCCATCTATCAGGGTGTTTTGATTATACTTCTCCTGCATGGCAGGGGGTTGGACTGGATGGTCCATGAGGTCTCCTCCAAGTCTATGATTCTATGAAAGTTGCCATGGGGAGATTGGGGGATCACATTATAGGTTTTCTTTTGTTTCATTAGTTTCTGAAATGTGGCTAAAACGGAAAGAGATGCTGTTAAAATCCAGCATAACAGGGTGTACACTATTCATGTGCTTTCCAAACCTGGCACACTTCTCAGGTGCTTCAAGGACACATGTTTTCAAAATGCTTCAAAGCATTGCTTCTCCCCACCCACAAGCCGCCTCTGCCCAAGAATGTCGGTGCCTCATCAAGTTACAACTTCCAGGATTAAATAGCATTGAGCCAAGGCAGTTAAAGTGGTGTCAAACTGCATTAATTCTACAGTATAGATGCACCCCTCGGCAGACTTTAGCTGTTGCTTGCTCATTGCAAAATGTGTGTGTGTGTTTTTTTTTTTAAAAAAAATCCTCAGATATATGTTTAAATAGTTTAAAACTGCTTAAAATAAGAGTTGATTTTTAAAAATAATTTACCATATATACTCAAGTGTAAACTGAGTTTTTCAGCTCCTTTTTAAGCTGAAAAAGCCCCCCTCAGTTTATACTTGAGTCAAAGTTATTTATTATTTTACTCTATTATTATTATTATTATTATTATTATTATTATTATTATTTTACTCTATTTATTATGATTATTATTATATCAATGTTATTTTACTCTATTTATTACATTTATTATTTTACTCTCTTAATTATTATTAGATTTATTATTTTTCTTTATTTATTATTGTCATTATTACATGTGTTATTCTACTCTCTTTATTATTATTAGATTTATTACTTTTCTCTATTTATTATTGTCATTATTACATGTATTATTTTACTCTCTTTACTATCATTAGATTTATTATTTTACGTAAGCACATTATTACTTTTCTCTATTATTGTTATTATTACATGTATTATTTTACTCTCTTTATTATTATTACATTTACTATTTTACGTAAGCACATTGACATTGAAGAAGGCTAGAATAATGGTTTAATCAGAGTTCCACAGTCTTATCTTAAATTACAGTTTTATGTAAATATTCAAAAACATTTAACCTACTAATGCCTCAATTAATGTAATTGTATTGGTATCTATTTTTATTTTGAAATTTACCAATAGCTGCTGCATTTCCCATCCTTGGCTTATACTCGAGTTAATACATTTTTCCAGTTTTTTAGGTGCCTCGGCTTATATTCAGGTCAGCTTATACTTGAGTATTTATGGTATTTTAAAAATATTATTACAGCACAACCCCTGTACGTCTGCAGGTTTTATCTACTGGTATCTGGGAAGGATTTTTTTAGGTCCTCCAGAGTGCCTCTGTGGGTTTTTTTCTAGTGCAAAGCATTCATTTCATTGGGTTTCATGATTAGCAACTGCTTCCTATTTCCACAGTAAGTTCAGAAATGTATCTGAACGTCACAGATATGAGAGGTGTACCATATAAAATTTTTCCAGATAAGTTTTATTTAAACCAGCCCTGTAAGCTCCGTTGAGTCCCATATCAGGTTAAAAGCGGTATATAAATTACATAAAACAATTAAAGAAACAAACCTGATTAATTCTTCGGGCATTTTATCTGTCCCTATCTTTAAAGTCGGTTTTGTCTGTTAACAAGAACTGCTACCCATATTATAATCAACGGTGTGAAAATGCTGGTTGTATTTTCAAACTAATGGGAACCCTTTGTTTCTCCCGTATTCTTCTGACTTACAGTGGGAAGAACAGCAACTCACGCTGTGGTTTTTGCTCAGCTTTACCTCAATGGAAAGTCCTACGGCATGCATCCATTCCTAATGCAGATCCGCAGCCTCCGAGATCATACTCCTTTACCAGGTGACAAACTCCAGGCCATCTTAAGGCTACAGGCTCATTCACTAGAGTATTGCTTCTTAAACTGTGGGCACTGGTCCCAAATGGGGGCTCCTTAGCTCAGTTTGGGGTTATGAAAAATTACAACAATAAAAATTCTGAATGCCACTTAGTGCCTGTTTTAGGCATTTCCATCAATCTGTTGTGTGTGTTCACAGTGGACTCTGCAGAACATGCTTCACCTGTGCTCTATAAAAAGGAAAATCAGCTTGTTTAGCAAGTCTTGCAAATACTAGATAGTTATCGGTAAATGTTTGGTTTTTATACCTATTTTGTATAGTTAGTATACTTGGATCATGTAAAAATTTCTTGGGCCAAAATGGGATATCAATTTGGAAAAGTTTTAAAAGCCCAGCTCTATCCCACTCATTTCCTTGTTTGTATATTGTGACTGCTATAATGTTATACACAATACTGGACGGTTTAGATGTGTACATTGTACTTGAAAGATACAGATTTGAATATGCTATTAGGTGATATTTTGTTATTGGAAAGCTTGACATGTTTTGATTGTAAGGGGTTCTCCAGAAGGCAGCACAAAATCATAAAGACCACATAAATGCAAGTGTATGGAAATAGTGGAATATTGACTCATTAAAATAATATATGATACATGGTTTTTCGTCTTTGAGTGGAATTAGGATGGAAGAATTGAAGAATTGACACTTGGGGGGGAAAAAACAGAGAATTTAACCCCTTTCTGTGCCTGAGAAAGCCAATGTTTTTAACATGTATACTTTTTTTTACCACAATCTCATCATCATTCATGCAGAATGTCTAGGATTTTAGGTTTATGTTAGAATTATGGTACTTTGTTCCATTAAATTAACCACTAAAACAAACCTGCCCTATAGGAATTTAGGTTGCAAAAATATTCCCATTTCAATTTTAGACCCATATTATTTTGGCACTTGACAAAAAATCCTAAATCAAACATGGATATTATAGATTGTATAAAAGTGTTAATTTTGGTTTTTGTGGTTCAGAGAATCTGTGAATTCTGTCATTTTGAAGGCTAACTAGAATGGAGATATGAATGGCATCCTATCAGCATAGACGTATCTACTAGAATGCTTGATTATATTTGTTTGTGTTCACTCCTTCAGGTTTCTTGTTTTCATGCATGCACTTCTCCTTTGCCATGTGGTTGAATCCCCACAAAGCCCAGTCTCATCTTAATAATAATAATAATAATAACCAGTAAAGGTGGCCCCAGTGGTGATCGGCACACATGGTGCAGTGCCTAAAGACCTTGGCCTACACTTGAAGACAATCGGTACTGACAAAATTACCATCTGTCAGTTGCAAAAGGCCACTCTACTGGGATCTGCACGCATTATTTGCCGATTCATCACATAAGCATAGTGATCTTGTTTGCTGTGTACTAATCTTGTTGTGTTTCAAATAATAATAATAATAATAACAACAACAACAACAATAACAATACACTTTATTTATATTCCGCTTTATCTCCCCAGAGGGACTCAGAGCGGATTACAATATATACATATGAGGCAAACAATCAATGCCTTTTATACATAGTAAACAACAACATACAACACAGACAAAAGTAAAGGCCTTCCCCTTTTTTCCATCTTCGGTGTCTGGAGGCGATACTCAACTCCGGCCATGGGGAGGTGCTCGTTTTCCATTTTTCTATGCCAAGGTGGCTGTTGTCCATAGACATCCCCAATTGTGTTGCCGGCATGTCTGCATATCTGCATGGGGTGCCCCTTTACCTTCTCACCGAGGCAGTACCTATTGATCTACTCACATTGCATGCTTTTGAACTGCTAGGTTAGCAAAAGCTAGGGCTGACAGTCAGGAGCTCACCCCAATTTGCGGCTTCAAACTGCCAACATTCTGGTCGGCTGATTTCCTGCAGTTGCAGTTTAACCCGCTGTGCTACTGCGGCCTTACTGTTATTTTTAATAACAGTAAGCCTTCCATATTTCATGAAACTGCCAAGCCATTTCAATACCAGGGTGCCTAGCATATTGCCTTTACCAAATTCGGACACAACACACATAGTGCAACGTGATATCTGGAAGTGTCTAACCTTGTAAATGTTTCTTATTGCTCCCATTGTTCCTCAGGAGTAACGGTCGGGGATATTGGTCCCAAAATGAACTTTGAGAATGTTGACAATGGCTTCCTTGTGCTGAAAAATGTTCGGGTCCCAAGAGAAAACATGTTGGCCAGATTCTCCCAGGTACAGTTGGAAAAAGGGAGCAAATGGGTTTATTAGAGCCGTTTCACAAAACATCAGAGTCTCTAGGGGTTTTCACATTCATGTGCTTCCATAATCTGTTAAGGAATGTTGGATATTGTCATTAGCTTTTGTGTGTGTGTGTACAAAATCAGTTAAGGAGTTTGGATAGAATAATTTTACATCTACTTTTCCCTCTTTCTCTTATCTTTTTTTAAGGGACTGCCACTCTTGCTTATGGCAAAAACTTCAAAAAGTCCAACATCTAAGTCTGGAAGCCTTGCCTTTCATCTGACTTTGACTTTCCGATATCTGAAGAGTATTTGTTGTTATTATTGATTATTTTTAGGTTGCTTCTGACTTATGGTGACTCTATCATGGGGTTTTCCTGGCAAGATTTGTTTAGTAAGAGTTTGCTTTTGCCTTACTCTGAGACAACGTACCTCTGAACAACTCTTATCAAGAAAATCCTGTAATAGGTTTACCTTAGGGTACTTCCCAAAATCACCCATTGGTTTCTATGGCTGAGCAGAGATTTGATCCCTGGGCTCCAGAATTGGGATTCCAACACTCAAACTAGTACATCATACCAGCTCCTATACATTTCTTCTCAATCTTTATTATTCTACATACCTTATGTCCAAAACCTAGCTCATAACAAAAGAACAGTATATCAGCTTTCGAATAAGGGCAGCAGAGTATTCTATGCAAAAAAGAGAGTCACAGAGAACATATTTCCCATTTTGTATATTTCCTCTTTTTATTTATTTATTTATTTTATTTATTAATCAGTTTTGTATACCGCCACTCCCCAAATGCTCGGAGTGGTTCACACCAGACCTCTCACACACTGAGGCCTACTAACACTGAGGCCTTCCTCACACTGAGGCCTCTCTCATACTGAAGCCTCTTCATACTGAGGGCAACTAACATTGAGGCATACTAAGCTGAAGGCACACCAGCTTATATTGGACTGCAGCATTTGTTGAGTCATTGCATCCATTTAACCCTTTCGGTGCTTGACTCACATATTTCTGACAATATACACCTATTACAAGGGCATCAAACTCATTTTCAAGGAAGGCCATATTAACCTTAGGGTGGCCTACAGTTCATGAATGGAGAGTCCCTGGATATTGAGAGCCAACAATAATGTTTTTACATAGAGGCCAGTGCTCTTTTGTTTTGTTTTTTACCTAATTTTGGTTCCCAGATGTTACCGAATAAAAACTCCCATCACTTTTTATTATCTGCCATGCAGATTGGGGATAATGGGAATTGCAACCCTTGTGGCTCTGAGGGCATTTTAAAGCCAGATTTCATGTCCACAAGCCTTGTATCTAAATCCAAACGCCACTCTCCTGACTGAACAGAACAAACTGCAACCTTCTTGTATACCAACTCCCATCAGCTCTAATCCAGATGTTTAATGATGAAGAATACAGGAGTTATAGTCCAGCATCTGGAGGACCACATAAAATGACGTGGCAGGCCATATTCGAGCCCTGGACCTTGAGTTTGACATGTGCGTTTTTCATTGATTGATGGATGCCATAGTGGTTGAGATGGAGTACACACGTATTTGAAGCCTACTTACCGATGAAGCAAAAGCCCATATTTGATTCTCAAAAATCACCTAGAAATGTAGTGTTTTCTTCCTGAGAGTCACTGAAACAAACTCCATACATTTAAGCTATAGAGCATCAATTACTGCATAAGGTATATCAGTCCCTCTGTGCCTTCAGGAGCCACAGTGGTGCCATGAGTTAAACCTTTGTGCCGGTTGACCTAAAGGTTGGTGTTTTGAGTCTCCGAGACAGGGTGAGCTCCCTTCTGTCAGCTCAAGCTTCCCACGCGGGGACATGAGAGAAGCCTCCTACAGGATGGTAACACATCTGGGCATTCCTTAGGCAACATCTCTGCAGAAGGCCGTTTCTCTCACACCAGAAGCAACTTGCAGTTTCTCAAGTCTTTCTGACACAATAAAAAAACTTTTCATGTTCTAAATTTCATCTTTTTCCAGGTCCTGCCAGATGGTCAGTATAAAAAACAAGGGACTGACAAGATTAACTACTTGACTATGATAGTGGTTCGTGTATTCATCCTTCGGAAGGAAGTTATTACAACTCTGATGAAGGCATGCACCATTGCAATCCGATATTCTGCAGTACGCCGTCAGTCAGAGTTAAAGCCTGGGTATGGTATGGCTTCAGTCAAGAGGGCACCCTTCTCCTTTGTCACTTTTCCAAAAATGGAAATTTTTCTGTTTCTGGTTTGAAAGTGTTATTTCCTGTTTAATTGTGCAGTAATTCCTTTGAAAATAGTTGTTATGCTCAAGAAACATCGTGTTTGTGGCTGCCACAAACTATTTGGCTGAAACTCTAAGATATTCATTGAAAAACTGTAGCAAAATGTGCTGCAGGATGTCCCATAAAAACAAAGTTTTGGCAGTTTCCCCATGTTTTGATGAGAGAACCAATTAGAAAATTATATTTATAACCCAGGAACAAAAATTGTGTTACATGGTGTTCTACATGGAGAAACTGATTGAAATGACAGTTCAACAAGGCAGCATTGTCTACCACATCTCATGGCACCAGGTTAATTCAGAGGGCACAGATAACAACCCAGAGCCAGGCACAGCTACATTCAAACCAGGAACAGATTTTTATTTTCAAATTTTGGCTTAACCAATATTGTTTCCTTCCCCTAGAGACCCGGAGGCAAAGATTCTTGACTATCAAACTCAGCAACAGAAGCTCCTGCCTCAGCTGGCAACTGCCTATGCCTTTCACTTTCTTAGCAATTACCTACAGGAGGTTTTTGAGAAAGCCTACACAGAAACTAAAGAAGGAAAGTTTGACCAGCTTCCAGAGGTAATGTGGAATAGATCATTCATTTGGTGTGTGTGTGTAGGAGAGGGGGGCACATTCTCAAAACTTCAGTCCTTCTGGACTTCAGCTCGCACAGCCTATATATATGTATGTGTGTGTGTGTGTGTGTGTGTGTATGTGTGTGTGTGTGTGTGTGTGTGTGTGTGTATATATATATATATGCCCACTCTGGTGGTCACGGGGGTTCTGTGTGGGAGGTTTGGCCCAATTCTATCATTGGTGGGGTTCAGAATGCTCTGTGATTGTGGGTGAAATACAAATCCCAGCAACTACAACTCCCAAATGTCAAGATTCCATTTTCCCCAAACTCCACCAGTGTTCACATTTGGGCATATTTAGTATTTGTGTAGAGTTTGGTCCAGATCCATCCTTGTTTGAGTCCACAGTGCTCTCTGGATGTAGGTGAACTACAACTCCAAAAGGACACTGCCCACCAAACCCTTCCAGTATTTTCTATTGGTCATGGGAGTTTTGTGTGCCAAATTTGTTTCAATTCCATTGTTGGTGGAGTTCAGAATGCTCTTTGATTGTAAATGAACTATAAATCCCAGCAACTACAACTCCCAAATGACAAAATCATTTTTTTTAGTAAAGGACATACATTGGGTTGTTAGGTGTCTTGTATCCAAATTTGGTGTCAATTCGTTGAGTGGTTTTTGAGTTCTGTTAATCCCACAAACTAACATTACATTTTTATTTATTTATTTATTATGTTCTTTAGGGAGGCTTATAACCGGTAACCGGTAACCATTAGATGCCAACAACAATAATAAAAAAGTCAGATAAACATTAACTAAAACATCGTCATAAGTTAAAAGACCATTTAAAAGGGACAGTAGCAAAATGACAGTTATGAATTAGCAACAAAAATAATTTTATGGTTGGGGGTCACCACGACATGAGGAACTGTATTTATGGGTCGCGGCATTAGGAAGGTTGAGAACCACTGCCCTAAATGGTTCCGGTTCAGCTTACCTGTCTGAATGTATCTCCCACTATGCACCATCTCGGAGATTAAGATCTTCTAGGGAGACCTACCCTCAGTTCCAACTCCTTCACAGGCATGGTTGGGGGGGACAAGAGACAGGGCCTTCTCAGTGGTGGCTCCTTGGCTGCGGAATGCCCTCCCAAGGGATATTAGATCAACCCTCTCCCTCCCGACTTTCAGAAAGAAACTAAAAACATGAACGTGGCATCAAGCTTTCGGACAGTGCATTTTCAGTGCAATAAGTAAATACAGAATAGTGTAATGACAACTGGAATGACCTCGTACTATGATTTTGGATTGTGTGGTTTTATTAATTGGTTTAAATGTTGATATGTTTTTAACGTTGGGTTTTAATGTATATGTTTATTTTGTTTATATGTATATTTATGCGGCATCAAATTGTTGCCTACTTGCGAGCCACTCTGAGTCCCCTTTGGGGTGAGAAGAGCAGGATATAAATATAGTAAATAAATAAATGAATGTCTGAATGAGCTCTAATTAAAAGTTCAATTTCCCCTGAGATCCTATCACTTCATATGCAACCAATGCGCGCGCACACCATTCATTCTCAGCTGTCTAAAGTAGTGCACTTTCCACAAGAATATACTATTTGCTTGGCACATCTCTACAGCACTGTGGTTTCCGGATATAATCATATGTTGGCTTATTTTGAAATGGTTTAAAGCACTGGGCATTGTCTGGTTAATGTTGAATGCTTTTAAGCTTCATTAATGTCCTATATACTGATAACAATGATGCTTAGCCTTTCAGAAAAGGAGACTTATTGATTTCAATGAGCAAGAGTGTATGTGTTTGACCTTCTCCCATAGGAATCAACAGGACTTGCTCTAACCACATTTAAGAGCTTTGCCTGGATTCTAAAGAAATTCATTTCGTTTAATCTTGAGACCTATGTCAGAACCACAGAGTATGTAAGATTAATTCAGGCATTAAAATAACTCATGGATATAAGGCTCGTAGCAGGATAGCAGGAAATAATATATGGTGACATACATTTAACTTTCCTTAACTCAGAAGCTAGGTCAGTTGGAGACATTGTTAAGTCTTTTTATAGTATATCCAATACTTCGCTTTGCTCACAGAAATGTTGGAATGTCCTTACTTAACACCAGTTCTGGTTATGTGCAGCTTCATGCTCTTGCTTCGGGCATTAAAGTGATAGCTACAGAGTACAGCTCATCTGGTGTGGAGGTGTGTCGAAAGGCTTGCGGAGGACATGGATACTCTCTTCTTAGCGGACTTCCTTCCCTGTACACTAGACTGGTTGCCTCGTGCACCTACGAGGGTGAAAACACTGTTCTCCTCTTGCAGACAGCCAGGTAACCTTACCTAAAATATCTTCTAGTTTGGAGTCTGGGACCTTGCCAGGGCCATTCCATGAAATTTTACAGTTTGGGGAAGTTTATTTCTTGATTGCAAAACCCAGAATCCTCCAGTGGTAAAAGCAGTAGAGCCAAACATAACTTCTGAATACATTTCAAGACGTCTCCGATTTGTAATCTCATTTTTTTAAGTCAGTAGAGGGATATATGTATTGTATGATATGTGTATTTTACAGAAATGCTTTGATATATATCTTTTATGGAACTGCATTTTAATATGTGTGTTTGTAGAGTTTGTATAATATTTGTGTATTTTTGACTGTGCTGTAATCCTCCTCGAACCATGGGAAAAGGTGGGTAAGAAATAAAATTATTATTATTATTATTGATACACAACAAGATTGGGACACAGCAAACAAGATCACTATGTTGGCTTTTGTATTCGATCACACGTCGGACAATTCCCAAGTGTCTAAGACTGTGTGTTGTATCATTGAATAATGTGTGCAGATCCGAGTGGGGTGGCCTTTTGCTGCTGACAT
The DNA here is from genome assembly GCF_037176765.1 of Anolis sagrei. Classification (NCBI taxonomy): domain Eukaryota; kingdom Metazoa; phylum Chordata; class Lepidosauria; order Squamata; family Anolidae; genus Anolis; species Anolis sagrei. Next base: position 29,071,325 of record NC_090022.1, on the reverse strand, counting down.
AGTAATTTTGTCAGCATTAATTTTTTTTTAAGTGCAGGCCAAGGTCTTTAGGCACTGCACCCAGTGTGTTGATCATCAATGGGACCACCTTTACTGGCTTGTGCCAGAGTCTTTGCAGTTCGATCTTTAAATCCTCATATTATTAATATGATGATGATGATATATGCTTCTGTCTGGGACTAGTAAACACAGATCTTTCTTCCATTTCTTCATATCAGTTATGAAGTGCATAGGAGGAAAGCACTAAATGTACTCCTCTGGTTGTACTGGAACTCTTTGTTGACACTTCTTCTCAATAACAATTATAACATATTGATTATGTTGTGCAATCAACGTTGTTCAGCATTACACAATGCACAAGATTCTGGATAATCTAATTAGTTACATAACCATTTTTAACTTTGTACTTAAGTAGCATCTACTAGTTCAGTCTCCCTAAACATGCCTTACCAGGCGGCAGCTGATGCAAGTGTCAGAAGTCTGTTCTCCTGTGAATTGGGATGCAGCAAACTAATGTTTATATGCTCTTGCAAACTTCAGTGTGAGAGTCAAAAGCAGGATCCCTGTTGCAATTTCTCCTTGCATCAGATATCATTCATAGGAAGGTTGGAAACATGTCTGCTGCTTTCCAATTGACGAAAGAACAGACTCTCATTAGTCACAGCTGCTTTCTTCATGTCAGGAGCGACTTGAGAAACTGCAAGTTGTTTCTGGTGTGAGAGAATTGGCCATCTGCAAAGATGTTGCGCACTGGATGCCTAGATGTTTTACCATCCTGTGGAAGGCTTCTCTCATGTCCCTGCATGAGAAGCTAGAGCTGACAGACAGGAGCTCATCCCTGGATTCGAACTGCCAACCTTTTGGTCAGCAGTCTTGCCTGCACAAGGGTTTAACCCATTGCGCCACTGGGGGCTCTTGTCGCTGCTGCTGCTGCTGCTGCTGCACAGGAAGTTAGCATTTTACGATCCCTATGTTTTCCTTATACTATTGAATATGAAGAGATTGCGGATATAAATCAGTTACGAATTCATAAATCTAGCTTATGCATTTGTAACTGCAATTGTGAATTCCATCCAAACCTATTTAAATATCTATTTACCTTTCTAGTTTTCTAGTATTATGAACATACAGAAGCTTTGTCTTGCTCACATTGAATTGCAGTATTATCTTTTTCATTTTCTATGTCCTTGAAAATCAAAGGTTTTAGAGAATAATTTGCAGTTATTCTCTGTTTGCCTCAGCTCTCACTTTCTTTATCATTAGGTTCCTGATAAAATGCCTTGGGATGGCACAAAAAGGCCAACCTATCCCTTCATCAGTTGCCTACCTATCCTCCAAAAACTTTGGAAAATGCCAAGCCTGGAAAAAAGGAGATTTTCTAAACCCTGATGTTTACATTGACGCTTACCGGCAAAGAGCCTTCAGGTTGGCATAAGGACACTGAAACTAATTTAGTAATCTGTCTGTTTGGATTAGCAGCATTTCCCAACTGGAGATACGTAACAATATTTCAAGAATAATGTCATGTTGAAATAGAGATGCAATGTTCCATCACTTATTGCTGGGGTTAGATTCCAGAACCTCCCGCAATAAGTGAAAAACTGCGCTATAGGGATGCTCTATTTATTTTAAGAATTATACATTATTTTAGTAGTTATACACTATTTTAAGTCTTTATAAACTTAAAAAAGTGAAGGAAAGGAAGGAAAGGCCCTTCAAGGCTGGAGGGAGGGAGGACTGAGGAGGGAAAGCACCTTGGAGAGCAGCGGCAAAACCCCACAAAACAGCAAAAATACCATTATATATTTTTTTAAATTAATAGTTTTTGAAATCCGCGAAACAGCAAGTTCGCTAAAAGTGAACCACGAAGTAGTGAGGGAACACTGTAGTGAGCTTTTTTGACTTGGAGCTCCAACTTCAATGTAGTTCTCTGCACCTTGGTGACCTTCCCCATAGAGTATACAGTGTTCCCTTATCGCGAGTGATACGTTCCAGGACCACGCACTATAAGTGAAGATCCACGAAGTAGGGACGCTATATATATATAGTTGTTGTTGTTCACTCGTTCAACCGCATCTGACTCTTCATGACCTCATGGACCAGCCCACGCCAGAGCTCCCTGTCAGCCATCACCACCCCCAGCTCCTCCAAGGCCATGCCAGTCACTTCAAGAATACCATCCATCCATCTTGCCCTTGGTCAGCCCCTCTTTTTTTTTCCTTCTGTTTTCCCCAGCATAATTGTCTTCTCTAAACTCTTCTCATTATATATACACAGTAAGGGGCAGCGACAGCAGAGGAGTCACCAAAACAGGACCATGGCTGCCTTGCCCTGCTCCTTGCTCAGGCCCAGCGCCACTATGGCAGAAGCAGAAGCAGCAGCAGTGGAAGCCCAGCCCTGGGGAGCTGGTCTTTTGGGAGGAAGGCCTCCTCCTCCTCCTGCACCTACTCCTTCTTTTCTCTGAGGCGCTGTAGGGAAATGTGGGTCGAGCAAGGCCTCGTCAGGAAAGGAGGAGAAACAATGGGTATACAGTGTTCCCTCACTACTTGTATATTTTAAATTCATTTTTTAAAAAAACCACAAAACAACAAGTCCACTGAAAGTGAACTGCGAAGTAGCAAGGGAACACTGTATCTCTCTTCTTTCTCAACCTTGGCTAGAGAGAGTTTTCCACCTAGTGACTAAAGATGCCCATACCAACATAAGTACAATGTGAGGTGTCACTTCAGTATACATATAAACCAACTTGAAAGTTTTCATGCTAGCGCCACGATAGAGAGATAGGTGGTTGTTGAAGTTTAGCTGCACAAAGAAACAAAAGGAACTGATTACTGTTCTTTGCACAATGTTTTAACATCCTTTTTTATATCTCCTGCCTCCAGGATGGTACAGAGTGCAGCGATCAAGCTCCAGAGTCTGGTTCAATCAGGAATTGCACTACATGAAGCATGGAACAGCTGCTCTGTCCAGTTGGCATGGGCTGCTATGGTTCGTACTCAGTTTGCCCCTTCACCCAAAGTGACTCTTCTGTCTGGGAGTCTGCCACCCAAATTATGCTCAGAGAACAAAGGAAAAGCAAGTCATGGTGTATTTATTCAGTGCCCATTTTTAAAAGCCAGGTCTTTTGTACGAAGGATAGTTGGGTAAAAGGGTATTGAGATTTGGATTGCTGTGAGTTTTCTGGGCCTGTATTGAGATTTGCTTTTGATGTAAGCAGACTCTTTGAAACAGGCCTACTGTGACCCTTCAGATATAGTTGTACCTCAGCTCCCATCAGGCTATATAGCTTAAATAATAATGAGGAGTGCTGTGAGTTGTAGTCTCAACAACACTTGGAAAGAAGCACATTGTCTGCCCTTCCATTAAAGCAATCTTACTTTGGTCATTTTGTATATTTTTGGGGATTGGAGCAAAATATGATATGCTAGTTAAGTGGTTTAGGAGCAGCAACATGCTTTATTTAAAAATTCTGCCTTTGCAAAATGTGGGTCACCTTAGAATAAGTTAAGAGAGAGATGTTAAATGGGACAAAACTGATGACTTTGCTTGGAATTTCTTTTGAGGTGGGATTTTGGGTCAGGGCAGACATCTGCCATGGGAGCAACTGCCCAGCATGACATATTGCTTGGTGGACATTTTTTGTGGTTCTCTGATATATACTGAAAAATGTGGGTCAGGCTATTGTTTTACATCTCCTAGAATGCCTGAGAGGAAGTATTATTAGAACCTGAACAGGTAACAACATCTATACTGCTATATAATCCAGTTTTTGAATCCACATTATCTGCTTTAAACTGGATTATATGGCAGTGTAAATGTATATAATCCATTTCAAAGCTGATAATCTAAGCCCCTTCCACACAGCTGAATAAAATCCCACATTATCTACTTTGAACTGGAATATATTGCAGTGTGGACTCAGGAAAACCAGTTCAAAGCAGATAATGTGGGATTTTCTGCCGTGATATTCTGGGATATAGGGCTGTGTGTAAGGGCTCCTAGATTCAGAATCTGGATTATATGGTAGTGTAGATCCACCCTCAGGAATTCAGTACCTTTTGGTGAACTGGAAGCATAGCAATGGAAGAGTAAGTGCATCAGGGTTTATCTTGAGCCCCCCAAAACCTGAAATGACAACTAAAGAGAGCCCAACTGAAGAGAATTGAAGGTTTGGAGGCAGGAGCCAGGGACTTGCTTGTAAACTCCTGTCTCTTCCCTTCTTGGAGCTGAACAAAAAAACCCTTTTAGACATTGTAAACTGAAAAACAACTTGAAGGTATGCAACAGCATATGTGGAAAGCACTTTTACTGTCCTGGAGTTTGTGAGAACCTTGTCTTGAATCCAGAGCACAGAATGGGGCCCCTTCTACACTGTCATATAATCCAGATTATCTGCTTTGAACTGGATTCTATGAGTCTACACTGCCATACAATCCAGGTTAAAGCAGATAATCTGGATTTCATATGGTACTGTAGAAGGGGCCTGGGTCTGCTCATGAAAAGGGACTGTCAGTTTTTAGGGCTCCCACCTTCTCGCTCCTTTCTGGCTACACAGATTCTCCAAATGAGGAGGAATATGGTGAGGTGGTCACTTCTATTATCTCAGTTGCACTAATCTAATTCTGGATGCAAAACATTGAGTACAGACTTGCTTCTGATGTTGAACGGAAACCCCATAATACCTCCTACTCATTTCAGCTTTCCTTCTGAACCTCTACTTTGAAAATGTTTCATGAGTTAGTAATGATACTTCTGCATGGTAGTGCCCTCCTGTATGGGATGTACACCTGACTGTTAATTATTTTCAGGCCCACATTCACTACATTGTGGTGGAACAGTTCGTCAAAGCCCTGCAGAGCTATGAAGGAGAAGCTGACATCCACAGGATCCTCAAACATCTCTGTGACCTCTTTGCACTGCATGGGATGTATCTGAATATGGGAGATTTTATGCAGGATGGATACCTCTCCACAGAGCAAGTTGCCATGGTGACTGAATCATACTTGGATCTCCTGCCTGTCATTCGGTGAGACGGTTCTCCTGTCCCCAAAATGGGCTGAATATAGTTTGGTTAATGTTTGATGATATATATATATATTTATCGTGTCAGGTAGCCAGACAATTGTATTACATTTCTAACAGAACAAAACAAACAGACAGACAAAACACAAATTTTGCAAGCTTGGTAGTTGATTAAATGTCCTTTGACCAGTATCTGGTCACTTGGTGTGCCTCTGGTGTTGCCGCAAGAAGGTCCTCCCTTGTGCATATGGCAGGGCTCAGGGTGCATTGCAACAGGTGGTCAGTGGTTTGCTCTTCTCCACACTCGCATGTCGTAGATTCCATTTTGTAGCCCCATTTCTTAAGATTGGGTCTGCATCTCGCGGTGCCAGAGCACAGTCTGTTCAGTGCCTTCCAAGTTGCCCAGCCTTCTGTGTGCCCAGGGGGGAGTCCTCACTTGGTATCAGCCATTGGTTGAGGTTCATTGTTTGATGATGATGATGATTATTATTATTATTATTATTTGATACATAACAAGATTCGTACACAGAAAACAAGATCACTATTATGGATTTTGTATGACATTTCCCAAGTGTCTAGAATTGTGTGATGTATTGGCAAATAATGTGTGCAGATTCGAGTAGGGTGGCCTTTTGCAACTGACAGATGGTGATTTCATCAGCACAAATTGTTTTTAAGTGCAGGCCAAAGTCTTTAGGCACTGCACCCAGTATGCCAATCACCACTGGGACCACCTTTACTGGCTTGTGCTTGTCTTTGCAATTCTATATTTTAATCTTCATCTTGTGTAAGCTTTTCCAGTTGCTTCTCGTCAATTCTGCTGTCGCCTGGGATTGCGACATCAATAATCTATGTTTTTTTCCCCCATGATCATGAGGTCAGGAGTATTATTATTATTATTATTTAAAGTCAGCCATGGTAATCCAGCATACTTTTTGCTTTGAAAACACAGGTTGCATCACACTATGAAATTGAACTGTCCTAGCTCAGTGCGATGGCATCCTGGGAGTAGTATTTTGCAAGGTCTTTACTTCAGGGACAATATTTTAATTCTCAGGGACTACTAGTGGTCTGTGTACCACAGGTTGGAAGCCACTGATTTATATCCTGTTTCTCTCTTCATACGGAGACTCAAAGTGGCTCACAACTATCTCATACTATCTGGCCATCTGGACTGAGGAAGCGGGAGGTCCATAGAATAGCTGTAGGAGGCATAGCTGACTGCTCTATATTAACCACAAAGATATTGTGTGCTTCTTTCTCAGTAGAAGCAGGACCAAAAAATACCAGTGCCTGGTGGTAACAATATTCCCCCTGCTCCATTTGCCTTAGTACATCTTTGGCCGTAAGGGTAAATATGGGAGAGCAGCTTCTACTTCTACTCTGGGTGTTTTGGCAGAATTGCATCTGAAGAGGTTGTTCTCAACTGTTGATCTAAGCCTAAGGGTCATTTTCTGCTATGTTACCCAATACATTTGTAAAGTCTGTGTGTAACACCTTCCATTATGCAAACATTTTTCTGCCAGGCACAGGCACAGATTAACAGCTCCCAGCAACAGGCACAGAAACCAGGCACAGATTAACAGCTCCCAGCAACAGATTTTCCCAGGTTCAGGCAGGCCTTCAAATGCTAATGAAGGTGATTAGCTAAACATTCACACCTAATTGCAGCAGGGAAGAGCTCCTTGCCCCACCCCAGCCATTCCACAGATATATAAACCCATTGTCCTAATTCCAACAGACCTCTACCTCTGAGGATGCCTGCCATAGATGCAGGCGAAACGTCAGAAGAAATGTCTCTAGAACATGGCCATATAGCCCGAAAAAACCCACAAGAACTGAGAGATTTTTCTGCCTGTTTTAATTTAGACATCCCTGGAGGCAAAGGGTTCTCTTCATGCACTCTGATAGACTTACCTGTTTCAAACTTGAAACTTACTCAGTTCTTCATCTGCACATATTTGTTTCCTGGCAGTGGATGCAAAGTTTATTTAACAATGCATTTGTAAGTGTCAGACGCCTACTTTCCATAATTATATTTAATTCCTTGAGCATGTCTGGCTATGTTCCTCTTCCTTCTCCATCTTGTTTTCACAAAAGTCCCTTGAAGTTTTTGGAAAATGGAAATCTCCATAATCTTTTGGAGATTTCATGATCTTTGGAAAGGCATGACCTTGTTAGACGTCATAACGTTTTGAAAAATGATGCCGTAACCTCTTAGTAAAAAGCATGACCTGTTAGAGTCATAACCTTTTGGGAAGATGGTATTCATGCAAGGCAATCAGGTTTCTCAGCTGTTAAACTGATGTACCTAGATATGTCTTTGAACTGTCAGGGACAAAGATATGCCAGTGCACAAAACATAGACACACATATATACAGCAAAGTTTCAGAAGTGTTATTTTAGATGTTTGCCCAAAAAAATCTACTCCCCTTAAAATATATTTGCCTTTAAATCATGTTCTCAAAAGACAAATATTTATTATTAGCAGACTTCTTTAAAAGTAACATAGTTGGTTTACTCACAAACTTCATGTATTCAGCATACAGGTACTTTGCATATCAATCCAGTTACAAATAGAATTTAATGCAGTTTCTCTGTATAGGTAACACAGGGCATCATTCTTAGGATCAACAGTCCATAGTCTGTTCTAAGAGTCTAATAGAGTCTCTATTTAGTCTGAAAATCCAATGGAGTCTCTAGGCATACTGTTCCTAAAATGGAGTCTGAGTCCTGAACAATCCCAGTTCCGATCACATGGTCTGCAGCCCCTCCCACATCATAGAGTTAAGTCTCTCATTTGGTATCAGCCATTGATTGAGGTTCTGGGTTTGAGCCTGCCACTTTTGGACTCTCGCCTGCTGAGGTGTTCCAGCGAGTGTCTCTGTAGATCTTAGAAAACTATTTCTTGATTTAAGTAGTTGACATGCTGGCTGATATCCAAACAGGGGATGAGCTGGAGATGTCACTGCCTTGGTCCTTTCACACAGGTGGTGCAATACCGGCTAAACAGTGTAATTTCTCCAGTGGTGTAGGACGCAGACACCCCATGATGATGCGGCATGTTTCATTAAGAGCCACATCTTAATGAATGTGGCTCATTTCATTAAGAGCCACACTTCCCAAGTGTCTAGAAGTGTGATGTATTGGCAAGTAATGTGTGCAGATCCGAGTAGGGTGGCCTTTTCCAACTGACAGATGGTAATTTTGTCTGTTTTAGCGTGGTGAGATGTGTTCCAAACTGGGCATGCATACTCAGCAGCAGAGTAGCATAGCACAAGGGCAGATGTCTTCACTGTGTCTGGTTGTGATCCCCAGGTTGTGCCAGTCAGTTTTCATATAATATTATTTCTAGCACCCACTTTTTGCTTGATATTGCATACTAATACACACATATACAATATAGTAAGCAATCCGAATTATAAACATAACAAATCACTAGTGGAGACTTTAGAAGGTTGCTGTTTCCAAGAGAAGTAGGTCATATTGAGAGAAAGTGGCAGCACAAAGAGTTTAATGGCTCTCCTGGATCTCCACATTCAAATCCAACATATTAAATATTCCACCTGATTCGCAAGATAATAGGCACTTAAGCCTTGGATTTCAATGCTTTATGGCAGGAGTTCTAAGAGAGATCTCATCTGAGTTGTTGAAGAATCCCTGCCTTTCAAAATGGAAAACATTTGCTAGAGTGAGCCCATGGTCTACTTTAATATAAACCAGCTTACTTTGTTCCTACAGGTTTTTAGCTTTCAAAGCCACTGTTTACAGTTCAAAGTAAGAAGGAAACCATAACCTTTTGTGTCAGTCCCATGCTTAGATGACTTATCTCATGGTGTCTTGGCTATTTTTAATAAAAACAGGCATTCAATAACATTTTTTTATCCTGGCTTTGATATTTTGCAAAGCGTGGAAGTTACGACCTCTCCTTTTAATGACGGAAGTGGATACATCAGCACTGAGTGACGTTCATTCAAAATCGGTGGCGTGGGCTTTTTCAATAACCCAGCAATATTAATTTCAAAGCTTTATCAAATCCCTCCCAATAAGTGGGATGAATGCAGTGTTGTGACAGCAGTATAACAACATTAAAAGATAAAGCTATTGCTTGCGCACCATTTAAAATATCTGCAGGGCTTTCATTGTTGTACTGAAATTGAATGCGGCACGCAATTTTTATAGGGCAGAAAGCATTTTTTAAAAATACACCCCAAGAGCAGCCTTCTTGGTAATAAAAATAAACTTAAATAATCTTCTGGGTAATAAAACCACAAACAGCTTTGACTCTACACATCACAATAATGATTTTCTTCCTGAAGATAGCCAAATGCTTCTGTGCTCCCTTCCTGTTGTTGCTGTGCATTTAACACTTTCGATTTAATTCCCTCTGAGCATGGAAGTGGATACCAATATGGAATTGTTATTACATAGTCTCTGTGTTAGCATTTACTTGTCTCTGTTAAAAAAAAATATTTTTCACCCAATAAGGATACAAGGATGGAATTGATAGGTTTTCCAGGCATTGCATAGCAAAGTCTCAGGAAGTTGTTCATCTGGGTCCCCAGTACTCTGGCAAGATCCTAATCCCTTCCTCCTTGTTAGCAGAATAAATTACAAAAATGGATGTTAAATATGGACTTAATTCTACAAGCATTTTGACTACCTAGTTGGAGTCTTGATACATTTTTTATTTCGGACTATAGGGCAGTGGTTCCCAACCCGTAGACCACGGCCCAACAGTGAGCCGCGAGAACAAAAATCTGGTCTGTGAACCTCCTTCCTCTTTATTTTATTTTATGTTATTTCCTCTCTTTTCTGAATCAGCTCCACAAATAACCAAACCAAATATAAAATTGACCAAAAAACTAATTTGCAACCCTTTTGGTACTAATGTTGGAGAGTGGGCCCTGGTCAAACTGGTCCCTGTTTAAGTGGGCCCTGGTCAAACTGGTCCCTGTTTAAGTGGGCCCTGGTCAAAAACAGGTTGGGAACCACTGCTATAGGGTAAGAATCCTAGAGTTGGAAGAGATCTTGTGGGCCATCCAGTCCAACCCCCTGCCAAGAAGCAGGAAAATTGCATTCAAAGCACCCCTGACAGATGGCCACCCATTCTAGACTAGATGAAAAATGGGAAAGAAAGGTTTGGTAGAACGGGAAAATCAAATAGACTTGAACGTAAGGAAGAAGAACAGAAGCTTCCAATTCTTTTTCTCTTTTCTTTTTCTTTTCTTTTTCTCTTTTTCTATCCCTTTCCCCAAATTTCCTACTTTTCTTTGAATATAATGTTCCCGGACTTTCAATGTAAACTTTTTTAATTCTTTTATTTTTATTTTTTATTTAACTCACCAAAAAACCACCCCCGACAGATAGCCATCCAGCCTCTGTTTAAAAGCCTCCAAAGAAGGAGCCTCCACCAAACTCTGGGGCAGAGAGTTCCACTGCTGAACAGCTCTCACAGTTAGGAAGTTCTTTCTCATGTTCAGGTGGAATCTCCTTTCCTATAGTTTGAAGCCATTTTTCTGTATCCTAGTCTCCAGGGCATCAGAAAACAAGCTTGCTCCCTCCTCCCTATGACTTCCTCTCACATATATATACATGGCTCGGTCTTCTCTTCTTCAAGCTAAACATGCCCAGCTCTTTAAGCCGCTCCTCATAGGGCTAGTTCTCCAGATCCTTGATCATTTTAGTCACCCTCCTCTGGACACATTCCAGCTTGTCAACATCTCCCTTCAACTGCGGTGCCCAGAATTGGACACAGTGTGATTCCAGGTGTGGTCTGACCAAGGCAGAATAGAGGGGTAGCATGACTTCCCTGAATGTAGACACTATACTCATTCCATACACTTACAATTATTGTTTATCATCTTATTAAACCTTGAATTATTATTGAACGACTAAACCTGAATCCATTCCTCCCTTACACTTCCTCACATCACTATGTGGAAAAAATAGGAAGGATCAGAGAAGCTGTTCTCTATGCTCCCCCCTTCCCAATATGATACACACTTCCTGGTCATTAAGTGCTATTATTTCAGTTTGAAATTGGCAGGAAATCATGAGTGGCACCTTCACAATTGCAGCCTGCATACCCCTGACTCACCTATTCCATGCCTTGCATACTTACATACACTCTTTTCCTCTGGGTATTAATTCACTGATGAGAATGATTGGCACTGCATCTCCTCCTTTTGACGGAGAAGATCTATTGAAGTGAAAAGCAGTTCTTTTTCTATAATAGACTATACATGTTAGGACTCTCCGCCCAAATACTTTTTCACCACCAGCATATTATTTTTCCATCCCTGGAGGCGCCTACAGGCAGGCTAATGGTCCCAATAAATTGTGAGTTTGTTTGTGAGCCCCTTTTTTCTAATTGGATGCTGCACTCACTGTGCGTTCTTTTGTTGTAATGTGATTTAGGCTATTTATTTGGATTTTATGGGTTGTAGTTGGCTCTGAGTAATCCTTGAGAGGCAAAAATGGTGACTCATAAAAGAAAACATTATTTCCTCTCTTTTTATCCAGGAGAGATGCTGTTCCATTAGTGGATGTGTTTGACTTCTCTGATGTAAGCTTAAATTCGGCCCTCGGAAGCTATGACGGCCGGGTCTATGAGCGCCTTTATGAGTGGGCCAAGAAGTCCCCAACCAATAATCAGGTAAGAGCACTGCACTCATTGGTCAGTACAGACAAAGGAGATCAGTTTGGGTTAGGGCTCACAGTTAGGGGGGTGAGTATTTAGTCAGGTACCAATTGTGAAAGTTTTCCCACTTAAAAAAGGTGAGAGAGGTCTGTAATTGACATCATAGGTAGACCTCAACTATGAGAGACAACATGAGAAAACATGTTGCTCCACTGGCTGCCGATTCAGTTCCGAGCACAATTCAAGGTGCTGGTTTTGACCTACAAAACCCTGTACAGTTCCGGTCCAGTGTATCTGTCCGAACGTATCTCCTTCTACGTCCCACCTCGGAGTCTGAGATCATCTGGGGAGGCCCTGCTATCGACCCTACCACTGTCACAAGTGAGGCTGGTGGGGACGAGGAGCAGGGCTTTCTCAGTGGTGGCCCCTTACCTGTGGAACTCACTCCCGGGGGAAATCAGGGCATCATCATCCCTCCTCGCCTTTAGGAGAAGGGTGAAGACTTGGTTATGGGACCAGGCCTTTGGGCACTCCGGCAATTAAATCAGACAACCAGGCGAGTAAGACCAGCAGGATTGATGAAGTGGAACGTAAGACTAGATCTATGAGTAGCGAACGCTGACCATATAAGAGGAGAAATTGGGTTTGTATTTGGTTTTATTGATTTTATTGATTTTATGGTTATAATGTATATTGGTTGTTAACTGTGTATTGATGTAATTTTGTGTTTGATTGTCTTTATGATGCAGGCATCAAATTGTGCCTTTGCTTTTGTAAGCCGCCCTGAGTCCCCTTCGGGGTGAGAAGGGCGGGGTAAAAGAACCCCAAATAAATAAATAAATAAAAACACATCCAGAAAATCACATTGTCTGATTTTTAACAAATTTATTTGCAAATTATGGTGGAAAATAAGTATTTGGTCCTTAACAAAAGTTCAACTCAATAATTTGTTATATATCCTTTATTGCCAATAACAGATGTCAAACATTTTCTGTAAGTCCTTACAAGGTTGGCACACTGTTGCTGGTACGTTGGCTCATTCCTCCATGCAGATCTCCTCAAGAGCAGTGATGTTTTGGGGCTGTCGCTGGGCAACATGGACTTTCATAACCTTCATGCCTTTAGTCTAATACATAACACTGACCAACAAACATTTTGTCTCAAATGTTTGAGCTCTTTCTGGGTATACTCAACCTGCCAATTCCAAAAATGGCACCAGTTTTCGCCCATCTCTAGTTTTTGAAATACAGAACATGTCATGTACCAGTGACTATCTGCTCGCCCATAGATCACCATGAGAACAGAAACTGGAGTTAATGTGGTCTATCCAATGCAATTTTTTGAATCGGCATCCCAAATAACCCCAGGAACAGGCTTAAAAACCATGACACCAAGAAATATTTTTTTGGTTGGGTTGTGTAATCTATACCATATGAGCATGAGTCACAGCAAAGGGTTAGGAGCCTCCTTCAATCCAAGTGAGACAAAAGGATAGGATAAAAAAAAAAATACCAGCCTAATATTAGCTGACCTTTTGTGTCATGTTATGTTTATTTGTTTATCTTTGGTTAAGTTTGGTTGTTTATAAGTTACTGTATACTCAAGAATAAGTCTACTTTTTCAGCCCTTTTTTTAGGCTCAGAAAGCTCCCCTCAACTTATACCTCAGTCAAAGTTATTTATTATTTTACTCTGTTGTTGTTATTGTTATTGTTATTATTATTACATTTACATTATTTTACCCTATTACTATTTTATTGCATGTATTATTTTACTGTATTATTATTATTATTACATTTATTATTTTACTCTATTATTGCTGTTATTAATACATTTCTATTATTTTACTCTATTATTATTATTATTATTATTATTTTACTGACACAAAAACACAGTATGTCGCAGCAAATGAGATATATATGCTGGATTTCGTATCACAAAATCCCAAGTGTCTAGGACTGTGTAAATAATAAATTATTACATTTATTATTTTACTCTCTTTCTTATTATTGGAAGTGATACATAAGCACATTTACATTGAAGGTTAGAATAACGTTTTAATCAGAGTTGGACAGTCTTATCTTAAATTACAGTTTTATGTAAATATTCAAAAATATTTAACCTACTGATGCCTCAATTAATGTAATTTTATTGGTGTATGTTTTAATTTTGAAATTTACCAGTAGCTGCTGCATTTCCCACCCTCAGCATATACTTGAGAGTCAATATGTTTTCCCAGTTTTCTGTGGTAAAATTAGATGCCTCGCCTTATATTTAGGTCGGCTTATACTCAAGTATATATGGTATATTTAGTTTATTTTGTTTCATGTTTTGTTGTGATTGTTACTTGTTTGTCTTGGCATTGAATGTTTGCTATTTTTGTTATACTTTGGAATTGTGCTGAGTCCCATCAAAGAGAGAGGACAGGCTATAAATAAAGTATTATTACTTATTATTAAAGCTCCTTCAGCCAGTAAATGAAGTTTTAGAACAGGCATTTTAACATTATAGAATGGAAAAGGAAAAAAGGAAACAGAAGCTAGGAGGCCATCAAATGGGTGTAATGAGAAGGGAAAGGATCTCCAGCTATGATAAAGGAGTGCTGCTCAAACACTTCGCTTACTGTGTAGTTCTCCTTCCTTCCTTCTTTCCTTCTTGTAATGCCCTTTGGCCCATGTGATCCACCGCCCACCCACAGCATTCAGCTGCACATTATACTTTCCAGAATGAATACAAGCTAATGAGGTCCATCTTTTCAATATCGAGGGAGACAATGAAGTGGAAGCTGTGAATTAGGGAAAAAATTGTGAAGCCACATGCAAAAAGAAGACAAGGTTGCCTTTGCTGTTCTATTTTTGCCTCCTATTGACAATCTCTGTCTTTTTCTGTCTTCCAACAGGACAAGAGGGTCTTTGAAACCTATTTGAAGCCACTTTTCAAGAATGCCCTGTCAAAGTTATGAAAGAGGGGAATGCAACAAGGACACCTTTTTTTCCTGATACCCAACTCCAACTCATAAAATGTAATAACAGAATGTTTTGTTTGACCAGCCATACCGTTGAGGTGTTCTGGCAAGCAGGATCCAGCTAACTTGTGGGCTGGAACTATCGGATGTTAAGGGTTTTTTCTACAGTTCACAGCAATAGCTGCCAACAGTCTGTGGGCAGCCCAATCTCAATTGTAGGGTCTCACATCCAACATCCAGGCATCCCCTGGGCAACATTCTTGCAGACAGCCAGTTCTCTCACACCAGAAGTGACTTGCAGGTTCTCAAGTCGCTCCTGACCAGGGCCGTAGCCAGAAAAAAAATTCAGGAGGGGTTGAAAATTTTGCGGGGGAGTGTTGAAAATTTTGTGGGGGGGGGGGTCTGAAGCCTGCCTCCTAGCTCACGCTGAAGCAAAGAGCACAGCAGGGGGCAGAGCAGCCTTCAATAGCCTGCAGCTCTGCCCCTGTCAACCACGTCCACCAAGTCTGGCCTCCTTAATGAGAGCATTCAACACACACACACCCAACTTGGTTGCTTCACTACATCGGCTATTGCTGCAAGTAATGACAGTGTGAATAAATTGTCAATATTTGCTTGAGATAGTGCTTGCAGTTCTGGAGGGACTCTTAATTTTTTTCATCTCATAGACTAAGCATGGGAATTTGGTTAACCAGTTAAAATTCATGAGTAAACCAGGGTTTTTTAAAAAATCTGAAACATTTCGGGGGGGGGGGAGTTGAACCCCTAAAACCACCCCCTCGCTACAGGCCTGCTCCTGACACACCCAAAAAATCAGTCTTAGGTCTAAGGCACCAGCAATGTCTCTGTGGGAGAAGTGGAGGGCTGTAGCCCACCTTCCCATCACCTCCAACATTGCCCATGCTGACTGTGGCTGGTAGGAACTAGAATATAAAGCTAGGACAATAATATCCCCATTGCTACCCTTGAATGATGGCACAACAGGGTAGTGAAGGATCTGGCCCAAATTCACTGTTAGTCCCAACCAGAATAAATCCGTTGAATTAATGTAATTTACTGAGTTTTATCATAACAGTCTGTATTCATAGGGACTATCAGTTCATGTGGGACCCATATTGAGCTGGACTACAGTTCCCAGCAGCCCCATGCAGCATGACCAATTGTTAGGAGTGGCAATCCAAAAACAACCTGGAGAGCTGCAAGTTTTCCACTTAACATTTTTAAAAAAATAAATAAATAGAAATTTAGGCCATTTTTAAAATTAAATATTGCCCCTATATTCTGTCTTACATGCATATAGGGCAGATAAGTGATATATGAATTTAATAAATAATTTCATTGGGTCACTCCTGAGCTGGTACGACTTCCCAACCTAACCAACTCACAGCATTGCTGATAGGGAAAAGTGCCATTATGACATGAGGACACAGTTTTTAAATGTAATAATGCTGTGAATGTGTTGTCGAAGGCTTTCATGGCTGGAATCACTGGGTTGCTGTGAGTTTTCCGGGCTGTATGGCCATGTTTCAGAAGCATTCTCTCCTGACGTTTAACCCACATTTATGGCAGGCATCCTCAGAGGTTGTGAGGTTTGTTGGAAACTAAGCAAGTGGGGTTTATATACCTGTTGAATATCCAGGGTGGGAGAAAGGACTCCTGTTTGTTAATCAAGGTGGCCAATTGCAACATTCACACCTGCCTCAAGCAGACAAAAGTTCTTTCTCCCACCCTGGACACTCCACAGGTATATAACCCCCACTTTCATAGTTACCAACAGACCTCACAACCTCTCAGGATGCCTGCCATAGATGCAGGTGAAACATCAGGAGAGAATGCTTCTAGAACATGGCCACACAGCCCAGAAAACTCACAACCACCCAGTGTTGTGAATCAGAATCAGCTAGAAGACTGTCTTGGCTAAAACTACCCGAGTTTGTTTGGCTGAAAGGAAAGATTTATGTGTTCTTGGTTGCGTCTGTCTGTGCATTTCTAAAATGGATTTTATTGTAAAAAATATTATGTCAGTTAAAATGGAGGCAATTTTGTCTCTTGGCTTAAAACTCCCAAGATGTGGTGGGTACACACATAGCAGAATGTGTTAATGTATTTCAGTGTTGATTGTTGTTTTGATTTGGCATCTCATTCATTAAACTAGAACTATGCAAATAAATATATATACTCTTACTTGTCCTTACTCTAACTGAAACAACTTTGTTTTATGCAAACATGAAAAATCAAGGATTAGTGGAGTCAAGTGAACGGCTTTAGGGTAGAACTCTGAGTCTTCATCTATGGCAGATATGGGCAATCCCAGGCCCAGGGGGCCAGAGGCTGCCCCTTGGGCTCTTTTCTCAGGCCCTCCTCTCTCTCACCAACCTATCTTTCCTTCCTTCTCTCTTTCCTTCCTCCTTCCCTCCTTCTCCTTCCCTTCCACACTTTCGTCCTTCCTTCCCCCTTTTCTCCCTCTCCCTTTCTCCTCCCTTCCTCCCTCCCTTTCATCTATCCATCCATTCATCCCTTCCACCCTTTCGTCCTTCCCTCCCTTTTGTTTTTTCTTCCGTCTCTTTCCTTCCTCTTTCCCTCCCTCCCTTCCCTCCCTTTCTCCTTCCATCCTTCCCTTCCACCCTTTCATCCTTCCTCGTATCTTTCCTCTCTCCTTCTCCTTCCTTCCTTCCCTTTCCTTTATGCTTTCCTTCCTTCCATCCTTCTCTTCATCACTTCCTTCTCTTTCCTTCCTCATTCCTTCCTTCTCCTTCCCTCTTTCCTCCCTTCCTTCCTTCAATTTATCCATCCATCCTTCCCTTCCACATTTTTGTCCTTCCCTCCATTTTGTTTTTCTTCCTCCTCTTTCCTCCTCCTTACTTCTCTCCCTTCCCTATTTCTCCTTCCATCCTTCCTTCCTTGCCTTTTTCCTCCGTCTCTTCCTTTCTCCCTTCCTTCCTTCCTTCCTTCCCTTTTCTCTCTCTTTCCTTGATTCTTCCCTTCCTTCCATCCATCCTTTTCTTCATCGCTTCCTTCCTTCTCTCTTTTCTTCTTCCTTCCCTTCCTTCCTTCCATCACCAGGCAGTGGGTCCTCTGAGCAGGGAGCTTTAGCATGTGGCCCCCAAGTTAGAATCTATGGGATGGGTCCTCAAAATCTCTTGATGACTGGATTTAAATACTGGAGGTCTTTGGAGGGATTTATAGGAGTTGTAGTTCACCTACATCCAGAGCACACTATGAACTCAAACAATGATAGATCTGGACCAATTTGTGCTTAAATTTGAATAGTGGTGGGTTTTGAGGGGAATTGGCTTTGACCTTTTGGAGTTGTAGGTACTGGGATTTATGGTTCACCTGCAATCAAAGAGCACTCTGAACTCCACCAAAGATGGAATTGGACCAAACTTGGCACACAGAACCCCCATGACCAGCAAAAGAATACTGGAGGTATTTGAGGAAAATTCACCTTGATTTGGGGTAGTTGTAGTTCACCTACATCCAGAGAGCACTGTGAACCCAAACACTAATGGAGCTGGAGCAAATTTGGCACACATACCTGAGATGCCAAAATTTGATTACTGGAGGAGTTTGGGGGGAACTGACCTTCCTTTCTGGGAGTTGTAGCTCACCCAGTATTTGAGGAACTGTGAGCTCCACCGATGATGGACCAAAATTGGCCCGCAGAATGCCCATGACTAACTCAACCTACTGAAAGGGTTTGAGGGGACTGGCTCACCATAGTGGGAGTTGTAGTTTACAGCCAGAGAGCACACTGAACCCCACTGATGATGCATCTGGAGCAAACTTGCCCAACATAACAAACTGATAAGATTATTTTGGGTTTAGTCTGGCATGATGTGTATTGTAGCTCACCCACAACCTTATGTATTTTGTACAATTAAAAAACTGACTTTTTCAAATAGCCCAGGCAACCCAAAGTAGTATTAAATAAAGAAGCAAGTAAATAAATAAATAAGCAAGCTGAATTTTAATTCAAACCACATGTAGAGCGACAGCATACAGTTATGGACTGCCGCAATTTTCAGACAGTAACAACATTAGGCTGGTCACGCCACTTCCCATAGCAGACATGCTTTGCCACCTGAGAGGTTGAGTTTTATTTCTCATGCATTTTCCATTTTGTGTCCATTACCAAAAATTAATCAGACTAAAAACTTTTTTAAAAAACCCACCCCATTTCCTGGCAGAAGTGTTTTTCATCTGCCACAGGCAGAAGAATAACTCCATGTAATGGCATAACAGCAAAAGGCAGACATGACTATTTTTTAATTAAGCTTGTGAAGAGTGAGCTTTATTACTGCTGCAATCATTATTCTTCTCAAACAGATTATCAGGAAGTCTCCAACCCCATAGTCACCATGAGACCCATATATCTGTTCTAAACTATAAACATTTTCAATTATGGGGAAATTACTTTTTTTTAAAACTTTCCCACTTTTTAGTTCATTATATAACAAACAAAAAGTTAAATTTGTTATACAGATTGAGTGCCCTTTGTCCAAAATGCTTGGCACTGGAAATGTTCTATATTTTGGATTTTTTTTTTCAGATACATAATGAGATATCTAGGAGATGGCACCCAAGTCTAAACACAAAATTCATTTATGTTTCATCGGCACTTGATACAGGTATCCTGATGCGAGTGAACCATTAGAAAGCACAGGTGTACATCCTTGTGGACAATTTTAGAGTATTTTGGAATTATATTCAACCTGTATTACAAAATCCCATACACAGACAGCTGGAAGAGGTTTCATATTTGGGGTACGATTCCCACAGCCCTTCAATCAGAATAGCTACAAGATTTAGGTGTGATGATCCTTCGCTTAAAGGTAAATCTTTTCCCCTGACATTAAGTCAAGTCGTGTTTGACTCTGGGAGTTTGTGCTCATCTCCATTTCCAAGCCAAAGAGCCAGCGTTGTCTGAAGACACTTCATGGAGCGCTGTTACCACGCATCAACTAGTAGTTTGCTTACCACACATCAACTAATAGTTGTGATTCTACACAAACTTTAGCCAATTGTTAGGTAAACCAAACCTGGATTGGGTTATTGAGTTTTCCGGGCTGTATGGGCATGTTCCAGAAGCATTCTCTCCTGACCTTTCACCCACATCTATGGCAGGCATCCTCAGAGGTTGTGAGGTTTCTTAGAAACTAGGACAAGTGAAGTTTATATATCTGAAATGTCCAGGATGGGAGAAAGAACTCTAGTTTGCTTGAGCAAGTGAGAATGTTGCAACTGCCCATCTTGATTAGTATTGAATGGCCTTGCAACTTCAAAGCCTGGCTGCTTCCTGCCTGAGGGAGTATTTTGTTGGGATGTGTTAGCTGGCCCTGATTGTTTGATGTTGGGAATTACCATTTATATATCTGTGGACATTCCACAGATATGTAACCCTACTTGCCTAGTTGCCAACAGACCTCGCAACCTCTGAGGATGCCTGCCATAGATGTGGGCGAAACACCAGGAGAGAATGCTTCTGGAACAGGGCCATACAGCCTGGAAAGCTCACAGCAACCCATTGATACCAGACATGAAAGCCATCGACAACACATTCAACCTTGGATTGTTATTGCACACCATTATTTCAGGCTTGTACAGAACAGCAAGCTAGATGAACGTGAAGCAAAACTTGCCAAGAACTTGACAAGGATAAGAAGAAGAGAGAGGCAAGGGAAAATCTGTGAGTCAGTGGCATTTCTCTGGGTTGTAGAGCCTCATGCGTGAAAGAATCATGCTGATGTATGATTACAAGTCGAATAGCAAATAAGAATTATTTAAAAGAAAAACAATTTGGTATAACCACTAGGAATAAAGAAAAAGTGGCTTTGGTACTTGAACTGCTCCATGGGCTGGACATTGGCCACCCTAAAAGAAACCTTAGAGCTTTATATCCATATTTATATTGCCCAGCATGATTACTATTTACAAATTAAGTTACCAAAACAGGTACAGTTTTTAGGTGTAACTCCAGCTATATTTTTTTAGTTTTGGATAGCATAGGGAAAGGTAGACACCCCTGTGATGTTTCTTTTGCTGTCTGTACCTTGTTTCTGAAGATTTCACCTCACTTTCAGTCCCTGTGATAATTGGATTTTGAAAATTTGGGGTTGTTATGGAAACAAAGATTGGTGGTAAAGTTTCAGCGGAGACCCCTTTTCCCCACAGGAGTGGATTTCCTTTCTTAGAGGTAGATTTTCTCCCACTCCCTATTTTCTCACCCCCGTGCTGAACTATGAGTTATATGCAAGGCCCCTTCTGCATTGACATATAATCCAGGCTATCAAAGCAGATAATCCACATTATCTGCTTTGAACTGGATTATATGAGTCTACACTGCCATATAATCCAGTTCAAAGCAAATAATCTGGGTTTTACATAGCGGTGTAGAAGGGACCTTAGTCGGATGTTTGTAGCCCAGGAACTGCCGGTAAAACCTTATCATAAATGGGTTGTTGTGAGTTTTCCATGCTGTGGAAATGTTCCAGAAGCATTCTCTCCTGACATTTCACCCACATTCATGGCAAGCATCCTCAGAATTGTGAGGTCTGTTAGAAACTAGGAAAATTGGGTTTATATATCTGTGGAATGTCCAAGGTGGGAGAAAGAACTCTTGTTTGTTTGAGGTAGGTGTGAATGTTGCAATTGGCCACCTTGATTAGCATTTAATGGCCTAGCAGTTTCAAGGTCTGGCTTCTTACTCCTGGGGCAATCCTTTGTTGGGAGGTGATTAGCTGGTCCTGATTGTTTCTAGTCTGAAATTCCCCTGTTTTTGAGTGTTGTTCTTTATTTACTGTTATTTTTTATTTTTTGTCGTGTCAGGAGCGACTTGAGAAACTGCAAGTCGCTTCAGGTGTGAGAGAATTGGCCGTCTGCAAGGATGTTGCCCAAGCGACGCCCAGATGAATTGATGTTTTTATCATCCTTGTTAGAGGCTTCTCTCATGTCCCAGCATGAGGAGCTGGAGCTGATAGAGGGAGATCATCCGCCTCTCCCTGGATTTGAACCTATGACCTGTTGGTCTTCAATCCTGCCAGCACAGGGCTTTAACCCACTGCGCCACCGGGGGCTCCTTATTTACTGTTATGATTTTAGGATTTTTTTAAATATTGGCAGCCAGATTTTGTTCATTTTCATGGACATTCCAGATAAACAAACCCCATTTTCCTAGTTTCCAACAGATCTCACAACCTCTGAGGATGCCTGCCATAGATGCAGGCGAAACGTCAGGAGAGAATGCTTCTGGAATATTGCCATGCAGCCCAAAAAACTCACAACAACCATGAAATCCTTCAACAATACTTATCATAAATGTTGCTTTGAAGATCTCAGATAGCTTTTAAAATTAATCATTTCCCTCTTTCCTTTTTCACAGAAGATGGTTCATTTTCTGTGACTCCTGCATTTCCTGGAACATTAAGTTTAAAAGAGCACAAACAAAAGATTGCAGATCTGGCTTCCATATTTCATGTCTTTTATTAGCTTCTTGCTGGCGAGCATTACACTTGGGAATTATTATTGCACCGGGCATTAAAAAATAAAGGAGTCTTACCACAGGGAGGTTTTTGCATTCAGAACCAATATAAATACTTCTAATTATATTTTCATAGCTCAGATAATATTTGGTTGCTTGATTTATAATGCATAGGGGGGGAAAGCAGTCAGATATGGCATTTTAAAAATAAAAGGAAGGGCAGGAGGAAATGGTCTTGGAGGATTTGGAGGTAACTAAATAATACTGCTTGTTTAGTGGTCAAGGAAAACTAGATTAGATTACATGATAGCTTTTCCTCTAATTACGTCTGAACCATTCTGGGTACAGTCCAGAGGGAACTAGTCCAAAACAAGCTCTTCTTATACCATCTGCATTCGCTTCAATCTATTTCAGTGCAAGTTGGATTTTCTCTTTCATTCCCAGTGGTATGTGACAGCATTAAATAAACGCCATTTAAATCAAGAGGTGGTTTTTAGCACCTTATATAATGCATTGTAAAAAAAAAACAAGGGCAGGATCTTAACGTAGTTAATTCTGAAGTTGTCTCTAAGAATGATTTGTGTTTGTTTCGCTTCATTTTTGAATTTAAAAAGAGACTTAACATTTTAAGCAGGCACATGCATACGTTTCTCACAAGACAGAAGACAAGAGGCCACAGCATGTCCCTCCTCCAGTCTCTAAAAACCAAATAATAAATATTCATAACCAAATAAAATAAAATAAAACAAAAGAATGAAATAAAAGGAGAGTCTCTCCGAGGCTGTTTAGGGTCAAGGCCAGACTCCAGTCACTGAAATACATGGTTTTGAGAAGTGGCTAATTCACTTTTGGAAAGTGAACAAATAACAGACGAGGACAAACGGTATCAGTCGTCCGTTTTTCGGGCCAGTCTACAGAAAGTCCAGTTGTGTTCAACTGTGTTTTCGTTGGCTCGCTCGCTCATGTGATGGACTCTTGTATTTCGAATGGTGAAACCTTGCTTCGTGATGTACTCCATCAGATGGACGCGGAGAGAGACCTCTTGGTGGTAATCACACGGCCCAAAGGTAAACGAAACTTGGCAGTCTCTGGTGTCCATCATGTGCTTATTCCACTTGGTAAAATAGTTGGAAATCCCTTCCAACAACGAGTGGACCTTGGTCGTGATGGTGAGCTGCGTTATGATCACTGCCACCGGATTGGAGTATTTGGAAAGCTTGCGTGTGCTGGAAAGCTCCACCACCTCCTCAAAAGTATCCACAGGATACAAAGGCTTGGGGTCGTTAAGACACTGTATTAAGGGTTCGATCTGATAAAAATCGGCTTCTTTTCGAAGTAAATCAAATTCCTTGAAGTCCACAGGCAGAGTCAGCTCCGAGGTCCGTAAAAAATTGAGAACGTATCGGAAAAGTGGTCCATCCCGGTCAATGAAGTAATTGCCCTGAGAATCTCTGGCGGTGGGGAAGTCTCCCCGGAACATGGCTCCCAGCATCGAATCGGGATACCTGGTGAGCGTGGTCAGCGACGTCGTGTACAAGTGGCCTCCCACATTGAGAGTGACTGGTTCAGTCATCTGAAGGGAGGAAGGAGAAATATCAGAGTCCTTTCAGATAGGCAAGTTGCTACAAGAAAATGAATTTATTTATTTATTTGCCATATTTATATCCCATCCTTCTCAACTCCAAAGAGGACTCTGAGCTGCACACATAAAGGCACAATTAAATGCCATACATTACCTACAATACATATCCAGCAAATAAAAAATATACATTAAAAACACCTCCTAAAAACATACCAACATTAAAATTATTAAAATCACATATATCACTGCACCACTCCATGTTCACATATTGGGATGTGAGGAAGTTATGAGAGGGAGCATAAGGGGATTATAACTTTGTATTTGATTCCTTGTTTTGTTTGTCTTATTTTGTTGCCTGTGATTTGATTTGATTTTCAGTTGGTTAGATTTAAGTTGCATTTTTTGCAAACTTAATACGAATTGAATCTTTAAAAGAGAATTGACAAGAGTAAATATGCAGAGGGGCAAATGATGAATAGAGTCTTTAGTACCTTGGAAAAGTAGCATATATAAAATATATAATACAATCTATTTTAATATTGAATGTAATACTTTTAAATGTTTAATATGTATTGATTTTAATTTAATTTATTTTAAGCTTGACTTTTGCATGTGTTTTAAGGTGTTGAATAATTAATTGCCTATTTGTAAGCAGCTTTGAGTCATTTGGGGTAGAGAAAGGCGGGATATAAATAGGGTAACTAAATAAAGAAATAATAATATGAATGAAATTTGGAAACATTGGTTTTTTGACTGCAATACTCAGAATCCCAAAGCCAACTCTTAAGGTCAGCAAAAGCTAGGAATAGCAGGAAATGAGATTCCAGCAAAAGATTAGGAAGAACCTCTTGAAGGTAAGAGCTGTAACGGAAGAGGAAAATGCTTCTTTGGTGGAATCTCCTTTTCTGGAGGTTTTTAAGTAGAGATTAAATGGCCATCTTTTGGGAGTGGTTTGATTATATTTTCCTGCATGGCAGAATGGGGTTGGACTGGAATTACCCTTGCGGTCTCTTTGAATGCTATGATTCTAGGTGATAAGATCCAAAAAGTGTTGTTTCCAAGCCCTGAAGCTGAAATTCTTTCAACCAGAATAAACATCAGCCTCCTCTGATATGTGCTGAATATTACTAAACGGAGTGTTTGCATATGGTCAGCTGTCAATGCAAAGAGCACAGAAGGGATGGTTTTGCACAACACAAACACACGTGCAGATGGGCACATGCATGAACACAGGATCCCTGGGGAGGCAAATGCACCCCCTTCCCAACTGGAATACTTACTATATATCCCCAGTCTCCATTATCCATCTGTTCCAATGCGCCGTCCACGCGGGTCCCCAAATGTATGTGCAGTCTTTGCAAAGGCTATACAATGCCCAACTTGATTCCTTCCTGTGGGAGGAAAGAGGGAAACAAAGCGGATGATGAGCACTTACACTGAGAAGATGAAGAACAACAAGAAGAAGAGAGCAATGTTTCTATCCATCAAAAGGCAGGAAGGCAGGCGCTCTGCCAAAACTCTGTGCCTTGAACTCCAGATACAAAGCAACTCGAGCTTAATCGTCTACAAAAGCGTGCTTTCCCTCTCCTGACCTTCCTGCACCCTTTACAACGTGCCTCCCGGGAAAAATGGTAATCGGCCTGTACGCTGCTGCCTTGTGTTAAATAATGAGCAGTCGGCATCGGAAGAGGATTCGGGCTCTGGGGACGCAGCCGGATTTTACTAGGGCAAAGCAGTCAGTTCTGAAAGGGGCCCTAGCAGTGCCAAATACAGACATGCTACGGATATCTCCGTTGCTCCATACATATACAAATATATTTGTACCAGAATGAGATTAGTTTTGGACGACAACTCTGGGACTATTGGGCAAATCTCTGCTTGATAATGGAAACTCACAGAATGATCTTGGGCAAGTCACACTCTCTCAGAGGAAAGAAAAAGGCAGACCCTTCTGAACTACACTTGCCAAGAAAACCTTGCGACTGTCTGGTCATAAATCGGAAATGATTTGAAGGCACACAAATGCAAACATACAGACATATTAAAATATATATATATATATATAGTACACATGTTTTTTAATTGGTCAGTTATGTACTTCAGAGGAAATAAAAGATTATTCCAGTTCTTTTGAACGATCAAAGTTAATTCACTGTGTTATAGGTTTTTTCAGGCTATATGGCCATGTTCTAGAGGCATTCTCTGCCTGCATCTATGGCAAGCATCCAACCTCTGAGGATGCTTGCCATAGAAGCAGGCGAAACGTCAGGAGAGAATGCCTCTAGAACATGGCCATATAGCCTGAAAAAAATCTATAACAACCCAGTGATTCCAGCCATGAAAGCCTTCGACAATACATTAATTCACTGTGCCTAAATGCCAGAAAGGCACAAGATCCCATCTGTAATCTAAGAAGGGTCAGGTTTGGTTAGAACTTGGACGGGAAGCCATCCGGGAATACCAGGTTCTATAGCAGTGTTTCTCAACCTTCCTAATGCCACGACCTATTAATACAGTTCCTCATGTTGTGACCGTCAACCATAAAATTATTTTCGTTGCTACTTCATAACTGTAATTTTGCTGCTGTTATGAATTGTAATGTAAATATCTGAGATGCAGGATGTATTTTCATCCACTGGACCAAATTTGGCACAAATATCCAATACGCCCAAATTTGAATACTGATGGAGTTGCGGGGGGGTGGGGTGTAATTTTGTCATTTGGGAGTTGTAGTTGCTGCGACTTATAGCTAACTTACAATCAAAGAGCATTCTGAACTCCACCAATGATGGAATTGAACCTAACTTGGCACACTGAACTCCCATGACCAATAGGAAATACTGGAAGGGCTTGATGGGCATTGAACTTGAGTTTTGTATTTGTAGTTCACCTACATCCAGAGTACACTGTGGACTTAAATAATGATAGATCTGGACCAAACTTGGCATGAATACTCAGTATGCCCAAAAGTGAAACACTGGTAGAGTTTGGGGAAAATAGACCTTAACATTTGTGAGGTGTAGTTGCAGGGATTTATAGTTCACCTACAGTCAAAGAGCATTCTGAACCCCACCAACGATAGGATTGGGCCAAACTTCCCACGCAGAATCCCCATGCCTTGAATGGACTTGCTCGTAGGAGCCTCCCTCCAGCCTTGCACGCTCTCCCTCACCCACACGTGCGCAAGATGCTGCCATGGGCCTAGCATGCATGCTCTCCCCTGCCCGCTTGGAGTCTCAGAAACAGCTCTCCCCTTGGCTGAGAGTTTGGCTGAAAGGCCAGACAATCACAGCAGAGGAGGGCTTTTGGTGGAATCTGTTTCCAAAAAGGAAGAGAAGGACAGGCAGAGAGATCTTCAGCCTTCTCTGCCAAAGGGGTTCCTAAGACCATCAGAAATAAGTTTTCTGGTGGCCTTTGGTGACTCCACCGGGGTCTCAACCCCCAGGTTGAGAAACGCTGTCCTATAGCCTATTTGCCCAGAGGAAGGAACTGACAAAACCACCTCTGAGTATTCCTTGCCTAATAAACCTTTTCAATGTTATAGTGTTGCCATAAGTTGAGAGGTGACTTGAAGACACAAACAAATAAACACATGTATATACATCTCCTTTTTCTCTCTCTGCAAGAGAGATATTACCTGTGGCGAACAAGTGGGACATTTTCCATTAGTTAACTTCAGCAAATACTTGAATCTTTATTTTTCTTAAGAAATCAAGCTGACAAAGGACAGAAAATAAGCCAAGAGTTTTACAGTCTGTGCAACAGGAATTGTGTTGGACCAGCCATCATCCTGCCACTTTCTCTAAATATACTGTGAAACTGGTTAGAGAGGTAACTACACAGAACCACAGGGTAATCATCTTTCATGGGAGGCTGCACATAGGCTTTCATAGATGCAGGCAAAATGTCAGGAGAGAATGCTTTTAGAACATGGCCATATAGTCCGAAAAACCTACAACAACCCAGTGATTCCAGCCATGAAAGCCTCTGACAATACATTACACAAATCCCACTGAGAAGCTCTCTGAAAATCACTGCTTCAGTTTTTCTCCAAGCAAGTTAGCACCAATTTCAATTCACACTGAATAGGAGAAATGACTTTCTTTCTCACCCATTACTTTATAACAACCCACTGAAATTTTGAGGAATAGAGTGAAAGGACTGGAAGGAGGGAGGGCAGGCTTTGACTTTCACTCTATTCCTCATAGTTCAGAAAGCTTTCGACAACACAAAGTCATTTCTATTCAGTGTGAATTGAAATCGGTGCTAACTTGCTTGGAGAAAAACCGAAGCTATGATTCAGTCGATTTAAAAACATACACTGGCTTCTATTTTAACAGTAACCTTTATAATTGGGTGCCTTCCAGTTGTTCCTGACTTACAGCCACCCTATGATAACATTTTTTGGAGTTTTGGAGTTCGGTGCCATCTCTATGCGGATGACACTCAACTCTATTATTCTTTTCCACCAAATTCTGCGGAAGCCCCCCAGATTCTGGACCAGTGCCTGGCCGCTGTGATGGACTGAATGAGGGCTAACAAGCTGAAGCTAAATCCAGACAAGACAAATGTCCTCCTTATCAGTTGCATAGGCAATTGGGGTATAGGATGGAACCCGTGCTCAATGGGGTTGCAATCCCCCTGAGGACACAGGTCCGCACTCTGGGGGTCCTCTTGGATTCAGCTTTGACACTTGATGCCCAGGTGTTGGCAGTGACCAGGCGGACCTTTCCACAGTTAAAACTTGTGCATCAGCTGCAACCATAACTCAAAGCCTGACTTGGTCACAGTGATCAACACCTCAATTACATCCAGACTGGATTACTGTAACATACTCAATGTGCCTTTGAAAACTTCTCTCAGGGTTTTCAAACAGGCTGGATGGCCATCTGTCAGGAGGTCTCGGATGGTATCTCCCTGCCTGGCTGAAGGGGGTTGGACTGGATGCCTATGGCTTGCCAGACAACCATTGTTTGTGGGGGCAGGGAGCATTTTTAATACAACACACCTCCGGACTATAGGTGATACGCTAGTGCAGTGGTTCTCAACCTGGGGTCCCCAGATGTTTTTGGCCTACAACTTCCAGAAATCCTAACCAGTTTACCAGCTGTTAGGATTTCTGGAAGTTGGAGGCCAAAAACATCAGGGGACCACTGCACTAGCGCATCCTGACACATAGTTTGGAAAGCTTTGAACTAAATCATGCAATTTCTTAGGTAAAGGTAAAGATTTTCCCACCTCTGGGGGTTGGTGCTCATTTCCATTTCTAAGCCAAAGAGTTGGCTTTGCCCATAGACGCCTCCAAGGTCATGACTACATGAAGCGCCATTACCTTCCTGAAGAAGTGGTAGCTATTGATCTACTCACATTTGCATGTTTTCAAACTGTTAGGTTGGCAGAAGCTGAGTCTAACAGCAGGAGCTCACCTGCTCCCCAGATTTGAATTGTCAACCTTTCGGTCAGCAAGTTCAGCAGCTCAGCGGTTTAACCCGTTGCACTACCAGGGGTTAAACCGCTGAGCTGCTGAACTTTCTTACACAGAGACAAATGTAGTTTTTGCAAAGCTCTTTCTTGCTCCAAGGAATGCTATATTTTCTATTTTAGACATACCATAAATGATTAGGCACACCATCATCCCCTCTCATTTGGTGAAATCCCTGACAGGAAAACCGGGTTAGCATTTAGGACTCTGACATGGGAAGACTAGGTTGCACAACACATTAAGGATCTCTGGTAGCTGCAGTTTTCTGAAGCAGCTATCAATCTGCATCCTTTTTGCCAGGCTTGAATCCACAGCTTCTTTTCAAAGGGGAGAAATTATGGAAGACGGACTAGGACAAAACCTTTATAAATGTGTATATATCGCATGATATTAATCCTGGTGGCTTCTTCACGCATTGAATAAATTACTTTCCATCTCCTCTTTCTCCAAATTAAGAGACAAACATTTCCTGAAACTGATTGATAGCAAAAACATCCAAGGATGTATCTGGCAAGAAAAGAGATCCCAATTTCAGTCTGAGTCAGATCTATTCAGATATTTTAAAGGTTAAGCTATTGGCAAACAAGTTCCTTTCCTGCAATATTCCTGTTCTCTGAAAATCCGAAAGGAAAAAAGAAAGAAAGGCCACAAAAGTTTGCTTCTTGCAAGGCTTGTAACTAGG
Organism: Anolis sagrei; assembly: GCF_037176765.1. Taxonomy (NCBI): domain Eukaryota; kingdom Metazoa; phylum Chordata; class Lepidosauria; order Squamata; family Anolidae; genus Anolis; species Anolis sagrei. Next base: position 29,041,469 of record NC_090022.1, on the reverse strand, counting down.
GCTGGCTCACAACCCAAACAAGATTTGGTTTCAATGGACAACAAAAGGGGATTGAGGTCACTTCTCTGGGAAAGGTGGCTTCCAGTACATTTGTACAATATAATAGTCTGTCTGTCTCTTTCTCTCTCACATACACACTTCCACTCATTCTCATGATGAAGACAGAAGCAGCTCATCTGCAGGGTCCTCCATATGCTACAACAACCAAAAATAAATCAGCTCAGACAGGGATCCACATTTCCCCAGCACAGCATGCAGCTTTTGCAATACAAAGCAACTTCTCAGTGCAAACCACCATTATTTTTATTATTTGGTCAAAGAAAGCAGTGCTACTGATTTCTCCATATTCTCAGGAAATTATCTCATTAATTGTACACAAAAAACATCCTCGTATCTATAGAAAGTGGTTAAGCATCCCTTTTGTAGCAAAAATTGGGGAGGGTAGAAAGAAGAGAGCATAGGAACAGCTAAAAGTAAAGGTAAAGTTTTCCCCTTGAGTTTAAGTCTAGTCGTGTCCAACTCTGGGTGGTAGTGCTCATCTCCATTTTTAAGCCAAAGAGCCAGCATTGTCCGTAGACACCTCCAAGGTCATGCAGCTAGTATGACTGCATGGAGCACCGTTACCTTCACGCATAAGCATATCTATTGATCTACATATATTTGAATGTTTTCGAACTGCTAGGCTGGCAGGAGCTGGGTCTAACAGTGGGAACTTGCCCTGCTCCCCGGATTCGAACTGCCAACCTTTCAGTCAGCAAGTTCAGCAGCTCTGTGGTTTAACCCTCTGCACTACTGTGGGCTCTGAATAACAATATGAAAAACCTATAGTTTGGTCCCAAAACGATTATTTTCAGTGCAGTTAAAATTTGAAATTGTCTTTTTTGTTGTTCCCCAAAAAAGCATTTAGTGAGGAAACAATAGGAATGTGTACAGATTGTGTATTACTCATCCAAAAATGTTTGGACACAGACATGTTCTTTATTTTGGGTTTTTCAAATTTTTATTTTGCAATGCAGTATGTTTTTGGAGCTGGATCTAACAGTAGGTGCTCACCCTGGGTCCCCAGATTTGAACCGCCAGCCTTTCGGTCAGCAAGTTCAGCAGCTCAGCACTTTAACCCATTGTGCCACAGGGGGCTCCCAAAAGAGAGAAGAGGAATAGCTCAAACCAAGCCCCAAAATACCAGTGGAGATATTGCTCTGCCATGCAACTGGATGCATTCTCAGATGATAATGATGATGATTATACTTATTTTATTTTTCTGCCACCTTTCTCCCCATAGGGACTTTAATGCGGTTAAAATAGAATGACACAACACAGTATAATTTTAAAATAAGGCAAAGACATATACATTAATACAAAAATCAAAAGAAACAATTAAGTATTTGTGTCATGGATACAGAAGTTAAAATACAGTTAAAATACAATTAAAATGACATCTTATACATTTCCCCAAATCCCACACAAACACTCCCAGCAGACTGCCCCCCGATCATCCCACAAATGCCTGGTAGTAGTTAATATATTCTCATTATATTGGCAATAACAACATAAAACTGGAAACACACAATTGTATAATTCGCGGGAGGACCGTATTTAAGTGTTTTAAAATTTTGAAGAAGGAACATAAAAAGTCTTGCTTTGGCAAGGCCGGACTCCAATCTAGAATAAGCCATGTTCTCAGAGTCCCAAAGATGTGCCGGTACTTGAATGAGGACCTGAACTGGAAAAAGGATTTAAGTTGATATGATTTAGGTAAACGGCATAAATTGGATGACAAGGACGGGGGAGAAGTCTAAGTCCTTTGTGTTTATACTAAGCCTGGCTGGCCAGTTCCAGACCTTTGCACAAACCTTTGCACAATTCCCTTAAGTGCCTTAAGAGGTCCCTGAGGCGGAAATGCACAAGGCCTCATTCTCACCAAGTGCTTTAGTCAGTGTTGTGTAAATTGTTGTGTAAGTTGAAGTCCAAAATATCTGAAAGCTTTCCCACAGACTACACAAAGCCTATACAAATGTTTTGCAAGAAGGAGGCGCTGAATGTTATGGTAGTAAGGAGCATCTGACTGTATCAAATACCACCAAATGTAAGGAATGCACCAGGCAATATGAATGGAGGAACAGATGGGCTTCCATGATACAGTCCCGGATGAAGATGTTACCAGCCTTCAACCTTTCTTTCAAAAATGAACACTTTTCTTCCTACTCAGTCAAACTCAGTCATGAGAGATATCTTCATCTATATCACAAAACTACAAATATGCATAAGTGACACAGACAGAGAGGGTAGCCAAACAAATCAATTTATTCAACCAAGAATACAAAAGAGAATTCTGTTAGCTAATTCTTATAACGATTATTCATGATCACACCATTTATACTTGAACCAATATCGCATTCAGGAATACACAATCTGTTCTGTGCCTCGTTCCGAGTAAAAGGAAAACAGCAACACTTGAAAAATTGCCTTTTTTGAATGATCAGAATCCCCCATCCCAGTCAACCTGACAATGCTGGCAGGAGGGTTTTAGGTTTCTAGCCCCCTCCACACACAAAAACCCAGAATTACGGCAATCAGACTGATTCGATAACTGGCAAATAGAGGGAGAAAAAGTGGAGGCAGTGACAGACTTTGTATCTCTAGGCACAAAGATTACTGTAGACACAGACTACAGCCAGGAAATCAGAAGATGTTCACTTATTGGGAGGAGAGAAATGACCAATCTCGATAAAACAGTGAAGAGTAGAGATATCACACTGGCAAGGAAGGTCCACATAGTTAAAGCAGTGGTATTCCCTGTAGTAACCTATGGATGTGAGAGTTGGACCAGAAGAAAGACTGAGTGAAGGAGGATAAGACACTTTTGAACTGTGGTGCTGGAGGAAAATTCTGAGAGCATCTTGGACTACAAGAAGATCAAACCAGTCCATACTCCAGGAAATAAAGACCAACTGCTCACTGGAGGGAAGAATATTAGAGGCAAAGATGAAGTACTTTGGCAACATAATGAGAAGACAGGAAAGCTTGGAGAAGACAATGATGCTGGGGAAAATGGAAGAAAAAAGGAAGAGGGACCGACCAAGGGCAAGATTTTTTTTGGTCGTGTCAGGAGAGACTTGAGAATCTGCAAGTCGCTTCTGGTGTGAAAGAATTGGCCGTTTGCAAGGACGTTGCCCAGGGGACGCCCAGATGTTTTGATGTTTTATCATCCTTTTGAGAGGCTTCTCTCATGTCCCTGCATGAGGAGCTGGAGCTGATAGAGGCACCTCATCCGCGCTCTCTCCAGATTCGAACCTGCGACCTGTCAGTCTTCAGTCCTGCCGGTACAGGGGTTTAACCCACTGTGCCACCAGGGACTCCTAAGGGCAAGATAGATGGATGGTATCCTCGAAGTGACTGGCTTGACTTTGAAGGAGCTGGGGTGGCGACAGCCGACAGGGAGCTCTAGCGTGGGCTGGTCCATGAGGTCACGAAGAGTCGGAAGCGACTGAATGAATCAACAAGAACAAGAAGCCCCAAAAAATGTATTTCTCACTCTCTGAAAAGGCGACTAAGTCCTCCTTTGCTCCTTGTCCTTCTTCTAATCTAATGATTTTTCATGAATCTTGCAAACATCCATTGCTAATGCTGGTCTAGTACAGGGTTTCTTAAACGTTTCCAATCGTGATTCTTTTTGACCCAATAAGTTTTTGCATGACCCCAAGTATATAGGTATATATAATATAGATGTACAAATCAAACATTTACTGATAAATCAGCATATCTGCAAGGTTTGCTAAACAGGCTGATTTTCCTTTTTAGAAAGAACAGCTGAAACTGTAAACACTGCACAACAGATTCGTGTAAATATCTAAAACAGCCACGAGGTTACATTCAGGAAACTTTTACTGTTGCCAAATTTTGGGGACCCAACACTGAGACATTTGGGGTCAGGACCCACAATTTAAGAAACAGTGGTCTGCTTCAAATGCAAAATGAGCCAGATATACAGAGAGACAGACAGTACAAGCCCTGTCCTCCAGCATATTTGGCAACCCTGCCATTATTCTTTTACTGGAGAGCTTTCAACCAAATTGGTGCTCTGTTTCTATGAATGTGCAGAGTAAACGACTGGCAGTGAAGACAAAGAGTCCCTGTCATGCACCTTACAAAAAAGACACCAAGAGTGGCTGAGTGAGGTATCTTCCTTCTGCATGAAAAAAACACTATCTGAAAGACTGTTTCAGCAGAGTTTTCTAGTAGGTCAGCAAAGAAAGTGACACTCACTGACCCAATGTAAACAACAAGGAGGTCAAAGAAGAACAGATGACAATCACTCCAAATGCTGCGGTAGAAAAAGCACAGGGAGAAATGTTCCAAAATGATGCAGTTTTGGCAGTGAATTAAAATGAACGGATATGTGTGAACAATGAGGTGGACAGGATTACTGCTAAGTTTGCTGGGTTGAATATGGGACGGATCTTCCTTAACTTTAGGAAGCAAGGTGCTGCAAAGTTCTAGCAAGTTGGACAAAGGTCCTTCCTTATCTTCCAAACTCGTACTTGGAGAGTGATCATGGAGGACCACCACATCCCCTTCCCTGTTCTCCATCAATTTATTAAAAACTACTCGCATAGTACATCCACCCTCTGTTTGAAAGCCTCCACTACACTCTGGGAAAGAGAGTTCCACTGCTGAACAGCTCTCACACTCAGGAAGTTCTTCCTCATGTTCAGGTGGAATCTCCTTTCCTGTAGTTTGAAGCCATTGTTCTGCATCCTAGTCTCCAGGGCAGCAGAAAACAAGTTTGCTCCCTGCTCCCTATGACTTCCCCTCACGTATCTATACATGGCCCTCCTCATGTCTCCTCATGGCCTTCTTTTCTGCAGCATAAACATGTCCAGCTCTTTAAGCCTCTCCTCATAGGGCTTGTTCTCCAGACCCTTGATCATTTTAGTGGCCCTCCTCTGGACACAACTCCCTTCAATTGTGGTGCCTAGAATTGGACACAGTGTGATTCCAGGTGTGGTCTGACCAAGGGTAGCATGACGTCCCTGGATCCAGACACTATACTCCTATTTATGCAGGCTAAAATCCCATTATTATTATTTTGCCGCTGAATGACATTGTTGGATCATGTTTAGCTTGTCGTTCATGAGGATTCACACGTACTGCTGTCGAGCCAGACATCCCCTATTCTGTGGCTGTGTCCAAACATTTTTGGATGAGTAATACACAACCTGTATACATTCCTATTGTTTCCTCACTAAATGATTTCTTGGGGAACAACAAAAAAGACAACTTCAAATTTTAACTGCATTGAAAATAATTGTTTCAGGATCTGTCTAACCATAGGCTTTTTTCTTATTGATAGATACAGCTTACTAAAGTACAGAAAGAATGACTTGTGTCAAAATCAGCCAATAATAATAATGATGATGATTTTTTTCCTACCTGAAAACTCCCTGTGTATTACCATCTGTTAGCTCAAGAATCAACATTGGCCTGTGGGCCACCACTTTGAGTGGCAAGGCCATATGCAGAGGCGGCCCTAGGTAATTTTCAACGGTAAACAAACAGTATTTTGGTGTCCCCCCAACCAATCACTGATATATATTTTCTGTTCGTCGTGGGAGTTCTGTGTGCCATATTTGGTTCAATTCCATCATTGGTGGAGTTCAGAATGCTCTTTGATTATAGGTGAACTATACATCCCAGTAACTACAACTCACATATGTCAAGGTCTAGTTTCCCCCAAGAGTGCCTCAAGAGCGCCCTGGGCAAAATCATCTATACTGCAAATGCTTACTTTGCGTAATGGGTTGAACCGCCCCTGGCCATATGCAGTCTTTACATATTTCTGCATACGTTTTAGAAATAAATACATGAATACCTTGTCTCTCACATTTTAATTGTGATTCTTAGACAAAATATTCCATTTTTTAAAAAAAAATTACTGAAAAATATAAATGGGGAAATACTTAAAAATTATTCTAGTTTCTGTCCCTGCCCCTGGCCTTCATATCACTTGGCCATGTAGCATTATAATGAATAATTTATTATATCAATTAGTCCAGGCAAGCTTCTTTCTATCCCCTTTTACACATAGCTACACAACACACAAAAGGAGGCACATAAAATCGATGCCTCGTTAATTCAGAGCCAGTTCCCAGTATTGCTAGCAGTGCAGAAGTCTGGGTTTAAAATGCTTACATTTGAAGCAAGGAATGCTGACAGACAGCTGTATCTGAAACTAGTGAACACAACCTTCTTTTTCTTTTCCAACCTGCAAGTATCTGACTCCACTCCACAAATATTAAGCCTGTGCCCTAGTTCTTTGGGAACTATTTCTGAAACAGATCCATTACCCTGAAGGGTTCATAGTTCTCTATATGATCATCCTAGAGAGCGATGTAGCTCAATATGAGCAACATGCTTTGCTTACTTCTATTGTATGCCTACATTAAAGGTACCCCATTTTAACTGATTTTTCTGTTTCTGTATTTTGGGGAATTGACATTTCTCATTTCTTGCATGGTGTTGCCCAATCATGGGAGTTGTAGTTTGGCAAAGTGTTTAGCCTGCCAAATTGTACTACTGTTTTGTCGAACTGCAACTCCCAAGATACCATAGTACTGAGCCATGGTAGTTCAAGTGGTGTCAAACTGCATTCATTCTACAGTGTAGATGCAGTATATAGTCCCTTCTTGTTGTGTCCATTCCTACAGTGGATTTAGGAAGAAAACATATGAACTGGTTCCCTAAAAACATTAACCTGATTATTGGAAAATATAAATATTTGTCCAGCATCACCACCATCATTATTACTGCTGTTACTACCATTATTATGACTTATTAATTAATCTAATACAGGTTGCACTTCCTTTATCTGAAATGCTTGGGAACAAAAGTGTTTTGGATTTTGAAATACAGTCAACCTTCCACATTCACTTTGAATAAAAATTTAAGAGCTCTGCAAAAGTGGGGGGGGGGGTGAATTTAAAAACCCATTATTTTCTTAATCTAAGAGAATACCTCTCTCTCTCCATTGCAATGCTATTGTCAGCTCCCGCCACAAGTTGACCATAGAATTGTACTGGAAGACCTACAAATACCTAGAGAAGTATTCTCACAAGAAAGTTTTAGGTCCGGTAGCAGAATTGATCATAGAGTTGCACCGGAGAATGTAAAATTCCTAAAGATAACATCTTACTCAAATCCATAAATAATCAAAACCAAAGATGTCAAATCCGCAAACCAAAATGTGCTGCAGAATGGCCAGCAAAAACTAAGTTTTTGTAGTTTAATAAACGTTTCCCATGATTTTATGATATATCCAATTAGTAAATGACATTTATGACTTAGGAACAAAATTTGTGCAATATACTGTTATTGGAGATGAAAAATAAGATATACTTGAACTCCTACGGTTGAGCTATTTCATCAATGGATTTAAATACTATCAGGACTGACAAGCTATAATCAAAGTATTTTTAGGCAGGCTTCTGGGAAACTGGAAGATTATACTGCTTTTTTTTCCAAAATGACTAGGTTAGAGGATTCATCATTAACCCTATGAATAAATTAATGTACCTAAAGTGATTTTCCAAAGTATTATGTACGATGTTTCATTATAGAGAGCCTAGCTTGTGCAAATGTCAGTTAATGACTAACCTTTCAAGAGAACAGAGGATTCAAGCCTGAGGATGCTAGCAAACAGGCATCCTACTCCACTAATCGTGACTGGAAAGGAATCATAGGTTGGACTCCTGTTGTGGATTGTCAGCAGAGTAGTAGCCTCTCATGCTGCTGCTGTGTATTATGATGAGGATGTTCAGCACTGGTTGACCAACAAGGCCTTGGGTTGCCTTTAAAAGGCAGTTGAGTCCATAGACAGAAAATCAGTGGATATAGTGGTTGATGCTCTTTTGTTTTTACCCAGTTTGGGTCCCCAGGTAGTATTGAACAACAGCTCCCATAACTTTTGATTATCCTTCATGCAGACTGGGGATAATGGGAATTGCAGCCCAATAGCACTTGTAGCTCTGAGTTTGGGGAACGGTTAAAGGACATTTTAAAGTCAGACATCATATCCACAAGCCTTGTATCTAAACCCAAACTCCCTTCTCTTGACTAAATATAACACTGATATTAATATGTTTTTAACTCCACGTTTTAATTGTCTAAATGTTGTTACATTTTTATTATCTAACTAGCTGTTCCCTACCATGCGTTGCTGTGGCCCAGTCTGTATATATGTGTTTTGTGTGTGTATATATGTGTATATGTATATTTGTATATATGTGTATATATGTGTGTTTGTGTATGTATGTAATTTTGCACATGCATTTTTGGGGCTTTTTAAGTCTCTTCTGCTGTGTTTTTCAGTGTTTTCATGAGTGATGGTCACTTGTTGGCCTGTTAGGTGTATTGTGTCCAAATTTGGTGTCAATTCATCCAATGGTTTCTGAGTTATGTTAATCCCACAAACGAACATTACATTTTTATTTATATAGATTTATAGCTGTATGTTCTGGTTGCTCTGTGTTAGGTTTTATATGTATGTGACACATTACATTTTGGCATAAATACGTTGGAAAACGCTTTGAGTCCCCTCCTGGGGTGAGTGAAAGCGGTATAGAAGTGAAGTAAATAAATAAATAAAAAACATAACAAACTTCAGCCTTCCAGTTATTACTGTATCACAACTCCCATCAGCTCGAATCATGATGTCTAATGATGAGGAATACAGGAGTTGTAACCACATAAAATGACTGTTGTACTCCTTGCCAGGAAAACCCCTTGACTTTAAAACATCACAAAGCTGAGTAAAAATGCAAGCAGTTTATTGGAGATTATAAAAAACATTAACAGTAAAACCACTTCATAGATATAGGTAATCCAAGTAGGTAGAAAGATAAGCAGGAACAAATAATCCAGGAAATAAGTCCATCTCAGTTCATGAAAAACTAACACAGGAACTTCCAAGGTAAAACTCCAAACTTGAATCAAGAAATCAAACAAGGCATGACTTGAATCTATCCAAGGCATGGCTACAAGGTTCAGGACAAACATTTTAATTCAATTCCAACGTTGCTTCATCTGGTTACAGATTCTGTACTTAGCACTTTTATCCCCTAATCTACTCTATACCAAGCCGCCAGAAAAGGATTTCTCTGCAGCCTTGACTCTCTTATCAGTTTCTCTCTGAGTCTGGCAGAATGACGGAGAGATTGGTGTGTTTGTCTGCTCTGTCTGAAAGCATGCCTTCTATCTTCTGGCTCATTAATTTCTGCAGCTGGGCCAGGTGCCGAGCTTTTCTTGGGCTCAAAATCCTGGGAATTCTCTGGTAACAATTCAGCCCCTCTTCCAGAGACAATACCATCATCCCCAAACTCTTCAGGAACATTCTCATAAGCAAAGACACTTTGAACAGGAATCCCATTATCATTACCTGCATTTAAAGCACCCTCATCATTAAAAACAGCATTGTCATTCCCAACATCCAGAGTACCCTGATCATTAGACACAATAACAGGCTGAACTCCAACAATGGCATGGAGGGCCAGATCTGGCTCATGGGCCTTGAGTTTGACATGTGTGTTTTAGCCTAAGACTTGCTTTTAATACACATCCAGGCAAGACACTTATTATGTAACTGATCTCCCTCACACATGGGATTCTGCATGAGATCTGGGCTATGATGTGTCTTCCATTCAAATCCTGTTAATGACATGCCTCTGCTACATCTATCCATATATTTTTTTTTCCTGCTGCAAAGAAATGATGCTCCATTATTTGGAAGAAATAACTGTTCATAGGGTTTCAATCAGTAATGCTTAAGATCTCTCCCTTTAAAGCCACAGCTTTGGAATACAAATTACAGGTTGGGGGTACAGCTTCCAGAATCCCCCAGTTAAGGGGTTCAGTGGTTGCACCACAAGGCCTTTTTAATAATAACAATAATAACAACAACAATAATGTTTATTTATATCCCACCCACTCTCCCCAGAGGACTCGGGGCGGCTTACGACATAAATAATATAATAAATGCAATACAATAAAATACAGAAAATGGAATAAACAATTAATAACACATCAATAAATATATAAAACAACACAATCAAATAACAAAAATTAACAACAAAATTATGAGCATTCGATTTTTAGCTGTAAATGCTGAGGGCTAAGAAAATTAGATATTCTACTACTGGCTTCCTCCCAATTACCAATAGGAGATTATCTATCCATGTGAAAAATCCCAGAGATATTTTGAAATTCTGTAATCTTGTAAACATTTCTGACATTAGAAAAAGTAGGACTAAAAAAGGAATTTTACTAAAGAGAAGGACACAACTTTTATTACACAACTCCATGCTGTCAATTCTTTCAAGCTGTTCCCAGATTGACAATTATATTCCATTACACCAACTTCCCTGCCTCTGGCATTGTGATGTTTTATATATATAACAGATGGGCCATGTGTCCCAGCTCTAAGAGAAACAATTGTGCCATTCGTGCCGAGTTTCTGTACATCTGAAACAGGCACAGATTTTGATTTAAATGTGTTAAGAAAGACATGTTCAAATGTCTCAAACTGTGAGGAACTAGACTAGTTGAAGAACCCTGAAAACATTGCAAACACAATGACAATGGGATTAACCTGGAGGGAAAGGGACTGTGCATTACAGTTTGGTTTACTGCAGTGGTTCTCAAGGATTGAAGAAATGTTACGATTTTTTGCAGTTAAATTTGGATAAACAAACAAGTGAACCAATGAAAGCAAATTGGAAAGGGAAATGGAACAAATTATATATTTTTTCATGCTTCTTTTAGAAAACATGGCTTTTTAGCCTATTGCCTCAATTAAAAACAACCAGAGGTAGAAATCGGTTATGAGAGCAATTAGGTGGGAAATGTACCAGTAGGAGTATTAGTGGTGTCATTGTTGCTGTTATTATTGTTGTTGTTGTTGTTGTTATTGCTATTACTGTTGCCCTTATTGCTGTCTATTAATGTGGCGCAGTGGGTTAAACCCCTGTGCCAACAGGACTGAAGACAGACAGTTCGCAGGTTCGAATCCGGGGAGAGGCGGATGAGCTCCCTCTATCAGCTCCAGCTCCTCATGCAGGGACATGAGAGAAGCCTCCCACAAGGATGATAAAACATCAAAAGCATCCGGGCATCCCCTGGGCAGCGTCCTTGCAGACGGCCAATTCTCTCATAACAGGACGCTCCTGACACGACAAAAAAAAAATGTGATTACTGTTCTGCTGTCACTACTATTATTATTAAACTGCACTATGTAACAAAATTTGAAAAAAAATCTGTTCCTGGTTTGAAAGTGTTGTTTCCTGTTTAATTGTTAGGTACTCACTTTGAAAGTAGCTGTTATACTCCAAAATCTTTGTTTTTATGGCCACCACAAACTATGTTGAATTAGTTGAAATGTTCATTGAAAAACTATAGCAAAATGCGCTGTAGGGTGCCCCACAAAAACAAGGTTTTTCCAGTTTAATAAACTTTTTCCATGTTTTGTGATAGAACCAATTAGGAAACAACATTTATAACCCAGGAACAAAAATCATGTTCCATAGTATTAGCTATTATTAGTGTTGATACTATTATTTTTAAATTCATATTGAATCATTATAATTAAATTATTATATTATAATAGGAGCGTATGCATTAAAGTTCTGGTCCAGAAAATAAAACTGGTGGGCGGACCATTTGCTCAGAGACATCTTTGTTCCCTAATTCTAACTTTATATTACCATCTAGTGGATCTCACAATTGCGAACCTCATAATTCTAGCAAAAACAAAATAGGTCCCCCAAAACCCATCCCAAAATACAAAACTGAACCACCATAATTGGTATTCCACAGTCTAATGTGATGTTGGCTACTGTGACTGAGAAGTGACTGATCAAGGAGATAGGCCTCTCAAGATCTCCAGTGCGCTATAGCCAAAAGGCATTCCACATAGTCGTCAGTAATGGTTTGTAAAACAAGTATTTCAGCAAGCATAACATCATCGCTTTTGGAGAAACTGGTGAGGGTAGCTACGCCTGCAAAAATTCTCTTTGAAGGGGTTAAAGGATTTAGCATTTCTGTGGCATCTTTGATCTGAGTGGTTTGAGAAAACAACTAAAATGAATAGGGTAGTTTTTTTAAAATTGAATACAGTAGACTCTCACTTACCCAACATAAATAGGCCAGCAGAACGCTGAATAAGTGAAAATGTTGGATAATAAGGAGAGATAAAGGAAAAGCCTATGAAATGTCAAATTACATTATGATTATATAAATTAAGCACCAAAACATCATGTTTTACAACAAATCGACAGAAAAAGCAGCTCAATACACAGTAATGTTATATAGTAATTACTATTTTTACAAATTTAGCACCAAAACATCGCAATGTATTGAAACAGCTGTGGATCTGGGCAGGAAGCAGACTGCAATGGATAATACAGAAAGTTGGATGAGCGAAGGTTGGATAAGCGAGACTCTACTATACAACCATCAATATGTTCTAACTGAATACTGGGCTGGCTTCAGATCCCAAGTGAATTATGCTTGGGTTCTAGGGGAAAAAATAAAATTCAATTCATTCATTAATGGTCAAAATTAAAGTCCGTTTTAACATTAAAGAAAACCATAGATAAGACTCAAATGAAAGAGCAGCAGAGAGCAATATTGTCGAAGGCTTTCATGGCCAGAATCACTGGGTTGTTGTAGGTTTTCCGGGCTGTATGGCCATGTTCTAAAAGCATTCTCTCCTGACATTTCACCTGCATCTATGGCAGGCGTCCACAGACCTCACACCCTCTGAGGACGACTGCCATAGATGCAGGCGAAACGTCAGGACAGAATGCTTATGGAACGTGGCCATACAGCCTGAAAAATCTACAACAACCCAGAGAGTAATATTGTTATTGTCATTATCATTATCATCATCATCATCATCATCATCATCATCATCATCATCATCTATGGCACTCCAAGTGGCCAGATACTGGTCAAAGGACATTTAATCAACTACCAAGCTTGCATTTTGTCTGTTTGTTTGTTTTGTTTAAAATGTAATACAAATGTCTGGTTGCTCCTGACACGATAAATAAATAAATAAATCATAATCTATATTTATATTCTGCTTCCTCTTTCCCAAATGAGACTCAAACCAGCTAACACTAAATATCATACAATATGTAAATTAAAATCCAAAGCATACACACACTGAAATAGAATTAAAATGTTGAAAAAGAATAGAATTCTTTAAAAGAAGGCAGTTTTTCTTCTAGCACACTGATGCACTCACGGATACACAATGATGAGTCCATAGGAGTAGAAAAGATGAGGAAGCAATACCTTGAATTCTATATATATCACATTACCATAGGAAGCAAGGGCAGGTCTGTGACTAAGCAGGACAAGACAGGAGATTTTTGTAGGATAAGAAACTGCCAATTATTCAAGTTATCATTAATTTTACTGTCACGGTGGCTGGCATTCAGACTTCTTGTCAAAGGCATCATAATGACCCGGGTTTTTTTCTGGATGAAGGTCATCTTCTACTATATAACCTCTACCAAGTTTGCTTTTCACTGACTGCTCCAGCATACTTTCACTGTTGTCAGTCAACTGGCTCAATGATGGCTAAACTGGCCCCGGCCCAGTTTACCTGTCCAAACGCATCTCCCTCTACGAACCACTGCAGTAACTAAGATCCTCCAGGGAGGCCCTGCTCTTGGTCCCGCCACCATCACAGGCATGATTGGCAAGGACACAAGAGAGGGTCTTCTCAGTGATTGCCCCTCGGCTATTGAACTCCCTCCCTGGCGAGATTAGATCAGCCCCCTGCTGTCCTTCAGAAAGATGGTAAAAACCTGGCTGTGGGACCAAGCCTTTGGGACAGTGCAATAAGATAATAATCCAGTTTGGCTGGTTTGAAATGGTTTTTAACGATTTGATTTTAAAGTGGATACAACTGATTTTAATATTTGTGTATATTTATTGTGTTTGATTTTATTCCGGCATTGAATATTTGCCATATTTATGTTGTACTCCACCCTGAGTCCTCTTCCGGGTGAGAAGGGTGGAACATAAATGCTTTAAATAAATAATAATAAAAAATAATGTACAGTATAGTACAGGGAATTTCCAAGTTATGAACAGGGTAGCTTCTGTTGGTTTATTCTTAAGTTGAATTTGTAGTTAAGTCAAAACAGGTGCATTTTTCAAGTGCAACGATATATGTGTGCTTTGGATACCATAGGGAAGGGTTAACACTCCTGTGGTGTTTGTTTTGCTATCTGTGCCCCTGTTCAGAAGATTTCACTTCACTTTCTGTCCTTTTGACAAATGGATTATGAAAAATTTGGCTTGCTGTGGAAACAAGTATTTCTGATAAATAACTCTTTCAGGAGTGAAATTTCCCTTCTTAGGGGTAGATTTCTCTCACTTCCTGATGTCTCATCCCTGTTCTTAACTATGAGTTGTTTGTAAGTTTGTAACTCGGGGACTACCTGTACTCAGGAACTGCCTAAGATGGTTTTAACAGTGGTTTTTAATGTTGAGATTTTAATGTTTATGTCTGTGTATAATCTATTTTTGTCCCAGCATTGAATGTTTGCCGTTTGTATGCTGGCATCCGCCTTGAGTCCCCTTCAGGGTGAGAAGGGCGGAATATAAATGTTTTAAGTAAAATAAATAAATACACAATTCTTTGATTTTTCAGAGCATGACAATTCATGCCTAGAGTGACCAATTATGCGTTGCCTTGCCAAATCATTTCAAAATTTTGTTTGTATCCAAGCATATATTTGTCATTATACAAATCTATTTGAACTCAATAAGTTCTGGGTGCCATGGTCATTTTTATCTTCTTGGTGGTCACCTTGCCACAAGTTTACATTAGCCTGGTTGTAACTAAAGAGGTATCTTAAAAATGGGCAAGCAATGAGGGGGGAAAGTATTTTATCATAGTAGTCTTTTCAATCCCTAGAGAAACTATGCTGATGTGCAAATTAGTCCGATTGATGCACATTCAATTCAGACTTCTGTTCACAAGACAAAAGGTTCCAATAGTGAAAGGCAACTGGACAGATATCTACACTAAAGAAAAGCTTTCCAATCATTTCATGTTGGTGACACACTTTTTAGACATGCATCATTTCGCAACAGAGTAAACCAAAAGGTTAAATAGACCCTTTATAAAAGATAAGGACACAACCACGCTCTGGTTACATCCCGTTTAGACTACTGCAACGCTCTCTACGTGGGGTTGCCTTTGAAGACGGCTCGGAAGCTCCAACTAGTCCAACGCTCGGCAGCCATGATTTTAACAGGAGCGGAGCGCAGGGAGCATACAACCCCCCTGTTGCGCCAACTCCACTGGCTACCGATCTGCTACCGGGCTGAATTCAAAGTGCTGGCGTTGGCCTTTAAAGCCCTAAACGGTTCCGGCCCTAGCTACCTATCTGACCGCATCTCTGCCTATGAACCCACAAGGAGTTTGAGATCTTCCGGGGAGACCCTGCTCTCGATCCCGCCTGCTTCTCAAGCTCGGCTGGCGGGGACGAGAGATAGGGCCTTCTCGGTGGTGGCTCCTCGGCTGTGGAACGCCCTTCCTACGGACATTAGACTAGCACCATCTCTAATGGTATTCCGCAAAAAGGTGAAGACCTGGATGTTTGTGCAAGCGTTTGAGTAATTTAGTGCAATCTGGTAATGGAACATAGGAATGGAACAATGGACGACGAACCTGGACTATGCTTGGATGATAAGATTGGGTACGGTTGTTTTTTGTAATAATTGTGCATTGTAATTGCTTATTGGTAATTTATGGATAATGTGTTAAGTCAATTGTTATATGTTGTATGGAACCACTGCTGTTTCTACTGTTTTTACTGTTTGTGAACCGCCGTGAGTCGCCTTCGGGCTTGAGATACAGCGGTATATAAGCAAAGTAAATAATAAATAAATAAATACATAAATTGTAATGGCAAACTTTATGGAGTCACAACATGTCTCATGAAAACCTTTTATATTTTTTAAAAACATATACTTTGTAAGATAATAACAAAGATTTCTAAGATTTTTGTCATTTTTCGTTACGTTCGTGAGACACACCTGCGCACTGCAGCTGACACACATGTCGCAACACAGAGTTCGGAAAGCTTTGATTTAAAGTATCTGCCTGATGCTAATACTATACAAGTTAAAGCCACGTCATCACCAAACCTGGATTTCTACAAGAGGAACAAAACAAAAAACCACAGTAAGGTTTTAGTCCCATTCTATCAACATCCTTTGGTACACTCCAAATAAATACTTTGGATTTCTGTACTTTAGCTCTGGGATGAATCTGATTCTATAGAGCTGGATGGGACAGCAAGGACCATCTCATCTAAATGCTTTCCATAATTAAAGCACTCCTGAGATATGACCCTCCAACCTCTGTTTAAAGATCTCAAAATAAAGAGTGCGGCAGTCCTGAGGCAGTCCACTTCACTGGTGAATAGCTCTTGCAAGTTAAGAAAAATCTCTGAATATTTAAGAGAAATCTCTCTCTCTTTTGTATTTTGAATCCATTGGCTTGTGCCCTAGTCTCCAAAACAGCAGAAACGTTCACTCCATCTTCTACATGACATCCTTATAGCCCAAAACACTCGAGCTCTCTAAATTGTTTCTCATAAGCCTTGGTATCCAGACCTTGGATTATCTTTGTTGACATTCTGTGGACACGTTCCAGCTTGTCCATATCCTTCTTGAATATTGGTGCCCAGGACTAGAAACAGTATTATTCCAGGGGAGGGAGGTCTG
Organism: Anolis sagrei; assembly: GCF_037176765.1. Lineage (NCBI taxonomy): Eukaryota > Metazoa > Chordata > Lepidosauria > Squamata > Anolidae > Anolis > Anolis sagrei. The sequence goes on along the minus strand of NC_090022.1, from coordinate 29,024,663 downwards.
GCCAATGCAGAATACAGTAGGACTATGGCCTCTCTTGATCTGGATACTATAATCCTGTTGATGCAGCCTACAACAACATTAGGTTTTTGGCCACCGCATCATACTATTGACTCACATTTAACTCATGGTGAGCCTGCTTTCAAGGTATAGAATCCTAGAGTTGGAAGAGACTTCATGGGCCATCCAGTCCAACCCTCTGACAAGAAGCAGGAAAATCGCATTCAAAGTACCCCTGACAGATGGCCATCCAGCCTCTGTTTAAAAGCCTCCAAAGGACCATCCGCTGCACTCCAGGGCAGAGAGTTCCACTGCTGAACAGCTCTCACGGTTAGGAAGTTCTTCCTAATGTTCAGGTGGAATTTCCTTTCCTGTAGTTTGAAGCCACTGTTCCGCGTCCTAGTCTCCATAGAAGCAGAAAACAAGCCTGCTCCCTCCTCGTTATGACTTCTCCTCACATATTTACACATGGCCCTCATCATGTCTCCTCTCAGCCTTCTCTTCCGCAGGTTAAACATGCCCAGCTCTTTAAGGCGCTCCTCATAGGGCTTGTTTTCCAGACCATTGATCATTTAAGTTGCCCTTCTCCGGACACATTCCAGTTTGTCAACACCTCCTTTCAACTGTGGTGCTCAGAATTGGACACGGTACTCCAGGTGTGATCTGACCAAACCAGAATAGGCAGGTGTGGTCTGACCAAGGCAGGTGTCAGTCACCCTCTATTTATACATTCAGTTTTCCTACCTTACATTAAACCCTGATGAAGTTTCAGTCCAAATCTCTAATCTCTCAAAGTCATTTTGAATCCTGATCCTCCCCTCTGGAGTATAAACTATCCTGCTAATTTGGTATAATCTGCTAATCTGATAAACATGCCTTCTACTCCATCATCTAAGTCATTTAATAAAAATTGTGAAGAATCCTGAGACCAGGCAAAGCCCCGAGGAATGTCGTTAGTCGCTCCTCTCCAGATGAAGAGCATTCATTGATTAGAACTCTCTGGGTCCATTTTATTAACCAACTGTAAATCGGTCTAACAACAGAACTTTCTGGTTCACAGTTTGTCACCTTGTCTACAAGGATATCATGGAGAACTGGCTGAAATCAATACATACTACATTTGCAGCAACTTCCCTGATCTATCAAACTTGCAACTGCATCAGAAAAAAGTGGAAAGATTAGTTTGGTGAGGCTTGTTTTTGAGAAACCTATGCTGCCGCCTAGCAATCACAGCATTCCTTTCTAAATTTCCCCAGCTTGACTCTTTAATTATCTTTCCTAGAACACTTCCTGGTATCAACATCCAGCTGAGTGGTCAGGAGTTGCTCTGCTCATCTTCTTGTGTCTATGAGAGTTGAATAAAAAGTAGTGTCTCCACTTTCGTAACTCCTCAACAGATGGGAGTACTGGTATGCAGCAGGTACTGGCTTGTTCAGTAGACTCTCCTCTACAGTTCCATTTTGACGGGAAGCCTTAGCATTGAACGGTTGTGTTGTTAAAGTGTGAAGTATGGAATCCTGCGCAGACGGTCGGTCAATGCGACTTGTGTCGCCTCAACATCTTTAAACTTACTCGCCCAACGACGCAAAGTACTCACATCAACACAATCACCGTAAACAGCATGCATTCTCTGATTAATCTCCTTTGGGGTGGCACCTTCTGCTGTCAAAAATTCAATGATTGCACGTTGCTTAAGTCGCACTGACCGACCGTCTGCGTAGGGTTCAATACTTTGCACTTTAACAACACAACTGTTCAATGCTAAGGCTTCCCGCCAAAATGGAACTGTAGAGGAGAGTCTACTGAACAAGCCAGTGCCTGCCGCATACCAGTACTGACTTCTGTTGAGGAGTTACAAAGGTTAGAGGCATTACTTTTCATTCAACTCTCGTATATTGTAGACGGGTACAGCATCCCAATCTGATGGAATGGAGACCCCGGTGGTACAATGGGTTAAACCCTTGTGCCGGAAGGACTGAAGACTGACAGGTCACAGGTTCGAATCCGGGGAGAGCGCAGAAGAGCTCCCTCTGTCAGCTCCAGCTCCCCATGTGGGGACATAAGAGAAGCCTCCCACAAGAATGGTAAAACATCAAAACATCCGGGCGCCCCCTGGGCAATGTCCTTGCAGACAGCCAATTCTCTCACAACAGAAGCGACTTGCAGTTTCTCAAGTCGCTCCTGACACGGAAAAAAAATCTGCTGGAATCAATCCTGTTCTCCAAGAATTATCATACGTTATTGACAGTAGCTCTGAGATTATTATCTGCAAATTCCATTAGTATTCTTAGATGCAATTCATCCAGACCTGAACTTTTCTGACATTTACAATTAGACAGACTACCCCAAACATTTTAAAGTCATTTCAATACTGATCACCTAACAACGCTCAGCCCTCTATAGCCATGGATTCTGTATTCACAGATTCAACCAACCACAGTTTGAAAAGCAAATCTTGACTTTTCTATTTTATGTAAGTGGCATGGTTTAAACACACCATTGTATGTAAATAGGACTTAAGCATCTATGAATTTTGGTATCACAAGGATCTTTGAAACAAACCCCAATGGATACAGAGGGCCCACTGTAATCTGGGTTATTGGGATTTTGTTTTTAGAAAGTAGTCTTTCAAAACCCATTCTGCATGAAACCTGATATAAAACCATTTATACAGCCCGTAAACATTATCACTCCAAACTCTTGATTCATTCAAATCAGATGTGAATTGTCAAAATAAACCTTGGTAATGCTGGGAAAAAAATCCTAATAGTCATAATCAACAATTCTTTACAAAGAGCAACATTTCTGTTTACTATACATCATCAGAGAGCCAGAACAAAAAGTGAAAATACATCGAGTAGTAATTACTGCATTGGGTTCTTAATGCAATTTGCTTGCAAAAATAGAAAATATGAAATCGTTCTTGTGAAAATCAACAAAGATAAACAACAAATAATGTTTATAAAAATCTCTCCCTACCAGGAAACTTAGACAAGACCTTTTTCATACCCATTTCCGAATTGCACTACACTGAGAAAAGCCATAAACTTACAATGCAATTTTGCTGTTGTTCTGTGTCTTCACGCCATTTCGGACTTATGGCAACCCTAAGTTTTTTGAGGGGGGGCTGAGAGTGTGTGACCAAGATCACCCAATGGGTTTCCATTGCAAATCAGGGAATGTAACCCTAATCTCCAAAGCTTCTAAAACTATTACAACAGCTACACATTCACACCTAAATTCAGTCTCAACTAGGGTACAGCCACTTGAATCAACTGCTGAATGGCAATCCAACTCTTATATAAATCTCACAAATTCAATAGATACACTCTAGTTGGGACTAGTAAATGAATTCAGACCTGGTGAAACCTAAGTGAATTGCAACTTATTCCAGTTGATCTAAAAAGAAATATAGACATATAGGCAGTCTCCGAGTTACAAATATCTGACTTACAAATGACTCACAGTTAAGAAATTTATTTATTATTATTTATTTACAGCTTTTATATTCTGCCCTTCTCACCCCGCAGGGGACTCAGGGCGGATTACAGTGTACACATATATGGCAAACATTCAATGCCAATTTTTGACATACAAACATATACAGACATAGACAGAGGCTATTTAACTTTTTCTGGTCGCCAGGGGAGCTATAGCTTTCATCGTCCATCTGCAATGCTGATGAAGCACTTCCGCATTCCCACATGCTTCCCCGCTGGAATGCTTTATCAGTTAATTCAGTTAATTTAGCCTCCCCACACTTTACGGTGGTACCTTATTTTCCTACTTGACAGATGCAACTGTCTTTCGGGTTGCAAAGGTCGACAACAGGCTACACACAATAGGTTGGAAACCTACTCCAACCTGGGCTGGCTTCGAACTCATGACCTTTTTGGTCAGAGTGATCTTAATGCAGCTGACACTCAGCCAGCTACGCCACAATCCCGGTGCTAAAGATGGTGAGACAACAGGAAGCGGGAGAAACCTACCCTTGGAAGGAGAATTCACTCCTGGAAAAGCTATCATGGGGAAAAGGGCTCTCAACTTTATCACCAATCCTTGTTTCCACAACAAGCCAATTTTTTCAAAAATCCAGTTATCACAGGGAAAGAAAATGAGGTGAGATCTTCTGAACAGGAGCACAGACAGCAAAATATACACCACAGGGGTGTTAACCCTCCCTATTCTATCCAGAGCTAAAAATATTTGGAGGCAGGGGGCTGGAGATATACTTTAAAATGTTCCTGTTTCAACTTAAATACAAATTCAGCTTAAGAACAAACATACAAAACCTATCTTGTTTGTAACTGGGGACTGTCTGTACAAGCAAGTTCTTCTCTAAATGACTGATCAAGAAGACGTCACAGAAATATGAATTCCAGTTTACTAAAGACATATCCCTTCTCGCCAGAGAACAAACTAGTGATCAAAACACTGTGGAAGCCAACACCTGCAGAAAATCCGGCTTTTGTGGCAAGAAAAACACCTCCTTCGCAAACACTGCACAGGAGCACAACAGGAGTCAGTGAACAAAGTACTCCAGACTCCTTGCCACAATATCACTAATATGGATAAACCCCATATTGACTGCAAGTACCATGCCCATGGATGGAGTTATTCTGATCCTTCATCCATCCTGAGGAGGAGAGGAGGCTGTTTGGAGCTTATGGGGTAGCTAGCCATGGTCCTATTACACGATGTAGCAAAATGTGGGGGGGGGGGGGGGTCTGTTCCTGGTTTGAAAGTGTTATTTCCTGTTTAATTGTGCGGTACTTACTTTGAAAGTAGTTGTTCTACTCCAGAAACTTTGTTTTTGTGGCTGCCACAAACTGTTGAATTGGTTGAAATATTCATTGAAAAACTATAGCAAAATATGCTGCGGGATGTCCCGCAAAAACAATTTTTTTTGCAGTTTTATAATCTTTTCACATGCTTTTATGATAGAATCAATTAGGAAATGACATTTAGAACCCAGGAACAAAAATCATGTTACATAGTGCTATTATTATGGCTGATGTCGTTGTTGTCATTGCAATAAAACCTTGCTTTCCTCTCTTAAACAAGACTCAAAGTGTCTTGTCAAAGTGGGACTCATTACGCTTGTTTGGAGCTTATAGGGTAGTTAGCAAAGGTTACATAACTTGGAGCTTAGGGAGGAGTAAACTACGGTCACATCGTTGTTGTTGCTATTAATATTAATACCCCACTTCCCTCTCTTAGGGCCCTTCCACGCAGTCCTATATCCCAGAAAATGAAGGCAGAAAATCCCACATTATCTGAGTATGAACTCAGATAACCCAGTTCAAAGCAGATATTATGGGATTGTCTGCCTTGATGGTTAATTATTAACTATGGTTAATTAACTTATTGCTTATTAACTATGGTTAATAAGCAAATAAGCACAAAGAGTCCTGTTTTGAGTCTTGCGATACAGCCCTGTATCCCAAGACTCAAAACAGGACTCTTTGTGCTTATTTGCTTATTAACCATAGTCACATCATTACATTACGTATAAACCTCACTTGCCTAGTTTCCAACAGACCTCAAATCTCTGAGGATGCCTGCCATAGATGTGGGTGAAACATCTTGAGAGAAATGCTTCTGGAACATGGCCATACAGCCTGGAAAACTCAGAGCAACCTAATCATTACACACATTTATAGCTTATGGGTAGCTAGCCATGATGGCATAACTAAGGTTGTTGGGAGCTTATAGGGTAGTTAGGCATGGTTACACAGTTTGTAGTTTATAGAGATGTTAGCCATGGTCACATTATTGTATTTGTGTTATTAATATTACCAGTAATGATAATATCCCACTTTCCTGTCTTAAATGAGACTCAAAGCTTCGAAAGAAGACTCAAAGCAGCACTCATTACACTTATTTGAGCATTAGTTAACCATAGACACATCATTACACTTGATTGTAGCTTATGGGTAGCCCTGATAGCTTAACTATGCTTGTTAGGACCTTATAGGGTAGTTAGCAAGGATACATAGTTTGTAATTCACAGAGACGTTAGCCATGGTCACAGCATCATTATTGGTGTTGTTAATATTAATAATAATACCCCACTTTCCTCTCTTAAACAAGACTCAAAGCTTCGAAAGGAGACTCAAAGCTGGACTCATTTTGCTTATTCGAGCGAGCATCAAAAGAAGACTCAAAGCAGGACTCATTACACTTATTCAACCGTAGTTAACCATAGTCACATCATTACACTCGTTTTGTGTGTATAGGATATTGGAGCTTATAGGATAGCCATAGTCACATAATTTGGGCTTATGGGGGGCATTTAGCCATAGTCACATCATTTGGAGTTCTTTGGGGTTGTGCATCTACACTGCAGAACGAATGCAGTTTGACAACCATAGTCACATCATTGCACTTTTTTTAGCTTATGGGGTAGTTAGCTATGATGGCATAATTACGCTTGTTTGGAATGTATAACATAGCCATGGTCATATAATTTGGAGCTATTCAGGTAGTCAGCCATGGGGTTGGAACGTATAAGACAGCCATGGTCACATAATTTGGGTTTATGGGGGGCATTTACACATCATTTGGAGCTGTTCAGGTAGTCAGCCATGGGGTTGTGCAACTACACCACAGAACAAATACAGTTTGACAACATTAGTCACATCATTACACTTGTTTGGAGTGGATAGGGTAGTTAGCCATGACAGCAAAACTATGCTTGTTAGGAGCGCATAGGATATCCATGATCACATAATTTGGGCTTATGGGGGGCATTTAGCCATGGTCACATCATTTGGAACTCTTTTGGGTAGTCAGCCATGGAGTTGTGCGTCTACACTGCAGAATGAATGCAGTTTGACAACCAGAGTCACATTATTACACTTGATTGTAGCTTATGGGGTAGTAAGCCATGACAGCATAATTATGCTTGTTTGGAACATATAAGATAGCCACAGTCACATCATTTGGAGTTCTTTGGGTAGTCAGCCATGGGGTTGTGCATCTAGACCGCAGAACAAATGCAGTTTGACAACCATAGTCACATTATTGCACTTGTTTGTATCTTATGGGGTAGTTAGCCATGAAGGCATGATTATGCTTGTTTGGAACTTATAGGATAGCCATGGGCACATAATTTGGGCTTATGGGGGGAGGGCATTTACACCTCACTACCTCTGAGGATGCTTGCCATAGATGCAGGCGAAACGTCAGGAGACAATGTCTCTAGAACATGGCCATATAGTCCGGAAAAACCTACAACAACCCATTTACACATCATTTGGAGCTATTCAGGTAGTCAGCCATGGGGTTGTGCATCTACACCGCAGAATGAATGCAGTTTGACAACCATAGTCACATCATTGCATTTGTTTGTAGCTTATAGGGTAGTTAGCCATGAAGGCATAATTACACTTGTTTGGAATGTATAGGATAGCCATGGTCAGATAATTTGGGTTTATGGGGGGCATTTACACATCATTTGGAGCTATTCGGGTAGTCAGCCATGGGGTTGTGCATCTACACCACAGAACGAATGCAGTTTGACATCCACAGTCACATCATTGCACTTGTTTGTAGCTTATGGGGTAGTAAGCCATGATGGCATAATTACGCTTGTTTGGAACGTATAAGATAGACATGGGCACATAATTTGGGCGTATGGGGGGAGGGCATTTACACCTCACTACCTCTGAGGATACTTGCCATAGATGCAGGCGAAACGTCAGGAGAAAATGCATCTAGAACATGGCCATATAACCCGGAAAAACCTACAACAACCCATTTACACATCATTTGGAGCTATTCAGGTAGTCAGCCATGGGGTTGTAAATCTACACCGCAGAACGAATGCAGTTTGACAACCACAGTCACATCATTGCACTTGTTTGTAGCTTATGGGGTAGTTAGCCATGAAGGGATAATCACACTTGCTTGGAACGTATAAGATAGCCATGGTCACATAATTTGGGTTTATGTGGGGGCATTTACACATAATTTGGAGCTATTCAGGTAGTCAGCCATGGGGTTATGCATCTACACCACAGAATGAATGCAGTTTGGCAACCATAGTCGCATTATTGCACTTGTTTGTAGCTTATGGGGTAGTTAGCCATGAAGGCATAATCACACTTGCTTGGAACGTATAAGATAGCCATGGTCACATAATTTGGGTTTATGTGGGGGCATTTACACATAACTTGGAGCTATTCAGGTAGTCAGCCATGGGGTTATGCATCTACACCACAGAATGAATGCAGTTTGGCAACCATAGTCGCATTACTGCACTTGTTTGTAGCTTATGGGGTAGTTAGCCATAAAGGCATAATCATGCTTGTTTGGAACGTATAAGATAACCATGGTCACATAATTTGGGTTAATGGGGGGGGGGGGCATTGACACATAACTTAGAGCTATTCAGGTAGTCAACCATGGGGTTGTGCATTTACACTGCAGAACGAATGCAGTTTGACAACCACAGTCACATCATTGCATTTGTTTGTAGCTTATGGGGTAGTTAGCCATGAAAGCATAATTATGCTTGTTTGGAGCTTATTGGATAGCCATGGTCACACAATTTAGGTTTATTGGTGGGGGGGGGGCATTTACACATCATTTAGAGCTATTCGGGTAGTCAGTCATGGGGTTGTGCATCTACACCGCAGAACGAATGCAGTTTGACAACCACAGTCACATCATTACACTTGTTTGTAGCTTATGGGGTAGTTAGCCATGAAGGCATAATAATGCTTGTTTGGAGCTTATAGGATAGCCATGGTCACATAATTTGGGCTTATGGGGGGCATTTACACATCATTTGGAGCTATTTGGGTAGTCAGCCATGGGGTTGTGCATCTACACAGCAGAATAAATGCAGTTTGACAACCACAGTCACATCATTACACTTGTTTGGAGTGGATAGGATAGTTAGCCATGACAGCAAAACTATGCTTGTTAGGAGCGCATAGGGTAGCCACGATCACATAATTTGGGCTTATGGGGGGCATTTAGCCATGGTCAGATAATTAGGAGCTTGGTTTATCTACACTGCAGAACGAATGGAGTTAATTACCACGGCTCAATGCTATGGGAGTTTTGCAAGGTCTTTAAAGGTCCAGACTACAAATTCCATCATTGACCAGCACTCAAGACAAGGAAGTTAAAGTGGTGCAAGATTGCATTCATTCTACAGCAGGCCTGGGCCAACTTGGGCCCTCCAGGTGTTTTGGACTCCAACTCCCACAATTCCTAACAGCCTACCGGCTGTTAGGAATTGTGGGAGTTGGAGTCCAAAACACCTGGAGGGCCCAAGTTGGCCCAGGCCTGCTCTACAGTCTATCAAGACCTCATAAACTCCAAACAGGCTTGCATGCATGTTTATTTAGATGGGTCCTCCATCATACCCACATTTTAAACAATTCATAACAATAACAACAACCACAAGCAAGTTAGGAGTACATAGAAATAATAGAAGTGCCTCCCTCTCTGTCTCCATATCCCTGCCAGGGAGTGCTGGTGCCTCATTGCAGCCACACACCCAGGGAAGAGGATGCAGTGTCAAAACCACAATGTGCAAAGCCATCCTTCCCTCCCTTTCCTTCTCTTCCTGGCTTGGCTTTCCCTTCCCGCCATTTTAAGCCCCAGCCTCAGCTACTACTCACTCGTTTGCTCTCTCCTCCGACTCTCTTTCTCTCTCTCTGCTTCTCTCTCTCTCTCCCAGCTCCTCTGCTGCTGCCTCTCTGGCTCCTCCTCCTCCTCCTCCTCCAAAGCCTGCCCTGAAACGAGGAGGGAGGGATGAAGGAGTTGTCCTCCTTACCATTCACTGTAATGAATGAATCTAGGGAGGAGCTCCACATCATATGCCAGTGTGTGTGTGTCCTCTACTGCAAATGGAACTATTCCATTATTCCTGCGGCGGCCACTAGGGGCCGCTAGAGAGAGAAGGATGCTTCATTTTAAAGGGCTGGACAGTGAGTTGAAGGAGGGAAACCCTTGCTGTGCATTCTCCAGGCTGCATGGCCATGTTCCAGAAGCATTCTCTCCTGACGTTTCCCCCACATCTATGGGAGGTTGTGAGGTCTGTTGGAAACTAGGACAAGTGGGGCTTATGTATCTGTGGAATGTCCAGGATGGGAGACAGAACTCTTGTTGCAATTGGCCAGCTTGATTAGCATTGTTGCATGAAACCCCCCTGAGCAAAATTATTATTTGTTCCCTTCGTGCCTGCAGCAGAGAGTTTCAAAGGCTGCAGACACTTAAAGTGTACTTGTTTGGCTTTGCACATGTTCAGACAATCAGGAAAATGAATGAACCTATGAACCGACGAGGACGTTAAGATCGTCCGGGGAGGCCCTGCTCTCGGTCCCGCCTGCGTCGCAGGTGCGGCTGGCGGGGACGAGAGACAGGGCCTTCTCGGTGGTGGCCTCTCGGTTATGGAATGCCCTACCCGTAGACATCAGGCAGGCCCCTTCGTTGCTGGAGTTCCGGAGGAGGGTCAAGACGTGGCTCTATGAACAGGCGTTCGGTCAACAAGGCAACTGAACTCATGAAGACGGTATAAATGAACAAAGGAATGGTAGAAGGATTATGAGAACGGAATCTGATTTTACTGAGGCGTTGATGACCACGTTGTTTTGTCTTGTATTGTCTGTCGTGTATGTTGTGTTTTAACCTAATTGTTATTGTTATATAAATTGCATTGTAAACCGCATTGAGTCGCCGATTTAGGCTGAAAAATGCGGTATAAAAATAAAGCAAATAAATAAATAAATAAATAAATAAAATAGCTACAGAGTGCTTATGATTCCCTAATAAATTGGTTACCCTGAACTCTGTGCTTCCCTGCCTTTCCTTGCTGTAATGTATCTTTCCCACCATCATGTACCTCTCCTGGAGTCCCCGGTGGCGCAGTGGGTTAAAGCCCTGTGCCGGCAGGACTGAAGACCGACAGGTTCAAATCCGGGGAGAGGCGGATGAGCTCCCTCTATCATCTCCAGCTCCTCATGCGAGGACATGAGATAAGCCTCCCACAAGGATGATAAAAACATCAAATCATCTGGGTGTCCCCTGGGCAACATCCTTGCAGACGGCCAATTCTCTCACAACAGGAGCGACTTGCAATTTCTCAGGTCGCTCCTGACATGACAATAAATAAATAAATTAAATTGGCCCTCTTGATTAGCATTGAATAGCCTTGCACATCTTCAAAGCCTAGCAGGGGGATTCCAGACAAGACTCAATCAGGACCAGATAACATTTCCCAACAAAGGATCCCCCAGGCAGCAACCAGCCAGGCTTTGCAGCTGCAAGGGCATTCAATGCTAACCAAACTGGCCAACTGCAACATTCACACTTTTCTCAAGCCGAAAAGAGTTCTTTCTCTGTAATATATATATATATATATATATATATATATATATATATATATTCCTTGTAGTATGAACAAGGAATGGCTAAGACTATGAAAACGGCTGAAGAATTGAACAGAAAGACATAGTTTTATAATTTTGATGGTTTTTATTGCCTATTTTAAAAGCTGATGGAGAGCCCGTAGTTTTCAAAAGAGCTTGATCAACGGATGTTACTGATCAATAAAATCCATTAATCACAAATTGAAATGCAGCATTGGTCGCTCATTAAAATTCATGATCTGTCCAAGCCCAAACTCTACAAGAAAAGATTTATCTATTTTCATAACTGTATCTAACACAGTAGTGCAGTGGGTTAAAGCGCTGAGCTGCTAAACTTGTTGACCAAAAGGTCACAGGTTCGAATCTGGGAAGCGGCGTGAGTTTCCGCTGTCAGCCCCAGCTTCTGCCAACCTAGCAGCTCAAAAACATGCAAATGTCAGTAGATCAATTGGTACCGCAGTCATGCCAGCCACACGACTTTGGAGGTGTCTACAGACAACGGCGGCTCTTTAGCTTAGAAATGGAGATGAGCACCAACCACCAGTGTCGGATACGACCGGACTTAATGTCAGGGGGAAACTTTTACCTTTAGTATATCTAACATACAATTAGTAAACATAAATATCAAAAGGTAAGTACATTATCTGAGTTACGTTCATAACAGAGCCCCAAACATCAAAATAAGTTAGGCAAACTACAATGTTTTGGGATTTCTTCCCCACTTACACTAGCATCCTTGGAAAACTACAACTCCCATTATTCTATAGAATTGAGCCCAGAGGCTCAAAGAGACCCACTGATAATCCTATCAAGCCTGTTTGCCATTCAGACAAAGTACCCCATGACCCTTCATGACATCCGACTTGCTACTCCTGGATGTATTTACTAGCTACATACCTTCTTAGGTAGGTATGCAAAGCTAATGCTCAGCATTGCGGCAGGAGTAGAGCCAGCCACAGAGCTGATTCCCCAGTGAGAGCTGTTCAGCAGTGGAACTCTCTGCCCCGGAGTGTGATGGAGGCTCCTTCTTTGGAGGCTTTTAAGCAGAGGCTGGATGGCTTTGAATGTGATTTTCCTGCTACTTGGCAGGGGGTTGGATTGGATGGCCCACGAGGTCTTCCAACTCTATGAGTCTATGCTCTGGACATGTGAGGGAGATAAAAGTGTCAACCCCATTCCAACATCTCCCCTCACTTGATGCTAGCATTAAGTGCACTGTTCCCAATCTTTGCATGTTCACTGAGTGCAATTAGCATACTGTGTCAAACCAATGTGCTGAACATGTAAAGGTTAGATATGGGATGGAAAGGGTTGAAAGCCAGGCTGGCATATGAGGGCAAACCAGGGTGCATGCAAACTTACCAATCTCATACTAATGTCGCCTTACACATTCTGATTGAATTTCTAAGTATGTTTACAGCAGTCCAGGAGACAGACAGACGTCTCCATTTGCTATGCTACAATATGCAATCTCAGGCTGGTTCTATACTGATCATATAAAGTCATTTGAACTGCATTACAGTTCCATCTACATTGTATGGTCAGTGTGTAGATCCATATAATGCAGTTGTCTAACGGAGGTGTCTCCTCTGGATATCTTTAAGCAGAGGCTGGATGACCATCTGTCGGGAGTGGTTTGATTGTGTATTCCTGCATGGCAGCGTGGGGTTGGACTAGATGGCCCTTGGGGGTCTCTTCCAACTCTAGGATTCTGTGATTCTTGTCTTTTCACAAAAATCCACAAACAAAACAGAAAAAATGCTTAAGCGCAGTCTCAGGAATCCAGTGTTCCTACAAAAAGGGAGTAGATCCAATAGACTTTAAGTTTGCCCATTTTCATGGGCAGCTGCAATAAATATCCCTCATTTAGAAAAAGAAAATGACTATGTGTTAAGATGTACATTTATATTTAGCTAATAATCATAACCTCTTCAGTAAGGTCACTGAAATTTGCTCTTTCATTATTGCTTGTGCTCATATATATGCAGATTGCAATTGATTATTAGCTTTGCTAATGAGCTTGCTTAGAACAATGTAATCATCAGCTATTTGTGCGCATTCTTCTAAATTATAGTCCAAAAATGCCATTTCATCTTCTTTTTTCCTATCCTAGATTCTAAATTTAGAAGAGAAACATGAAATCATTCATCTTTCAACGGGATGTCACACGTTTCCAAACTTCCCTACTCTGGCAAGAACAAAAATTCGGATTGTGCTATTTTAGCCCATGAGACTATATAATTGTACATTTCTGTGACCAACACTTTACATTTCTCTCCTAAATTGAATTCTATGTCTTTTTTCAATATATCAGTGGAGGGTAAGTGTCCATGAATTTATATTTCTTAGATACTCTGCTACCACTCTGTTGGTTCTTATTGCGATTATACAATGTTTCTTTTGGGATCACCAATAATATACACTTGAAGCATTGTCGTCAGGTGGGATAATTTATACCCTTAAGTTGTCAGGACTGATGACAGACAGGTCAGCGGTTCAAATCTGGGGAGAGTGGGTTGAGCTCCCTCTGTCAGCTCCAGCTCCCCATGCAGAGACATGAGAAAAGCCTCCCACAAAGATGGTAAAACATCAAAAAACATCAGGGCTTCCCCTGGGCAACATCCTTGCAGACGGTCAATTATCTCACACCAGAAGCAACTTGCAGTTTCTCAAGTCACTCCTGACACATAAAAAAAGTTCTAATACGTAGATGCACCCAAGAATGGGGTGGGTTAAGCTCTGCAAAGCATGAGCAAACATACCATTTTGTCTTTCCTCGGCTGAATGAGTCTTTCTGAGCAGATATGACAAATTATGCATAAATTAACCTTTCTGACCCAAGTAATTGGCAATTCTAAATGTGTCTCTTTTGAAACCTTTACAGCATGTAATTGCTGGAGAGGGCTTGTTTGGAATTGAGATGGAAGATTTTCCACTCGAAAGATAACCCCAGTGCAAACCGCGTACATGGCTGGAGATAAGCAATAAGTTCTCTTCACAATAATATATTAATTTATGCAGTTTGTGAACACTTTGGATGTATCACTGTCTGCATGATAAATTATCTACAAATATTTAAATGAAAAAACACATTTGATGTCTTTTCCTGGATAGTCCTAATTTTTAAAATATTCTTAATGACAGTGGCCCAACCTGTACTGCCATAAAATGCAATTCAACAGCATTGTGTGAATCTACACTGCCATATAATTAATTAAATACTGCTAAACTTCATTGTATGCCAGTGTAGGCAGGCCTTCGTCAGCAGGTTAGTCAGGGTTGTTCAAGAAAAATTCTGGACTCATATATAGCCTCTTATTATGATGTCTCCCAATGTTCGAACAGCATTCATGGCAATACTTTCAAAACATAAATATTTTTACCTATTTTATTTTCCTCCTTATAGTATTTTTAATGAGTTCATGGAAAATAAGAAGGTGGAAGTAGTTTAAAACAGAAGGTTTGGTCATCCCTGCCACCAGCTTGACATAAAACTTCCTTGGAAGTATTGAGGCTTTCCACTTCTTATTATTTTGAATATAGCTGAATATTTATTTTAGCTTAATACAGTATATTTTATTTATTTATATCATGCTTTATCTCTCCATATGGAGACTCAAAACGTTTCACGATCAAAAACATTACAATTTAAAATATAAAAATATACAAAAATAAAACAGTATATCATTATATATTATCAGTAGTAATTATATTTAATATATTAAAGGTAAAAGTTTCCCCTTGACATTAAGTCTAGTTGAGTCTGACTTTGGGAGGTGGTGCTCATCTCCATTTCTAAGCCGAAGAGCCGGCGTTGTCTGTAGACACCTCCAAGATCATGCGGCCAGCATGACTGCATGGAGAGCTTTTATCTTCCTGACGGAGTGGTATGTATTGATCTATTCACATTTGCATGTTTTCAAACTGCTAGGTTGGTAGAAGCTGGGCCTAACAATGGGAGCTCACCCTGCTCCCTGTATTCAAACTGCCAACCTTTCATTCAGCAAGTTCCGCAGCTTTAACCTGCTACACCACCGAGGCTCCATTTAATATATTAGTATTACTATATTGCAATATTATTATTTGGGCACTACAATTGAAGAGAGATATTAACAGGCTGGAATGTGTTCAGAAGAGAGCGACTAAAATGTTCAAGGGTCTGGAGAACAAGACCTATGAGGAGCAGTTTAAAGAGCTGTGCATATTTAGCCTGAAGAAGAGAAGGCTGGGAGGAGACATGATGAGGGCCATGAATAAATATGTGAGAGGAAGTCACAGGGAGGACGGAGCAAGCTTGTTTTCTGCTGCCTTGGAGTCTAGGACATGGAACAATGGCTTCAAACTGCAAGAAAGAAAATTCCACCTGAACATTAGGAAGAACTTCCTGACTGTGAGAGCTGTTCAGCAGTTGAACTCGCTGCCCTGGAGTGTGGTGGAGGCTCCTTCTCTGGAGGCTTTTAAGCAGAGGCTGGATGGCCATCTGTCGGGGGTGCTTTGAATGCAATTTTCCTGCTTCTTGGCAGAATGGGGTTGGACTGGATGGCCCATGAGGTCTCTACCAACTCTTTGATTCTATTGTATTATTATATTTTATTATTTATTTATTTATTTGGGGTTCTTTTACCCCGCCCTTCTCACCCCGAAGGGGACTCAGGGCGGCTTACAAAGGCAAAGGCACAATTTGATGCCTGCATCATAAAACAATCATACACAAAATTACATCAATTCACAGTTAATAACAATTCATGCATTATAACCATAAAATCAATAAAATCAATAAAAACCAATACAAACCCAATTTCTCCTCTTACATGGTCAGCGTTCGCTAACTCATAGATCTAGTTTTACGTTCCACTTCATCAGTCCTGTTGGTCCTTACTTGCCTGATTATCTGATTTAATTGCCAGCGTGCCCAAAGGCCTGGTCCCATAACCACGTCTTCACCCTCCTCCTGAAGGCGAGGAGGGATGGTGATGCCCTGATTTCCCCCGGGAGTGAGTTCCACAGGTGAGGGGCCACCACTGAGAAAGCCCTGCTCCTCGTCCCCACCAGCCTCACTTGTGACAGTGGTGGGGTCGAGAGCAGGGCCTCCCCAGATGATCTCAGACTCCGGGGTGGGACGTAGAGGGAGATACGTTCGGACAGATACACTGGACCGGAACCGTACAGGGTTTTGTAGGTCAAAACCAGCACCTTGAATTGTGCTCGGAACTGAATCGGCAGCCAGTGGAGCTGGCACAGCAGGGGAGTGGTATGCTCCCTGTATGTCGCTCCGGTGAGCAATCTGGCTGCCGCTCGCTGGACTAGTTGAAGTTTCTGAACAGTCTTCAAGGGCAACCCCACGTAGAGCGCGTTGCAGTAGTCTATTCGGGATGTAACAAGATGTAATTTAGTAATATTAAATTGTATTACATTATATTATTAATATTATATGTAAGTATAACATATTATATAATTATATATTACTATATTGTACCACAGCACTATACTCCAATATTATTATTAATAATACATGTAAATCAAATAGTATATATTATATGGTATTATATGAGTATACCACAATATATAATATACCAGCATGTTTTGCTATTAGTGGGTTGTTGTAGGTTTTTTTGGGCTATATGGCCATGTTCTAGAGGCATTTTCTCCTGACATTTCGCCTTCATCTATGGCAAGCATCCTCAGAGGTAGTGAGGTCTGTTGGAACTGGGGAAAAGGGTTTATATATCTGTGGAATGACCAGGTTGGGACAAAGAACTCTTGTCTGCTGGAGCTAGGTGTGAATGTTGCAATTGACCACCTTGATTAGCATTTGATTGCCTGGCAGTGCCTGGAGCAATCTTGTGTTGAGGGGTGATTAGATGTCCCTGATTGTTTTCCCTCTGCTGTTTTGCTGTTTTAATTTTAGAGCGCGCATTGAGCCTTCTTGTCCCATTCAGCTTCCCGTAGCCTTCTACAGCAAATAGGAAATGCTGTTCTCATCATCAGGCAGGGCTATAAATAGTCAGGCAAGGATAGAGATGAACTCTCGTCGATTGAATCTCGCGAGAGTTGTAGGATAGTCCCGCCTTCTCCCTTTCGCTCTCGTGCTACCTCCTGGTTGCTTGGCAACGGTGACGGGCGTGCCCGGTGACGCGTTACGCCGGGGCGCCGGCGGGGTTGAGGGCAAATTGAAGATGGCGGCAGCGGCGTTGCCGTTGAAAGGCCTTTTGCGAGTGGGAGCAGGACGGCTCTCGGGGCTCCCACGGCGGGGGTTTCACCGCTCTGTGCCGGCCGCCGTTCAGGTAGGGGCGCCCCCGAGGGAGAGAGAGTCCGAAAGGGAAACGGGGCGTGGAAAAGGAGTTGCTTGGAGTTAGAGGTCGGCCAGAGGGTGCATCTACGCTAGGCATGGGCAAACTTGGGCCCTCCGGGTGTTTTGGACTTCAACTAGGAATGGTGGGAGTTGGAGTCCAAAACACCCGGAGGGCCCAAGTTTGCCCATGCCTGGTGTTGAGTTCCCTTCCTATTGAGATAAAATGTCACTCTATACAGGTCAATTATTATTATTATTATTATTATTATTTTATTTCTTGCCAGCCTCTCTTCATGACTCGAGGCGGGTTACAAAACAATTCAAATACACAAGCACAGCAAAAACACTACAAGTTACACACACTAAAACGTACCTCCATAAAAGTTACATACCAAAATGTATCTCTGCAAAATATATATTGTGATGGCATGCCGGGGGTTGAAGGAAAACTATATGTCCGTCTATTCCCCAGTGGTTATCGGAATCTATGAATCTATATAAATAAAAATGTAATGTTCGTTTGTGGGATAACTCAAAAACCACTGGATGAATTGACACCAAATTTGGAAACAATTATAATTTTATTATTATTATTATTATTATTATTATTAACTTTATTTGTACCCCGCTAGCATCTCCCGAAGGACTCGATGCGGCTTACAAAGGCCAAGGCCTCAAAACACAACATAACAATACAACACCTAAAGCAAATTAAAAACAGTTCAAGCAATATTAAACAACAAGCAATAAACAATACATCAAGACACTATAAAACTGGGCCGGCCCAGAGTAATGGGTACAGGATTAAAAGTGCCGATGTGACAGGTGATATGTAAGGCTTATAGGGCAAGTGCAGTGTGCGGCAATCTTAGTTCTAATAAAGTGCTTCTGGGACTTGTTATTGGAGATTCCTATTCTGGAAAGGCACATCGGAACAGCCAGGTCTTCAAGTTCTTTCTAAAGACTGCCAATGTAAGGGCCTGTCTAAGATCTTTTGGGAGGGTCTTCCAGAGTCGGGGGGCCACCACAGAAAAGGCCCTGTATCGCGTCCGCACCAAACGCGCCTGCAACGCAGGCGGAATCGCGAGCAGGGCCTCACCGGATGAACGAAGTGAGCACATGGGTTCATAAACGGAGATGCGGTCACGGAGGTAGGGTGGTCCCAAACCGTTTAGGGTTTGTAGGTAAGCACTTATCAGGCCAACGAGTGACCATCACTCATAAAAACACTAAAAAACACATTGGAAGAGACTTAAAAAGACAAAAAAATACATTAATAATAATAATAAACTTTATACCCTGCTACCATCTCCCCAAAGGGGACTCGCCAAGCTCAATGATTCATTACAGCAACATAAAATATAAACAACAATATAACATCACAGTTAAAATAAATAAACCAATTAAGTAAATAAGCAGTACAAAATAGCATAATGGAAAATCAAACACAGTGGGTGGGCCAAAAGCACAACAAAATGGTAAAACTCTAGATGAGATAGCAATGAAAAGGTACATTTGTGGAGGAGGAGTTCGTGGGGACTGAACTTATGCGCAAAAACACACACATATACAAACACACGTATATACACAAATATATAGACACACATATAGACACACAAAGCACATATACACAGACTGGGCCACAGCAACACGTGGCAGGGGATGGCTAATAATAATAATAATAATAATAATAATAATAATAATAATCTTTATTTATACCCCACCACCATCTCCCCAACGGGGACTCGGGGCGGCTTACATGAGGCCAAGCCCAACAATGCAATACAATAAAATAAAATAAGATCATAAAGGCATAAAACAACAACATAATAAAATACATAAAACATGAGAATACAGTAAACAATATAAAATACAATAAAAGTCATTCACAATCCCAGTGACATTAAGCAAGCCACTTGTACAGGATAAAATACTAAAAACTCAGGGTGAGATAGGAATGGGGCAGATTATTTGTGAGGGAGGGAACATACCCTCTGATGTACTTTAGTTCTTTAAAATAAAGACTCTTGAGACAGGATTAAAGTTAACCAAATAAGTTTACTGGAAACAAAGCCAAAGTTAATTTCAATGTATTGTCGAAGGCTTTCATGGCCGGAATCACTGGGTTGTTGTAGGTTTTTTCGGGCTATATGGCCATGGTCTAGAGGCATTCTCTCCTGACGTTTCGCCTGCATCTATGGCAAGCATCCTCAGAGGTAGTGAGGTCTGTTGGAACTAGAAAAAAGGGTTTATATATCTGTGGAATGACCAGGGTGAGACAAAGGACTCTTGTCTGTTGGAGCTAGGTGTGAATGTTTCAACTGACCACCTTGATTAGCATATAATGGTCTGACAGTGCCTAGAGCAAACTTTTGTTGAGAGGTAATTAGATGTCCTTGTTTGTTTCCTCTCTGTTGTTGTGCTGTTGTAATTTTAGAGTTTTTAAATACTGGTAGCCAGATTTTGTTCATTTTCATGGTTTCCTCATTTCTGTTGAAATTGTCCACATGCTTGTGGATTTCAATAGCTTCTCTGTGTAGTCTGACATGGTGGTTGTGAGAGTGGTCCACCATTTCTGTGTTCTCAGATAATATGCTGTGTCCAGTTTGCTTCATCAGGTTCTCTGCTATGGCTGACTTCTCTGGTTGAAGTAGTCTGCAGTGCCTTTCATGCTCCTTGATTCGTGTTTGGGCAATGCCGCGTTTGGTGGTCCCTATGTAGACTTGTCCACAGCTGCATGGTACACGGTAGACTCCTGTAGAAGTGAGAGGATCGCTCTTGTTCTTTGCTGAACATAGCATTTGTTGGATTTTCTTGGTGGGTCTGTGTTTCCTCATCAGCTTCCCTATGCGGTCAGTGGTTCCCTTGATGTATGGCAAGAACACTTTTCCTCTGGGTGGATCTTCGTCTTTATTCTCGTGGCTTGTTCTCAGTCTTGCAGTTCTTCTGATGTCTGAGGTGGAGTATCCATTGGCCTGTAGAGCCCAGTTGAGGTGGTTCAGTTCATCTTGGAGGAGGTGGGGTTCGCAGATTCTTTTTGCACGGTCTGCCAAGGCTTTAATGGTGCTTCTTTTTTGACTTGGGTGATGGTTGGAGTTTTTATGTAGATATCTATCTGTGTGTATTCACGGTGTTGGCAACAATTCACTGCCTTCGCTAAAAAACAGTATAAAACATCACATTTGACCTGGTAAAATATTAAACATTATTAAAGGCATCACAGAAAATAGCATCACATATCCGTCAAAGACATAGCCAGTAAACAGTCCTGTCATTTTGTCATATAGCTGAAAGAACAGATTTTTCAGGACAGTTTAGCAACCTGAAAAACACAGCTGTTTGGAAATAAAAGGATGAAAGGTAAATTAATAATGTTCATATTCTGGTCACTTATATCATGGTATATATAACGGGTTTGTGTTTTAATCCCCTGTTATCCCTTTTGCTGACAGTTTGACAAAAGGAAAATGTGTCTTCTCCAAACATGGGCAGCATTTGACCAGGCTTTTGGACTTCAGAGAGCTCAAATCTTATTTAAAATGGCTTACTAAAAATAAGTTTTCTATTATTATATGTACTGTGCAAAAATGGTATGTGCTGGATTAATGGTACGTTACAGAAATGCTATATTTGGAGCAAGAAATACAGTTATGATTTATCCATATACTCAGTAATAAATTTGGCCTTTTGTAGAGCATTCCTCCTAGAGAAGGGAGAATACCCACAAAAATGTGGCAAGTGAAGTATTCAGTTGTTGTTTATTTGTTCAGTCGCTTCTTACTCTTTGTGACCTCATGGACCAGCCCACACCAGAGCTCCCTGTCGGCCGTGGCCACCCCCAGCTCCTTCAAGGTCAAGCCAGTCACTTAAAGGATACCATTCATCCATCTTGCCCTTGGTCGGCCCCTCTTCCTTTTCCCTTCCATTTTCCCCAGCATCACTGTCTTCTCCAAGCTTTTCTGTCTTTTCATGATGTGGCCAAAGTACTTCATCGTTGCCTCTAATATCCTTCCCTCCAGTGAGCAGCCGGGTATTCTTTCCTGGAGTATGGACTGGTTTGATTTTCTTGCAGTCCAAGGCACTCCCAGAATTTTCCTCCCAGCACCACATTTCAAAGGTGTCTATCTTCCTCAACTCAGCCTTCCTTATGATGATGTTGATTTTCACCTCTGTTAGATGTAGCCCACATAGCCAATGGGAAGACTGCCCAAAGTTTCAGGTCAGCAACATCTGGAAGGCCACACTCATTCAACCCTGCACTGATCCTTCATACTCCTTTGGTGGTGGGATTGGCACAAATTATTCACTTTTTCCATTAGACGTTCCCAAGTCAACTGCCTTTTAAAATATCTTCCTAGAACGAGTAGGATTATAGTAAAGTAAATGATTTGTGTTCTTGTTTTAAAAATTTCTATCAACTATAGGTGACTGTCCGGGATGCTTTGAACCAGGCTTTGGATGAGGAGATAGAAAGGGATGAAAAGGTTTTCCTGTTGGGGGAGGAAGTTGCTCAGTATGATGGTGCATACAAGGTAAGATGCTCAGTGCAGTATTTTGAAGGGCATCCTTCTTATCATTGCTATTATTTTAGTCATTTATATCCTGGCTTTTTTTCAGTAATGGAATTTGAAACCATTTTCGAATTACTAAATCCAGACTAAAAACATACAAAAAGACCAGCAAAAGGTGTATGTTGTTTCAAACAATTAAACAATCTACAGAGTGATACCTATTTTAAAAAATATATAATAGAATATTTAACAGTAGTTTAATTCTCCCTACAGATTAGCAGAGGACTTTGGAAGAAATATGGTGATAAGAGAATCATAGATACTCCTATATCAGAGGTATGAAATCAGAATATGTTTACTTTTTCATTTAAAAAAATATTTAACCTAAAAAAATTACATCTGAATAGTTACACTAGTGTTTTTGAAATGAGAGTTTCAGTATTTATTACATTTTCCTCCTTTCTTCCTAGATGGGGTTTACTGGGATTGCTGTCGGAGCTGCCATGGTATGTGCCTTCTAAGTATGTTTTTGCATATATAATGTTTTAAATGTGAATGCTATCAATTAAATTTTAAAAACCATGAGTAAGAATTGATAATATTCCACTATTTATAAACATAACAGCATCTGTGTATATGCGGCTTAGAAAGAACAGGCATGATGGATTCTTACTCCAAGAAGCATGAATTGAAGAAACAGAGGGACAGATTAGAGATAGAATGTGTAGTTATTTCACAATATTGACTGGCTTTCTTTGTGTTAACAGGCTGGCTTGAGACCTGTTTGTGAATTCATGACGTTCAACTTCTCCATGCAAGCTATTGATCACATTATAAACTCAGCAGCCAAAACTTACTACATGTCTGCTGGTTTGGTGCCTGTCCCCATTGTCTTCCGGGGTCCGAATGGAGCATCAGCCGGGGTCGCAGCCCAGCATTCCCAGTGTTTTGCCGCTTGGTACGGACACTGCCCTGGACTGAAAGTAGTCAGCCCGTGGAGTGCAGAAGACGCAAAGGGTCTCCTTAAATCCTCAATCCGGGATGATAATCCAGGTGAACAGAGCAAGGAAAACTGGCCCCTTCCACACAGCTGTATAAAATCCCACCTTATCTGCTTTGAACTGGATTATATGGCAGTGTGGACTCAGATAACTCACTTCAAAGCAGATATTGTGGATTATCTGCCTTGATATTCTGGGTTATATGGCTGTGTGGAAGGGCCCCATTTGTGTACTTGTGGTGGCTTTTTGGGTTGTATTTGCATTGTATTTACTGTAGTCATTGGTATTTCAAATACAAAGTGTACTTATCCCACTAGACAAGTGCTGAGTGTCCCAGACGTGGCTGAAAAGTTGAAATGATATTCAGTATTCCCATTCCCCTGTAGAAGGAGGGACAAACTTTTGATTCTTCATGGAGAGACTAGATTAAGTGGGCTATTTTTCGGTTGTATTCAATTTTCTCACCTCCTGTGGTTCATGGACTCAACTTTGTATGTGTTCTTGAAATTGTTTTAGGCTTACATTGCCAATTTTTGTTTCTTTCTTTAGAGACTATTAAATGCTGAAAGTAGTCTATAAATGCAGGAAATGAACAAAATTATCTATATGGCAACTCTTCTAAATCGTTAATTATAACAAGCGGAACAATTGTAAGTTGAGGTGGTATTAGAGAGCGGCAGTCCACTTTGTAGGCACTGTCCCAGGCACTATAATTCATCTCCCAGATAAGGTAGGGATATAAGTGAAGTGAAAAAGCTGTTATTACTACCTGGCAGAAATGAGATCTAAACAGTCTTGCAAGTAGTTCCATGATTGTAAGGGCATTTGTGAAATAGTTCTGCAGTCAGAAACGTCTTGTGTTGTCTATTTTGTAAATTCAAGTGTTAAATTTAGGTGTGAGCTGCTTACATAAGTCGAAGCCATTCTTTGGATCCCTGCCAAGTTATAATTACACAAGTTTAATAAATATTCCAAAATTACATAAAAATCTTAGCATGCATTTTTGTGGATTTAGTCACAATTATGGTATTTAGAGAATTGCAGACAGGAAGGGACTTGGCAGTTATTGGAGTACAGCCAGGAAGTAGAGGACTGAGTGAAGTAATGATAAGGTGTTAGCTACTGTCTAGTGTTCTTTTTTTGTTTTGTTTTGTTTTGCTTTGACCTACCAAACCTTATGTTTGCAACTGTTCATGCAGTTAGTTCATGCCTTTATCAGTTTACCTTTGATACAAATGAATGAGCAAATTTATTAGCTGAAGCAAATGAATTAATAATTCACAAAACACCTGATTTCCACCTGAATGTTGCAAATCTATCTTCTGGGGTTTCAAAATCCGTACACATCTAATGCATTTGATATACCCCAAATCTAATCTGTACGAGCCATTATTGCCTAATAATGCTTCATCAGATAATGAGCAGAGGCTTGTCTGGGTCTATCTCAGTCTTCTCCAACCGGTTGACCTCCTGTGCTGAATTAAACATGGCATATTGGCTGGAGGTAATAGGAGCTATAGTCTAATGTTTGGCAAGTATGGGGTTTGGGAAGATTGATTTGGCTTCACAAAACCACAGCTAGGAATATGGGACCTTTTCTTATGGAGTGTTCTAAGAGTCTTCATCTGCAAATTCAATTCATTTGACTTGTATTAGACAACTAGCACCAGCCGGGTCAAATCTATGTTTTTAATTGTCTTTGTAGTTGTAATGTTGGAAAACGAGTTAATGTATGGAGTGCCCTTTGAACTGTCTGAGGAAGCCACATCAAAGGACTTCCTTGTTCCCATTGGAAAGGCTAAGATAGAAAGGCCAGGTAAGTAAAAACAATTCTTCGTGCTGAAGTAGTCCAGTATTTCACTGTTTACATGATCAGCTGGAGAAACTGTCCACGCATACTCCCTTTTTGTATAAAAATATGTCACAAAAGAATTGTGATTCTCTGAATATAATTAATTCTGTAGATCTCAGGTATTGTGTCCTTCCTTGATGTGTACTTATAATGTCCTAATAATTTTGTTTGAAGTGAATTATTCTTTATGAAAGTGTGTTCTACTCTATTCACAAACAATTTTTAGTTCTTATCACCAACCAAAGGGCAGTCTTTAAATTTGATGTCTGTTCCTTTTGCTATCCTGTGATCAAATTGACTTTTGGAGACGTTACCATATTTGAGGGGTGTATGCCATGAGTTTCCTTTGCAACCTCTGTCTCATACACCCGTTTTGACTACGAACATAAACAACCAAAGAAACTATTCAGTCAGCCTCCCACATCCGCTGGAATTAGGGGTACAGAACCCCCTTGAAAGTTGAAAAAATCCAAATTAAAGAAAAACTTTTTTTTAACCTGAGAGAACACCTCTCTAGGAATCTCTAGATTCTCACTGTTATATGGTCAAAGAATTTCTAGGTTCTCCAGTGCAACTCTCAGCTTCCAGTAGAAGTTGATCATAGAGTGTCCCAGATGACTGTATATGCTGTATATTTACCAATAAAGGCTAAAAATAGCAAACCAAAAATCTTAAGAGAAATGGAACATAACACACCATTAGGGGCACATTTAGTAAATGAGACAACTTTACATAAATTGTTGCAGCTGCAGATTCTAGGGATAATGGATTTTTAAAAGAGGCACGCAAATTGTTAAGTGAAAAAATAGCAGCTGATTTACACATGCTCACCCTTTATTGTTGGCTAGTTTATGAAAAGGTCTTTGCTATGCTGCAGTATAACTGTAAAGAGATTTCTGCTATTGCTCTGATTTTCCAAAAGAGATAGATTTTCCATGAGGTAAATACATGTACAGATCTTCAGTTTGACCCTTTTGTCTATGATGAAGAGATTTTACCAGTTAAAAGGAACCTAAATGTCCGAAAGACTGTACATTCAGTGGGCAATGTAAAAAACTCGATTCTATTGAATGCAATGGCATTATTAGACACGCCTATTAATAAAGTTGTTAGTACTGTTTAGGGAATGATCGGTGCATTTTAATGTTTTAAGTTTTTCAAAAAGATTAAAGATGGTAACTGCTAGGTACTACTGTTGGTAATATGGGGAAGATGCCTTCTAAATGGTGCAGCAGTTCTCATCAGTCTCTGTGTTTCAGGAACCCACATTACTTTAGTGTCTCATTCGCGACCTGTGGGCCACTGTCTGGAAGCAGCTGCAGTCCTTGCCAAAGATGGAGTGGAGTGCGAGGTGTGTGTTGTTTCAGATCTTCCAATCTTTAGGAAGCAGTTTGAGTTTCATTGCATGATCCATCAATGGGAAGGGAATGCTAGAGCAAAGCTTCTTAAACTTTTTCTACATGCGATGCCTTTTCGCCTGATAAATTTTTACAGGTTATATAGGTATGTAAAATGAAAATCAAACAATTACAGAGACTAAATCAACATATGCAAGGCTCGCTAAACAGGCTGCTTTTCCTTTTTAGGGAGTCTAGTTGAAGCATTTTCTGCAGTCGACTGTAAATGCAGCACATTGTTGCAAACAGATTTGTATAAATGGATGGCATTCAGAAATCATTTACAGCTTCCAAATTTCTTGTGAACCCAACACTGAGCAAAGGGGACTCCTTTTGGGGACAGGACCCACAGTTTAAGAAGCAGTGCCCTGGAGTGCCAAAGTGAAATCGTCTTGCCTGTGTATGTAGTGCTAGTTCTCCTTTAATTGTTCAGCTAATGGAACATCAGTGCCACTGTCTGAGGTGGTAGGGATTGTATCTGAGACTTTGCATTGGAAGTAGGTGATGTGCCGCTCAGATACACACCATTTGATAAAATATTTCTTAAAGTGCTTCCCCAAAATTATCTTTCACATAAAAATAGCTGGTTGAGTGCCATTTCTATATAGGAACTCATTTTTGCCTCACCAAGAAAGAATACTTTTTTAAAATTATGGGAAAACCTATCATCAGTCTTTTTTCTCTTTTCAATGATTGCATTACAACATGCAGATTTAATAGACCTGTTGATTTAATACATAATTGAGGCGCTATTAAGCAGATGGCGACTTTGCTTTAAGTCTTACTACTGGACATGATCTGAATAGTAATCAAATCTCTTCCACAGGTGATAAACCTCCGCAGCATTAGGCCAATGGATATTGAAACTATTGAAGCCAGCGTTATGAAGACAAATAATCTTGTGACAGTGGAAGGTGGTTGGCCCCAATTTGGAGTGGGAGCAGAAATCTGTGCCAGGATTATGGAAGGTATGTTGTATTTGCAGTTTTAAAAATCAGTATGCTGCATATCTCTTTTAACTTGTGTTTATCATGTGAAGGAAGCATAAGGTTTTCCATATATTGTTCCCAGCAGCCCAAAAGTGAAGAATGCTGGGAGTTATGGTCCAACATCTAGAAGACCATGCAATTCCCAATCCTCTCCAGTAGGCATTCAGCTGTCTAGATTGAACCATGCAAAGCTGATTCAGACATTGAGGGAGAGGGAGCACTCTGTATACCCAACTTCTTTATCTTGAGATGAGTTGTGCTGTCTTCTTCTGCTTCCAGGTCCTGCTTTCAACCACTTGGATGCCCCTGTCGTCCGTGTCACAGGGGCAGACGTTCCTATGCCTTATGCAAAAATTTTGGAAGATAACTGCATACCTCAAGTAAAGGACATAATATTAGCGGTGAAGAAAACACTAAATGTCTAGTTCTTCTATGTATTTGAGTGTGGTGGATTCTTCAACTATATGTCTTTAAAAGTATTTATGGAATGTATTTACAAGCCTTTGTATACGGAGCTGCACCTTGTATAGCACATGAAGAGGATGGCAATGTGGAAGGAAGTGGGTTGTAGGTTTTTCGGACTGTATGACCATGTTCTAGAAGCATTCTCTCCTGACGTTTCACCTGCATCTATGGCAGGCATCCTCAGAGGTTGTGAGAGGCGAAACGTCAGGGGAGAATGCTTCTAGAACATAGTCATACAGCCTGAAAAACCTATAACCCAGTGATTCCTGCCATGAAAGCCTTTGACAGTACATGGAAGGAAGTGATCTGTTACAGGACATACTGTTTTTTCATCCTTTCAATAAGGAAACAAACAGGCTTAAATCTAAAACTATAATATTCAGTAGCTAAATAACTCATTGTAAGAAGTTTTGTTTCTCATTGTACATGAGCAGGCTTCCTTTGATTTGCAGTCTATCAAGACTCAGCTTGCGCTTTCTTTGTAACTTATCATGTTTGAAATAAAAAAATTAACAAAAAGATTGAGTATATTTATCCAGGTGGAAGTGAGATCTAAAATCAAAACAGGCTATTCAAAACAATTTAGGAGAAAGTACTCTTAAATTTTCTTCCATGACTTACACAATAACTCACCAGCTATTGGCAATTCAATAAGGTAGAAGATCACAAGTATATATTGCCCACAGTGTGGTACAGTTTTGGTGGAAAACCTGAACCCATTCATGTTATAGGTATACACATGACAAATCTACTGCCACGAGGGGAAAATATATAATACTTTTCACTGTAGACTAATGTTTTCCCCTCTCATAGAATAGTGTTGGAAGAGAATAGATGGGCCATCTAGTCCAACACCCTGCCATGCAGGAAAAACACTCTCTACTTTTCAACTGGGGTGGCTGGGATGTACTGAATCACTTGCTTTCCCCACGGAAACATTTCACTGGTTTGTTCTATTCAAGCACCATTGAAATTCTATTGACATTTATTTTAATAAAAATATGACTTGAGTATATCACAGGTTACATGAACTCTTTTACACAATGACATTCTCTGCATAGCAACAAACACTGATGTATACATGATTTTAAAAATGGATTACTAATAATCCTTAAAGTGCAATTTAAGGTTTTGAGCAAATCAGGAAAGGGATTTTCCCCCTCACTAAAACATTAGTACATTTAGCTCTTCTGCTAACTCCTAGCTCGAGAGCGTGCCTCACACTGATGCTACAATTGGTCTGATGGGAAATACCCTGCAAGTCCTCTATTAAGTATAAAGTAGCTCAATACACCAAGCTAATTCCCAGATCCAATTAACTTGCAGAACTACAGTCTTCTTGTTGTATTTTAACAATATTGGAATAATTTCATGGACTGACTTGGTGTTTTGCAGGGAGAGCAGAAGACTTAAGCATCTCGCCAGTTTTCCGATTAAGTGAATTTTGTCACTCAATGTACACACATCAGTGTAGAGGGGTTAACCTTTCAGAAGCCCGTGAAAACAGGCTTCAGCAAATGAACCGTGTCATCATGGAGCGTTTGCATTTTTTTCTTATTTTTTTCTATTAAGAGGAATCCTACCTACCAAAAACAAGATTCCATGAAGGAGTACAAATTCTTTTCAAACAGAAATGGCACTTGGCCATTTTGGAGGATGCCATCTGAGATAGCACTGCTACTCAAAAATGTTGCTCAGAGTGGGGAGGAGGGTTGAAATGGCTCTAAACAGGCAGCTGTAAAACAAGGAAACCACCAGGCAGAGTCTAAATCAAGTTGTTATGGGAAAAATTGTTTCTGGAACACAAGTGGGAAGTGTGTCCAAGACGACTTGGTGCGAACAGTTTCAGCTGATTCTGGGGACACTGTAGTCACAGGTTTCTGTTTTCTTCAAAGCTCCTTTCTGGAAATTCTGAATGGAGCTAAGTAAGGCACCCCGACTTGTGCTGTTAACAGGGTCAGGCTGTGTTGGCACATCCAGATTTGGAGGAAGGGGTGGGGCTGCTGGTGGCGGAGGCGGTGAAGGGATGGTCGAGGCACCTGCCGAAGAGAAGATAGGTAGGTAAGAGAGGAACCACATTTCTTATATTCGATATTGAGTATCATGACAAAAGTAAGTCTGATAAAGCTGCCAAATGTACAAACTGAAAGAAATAAATTGGAAACTCATGCACATAAGCCAAAAAGCATTGTTAAGAAGAAAAGAAAAGGGCCAAGGGGAACAGACATACTGGAGGAGGGAGAGTGTATGTAAAAAAGGCAAGCAATGTAGTCACTTTAGAATGTGGTCTACAACCATGAGGAAGGGAATTTTCATCCTGAGTCCATAGGTTGGTTATAGGATGTCTACAACTCAACTGATATTCTGGAAGTTGTAGATTCCAAATGCAGTGAGCAGTGATGTTGCGGTGATATATGATCTCTACATTGCAATAGGAGATTCTTGTCGCATCTTAAGAGACTGAGATAAATCAGGTTGCTGGCATAAGCCTTTCCAGAAAAGTCTTCTACTTCAGTGGCATATGAGGATGTAGACTTAGGGTGCATCTACACTGCAGAATTAATGCAGTCTAACATCACTTAATTGCCATGGCTCAGTGGTTTGGAATTTTGAGAGTTGCAGTTTGGTGAAGCACCGCTTCCCTTTGGCAGCTAAGGCTATGGATTTTGTAAAACTACCACTCAGGATGCCCTGGCACTGAATCCTCCTAATCTCAAGTATACCCAGTATAATCTGAGAATTTCTAGGCTATATATCTTTCACTG
Source organism: Anolis sagrei (assembly GCF_037176765.1). Classification (NCBI taxonomy): domain Eukaryota; kingdom Metazoa; phylum Chordata; class Lepidosauria; order Squamata; family Anolidae; genus Anolis; species Anolis sagrei. The sequence goes on along the minus strand of NC_090022.1, from coordinate 28,994,007 downwards.
TGAAACTGGACTTTGTTGTACATCAGAAACCAGTTTGGCAACATCTGGTACTACAAAGGCAAATATGAACCATGTGCTTTCCTTTTTTTAATCTACCCTGAAGTTATAGCCATGGTTAACAGACCAAGACATTATTCAAGCAATTCCATTAAGAGAGATTTATTCCAAAATGAATTGGGTATAATATATTTCTGACAGCATGTCTAGACTTCTCCCCCTTCCCCGTTCCTTTTCCTGGTGCTTTTTCATTTTTTCCTCCCCAACTAAATGCATGAACGGATCGAGAAAGGCATCTTTGAGGGAGGGCGTGCTAAAATGACAAAACAGATATTTGGTAACTACCACCACTACTAAGAGATCTTTGTTTTTTTCCTGTTGTGTTCTTATAAATACACATGATTTTTCTATGGACAGATCCCATTTCACTTCATCTTCTATAGCAGTGGTTCTCTACCTTGGGTTTCCAGATGTTTTGGCCTTCAACTCCCAGAAATTTTAACAGCTGATAAACTGGCTGGGATTTCTGGGAGTTATAGGCCAAAACACCTGGGGACCCACAGGTTGAGAACCACTGTACTATAGCCTTTCAACGATCATGTCAGAACTGAGCAGGTGACTGCACCCAGAGGGATGTCCTCCAGCATTTGCAGTTGCCCTTTGGAGCTAAAGTTAAGCTCAGGAAAAAGCCATTTATGAAAGACTCATTCGTCTCGGCTCCAAAATGGAAATATTGAGATATCAAAGTTTTAAGATTTTAGTGGTAGGTTTTCAAAGATTACCTATACCTATATTTACATGAATACCAAAATCATTTATTCATAATAATGCTCCCCTATGTAAACTATGTTTCATAACTCAGATTCTGTTGAAGGTAAAAAAAAAAAAAAGAACGAATTAGAACATAAGTACAAAGAACATCCTGCCAGCAAAGGTCCTTTTCTGTAGACCAGTATTTTACTAAAGTACTAGAGCCTTTAAGATACTATGAACCACAAAAGAATAAGCATTTTGTGCACAATGTAGAAGAAAAGGGTTTTGGCCTGGAAGCAACATGCTGCACCTCTGCACAAAATAAACTTGCAACACAGAACTGCTCAAATGCACAAACCTACACAGACCAAATCCTGCCTAAAGGGTTGATAAGAGCTGCAAGAATAAATAACAGCTCTGGACAATTAATATCTTTCTCATCTCAACTGTAGTAACTCTTTCATTCGCAGCCCAGACATAGCCTGCAACCTCATGCCAGATAAACCAAATGTGATCCCTGGGAATGAACGTATTTATGATAGCAAAGAATAGTGATTCAGTTAACCCAGTCATTCTAAAAAGCCAATTTTGAAATATATTTCCCAGCAACACTCTTTCTAAATGCAGTATATTTGTAGATAATTAATATAAAATAAAGAAAATACAAAATGACAAAGCTATGGATGATGAGAACAGAACACAGAGAAATACAGTACATATTAACAGGCAAGACTGACCACACGATCTTGCAAATTAACCAGGTTATTAAAAAAAGAATCCCAAAGAAGTACATAACAGAGGAATGAGGAACCTGTAATTTTCCAAATGATGTTGAATCCCACCCTAACTACAGTTGATGGGAACTGGAGCCTAAAAACATCTGGAAAATCATAGGTTTCCTACTGCTAATAGGAGTATGTATTTCAAACAGCATAGGTTGTAAAGGCAAATAAAATTTAATAAACCACAAGAAAGAGGAAGAAAAGTTACTAAATACAGAGATAAATGGGCAACATTAAAAAAACCCAGCTGTGATTAGGGAAGAGGATAAAAATCAAAATACTAGAATTCATTGTTCAAAGTAAATTGGTAGCAGCAACGCATAACCAATCAAAATGCTAGTAACCCAATGAAAGGTTGTTTCCTGCACTAAAAATGTGCATTCTATTAATAGATCTAGCCCTTGGGTGTACTCATTTTTAAGGTCACAATATTGAGCTTGTACTAGATTAACATTTTCCACCTATCTAGCTGTGAACAACCTTTTCCATATGATAAACAGTTACTCCTCCGTATCTACAGATTCTATCATCCACAGCTTAAAAACAGCCCCTTCCCCCCGAACTCCGAAAAAGAAACCTAAATGTTACAATTTAATACAAGAAATCCAATTTTACTAAACTATTGTATATAATGAGGCATCGGCACTGACAGATTTTGGTATCCACGGAGGACAGGTGTGTTCTGGACCATCTACTTCATCACACTAGAGAATGAATCCATTTTAAATCCGGTTTCTGTCTCCTGCAGAATTCTGGGGTTTGTAGTTTAGGGTTTGTAACTAAACCACAAACCCCAGAATTCTGCAAGAGGCAAAAACCAGATTTAAAGTAGATTCATTCTCTAGTGTGATGAGATAGCTAGTGTTCACATTTTAAAAATTACGTAGGGGAAGGAACACATTGCTATTTCCTTCAACTGGAATGCCCACTGAGGCTTTTCTCTCTGGCTAATGTTTAGACTTCACTCGTGACTCTTGTTGCACCACTGGATAAGAGCATTCACAAGCAATTACTAGTGAATTATCTTCTCCTGCACCTATGCATAAATGCCTTGCTACACCAAGATGCATTGTAAAGGCTGCATGCAGCTCCACAGTGCTCTTCTGGTATATATGCAGAGGGGATGGAGCCCATAAAAAGCAAACAACCAAACACCAGATTCTCTCATTCCAATACCAAGGCTGTACCATTTTGTAAACCTTTGCTTGTTTTATGTTTTACTTCTTTAGAGGCTGTTCTCTCCCTTGTATTGCCCAAGACCACATGCTTCTCACCTGCCCATATATTTAACCCCATGACAGAAATACTGGCACTGCATTTACACAGCACCAACAAGCAGATTTTTCCTGCCGGAGGTCTGTTTTTGGAGTTGCATTAATCCCTCTCCTCTCATAGAGCAAACTGACTGCCATGTTTTAAATATGCAGATATTGCCACCTGTGCTTTCTTCCTGTGCATTAAGCACCTCTGTAGCTGAAAAACCCATATTTCTTACAACAAGATAAATCTATATCTGAATGGAAGGTCCAGCTCTACTCATGGAGCGCGTTCCTAAGTATACACTGGTTGTAAGAACCGTCATAACTGAAGGATATTTCAATAGATCAGGGAAATAATTTGCTCTTTCTTCCAAAAGCACAAAAGTTAATAAAAACCTGCCTGCTAAGGCTGACCTCCCACAACAACTTAAAAATAGTCCCAAGTCTCTGTCATGACAGGACACTCACCACCACTTTTGCCAACAATACTACTGATAAAATTGGTTTCTGTACACTCCTTTCTAAACATTAGGTTGAGTTTTGTACTTTCCTCAAGATAATAAGTAATAAGCTGATCCTCGGCTAATAAGCAGAAGACCATGACAAAGCTACTTTCTCCACCATGCTCAGATTTTTAATACCACCTCCTCCATTTTACCCCAATTACACTCTAAAGTAAATTAGATTGCCACAAGAGTGCTCCTGTGCTGTAAAATTAATCCCATTTGACACCACTTTGACTGCCATGTCTCAATGCTATGGACTCATGAGAGGGGTAGTTTGGCGAGGCACAAGAGCTCTTTGGCAGATAAGGATGAAAACCTTGCAAAACTCCAATTCTTCAAGGTGGGAACTAAGTCTAGCACCATCTGTCAAACACAATTTATTATGTTCTTACATGGAGGAACCATTTGAGCTTTTTGTCCCAATAACTAGAGCAGCAGTTATCGACCTGTGGGTCCCCAGGTGTTTTAGCCTACAACTCCCATAAATCCTAGCCAGTTTACCAGCTGTTAGGATTTCTGGAGGTTGAAGGCCAAAACATTGAAGACCCACAGGTTGAGAACTACTGAACTAGAGTTTCTGCCTGCCTTATTTTTCATACGTTGCAACTTCGGATTTTAGTTGTGCTGAAAAATAAGATTGCTTTGGAAGCTGATTAAGTTTCCCTTTCCTTCCAGTCACATTTCCATTGTATATTTGTAAAGTCTATTCTATGCTCCAAACTGCTAAAGAGTCTCTTTTCTAAACTGCCATCAGTGAACAGTTGTTGTTGAGTGTCTTCAAGTCATATGGTGACTCTACTGAAAAGTGGGGGTTTTTTTGGCAAGATTTGTTGGGAGGAGGTGTGCATTTCTCTTGAGGCTTAGAGAGTGTGACTTGCCTAATGTCACCCAAAAAGTCAAAAGGATTTAAATCCTGGGCTCCAAAATCACACTCCAATGCTCAGATCATTATATATCAGTGGCTCTCAGAGCAAAAAAGTATCATTTGGTTTTTTTTCCTCCTGTATCCTTAAAGAGCCACTTATTCTGTGATCAAATATATTTACATATTCTCCAACCAATCAGTTAAAATCAGCATGATTAAGCAGGCAACAGTCTAATCAATTCTATCACGTAATTAGATAGCAGCAAAAAGGGTTTCATTTGAATTCTGTCTTAGAAAATTACAGGATACATTTTACCAAAAAAATTGAGTATATTGAAATACAAAGTAATCCTTAGTTATTTACAACCGGGAGGGAGGAAGCAAAATAATGGGCTGTAGTTTTGAAAATGTCATTAATTAAACGCCTCATGATTTCCCCCCCTTTCAGTTTCCATGCTCTAAAGATGTTTAAAGATAGGGACATCATATTACTTTACCCAGTATTCATGTTCAAAATGGTGCATGCTCTATTGAAGACAGCAGAACGAAGAGAGAGAAAGAGACAGGAAAAAGAGCATAACAGTCATTATTAGGATATTAAAAGTAGGCCACTGAGCAACAGTACAGGGAAAGAGATACAGACATTAGTAATTGTATACAGTTACGAACACACAGTGGTTAGACAAACTGGACAGATGGATCTGCTTTTCTTAGCCCCCAAACGAATTATCTGTAGACGCAAGCATCCAAGTTGAGGGACATACAATACAGCTGTCATTACATACAAACACATTCCATCTTTCTGGAAAAACTGGAATGAAGTATGGATCTGGGCCAACAAGGTCTACCATTATCCTTTTGGACAAGTGGTGACTTTTCAGGACCTCAGGCAATGGTCTCACTCAGCCATGCTATCCTGAGTTACTTAGCACTGACATTGGACCCGTCTCTATGCAAAGCATGGGTTTTACTGCTGTGCTCATAGTCTCAATCTCTGAGAAAGACAAGCAATATTAACATTTATTCACAGTTCAGTTGTCTTGATAGAAAGAGGAACAATTCTTCATAGATTTGTAAAATCCATTCATTTAGACAGAAGACATATCCAGAAAACACAAATGATTCACTGCCTTTCACATTTTTGAACCAAGGGCTTCATGGTTCTACATCAACACAAGAGTGAGTCAGCAGCAATTGGGGCATAGTAAACATCTTTCCAAAGAATACGCCCAATACATTTATATATTTATATATCACATATTTATGACCCAGCCTCTCTATCAAAACATCATGGGGCAGCTTACAAAAACATTAAAATTAGTTACACAATTTGACATGTCTTCGGTTTGTTATATTTTGTTTTCAATTGCAGCAGTAAGTTAAAAACAAGATATACTGGTGAAAGATTTTCAAAAATAAAACTATATGCACTGCCACTAATGTCACCCTGACTAGATATTTAAGCTTACACTATTCTTGACATGAGATATTCTATACATATTTACTGAAGAGTAAGTCTCCCTCTACATCAGAGTTCCTCAAACTTGGCTCCTCCAGATGTTTTGGAATTCAACTCCCACAATTCTGAAGAGCTAGGAAGTTGGCTGGGATTTCAGGGAGCTGAGGTCCAAAACACCTAGAGGAGTATATTTGAGAAACACTGCTCTACATAGTGGGACTGGCCGCAATGCAGACACATCCAAGTTTGAGCTATAAGACATGACAAACCCAACCTGCATTGTTGAAGGCTTTCATGGCTGGAATCACTGGGTTGTTGTAGGTTTTTCAGGCTATATGGCCATGTTCTAGAAGCATTCTCTCCTGAGGTTCGCCTCCATCTATGGCAAGCATCCTCACAGGTTGTGAGGTCTCACAACCTCTGAGGATGCTTGCCATAAATGCAGGTGAAACGTCCGGGGGGAATGCTTCTAGAACATGGCCATATAGCCCGAAAAACCAACTTGCATTACTTGTGAGGTCAATCTTTTCTAAGAAAAGCCTATTTAGATGAGCAGAATGTGGTAAGTTAAAACTACATATAAGTATTTCATTATGTCTGCATTATTAACTTCTCAGCACTGTAGCAACTCATAACACAGATGTCTCCATAACATGTCTGCATGCTGAAGCAAGCTGATCTTAGATAGCAAGAGCAGGCTATGGACCCTCTGCTAAATATGCAACCCACCGACCACACACGCACACATATGTCTGGTTTTCTGCAAAACAGATCCCTAATCTGCTTAAGAACTAGGAAGAATCTGATCCAGCTGGCAAGGGCCAGTTTTAACAGAATGGAGACTATGGGGATGGTCATAAATCCTACATGAAGATAGCAGACAATCTGGAGAATTCGTCTGCAATATTTACAGCTGCTAAAGGGAGGAAATGTTCCAAATGCTTTACAAAATTATTTCATGCCAACAGTTATTTTCACATAGCATCCTGAAGACACAACAGTCTAATTCTTAATTGGGCAGACAATAGCTAGCTAAATGTTTAAAGCATTTGTACACTGTTAACAACAGCCCCATCAGAGAGCTTCTCACAGCAGTTCCAGTTAAGTCTCGTCTTGCTTTCTGTGTCTCAACCCAAATTAGCCCCTGGAAGTCTTTTATTGGAGCTGCACATGGTTTGGGAACTGGGCTGTGCATATGTATGCATGATTTTCATCCAACTAACAATGTTCACAGATGGCTATCTCTCACTATAAAAATGAACGTGCCTATAACAAGGAAGTCTAAGAAACTGTACAATACAGTAACTGTTTTCTATTCCACTTCATCTGTAAGACTCAGTATAGGCTACAATGCAAAACTCCCAAGGACTCTACAGAGGCACTGGGAAATCCTTCTGTAATCAAATGTGTGCAGGATAAAAACTCAAACTCAAATGCAATTGAATGGAGCTGTCTGCCACAGCTGCCACATATCAGCCAATGGACAGTTTAATTTTCTCAAGCATCCTATGGTACCTCCTTTCTTGGTGTATTTGTTACATCTGACAGAAAAATCATTGCAACATATGAAGAAAAAGGGAAGCGCCCAAGCCTTCATAAGAAAGAAGCAGAGGCCAAGTTGAACCTGACATGGCCTAATGTTTTTTATTTAACATTTGAATGTTCATTCTGACCAATGTGTTTAAAGATTATCAACTCAGCGCACATATGAAGGTATTACTATTTTGTTATTTCTAGATCTTGCAATCCTATTTAAAAATCAAAGTGTCTTGTTAGGCAGGTCTGTTATGTCAAAGTCCATTTGAAACTTGTTAGTAGGCCACAATTTGCTTTCTACTCAATGCAGGGAGCTTATGTGTCAAAAAATCTCTACACAGAAAAGACTTTCTGCATTCAATTGGACTTTCTTCCAAGTAAGTGCATATAACAGCATAATCTAGCCATCAATGGAAGGCAAAGAGAAAACATGTGAACAAGATATATATTGTTTTACATACTATATATAATGATGTATACGTTTAGAACATTTAATCAAAAATCAAACTCAAAAACCTGGGCTAATATATCCACAGATCAATGTAAGAAGCATACCTTAGTTCAGTGGTTCCCAACCTTTTTTTTTGACCAGGGACCACTTGACCAGGGACCATTTGACCAGGGACCACTCTCCAACAGTAGTACCAAAGGGGTCACGATTCAGTTTTTTGTCAACTTTAGATCTGGTCTGATTATTTGGGGAGCTGATTCAGAAAACTGCATTGATCACATCAGCACTAGTTTCTGATACAGAACATATGCCATCCAGTAGTCACCACCTGCTCACCCAGAGAAAACCATATTAAATAAGCCTTGACAATATAAGAGGGTTTCTCAAGACCAGTTGCTCTCATTGCAACAGTGTAGTAACGGTGAGGCTGTGGACCAATATTTTAGTTCTTGTGGACCACCAGTGGTCCATGGACCACACACTGAGAACCACTGCCTTAGCTCTTACCAAAAACAGGAATCAGAAAAGGCTTTCCCTTCTCTGCAGAATGGCCCTCAGCCTATCCACAGATTATATCGAAATCCATAATTTTGGCCATAAAACCTTCATTCAACTTATATATGAAGTCAATTTATACAAAAGGATATATGATATTATCTCTTATTCCTATAAACCATCTTTCCACCGGTGATTCAAAATAAACCTGGGTTTTTAAATTAAAAGAAAAATGTGAAAGCACAGTACTCCCCTCAAAAACACCCCAAAACATGCAAACAAGCATTCAAAAGTACATGCACTGAAGACCAAAAGTTATAGATACTTATGCAACAATATCTGCCAGCATCTAAATAAGTAAAGCAAACATAATGTTGAGGGCTGTTTTTCAATGAAAGGTTAAAGAAATAATTACAGCCATTGCATTCTGGATCCAACTGTTATCATTCCTTTATCTATTATTATTATTATTATTATTATTATTATTATTATTATTATGAGGACTGTTTCATCTACCACAGGAATAGATCCACATACCAGCTGTTTCAATAGTGACAGGGAAGATACCCATCTTTACAAATCGAATGACAGTTTTGAAAACTCAATAACAGTAATTTCAGTGGTTGCAGGTTACTTGTGATGTATCATCTCAAAAAGGTTCTCACTTTAGAAAAGGGGGAAATTGGTTTAAGAAAGAAGGGGATGATGGAGGGCAAGGGTGATATGAATACTGCACATTTTCGCTCTACCATCCTGTGAAAGCATTTTAAAGGTTAATAGTAAACATTTCCAGGCATGTGGCATTGCCATCAGAGGACGACTGGCTTACAGCTCTTCTGAAATAAATATTGTGCTTTCCCTGATGCAGCTAACAATCTGGATAGGAAAGAACAAGGTATACACCTTTGTATGCAACCAGAGGGACACTTGTCTTCTAACCTTAACAACAGCGTTTCTACCCGATTGTGACATAGTTTTTAAGACAGCACTCAGGCAATGGAATATTTTTCTATGTACACTATGCATATGCTGCCACTGTAATCTTTCATGGAATTGCTGAAAAATGCATTTATACATAGATTTTGAAGATATTTAAATGCAACCACTTGCTAGCATAACACTAGGTAAAGGTAAAGGTTTCCCCTGATATTAAGTCTAGTTGTGTCTGACTCTGGGGGGTGGTGCTCATCTCCATTTCTAAGCCGAATAGTCGGCATTGTCCATAGACACCTCCAAGGTCATGTGGCAGGCATGACTGTATGGAGCGCTGTTACTTTCCCGCAGAAGCAGTACCTATTTATCTACGCACATTTGCTTGTTTTTGAATTGCTAGTTTGGCAGAATCTGGGCCTAACAGCAGGACCTCACGCCACTCCTCAGATTCGAACTGCCAACCTTTCAGTCAGCAAGTTCAGCAACTCAGCGGTTTAACCCGCTGCAACACCAGGGGACTAGCAAAACACTACGTAACACAATTTTTGTTCCTCAGTTATAAATGTCATTTCCTAGTTGTTCCTAACATAAAACATGGAAAAAGCTTATTAAACTGCAAAAACTTTATTTTTGCGGGACATCCTGTAGCACATTTTGTTGTAGTTTTTCAATGAATATCTCAAGAGTCCCAAACAATTCAACATAGTTTTTGACAATCACAAAAATGAAGTTTATGGAGTATAACAACTACTTTCAAGGTAATTACTGCACAATTAAACAGGAAATAACACTTTCAAACCAGGAACAGAAAATGTTTCAAATTTCATTAGTGTACTCTTAGTGTACTCTTATTTTAATGGGTGCATTTGCTTTATAGTACTTGAAGTGATTCTGAATCTCTAATTGAAGAATTTTATATAATATATCTTTTAATGAGATCAGATCAGGTGCAGGGTGGGAGTGACCCTTTCCCCTCCTGCTTTAGTCCTAAGAAAAATCCCTACTTCAAAACCATAACCAGAGTTTCCCATTAATACTAATGAGGGATTTCCTGCCAGGGAAAACATCAGATTGAAATGAAGGATTTTTAATCTCCCTCAGGGCCACCACCAAGGTAGAAAGAGCTAGTCTTCTGCATCCATTATGTTCTTGAGTGCTGTTAAGTCCCGCATCCTCCAGCTGATACTATTTGCATTGTTAAAGATGGCACGTTACTTGCAACAATTTATTTGCATTCACCCTGATATATGTTTTTGAAAAAAAAATGTGCATGCTTTTTAAATGGTGGCAGTACTCCATAGGACTGAAAACAAACACAACACACAAAAGCAGAACTGCAATCCGCATGCTGAACCAATTCCCATCTGTAAGCACATGCAGCCATCATCATTTGTATAAAATGGGTTACGATTTCTTTTGCAAGCAAGCATAGAAGACATTGGTACAAGGACAAGCTGTTACAGACCATCAAGTTTATACAGCTTAGAAGCCTACTTTGTATGCAATGTCTGGGAAAAAATAATAGCTTTCAATTTAAGATATCATTGACACTGTAGAAGGGACACTGTCCACATATAAGCCCTTTCTTTACACAAGATCTAAATACTTTTACCTGTCATAAAATAGGTCAACAAAGAATTCCCGTGCCCCCTCCCACCTGCCAACAGAGCACATTTACATAACAAAACAAGACAGCAAACCTATATTCAGAAAGGCATTATAAAATAGAAATCAGTACAACAAACAGCAATTTGTTTAGTAGACAATTGCAATTGGATGGCAAGTCTATTGATTATTTATATTTAGTACCTTAGAGCTGGTCTACGTTGGACGCTGGGGGCTTCACAGATATAAGTTTTGCTACCACTTTTTGTTTTCTGTAATGCAGTGACATCTTCAAAGTTTTACATTTCCAGTCCTTACTGTACAGTTCTAATCCTGAGGAGTCCCCAGTGGCACAATAGGTTAAACCCTTGTGCTGGCAGGACTGCTGACCAAAAGATTGGCGGTTCAAATCAGGGAAGCAGGGTGAGCTCCCATTTGTCAGCTCCAGCTCCTCATGTGGGGACATGAGAGAAGCCTACCACAGGATAGTAAAAATATCAGGGCGTCCCCTGGGCCGATGGCCAATTCACTCACACCAGAAGCATCTTGCAGTTTCTCAAGTCACTCCCTGATGCGAAAGAAAAAATTCTAATCCTTCAATGTGGGATTATCTGATTTTCAGCCACTAGTTGGTATTGTGTGATACAGTTTCTTCCCCTCTTGCTGGAAATCAATTGCATCAGTTCCTTGAACATTTTTCTTATTTACTGACATGTCAAACAGCTGTGTGTGCTATTGACCCAGGAGATGGCCATTAATCTCAGCCCACACACACAGAGACAATCTTGAATAACAAACACAGGGAGCATGGATGGAATCCACATGGTGCCAGTACTGCAAATATTGTTTGGCAAACTCTGAACAGACTTCAGGGGTTAAAGAAAGACAATGAGGCAGACAGGGTTAAGGATTCCTCAAGGATTGCCATGGGAGCTATTAAACAAAAAGATTGACATAGATTCCTGTCCTACCAAAGAGAAGTCCCAAATCTGAACTCTTTATTTGCTTACCCAGCAAAAGCAGGGCAATTGTTAGGCATGCATTTTTATCCTAAAGAGAATGGTGATCCACATTCTGCTTAGCAACACACTAATTGACAAGCGATATTTTGACACTATTAACTTACCTGCTGTAGAAGGTGGAACAGGGGAGGAAGGCGATGTCAGAGGTGAACTTGCTCCAGAGCCTGCTGAAAAACAAAACACATTCATAGTTGCTAATGAGGCAGTTTCAAAATTCACTTCCCTGTTTCACAAGAGACACAGTGGAATCACTGAAATAAACTTCAAGTCTGCCAAAACAAGCACAGGAGGCAGACTGCGGTCCAAGCTATATATTCAACTGCATAAATTTCTACATTAAATGTGACTGACATTTGTTATTAATTAAAAAAACAAAAACGAGTGCCAAATACAGCAGAGTAGAATGAAGATTGAGCCCATCTCCGTTAGGGTATTTAACACTTTCCTCCTCTTACATAAAGTGATCAAGTGATGTTACTCAAGTGAGATTTTCCCAATTATTTTCCATGTCAGAAGTAGTTGTTAATATACCACCATAAATAAGATCACCAAAAATGGTAGTAATGAACAGAACACTTGATTGTGTTTTGAAAAACCCTCAAGGGGCAATCTAAACATCATGTAAGAGGTGTATGAACAGTTTCCAATGACATTGTGTTATGTTTCTTCATTTTTTGATACGGTATAATTCAATAATAAACAGCTATGAATTTAGGGAGATTCTGGAACTGGCACTTCAATACATCCAGAGGATAAGAATGTGGGTTAAGCAGCTTTAATTTAAGCTAAATTAATTAATTTAAATTAATTTAAATTAATTTAATTTAAAGGGTTAAGCGCCTTTAATTGAGCCCGGAAACTTGTCAGAAGCCAGTGGAGCTGCTTTAGTAGGGGCATGATATGTTCCCTATAGCTCACCCCAGTTAGTAATCTGGCAACCGACCTTTGCACTAACTGCAGTCTTCAAAGGCAGCCCCACAATAGAGTGCATTACAGTTGTCCATTCTGGATGTAACTAAGGCATGGACCACCGTGGTCAAGTCAGGCTTTGCTTTACTTCACTTTTCATTTTAAAGCAACAACCTTATGAATCTTCTTAATATTATGTGACTCGACCAATTTAGTTGTGCATGTGGAAAATGCTGCCTGCAAATATGATCTCCTGGAACATCCTGCTAGTTAAAGTAGATGGACTATAACCTCAAAAAGAATGTTTGCCTACATTAGTTGCTATAGTCAGAGGTGAAATTTTGCAATCTGGTCCTTAATATATTAAGTTGATGTATGTAATTTTAGCTTCTGGTCTCAGTGAACCAATCCAATAAAACCCAAGCAAAAAGTACAATGGATAGCGGAGTAAGGAGGTCTACCACAATCACACCAAGTCTACACTAGTTCTTATTCCTATAAGGAAACTGAAAAGTGCGGTAATCCTAAATATAACAATACAAGCTCCACCAATTCACATGATTTTTGATAATATTTAGACATGTGTAGCAGCTCTCCTAACACTTTTGCATTCTATCGGAAACTTACAGTGATCAGTATCAATGACATAAAGCCTTATTTAGGAGTGTATTTCTGTCCTGATATGTGTGATTTGAGTTTGGGGCTACAACTCTGAAGAGCAGAGTTCAAACCCTTGCTCTGTCATGTCAATCCATTGGGTGACCATGCAGAAGCCATATTTGCTCAGTCTCAGAGGAAGGCAATGGGAAACCTACTCTGAATAAATCTTGCCAAGAAAATCCCATGATAGGTTCACCTCAGAGTTGCCTTAAGTCAGAAACAACTTGGAACACAAGCAACAAGAAAAACTAATTACCTGAATTATTTGAGTTGCTGGATTTCATAGTTTGTTCTTCTCCACTCTCGAAGGCTGAGCGTTTAGACTTCTTCAGACATCACATCAGGAAAAAGGGAGAAATAATAGGACAATTTTCAGATATTCAGATATTTTATATGTTACCATTCCATTTCCACACTCCCAATCTCGAAACTTGTCTGTCATTTTGCACTCGTCAGCCCTGTTAGAATTAAGACAGGTTGGCCAAGCTATAACTGTATAGCCTTAGTCCCCACAGTTTGGAACAGTACAAGTACCAGTTACAGCACTTAACTGGATCTAAAGATCATTGATGTGGTTATAACATGAAGTTAGCTTCAAAGAGTAATGCTAAGACTTGGAGTCTGAACTTTGCCCTAGCATGAACTGAACTGTTCTGCTCACTACCTTGACATGCAAATAGAAAAGAAGAAAGTGTCCCTCTGTATAAGGACAACCTTCGCCTAACCCGTTCAGACTTTTTCATTCCCACGAAAAGCAGGAGCGGACAACTGGGGAGGGCAGGGGCCATCTTCATCTCTCCAACTTCCTTGCAAACTGTATCCACCTGTCCTGTCCAAATATATCTCTGTATTCTGCTACACCATCAGTCAAGATGGTGAGCCAAATGCTGATGCAGTGTTCTGATTGCATTTTTGGCTAATATAAAAGCAGATATAATTTGGTTGAGAGGAGTGTTTTTCATTCATTTTCATACATTTTCATGTGGTTTGTAGATTAAAACAGCCTGAAAATTGAGCAAAAGTCTGACAGTGTGGGGAAGAGGCAATCCAGGGGCCTTTGAGGGGAGTGTCGGAGAGCACCAGGAGACACAAAAGTGGGCCACGTGTGGACTTTTGGTTGTTCTTTCTCTATTCCTATCTTAAAGCAATAATTATTTTCAGCCAAACTTCATGGGCTTTCAACAATGTGCTAACTAGTCCATCCTCGCCTGGCTCCTCTTGGAAAGCAGATTGTCAAGAGACCAAAACAGACTGAAAAAGAGTTACATTTTGGAATAAAATAATGTTACACAATGGGTTACTGTTAATTTTCTGGACTGTATGGCCATGTTCCAGAAGCATTCTCTCCTAATGTTTTGCCCACATCTATGGCAGGCATCCTTAGAGGTTGAGACATCTGGCAAGTGAGTTTATATATCTGTGGACTGTCCAGGTTGAGAGAAAGAACTCTTGTGTGAATGTTGCAATTGGCCTCCTTGATTAGCATTTAATGGCCTTGCAGGTTCAAAGCTGGGCTGCTTCCTGCCTGGGGGAATCTTTTGTTTGCTCTGATTGTTTCTTCTCTGGATTTCCCGTTTTTTGAGTGTTGTTCTTTATTTGCCATCCTGATTTTAGAGGTTTTTTTAAATACTGGTATCCAGATGTTCTTGCCAGGGATTTTGGTATTTGTAACCAAGCACTACCTAGGGGGGCACAGATTCTTCATCCCAACCATTAAGCCTCACTGAATGGCTCTGGCCCAGCTAGGACTGCTCACAGCCTAGCCAACCCTCTTTTCCTAACTCTTCATGTTCTGCAAAGACAGAAATGAGATGATCCTGTATACATTTCGAAACTAAAGTTATAAACCAGACAGATATTCATTTATGTTTAAGCAATAAACAAAGATACTGGAAACAACAATTTTATTAGATGACTGTACTAAATATATCATGCTGCTTACTTTTTGAGCCAAGATCTTTCTCCTTTTTTTCTCTTCCTCTGAACCGTGATGAGATTGCGCTCTCGTCAGTCTTCTGTGCTGATGAATCTTTGAAGGAGAGGGTAAATTTTAAAAGAAAGCCTATAACAGCTTTAAAAACCATTTGTCTACCTTCTAGCAAATCAATTTTTATGCTCTTCTTGCTACAATGGCCTTGGGTAATAAAGTGCACCTCCTCTTTTTTTATACCTTCTGACATCTTTGAGAACCATCAACATATATTCTCATCAGTATTGCATTAAGCCCAAGTTTCTCCAAATGTGCAGTGGGCTTTTGTACATTATTTTTTGTATTGTCAAAGGTTTTCATGGCCGGAATCATTGAGTTGTTGTAGGTTTTTTGGGGCTATATGGCCATGTTCTAGAAGCATTCTCTCCTGACATTTTGCCTGCATTTATGGCAGGCATCCTCAGAGGTTGTGAGGATGCCTGTCATAGATGCAGGTGAAGCATCAGGAGAGAATGCTTCTAGAACACCTAAAAAAACCTACAACAACCCATTATTTTTTGTATTTAATCTTTTTATAATGTATTAATAGTAATTGCTTGAAACACCATATATTTTGAAGGTAGGAACATTAGCACAATTAGAGCTACGAGTAAATGATTTTAACATTACCAGTTTCTGTTCTTCTACTAGTCTCTTCTCTATGCATTCTTTGGCAGTCTTCAGGGCTTCTTTTAATTTAGAGGGAATCTGATGAGTGAAAGAGAAAAAAATGCTGGCATGGTTACAGAATCAAACAGCTGATAACTAAATTCTAAGTCCAGAAATTTGTTCTGTCAGAGCTGAATCATATCTATAACTTTCTATGTTCCAGCAGCCTAACAATCAAGAGGACAGTTTATTTATTCAGCAGTTCTTCAGGAGTGAGAAATCCCTGTCACATCACTGCCAGAGTGTTACCAATACCTTTGCTTAGCTGTGTAATAGTGAGTTTATGTCCTCATCTGATTCGGGCTTTATTCACTTCCACCAGTGGCATGTCACTGAATGCCACTTACAAGCGGCGTTATAAGCAGGGAAGATCATTTATAGGCAACTTCACAAATGAGAACTAGCAAAAACTATTCTGGAAATAATGACTAGCCTAGGACACTGCTTCTTAAACTGTGGGTCCCGACTCCAAATTGGGTCCCCTTAGATCTATGTTGGGGTCATAAGTATCTTGGCCACAGTGAAAAGTATTTGAATGCCACCCATTTACATAGATCCCGACTCCTGACTCCAAATTGGGTCCCCTTAGATCATTGTTGGGGTCATAACTATCTTGGCCACAGTTAAAGGTATTTGAATGCCACCCATTTACATAGATCTGTTAGGAACAACATGCAGTGTTTGCAGTGAACCATGCAGAAAATGCTTCAGCTGTACAAAAAGGAAAATCAGCCTGCTTTGCAAGTCTTGCAAATGTTCATGTATTATCAGTAAATATTTGATTCCTATACTTATTTCATATATCTATATACCTGGTGCCATGTAAAAAATTCTCATGTGGAAAGGGGCTGTGCATGAAAAAAAAACGTAAAAAACCCTGACCTAGGAGAATAGGAGTAGGTTAGCATACTGAAACCCATGGGCAAACTTTAACCCTCCAGGTGTTTGGGCTCCAACTCCCACAATTCCTAACAGCTGGTGGGAGTTGAAGTTCAAAATACCTGGAGGACTGAAGGTTGCCCATGCTCGGCCTAGAGCAGTGGTTCTCAACCTGTGGGTGCTCAGGTGTTTTGGCTTACAACTCCCAGAAATCCCAGCCAGTTTACCCCCTGATTTCTGGGAGTTGAAGGCCAAAACATCTGGGGACCCACAGGTTGAGAACCACTGGCCTAGAGGGACGAAGTTTACGATGTAGTCATTCAATCTTATTTGGCAAACTGTGTCTTCTGATTTACTGTTGTGATCTTTGAAATGAGACAACAGAAAAGGCAGTTAATATGTTTTATAGAAAATTGAAAATGCAGTTCCTGCATAGGGTAAGGTTGGCTAAAGTTTATGGCAAAATCTTTAGGGAGATGTAAAAATGGAGACAACTGACATCTTCTGTCTGGCCGGGAGAGAGAGTAAAAATACAGATGTACTAAAATTACATGCTTCCATACAATTTTACGAAACACCACTCTTAAGGAAATGAAGGCGACGGCATCTTTTCAGCACAAAGGTAAGGTAAAGGTTTCCCCTGACATTAAGTCTAGTCATGTCCGACTCTGAGGGGTGATGCTCATCTCAATTTCTAAGCCTAAGAGCTGG
Organism: Anolis sagrei; assembly: GCF_037176765.1. Taxonomy (NCBI): domain Eukaryota; kingdom Metazoa; phylum Chordata; class Lepidosauria; order Squamata; family Anolidae; genus Anolis; species Anolis sagrei. Next base: position 28,976,547 of record NC_090022.1, on the reverse strand, counting down.
TATTGTCTGAAGATGCCTTCAAAGGAGCCCAAAGGACCACAGTGAAATAATTTTATATTCAGGCTATCTGCAACCTTGAGAACTCAAAGGAATATTTTTAATATTTAAATCAGCAATCGTCAAACTGCAGCCCTCCAGCTGTTTGGGCCTCCAACTTCCAGAAACCTTAATGAGCTTGTTCAATTGTCAGGAATTCTGGGAGTTGAAGGCCCAAACAGCTGGAGGGTCACAATTTGATGATGCCTGATTTAAATCATGCACAGAAAGAAAACAGATTGAGAAGAAAGAGGGAGTGTGAGAAATTTTGACAAGGAGATTAATACCAATATATTTAGTGGGAATTAAAGTTAATATTATACAGAGATCTACTGCCATTTATCAAGTAAACAATATATCAATGACTGTAACTTGGATGAAGGAAGGGGAGGGCTAGATGATACCTGTCTACTATAAAAAGAAAATTGTCATTACTGTACCTTGAACTGTGTTTTTTCTGAATTTGTTAAAAAGACATCACTGAATAACCTGAAGTAAAAAGAGAAGATGCATTTTCAAAAGTTAGGTACCATGCACTGCAATATCTATCCTTCTTTCATAAAGGTGCTACTTTCCAGTGATATTACATTCCTCCTTCATCTGACATTCTGTATCAGCTCATAGGAATTGCAACTTCATGGATGTAGCAATGTATAGCAAATCATCGGGAAAAAAGCATCTCCTATGTATTTCAACCTGGGTCTGCCATGGCATCATTAGAATTTCAGAAACTTTTGAACTGTTTGCCACATGACACTCAACCTATGAGATCACAATTTAAGGTGTTATCCCAATAAGTCACATTTATAATACTTTGTGATGAACATGTAATGAAACCCAAATTCTGTCATGAGAACCTCTAGCACATACTATATGCTTCCTTTTGCCAATGAAGACTTACGGCATTTGTAAGAGACGGGAGACGGTTGGCATGCCATTTTTTGTAGCTTCAGGAGAAAGAATGGATTCCAGTACAGTCACTAAAGAGGGAGCGAATCAGAGAAGACAAATTAAGCAGAACCATCAGGACAGATACACATAATGAAAGCCTGTTGCATCTTTTTTTTAAAGTTGGATTAAACACCAGCACTAGTGAATAAAAGAGGTCTTCAGATCTTATAAACAACAGCAACACCATGTAATTTATAAAAAAATGAAACTAGACAGGATGTGAGCACCTGCAACTGGTATTTTAAAACTTAGATGTCTTGGAAATGCTAAAACTTTTAGACCAGTGGTTCTCAACCTGTGGGTCCCCAGGTGTTTTGGCCTACAACTTCCAGAAATCCCATCCAGTTTGCGAGCTGTTAGGATTTCTGGGAGTTGGAGGCCAAAACATCTGGGGACCCACAGGTTGAGAACCCACTGCTTTAGAAAATGGAGGCAAATGAGAGTAGTTCGAGGGTTAAGAGGCATAACATCTGGCCTCCTAGCAATTGCCACATTCATATTATGGTAAAGAAGCCAATTCAACTTCTGGCATTACCATACTTTGCTACAATGTGTTTCCAAACTAGGAGAAATAATTACTTTTGCTTTCAAATATATGCTATTGGTCTGCGGCTGAAACATAGGAAAGCAGAAGAATAAAGAAAAGTACTACTTAAATCCATAGCATAATTTTAAGAACAAATGAAGGCACAAATAACTACATTGTCTTGATTGGAGAGGAGTGGAATAGGTGAGTGGGTCGCTCAACAGCTTTTAACATAATTCAAATCGAGTGAAGATATTTTGTTTTTTGAAATATTGGCCAGTATTCTATATCAGCAATTTGGAAAAAATGTACTTAGTTAAGAGTGCATCTGCACTGTGGAATTAATGCAGTCTGGCCCCACTTTAACTGCCATGACCCAATGCTATGGAATCATGGGAGGTGGAGTTTTGCAAGGTCTTTTCCATCAAATTACAAATCCCTTATCAAACTACAATTCTCAGGATTCCATACCATTGAGCCACTGCAGTTAAAGTAGTGGTATAAGAACTGCCATCCTGGCATCTTGAGAAAGGCTTCAAATTCTGTGTAAATAAACCTAAATAAATGATATCTAAGAGAAACATCAATAATATTCCTGCCTGAAGTCTGCTGAAGACCGCTTTGAGGCTCTTTTATGGAGAGGAACAGTGGGGTATAAATTAACACGAACATAATCACAGTAAGTTGGTCCAAGTGGTTGACTGACCTACAGAGTTGGATGGTGCAGGGGGGAAACTATCTACTGGAACTGAATCTGGGGGTCTCCCATACGTCATTTCGTACAGCAAATGGCCAAAGCAATGCACATCGACAGCTTCTAAAGTCTGAAAAGAAGGCAAACAATGATAAATGCCTGGCTGGAGGCATAACTTCCCTCATACAAACTTAGAATTATCTTTCCATCCAGACGTTTTGTATTACAACTTACCTGCTAGCCATAGTAGCTGGCAATGGAGGGACTAGGCCAAAAACTTAAAGAAGTCCCTCTCCTGGGATTCAGATTCATAGCGAGAGTATAGCACAATAGTGTAACACAGGGCCTCCAAATAAGCACTTTTTAAAATACGCTTGGATTCTCTGTAGCACTAAAATAACTATCTGAAGATTTATTATGCATTGTAACATTCCTCTGGAAACATTAACTAGCTACAGTGAATTTTAGACATAGGTTACTATTTTCACTCTCCAGTTAGGAAAAACCAATCCATATAAAGAACCACTTGTAGGCTTCTTCTTTTGTTTGATTTTGAAATGTAATTTCCTTTTAACACAGCTCTCTCACTATTGCCCTTACTCTTAACATTGAAGAATCAGCTTGATCTTACAATAGAAAAAAAATCTATGTATTGTTTCTAAGATATTTAACTGATTTTTCAACCTAATTCACTTTTCATTGTATTACTAAAAGTTTAAAAGCAATTGAATTGCATTACAAATTTTAATGAGTTCCCACATACAATAAAATACATATGCTTACTCCAACATACATTAATTTTTCGGAACTGTGTAAAATAAGACCGATAGAAGGATGGAAGTCCCAGCAATGAATTCTCCAAGTCCAATAACCTGCACGTGTCCCCATCCAACACTACGTTGGATGCATGAAGGTGCCCATATGGAAATCCTTTCTCATGCAAGAACTTTAGAACCTAGAAAACCAAACAAAGTTATTATTTGGATAAAGAAAACTAATTCCTTTAATCAAAGACACGGTGCTATTCCAAGGATGCCGACTCTTCTTCCCAAGAACTTCAGAATCAGGACATTCCTTAGAAGCTTTCACTCATTGACAGTTACCAAACCTATCTATAATTTGCCAAATTACTTTTTCCTCCACAACTAATTAAAATGCTGTGTTTTTAGTATTCAATATCATTTCCTTTCCCATTAGTATCATAAATCTCAGTTTCCTCTCATGCTGTCATTGTTTATTGTTTCAGTACCAGATATCCTTCCCAAGCAATCTCTGTTTCACAACTACATTTGGACTCATTTGATTTTGGCCATGTATTGCATCTAAAACAGTTTTGTCTTAAATGTGTACCATCATATAGATAAAGTGCTTCACAGGAACATCTTGCATGTGAATGCTGAGCTGTAAGGCAACAATTTGTTGTTGTTTATTCATTCAGTCGCTTCCGACTCTTCATGACCTCATGGGTCAGTCCACCCCAGAGGTCCCGGTCAGCCGTGGCCACCCCCCAACTCCTTCAAGGTCAAGCCAGTCACTTCAAGGATACCATCCATCCACCTTGCCCTTGGTCAGCCCCTCTTCCTTTTCCTACAATTTCCCACAGCATCATTGTCTTCTCCAAGCTTTCCTGTCTTCTCATTATGTGGCCGAAGTATTTTATGTATCTTCTTTTACCTCAGCCTTCCTTATTGTCCAGCTCTCGCATCTATAGGTTATACGGGGAACACTATTGCTTTAACTATACAGATCTTCGTTGCCAGTCTCTACTCTTCACAATTTTATTGAGACTGGTCATTGCTGTCCTCCCAAGAAGTAAACATCTTCTGATTTCCTGGCTGTAGTCTGCATCTGCAGTAACCTTTGCACCTAGAAATACAAAGTCTGTCACTGCCTCCATGTTTTCTCCCTCTATTTCCCAGTCATCAGTCTGGTTGCCATAATCTTGGGAGTTTATGTTTAACAGCAATCCAGATTTTGCACTTTCTTCTTCCACCTTGGTTAGAAGTCTACTCAGCTCCTCCTCGCTTTCAGCCATCATAGTAATATAATCTACATATCTAAGGTTGTTAATGTTTCATCCTGCAATTTTAACTCCAGCCTTGGATTCATCAAGCCCTGCACGTTGCATGATGTGTTCTGCATACAAGTTGAATAGGTTGGGTGAGAGTATACAACCTGCCGCACTCCTTTCCCAATCTTGAACCAGTCTGTTGTTCCATGGTCAGTTCTTACTGTTGTTACTTGGTCACTATACAGATTCCTCAGAAGACAGACAAGGTGACTTGGTATCCCCATACCACCAAGAACTTGCCAAAATTGATTATGATCCACACCATCAAAGGCTTTAGAATAGTCAATGAAGCAGAAATACGAGATGTTTTTCTCCCTACCTTCCTCCATTATCCAGCAGATATTGGCAATTTGGTCTCTCATTCCTCTGTCTTTTCTAAACCCAGCTTGTACATCTGGCAACTCTCGCTCCATGTATTGCTGGAGCATGTATTGCTCCATGTAATGCAAGAATAGTAAGTTTATTTTCTTTTTTTTTACTTGATATGCTTTGCACAAAAGGCATGCAATTTCTCTGGAAAACCCATTTGGAAAGTACATTCCAACATACCATTTTGGGCATGTGGAAATTACAACTAAATTGGGCTTCAGTTACACTTCTGTTTAGACAAATATGATCTTCATGTGATTGTCTCTCTGATGTACTTTGTGCAGTAAAAAATACTTGCCTCTAATATTTGTCTGCCAAATGTTTTTATCTGTTGAAGTTCAAGACCTTGAATTTTTTTCGGGTTACAGTACTTCTTCAAAAATTGATCTTTTGGTTTTGCCTTTAAAATAAATAGCAGTTACAATTAATATCATAGAACAGAGTAGATCAGCATTTTAGTTTCTAAAACAGCATTATTTTACTATGTAGCTAAGAAAATGTTTAGGGCTGGTATTTGATTAAAGAAATTTAACCTCACATTTTGTATGTCTTTTAGATGGGAGGGTAATTCCTCCTTATGCCCTTTAAAATAGTTATTTCTAATACTATCTTTCAATTAAAATGTCAAAATAATATAGGGATATTTATAAAAATCCATTCTCCATGAAATAGAGGAGTAATGTTAATTAGAAACTAACTTGAGTTTTTCTATCCATAGAGTCAAGCCCACATATGTGGAACTTGTTTGCAAGGTGCCTAATCCATCTAAACATTTTTACAGGAATCTGGGGAAAAAGCATGCTGAGGTTATGCATTCTTTTGCTATAAAATGCATTTTTTCAAGTCCTGTACTGAAATGATTTAATATATTTTGATAGTTTTAATCTGAACATAATATTATGCTCTTAGCCAACCATCTGGTATCACCTATAACTCATTTTTCAATTATTTTGGATTTGGTACCTTTTGGAAACAAAGTCCACATATACTCAGATTAGACCCAATGAAGTCAGTGTTATTTGAATAGGTTTGATTTTTGCAAGTCCCACTGAATTCAGTGGATCTACCTGAACTATGACTAATTCAGGAATCAACTCAGCAGAGCAACTCCTACAGAGTCTCTATGAGCCCTTTCAGACAGGCTCTATATCCCAGGTTTTCAACTTTAAACTATGAGTCCCCACTGCCAGATAATCTGGGATAAACAGAAAACCCTATGTTACCAGATTATACATATTTCCACTACCTTATATATCAGGTCTTTCAGTGTTCCTTTTTCATTGAAGGGTCTGATTACTAGTGCAGAAGACTCACTGGCTGTTGCAAAAATGACTTTATAAATATAAGGATGCTGTCAAAAGAAGAAGAAAAAAAGCATTTATTGACAGATTCATTCCCTACGCATTGACTCAATAATACCCCCCCCCCCCCACCGGTTCAAAAAAACTTGCTCCTGAACCCAGGGTCACATTGCAACACACACACACTAAATAAGTTTCACCAGAACTCCAGGATATGCTCAGTTCAACCAGATGAACTAGAAATCCTGGCTATCTAAACTGGACATGCTGTTTACAAACAAGTCAGGTTATTTTTTCCTCCCGCACTTAAAGCAGAGATCCTGTGCTATAATCCAAATCTCTGCATGTCGCATCCTCCCCCTCACACAATTTCGTACCAAATTCTTTAAAAGATTGCTGTTATTTTTTACTCTACACTAAACATCTCCATTAACTTGATATTTTATTGCTGTACTATAGCTCCTATGATGTCCATCATTAGCCATGTTAACTGCAACTGATGGAAACTGTAGTCAGAAATATTTGGAGCTACACCATTTTTTGAAAGGAGAGACATTTGTAATGTGGAAAGAGTTCCAAAGCTCAACTCTCTAAATGCCCAAAATCATTAACAATAATTCATAGCATCATTGTTTAGAATCAAGGTAGAGCACGGTAGCTTTCTCACAACTGATCTCCATTAAATCTGGTATTATGGCAATGAAGAAGTATAATTTATGGTATTCTTTTAAATTTTTGTTTTACTCACAGAACAAGAAGAAATAAATTTCACAGCACACTGAAGATCTTTGTCAGACATGTATTTGTCTGGGCCAAGGTCAGCCTGAAAATACAAATGATACTACGTTGGAACAAACTCTTTAAAAAACCAACATCTACTCCATTTGTTATTCAAGCTTTTAAGTAGCTACTTCACAGAAGCACCTAGGAACTTGTATCTCTGCTTTTTTATAAAAACGTTCTTTAAATTTATTATTGTCCCATAGCAGCAATAGGCACACAAACAATGCTCAATTTCCAGTTAGGTGTGTTTTGATGAAATGGCAGTTCATGTCACTGTTGCTGTGGAATCACCAATCTCTTCCTCCCCCGTCTCCAAATCCAGTAAGGGGAATCTGGGCTGGGCCTGTTTGGATTCACATGCATTCTTCAGACTACAAAAGAGTGTTTTTAAATAGACCCCAGTAATATGAACCTCTAAGGACCAATAGTGACACTGAAAGCTATGTAAGAGGTCTAAGGGTGCATCTACACTATAGAAATAATGCAGTTTGACACCACTTGAACTGCTCTGGCTAAATGTTACGGAATCTTGGGATAACTAGTTTGGTAAGGAATCAGCAATCTTTGTCAGAGAAGGCTAAAGACCTTGTAAAACTACAACTCCCATGATTCCATAGAATTGATCCAGGGCAGTACAAGTGATGTCAAACTGCATTATTTCAATTGTGTAGATACACCACTGACTTTCTGATCCAGCTGCTGTGCAGAAAGATGCCGCCAACCATCTTCATCCTTGTTATCATCTTTTCTCCTCTTCTCCAGCTTCATCTGCACCTTATACTTTGGTAGTGTATACATAACAGACCCCTACTAGAAGCAAATTATGCAGCTACATACCTCCTTCTCTGCTTCACACACATTTCATTGTTCTCATTCTCTCTCATCTCTATCCACTGAATTAGGATAAGTGTGTGTAATATATGCATATTTTCCCTTTATTTTGGATTTAGATGTATTTCATATTTGGCCATGCCCCTACTTTTGGCAAATTATAAGCAGACAGAAGACTGGAGTAAAGAACAGGTTCTGTATAACAACACATCTCCTCTGGGATCACTGGGCTGTGCAAGTTATAAACAGAGCAACTTTCACAGAGACCATTGCTATGGTCCACAGATGTTCTCATTCGGCTTCTTCTGCTGTGTGTCAGTTTACAATTAACACTGCCCTCATCACAGCAGTATAATAGCTCCAGACAAAATGACAGATACGCACACAGTCTAGACATAGAGGAGGGGGGGGGACGGACCAAAAAGAAAGTTGTTGATCCATGATGCAATTTTGGAAGGAGAAATAAAAACCATGAAGGAGATAAACTTACCCAACTTAAAACTAGCCGCTCCTTTGGTTGATTCTTAATCTTCATTAAGAAATATTTCTTGCGTATCCTCCAGCCTAAAAAAAAGTTTACATGTTACTATTGTAGAAGAACTTGGAAAAGGTTTGTGCGTAAGACCCAGTCCAAAAACGTAGAATTGCTAAGATCCCATTTCTGCACAAAAATAACTTAATTCATAAGTAGTCTGACTGGACATTGCCCTGTCTCTTTTTGCTTCCTCAAATGAGCAACAAAAGGATCATATATAAAGGGCACAGGTTCACTTGCTTTGGAAGTTAAAACAACGTAAGCTACAGGGTGAGAGCCAGCATGGTGAAATAGTGTGAGCATCAGACTATGACTGTGGAGAGTGGGATTCGATTCACTGTGTGACCTTGGGCACATTCTCAGTCCGAGAAAACTGCATGATATGTTTGCCTTAGGATCACCATAAGTGGGAAACAGCTTGAAGGCACACAACAGCAACAACAGCAGCAGCAGCATTAAAAGATTTTTTTTCTTGAGGACCAAACAAGAAATAGTGCTATTCCAGACCAGACTACCCTATACCACAACCCTGGCAGATTGGGGCAGGTAAGTATGGCATACTAATCCTTAGCTCCCTACTACAATCTCAAACTGGATCATGGCTCATATACCCGTAATCTCTATTGGAATTGAAGTTTTGAATGGCAAAAGTCAAATGATTGAGGAAAGGATTTCCCCTCTTCCCATCAGGGATCAGTTTACCCCTCATAATACCCTGTTCTTTACATTTTTAAAACCAGATATATTTTAGTTGCATGACTGATGTATTTTGGCCTCTGGCAACAAATGCAGCCGCTAGTTAGAAAACATATTGCTGTTCTAGGCAACTAGCAAATTTCTGAGGTCTGTGGTGCAATTACTTTACCACAAAAGCAAAACCCTTACCTATATCTTTTAACGGTTCCACTACTTCCCACTTTGGCTCCGACCGAAAGAACATTGAAACATGTTGTAAGGCAATTTCTGCAAAGATAATTTTTGGAGAGCTGTTAGACACAGATTAATAAGTATCATTGATAAACAAAATGTTTTCTTCAAAAATTAAAACATAAATGGGAATCACAATTATTTTCTCTGGTTCACTCAAGGCAGGACTAAAAAGAATATTATCTATTTAAATATGTAAATGGATTTTGGATGTGGTCCTATACAAGAGATCATGATGCAGCCATCAGTAGGTTTTCATGAGGGCAATAAATGCTGAAAATTGCTATTCAAAAGAAACATGAGTAGCCCACCAATGAATGCAAGAACAACCACTTCACAGTCAGTCCTAAGTTAGCTGCCTTTTAACTGAAATATAATAATGTTAACAACAACAACACTATATATATTCTGCCCTATCTCCCTAAGGGGACCCAGGGTGGATCACAGTACACATACACAGCAAACATTCAATGCCATTTCTGGACAGACAATACAGAGATAGACAGAAGAGAAAGGAGGTATGCTGTGTCAACGTCCAGCTTTTTGGCGCTTCAGTCAGTCCTCCATATTCACTGGGGCTAAGGGCACATTTCTAGGTCCTCCAGCATAACTCCAAGTCAACCTCAGGTGGAAACTGGCCATAGAATCACACTGTGGGACCTAGCGATTACTAGAGAGAAACCAAATCAATCCGATTTCTGAATAATGAGATCTGCAAAAGTAAAACTCGTGAATGTGAAGGTCTGACTGCACTCATACAAGGATTGGAATCTACCTTTTTAGACTAACACTTCTGGTAATCCCACAGTCAGCATGGCCCTAGTGGCTGGATGCTTCTGGTAGCTGGAGTCCAAAAAAGGAATCTTTCTAAGCTCTGCACTCATGCCAACGGTATGCTGAAACAATACATTTAACCTCCAAAATGAAAGTCAGCCATGCATTGTAATCTGTTTTTAAATGCTTTCTAGTTTACAAGCACATTTTAAAGCCCACATTAAAAGGATTCATTCTCTCTCTCTCTCTCTCTCTCTCCTGAAATATCTGCAATCCATTACATTTTCTCTACTACACAGACACACGTAAAACAGCTGTGCTTAGATTACAGTTTGGTTCTAAAAAATAAATATTCTTTGCATCAACACTGAAGGCTGCATCACAGCAGGGAGAGTGCAGTAAGGAAAATCAAAAATTAACAACAACATTCTTCACTCAAAGTCACCCCACTGGACTCAGGTGTTTCATCTACAAGGATGAAAGCCTTACGGGGAGAAATGCCTCGGGCTATGAAGTGTTTAACCAGGACAGTCTGACAAGGACACCACAGGCAAGTAGGCATTTCCATGAGCCAATATTGAACTGACAACCTTTCAGCTCGTCAGTTTTAAATGCACAGAGGTCTCCTGCTGACATTTTAATATTCTCTCAGATTTTTTAAAAAAGTGGAGAGAGCTGTGAAAGCCTGGCTATTTGGAACAATGCACGTTGCCAATGGTATCTGGATGCTTGCCATACTCGAAAAAGACAGGACAACATTTAAGTACAAGAACAAGATTCCTGATAACAGAATTTCCCTCAGAATTTTCTTCTGTCATTACGTTCTACCTTCTATTTTTGGTGCACTGGCCTGACCTGTTCTAACCACCCAAATTATCCAGCTGCCTGGAATTGGCTTGCAAGACCGATGATATATTAGCAAGCTTGAAGCAGGAATCCAATGGTATTCACTGCATAAACCTTAATGATTCAGTGGCATAACAACCAAAAAGAGTATTGAATGTAACTAGTTTGTTTGTTTGTATTTCCGTGTCAGGAGTGACTTGAGAAACTGCTGTAGTAACTGGTGAAAATGCTCCAGAATAATGAGTAAACCAGAGATTACCTACAAGTAACAGCATACAAAAACACTATGGAACTGTATCAACATACTTGACTTTTGAGCAAACGCTGGTTAGGCATAGATCAAGTGAATTGGGAAAACATGTGGTTTTCTAAAAAAGGAAGTGGGGGCTAATACTTTAACACTTGAGATTTCAATACAAGTTACAATGGAAATAATTTTTTTTAAAAAAAAATTGAATTCCTCATCATTGTTATGGAAATACATAAAGTTAGCCCACTGAAGCTCTTCTGGCCAACTACCACCTTTCATCTCACCTTCTTAAAAGACTCCTTAGCATCAGTTCTACAATACTTCTACACATGTAAGTTGCACCTAAACTGGAATCCTATAAATGTCTGAGTGTCCCTTAAAATGTCATTATTGGTATCAATACAATGCAGATTACAAAAGCTAATGCATTTTCAGCCCTATATCCACCTGCCCTTTAAAATGAATACACGGGTTTCAATTTGATGTCAAGTATTTCAAGTCCCTTCAGGAAAGAGAGAAACTCCTTGTGTGCAGAGATTGGCTTCCTCTGCCTTTTGGATGAGATCAAGTGTAGTGATTATTATAATTAATGTTTCATCACAGGGGCTTGGGGAGGCAAGTTAGAATGTAAAAATATCTTTTTTCCCATCAGAACTTTGGGTAATATGGTAGCTGTTTTTGATAGTGTTTTCAGATAGTGTTTCCTTTGCTGCATTGCTCTCCTTCCCTCTGCTCTCTGAGTGTTTCACTACACGGCAGGTGAAAAATGTGAGGGAGGGAGGTGCAGGAAGGGAATGGCTGGGGCCTGCTGCCTTCAGGTACAAGAAAAGAAGGCTTTGCTTGCCAAAAGAGAGCAGGGGAGGAAAAAAAAACTTTTGACAGATGCGACAAGACAGGGAAGAGAAACAAGTGGAGAAAGAGCAGGGGAAATCTAACAAGACTAATATACTCAAAGTGGGGAGGATACATAGAAGAAGGAAATGACAAAAATCAGAGTAATCAATAGAGAGACTAAAGGGGGGAATGGAAAAGTAAGAGCAAAAGGACACAGGATACAGAAGGAGAATGACAAGACGACAAATGGAAAATACAAGAATGACTGCAATGCACTCTACGTGGGGCTGCCCTTGAAGACGGCCCAGAAATTGCAACTGGTGCAAAGATCGGCGGCAGGATTACTAACTGGAGCAAGTTACAGGGAGCAGTCAACCCCCTTGTTCAAACTGCTGCACTGGCTGCCAGTAAATTTCAAGGTGAAAGTGATTACCTACAAAGCCCTAAACAGTTCAGGACCTGCCTATCATCGCGACTGAATCTTCCCCTATGAAACAACATGAACCCTAAGATTGTCCTGAGAGGCCCTCCTCTCACTTCCACCTCCTTCTCAAGCGTGGTTGGTGGGCAGAAGGGAGAGGGTCTTCTCAGTCGTGGCCCCCGGCTCTGGAACTCTCTTTCTAAGGAAATCAGACTGTCACCTACCCTGTCCTCCTTCAGTAAGAACATAAAAACATGTGCCTTTGACTAGGCAGTTCCAAAGAATTGGCCCAATAATATCTAAGTTCCGGCACTTTAGCATGGCCCTCTGCTTTAAAATCCTGACAATTTAATGCCCAAGGACATTACTCCCCCATCCCTCCCACTGAATTTTGCACTTTTCCTTAGCTCAATCTAGGAATTTTGCACAAACTCAGAGCCCTCTGAACTCAGCATTTTTATTGCTCTCCATGGTACTGTTTTTATGATGTTATGTTTTATTGTGATATGTTTCTATTTGGTTTGGTTTTGATTTAATTTTATTGCATTATGTTTTAACTCTGTGCTCTCTGGGCTTGTTCCTTTGTAAGCTGCCCTGAGTCCCTTATTATTAAGAATTACCGGAGACAAGAATGTAAACAGGGCTCTAACTGATAAACAGTCACTGTTTTTCAAAATAGATTTCTTGTAATACATTCTTGGTGGAGTGGTTGGTACTGGTGATGAGGTTGTGTTAAGATTGGGTGGATCTGGCATATATCGATTAAAATACAATAAATACACTGAAAATAGCCTTTAAAATTCACAATCCCACCCCAGCAGCAACTGGCACAATCAAAACAAAATCTTTTCAACAAAATGTAATCAACATAGATTTTTAGTCAATTTTTAGTGTAAATGCAATGTAATAGCACTTTACCATTCATTTCCCTTGCCTGATTATATGTATCCAGATGTAGACTGATATCCCACCCTTAGAGAATCTGTCTCAGTCCCACTCACTCCCTAATTGCTCATTTATCTTCATGAAGAAAAGTTTAGCAAAGAAGATTCAAGACCACTGTCTTACCTGTGTAGTTTACAGAATAGTTGTTTGGATCCAAAAATTTCTTTACTGGTTCACAGTTGGACAGTATATGATTGGAAGTTATTACATTGAGATAGTTCTGAAGTCCTTTCTGTCTTTCTGCTATGAATTCACGGTCCATGTTTCCAATTAACTTTTTGGGAGGAAGAGGTAGGCTTAGTGCAGAAACCTTGAAAACAAAAACATTGAATTGAAAAGATCCAGTGTTAGGTATTAAGAGAAAACACAAGACCTACAAGTCTCTATTTTTTATATTAAAAAAAGTAATAGTCACCTTCCAAATAATAAAGACAGCATTTAGACAGCGTAATAATCCTGTTTTGTCTTGCAATTGTGTGCTGTCTTCCTCTTTGAGTACAAAAGCAAGAAGACTGGAGGCCTTTAGTTCTATTCTTTTATTAATAACAATTTAACATTACAAATATATCCTAAACTGTGATTATTTTATTAACCATAGTTCACTGGGGAAAGAATAATTTATAACAAATGGTTTGAAGTTAGCTTGTTCCAAACTATACTGAAAAGTAAGTAACATTTCTCAATTCCACATGAAGTGAATGAAGCTTTAGCTTTTCCAACATAGACATTGCAAACTCTTCTCTGCAACCACACCAGAAGGAAGGAAAGGCAGGACTAAAGATCTGAACTGGAAACTCAGTTGAACTAGTTGAAAATATGGTCACATAATTTACATTTGGTCATTATGAACTCAGAACAGAGATACAAAAGCAAACCTCACTATATGCCATAAATATTATAGCATTGCATTCAAACAGCCAGCTTCATCTTAATCATTAATTTTGTTACATCAGTCAAGATGTCAATAAAGGATCCATTTTTAATGGATGGTTTATTTGCTCTTCCAAAGCAAAGCCACATATAAAATGCCAATTTAGTCTGGATTAACATTATAACTACAAATACAGAATAACAGAATAGATACCTTGTAAAAAGATTTTGTAAGCAGATATCATGCATATATGAATAAAAAAACTGGAGCTGACTGGATAAACAGGAAGCTGATTGAATACATAAGAATACTAAAAGATGCAAATTCTTAAAACACAAGTTAGACAACAGAATACAGGCACCAAACCTTCACGGTACCCAAAGTATAAGCAAATACAACAATGCCAAGGACATAACCAAATATATGTTCTCCTTCGGTGACTCTTGGTTTTTCACTTTAGTAAAACTTATGAAGGAATTTGTCTTGATTTAAATTGGCATTTTTTTATACGAGGACATCTTGTAGGTTGACATAATACGTTAAAGGCACATGGAGTGGGAACTAGGAATGTAATACTTAACTAAGAGTGCATCTACACTATAGAAGGAATGCAGTTTGACACCACTTGAACTCTAATGACTCAATGCTATGTAATTCTGGAAAACATATTTTGGTGAGGCATCAACACTCTTTGATGCTAAAGATCTTGTAAAACTACAACTTCCATGATGCCATAGCATTGGGTCATGGCCGTTAAAGTGGTGTCTAGCTGTATGCATTCTGCTTCTTTCCTGCACTAGAATTTCTGTTTCCTGCATAAAACAACAACCACAAAATTTTCATCAGTCCAAAATTTTCCTCATCAGGATTTCTCAACATTGCAAAAAAAGTTTTTCAGTATTTTTGAGTATTTTTTTCATCTTTAGGTTAGAGTGAAATTGTGCAGTGTAACAGTTGTGCTAATCTGTTGTCCTAAAGAAAAGCATAGGCTGTATTATTTGTAATTATAATATTTATAATATTAAATAAAAAATCTAACTAATTTCTAAGAGGAACAGAGTTTCTAATGGCACCCATCTTTTGAAATCATTCACAAAGATTGTTCATGTTTCCTTTTAAGTTTTGTCCTTAAGGAAACAGGGCAAAATCCTTGTTCCGCTAATATTTTAAAGTGAATAGAGATCAAATACAGTGATAGGGAATTCCAATACAACTGTTTTAAGCCATAGAGATAAAATCCAACCAAATTCTAACAAAGAAAATGTCAACAACCATGGAGAAGAAAACAATGATTCACAGATTGCTCAATAACCATTCTGATCCACAATAAAAGGGCCTATAGCTCATTGCATTAATCTCCATGCAAACAAAGTGATGGCTAAAAAAAGATTTAGCAAACTGTGTTTTTAGTTTATAATAAAACCTTTGATTGTATAGAACATGAAAAACAATGAATGACTCTAAAAGAAATGTGTTTACCTCAACATTTCATTATCTCATTGGGCAACCAATAGCCTGGATAAGAGGCTGTATTACAATATGGAGACACAGAATGACTCCAATATGCAGGAAGGTCCGATAAAACTGCATTTTATGGATTCTGAGCTTGGCGAACGTTGATCATTAGATTGGTTTTTATTAATTGTGATGTATAACTGGATTGTTTTAACTGTTTTATAATTGTTGTTGATATATGTTTTATCTTATTATCTGTTTTGCTGGCATCGAATTGTGCCTTTTGTAAGCCGCCCTGAGTCCCCCCTCGGGGGTTGAGAAGGGCGGGGTAGAAATGCGCGAAATAAATAAGTAATAAATAAATAAATTTTATTACCCTGTTAAATTTATATGCAGAACATATTATATGGAAAATGGGATTAAATATGGAGGGAGGCAATATAAAAATTGGGGGCAGGATCATCAATATTTTAAGACACACAGATGACACCACAAAAAATGGAAGACTTGATGAAAGCTAAGACAGAAACTGCGAACACACGGTTTCTGTTGAATATTAAGAAAACACAAATAATGGCTATTGATGGTTGCATAACTTTAAAATGCATTATGATATAATTGAAGATTTTCTCTGCTTTGGCTGAATTATCAGTCTAAATGGAAACTGTATTTGAGAAATCAGAAGATGCTTTTGGATCTAGGAAGGGAAACTATGAAGGAATTGGGTAAAATTATAATCAGAAAATCACAGGGTTGGAAGACACCATGAAGGCCATCCAGTTCACCCCCATTCTATCATGCAAAAACATACAATAAAAGCACTCCTGACAGATGGTCTTCCAGCCTCTGTTTAAAAACCTCCAGAGAAGGAGACCCCACCACATTCAGAGGCAGCATATTCTATGTCAAACAATCAATTCAATTTTCATCAATTCTTACCATCAGGAAATTCTTCCTAATGTTTATGTGGAATATCTTTTCCTGCAGTTTGAATCCATTGATTTATGTTCTAGTTTCTAGAGTAGGGTTTCTTAAACCTTTTGACTTAGCAACCCCTTGATATATATATAGGTATATAAAATAGGTATAGAAATCAAGCATTTACTGATAAAAATTCAGCATTTGTGAGGTTTTTTTGGCAAGTTTTACTAAACAGGCTGATTTTCCTTTTTATGAAGTACAGATGAAGCTATTTCTTTAGAGTCCACTATAAGCACTGCATGTTGTTGCTAACAGTTGGTGTAAATGGGCAACATCAAAAACTTTTTATTGTTGCCAATTTTTGTGGCCCCAACACTAAGTTAAGGAGGTTCAATTTGGGACTGTGACCCATAGTTTTAGAAGCAGTGCTCTAGAACAGCAAAAAAACAAGTTTTTGCCCTCCTCAATGAGACATTCTTTCAAATAATTAAACATTACTATGAAGTCCCTTCTTCTCTCCAAGCTAAGCATACCCAGCTCCCTCAGCCATTCCCCATAGAGCTTGGCTTCCAAATCCTTTAATCATTCTATATAAATATCAAAGTCTGAATAACTCATAGTATTTCTACATTCTATGTGTTGTTGTGAAAGCCTGACAGTGAGGAAAGCTAACAGGGAAAAACCCCAACTCTTTTGAAATGTAGTGCTACAGGGTAATTCTATATATACCACAAACTGCCAAACAGAAAAGAGATTATTTACAACATCACAGAAAGACCACTGTTGGTTATTTTCCACAACCGAAACATAGAAATTTTGAATATTTTTGTGGCAAGCTAGAGAGCAGATGAAGGTAAGAACCAGTACCATGACCACTATACAATGGCTCCTAAATCCCCACCTCATCCCAAGGTTGTTGTTTTTATTATTCCAGTGGATTTACTTAGCCTCACATTTGGGGGAAATGGCAATGGGACACAATTGTAGCCAGAGGCGGCCCTAGGTAATATTCAACGGTAAGCAAACAGTATTTTGGTGCCCCCCCCCCACCCAATCACTGATATATATTTTCTGTTCGTCATGGGAGTTCTGTGTGCCATATTTGGTTCAATTCCATCATTGGTGGAGTTCAGAATGCTCTCTGATTGTAGGTGAACTATACATCCCAGTAACTACAACTCGCATATGTCAAGGTCTATTTTCCCCCAAGAGTGCCTCAAGAGCGCCCCTGGGCAAAATCAACTATACTGCAAATGCTTACTTTGCGTAATGGATTGAGCCGCCCCTGACTGTAGCCTTATCAAAGTGGATAAGAGATTTTTGTGGAAATGAGATTTCATGGGGGGGGGGGGGGGAGGTTGATTCAATCACAAGAGAAGAACTCCAGATAAGAATGTAATGCTAATACGGTATAGTCCACAAAGCCCAAACTACAGGAGCTTAAAAAAAGAAATCAGAGTTTATGGAAGAGTTCTACACTTGGGAGTTATTTTAATTCTTTATGTTTTCAGAACAGCAGATTTAGAAAGATTCCAGGTTTTTTTTCTTGCAAAAGCAAATCTAGAGAGCCAGCCAATTCTTCCTACCTCAGCAAAATTGCTATTCTCCTAGAGATTTCTACAAGGTGACAAAGCTTTCATTTAATATGCATTCCCAGATGGAGGGTTCATTGAACTATCAATCAAAAGGTAAGACAGAGCTATTCCATCTTTCCCTTCTGAGCCCATTTTTCTGCTAAATGAGACAGAAGTAGTTTAGTATTACTCATCATCTCCGTAAAATTCCATAAAGGAAACAATGAATCATAAAGGAATAAAATCCAGGAAAACATTCAGTTTCACGGTTAAGATTCTGAAACTGTAGTTACAGGAAAGAAAACTGCAGGAAAGCAAGATTTTTAAAAATGCAGACGGCAGTGAAGTGTCACTAGAAAAAGAATGTGTTTTCTTAAGAATCTAATTAGCAAACATTAGCATAATGAAGTGACTAGGCTTCTTCAAAGCTTGTACATTAATTTCTGCTAAACTGTAACAGCCATTACAGAAATATCTGTCAGGATTAAAATTCTGTAGCCAACTGTCCCCCCAAATAGGAATATGTGTCTATATTTCTGAAACAATAAATCAAAGGAACTCTGACTGGTTCTTCCCTTTGTCTTCTTTCTTAAACAGCTAAGAACCAGCCACCCACAGAAAGAAATACTTTATTTTACACAGGAAGGACAAAGGTTAAATCCCTTCCTGTGCCTTCTTAGCCCACCAACTGATACCAGATGTGGCCCTGGGGCATCCCTGACACAAAACACAAAAGGTGTTTCTCCAAACTAATCTGTGTTGATGATTCAGATGATTGTTGCATGGCAAGGTTGGGAAACTTCTGGTTTTCCAGCTTTTGTCAGTCTGTAGCTCTCCCCACTCCTGCCCACTGCCCAAAGGTTAACTAGGACTGATGAAGTTGCAATCAATGGTATCTCCAAAGGGACAAATGGTCTGTCCTTGACTGAAAGCAAACTCTTCCTATCAAATCTACTCCTAAGTTCCAAGTCCATGGTATTTGGTCTTCATTTAAGCAAAGGTTGAGCAAAATTCTGCCCTACAGATGCTGTTAGATGGTAACTTTCACCTATCCAAGTCATCATAACTAACATGTAACAATGTGGATAGTTCCAATTCCACAATTCATGAAGGGCCACACTGCTGAAAGAGGAGGAGAGTCACCAAATAAAGTATACAATTTTTTTTGTCATGTCAGGAGCGACTTGAGAAACCACAAGTTGCTTTTGGTGTGAGAGAATTGACTGTCTGCAAGGACGTTGCCCAGGGGACGCCCGGATGTTTTGATGTTTTTACCATCCATGTGGGAGGCTTCTCTCATGTCCCCGTATGAAGAGCTGGAGCTGATAGAGGAAGCTCATCTGCGCTCTCCCCGGATTTGAACCTGCGGCCTGTTGGTCTTCAGTCCTGCTGACACAGGGGTTTAACCCGCTGCGCCACCAGGAGCTTTATACAAATAGTATAAAGCCATCAAAAAGTGAATAGAAGAGTCTGAGACACATTTAACAGGAGTAATGGCTCACTACAAAAAGTTTGCTTCCTCCAAAAAAAGTCACAGTTTCATTAAAATGTTCTATCTATTGGCCATGAAACAACAGTTTGAACAGTATACCAACTATGGCTACTCTGTTTCACAAGACCAAGTCATTAATAGCTTGCTATAGAAATGGTAGGTCAGTGGTTCTCAACTTGTGGGTTTTGGCCTACAACACCCAGAAATCCCAGCCAGTTTACCAGCTATGAGGATTTCTGGGAGTTGAAGGCCAAAATATCTGGGGATCCATAGGTTAAGAACCACTGTGGTAGGTGATGTACTCCCTAACCACTTTTTGCTGTATGGTAAAATCACTTAACCTGATTTCATTCAGAATGACATTTGCCTATGACAATGTATTTTTCAGCATTATAAGTGCCCAGATTTTAGCTGTAGCCTACTTTTATTCATTTTATAAATCATCTCCCCCTACCAGGAGAGAAGTGGGACAAAACAAACAAATAAAGCAGCTGCAAACATTAAGGTTTTATTTTCTTGAGGAAGAGAGAACACAATTCATTTCCCCCTTTTAAAAACACATTTACCAGTATTTAATTTGTATTCCCCTTTGCTCCTTTTCAAAACATTTAAAAATATATTTTTACAAAAGTTTTAAAATACTTAAGCTACTCAGAAGCACCAGGTTAAAAGAATATAAAGCATAATTAAAATGTAGTATAAAATATAAACATAAAACACATAAAAAGCCCTTTTTTCTACACAAACTATAAGTCAAAGGAGCAAATAGTGTGAAAGAGGTATTTTGCCTGCCTTAAGGGGGAGCACCAAATCTCCTATCAGAAGGAATTGTACTAATTTTTCAAAGGAATTATGAGTCTGCATAGAGGAAACAGGAAGGAAGGTTCACAGAATTTGCATTTACAGCAAAATTGCAGCTTCCTTTGTTTGGAGGATGTTTTTCAAGAGAAATACTCCCTGAACGTACCCAATTTTCCTGAAAAGCAATTTAGTGTCTTTCGCTGAAGTGATGTTTATATAATCCATGCTAGGGATAATGAGGCTTTTCAGTTCAGGGGAGCCAAATGTCTATCAGTCCTCCCCAGAATGACCAGTGATCAAGAATCATGAGACTACAGTCAATAAGAAACAGAAGACCAGAGACAATATATTCTGGTTTAGTCCATTATATATTCAAAGCATATGTGCATTCATATACACCTTGTTTGAAAAACCTTGAATTTCTATGGATGCTGGGTGAGGAAGCATATTATAAAACTCTTTCATATTAATGTTACCAGATTGACTAAAAAAGTTATTACAAAGCAAAGTGCTAAAAGAGAATGGAGCACTAATGCAAGAAACAAGCATAAGAAAGAACATATACATTGTGGGTGGACAAAGCATGCAAGCCCTAAAGGTGTTTTTGCATCCCTTGATCTCACCAAACTACCAAACTACTAGCCAAAAAGAAGGATGAATAGGGAGAACTGTCTATCCTGGAAATGGCAAATCATTTCTAAACAGTTTGCAGGAGGCTTCCTGAACTACTCAACAGCCCCAAATAAATAAATGAGATAGACAAGAAAAGACAGATAAGAATGTGGTAGTTGGGTGCTTTCAAGTTATTTCTAACTGATGACGCCTCTAAGGTGAACCTATCACAGGGTTTTCCAAGGTGAACCTATCATGGGGTATTTGTTCAGAGAGGATCTGCATTTACTGAGAGAAAGTGGCTTGAGAAACATCACCCAGTGGTTCACATAGCCATGCAGGGAGTCAGACCCTGGACTCCCAGTGTTCTGGTCCAACAATCAAGCACCATACTATATGGGTGGGTGCACTCCACCAGAAGTGGATTTCTAGGCTCTTTGGGGGAGGCTTGCTTTTGGGGGCTTTTCTGTCAATCCAGGCAGCCCCCCTAATGGTTCCAGGGGCAGAAAACTGGCATACGAACCCATAATAGGTGCCCACTTCTGACGTAAATGATTGTGATTCTTCCACATTCCGGTTTCAACTTAAGAGCAAATCACAAAGCATCTGGCAGTTGTTTTTTTTAAACAATCAAGGAATAACATTTTGCTTTCCTTAGTTTTGAAATTATCCATCTTTGCCCAAACAAGTACCAATTACCGTAAAATGAAATTCAAATGCTTTCCATGACTTTGGGACCATTCCTAACAGGAAAGACTGAATTCCGTGATGTAATTATTGCAAAATCCAAAAAACTCCTACACTCAGGGATTCCTGTAGTCAGAGAAGAAGTTATTTGGTGGGTAGTATAATTTCTTTTTCTTATCTCTTCCAAAACATTGTTCTTCTTCCCTCTTGTGATGAATAATAGGGAATTAACTATGCTATGGGGAAAATCCATAAATGAAAAAAGCTTATGATCCCATTGATCCACTCACTTTCAGGGCTCAGGATATTATATGTGAAACAGCAAATTAGTTTTCCAGTGTCACAGAAGGAGTTCTACCTGCTAACCAGTCACTTTCTACCCATAAAAAGAGAAGTCTGGAGCATCTATCAGATGCCCTTCCTAGGAAGCTAGCATTGCTCCTGTAATATAATTTACTATATGCAATTTCTATACTGTCAATCAACAAAACATATAGAAGTTCAAGAGAGTACCCATTCTTGCCATTCTGTGATTTCAGTATTACAATATACCCCCATCCAGTTGTATACTAGCTTCAATGACTCAACCCACACTAAGACAACTCTTGTACCATCTGCAACTGACAGAAAGTAGGGGGAAGTGAGTGAAAGGAACTGTTGAAATCCATTTTGATGAAATTCTGTAATGCCTAACTTCCCTCGTCCGCCTGCAAGTCACTGAACATTTCTTCACTATGCAGCCCCTTCCCTATATTTTCCCACACACACTAAAAGGAAATCAGTGTCCGGAGAGAGTACGAGGACACAGTAGCTGCAGTGTCTGGAAAATGAAAGGACATCCTCAGTAACAGAGAAAAAACACTGCAGGATGAAAAGCATCAGAAAGTACTTCGGATGTGGGCAAAACAATTGCACATACTGCATTTCAGTGCTTAAGTTTAATATGACTTTTTGCTTGTGCAAGCATAGCAGAAAGGGGGTTATTTTAGTCACAAATGATGAAGAAACTTAGGATAATACTTGGTATCAGCGTCTTCAATTCCATCACATTTGCCACGATCCTCATCCAGATTTCAAATGGTCAGACTCTAGGTTACTAGGAATATATAGATGGTGCTGTTCTGCATGGCCTTATATTTCTCTATATTTTAACAGTTAAATCTTAAATTATTTTAAAGGGGGTTTAGCTTGTTTTAGAAGTTTGTATCTATGTATGTAAATGTTTTTATTTGTTATATCTTGCCTGGGGAGTGATACAGAAATGTATTAAATAAAAGAATATATGACTGGCTAGCAAAGCCTTATTTTTCCAGAGTCTTAAGTTCAATTATTAGTCCCCAAGAAGAACAGGCTCTCAGGATTAATGATATTTAGTTAAATGTTGATTTGCCATTCAGCAATTGACTCAATGCATGCACTCTGTTTAGGACCAGCAAATGGGTTTTAGTCTCACAGATTGGTTCTTTATTATTTGTAATTAGCAAGTCTTTTTTCAAGTATTTTCTATCTTTCCTTTATTAGAATATTTGTTTTTCACTGATCCAAATGGAAATGCTCCTTTAAAATTATAGAAGCGGTACTACAAATAGGAAGGCATAAAAAGTTTGCAAATTCTAAAACAAAAATCTTACCACCCAGAATAATACGTGGTTTTGAATTTTAATTACTTAACCCCACTTTTCTTTTCAATTTTCCAAGTGGTTCCTGGTCACAAAACCCTCATCAAAACATTTGAAGAGATTTGGTTAAGCTGATTTACTTTATGTAATTTATTATGTAGTTTATATGAAGTATCATATAAATTGGGGGTGTTGTGTGGTTTCTGGGCTGTATGGCTGTGTTCTAGCAGCATTTTCTCCTGATGTTTTACCTGCATCTGTAGCTAGCATCTTCATATAAATTCATACAAATTCTTATTTTGATAGTAAGGTAAAGGTAAAGGTTTTCCCCTGACATTAAGTCCAGTCATGTCTAACTCTGGGGTGTGGTGCTCATCTCCATTTCTAAGTCGAAGAACCAGCGTTGTCCGTAGACAACTCCAAGGTCATGTGGCCGGCATGGCTGCATGGAGCGCCGTTACCTTCCCGCCGGAGCGGTACCTATTGATCTACTCACATTTGCATGTTTTCGAACTGCTAGGTTGGCAGAAGCTAGGGCTGACAGCGGAAGCTCATGCCGCTCCCCGGAATCGAATCTGCGACCTTTCGATCAACAAGCTCAGCAGCTCAGTGCTTTAACCCACTGCGCCACCAGGGGCTCTTATTTTGATAGTAGATATATATAAAACAAATATTACATAATGTATTTAAAGAGCAGATTTTGGGACAGACAGCAGTGTAATTTAGAGACTGATGAAAACATATAGATCACACAACCAGGAAGTATTTATTTGTGTATCACTAACTTTAAATAGCTTGGTATAAAAAAAGAAAAAGCTCTTACCTGTAAACTATTATTCAACAAATCAAAGTCACTGTATCGTCTTATAATCTGCAAAACAACAGGGAAATAATGCTGAAACAATACATTTCTGATACAACTGTATATCTCAGGACAGCATCGATTCAAAATTATCTAATCAGCACATCACTTCAGGAGAATATCATTAACTGGTACAAAGGTTCTATGAGGAAGATGGGGAGAAACATTACTCTACTACAATCATCCCTCCACATTTGAGGTTTTGACGTTTGTAGATTTGATTTAAAATGTTCTCTTTAGGAATCTCTAGGTGCTCTAGTGTGATTCTATAGTCAACTTCCTGCAGTCATGCTGGAAGAACTAGAAATGTATAGCGACAACATCTCCCTAGTTCCTCCAATGCAATCATGTAGCCAGCTTCCAGCACTATGCTACTCCTTTAGGATAGATAGGCTTACACTATGACTCTCTAATATAGAAAGACACAAACTACTCTTGAAAAGAGGTTAGGATAATTTGGAGATTTATTGGTAGACACCTTGTGGTGTTTAGTCCTTATGTCTGTGGTATATTCTGGTCTGGAATTCTTATCCTGAAACGGAGTGGGAATGATAGAGGTGGCTGAAATAGCAACTCGTGGGCTATCATTGGTCTTGAACTTAATAGCCCTTTAGATCATATGGTCTTTCTTGGAAGGTCACATAAAAATATAACCCTGAGTGGATACTCCATCCAAAACTAAAAAATAAAATAAGAGGCAATTGGTTTCATACAGATTTGGCTCTTAATCCAGTAGCAAGAAATATGAAATATTTATAATTCACTCTAGCTTCAATAATCTTAATTGCCTTGGAAATATTTAAAGCTATCAGGAGTTTCGTTTGAATGAATTGGGACAGAGTGACATAAGGTTGCAAACAGAACAGAGTGAACAAGAGCATCACATGATGTTGTAATGCTGTTGCACAACCTTTTCCACTTAAAAATTATTTGAACACACACATCACATGGACCCTGCTGAATGAACAGAGTCATGCTACCAAGTCTACCTAAAAAAACTCTATCTTTCTATATAAGACTGCCTTGGGTAGGGGCACACTCTTATGGTCCCATCATTGTTACAAGGCCAAGTGATGAGAACAAGGGAAAGGGCCGCCAAGGCAGCTTCTCAATTATGGAATGAATGCCCTCCTACAGAAAGTTGGCTGCTCCCCATCATCTTTCTTTTTGCTTTTAGGCAAATGATATAGGCTTTATTTCAGAGGAAGGAAATGACAAAACCATTTCTGAGTATTCCATGATTAAGAAAATCCCTATGAAATTAATGGGATCATCATAAGTTGACAGGCCCCTTGAAGGCACGCATACATGCAGATATTTCTTTAAAATTTAAATAGGCATTTAGGAATTAACTGACAGTACAGAAAGTTTGGCTGTAAGGGACTGGAGTGCTATTTGTTTTGTTTATATAATAGTTTAAAAAATTACCTGCCAACTATTTTCCATGGAAATTCCTCTTTGCACTCGAATTATGTATTCCTAGAAAGGAGAAGGAAAATAAAGTTAGAAACCTGAGATCACGTTAAAGAAAGTTACACTGAGCTAAGGTAAGCCGAATTTGGATACATGATTTAATATACCTGTCGATCACAAGCTTTATTTTCTTCCAATGTTATGCACATCTCTACCTTTTGATCCCTCCTCTCTGTGCGTAGTTATTTTGCTTCACTCTCTACATCAAGGGTCCTCAGACTTTTTAAACAGAGGGCCAGGTCACAGTCCCTCAAACTGTTGGAGGGCCGGATTATAATTTGAAAAAAAATTGAATTAATTCCTATGCACACTGCACATATCTTATTTTTAGTGCAAAAAAAACTTTAAAACAATACAATACTTAAAATGAAGAACAATTTTAACAAATATAAACTTATTAGTATTTCAATGGGAAGTGTGGACCTGCTTTTGGCTGATGAGATAGGATTACTGTTGTTGTGTGCTTTCAAGTCATTTCAGGCTTAGGTTGACCCTGAGTGAGGTAAACGACCCTGGAGGCCATATCCAGCCCCCGGGACTTAGTTTGAGGACCCCTGCTCTATATCATGTTTTCTTCCATATCCCAACTATTTACTGAATAGTTGAAAGGGAATCAGACAACCCTCCGGCTGCTAAATTCCAACTTCCAATAGTAGTAACCAGCACAACCAATGAATTATGGCTGCCTTCAAAACCCAAAGCACTCCATGTTGCCCCAGTTTCACTAATCTTTATTTTAGATTTAAACACTACTCCCTAAAGCATTCTCAGTTTAGAAATTGAAATGTCAAGTTCAGATGTACGTTATTACCAATTAAATTTTGTAGAACAAATAAAGTTCAGCTGTACCATATTATTATTCTACTGAACGTCTGGCACATTTATTACAAAGTTTCAGCTATATCACCATAAACATGTAATACTGGATACCTCTCCAATATAGGGTCCACCAACATATAGTATACATTTTACCAACCATGTCTGAATTTAACTCTATTACAAGTACCACAGAACATATGAAATAGAAGACTTGCCTACCCAGTGCTTAAAAGCATTGCTTCCAACATGTGACAACTAAATAGCCATTTCTGAATCTGAAACTTGTAACTGGTTACTGGTTCTCAGCTCACTTACAAGGAGTAAAATAGACCGCTGAACCCACGTTGACAATTCATAAGTGTCTCCATTCCTCTACTTGCAAGAAACAGCTTTCTGCATAGCCTATGCCACAGCACTGGGTTGAAATACTGGGGCAAGGGGCAGCAGTGCCCTTAAAACATAGTTTGAGAATCTATAACTTGACCAGGCCAATGTCCATTTCCTTGTGTATCTTTTTACCAATGCACAAAATGCCATATCCAAAATGGCATTTATTAAGTTCCAACCAAAGTCCAATACAGTACTTTCCAACCATCCATCATATAGAATAGCCCACACAACACTTTCATTGTACATCTATCTACTACATAATTAAGAACTATCTTTACCAGAAAATGTTATTATATATGTTGATATGCCACTTCTTCTCTCTCAACAGAGACTCAAACTGGCATTGAGTACCTGTTAACTGAAATGAGTGTTTGGCTTAAAATTTAAGTGAAAAATAGAGCTGTTTTGTTTTAATGCAAAGCTTCCCTGATTATTCACCCACGGATTGAGGTGCTGGGTTTGAGCCTGCCACTTTTGAACTCTCGCTTGCTGAGGTGTTCCAGTGAGTGTCTGTAGATCTAAGAAAACTATTTCTTGATTTAAGTCGTTGATGTGCTGGCTGACACCCAAACAAGGGATGAGCTGGAGATGTCTCTTCCTTGGTCCTTTCACTATTGGCTGCAACTTCCCGGTGGATGTCAGGTGGTACAATACCAGCTAAGCAGTGTAATTTCTCCAGTGGTGTAGGGCACAGACACCCTGTGATAATGCGGCATGTCTCATTAAGAGCCACATCCACTGTTTTAGTGTGGTGAGATGTGTTCCACACTGGGCATGCGTACTCAGCAGCAGAGTAGCATAGCGCAAGGGCAGATTTGTTCAAGATCACAAAGTGGGTTTCCATGTAAGAGCAGAGGTTTGAACCCTGATCTCCTGGAGTCCAGATCCAACACTCAAAGATCCACATTAACCAATTCTTCCCTGCATTCTACAGATAACCAAAAAGTGGATGTTTGCCTGCTCCTAGCCCTATGTTCCGTGGCACAGATATGGCTGAAGAGCTGCAACAAGACCGAAACTAAGCAGGTCTATGCTAGTTCTGTGCTTGGAAGGAAACTACCTCATTCTTATATACACTGTCTTCTGTTCCAAGATGGGAAAACATTGTTTATATTATTTATTTATTTACTTTACTTTTATCCTACCCTTCCCCTGATATAGGGACGTGTGTAAGCAGAGAACTGTAAAATAAATTAAATAAAATTTCACCCAAAGACAGAAGCCTGACCAAATACAATCACATGTGTAAACCACAAAATCTAGACTGTTTTATCCTTCCCTGCCCTTCAGCCTTTCATAGTACAGAAAATATTTTGCTCCTCGTGTTGAGAACCAGTATGCTCAGCTTCCCTCCTGCAAAACACTTGATCTCCTGTCTTGTGATAAAAAACAATGCTACTTAGAGTTTATAATGAAGACCAAGGGAAGAGTAATGCATTTTGACAAATGGGAAAATGCCAGATTAGGTAAACCAAGGTACTTACAGCATGGACTAGTTAGCCTAATAAAGCTAATGCCCAAGTTACAAACAAGATAGGCACCGCAGATTTGTTCTTAAGTTGAATACATACGTAAGTCGTAACAAGTACATGTTTCAATGTAACTCCAGCCATATCTATCTATCTATCTATCTATCTATCTATCTATCTATCTATCTATCTGACTGACTGACTTTGAATAGCATAGGGAAGAATTAACACCCCTGTGGTGCTTCTTTGCTGTCTGAGATTTCACCTCACTTTCTGTCCCTGTGATAATTGGATTTTGGAAGAAAAAAAACCGGGATTGTTGTAGAAACAAGGATTGGCGAGAAAGCTTAAATGGAGACACTTTTCCCCATGATAACTTTCAGGGATGAAATTCCCTTCCTAGGGATAAATTTCTCTCACTTCCTGTTGTCTCATCCCCGTTCTTAACTATGAATTGTATTTAAGTTGGATGTTTATAACTCAGAGACTGCCTGTAGTTACTCAAGTGATATAGTTTTATCAGATCATATCCTCATAATTTCTGGATAAAGGTTTTTAGGTACTATATTAGAGAAAAGAATTATTATTTATTTATTTATTTATTTGTCGTGTCAGGACAACCAGTCATTTATATTACATTTCTAACAGAACAAAGCAAACAAACAAACAGACAAAATACAAAATTTGTGAGTTTGGTAGTTGATTAAATGTCCTTTGACCAGTAGCTGAGGAAAGAATAATTCTGATACTAGTTTCCTATACTCATACACTGAAAAACACTTTCAGACACACCCCACAAGCTAGTATCCATTTTTTTAAGGCCACAAATCAATCAACACTGACTAAAGTCATGAAAGAGGGGTGTCAGGATGTTTGCAGGGTATGCTTGGAGTACAACAGAGGGGAAATACCAGACGTCCTAGTGTAAATTGGA
Source organism: Anolis sagrei (assembly GCF_037176765.1). Lineage (NCBI taxonomy): Eukaryota > Metazoa > Chordata > Lepidosauria > Squamata > Anolidae > Anolis > Anolis sagrei. Next base: position 28,947,474 of record NC_090022.1, on the reverse strand, counting down.
ACACAATAACTGTCTGGACCTCACCCCAGACTCTTACATTTGGAATAGCAATGGTCAGCTGCCCACCCCAACCTCCACCGGCTGTAAAGAGAAGCAGAAGGAAGGCTTCACTGCCAAGCCTGCTATAGCAACTTCCACTGGAAAATAAGACTGGCTACCTAGGCCAGCCCAGGGTAGGACTTGAACATAATGGCCCTAATCCTTCTTTCCAATTACAATCTTGTAAAATCAGCAACCCAGCATACATGGAAAGGGGTTCATATTGGTTTCCACATTCCATACTCAGGACCTCAAAATCCTATGGATTCAGCCAATCTTAAATCAATCTGAGGTTGCAGCAGCCATGACCGTTGGAGCAAAGAGGCATCAACACTTGTATAAAGTAGACAGTGATAGAAAGGAATCTAGATAATGATTGCCCTTTGTTTTCACCTCTGTGGACCTTTCTTTGGTCTATGCGTTCAAGCCTTTTGCTCACTTCTTACCTACACTTTCCCCTTCTCTTTTTTCCTTTGTCTGTCTGGAAAGAGCACCCACAAGGCTCCAACATCAATAATGAATGCTAGCTTGCCTCCAATTACGAGAGCTCTTGTAATCCAGTATAGGTGGACTTCTTTTCTCCATTTCCCTTACTGACCTAAAGTGGAACTCCCAAGACAATATATAAAAGTTCCTTTTTCAAAACCTTACAAGAACACCCAGAATCATTTCTGTGGTTTCTACTACAATATTGCCCTAACCCTGCTGCACTTTGTTTAGTGTATATAACAAGCATTCCTACAAAGACCACCAAAGAATGTGCTACCACTAGGAACAATACGTTCTCTCTCCCATCTCGAACTGCACAGTCCTATTTAGTTGGTGGTCCCAGAAAAGACTCCCAAGTTAGTATAGAGCCATTCACCATCTAACAAGAGTTCTTGGTCAACACAGTTCTCACCTGAGTTCTGCTCTGACTGACAATCAGGAGAAATGGGATTTCATTCAGGCAGGAAGCATTACAATCCACCCAAACACTTAGGTTCTCTATGGGGCGGTTACTCCACCCAGTCAGAACCCAACTGCCGACCATCACTCAGAGGACCTTTTCATCAGCTGCCCTAAAACTGTGCAACAACCTGTTGGAAGAGCTCCGATAGCAAAATGAGCTGTCGGATTTTAAAAACCATCTAAAGACCTATCTCTACTGCCAGGCCTATCACACTGTATTTCTGTCTTACATTAACCCACTACCATCTCCCCTTTTGATATATTACTATTTGCATCAGGCTAGTCACACACAGCTGACATGTGAAAATACCCATAATCTCAGTCATCTTTTCAGATAAGGAGAGAAAAAAATAGTATTGCTGCTATATATTTATGTAGTCACCCAAAACTATTTCAACTGGAGATACAGTATCATCTTTCCCAATGGATTTACAGTAAGCAGATTCAGGATGAAGTACATTTACTTGGAAGTTAGATTGAATTAAATAAAGTGTGTCTTTTGCCTTCTGAATAATTTGCCTTCTGAGTCATTAAACTCTGGAGTCCAACAGATTGTTCGCAAATAAAAGGCAAATCTCATTAGATTTTAGAGGACACACAAGACGAATCATCTTATTGTACTAAGAACAAAGCCTTCTTAAATACAACTGACATTTTATTCACATATTAGTAAGATGTGAAGGAAAATACTACACCTAAATAGGAACACACAGAAAGTTATACATTAGGAATGTCCGTATTGTAACCCAATATTCCCCAGTGTGAACTTTTCCACATGTTCATCACACTAATCCCTTTCTCTAAGGGTGCATCTACACAATGGAATTAATGCAGTTTGACACTGCTTTAACGACCATGGCTCAGTGCTATGGAATCATGGGAGTTTTATGGTTTTATAATGTATTTAGCGTTCTCTGCCAAAGAGTGTTGGTGTCTCACTAACCCACAATCCAGGGGATTGCATTGCATTGAGCCTATGCTCAATTAAAGTGACTAGGATGGTTTTAAATGGTATATTTTAATATTGAGATAAATGTTTTTGATGTTTATGTATGTGTCCCGGCATTTAATGTTTGCCATATATATGCTGTGTTCCACCCTGAGTCCCCTTCAGGGTGAAAAGGGTGGAATATAAATGCAATAAATAAACAAACAAACAAACAAACAAACAAATAAATTGGTGTCTCGTGGCTTTAATTCTACAGTGCAAATGAAGCCTAAATCTTCTTCCTCAAAGTTTGGCAGACTTTGATCAGAGGTGACACTTCTGCGAGTGCAATGCCCTTCCCAGTGAAGTCAGCCTAGGGCCAAATACAATATCCTTCTGTTGTCATGCAAACCCCAAATTTTCTGGCATTACCAATCAACTGTTCTGAAGCTACTGTTTTTTATTTGTTTAATAGCTTTATTTGTATAGCTACATTTTTTAGCATTTCACTTTTAGTGGATGATTTGGTTGCTATTCTGAAAGCCTGTGCTGAAGAGCAGCATATGAATTCCACATTAATAAAACATAAATTGTGTTACTGTGACAGTGTCTACACAGCCTCTAATCTACCAAGTTGGTAGCAGCGCAGTATAGTCGTTTATTGTATATCCAGTTCCTGTTTAAGTGTGCCATAAAGTCCTGCCAGTGCTCCCTAAGTCAACAGGGCTGCACTTTTGCCACTGTTATAGCAAATGACACAATTCACCAACTATCAAATGCAATACAATGAAAGATGTCCAGATTTTTAGAAAATTGTGTTGTTCCAGGTGACACATTCCTTATCTCATAATTTAATGCCATCAAGACTTACTTTAATTATTAAACATGGCTACTTCCAGGTAGGCAATACTGTGCAAACCATGTATAAATTCTGATTGTTTAGATGCAACATGTGTGCATTTTGTGTGCTCAAGCAAGGAACTGCTAGCAAATCGATATGCACTGGGAATCCACATGCAGCAAACTGCAAAATGTACACATGGACTGCATGCTAATTTTCTACAAGCAATGGCTTTCATTTCAGGAATGTACAGCTTATAAAGAGCCCTGCATCTGCTCAATTCAACCTGAAGTGTAACTATAGCAAACAACAACAACAAAAGAGCTTCACTATTCAAATGTTCACACCAGAGTACAATTGTGCCCAGGTTCAAACTAAATACATATATCCACCTAATGGGGCTGAAAAGCAGCTATTTATTGTCCATACCTAGGGAAATCTACAAATGACTTCACAAAGCTGGATGATTTCTATGTTTTATGGATTTAATCTGAATTTTTTTAATACTAATGATGTTTTTAAATATTTTATATTTAAAACACAATGAAATGCTTTTAATGTTAGTAACTTTGAGTCTCCTTATGGAGAGAAAAAGCAGAATATAAATAAATAATATTGTTATTAATATTCATATTATTATCTCTCAGGCAGAAATACGATTTAAGCAATCAGAAGTTGCACCACCACATATACACTTTGAGGACTGGCCTCAGTTCTACCTTTGATCTTAATCTGGTGTATCTGAACTCAAAACTAGGTTGTGCCCTCCTCTAATACTCTTTTCAGTACCTTTTTTGCTTTTGGAAGCAAGTAGGGTGAATAATAGTGATCTAGATGCTGTTTCTATATCACTGATGCAAAATAAAAGATTTGCAGATCCTAGTTCTAGTGTGGTCATGTCCCTTTTGCCTTGTGAGTAATATCTGACACTTGCACACAAACCTAAACCTTGTTTATCGGGTGCCAAACCAACCACAAATCATTGCCAGTTTGTCAAGTTGCCACCAAAGAAGATGTGAGATAAATATCAAGTTAGTGAGGATGCTTGCAGTTCGAGATGCCCTCTGGTTCCCACTGCAAACAAAATTTTCCTCTCTATAACAACACACACACACACACACACTTCATTTTACCAGTAGAGTAGAAATAAAAATCTGGAAATTATAACATTTCAATAAGAGCCAAGCACCCTTCTCACCATAGTCCTTTGCTAAAAAGATCCCTTCTTAAAACAGGTCTTCCTTTCCATTTAAAGAGATCAACAGCAGTACCATTAAACGGTCAAATAGGGAACTATTTATTTGTTATTGCTATTCAGACCTTGTTTCATGACCAAGAATTATTCCCAGAAAAGCTTGGCTGATTAAAATGAATGAAAATTGTTTTTATTTATTGTCTTTACATCTCGCCTTTCCCCCAGAATGGAATTCCTAGCTAAACTGATAAAATCTGAAACAATACAAATTATGGAAATCTACAGCTCCGGAAGAAAAAGCAAATCTAAACATTTTCCTAAAAACAAAGCTTTTGACTAGTCTCTGTAATAACAGGAAGTATCCAGCTAAGTTCCTTACAACATGGTGTTTCAAAGAGCAGAAGTCACAATGAGAAAGGCTTTGAATGGTCATTACCCATAACAGCTGTGAAGGGAGATGCATCAATAAGAAGTCCTTTCTCATCAATTATATGGCATTAGGGTTGTGCTGATATTAAATTTGAAATACCCAGAATCTACCTCTCTCACTTTGAACCAAGGAACATAGAAAATAATCTATCATCAAGCATGGAGAGATGCAGACAAACCAAAAACTGTATTGTTGAAGGCTTTCATGGCTGGAATCACTAGGTTCTTGTGGGTTTTTTCGGGCTATAGGGCCATGTTCTAGAGGCATTTCTCCTGACGTTTTGCCTGCATCTATGGCAAGCATCCTCAGAGGTAGTGAGGTCTGTTGGAAATAGGAAAAAGGGGTTTTATATATCTGTGGAATGACCAGGGTGAGACAAAAGGCTTTTGTAAGTTGGGCTAGGTGTGACTCTTTCAACTGACCACCTTGATTAGCATACAATGGGCTGACTGTGCCTGGAGCAAACTCTTCTTGAAAGGTGATTAGATGTCCCTGCCTGTTTTTCTCTCTGCTGTTTTTGCTGTTGCAATTTTAGAATTTTTTAATACTGGTAGCCAGATTTTGTTCATTTTCATGGTCTCTTCCTTTCTGTTGAAATTGTCCACACGCTTGTGGATTTCAGTGGCTTCTCTGTGTAGTCTGACATGGTGGTTGTGAGAGTGGTCCAGCATTTTTGTGTTCTCAAATAAAATGCTGTGTCCAGGTTGGTTCATCAGGTGCTCTGCTATGGCTGACTTCTCTGGTTGAAGTAGTCTGCAGTGCCTTTCATGTCCCTTGATGCGTGTCTGGGCAATGCTGCGTTTGGTGGTCCCTATGTGGACTTGTCCACAGCTGCATGGTATACGGTAGACTCCTGCAGAGGTGAGAGGCTCCCTCTTGTCCTTTGCTGAACGTAGCATTTGTTGGATTTTCTTGGTGGGTTTGTAGGTGGTTTGTATGTTGTGTTTCCTCATCAGCTTCCCTATGCAGTCAGTGGTTCCCTTGATGTATGGCAGGAACACTTTTCCTCTGGGTGGATCTTCATCTTTACTCTCGTGGCTTGTTCTTGGTCTTGCAGCTCTTCTGATGTCTGAGGTGGAGTATCCATTGGCCTGGAGAGCCCAGTTGAGGTGGTTCAGTCCATCTTGGAGAAGGTGGGGTCCGCAGATTCTTTTTGCACGGTCTGCCAAGGCTTTAATGCTGCTTCTTTTTTGACTTGGGTGATGGTTGGAGTTTTTATGTAGATATCTATCTACATGTGTGGGTTTTCTGTAGACGGTGTGATAATAACTCACTCCAAGACTGACCTTAGTACCCACCATCACCAGCTCTCCTATCCCAATTAAGATTCTGTTCTCTCCCCTCAATGCATACTTATCCTGTATCAGCAATACTAAGCAGAAATACCACACTAAATTCTGAAGAAAGAACAGAACAGACAGCAAACTCTGAATAAACACCCCTAGAAGTATTATGTAGTTTTTAAATATGAGAGACTCAAAATAGGCTACTTTCCAATGCCACCCTTTGAATTGTGCCGGAGAAGTAGAAGCAAAACCATAAATAAAAACATCTCTGGTACTTGAAAGCCACTAATTGTAAAACAATGAATTTAAAATGACTCCTGAATATCTGAAGCAATGCCATATTTTTCAGTCTTTTGTATGACTAAGAGAGCCAGCTTTTTTTAAAAAAATCTGATTTGCAAATTTCAATCAAGTACATGGGTTGTTTCAATGGTTTCAAAGACACTTGTGTTGCTTGTTCTTCTGAAAATCTGCCACTTATATTTATCCAGTGAAATGTTTACATCAAAAGGCAATGACTATTCCATAATATATGCTTGCTTTCATCTTGCTTGAACTTCAGATTACAAAAGGGTCAAGGAAACTGGCAGGATACCAAGAGCAGCAAGATAAAATAAAGCAACGAAACAAAAATCCTCGAACACACTATTATTTCCTTGTACAATTGTTTTGAGTTTACCTCCTGACAAATGAAATAAAAGATCAGATATGAGTAAACGGAGCTTTGAAACAACCACAAAAATCCACCAGTATTTCTTGTTTCTGACATACTTTTGATTAAAATAACTTCTCTCAATGGAATATTCCTCTGCGTCTTTAACAAAAAGGAACTGAATTCAAAGTTAACAAGACTGGAAATTGTTTGTATTGTTCAACTTTTAACACAAAGGCACATCCCATGAAGTATTGTTTTTGTTTATTTACCACATTAGTACCCCACCCTTCGCCCCACAAAAGGGACTCAGAGCGGCCTCACAAAAAGCAACAATGTGATGCCATCCAGTTACATATCAATAAAATAACCAAATACATTAAAAAAACAAACATTTTAAATTGTCAAAATTAAAACATCATTAAAATCAGGCAATCCCAAATCATTATCCACAGCCATTCAATTTGTCATTGTATTCGTTTCATAATCACTCTATACTAGCCAAAAGCTTGGTCTCACAACCATATTTTTTTATTTTTCCCCCCTGAAGATCAGGAGGGAGGAGGCTGATCTAATTTTGCTGAGGAGAGAGTTCCATAGATGAGGGGCCACCACTAAGAAGGCCCTGTCTCTCGTCCCTACCAGTCGCACCTGCAAATGAGGTGAGATCAAGAGCAGCCCCACCCCCAGAAGATCTTACTTCTTTGGGGGCCCCTTGACCACTGGAACTCCCAGCTCCCTCAACATGCCCTGCCTCCCGCCAACCAAACACAGAGGATAGTGCTTGGTTAGAGACCCATTTTTAAATGTTTGTTGCCTTGTCTCACTTTTTGAACAACAACCTTCAGTAGAAAACCCACACCACCCAATGCAGAATGAAAAGACAGTTGTAAAAATCCAAATTGCACTCACTTCTTCTATATTAAAATTAAACTGGTCAGAAATGTTTCAATTACTAATACCACACGGTTTGTTAAAGTTTTAACGAAGCAAGCTTCTTTAGAAATTAAATCAATAAATCCTATCTAGTTGGAATGGCTGGAAAAGCAAGATGAGAAGAAATTCCGAAATCATTAACACCATTCTAGCCAAACAGCTGGAAGAACATTTTGTTTTCTATCTAAGACATGTCAGGCCATTGCAGACACAAAAAGAGTGGTAGGAAAGAAAATGGATGTGGGCTAATATGATGCCCAATTTGCCAAGGAAAGATTTGCGTGGGATTGTCAAATATGTGGAGCTTGCAAGTTAAGTCCACAAGTGTGATTTTAGGCCTCACACTTTTTGACTGCCCACACATTCCTGTGTTGTCATTTGAGGAACACTGAAAGCCTGAAAGAAAAGTAAACATACTCTCTTCCAATTTCTAAAACTTCCAGGCTCAATTGCTTGGAGGCAACTGCTGTTTGCCTCAGGCCAATAGAGGAATAGTTATTTACAAGTCTGTAGAAAAGTCTCGTAAATAAGTATCTAAGTTTTTTTAAAAAACTGTATTTAGAGAAAATTAGGACAAAGAAGTGTAATAGTGTTTTTGTCCTGACTACACAGTTCTCATTTTAAATCTGTTTTTATGTACCTACTCATTATAGATATTCAGATTACAATTCTTGCCCCTGGGTAGAGGGCACGAGACTCCTGCTGCAGAGCCATTTACGCATACACGAAATGAACAGATCTAAATCAACAACAAGTGCACTGTAACCTTCTAATCTCTAGCATTCTTAGCAGACACGATCTTATCTAAAGAACCAGTTTTCAAGGTCTGTTACAATCTAACAAAGCCTGTGTCAATCTATACTATTAAATACCCCCTCTCTTTCATAAGGTATATAAGGTTAAGTATTACTTATTTACATAAACAACAACTAGGGGAATGCTACAGGAGTCCGTATCATTGGGAAAGAGAACCGATGTTATAAATGTACAATTATACACATAGAGCAAATGAAAAGAAGACAACTATAAAAACAGGGAACATTACTATTGACACTGTATTAGATTCCCAAAGACAGCAATAGAACCCAAAATGAGCTGCTGTACTCAATCCACAGCTCAGCTACTAAAAAAAAATCGAAACTGAAAGCTAATTTCTTTTCCTCGTTTCCCTAGACAGCTTACCCAACCCAGAAAGTAAAAAACCTATTCACAAAAAGATGGCCATTGAGGAAACATCAATCCTTTTGGCAAGCCATCAGTTTAATAAAATGCAGTTACCAACCAAAAGCACTAATAATAAATTAACAATTCAAAGTTAAAACAGTTCTACGTAGTAAATAAAAATAGATGAATATTTTTTCACCAAAAAAGTAATCACTGACCAGAGCAACTCTACCCAGTTTCTAAGCATAGCACAGCATCATTTATTTGACTAACCTCTGGCCAACATAGTTCTTTGGAAAACGGGCATGTCAGTATCAAAACTGTCCTCCCAGTAAAAGCTCAGAACATACCAGGCCTGGTTTAGGGTCTGTTCTTCTGGTGCTCTTTGCACTCCATAAACATTGGCAAAGTGCCTTCAAAAAAAGGGTACTAGAGACCAAAAAAGGGGGAAACAATTGCATGTGTGTCCCGTTCTTAACTTTCCAAAAGGTGGGCAGTGTTTGGAAACACAATACTTGTTCAGAGGCAATCTTTGCCAGTCCCACCTGGAAAGCATATTTTAAATCCCCCCCCCCCAAAAAAAAACCAAATATACTCTTACAACACCGATAATTGAGTACAACTTAGCTTTCCCAACTGCAATAAAGTACACTTCAAACCCTACCCACCTTGCCTTTTCACCACCATCATCACAGGTTTTTCTCCTTTGGAGGTTTTTAAAATAGAAGCTGGATGGTCTTCTGTTGGGAGTCCTTTGATGTTATATTTCAATATGGCAGAATGGGGTTGGCCTGAATGGCCTTTGTGGTCTCTTCTAGCCATATTTCTATGGTCTGTGTGCTGTATTCCCATGGCAAGCCATGCTCAGATATAAAACAACTTACATAATCAAATTTACATAAAAATAATAGTGATTTACACCAAATCATTAAAGAATGATTTGCTAACATTTCAGAGAATCTTAAGAGATGGAAGAGACGACATGGGCCATATATTCCATCCCACTGTCATACAACAGGAAAAGTACAATCAAAGCACTCCAAACAGATGGCCATCCAGCCTGTTTAACAGCCTTCAAGGTAGGAGTTTCCATCACACTCCAAGGCAGAGAGTTCCACTGTTGAACAGCTCTCACAGTCAGGAAGCTCTTCCTGATGTTAAGCTCCTTTCCTATCATTTGAACTCATAGCTCAACAGCCTAGTCTCCAGGGCAGCAGTAAACAAGCCTGCTCCGTCTTCCTTAAATGACATCCTTCCACAACACATCAATGTCCAATACACCTACTAACTCCAAAAAGTCTCCAGTAAACACATTCCTCCACCTGAATAAGTGCTGGATTTTTAACTAGAGCTTATACATGTTTTGAAACATGATCCCTTCCCTGCAAATTTATGCTCCTATTCTGCAATGTAAAGGACGCTTCTCTAAGCACTCTATCGCCAGGAAAAAAAAGTACTCTTCATTGACTCAGGGGCACTTAAAGATATCTTCACTTTATATGAATTTATGGATAAATAGTTGATGCTGGCATCCCTCCATGACAGCTACTCTACACAGTTATGGCAGCCTACTACCTTTCAAAGATAATCATGCTACTCCATCCCTGCATAAAACCCCTGTGGCAGGCCAGAGACTGAAACAGAATTTTTTTACTTCACATAAAATTATGGATTAACAGTTGTTGCTGGCCTCCCTCCATAAAAAGTACTATACATAGTTGCAACAACCAACTACTGCTCAATGAAATAGTTGTGTTAGCCTGTTCCTGCAAAAATATCCTATGACAAGTCAGAGAATTGTCTAGTATGATATTCCCACTATACATCATGCTCACAACAATCTATTCAGCTAGTTTAGGAAGAAACACTGTGACTTCGAAGTCCATGCTTTGAAGCTGAGGACAGATTTGAACCCTAGTTTTGTTTTACTATTCGATTGCATAGTTTTACGTTCATTATTCATTCCTTCTTTCTACACAACCATGTGTATCCACAAATTCCACTATCTATGGCTTGAAAATATTCTACTCATCCACCCCACAAAAGAAAAATCCAAAATATAAGTCTTTGTTTTGTCATTTTATACAAGAGATATCATTTTACTACGCACGTTGTATACAATGAGATGCGAGCATCCACAGATGTGGGGGTTCTGTAACCAAACCGCAGAAGATACAGAAGGTTCAGTGTACACGTGTTTTCTAAATTGTATGCCTGTAGCATGGCCTAGTTTTTGGCTTTACTGCAAGTGAAGCACCATGCAAATTGATGTTGCTATATAAATAAATAGCAGGAGCAGTATCACAACCCAAGCCTCTCCCCCAGCCCTTGCCTGACTTACTCCAGCAGTCACTATGTACACCTGGGATTCATCATTAACATTAAACACACTAAATGACTGGGGAAAATGTGAAATTACTTGTGAGACTTGAAGCTTCATAGGAAACAAATGAAACTAGAAGGCAGAGAGCTTATAAATAGTATGATAAAAGCCTTCTCTTTCCCTACTTCCACACACACACAGAGAAAGAAAATGAGTAATATTAGTAGTATTCATAACCTGCTTCCCCTCCCATGCAAAAAAAAATTGGGACTCCCAAGTACTCTTCTCATTTCCCTACAGACACACATACAGATAAAATATTATTAGTATTAATATTAGTATGGTAGTAGTTACATTCTGCTTTTTGCCCAAATTAAGATTCCCAAACACTCACAATTTTGTGAATCCTTAAGAAGTATTACTATTATTGCTATTGTTATCAGTAATAATAGTATTTATTTCCTGCTTTCCCCAAAATTGGGGCTCCCAAGCCCCCTCCCTCCCAATACACAACTATAAGTAGTTGTACTAGTAGAAACACTGTTATTAGTGTTATTATTATTATATTTGTAGTATAAATTTCACTAGTAATATTTCTGTCCTACTATCCCCTCAGATCGGGATCCCCGATAAGTCTCTTTACAGATATGAATAGTAATGCAATTAATATCAGTAGTAGTATAAATGTCAGCAGTGATATTTATATCCTGCTTTCTCCTTAAATTGGGACTCCCAAGCACCCTTACCCCCCCTTTACAGACAACCATTATTGGTAGTAGTATTGGTATAGTATTAATATTAGTAGTAGTATAAATAGTAGTAGTAATCTTTCTATCAAAGTTTCTCCTTAAATTGGGACTTCCAAGTAATCTTATCCCCTGCTTTATAGACAAGATATATATTATAGACAAGATATATATTATATTATAGTATTAGTATTAATATCAGTGGTAGTATGTTAGTAGTAATCTTTCTATCCTGCTTTCCCCTCAATTTGGGTCTCCCAAGCACACACCCGCTTCCTTACAGAAACACAGACATGATTAGTAGTATTAGCATCAGTAGTATAAACGTTAGTAATATTTCTGTCCCACTATCCCCTCAAATTGGGATTCCCAATAAGTCTCCTCTTCTTTACAGACAGATATGATTAGGAGTGTAATTAATATCAGTAGTAGTATAAATGTCAACAGTAATATTTCTAACTTGCTTTCTCCTTAAATTGGGACTTCCATGCACCCTTCTCCTCAAACATGATAAGTAGCAGTATTAGTAGAAGTATAAATGTGAGTAGTAGTCTTTCTATACTGCTTTCTCCTCACCCCTCTTTACAAACATGATTAGTAGTATTATTGGTATCAGTTAGTAGTAATGTTAATAGTAATACTTATATCCTGCTTTCTCCTTAAATTGGGACTCCCTTTACAGACATGATTAGTATTACTCATAGTGTAAATGTGAGTAGTAGTCTTCCTATCCTGCTATCCACTCAAATGGAGACTCCCAAGCACCTTCTCCCCCTTTATAGACATGATTAGTAGTAGTATGGTATTGGTAGTAGTATAAATGTCAACAGTAATATTTATATCTTGCTTTCTCCTTAAATTGGGACTCCCATGCACCCTTCTCTCCCCTTTACAGACATGATTAGTACATACTATCAAAAATAGTAGAAGTACGTATAACTGTGGGTAGGAGTCTTCCTATCTTGTTTTCCCCTCAAACTGAGTCTCCTAAGCACCCTTCTCCCTGCTTTACAGACATGATTAGTAGCATTATCATCAATAGCAGTATATATGTCAATAGTAATATATCCAGATTTCTCCTTAAACTGGGATTCCCAAGCACTCCACCCCTCTTGATAGACGTGATTAGTAGCATTATTATCAGCAGTAGTATATATGTCAATAGTAATATATCCAGATTTCTCCTTTAACTGGGACTCCCAAGCACCCTTCTCCCTGCTTTATAGACATTATTAGTATCAGTGGTAGTGTGAATGTGGGTTGGGGGTCTTCCAATGCTGCTTTCCCCTCAAACTGGGTCTCCCAAGCACCCTTCTCCCTGCTTTACAGACATTATTAGTATCAGTAGTGGTGTGAATGTGGGTTGGGGTCTTCCTATGCTGCTTTCCCTTCCAATTGGTACCCTTCTCCCTGCTTTACAGACATTAATAGTATCAGTAGTGGTGTAAATGTGGGTTGGGGTCTTCCTATGCTCCTTTCCCCTCAAATTGGGTCTCCCAAGTATCCTTCTCCCTGCTTTACAGACATTATTAGTATTAGTAGTGGTGTGAATGTGGGTTGGGGTCTTCTTAGGCTGCTTTCCCCTCCAATTGGGTCTCCCAAGCACCCTTCTCTCTGCTTTACAGACATTATTAGTATCAGTAGTGGTGTAAATGTGGGTTGGGGTCTTCCTAGGCTGCTTTCCCTTCCAATTGGTACCCTTCTCCCTGCTTTGCAGACATTATTAGTATCAGTAGTGGTGTGAATGTGGGTTGGGGTCTTCTTAGGCTGCTTTCCCCTCCAATTGGGTCTCCCAAGCACCCTTCTCCCTGCTTTACAGACATTATTAGTATCAGTAGTGGTGTAAATGTGGGTTGGGGTCTTCCTAGGCTGCTTTCCCTTCCAATTGGTACCCTTCTCCCTGCTTTGCAGACATTATTAGTATCAGTAGTGGTGTGAATGTGGGTTGGGGTCTTCCAATGCTGCTTTCCCCTCCAACTGGGTCTCCCAAGGAGGCTCCTCTCCCCTCCTCAGCCCAGCCATGGCAGGGAGGCCTCCTGAGGCCCCACTCTCCTCCTCCTCCTTCCTCCCTCCTTCCTCCCTTCCTCACCGTGTGGGAGTGGAGGCTCTGGCTGGCCTCGACCACCGCGGCCAGGGGCGTCGTGTCGTCCAGCAGCACCTTCCCCGCTGGCAGCTTCTCCATGAAGGCCATTTCGCCCGCCCGCCTTCCTCCTGCGCGAGACCCACGCTTCCCCGCCAGGGCGACGACTGAGCCCAACCACTGTCAACACTTGGAGTCGCCAGCCCAGCCCCGCCCCCCCTCGCGCGCCGGCCCTTCCGCCGCGCCGGTCCTAAACCCCGCCGGTCTCCCTCTCCTCTAGGAAGGCAGGCAAGAGAAGCCTCCAAACCCTCATTACTTGTCACTCTTGTGAGCCCCCGGTGGTAGCACAGTGGGTTAAACCGCTGAGCTGATGAACTTGCTGACCGAAAGGTCGCAGGTTCGAATCCAGGGAGCGGCTGAACTCACGTTGTTAGCCCCAGCTTCAACCTAGCAGTACGAAATGTGAGTAAATCAATAGGTAACGTTCAGATGGGAAGGTAAGGCCACATGACCTTAGAGGTGTCTATGGTCCAGGGAAGTCATGCGACCCCTCTATTCCGCTTTGGTTAGACCACACCTGGAATATTGTGTCCAATTCTGGGCACCACAATTCAAGAGAGATATTGACAAGCTGGAATGTGTCCAGAGGAGGGCGACTAAAATGATCAAGGGTCTGGAGAACAAGCCCTATGAGGAGTGGCTTAAGGAGCTGGGCATGTTTAGCCTGAAGAAGAGAAGGCTGAGAGGAGATATGATAGCCATGTATAAATATGTGAGAACAAGCTGGAATGTTTCCAGAGGAAGGCGACTAAAATGATCAAGGGTCTGGAGAACAAGCCCCATGAGAAGCGGCTTAAGGAGCTGGGCATGTTTAGCCTGAAGAAGAGAAGGCTCAGAGGAGATATGATGGCCATGTATAAATATGTGAAAGGAAGCCACAGCGAGGAGGGAGCAAGCTTGTTTTCTGCTTGCCTGGAGACTAGGATGTGGAACAATGGCTTCAAACTACAAGAAAGGAGATTCCATCTGAACATGAGGAAGAACTTCCTGACTGTGCGAGCCGTTCAGCAGTGGAACTCTCTGCCCCGGAGTGTGGTGGAGGCTCCTTCTTTGGAAGCTTTTAAACAGAGGCTGGATGGCCATCTGTCAGGGGTGCTTTGAATACAATATTCCTGCTTCTTGGCAGGGGGTTGGACTGGATGGCCCATGAGGTCTCTTCCAACTCTTTGATTCTATGATTCTATGGGCTGCGACTCAGTTAGTTAGTAGCCAGCTGCATTAAATCACTACTGACCAAAAAAGAGGTCCTGAGTTTGAATCCAGCCCGGGGCCGGAGTGAGCTCTCTACCATTAATAGTCTAGCTTGCTGTTGACCTGTGCAGCCCAAAAGACAGTTGCATCTGTCACGTAGGAAATTTAGGAACCGCTTTATGTGGGGAGGCTAATTTAACTCATTTATGACACTATAAAACCTTCCAGCAGCGTGTGTAAGAATGAGGAAGTACTCCATCAAGGACTCGGTGTCACAAGTGGACGGTGAAGCGGCAGCTCCCCCTGTGGCAGGAATCGAGCATACCCTCATGAAGCTGGAAAGCTGGAATGTTAAATTGCCTCTGTGTATCTGTCATTTTGCTGTAATTTGTTGTTTGGGCCTGGCCTCATGTCAGCCGCCCTGAGTCCCCGTTGGGGGAGATGGTGGCAAGGTATAAATAAAGATTATTATTATTACTATCTGTCTATATATGTTGTATGTCTAATGGCATTGAATGTTTGCCATGTATATGTACATTGTAATCTGCCCTGAGTCCCCTGCGGGGTGAGAAGGATGGAATATAAATACTGTAAATAAATAAATATGGACAACGCCCGCTCTTTGGCTTAGAAATGGAAATGAGCACCAACCCCCAGAATCGGACACAACTAGACTTAATGTTAGGGGAAAACCTTTACCTACCTTTACTATTGTGTGCCAAGGTCATAACAACATCTATTATAGAACTCCAATATGCTGATGACAACGTAATCTGTGCGCATTCAGAATAAGACCTGCAAGCCGCTCTAAACACCTTCGCAGAAGCATACGAGAAGCTCGGCCTCTCATTGAACATGGAGAAAAACAAAGTGCTCTTCCAGCAGTCGCCAGCCAATCGCTCTGCAATGCCAGAAATACAGCTTAATAGTGTAACATTAGAAAATGTTGATCATTTCCGCTACCTTGGCAGCCACCTCTCCACAAACATTGACACTGAAATACAACACCGCCTGAGCTCTGCACGTGCAGCATTTTTCTGAATGAAGCAGAGAGTGTTTGAGGACCAGGACATCCGTACGGAGATCAAGGTGCTTGTTTATAAAGCTTCAAGTCAGATCCCAGCCCAAACGTTACTCTCCCCTGCCAGAAATACACAATCAAAGCCCTCCTAACAGATGGCCATCCAGTCTCTGTTTGCTTAAAAAAAAACCTCCAGGGAAAGAGATTTCACCACACTTCCGCACACAGAAGATACACACAGGAGACTGAGTATATGACATGCACATACAGTAGAGTCCCGCTTATCCAACCGTCATTCATCCAGCGTTCTGTATTATCCATCGCAGTCTGCCTCCTGCCTGAATCCACGGCTGTTTCAATACATTGTGATGTTTTGGTGCTACATTTGTAAATACAGTAATTACTACATAACATTATCGTGTATTGAACTGCTTTTTCTGTCAGTTTGTTGTAAAACATGATGTTTTGGTGCTTCATTTGTAAAATCATAACGTAATTTGACGTTTAATAGGCCTTTCCTTAATTCCTCCTTATTATCCAACATTTTTGTTTATCCAACGTTTTGTCCGCCCGTTTATGTTAGATAAGCAAGACTCTACTATCTAGGGTGAATCTACATTGAGGAATTAATGCGATTCGACACCACTTTAACTGTCATGGCCCAATACTGTGTAATTCTAGGATGTGTAATTTAGTGTAATTTGGCAAAGAAGACCATATAAAGTGGCATTTCCTATGATTTCATAGCATTGAGCCATGGCAATTAAATTGGTGTCAAACTGCATTAATTCTATGGTGTAGATGCAGTCTTAGAGGAATCCTGTGCAAAACCCCTCTGAATAAATCTTGCTGATGAAAGCCTATGTTAGGATTACCATAAATTGCAGTATATAACAACGTAGTAATGTGTACAAAATGCCATTCTGAGCACACAATAATGCCAAATCAGCACATTTTAGTAGGAAAAGGAAATGTGCAAAGCTGCTAAAAAAAAGGGACATAAAAAAGGAAGCGAAGCAATTCTCAAGAAAATGTTCAACTCTCAGCTATCCTGGAAGCCTGGCTGCGTCAAACTGTGTGGTCATGGCAGCAATGTGTGAATGTGAAATATACTATAAGGGTGTTAATATCGTTCTGGCACTTCTGTATGAAAGGCAAGATTGACATTTTGAAAATACATTTCATGCAGAAGATCACGTCCTTATATTCCATGTTACGCAGAAAATTAGAGGCCTTGCTTCTAAATAACACTATTATTATCCCCTTCCATGCTATTTAATTTTCTGCTAGCTGGCCTACTTCTAATGTGTACTTTAGATCATTCCTATTGTTTTGAAAAAGTATGGCTGGGTTCAGTGTTCGATTCATTAGACAGACTGTCAGTGCTATACTGTTTTATGTAAGGTTGAATCTACTCTACATTGTAGAAATAATGCAGTTTGGCACCTCTTTCACTAAATGTCTCAGTGCTATGAAATTCTGGGAGTTGTCATTCAGCGAAATTGCAACTCCCATAAGCCATGGCATTTCAAATTATTGACAAACTGCATTCATTCTATATAATATAGATCTGGCATGGGCAAACTCTAGTCCTCCAGGTGTTTTGGACTTGAACTCCCACAATTCCTAACAGCCGGTAGGTGTTTTGAAGTCCAAAATACCTGGAAGGCTGACATTTGCCCATGCCTGATATAGATGCACCCTAATAAGCAACATCACATTCGTTCAAAAGATATTCTGACAGAAGAAGCTTACATCCTGCAAGTATATCATGTGGTTCTAGGTAGGTAGACATCAAGCCTACTTTTAAGTGTGTGAAAAGGGGATTATTTTTCTGTTGTTCCTCATATGGTTTTGTTTGCTAGCCTCACACCTTGCTGATCATCTTCTTTTGCACATGCCCCAATTTATGATTCCTACAATACTACTATTTCCAAATGGGTAGCTGTGCAGCCATATGATTCTTCTCTTAACATATAGCATAGATATTTGTGAACTAGAGCTATGGGTAGAATCCTAGAGTTGGAAGAGACCTCGTGGGCCATCCAATCCAACTCCCTGCCAAGAAGCAGGAAAATAGCATTCAAAGCAGACCCGACAGATGGCCATCCAGCCTCTGTTTAAAAGCCTCCAAAGAAGGAGCCTCCACCACACCCTGGGGCAGAGAGTTCCAGTGCTGAACAGCTCTCACAGTCAGGAAGTTCTTCCTAATGTG
This sequence comes from Anolis sagrei, assembly GCF_037176765.1. Taxonomy (NCBI): domain Eukaryota; kingdom Metazoa; phylum Chordata; class Lepidosauria; order Squamata; family Anolidae; genus Anolis; species Anolis sagrei. Next base: position 28,929,416 of record NC_090022.1, on the reverse strand, counting down.
CAAGTGGAATCTCTTTTCCTGTAGTTTGAAGCCGTTGTTCCACATCCTAGTCTCCAAGGCAGCAGAAAACAAGGTTGTTCCCTCCTCCCTATGACTTCCTCTCACATATTAATACATAACTATCATGTCTCCTCCCAGCCTTCTCTTCTTCAGGCTAAACATGCCCAGCTCTTTAAGCCGCTCCTCATAGGGCTTGTTCTCCAGACCCTTGATCATTTTAGTCGCCCTCCTCTGGACACATTTCAGCTTGTCAATGTCTCTCTTCAATTGTGGTGCCTAGAACTGGACACAGTATTCCAGGTGTGGTCTAACCAAGGCAGAATAGAGGGGCAGCATGACTTCCCTGGATCTAGACCAGGGGTCCTCAAACTTTTTAAACAGAGGGCCAGGTCACAGTCCCTCAAACTGTTGGAAGTCCGGATTATTATTTGAAAAAAAATGAATGAATTCCTATGCACACTGCACATATCTTATTTGTAGTGCAAAAACACTTTAAAACATTACAATAATTAAAATGAAGAATAATTTTAACAAATATAAAAGTATTAATATTTCAATGGGAAGTGTGGGCCTGCTTTTGGCTGATGAGATAGGATTGTTGTTGTTGTTGTGTGCTTTCAAGTCATTTCAGACTTAGGTTGACCCTGAGTGAGGGCTGGGTAAATTACCTCAGAGGGCCATATCTGGCCCCCAGGCCTTAGTTTGAGGACCCCTGATCTAGACACTATACTCCTATTGATGCAGGTCAAACTACCATTGGCCTTTTTTGCGGCCACATCACATTGTTGGCTCATGTTTAACTTGTTGTCCATAACGACTCCAAGAGGACTCAACGAGGGTACATCTTTTGTTGTTGTTTATTCGTTCAGTCGCTTCCGACTCTTCGTGACCTCATGGATCAACCCATGCCAGAGTTCCCTGTCGGCCATCACCACCCCCATCTCCTTCAAGGTTAAGTCAGTCACTTCAAGGATATCATCCATCCATCTTGCCCTTGGTCGGCCTCTCTTCCTTTTTCCTTCCATTTTCCCCAGCAACATTATCTTCTCCAAGCTTTCCTGTCTTCTCTTTATGTGGCCAAAGTACTTCATCTTTGCCTCTAACAGTGAGCACCTGGGTATTATTTCTCTGAATATGGACTGGTTTGATCTTCTTGTGGTCCAAGGCACTCTCAGAATTTTCCTCCAATTTTCTACACTGTACAATTAATGCAGTTTGGCACCCCTTTAATTCCCATGTCTCAATGCTATTGAACAATAGGCGATGTTATTTAATAAGGTCAGGAGCCTTCCCTGCCAAAAAGTACTTCTGCCTCACCAACTTCCATGATTCCATAGCCTTGAGCCATGGTAGCTGAAATGGTGTCAAACTGCATTAAATCTACAGTGCATATCCACCCCCCACCCCCCCAAGTCCTCTCTTCTCTAGGTTACTTTTATGCCATCCCCACAACTGTTTTGCCTACAGATTTGGATACATTCTAACTTAGATATTTTTCCATTGCAGAACTTGACCTGGGGAGAATGATTTAAGACTATTACGTCCCTTGATCTGGAAACTTATTTCTGTTGATACATTCTTGAACTGACTTAACATTTTTCCTGCTACATCAAAGCACTTTAGCTTCTGGTCTGCGGCAGTTCTAGATCTTTTCCATAGATAATACAGTAAAGCAAGTTGCCAGCCATTCTGTGTCTGTGTATCTAAGTTTTTGCCAGTCTAAAAGTGGTGATGACTCACGCATGGCTATCGTAAGGGCAGGGCCAGTGCATACTTTGCCTTCTATTATATTGTGTGTTTGCTTGTTTTTCCATTTCATCTGGATAATTTGCTTTATAATTGTGTTGTGCAATTTTGTGGTTTGCTATTCTTTCTTCCTTCTGTTTGTATATATGTATACTCATTTACCCTAGAGCATATGAGTACAACCAGTGAGTTACAAACAAACAACTTACACATGACTCATAGTTAAGAACCAGGCTGAGACAACAGGAAATGAGAGAAATCTATCCTTAGGAAGGGAAATTCACTCCTGCAAGAGTTATTATGGGGAAAAGGTATCCCCATTGAAGCTTTATTGTTAGACCTTATTTCCACAACAAGCCATTTTTTCCAAATTCCAATTATCACAGGGACAGAAAGTGGGGTGAAATCTTCTGAACAGGGACACAGACAGCAAAACAAACACCACAGGGCTGGTAACCCTTCCTTACGCTATCAAAAATTAAAATTTGGTTGGGGTTACACTTAAAAATGTAAAGGTAAAGGTAAAGGTATCCCCCTGACATTAAGTCCAGTCATGTCTGACTCTGGGGTGTGGTGCTCATCTCCATTTCTAAGCCGAAGAGCCAGCGTTGTCTGTAGACACCTCCAAGGTCATGTGGCCAGCATGACTGCATGTACTTGTTCTTATTTACGTAAAAATTCAACTTGTGTTGCACCAGTACTGTGGCGCAGCTGGCTGGGAGTCAGCTGCATTAAGATCACTACTGACCAAAAGGTCATGAGTTTGAAGCCAGCCCAAGTCAGAGTAATCTTCTGACCAATTTGTGTAGCTTGCTGTTGACCTTTGCAGCCCAAAATACACTTGCATCTGTCAAGTAAGAAATTTAGGTACCGCTTATGCAGGATGGCTAATTTATGACGCCATAAAAATCTCCAGCAAGCATGCAAAGAATGAGGAAGTACTTCTTCAGTATCACAAATGGTCGGTGAAGTGACAGCTCCCCTAGTGGCCAGAATACCCTAATGAAAAAGCCGGAATATTAAATAGCCTCTGTTCATCTGTCTATATATGTTGTGTGTCTATGGCACTGAATGTTTGCCATGTATATATACATTGTAATCCACCCTGAGTCCCCTGCTGGGTGAGAAGGGCGGAATATAAATACTGTTAATAAATAAACAAACTTAAGTACAAAGCAACGGAACCTATGTTGTTCGTAACTTGGGGACTGTCTGCATATATGTTGACAGGTATTACCAGGACTCACTGTTTTTGAATGTTTTACAGAAAAGTTCATTTCACGATGCTATATAAATAATCAGCAGTAATGGGATCTGTTGAAGTCAATGTACTCAACCTCAACAATCACCCAATATATACTTTACTCATAGGGTGCATCTACATCAGGCATGGACAAACTTCAGCCCTCCAGGTGTTTTGGACTTTAACTCCCACAATTCCTAACAGTAGGCTGTTAGGAAATGTGGCAGTTGAAGTCCAAAACACCTGGAGGGCCGAAGTTTGCCCATGCCTGATCTACATGGTAGCATTATTGCAGTTCGGCACCACTTTAGCTAATATGGCTGAATGCTATCAGGGCCGTAGCCAGAAAAAAATTTCGGGAGGGGTTGAAATTTGGGGGGGGGGGGTTTGAAAATTTTGCAGGGGGGTTGAAACCTGCCTTCTAGGTCACGCTGAAGCAAAGAGCACAGGAGGGGGCAGAGCAGCCTTCAATAGCCTGCAGCTCCACCCCTGTCAACCACCTCCACCAAGTCTGGTCTCCTTAATGACAGCATTCAACACACACACCCCCAACTTGGTTGCTTCGCTACATCGGCTATTGCTGCAAGTAATGACAATGTGAATAAATTGTCAATATTTGCTTGAGATAGTGCTTGCAGTTCTGGAGGGACTTCTACTTTTTTGAATCTCATAGACTTAACATGAGGATTTGGTTAACCAGTAAAAATTCATGAGTAAACCAGGTTTTTTAAAAAATCTGAAACATTTCGGGGAGGGTTTGAACCCCTAAAACCACCCCCTCGCTACAGGCCTGACTATGAAATCTTGGGAGCTGTACTTTTATGGTCTTTAACCTTGTCTGCCAAAACTACAAATCCCACAGTTCCACAGCATTGAGCCATGCCAATTAAAGTGATGTCAAACTACATTAATTCTATAGTGTAAATGCATCCCTAGCTGCCATATATTTATTACCAGGTAAAGTTAATTGACTTGTGTTTAGAGTTAAAAAATGTGTGTAGGGCAAAACCGTACCAGTGTATGTAGCGGTTTATTATTACTGATCTATCCAAAATTGGAGATGCTCTCTGTTCTGAAGATAGACATGGAAACGCTTTTCATTTCCTCTCTAATACTGTAATATCACCATGATCCTTCAGCAAGTTTCATCCTCCATAACCAAAGGTTATTGAACATTATAATTACATATGAGAGAAGCAGTGACACACCCAGCCAAAGCATTACCTTAATGATTTCCTTATCTGGCATATGGGGCACTAGGATTTCTCTTATGATTGCTTTCTCAAAGGGTTTTTAATATTCCTTGGAGCACTGCCACACAACATTGTTATGAGCAGCAAGAATTAAGAGAGCCAGACAGCTGCTTCTCACTGGGTTTCCTGACTATCTGCAATGTCTCTGTAGACATATCACAAGGCATTGAAGGTAGAATCTTTATCTGATTATAAAAGATGTCTTATGGTTTCAGGATATTTATTTTCAGACTTTTTTCCCACTTATGTTTCTGTGTTCAACTGTAAGCGTGCATTTTTAATGGTCAAGGCAGCCCTCAGTTACATATTATTAGTAGTATTAGTATATTGCTTTTGTTTCTGTGATTGAGACACAAAGTGGATCACAAATTTAAAAATTTACTACCGCATGTCATTGTACTAATTATTAGCAAAACAAACTTTCTTAGCTTTGCTTTTACACGTATAGATGTTTTTTTGTTTTTAAAAGAAAACATTGTACAGGCCTATTTCTGAGACAACAGAGTATAGTGGGTCAAATGTTGGACTAGGACAAGGTTTCATCTACATTGTACAATTGATGCAGTTTGATACCAATGCTATGGAATCATGGGAGTTGTACTTCTGCAAGGTCTTTTGCCCTCCCTGCCAAAGAGTGCAGTTGTCTTACCAAACAACAAATCCCAGGATTCCACAACATTGAGTCATGACAGTTAAAGTGGTATCAAACTGCATTAATTCCACAGTGTAGTTGCACACTAATAAGGCAATGAATGGCTTAGTCACATTTCTCGGGATTCTAAGAAGGCAGAAGTATCACATTTGCCGAAACCTCACGTGACAGGATCAGAATGCAAAATGACCTTAACACAAAAATGATGATGCAAACTTAGTCAGAATGCAAAGCAATCCTAAAACAGGAAACAAGAAATTAGATGCATTTTTCTACTCCTATCCAGTTTAAAAAGGATCTTCCTGCAACACATCCCAAGCTGGGAAATCCTGGGCCGCAACTCTTTGGCCAATCAATAGTGTGCCTATTTCTAAACTGTAAGTCTGTAAACTTCATGACCTGCTGTTATCATTGGATTAAAATGGTTCTTTGGCCTAACCTTTTAAGCAACTTATTATCAAGGCCCTTACAAGAGAGCTCCTCCTGCTGTTCATCCTGCCTATTTAATGGATTCAATCAGCCTTAAGTACCCAGAAAATTGATTGCACAACTTGAGAAAGGTGGAAATTAGTAGCTTGGTTTTCTAGCATTAGCAAATGTCACCATCTGAATTATGAAAATGTATAACCTCTGTCACCTTTTATTCAACAGTACAGCTCTAACAAGTCCAGGATGGCGAGGGAAGTAGGAAGGTGAGATTTCACTATCAAAGTGGATTCAGGCTTCAGAAAGAGAGAAATGACAGTGGTCGCTTTCATGCTCCCATTTCAGCCAACAGTTGCAGAGGAGATGGGCAGGATTTCAGAAAATGAAAAGTTGAACCAAATGAAATAATTAAAAATAAAGGACAATCTGAATATGTGTATTGAGTCTTCAGTCCTGAATTCTGCACCAACTGCTAAACTAGAGGTCAGAACTGTGTAACCCCTCTGAAATTTATTTGATTTATTGATTTATTTCCAGTATTTATATCCCACCTTTCTCACCCCACAGGGGGCTCAAGGCGCATTGCAATGCACATATACATGGCAAACATTCAATGCCATTTAGACATACAACATAGACAGACACAGAGGCAATTTAACATTCCAGCTTTTGCGGCTTCATAAGGGTATGCTCGGTTCTGACCAAAGGGGGAGCTGCCACTTCACCGTCCACTTGTGACACTGGGTCCTTTCATGGAGTACTTCCTCATTCTTCTGCATGCTGCTGGAAAGTTTTTTATGGCCTCGTAATTTAGTTAAATTAGCCTCCCCGCATAAAGCGGTACCAAAATTTCCTACTTGACAGATGCAACTGTCTTGCGGGCTGCATAGATCAACAGCAAGCTACACTAATGGTTGGGAGCTTACTCCTACTTGGGCTGGCTTCAAACTCATGACCTCTTGGTCAATAGTGATTTAATGCAGCCAGCTACTAACTAGCTGTGAGAATTTATATCCTGCATCCCCCCACTTAAGGGCCCATAAACTGGGTGTTTCTATAATCCACAAACTGGATGCTTCTATGGTTCAAAAGCACTCTTCTCCAAAGCTGCCATTTATTTGGGCCATCCAAAACATGTTGAAATTGCTAACAAATGAAATGCCCTGTCACAATCTTTTCCCAATTTGGTAACTTCCAGACATGTTGGATTATAAATCCCATTATCCTTAGTCCCCAGTGGCGCAGTGGGTTAAACCTTTGTGCCGGCAGGACTACTGACCAACAGGTTAGCAGTTTGAATCCGGGGAGAGTGGGTTGCGCTTCCTATGTCAGCTCCAGCTCTCCATGCGGGGACATGAGAGAAGCCTTCCAGAAGGATGGTAAAACATCAAAACATCCAGGCATCCCCTGGGCAATGTCCTTGTAGACAGCCAATTCTCTTACACCAAAAGCAACTTGCAGTTTTTCAAGTTGCTCCTGACACGAAAATGAAACTCCCTAGTCAGTATAGCGGTAAAGTAGTATTAGGATACCAAGCTGACTCTCCTCTTCCACTAGGCATTCAATACTTCATTTTGTATTTCTGGTTTCCTTACACTGTTTTGTTGTCTCTTTAAAATTTTGCTACTTTAGCATTCTAATACTTTTCAACACTTTGTGTCAGGATGCCCAAGGCAGCCATGTGAAAAGGCTGCTCGGATCTTCCTGGAATGAAGGCTATGTTAGGAAAAGGGGGAGTTAGGAAGGAGATGGGGAATGTTGCATAGATAAGAGCATCTGGCAGTGTGTTGAGAATCGAAAGTGTAATCTGTGTTTTGGGAATTGAAAGTAGAAACTGTGAGAGTACATTCAGATCAAGGGGGTGTGGGTGGGTGGGGATTAGTTTCTTGATATATACCAGAAAAGGCGAGGGGAAAGTTAGAACTAACTTTCTTGAATTCTGGCAAGATGGAAAAATAAAGACTTCGTTTCCAGTGAACTTCATTGTGAGCGCACCTTAATTCCAAAAGCTTCTGGGTTCTGACACCTTGTTTCCATTTTAACCAAATTACTTGTTTGCATTTGCATTGTGGAATAAAGTTACATGGATATATTGACTGTTTTTGTATATGTAAATAATCAAGAAGATGGTTGGTATAACATATTTTAAATCAATAATGTTATAATCCAAATATATGGGGAAGTTGGGAAAGGCTGTTGCACAGCCTTTGGCTGAAATTCTCTTATGGAAAACACCAGGCAGATCAAAGGCAACAAAGACACCCTGTAAAAAGGTAAGGTGAGCAACTGAATGGAGAAAAAACCAATTCATAACCAATTATATGTTCCTCAAAGAAAAATATGAAGATACAGAAAATATAAAGCCCCCGGCAGTTCAGAAAGTTAAACTACTGAGCTGCCAAACTTGCTGACCAAAAGGTTGGCAGTTCAAATCTGCGGAGCAGGGTGAGCTCCAGCTTCTGGCAACCTAGCAGTTCAAAAACATGCAAATGTGAGATCAATAGGTACCACTTCTGTGGGAAGGTAACGGCACTCTATGTAGTCATGCTGGCCACATGACCTTGGAGGTGTCTATGGACAACGCTGACTCTTCAGCTTAAAGAATGGAGATGAGCATCACCCCCCCCCCCCCCCCCCCCGAGTCGGACACGACTAGACTTAATGTCAAGGGGAAACTTTTACTTACTTTTGCAGAAAAGTAAGCTTGGACTTCACAATGTACAGGATGGTGCGAAAGTATAAACATGAAGCTTGTTTCTAAAAGGTACCAAATTCATCTGAATAAATTTTACAGAGATAACAATCATACTGAGAATATGCTTTTTAAAAAACTTTTAAAAACTTTTCTTTTTTTTTTTTGCTATAAAAGGCAATTTTCCAAAGCCTTTAGCAAAGTGATTTGATACATTTTGATAGCTTTGATCTATGCATAATATTCAACTCCAAGCCAGTAAAGGGTTGCCATCTGTAACTCATTTTTTTAATATTTTGGATTTGTTACCTTTTGGAAACAAACTCCACAAATGGATTAAGGAAGAAAAAAGGGACAGTAAGTCTATCTGCAGCACGGTTCTTATTACCAGATGTTAACTATTAATGTCAGGGTTGAATCTCATCAAGATGTCTTCTCTTGTGAATTTCCACAAGGCATTTGCCTAGCAACTGTTTGTTGATTGCAGAGGTGGTGTGACCCTGTGGTCCAAACCATGATGACTGCTTCTGAATTCTATCAAAAAATCATCAAACATCAGATAAGTTCAAAATTTAAAACTTCAAATAATTTCAGAGTTATTCCTAGTCCTATCTGAACAACAGCCCTGTGAGATCTCACATTAAGAGGTCTTCATAAGAAGATGCATTTTCAATATAGTTTTATATATGTGAAGCCACTGTCAAAATGCAATACAAATTATGCCAATCTTTCGGTGAATTTGTTGCTCCCAGAAGTTTTGTAAGATGGGATAGGACTACACACAATGAATAGATGAAAAAAGACAGGACACTTTTGCTCTTGTCTAATGTATTATACACTGTTGCCAAAATGTTTGATCCTCTAAATCAGTGGTTCCGAACCTGTGGGTCCTGAGATGTTTTGGCCTTAAACTCCCAGAAATCCCAACAGTTAGCAAACTGGCTGGGATTTCTGGGAGTTGTAAGCCAAAACACCTGGGGACCCACAGGTTGAGAGCCACTGCCCTAAGTAATTAGAGGATGTTCCTATTTTTTTCTGATACAGAATATGATACACTGCAAAATCAAATCTGAGACTTGTGGTCTTCTGGCACCATGACTTTAACAGTCCCTTCCATAACAGTCTTACCACTCTCTACAACTGTACATGACACTGAAATAAAAGCAAGGCTTCTCTTCAGTTTCGCCACTTCTGCTGAGGCCAAAACCTCCTCTCCGACATATAAAGGGTTTGGAAATTTAATCTCCTGTGAAAGAAAAACACAGCCAGGCCCAGGCATTTTAGTCCCCAGAACAGCAGAGATGAGCCCATTGATTAAAACCCCATGCACAATGGTTCTACCAAATCTGGTCTTCCTTGCATATTCTTCATCCAGGTGTAATGGGTTTGTATCCCCTGTGAGATCAGAAAAAGTGGCAATATCCTTCTGCGTAAAAGTCTTAGTCAGTTCAGCCCTGTTCCCAACTTGCAGACATAAATGTTTCACATAGGGTTGAGTGAAGAATGCAGTGATGGCTTCTGGCTTCATGAGAAACAATCCTTGGAGATTTGAATACAAAGTCCTGCATCTGGGCAACGATATCAGCATCTTGGACAGCTCTGGTACTTCAGAGGCTCCAACAACTTGCCTTGTGTATTTAATCTAGCACCAGCTCTCTGCTGTTTCCAGCTAATGCAAGAAGAAATGGAGAAGTCTGGGGAGAAAGGGAAAAGCACAGGTATTTGTAAAACAGAAGCAGGAAAGGTCTTTAGTAGCCAAATCAATTTCTTTTTGCATAAAGCCACACATAAGCAACCTACGACACTGCAGAGCAGATAGTATTTTAGACACAGAAGATCTTGACTAATATGATCACAGTGCAATTTACATATTTCTACCAGCTGACTGTTCCTGGGCAACAGCCTAGCCAAACACATTAGGCAAGCTTTGAACTTTGATCAACAGGTTTGTAGTAGAAACAATGAAACACATTTGATCAAGCTGTATGAAGCAGAATACAAACCAATCAGCATCAATGTATGACTTAAATAAATGTTTCTCATTTTATGTCAGCAATTATTCTATCAATGCAGCTGGGTCTCTCTGTGAAAGAAATGAAAAGCCTAGGAAGCCTGAAATGTCTGTTTGCAGATATTGGGATGCGTTATGCTGTTGTTTACCATAAACAACTACATTCTGCATTTACACTGCAGAATTAATGTAGTTTGACATTAATGTAGTCAAACTACAGAAACATAATGAGTAATCCCTGGTAGGAAGTAGCATATCAGTGACACTGACTGGTGGAGAGGAGATTAAAAGAAACACTGAGCCTTCAAAGCGGCTACCAGGATGCCAAAGGGTCACCAATGGATAATCTCTTGGTGGAAAAGGTCATTAAGAGGCAGCACGTTGGACTTGCAAAATGGCACGAGGATTAAGGGACATCAAATGATTAGAAATGGTTATGAATCTCCTGCATGACCTAATGTTGGTATTTACACTTTTAGATGAGAAACATAGTCGTCGTATCAATTACTCTCTGCCAGAAAGGCAATTGTAGCTATCCGGGACAATTAATGTCAGACAGAAGAAATCATACATTGCAATTATTTCATTATGAAAAAGCTGTAACATAGTTCTCAAAATGTTAACCTTCACTAGATTTTTTAAATTTTCATATGATGCTACTGGTTGTAAATTATTTTTGGCCACTCCAAACAACGATTTAGAATAGATCTGCCAAAGAAAATCTACTCATAAAATATATATACCGTATATAAACAAACTCAAATGTAAGGAGGTATTATACATATTTCCCACTACCTTTGATCTGCAATCCCTATACATACTTATTTTGAAATCAGTACCACTGAAATAATTGGAATTTAATTTTGAGAAGGACTGCACTGCCAGATAGTTTTATAATCTTGACTGAATTATTTTCTTTAAGCTTACCTGTATTACCCTGAAAGCACAATCTCTGTTCTGATAGGAACCAAGCAATGTCAGAGCACTCCACAGCTTTACCAGGCCACTGTACAAATGGTAGAAGTAAGTATATTGATTAAAAATTACCAGGAGATATTCCAGTAAAAATAATAATAATAATCCACTTTATTTATATTCCACCCTTCTCCCCTAGGGGACTGAGAGCGAATTACAGCATTTACATAAATAGGCAAACATTCAATGCCTTTACAATCATATACAATGAGACACACAAGCACAAACAAAAGCAGAGGTTTATCCTTTCATTCCCAGCTTCTGGAAGCAGTGCTCATCCCTGGCTCTGGGGAGGTGCTTTCTCCATGTTCAACTCATATTTGCATGTTTTTGAACTGCTAGGTTGGCAGTAGCTGAAGCTGACAGATGGGAACTCACCCTACCTCACGGATTCAAACTGCCGACCTTCAAGTCAGCAGTTCAGCAGCACAAGGGTTTAACCCATTGCAAACTGTGGCTCCAAAGCAAAACAGCATGACACATATAGATGATTAATCTGTTTAGAATGAGATCCATAATTTCTGGAGTGTATATTCTGCTTTCTTTCAGAATGGGATTCAAGACAGTTTATGATATCATTAAACACTTATTTCATGACAGTTAAAAATATGTTAAAAATGCCTTCCCCCGAAAATTTCAATGATTTTACTGGCTTATATAAAGAGATATCAGTTTTTCAGAAATTTCTCAAACTGTCCAAAACTGGTGCCATAATGTGACAACTATTTCAAACATCTAACATGGTTTTCAGAAGGTATGCATTGGAACCTTTTTGCTTCTTTTTATCACAGTAAATGAACACTCCTAAGTATCTGAGCTGGGATTCTTGGAATTTGTATATTTTCAACCATGAACTTGGAAAGAGCAATAGAGTAAACAATGTATGAAAGAAGAGGTATGCACCTAAAGCAACTATCAGATGACATTCTTACAGCCAAATAGCATCAATATGGCATAAATTAGCCTGGTTTTCCAGGTCTTGATTAAACATAAAGCGAGTAATCGCTCATCTGTTTCCATATATTCAATTATCATTAAGTTGAAAATATTTTAAAAATTCTAAAAAGCAAAACTTTGTCATTTTATATAATGGGCACCATTTTATGAAGCCAGTTAATATAACAACAATTAATCAAGAAACAGCTTTTTAAGATCTATAGATATATTTGCAGGAACACCACAGCAAATGCGAGTCCAAAGATGGCAGGCAAAAACCCAGAACCTCAATCAGTGGATGATACCAGATGAGAGACTCCTGCCTGGACACAGAGAAGATTGGGCAACCTGGAAGGCGCTGAACAGGCTGCAATCTGGCACCACAAGATGCAGAGCTAATCTTAAGAAATGGGGCTACAAAGTGGAGTCCACAATATCTGAATGTGGAGAAGAGCAAACCACAGACCACCTACTACAATGCAGACTGAGCCCTGCCACATGCACAATGGAGGACCTTCTTATAGCAACACCAGAAGCACTCTAAGTGGCCACCTTCTGGGTAAAGGACATTTAGCATAATGCCAACTTTTTAATGTTGTGTTTTTAAATACATTATAACTGTACCCAATTTGCTTCTGACATGATAAATAAATTAAAAAGCATCAATGGGTTTTGATATCCATGGGAGTTTCTGAGATCAAACCTCAGTGGACACCAAGGGCCCACTGGATATTTATTTCAATTACTGCAGAGTCTTAGTTTCATCTGGCAGAGCTTGCTAAGAATGCATCTTCATATTTCTTACCTATTGGGGACTCTAAGTATTGCAGACAAGTTTTGTTCTTCATATGTCAATACATCAACAGGCAAAGCTGCTCCAACCTGAAAGGAAATGTATCGCTGTAATTGAAAAGTAAGTCAAATTCTCCGATAAAATATTTAAGAAAACCCTCTTCATAACACAATTTGTAGTCTCCCTATTCAAAACCCAGATACAGTGTACAGACATCATTACAAGCCTGGTATTTAGATCAAGCCAAGGAGAAAATGACTAGATTTCTTTCTCAAGCACATTTCAGTCCTAGTTCAAACAAGCTCCAAATACAATTCCCATATCAGAATAATAGAATGACAGAGTTGGAAGAGTCCATCAGAGCTACCCAGTGCAACACTATCATTATATTTATTTATATCCCACTTTATCTCGCCAAAAACTGGCCCAATGTAACTAACAAGACTAAAACAATAAAATGTAACAACTATTTATTTATTTATTATTTATTTATTTACTTTGCTTATATACCGCTGTTCTCAGCCCGGGGGCGACTCACAGAAGAACAAGGTTCAAAATTCAAGACTATTCTGCCATACAGGAAAATACAATCAAAACACTCCTAATAGATGCCCATCTAGCCTATGTTTACAAATCTCCAGAGAATGTGTTCCTGGATTTCATATGAATAGGTGAAACTGTAATAGTGAATCCTATTGAAATGAAAGACTTCTGGCCCCAAAATATCATGGATTCACACAGAAGAACCTAGAAAATGCTTAGAGCGGACATGCTTTTTTCAAAATAGCATCAATGAAGCTGTAGATATTGGTCCCAAAGATACAAGAGTTATACTTTTTTTTTCGTGTCAGGAGCGACTTGAGAAACTGCAAGTCGCTTCTGGTGTGAGAGAATTGGCTGTGTGCAAGGACGTTGCCCAGGGGACGCCCGGATGATTTGATGTTTTTATCATCCTTGTGGGAGGCTTCTCTCATGTCCCCGCATGAGGAGCTGGAGCTGATAGAGGGAGCTCTCCTCGGATTCGAACCTGTGACCTTTCGGTCTTAAGAGTTATACTGTATAAAGTAAATGTCATCCTGAACATTAGAAAGAACTTCTTGACCATGAGTGCTGCTCAACAATGGAACTCTCTGCCTTGGAGTCCAGTGAAAGCTCCTTCCTCGGAGGCTTATAAACAGAGGCTGGATGGCCATTTGTCAGGGGTACTTTGATTGTGCTTTTCCTGCATAGCAGGGGGTTGGACTGGATGGCTCACAGGGTCTCTTCCAACTCTATAATTTTGTATTCCACACTACTCCTTCCCCTCCCTTCTCACACCAATGCTGTAACTTATCAGTCCTTTAAACAGTGAGAGGAGCAGTTGTAATAGCTTGGTTGAAGAAAAACAGTATTTGGTGGTAACAGCTGCATCTTCTCTCTATATCTTGGGTTTAAAAGGCCACAGGTTTTTAATTGCAATGAATAGCTAACAGAATGGAATTGTGATTTTACAGAAACAACCCTTTCCCTCTATTGGAATCCAATGAAATCAGTCTCTTCTAATTATTCACTTATCTGATAAACTCTTTGAACCAATATTACAAAAGTGGAAATCAAGTAGCTGTCCAGGTATTGTGAAATTGCAGTTCCCAGCCTTCCTCGCATAATTCCCACCCTCCAGGCAATCAAATCAGTACTAAAAAAGAATCCACAGCAATTAATCTTAGAACAGCAAGCATTCAGCCACACAAACAGCCACAACGTACCTCACCATGTAAACGTTTCAGAGCGGAGATGATGAGTTGCTTGAACTCAACAGCATTCAGGCTAATGTTGGCGTCTTCTATCTCCCTAAAATATATGTTTATTATTAGTATTATTTGATTAGATATTCTCACATATCGAAAACACAACATGATACATAAAAACAGATGGAGCAGGTAGGATATGAAAATTTGGAACCTGAACTTACAGACGGATATTCAGATAATGATATTCAGAAGTGTTCTTGAGAACTATCCTTTCATAGGAACTAGACTTGATGCCTTCACCTCCATCACCAATTTCAACCATCTCAGCCAAATTCTGAAATAGAAAAAAAAACATGTCCTCATATCCTAAAAACCAAAATTCATAATCACAAATGGCAACTATATTAAAATGTTTACAAAAATGTATGTACAGTGGGCAGCTATGTTATCTAATAACACCCAAAGGAGAATTTGAATGCAAAGAGAAGGTTATACAGAAAACCATTATTAAAATGGTGTAAGGTGGTGCCAAACCCATAGATGCCAAGGAATCACTATACTTGAAGTATCAAGAGAAATCTGAACTAAAGTAAAAAAAAAAGTAAAGGTTTCCCTTAATATTAAATCTAGTCGTGTCCGACTCTGGAGGTGGTGCTCATCTCCATTTATAAGCTGAAAAGCCAGCGTTGTCCACAGACACCTCCAAGGTCATGTAGCCAGCATGACTGTGTGAATCGCTGTCCTGCCAAGGCAGTACCTATTGATCTACTCACATTTGCATGTTTTTGACGTGCTAGGTTGGCAGAAGCTGGGCCTAACACTGGGAGCTCACTCTGCTCCCCAGATTAAAACCACCCTTTGGGTCAGCGAGTTTAGCAGCTCAGTGGTTTAACCCACTGTGCCACCAGGGGGCCATCTGAACTAAAGCTCCCATTAATCCATAGTATTGAACGTGGCAGTTAAAGTGGTGTCAAATTCTATTTATTTATTTATTTATTTGACTTGTTTACCGCTACTCCCAATTTGTCTCGGAACAGACATAGTCCCGAGTTATTCACCCATCAAAAGCTTGTTGAAAGAGAAAGGTTTTACAGGCTTTCCGAAAAGCAAGTAGGTCTCGGATAAATCGGGTTTCAACTGGCAAGGCATTTCATAAATAAGGGGCTACAATCAAGAAGACCCTCTGCCTAGTAGAGGACAGATGATAAGTCCGGATGTTGGGGACTTCAAGCAAATTTTGGTCTTCGGACCGGAGTAATCTCTGGGGTTGGTAGGGGGATAAGCGGGCCCTCAGGTACGCCGGGCCCAGACCATATAAGGCCTTAAAGGTTAATACCAGCACCTTGAAAGTAATCCGGTACTCAATCGGTAGCCAGTGCAGCTGTTGTAGAATTGGGGTGATACGACACCTTGCCAGCACCCCGGTGAGAAGACGAGCTGCCGCATTTTGCACCAGCTTCAGTTTCCGGATCACTGACAAAGGAAGGCCAATGTAGAGGGTGTTACAGTAGTAAGCCTCGAGATGACCATCACCTGGATCACCGTAGCCAAATGGCATTAATGCTACAGTGTAGAAGCACCCAAAATCGCAAGCCACCTGATCAACAGAATTTTAGATTTCAAAGCATGAACAAATCTTCCCTTGGAAGCATGAGCATCACAACTCAGGTCTGTGAACTGCCAGATGAAGCACTCCATGGCAAATATGGGACATTTGTGAGGGACTAATAATTAAAGACTGGACAGGAAACAGACTTAATAGAATCATAGAATCAAAGAGTTGGAAGAGATCTCATGGGCGATCCAGTCCAACCCCCTACCAAGAAGCAGGAGTATTGCATTCAAATCACCCCTGACAGATGGCCATCCAGCCTCTGTTTAAAAGAAGAAGGAGCCTCCACCACACTCTGGGGCAGAGAGTTCCACTGCTGAACGGCTCTCACAGTCAGGAAGTTCTTCCTCGTGTTCAGGTGGAATCTCCTTTCTTGTAGTTTGAAGCCATTAATTAATTTTAATGGCTTAATTAGGGTTTCAGGGTAATCACTGATACCTTCAGAAAGGATCAGGTAGACACTGATATTTAGAACCACAGAGTTGGAAGAGGCCATCCAGTCCAATCCCCTTTTAAGCAGGAATAGACAATCAAATCACTCCCCACAGATGGCCATCCAGACTCTGCTTAAAACTCTTTCAGAGGTAGATGTGGTGTGATATGAATAGAATATAAGACATTTTTTCCACTAAAACCCCGAGGATGTGTTGCCAGATGGCAATACATTGGGTCAAATAGACAGTCTGATCCAGTTGTTTCCTTTTTTCCCCCCAAAGGGACAGTTCAAAATAAGCGACGGCTGTGCATGTGTGCATACCTGTGCCCCTCTTTCTCGCGCATGCGCCAAACCAACACTTTAGGTTAAACAAAACCCAGCAGTACTTCCGCTAACTTTTCTGGCCAATCGGTGAGAGCCCATCTCCCCTTTTTGTCCAATGGCAACAAATAGGCCCAGCTCTTAGCGGACCAATGGAAGGCAGTGAAGGAAATGTAAAGAATCCGATTGGTCAGAGTCTGTGTTAGATGATTGGTCGGTTTTCAACTGCCGTCAGCCAATAGCGTCGGTTTTCTCTTTTTTCGTGACGCCAATTGCTTTTTTCTACCTCTTCGCGGATTGGCGCTCTACAGTTCTAGTCCAACCCTGCAGTTTTTTGGACTTCAATTCCCAGAAGCCTCAGCTACTTTGGATAACGAGAAGGGATTCTGGGACTTGAAGTCCAAAGATGTAATTGGGAAACTGCTTTACAGAAAGCAATCGAGGGCTGTGCTTTTCCATGCTGTTTCCCTTTGGCGTTTGGGAGCTGGGGAAAATGCATTATCTGGCAGTGTAGATCCCACCAAAGATGGAAGAAGACATGACAAGGAATGCAGAAAGATAGCCATTAGCAGAAAGTGGGAGTTTAATAGATTGGCTTCAAAGTAACACCCTGTATAATTGAGTACGGGCAGACTCAGCTATGACCCCTAGTGGTCAGATGGGATCATTGCACCCAGCTGTGACTCTCCCTGTGAGTTTTACAGGATTCCTGCCATAGATGCAGGCGAAACGTCAGGAGAGAGTGCTTCTGAAACATGGTCATACAGCCCAGAAAACTCACAACAACCCACTGGTTTTACATTTACAGATTTAGGATCAACTAGAGCAGGACATTTTGAACGTTTCCACTTCTGACCTCTTTCGGCCTGAGAAATGTGTATGTGGCCCTGGTGAAAGGGTCTTTGAGTGAAATTTCCAAACGCTAAACAAGGGGCTTTGAATGAGATTAACAGCAAAAGAAATATACCCTTTCTCTGTAGAAAAAGAGCAACACGGAAGAAAATGTTTTTAAGAAACAAGATGTGACATGTAAAGGTCATACAAAGTTCAAGTCTACATAGGAAGTAGTTGTGTTGTGGTTAAGCCAAAGGTTGTGGTTAAGTGCAGAGTCTGCAGGTACAAGAAGGTACTTTCCATAAAAAGGTCAAGGGAGGGGGGCTGGAAAGAGAGTACTTTCCATGACCTATTACTTGAGTATAAAAGTCAGCAGAAACAGAGGAGGGGTGCGGCAGTCACTTGAGGGGTAGCATCTGCATATGCTGCCAGGCTGTCCGTCTTCTTCATGAAGAAACTAAAATAAACCTTGTTTTTTTGTCTTTTTTGGGACTGTCTCCTTCCTTACGTGTTCCCGTGATGTGGACCTAAGAAGACCCAATTTAGGGTCTCTAACACTGGGGGTGCATCTACATTGGAGAATTAAGGCAGCTTGACGCCGCTTTGCCCCAGTGCTATGGAATCGTGTTAGAGGGGACGTGGTTTTTTAAAAGGGGGAATTTTCAGAGATGTTCCCAATGCCCATATATCCTGATTTATTGCTATATTGGCCTATTTCTGCAGTAGACCTTTGTTTACAGAAAATGCGGATTGTTTGAGAAATCACTGCTCCAGAGAAGAAGTTACTATTCAAAGCTAACAGTACATCTGGAAAAAAACGACTAGCTGGTGGCTAGTTAGTACTCCCCAAGTTTCCCAGTCGCTCTGGAGCCATGTTAGCAACAGACTAACAGATAAGATACAGTCATGGTCAGAGAACAATAGACTATAGTTGTACTATAGTTCTGCCATTGTTAGGATGCCTTGTGTGCTATAATGTCAATCAAAATCATAAACAACCAATGAACAACTGTATAGCTAGCTTAGACCAATGAAATGATTTGTCTTTGGGAACCAATGAAAACGTACATTCTATTTACAACCAAAGTGATAAAAGCTCTGCAGCCCCATTGGGGGTGGCGACAAACCCTTTGATTGCATTCCTGTATGCTTGTTTGTTGTTATTGCTATGGCCACACAGTAAATAGTTTTTTGCAGTTGAAAAGATTCAACTTTTGTGGTGTCCTTCCTTGCCCTCCCCATTGGAAAGGGGGCTCCTGCTTTTGGGGAAATATTTTGGTTTCTTTGCCCCTACAGTGCAATGTGTTATTTGGTGAGGCACTAGCCCTCTTGGTCAGAGAAGGCGTATTGTTGTTCATTCAGTTGCTTCCGACTTCGTGACCTCATGGACCATCCCATGCCAGAGCTCCCTGTCGGCCGTCACCTCCCCCAGCTCCTTAGAGTCAAGCCAGTCACTTCAAGGATTCCATCCATCCATATTGCCCTTGGTCGGACCCTCTTCCTTTTTCCTTCCATTTCCCCCAGCATCTTTGTCATCACTAAGCTTTCCTGTCTTCTCATAATGTGGTCAAAGTACTTCATCTTGGCCTCTACTATCCTGCCCTCCAATGAGCTTTGTTGTTATTCATTCATTCAGTCGTTTCTGACTCTTCATGACTTCATGGACCAGTCCACACAAGAGCTCCCTGTTGGTCGTCACCACCCCCAGCTCCTTCAAGGTCAATACAGTCACTTCAAGGATGCCATCCATCCATCTTGCCCTTGGTCATCCCCTCTTCCTTTTTCCTTCCATTTTCCCCAGCATCATACTCTTCTCTAAGCTTTCCTTTCTTCTCATGACTCCAATGAGCAGTCGGGCTTTATTTCCTGGAGGATGAACTGGTTGGATCTTCTTGTGGTCCAAGGCACTCTCAGAACTTTCTTCCAACACCACAGTTCAAAAGCAGAGTTGTATAAAACTGCAACTCCCATGGTTCCATAGCATTGAGCCATGGCAGTCAAAGTGGTGGCAAACTGCATCAATTCTGCAGTGTAGATGCACCCTAAGACTTTTAAAATAAACATCTAAATAGTGTTAAGTGATGCCTATCGCAGAAGGCTGATGAAAGAATGAAGGATTAACTTAAATAAATATAATAATATATAATAAACTTTTCTAATCCTTGTCTTCCTCCACCTTTTGATGCTTCACTGACGTCCTGCTCTTTCAACGCTTGCAAATTTACAGACAATTTCCATTAATTTGGTGTGGGAGTCTGCTCTTTCATCAGTTCTTCTTGCCAAAGAGACTCGCTTGATTGCTTGTGCACAAGGGTATAGTCCTAAGGCTTGCTTATGAAAAGTGCAGACTCCTCATTGAATCATTTTTTGAATGCGTGCAAATGATCGTTTAGCTTTAGCACACTTTCAAAAATGATGCATAATGTGCTATGTATTTTCATGTGCCCAAAATACATTTTCAGTCTAAAATGATCCAGTTTCTGCTTTTCAACCAATTTCATTTTCTGACACCACTCTGGTCCCTCACCCATCAGTGGAGCTTCCTATATACCATAATTCACAGAGACATTTCCTAAAGCCATATTACTTCTTGAGCAGGCTGATAAGGAATCCTTTATGTATGCTCAGCTGTTGAAGGGTGAAAACTAAAAATAACAGCAAAAAGTAAAAAGTACCAGAATTACTAAGGATGTCGTAAGCGCTATACAAAGACAAGTGAGTGTAGCTGACATTTGCAAAGTCTGAAAGTATAAGGACATAGGAACAAAGGTTTAAAAAAGAAACCAGAAGAGGGCACCATTGATATCCCTTGTCATAGCTTAAGGCTATACACGCAATCATGAGAGTGGTTTGTTGAGTCTCCAGCACTCTTTGGCAGAGAAGGCTAAAGACATTGTAAAACTACATCTCCCATGATTCCATACCCTGCAGCAGCACCTGGTAAATTTCAAAATACAAATAGATACCAATAAAATCACATTAATTGAGGCATCAGTAGGATAAATGTTTTTGAATATTTATGTAAAACTGTAATTTAATGTAAGACTGTCCAAGTCTGATCGAACTATTATTCTAACCTTCTTCAGTGTAAATGTGCTTATGTATCCTTCCAATAATAATAGAGTAAAACAATAAATGTAATAATAATAACAATAGAGTAAAATGATAAATATAATAATGATAATAATAGTGTAAAATAATAAATGTAATAATAACAATAATTAATCGAGTAATATATGTAATAATAATAAATAGAGTAAAACAATAAATGTAATAATAACAACAATAGAATAAAATGATAAATGTAATAATAATAATAATAATAACAACAACAACAGAGTAAAACAATAAATAACCTTGACTTGAGTATAAGCCGAGGGGAACTTTTTCAGCCTAAAAAAAGTGCTGAAAAACTAGGCTTATACTCGAGTATATACAATAAGTCTAGTTGTTTTACACACATTCATGAAAACAGATAATATGGCTTATGGGTATTTCCATTGATTGAATTCAGTCTACTTTAATGTATGTATATAGCTTTGTACAGCAATAAATGATCCATGTTTCTATGTGATGTGATTATAGCAATAAAGAAACAACATTTAAAAATTAAATAAGAATTTTTAATGGCAATTAAGGCTAAGGGGCCCAAAGTGACTCTTGTTTTTGTATTATACCTGTCTTCTCTTTTGGAAATTATGAGGAAGAAACAAATCTCTGTACATGAAGATATAAATAAGCTGAGCCTGACCCAGAGCGCCCAATTCTTGGTTTATTCATGGAAAAATAATCAATAAATGTTGATTACTGTGTTAGTAAGCACAATGAAGACCCGATATTTGTTACACTGAATGAAGATTTACAGAAGTGATCTCTCTGCTTTGATATATCTGGAAATATATAACATTTCTGGAATTAATGAAATTCCAGGAATGCAGATTATTTTCAGAGCATAGCAAACAGGTGTTTAATAGCTTTGATCTTTCCAGTACTACTCATATTACAATTAAGTTCATCTATCAAAGGTGTCTCCTCATAAGTGGACACCGGTTGAGAGAGAAGGGGATAATTTATCTTTCCCACACCTACATACCAATCTCTTGGTTATTTATAATGCATTTTGTATGGTCAGAATGTCCTATATGGTCAGTAATTAAAAAGAAACTCATTACATTCCTCTGATTATAACTCCAAGGGAATTGTCATTATCAATTCATTATCATAGATATAACTCCTTTCAGCCTCCTTGAGGCCACAGAATATTTTGACTCTTTTAACTATGTAATTTTAAGAATTGTTTACGTTATCAAGTCCCTTGTGGGATGTCATAGGAATTGTGGGAGTTGAAGTCCAAAACACCTGGAGGGCCAAAGTTTGCCCATGCCTGCTCTAACATAAATTCATTATTTGTTTTAATTTTATGTTGTACCTTGTAACGGCGCTCCATGCAGTCATGCCAGCCACCTAACCTTGGAGGTGTCTATGGGCAACACCGACTCTTTGGCTTGGAAATGGAGATGAACACCAACCCCCAGAGTTGGACACAACTGGACTTGATGTCAGTGGAAAACCTTTACCTTACCTTACCTTGTCAAATGATAAAAGATTGTGGCATGTTACCTGTTTCTCCCCTATACTCTTATCAATTCCTTTTTTTAAAAAAATCCATAAAAAGAGAGTAAAACACATGACCCTACTTTTCAGATCTATAAAACTACCAAATTGACACAATTATATACTATCAACAAAACTACAACTAAATTACAATTAAAACAAAACAAAAAACACATATAAACTGTGCTTACTTAAAACCAACAATCAGACATACAAACAAATAGCAAAAAAAAAAAAAAAACCCAAACCTACAAACCTCACACTATCTCATGGTTATTATCCCTTATTCGTCTACTCCCTGTAAACAATAAGGTAATCAAAACTCTATCCTTGCCAATTTCGTACAAAGCCTCTTGTGTAGAAATTCAGAATGGTGTCCTTTCACAACGTCAGCTTATATCACATCCAAATTCTTAAAATAGCAGTCTTACATAATGGTTATTAAAATTCCTATTTATTTTTCGCTTTATTAGACCATAAATAACCATACCGCTTGAATCTTAAACCATTTTTTCCAAATCCAAAGGTTTCTTATTTCTTGAAATGATCCATTCCTTTAACCAGACCAAACAGCTTGTGGAAAAACACAATTTCAAATCCAGTAAAGCCAACCCTCTTCTTTGCTTAGCATGTCTGAAGATTTTATATTTCATAATAATAATAATAATAATAATAATAATAATAATAATAATTTATGTATTACCTGCCTCTCCTTATGGCTCGAGGCAGGGTACAACATCGTTAAAATACAGAATCGTAATAAACATATTTCTATAAAATACTCATATTATTTTATAGATAAGGGGCCGTGGTGGTACAACAGGTTAAATTGTTGAGCCACTGAATTTGCTAACTGGAAGGTTGGCAGTTCGAGTTTGCAGGACAGGCTGTGCTCCTATCCTTTAGCTTCTGCCAACCTAGCAATTTGAAAACATGCAAATGTGAATAGATCAATAGGTACCACCTTGGCAGGAGGTTAAACGGTGCTCCATGCAGTCATGCCAGCCACATGATCAGGAGGTGTCTATGGACAACACAGGCTCTTTGGCTTAGAATTGGAGATGAGCACCACCCCAGAGCCAGAGATGAAGGGGAAACCTTTGCCTTTATCTGTGCTTCTGTGTTTCATTGTTTCAAGACATTTAATGTTTGCCTTGTGTCTCTGTATAGGCTGGAATCCACCCTGAGTACCCTCAGGGAGATAGGGCAGAGTACAAATAAATTATTATTATTATTATTATTATTATTATTATTATTATTATTATTATTATTATTAGAATACATGGAAGAAAGATTATAACAATAAACAGAATGTGAATTTTAAATTAGATTGTTATTATTATTATTATTATTATTATTATTATTATTATTTTATATGTCACTTTTGGCTTATTTCATAGGCAGTCCCTGAATTACAAATATCTGACTGAGGCCCCTTCTACATTGCCATATAAAATCCAGATTTGATAATTCTGGTTTATAGGACCATGTAGAAGGGGCCTTAGGGCTCCCTGGTGGCACAGCGGGTTAAACCACTTAGCTGCTGAACTTGCTTACAGAAAGGTTGGTGGTTCGAATCTGGGGAGTGGGGTGAGCTCCCACTGTTAGGCCCAGCTTCTACTAACCTAGCAGTTCGAAAACATGCAAATGTGAATAGATCAATAGGTACCTCTTCTGTGGGAAGGTAATAATAATAATAATAGTAATCATCATCATCATATTTATTTACACCCCACCACCATTTCCCCAAAGGGGACTCGGGGCAGCTAACATGAGGCCAAGCCCAAAGGTACAATACAACAAAATAAAATACAAAATGCAGACAACAAAAATACATCAAAATAAAATACACACAGAAGCAAAACAAAATAAATAAAGCAAATTGATATAATCTAAAATTGAACGCAACGGGCAGGCCAAACAGACTAGGTAAAATGATAAAACCCTGGATGAGGTAGGAATAGAAAAAGTGAAATTGAGAGGAGCCCAAAAAAGATGAACAGTAGGTTTAGGATTTTAGTTTAAGACGGGGAAAAGTAACAACGCTCCATACAGTCATGCCTGCCACATGAGCTTGGAGGTGTCTACGGACAACGCCAGCTCTTTGTCTTAGAAATGGAGATGAGCACCACCCTCAGAGTCAGACACGACTAGACTTAATGTCAGGGGAAACCTTTACCTTGACTTTAGAAGGGGGCTTAATGGTTAGTGGCCATGGTGCCCAGGATATTTGTAACTAAAGGTAACTTTTCCTAGTTTGTTGTTTAAGATGCTCATCTCTTTATAGTTAGAAGCAACCAAAACAGAGGAGCATAATTCATGGTTGCAAGAGTGAAAGAGTCATTATGAATCCTCCTTAGCCTTCAGGTGACATAACCTCTAGTAGTGTGGCAATGAAATGATCCCTACCTAAACAATTCTCTGGAGGCTCCTTCACGGCCATGCTCCAGATGTTTGAGGAGGATGTGGCTTTCTGAACACCCCCACAAGCCTTCAGCATTTGTATACAAGGTCCTCCACCCAGCCTCAAGATGAAGAGAGCAGAAACTGAGGCAGCAGGAATCCCAGGAGATCGTGGACCACTGCACATCTTCTCACCCTAGGTAAGCTTTTAATCTACATTGTATGCCGGAAAGGTTTATGTATGATCCCAGAAATCGTTGGGCAATGTGAATGCTGAAAGGCAGGTGGAACAAGACTTTGGCATAGGTAAGAGGAAAGTTTCGTCTTCATTATATGTTTGCAAATTGCTGCTACTCTTGTAATTCATCACACTACTGGGATACAGATTGCTGCTCAGGTATGAAATCTCCCTTCACAGCTGTAAAGAAACATTTTAGTTTAGATTAAAATAGTTCCTGCGCACTTGCCCTTCCAATAGAATTCATAATGATGGGTCTACAGACCAATGCTGGTCTATGAGCCACTGGATGCCAGTTTGTACCAAGTTTTCAAGAAATTGTGAAAATATGATATTAATATAGGGGCCATGGTGGCACAATGGGTTAAACCGCTGAGCTGCTGATCTTGCTGACCAGAAGGTCAGCGGTTTGAATCTGTGGGATGCGGTGAGCTCCCACTGTTAGCCCCAGCTTCTGCCAGCCTAGCAGTTCAAAAACATGCAAGTGTGAGTAGATTAATAGTTACTGACTCGGCAGGAAGGTAACGGCGCTCCATGGAGTCATGTTGGCCACATGACTTTGGCGGTGTCTACGGACAATGCTGGTTCTTTGGCTTAGAAGTGGAGATGAGCACCAACCCCCAGAGTCGGACACAACTAGACTTAATGTCAAGGGAAAACCTTTACCTTTACCTTATGATATTAATATATCACAAATATGGTACCAATCCTTGGTACCTTGGGGAGATTGCCAATCCACTGCTTGAGAGGCATTGTTTTAGACTACAATATTCATCATCAACCAGCATAAATATGACTGGCCCTAAATATGAAAGGGGCCTCAAACCCAGGACCCGCCCTTTCAGAAAGTCTTTGAGAGAAACAATCATTAGGACGATGAAGAACAAACAATATTCTATATTGTCTGAAGAATATAGAATCAGAAGTAATATGTGACTTGTGAGATCTCACCATAGCCATTAAGCATGCAGATAAAAGGAGAGTATTGACTCTGAAAATAAATGAAATGGATAAGATAATGAGGTATTTATACAGCAAATTACTGAGACATAATGCAGAATAACCTGTTCCTTAGTTCCCAGGATCTCAATTCAGGAGTAATGTGGGTTTAAATTTACCACTCATGGAGTATGTAACACATTGAGGCCCCCTGTACACTGTCATATAATCCAGATTATCAAATCAGATAATCTGGATTTTATATGGCAGTGTATAAGGGGCCTGAGTCCCCATCTACAATGCCATATAAACTCCAGATCATCTGCTTTGAACTGGATTATCTGGCAGTTTAGATTTAATCCCCATCTACACTGCCATATAAAATCCAGATTATCTGCCTTTAACTGGATTATATGGCAGTGAAGACTCATATAATCCAGTTCAAAGCAGATAATGTGGATTACCTGCTTTGATAATCTGGATTACATGACAATGTAGATCCATTCTTAAAAATGTATATCCCAGTGTATGCCCTTATCTTTAGTTCCATCAGTAGTATCTGGTAGATCCATGTCTATACTTTGTGAGGCCCCAATGTGTCAGTACCTCATCAAAATGCAACAGATGCTATCAGATGGTATGTTAATGTATGTAGAATGCATCCGCTGTATGTATGATGAAATCCAGCACCACCCACAAAGTATTGTGTCACAATGTTGGAAGAAAAAGAAAGTCATACACCTATTTTCCAGCTGCTTTGTGTGTTTCTGTGGTGTAGAGGTTTGAGTGAATCCATAAGACCAGGATTTGAATCTCTGCTCACCAAGGACACCCTTTGGGTGACCATGGTCAAGTTATATTCTCTTAGCCTCAAGTCCCTTCTACATTGCCTTATAAAATCTATATTATCTGCTTGGAGATGGATTATATGACAGTGTAGTGTCATATAATCCCATTCAAAGCAGAAAATGTGGATTATCTGCTTCGATAATCCAGATTTTATGAGTGTAGAAGGGACCTACAATTAACTTTAAAGGAACTATCCAAAGTTTGAAACCTGCTTTGACATATAGGCTCATCACCTGAGATTATTAAATCTAGTTTAGTACAAAATTCATTAAATTTTGTACTAAACCTGGAGTGGATTTATTACCCCATCAATTGCCACTGACTTTATAGATTTCTTACCTCAAAATCTAAGTGGGGGAAAAACATTCAAAAATTTGAGGGAGAAAACTGAGATTATATCGACAATTCAAGTTGGTTTTTTGTGTGGTTATTTACAATTCTGTGACTGGTACAAAGGAGTTTCAAAACAGCTACCACATTAATTTCCTCTCCACAAATCTACGAGGAGCAGGATGCATTGCTGAAAGTTGTACAGTATTGTCCTGTATTGGCACCAACAGGAGCAGGGCCTTTGAAATCAAAGGGGTTTGCATAACTGGTGAATAACAAGTCCCAGAACCAACTTTTCCAGCCCATCCGAATCCACATACTCATCTCAATTGTTAGGCTATGGAAGGGTGTGTTGATGTTTTGAACTGTGTTTGTGTTGTGCCACCCAGAGATGATGCATTTTAATCAGGCCCAGTCATAGCTGCCTTATCTGAGGTCCTCCTCCTCGCTTCTCAAACCTTGTGCAAGACCTTGTGCCCATCCGCTTGGGCCATCTTACCTCCTTAGTCTCTGCATCCTTTCACCTGAGATTTCACCCTCTATGCCTAGGCTCCCTGATTGAAAGAAAAAGGGTATTTGGCTGGATTTGCACTACCCTATATCCCAGGACCTGATCCCAGATTTTCTGTTTATCCCAGATTATCTGGCAGTGCAGAGTCATATAATCCAGTCCAAAGCAGATCATCTGGAAACTGATCCTGGGATATAGGGCAATGTAGAAGGGGCCTTTGAGGTTACCATGGACTTCCTCAAGCTGTCCCAGTCTGGGAAACGTAGACTGCCACTCCCAGAATCCAATGGATGAAAACAATCTGCAACCTAAGTAGAATTTCTTCAGCAGCTAAAATAAAAAGAGCATATTGTGTAAAGCAGTGTTTCACAAACGGTGTTCCTCCAGTTGTTTTGGACTTCAGCTCCCAGAAATCCCAGCCATTTTAGCAGTTGTTAGGAATGGTGGTAGCTGATATCCGAAAAGACCTCGAGGAGCACAGTTTGAGAAACTCTGGTCTAGTAAAGGGAAGTAACGGTGCCCCTCTATTCTGCTTTGGTCAGACCTCACCTGAAATACTGTGTCCAATTCTGGGCACCACAATTCAAGAGGGATATTGACAAGCTGGAACATGTCCAGGGAAGGCCGACTAAAATTATCCAAGTTTGGAAACCATGAATCTCTATGAGAAGGTTGAGAAGAGACATGATAGCTATGTTTAAATATTTGAAAGGGTAAAATAAAGAAGAGTTTTCTGCTGCTCTGGAGAATAGAATTTGGAGCAATGGGTTGAAATTACAGGAAAGGAGATTCCACCTGAACATTAGGAAGAACTTCCTAACCGTAAGAGCTATCCAACAGCAAAACTGTCTGTCTCAGATTGTGCTGGAAACTCCTTCCTTGTAGGCTTTTAAACAGAGGCTGGATGGCCATTTGTCAAGGTTGCTTTGATTGTGTCTTTCCTGCATGGCAGGGGAATGGACCAGATGGCCCATATAGTCCTTCATAGAATCATTGAGTTGAAAGAGACCTCATGGGCCATCCAGTCCAACCCCCTGCCAAGAAGCAGGAAAATCACATTCAAAGCCTCTCAGACAGATGGCCATCCAGCCTCTGTTTAAAAGGCTCCAGAGAAGGAGCCTCCACCACATTCCAAGGTAGAGAGTTCCACTGCTGAACAGCTCTCACAGTTAAGAAATTCTTCCTAATGTTCAGGTGGAATCGCCTTTCATGTAGTTTGAAACCATTGTTCCACTTCCTAGTCTCCAGGGCAGCAGAAAACAAGCTTACTCCCTCTTTCCTATGACTTCCCCTCACATATTTATAAACGGTTCTCATTATGTCTCCTCTCAGCCTTCTTTTCTGCAGGCTAAACATGCCCAGCTCTTTATGCCACTCCTCATAGGGCTTGTTCTCCAGACCCTTGATCCTTTTAGTCACCGTCCTCTGGACACATTCCAGCTTATCAACATCTCCCTTCAGTTATGGTGCCCAGAGTTGGACACAGTGTGATTCCAGGTGTGGTCTGACCAAGGCAGAATAGAGGAGTAGCATGACTTCCCTGGGTCTAGACAGTAGCCTCCTATTTATGCAGGCCAAAATCCCATTGGCTTTTTTTTTTTTTTTTGCCACCGCATTACATTGTTGGCTCATGTTGGCTCCACAAGGACTCCAAGATTTTTTTCTCACGTACTGCTGTCGAGCCTTCGAACTCTATGATTCTGTGTTTCTCCCATGTTGGGGGCATGGTAAATCCATTCCCGGTTTCTGTATGTCTCTCGTAGAGATAGGTCTAACTCCAGAAGCAATGTTAATGGTTGAGTCCTAATTTTATTACATATCATCCTTTGTTTCCTTTTCATCATAATATTTGATTTTGATTTTGTCTCCTTTTGTCTGATATTTCTTGCCTGTACAGTAAAGTGAACTCCAACGGATAGAAATGGCTTTCGACATCAACAAGATTTTACTGATGATCACACAGTTCATTGCGGGTCTCTTTGACAGGAAATATTCCTCATGGCCTTCCTTATTGTTTAGAGTCATGATATGGTAAGTGTCTATATTGGAAGATATACAAAGTGGAACGGTTTGGTGATTTTGGACTCAATGGTCTTCTGATGGTGACAGAGGCCACTTCAACGCTGCCATAAAAATCCATATTATCTGCTTTGAACTGGATTATATGGCAGTGTAGACT
This sequence comes from Anolis sagrei, assembly GCF_037176765.1. Classification (NCBI taxonomy): domain Eukaryota; kingdom Metazoa; phylum Chordata; class Lepidosauria; order Squamata; family Anolidae; genus Anolis; species Anolis sagrei. The sequence goes on along the minus strand of NC_090022.1, from coordinate 28,899,693 downwards.
CATATAATCCAATTCAAAGCAGCTAATGTAGCAGTATAGAAAAGGCCAGAGAGTACCGCTTCTTAAACTGCGTATTCTGACCCTAAGTGCGGTCCCCTTAGCTCAATGTTGGGGTTCCTAAATATTTGCCAACAGTAAAAAATTATCAAACATGCAGTGTTTACAGTGGATGCTGCAGAAGATGCTTCACTTGTACTTCACTAAAAGGGAAGTCTTCTTGTTTGGCAAGCCTTAGCAATGTTGGTTTTTAAAATCAAGACATGCTTGGTTTTTATACCTATTTTATATACCTATATAACCGGGGTCACATAAACATTTCTTGAGCCAACAGTGGTCACAAGTGGAAAAGTTTAAGAACTTTAAGGACTATTTAGATTGTAATTACATCATTTCAAATTATGGAAATTCATGTTTTCTATAGGTTAGCACAGACAAGGGCAAACTTCAAACCCTCCAGGTGTTTTTGGACTTCAGCTCCCACAATTTCTAGCATGAGGCTTAAGCGGCTGAGAGGGAAAAGGAAAGGGCCTGAGGCTGTTAGGAATTGTGGGAGTTGAAGTCCAAATCACCTGGAGGGTCAAAGTTTGCCCATGCCTGATGTAGCTGAATGCATCTCTGCCATTAAGCCATTCTCCACAGGCCATAAATGACAAAGTTGGGCAAGGAATACCTCAACTAAAATGTGGAATTTTGGAGAGGTCAACAGGGAGATGTTTTATTGTTTCTACTTGCAAAACTTCATACTACATGGTTGCTGTGAGTTTTCCGGGCTGTATGGCCATGTACCAGAAGCATTCTCTCCTGACGTTTCACCCACATCTATGGCAGGCATCCTCAGAGATTGTGAGGATGTCCTGCCATAGATGTGGGCAAAACATCAGGAGATAATGCTTCTGGAACATGGCCATACATCCCGGAAAACCCAGAGCAACCCAGCCATGAAAGCCTTTGACAATTTCCTACACTTTCCTGCTCCTGGAACTGTTCATTATTAGAAATATAGGATTCATGCCCTTTATTCAAACTGGAATTCCATGGCTGATTCATCTAGCTAGCCTCATCACCAACAATGTTTAGGGCAAGATCCCATTTTGCTCACCCAATTCCCGTTTTGACTTTAGCCACAGGTTTCATCCATTTTTCTTCTTTCTTGCTCTGCTTTTAGGTACAAACGTCTGAAAAGGGGTGTGACAGTGAAATACATTGAGAAAGATGGCTACAAGTTCTGTTACTTCTCCCGTGGGGAGCCTGGATCCCAGCCATCGGTGTTGATGCTTCATGGGTTCTCATTCAACAAAGACATGTGGTTAAATGCCATCAAAGTAAGTTTTTCCCTGTTCAGATGATAAAAACAAAGAGGATGATGACTATTTAGTGAAACACCAAGTGGATTGCCATTTAATAAATAAAATACAAAATATACTATTAAATCGCACTGCACACCCATCTAGAAGTGCAACAAGATAAAAGTACGACATAAAATAATTGTGATATGGATCTTGCATATTAAAAGTTCAATAAAATTAAAATACAATACAACACATTACTTATAAACAATGCTAACATTTAAATGAGATAAATTAGATTACATAAAAGCATCTCCAGAGCAATCAACTGTAACAATGGTGATAAATTGTGCCTGAATTTGCTTTGCTGCCAAAGCAAAGAGAGAAACCCTTTCAGTTGTCATTGGTATCCCATAGGCTTGTGCAATTCGGCTGAAGGGTGATCCCTTTTTGGTGTCCAAATTTCATTGAGTACCCAGATCCATTTTGGGAACCTCCCAAAAATTGGCTAATAGAAAAATCAGTTTTTGGCTAGGTAGCCAAAAGACCTGGGAAGATCCGGACAATTGGTGGCAACGGGGAACTTACAAGGCTCCCCTTTCTGTTCCTGGGGCCCTTTCCTTTCTTCCTTTCAAGGAAGCCTGGGTTTGAGGAATGGGGTTAAGGAAGCATGCGCCAAAGAAGCTGCTCTCGGCAGTCATGTGGGCCATTTTGGGCTAAAAAAACATGGTGGCTGAGTCCTTGCTGTCATGGCCATTCAGAGAAGCCAAAAAAGCTGAAGAAGCCAAAGGAAAACAGCTAAAACGGATCCGTGCACAAGCCTAGTATCTCACATTCCAATCATGTTTCTGAAACATGATTGGAATGGAGTTAAGATGGAATGGAGTTAAGATTGAATAGATTCCAAGAATGTCGTTATTGGTTCAGTATACAAGGAACAGAAGAACAATTTCTGGGGCACCACGAATATTGTGTTGGTCCAATGTTGATGCATGAAAAAATCAAGAGAGAGATGAGGGGAATGAAGAGAGACAAAATGGGTTCAACTCTTGGGCTAGTGAACAAGGCAGAAAATAGGGAACCAGTTTCATGACCCTTGATCAGTATTTGCAGAAATGAAATTCTCCAAGGGTTAATAGTAAACTTTCATAAGCCATAGTAGCAATGTAAGACATGGAAAAACTTGCCATGAGTCATATGTGTGCTGTTAGTAAATCCACATGCAGTGACATCTAGTGGGAATGATAGCAAACTGTTGCTGCTTTCGGGCACATTTTCCTGCTCAAAAATTCTCTTTCAACCTACTCTTGACTCTGGACTACCAAATTATCCAGTTTGTCTAGTTTTATCAGATTCTGGATCCCTTGTCCTTAACATCTATTCTTGTAATCAGTTGATCAAGGATTCTTGCAAAAGCCATGGAGCTTAATCAAAAACATAGCTTTCACACACAAAAACACAGCTGTGTTTGCAAGACGATATCTTATGCACAAAAGAATAGACTTTTTGCAGAAAAAGCCACATGCGTTTCTAGAAACAGTGTTAATGCAAAAAACAAATTGTGCACATCCTGTTTTCACAGTTGTTTTAAATAATAGTAATAATGATAACTTTATTTTTGTACCCTTTCTCCATCTCCCTGAAAGGACTCAGGGCAGCTTACATACTGCTCAATGCACCTAAAACAACGCATAAAATAAACCCACAATACAATACAAAATAAAACCAATAATTTAAGTTAAAAAATAATTTAAGTTCAAAAACAAAATCATTCTCTTTGGAACACAAAAAGTCTGTTTTTGATTCTAATAATACCCCAAAATATGTTGGGATGTGTGAAAACCATTCACACTATAGAATTAAAGCACTGTGATCCCACTTTGACTGAAATAGTTGTGTTGTATGTTTTATATGTTGTAAACTGCCTTGGGTCTGCTTGGTGAAGAAAGGCGGGTTAAAAATATCTTAAATAAATAAATAATTCTGTCAAATGCTGGAAATCATAGGTTTTTTGGACACTAGAGATCTCTGGTTGAGAATCCCAAGCAACCTTCTCTAAACTGCAAATCCCACGATTCAGTAGGATGTTGCAATAACAGTTCAGAGGGGAATCATCATACTGTAATTTTGCTGTATGAAACAGCTCCCACAAACAATTCCGGATCACTTCTCTACCAATTGACTGTCCTACTCTTGCCACACTCATGTATGAGTAGCCAGATGGCAACACTTGTGCCTTGGGATTTTGACTACTTGGATTTTTTTTTTTTGTGGAGTTTTTTAAAATGATAAATCGAACCATACAATTCACCATTCTGGACATAAAGTGGCAGGAAAGGTATAACAAAAAGCATATACAATTACTCCACTTAGGTTGAAAATCCACTAATTTGAAGACCACTGTGAAGTTATTACATGAATTACAATAACATTTGACTAAGATCAAGTGACTACGTGGATTCTTCATTCCCTCTGTCATCTTTTCTCAGCTTTTTCCTAGAGAGGTCCACGTGGTTTGCCTTGATATGCCTGGTCATGGAAAAACTACTCGCCTGCTGGCAGAAAACTATACCGCAGTTGAGCAAGCTAAAAAAATACACCAGGTAAGGCCTGAGAGGCATTATACCTTGAGATGTCTCAAGAGACAGAGTCTAGGCTGCTGGGAATGTTTTTGCCTCCACATCTGACTCTTCCCCTTCTTCATTTATTTGTTCATTTCTTATAATATGTCTAGACACATTGTCACAAATGTGACAGCTTGTTTCCAAAATTTTAAACAATGAAACTATTGATAAAATTGTACAGCGTAGTGGTTCCTAACCTTTTTTTGACCAGGAAACATTTTTTTTTTGTTAGCAGGGACCAAAGGTTCAGGAATAATAAACCGTGTTAATCTAAAATAAATATTAATCAAAACGTTTACCATATTAGTTAAACACAATAGTAACATGAATTAAGAGTACAATTATAATATTAAAAAGAACATTTTAAATAAAAAACTAAATTCAGTGTGATTTCTGAGCTTGCATCTTCTTTACAAGTTGGGTAATTCTGGGGCTAATATTATTGCTCGAAGCTACATGCATAACATCACTTACTTTCAATCGATTCCTGGATTTGTTTTTAATCACCAGCAAAGCAGAAAACCCTTGTTTGCATAAATAAGTTATGGAGAAGAGCATAAGGTACGGTAGCGTAAGGCGATTGCTCAAATTTTAATTGCTTTTTTACACCAAAACTCCTCAAGAGAATCAGGTTCAGACTCGTCCTTGCAGTTTCTATCATTTTGAAATTCAGTGATCTCTTCCTGGATTTCTTCTGCAACCTCTCCAATTTCAATCATCATTAAAAAAGTCACAAATTAATATGAATATTGAGGACTCACCGTCAGAAAAACTACTGAAGCCGTCAAATCACTAAACAGCAAAATAATAACTGACACAGTCAAGCAAGACAAAAGAATGTGTACAACTGACTGACACTAGGTGGTGTGAGTACGTGAGATGTGACATCTATCGCTTGTCCTCCCCTTGGCCTCCTGCGCTCACCTGACATCATACTCGCCAGCGCCGGCCACATAGCAATCAATTCACTGAAATTTTTAAATTTAAAATGAATAAAGGTTTAGAATTTTAAATGTTTCACAGACCATAGTTTAGTCCTTGGGAACCACTGGTCTAGAGTAATTTGTCCTTGTTCCTTTTTTTCTTACTGTTATATTTTTTAGCCATATTTGGTGTAGTTATTGATGTACAGCTTCACATCTCTTCATTTAAAACTATGATATTCACCACAGCATCATGCTTCTCATTTCAGTTCGTTGAGTGGACTAATCTAAACAAGAAGCCTTTCCACCTGGTTGGCATGTCCATGGGCGGAATGATTGCTGGCGTTTATGCTGCCCTCTACCCATCAGACGTCTGTGCTTTGTCTCTCCTCTGCCCACCTGGTAAGTGTTGAGATTCAGCTATTTCAAGGGGACTCCTAAAGCTGTTTACTGTTGAATATCAGGACCCCTTTCTCGCTTCATTTTATGAAATCCTGGGGTTTGTAGAATGAGTTCTCCAGCAGGGAATTCTACATGCTCTTCCATAAATGGCAATCCCTAGGAGTCCATATGATGTTGCTATGGCAATTAAAGTGGAATCATACCACTGCAACTGTGACCTGTGTGAAATAGTCCTAGGGTATCATATCCTGTCTCCAGATCATAAGCTGGATCTACACTGCCATATAAAATCTTCTTTGAATTGGATTATATAGTAGTGTAAATCAGCTAAAGAGAGCCACACTGGAGGTACACTGCTTTTAAACAAAGGCTGGGTGGTCATCTGTCAGGGGTAATTTGAATGCGATTTTCCTGCTTTTTGACAGGGGGTTGGACTGGATGACCCATGAGGTCTCTTCCAACTCTATGATTCTATGATTCTATGAGAGTTAAAGGAAAACTGCATACCAATATATACATACAATATAGTATGCCATTTCAATTATATACGTTGGAGGCTACAGACAATGCCTTTGCTGTTGCCCGTTTTTGGTCAAAAGATATTTAGCCGCCTGCACACCTTCTATTTTTATCAGTTTTATACTAATTTATCCAATGCTTTTGATATGAAATAAAATAAATTATATATGTAATAAATAACTAGTAAAGGAGGCCTGTAGAAGCTTGCTATTTCCACCATTTGACCTCACAGTTTTATAGACAATCTGGATTTTTGGTAAGTCCACAATCTACGAAAGCTTCTGTTGCAAACATCTTTTTGTCAGTTATTCTCAAATCCACAAGATCTTTCTGCAATCATCTCTGGAATTTATTTATTTATTTCGATCATTTCTATCCCGTCCTTCTCGCCTCCGAGGAGGGACTCAGAACGGCTGCCAACAGGCACCCTTTGGTGCCAAACAATACACAACATAAAATGCATTTAATCTACATTAAAAATAGTTATAAATACATAAAAACAGTTCACCATTTCATGTCATCCTCCAAATAATTCATAGCCGTCAGTTCAATAGTCCATTAAAATCATCTTCAGTCCATTTCAGTCCACAAAACCAGTCTGTTAAAACCCTCTATCCAGTGAATGCTTGATCCCATAACCAGGTTTTTAGCTTTTTCTGGAAGGGAAAAAGGAGGGGGCAGATCTAATCTCGTTCAGGAGGGCATTCCACAGCTATGGGGTCACCACCGAGAAGGCCCTGTCTCTCGTTCCCACCAACCATGATTATGATGGCAGCGGGACCGAGAGCAGGGTCTCTCCAGACAATCTTAAGGTCCTAAGGGGTTCGTAGACGGAGATACATTTGGACATTTAAGTTGGGCCAGAGCTGTTTAGGGTTTCATAGGTCAAAGCCAGCACTTTGAATTGTGCTCAGAAGCTTATAGATCGAATTAGATCGGACTCCCATTAACTGCCTCTAGTTTGCCATTGCTTAACCTCATTTTTAAATGGTGGATTCTGCCTCTCAGGGCTGCAACATACGGTGGAGAGTGAATTCATCAGACATTTGAAGGACCTGCGGAAATCCACCAACTCACACAACAACCCTCTCATTCTTATGACTGTACAACAGGGAGAAGACTTACTTAAACTGGGCTTGTACCAGCCCAACACCATCAACATGCAGGTGAAGGCATTGTTCTTTGAAAAGTGACACTCCTGAGAGCATAAACAGGAAAAAAGGGATGGGGAAAGGGGAACCTAGCAACACTTTTAAGACCAATTGATGTATATTTTAGTATGAGCTTTCATGGATATCAGTCCATTCTCTTAGCTGCACTGATGGTGCTATTAAATTCACTGGTTTTAAAGTATAGTTATAGAGTTGTGGGAATGGGATAGAATGTGACAGTGTATGCAGTGATTCCTAAACTCTGGTTCCCCATGTGTTTTGGATTTCAACTCCCAGGACCCCAAACCAGTTTCTCCAGTGGTCAGGAATTCTAGGCGCTGAAGTCCACAAAACACCTGGAGAACCAAAGTTAGGAAACCACTGGGATAGAGAAAGATAACTCATAAATCTTCAAACCTCTCTGTGAGAGGATGCATCTCTTTCATGCGGGTGATAGGAATCTTTTCGCATTAATGAATGAAAGCAAGATGGTATTCCCTTGGGATTCATATCTTTTCCATCAGTGGAACCACCTATTGGACCGCAGGCCTTGAAAGGAACATTTTCAGCTGCATTATGGGAGTATCTAACCACCTACTGCTCTCTCTGAACTTGATGCCTCTTTTATTTCCAACCGCTTTAGCTCCTTAAGGGGTATCTTGAAGATCGGAGACCACACAAGTCTTTTTTCTTAAAATGTAAGTAGAAGGACAAGACTAGGATCTGGGTAGTGGTTTTGCAGAGGAACCCATTTTTGCTCTAAATACAGGGCTGAACAGTGAGCTACAAGCAATGACTGCTGTCCTAGGGCAGTGGATTTGTTGCTGTTGGAAGATAAGTTTTCCACTGACATACAGTGTGTATTTAGGTGTACAGTATCTAAATTGTAGAATTAATGCAGTTCGACACCACTTTGCCATAGCTCCATGTATGGAACCATGGGAGTTATAACTTGGTAATACACCACTACTTTTTGGCAGAGAAGGCTAAATACCTTAATGATGATGATGATGATGATGACGATGATGATGCAATCCCAGGTGACAGCAGGATTGCAGAGAAACAACTGGAAAAGCTGACACGATATGAGGATTTAAAAATTGAATTGCAAAGTCTGGCAAAAACCAGTAATGGTGGTCCTAGTGGTGATTGGCATACTGGGTGCAGTGCTTAAAGACCTTGGCCTGCACTTAAACACAATCTGCGCTAACAAAATTACCATCTGCCAGCTGCAGAAGGCCACCTTACTGAGATCTACACGCATTATTCGGCGATACATCACACAGTCCTAGACACTTGGGAAGTGTCCGACGTGTGATCCAATTCAACAGCAAACAGAGTGTCTGCTGTGGACTCATCTTGTTGTGTTTCAAATAATAATAATAATAATAATAATAATAATAATAATAATAATAATAATTTATTTGTATTCTGCCCTATCTCCATGAGGGGATTTAGGGCAGATTTCAGCATACACAAACTCAAAGGCAAACATTCAATGCCTAGAAACAACAAAACACAGCAAAGCTTTTCCTTCTGGCTCTGAGGGGCGGTGCTCATCTCCGGCACCTCCTAGGTCACGCAACTGGCATGATTGCATGGATCGCTGTTTACCTTCCCGCTGAGGCGGAACCTATTGATCTACTCACATTTGCATGTTTTTGAACTACTAAGTTGGCAGAAGCTGGGGCTAACAGCAGGAGCTCACCCCGTCCCCTGGATTTGAACCACCAACCTTTGAGTCAGCAAGTTCAGCAGCCCAGCAGTTAAACTCGTTGTGCCACCACGACCTTGTAAAACTACAACTCCCCTGATTCCATAGCATACTGCCGTGGCAGTTAAAATGATGTCGTCCTGCCTTAATTCTACAATGTAAATGCACTCTGTGTCAGCTATTAATATATTTACTAAATTTATTGTTTAAACCATCTGTCCATGTATAAGGTGTAATAAAAATATTGATACTGTTAACCAAGAAACACAGGAGCAAGCAATAACATCTCAAAGTTTGTGCTATCTGTTGGGAATGCGTTGATTCTATGCCTTGCCTGACAGAATAAGTTTGGACTAGATGGCCCTTGATGGCCCTCCCTGGAGACTAGGACGCGGAACAGTGGCTTCAAACTACAAGAGAGGAGATTCCATCTGAACATGAGGAAGAACTTCCTGACTGTGAGAGCCGTTCAGCAGTGGAACTCTCTGCCCCGGAGTGTGGTGGAGGCTCCTTCTTTGGAAGCTTTTAAACAGAGGCTGGATGGCCATCTGTCAGGGGTGATTTGAATGCAATATTCCTGCTTCTTGGCAGGGGGTGGACTGGATGGCACATGAGGTCTCTTCCAACTCTTTGATTCTATGATTCTATGATTCTATTATAGTCTCCTCCAATTCTATGATTCTGTTCTAAAAAAGAAAGATGGGGTAGAAATGTCATAAATAAATAAATAAAATTAAAGAAGTGGCCCATGGAATCGAACAACCATTAATGTTCATCTAAAGCAGTGGTTCTTAACCTGTGGGTCCCGAGATGTTTTGGCCTTCAACTCCCAGAAATCCCAACAGCTGGTAAACTGGCTGGGATTTTTGGGAGTTGTAGGCCAAAACACCTGGGGACTCACAGACCGAGAACCACTGATCTAAAGCACATATGGCTCTGGCTAAACTACTTCAGAGGTCTACTGTGGTTCTAATTCTGCTTCGTTTTTTGCGGGAAAGGCTTTTTAGATATGACCAGCATGGCATCCAGGTATAGCCTTCATGACAACATGAGCAAAATCAAGGCTCCTACTCAGATCATCTGGGGAAAGGATGACAAGGTAAGGAAGAGAGCACTGCTGTTTCTGAAAGTAGTTTCTTTGATTCTTCTGTGTGCTTCTGCATTCATGTATGAACTAGTGGTAACGTATTAGTGGTAAATAATATGACTTCTACAAGTACTAAGGGCTGCTGTGTGAGGAGGAGAAAAGAAATACAGTCAACCCTTCACATTCTCTGGGGTTAGGAGCACAGGATCCTTGTAAAAGTGGGGAAAAAACCATAAAGAAATTGTGTTTTTTAACCTAAGAATACACATCTCTGAGAATTTCTAGGTCATCCAGCATAACTCTTCTACTGTAAATATAAATATTGCAAATAAATAAATAAATAAATAATATATTTCATTTCTTTTAAAAAATGTGACACTTCCAACATTGCCCTCCTTCTTTCTTTCTTAGGTGATGGATCCTTCTGGAGCAGAGATCTTAGCCAAAGGCATTCCGGACTCCCAAGTGCATATGCTGGACAAATGTGGACACTTCATAACCCTGGACAGGCCTACAAAATCAGGAAAACTTCTTCTAGAATTCTACAATTCAGTTTTTGGCGTAACTAGGAACACGACACTTCCACATGTCTGGCTTTTCAAATCATGGATTTTTAAATTATCTCTAAGACTTCTTTCAGAGCTGAGACCAGCACACAAGGATTAGGAGACATGGGATATCAGATGGGATAGCTACCTTCTGAGCCACACATCAGCCCAAGAGGCATGGATTGTACTAGTTTACAACAGTATTTATCAATGACTGAGTTCCTCATTAAACGTGCTTAGGAATGTGCAGCATGGCTGCAATTCTGTGAGCATAGCATCAGACCCTTTGAACTCAAAGGGACTTACTTCCAAGTAAACCAGCCTAGCATTGCCTTGCATGTACATAGTCAGAACTGTTGGGAATGAGTGGATATTATTTCTTGATGAACTAATCAAAGCCAAGGGGAAACTATGAACTTTCCTCCTTTTTTTACTCTTTGATTGTGGGTGATCTACAGTTCCCAAAAACATGGATCAACCCCCTAAACCCCAAAAGCATTTAAGGTTGGTCATGTTGGGTATGTGTGCCAAGGTTGATCCAGGTCCATCATTGGCTGGGTTAACAGTGCTCTCAGGATGTGGGTGAACTATAACTCTCAAAATTGTGGATCAACACCCTCCCCAACCCTAACAGCATTTTTCATTGGTCATGATAGGTCTGAGTGCTAAATTTGGTCCAGATCTGTCATTAGTGGGAGTCACAGTGCTCTCTGGAACTGGGGGCCATCTTGGAAAATAAATACATACATACATACATACATACATACATACATACATACATACTATAGATAGATATATGAATCCTTCACAAGGAGACAACAGGCTAGAAGCAAAGGAGAGCACTGGATAATTGATCTGGCAGCTTGGCATATAGAGAGACATTGATACGGAGAGAGCATCTGAGAGTGCCAATTGAGATCTCACCAGGCCAGGCAAAAGGATCAGGATTCACGAGAGCTGTGTCTGTGGATACTTCTTGTTCTATTTCCCATGAATTTCCAGAATGGCCTTCATAATAGGTTCATCTCAGGATCCTCAAAAGTCAGATATGACTTGAAGCAAAGCAACAGTTTGAAACACAGTACCTATTGTGTTGTTGAAGGCTTTCATGGCTAGAACCACTGGGTTGCTGTGAGTTTTCTGGGCTGTATGGCCATGTTCCAGAAACATTGTCTCCTGATGTTTCGCCCACATCTATGGCAGGCATCCCCAGAAGAGGGAATGGTTCTGGAACATGGCCATATAGCCTGAAAAACCCACAGCAACACGACACCTATTGTCCACCACTTTTACTCAGGGATGCAGACTACTTTTCAAGAACTGGCTCCATATCAGAGATTTCAAATCAGTCACACCTTGTATTTGTATGTTATATGTTTCTATCAACAGAGCATCAATTATTTATGTAAGACCCATAACTAACACATAGTTTAAGAAATAAAGTTTGCAATGAAAGCATCACTCCTCCCTATTCTTCTCTTTTATTAGAAGCCTAAACCTCTGACCAAAGATTTTGGTACTCTGTGGCACTTTGAAAGTTAGCTTGGGAAATAAATTAGTTGTGGTCCCAGTATTGCCAAAAGTAGCTAATTGCTATGCTATTCAAGGGAATCGATGAGTTTCCCAATTTCTGAAGTTACAAGTTACTTTTCAAATTCTTGTTGTCATTTCATTCTTTTATATCCCAACTTTCTCCCAACAATTAAATTCAAAGTTGCTGACAACACATTTAAAAACAATACAAATTATAAATTGTATACAAATCTCACCAAAATATAAATTTTGAAAAATTAGACAATTAAAGTTAAAAACATAAAAATCCCTTAAAATGTACTATATAGAAATAATAAACACGTTATAATAATAACACTTTATTTATATTCTGCCCCTCTCCCCATGGGGACTCAGAGCAGTATAAACAGATACAGTATAAACATATAGCGGCAAACATTTAATGTCTTACTGCAATACAATCAGAGAGACAAACACAAACAGAGGCAAATGCTTCTCCTTTCATTTCTGGCTTTGGAGGCAGTGCTCATATATGGTTCTGGGGTAGGGGTGCTGTTCTCCATTTCCAAGCCGAGGAGCCTCCTGGTCATGTGACCGGCATGATTGCTTGAAACATCTTATGACTTTCTTGCCAAAGCAGTACCTATTTATCTACTCACATTTGAATGTTTTCAAACTGCTAGGTTGGCAGAAGTGGCCTAACAATGGGAGCTCATCCTGTCCTTGTGGATTTGAACCACCAAGCTTCAGATCAACAGTTCAGCAGCACAAGGGTTTAACCCATTGCACTACCGTGGCCCACCATTAAATAAAAACACTTCCACTATGTGATAGTCATCCTCACCCACCATTAAATAAGAATATCCCAGAGCTTATAACATTAAAAGGAACAAAAATAGACCCAGAGTAGGTTTTCCAATGAAGATGGAAAACCTACTCTGAATTGGCCCAGGAGACCTGCAAAACGATGGAAAGACACCCCAAACACCATAACAGACATTTTGAACCATTTCAATGCAGTTTTTCATCATAATGTTTCATTGGTTTTTTTGCATAATAAAAATTGACTTATGAAAGGTCTGCAGACATGGTGGAAATGCTCTCAACACCCCCAAGAATGCATTAGGGGGAATTTTGGACCATTGGCCAAACTGTTTTGCATCTTATGCACCATATCTCCCAACTCTCCCATATTGACTAGACCATTCCTGATTGATTTTGTGTGTTCCCACTTTTCCCGCTGCTTTTGTGTGGTCCCACTTCCTCCCTTTGTCCTCAGCTCACTTCAGTTTCTGCAGCCAGGCTTCAAGTGGCAAAAATAGTTTGCATGCCATTAATTCAGCAAGCAGGAGAGAAGAAGGCAGAACCTTACCAAGAGACATTGGGTTCATCTGCACTGTGGAATTAATACAGTTCAACACCAGTTTAGCTATTGTGGCACATGTATATGGCATCTTGGGATTTGTGGTTTCATGAGGCACCAATACCCTTTGGCAGAGAAGGATAAAGACCTTGTGAAACTACAGCTCCCATGATTTTATAGAATTGAGCCATGGCATTTAATATAGAGGCCATCTGCCTTTATTCTTCAGTGTAGATGCACCCCTAAGCAAAAGCTAAACTTCTGCAGCCTCTCCTAGCTTGTTTCTTCATTAATAATGTACAATAATTAATGTGTATTATATTGACCACATTTGGAGGTTATTTGACTAGCTTCATCCCAGTTTCCATCTGTGACATATGGGAATGTTGTGTTGAGCACAGCAGGAGACTTCTGAATAGTGTTTACAGTCTTCATTGTGTACATGGTATGAGCATGCCTTTCTCCCTGTTGTTTTCCATTCACATAATTTAGTTATTTAAAAGGTACAGGCATAGGTACACCACACACCACTCCAGCAAGTAAGTGTGTGTGTATAATTATCTGGGATGGGTTAGTTATGCTATAGAGTGGTCTTTGTTTTGTTTTTTTTCCTGCTGCCACAATTGCATCTTGTGATCTATATCTTTTGAAACTGGGTGGAGGAGGCTGCAAACAAGTTCTTCAGATACCTGGGGAGGTTAATGTGCTCCACCATCTGGCGCTCTGTTGAATGTTTCCCTCCCACGACTGGTGCAAAGTGAACAAGACTCTGAACAAATTCAGGGAAAAGTCTTTGGGCAAAACATATGGCAAGAGTCCAGCTGGCTCACTTTTCCTCTTCCCAGATTGTAGCTCCACGAGAAGGTACCTAAACGTACACAAGGAGGTACCTACTACCTCCTCACACAAGCATTGGTGTTTAGGACGCATAGGTTCTGCCTTCTGTGTGTTAGTTGGGCATGTCATCCCACCTACAAGTAGCAATAGCAAAGGCCAATGACTAGCTTGGGCTGTGTGTGCCAGAAGCGCCCAGCTGCTTGACTGCTGCTGTTCCAGAAACCTCTGTCCTCCTCCTCAAGCATGGCATGCAGATAATATATGGTGGTGGGGCATTTCATTCCACCTATATTATATCAGAAGTTGATATATTAGCCAGAAGCTTTTCATAGAATCATAGAATCATAGAGTTGGAAGAGACCTCATGGGCCATCCAGTCCAACCCCTTGCCAAGAATCAGGAAAATTACATTCAAAGCACATCTGAAAGATGGCCATCCAGCCTCTGTTAAAAGCTTCCAAAGAAGGAGCCTCCACCACACTCTGGGGCAGAGAGTTCCACTGCTGAACAGCTCTCACAGTTAGGAAGTTCTTCCTCATGTTCCGGTGGAATCTCCTGTAGTTTGAAGCCATGGTTCCACGTCCTAGTCTCCAGGGCAGTGGAAAACAAGCTTGCTGCCTCCTTCCTATGATGGCCCTCCCATATTTATACATGGCCATAATGTCTCCTCTCAGCTTTCTCTTCTGCAAGCTAACCATGCCCAGCCCTTTAAGCCTCAGGGGGTTGGACTGGATGGCCCAAGAGGTCTCTTCCAACTCTCTGATTCTATGATTCTATAACCCCAATGAATGTGGATGGCTGACTATATAACCCTTTACGTTTGTTTCTCCTTGCTTTGTTTGTTTGTTTCTACATGCAAAGATATGCTGATCATAATTTCTCCAAGAAGGTGGAACAATGCTGATTTCTGGAACCAAATGTACTTCCTGTGAATGATTGTTGCCTTCCCACTACATCCCTTAATAAAGGGTTCCCAAATTCCTGTGCTAATACTTTCTAAACCCCAGTCTTTAAGAATTACTTAAAATTGTCACCAGTCTCACAAATACACAAAAATATGCTGAACACCCCCCAGCTTCCCACAGGGCATCCTGGAAGCAAACCTCACTGGATACCAAAGGCCCATGGTATGATTGTAGTAGAGGCATGCCCAAACACATACATATACAGAATAGATGACAGCAATAAATGCATGACTGTATTTGCTATTGGTGTAATCCTATGTAAATAAAATGAATATTGCTTTTTTTCATATGACGAGGAAGTCCTTTGGCTGATAGCTTTAGGAGCCCTTCAACAGGAGATGGATGGATGTCAGAAAGGATTCAAGTCAGACCAGGTGGGCAACTCTTACAGGCTTCCTGTGGTTTTTCCTAACTAGTGTATTTCCTTTGCACTGCTATGGATAGAGTGGAACATTTTCATCCATTCTTCAGTGGTTATGATTTATAACTTCTATTCTATTAAGCAAGACTTGAATGCCTGCTAGAACCTCATTGGACAAAGGGAGTCCTAAATCATTATAGCTGAGCATGCCTTTCTGGCAAACCAGTCCTCTTATCTTGACAATGACACTGCCTTAACCTGGGAGTAAGTATAATGCTCAGTTGCTTTCAGCAGAAATAGTGCTTGGTATAGTTTGGTTGTTTGAAATCTAATGTTATAAAAGTCTTACTTTGTTTGTTTTTCTCCTATTTTTATTTGCATTTTTAATTTTTTTTTGCTGCGTCCAGGGTACAGAATTTCATATTCAGGTAGAATGGTAATACTTTTGTTTTCCTTTAGTAGCAGGTAACTTATAGTGTGTTAAAAGACATTGTTACTCTACCTACATATATATATATTTAGCTAATTCAGCAATATTGTGAGAGACACCGTCAATGTCCATTGATGTTGATGCTCCTTATATCAAATTATTGCTCTGTGAAATAGATGAGAATTTTCTAGTTCTCCAGATGCTTTTTTGGGGAGTGGGGGTGTGTGTGTCAGGAGTGACTTGAGAAACTGCAAGTCGCTTCTGGTGTCAGAGAATTGGCCCCCTGCAAGAACATTGTCCAGGGGATGCCCAGATGTTTTACCATCCTGTGAGAGGCTTCTCTTATGTCCCTGCACGAGAAGCTCGAGCTGACAAATGGGAGCTCACCCCACTCCTTGGATTTGAACCGCTAACCTTTCAATCAGCAGTCCTACCAGCACAGGGGTTTAATCCATTGCTTCACCTGGAGCTCCTCTCCAGATGCTTATGTTACAATTTTGGGCTTGGCCTCATGTTAGCTGCCCAAGTCCTCGTTGGGGAGATGGTGGTGGAGAATAAATAATAATAATAATAATAATAATAATTATTATTATTATTATTATTATTAAATATAAGTCAGCCCTAGCCCGCATAGCAAAGGATAAGGAATACTGGGAATTGGAGTGCAATGACATGTGGCAGACTGCATGATTGCTCCCACTTGCAGAAATTTGTGAACAAATTCAATGGTTTTACTTGCGAGTGCAAATTATATTGCAATAGTTTGCTTATCATTAAAGGTTAAAGTCAATGGAATATATACTTTCAGAAAATGTGTTCCTATAATATGGAACCTGTGCTGGAAATACATGTGGAATATATGTGGGAAATGGTACATATATTTGCCTAATATGCTTCATATGTTATACAAAGAGGTCGATTTTAGGACCTGTGGAACTTTTTCTATGTTTAGAAAATAATTTGATCTAGTTTGGGTATACACTGCTTCTATATAATATGTTTCTCCTTCCCTATTGTATGAGTTAATGTATCAACTTTGTACACAAGTGTTTTGGTCCATAATCCCCATTTAGCAGGAAGCAGCCAGGCTTTGAAACTACAAGACTATTGAATGCTAATCAAGGTGGCCAATTGCAACATTCACACTTGCCTCAAACAGGCAAGAGTTCTTTCTCCCACCCTGGTCATTCCGGAGATATATAAACCTCCATTGCTTAGTTTCCAATATACCTCACAACCTCTGGGGATGCCTACCATATATGTTGGCGAAACATCAGGAGAGAATGCTTCTGGAACATGCCCATACAGCTTGGAAAGCTCACAGCAACCAAGTGATGGGTTTGTTCTGAATATTAAAACAAATGCAATAAAATAAGTTTGTTCTACTTAAAGGCTTCAGAGTGGGGGTGCATTATTTTTTCAGACTTCATACAACCCCCAAAGAAAAACTTCCCATTTTCATTCTGGAAAGGAAAACAAACAGTCTGTTCTAGAAATCTTCAAGAACTTCCTTTAAAAAGATCACAATCAAGCCCCTGCTCCTTATATTTAACCTTATCCTCTCCAAAACTGTAATGGGAATTTTAAAGGACTTTCTTAAAGCAAGTGTTGGCAATCATAATTGATTAAAGGTTCACTGTCTGCCATCCTGAATTTTAATTAATGTTTAGCTCTTTATTTGTTTTGCATTTGTTGCATATGACATTTGTGTTTGGCTTAATAACAAGCTTGCTCTCCTGTTGCAAACTTCTGTTGACATGACTATGGAGAGACAACGGAGTCATGCACGATCTGATTGAAATGGCAAGCATTCAAGGTTAATGAGCAGCTTATATTCAATTGCCACTTTGATCTTGCATCCTTCAACTGCTTCTGCACATTGAAATCTAAATGGGTATCTAAATTGCTAGGGAAATAAAAGGCTGGGTAGGAGGATGGCTTGAGTCATATCTTCCTTCTCTTGCCTTGAAAATGTATGTCATATACAGAGAGTCTGTATGTGATACTGTTTAGACTTCTCCACACAGTGAATTAGGGAATAACCTTGGGGTCATGAGAGTTGTAGTTTTGCAAGGTTTTTAGCCTCTCTGCCAAAAAATGCAGAATTCCATACCACTGAACCATGGCAGTTAGAATATTGTTGAACTGCATTCATTCTGCAGTGCAGATGCACCTCTAGTTTCCCATAGAAGGTCGTTCAACTGTCTGGGAGCAGCCACTGACAAGGTCCTTGTCAAATGTGCCCATTCAGTGGAGGAATGAAAAGAGCCTTCCTCAAGCCTCTCAAACTTGGCAAGTTTCATATGGGAAGATAAGGTCTTTCAGGTAGTAAAGCCTCATTGAGAATAGGTAGGAAATTGAAACATTTTAATTTCAGTCACTTAGTATTAAGCCAATATTACAGAAGTTCCTGGTTACAGGTAGATTGATATAACCAAGGAAGTCATGGCATTGAGTTTGCATGATTCAATTGGGCAGCTGATGACCGAGGCTCTTGGCAAACCCTCAACCAAAATGTCATCATAGGTTAAAGTTCATTGATGGCAAATTGCCAAACTCCTGGTACAAAATTGCCTGGGAAAACCAAGAGCTTGAATACCATTCGCATCCTTAATATCTCAGCGGCACCTTAGATCAAACACTAACATTTAGGAAACACTGTGTGAACACCAAGCACAAAGTAGCTGCACGCAATAACATCTGTGGAAACTTAGTAAAAGCGCATGGGGTGCAGACCTAAATTAATAAGATCATCAGCCTTGGCTTTGTCTTACTCAACTGTTGAGTATGCCTGTCCCATCTGGCATAAATCTGCACACGTGAAACAAGTGAATATAGCATTGAAACATGTAGAATAATCACTGGGCGTCTTAAACCTACACCTGCTGATAGACTATAAACTAGCTGGCATTGCCCCCCCCCTCAAAAAACCAGGAAGTTGCTGCCAATTGTGAGAGAAATAAGGTTGAACACTGTGAAAGCCACCCACTGTATGGCTATCAGCCTCCTCTGTTGTGCAGAAGTGAATTTTAGCCAGGTCCAATGCAAGAGACACACAGGCAAGAAGGAGGGAAAAGGAAAAGATTTTTTTTTACTTAGAGGCAAAACATAAACTTGCAGTGTTGCATACAAAATCAAACAGTGCAACAAACTTACATAGTCCTTGTAGGTAACACAGAAAAAGGTTTTTTCATCTTCATTCAAATGAGAGAGCAAAACATAAACCTTGAGTAAATAGCTATTTTACCACAGCAAAGAGCATCACTGTTAGAGCATTACAGCATATTGCTTCTCCTCAACTCTATTCTAAAATCCATACAGTTATACCCCACCGGGTGTGGCCCAAACATGCTGGCTGACCTACATTACCAGCTGCACATAATAATTAACATCATAAGGTTTTTCTTTAACACACACACACACACACACACACACACACACTTGATCCTGCTACAACTTGATCCTGCTACAACTATTGTAACATCCTCCAGTAGACTTAAATCAAGGAAAAGTTTCATGAGAACCACCATTCCTCTAAATGTTCCTCCAACAACAGCAAGAATATCTCTCTGGGCAGAAAAATCAAGCAATTCTAATGGGATGCCCCCCCCCCCGCCCCATATAAGGGTCTTCCTCCAGGGGCAAACCAAGAATGGGCTATGTGGAATTCTCTGAACAGACTCAGAAGTGGAGTGGGCAGATAAAAAGACAACCTGGCAAAATTGCACTAACTAGAAGAATCCTCCGCCTTGTGTGACTGTGGAGCAGAACAAACAACTCAGTAGCTGTATGCTTGCCTACAATGCCCTGCCTCATGTACAGGGAAAGAACTGTTTAAAGCTACAGACAATGCAGTCACTGTTGCCCATTTTTGGTCTAAAGCTGTTTAGCTGCTTGTGATCCCTTTATTTTATCAGCTTTATAGTTATTGATTTATGCAATGCTTTTGATACGAAATAAATAAACCAAAATTCCTGGCAGTACTTTCCCCCAAACTCCATCCTGGAGACAGGTCCATCACAGAGGCTATGTTAATGGTGGATTCTGATTTAATGTCCTTTTCATGTCCTCTCCTTCTTGATTGCCTTATTCTTTTCTTGCCCAGGTGATAAAGAAGAACTCCAACACCCAGTCATGGAACTGTGCTTGCACAAGATATTCATGAGGACCATGTCCTTCATTCTGTCTGTCTTGATATTTACCTTCCTCACCATGTACCACCTGGGCCCTTCACTAAAGATATTCCAGATCATGATGTGGTGAGTGTATATCTAGAAATGTGCAGGGCAGCTGTAGGCACACCAGCACTTTGCAGATTTTTGTGGCCAAAACTCCCAGTCTTCACAGCAAATGAACACGGATCATGGGGGTTGTCATTCAAAATATGTGAATGGTAGCAGCCTTTCTACTAGTGATATATTTGCCATGAAAATCAAATAAGACTTCGATGAAATAGGTAACTTCTTAAGCAGGGAACAGTATGGTCCTCAAGACAAGAATCCCAGGGAATAAAAGTATAAATTATGATAGCCAGTAAAAAAAATGGTCTAATAGAATTAATCATTTTTCCTGTCTGTTTGGGAGACAACACATAAATTCCACTTATGCTTCTTTGTCTCTGTGCTCCTGAAAGCAGAGCAAGGCAGATGTTTCACTAAATACCTGATATCCATCCGCTGAATATTAATGTTTCCTTAACAGTTACATGGGACACATCTACACTTAGAATGAAAAGGCAAAATGTAGGGTAGAGATACTGCAGGCCTCCAAATGCTGCCAGACTGCAACTTCCAGCCTCTATCACCATTGTAAGCTAGGACTCCTGAGAGTGCACCAGGAATTGTTAGAAAAACAATGTAACTATAGAAGTATAGAAGCGATTCCAAATTAAAATTTATCCACAAGGTTCTGTATAAAACAAAAAAGCAACATAACAAAATGTTGAAAGCCCATCAGAGTTTATATCTAAAACCCTAGGAGTGCTTTCTCACATTTTATTTGTTGTGAAACCATTGCTTTTTCTGCAGGAGGCATTTTGCATCAAAATGGTTGTGATTATGCACAAACAAACCTTTTACAAAAATGTCTCAGAATGCCATTAATCATTAGAAGCTGATATACAAAACATTTCTAAGCCCTTTCAGAGAATAAAGGGTCTCTTCTCAGGCTGAATTATTTTAAATGTATTTATTTACTGATCATGTCAGAAGCAAATTGGGAATACAGTTATAATGTAGAAAAAACTTGGCATTGTACTAAATGTCCTTTGACCAGAAGCTGGCAGGAGCACCCAGTGGCACAGTTGGTTAAATCCTTGTGCCAACAGGTCTGAAGACCGACAGGTCAGAGGTTCGAATCCGGGGAGAGTGTGGATGAGCTCCCTCTGTCAGCTCTAGCTCCCCATGCGGGGCATGAGAGAAGCCTCCCACAAAGATTGTAAAACATCAAAACATCCGGGCGTCCCCTAGACAACGTCCTTGCACACAGCCAATTCTCTCACACCAGAAGCGACTTGCATTTTCTAAAGTTCACTCCTGACACAAAAAAGAAAAAAATCAGAAGCTGGCCACTTGGAGTGCCTCTGGTGTTGCTATAATAAGGTCTTCCACTGTGCATGTGGCAGGGCTCAGGTTGCATTGTAGTAGGTCATCTGTGATTTGCTCTTCTCCACACTCGCATGTCGTGGACTCCACTTTGTAGCCCCATTTTTTAAGGTTAGCTCTGCATCTCGTGGTGCCAAAGTGCAGTCTGTTTAGTGCCTTCCAAGTTACCCCATCTTCTGTGTGCCCAGGAGGGAGTTTCTCATTTTAAATAAAGAGGTTTTGTTCAATGAAGGCAGAAGCTCAGATGTAGCTGCCAGGTTTGGTTTTTAAGATAAGCTGGAACAAACCTTTGGCCGTTTTATAAGACTCTTCAGCCTGAACTTCACGAGGAGCTCTCCGAGGTGCTGCTATCTGCTTTGCTTGGCATCTGTGCCTCACTAGAAACTATAAGCTGATGTCTACTATGTCAGATGCTGAGTTTTTCGTCACTTGATATTTTCTTATCATACCACATTTGCAGTTTTAAATTTCTTAGATTTGATTATTTGCAGATTTGATTAGCATTATCTCTCTGGGAATCTCTAGATCACATGTGTAAAAACTCTAGGCCTTTGCGCCAAATCCAGCCCTCCATGTCATTTTATGTGGCCCTCCAGATGTTGGATTACAACTCCTGTATTCCTCATCATTAGACATCATGACTAGAGCTGATGGGAGTTGTGATCCAATGACATCTGGAAGGCTGAACTTTGTTCTGTTTAGTCAGAATAGTGAGGTTTGGATTTAGATGCAAGGCTTGTCAGTATGATGTCTGTCTTTAAACTATTCTTTAACCTTTCTCCAACCTCAGATTCACAAAGTTTGTTGGCAATTCCCATCACCCCTGATCCTCATAGCAGATAATCAAAAGTGATGGGACTTGTCATTCAACAACATCTGGGTAAAAAGTAAAGAGCACCAACCGGTATGTTAAAGAAGTTATAGTTGGCCCTCTGTATCCACACATTCTCTGTCCATGGATTCAACAACCCTTAGAAAGCAACCTTCAGGATGAAAATGAGCTGGCATCCCTCCACATGACTTCTGACAGAAATTGTCCATAAAATTGCATTGGAAGATGTAGAAGTTTCTAAAGAGAAGATATATCTAGCCATTGGTAGGTCCTCCAGCATGATACTATGGTCAGCTTCCAGTGGAAGTTGAACACAGAATTGCATAAGAAAACCTACAAATTCCTAGAGACATGATTTCCTACTTTCTCGAGGTCCTGCTCCCCTAACTACTTCAAATGTGGAGAGTCTACTATACTGGGGAGACTGTGTTCCTTGAGATGTCACCTAACTTTTACTCCCATCAGCCATCGTAAGAGGTCAAAATGACACAAATTATAGTCCAATATCAGAAGAGTCCTAGGTTTTCCAATCCTGGTTCACTGCTACTCAAATGGGATCCAAATTCATGTCTAGCACTGCTACCTCACACTCAGCCTGGAACTCCATAAGAATGGTACTGGCAGTATTGGATCTGATTTTGAAGAGGCTGTAGATAATCAGAAGCATTAGGGATAAGCCAGGAAGGAAAAAGATGGAATGGAGACAATACACCAAACCGACAACCCAAGTATGGCAGAGTAGGAAGCTGAATAGGAGGCTAATGCAGGAAAGTGGGCAGTAAGAACCATGGGACTTAGTGGACCAAACTTGCTTTATCCCTCAGGAATGTACCAAGTAGAACAGATCGGAAGCACAGTAGGAAACGGTGTTATATTATTTTGTTTGCATTCTGGGCACGCCTGGCACCAGAACTCATGAGGATTCTGGTCCTATTGTATGTACAATCCCCAAAACTGCAGAGCTCGATTACTGAACTTACTATGGAAACAGGAAACCATGCATAATAGCAAACATTTTTAAAATGAATGATTTCCACCAGACCTTAACACAGAGACTTACTGGAAGACCTAGAAAATTGCTAAAGAGATATCCTCTAAAGGACTTTTCTAGGTCCTCTGATGAGACTCTATAGCAGTGGTTCGCAACCTGTGGGTCCCCAAGTGTTTTGGCCTACAACTCCCAGAAACCCCAGCCAGTTTACCAGTTGTTAGGTTTTATGGGAGTTGAAGGCCAAAATACCTGGAGACCCATAGGTTGAGAACCACTCCTCTATAGTAACTTCTGCTGGAAGCAGAATCATTTGGAAGATCTAGAACCATGAATAATAGCGAACACTTTTGAAATGAACTACTTTTTCTGGAAGTCTCATTCCTAGAGAGGATACCCCTCAAGGCCCTAAATTCCTGCTATGTTAAGATGTTAAGAACAGCTTCCTGCTATTGGAGGTTGTATACCATTTAAGTTGATCTGCTACAACGGGTCTAAGAAAGTCCTAAAGGCTTGCATAACTGAAGACTTTTCTGAATTATTCCCATTTCACAGACTGATCATCCAGTTTAGATAGCAAAGCTGACAGAAATCCTAAAACTTTAATAGGAAATTATTAAAGTATTCTTCCTGTGCCAAATCATGTTGCTTCTCTCTGCATTCTTTAGGTACAAACGCCAGAAAAGAGGCGTGAAGGTTAAATATGTGGAGCATGACGGCTATAGGTTCTGTTACTTTTCCCGTGGCAAACCTGGACTCCAGCCCTCCATTCTGATGCTTCATGGGTTCTCATTCAACAAAGATGTGTGGTTAAATGCCATCAAGGTATGTTTCTATTTATTTTTCTTTTGTATAGCCTTGATGCTTAACCATGGCTGATGTGACTAAAGACACAAAAGCAGAGGAAACAGTATTGTCTTTTTTCCTATCCCTTCCCACATCTCTTGTGGAGGAGTTTCCCAATGTATTGTGTCCTATCTACTTGCTTCCCACTCAGCTTCCTGAGATAATGCCATCATCCTTTCTCTTGGCAGGACCACTTCTGTGACAAAGAATACTGTACTAGATGACTCATTAGATGCCATTGTAAACAGATGCACATATCTCACCCACCAGCACCTCAGTCTCTCTAATAGTTAAGAGACACGCATATGCCCAGGGTTATTTGTACTTGACACACTTTTACATGAATGGAAAAGTAAGGTATGATATTTGACCTCCTGTAAAATCTCAACATCTTTTTTTAAGGCAACACCAGAGCATGAATCTAGCCCCCACCCAAACATGGAATGGGATGGCTTATTATTTCTTTTAAAGTGAAGGAGACTATTTGCTATGGTTTTCAACGGTGATGATGTTAGAGCAGGTATGGGCAAACCCAGGCCTGGGGGCCAGATGTGGCCCCTTGGGCTCTTTTCTCAGGCCCTCCTTTCTCTCACCATCCTATCCTCCTTTTCTTCTCTTTTCCTTTTGTTGCTCCTTCCATCCCTTTCCTCCCTCTTTCTGCTCCCTTCTTCCTTCCCTTCCACCCTTTTGCTTGTCCTTCCTTCCCTCTTCCTTCCCTCCCTTTCCTCCCTCTTTCTCACTCCCTTCCACCATTTTGCTCGTCCTTCCTTCCCTCTTCCTTCCCTCATTCCCTCTCTCTTTCTCCTTCCTTCCTTCCTTCCCTCCCTTTTGTCTTTCCTTTCTTCTCTCGTTCCTCCCTCATTCCCTCCCCTCCATCCATTCTCTTCCACCCTTTCTTCCATCCATCCTTCCCTTTTTCCTTCCTCTTTTCTTCCTAGGGGATGTTTAGCTGGGAGCAGAGAAGGTGGAGAGGGAACCTAAGAACCATGTTTCAAGATTTAAAAAGGTGTCCAACTGAGGATGAGAGGAAAAACTGACTTTCTGCTGCTCCAGAGACCAGGACACAAGGAAGCAATGGATTCAAATGGCAGGGAAAGAGATTTGACTGAAAATATTAGGAAGATCTTCCTAGAAAGTGGCATAGACTACTCTGGAGTGTGGCAGCCTATGCCACTATTTTCTGCGGGGACTGTCTATTGGGAGTGCTTTGATTGTGCCTTTCTCCATGGCAGGGGTTTGGACTGAATGGCCCTTGGGGATCTCTTCCAACTCTAGGATTCTATATCAGGAGTAGGCAATATGGCGTCTAATGGATACACTTTTTCTCTCCCATCCACCATTTCATCCTGACCAAGGCCAACCCTTTTGCGATCCAAACATTCTCCATCTTTCCTTTTTGCTTCCGAAAGAGACGAGGAAAGGGAGGAAAGTGCAGGGACTCCCTCCCGGCCTGCCCACCCCACTCCAGCCTACCATATTGCTCCCAAGTTAGAAAGTTTGTCCATGCCTATGTTAGAGGATGAGATCAAAACTTTCTACCCTCCCATAGGCATTGTTTCTGGAATACTATTTGTACAGCCAGCCTTAAACCCTTGTGCTAGTAGGATTGCCGACCGAAAGTTTCAAATCCAGGATGTGGGGTGAGTTCCCATCTGTCAACTCCAGCTTCTCATGATGATACATGAAAGATGCCCCCCATAGGATGGTAAAACAACTGGGCATACCCTGGGCAACATTCTTACAGATGGCCAATTCTCTCACACCAGAAGCAACTTGCAGTTTCTCAAGCCGCCCCGACACAAAAAAGCCAGTCTTCTACATCTACTGATTCCACCATCCATAGCTTGAAAATATTTCCTCCAAATTCTAAAAGCAAACTTTGCTTTTGACATTTTATATAAGGTACACCATTGTATATAAATAGAGATTAAGCATCCACAGATTTTGGTATCCAAAGAAGGTATGAAACCAAACCACATTAGATATCAATGGTCTGCTGTATTATGTCACAGTCAGTTCATTTCAGAAGTACAGTTACCACCAGCATGACTCTCTTTGGTCTCTACCTGTTTCATGAGATGTTGTCAGAAACATATCTGCATGCACCTGCCTATGATTTGAAATGAAATTGAATACAATGGTGTTCAACTACATTGATCACTCCACCCTTTGGTGACAAAGTGACCCAGCTAGTATTGCTCAGAGTCTTTGGTTTCACAATCCATGTTGTCTTTCCACAGCTCTTTCCTAAGGGCCTCCACTTGGTCTGCCTTGACATGCCTGGACACGGAGAAACTACTCGCTTGCCAGGAGAAAGTTACACAGCAGCTACTCAGGCTCAAAGGATACACCAGGTATATTGACTGTGGCCATCATATCTGTAGGATATTTTGAAAAGTCATAGTTGAGTGTTTCTAGTATATTATTCCTCATTTGGCCAAGATTGGGGCAGAAAGATTGAGCATCCTTTTTTTCCAAACCCCCAAAATCTGAAATACTTCAAATTTTAGAATTTGTCCATCTCCATCGTTAAACTCCTGTGTATAAGCATGGATGCACCCACCCCTTCCTCTACACATATCATAACATCAGGAATCTGTTATAAGAAACTGAGTACTTTCTTGGCAAATGACCCCATTGAGCCTTAAAGTCTTCCTCTCACTTAACATCTCTTGGTTTCTGCTTCATGTTTCAGTTTGTCAAGTGTATCAATATGGATAGACAGCCTTTCCACTTGGTTGGCATTTCCACGGGAGGAATGGTAGCTGGGCTTTATGCTATACTTTATCCATCTGAGGTCTGCTGCATATCACTCCTGTGTCCAACTGGTGAGTGTCAGAATAAATTTACTTCAAAGCCTGTCTCCAGGCCATAGAAAAATGGATGAAAAGGAACCTTTATGATGGAATATTTTGAACAGCCCTTAACTCTACCTTTCTGAATGTTTTCCTAACAACCAAAATCTGTTTACATTTGCTTGAGAATTCTGGAAGGAAGCATTCTAAAAACTGTGTTGTGACATGTTAGTGTGTTGACTGCCATGTGTAGGTGTCATGCTAACGTAATTAGAAACCTCTGAGTCTATGTGAAGAAAGTAATAAATAATATATTTTAAAAATGGAATTGACAGGTTTTCATGAGATGTTGTGTCCCCATACATTGCATTATTACAATATATTTATCTGTCCTTAACTCTTATAGGGAGTTGGTTTAATCTCTGATTTGCCAGGAAAACTGAATTATTGTGTTGTGAAATGATGCATTATTCTATCAGGAAATTCTTCCTGGTGTTGAGGTGAAATATCCCCTGATCTATTGTGATGACCTAATACATAAGAGAATCCACAAGATTGGATGAGCTCCTGTCTGTCAGCTCCAGCTTCCCTTGCAGGGACATGAAAGAAGCCTCCCACAGGATGGTAAAACATCCAGGGGTCCCCTGGGCAACATCCTTGCAGACATCCAATTCTCTCATACCAGAAGCGACTTGCAGTTCCTCAAGTCGCTTCTGATCCGATAAAAAATGGGAAGCTGTCTAGAGTCTCATGTTTTAGAACTGGTTTCCCTCAACTTTTCATCTGTGCCTTCTTGTCCAACTTTCAGGTCTGAGGTACCCAGCAGATAGCGACTTGGGCAAGCACTTGAAGAAGCAGAAGCAATCCATGAAATCGCACAACTTCCTTAAACTTGGTTTATACCATTCCAGCCGAACAAATCTGCAGGTGAGGAAAGACCCAACAATGAATGTTCTCTGGTCTGATATTGGCTAATACTGTATCTGACTTTTCGAAAACCATCCTTCTCTTGAAATCTGAGAAGAAAGATTTGGTAATAGACACTCTGTATAGGACACAGCTTCTGCAATTGTTTATATTAAGACACCTGCATTGCCAGGTGAGAGATTTAAATATCTTAAATTAGTGATTCCCAAGTTGTAATCCTCCAGGTGTCTTGGACTTCGGTTCTCAGAAATCTCAGCTGCATTGGCTAATGATCAGAGATTGTGGGGAAAACACCTAAAAGCTAAAGTCCAAAACACCAGAAAATCCAGAATTTGGGAAACACTATCTTAAAGGCAAAAAGTGCTAAACAGAATCAGTCCTGGTTAAGACTTAGGTGAGAGACAAACAACAAAGACTAGATTGTGTAGGGTAAATTTTAGAGAAAGGAACTGACAAAACCATCTTTGAATATTTCATATCTAAGAAAACCCTATGAAACTTATAGGATCAGCCTGACAAGTAACTTGAAGGCACATACCAACACATTTGTTAAGTGCTATACAAAATAGAGATGTTCTGCCGAAAGCTTTCCTGGCTGGAATCACTGGGTTGCTGTGAGTTTTCTGGGCTGTATGGTCATGTTCCAGAAGCATTCTCTCCTGACGATTCACCCCCATCTTTGGCAGGCATCCTCAGAGCTTGTTAGGTCTATTGGAAACTAGACAAGTGGGGTTTATTTATGTATTTATTTAAAGTATTTATATTCTGCCCATCTCACCCCGCAGGGGACTCAAGGTGGATTACACTGTACATATCCATGGCAAACATTCAATGCCATAGGCACACAATATATATAGACTGACACACAGAGGCTATTTAACATTCCAGCTTTTTTCATGAGGGTATTCTGGCGACCAGGGGAGCAGTTGCTTCACCATCCATTTGTGACACTGATGAAGTACTTCCTCATTCTTTGCATGCTTGCTGGAAATTTTTATGGTGTCGTAAATTAAACTCCCTGCATAAGCGGTACCTAAATTTCCTACTTGACAGGTGCAACTGTCTTTTGGGCTACAAAGGTTGACAGCAAACTACACAAATTGGTCGGAAGCTCACGCCGACCTGGGCTGGCTTCGAACGTATGACCTTTTGGTCAGTAGTGATCTTAATGCAGCTGACTCCCAGCCAGCTGTGCTACAGTCCCGGGGGAACTGTGGAATAGTGTCCAGGTTGGGATAAAGAACTCTTGTCTGCTTGAGGCAGATATGAATGTTGCAATTTGCCAGCTTGATTAGCATTGAATGGCCTTGCAGCTTCAAAGCCTGGATGCTTCCTGCCCGAGGAAATCCTTTGTTGGGAGGGGTTAGGTGGCCCCGATCATTTCCTGTCTGGAATTCTCCTGTTTCCTGAGTGTTGTTCTTTATTTACTGTCATGATTTTAGAGGTTTTTAATACTGGTAGCCAGATTTTGTTCATTTTCATAGGAGATCATCAGAGTTTGGAACTCAGTGTGATACCGCAGTTTGGGAACTGGACTAGGATTCTGGAAAACCAGAGTTGGAATCCCCCCTTAGTCTTGGGCAGGACCCACTCCTTCAGCTTCAAACCTGCTCTGGGGAAATCTTGCCCAGAAAATTTTAGAACTGGATTCCTATAAGTAGTAATCTAACAATATCAAACATGTGCTTGATGAAACTGAAGATAATCAGAGTGTGAAAAAGTTACTTTTCTGAACAACAACTTCCAAAATACAGACTAGTAGGGGAGCTGTAGTTAAAAAAAGCGTAGTTTCCCAACGCAAGCTTTACAAATTGCATACACTCTAACTGAATGATATTAAAAACAGCAGAAGTGGATCTGAATCTAGAGATCTCACAAATCAGATCCTGTCTGATTTTGGTATCTAAGCAGGGTCAGTCCATGATATTACTTGGATGGGAGGACACCAATGAATATCTGGTGCTGTGGGCTGTAGAAGAAACTGGCAAAATCACCTCTGAGTATTCCTTGCTTGAGAAAATCCTTTGCAATTCATGGGGTTGCAATAAGTCAACAGGCAGAATGGCACATTTACATAGATTGTTTAATTTTATTTCTAACACACATAGGAACAGCCAGACAAGAAACCTTTATTAAATAGCTGTTCACAGTGTAGGGAACCATGTATTAAATAAAAATGAGAGATCTAATAGGAGAAAACAGCACTTACATACGGTGGTTTGATCTTGTATTTCTTGCAATTCTGATACCATTTTTGCATCTTTTTTCACCTTAGCTTCTCAAGGGATATCTTGCAGCTTCAAGACCAGATAAAGCTTTTTATATAAACTGTAAGTGCAATAGCATGGCAACAAAGAACTAACAAAAATTTAGAGCTTTCTCCTGACACCATATGAATAATGGATGACATTCAAACTTTGCAGTGTTTGGTGTATGATAGCCTCATAAGGGTTCTCCCACTATCAGAGAAACTATATTTTCAATGATTAAATAAGGACTTGTGTTTTTAAGAGCAAAAGAATAACCATAGGGTTATATGTCCTCAGTATTACTTTGCTGTCTTTTCAGAATTGTGGCGTATGAATTTAAATATAAATACATTAAAATATTAGCATATTTCTACTTAAATGGAAAGCATCTTGTAGTACTATAGCATACTATAATGCTAGTATTAAAAACAGCAGTCCAGATTTCATTTCTGGTTATCATTGCCAATCACACAGATAAACTTTTTGTCTAGTTGGCATTTCGTATTATAGCACTATAATGCTATTTTCCTGAATTACTGTATATACTCGAATATAAGCCCAGTTTTTCAGCCCTTTTTTAAGGCTGAAAAAGGCCCCCTTGGCTTATACTTAATTCAAAGTTATTTATTATTTTACTCTGTTGTTGTTATTATTATTATTACATTTGTTATTTTACTCTTTTATTATTTTATTACATTTATTATTTTACTCTATTTATTATCATTATTATTACATGTATTATTTTACTTTATTATTGTAATTACATTCATTATTTTACTCTATTATTGTTATTACATTTATTATTTTACTCTCTTTATCATTATTGGAAAGATACATAAGCACATGTACACTGAAGATTTACTTTGAATATTGTAGTACTATAGCATACTATAATGCTAGTACAGTATTAAAAATAGCTGCGCAAATTCCATTTCTGGTTATCACTGCCAATCACACAGATAAACTTTTTGTCTAGATGGCATTTCATATTATACTACTATAATGCTATTTTCCTGAAGTACCGTATATACTCGAGTATAAGCCGGATTTTTCAGCTGTAAAAGCCGCCCTCAGTTGATACTCAAGTCAAAGTATTTATTATTTTACTCTGTTATTATTATTGTTTTATTACATTCACATTATTTTACTCTGTTATTATTTTATTACATTTATTATTTTACTCTACTATTGTTATTACTACATTTATTATTTTACTCTATTTATTATTATTGTTATTACATGTATTATTTTATTCTATTATTAGTATTACATTTATCACTTTACTTTATTATTGTTACTACATATATTATTTTACTCTCGTTATCATTATTGGAAAGATACATAAGCACATTTGCATTGAAGATTTACATTGAATATTGAATATACTCTGTTATTATTGTTTTTATTACATTTACATTATTGTACTCTATTATTTTTATTACATTTATTATTTTACTCTATTATTATTACATTTATTATTTTACTCTATTGTTGTTACTACATTTATTATTTTACTGTATTTATTATTATTATTACATTTATTATTTTACTCTATTATTATTGGAAGATATGTAAGCACATTTACATTGAAGGTTAGAATAATGGTTTATTCAGAGTTCAATGGTCTTATCTTAAATTACAGTTTTATGTAAATATTCAAAAACATTTAACCTATTGACACCTCAATTAATGTAATTTTATTGGAATCTATTTTCGTTTTGAAATTTACCAGTAGCTGCTGCATTTTCCACCCTTGGCTTATACTCAAGTCAATACATTTCCCAGTTTTTTGTGGTAAAAGTAGGTGCCTCGGCTTATATTCGGGTCAGCTTATCCTCGAGTATATGCTGTAATATTTCCCTATTTTGGTATTTTAAAAACCTAGCGAGGAAAGCAATTCAGTCTTTGACCACCAGCTAGGTATTGTCTTGGTGAAATTGGTTTGAGGCTGTGAGGGGATGCTGTGTGTGTGCCATCCACAAAAGGGCTGGAATGCTGCTCTGCGGCATCACTTACTACGTACCAATACATGTTATCTTATATTAATGAGGTGTGTCTGTGTTCTGTGCTGAGAGATGACTTGGGAAGGTCTGGAACTACACCCAGCTCTGGCACAAAAGGGCAGCCAATGCATTCAACTTGGTAACAAAGGCAAGCTTCCTTTTACAGGGAGACGAACCTTGTGTGGTTGGAACATGTGCCAAATGTCTCTGTTATCTTTACAATCTGAATTGATGGATGGGTGCTTCTCCCTACTGTTACCTTAGCTGCAATTTTTAAGTTGCAAAATGAGAATAGAAATTCCTATGTTGGATAATAGTTCTCAGAAAACTTTGACATGGATGAACTTTAGCCAAGTTGGCCACAGGATTCAGGGCACTAGAGTCCCTAACAGTAACTTTTCCAAATTCGATGAACCTAATCTTAGGCCTTACAGTCAGGAGCACTAACAATGATATCAAACATTGCCTTTTGTCTTCTTCTTTCTGGACAGACTATTTAGACATCGCCAGTGCGAAGTCCAAGTACAGTCTTCATGACAACATGAGTAAGATCAGAGCTCCCACCCAGATCATTTGGGGAAAGGATGACAAGGTAAAGGTCCTCAAGCCACCTTCCTGCCTGAGAAGCTTCTTTTCTATCCCATCCCATCCTATTTATATTATGTTATATTGCAGTTCGAAAACATGCAACTGTGAGTGGATCAATACATACCGCTCTAGTGGGAAGGTAACAGCGCTCCATGCAGTCATGCTGGCCACATGACCTTGGAAGTGTCTATGGACAACATCGGCTCTTCAGCTTAGAAATGGAGATGAGCACCAACCCCCAGAGTCAGACACGACTGGACTTAATGTCAGGGGAAAACCTTTACCTATATTATATTATATTATATTATATTATATTATATTATATTATATTATATTACTGAATCCCAGTTCACAGAGAATGGGCATTACAACAGCAGCAGCAGCAACAATAACAATCTTGTCTTATTGGTTTCAGGTGCTCGACTCTTCAGGAGCTAACATTTTAGCCAACATTGTTGTCAATTCCCAAGTCCATA
Source organism: Anolis sagrei (assembly GCF_037176765.1). Taxonomy (NCBI): domain Eukaryota; kingdom Metazoa; phylum Chordata; class Lepidosauria; order Squamata; family Anolidae; genus Anolis; species Anolis sagrei. Next base: position 28,866,664 of record NC_090022.1, on the reverse strand, counting down.
TGTTGGAGGAATGTGGACACTTCATAATGCTAGATAGGCCCAGAAAATCCGCAAAGCTCCTCTTGCAATTCTACCATTCAGTCTGTGGCAATGTGGAAAGTAATATATGGGCATAATACCATTAAGGAATCAAAGTGATGGCTTATTCCTGTTGGAAATAGCAACCTTCCGCGCCTCCATTAACTGTTTGTAAATATGTATAATTGTTAGCCTATATTGTATGTACATTTTTGGTTTGCCAGTTTGACTGTACCTCTTTGGTGTGGGAAGGGCTTCAGACACAGGACTCCATTTTGTATTCAGTTTGCATCAGACCTCAGTGGAGGTGGATGCATGTTGCTCTTTGGACTTAGTAGAGAAGTATGATTTTCAGACTTTAGTGAGTACAGTTATACAGTTTGGACTATATCTATATGCTTAAAGACATGGGACTATGGACTTGCATGCTGAATATATACAAGAAATGTGTTAATAAACCTGAAATGTTATTCTTAAAAAAGACCACTTTGTTTTTGTCTCTTGAGTGCATGTTTTAAACAAGGGTTTTTAAAAGGAGAGTGGATGGGCACCTTCAACTTCAAAGAAATAACCATCCTCTGCTAAACCAAATATATTTCTGTATTGGCATGTGTTTATCCTTGGCACACAGCCCTATATCCAAGACTATCAAGGCAGAAAATCCCACAATATTTGCTTTGAACTGGATTTTCTGAGTCCACACTCAGATAATGTGGGATTTTCTACCGTGATACTTTGGGATATAGGGCTGTGTGGAAGGGCCCATATAAACCTCACTTGCCTAGTTTCCAACAGACCTCACAACCTCTGAGGATGCCTGCCATAGATGTGGATGAAATGTGAGGAGAGAAAGCTTCTGGAACATGGCTGTACAGCCTGGAAACTCACAGCAACCCAGTGATTCTGGCCGTGAAAGCTTTCAACAACACATTGAACAAGTTATAAAGCATGTTGTTATGAACGGCTATCAAATTCCAGGTCTTCTCTGAGCATCTCCACTGAGAGGCGCTCTTGAGACATTAATATGGATAACTTTCAGTAATTCTGGTTCATAGTGTGTTAAAATGCCTACATGAGTCATAGGAAAGTGTCATTTATTGCTAGAAGAAAACCTGAATTGGGTTGTTGTTTTCGGGTTGTATGGGCATGTTCTAGAAGCATTCTCTCCTGACATTTTGCCTGCATCTGTGGTAAGCATCCTCAGAGGTTGTGAGGTTCGTTGGAAACTGGAAAATTGAGTTTATATATCTGAATTCTTCCTACAATCAACTGCAGGCTTTCTGTTCTCCCGTCCATTTTGAGATGGTGTTTGTAGTTTAACAAGCATATATCTCAGCCTTAACAGGTATCTCGGTCATATTATATTTGGTTGATATGCTATATATATATATATCTCAAGCACATCGACCAAATAGAATATGACCGAGATACCTATACCTGTTAGGGCTGTTATTCTTCACAAATCCAGTGTCCATGAACTCCTTAAAATTTGATTAGCAAGAATGGTTGTGAAAAGGAGATTCCACCTAAACATTAAGGCCCCTTCTACACTGGCATATAATCCAGATAATCAAAGCAGATAATCCGCATTGTCATATTTTAATTGTATAATTTGAGTCTACACTGCCATATAATCCAGTTCAAAGCAGATAATATGGATTTTATATGACAGTGTAGATGGGGCCTTGGACAATAAGAGCTATTTGATGGTGAAGTTGGCTGCCTCAGAATTTAGTGGGCGTCTTCTCTGGAGATTTTTTAAACAGAGGTTGGATGGCCATCTGTCAGGAATGCCTTGATTGTGTGTTCCTTGCATGTTCCTTGCATGGCAGAATAGGATTGGATTGTATGGCCCTTGTGCACTCTTCTAACAGTATGAGATGTATGTTGTTAAAGGCTTTCATGTTGGGTAACACTGGGTTATAACCCCCCCCCCCTCGCCTAGTTTCCAACAGATCTTAAACCCTCTGAGGATGCCTGCTACAGATGTGGGCAAAACAGAACACTTCTGGAACATGGCCATATAGCCTGGAAAACTCACAGCCACCCAATATGAGATGTAATTCTCCTGTCTTACATACTTGTTTATATTCTTTACCACAAATGTATTCCATGTTCAAGTTCTACAAGCACCACGTTTCTTTTAAGATATACTGTTCTTGCCACTTCATCATACTAGAGAATGAATCCTCTTTAAATCCGGTTTCTGCCTCCTGCAGAATACTGTGGTTTGTAGTTTAGTCGTGAGGTCAATCCTCTGCGATTTTTCTGGGTGAACAGGGACTGTGATATTATATGCCAGTCTACAGAATGTAGCTGTAATTTCCAACATGGGGTCTGTAGTTTAGTGAGGCTGTTAAAGGCTCCTCCCTAAACTACTATGAGGTCCATTAGAAATGATATACCTAAACGATACAATGTCTATGAAAGACAATCTGCCTAAATTTAATTGTCAGATCTCCCTTAAGGGTGTATAATGATTTAAGCTCATAATTAAACATAATGTGGATTTTTCTCTAATTTTGAGAAATGTCAGGATTGCTCTTCACAAACAATTATGAATCTTGAAAATATACTGGCAGTGCAATACTTTTGAAGTAGACATATTGCTCTTCGCAGATGCAGACATGTACACCATACTTTATTAACAGAAATGCTTCCTTACTATAACTTTAGTAAGACCTCCTACTTGCCTATCAATAGACATACATATGTGCTGTGTTGTAACTTTGTTTTAGGGAGTTCATTCAGGCATCCACAAAGATTGTAACCTTTTATGAAGGGAGGGACCAGCCCCCATGAAAGGAGAGGTGTAACAAATTAGTTAATTTTAATAGGAATTTTAATAAATGTTTTATTAAGTAATATATAGTGCAAGCAGGCCAGTTTAAACTGTAGCTGCTTGTTGGCTGTGTTGCCATAGCAACATAGGTTTCATTAGAAGTGTATCCATATCTCTCCAGGCAGGAGCCAAAAGGGGCGGAGTTAACTGCCAACTAGAGTGGAGCAGACATGTTAAAAATTCAGTCTTTGACCAGGGAGTCAAAGTGGAAGGTTGGTTCTGGCTAGTTGGGAGTCGAGCCAAGTGTTCGAAGCCTTCAGCCTGATTTGTTTAAAGTGTCAATTGAAACTGTTTGAATTATTAAATAGCTGTTTAGCTAAAAGGGGAAAGAAACCCCTGGATTGTTCTGTAACTTCAGTGGGATGGCTGAAGGGAAGAAAAGGCAAGCCAGTGCCTTGAGTATCAGTCAGGAGAGAAAAGATACTTTAAAGTAAAATAAGCCTAAACCAGTCTGGTAAAAAAAAAAAAGCCATTCTGGAGTTATATTGGTAACTGTTTCAAGTGCTTGTGACAACACTTGTCACAAGCACAAGTAAGTGTAACAACATCTAAGAAATACTGAGCAACCAGCAAGATTTGTACTGCCTGAGAATTCTTGAATAAATATTTTCTTGTTCAGTTAATCATAATAAAGACTTGTGCATAGTTATTGGGGAGAAGATTTACCTCAAATGAAGGTGGCTGAAGATTTTGAAGAAAGGATCCAGGTTATGGTAACGGTTGACTCCTTTTAAGTGCCTCGGGCAAAGCATTTTAAAAGTCAAGTCTCACACCAGCAAATACAAGCTTCACGCAAACATACAGACTTAAATAAATAAATTGCTCAGTCATAGTTAAGCTACCCACACTATCATTTTAAATCTCCCACAACAGCTCTGGTTGCTCTATACAATATTTTATTGGTGGCAGTGGTGGGATAGAAAAGAAAGTTCTCCCCCTGCCACATCAAACTGCCTATGCCTCCACAGGAGGGTATAAAATTGTGCTGAGTTTTGTTTGAATGTGCTAGAAATAATCTCTCCTTAAAGTAATTAGAGGACCAAACAAATGAAGTGTCCAGCCAATTTCTGCAGAACCTGGTGCTCCCAACATTTGTGTCAAATAATGTATCTCTAATCACACACACACACACAGAGAAAGTGACTATTTTTTATTATTGCGATGAAAAGGGAAATCTGATAGCACACCTGGCTGCAATTGTGGCCCCAAAATGCATTGCTTTCCCCTTCTCTCCTCCTTCCACTGACACAGGGGAGAAGCCATATAAATGTATAGAAAACGGAAGGGACTTCTCTCAAAGGGAACATCTGCGCTATCATCAAAGGACCCACACAGGGGAGAAGCCATATGAATGTATACAGTGTGGAAAGAGCTCCTCTTAGAGTAGATATCTGCATCCCCATCAGAGAACTGACACAGAAGAGAAGCCCTATACATGCATAGAATGTGGAAAGAATTGCAGTTCAAGTGACCATCTGTGTTCCCATCAAAGGACCCAAATGAGAGAAGCCACAGAAATGCATGGAATGTGAAAAAGAAGCTTCACTAAAAGTGGGATAATCAAAGCAGATAATCTGGGATAATCAGATAATCTGGGATCAGCTCCTGGGATATAGGACTGTGTAGAAGTGACCTTGGAGACCTCGAGGAGGAACAAACTCAGCCACAGATGCCACTTATGGGACAAAGAGAAGCAGGAATTTGTGTTAAGTTGATTTGTTTTAAGTGGTCTTATTACTATTAAAAAGTGTAGATTGTACATTATTAGCTATTACTATTTTCCTGTGCAGAAACGTGTAGATTGTACATTCTTAGCTATTACTATTTTCCTGTAATAGTAATTTTGCTGTGTTTTCTGTCTTTTGCCATCAAGCAATAACCATTTCATCCAGAGAGGTCTTTGGCTGTTAACTGCTTGTAAGAGAAGGTCCTTTTTAACATTCATGGTGTGCTTTTCTCTTCTCTACTCTCCTAAGAACACTGTGTAGGTCATTAGGAATCTGTTGTTTGAAACCATTAGAAAAAAGAGTGCTTGGGACAATCTTTAATTCAGTTATCAGTTTGACTTAGAGTGCATCTGCACTGTAGAATTAATTGAGTTTGATACCACTTTATTACTCAGTGCTAGGGAATTCTGGGAATGTTTAGTTTGGTGAAGCACTGACACTTTTTGGCAGAGAAAACTAATAGCTTTGCAAACGTATAACTCTCAAGATTCCATAACATGGAGCCATGACAGCTAGAGTGGTGTCAATCTGCATTAATTACACAATGTGGATGCAGCCTGAGTGAACTTAACAACATTGCAAAAGGGGGAAAAAAAGGATCAGGCTTAACAAATAAATCCTAGCTGGGCAAATTAACTGTGCTCAGTCACATTTGATCTTACACAATCACAGTGACATTTCGGTGTTTATTTCCTTTAGATCATTTGATGCATGAAATGTTTGATTCTTGAATTATGCCAATTTCTTATTCATTGTGTACCAAACCGAAGTGTGGAAGTCCATGATAAGGTCTATGGGTATTTTGGGTGAATCGAATAATAGTAAATGTCCGCATTTATCCAATAAGTGCACTTGGATACCAGGAATAGCCCTGGCTAAAATTTCTGCCCCAGATGGATCCAATACCTGAAGAACAAGAGTTGAAATACAGAATATCAGTACTTGATCTCAATGTATTTTTTTAAAAAACAAGCAAACCTTGTTTTATCTCAAAGTATTTGTGGAATTGTATAGTGTGTCTGTCCAGATGGCATTAGTCTCCATATGATTATGAGTTTCAACCAACATAGACCCATTAAATCAACAAAACTGTCATGAGTGTGGCACAGAACCTATATTGGGAAATGATGCTACGAGACGTAGCAACAATACTCTTTTCTCCAACCAACCACCTTTCACAACAGCAGTCTCCCCACAAGCCTGTCCATTTCCTGGTCAGTGGACAGCAGGGAGCAGCATACAAACATCCAGGCTGGACAATCTCCAACAGCCAGCCACAGGGACCTCTAAGGCCCCTTCTACACTGCCATATAAAATCCAGATTATCTGCTTTGAACTGGATTATAGTGTAGACTCAGATAATCCAGTTCAAAGCAGATCATCTGGATATTTTTTTTGGTCATGTCAGGAGCGACTTGAGAAACTGCAAGTCGCTTCTGGTGTGAGAGAATTGGCCGTCTGCAAGGATGTTGCCTAGGGGATGCCCGGATGATTTGATGTTTCTGGATGATCTCATTTGATAATCTGAATTACATTGTGGTGTAGAAGGGGCCTAGGTTTTACTCCACATGACCATGCAGATAATGTAATTGCTCTGCATACAGCTATAGGAAAATGGCTGGATACATGTCTGTCTCCTCCCTGGTTTCTACTGACCAGGAAATGTCCAAGTTTTAGGGGCCCAGAGACAATTTTATACAACATTTTAATAATTCTGTATATGACACACTGAACCTTTAGAAAGCAAAGGCGTCCTGACTCAGGCTGGATCTACACTGTTCTATATCCCACGATCGGATCCCAGATTATCTGTTTTGAACTGGACTCTATACTGCCAGATAATCAGGGATAAACAATCTAGGATTAGATCTGCATGATAGGACAGTGTAGATCGGACCTCATGTAATCCAGTTCAATTCAGATAATCTGGGATCAGATCCTGAGATATAGGGCAGTGTAGCTCCAGCCACAGCCACCCATGTGGATGATTTCGGAGCATTTGGGCTTTCAGAATTCTGGATAAGGGATGTTCATATGAGCCAACTCCATAACACCTTCTGCTTAATGCACTTGAAGATGACTGTTTGGAACCACTTTGGAATTTGAAGATCTGCAGGATGGCAGCACTTGGAAAATTCTCTTTTTTAGATGACTGTTCCCAGATTTTGGCTTTTGACATGGCTGTTGAAACTGAAAAATAAGTTCTGCCATGTACAGATTTTGCAAACAATTCTTGCCCATCCTATATGATTTTTTATATTATAAGTGCCCCTTCAACTTGTTCCTGTTGAGGAAAATTTCAGGGTTGATGAATCATACAATAATAGAAGAGACCTCGTGGGCCATTCAGTCCAACTCCCGGCCAAGAAGCAGGAAAATTGCTTTCAAAGCAAAGTGGGGGAAAGAAGACGGTGATATAAATTACTGAAGTCCAGCTATAGCCCCTTCCACACTTCCATATAATCCATATCTACTTTGAAGTGGATTACATGGCAGTGTAAACTCATATAATCCAGTTCAAAGCAGATAATGTGGATTATCTATTTTGATAACCAGGGCTATAAAGCAGTGCAGAATGGGCTGATGTCTTTCTTGGGCAGTCTCATTATATGCCCATTGTAAAAATGGTTGCATTTTTAAAACAATGATAATGACATTGAAAATTGGAAATCCTGCATAAAGATTTTTTAGCTCGGAGGAGTTCAAAACTGCCTCAAGATGGATGAGAAAAAGAAGTTGGGCTCCTCAGGAGTGTCTTCTCTAGCTGCCAAGGGAAGCGGCCTGGTTGGAGAGCAAAGAGGAGCTGTCCTCCTGCATCCAAGGCCTCTTCCACACAGCTGTATAAAAACACATTGAGCAGTGTGGACTCAGATAACCCAGTTCAAAGCAGATATTGTGGGTTATCTGCCTTGATATTCTGGGTTATATGGCTCTGTGGAAGGATCCCAACTGAGTCAGACTCCCAACTGTTCAGGATGCAGAAGATCCTTCCTTGTTCCCACAATCAACACCAGTTATTGACTCATCCCACCACCCTTCCCTGGAAATATTGCAGACATCCTCACTTGGAGGTCCAGTGGGGAAGCAGAACCCCGGGGTCTCTTCTTGGCGTATAGGAAGTCTAAGAGAGGGCAAGAGAAGAGTTCATTCTTCAGATTCTTCTCTATGCATAGCTAGGACAGCAGTCTGGAGGCAACTTCATGGCTGACCTGTGGTCATCAACCATGTTCTTCACCCATGTTCTTCACCCACCACATAAACATGCTGTTGCTGAACAGGTATGGGAGCTCTCTGAATTCTGTCTCCTCCCCCCTCCCAATTTGGGGTCCACTCTTAGCAGTCCTATTATTCCTTTGTCATAAAAAGTTGATAGAAATAAAAGAATGAAGTGTGTGTGTGGTTGTATGTACAGGAGAATAAATCGATATAGAATAAAGCTCTCTATTCAATGTCACCCTTTTAGACCCCGACACTCATTTAAGAAATGAATTGTCATTTGAACCAAATATTTCCTGGGTTTTGACAAGTGCCAGGTTTCGACAGGTGGCTACTTGTCCTCCGGTCCGCAATGGAGCCCTCTTGACCCTGTTGCCATCAGCATCCCAGCATGGCTGACTCCTCAGTTCCACAACCAGCACTGCATTGGACTCTTGACTGTTGCCTATTTAGACTACCTCTTTGTTGTTCCAGAGACACCAGTTACATTTTCGCGGGTTGCCAGTTGAACCTTTATCTTTAGATGACTCTCCTGTATATCATTCTCACAACTAAGAAGTGCTACAGCTATATTAAATAACTTACAACATCATCCTTTCCCCAGATAACCTGCATTGGAGTTGTAATCTTGCTTATGTGGTCATCAAGGCAGTACATGTTGTCATCCTCAGCCATGTCTAAAAAACCTTTGCAATGAAAAGTAGATTTGTTATCAAAAAGGCTTACATAAAATTTCATTCTTGGAGCCAAAGTGGTCCCATAAGATCTCTCACCTTTTCATTTTCTCCTCCTTCTCAATTTTTCTCTGAGCTTATCTGGACCAACACCACAAAATAAAGAGCATAGGAGCCCCACAAAAATTGGGGTGGGGGTGAATTGTTTTGGTTTTTCTTTTGTTTGAACACCACTTTAATTGCCATGCCCCAATACTATGGAACCTGGGGATTTGTAATGCACAAGCATTCTTTGGCAAGAAGGCTAAATACCTTGAAAACTACAGGTGTGCAACTTCTTTGTACAGGTTGAGCATCCATTATCTGGAATTCCAAAATCCAAAAGATTCCAAGATCCAAATTCATTCTCATGGGTGGTTGAAATATGACATCTTTGCTTTCTAATAGTTCAAGGTACCCATAATTTGTTTCACTGACCGTCAGGTTATGTATATAAGGTGTATATGAAATATAAACAAATTTTATATTTGGACTTGGGTCCCATCTCTAAAATAATCTCATTATGTATACGCAAGTATTCCAAAATCTGATGGAAATATCCATAAATGGGGCACTTCTTGTCCCGGTATTTTGGATAAAGGATGCTCAGCTTATAGAAAAAAACTAAGAATGAGAGAAGATTGAAATTTAATAGAAACATTGCAAGGCATTGATTGTAACACTGGAAGGGCATAGGAAGGATTTTGTATTAGAGGAACAAAGCATCCCATATTTCTTGCAATGGGTATGCTTGCAAATGTAGTGACCCCTGATCATTGAAACCAACATTTCTTCACTTTGTGTGTACATTCCCACATCACTTCATGTTGTACTTACATTTTGAGTAAAATTTGTTGTCATGTTCATTCAGTTCGAGTAGTCCTTTCATAACCTAGGAAGGAAAAAGAGTGCATCATGGTCAGCTAAAGATTAGGCAATACATATGTAGGGTTCTTATTTGAAAACAATGGTCAAAATCCTAGATGAAATCAAGTGAAGGATAGCCCTCCACTGAGGCAGCTTCGTCCCTTGCCTCCTAGGCAGCTACCAGGCCCTTTTTGGGCATTACTATCACTGTTAGTTACTGGTGGAGAAGTATGCAGACACTGCTGGTTTTATATGAGATGTGACAGTGACATTTCTCCACCACCACCGGCAGAACTGGCTATAGAATGGGTGCTGTCTGAATGCCTGCTCACTCCCATCCAGTGAAGGGTGCTGCAACAGGAGCTAGTACACAGTAGGTTTGTGCATTTCGGCTGAACCCCAATCTGTTTCTGCTGGCCAGTTACCAGCAGACCCCCATATCTGTTTTTGTGCCTCCTGAAAATGGGCAGGTAGTTGAATAGCCGTTTTGTACTGCAGCTGGAAAATAGGGCTAGATCTGGCCCATTGGCAGTAATTGGGGTGGGGGGGGGGAGCTCCCCTTACCATCATTTTGGGCAATGGCATTGTTTGTCCTTATATCCTTCATTAAGACATGGATTAAAAAGCATCAGAGTTAAGATACCACTCTTTCTGTGATCCTTTCCCTATGGCCTGTAGAGGAGACTTGGGCTTAATGCTTTGTTAAAGCTGTTTCTACTCTAGAGAAGACAGGCGCGCAAACTCTCTCCCCACACACATCTTTCCAAGGCATTTTAAGGATTCTTCTCACTTCCCAGAGAAGGAAGAGCAATGACCTGGAGCTATCCTACCCAGGGCTTCCTTTAAAAAGCCCTCTCTTTTCTCTTGATTTGCACTTGATTTGCACTCCTGCCTGGAGTGGTGCCTGCCTTTTCCCCCCTCTCGTCTTTCTGCTTTGGATGTAATGCTTCCTTAAAGCTTGCTAACATCTGAACGTGCTGCCTGCATGACCAGCATGAAGAAGGGCACAATCCCTTTTTCCATCTTCTTAATCAAATGGGCACTGTCCCCTTTTTCAAGTCAAACATAGAAGTGCCCTGTTTTGATCTCAGCAGTAGTGGCTGCAATGGCCTGTGGCTGACATGGAGCTCTGTGGCCAGCTAGGAGTGGTGGTGATGGGAAGACAAAGGAGGAAAGCTGAGCACTGACACAGCAGGGCTATATTTTCCAACCACAAACAATGATCCTAGATCTGGATCTTCTCCAGGGAATATTTATACTGGGCTAAACTACCCAGTATAGACATGTTCTAAGAGACAGAGGTCCCTATTCAGCAGTAGAAAATGCATGGAGGAGATCCATGCTGCTTCACACACAGTACACACATCTCAAATAATATTAACTTTACCATACACTTGTATGCTCTGCAGAACAGAATGGTTTGGGATGACCTTGAGTAAGAAAACCCACCTGCTTCTACTAGTACTAGAAGAAATGTTAAATTATTTATATACTGAGTGTTGCAACAACAAGAAGCAATGTCAACAACTATATGAACAGTCCTTATTATTTTACATTGCCGTATTAATTGATAGAATCATAAAATCATAGAGTTGGAAGAGACCTTGTGGGCCATCTTGAAGATAGGGACCATATTTGGCCTCCTCAAATCTGTTGGGACTTGTGCCGTTCTCCAAGAACTCTCAAAGATGATTGCCAGTGCTTCCGAAATGACTTTGCTAGTTCTTTCAATACCCTTGGATGCAGTCGATCTGGTCCTGGGGACTTGAATTCATTTGGAGCAGCCAGGTATTCCTTGATTACTTGTTTCCCTATTTGGGGTTGGACTTCCCCTAATCCTATATTTTATGTTTGTGATTAGCACGAAAATGAATGCATGTTGTGAGAAGGTGAGAAAGACAGGGTACAAATGTACGAAATAATAATAATAATTATTATTTATTATTATTTCGTGTACTTATACCCCGCCCTTCTCAACCCCCGAGGGATGACTCAGGGCGGCTTACAAAAGGCACATCTTGGTGCCTACACAAATACAATAACATATAAAACCAGCAATTAAATGGTCAACAATTAAAAACACTTAAAAACAATATATCACATAATCGATAGCCAATCTCAGACACAGCGTTCACCAACTCAGAGTTCATATTTCGTTCCACCATTGTCCAATTCCTATCCATCGTCACAGTCCCTTATTCATCTGCCAGAGTGCCCAAACGCCTGGTCCCACATCCACGTCTTTAATTTCTTTCTGAATGAAAGGAGGGATGTTGCTGATCTGATCTCCCCGGGGAGTGAATTCCATAGGTGAGGGGCCACCACCGAGAAGGCCCTGCTCCTCATCCCCGCCAATCTCACTTGTGACAGAGGCGGGGTCGAGAGCAGGGCCTCCCCAGAGGATCTCAGACTCCGAGATGGGACGTAAAGGGAGATGCATTCGGACAGATATGCTGGGCCGGAATCGTATAGGGTTTTGTAGGTCAAAACCAGCACTTTGAATTGTACTCGGAACTGGATCGGCAGCCAGTGGAGCTGACATAACAGGGGGGTGATATGCTCCCTGTATGACGCTCCAGTGAGCAGTCTAGCTGCCTCCCGCTGGACTAATTGAAGTTTCCGAATAGTCTTCAAAGTCAACCCCACGTAGAGTGCGTTGCAGTAATCTATCCGGGATGTAACAAGAGCATGGACCACCGTGGCCAGATCTGACTTCCCAAGATACGGGCGCAGCTGGCGCACAAGTTTTAATTGTGCAAAAGCTCTCCCGGCCACCGCCGAGCCTGGGATTCCAGGCTCAGCGATGAGTCCAGGATCACTCCCAAGCTGCGAACCTGCGTCTTCAGGGGGAGTGTAACCCCGTCTAACACAGGGTGTAACCCTATACCCTGTTCGGCCTTACGACTGACCAGTAGGACCTCTGTCTTGTCTGGATTCAGTTTCAATTTGTTAGCTCTCATCCAGTCCGACACAGCAGCCAAGCACCGGTTCAAGGTCTGGACAGCCTCCTTGGTGACAGGTGGGAAGGAGTGACAGATTTGGACATCATCTGCATAGAGATAACATCTCATTCCGAAACTCCGAATGATCTCCCCCAGCGGCTTCATGTAGATGTTAAATAACATCGGGGACAGAATTGAACCCTGTGGGACTCCACACAACAACGGTTGTGGGGCCGAACAGGTGTCACCCAATAACACCTTCTGGGACCGTCCCTCAAGAAAGGATCGGAGCCACTGCAAGGCAGTGCCCCCGAGCCCCATGTCTATGAGGCGTCTCAGGAGGATACCGTGATCGACGGTATCGAAGGCCGCTGAGAGGTCCAGCAGAACTAACAGGGACACACTCCCCCTGTCCAGCTCCCTGCGAAGATCATCTACCAAGGCGACCAAGGCTGTCTCAGTACCATGCCCCGGCCTAAAGCCAGACTGTGCCGGATCTAGATAATCAGTGTCTACCAGAAACCCCTGGAGTTGTGTTGCCACCACACGTTCCATGACTTTGCCCAAATAGGGGAGATTGGAAACTGGCCGATAGTTGTCTAATTGAGTGGGATCCAGTGATGGTTTCTTCAACAGCGGTTTTATAATAGCTTGTTTTAAGCTCGCTGGAAACTCTCCTTCCTGTAAGGAGGCGTTAACCACCACCTTCACCCACTCTGCCAAACCCCCTCTGGCTTCCTTTATCAGCCAGGATGGGCAGGGGTCTAGGATGCATGTGATAGGCCGCACCTCTCCAAGGATCCTGTCCACATCCTCAAGCTGAACCAATTGAAATGAATCCAACAAAACTGGACAAGCAGATGCTCTTGTTACATCCCCAGGGACTGCCATTAATATGGCGTCAAATCCCGACCGAATCCGCGCAATTTTATCCACGAAGAATCGAGCAAATGCTTCACAGCGAGCTACCGTGTTATCAGGGGCCTTGCTTTTCGGCGGATTTAACAGACCCCTGACAACTCGGAACAGCTCAGCTGGACGGTTCTTCGCAGATGCAATGTTGGCGGCAAGAAATGTTTTCTGTGCCGCCGCTATTGCCACGCCGTAGGACCTTAGGAAGGCATTCAGGTGTGTTTGGGCAGGATTGGTGGGGTTCTGGCGCCACACGCACTCTAGCCTTCTCTTCTTTCGCTTCATCGCTGCCAGCTCCTTGGTAAACCAAGGATCAGGTTTAGCTCAGTTACTCGAGAGGGGGCGTTCCGGAGCGATTGTGTCGATTGCCCTGGTCATCTCCCTATCCCAGCGAGAGACCAAGACATCGACAGAGTCGCCAGCCAAGAAGGTGGAGAATTCCCCAAGAGCCGTCAGGAAGCCTTTTGGCTCCATAAGCCTCCTGGGGCGGACCATTCTAATAGGTCCACCACCCCTGCGGAGGTTAGGAGGTGCAGTGAGTCTAAACCTGATCAGATGGTGATCGGTCCATGGCAATGGAGCGATGGTCAGCTCCTCCACCCCGTCACTTTCACCCCATCCTTGAGAGAATCCTTCATCCACTCCATATTGCTGAGATTTAAGATGACTTTCTTTTGTGAAAAGACTGAGGCAAAAAAGGCATTAAGTAGTTCTGCTTTTTCTCTATCCCCTAGCATTGCCCCATCTTCTCCTTGCAAAGGCCCTATCGCCTCCTTGTTCTTCCTTTTTCTACTGACATAAGCAAAGAAGCCCCTTTTCTTGTTTTTAATGTCAATGGCAAGCCTGAGCTTGTTTTGCGCTTTAGCCTTGTGAACCTTTTCCCTACAGAAGTTGGTTATTTGTTTGAATTCTTCTTTGGTGATTTCTCCCCTTTTCCACTTCTTGTGCATGTCTCTTTTGATGCACTGTTGCAGACCCCAGCATTAATGGCCTTCCAACAAGCCCTTCAACAATGTTTTTTTCCAGATTTTACTGAACCAAAACCCTCATAATTCCTCACAATTGGTTATGTTGGTTAGAGTTCATGAAAACTTCAGTCTCCCACATCAACTAGAGTGCCAGATTTGGCCACTCTTGACCTGAAGACCAGTCTGCTTACTTTACCTATAATTGGGTTAGATGCCTTATTAATTAAAAACAAATCCACAGTCCAACAAAAGTAGTATGAAAATTTTTCAATTGTTGATTTTTACCTGACGGGGTACGAGCTTGGAACTGAACGTGGCAATTTTGAAAAGGTGTCTTGATTCCTTTATATTCAAAGGTATGAGAGGATTACTGCAAGCAAGTTTTTGGTTTTTCTTTAACTCCTTCAAGTGCTTTATGAACTCATTATCTTCTGGATACTTCACACCTAAAAAGAGAAAAATGAAAAGGAGCTGAGGACAAGTAAATACACACAATCACATTTCAGATTTGTACCCAATTGAGGGAGGGAAATATTATGTACATGCTGGAAATAGGCAGAAATGATAATTGACCCTCCTTCACTGAGGTTAGGAGCATAAGGCTATTGTGAAAGTGGAGAAACCACGAATTTTTAATAAATGCAGTTTCAACCCAAGACAACCCAAGACAACAGCTTTCTAGGAATCTCTAGTTATATCAAATTCATAAAATTGAAAATAGTCAAATCTGCCAAAGTTAAAACCACAAATGTGGAAAGCTAATTGTAATTTGAATGAGTGAATAGAAGACAGGTATCTGTGGTTATAATTCCTACTCTTCCCTCAGACAACTCCTATAAAAAACAGATATTTTAGGGCCCTTTCATACTACACAATGATAGAGCTATGATTTCTCTTTAGCTGCCATAGGTGCATCCTATGGAATCCTGGGATTTGCAGTTTTGTGAGGCATCAGATCTCGCTAAATATCGAAATATTTCAGCATCACCTTAGACTAAACGCTAACATTTAGGAAACATTGTGCAAACACTAAGCACAAAGTAGCTGCACGCAATAACATCCTGCAGAAACTTACTAATAACAGATAGGGTGCAGATGCAAAATTAATAAGAACATCAGCCCTGTCCTTGTCTTACTCAACTGCTGATCATGCCTGCCCCATCTGGCACAAATCTGCCCATGCCAAGCAGGTGAATATAGCACTAAATGAGACATGTAGAATAATCACAGGATGTCTTCAACCTACACCTGCTGATATACTTTAGATGGCATTGCTTCTAAAGCTGAACATTGTGAAAGGCAACCCACTATATGGCTATCAGCCTTCTCGTTTTAATGTCCCTCCAACAACAGCAAAAATATCCCTCTGGGCAGAAAAATCAGGCAATTCCAACTGGATGGCCCTCCACAAGGGTCTTCTTCCATGGGCAAAACAAAAATGGGCAACTTGGAAGCCCCTGAACAGACTCAGAAGTGGAGTGGGCAGATCAAAAGACAACCTGGCAAAATGGCACTACCCATACGAATCCTCCACCTTGTGCGACTGTGGCGCAAAGCAAACAACTCTGCATCTGTATGCTTGCCCACAAAGCCCTGCCTCATGCACAGAGGAAGAATTGTTTAAAGAATTGTTTAAAGCTACAGACAATGCAGTCACTGTTGCCCGTTTTTGGTCTAAAATTATCTACCAATTTGTGATCCCTTCATTTTATTGGTTTTAGATAAACTATTTTATCAGTTTTAGATAAAAATATTTTGTGCAATGCTCTCTTTAATCTCCCTCCTGCGTCTCAGCTTTGCCTAGCCAATTTCCTTTGACTACAGGAGTATAATCTACAGCAGTGGTTCTCAACCTGTGGGTCTCCAAATGTTTTTTGACTTCAACTCCCAGAAATCCTAACAGCTGGTAAACTGGCTGGGATTTCTGGGAGTTGTAGGCCAAAACACTTGGGGACCCATAGGTTGAAAACCATTGATCTAGAGCATTGTTTGCCAAACTCAGCTCTTCCAGATGTGTTGGACTTCAGCTCCCACAGTTCATAACAGTTGGTAACTTGGTTGGGATTTCTGGGAGCTGAAGTCCAAAACACCTGGAGGAGCAGAGTTTGGCAAACACTGGTCTAGAGATTACACCAGACATCTTGGCTTCTTCACCTAGAAATAAAGTGCTTCAGGAGTCCCTTGAAATAACTGAACTGAAGATACTCACCTGCGGGGCAAAGAAGGGACAAGGCACAGAGGTCTGATGGATAGAGAGCAGCATAAACCCCAGCAATCATTCCGCCCATGGAGATGCCAACTAGGTGGAAAGGCGTTCTGCACAAACCTGTACATTCAACAAACTGAAATGCAGAGTACAATTGAAGAGATGCATTGCACTGTATCTTGTAGCTATAAAAAGTATATTTTTTGTAAAAAGCTTTCATCAATCTCTTTCATATCTAGCACTTTGATACAATTTTAACTACTTTTACTGCATCCCCTAAAATCCAGAGATTTGTAGACTTGTGAGGTACTTAAATTTCTAAGCCAGAGAGCTCTAGTATTGCAATAAACTACAATCCTGAGGATTTTATAGCCTGGAACCATGGCAATTAAAGAGGAATCATGACACCATAATTATGTTAAAGAGACCTCAGGACAGAGAGGGAAGAAGGCTGGAGATGATGGGTCATCCCCTCATTTCTTCATAAGAGGAAGTCCACATGAAATGGAGAAAAAGAGGGGATGCAACATGTCTAGCCCAAAATTTTCTCTTCTTATTACAAATAGCTTCCTGAAACACCCTGTTTCTATAAATACTCATTTCCAGAGGGATACAACAACATGCAATTTCACTTTCCCACTCCATTGTAACCAAATCGCTCTCAATCTCAAACAGGGCTTGAGAGGAAGGACTTACCTGGCGTAACCTTTTGGCTTGATCCACTGCCTTGTAGTTGTCTCCTGGCAAACAAGACGTTTCCCCATGTCCAGGCAAGTCCACAAAGATCAAGTGGGTGTCCTTAGGAAAATACTTAAGAGGGGAAAACACACAGAAACATTGCAAATTGGGATTTTTGGAAACAAAGTGGTTATTTTGCAAAGTTCTCTTTTCTAATAATAATAACAACAACAACAACAACAACAACAACAACTAAGACTGACAAAGTTTTGGAACACAATACACCAGACATCACAATTGTAGAAAATAAAAAAGTTTGGATTACTGATGTCACCATACCAGGAGATAATCACATTGAGGAAAAACAACAAGAAAAACTCAGCCATTATCAGGACCTCAAAATTGAACTGCAAGGGCTCTGGCATAAACCAGTACAGGTGGTCCCAGTAGTCATTGGCACACTGGGTGCCATGCCAAAAGATCTCAGCCAGCATTTGGAAATAATAAACATTGACAAAATCACAATCTGTCAACTGCAAAAGGCCCCCTTACTTGGATCTGTGCGCATCATTCAGAAATACATCACACAGTCCTAGACGCTTGGGAAGTGTTCAACTTGTGATTTTTTGATATGAAATCCAGCATATAGATCTCATTTGCTGTGACATACTGTGGTTTTGTGTCAGTAAAATAATAATGCTTTATTTATATCCCGCCCCCTCTTCCCAAAGGGACTCGACATGGCTTACAATGTGAGAAAACAATATACATGATATTTACAATAAAAAAATTAAATCAATATACTGTACAATTGTCCAACTGTTCCCCTTTTGTGATACTTTAAAAATACTGTATTGCATATTGGATGGGACCCCACCAATGAATCCCAGGTGCAATGGGCCATATTTCAGAGGAAGGAATTGGCAAAATCATCCCTGAGACGCCATTTACTCTGCTATATTTATTTATTTATTTATTTATTTACCTCGCTTATATACCGCAGTTCTCAGCCTAATGGCGACTCATTGCGGTGTACAACATAGAAAACAGGTGCAAGTACAAACATAGTGTAAAATAATCCGCAGTAATCATTATCAAAACATCTCATCAAAAAACATCAACATCAATATAATCCATCTTTTAAATCCAGATTATCAGCTTTGAACTGGGTTATATGGTAGTGTAGACTCCTATAAACCAGTACAAAGCAGATTATCTGGATTCGGAAACTGGGACCTCTTCTACACTGCCATATAAAATTCAGATTGTCTGCTTTGAACTGGATTATATGGCAGTGTAGACTCATATAATCCAATTCAAAGCAGATAATCTGGGATCAGATCCTTGGATATAAGGACAGTGTAGAAGGGGCCTTAGAGTCCCCAACCATGAGGACTAGCAGAGTATTTGTGTATGCTAAAGCTATGGTTGAGTACAATGTGTTCAGCCCTGGAAATATAGCTGGAGAGGAGAAGACCAAGTAAAGGTCACAGTTAAACAATTTGTGCAAATCAGCAATGAGTGGCACTTTAAGGACCTCTTCACACATGCCTTTTCGCCAGCGAAAGGGCAGGCATGTAGGGCATGTTGTAGCACCCTGCACACCCTCCCTCTTTACCCATCACATGGTGGGGATGGGACAAGGCGCGTTGGCGTTGCCGCATTGCCCTTTCCCCCATCTGATGGAGGAAAGGGCAACAAAATGTGGATACTACAGCTCCAATGGATATACACTTTCATCTCTATGTAGCCCTAAAATACACTTTCCTCTCCATGGTGGCAGAGGAAGCATCTTACAATACTTCCCTTCCACTTCAGAAGGAATTGTTTTCATGTCAGGAGTG
Organism: Anolis sagrei; assembly: GCF_037176765.1. Lineage (NCBI taxonomy): Eukaryota > Metazoa > Chordata > Lepidosauria > Squamata > Anolidae > Anolis > Anolis sagrei. Next base: position 28,847,731 of record NC_090022.1, on the reverse strand, counting down.
ACTTGAGAAACTGCAAGTTGTTTCTGGTGTGAGAAAATTGGCTGTCTGCAAGGATGTTGCCCAGGGGACACTCAGATGTTTTGATGTTTTACCATCCTTGTGGGAGGCTTCTCTCCTGTCTCCGCATGGGGAGCTGGAGCTTGACAGTCTGGAGCTTACCCCGCTCCCCGGATTTGAACTGCCAACCTTTCAGTCAACAAGTTCAGCCAGCACAAAGCTTTAACCCATTGCACCACCGGGACCCTGGCCTGCCCCATCCAGGAGAAAAGGCCAAACCAGCATCATGATGGATCTCAGCAAGCCCCGTCCAAAAGAGGTAAAAGGGGCCATTTGAAGCCCAATGTGATGAGGTCGTAAGAGAAAGAAGGAATCATACTGAGATGCTCATTAGCCACATGTTCTTGTTGAGCGAGAAACCGTGCAGCAACAGGATGGAGGGCTCAAAACTGGGCTTTCCTCGGGAGAAGTAACAGAACCGGTAACCCTCGTGCTTGACATAGTTCTTCTTTAACCCATATTTCTTAGCTAAATACCTAAAGACAAAATGAATGTTCAGACATATAAACAGAAGAACATGATCACATGGCACCATTATCAAATATAGTGTTTGAACTCCCATTTGCATCATCCCCTTGCCAGCATTTTGCTGAACCTTTGGTGCTTTGTTGCAATTCTGCAACTAAAAACTGTGTCATTGGCCCTCCACTTTCGTTGAGGTTCAAGGGACAAGATCCCTGTGAAAACTAAGTTTGCAAACTTTTAAAACTCTGTTTTTAAGAAATTGAATCATGACTTCTCTAGAAATTTTTGAGTCCTTCACTGGAAGCCGACCATAGAATGGCCCCTTCTACACTGCCCTATATCCCAGGTTCTGATCCTAGATTATCTTCTTTGAACAAGGCAGTGGAGACCCATGTAATCCAGCTTCAAAGCCTGAATGCAGCCAACCATCCACATGTGTGAGTTTAATTTTTCCGATTTGATTAATAGGGTCTCTGTTGAAATCACTAGGTCCTCTGGTACAACTCTATGTTTCTGTTCTTCTGTTCTTCTGTAAACGATCAAAAAATATCACATTGAAGAACCTAGAGATTCTTTGGCTGGATCTACACTGCCATATGATCCAATTCAAAGAAGACCACCTGGATTCAACGTGTTTAATTATTCAATTTTTACGAGGGTTGAATGAAAATTAATGCCTCCATCTTCGTGACTCCTCAACAGATGGCAGTACTGGTATGTGGCAGGTACTGGCTTGTTCATTAGACTCTCCTCTATAGTTCCATTTTGGCAGGAAGCCTTAGCATTGAACAGTTGTGTTGTTAAAGTGTGAAATATGGAACCCTGTGCAGATGGTCAGTCAATGCGACTTAAACAACGTGCAGTCATTGAATTCTTGACTGGAGAAAGTGTCATCCCAAAGGAGATTCATCAGATAATGCAAGCTGTTTATGGTGATTGTGTTGATGTGAGTACTGTGCATCGTTGGGCAAGAAAGTTTAAAGATGTTGAGGTGGGAACCTCTGACTTCCATGACAAACAAAGAGTTGGACGTCCTGTGGCAGCAGCCACCGAGTTTCACAAGCAAAAGGTTGACAGATTGATTCAGGACAGTCGTTGTATCACTCAGAGAGAAATTTCAAGCACAATCAGCATTTCACAAGAACGTGTGGGTCACATTATTGATTTGCTTGGCTATCGGAAGATCTGTGCACGATGGGTTGCGGAAACAGAGTGTCAACTTCTTCCGTGACGGCTTTAGAAAACTTGTTCATCATTGGCAGAAATGTATCCAATTGTCTGGTGATTATGTGGAAAAGTTAATAGGTGTAGTTAAAGAGCACATTCTAAGGATTATTTCTGCATTTGATTTATTAAAATATTCCCACCCAAATCCAAGTAACGAAGGTGGAGGCATTACTTTTCATTAAACCCTCACAATTATTAAACATTAATAATTAATGTTTAATTGTATGGTTTTAATTGTATTTGTTTATTTTTATATTTAAATGTATTGGCATCAAATCGCTGCCTGCTAAAAGGACATCCCATGTCCCCTTTTAGGGTGAGAAGGGCGGGATACAAATATGTGAAATATATGTGGATTATATGGCAGTGTAGATGGGGTCTGAGAGAGGTGTTCTATCTAAGGACACTTCCAGAAAGTTTTTTTTAAAATCACATTTTCCACATTTAGAGGGGGGGGGGGGTCCTGAGCCCCTACTACAAATGAATATGAAGGACTGAATGTAAATACATAGACCCGTTCACCCTCCCTCCTTCCCCTATCACATGTGGGGGAGAGGAAAATGCAGGTTGCTCAAACATTTCCCTCCTCATCTGGGCCGAAGAAGCACTTTGCAATGCTTTCTCAGCAGTTCAAGGATCAATGGGGTGTAGCCTGCTGAGCATCATTTGATGGCACTCGGCAGGCCTCATTTCCAAAGTTTGCAAGGGAGCAATTTGCCCCAGTGTGATGAGGTCACTGGAGAGTCTTTGTAACATCAATTAAGCTTTGCAAATTGTAGCCAGCTGCTATTCTGCCACGATATGCATACATTCCTTTCCTCTTGTCCAGAGCTGAATCCACTAAGGACCTCTTCACACATCCCTAGGTGCTGTGTCATTTTACCAGCAATTGCAAAGGAAGCCTTATGATGACCCACCCACCCTCCCTGGTTCCCCCATCAGACGGGGACAATGGGACAAGTATATTGGCATCCTATCCCTACCCCCATCATTGCTGTATTACCCTTTCTCCATCACATGGCGGAAAAGGCCCAAAAATGCAAGTAGCTCCATCAGAGCTACCTGAAAAATACTTACCCAAGTGTGGTGACCAAGGAAGCATCTTGTGATACTTCCTCGGCACTTCCAGAATCAATGGAGCAGGGACTGCCAAGCGTCATGTGATGCCGCTTGGCAGGCCCATCCCCAAAGTGCTGCAAAGGGGCAAAATGTCCCAGTGTGATGATGTGGTAAGATTAGAAAATGTTCACCCTCGTCTCCCATCAAAAAAGTTACTCAAAAAATCTGTACTCCCCCAGCATTCTTTACACACACAAAACCCTCCTAGCTAGCTACTCACCAATTTGTCATCTCCAACAGCTTTGAAGGCCACAGGAAATAGATGGCAAGAAGACTAATCAATAAGAAAAAGATGCATGTGCCCAGGTTGACCAGAAATATTTTGAGTAAAATGAGATCCATTCTGCCAAGTTAATATATTTCTTGAGCCTCTCTATGAAAATGAATAGCACAAATAAATCAATCAATAAATAATCAGTAGACACACTCTGGATTAAAAGTAATGAAGCATGGTCATCTCAAAATCCATAACTTTGCCCCCCAAACCTGTCCTTGGTTTATAGATGAGGCAGACCTGTACAAGAGTACATAGGGGTACTCTGAAAAGAAGTTACTCTCAGTTACACTCCCCCTGAGGGTGCAGGTCCATAGCTTGGGGGGGGGGGGTTCTCCTAGATTCAACACTGTCGCTTGATGCTTAGGTATTGGCGGTGGCTGGGGGGGGGGGTGCTTTGCACAGTTAAAAATTGTGCGCCAGCTGCAACCATACCTTACGAAGTCTGATTTGGCCAGGGTGATCAATGCCTTGGTTCCCTCCAGATTGGACTACTGCAACACACTCTACGTGAGGCTGCCTTTGAAGATGGCCCGGAAATTTCAGTCGGTACAACGGGTGGCAGCCAAGCTCCTAACTGGAGCAAATTGTAGGGAGTGTACAACGCCCCTATTAAAACAGCTTCACAGCTGCCAATAAGTTGCCAAGTCAAATTCAAGGTGCAGGTTATGACCTATAAAGTCCTAAATGGCTTGGGCCTCGCCTATCTCTGTGGTCTCATCTCGGGGAGGCCACCTCCGTCTCAAACACGGTTGGTGGGGATGAGAGAGAGGGCCTTGTCAGTGGTGGCACCCCACCTCTGGAACATTCCCCCTAGGGAGATAAGACAGGCTCCATCACTTTCCTCTTTTTGTAAAAACTTGAAGACTTGGTGGTTTCATCAGGTTTTCAAGAATTACTAGCTATTAGTCCCAATCCTCAGCCTGGGCTGGACTTTTTTTTTTGCACTAGTCCAGCCCAGCCCAGCCCTCTGAAATTGCCTAGGCTTTTCCCAGAATTTTGCCCCCTTACAGCTCATTTGCAGGGAAGAATCGTGAGGGATTGATTTTAATATATATGCACGCGTTGATAATTTTTATGCCTATGTTTTGTTTATTCTGTATGTGCCTGTATATGGGGTTACATGGAAACCATCCTGCGTCCCCTAGGGGAGATATAGCAATATACAAATAAAGTTTTATTATTTATTATTATTCAGTTTCATCTGTAAACTTCATTGTTCTCACTTTCTCTCTTTCCAATGAGCTCAAAAGCAAAAATGCTCTGCTAGAGAAACATACCTGTAGCAAACCGTACACGATTCCTTTGCCTTACTTCCCGAAGCTTGAAGGGCTTGACAGAAATAATTTGGGGAATTTGCTCAGCACTGTTTTAGGTAAGCAGTTAATCACATATGGGGAGACTTGCAAAACATGTATTGATCACTGGCTGTAGGAGAGAAAGTGGGGCAAAACCAAGAGAAAACAGAAGAATTCCACTCTCTGAAAATGCAGAGAACAGGCATGGGCAACTCTTCTAACTTTGGGGCCAAATGGCAGGCGAAGCGAAGTGGGCAGGCCAGGAATGAGGGGGTTTTCCCCAAGCCCCCTCCCTGCCCTTTCCTCCCCTCCCTCTTCTCTTTCGGAGGCAGAAAGTGAAGGAAAGACAGGAAATGTTTGGATCCCAAAAGGGTTGGCCTTGGTCAGGATGAGAGGGTGGATGGGAGAGAAAAAGTGTATCCATTAGACCCCGTATTGTCTACTCCTGATATAGACTCCTAGAGCTGGAAGAGACCCCCAAGGGCCATCCAGTCCAATCCCTGCCATGCAGGAAGGCACAATCAAAGCATTCCTGATAGACAGCCACTGTGGAAAAGCCTCCAGAGAAGAAGACTCCACCACATTCCCAGGCAGTTTATGCCATTCTCCAACAGCTCTTACTCTCAGATAATTCCTAATCTTTTCAGTTGACTCTCTTTCCCTGCCATTTGAAACCATTATTCCCTTGTGTCCTGGTCTCTAGAGTAGCAGAAAGTCAGTTCCTCCACCCCCACCCTCCTCTCCTCAATGGGACACCCTTTTAAATCTTGAAACATAGTTCTTCGACAATACATAGTTCTCATGTTCCCTCTCTACCTTCTGTTCTCATAACTGAACATCCCCCAGGACGAAAGGAGGAAGGATAAAGAGAAGAAAGGGAAGAAGAGAAGGATGGAAGGGTGGAAGAGAACGGAAGGAGAGATTGGAGGGAAGGAGAAATGTTTGGTTCAGTTCCATCATTGGCGGAGTTCAGAATGTTTTTTGATTTAGGTGAACTATGAATCCCAGCAACTACAACTCCCAATTCACAAAATCACACACACACACCCCAAACCCCACCAGTATGCAAATATGGGCATATCAGGTATTTGTGCCAAATTTGGTCCAGTGAATGAAAATCCATCCTGCATATCAAATATATTTACATTACGATTCATAACAGTAGCAAAATTACAGATATGAAGTAGCAACGAAAATAATGTTATGGTTGGGGATAACCTCAACATGAGGACCTGTATTAAAGAGTCACTGCATTAGGAAGGTTGAGAACCACTGGAGTAAGCTGTAGGTGTAGCAAGGAAGCTTATGAAAATGGGAAACCCTGTACTATCCACCTTTTTGTTTATTCCATGATGAGGAGGATGATAAGGATTGCAGAGCCACTCCTCTCTTCCCACATCACCGAAGCCTTGTTTTAATCCTGAGCGTTTGGCACCAACCTCAAATGAATGCCCCAAAGGCTAAGCAGATGGGTAGATTGCCTCTTCCTGGTAAAACTCTCTCCCTTGTTTTCATCCTGCTTTCCCCCAACACTTTCAAAATCTTTTTGTCCCAAATCCTTTTACCCAAATTCACAAATTGTTCCTCTCCCTTCTTTTTAAATGTGCCTGGTTCATTGTTTCATTGCCTGCGTAAATTGATGATATATAATCTATGAAGCAGTGCACTTATCTCATCTTTTCCTGGTGAATTTCATGTATTGTAATTTTTGAATTCTCTTAATATTTGTTTCCAAGCTTTTACCAGGCAAATTAAAATGGAATTAGAGTCTTGGTAGTAACATTTCTATTCCCCCCCCCCCCCCAAATAATGTCAATTCAGCTGTCTTTGCTCAAGTGGAGCTTTGTTGTCTGAGATAACAAAAGTTACTTACTGTAACTCTTGCTGCTCTTCAAATGATGCTGTGGACTCCGTGTGCATGGCTGATTACCACTCTTATAAGCGCTGAAGGTGTGGTGGGGCACCTTTAAGAGGAACTATCTAGACTTTGCAATTGCAGTTTGATCAGTGATTATTCCCGTAAAAGGGGTCACGGTGTTTCATCACAGTTGATGATTGATACAAACATGTGTGTGAAATGCCATCTTACTAGGGCAAGTCTGGAAATTGTACACGTGTACAAATTCTTCTATCATCCCCTAATACAACAACATCCCCTTAATCTCTGTTTTAGGCCCCTTTTACACGGCTGTATAATCCAGATTATCAAACCAGATTATCCATATTATCTGCTTTGAACTGGATTATATGAGCCAACATTGCCATATAATCCTGTTCAAAGCAAATAATCTGGATTTTATACAATGGTGTAGAAGAGGCCTTAGGGGCTTTCCATACAGCCATATAACCCAGAACAGAAAATCCCACAATATCTGATTTGAACTGGGATATCTGAGTCCACACTGTCCTATAATCCAGTTGAAAACCTGTTGGTTCTTATTCAGCAACTTTCACTGGTGAAGTCTCGTTACAAAACAGTGTGTGATCGGCTCCAAAAAATTTCCATCGAGAAGCAAGAGTCCATGTGCTCGATTCATGCCATCCTTGCCAAGACAATGAAGCTGGTTCAGGAAATACAGCATCATGGAGACCTCTCCTCTTTCTGAAGAAGAACCGCTTGCAGTGCAGCACTTAATGCTCCACACACCTAAAGTTACAGAAGATCTGGCAAAACAGGACTGTCCAATTGAACACAAAACCCACTGATGACAAGTGACGTTAAAAAATGAGGACATAAATTTAAGTGGCTTATTTGTTTTTGCCTATATAGTTTTTGTTGGTCATTCTATTTTTGTACAGAGCCTAAAGTGTTTGTAAATAAGTTATGTGTTGATGTATGTGTGTGTGTGTGTCTGAGTCCCCTTTGGGGTGAGAAGGGCGGCATATAAATGTCGTAAATAATAATAATAATGTATTGTCGAAGGCTTTCATGGCCGGAATCACTGGGTTGTTGTAGGTTTTTCCGGGCTATATGGCCATGTTCTGGAGGCAATTTTTCTCCTGACGTTTCGCCTGCATCTATGGCAAGCATCCTCAGAGGTAGTGAGGTCTGTTGGAAGTAGGAAAAAGGGGTTTATATATCTGTGGAATAACCAGGGTGAGACAAAGGACTTTTTATCTGTGGTCATTCCACAGATATATAAACCCATTTTTCCTACTTCCAACAGACCTCACTACCTCTGAGGATGCTTGCCATAGATGCAGGCGAAACATCAGGAGAAAAATTGCCTCCAGAACATGGCCATATAGCCCGGAAAAACCTACAACAACCCAATAATAATAATAATAATAATAATAATAATAATAATAATAATACTTTATCTATACCCTGCCACCATCTCCCCAAGGGGACTCGGGGCGGCTTACATGATGCCAAGCCCAACAACACATCAGTAAAACAACAGAGCAATAAACAAATAAAACAATACAATTAATATAACTCACATATAGGCAATAACACACAAAAAATTAAAAACCTATGGCCAGGCCAGATGTAATAGTTTATAATTTTAAAATAAATAATGGGCATGAACAGAGGTAGGAAGTATCTAAGCAGGAGGGTTTAAAAGGAAATATAAGGAGAGCAACACAATGGGTAGTTAAAGTGCTTTTGAGGACATTTTGCAGGGAACTGGACAGAGCAGGACATTGTTTCCTTTATTCGGGGAAGGCAAATAAATAAATAAAGCAGATAATATGGGATTTTATCCATCTGTGTGGAAGGGGCCTTAGATTACAGCCATCTTTCAGTTTTACTTAATGCTATATTTGACTTCTTTTTAAAGCTCAAGGCCATTTTGCCCTAAAGAAGTAGTTTGCAAATTTTTGCAAGCAACTGAAGTGAAATTTTCATTCCTCTATAATGCCCAGTCAGTAGATATGGCTGTTTGGGGCGATAGAGAGATCAATAGTTTGTTTGCTTTACAATTACACTGAAAGTCAGTGTGTGATATAGTTGTTTGAGTGTTGAACAAAGATTCTTGGAGACAAGGGTTCAAACCCTCAGTTGGCCATGCAAACTCGCATGGTGGCCATACACACTCTCAGCACATTATCACATGAGGATTGGGGATGTCCAGTTTTCCGCTAATTGTTTGGCTGTACCTTTTAATATATGGGGAAAGACCCTCAAAAACTTTCTGCCAGTGCTTTGTTCCATTGCGATAAGTTGTTAGTGCTGTTGCAGCGAGATTTGGAGAATCTGTGTGATCTTGTGGGCATCACTTTTCTCCACTTCCCTGTTCCCAAGCTGCAGCCATTCAACTTCTTGAAGCAGGTGGAGAGGACCTCCAGCTATATAGTCACTACTCCCTGCTTTTGCCCTTTTAAAATTATTGCTGTTGTTCAAGATAACTGTGATTTCGTAGTTTTATCTAGGCGCTGATATGGATTCTCTTTGTTGTATGAAAATTGTATCCAGGTGCTGATATGGATTCTTTTTGTTGTATGGATCCATGTGGATCACAGTCACTACAGACTAACCACCAAGACTCTATCTTTGGAAGGCAATCATACTCGAGTGAGTATTTTGAATAATACGAATTATATGTCACCACAGGAGGGGCGGGGGTCAGGATTTTAGGGATGCTTAAGACAAAAAATAGGTTGGGAATCACTGTACTTTTAGCTTGGATTGCCTTTTGAATGTGAACACACAACTAACTGTGATGTTTGTGTTGTATTCAAACTGCCAAACATTGTCACCTATAGCAACTCTTGGAGTTTGTTTGGGCCCAGATTTTCAAAACAAGGTTTGACACTGATAACCAGAGGATTGTAATTAGTGTATTTATGTCATCCGAATTTATTATGCTGAGAAGTATGGAGAGATTAACATGTATGTGGCATCCAGGAAGTGCATTACTGTGCAACTGTGAAATGGCACAGTAACGAAAACATCAAATGGTGGGCACTCATGATAACAACCCAAATTATCAGTTCTTGTGATTTTTAAAAAAATTAAAGAACATGATATAATGAAGGGCAATGTATAGGTTGAGAGGAGTGGCCTATGAGAAGCTGAATTAAGCAGAAAGCACGATCGGTATTTGAGAGAGGACAATTAGGACAATTGTGCAATACCAAGAAGGGGGCTATACCAGAGTGTTCTACCTTTCTACAAGGATGGGTTTGCAACATCTAAATTAGCTATCAGACTGTGGTGCAGTAATCTCCTCAGAACAAAAGGAGAGCAATGGTAAACCCACTCTGGACAAATCTTGCCAAGGAAATCCTTGAATGCACACAACAATGACGATGACAACAAGCCTAATAATGTCCCTCCTTGAATGGATAGAGATGATCTGTCACTCCCTTGGTTATACTGATTTCAATTTCTTTCAGCCACCCGATAATTAAGGTTGCCAGTTACCTTTTGATGTTTGGAGAAGGGATTTCAACACAATAAAGACGCATAGATGAAGACATTAAAAATGATTCTTCAATATGTACTGGGTTGCAATTACTTTGAGTACAAGGTGTTCAGAAACTGAGTAGAAGATCAATTTGCAGATTCGCTTGGGGCTATGAGGTCTATCAATGTGCAAATCATTTTTAATGTCTTCATCTATGCATCTTTATTTTAAGGTTTACATATCTAACAATGTGATGATTTCACTTCCTTAATATGTATAATTTTAAGACATCAACCACTGGTCACATATTGTAAGAACTGGTGAAGTCTGACCATAGCAAGCTAGAGCAGTACTATTTCTTCTTTCTATCTTAATACTATACTTCCGTTGATGCAGCTTAGAATTGCATTGGTTATTTTGGCTGATATGTGACACTGTTAGCTCATGTTTAACTTGTGTTTTTTTCAATGCATATTGTTTTGTTACTCATCACCTAAGGGTCGACCTCCCGATATATCATACCGGTATATGATACCTTCTTCTTGCACTATGTACTTGGGCTTAGCACAGCAGACTGCGCCGCTGTGCTGCAGAAAATCTTTTCAATCGGAAGGTCAACAGTTCAAGCCTGGCCGGGTCAGGGTTGAGCACCCGCTGTTAGCCCTAGCTCACCTCCCCACCTAGCAGGTTGAAAGCAGAAATACAAGTAGTTAAAATAGGTACCACTTTTAGCAGAGAGGTAATAAAAGTGTCCTTAAGGACATCGATCGGAGGAAAGCTCCTTGGCATGGAAGATGGAGTGACAGCACCCCCCGTGGCTGGGGGGTGCAGCCTCCAAGATGCAAAGATGCTTGTGGAGAATTGGTTTCACTCTGGGTTTTCACCTGCATTGCAATGGAGCTAACCAAGATATATCCCAAAAGCTACATCCCCAAAATTGGATATGCACTCTGTGTAGTATTTTTAAAGTTCAGACTTTGGAGCGGGTTCTCTGCTCCAACAATATTAGTGTCAAGAGCCACTGACATATACCATCCATCCCTCCAATCCAGAGGCGGCCCTAGGTAATTTTCAACGGTAAGCAAACAGTATTCCTCCCTCACAACCAATCACTGATATATATTTTCTGTTCATCGTGAGAGTTCTGTGTGCCATATTTGGTTCAATTCCATCACTGGTTGAGTTCAGAATGCTCTTTGATTGTAGGTGAACTATACATCCCAGTAACTACAACTCGCATATGTCAAGATCTATTTTCCCCCAAGAGTGCCTCAAGAGTGCCCCTGGGCAAAATCAACTAAACTGCAAATGCTTACTTTGCATAATAGGTTGAGCCGCCCCTGCTCCAATCTGTTGTCTTCCAGAACATGGTCCCCTTTCACTTTAACCACATGCCTCCTCTCTTGTCTTGACTTACCTATGCTTTTCTGGAAGTATTGGAATTCAGAAATGAAGGAATGAATGAACTATTGATAAATACATATAAGTGCTTCAACATATTTGCAAAAGTAATGCACACCTTAATGGAAGAAGGGCCAAGATTCACAGTTAAAACACAGTCCTGTTTTCAGTTTAGTTCCAAAACTAGGGCAAAGCCAGATATACATTGAAAGTAAAGTACAGAAGTGGGCAATATGTGTCCTATGAACCTCATGTGATGCCAGAGCTATTTCTGTGGCATCTAAGAATTTTTTTAAAAGTTAACAATGTTCTGAAATGCCCCTAAACTGTGTCTAGTGAGCATTGGGGGATTTTCACTGTTTAGACTCCAGGGCGTAGAAAAGCTTTTTGCCTCCTAAAGTAGAAAGTGGTCAGGAAATGATGCCTGAATGATTTCTTCTTGCAAAAAAGGTTTCACCTCAGCCTAAAATGGCACAGGGACTAAAATATAGTTTTAAAAGAGTACAATCCTCAGTCCTTTGAGAACATTTGGAGACAATTTATTTGGTGGCAGAGTTCAATAGGATACATTCACCCAAGTTCTCCTGGAAAATTAATGTAGCCCCTACCCCCCCCCCCCCCCCAAGCACCCACCTATTGTTGGTCTACAGAAATACACTGAAGCCAGGTATGTCCTGCAGATAACTGGGCCACTGAAAAATTTCAATTGATGTCATAGCTGTTTTCTCTATCAGCAGATCAGAGCAACCACATATTCCCATGACCAAGGCTCATCACTGAGTATTCCGTTTGCATCACAAGCTATATTCAATGATTATCTGACCTAAAAAGATCAATATAATCATTGTATGATCAGAGGTCAGCAATAAGTTGTTTGTTTGTTTGCACAAAAGTTGCTTAATATATGAGAGAGCGCTCCAGCATGCAGAAATTTCTTTTGGCAGACCTGGACCTGGTTTGGAGCTGTCCTCCATCTAGATTCCTGAACTCAGTGGTCTTTTCCTTGTTTCATGGGCCCTAAACAGTATATTATCTGAATGCAGCAGAATACTATGTCTGACTTTGAAAGCCAAGAAGTTTCTGTCCTGCTTAGCAATCTAAAAATGCTACTCAAAGTCTGCAGATTATGGTGGTCCATTGGCTCTCTGTTACTGGTTCCAAGGAAGGAAGAATTGGAAACAATGGGAACAAATATGGCACATCCCTTCGGATCTGTAATGCTGTGTTATCTGTAACCCTCCTGTCTCCTCCACATTCCTTTCAAAGCCAATCTCTGGCCAATTCTCATGAGAATCACTGTCTGCTTCCCTGACAATAGATCCACCCAAAACATTCCCATCATTTTGAAAAACACTTTCACTTTCCCTCTCATAAACACCAGGCTCAATCAGAAAATCCTTGTCCTCATCCTCAGAAATCACAGGCTTCAACACAAACCAGAAGTCCAGAAGTCAAAGCCAAGAAGGCAGTCCAAAATTCAGATTCAAGGGTCCAGAAACAACAAGGTCCAAGACAAGGTTACAGGAGTGGCAGAGTCCAAAACAGAATTGCAGGCACAAGGTGAGGCTTCTAAACCAGGGATAATAGCCAAGGTCCAAGACATGTGTACCAAACTCTGTCGTTATCTGTTACCGAAGAACTATCTCTTCTAGGCTCCGTATTTTTCCCAAGGCTTCAGCTAATACTCATTTCATCTAGCCTGTTCATCACAGAAGCCTGTGAGGCATTCCTAAGGGAGAAAGGTCAGCTTGGCCCTTTCCAAGCAGTCACGTCAGATTAACCCCTTTCAAGCACCCAGCAGCAGCCGAGTCAGGTCAGACTGGCCATAACAATTAGGCACATTGTCATCTAAGGACATTACCATTGATGACCTTCTGATTTTTTATTATAAACACTGACTATTCCTTTCTAGGTGGATTTGTGCATAGTACACAATCTTCCCAGGCTCTTAAACTGTTTCAAATGTACACCATCACCCAAATTGGTAAAATTCAGTCACCCAGTCTGCCTTATCTCTATTGCTGGAACTGAAAAGGAATGCCATCTTATCTTTTGCCTTAGGCAACAAAATGTTTCAACAGTAGCTAGTTGATCAGAGCCAGGAAAAGATACAGGATAAAATGCACTTGTCTTATCTGGAAAGTTGCTTGCAACTAATTGAACTTTGTCGTCGATTAAGTAAGTGATAAGAGAGAAAGAGAAAGTGGGAAATTATCTTCCCCTTCTAGTGTGTTTCCTATTATGCTCTGATTTTAAAGAGCACAGAACATAATAGGAAACACACTAGAAATATGACAAGGACTCTCAATGTAAAGGAATCACTAGATTTCACAAACATAGACACAGTCCTATGTGCATGCCTCTTTAATCTGGAGAAGAGTTTCCTCATCTTTTAAACCTCTGAAACCTTAGCTTGCACACCAGCCACCTGAAACCATTTGTCTGATCTGATCTATCTAATTCCATTGCAAATTAATCTTACCTTATCCAGGATTTCAAAATTCAAGAGACTCCAAAATCCAAAATTGTCCACATAGGTGGCTGAGATAATGACACCTTTGTTTTCTGACAGTTCAATGTTCACAAACTTTGTTTCATGCACGAAACTGTTAATATTACCTTAAGGCTATGTGTATTATATATATATATATATATATATATATATATATATATATATAATATTAAAAATGTTGTGTTTAAACTTGGGCTTCATTTCTAAGATGTACCGTACATATGTGCCACCACATTTTGGAAAGGCATGACCTTTGAAGAGCTCATAACCTTTTGTAAAACCAGAATTTCCATAAACTTTTGGAGAAAAAAAGCATTCACAATCATTTGTAAATCATAACCTTTTGAAGAAGTATGATCTTCCAGAGAAGAGCCAAAAACCCGTTTGAGTAAAATCTTCTCTTCAGTGGTATATATCCACATGTACTTGTGCAAGGCAATTTGGCTTTCAGTCGTTAGACTGATAACCTGGTTTCTCTGATCTGTTGGGAACAAAGATTATGCCAATGCACAAAATATATAGCAGAGGTTTAGAAGTGTTTCTTTTCAGTATCCAAAAACATCTACTCTCCAAAACAAGTCTTGTTTCTATATCATGCTCTCAAGAGAAAAAAACAAAGTAGACTTCATTAAAAGTAACATATCTGGTTTACTCACAGCCTTCATGTATTCAGCATAACTTGTCAATCCGGTTACAGATAAGTTTGGAGTAGTTTCTCTGTGCAGATAACACAGGCCATCTTTCTTATAATCAAGAGCAACATGAGTTTGCTCTTAACAGTCCAAAATCTCATGGTGTCTCGTGGAGTCTGTGCTCTAATGCAGTCTGAAATCTAAAGCATTTTTGCGTTCTAATGGAGTCTAAGTCTAAAAGTTTTTGTGGCTAAAGCATTTTAGTGTTCTAAAATGGAGTCTCTGCTCAGAGTAGTCCTAGATCTGATCATGTGGTCTGCAGCCCCTCCACAACCTCAAGAAATATAGAGTAAAGGGAAAGCTGCATACCAAAACATACATATACAATACACTAAGCAAAGTGAATCTTATTTATTTATTTATTTATTTATTAGGAGCATTTCTATCCCATCCTTCTCACCTCCAAACAGGGATGCAAGGCTGGCTACCAACAGGCACCATTTGGTGTCGAACAGTAAAAAAAAAAAAAGCATAAAATACAGTTAGGATACATTAAAAACAATTATAAATACATTAAAACAGTTCACCATTTCACGTCGTCTTCCAAATCAATCCATTGCTGTCAGCTAAAACAATCCATTAAAACAATTCATTATGCAAACGCTTGATCCCATAACCAGGCTTTGAGCTTCTTTGAGAAGGTTATGAGGGAGGAAGCAGATCTGCTCTTTTTAGGGAGGGAGTTCCAAAGCCGAGAGGCCACCACTGAGAAGGCCCTGTCTCTTGTTCCCACCAAACGCAACTGCGGTGGCAGTGGGACTGAGAACAGGGCCTCTACAGACATTTTTAAAGTCCTTGGGGGTTCGTAGAGGGAGATACATTCAGACAGGTAAGCAACTAAATTATTAGTGGAGACTTGAAGAAGGTTGTTGTTTCCAACACCACAGGTATTCCAAAATCTGGAAGAAAAATCCTAAATTTTAAAAAATCTGGTCCTAAGCATTTTAGATAAGGGAATCTCACATTGGCTTCAACCGATATGTCCCAAACCAGACTGTTGTCCAAAGTGCTGAATTAGGCTGTCAACTTGATTTCATAATTGCTATATGCCACCAGTGTACTTGTTTTCTCTACCTTTCCCTTTATATATCTCCCTTTTAATAATAATTGTACTGAGTGTAAAAGTTTAATTTTATACTGTGAGATATATATATTCGGTATATACATATTTTCATATAAGAAACCATTCTAGTCTTATTCACTGTGTATAGTGCTGATATTTTAATCGTGTTATGAAGTGGCATTGTGTTGTTATTGTATATTCTTTGTATGTTAACACATGTTGTGAACCGGTCCGAATCCCTCTTTGAAGGTGAGAGGGTCGGTATATAAAACCTCGAAATAAATAAATAATAAATAAATTATTCATACCTTTCTCCCCTAAGAATCCCTTTAAAAGAATCCCCCACCCAACTACAATAAAATAAAATAAAATAAAAATACTTAAATTTGAATTCCTGCCTTCTCATATAAAGACATCTTAAATGCTCCATTGTGCATCATCCCATTTACACTAATGGGGGTTAAGAACTTTCATTCTATTTCATAATTTCAATAATTTATTATAATAATTTAATCCAAACTTGAAACTTCACATTCTCTTTCTTTTTAATGTAAGTCATAAAATGTCCTAATCATTTCAAAGAGTGTCTATTTATTTCCCTTTTGTCAAACAAAAAGTTTATTCATTTCTCCTGTTACCAAGTAAGGCAATATTTTAGTAGTCAACCCTCCAGTTTGTTCATTCAGTAAATCCAATGATGATGATATAATAATAATAATAATATATCCATCACTCACCTCTCCTCGTGGCTCAAGGCGGGCCACAACATAGTTAAAATACATAGAACAAAGGACCATAAAAATACATGTATTAAAAATACAGAACAAAGACTAAAACACCAATACTAATAAAAGACAAAGTTAAATGCACAGTTTAAAATTGACTGGATAGGACTCCCTGACTCTGGAAAAGAAGTGAGGGAGGTAGAAGATGCTAGATTGTTGCCCATAACTCAGCGTCTTCAGTTACGGTGAGATAGTGCCAAGCAGAAGCAATTAAGGTTTTCTCAGCATTTGAAAGATAAACAGAGAGATTCCAGTGTTGGTTAGATAGTGTCTCTATTGTAACCAATTCAGGTTCTTAAACTAACCCCTTGGATTGCTCTGTGGGAGAACAACTTTGTATTTTCCAAAGGAAGTCAGCTTTTTCTTGCACTCCATGAACAGAGATTCTGGACTTGCTTTCATGTCATGTTTTGCTGTTTGGGATTGGGGAATCATGTTTTGATATAGTTCTTGGTCTAAGTTTTGTGAATTTTGGCTTTACTGTAAGTGTGGGATTTTCTTTATTGCTGCCTCAATAATACTCTGAGTATAACCTAGATTTTGGAATGACTTTTGAAGCTTATACTTTGGGTGTACTTTCACTTTTGCCTTTTACGTATAGCTTGGAAATACTTTTGTACTCTTTACCTGGCAAACTGGCACTACTTAAAAGAATCCTCTACCTTTTGCAACTATGGAGCAGAACAAACAACTCTGTATCTGTATGCTTGTCCACAATATCTTGCCTCATGTACAGAGGAAGAATTGTTTAAAGCTACAGACAATATGGTCGCTGTTGCCTGTTTTTGGTTTAAAAAATGTAGCTACTTGTGTTCCTTCTAATTTTATCAGTTTTATACTTATTTATAAAATTAATTTTATCAGTTTTATACTTATTTATTTATGGAGCCCCCGGTGGCGCAGTGGGTTAAAGCACTGAGCTGCTGAGCTTGTTGATCGAAAGGTCACAGGTTCGATTCCGGGGAGCGGCATGAGCTTCCGCTGTCAGCCCTAGCTTCTGCCAACCTAGCAGTTCGAAAACATGCAAATGTGAGTAGATCAATAGGTACCGCTCCGGCGGGAAGGTAACAGCGCTCCATGCAGTCATGCCGGCCACATAACCTTGGAGGTGTCTACGGACAATGCTGGCTCTTCGGCTTAGAAATGGAGATGAGCACCACACCCCAGAGTCAGACATGACTGGACTTAATGTCAGGGGACTACCTTTACCTTTACCTATACTTATTTATGCAATATTTTATACAGAATAAATAAACTCTTTACCTTGAAACATATTTTTGAACTAGTTTTCTCTATAGAACACTCTTTTCTTTAATAAACTTTTGAACAGTTGATTGATTCCTGTTGGCTGAGCTATATTTGGGCTAAGTACAGTAGCTCTTCATTTTGGGTGAAAAGGAGTCACATAGGTAGATGGGCTGCAACAATTTCAATATTATGTCCAATTTTAGGGCCCATTTTACCATACATCTGTTGACTTGTTCTTCTAATTTCTATTTCTTTATCTCCTGTGGAATGTTTGCCAGCCTGCCACAGAGCCCCTGTGCAATGCAATGAATTCTGGCGACACAGAAGTCATTTAGAGTATTGGCACCCAACCATTGGTCCTCCAAGTGTTTGGGACTTCTGCTCCCAGAAGCTAGTCCAACTATCAGGATTATGGAATCAGAAGTCCAAATCACCTGGAGGACCAAAGCTTGGAAAACACTGAATTAAGGAGTTCACTGTTCATGTTGAGTGTCAGCCAGATCCTTCTGGTCCTCATCACTGCATCTCATGAATCAGAAGCATTTTTCAGAAAACACCAATTTGCTTTTGGAGGATTGACCATGTTGACTGGCAAATTGTAGGACATGTATTT
Organism: Anolis sagrei; assembly: GCF_037176765.1. Classification (NCBI taxonomy): domain Eukaryota; kingdom Metazoa; phylum Chordata; class Lepidosauria; order Squamata; family Anolidae; genus Anolis; species Anolis sagrei. Next base: position 28,829,623 of record NC_090022.1, on the reverse strand, counting down.
TTCGCCACCCAATAAATGTTTAAAAGCTTGAAAGGAAGACATGCTGCATGGGCAATGGGGTCTTTCACTTAAAAAAACAACAAGAACAGAAAAGAGTTTTCCCCAATTTTTTATACAAATTTGGCCTGAGAAGCACTGTCTCACCATTTTGCCAGGTTGTCTCCAGGGATATAACGAGGAATCGTATCAAAAGCTTTTCTGATAATTACAAACACACTGCACATACAATGTTTGCCTGATCTAGTAAGCTTGTGAGAGGAGAGGTACAATCAGTCTGGTGTAGGTTGTTTTTGAGAAATCCCTGCAGGCTCTTAGTCATCACAGTGTTCTTTTCTGAAAGGTGATAAAGGATTATTTAATTACCTGCATTAGAGCCTCTCCTGGAATTAATGTTAAGCTGACCCTATTTTATTTCTAGGAACAATATTTACCTTCATCTAGGGATATTGCTTGTTCAGGAATTCTAAAGAATGTAGAGATAAATGCTGTGAGATTACATCTGGAAGTTCTTTTAATACCCTTGGATATTCAGCTCATCTGATCCTGAAGATACGGTCACATTTAGAGTAACTAAATATTTCTCTTCTGCTTTGTGATAGAACCCCCAATGTGCCATTTATTCCAACAGGATGCATGTGGGCCTTTGGGGGATCCAAAGTGACCCTTGGGCTCTCCATTAGCCCCAAGGCACCATCAACCTCTTAACAAAACCAAAAAAAAAAGGTTAAATCTGGGCTGAAAAAAGACCTCAGCAGGACAGTATAAGAGTTTAAGATAGTCCAGGGATGCCCTGCACCACTGAGAAGGCCCTGTCTCTCATCCCCGCCAGTGGCACCTGTGAAGATGGTGGTACCGAGAGATAGGGCCTTCTCAATGGTGGCTCCTCAGTTATGGAACACCCTCTCCAGGGATATTAAATCAGCCCCCTCTCTCTTGACCTTCCAGAAAAAGTGAAAATGTGGCTATTTGAACAATCTTTTGCAATCTAATGCAACAGTCAAACATGGTATTAGATAAAAGTAAACATTGGTACAGCTCAGACAACGATTTATGGACAGTGAAGGCATTGGTATTATATGTTTTAAAGATTTTATTGAATGTATTTTTAATTCTGTTAAATAAAAATATAATGTTCGTTTGTGGGATTAACATAACATAACTCAAAAACCACTGGACGAATTGCCACCAAATTTGGACACAAGACACCTAGTAACCCAAGGAGTGACCATCACTCAAAATTTAGATTTTCTTTTCATTTGGGATTTGTAGTTGCTGGGATTTACAGTTCACCTACAATCAAAGAGCATTCTGAATCCCACCAACAATGGAATTGAACCAAACTTGGCACACAGGACTCCCATGGCCGACAGAAAACACTAGAAGGGTTTGTGGGGGGGGGGGGGGGGGAATACTGTTTGCTTACACTTGAAAATTACCTAGGGCTGGCCCTGGACATATCTTTACAACTGGAGGTGTACTTTCAATTCTGGTCCTTCCAAGAGTGTCGTAATATGTATGGGCATTGTGTTTTTCAGAATGGCAGCAACAACGGGAAAGGAATTTGTACTCTCATCTACCGTGGGAGGCAGAACATTATTCTTTGGTATACCTGAAAGACTAGTTTACAGACTCCTCCGCCCAGGTTCAAAATCCAGGTGACAACAACAGAAGGGAATACTTTGAATGGCAGCACCTTCATTGCAGCCCGTTTCAGGTAAGATGAAATATATAAATATATCTAGCTATCTGCATATACCTATAAATATATTACATCTTAATTGGTTCAAAACTGTATTTCTAAAGACTTCTAGGTGTCTCACAACAACCAAATGATTTCACCATTTTGAACATGGAAAGAGAGTCCCGATGATGAAATACCTGGCAAGGCAATGAGTGTAAGGAAGTGTAATATATGAGTGTAATAAGCACCCAAGTCAGCAGAAGGTAAGCACTTTTATCATTCTAATTATTGATTGATATCGGTGTTCATTTCGCTTATAGATCATTAGCTGAAGCTCAAACGAGAGAATAGCAATAGGATCCAAATCCCAGGATGAAACTTCTTTAAAACTTCCCCATCCAGTCGCTAAATTCCACCTTTACAGGTATTTACAGGTCTTGCAATCTTGTTCTAACCAAAAATTAAGGTGGCTGTCAAAAAAAGGAAGGTTGGGAGAAAGGCAATTAAAAAGAAAGTCCTGGGTCTATTCCAGGTATGGGGAAACTTTGGCCCTCCAGGTGTTTTGGATTTCAACTCCCACAATTCGCTTAAGCGGCTGAGGGGGAAAAGGAAAGGGCCTGTTAGGAATTGTGGGAGTTGAAGTCCAAAACACCTGGAAGGCCAAAGATTCCCCATACCTGGTCTATGCTGACAAAGGCCATTGGAGAGACCTAGAGAATACAAAGATCTGTTTACTCACAACAACAACAACAACTTTTTTCTATCTATTGTTAGCTTCCTGGAGTCCTTGTTTCAGGGGAAAGGTGGTGTAAAATAAACATAAAGTTAATGATAATGACAACAACAACAAATTGTAAGCTTGGTTTTCACTTAAGTTTCAATGTGCATTCAGTCTGTGGGTCTTTAACTACACCTCAGGAATGAAAGTTTGGGATACAGACCTCAACTCAAGAGTTCTGCCTTTTGTACCATTTTAAATACCAGTTTACAAACAAAGCTCTTCAGCAGGGAAAGTGGATTACAACACCTCCACCCCTACTCACACCCAGAGGCAGGAACCAAGCACAGCTTCCAAAATGCCAAAGATGGGGAAAGCCTATATATATACCTTTATCTATGTACAGTTGGCTATCTTGTCCATGTATAATGACTATGAATGTTCGCCATATATGTGTTCTGTGATCCACATTGAGACCTCTTCGGGGTGAGAAGACTGAATATAAATACTGTAAATAAAATAAATATATATGGAATCGTCAAAAAGCACAGGTGTCACTCTCTCAGCCACCCAGATGGACAATTTTAGCTTTAGTGTCATAGTTTGAAATTCCGGCTAAGGGATGTTCAACCTTCATAACTTACAGCACCTAGTATTTGTCAGTGGTCCCCATCCAAGTTTTACCAGGGATGGCCTTCTTATCTTCCAAGATAAGATGGAATCAAACTTCCTGTCTACAAGCCTTGTGTCTAAATCCAAACCCCACTCTCCTGCAGAACAAACTGCAGCCTTCCAGATGTGATTGTATCACAACTCCCATCAGTTCGTCATGGTGCCAAATGATGAGGAATACAGGTGCTGTAGTTCAACATCTGGAAAGCCACATAAATTACATGTCTGAACGTATCTCTCCTTATGAACCATCTAGGTCTTTAAGATCATCTGGAGAGGCCCTGCTCTCACTCCCGTCTACTTTACAGATGCGCCTGGTGGGGACAAGAGACAGGGCCTTCTCAGTGGTGGCCCCTCGGTTGTGGAACACCCTTCCTAGCGATATCAGATCGCCCCCCTCCCTTTTAACATTACGTTAAAAAGTCAAAACTTGGCTTTTTGAGTAAGCGTTCACAAATGCAGCATAACAGACAAATATAAAACAACTGAACGATTGGATAAGTGATTGGACATGGATTTTAATAAGGAGACGCTGTTGATATATGTTTTATATGTTTTTATTGGCTTTGTATGGTTTATTTTTATATTATATGGTAAATGTTTTTAACTGCATTTTATGGTATCCGGGCATCAGATTGTTGCCAACTGTAAACCGCCTTGAATCACTGAGGAAGGTGGTAAATAAATAAATAAACATGGCTGGTTGGGTTTGGCCTGCAGGTCTTGAGTTTGACACATGTATATATATATATAAAACCTATAGCGTGGCATGAATGAGTTACCCAGAAAGGAATAATTCACTTATTATCATATTCTGAACCCTCCATCAATTTATATTGAATATCTATGTTCTTTTCTCCAGAGATGAAAGGCATATCCTTGGGGTAGTGAGTTGGGGGCTGGGATTCAAAATCAAATCAGGAAAGTTAGAAACAGGCTGGAAGAATTGGAAATTAATCAGTGCTTTAATTATTATGGAGTGCATGCCGCCAAGTGTTGAGAAATATATATTCAAATGTAAGGGTGGGGAGGCTTATTTTAGCTTCAGGGATGAATTCAGATTGAGATTAAAAATTCCCAGAAGCAGTAGGAAGGGTGAAAGTTGAAAAGATGTAACCAGAAAAATGAATATATTTTAGTATGAGGTTCTTACTGCTGGGAAGAAAACCATACATAGCACAGGAGCTCCAGTCTTTCTGAATGGGGACTGAGACCATTTTCTCCATACTCTCCAATATTTCCTAATGAAACTGGAATGTACGTGACCCAGCAAACTTAAGAGAGTGGCCAAGGCGGCCAAGCTCATTAATGGGGAAGGACGCAGGAGCAAAGAGAGAGACAACTGCAATTTGCTTTTGCTTGAGTCTTCAAGGAAGAGAAAGATTTCTCCCTTCTTCCTCCTTTCTCCTTCTTCTCTTTTTTCCCCTTCAGCTGCTTTAATTGACTTTGTACTGTACTTTGAACTCACTCTGCAATAATAAAGACAAGCAGAAAAGAAAGTAACAAAGCAGAGGAGAGGAAAATTGAACTTTTTAGAATGAAAGTGGAATGACTGAAGATTAACAAGGAGTACAGAACAATTGGGAGTACATCTACACCTGCATTTCTCAACCTGGGGGTTCAGGACCTCCGGGGGGGGGGGGGGGTCAGAGGGGTCACCAAAGACTATCAGAAAACACAGTATTTTCTGTTGGTCATGGGGCTTCTGTGTGGGAAATTTGTCCCAATTATATCATTGGTGGGGTTCAGAATGCTCATTGATTGTAAGTGAACTATAAATCTCACCAACTACAACTCCCAAATGTCAAGGTCTATTTTCCCCAAACTTCACCAATGTTCATAGTTGGGCACATTGAGTATTTGTGCCTAGTTTGACCCAGATCCAGATATAGCCCAAAAAAACCTACAACAATGCAGTGATTCCGGCCATGAAAGCCTTCGACAATACATTGATCCAGATCCATCATTGTTTGAGTCCACAGTGCTCTCTGGATGCAGGTGAACTACAACTCCAAAACTCAAGGTCAATGCCCAACAAACCCTTCCAGTATTTTCTGTTGGTCATGGGAGTTCTGTGTGCCAAGTTTGGTTCAATTCCATTGTTGGTGGAGTTCAGAACTCTCTTTGATTGTAGGTGAACTATAAATCTCAGCAACTACAACTCCAAAATGACATAATCAACCCCCCAAACCCCACCAGTATTCAAATTTGGGCATATCGGGTATTTGTGCCAAATTTGGTCCAGTGAATGAAAATGCATACTACATATCAGATATTTACATTATGATTTATAACAGTAGCAAAATTACAGTTGTGAAGTAGCAACGAAAATAATTTTATGGTTGGGGGTCACACCACAACATGAGGAACTGTATTAAGGAGTTGCGACATTAAGAAGGTTGTGAAACACTGATCTACACTTTAGAGTTAATAAAGTTTGGCACCACTGCCATGGAATCCTAGGATTTGTAGTTTTACAAAGTCTTTAGCCTTCTCTGCCAAAGAGTGCAGGTGTTTCACCAAGCTATACATGCCACAATTCCATAGCATTGAGCCATGGAATTTAAAATGGTGTCAAACTACATTCATTCCACAGTATAGATCAGGCATGGGAAAACTATGGCCTTCCAGGTGTTTTGGACTTCAACTCCCACAATTCCTGGCCTCAGGCTCCTTCCTTTTCCCCCTCAGCCACTTAAGCAGTTGAGGGGGGAAAGGAAGGAGCCTGAGGCCAGGAATTGTGGGAGTCGAAGTCCAAAACACCTGGAGGGCCGAAGTTTGCTCATGCCTGGTGTAGATGCAGCCTAGAAGAGTATCTCATGGTATTTCACAGATGTGTGCATTTTCTGGATTTAATTTAAGAATATTTTTCACACCTAGGTAGAAAACACATGCTTTCTACATGCAAATTGTGTGCTCCACAGTATTTTATTAAGGCTCCTTTTCAAGAAAATGTATTTCAAAAGCTATAGTTCCTTTATTTCAAGTAGGTACCTAGCTTAGATTCCTATACTATGCATCTCCTCCTTTTTTATTTATTTATTTATTTATTTATTTATTTATTTATTTATTTATTTACAACTTTTATATTCCGCCCTTCTCACCCCGCAGGGGACTCAGGGCGGATTACAGTGTACACATATATGGCAAACATTCAATGCCAATTTTTGACATACAAACATATACAGACATAGACAGAGGCTTTTTAACTTTTTCTGGCCGCCAGGGGCGCTGTCGCTTTCATCGTCCATCTGCAATGCTGATGAAGTACCTCCGCATTCCTCGCATGCTTCCCCGCTGGAGTGCTTCTTTATGGCCTCATAAATTAGTTAATTTAGCCTCCCCACGCTTTTAAGGTGGCGCCTTATTTTCCTACTTGACAGATGTAACTGTCTTTCGGGTTACAAAGGTCGACAACAGGCTTCACAATGGTTGGAAACGCACTCTAACCCGGGCTGGCTTCGATCTCATGACCTTTTGGTCAGAGTGATCTTAATGCAGCAGACACTCAGCCAGCTGCACCACAATCCCAGTGCTTTCTTTTTTTTTACTCTTCCTACTTTCTTTGCAATTCTCCTTTGAAATCCAGTAATGTTTTTAGAAGCTTGATTCTCTTGCAAACTTTACATGTATTGTCAAAGGCTTTCATGGCCGGAATCACTGGGTTGTTGTAGGTTTTTTGGGCTATATGGCCATGGTCTAGAGGCATTCTCTCCTGACGTTTTGCCTGCATCTATGGCAAGCATCCTCAGAGGTACTGACCTCTGAGGATGCTTGCCATAGATGCAGGCGAAACATCAGGAGAGAATGCCTCTAGACCATGGCCATATAGCCCGAAAAAACCTACAACAACCCAAACTTTACATGATTTGGAATTACCAATTATTCCAAATTTGAGCATTACGTGAAGCAAAATTACTCATGTTGGTTTCAAGCTCTGTTCTCAATTCATAGCAACCTGATAAAAAGCAGCTCAGCCAACATATGAGAAACCAGAGTCCATTTTGAGCCCTCAGGCAGAATACTGTACCTGTCAAAGGTATTATCTCTTTACCAATATAAAGAGGATGTTCCATCTGCCAAGAATGATACTCTGTGCTTCGCCATTTCAGTGACTGGTCTGATGAAAGAAGGAAGCTTTCATGTTTCAATCCATGAAAACAATGGTTCATACTGTAGGTATACCAACTCTAAGCTTAAGATATAACTGCATATTGCAATTCTGTGAATAATTCTTATAATCCTGATAATTATAATCTGATGTACCAAAACAAAAGATCATAACATTGAGTTGATTGTAACCCAATGGGTACTTAGAATTTATTTATTTATTTATTTAGAACTTTTATATCCGTGGAGGGACTCAGAACAGATAACAACAGCAAAAATTTAATGCCGCACAATAAATAACATTTTAAAACCAACATACATAATAAATAAGTTATAAAATACATATAAAATACATCATCCAACTCAATCCAACATTGTGATCCAATAACTCTTAGTCTTTATCGGTTCAATCCATTAATCTGCAAATGCCTGGTTCCAAAGCCAGGATTTCAGCTGCTTCCTGAAGGTCAGGAGGGAGGGGGCAGACCTAATCTCGTTGGGGAGAGTTCCATAGCCAGGGGACCATCACAAAGAAGGCCCTGTCTCTCATCCCCACCAAACCTGACTGCAAAGGTGGTAGGACCGAGAGCAGGGCCTCTCCAGAAGATCTTAAAGTCCTGATAGTTTATAGGGGAAGATATGTTCGGACAGGTAAACTGGGTCGGAACTGTGTAAGGTTTTATAGGTTAAAACCAGCTCTTTGAATTGTGCTCGGAAGCTAATTGGCAGCCAGTGGAGCTGGTGTAAAAAGGGAGTTGTGTGCTCACTGTATCCCGTTCCCGTGAGCAGCCTAGCTGCCGAGCGTTGAACTAGTTGGAGTTTCCAGGCAGTCTTCAGAGGCAACCCAAACAAACTTGAATCACACTTTGAGTTTGTTTATACTATTCATGTATAATAGAAAATGGAAATCTCCATAATCCTTTTGGAGATTTTATGATCTTGGGAAGGGATGACCTTGTTAGAAGTCTTAACTTTTTTGAAAATGATGCCATAACGTCTTGGTAAAAGCATGACCTTTTAGAGTCATAACCTTTTGGAAAAAATAGCATTCACCAGCATTCATGCAAGGCAATTAGGTTTCTCAGCTGTTAAACTGATGTACCTAGGTATGTCTCTGAACTGCCAGGGACAAAGACATGCCATTGCACAAAAGATATATAAATAATATCCAGCAGTTTCAGATGTGTTGCTTTTAGTTGCCCCAAAATAGTGGTTTAAACTGCTAAGTTGCTAAACTTGCTGTCCAGAAGGTTGGCAGTTCTAATCTGTAGGTTGGGGTGAGCTCCCATTGTTAGCCCCAGCTTTTGCCAACCTAGCAGTTTAAAAACATGCAAATCTGAGTAGATCAATAGGTACCACTTCGGCAGGAAGGTAACACCACTCCATGCAATCATGCTGGCCACATGATCTTGGAAGTGTCTACGGACAACGCCAGCTCTTCAGCTTAGAAATAGAGATGAGCACCACCCCCCAGAGTCAGACTCAACTAGACTTAATGTCAAGGGGAAACCTTTACCTTTATCTTTATGCCTGACCAGGTAAGCTCTCAGCTGCAGCACCAAGTCACAAGTTTTGCAATAATTTTATAATATAATTCTCAACAGAGCAGATTGGAAGACAGAGGCTGAAAAAGAGGGGATTGTCAAAGGTGAATTCAAGATGACAGGAATAATATAACAACATAGTTAATAACATGGTTAAAATATTTAAAACCATATGACAATTAAAACACATATATTAAAAGATACAGACATAAGATTAAAATACATTGAAAACATTCTTACCAATAAAATTGACTGAGTCATTCTGCCAGAAGAGACAGGTCCTTAATTTTGTTTAGCAATCAAATCCAGCAATTCATTCCAGCCAGTGAAAAGGTCCTTTGAGTGATAGTTGATAGAAGTTAGACTTGAACCAGAGACTTCCTGAGTTATAGCCCTGAGTTATAACACCATACTAACATTTACTTAATTTTCTTGTACCCGTGTCACTCAATTCATGCTACATATTGATTTGGACATAAGAGCAAAAAATCCAGTTTTGTAAGAGAAATAAAACTTAAGCAGTAGAGTGTGATTTGTCTTTCTGTGTGGACTTGAAGCATTTTAAAGTGCAAGTCATACTGTATTATATACCTCCCTTCATCACATTTGATTTTAATCCTTTCTTTCTTTGCAGGCAAGAAAGAAGATTCTTAGCTAGCAGACATGGATCTGTCTTTGATCCAGAAATCCTTGTTGATCGTGGGCTTCTTTGGAGGCATAGTATTGATTTCTTTTCTTGCAGTGTACTATTTGTGGCCATCAGTACTCATCAGGGTTGGGATATGGTAAGTGTGCTTCTTAGATGACCTCACCTAGTTGGTGCCTGAACTATACTATATATAAAAGATTAAGGTTTCCCCATGACATACAAGTCTAGTTGAGTCCGATTCTGGGAGGTGGTGCTCATCTCCATTTTGGAGCCAAAGAACGAGTGTTGTCCATAGACACCTCCAAGGTCATGCGGCCAGCATGCCTGCATGGAGCGTCATTACCTTCCCGCCGAAGTGGTACCTATTGATCTAGTCACATTTGCATGTTTTCAAACTGCTAAGTTGGCAGAAGCTGGGGCTAACAATGGGAGCTCACCCCATCCCACGGATTCAAACTTCCTTTCAGCAGGTTCAGCAGTTTAGCTATTTAATCTGATGTGCCACCATGGCCCCTTATTGTACCATATACTGTATAATTGAACCATATTATATGTTGGTTGTACCTAAAGGAAAGCAATAGTTTGTGCACTTTAAGAAGTGCCTAGATCATTAACTTCAATACCAGAGTTTACCAAAACAATGTTTGAGCAACTTTTGATTAGGCAACACGGTTGGCTCTCTTCATTTGTGGTTTTACTGCTAGATATCTTTTCCATGCAGAATCTCTTAGCCAGTCATCTTTCTTCTCTCTTTACCCATAGGTACAAACGTAAGAAAAATGGCGTTAAGATAAAATATGCCAAGTGCAAAGACTACACGTTCTGTTACATCTGCCGAGGGAATCCTGGACCTCAACCATCTATGTTGCTGCTTCATGGGTTTACAGCCAGCAAGGACATGTGGTTGGAGCTATTCAAAGTAAGTTTCCATTTTCCCCTTCCCCTGGTTCAACCATTATTGCTGGTGAAGAGAAACAGTGATGCTCATGCACAACCCCCTTTCTTATTTATTTATTATTTATTTACAGTATTTCTACCCCACCCTTCTCAACCCCAAAGGGCGGCCTTGCAAAAGGCAACAATTTGATTCCAGTAACAACTATTCCAGAGAATTTTCCTGTGCATTGTGCTCATACTCAATGCATTCTTTTTAAGTAAATGCCGTATTTCTTCCATGGTAAGGCGCCATCAATTGTAAGATGCACCCTAATTTCAGTACCAACAGCAAAAATAGATAAGATACACCTGTGTTTCTAAGATACACCCCGTTTTAGATATGTTTATATTGAGGGAGACATAGTTTTACAAAGGGAATTTTCATGGATGCTTTCAATGACTGTAAATCCCATATGACCTGATTTGCAGGGGCCTTTGTTTGCAGAAGGTGTTGACAGTTTGGGAAAATGTTGCTGCAGAGAGGAAGTTATGAGTACAGCAGGACAGAACTAGTTAGCTTGAACTCCCCAAATTTCCTAGCCGCCTGAAGTATCGACCTATAGCAGTGTTTCTCAACCTGGGGGTCGGGACCCCTGGAGGGGTCCCAAGGGGGTGTCAGAGGGGTCGCCAAAGACTATCAGAAAACACAGTATTTTCTGTTGGTCATGGGGTTTCTGTATGGGAAGTTTGGCCCAATTCTGTCATTGGTGGGGTTCAGAATGCTCTTCGATTGTAGGTGAACTATACATCCCAGTAACTACAACTCACATGTGTCAAAGTTTATCTTCTCCAAACTCCACCAGTGTCCACATTCGGGCATATTAAGTATCTGTGCCAAGTTTGGTCCAGATCCATCATTGTTTGAGTCCACAGTGCTCTCTGGATGGAGGTGAACTACAACTCCAAAACTCAAGGTCAATGCCCACCAAACCCTTCCAGTATTTTCTGTTGGTCATGGGAGTTCTGTGTGCCAAATTTGGTTCAATTCCATCATTGGTGGAAATCAGAAGGCTCTTTGATTGTAGGTGAACTATAAATCCCAGCAACTACAACTCCCAAATGACAAAATCAATCCCCTTCCCCCAACCCCACAAGTATTCAAACTTGGGTGTATTGAGTATTTGTGCCAAATTGGTCCAGTAAATGAAAATACATCAGATATTTACATTACAATTGATATCAGTAGCAAAATGACAGTTATGAAGTAGCAATGAAAATGACTTTATGGTTGGGGGTCACCATAACATGAGAAACTCTATTAAGGGGTCATGGCAATAAGAAGGTTGAGAACCACTGATCTATAGATACTTTCCAACTGAGTGTTCATGGCTGGAGAACAACAGACTATAGTTATGCCATTGTTAACATCCCACGTTTGCCTACCTGTCTGTTAGTCATGGAGAGCCAATGAACATCTGGATAGCCAGTTTAGACTAATGAAATGATTGATTACTGTACACCAATGAGAATGTGTCTTTAATTCTCTGTCAAAGTGATAAAAGCCTTGCAGCCCCATTTGGAGGTGTGACACACACTTGTGGTGTGTCTTCCATTACATTGCCCTCTTCAGCCCAGGGGACTCCTGGCAATGTGCAGAGAGCAGGAGGAGTGCCAGTGAGCCATTGCTCCTACAATATAAGGAAAAGTGTGTCTTAGAATTGAAGAAATATAGTATTACTCTGTCGGGAGCGCCATCTGTTGAGGGTGCTTTGAATGCAATTTTCCTGCTTCTTGGCAGGCGTTAGACTGGATGGCCCACGAGGTCTCTTCCAACTCTAGGATTCAATGATTCTACTCCAGCATTTTTTCTAACAGCCATCAAGGTGACATACAACTCCAGATAAGAGCACACTGTATAACAATTAATAAAATAACACATTCTTTTTTTAAATGGCCAAAACCCCCTTAGATTTCTGCATTGGTCATTGCATTTTTTTAGAACTATACAGCAGTGCTCATTCTAGGTAAATGATGGCCAAGGTCCTTACACTATTTTCTTATTCATCCGCCAGCGGAATTACATTATACAGCCCTATTTGATTCTTCACTTAGCCATGGGAACCCACCGGGCCACTTTGGACAATTCCCATTCTCTCAGAGGAAGGCAATGACAAAACACTGGGAATGTGCCATGTTTATATGAAGCAGAGTCAGCAGAGCCAATGTAACACGAGCTTGTGGTAGAAAACAGGAGAACAATAATCTTGTAAGGTTAAGAAATGTAAAAGTTGCAGTTATTGTTGCAGGAAATCTATCTGGGATAGAAAAGGAAATACATAAAATATTACTTATATTTTAGGACTTCATCATATGTAATGTTTTTTCCCCGCTTCTGCCCATTTCTATACAATTCAAAGATGTGGGTTGTTGTAGTTTTTTCAGGCTATATGGCCATGTTCTAGAGGCATTCTCTCCTGACGTTTCACCTGCATCTATGGCAAGCATCCTCACTACCTCTGAGGATGCTTGCCATAGATGCAGGCGAAACGTCAGGAGAGAATGCCTCTAGAACATAGCCATATAGCCCGAAAAAACCTACAACAACCCAGTGATTCCAGCCATGAAAGCCTTTGACAATACAATTCAAAGATGGACTCCCATGGAGCCCACCAAACCATGTAGGACTGCTTCCAGTGGTTGTTCTTGAAACTCATGTACTAAGTTGTTCATGAAAGCTCATGCAGCATGTAGAAATGGACAGAAATCAACTCCAATCTCCTCCCCGCACATAAAAATGCCTTTAAAGGGATGGGAAGTGGTGGATTTGTCCAATTATTTTGTAATGTTTCATTGTGGGTGTTCATGTGCACAGTCTGCTAATGCTCCTTCTATTTCCATTAGTGGTTTAAAGACAGTGTGGGTCCCATTGAAAGAAGTGTGCCTGTCTCCTTTAGTGTAGTGGCTTTTGGGGAACGATTCCATGGAAAATGGTGTTTCCAAAACCATGCCTGTCTCCTTTAGTGTAGGGCAGTAGTTCTCAACCTTCCTAATGCCACAACCCCTTAGTACATGTTGTGGTGACCTCCAACCATAACATTATTTTTGTTGCTACTTCAGAACTGTAATTTTGCTAGTTACAAATCGTAATGTCAATACCTGATATGCAGGATGTATTTTCATTCACTGGACCAAATTTGGCACAAGTACCCCATACACCCAAATTTGAATACTGGTAGGATTGGGGAGTTTGGTTTTGTTATTTGGGGGCTGTAGTTGCTGGGATTTATAATTAACCTACAATCAAAGAGCATTCTGAACTCCACCAACAATGGAATTGACCCAAACTTGGCACACAGAACTCCCATAACCAACAGAAAATACTGGAAGGGTTTGGTGGGCATTGACCTTGAGTTTTGGAGTTGCAGTTCACCTACATCCAGAGAGCACTGTGGACTCAAACAGGGATGGATCTGGACCAAACTTGGTACAAATACTCAATATGCCCAAATGTGAACACTGGTGGGGTTTGGGGAAAATAAACCTTGACATTTGGGAGTTGTAGTTGGTGGGATTTATAGTTCACCTACAATCAAAGATATTATTATTATTATTATGTGTGTGAAATATGAATAAATTTTGCATTTGAACTTAGGTACCATCTTCAAGATATCTCATTATGTATGTATATGCCAATAGAGGTAATAATAATAATAATAATAATAATAATAATAATAATAATAATACAGTTTATTTATATTCCGGCCTTCTCCCATAGAGACCTCAGAGCAGATTACAACATTTACAGTAGACATAGGCAGACATTCAATGCCTTACAATCACGTACAATGAGACAAGGCAAAGGCTTCTCCTTTCATTTCCGGCTTCTGGAGGCGGTGCTTGTCTCTGGCTCTGGGGGAGATGTTTTTCTCCATTTTCAAGTCGAGAAGCCTGCAATGTCACCTCCTGGTCATGTGGTCAGCAAGACTGCTTGCAGAGTCTTTTTTGCCTTTTCCCACCAAAACAGTACCTATTTATCTATTCACATTTGCATCTTTTTGAACTGCTACATCAACAGGAGCTAGGGCTACCAGTGGGAGCACACCCTGTTCCACGAATTCAAATTGCCAACCTTCAGGTCAGAAGTTCAGCAGCACAAAGGTTTAATCCATTGCGCCACGGCGGCCCCCTATTCAGATATTCCAAGATCTGAAACAAAACAGAAATTCAAAACAAGTCACGACTGGAGTCCAGGGTTCGAATTCCCATTTGGTCATGGAAAACCTCAGGGTGACTTTGGGCAAGCTCTGTTCTTTCCATCCCAGAGGAAAACTAAAGCAAACTCCTCTAAACAAATCTTGCTAAGAAAACTCCATGACAGGTTTGCCTTAGTGTAGCCAAAAGTCAACATTACTCGAAGGCACACAACAACAATGTATTAGGCCTGTTTTGTGTGTTTGTCACTTGCAGACACATGGAAACATCACCCCAGAACATCAAGGATCCTCAGGACAAAAGCCTCTCCCATGTTTTGATGTGGCATGTCTTCTGTTCTGAAAGCAAATCAGCTGGTCTTAGACCAATCCGGATATTTAAATATGTGGAATCCACCCTGTCCGTTGATACTAGAAGGAACCAATTGTTATTCCTTTGAAGCCTTTGCTTCCTAATCGGTGCTATCTTTCACACAGGGCTTTCCTAAGGATCTCCACGTGGTCTGTATTGACATGCCTGGTCATGGAGACACTACCCGCCTGGAGGGTGAAAGCTACACAGGAGTTGATCAGGTTGCAAGAATACATCAGGTAAGGTCTTTTTCTAGCTACCCACAAAGCATTTCGTACATTGAGGGCTGGTATTGAAAGCTCTAGGAAGAATGCCACTCTCCCTACCCTCCTGTTGTCACCCAACAGGTGAGTGCCAAAATGACCATGATTTTGAGTGGTTGAGTTGAAATAATTAGACTTCTGGATGGTTTCAGCATTGGACTATGACTTCTGTTCAAATCCTCACTTGAACATGGAAATTCACTGGGTACTTAGTTATCCCTCGTAGCCCAAGGTTGATGGTCCTCCAAGTCTGGTGCCTTTGCGGTGGGTCCGTAGGTGGTTGTGGAGCCCTGTTCTTGATCCACATGTTCTCCTGCAGTGAGAACGTCAATTTCCAGGTGGAAGGCAGTCCCAGTCAGGTTTGGCATGATGTGCCTTCCTCTTGGCACATTTCTCCCCTTCACCCTCCATTCGTGCCTCTTCAAATTCTGCAGCACTACTGGTCACAGCTGACCTGCAGTTAGAGCACTCAAGGGCCAGGGCTTCCCAGTTCTCGGTGCCTATGCCACAGTTTTTAAGCTTGCTATAAGCCCATCTTTAAATCTCTTTTCCTGTCCACCAACATTACATTTCCAGCCAGGCCCGTAGCCAGGATTTCGTTTTGGGGGGGGGGGTGATTTTTTTCCAGGGGGGGTTGGGGGGGGCTGAGTTTCGGGGGGGGGCTGAGTCTGAGTGAAAGAGGGTCTAGCCTAGCAAACCTTTTGTATCATTACCCCAATACCCCCATTCATATGGGATATATTGAGCATGGTGATCAGATCATGATATGAATAAACATAACAGTTTAAATAATGCACCATTAAGGCCTTTTCGCGAACCACCATGAAAATTTCGGGGGGGGGGGGGGGCTGAAGCCCCCCGAGCCCCCCCCCCACCCCCACCCCCCCGGCTACATGCCTGTTTCCAGCTCTTGAGTTGGGAGTATAGTAACTGTTTTGGGAAACGGTGATTGGGCATTTGGACAACGTGGCCAGTCCAGCGGAGTTGATGGTGTAGGATCACTGCTTCAATGTTGGTGGTCTTTGCTTCTTCCAGCATGCTGAGGTTTTTCCACCTGTCTTCCCAAGAGATTGGCAGGATTTTTCAGAAGCAGCACTGATTGAATTGTTCTAGGAGTTGAGTGTGACTTCTATAGAAAGTCCACGTTTCGCAGTCGTACTGTGAGCAAGCCATGTTCTCTCAGTGTCAGAAGAAGGCAAAGGCAACCTCCCTCTCAAGAAAACTCTGTAAAATCACCTTAGTGTCACTCTAAATTGGAAATGTCTTGTTGGCACACAATAACATATTGCAACAAGAGATACTTAATGTTTCCTGTCACAATCCTTTGTCAGCTCAAGTCTAAACTGATCACAACAAAGTTTGGGAATGCCTCCCAGGTGAAGAACTTGATTTGAGTTTTTGAGATGTTAATTAAGGGGAACTATTTAGTGTTTAGGTATAGTCTAGAAGGAAATCTTTCCCAAACTCTGCTGCTATCCTTCTCACATTATCCAAAAAGTCTTACAATAGCCCCAGTAAGAACCTTTCAATCATTCCCTAAATGAGTACTGAAGAAATAAAATCTCCTTATTCCTTCTCATTTCAGTTTGTTGAATGTGTTGGTCTGAACAGAAAGCCCTTTCACTTGGTTGGCATCTCCATGGGTGGAATGGTTGCCGGGCTTTATGCTGCATACCATCCATCAGAAGTTCACTGTTTATCCCTCTTTTGTCCAGCTGGTGAGTATTGAAGGCCAGAATTCTTTGCAACAGCAACTATTAAGTTTGTTGTGATTTACTCCTACTATAGGAGATCACTCAAGGAGTATAATTTTCTCCTAAGGGTAGAGTCTTGGCATTGGGTCCATAAGTGACTGTAGAAACTTCTTCTGAATCTACATGGTCTTTGGCAATGAGGACATACTTTTCCAGATGGAAGGTGGTTCCAACAAGGGTTTGCTTGACATGCCTTCCTCTTGACACTTTTCTCCCTTTTGCCTTCCATTTTGTGCCTCTTCAAAATCCACAGCACTATTGGTAACAGCTGACCTCCAGTTAGAACACTAGGGCTCCCTAGTTTTATGTGTTTATTCCACATTTTTAGGTTAGCTTCAAGCTCATCTTTAAATCTCCTTGCTGTCCACTTACATTCTGTTTTCCATTCTTGAGCTGAGAGTAAAACAACTGCTTTGAGAGATGGTGATTGGGTGTTCAGAAAATGTGGCCAGTCTAACAAAGTCAATGGCGGAAGATCAGGGCTTCAATGCTGGTGGTCTTTGCTTCTTTCAGAATGCTGACATTTGTCCACCTGAGGCAATACTGATAGACTATTTCCGGAAAAAATGTGTGCATTGCATAATTTATGAATGTGGAGAAGGTGTTATTTTACAAAGAACAACGTGTAGAATACCGTCTTGGTTGGCCAATAACTTCCTTTCATTCAAGCTGTGTATCTTATCTCCCATATCTTAGGTCTGCAGAGTCCAACCCCTTCTGAGTACATGAAGCACATGAAGGACATGAAGAGTCAAGAAAAATCAAGCGCTGAGAACAATCCTCTCATTCCTTCATCCTTGGAGCAGGCGAAAGATCTCATCAAGTTGGGAATCTACCAGTCCCCACCAAAACTGGACACGCAGGTGTGAAGGAAGGCATCCTGTAGCTAGTAGTCCTCTGTCCCAAACGTAGGGGGACACCTGGATGTTTTGATGTTTTACCATCCTTGTGGAGGGCTTCTCTCATGTCCCTGCATGGGGAGCTGGAGCTGACAGAGGGAGCTCAACCTGCTGTCCCTGCATTCGAACTGCTAACCTGTCAGTCATCAATCCTGCCGGCACAAGGGTTTAACCCATTGCACCACCGGAGGCTCCTACTCCCATGGCCAAATGCTATGAATTACTGGGGCATGTAGTTTGGTGAGACACTAGAACTCCCTGAGAGAGGATTCTAAATGCCCCTTCCTAAAATGCAAAGGCCGGCATTTCACAGGGTGGAACTGTAGAAATTAAAGTGGAATTACAAGAAAGGAGATTCCATCTGAACATTAGGAAGAACTTCCTGACTCTGAGAGCTGTTCAGCAGTGGAACTCTCTGCCCTGGAATGTGATGGAGACTCCTTTTTTGAGGCTTTTAAACAGAGGCTGGATGGCCATCTGTCGGGGGTGCTTTGAATGCAATTTTCCTGCTTCTTGGCTTCTTGAATGGCCCATGAGGTCTCTTCCAACTTGATGATTCTATGATTCTATGATTATAGCACTGCAATTTATTTAGATATTTATTTATTGTTTAATATATTCACCAGATGACACCTAAAACAACTTTGAAAGCTACAGTAATGTAAAACTCAGGTCCCCAAAGCCATGTTGTACCTTGGTGATAGAAACTCTGTTGCCAGTCAAACTTCTTAATGGAAGCTCTCCCACAATTGGGGTGGGATGTGGAGAAGACCCTTGTGTAATGTGAAAGGACCTCTCTAATGACTCAGTATGTCTGCACATCTGAGCTTCTGTCATTCTTTTTCTCTCTCCCACTTGAACCGTTCTGCCTGTGTAGGTAGAAGAAGCACAGATTGAAATCTGTGGATCAGAGGGAAACTGGGTCATAGGCTTCATTTGAGCAACTTCTAACCTTTCACCTGGAACTGGGATAGCATTCATGGGAACCACATTGCGTGCAACCCTTCTTCAGAAGCCCATTGGGGCGCACTGTGATACCTGCAGCTCTTGCATCAATCCCTGTCTTTATCTCATTATGGTTTTAGAGACCTAGAAATTGACACACCCTGCACAAAAGTAAAGAGTGGCAAACTGTCCTGTTCTAGAGCAAGAATGAACAGCAAATACAATAATATACAAATTAGTATAGAATGATTACATTGAACTAAAATCAGAATAGGTCCTCCATTAAATGTGTTTTTTGCTATCTGTTTTCAAAGCAAAGAAAAGTCCATCAGATTTCAAGAACATGATCTTGCTTTGTGTTGTTGAAGGCTTTCATGGCTGGAATCACTGGGTTGCTGTGAATTTTCTGGGCTGCATGGCCATGTACCAGAAGCATTCTCCTCTGATGTTTCACCCACATGTCTGTGGAACGTCTGGGGTGGGAGAAAGAACTCTTGTCATTTGATGCAGGTGTGAATGTTGCAATTGGCCACCTTGATTAGCATTCAATGGCTTTCCAACTTCAAAGCTTGGCTGCTTCCTGTCTGGGGGAAATCCTTTGTTGGGAGCTTACTCCGACCCAGGCTGGCTTCAAACTCATGATCTCTCGGACAGTAGTGATTTAATGCCGTTGGCTACTAACTAGCTGTGCCACAGCCCATTCCATCATTACAATCCAGGTAGCCTCAAATCCAATTCATGCACTTTGGAGATGAAGTACCGTAAGAGGAGTAAAAGGGAGGATTGCAGAAACAATGGTCCCTACCATTGTTTCTGCATGAATGGGTGGATGGTTGTATGTTTGATTGATTAATTGGTCTGTGGGCGGCTTCTTTTGTTTTTGTTTTGTCTTTTGCTTCCATAGGCTGGATGGCCATCTGTCAGGGATGATTTGAATGCAATATTCCTGCTTCTTGGCAGGGGGTTAGACTGGATGGCCCATGAGGTCTCTTCCAACTCTTTGATTCTATGATTCTATGTTTCAGTTTTATTTATTTATAATTTATTTATTTACTCTATTTATACCCCACCTTTCTCTATCCCTAAAGGGACTCAAGACAGCTTACATTCAATTCCAAAAAATTAAAATTAATTTAGATTACAATTAAAATGAATTATTGCCTGTAATAGCCATGTTCTTGTCCTGCAACTAACTTCTATTTCTCTTCTCCTCCTCAGTTAATAAAAGGATATCTTGACTATCAAAGGCCACATAATGCTTTCTACAAGAAATGTAAGTATTCGTCTTGTTGCTTCAAAGAAGCATAACAGGTTTCTCTGATAAAATCACATCAAGTAAGAGATGCAATTAAGGGAAACGCGTATGTTTTTGTTTTAAACTTTCAGTCACCTTGACTCTTTGTTCAGAGGGGGAGTTGGGATAGAAAAGTAGTTAATGAATGGGTGGATGGTTGTATGTTTGATTGTTTGATTGATTAATTGGTCTGTGGGTGGCTTCTTTTGTTTTTGTTTTGCCTTTTGCTTCCATATGTTTCGGTTTTATTTATTTATAATTTATTCATTTATTCTATTTATACCCCACTTTTCTCTACCCCTAAAGGGACTCAAGGCAGCTTACATTCAATGCCTTAAAACACATAGAATTCCAAAAAAATAAAATTGAATTAGATTAAAATTAAAAACATATTAAACACTAGCTGTCCCTGCCACGTGTTGCTGTGGCCCAGTCTGTGTATATGTTTTCGGGTGCATATATGTGTGTGTATATATTTGTGTATATGTGTGTTTGCGTTTATATATGTGTTTTTGTGCATGCGTTGCAATGTAATTTTTGTTTTTTGGCTTTTTAAGTCTCTTCTGCTGTATTTTTCAGTGTTTTTTTATGAGTGATTGTCACTTGTTGGCCTGATAGGTGTACTGTGTCCAAATTTGGTGTTAATTCGTCCAGAGGTTTTTGAGTTATATTAACCCCACAAACGAACATTACATTTTTATTTATATAGATTTAAAAACATTACATTCCATACTAAAATCACAACATCCATAGTCATAGTCCAAGCCATTCCTTAGTCGTTCCATATATTCCAGATCTGTTGATTGCACTACACTATTCTCCAGAGGCCTAATCCCACAGCCAAGTTTTTACCTTTCTTCTGAAGGCTAGGAGGGAGGAAGCTGATCTAATGTCACTGGGGAGGGAGTTCCATAGCCAAGGGGCCACCACTGAGAAGGCCCTGTCTCTCACTCCCACCAGTCGTGCCTGCGAAGGAGGTGGGACGGAGAGCAGGGCCTCCCCAGACAATCTTAATCACCAAGACGGTTCATAGAGGGAGATATGTTTGGATAGGTAAGCAGGAATTTATAGGCTAAAGCCAGCACTTTGAATTGTGCTCGGTAGCAGACTGACAGCCAGTGGAGCAGGCATACCAAAGGAGTTGTGTGCTCCCTGTATGCCACTTGGTGAGCAATCTGGCTGCCCCTTGTTGGACCATTTGGAGCTTCCAAACAGTCTTCAAAGGCAATCCCACACAGAGGTTTTACAAGTACAATTAAAAATCTCTGAATCTACTTTTGGAGAGCTATTTGCTCTCTTAAAAAAAACATGGGTTATTTTCAGTTTTCTGTCTTGAATGAGCTACTAAAGCATTTATAATTTCATATTTCATACAGGTTGAATATCCTTCATTCAAAATTACCAAAAGAGTTTTGGAATTTTGATTTTTTCAGATTTTGGAATAATATAATAATAAACTTTATTTATATTCTGCCCTATGTCCCCGAGAGGATTTAGGACAGATTACAATACACATATACGGCAAACATTCAATGCTGTTATACAATTAACAAAGCCAGACATTACATAAACAGAGGTAAAGGCTTCCTAACTTTTTCCATCTCTGGCATCTGGAGATTGTGCTTGACTCTAGCCACTAGGGGGTGATGTTGAATTCCTGACTATTGACAAAGATGGCTGGAGCTTCTGGGAGTTGAAGTCCCAAACACTTGAAAGACACTAACCACTGTCATAGTTTGCTAAGCTGCAAAACAGACTCACTTCTTATATGTGGTACATTTCAGGGTACAACTTATAAGTACAACGACGAAAACAAACAAATCTTAATTTTCATTTTTTTGACTGGTAAAGGTTTTGCAGATATAAGTAGTGAAGAGTCCAGATTTCTCCTTCATGACAACTTGACGAAGATCAAGGCTCCTATGCAAGTTATTTGGGGAAAAGATGACAAGGTAAGATGTATGCATTCTTATATCTGCAGATCTGTTTTTTGTTTTTGTGACTTCCATTTAAAATTACAGCAGGCCCCCTATATCCACATATACTATATCTGTGGCTTGAAAATCTTTTTTTTTTAAATGCTCAAAGGCAAATCTTGATTTTGCCACTTTATATGAAGAATATTATATTATTGTGTCATTGTAAAATAATATTCCTTATATAAAATGATGATTCATGGATTTGATATCCTTGGTGTGACCTGGACCCAAACTCCAGCCTCCTGTAATTATTTTATCAGATATTTTTAAACATTTTTATTACATTATGAATTGCTTTAAGGCCTCTTAATTACCAGCTGCAACTTTCACATTTTGATAAGAAATATTCAGGACATGTAGAGGCAGGGATCCCTATAAAACTGCAAAAAAAGTGATCCAATCTAAACATGAGGAACAATGTTGCCCTAAGGACAAGTCTGTTCAATGTTGGAATAAAGGAATGGATTTTCCTTCCTTGGAGATCTTTAAACAAAAGATGTTTGGGAATTTTTAGAAGTACTATAACAACAACAACTATGTACAGTAGAGTCTCGCTTATCCAACCTTCACTCATCCAACCTTCTGTATTATCCAACGCAGTCTGCCTCCCACTCGGATCCACCGCTGTTTCAATACATTGTGCTGTTTTGGTACTAAATTCGTAAATACAGTAATTACTACATAACCTTACTGTGTATTGAACTGCTTTTACTTTCAATTTGTTGTAAAACATGAGGTTTTGGTGCTTAATTTGTAAAATCATAATGTAATTTGGTGTTTAATAGGCTTTTCCTTAATCTCTCCTTATTATTCAACATTTTCCCTTATCAGACATTCCGCCGGCCCATTTATGTTGGATAAGTGAGACTCTACTGTATTTCTGAATGCATAGGGTGGGACTAATTGGCATTTGTGAACCTGTTCATCTCTACAGTTCTATGGCTTTTGAATATTCAGAGAAGGAGATGCAAGTTATGATTTATCCCCCTGTCTACAACTGGCATGTCCAAAATGGATCGTGTTTTAAAAACAAAATGTGAAATGATCAGTATGATGTTGTTGTTTGATATTTGAATTATAACTATTAAAACTGTAGAAATCTCTCAACCATGGAAATCCACTTTGGCATTCTCTCAGCCTCAGAAGAAGACCAAAGCAAATAACCAGAGACAAGAAAGGAGATTTCATCTGAACATTAGAACTTTTTGACTCTGAGAGCTGTTCAGCAGTGGAACTCTCTGCCCCAGTGTGTGGTGGAGGTTCCTTCTTTGGAGGCTTTTAAACAGAAGCTGGATGTCCATCTGTCAGGGGTGCTTTGAATGCGATTTTCCTGCTTCTTGGCAGGGAGTTGGACTGGATGGCCCACAAGGTCTCTTCCAACTCTGTGATTCTATGTTTCTAGGTTGCATCATATTACTATGCTCATTCTTTCTTTAGATTATTGATCCTTCTGGTGCTGAAGTTTTTGCAGCTGCTTTTCCCAGCTCTCAAATCTATATCCTGGAGAGATGTGGACACTTCATAGTAGGCGACCGGCCCAGAAAATCCATCAAGCTCCTCTTGGAATTCAACAATTCCTTTTGTAATCCAGCTGAGAGTAAGAAGATGGCATGATCCTCATTGAAGAGCAAACATCTGGAAAATATTCAATGCAGAATTCCACTCTGTAAACAAGGGGGAAATGGTATTGTGAATCCATGAAGTACTTCCCACTGGTTTTTACAGTCTGATTTTTGGATGTTGGATTGATTGGCCTTGACTGCCCAGCCTCAAACTGAACCTCTTTTCTTGATAATTACAACCTATATTATAGTGCAAAAACCTCTCTTGAGTACTTGAGATAGATGGATACATGGATGGATGACAAACAACATGAAACATATACTTCTCTGGTTTATGATCCCAGAACCACCATAGATTGGGCAGTTGGGGAAACTTGAGTCATAAAAAAATAATGTCTGGCATCCTATTCATGAAATATAGTACTGTAAGCCAGATCTTAGCCATCACAACTCACTTTTTATTGTTGCAGAAGTTGGAACTCTGTTCTATTCATGCTATGACCAGAATCCCCATCAAAACCTGCCCAACCACAACAATGGCACAGCCATTTCCCCATTGTAGGAGGGAAGAAGGATCGGCAAGGAAGCCATCAGGTATTTTCCTCCATGTGTCCGCATTGCAAGTATGTCATCTGTAAAGAGGTCCTCAGAAACCCTGGAGGTTTCTTGCCATTGCCTGCTGCAACTTCTCCAGCTCTGGAAAAACAACTGGGCACATTGTCACAATTCCCTTGCTCTCCAATGTACTGATCAATGGTCATGCTAAAGGGCTGCACGGCTTAAAATGTGAGATTTTTGGGAGTCATAGGCTATCACTCATGCTGAATTTGATTGTCTTCTAAAGGTAGAGTCTTGTTGGTGGTGGATCCAACTGTGAAGTCCTATTGCTGATCCACGCAGCCTTTCACACAGAGGACCTAGATTTCCAAGTGGAAGGTGGTGTTGACAAGAGTTTGTTTGATGCACCTTCCTCTTGGCACATTTCTCCCTTTCATCCTCTATTTTCACCTCCTCACAATCCATAGCACTGTTTGTAACAGCTGAGCTCCAGTTAGAAATTTTAAAAGTTTGTCTAAACTTTTAAAAATCCCCCAAAATCTGTAGATGTGTGACTCTTTCTGAAACTTATGGGGATCTATGTCCTGGTTATCTTGTACATTCTATATATAATTCAAGTAGATAGCTCTTGGCAGGTTTTTTAAAATGTTGTTTATAAAGATTATGAAAATTCCCCAAAAATCTGTGGATAAGTGAAACATTCTGAAATTTGGTGGGCTAACTATGGTAAATGTGTTCTACCATTGTATCAAGTTTCATTCCAATAGCTTTAAAAATGAGGGAGAAAGGAGCCCCTGCAATTACTATAACAAAATAGTAATACTCTCCTTATAGTAACCATTTTTCACAAACTATACTTTAGAAACAGTTTAGAAATGAAGCACCATCACCAACCCACCCACCCCACCCCCCAGTTTTGTAATGACTATTGAACCATTGTTTATGGATCACATATCCCTAATAGCCACCATGCCTAATGGCCACTAATCTACTTGTCCAATAAGAATTTAAAATTATCAGTAACAGAGTGGTTTCCAAATTTTGTGACTAATCTATTCCACCAGATAATTTTGCCATATGAAGAAATTTTATTAATCAGGTTTTTTATTGAATTGACTGCAAATTCTGCTTTTGTAGTAAAGGCAAAGGTTTCCCTGACATAAGTATAGTCTTGACCGACTGGAGAATGGTGCTCATCTCCACTTCTGAGCCGATGAGCTGGCATCGTCCGTAGACACCTCCAAGGTCATGTGACACACATGACTGCATGGTGCACTGTTCCTTCCTGTGGAAGCGGGGCCTATTCACACTTGCATTTTTTTCGAACTGCTAGGTTGGCACTGGCAGAAGCTGGGCGTAACAGTGAGAGCTCACGCTGCTCCCCAGCTTCGAACTGCCAACCTTTCGGTCGGCAAATTCAGCAGCTCAGTGGTTTAACCTGCTGCACCACCAGGAGGCTCTTGTAAGAAACCTCTATTTCCCCAATCACCCTCTCAATACAATTTAAACACTAGGCTATGAAGCAAAATAACCTCTAACAAGTACACCTTTGTTCAGGCCCGTAGCCAGGATTTCGTTTCGGGGGGGAGGGGCTAAAAAAAATTCGGGGGGGGGGGTTTGGGGGGGCTGAGTTTTGGGGGGGGCTGAGTCTGAGTGAAAGAGGGTCTAGCCTAGCAAACCTTTTGTATTATTACCCCAATACCCCCCATGCATATGGGATATATTGATTATGGTGATCAGATCATGATATGAATAAACATAATGGTTTAAATAATGCACCAGTAAGGCCTTTTCGCGAACCACCATCAGAATTTCGGGGGGGGGGGGGGCTGAAGCCCCCCAAGCCCCCCCCCCCCCCTGGCTACATGCCTGCCTTTGTTTATTGATTTTACATAGAGGTACAGCTCAAGTTCCAGGTTGGACCTATCTAACAGTGCCCTAAGGTATTTGTCACAGGTTTTGTGTTTCTAGGTGGAAATGTTATTCTTTGATCTTATCAACAGCCCGTGAAGTCAGTGAATCCTGCTGTTGTTGTATCCTATATACACAATCCCTTTTAGCTATCCGCATTGTACTCATTCACATTTCTGTCCAGCATTTGTTCAGGGGATTATACCAAAGCTTCTTGAACAAAACCAATATTTACAAGTTCCTAGGACTATACCAAGAGTGAGGAGTGTTGATTAACTACAGTGCAATAATAACTACGAAATATGTGCAACGATGCTTGGCTCCGGATTGCAATTGTGGATAGTGTGATTTTAATAGCGATTATAATGTTTATATGTGCATTTCAACTCTAGTTTTAAATTCTGACTTAAATGTATTTAATTGTCTGTTGTCTAAAGGCATCAAATAGTTGCTATATGTAAAGCTGCCTTGAATCCCCTTCGGGGTAGAGAAAGGTGGGATATAAATAGAGAAAGTAAATAAATTAATGAATTAGTCCTTCAGATGTTTTCAGCAATAATATCTGGGAATGCCTTACTACTGGTCATGTTGACTGGGACTGCTGAGAATTGAAATATGGAAAATGTAGGGGCGGGAGGAGGTTTCCCCATTCCTACTTTACAGGTCTAGTGTTTTGAGACCTGGATTATTTAGGATTTAAGGATTATTAAAGAGAACAAAAAGACTACAGAGCAACAACAAAGAAGGAAATACGCCTGAAAGCTGATTATTGTCATCCCTGGCACAGTGACCCTTGGGGCAATAATTATATAAATACAATTCTTATTTGCATTTCTTTGAGCTTATGTTTGCCACTTGATTCATATTCCCAATTGGCTTGAAGATCATGTATTTATACTCTTAGCAGGTAGTGAAACAAAATAAGATAATCCACCAAGGATGTTAGGAATAGGAATGGGATTATATATAACCATGGTTCTAAATTATATTAGAGCAGTATTTTTCAACCTTCCTAATGCCGCGGGCACTTAATACAGTTTCTCATGTTGTGGTGACTCCCAACCATAACATTATTTTTGTTTCTATTTCATAAGTGTAATTTTGCTACTGCTATGAATTATAATGTAAATATCTGATACGCAGAATGCATTTTCATTCATTGGACCAAATTTGGCACAAATACCCAATATGTCCCAATTTGAATACTGGTGAGGTTGGGGAAGGGGTTGATTTTGTCATTTGGGAGTTGTCATTGCTGGGATTTATAGTTAACCTACAATCGAAGAGCATTCTGAATTCCACCAACAATGGTATTGAACCAAACTTGGCACACAGGACCCCCATGACCATCAGAAAATACTGGAAGGGTTGGGTGGGCATTGACCTTTAGTTTTGGAGTTGCAGTTCACCAGGGAGCACTGTGGACTCAAGCAATGATGGATCTGGACCAAACTTGGCACGAATACTCCATATGCCCAAATGTGAACACTGGTGGAGTTTAGGGAAAATAGACCTTGACATTTGGGAGTTGTAGTTGCTGGGATTTATAGAGCATGACAAACAGAAAATACTTGAAGGATTTGATGGGCATTAACCTTAAATTTTGGAGCTGTAGTTCACCTAGATCCAGAGAGCACCGTGGACTCAAATAATGATGGATATGGACCAACTTGGTTCTTAAGACCATCAGAAATATGGTCTTTGGCAACCGCTCTGACACCCCCTCGGGACTCCCTCAGTGGTCCTGACCCCCAGGTTGTGAAACACTGTACTAGAGAAAGGAGTAAAAAAATCAATAAGTACAAAAGAATTAGAATAAACTTAAAGCACAAGTTTATCTTTTGGAATAGAGTTTGTTTAGAGAAAAGCAAGCTTTTGATAACTTATATTTCTAATAAACAAACAGAAAACTTTAATTAGAAATATCTGTAGTGTAAATTGGGAAGTTTGTTGTGAGGTACATACATAGGATTCAGTTTTACATATATCACTGACATGTTTCGAGGAATCGGAGACAAAGGTTGGAGTCAGGAACTGTATGCCTGTCCAGTGGTTCTTAGCCTTTTCTATAACACAGTCTCCTTTCAAATATCTTTGGTTGCCCTGGACTAGCAAGACTGAACTCAAGACTGAAGATCCAAAACACTTAAGTGGCGGATGAGGAAAAGGAAAAGGCCTGAGGCTATTAGGAATTGTGGGAGTTGAAGTCCAAAACACCTGGAGGGCCCAAGTTCGCCCATGCCTGGTATACATGGTAGCAAGAAATGCCACTCTGCATAATTCACTTGCAATTTCTTATAGCTCTTGAACAGATCAGGGCATTGAAATTTTGAACAAACGAAGCCTATAATTGAGAAAAGACTCCTGTCCATTGCGATCAATGTATAATCCTCCATCTGGCTGGCTGGCTGGCTGGCTAGCTAGCTGTCTCTTTAGCCACAAAGGTCCTGGGCCACACCTCACTTGATGCAAAGGGCTTGCTGTAGTACAATTTTACATTGGATAAGTAAATAAATAAAGCAAAAAACAGAACCCTGTAAGTCTCTTTTTTTTTCTTCAAAGGGCAAAGTTCAGAAAAGTTGCTGTTTTGATCTACAATTCCCAAAATCTGCTCGCCATTCTGGCTAAAGGATTGTGAGAGCTGTCAGAGAGGGGGGAGGGGGAACCCAAATCTGACAGCCAGAGCCCTGAAATTATTTACACTGGCATCTTCTTTCACCTCTAGAGTAAATATTGAATATGTAAGCACAAACACTGTCATTTTCTTTTCTGGATTGTTTACATATCTGGTTGCCATAACTGATCCCTGGGCAATTCATACTACTAGAATATCAAAACAGTAAAATGACATGATTTTTTCAGTCACCAAAATAAATGGCTTACAATTTAAAAAAAACCTGTGAGCTTTGCAAAGATTTCAATGGATGACTTAGAAAGAGTTATTGAAAGATAACACAACTGGGGTGTTGTGTGGTTTCTGGGCTGTATGTTCATGTTCTATCAGCTGCTACACAATACCCCAGTGATTCTGGCTGTGAAATCCTTCGACAATACAGATAAGATGATTAATGTGAAAAAAGAAATAGTAAGGTAGAAGGTAAGAAGAAAGGGAGAGGATGGCCTTGCAAGCAGAAAGACTCAAGCAAACAAGCCACAGCTCTTCATTTGCAAAACCTGCGCAGGCTATTGGTGACCAGGCGTCCTGGAGGTCTCTCATCTATGAATGGGAGACCATAAATCAATTTGATGGCAAACAACAACTGTAAGAGGCGTTGTTCCTAGCTTTACTCAGAACTTTTTATCAATTACCCAAGTTCTTCATCCTTGATAGAAGTAACTAGTAAGATGTCTCAGGATTCTGTCCTGGACCGAGTAATGTTCAACATCTTTATAAATGACTGGGACAGATAAATGAATTTGACTATAGTGTCTAGATCAGGCACGGGCAAACCTTTTTGGCCTGGGGCCACATGCTGGGCCCTGCAAGGAGGGCTGGGCCAGGAGAGAGGGTGGAACAGGCTTAGCAGGAGGCAGGGTTGGGGGCAAGGTGGGCTCAGAGGGAGGTGGGGTAGGGGCGGGGCAAGCCCGGGAGGGAATGGGGCAGGGGCAGGAGAGGTTGGGCCAAGGGCAGATCACCCTCTGGCTTTCCTCACAGCATAAGGATGGAGCTGCTTGCCCCATACTTATGCTGGGAGGAGGTTGAGGCTTTGAAACTCCCTCAGCCCCTGCCTGCCCCTCTTTTTTGCCAGCATGAGGATGGGCCTCACCTTGTCCTGACACCAGGAGAAGGGAGAGGCAAGCAGCAGACAAAGCAGCTTTGGAGCTGCTTCGCCCTCCACTGGCCTCTTTGCCCTGTTGCTCCCACCTTTCCTTGGGCCGTTCTCTCCGCCAGAGCAGTGACCCTTGCCCATGCTTTGGCTGAGAGAAGGGAAAGGGAGGGAGGGAGCAACAGAAGTGGCTTTAACAGTGCTTCTGTTGGTCCCTCCTTGCCTTGGGCTGTTCTCTCAGCCAGAGTAGGAACCCTTGCCTGTGCTTTGGCTGAGAGAAGGGAAAGAGGAGGGGGCAATTGAAGCAGCTTTGCTCCTGTTGAGGCCTCCCTTCCTCAACTGTACTTATGTTGGAAGAGGGTTAGGGTTAGGGTTAGGGTTAGGGTTAAGCATGCGGTGATGAAGAGGGCTCCAGACAGCTCCCGTTCGCCGTATGCCTTCCTCCCTGGCCTTTCGGCATAAGGATGTGGTGGGCCTCTATATACTTATGTCCAGATGACAGCGGGAAATAGGAGGGCCAGACATAAGCACTCAAAGGACTGTGTCTGACCTGCGGGCTTTAGTGTGCTCATGCCTGATCTAGATAGAGTGAAGTAATAGAACAACTCTTATCCTACTTCAATCAGACCTCACTAAGAATATGTGTCCACTTATAGGAACCGCAATTCAAGAAGGATATTGACAATGGAACAAGTCTAGAGAAGGATGATCAAAATGGTCATAGGTTTGGAAACCAAACCCTATGAGGAACCCGATGTTTAACTTGGAGAAGAGAAAAAGAGGAGACGAGAGAGAAAGAATCTAACATCTTTGACAATATCTGATTTATCTTAGCCAGAACAGATATCAACCCACTTCTTCAAATCCACGGAGATATTAAAACCATAAGTATTTAATCACAGTTGCTCTGGGATAGAATGTAAGAGGATAGAGAAAGATGCAAACTGTGAACCTGACCATAAATCTTCAAAGAGCTGTGTAAGACTAGACAGGCCTTTCAAGTAGCTGGCCTGTTAGCAATTCAGCAGGAAAGCAATAAATCTGCTTATCAAATGTCAGTCAAAGGCCTTCTCCAGCTTTATGTGTGGTTGGTGAGGATTTGAATATTAAATCCAACACCTTGGAGAGCTCCTTCAGAGTTTGAAGCACGTGTCTCACTGCACCGCCATCTACTCCTAAAGTCTGAATTACAACCAGGATGGATCTATCACACCCCGACCTGGAAGGTAGCAACTGCCATGGCAATGATATGGGAATTATCTGTGTCGATATGGAAGCCAGGAGGGCAACCTCTTTCTCCTTCAGCAGACTTTGGGTTGAGTTCCTCTTTTCTTCAATTTAGCAGAGCAATAAGGATAGTGGGGCTGCGGAGAAACCAGTAAGGTGGATGAAGAAACACTACATATCCAATTGCTTACTCTGATCACTTTAGCAAGTTCAGGTTTTCATCACCAAAACAGCAAATAAGAGGGATCTGTTTGGGAATGTGAGGATTTTCTCCTGCTTCTGAGTAGGCAATGGTAATATAAACCATTGCTTCTACTGTGGGTCCTGACCCCAGATGGACTTCTCTTAGCTCAATGTTGTGGTCTCAAAAATTTGACAACAATAAAGTTTTCTGAATATCATCTGGTGGCTGTTTTAGACATTTACACAAATCTATTAGCAACAATATACAGTGTTTAGAGTGGACTCTGAAGAAGATGCTTCAGCTATGCCTCATAAAATGGGAAAGTAAGACTTGAAATGCTGATTTCTTATCAGTAAAATGTTTTAATTTTTCCTATTTTATATGCCTATATACCCAGAGTCACACAAACATATCTTGAGCACAAAGGGGTCACAAGAGTGGAAAAGTTTAATAAGCCCTGATCTAAACTGCCTCCACCTGACATCTTTAAGTGGTTGCCCCAGCTTTTACCTGCTCTGCTAGCCAAAAATGGACACACATTAGAAAACAAGAATTTATTAGAAAATTTTGTGAAAAATGAGTACATACATTGAGATCAACCCACGAAGGCTTATTTTCACAATGACGATAATGTCAGGGCCTTGTTTTGATCTTGGGCCAGATCAGGAGACACTGACTTGAAAAATCATCTTCAAACTGCAAGAGCAAAGACAAGGAACCACTGACTACATAGGAAAGCTGATGAAAAAACACGACCTACAAGGGTTGAATGAAAAATAATGCCTCCACCTTCGTAACTCCTCAACAGATGGTGGTACTGATATGCAGCAGGTACTGGCTTGTTCAGTAGACTCTTCTCTACAGTTCCATTTTGGTGGGAAACCTTAGCATTAAACGGTTGTGTTGTTAAAGTGCAAAGTATGGAACCCTGCACAGACGGTCAGTCAATGCGATTTAAGCAATGTGCAGTCATTGAAATCTTGACAACAGAAGGTGTCACCCCAAAGGAGAATTATCAGAGAATGCAAGATGTTTATGGTGGTTGTGTTGATGTGAGTACTGTGCGTCGTTGGGCGAGTAAGTTTAAAGATGTTGAGTTGGTAACATCTGACTTGCATGGCAAACCAAGATTTGGATGTCCTGTGACAGCAACCACTGAGTTTCACAAGCAAAAGGTTGACAGATTGATTCAGGATGATCTGTGCACAATGGGTACACAGCAGAACTTCAGAGACTGGATCTCGCCACCGTACAGCATCCTCCATACAGTCCAGATTTAGCACCGTCTGACTTCCATCTGTTCCCCACAATGAAAGATGATCTGCAGGGACATCATTATGCTTCTGATGAAGACATTGAGAGAACTGTGAGATGCTGGTTGCAGAAACAGAGTGTCGACATCTTCCGTGACAGCTTCAGAAAACTTGTTCATCGTTGGCAGAAATATATCCAATTGTCTGGTGATTATGTGGAAAAGTGAATAGTGGTAGCTAAAGAGCACATTCTAAGGATTATTTATGTGTTTGAGTTATTAAAACATTCCCATCCAAACCCAAGTAACAAAGGTGGAGGCATTACTTTCATTCATTTAACCCGTGTACAAACTATCTACAGACCCACTAAGAAAATCTTATGCACTTATGCACACTTTTAGGAATATACAGTTTTAGTTGTGAAGCTTGACTTGTTTAGAGCCTGAAAAAAGAGGCTATTGAACTCTCCTTTGCTCATACACTGTGCTGAATCCTTCTCATCATCCCAAATACAATGGCTCACTTGAACAAATATGATTTACTTAAGTGTTGGCTCAGCATTCATGCACTAAGTCCATCCATAGGTCTTCACTAGGAACTATCAATCAGATGTAAGCCACAGTTTCTGCTTAATGGGAGGTGGAAAAGATACAATTTTTCTAGTAACAGTCTCACAGACCACAAATTAGATAATTTTGGTTGTTTTAAATACTATATTAACATCAATTTTATTTCCATGCATTTAGTTCTTCAACATAAATTAGCAGAAAGGAAGACAACCAGATAGCTTCTCAGATATGAGGAATATTATTCTTCATTCGCTGGGTGTGCCCTTCTTTTAAATAAGGTGTTGTACTGTTTAAGAGGCAGGATCAACCAGGTTGAAGGGTGTATCTCCCAATCCAGAGAAAGCAACCAGATCTAATATTTCCATCTCTGGCCGTCTAAAATGCACAGCATCCACGCCAGAAGATCCACATCTCACTACAAAGAACAAACATATTACAGAATCTTCTAGGAGCTGTCTGGACTCAATGCAGCTATATGATTTGAGTGTAAACAATGAATCAACAAAAATGAGTACCCTCTATACCAGGCATGGGCAAACTTGGGCCCTCCAGGTGTTTTGGACTTCAACTCCCACAATTCCTAACAACCTCAGTCGCTTTCCTTTTCCCCCTCAGCCACTTAAATGACACTCAACTTATGCACCAGTCAAATCATTTATTTTGACCTTGAAACTGGCCATCAAATTATACATGAAGTTAATTAATATGTGAGTATATATGGCAACTTCATTCCTGTATGTCCTTTGCTTCCATTAATTTCTTATAAAGACATATGAGCACATCTTAATATTTCATTGGCTGAATCACACAGGTCCACTAAAACTATTTGTTTGCTTTTAAATAAAATATGTCTATAAAAATATAGTTGGTCCTCAGCAACCATGGATTCTGCATCCACAAATTCAACTTTCCATTGCTTCTATATATTAAAGGATCCCAAAAGCCAAAGCTTGATTTTGCTAATAGAGTTGAGTCTTGCTTATCCAACCTTCACTCATCCAACATTCTGTATTATCCAACACAGTCAGCCTCCTGCCCGGATCCATAATTGTTTCAATACATTGTGATGTTTTGGTGCTAAATTCATAAATACAGTAATTACTACATAACGTTACCGTGTATTGAACTGCTGTCGACTGGGCTGTGGCACAGCTAGTTAGTAGCCAGCTGCATTAAATTACTACTGACCGTGAGGTGATGAGTTCGAAGCCAGCCCGGGTCAGAGTGAGTCCCAACCATTAATAGTCTAGCTTGCTGTTGACCTATGCAGCCCAAAAGACAGTTGCATCTGTCAAGTGGGAAATTTAGGTACTGCTTTATGTGGGGAGGCTAATTTAACTAATTTACGACACCATAAAACCTTTCGACAGTGTGTGTAAGAATAAGGAAGTACTCCATCAAGGACTCAGTGTCACAAGTGAACGCTGAAGTGGCAGCTCCCCCTGTGGCCAGAATTAAGCATACCTTCATGAAGGCAGAAAGCTGGGATGTTAAATTGCCTCTGTGTCTGTCTATATCTGTTGCATGTCTAAATGGCATAGAATGTTTGCCATGTGTATGTGCATTGTAATCTGTCCTGAGTCCCCTGTGGGGTGGGAAGGGTGGAATATAAATACTATAAAAAATTTTTAAAAAAATTGACGTTTAATAGGCTTTTCCTAATCCCTTCTTCTTATCCAACATTTTCACTTATCCAACATTCTTCCAGCCCATTAATGTTGGGTAAGCGAGACTTTACTGTATATATAATTGCTGTCATTTTACTATGCTTTTGTATATATTGGACTTGAGCATCCATGCATTTCGGCATCCATGGGAGACCTTGAAGCAGATACCAAGGACCTGATGTACCTATAATTAATTAATAGGATAGCATGATTTATAATTTATAATTTATGCATATAGAAGTGAATATCTTCTATCATGTAATGGGGCATTATATTCTGCATGTGCAGAACTGTACCCCTTGGTGCACTGAAAAATTGCAGAATGAATGCATTTGACTCCACATGAACTGTCATGGCTCAATGCCATGGAATCATGGAAGTTGACATTTGTTGAGGCACTAACCCTCTTTGGCAAAGAAGGCTAAAGGCCTCTTAAAACTACAAATTTTAAGATTTCATAGGAAAGAAAAAGAAAAAAAACAGAGGGGGGCTCCAGTTAAAGAGCATCCAGATGGAGCCCATCTTTATTTCTCTTCCTTTCATTGCTCCTTAGTTCTTCTTGCTGAGGTGTTCCTGTAACACCTCAGCAAGCGAGAGTCCAAAAGTGGCAGACTGAAGCCCAAAACTTCAATCCATGGCTGACACCAGATGAGAGACTCCCTCTGGGCACACAGAAGACTGGAAGGTGCTGAACAGACTGCCCTCTGGCACCATGAGATGTAGAGCCAATCTTAAGAAATGGGGTTACAAAATGGAGTCCACAACAGGTGGGTGTGGAGAAGAACAAACCACAGACCACCTATTACAATACAGTCTGAACCCTGCCACATACACAGTGGAGGACCTTCTCACAGCAACACCAGAGGCACTCCAAGTTGCCAGCTTCTGGACAAAGGACATTTAGTATAATGCCAAGTTTTTAAACTTTCTTTGTGTTTTTAAATACATTACAACCGTACCCTCGATTTGCTTCTGATACAATAAATATAAAAATTGCTCCTTACTTGTCTGATTTGGATTAGGGTTATGGTAATGTGGCTCCAAAACATTTGCAAGACTTTAGTTTCCCAGAAATTGTGTCTTGAATAGAAGTTCAGAGATAAGCAATACTATTTAACAAATTATTTAAACAGAAAAGTACTTGGAACCCTGGAAATCTGGCCAGAGAATTATAACTGGGAAAGAGAACGTTTAGATTGTCTTAATAGCATTTTATCTTATTCACCTTTCAATTGAAAGAACAATCAATGAGGAAAAATATAAATGCTGGTGCAAGAAAATACTATTCTCATTTCGATGTGTTGTCGAAGGCTTCCATGTCCAGAATCACTGGGTTGCTGTCAGCTTTCTGGGCTGTATGGCCATTTTCCAGAAGCATTCTCTCCTGATGTTTCATCCACATCTATGGCAGGCATCCTCAGAGGTTGTGAAGTCTTTTGGAAACTAGGCAAGTAGGGGTTATATATTTCTGGAATGTCCAGGATGGGACAGGCATGTTCCAGGGTGGGACATTCCTGTCTTACCTATATCTATCTCATTTCTGCATCTTTTTAAAAAATCTGCATTAAAATCAATAATTTTTGTGTGTATTTTTCATACACAAATTTTCATTTTCGTACACAATTGCATTTAATATAAGTATTATTTGCAAGCAAGATTTACCTCCTAAAATGCAACGTATATGACTTTTTATCATTATTGTCCTAAAAGATACTTTTTATGACCTCTTAATGGGAGACCTGCATTACATACCAAAACATAACTGTGTTTCAGTTTGTATACCAGTTTGGGAAGTATCAATCAAACAGCGCAAAAGTTATAAAACTAAATTAATTTCTCCCCCTCTTAAATGTGGAGTAATGAAACCAATTTTCCATATCAGATGCGGCCTGAGCAGTGAGCCGTAAATGACTCCTAATGCTGCCACATTAATCAAGATGAGTTAGGGTTGGGTTCATTTGCTCTTTTGCTGATTCATTATTATGATTATTATAATTATTATTGTAATTATTTTCAGAATTATAATTACAATTATTCATTAATTGGTCATGTTGCCTGCTTTTGAAGTATCGTTACAGAACAAATCCTTCCAGTGTTGCCTCATCTGTTGTGATTCAGGCCTGTGTGTAGATTACACTGGCCAACACATGTTTTGGTGACTCAAAAGTTAGTCCTGTTTCTGGGTATATTTGACCTGCTGATTCCAAAAATTGCACCAGCCCCCCCCCCCCCCAATCAGCTGTATTTTTTGAGATACAGAATATACATAATCTACCAGTTGCCATCTGTTTGCCCATAGAAAATCATGACTATATATAAGAAACTAGAACTAATGCAGTCTACCCAGTGCAATTTTCTGAATCGGTGCCCTAAGTAATCCCTGGATTAGGCCTAAAAACCAAAACATCAAGAAATGTTTTGTTGTTGGGCTGTGTGACAACAGGAGAGCTACAAAATAAAGGCAATCTTTAATACACCCCTTGAATTCCATAGGGTTTTCCTAGGCAAGAAATACATAGAGGTGGTTTTGCCAGTCTCTTCCTTTGGAATATAGTCTGCAGCATCCACTATTCCTTAGCGGTCCCCCATCCAAAGTTCAACCACAACTGCCTAAATGTTATTCCATTCCATTTCAATATCAGGTTGTAAGAAGACTGCTCTTCCAACTGCACAATGTCTTTCTTACATATGTATTTAAACAAACAATAAAGTCAACAAAGCAATCAGAAAGACCAGCAAAGGATTATGGAAGTTGTTGCAGTCTATCAATAATTGGCAATGCGCCAACCTCAAAATAGTTCCTCTTTTTACTGGTCCTAGACAAGGTTGTGTTGGTCATTGCAAAGATGGAGAGTTCTTCCAGAAGTTTCTACACTTTTAAAACTCTGTTTGGTAAGAATTTCAAAAACAAATTACGCCACTTTTCAACATAGTCACCTCCCTTTGTGATGCATTTTCCTCAGTGTCACACTAACTTTTTAATGCCACCAGCAAAAAAAGGTTTTGTTGAATACATTTCCATTGATGCACCACTGTTTTCACACCATCATCACATGAAAATCTTCTACCTCTTAAAGCTTCTTGAAGCAGTCCAAAAAGAGTGGAAATCAGATGGTGCAAAATCCATACTATAAGCTAGGTGTTCCATAACCTCCCATTTCAATTGCCTAAGGGTTTCCAATGTGTGGGCTGCAGTGAGGGGTGGGCATTGTTGTACAACAACATAAATCCTGTGTATCGTTGAAGGCTTTCATGGTCAGAATCACTGGGTTGTTGTAGGGTTTTTTGGGGCTATATGGCCATGTTCTAGAGGCATTCTCTCCTGATGTTTCACCTGCATCTATGGCAAGCATCCTCACTACCTCTGAGGATGCTTGCCATAGATGCAGGCAAAACGTCAGGAGAGAATGCCTCTAGAACATGGCCATATAGCCCCAAAAAACCTACAACAATGCAACATAAATCCTATTGACATATCTCCTCTTTTTTTTTTTTTTTTAGGGAAGATTGCCCCTCTGTAATTTGCTTAGGCACCCATCTGGCACACACTTTACTGAACTTAAGGTACTACAGTATTTTTAAACCCTGGGGATGTAAACTTAAGACAAGGGAGAAAGTGAGAGGAGGGAGAAAGTGAGAGGAGGGAGAAAATAGTTGAAAACATGGACAACAGAGGATTAATCAGAACTGTCTGTGTCAAATTAGAACAGTTGTAAGGTATATGATGGGATTTGTACACTGGCAACCCCTGAAGGACCTCAAGTTAGGTAACGAAAACATCCCTCTTTAGGTTATAGCAGTGGTTCCCAAGACCACCAGTGATCCCCAAGAACTAAAATATGGTCCGAGGCCTCACCGTTACTACACCGTTGCAACTAGAGTCTTGCAAAACCCTCTTATAGTTAGAGGCAACGAGGATGTCAGGAGGGAAAAGACTGACTACTCACAAAAGGCACAACAACAAGCCTCCTGACTGCTGCTGCTGCTCCTCCTGCCCCCTTAACGGAGCTGTTCCATGTGGCATCTGGAAGCGAAGGCACCTTGTTGCCATCATTTTTAGGCCTGTTCTGGGGTTATTTGTAGGGCTGATTCAGAAAATTACATTGGATGGACCATATCAGCTCTAGATTATTAAATATGGTTTTCTGTGGGCGAACAGATGGCGACTACTGGATGGCATATGTTCTGTATCAGAAACTAGAGCTGATATGGTCTATCCAATGCAATTTTCTGAATCAGTGCCCCAAATAACCAAACCAAATCTAAAGTTGAGGAAAAACTGATTTGTAACCTTTTTGGTACTAATGTTGGAGAGTGGTTCCTGGTCAAAGTGGCCCATGGTCAAGTGGTCTCTGGTCAAAAACAGGTTGGGAACCACTGGATTGTAGGGAGAAGGGCTCTTGCCTTTAGGATTTCTTTGCTGGAAGGAAAGGGATAGAAGCTGTCCAAGACTGATAAGAGTCTCAAAGATTTCCGACTAGTCTTAGGCTTTGAAATTTCATCACAGAACTCTGTTGGTTTTCAAGTGGGAGGACAATAAATATGAACCAGATTCTAGGATGCTTCTTTAGTGGTCAAAAGATCCCAAATGTGGGAGGAAGAACTGGTTATCTTCACTCCTCCACCTCAATGAAGAGCATTTTTAAAGATTCCTCCACCCAGCTTCAAGATGTGGATTTGAACAGCTGTGTCGGCAGAAAAGATGAGAGTGAAGACCACTTCGTGTTGATTCAGGTAAGGCTCCATGGAAGCAACACAGACATTTCCAGATAGGGTATAGGTTTGGGAATGAACCTGGGTCTTTTGGGTTGCAATCCTAAACCCTCTGAGGCCCCTTCCACACAGCTGAATAACATCCCATATTATCTGCTTTGAACTGGAAAATATGGCAGTGTGGACTCAGATAACCCAGTTCAAAGCAGATATTGTGGGATTTCTGCCTTGATATTCTGGGTTATATGGCTGTGTGGAAGGGCTCTGAGAAAGGCATATCTGTCTCTGGAGACACTCACGGGATTGCAGTCTAAGTAATTCAGATCTGGGGATGGCAAAATAGACTAGGGGTGTATCTACACTGTAGAATTAATGTACATTGACACCACTTTAGCTGTCATGGCTCAATGTTATGGAATAATGAAAGATGTAGGTTTACAAGGCCTTTCTCTGCCAAAGAGTGCTGGTGCCTAACCAAACGACACCTCCCAAGATTCCATAGCATTGAACCAGGGCAGTTAAAGTGGTGCCAAATTGTATCAATTCTATAGTGTAGATATGACCTATGATTCGAGAGTAGCTAAAGAAACTCTATTTTGTACAGAGCTTTAGACAGCATTCATGGTTTTTCTTTCTCTTTTTAATATCACCATGTGTTTTAGAGCTTGTCCTTTGCATAAGAAAATAAATATTGACTCAACAGAACAAAGCTGATATAAAAACTCAAAAGGATGAGATCAAAACAAAAGATGTCAAAGAAATAGTTGCATTTCAGTACAACTAGATGGAAAAGTTGCATTTTTTAGATTAATAATAATAATAATAATAATAATAGATCTTTATTTGTACCCCATCACCATCTCTCCAAAGGGACTTGGGGTGGCTCACAGAAGCACTCCAAGTGCCATATACAGACAACTATACATAAATATAAATACATTCTGTTAAGAAACCTGCCAAAGGTGGATGAAGATAAATGGTTTTGTCATCTTGGGAGTTGCTTGGAATTGTTTTTTCCGGAGTACTACTCCTTCTTTCTATATCTGTTTAAGATCTAGAAAGAGGTTTCTGGAAATTCTTGAGATTTTGCTCCAAAAACATGAAGTCAGATATCAACGACCCACTTTGTTGTACTTTGTCTATAGATCTGGAAATAGTTGTTATATTAAAGGAGCACCAAGTGCCTACATCATAGTAAAACATTAAAATAAGTCCCAATAGCAAAAAATTGATGGTGATCAGGGAATATCTCCAGAGTTTGAACATTTTAATAATAATAATAATAATAATAATAACAACAACAACAACAACAACAACACTTTATTTGTATTTTGTCCTATCTCCCTGAGGGGACTCAGGGCGGATTCCCACAGATACAGACACAAGACAAACTTTCAATGCCTCGAAAGTATGAAACACAGATACACAAATAAAGGTAAAGGCTTTCCCTTCATCTCTGGCTCTGGGGGTGGTGCTCACATCCATTTCTAAGCCGAAGAGCCTGCATTGACCATAGACACCTTATAGTCATGTGACTAGCATGACTGCACGGAGTGCCGTTTACCTTCCCGTGGAAGCAGTGCCTATTGATCTACTCACATTTGCAAGTTTTCGAACTGCTAGGTTGACAGAAGCTGGGCCCAACAGCGGGTGCTCAACCCGCTCCCTGGATTTGAACCGCTGACCTTTCGTCAGCAAGTTCAGCAGCTCAGTGGTTTAACCCACTGCACCACCATGAGGGGTTAATAATATTAATATTATTATTAATAATAATACTTTATTTGCATTCTGCCCTATCTCCTCAAGGGAACTCAGGGAGGATTCCAGCATACATAAGCACAAAGGCAAACATTCAATACCTTCCTGCCGAAGCAGTGCCTATTGATCTACTCACATTTGCATGTTTTCGAACTGCTAGGTCGGTAGGAGCTGGGCCCAACAACAGGAGCTCAGCCCACTCTCCAGATTCGAAGTGCCAACCTTTCGGTCAGCAAGTTCAGCAGCTCAACAGTTTAACCCGTTGTGCTACCACAACCCAATGAAAATTGTGTTTTCACTCTGATTAGCTGTTTCGTAAAAGTCATTTTGGAATTTATGTCACTATTTTGTACACAAAATTATACAACAAACTTAATACTATTGCTGTTACTGTGTGCTTCAATTTGTTTCTGACTTGCGGCAACTCTAAGGCAAACCTATCACAGGGATTTCTTTAGCAAGATTTGTTGTGATGGGATTCATCTTTCCTTCTTCCAAAACTAAGAGAGTGTGACTTAACTAAGATCACCTACTGGGTTTTCATTACTGAGTGTGTATTTGAACCCTAGTGCCGAAGGGCATAGTCCAAATCTCAAATCACTAGGCCACACTGTCTGCATTCATGTCAGAAGCGAC
This sequence comes from Anolis sagrei, assembly GCF_037176765.1. Taxonomy (NCBI): domain Eukaryota; kingdom Metazoa; phylum Chordata; class Lepidosauria; order Squamata; family Anolidae; genus Anolis; species Anolis sagrei. Next base: position 28,787,871 of record NC_090022.1, on the reverse strand, counting down.
TTGCAGTTTCTCAAGTCGCTTCTGACATGAAAAAAAAACAGTGGGGTTTCCATGGCAGAGCAGAAATTTGAACACTGGTTCCCACCATCATGGAGTGAATCTAATACTGCAGAATTAATGCAGTTGGACACCACTTTAACTGCTATGGAATCCCAAAAGTTGTAGTTTTACAAGATCTTTAGCCTTCTCTGCCAAGGAGTATTGGTTCCTCACCAAACTACGAATCATAAGATTCCATAGCATTGAGTCATGAAAGTTAAAGTGATGTCAAACTGCATTAAATTCTAGTATAGAAGCATGCCATAGTCCAATACTATGACACACTGGGTCTTTTGAAAAAAGGAACCTAAACTGATTTATGAATTTCAATCTGTTTTTTTTTTCAGAGGTTGTGATGGAATAAAATATTCAAGCCATATCTTATATTCCACATTGTGAAAAATATAACTTGCAAGTATGGATTTCACTGTGATCAAGACAATCATCCGCATTGCCCTGAATATTGTGTCAACCTCCTTCATCACCAAATATGATCATTTGCCTTCAATGATATTCAGGTTCATGATATGGTAAGTATATGTCTAGTAGGATATGCAATGTAATTATTTTCATTCAGGATTGGCTATGGAGGGACCTCCAAACCAGGAAAAAGTAAGTGGTTGAAGGTAAAAATCTGGAATTCCAGAACATGGAGCACTAGCAAGGCAATGTCTGTCCAGCTAGAAAGGTTTGTTATTTATTGATATGTGCCTTCAAGTGGACTCTAATTTAGGGTAACTCTAATCATGTGGTTTCCTTGACAAGATTTATTCAAAGGACATTTGCCCAGTGAGTCACCCAGTGAGTTTCTGTGGCTGAATGTGGATTTGTACTCCAGAGTTTCAGACTCTTGATTGAGCACTCAAAACTACTAGATTGCACTGATTCTCAGAATGGTCGAGTTTTGGATAATCCACCTGAACATTTGAAAGAACTCCTAACTGTGTGAGCTGTTCAGCAGTGGAACTCTCTGCCCCATAGTGTGGTGGAGGCCCCTTCATTGGAGGCTTTTTAAACAGAGGCTGGAAGGCCATCTGTCGGGGGTGCTTTGGATGCGATTTTCCAGCTTTTTGGCAGAGGGTTGGACTGGATGGCCCATGAGGTCTCTTCCAACTCTATGATTCTACGAATATTATGGTACAGGGTGACCAAGTGGGGCCCTGAGCTACCAGAAGTCTCGACTCTCTTTCTTTTGCCCCATGACTCACATAAACAGTCATAGATTGCCCTTTTTCTGGCAGTTCCAATTGTCCAAACACACACATTTAGGGGCTATTTTTTATAGTCTGTGCACTCTGCCCTACAGAAAGGTCTAGAACCAAAAATCATTTAGACCTGACTATCGTGTCCCCTCGCAAGCTTCTCTTATCCAAGCTAAACATGTCCAGCTCCCTACGCTGCTCCTCATGGGCTTGGTTTTACCATTTTAGTCATCATCCTCTGGATACATTCAGGCTTTTCCATATTCTTCTTGAATGTGGACAAGTTGGAACTTGGAAATCTTTAAACTTACCTTTTACAAGTTGAGTATCCTTTATATAAAATGCTTGGGATCAAAGTGTTTGGAATTTCAGATTTTTGGATACTTATATCCATGGGCACATACACGCCTAATGAGATATCTTGGAACTGGGACCCAAGTCTAAAAACAATATTTGTATTAGTTTTGTTCATTGGACCATCAGAAAGCAAAGGTGTCACTGTCTCAGCCAGTGGATTGTGGATGATTTTGGATGCTCTATCTGTACTAGAAATCACTGGGCAGAAATATTTCCAGAGCACCCTCCATCTATTAATCTTGAGTTTCTGCATTCTTTTAGGTGCAAACGTCTGAAAAGGCATGTAATACTGGGACACGCTGACAAGGAAGACTACACATTCAGTTACTTCTCCAGAGGGAAACCTGGGCCTCAACCATCCATTTTGATGCTTCATGGGTTCTCTTTCAACAAGGATGTCTGGCTTGATACACTTGAGGTAGCTCTCAATTTTTTATTCAGTTGACCCTGAAGAAGAGGAAATTGGATGGTCAGCCAGAAGTTGTTGGATTCTAGGCCTCACCAACCCTAAGCAGCACTGTTGCTGCTAAGGAATCATGGGAGCTGTAGTCCAGCAACATCTGGAGGGCTCCATAATTCCCTCTACAGTTATAGCCCTAGCAGTGCTCGCCCATTTGAATGCTGAAATATTGGAAGCCCGTGACCATGTCACCTCTCAGTCTTCTCTTCACCAAGTTGAACACAACTAAATCTTTCAACCTTTTCTCATACGTTTTGTCCTCTATACCTCATATAATTCCTCCTTGCTCCTTTCCCAGTTGTTTCCTCAGGATCTCCATGTGGTCTGTGTGGACATGCCTGGTCACGGAGATACTACTCGCCTCCTGCAAGAAAGTTATACAGCAACTGCTCAGACTAGAAGGATACATCAAGTAAGTCTTTTATTTAGCTGTCCATATAGAAGTTTACCTAAAATATGAAGCAGTGGTGGAGAAGACGGTAGAGGGTGTTATAAGGGTCTGGGATACTTTTCAGAGCAAAAACCATGATATATGTAGGAACCAGATATGTTATTCTCTTTTGTATCCCACCCTTGCGTCACTGGGCTTTCAATGGGACAGATGTGTTTGTGGGTTACCCAGTTTTCTCAATACAATGAGCTTGTAAGGTAGACTAAGCTCAAATAAGACCTCACTTATGATCACCCAGAGAATGTACTGGCTGAGCAGAAATTGAACCTAATGGCTTCTAAGCCAAATCTCAACAAATGATATGATTATTAGTTAGCTATGGCTATCAACTAATCCTATGAAATTAGGCATTGGAGAACACATCACTTGGGAAGTATGCAATGACAGCTAATGGGACCCATGACTTTGAACCTACTCTGGCCATTTGTTGGAGTTAAGCCTGTGATTGTGTCGAATGATCAGGTCACTCTGGATGTTGGGAGTGACAATGAAGTTCATGTTTCTAATGACAATGGGATTCCTGTTCAAAGTGATTTTTCTGATGAGAATGTTCCTAAAGTGTTTGGGGATGATGGTATGTTCCCTAGGCTGGAATTGCTACCAGAGAATTCTCAAGGCTTTGAGCCTGAGAGAAGCTCAGCACCTGGGCCAGCTGCAGAAATTAATGAGCCAGTAGATAGGAGAAATGCTTTCAGTCAGCACAAACAAACAAACCAAGCTCTCAGGCGCTCTGCCAGATTGTGAGAGAGATTGATAACAGAGTCAAGGCTGAAAAGAAAACCATTCCTGGCCACTTAGGATATAGAGTAGATTAGGGGATAAAAGTGCCAATACAGAATCTGTAACCAGATGAAGCAACGTTTGAATTGAGTCAAGACATGGTCCCAAGTCCCTGGAAGCCTTGCCTTGGATAGATTCCTGTGCTAAGTGCCTTGTTTGATTCATGTTCAAATTTCGGGGTTTTACCTTGGAAGTTTTGTTTTGTTTCAGTCTAAACATTCAAGTGGAGCTTTGAGTTTCTGTAATGCTTCAAATTTGGGGAAATTGAATGGGAATTTTATTTTATGGGTCAAGTTCTTACACATGGGGGAGGTGGAGTGTTTTAATTCCCCCCCCCCCAATAGTAACTTTAACTTATTATAATGTATGTCACAACCTCTCTTCATTCATGCTTCCTACTTCAGTTTGTTGAATGGATTGGTCTGAACAAAAACCCATTCCACCTTGTTGGCATGTCCATGGGTGGGATGGTTGCTGGGCTTTATGCTGCTGAGTATCCATCAGAGATCTGTGCCTTATCCCTCCTTTGCCCAGCTGGTAAGTATCTGAATCCATTTACTTCAAGCTCTTTCCCAATGTTATTTTCAGTGAAAGGACCAAGCTGGGGGGTCCATCTTAGAAACTATTGAGACATGAATGAGAAGGAGAAGGGATTGTTATACTACTCCAAGTACAGTAGAGTCTCGCTTATCCAACCTTCATTCATCCAATGTTCTTTAGTATCCAATGCATTCTACCTCCCACCTGGATCCACAGCTGTTTCAATACATTGCGATGTTTTGCTACTAAATTCGTAAACACAGTAATTATTACATAATGTTACCTTGTATTGAACTGCTCTTTCTGTCAATTTGTTGTAAAACATGATGTTTTGTGTAAAATCATAATGTAATTTGTCTTTTGATTGGCTTTTCCTTAATCCCTCCTTATTATCCAACATTTTCACTTATCCAACGGTCTTCCAGCCCATTTATGTTGGATAAGTGAGACTCTACTGTAATATAACATTTGACGAGATATGATAGAAGCTTGCAAAGGGCTCTGGCATGCTCCAGTTCTGCATCTCCCAACCCTTTCTGTTCCCGACCTATTCCAAGAGGTCACATTTCCAATGGACACAGCCTTTCTTTGCATGCAAATAGCATGGAGTGATGGGATTTAGTCTTCTCCATTTGATGAAGTAGACTCTGCCATGTCTTAAAGTACATCTACACCAAGAGTTGTCTTATTATGTTTGTGATACACCAATTTTGACCATTGGGGCATTCTGTCTTAACTCTTAGGGTTGAGATATCCAACAGAAAGTGAGTTCTTTGTGTGCTTAAAAGAGTTGGTGTTCTCCAAGGATCCTTCAGACAATACTATTGTTTCAGTCAATGAAAAAGAGGGAGAAAAGTTACTCCAGATTTGCTTGTATGATCCCAGCTTTATAAAGACACAGGTGAGATAATGCAGTTCCAAATAATGTATTGCAATTTTTAGAATTATCTCTCCCCCCATGTTTTCTGAACTCTTGCTCTCTGTTTTCTCTTTCACTTCTAGCTGGTCAAGGGATATCTTGATGACCGGAGACCACATAAAATGTTCTTTGTGAATTGTGAGTACCAGAGGGGATATGGGAGCAAAAATATTGTACAGGGAATGTGAAGAGCACCCCTCCAACATCCAGGATACTAGTATGAATTCCTAGCATCCCACAGTTCCCTTCCTTTACTACATGTTTGTGCCTTAAAATGCATATGAAGTAATCTTGTGATGCTTAATTCTGGATAGCATACACTGAATGGGCTTCTAAGGCTTTCCTTAACTAGCACACACACTAAGGACCTCATCACATTGGATTATATTCTGTTTTAATCAGCATGCATCCCATATTTTCTTAGGACTGGATGCATACTGTATAATAAAAATAACAACACTTTATTTATATTCTGCCCTGTCTCCCCAAGGGGGCTCAGGGAGGTTCACAGTACACATATATGGCAAACATTCAATATCGTTTTGGATAGACAGGGCAGAGACAGACAGAACAGAAAGGAGGTGTGTTGTGTCAACATCTAGCTTTTTTGGGTGCCTTTGAAGTTTTACTCAAATCCAGCCACAGGGGGTGCTGTCGCCCCATCCTCTATGATGAAGAGCCATCAGGACTTCCTTCTTCCTTTTGGTCTCTGGGCATTTTCTGATCTTTTTCTTTATGGTGTTGTAAAATACTTCCCCCACTTGTTTTAGGAGTACCTAATTTCTGTACTTTCAGCTCAAGCTGTTTTGGAACTGCTTAGGTCAACAGTAAGCTGGGCTAACAGTCAGGAGCTCATGCCAGCCTGGGGGTTTGGACTGGCAACCTTTTGGTTGGGAGATCTTATCATTGCTAGTGATTTACCAGCTGTGCTAAAGCCCGGCCCAGTCTGAAGCCCTGTATCCAGATGGGGTGCATACTGACCCCAACACACCCGATTCTTACAAAGTGAAAATCCTCCGAATCCATTCAAATGGCTCCCTACAACACTTTTAAAATTTATTTCCCCCTAATATTGTACAGTAACATAGCCTGGAAGTCTCAAACTACTATTCTTGCAAGATTTTAGTTAATGGAATGAATCCTGATTCACACATAAAAACCACATCTCAGAACCATATTAAAAACACACACACCCACACCCACACTTAGAATCCTGTGCTCAATGACTCCATTTTGCAAATGGATTCAGGCAGATTACTGACAGCCACAAACATCATATGACAAGGCCCATTTGAAATCAAGTTCAAAGAGTTTCAGAAATAGAATAAAATGCAAAGTGATAAGGTCCTAAGCTCCATTAAACTGCAAAATGTTTGAAAGAAGAATGAGTTCTCATGTTGCAGGTCCTTGAATCTAGTCTGTTGTCATCACCTCTACATTTGGAGCAAGTCTAGGGCTTTTTCAAGTCAAAATTTCCCCTCTGATTTTTTTTAATTGAGTTATAGTACTATTTGTAAAGTTTCCATTATGGACAAACAGAAGCTTGGGGTGAATATTAGCCAAGAAAAGTGAGGTGTGAGAATGATAACTGCAGAAAATTGTAATTTGGAATCATTTTTACACATTGAATTGAAATTTGTAAATGGTGACAGAAACAGCCTTCACTCTCAAACTCTGCTTCTTACCGAGAAAGGCTTCTTAGATGTTTCCAGTGCCCTATCCAGGTACAGCTTTCATGACAACTTGAGGAAGATCAAAGCTCCAACACAGATCATTTGGGGAAAGCATGACAAGGTAAGAGACAGGTGTGCTCTGTGGTTGGGTGTGCGTTTGCCTACATGTGGAGGCATAGTGTTTAGAGCAGTGGTTCCCAACCTCTGGTTTATGAACCATCAGTGGTCCATAAGAATGAAAATATGATCTGCGGTCTCACCATTACTACATTGTTACCTCAAAACCACGCAGCAATGAGAGCGACTGGTCTCGTGAAACCCTCTTATAGTGCCAAGGCAACAGCGATGTTGGTAGGGGAGAGGCTGACTACCCACAAAATATTACTACTACTACATCAGCTCTAGATTATTAAATATGGTTCTCTGTGGGCGAGCAGATGGCGACTATTGGATGAATTAAATGCTTTATAACCTTGGAAAACCAGTAGCTTCCTCAATCTGCTATCAAGGGCAGGCAACTGGTGGTAAACTGTTCCTTTCTTCCTTAGGGAAATCTTCTGACCCCTCCCTGGGCAATCTTTCTTTACCTTGCTGGCGTGAGGCCCTACTCCCGGCTCCAAGCTACTTTATGGATAGCCCGAGTGATCCCTTAACAGACAAGGTTGCTGTAGATCTGCCAAGCCGAAAGGTGTCCTTTAGTTTTACTCCACAAAGGCTGTAGGAACTGTCCTGTTGCCCCAGCAAAGGCTGGCTGTATTCCCCCAGCAGAGCTGTCAGTAGTGAAGCCTTTGTACAGGTGGGATAGAGAAACCCACACGTCCTGCTGTTAGGCTTCAAACAGTGAGACTGAACAAAGGTCCTCCTTTGCCTCCAAATGTCAAAGGATGAATCTAGAATGTATTATATGATCAGTGTAGACCTATATAAGTCCAAAACACCTTGAAGGCCGAAGTTTGCCCATACCTGCTCTAGATACATTTACTGGGGCAATAAAAATGTAAAATACATAATTTAGCTACCTTTCAAAGTGTCGTGAATTTCTTTATGAGGTAGAGACAGAAAACATGGGCAGGGGAAATAAAGTGATGGCGTTTTAGTCCTCAGGTCTACATTCTGCTTTGGGTGTTATGAGATGAATTGTATGCATACACAAAACTGAGCTTTCCATGACTATAAACTAAGCTAAGTTGGGTTCAGAGTTTGCCCATGCCTGATCTAGAGGGACAAAGGTTGATAACTGCTGCATTAAATCATCCTTCCCCAAAAATAATTAGGTAGCAAAATAGAAATGAAATGTGAAATGTTTGAGAGTGATAATGCTGAATTGGGCTCTTTATATGGTTTCCCCCACAGCCTTTTACAAATGTGAATATCAGGAAAGGGAAATAACTTGTTCTTTCTTACTCAGGTCTTTGATTCTTCTGGTGCAGACATCTTAGCCACCACCATTCCCAACTCCCAAGTGCATTTGTTGGAGAAATGCGGACATTTGATAGCACTTGAGAGGCCCAAGAAATCTGCTCAGCTCCTCTTGAAATTCTACAATTCTTTTTGTGACCTTGCAGACAATAAGAAAGTGGCATAAAGGAAGCACTAAAGACTCAAGCAGCTGAAGAAGTAAAGGATCCTTATTTTGCTTAAGCAGCTGAAGGGGGAAAGGAAAAGTCCTGAGGCTGTTAGGAATCGTGGAAGTTGAAGTCCAAAACACCTGGAGGGCCCAAGCTTGCCCATGCCTGTTCTATAATGATGAATTCTCTTTGGGATCAAAGCCACTACATGCAAGTTTTGTTTTTGTTTTTAACCTGTTGGATGAGTGTTATGGGAGAGGAGACAGAAATGATGATTGAAGCTGATCTACAAATGCAACTCAAGTGTCAGGTATACTTGACCACATTAAGAAATGCATTAGTATAATGAGAATTACAGAAATCCCCTTTTCAATGGCCACAGCGAGCGGCCTGCATTGTTTCTCTTTGTTTCAGCATTGTTCTTTTTGTGATCCTAATCCTAATCCCTAAAGCCTGAATTAATCTCTATTTAAATACACCTCCCCTGTAAAGAAATAATTTGCAGTATAAAAACAGTAATATATGCAATATTTGAGAATATGCCTTGAGTCTGATGCAAAGCAACCAGGACTACCATGGGGTGCGGGGCCTCCAGTGACTCCGGTGAGTCTGGGATGGGGTGAGTATGGAGATGGTGTCACAAAGTAATAGAACAACAGAGAATCATAGAATCATAGAATCAAAGAGTTGGAAGAGACCTCATGGCCAACCCCCTGCCAAGAAGCAGGAATATTGTGGCAGCAAAGGTTTTGAGAAGGTCCCTCATAATATTCTTTCAGATGTTGGTATCCTGTTGTCTAGGTTGGATTACTGTAATGCACTTTATGTGGGGCTACCCTTGAAGACGGCCTGGAAACTGCAGTTAGTGCATAGGTCGGCGGCCAGGTTGTTAACTGGAGTGAACTACAGGAAGCGGTCAACCGCCCTGTTTAAACAGCTTCACTGACTGTTGATAAGTTTCCAGTCTCAATTCAAGGTGCAGGTTATCACCTATAAAGCCCTAAACGGTTCAGGACCTACCTATCTTCGCAATCGCATTTTCCCCTACGAACCTACACGGTCTCTAAGATTCTCTGCGGAAGCTCTCCTCTCACTCCCACCTCCGTCACAAGCACAGTTGGTGAGGACAAGGAAGAGGGCCTTCTTGGTGGTAGCCCCCTGGCTCTGGAATTCTCTCTCTGGAATTCTCTCCCCAGGGAGATTAGGTTGGTACCCACCCTGCCCATCTTTTGTAAAGATCTAAAGATGTGGATGTTCCACCGTGCATTTGATTAGACAAGTTCCCCAGAAAATTTTTGGCTCCCAGTTATGACCCAATTTTCCATCTCTGCACTTTACCACTGCCCCCTGCTTAGAGAAATAGTGTTCCACCTTATACTGCCTGTTATCCCCCAATTTTTGTCAACCGGCACTTGCACTTTATCTATCAACCCTTCCTCACAGTTGATTGTATTGGCCCTTCGCCCATTCCTAGTCCTGCATTGTTATCTCAGGTTACTGCTTGTCTGTTTGATGGATGTTTAATATTGTGGTATGCCATTGTTGTTTTCTTTTGCTTGTTGCTGTTTTATGAATTTTAATGTGTTATTTTAACTATGTTTGATAGGGCTTGTCCCCATGTAAGCTGTCCCAAGTCCTTTTGAGGAGATGGAGGTGGGGTACAAAAATAAAGTGATTGTTATTATTATTGTCATTGTTATTATTATTTGAAACACAACTAGATGAGTCCACAGCAGACAAGATCACTCTGCTGGCTGTTATATTGGATCACATGTCTAAGTGTCTAAGACTGTGTGATATATCCCAAGTGTCTAAGACTGTGTGATATATCGGCAAATGATGCAGTGGGTTAAACTGCTGAGCTGCTGAACTTGTTGACTGAAAGGTCACAAATTTGAATCTGGAGAGCAGGGTGGGCTTCCGCTGTCAGCCCCAGCTTCTGTCAACCTAGTAGTTTGAAAACATGCAAATATGAGTAGATCAATAAGTACCACTCCGGCGGGGAGGTAACAGCTCTCCATGCAGTCATGCCGGCCACATGACCTTGGAGGAATCTATGGACAACACCGGCTCTTCGGCTTAGAAATGGAGATGAGTACCAACCCCAAGAATCGGACATGACTGGACTTAATGTCAGGGGAAAACTATTATTATTAGAAGAAGAAGACAATGATGCAGTCTGCTGTATCTGTCATTGATGGACAGACCAAAGCTAGAGACTGGTCAGCAACAGTTGCTCTTCATCCTGGGGAAAAATGCCTGTTAGGATGCCATAGGGTTCTTTTCCAGCCCTCATGCTATCCAACAACTTTATAAATTATGCAGATGATTTAAAAAATGATTATCCAATTTTCAGAAATCACCAAAGGGCAAACCCGCTGCGCCACAAGGAGACCCTTTTGTGGGTTTTTCTTGGCAGAATTTGTTCAGAAGTGGATTGGCCATGTTTTCCCGAGGTTGAAAGAGTGTGACTTGCCCAAGCTCACCCAGGGTTGAGTGGGGATTCAAACCCTGGCCTTGCAGCACTCAAAATACTGCACCATGATGGCTCTCTAAAACCATAAAGTAGACAAAAAGTTTAATAGGCTCCACTAAACCGGTATTGAGACAACAGCTTAAAAAAACCTCTGGACTGGTAGATTAATGCACAGGCATACATTTGTTAAGTTGCATAGTTTCCTGTACTGATAGTAACCTGGGAATGCAGACAAAAGACAGGTTGATCTGTACTGGATCAAAACTCCTACGCAGTCGAGCAGTTGCTTAACCTGTTGAAGTGGCTCAAAAGGAAGGGCAGAACAGCATGAAAAGAATGAAATTGGAAATAGAGGCTGAAACATAATAGACCACGCGTACTGGTTTTCATACATATTAAGGGAGGAGGGCACTATAAATGCCATTGGTTCTTGTTATTTGCCATCAAATTGGCTTCAAATTATGGTGACTCTATGAACCAGAGCTCTAGTCACCAACAGACCTGCTTCGGTCTTACTAATTGTGGACTGTTGGAACTTGCAGAGGAACCATTTCTGGAGAGGCGCACAATCCCTCAGCCTGTTGCAAAATTATTTGGTAGTTGTTTGCAGGACCTTACTGGATTAATTGCCCGTTACTCATTCACATTATATCAAACTTATTTTCCAGGTCCTCCAGAGTGCGAAGACCGGTAAGACATTGTTTCTAAGACCTTAAGATCGTCTGGGGAAGCCCTGCTCTCATTACCACTTTTGTCACAAGTACATTTAGCGGAGATGAGAGACAGGGCCTTCTCAGTGGTGGCCCCTTGGCTGTGGAACCCCCTCCCTATAGATATTAGATCGGCCATCTCCCTTTTAACATTCTGAAAATGTTATGTGTATCAAAGCATATACTGTATCAGAGGTATCATCCTTTTCTCAAATGCAAAGGTGGAATGACTCCTGAAGTTAAAAGGTTTTTAAATGCTTCTGTAGAGCAACACAGCCCAACAACAAACAAAACCATGATGTTTTGGGTTTTAGGCCTGTTCCTGGGGTTATTTGGATTCAGAAACATTGCATTGGCTAGACTGCATCAGTTCTAGTTTGTTAGATATGATTAAGTTTTATATTGTCAAGTAGATGGTGATTGGTAGATTGTATATGTTCTTTATCTCAAAAACTAGAGCTGATAGGAGGAAACTGGAGCCGTTTTTGGAATTAGCAGATAAAATATACCCAGAAACGAGTGTAACATTTGAGGAACCAAAATCTGTGTTGGCCAATATGATGAATGCACTTTAAGGTGTGCTTTTGCATCAATTTGTACTGTTTTACTGTTCTACTGTTTTATCTGCATTTAATTGTATTAAAATATTACTGTGAATTTTAATTGCTTTGGAAGCTGCCTTGCATTTCACTTTGGGAGAAAAGCAGCATACAAACGCAGTAAGACAAAGCAAAAAAAATTTGCAGCATCCTGCAAAATATAATTTATATCTTCACATTTGAGCACAAAAGCTTTTGAAATAATACTTAAAGACATTCATGGAACTTATTTAAAGGCATTATGTGGAAGCTATCACTTATTAAATTATCATTTTTATTTTGTTTCAGGGTAGAGAGTGATGGCAGGTAAGTCCCTTTGCTAAAGAGCATGATTAAAGTCAAATACACCTCTTTAAACACATTGAGGTGAATATAATTTGCTCCATTTTGAAAAAAATAAATAAGATATCATAAATAAAATTATATTAAAAATTCTCAGTAGGATAAACACGGGACAGAAGATATATAACATAGTAGCCAGACATAGGAATGATGAAATATGAGCTTGGAAGTTCTTAACAAGTCACTCTTACTGACCCTTAGTTCTTCTAAGGGTCAATCAGGGAGGATATTAATACTTAATGTCCAAAGCTGTTGAAAGTGCTAGAGATAATATGTGAAGAACTCTGAACACCATAGTTGGATCCCTGTATCCAAAGATTCTAAACCCACAGATCTACTACTTAAAATATTACAAATCCAAAAAGTAAACCTTCATTTTTCCATTTGACATCATACATATACTGTGCCATGATGTTATAGAATCGTAGCAACCACCTTTTTTTGTCTCCACTGCGATTCCTGGAACCAACCGCAGACAATACCAAGGGGGCACTATATATATGAAATAGCAATTATTAAAGAGCTGGGCACAGAATCTGCTAGTTTAATGAATTACAGTAAGGTAAAGTTTTCCCTGAGAGTGCCTTGGACTGCGAGAAGATCCAACCAGTCCATCCTCCAGGAAATAAAGCCCGACTGCTCACTGGAGGGAAAGATACTAGAGACAAAGTTGAAGTACTTTGGCCACATCATGAGGAGACAGGAAAGCCTAGAGAAGACAATTATGCTGGGGAAAGTGGAAGGCAAAAGGAAGAGGGGCCGACCAAGGGCAAGATGGATGGATGGCATCCTTGAAGTGACTGGACTGACCTTGAGGGAGCTGGGGGTGGTAACGGCCGACAGGGAGCTCTGGCGTGGGCTGGTCCATGAGGTCACGAAGAGTCGGAAACGACTGAACGAATGAACAACAACAACAACAAAAGTTTTCCCCTTGACATTAAGTCTAGTGAAGTCCAACTCTGGGGGGTGGTGCTCATCTCCATTTCTAAGCTGAAGAGCCAGCATTGTCCATAGACACCTTTAGATCATGTGGCCAGCATGACTGCAGGGCGTGCCTTCCCGCCGAAGTGGTTCCTATTGGCCAACTCACATTTGCATGTTTTCGAAACTACAAGATGGGGAGCTCACCCCATCTTGTAGATTCGAACCACCGACCTTCCAATCAGCAAGTTCTGCAGCTTAGTGGTTTAACCCACAGCGCGCACCATGGCCCCAACTAATTACATTATACTTGCACAAATTATTCCCATTTGAAGACTTTAGCTTCAAATGTTAGGTCTTGAACAGAGAAAGCAACTATGAAGAGGGCGAGGGCCAAAAGTGATGCAATATCACTTTCAGTTATGTCAGGAGTGATAGCACAACCCAAAGTGCATCACTCTGGTTCTACAATTCAACAACAAAAAAGACAAAATTTAAATTTTTGAAATGGAGCAAGGACTGATGTCTTTGTAGTGGGTGGGGTTCCCATTCCCCTCTGATACTATTTTTCAAATAAAAAGTCTTGGGTCCTGAAATTGACTGCAATTTCCCCATCCCTGCCGGAGCCTAATTTGTGCTAATACAATTTTTACTCATGTGGATTTCTCTAGTTAAAGCACAGGATTCAAATGAGTGCAAGCTTCACTCAGATACCACAGGGTTCTTGGTCCAATTGCAGCACTACCTCCGAAATGAATGACAAAATATAACTTTCCCCTCCTTCCTTCCTTCCTTCCTTCCTTCCTTCCTTCCTTCCTTCCTTCCTTCCTTCCATCCATCCATCCATCCATCCATCCATCCATCCATCCATCCATCCCAATACATGTGGGCTCTTGATCATGAGGACATATCCTAACAATGTCGATAACTTTGTGTGAGAGTGAAGCAGGCAGACAGAATTAAGAGGAGAAATGGGGGGAATGCAATAATCAAACTTCAATATCATGTTGGCACTTTTTTATTACCCTTTCATTATATTTCTTCCCTCTGCGTTAGACCACCAACGCAGAGCACTTACATTGGGCAAGGATCAACAGCAGACATTCAAGAAGAAATAAACAAGTGAGTATTTGTTTCCAACATCTCTGTCCTAAGCACCTATTTCCCTTTTCTCCACCACACATTTTTCTTCCACATTATTATCAACTGATAATAAGAAAGGAATGGTCTAATATACATTTGTACCCTCCTGATGGAAATGGCACCTCACTGACGATCTGGAACTAAGTAATGAAATGGAAGCTATTTTAGGAAGTCCTGTCCAAATATAACTTGCATCAAATGGATACAGGCTGAACACCCTTTATACAAAATGCTCATGATGAAAAGTGTTTTAGATTTTTTTTTTATTCGAGGGGGTTGGGGTTCCTGTATTTACATATCATGATATATTCTGGAGACAGGACCCGAGTCTAAACATTGGAATTTACATAATCATAAAACTGGAAGAGCTCACAAGGGCCATCCAGTTCAACCCTTTGCAACACCCAATTCAGTCATATACATGTACGCATAGCCTGGAATAAATGTTTTTAATAATTTTGTGCATGAAACAAAGTGTGTGCACAACGAACCATCTGGTGGCAAATCAGGTCACTCTCTCAGCCACCCATGAGGCAGTATTGGTTTTGGAATATTTCAGCTTTTTGAACACCATATAAGACAGGTATGGGCAAACCCAGGTACGGCCCTTTGGGCTCTTTTCTCAGGCCCTTCTCTCTCTCACCATCTTATCCCTTCCTTCCTTCTCTGTTTCCTTCCTCCTTCCCCTCCCTCTTTCTCTCTCCCTCCCTCCTTCCTTCCTTCCCTTCCACCCTTTCCTCCCCCCTTCCCCTTCCCTCCCCTTTTGTCTTCCCTCCCTCCCTTCTCTTCTCTTCCCTCCCTCCTCTTCCTCCCTTCCTCCTTGGGGATGTTTAGCTGGGAGAAGAGAAGGTAGAGAGGGAACATGAGAACCATGTTTCAAGATTTAAAAGGGTATCCCATTGAGGAGGAGGAAAAAACTGACATTCTGCTGCTCTAGAGATCAGGGCCCAAGGATGCAATGCTTTCCAATGGCAGGAAAAGAGATTCAACTAAAAAGATTAGGAAGACCTTCCTGAGAGTAAGAGCTGTCGGAGAGTGGCATAGGCTGCATGGGAATGTGGTGGAGTTTCCTTCTCTGGAAGCTTTTCCACAGAGGCTATCGGGAGTGCATTGATTGTGCCTTTTTGCATGGCAGGAGTTGGACTGGATGGCTCTTGAGGGTTTCTTCTAGCTCAAGGATTCTAGGATTCGCTATCAGGAGTAGGCAGTACGAAGTCTAAAGTCTAACTTTCTCTCTCCCATCCACCATCTTATCCTGACAAAGGCCAACCCTTTTGGGATCTAAACGTTTTCTGTTTACCTTCACATTCTGTCTCCGAAAGAGAAGACAAAGGGGAGGAAAGAGCAAGGAGGGGACTTCGGGAGAACCCCTTCCCTCCTGGCCCGCCCACCCCACTCCAGCCCGCCACGTGTCCTCCAAGTTAGATAGTTTGCCCATGCCTGATATAAGAGCTGCTCAACCTGTACACAAATATATACTGTCCAGGAAAGTGAATCCAAATCCAATGTGGCTTTTGGGAAACTTAAGGTGGGTGAGAGAGAATCACAGATAGCATGTACAACCACCACTTGGGTTTTCAAAAACAAAAACCCTATCACAATCATTTTAGGATATATTACTGAGTCACTATTTCCTTTTTATTGTTAGCCTGGAATAAAAGTATGAAGAATGGACAACCTGATCCCAGAATCCTTGCCACCCAGAACACTTTGCATTACCATTTAAACAAAGAAGGATTTGTGAGTCTGCATAAGCCTGGATTTTTTTTTTAGATCTACAAAAGGCTTTTTCACGTTTTCATCATGTTTGGTAAGATAGCCTTCACAGGGGATGTTCCAAGACCGTGGAATCTCCCCAATTCTCCTTCTAGCCACAGCTAGGCTTAAAATATAGGCAGAACTTTGACTCTGAATACCTGTGACAGAAGAGCTTTAAATGGAGTGTGCTATTTTTTATTATTTAAATATGCTTTAACTTTTTCATTTAATAAAATTTGAAACTTTAGTACTAATGAGGGGTTTAAAACTGTACTTTGTTTCAAATTCTTGTAAGCCACCTTGGATCCTGGGAGAAAGGTGGGATAGTAGTGGATAAAATAACTAATTTGGTGTTTATTAGCAGAAAACGTGGTTGGCCATGGCATGGTGGCAACGGCTGTCTCCATGATAACACACATGACGCCGGATGAGGACCAAGTTTTGACCAGGCCAGAAAAGAATTTTAAAAGCTCTAAGCTATGTTGTAATGTCATGTGGAGACATGGCCAAATAGAGGTAGTGTCAGTTACAGCTGCTTTCTCTAATCCGCTTTGGGTTGTATTTATTATTGTGCTTTTAAAATGTTGATGTAATCTGCCTGGGAAGCTCGGGCTGAACCTTGAAAGCAAATAAATATAAGGATCTACCCGGGTTTAAAGACAATCTCGCAGTGACAGCATGTGTTCAGAATCCGGTCTGCCTCATGGTTTGTGTAACATTTTGGCCTCCCAGGAGACTCCGGTTACTAGCCTTAAACTGGATAATGCTTGAAAAGGGGAATTTCAAAAAGAAACTCCAAGGATAAATGCTGAATTACAACTCACCAGGCATTTGGTTTTATGAACTAAGAAAACTATTTTTTTTATCACATTGTAATCAGTGCACAAATGTCTGGAAATGTGTGTTATCAACACTACATTTTGAACCAGTACTGTGACGACTTAACAGACACTTAAACTTTAATATACTTGTAATAATATGCATTTGTTCCATTAAATTCCACTCTCGCCTCATGGATGTATTTGCTTTTTTTGCACCATGTGTAAACGTACCTGTTAACTTGGGAGTTCTTCAAATATCTGATGAAGAACACTTTAGCCCATAAAAGCTATGTAAGAAGAATGGGAGTAAATTTTAACATGTCACAAACTGATTACGATTCATGTAATTTATCCTCTAAAATGTCAGTTACCTTTTTTGGAGGTGGGGGATGGAATCCCACTATCAGGTAACCTCAATTCAGAAAGCAGGTATAAGTCACCAAACTATTTATTCTAGCTATACATTTTGGAAATTCCTTTGTATGTGGGGGGTGGGGGAATCCAAACTCTTAAAAATAAAGTAACAGAAGTAACCAGCACATGACTTGGAGAACAGCAGCAAGAGGGGTACAGAAGTATTTCCGGGTGGGAGGTTATACCCAGAAGGTTTCTAATGACACATATAAGTTTGGCCATATCCAGGCTTCTCAAGGCTAGAAGTTTCAGGCTGAAGGACACATTCCAAAATATGTATTTTCTCCGCCTAACATGCTAATTACCAATGTGCAAGGATTCTGATATAAACCACTCAACTGTATCATTTTCCACCTACATTCTGAACTAGTCTGGCCTCGGAAAGACTGGACAATGCAGGAATATAGGAAACTACACTAAGTCAGGATAGATTTGCCTATCGAAGTAAAGGTTTCCTCTTGACATTAAGTCTAGTTGTATCCAACTCTGAAGGGTGGTGCTCATCTTCATTTCTAAGCTGAAGAGCCGGAGTTGTCTGTAGACATTCCCAAGGTCACGTGGCTGACATGACTGCATAGAGCACCGTTACCTTTCCGCCGAAGCGGTACCTACTGATCTACCCACATTTGCAAGTTTTCGATCTGCTAGGTTGGCAGAAGCTGGGACTAACAGCGGTAGTTCACCCAGATCCCAACCGCTGAACTTTTGGTCAGCAAGTTCAGCAGCTCAGCGGTTTAACCTGCTGCGCCACCAGGCTCAACACTATTCCGACTAGCAGTAATTCTGAAAGCTTTAGGTAGATCAATGCAGTTCCTATCACCTGCCGAAATCTTTTTAACGGAAAAGTCAGGGCCATCATTCAGTGTGCTGCGCTCTTTTTCTGGCTTATTGTCCTTCACCTTGGAAGCAGTAACATTCTTGCATCACAGAGCTGTTTATTTTCAGTGTTCTCAGTTCTCACTTAAAAACCACCATGTCATGTGACCTGTAAGGACTGAAAACAAAACAAAAAAACCAGCATTTTCTGAAACAGGATTAAAAAACACACTCGCACACATACACAAGTCTGTAATCAAGAAGGCTTGACAATGGCATGTCAGTTTTTATTAGTTGGAAGTGAAATCAAACCCCAGATCAGACCAAGACCAGCATCTTATATGGCGGATGTTCTCTCCCCAATATGGGCAAGAACTGCTCTTCTCTACAAATCTATCCAAACTTTTTAAGGGGAGGAAATTAAATACTAGTCAAAAGGTGAGTTAAAATGAGCCCCTCCCCAACTGATTTTTAAAAAGAGAACGTCTCACGTACTTGATGCAACAGACCAAATTGCTGGAACCAACTTGTGGAATTCTCACAGGCAAGACACATTTAAAGCACTTGGAGCCTTGAGGTAGGATCTTTACGCAAAATTAAAATGATCTTTGTGACTAGAGGGATGTATTCATAGCACATAGTTTATGTTTTAGTTAGGCTCAGCAAATCTGTGTCATGCTACTCAGAGTTAAGGGACCACTTTCTTTTTCCTCGGTGATCAAGCTTCATCGCAGCCCAATAGCCTGCCCAGGGAGAACCCACAGAGAAGGCCTCTTCAGTGAAGTACCTGGTTGGAGCAACTGGAACGCACTCATTCACCAGTTGTACTCATAACAAAGGATAAGCTAGGAAGAGAGATACCCAGAAATGTTGTATTTTTCTTTTTCTGACAAAACCAGTTTACAACTATATGTCAAGAAATGAAAATCATGAGAAAGGGGTTATCCTTCTTTCCTTTGTAAAACTCTCTTGCTGATTTTTTTTTCATAGACAGGATTTTGTTTAATACATTTTGTAAAAACTTGTGCTGTGACATGAACAGAAATATAGTAATATCAGGACACCGTAAGCACTTCCTGGCAACCTCAGAAATTACACATTTTTAAGTCACTCATTAGCCACTTTGCTGCTGAGTTCTCTTATTAAAGCTAGACATTGCTATTGGATGTAGGAAAGCTTATGACAGATTTCATTTCCCTTTAACAAAGAGAGACACCAAAAGTAGAAAGAAAATTCTTGAGAGCTGTTCATACAAGCCTTAGGGAAGTAATGAAGCCAAGGGACCCAGCAACTGAGTTGAAATAGTTTGTGTGTACAAGACTGCTCTAACTAGCTTCCATTCTAAATTATGCACACAAAAATAATTTATACAACTGTATACCAAATCATTTTATACTTTGACAAAGCCTAAATGTATGTTTAAAAATCAGTGTTGATCTCTTCCATGTGAGGAGCCATCCACACAACCACAAATTGGCCTATTTAACTGTAACTGGAAAAAACCCTATCTGTCCTGACTTGAATGTACAAGTAGAACTTTCACACTATTACAGGAATGCCACTAAATTGTGCTCATGATAAAGTGATTCATAAAACCAGTTCATCATCCATAAATACAGATACATAATAGTTTGTACAGATTGAAAAAATATGCCCAATTTGGGGTTGTGCAATTCAGCCCTTCAACTGCCCATTTTTAGGATAGCACAGAACATTATCTCCAGCAGGAATTCTCCCTAAATCTGCAGCAACTAACATAACTCCATCTATTTTACGCATCCACTTTGAGTTCTGCACATGGCTTCCAGCACATGTCTCGAGTCTTGCCAGAGAGAGAAGATGCCATACTGTAAGCACTGGGCAGTCAAATATGAGACTGCACCCAATAGACACCAAACCTTCCAGGATAAGGGTCCAGAAAAGGATGAAGGACTTGAGGGGGAAACCTCTTCTGCCTGGCCATTGTGGGCACAGAATTAACTTGTGTAGTTCAGATGAAATTTTAAACAAGTTAAGGATCTCAAGAATAGCTTTAACTTGTACCAGCTCTACAAGCTTATAGAAGCACAACTTCCAAAAAAACGTACACAAACTAAGAAATGTACAACAAAAACAATATCTTTGGTGCAAAATATTATGATGAGTGGAGTGTATTTGTTTCTGGGCTTTCAAGTCTGTAGTAAATATGTCTCCTAACACATGGCTGAAACTGAGATGCTAGAAAAAGAAAGCTGAGGGTGTGAACATCAGGGCTTGAACATTATTTCCAGTGGTATTCATTTACAAAAAAAGTCAATTATTATCATTCCCTGATTTAGCAATGTATTAAAATTAAGTCTTAAACTATGAACAGAGACATTTGTAGCACATTGGAAAACGGTTACTGACTAGGAGTCAATCAGTGTGCGGGCCTTTGGGAAAGCCAATAAGAATGAATTCAGAAAGGGTAGAATTATTTCAAGTTTAGAGGGCAGAGCTACCATTTTTTTAAAAAAAAATTGCGATTCCATCAGATGATAAACCACAATTAGTGGAAATCTATTTCCAAACTAGACATGGTCTTAACATGCTTAGAAAAACTAATAATGAAACAGGCAATTCACATTACTACTTATCAATTTAGGACCTTATCCTTTGAAGAATGCTGTTTCTAATGCTATGAAAAGACCACTGCTAAGGTCCATTTCATACAGACATAATACTTGCATAAAATTTAATCAAGATAGTATCTTGAATACGAAGAGCTAGAGAAACACTTTTTTAAAAATATGCTGTGGATCTAGAAGGCATTTTAAAGGAAAACAAACTGACTGGATCTGAGTACAGAGTTACTGCTTCAACTGTGTTTCAATTGCCTGGAGTGTAAATGACAAGTTTTCATTTTAGATAATTTTTTTGTATAAAAACATTCATTTTGAAGTAAAATGCTGCGAATTTTCACAAGAGATTTAGCAAAGAGACTTGGCAATTAGAAAGTGTAGACTTAATTGTGTTAGAATGTTGTAAAATATTAACTGAAGGGAGCCCACTTTAGTACATAAATATTAAGATACCCAAAAATCAACTCTTTTCTTTAAAAAGAAGAGCATTAAAACTCATTCTGCCAAGGGTCATGCAAAATCTAGAAGTATAAAGAATCCCTACGTGCAGGAATTTGCAATATGTTCTATTGTTTCCATCAGACCACAAAAATCAGTCCAATTTAAGAAACACAAAAAGGACAATGCAACTGGAACTCTTGGGCCATTGAACTCCATGGCCTATTCAAATTCACTGCAATCTAAAATGTAAAAAAAAAAAAACATTCTGTTTACTGTTACATATACTGCTCATAATTTGATATTTTGCTTTAGTATTCACTTAAAGGTCCCTTGAACCTTTAAGCATTTAGAGTTGCAGTGTCTGCCAAGTCCAGCAGGTGGTAGGAAAAGCTCAGACCTAGCTATTCCTAGATTTGAAGCCTTCCCACCCCCTTTGACATTACCAACTATTTCAACTTATCACCACCATCATTGTCATCATTATTATTAAAAGCAGATTCTGATACTCTAGTCAAGAAATTCAGTGTCAAAATGAAGTCACTGTTAAGGAGGTGGCTGTCCCTGAGGGAAGGAAGAGCCACCTGCTATCCAAAATCACATCAAAGTCCTTTCTTTCCTCTTTTTTTTTAAGAGCAAGAACAACCGACACAGGGCGCCGCATCTTTCGTATCAGGCACTTGAATTGTTGGAGAGACATGCCATCCTGAACCAAGCAATAAGAAAGGAGGTCTAAAAGACTCAGCCGTAAGCTAGGTCTAATAATGAAATTTCAGCAGCAAAGTGGAGGCCTGGAGCAAGCCTTGACCCATCCAGCTTTGCTGAGACCTATGAAGGTTTCTAAAAAAAATGCCCAAGAAGACACCAACAGCCACTGTCCCGTAGTGTCCTTTTTTTTTTCATTTTTGATGCTGCTTTGTTGCTATTAGGAGACTTCTCTGTATCTTGAACTGAGAAGGCACTTAGGTATTCTGTGCCTAATTGCCTGGATTTGTCAGGTCCATGCTCGAACCAAACAACGCCACCAGCTGCTCCTCATAATGTGTTATATTCCTCTTCATAATGTCCATGCAGGGGCCAAGTAGCCGCTCAAATGCTTGCACATCCATAACTGAAGAAAAATACAAAATATATGGAAGGATCAATGCTGACTTCAAAAGAAACACGCTAGCATTATTTATTTACAGCATTTATATTTCACCCTTTTCACCCCAAAGGGGACTCAGGGCAGATCACAAAACACAGATATGCAGCAAACATTCAATGCTGTTTATACACTGACAAGACAGACAATTGTACATAGAAAGAGCTATATATAGGCTTTTCCCATCTTCGGCATCTTGGAGGCTTGCGCTCGGTTCCGACCACAGAGGGGTGCAATAGCACTCCTTTGAAGGACAAGAAAACAAGGGAATAAGTAACACGGGAAAGCTAGTCCATGGGAATGTTAAAAGTAAGGCTACAGGAATAGCTCCTGAGTTATTGGTCAAGCCTGAAGCACTGGAAGAAGGGTTAAGAACTGTACCTAGACAGATGGTAACTTGATGATTCAGAGTGCTCTTTCTACATAAGTTCTGTTTGTGTACTCTAGTGCAGTGTTTCTCAACTTGGGGATCGGGATCTTGCGGGGTTGCAAGGGGATGTCAGAGGGCTCATCAAGGACCATCAGAAAACACAGTATTTTCTGTTGGTCATGGGGATTCTGTGTGGGAGGTTTGGCCCAATTCTCTCAATGGTGGGGTTCAGAATGCTCTTTGATTGCAGGTGAATTATAAATCCCAGCAACTACAACTTTCAAATATTTTGGAAGTTTTCCCCAAACTCCACCAGTGTTCACATTTGGGCATATTGAGGATCCGTGCTAAGTTTGATCCAAATCCATCATAGTTTGAGTCAACAGTGCTCTCTTGAAGTAGGTGAATTACAACTCCCAAACTCAAGTTCAATGCCCACCAGACCCTTCCAGTATTTTCTGTTGGTCATGGGAGTTCTTTGTGCACCAAGTTTGGTTCAATTCCATTGTTGGTGGAGTTCAGAATGCTTTTCAATTGGAGATTAACTATAAATCCCAGCAACTACAACTCCCAAATGACAAAATTATCCCCAACCCCACCAGTATTCAAATTTGGGCGTATCGGGTATCTGTACCAAATGTGGTCCAGTGAATGAAAATACGTCCTGCATATCAGATATTTACATTACGATTCCTAACAGTAGCAAAATCACAGTTATGAAGTAGCAACAAAAATAATTTTTTGGTTGGGGGTTTCTACAACATGAATTGTATTAAAGCAGCATTAGGATGGTTGAGAACCACTTCTCAAGTGCAAAACTAGATTGTGATTCCATTTGGGTTCTCTTAACTAATCTTGAAGTGGCAGAATATGCTTGGTTGCTCCAGAATATGCTCCTTTTTTCTCCTGGATTAAAATAATGTCTAAAATACCCCTATACCTTTTTTTTTTTCAGCTTGCCATCTAAAGGCTGTTTTATTTATTTATTATTATTTATTTACAGGTTTTATATTCTGCCCTTCTCACCCCGCAGGGGACTCCGGGAGGATCACAGTGTACACATATATGGCAAACATTCAATGCCAATTTTGACATACAATA
This sequence comes from Anolis sagrei, assembly GCF_037176765.1. Taxonomy (NCBI): domain Eukaryota; kingdom Metazoa; phylum Chordata; class Lepidosauria; order Squamata; family Anolidae; genus Anolis; species Anolis sagrei. The sequence goes on along the minus strand of NC_090022.1, from coordinate 28,764,229 downwards.
TATACAGACATAGAAAGTGGCTATTTAACTTTTTCTGGCCGCCAGGGGAGCTGTCGCTTTCATCGTCCATCAGCGACACTGATGAAGTACTTTTTGCTGGAGTGCTTAGTGGAGTCTTTTTTATGGCCTCATAAATTAGTTAATTTAGCCTCCCCACACTTTAAGGTGGTACCTAATTTTCCTACTTGACAGATGCAACTGTCTTTCAGGTTGCAAAGGTTGACAACAGGCTACACAATTGGTTGGAAACCCACTCCAACCCGGGCTGGCTTCGAACTCATGACCTTTTGGTCAGAGTGATCTTAATGCAGCTGACACTCAGCCAGCTGCGCCACAATCCTGGTTTTAGATGTTTACATGAATCCAGGAGAAAACAAAATAGCCAATAGAGCATATTCTGCCACTTGAGACCAGATTTGAGGGTATTTAACAGAAGGACGACATGAAAAAAGAAAGGAGTCCTTACCTAAACATTTTACTTCTCCAACAGCGTAGGCAGAGGCTGCTCTGGGTTTGTTGGTAACAAGTGCAAGTTCTCCAAAATACTGTCCTTTCTGACACCGAGCAATCTCTATCTCCTGGTTTGCATCCTTGCCAGTGATAGTCTAAATAAGAAATGTTACACTTGGGAATGATCCTTGCTTGCAGGCATAAATTATACTCTTAAATTTCCCTGTTCCAATACTGTTCTTCCCAATGATCACCTATAGATACCCTGTTCTCAATTTCACAGTCACCACAGGTAAGATTGAGGATGACAAGAACTTTGCTGGGATAGTCATATAGTCCCTGATTGTTGGCATATGGAATAATTTGTGTATACCACAGCTCAGCTTGGATCCAAAATTATTTGAAGAACTTTAACTCTCTTTATTAATCTGTTAGAAATCTGCAATCATCTAGGGAGGGCCTTCTCTCTATCCCACCACCCCCTCAAGCCCGTTTGGTGAGAACCTTTTCGGTGGCTGCTCCAACTTTGGAACTCCCTCCCAAAGAAGACGAAGATGGATTCATTCCTACTTGCTTTTTGCAGACTAGTAAAGAAAAATCTCTGCTGCCAGGCATTTGGGGAATGATGGGATGAGGGCGGGGAAGCTTTAAATATAATTTTAATTGTATTTATTGTATTTTAACTTTATACCCATGACAAAATATTTAATTGTTTTTAAATTTTTGTATTTGCTTTGTTTAAAATTTTTTTATGGTGTCATGGTATTGTTAGCTGATTTGATTCCCTATGGGGAGAAAGGTGGGATAAAAATATAGTTAATAGATATATGTAATTAAATAAGGGAGTCACAGGCTCACAAGCACCCTTCCTCTTCCTCTCTGTTGAAAGCATTCTCTCTCTTATGTCTTGTTAGCAAGGGGCAATGTCACACTTACATCTATACTAATCATCGCGGACTCTTAATTTGATTAACCAATTAATATTAACCATGCTGAATGCTGCTACCAGGATGATTATGAACAGATTGTTCCAAGAATACAAAAGTATTTACTCTTCTGTTGTTAAGTTGCCAATTCACTGGGCATTAAGCATAGACTAAGACTTTGTGACTCCTGTATGACTTGAAATTCAGAGACTGAGAAGGAATATCCTTTGTTTTTTGCGACATTGGTCTGGGGCATTTGTAGCCATTCCAGAATTTCTACTAAGCCATCCATCCATGTGACTTGGTTAACTTCGTGAAGGACTCGTCTATATAAAATTCTTCTATATAAAATTCTTCTATATAAAATTTTACTGGGTTTGTTTATTTATACTTAAATACTTCGTTTATTGATTCACCTTTTTCTATAAACATGGCTAGGGTCCCTGTAGCATTAAGTATAAAACTGCTTCCTCTGCGGGACACTGGGGATACTTACTTCACTATAATATCTACATTTTGTTATTTTAACTGGCTATTTTTCTTGACATATTCCTATCCTGAATTTTAATCAATCATTACCATGAAAATATTTCAACTCACCTTGCTTTTAATCAAGATTTTTACTTCACCACACTCGACAATGTAAAAGCTGTCTGCCTTATCACCCTATGAAGACAAGAAATATTTTGATATGTTTACAAAAACTGCAGTTAAACATTTGCTTCAAAGCCAGAATTGTGTCATTTCTAAAGCAGCTGCTAGAAAAGACAGACAACAACACAGAGGGAACAGGACTGGTCTGAAAGGGATCTAAGTACATGGTGTAAAAACACCCAGAAAAAAATACAGAACTGTTCTTAGAAGTGAAAGATGAAAGTTATGCATTGTCATGATTTGAACAAAGGTCACTCAAAGGTGTAATCTCTCTTTGCTTTTTAAAATCTAGTATAAATAGCAAGGCATTATAAAAAAAAAAGTAAGCAAACAGTTTTGTGATGTGGCAAGTATCTCCTTAAAATTACTTCCCCATAAAGGATCGAAAGAGCACTTTAATCTTTTTAAAATTAAACCTTTCCTAATTTTCCATGAGCACCCCCTTTGACCTTGGACAAACAATCTGTGATTACATACTCCCACACCCTTACCAAAGAACAGAATGTAAATCATCAGGCTTCCAAGAATGGCAACTAAGTTTTATAGGCCATGTTTTATAGACCATTTATGCAATTCATTTGTCTAAATTAGTACTTGACTGTGTTTCAGTCATAGCATTTTAAGTCTGAGACTGTTGGAAGCACTCTCAAGCTTCGGAGGGATTGGGGCATATATGGTTAAATGAATAGCTAGGATATCCTAACAGCTGGAAGGGAGTTTCAGATGTGTGTGAAGCAGAGAAGAAGGTACCATTCTCATGAATGGAACTTCTGACAGTTCTGGGATGGGTGTCAGCACCAATACACACCAAAAAGTAGTGTAGCAAATCATACTGATTTGAATTAGCTACCAGTGAGAGAATTTGACAAGTCTATCAAGTCCCACCCTGCAAGAATTCCAACAGCTATCAGCCCAGCCATCTATTTTATTTATTATTTATTTCTAGTGTTTATATCCCATCCTTCTCACCCTGGAGGGCATGGGGATGGGTGACTAAGGGGGGCTCACAACCAGCAACCATTTGATCCCAAACACACCAATTATAATAACTGGGTTATTGTAAGTTTTTTCCGGCTGTATGGCCATGTTCCAGAAGCATTCTCTACTGGCGTTTCGCCTGCATCTCTGGCAGGCATCCTCTGAGGTTGTGAGGTCAAACCTCACAACATCTGGGCTTTCCACAGAAGTTGAGCTTTCCACAGCTGGGCTTTCCACAGAAAGCCAGCTGGGCTTTCCACAGAAGTTGAGGAAGCAGGAACCCATTTTGTTTCCTTCTGCTTCAGGGTAAGCTTTGTTTGAATTTAACAGCTTTCAGGGCTGCTTTCTTTGAGAGGCGGGGCTTCCTGAGTTTAAAAAATAACTGCTGAGAGGCGGGGCTTCCTGGTTATCCTATATAAACCAGTGTCTGAACCCAAGGGGCAGCTGGGCTTTCCACAGAAGTTGAGGAAGCAGGAACCCATTTTGTTTCCTTCTGCTTCAGGGTAAGCTTTGTTTGAATTTAACAGCTTTCAGGGCTGCTTTCTTTGAGAGGCGGGGCTTCCTGAGTTTAAAAAATAACTGCTGAGAGGCGGGGCTTCCTGGTTATCCTATATAAACCAGTGTCTGAACCCAAGGGGCAGCTGGGCTTTCCACAGAAGTTGAGGAAGCAGGAACCCATTTTGTTTCCTTCTGCTTCAGGGTAAGCTTTGTTTGAATTTAACAGCTTTCAGGGCTGCTTTCTTTGAGAGGCGGGGCTTCCTGAGTTTAAAAAATAACTGCTGAGAGGCGGGGCTTCCTGGTTATCCTATATAAACCAGTGTCTGAACCCAAGGGGCAGCTGGGCTTTCCACAGAAGTTGAGGAAGCAGGAACCCATTTTGTTTCCTTCTGCTTCAGGGTAAGCTTTGTTTGAATTTAACAGCTTTCAGGGCTGCTTTCTTTGAGAGGCGGGGCTTCCTGAGTTTAAAAAATAACTGCTGAGAGGCGGGGCTTCCTGGTTATCCTATATAAACCAGTGTCTGAACCCAAGGGGCAGCTGGGCTTTCCACAGAAGTTGAGGAAGCAGGAACCCATTTTGTTTCCTTCTGCTTCAGGGTAAGCTTTGTTTGAATTTAACAGCTTTCAGGGCTGCTTTCTTTGAGAGGCGGGGCTTCCTGAGTTTAAAAAATAACTGCTGAGAGGCGGGGCTTCCTGGTTATCCTATATAAACCAGTGTCTGAACCCAAGGGGCAGCTGGGCTTTCCACAGAAGTTGAGGAAGCAGGAACCCATTTTGTTTCCTTCTGCTTCAGGGTAAGCTTTGTTTGAATTTAACAGCTTTCAGGGCTGCTTTCTTTGAGAGGCGGGGCTTCCTGAGTTTAAAAAATAACTGCTGAGAGGCAGATATATAAACCAGTGTCGCGCGCGCCTCACGGCGCGCGCGAACTCGTACACTCAGTAACCTATACTTTCACCCCTGCATACAGACAACAACATCAAACACACACCAAGAGCATTAGCAACCTCCAGATGGAACAAACACGAAAACTTCCCATCTCATGCACTAGCTGTGGCATGTTCAGCTTTTTCACACTACAATTACTCAATTACATCTGCCCCAAGTGTACACAGATCACTCGCATGGAACACAGGATACGACAACTCGAGGACCGTATTAAGACCCTTAAGGACATTCAGGAACTTGAGCTCTTCTTAGATACCACACACCACACTGGCCTAGACACGCAGCCCATATCACACCAACATTACGGGGAGGCTCAACAGAACAGCACCTCAGATGTCGACAACCCTCAGGCTTGGAGAAATGTCACCCTTAGAAGGACACATAGGACCCAGAAGCCTCCTCAGAATACCTCTGCTCAGCTGCAGTTACACAATAGATTCCAAATTCTCACACAACTAGCACCTGACCAAGAAACACAACATATTGGGGAAGACCAGAATGGCTTAGATACTGATCAGTGGCTCATCCTTGATCAGTGTGCGGGGGACAGCCCTGACTGGGACAACACTTCACAACATTCACACTTGCACAATCCTGCAGGTGTACCATCCCCAACCATAGACCAGGAGCAACAGGAACACATACAGGAGAACCATAGGCTCTCGGACGAATCTCAATGGATTGTCCTTGACGAATACACCGGGGATGTCGAGGAGGAGGACAACACTTTTCACCTACACAATTCACACCAACAGGATCACTTTTCTGGAGACCTACACACTACATTGCACAAAAGGGGCGCTGTCATTCCTGAAAGTAAACAGGTCTTGGTAGTAAGCGACTCCCTCCTTAGAGGAACGGAAGCTGTCATTTCCAGACCAGATGGGATGGCTCGAGAAATATGCTGCCTACCGGGGGCAAAAATACACCATATCACTCAGAGGCTCACCAGGCTCCTCAAGCCCTATCACCGTCCTCCCCTCATGTTGATTCATGTAGGAACCAATGATACTGCAAGGCATACGTTTCAAAAGATCACAAATGATTTTCGAGCTCTAGGAGCAATGCTAAAAGAATGTAATGTACAGGTGGTCTTTTCATCCCTCCTCCCTGTTGTAAGACACGGACCCACAAGAGCCAGAAAAATAGTACAGGTCAATGACTGGCTTAGAAAATGGTGTCAGGAGGAACGCTTTGGCTTCCTCGACCATGGCCTGCTATTCCAGGAGGATGGCCTACTGGCAAGGGATGGGGTGCATCTCACACAAGTAGGAAAACACTTTTTTGCTCACAGACTCGCAAACCTCATTAGACGCACTTTAAACTAGGTCCACCGGGGGAGGGGGACAACAGCCTTGCGAACACTACTTTACCCATAATGTCTGGGAATCGCCAGAAGGCTAAACGGAGGGCTGCACAAACACAACAAGGACCACGTACCAAAAGCACAATAATACCAATTAAACAGCTCAAGGGAAGATCCCAGGGGCTCACATGTCTTTACACTAATGCACAGAGCATGGGAAATAAACAAGACGAACTCCAACTTCTAGCACAACACCACAAATATGATATCATAGCCATCACTGAAACCTGGTGGGATGACTCCTATCGCTGGAATGTAGATATCGAGGGGTATAACCTCTTTCACAGAAACCGAACAAAGGGGAGAGGAGGCGGAGTAGCCTTATATGTCAAAAACTCTTATGCTGCACAAGAAATTCAAGACAGCAATCTGGGAAACCAGCTTGAAATCATCTGGATAAGAATCAAGGGAACTGGGACTCAAAAAGATGTCGTTGTAGGCGTCTACTACAGACCCCCAAGCCAGGAGGAAGATCTTGATGAAGTCTTCTGCCAACAGTTGACCAAACAGGCACAGAAAAGAGATGTAGTAGTCATGGGCGATTTCAACTATCCCGATATTTGCTGGAAAACAAACTCGGCCAAGAGTACAAGGTCCAACAAATTCCTCGCTTGCCTTGCAGACAATTTCATGGTCCAGAAGGTAGAAGAGGCAACAAGGGGATTGGCTACTCTTGATCTCATCCTAACAAATGCGGAGGACCTGATCGATGCGGTCGAAGTCGTAGGATCCTTAGGGGCAAGTGACCATGTGCTCCTGCAATTTGAGGTACAAAGGAAGGCCGAAACTAAGACAAGTCAAACCCGCATTTTGGACTTTAGGAGAGCTGATTTCCAAAAAATGAAGGAAACGCTGAGCAGCATTCAGTGGACACAGATACTAAAAGACAAGGGAGCTACGGATGGATGGGAATTTCTCAAGAGTGAAATACTCAAGGCGCAATTGCAAACCGTGCCAACAAAGAGAAAAAATAGGACAAGTGCAAAGAAGCCAGAATGGATGTCCAAAGAGCTTCTAACTGTGCTAAGACACAAAAGAGACATGCACAAGAAGTGGAAAAAGGGAGAAATCACCAAAGAAGAATTCAAACAAATAGCCAACACCTGTAGGGAAAAGGTCCGCAAGGCTAAAGCAAAAAACGAGCTCAGACTTGCCAGGGACATTAAAAACAATAAAAAGGGCTTCTATTCTTATGTCAGTAGAAAAAGGAAAAACGAGGAGGCGATAGGACCTCTTCGAGGAGAAGATGGGGCAATGCTGACAGGGGATAGGGAAAAGGCAGAACTACTTAATGCCTTCTTTGCCTCGGTCTTCTCACAAAAAGAGAGTCTTCAACCTCAGCAAGATGGAGTGGATGAGGGATTGGAGGACATCCAACCCCAAATTGGGAAAGAAGTCGTCCAGGAATACCTGGCCGCTCTTAATGAGTTCAAGTCCCCAGGGCCAGATCAACTACACCCCAGAGTATTGAAGGAACTAGCGGAAGTCATTTCGGAACCATTGGCAACCATCTTTGAGAGTTCTTGGAGAACGGGAGAAGTTCCAGCAGATTGGAGGAGGGCCAATGTGGTCCCAATCTTCAAGAAGGGAAAAAAGGACGACCCAAACAACTACCGTCCGGTCAGCCTCACGTCGATACCGGGCAAGATTCTGGAAAAGATTGTTAAGGAAGTGGTCTGCAAACACTTAGAAACAAATGCAGTCATCGCTAATAGTCAACATGGATTTATCAAAAACAAGTCATGCCAGACTAATCTGATCTCTTTCTTCGATAGAGCTACAAGCTGGGTAGATGCGGGGAATGCCGTGGATGTAGCGTACCTGGATTTCAGTAAGGCCTTTGACAAGGTCCCCCATGACCTTCTGGCAAGGAAACTAGTCCAATGTGGGCTAGGCAAAACTACGGTGAGGTGGATCTGTAATTGGTTAAGTGGACGAACACAGAGAGTGCTCACTAATGCTTCCTCTTCATCTTGGAAAGAAGTGACGAGCGGAGTGCCGCAGGGCTCCGTCCTGGGCCCGGTCCTGTTCAACATCTTTATTAATGACTTAGATGAAGGGCTAGAAGGCATGATCATCAAGTTTGCAGACGACACCAAATTGGGAGGGATAGCCAATAGTCCAGAGGACAGGAGCAGAATTCAAAACGATCTTGACAGATTAGAGAGATGGGCCAAAACTAACAAAATGAAGTTCAACAGTGACAAATGCAAGATACTCCACTTTGGCAGAAAAAATGAAATGCAAAGATACAGAATGGGGGACGCCTGGCTCGAGAGCAGTACGTGTGAAAAAGATCTTGGAGTCCTCGTGGACAACAAGTTAAACATGAGCCAACAATGTGATGTGGCGGCAAAAAAAGCCAATGGGATTTTGGCCTGCATCAATAGAAGCATAGTGTCTAGATCTAAGGAAGTAATGCTACCCCTCTATTCTGCTTTGGTTAGACCACATCTGGAATATTGTGTCCAATTCTGGGCACCACAATTCAAGAGAGATGTTGACAAGCTGGAAAGTGTCCAGAGGAGGGCGACTAAAATGATCAAGGGTCTGGAGAACAAGCCCTATGAGGAGCGGCTTAGGGAACTGGGCATGTTTAGCCTGAAGAAGAGAAGGCTGAGAGGAGATATGATAGCCATGTATAAATATGTGAGAGGAAGCCACAGGGAGGAGGGAGCAAGCTTGTTTTCTGCTTCCTTGGAGACTAGGACGCGGAACAATGGCTTCAAACTACAAGAGAGGAGATTCCATCTGAACATGAGGAAGAACTTCCTGACTGTGAGAGCCGTTCAGCAGTGGAACTCTCTGCCCCGGAGTGTGGTGGAGGCTCCTTCTTTGGAAGCTTTTAAGCAGAGGCTGGATGGCCATTTGTCTGGGGTGATTTGAATGCAATATTCCTGCTTCTTGGCAGGGGGTTGGACTGGATGGCCCATGAGGTCTCTTCCAACTCTTTGATTCTATGATTCTATGATCTGAAGATGCCTGCCATAGACGCAGGTGAAATGTCAGGAGAGAATGCTTCTGGAACATGGCCATGCAGCCCGAAAAACTTACAACAACCCAGTGTTTCCGGCCATGAAAGCCTTTGACAATACAATTATAATAACAATTACAATTAAAATATTAGTTAAAACATGAATTATAAAATATTCATTCAAAATTACACAAATCCAAAGTTACAATCTGAGCCTGTCCATTGTCAGTCACATAAGTCATTTACATTATTATTGCTGTGTCTGCTGCTCAAATGCTTGGTCCCACTGCCATATTTTAAGTTTTATTCCTAAAAGATAGGAGGGAGGGGTTTCAAATCTAAGGAAAACAACTCTGTTCTCTTGACCGAAACATTTCTGTTTCTCAATTTAATTTGGACTGTGGTGTGTTGGAGGGGGGGATGCTTCCCGGAACAAAACATTATCTGTCCCACTAGTTAGGCCAAGACCGTAAACCGGAGAAGACCAGAATTATAAAGTAAGAAGTTAATGGTTTTTTGTTCTTCAACAGAAAATCATGTGGGTTAAAAGCATGTGGGTGCTTTTAACAATTTTGCAAGAATGCCTGCAGACCTAAATGGTGACCTGAAGACTCTGATGGTGGAAAGGAGGGTTATCTGTCTAATAAAAGACTACAATTAAACAATGTGCTGTTTTAAAGAAGCACCCACTGCAGCCTAAAAAGGAATGCTCAGCATATGAAGCTTTGATGTGTTGGTCTATTTCCAGAGCATCAATAAACCACATCTCTAGATCAGTATGTTCCTGCTGTTTCCAAGAAATAAAAGCATTTAGATTGCCCTCCCCACAAAATACAATGTTTTTGTTGTTCTCTCATCAAAAAAATTAACATTAAATGTATCAACTGTAGAGTAAAAGGTAAAATGTATCAGTATTTATAAATCAATATTAATGGAACCAAGGAACAACAGTTGAACACAACCACCTGTGTTGCAGGCCAACAATGTCTACATACCTGAGAAATGATACGCTCCCCATCTTGAAATATTTTCTCCCCTATTACATCAACAATTTTCATTCGTTCTGATGGCTGCAACATAAAGAGAAAGTGAATTCCACCTTTCTTGAATAATCTGCTGAATTAAATACTTTTATAACAAGTAAATGCAAATATTTATGAAGACAAACACAAAATGCTCTTGGGTTGTTGTTGTTTTTTTTTGTTGTTTGTTTTTGTTTTTGTTTTTTTTGTATGCTTGTGGTATTCCAATAACTCATAATTTTGGCCCAAATGCTTTCGTGGTTTAAACAGAAACAGACTACCACATAACAAGTGTCCACAGCAGTTTGTTGCTCAGGTACTCACCAGGAAAATGATACCAAGATTAGTAGCAACTCTACTCTAAAATGTAAGAAGTCTATGGTTTTCAATATGTGCAATGAAGAAAATCCCAACGCAATCATTTTTTCTAAACTTTTTTTTACAAAAATAATTACCTCCAATGACTTAAGAAGTGGTACTGACTCAACAAATAGTTCATATGTCTTCCTTTTCTTTGCATTGTTTTTGAGGATAATTCTTCTGAATGTCACCCGGTCCTTTAAGAAACAGAATGAGAAGGCAGGTTATTGCCTTTGATCATTTCTATCTGGAGTAGCCAAAACAGGACCCCATAAAAATCAAAGAATTCACTTACTTTAACATTGGAATTATGTCTCAATTATTATTTTGAACAAGAATCATAAGCATCTATAATCACTGGCACTATTACTAACTCCTGAAAATGCCAACAGTAATATTAATTTTTTGGAAGGGAAAAGGAAAGGGGAGTGAGAAGCAAAAATGCCCTTTTCTATCACTTTTTTCACACATCTATACATCTGATGCAGAGAAAGCAGTCAAGAAACTCCCTTTTGAGATTGCACAAACATTTATTTAGACAAACATTTATTTAGGCAAGCAACTGGTTTACTCTGGGGCAAGCTTAGGAAACATGAGCCTGTTCAGCTAAAACAAACCCAAACCTAAGCAAGTACATGCAGAAAGATTGACCCAGAACACATTAATGTGTGCCTCACTGCATTCAGTGTTCTTGCATTATTGAACTGGTTACCGTTCATAAAATATATATTTTAATGCATCCGTCCTCAGAAATTCAGGAATGAACTATAGCATTTTAAAAAGGCAAAGAACAATATACTCTCACGCACCAATTTTCCACATAAATCACCACGAAGCTTTGTCCTCTGCAAATTAACTACTCGAATCAGGATCCACTAAACAGTCTTAGAAAAGAACTTTGTAAGTTATATAAGAGAGAGTAATGTATTGTAGTGGTTTGAGTGTTGGATGATAACATTATAGCCCAGTGGGTTGTTGTAGGTTTTTCGGGCTGTATGGCCATGTTCTAGAAACATTTTCTCCTGACGTTTCACCTGATGTTTTGCCTGCATCTGTGGCAGGCATCCTCAGAGGTTGTGCCAGGTTTGTATCCCTGCGCAGCCATGGGAACCCATGAGCTAAACTTGGGCAAGTCACACACACTCAAGTCTTAGAGGAAGACAAAGATGAATAGATCTTAACATGAAACCCCTTAGGTTTCATGTTTCTTGGGTCTCCCTGACATTAGAAATGACTCGAAGACACCAACAACAATAGTCCAATTGGGGCATAGCAACCTAGAGCTTTCTAAATGTATCAACTACAAGAAGGGAAAATAATGGGCAGCCACAGCAATGTAAGCTGCCATGTTTACCTTCACCTACAGATAAGCACATATGTTTCTCCATCCACTAGGTGGCAGTATATAATGGATTAAGTAAGCTTGACATTTCCTCTAAATTCCACTCACATTCTTGTTAGCTTTCAATGTTAATTGTCTTACCCATGCCCAAACAGTGTTACTTGTGACAGTCAAACTTCCAATTTCTTTTGCCTGAATATATATTCAAGAGGACTATTTTTTCAAGAACACATTTCAGTCCACCTGTGTCATAAAAATACATATGCCCTTACTCATGCTGTGCTATGCATAAGAATCAATGCTTACAGTGTTCCTGACCAGTTTTGTGCAAATGGGTGCAAGTTTCATTTTAATCAACAAGCCCACCTATTGTAATTTTCTATCGGCTCCTACACTTCGTCACTGTCCACTGTCCTATAGACCCGGCATTCAAATGACAAATTATAGTACCCTTCTGTTACATGTTACAGAGTGAGGTCCCAAAACAGTGGCATAGTTATACCATTACATAGTAATGGTATAAGATTTCCTTTTTGGAATTTTAAAAAAAATATTTTCAAGTTGTCGATGACTAGATCCATGGATATAGGGGGGAGACAACAATAAAATTATAGCAAAAAAGAAAAACAGGAAATAAAAATGACTCAAATTGCAGGGAAATAAAACTTCCACCTAAACATTAGAAAAAACTCCCTAGTGGTAAAAGCTGTGACAGTGGAATATGATGCTTCAGAAGGTGGTGGGGTCTCCTTATCTGTTCCTGAATGGCAGAATAGGTATGGACTGGACGACCCCTATGACACACAGGAAAGCACATCTGTACATTATGTGGGAAGGAGCACTCAATCACTCTAAGAATGTGACTCTATAATCAATGGAGTCACAAACGACATCTACAAATGCCATCCAATTTTGATTCAACTGTGGAAAAGGTCATGTCAGCAAAGGGTTTTTTTTCCTTTCGAAAATCAAGGAAGCAAGGTTAACACAATTAGCATAATAAGAAAAACGTGCAAGGCCCACTGTTCTGTGTTCACAAAGACATTATTCAATAGTTATGTTTCTTTTCTGTAAGTGTTTTTTGTTAATTTCCTGAAAGATAGAAAAATACTGTTAACGGCCATTAAGTCAACTTGGTCTTAAAGCAAATGAGGCTCCAAATTACCCTATCATCCAGAGCCCTACTCAGGGCTGTGATTTTACTGACTGGTTCTATCCACCTGGAATGCAGTGTTTCTCTTTTTTTAACCACTTTCTAACTTTTCCACATAGTATTCTTTTCCAGTGAATCACATCTTCTCATTATATGTCCAAAGTACAACAGTCTCGGTTCAGTCATCTTAACTTTTTAAGGAGAGCTCGTGCTTGCCATATTTTAAATGAGTTGATTTCCTTCCAATCAGCTATGTTTACTGTGCAGCTTTCACAAATATACATACAATTTGGAACGATGATGGCATGGACAGCCCTAACTTTAAAATTCAACTGTGTACCCTTACAGTTCAGAATGCTATCTACGTTTTTTAAATCATTTCAAATCCTAGGATTAACTATGTTTACACTTATCAATCTTTAAACTCTGCAAGATGTTTTACGCTGTATTTTGGAATGATGGTTAGATTAGGGTTCTCACTACATTGCTGTTCATTCTTACATGCACTGGTAACATTTACTGGTTACATGAATAAACTTTTCCACATCCGTGACCAGAATGTGTTAAATAAGATTCAAAAGAGTTAGTGTGGTTTAGAAACCTATGGACAAGGTTCAAAAAAAGGAAGCAATAAATTTACGAAAGCTCAGATAAATGAACTCTCCCTTGAAGAAGAAGGTATTTTGAGATCCACGTACTACATTTACATGCAGCCTTTATGCAAAGGAACCCAAGATAACCCACAAAGGTGATACCTTACAACAGTGGTTTTCAACCTGTGGGTCCCCAGGTATTTTGGCCTACAACTCCCAGAAATCCTAGCCAGTTTATCAGGTATTAGGATTTTTGGGAGTGAAGGCTAAAACATATGGGGATACACAAGTTGAGAACAACTGCCTTACAATGTAACTGTAGCAATACAAAGAAAGGGGGGGGGGAGAGAATAAGATTAATATAAGCAGCCACTTGCTCTGCACACAGCTGGAGGAAAGGAAAGGAGCCACACAGCAGCTAGTCCCAGACAGACATATGGAGGGCAACCACTACCTCAGTCACAGTTGGGTAGGATGACTAGTAGAGACAGAGTTCTAGCTAATTATAAAGTAAATTGCTTCCATGACACCTTTATCTGTAAACACAGGAAATATGAGCCTAACTTTGTTATTCGAACTGCTCTCGACCACAAAAAGGGGAGAAAAAGCAAGTCCTAAAAACACTTTAGAAAGAGAGAGGGAAGTGAGTCTGAATTGTGTGGTTCTCTGAAACAAGTTAATTAATGGAACCAACAAGAAGAAATGTATTTAAAAATAAACAGAATTAGAAACAATAAAATTGAGAAGAAGCAAAAATAGCGAGGACAACAAGAATGGAAGAATACGTATGGCTACAGAATTGCTCCAGATGTTGCAAACTGTGGCAAATAGAAGGCAATATCTAGCTGTGGAAGAATGACTGAAAATAGTACAATTTCCCATTTTTACCTGCACAGGCATGTAATGCTGCTAATAACTGATGGTTTTTGGATCTGATGGGGGAGGAAGAAAGGTATTTCATTCAAAAGTGCCTAAGGGCTTTAATAAGGAACTGTAAATATGGTAATTGAGAGAACTGTTCCAAGGCAATGGAGATATTATGAGAAAGGAAAGGGGAAGTGATGCAAATAATCATGTGGAAAATATACTTATGCTCAAGGAACAAATGAGCTGCTTATATCTCTTGCCGGAATTTGATCACTCTACCTTAAAAATAATGTGCACATCGATCGCAAAAGGGATTAACAGATAGCATCTTGCATTTGAAACAGTATCTAGAATAAAATGTCATCACTTGTTTTGCCTTTCTCTGATCACTATACTTACATTTGTATAAAGCATTTGCCCTTATTGGTTTTAATTGGCATTTCCAGTGAGGAGAAAGGAAAGGGAGAGCAAGCTGCCAAATCCACACTGAAGGCTGCGCAAGCATATGGATGTACACCACGTGCTCAAAATTATTGCATGGATTTAATACTGGCTGCCATGCAGCCTGGAGAATATAGTGTGCATATAAAATCCACAAAACTTCAAAGCCTCTCTGACGTCAAGTCACTAAGATAAATGACTCCAGGCAACTATGAAGGGCTCAGAGATTAGCAGCTGCATCGATACCACAGATTAGGGCTTGAAGAGAAGTTCCTCATTTTAGGAAGGGGGAAAAGCAATAACACTGTCAGTCAACGCTCTTTTCACTCTTTTGCAAAGAAGAGTTTCTCCACATACAGATAACTACTAAGGCAACGAAGTAATTACCATAGATAATGCTGGCTGAGATGTAAAGAAAGGCACTGACAATTTGGTATGCTATGGGGGCTTCTGTTTCTGGAACAACAAACCCTAAGACAAAGACAAAGAGCTTTTGACAATAAGGAGGCTTTTAAAAGTTGGAATATTACATAAGCAAATCTGACATTCAAAAAAGATACAATTAAGCATGCCAAACGGCAGCCATCCCTCCACATCTGTGGGGGTAAGCATTTGCAGATATGATTATTCATGGATTGTTGTATTTACAACAGAATCTACTGCCATTCTACACATGACCCAAAAAAAAAAAATTCTAGACATTTGCCAAAACTCCACCACTGGGGGATCTACAGATGCCCAGAAAAGTGTTTTTTAACATAAGGAAAATATGATCTGCATTTTTTATTTATATTCACTTTTATTTTTACTTTCTCAGGGACTCTACACTTCCAACCCCTGCAAAAGTGAATGGACTACTGCTCAACCCTACAAGCCATGTTTACAGTCATCATGCTTTTTACATGCTGATTGAGGTTAATTGTTTTTCAGAAGTCACATAACTTCAAATATTTATTTTTTCAAATCTTCAAGTTGCAGTCAACGTGAACACTTTGGTCACAAACTATTTTGTGTGGGTAAGCTAAAGTTCTAGACAGCCGAGCAATAAATTTCTCATGTACAGAATGGATTAAAACAAGTGTGGTATAGTTTGGGGGGCCAGTTCTGAAAACCCACTGGGTGATGATGGACAAGTCACTCACTCCCAGCTTTCAAGGAACACAAAAATGAACACAACTAAAACCAATCTTGCCAAATAAACCCTTTGAGAGAGTCTTAGAGTCTCCATAAATCAGAAACACCTGGAAGGTACACAACAGCAACAGCAGCAACAAAGAAACTACAACAACATTGGAAGACCACACATTCTCCACCTTAGTGCTAGAGCTTTTGGTTCAGAGAGGCAGTTGCTAGGTGAGATTATTAAGGCTAGCAAAACAGTATTTCTATAATCATAGTTTGGGGAGTTTAATGAGCAAGTAACTATATTCTCTGTATAGTCTAAACATTGGAAGCTGTAAGATAGCACAAAAAGTCTTTTTTCTGTGAGGCTCATATTCTTGTGGGAGTTATTCTTCTAAGACTGTATACTGGGGGTATGCTGAGAAGGTCTTGTGAAGGGTGTGGCATGAGACACAAAAAAATAGGAACCATACCAGGAAGGTAGTACATAAGAGATACATAATCATTTCCTTCCCATCTCTGTGCCCGCTGGAAATAAACCCTTCCTGTAAAAATTAGAGGCAATAGGACAAGACTTGAGCCAAACTAGAAACCACATCACTTCTCTTTTTCCACTCAAAATAAATAAGTAAAGTAAGTAAATGAATAAAACTCACCAGAAATTAGCACAATTCTAAATATGAAAATGGATGTAAGAAGAGCTAGGAAGAGTGAAGAGCCCAAGAATACATATAACATTTAACACTGTAGAACATAGGCAAAATGAAAGCAAATTTTCCCCAAACAAACTTACCAATCCCCAAAGGGCTCCTTCTGTTGTGGCAACAATTGTCGCAGCTCTAGGAGTGTTGTACATCAGGGCCAGCTCCCCAAAACTGCCATGGTTATCATAGCGACCAACACAGCGGGTTTGCCCATCTCGTGCTACAAAGATATCATACAATCCCCTAGAATGACAGGAAATACAAACCCTGGGCATTAGAACAAATGGCAAACACTACTAACTACAAATTCAAGTTTAGCAAAACGCAAGAAAGGAAGGATCTCTTCTCCCTGATAAAAACCATCTCTCTTCTGTGGTTTCAACAGAACATGTTCTGTCAGCATGTATCCTGAATTGCTTTCAAAATAACTTTGAATTTGGTACTCTAAATGAAATACAAATGTATTCTAAATATTCTGAAAATATCTTACAACATATTTTTATTAACAGATCTGAAACAGTATTATATAACATAGACCACCTAACTCTTCAGAGATGGTAAAACTGAGAGTGAGAGAAGAACTTGCTGAAAGGTTCACCAAAAACTGGTTGACATGCTATTTGAACCAGTATTGCCAGAATTTGGCACAGAGCAAAATTCACTGAGTTTTCTTCTTCAGTGCCACTAAAAGCGGTAATACATATTCCTGATCATATTATATTGGTCATTTGATATCAAGTATTCATATCAGAAGATAAAGGCTTTTAGTTTACAGTGTCATCTGGATGGGAAGGAATGTTTTCACCTCTCTCGCCATGAGCACATCTTATTTTCTGACTTCAAAACACGTAATGACTTGGAAAGAAGGCCAGTGTCTTGTCTTTATTGCCAGTTTGGTTTTGTCAAATATAGATAGATGTACTATTCAAAAGCTTTCCAACTGTGAACCAATTATTTATCTCAAAATCTCATTCTAATTGCCTTGGTTTTTTATTTATAGATACACACAGAGAAAGGTTGAATGTCTGCAGATAATACTGTGCTACATTTTATAGTCTGTCAGCCTTCAATCTGACCAATTTCCCCAAAGCATAGAACTAGCTGACAAAACACTCCCCTACAGAAAAAGATTATGATCACTACAAAAGAGCAATACCTCTTAGTCTCTAGAGATTTTGTATCTTCAAAGTGTTTATAAAGACTGGAATGAGCACAGAGTTGCCAGAGTCTTATTGATAATTGCCTCAAACTTTTGTCTTCTCTTTTTACATTTTTGTCATTTCTTTTATTGTGTTCCAGCAATAAATAAATGTAAATAAATAATAAAAATAAGACAGTACTTCAGTATTTTGACTAGACTTCCTTCCCTTTGAGGTAGATGTTCTTCCTTAGCATTCTTGCATTCCATTTGGTGAAAAGAAAACTTAAATACTATGTTTTTGTTTCTTCACAGAGACGACTACTGCTTCCTTATTTCCTCTAACTTTGAAATTTTAAGACTTTTACAGTTTTACTTTTTATATAGATATTCACTATTCCCATGAATTTCTCATTCATATTTTATTTATTGGTAGAAATTGTCTGCCCTTCATGTTATAAGACATATTCCTTAAGATATTTCTCTACTTTCTCCCACTCTTTCCACACCTTGTTTAGAGAGCTCCCTTTCATTATCCTAGTGAACCTGCCCATTTCATAGAATCATAGAATCAAAGAGTTGGAAGAGACCTCATGGGCCATCCAGTCCAACCCCCTGCCAAGAAGCAGGAATATTGCATTCAAATCACCCCTATCATTTCTCTTAATTTCAGTTGCCATTCATGGATGGAAGGTACTTCAGTTATTTTCAACCTTTTTGCCAGAACTATTCTTACTGTTGTGGTGATAATAATAATAATAATAATAATAACATAATAATTATAACACTTGTAGGTTTATTAATCCATACTTCTATCATGTTGAGAAGACACAGCTGCAGTATAAATTCTAGTTCTAATTGTAAAATAACAATAATTGTATTATGTATCTTCTTCCAATAATTCTTAACCCTTTTACATTTTCATAACATATAGTAGAGGATACCTTTCTCACATTTCCAGCATAAATCTTTCCTTGTTTTATATATTTTAGCTAAGATATGTGGGGTTAAATACCATCAATAATGGGCTTTATAGCAATCTTCTTTAAAATCGCTAGAATACATAAAACTCATCATGTCTTCCTAGGCTCTTTCCCACTGATCAATGTCAAATCACACATCCAATATTTTTGCCCAAGTCAGTATGTA
This sequence comes from Anolis sagrei, assembly GCF_037176765.1. NCBI lineage: Eukaryota > Metazoa > Chordata > Lepidosauria > Squamata > Anolidae > Anolis > Anolis sagrei. The sequence goes on along the minus strand of NC_090022.1, from coordinate 28,745,548 downwards.
TTCTTTTATTGGTTCTAATTCTTGTTCTTTCTGTAGCAAAAATTTGCATATTTTGGAAATAGACATTGTCTCTTTATCACATATCAATTTATCAAATTCTGTTTCTACCAACTGTATTCCTTCTTGGGTTGCTATTAAGTTTTTCAAGTTGTATGCCCATGTTCCAGAAGCATTCTCTCCTGACATTTTGCCTACATCTATGGCAGGCATACAAGCAGGCGAAATGTCAGAAGAGAATGTTTCTAGAACATGGCCATACAACCCGAAAACCTTAAAACAACAAGGTGATTCTGGGCATGAAAGCCTTCAACAATGTATTCCTTCTTGTTTACTACAGTATCCATTTTAAAATGCTCTGTTTGTTAGCTATATATATAAAAAAACTACTGCACTTTGACGCCCCTTTAAAAAAATTTCTCTAGTTTTTAGTCTTATAGATCCTTTATCTTTATCAATATATCTTTATATCTCAACCATCCTTTGAGGTACTGTGTTTCAGTTCTCATTAAAGCTTTGTGTGGTGATAACCATTGCAGTATTTTAATCCAAAATCTTAACCTTTTATTCTCTTTTTTAAATGAAAGTAGGAGGACTTCAGGTATACTGCAGCCTCCAAGATACTAGATAGATTCTAATATAGAAAGGCAGAACTACTGAATAATGGGTCCAAGTAACACTTTCAACCTGCAACTCCTAAATAAAATGGACCTTGTTAGCCTCTGAAATTTAGTTCTAGGACACACACCCCTATGGATAGCAAACGCCTGTGGCAAAATCAAGGTTTGCTTTCATCTGCATAGCTTTCAGCTTGGTTGAGTCTGTGAATGCAGAACCCATGGATATGCACACATATATGATTTGGGGCTTTTTACTCTGACTATTTCAGCTTTGAAGCTTTAAAAAATTAATATTAGGCAGGATTTCTGTGGTTGTTTTGTTTATTAAAAAAGGCAACAATAGTCACAAAGCTAAACAATATTTACAAATTACTTTCTATGCAAATCTGAGTATATAATACACATCATTCACTTCCTTTCCATAAAGACTAAAGATTAAATATTGACATATTTTCAGCAGTATCCGGAAATCATCCAAGAAGCATAACATGGGAACTGACTTTTATTAACATGCCTTAAATAGCAGGTGTCACTGTTTTTCAGAGATAAGAAGGAGATCCATATAAAGTAATATCTGTAAGCCAGACATACAAAATGCTAATATGTGAAACAAGCTAAACAGAATCCCAGTTGAGTTAAAAATCAGCAGCAGAATTCCAAGCTGCTGCATTTTAAAATCTTTTACATTTTTTTCAAATGCATGCTTCAGCAGTTTAAAGAAATCTCTATGACATTCTTCGTCCCTAGTGTTTTTAGAGTATAGATTCTACCACTTTTCCTCTGCACATATCCTTTTGAATGTTTTATTGCACCTTCTATTGTAAGTCACCATGAGTATTTATTTAAAGGACAGGATATGCATGCCAATATTAATGAAAAAATGACATTCATCTAGAAATCTCTGAAAATAATCTTGCAGTGACTCAGACTATGGCTGGTTTGGAGTCCTGGGAGATTCAATTCCCACAGCCATGTCTCTGTCACATTCTTCTGGCTAACACTTGTTAGCATTCCATTTCCAGAGGAAGTCATAAACATACATAATTAAATTTATTTTTATTAGAATTAAATAGGTGTTTACCATTATGCTTAGTGCAAAAAATATTTAGAGGAAATATTAGCATGGTTATTTATATTTTTCCAAACAATATAAATATTAGGCTTGTGCATCAACGAAAAAATGTTTTAATACTCATTACTAAATTGGGGGGGGGGACAGTATGACTTTTCTAAAGTGTTTCTAAAATATTGTTAGGGGTTCGTATCATAACTATAACGATGTAACGATTTTTTTGTTATTTTTTCATTACGTACTTACATGAGGGAGGGAACTTCCAGGACTTCCTTCTCCCTCATTTTTAGAGCTATCAGGATGAAACTTGCGACAATGGTTGAACACATTTACCACTTTTACCACTCCCCCCCCCCCCCCCAAAATTCAGAACATTTCACCCATCCACTAATCTTGGGGATTTAAAAAAAAAGGTTTTTATTAACAACATTCTTTTTAAAAACTACAAGTGCTATCTCCTTGAATTTCTATTTCCAATGATACAAAAGAACCATGGCATCATTCCCTTGCCCCCCGGGGGAAGGCTTCAGAAAGATCTGCACATCCAATAATTTTAGGGAATTTTAACCAACATTGGGACCATCCAGTCCAAACCTCTTCTTCCAGGCAAGAAAAGCACAGTCAAGCTACCTCCACCCTTCATCCCCGCCAACAGATGCCCATCCAGCTTTTGAAATAACAACAACAACAAGAAATCTACTAGGTAAACGTTGGTTACTGACTCTCAACTTTGCCTACCTCACAGGGTTGATTCAACTCACAACAATCCCTTTTTATCTTGAAATCTCTTTAGAGAATGAACACGGGTTTTCCCCCACCAAAATTTTCAGGGAGGAGGGGGGGAGGAGGCAGCACAGGCCAGTAAGCGGAATTCTGGGAAATGTAATTTGGAAAGGTGAGATGAATTCCTGCCCTAAACTACATTTCACAGAATCCTACTCACTTGCCGTGTTAAAGACTCAATGTGAGTGTGGCCTCTGCCAGTCTCTCTCTGGGCCAGTCATGTGCTGGAAGGGCTTCTTCATTGCCCAGGCATCCCTCCCTCCCCACCCCTTTTGGGGAAAGAGCAGAACTTCTTCCTCCACTCTGGCCTCAACCTTCTTCCTTGGGGCCCTTTGGGGAGTCAGGGAGGGATGGAAGGAAAAAAGAAAAGCTTTTTGTTTTTTGTTTGGAGGAAGAGGAATTTGGCTGCAGTGGTAGTGTGATCAGAACAACATCAGGGAAATGAACTGAGAACCTAGAAGGTTGCTTTCCCACTAGAAGTGGCAGATTGAACTTTACCGGTCCATTTTTCTGACTGTTGGAACATGTATGAAGAACAATTCATTGTGAGGATGCCTTCCTCCACTACATGGTAACGATTGTTTGATGAATTATAAAACCCATAATATCAAAAATAATGCAAATGCAAGACACCTACAATTCAAGGGTTTCCAATGAGCTGTCTGAAAATGTCATTTCCAAGGGATTAAAGAACCAGAATGTATGGTATTGCCCGTTATTATGCTTTCTTTCAATCACAGCATATGACTAGACATATTATCTCTCCTTAATTTTAGAAAGTTTTACTTTTCTAGGTGTGCATTCCTGGCTACTAAAATTAAAATAGTGATATAATATTTGACACCGTAACTCCTAAAACCCATGACAAACCACACCTTTGATTTCTTACCGTTCAATGACATAAAAGTTGTCACCATCATCTCCTTGGTCAATTACATGTTCCTGAGGTTGAACTTTTCTTTCAAACATGGCATCAAGAACTTGAGACAGCTGCTCCTAAAAGCACAATAGTACTTTGATTAACGTTGTTTTCTATAAACATTGGGCATGCTTATTTTATGACCCAAATCCGCTTGTTTATGACTAGAGTTCTGAGCACTCTGTTTTTTGTTCTTTTGCCAACAGCTTGCTTCATATAATTTTTGAACACATGTTGAAGAACAAGTTTCTAAAAATATTAAACATTATTTTAAATCTAGTGTAAACTTCTCTTTACAACACACATACACACCACATTCCACCAAACATGCTTATCTTGTTCTGAATTTAATCCATTGCAGGATATACATAGGATTTTCTTTCCCTACACACAAAAGAATGTAAAGCATGAAGCAATCCAACTGCAAAATTTTGGAGTCACCGCTTGTTTTAAGTCAGAAGAGAACACTTAGGTCCTCTGGGGGACAGCTACTCCAGCCTGCAAGAAACTAACAGGCAACTGTCATCCAGAGGACCTTTCCATCAGCTGCCCAAGACTATGAAATAACTCTGTATGTCTTGTTGTGTCTTTTAATAATGTTTTAACTCTTGTTTTAATGATGTTGAAGAGAGGCAGGTAATAATCTTCATCATCATCACCTCTAGATGTTTTGGCCTACCACTCCCATTAGTCTATCGACTTCAGAACAACCAAGAATAAGAGACTGTAAAACATCCAGAAAGCCAAGGATCTCTTTCCTGTTCACAGCAGTTAAAAGCTAAAAAACCAAAGAGCTTCCTGAACTAGTTCTTTTAGCCTCCATTATCCATATGCAAAATGAATGTATGTTCTGAGTTACCCTCACAAGGGATGTGTGAGAAAGAATAGGTGAGAGCAATAAAATACTTTAAAAACTCAATTATTTAAATGAGAGTATATTTATTTATTTATTTATACTCCGCTGCTGCCATCTCCCCAAAGAGACTCGGGCGGCTCACAGAAGCACTAGGAAGTGCCGCATATAAACAAATAGTACATAAGGAAACAAACAGCTTAGGTACTATTTGTTTATATGCAGCACTTGAGTATTCAGTAAACACTGAATACTCAAGGCCAAGAAAAATACATGCTATATTGAATAAGACATTGTTTTGCATAACACATTCTTCTGAACACTATAGGACAGTAGTCTAAACAGATAATTAAAGAGCTCATTTCGATAATTTCAACATTATCCATACAAATTGGAAAAGGTTCCATTTTGAAGAACAAAATAAAACCAGCCAAGAAATAATTTATGAAATGTCTGAACAATCACAATTCTTAAAAAAGCTCCAAATACAGAAATGTAGCATGTTCTGTAAAAAAAAAACATTGGTCAAAATCTCCTTGATAAATTACCTACCTAGGAAAATATAATCTGAAGTAGGACAAAAAGGCATTATACTTTAATCAACTCAAAATACAAAGGAAAATTTAGTAAAGGAATTTTGAAATGTAGGAGAGTTTAGAATAAAACCACCTATTCACCATTGTGATCTAAGTTATTAATATTCCTATTTTAATAAAATGTCAAGATACTGTGACATATCATTTTATTTACTCATTTGTGAAGCTGATTGTATAATGGGTCTGGGTTCAAAAATGTGAAACTTTACAGAATTAAGACTATATGCAAACAAAGAGAATAAAATATTGTTCAATTTCACATGGTCTACCCTCTGAGTTTTCCTTTTGCTCCTAGGCAAAGCTTTCTTATAATTAATGCAAAGCACGCCTGTTTATAATTAAATATGATCTCCCTAAATTAAGTTCATATTGTTCAGGTGGATAGCAAAGAAGCCTAGTATCACACATAACCTTATATACATTTTACTTGTTATTAAGAATTTGATTGATGTTGGCACTTCATAGAATAAGAAGAAGAACTTTATTTTTCTACCCCGCCTCCATCTCCCCGAAGGAACTCGGGGCAGCTTACATGGGCCCCAAGCCCAAGACAGAATATAATTAAAAATAAAGCAATAACAATTAAGACAGCATAAAACAGCGTAAAACAGGTAAAGGTAGTCCCCTGACATAAGTCCAGTCATGTCTGACTCTGGGGTGTGGTGGTCATCTCCATTTCTAAGCCAAAGAGCCAGAGCTGTCCGTAGACACCTCCAAGGTCATGTGGCTGGCATGACTGCATGGAGCACCGTTACCTTCCCACCGGAGTGGTACCTATTGATCTACTCACATTTGCATGTTTTTGAACTGCTAAGTTGGCAGAAGCTAGGGCTGACAGCGGAAGCTCATGCCGCTCCCCGGAATTGAACCTGCGACCTTTCGATCAACAAGCTCAGCAGCTCAGTGCTTTAACCCACTGCGCCACAGGGGGCTCCAGCATAAAACAACATAACAATAATAGTTAGCAACAACAATAACAGCAGACTAATTTTGGAGGGGAATAAAAAAGCCACTACGTGTTTTTTAAGTGTTTTAAGGTGTTTTAGTAAGGTGGATAACAATGTATAATGGCATAGGAAATATCATGGAAACAGAACAAATTAACAGGATCAGAAACAATTAAGTTAATATAGTGTAGGACATCAGATTAAATGACGATTCAGGTCATGATACAGGCCATTTGTCATAGGAGTCGTCAATCAAAAGCACAACGAAACATCCACGTCTTTAATTCATAGCTGCTGCTTTATTTCATTACTGCCAACTTTTAAATTATTTAAACCCTAAATGCTACAATGACTAATTTAAAATCAGAGAGGATTATCCCAGTACTCTCTAAGAGCTGTGACATAAACTCTAGACCTACTTCTGTAGCCATTTTGGAACTACAGTCCATTTGCAGAACAGATATTTAGTCGTAAAATTGCTTCTCCCCATTCAAATCCTATCAAATAAAGTTCCAGGGTTTTTAGGATAGTGGGATTCCCATGCTCATGCTGGTTTTTCCCCCCGAATCATCACTGAGAGGATGCATACTGTAGTTAAAGAACTTATAATAACATAAAGAAAAGCTAGGGAAAAAACGGGTTGCAAACATTTAACAAAATCACAATTTTCTAACAGCTAACAAGTGAAATAGGCATTTCTCTGCAGGTCAGGAGAAAGTCTGTATGCTGCTGGGAACAAAGTGGCAAGTTAAGCTGATCAATTTTCAGTGACCAAGACCAACATACTGCCTATCAACTTTCCTGGCAGATACCACTCCAGTTTCTAGCTAACCTTTTTTTAAACAACATAGACAGGTTCACCTCCAATATCATCCTATTCTATTACTAGGAGGGGTAATCAAAAGTTTAGTAGGCTGCCATGCTATGTCTCTCCATTCTAAGACAATAATACTATCAGCAATAATACTTTTCTGTCACTGCGGGTAAGAAAAGCAAACATGATTCTCCATAAATTAGACTCCCATTCATTGGGATAATGACTATTCAAACAAAATGTCTCCTATCTAAAAAAGAGGACATGATGGCAATCTTCTCTCTGTGTGAAGGTTTCAGTGAAACTGATAAAAATTTCCATCCAATCCCCTTTATCTAGCATAACTGACACTTCGCTAAGTCCAGGACTAAACCCTTAATACAGTTGATGTGTGAGGTGTTGAAAGATAAGGCAGAGCTCTTTTAAGACACATGTTCACATTTCTTAACTTCTAACCTTTTTGTTTTTGTCTCATTTACAATTGCAAAGTACCACACTTACCATATTTTATGATGTTTACGTGTATAATGTTTTAATGTTTTTAATTTGTATTTATGTGTCTGTTGCTTTTAGTTAATTTGTTATGTATTGCTTTTTGTATGTATACTGTGGTACTGAATTTTGCCAAATTGTAAGCTGCTCTGAGTCCCTCTAGGAGTGAGAGAAAACGGGATAGAAATATAGTAAGTATGTAAGTAAATTAATGCTCCCCTTTTTTGGCTAAATTACCTTGCCAAAATTAGGGTGCACATTGGATTTGTGTAATATGATGATCCTACTGCTGAGCCATGAGCCCCTGGTGGTGCAATGGGTTAAACCCTTGTACCGGCAGGACTGAAAACCGACAGGTCAGAGGTTCAAATCCGGGGAGAGTGTAGATGAGCTCCCTCTATCAGCTTCAGCTCCCCCATAAGGGGACATGAGAGAAGCCTCCCACAAACATGGTAAAACATCAAAACCTCCAGGCGTCTCCTGGGCAACATGTTTGAAGACAGTCAATTCTCTCACATCAGAAGGACTTGCAGTTTCTCAAGTCGCTACTGACATAAAAAAAGAAGTGCTGAGCCAAGGCAAAAGGGAAGCTGCCTCAGGATCACCTGGAGCTCCCATTTGAGGGACATCATCTCTAATTTAATTGTCATGGCTCAATGTTATCCAATCTGCAGTTTGGTGAGGCAATTAAAATTGACTCAGTCTATAGCATAGATATACCCCAAGGTTTTCCTTTCCATTGTTGAAAGCTTAGGTACAGAGGCTGGATGGCCATCTGTCAGGGGTGATTTGAATGCAATATTCCTGCTTCTTGGCAGGGGGTTGGACTGGATGGCCCATGAGGTCTCTTCCAACTCTTTTATTCTATGATTCTAGGTAATCTTTAACATTTTTGTTTTTAAAGAAGGAATTCTAAAACCATGCAGTACCTAAAATGGCCAAATTACAAAGAGTGCATTTCTTGCTGTTGCACTTTACATTTGGCAGCAAATTAAAGTTTTGTTTTGTTTTTTTCTTGGTTTCAGGTGTGCACTAGATTGGATGGCGCATTAGACTTGAGTAAATATAGATATACACTTACATGCTGGTTAAAAGATTAGAAATACTGTAAGTAATAATGTAACTATACTGCACAAACAAAATTATTGAAACTCCTAGATTCCAAAGTGTTCGATGTCTAAGTTCAACTATACAAAAACATGTGAAGATGCACCAGCTAGCTCAACAACAAATTCCAAAAAGTAGCTATGCATTCCTGACAGGATTTTGGAGACAGAGTAAATTTCTGTGCACCAAAACACACTTTTGTGCCTACCAATTCAGCTAACTAATAGAATCACCTAAACTCTAGAACAGTGGTTCTCAACCTGTGGGTCCCCAGAAATCCCAGTCTGTTTAACAGTTGTTAGGATTTTTGGGAGTTGAAGGCCAAAGCATCTGGGGACCCACAGTTTGAGAACCACTGCTCCAGAAGGTATATGTGTAGATGATCCTTGTTGTTTACTGCACTGTTCCCACACCGCATATTGGCTTCAGTAGTGTGGACTCATCAGCGCAAAACACACTATCCTCAATATTTTCAGCAAGCTAAAATAACCAGAACTCTAAGCAATGCCACTTTGAATTCCATCTCCCAGATATGTTACCATTTGGACACTCTGTTGAGAGAAATAAGAAATCTGGGAGAGCCTCCAACGAGAGCTAAAGACAGCCTCCAACACGATCTAAATTGACTCCTTCTCCTCCACCATATTTCTGCATCCCCCAAATGTGTATTCCTGCAAGCCTCTTCTTACTTAAAACCAATGAATAAACAACAGTCACATATAATTATGACTAACTCGCAGGCTGTACTTATGAGAGATTCAGCACAACTGGGGATAGTGAATTCAAGGACAGTTTGTTCCAGTTAGGTTAAAAAGCCAATTCCCAAAGTTCAAATTCTTCTGGGATGTGTAAAAGAACAGAGTGGCAAGAGAGGCTGAAGAACATTCTATTACAAGTTTTAATTGTTGTACGAACTCTTATGCCAGGACAATACATTATCCAAACATAAATGGCAATTAAAGAACAGAATGAACTCTGTTCTCACACAAACTGGTAAAGAGGTGGATCTGACTAGGATTATGGTGGAAGAAAGCAGTTATGGCCTTCCAGGCATGAATCAGAAAACTCTACGTAAGCATCCATCTTGTACTATTCTACCATTTTGTTGGTTTTCTCCACTACTTTCTAGATCTCTAAACTTTTCTTTGTTGTTATTATTATTATTACAACTTTAAAAATTATGCCATTTAAAAACCTACAAATATAAATATTAAAATATAATTAAATGTTAAAATTATTAAAACAATTCAGTTTAAACCTCATTTAATGATTACGCAGGAATGACGAAACTTACAGGTACTAAATTGCACTCACAACACACTCTGTACTCTCTAAGATCTTCAGGCATTTTGGATCCTTAATAGTCTTCTATGAGTGGAAGATCTCTCCATTGGATTGCCCCCCCCCCCCTTTCCTCTATTCACAGACAGGCTCAATGCATAACAGAAGAGAAAATGCAATTTTATCCTCTCTTCTTTGTCTGTGAAACCTTTATATTGTTTTAGAGTGCCTTTTAATCATCCAGAGCAGCTTTAGGAGGAGAACACAAAAGACTATACACAGAATCAACGAAGGTATCCCATTCAGGGATTGATACTCCTGCGAATGGGAGAAAACAGCAAGTCTGTCTGATATTAGATCTCCTATCTATCCAGTACAGGGTGAAATCACTGGTGCAAAAAAGAATATTTGGAATTTCAGTAAGGGAAACTGTTCTCTACACATCTCCCTCTATGTCCATCAGGACTGAGTGGAGAAAGATATTTAAAAAATCTACTCTCCCCACAAGAATATCCTTTGTTCTTTTTCTCACTAGAAAAAGAGCACCAGAAAACTTGGGCGGGGGGGGGGGGGGGGGGGGGTATATGATCCACTACATTAATTCTTCCATTTCCAATTAATGACAAGGATGACATCAGTAAAACTAACTGCTTAAATACCACTACAACCTTAAAAGGCATCAGCAAAAGAATGTTTACTTTTGAAGTAGATGCACTGGATGAATCTCAAGGCTTAGGAAGAGCTTCTCCTTCTCTCACTGTTTATCCTAGGCTTAAATATCTTTCCTGCTTGACATATATAGAATAAATAACAAAGATTTTGTTCAAAATGTCAGTTGAAAAATGTTTTGCTGCAGTAGCATCCAACAGCCATAAATAATAGAAAGGATGTATGTAGAGAAGTTTAAGGCTGTTGAATAAAAAGTTTTTCTTTTTTCTGTTAGCATGGCACATTTCAGTCTGTAATAGTTAATGGCTTTCTTCTGGTGAAGGCAACTTTAAAACCTCCTGAAACTTTACAAGAATAATATGATATATAATATATAAACATTTCTTGGGATTCCATGAGAAACTTTTGCTTCAAATAGGGCTCTGCGGCTAAAAAAGTTTGAGAACCCCTGCATTAGAAGATAGCTCACTGCAGAAAACATGGCAAACGTTCATAAAATTTTGCATGATGTTGGGATGTGAAAACAACAAACTTTTTTCTTCCACTAAGATAAATGACAGCAGAAACAGGATAACCAGATACCCTCTATAACACATAATAAAATACATGGCTAAAAATGGGATGATACTCCAACAGCTTTAATTGTTTCAAGAAAAAAATCCTTTCCCCACTACAGCAAACAATAACTACAAGACAACAAAAGCAACAAGCAACAAAACAATAATTACCACTAATAAAAGGTCATGGTCCGCTTAAAGCAAAAGACTTTTCCCAAAGTTTTGTACAACATAGAACTATATTTTTGTTATCAGTACCATCAGAGAAGTTACTGGGATTTGTCACTTCTCACTAGCATAGCAACTATTTATAAGTATCACCAGCAGTATAAGTTCTTAAACAGCTTTTTGGCAGTTTGCTAACAGCTTTAGTGAAAAAATGTCAAGGTAGCTGGCAGTGGTTTGGAATTACACCAGAAAACAACTGGCAACATTGTTAATAAATATGCCTAAAAGGCTCCTCTCCACTGTGCCTGGGTTTGGAACTGGCCAAGTAATAAACTGCCTTATGCATGACTTCTAGCTTTGGCAGATTAAATTATATACCTCCAATACCAGCAATTGGAGGAGCAATCCCTAAAACACAATTCTTCCTTTCTTCACTCCCAGTGGCTAGGGAAGAGCTGCCATGCAAAGACTAATTCTGAATCTGGAGAAGGAGGCTGCCAACATGAATAGCTTCCTGCCATGTTGTGAGACGCTCCATTTTATCAAGAGACATTTCTTACAATTCTTCTTGTAAAAATGGCTTGGGGCTCATTCAAGTTCACCTAAGCAGATATTTGAGATGGCTGCTGAACCTGTAATTCTGTAAAATAAAAGGAACTGTATTGCAGACAATTGTCAAGGCCACATAGTACACACAGACCTGACACAGTGTAGTCTAATAGTGAAGAAGAGTCAACAAAAAGTCTGATAGAACTGGAAATATGCCCCCCCCCCCCAGAAGAAAACCTGTGACATATGATCACTGATAAGTCCTACTAGTAATGAGGGCTGGGCTGTAGCATAGCTGGTTAATCACCATCAGCAATAGATCTCTGCTGACTGGAAGGTGGCAAGTTCAAAGCCCGAGTTGGATTGAGCACCTGACTGTTAAGCCTAGCTTACTGCCCACCTAAGAAGTTCAAAAACAGTTGAGCTGTGAGTACAGAAATTTGGGACCACTTAAAAGCAGGGAGGTATTTTATGACACCATAAAAATGCTGGCGATCAAAGAACAAGGAGGAAATACACGATCAAAATGGCTCAACGTCATGGTGGATGAAGTGACAGCAACTCCCTGTGGACAACATCGAGCATAACCTCCAGGCACTGAAGTTCAAATGCCAAAATACCTCTATCTGTCTGTGTCTTATATGTCTAAAAACGGCACTGAATGTTTGCCATGTATGTGTGCATTCTGATCGGCGCTGTGTCCCCTTTGGGGTGAGAAAGGCGGAATATAAATACTGTAAATAAATAAATAAATAAATAAATAAATAAATAAATACAGAACACTTACAACATAAACTTTCTCACTACATTCTTTTATCTAGTCCATTTTATTGCTTTAGGAAGATTATATCTTACCAAAACTTGGTATAGCATTAAAACCATAAAAACATATGGATCAAACTATGTCAAATGTAGCAATAACAGCAACAAAAACTATTTCTGGAAAAAATAATTCTAGTACATCACCAATAATTCACAAATTCAAAATTTAGTTTTTAAGCCCTCTTTACCACAGACATAGATTGAGTCATAACATGGGATAAGGGGCACTGTTGAACAAGCCCAGTCTTTATTGCTTGTCAATCTTATTGACCTTAGCAAACAGGGTGTCCAAATCTGATCTTAAAAGAAGGGTGCATTCACAAATCTGCAAAAAACCTATATCCCTATATTTATGATTTTAACTGTAAGCAATTTTAACTAGGCATAAATACCTACTTTCAGCTACTGCAGGAAGAAGAGAATATGTGCAGTATCGTCTGACTATCTGATCATCAACAAGGGCTCATGTTTCTAAAATGTCTTCAATTACAGTAGCCCAGTCCTGCTTAATTGGCACATGCACTTTCTTTGGATCACATCACAGCTGCTTATCAATGAAAGCTAATAAAAAGGCATTCTGGTTACTGATGTAAATCAGCTATGAGTCAAGAAGAACCACCAGATCACAATGTCAAAGGTACAAACCAATACCAGTTGGATCATTCTATTGAGATCAACAGAATCCCCCATCAAAAGAATAACTGGACGATATAAGGCGGTCACCACTTTTTGTTTCTGTAGCATGACTGGGGATGGACAAGAGCTGCTGCCCCCTGGAAATGCCAGCACCATAGAAGCAGGTCCTATCTGTGGGGACTCATGGCATTCTGCTGAGAACTCCCTCATCCCAACAGTCACATCCAACTCCCCTACTCTTCCTTTTTTAGGCAGAAAAGCAACTCTCTGGGTTTTTAGGTTTTGACAGTTCTTCACCTAATCTTTCACACATTTGATTACATAATTACAAACATGGGTTCTAACCGAAGCTTCATGCTTAAATCAACTTGCTAGGTGGTTCTAAGTAAGCCATTATGCAATCTCTCATATCAATCCCAGGAACAAAATTAGAGTTAGAATGAAAAAATGGCCTGTTTTACAGGGATGTGAATTATTGCCATAAAATAAATGCAGGATAAGTATTTAAACAACCTAAAGTATTGTGTAAGTTCTTCCTTCTCACAGAACAGTTTGTTTTGTGATGCTCTGGGAAAACTGAAGTTGGTTAATTCTACTTTGTTTTCATATTACTATAAAATAAATCAACATGCTCTCGTGTTTGTATATTAATAGTTTTGCAGTGATTAGTTTAGAAATCATTGATATGCAACATCAAATTAAATTAACAAGCAATGCTACCTGATCTAGGTTTTTGAAGAGGAGGATATCTTTACAAGCTTCCTGCAACCTGCACCTTTGCTCATCTGTTTTGGGGTGGACTACCTGCAAAACATAACAAAGCAAAATAAATATTTGAACGCTGGAAAATTGATTATAATCAGGATAAATAAATAGTCATTAAATGTCCCTTATTATTCTGTGCTCCAAGCTTATTTGGGAATATTGAGGGAGGAAATTCCAAATTATAATTTTATTATTGCTTTGACAGTAATTGAGTAATATGTGAACAATCTTGGAGTTATCACAGTTCTGCTCTCCCCTAAATAACATAAAAAGGATGATCACAAGTTGGATATGCATTGGATGTGATTTTCCTGCTTCTTGGCAGGGGGTTGGACTGGATAGCCCTCGAGGTCTCTTTCAACTCTATGATTTTATGATCAAGCTCATGCAATGGAAAAGCCTCAAGGTACAATTTCTGGAGAGCTTTTGTCCTGAATTTGTAACAATACACAAATATGTCAAATAATAAAGTACTAGCCGTCCCTTGCCACACGTTGCTGTGGCCCAGTCTGTGTTTATGTGTTTTGTGTGTGTATATATGTGTGTGTGTGTGTATATATTTGTGTATATGTGTATAAATGTGGTTTTGCGCATGCATTGTAATGTATTTTTATTTTTTGGCTTTTAAAGTCTCTTCTGCTGTGTTTTTCAGTATTTTTATGAGTGATGGTCACTTGTTGGCCTAATAGTTGTATTGTGTCCAAATTTGGTGTCAATTCACTCAGTGGTTTTTGAATTATGTTAAATCTCACAAACGAACATTACATTTATATTTATATAGATTATTGCTTCATTTTGTTTTATAGTTGGAGGTGTCTGATGTTAAAGAAAGAAAAAAGGCAGACTGGGTATAAACTGCATATTACAGAAGGAAATTCTATTCCATTAATCTATGCAATAAAATGCTATAGTTTGTTTCTTTTCTCTTACCCTTGGTTCTGTATCTTCATCTTCTTCATCTGGGTTATATGCTTCTGCACAGACTTTAAAGAAAAGGAAAGACTTGTTTAAAAGGTGCTTTTAAGATTGACACCATGTACATGACAACAATAAACTTTGTACCCATACATCAATGCCATGTTGCACTCAATACAATGAGTATGGTAAGTGTGGCATGGACATTATTTCAACAGCATTGTTTCTATGTTCAGTTAAATACCTTAATATGGCAGTAAAAAAGAGAGATATTTCTCTTAGCTATCAATATCCCATGTCACAATTATGACAGATGAATTCAGAACTATAAGTTTGAATGCTCTGGTGAGTTACGCTGAAATGACTAGTCCTGATAAAAATGAAAATTAAATTATTACCAGATGCAAAAGTCCTGCTCTATGGAGAACATGGATGACTGTACTCTAAACTATTGGAAATAATACTGGCAATGAATGTTGTATCTTTATAACATTACTATCCTGGAGAAATGAAGATTAATAGGAATTAACTATGACAAATCAGTCATGACAACTAGGTATACATACACTGCTAGACACAAACTGACATATGTTTTCTATCATTGGACAACACTGTGTGTTTCCCAGGAATACATGGTTAGCTAGTAACCGAGACAAAATCAATGGCCTAAATGCCTTTTTGGTGTGATCCAGAATGGAAAGCCTTAAATTAGGTTGTCAGACCGACTTGAGAAGTGTCCTCTCTTTCTAAAATATTCTCCCTGCCAGCCTTCTACAACAACGCACAAGGCAGTACAATTGTAAAACCAGCATAATATAATATTTCCTGCCAATTATTTTGCAAGGACAAAATGTTTCTGATCTTTTCATATGCAGTTTTTCCCTAACCAATATTTTTCTTTTCATTCTTCATGAACTTTCCTTACATAGTAAATGGAAAAATGTCCTAAGGATGGTCAGAGCTAGAAATCATATTTGTTTTCATCCTATTCTTCTATTCTTCTTCTCTTTAGCCTTTGCTACTGAGTCCGCACCATTAAGGATTTCCCAGAAAACCTAATTTGCATTATATTTACTGATCTGACAATACAAAAGTCTTGGCAGACTGCCCAGTTTACTACAGAGAATAAGCTTAAGGAAAAGGAGCAGAGGAAAGTCGTCTCTTTCTGAAAATCTGAAATGAACTCTACCATCCAGAAACTTAAACACAGATTGCAATTTTGACAAATTATAAAGATGTACATGAAGGCAGATATGTTTTTTAAATGTTCATATATACTCCCCTATGGAGAATAATGAAAGCACTGTCAATCTGTTAGCTAAGAACTCATTCATTCAGGAAATAAAACACTTAATTCAAATATTAGCAAATACAGATAATATTAACAAGAGAGAGAAAAGGTTATTAAAAAGTAACTATCTTACCAAAAATTACTGGCAAGATTTACTATTAAACTGCTTTTTAGGTAAATAATTATAATGATTATAATCCCTGTGATTTCACTTACGTAACATAATTTTTGAATGAGTGCAGGAAAGATACAAGAACAGACATGATACCAATTCATTATCTAGCAGAAAGGTAAATATTGTCATTACTGCCATCTAAAAAGAAATTACTTTAAAATGGGTTGACGAATTAAAATCTAACAGTTATTCTAAGTGACACAGCCAAAAGCCAAAACATCTTTCTCAATTTTGTATTTTTTCCCTACGTTTCACAGAGAATGTAAAAAGGTAAGCACCTTTCAATCTGAATAGATATGTTGACCATTCCCACTGCCTTGGCAGCCATCTCTCCACAAAAGTCAACATCGACACCGAAGTACAACTTGGTCCGAACTCTGTGAGTGCTCAAATGTTTGAGGATCAGGACATTTGTAGGGATCCCAAAATGCTTGTTTATAAAGCTATAATCCTTCCAACACCATTATACATGAAACATGGACCATCTACAGACGTCACTCACAACTTATGTAACAATTCCATCAGCGTTGCCGCCAAAAAATCCTGCAAATCTCTTGGGAAGACAGGAGGACAAATGTCAGCATTCTAGAAGGAGCAAAGACCACCAGCATTGAAACGATGATCTTCCGCAATCAACTTCGCTGAACTGGCCACATTTTCCAAAAGCGCAATCATTGTCCCCAAAAGCAGTTACTTTATTCTCAACTGAAGAACGGAAAATGGAATGTTGGTGGACAGCAAAAGAGATTTAAAGATGGGCTTAAAGCTAACCTTAAAAAATATGACATAGTCACGAAGAACAGGCCTGTTGGTAACTGGAGGTCCGCTGTTACCAACAGTTTTTTGGATTATGAAGAGGCAGTAATAGAGGATGAAAGGGAGAAATGTGTCAAGAGGAAAGAGCATCAAGCCAACCCTTGTCGGGACCACCTGCCATCTGGAAATTGATGTCTTCACTGCGAGAGAATATGTGGATCCAGAAAAGGTCTCCATAGTCACTTATGGACCCACCGCCAGGGCTCTACACTTGGAAGGCAATCATACTCAGCCACAAGTGATAGCCTATGATGATGACTTCCGGCAATGATGGGCTGAATATAGTTGGTCTATAGTTCCTCTAACCAAAATGAAACTGATAGAGTCTTACCAGAGTCTTATAGATTTTTTTCCTTCTACAGAGAATTTTCCACATAACACTGAGACACACCATTTGCTTTCTAATATGTTAAAATCTTGCCTACCTCTGATCCCTATCCTCAGAGCTAAAAACTCACATGATAGTCACAACCCACTTTGGCTTTGCAAATTCAAAACATGATCTTGTTCATGTGGAACCTGAGCCTGGGGCACGATCGACAATTTGCCAGCATTGATAAAAGTTTCTAAGAAATAAAGTATTTATATTATTTATTATTTATTTAAAACTGTTATATACCGTTCTTCTCTAACCTCTGTAGAGGGACTCAGGAGGGACTCAAGTAAGTAAAAACTTTATTTCTATCTTGCCCTATCTCCCCATAGGGACTCAGGGTGGTTTATAACATAAAAGGCAAATATTCAATACGGTAAAATACAACAACAGACTAAAACTATTCAAAATAAACAAAACAGAGCATTCAACAATAAATAGAAGATATATCTCTCTTTCCCTTTCCCCTTTTCTCCCCGCAAATTTGACATGTGTTCAGTCCAACAGGAAAGCACAAAGATAAAACTAGCTAAAGCACCTTGGCTACGAACCTATTTACCTCTTGCTCAGATATATGTGTAGTAAACTATATAGAGGCACAGAACATAATATTCAGTAGAAAAGGACACAACAGGAGTACATGAATTAGCAGTTGAACTACCTGAAGTGCTTCATAATTAGACTGATTTCCCCATGAAGGCTTGAGATTAGCCAATGTTTTGTATGTTATCCAAGGGTTATGGTGGGAAAGGAGTCTATAGCATATGATTGTAGGTAGTGCTTGAGTTTTCTCCATTTTTTTTTTATTTTCATGGGAGTCCAGTGTCCCTAACCTCCCACAAAGGTGGATTGCTGACATCATTTTCCAAGAAAAAACCTCCCTTTAATTAAATCAAAGAGGAATTGTATGAAATTAGTGTTTTCTACACTGCGGGTCCATCTACAGTGCAGAATTAATGCAGTTCGGTATCACTTCAATTGCCATGGCACAAATTCCATAGCACTGAGCCATAGAAGTTTCCCTAATGTATCATGCATTAATTCTATGGTTCATATAGGCCAGGAAATCATTTTTAATGGATATAATTCCAAGATACATAAATGGCTACGAATTGTAACTTAAATCTAACAGAATTGCTGTTGACCAGGAAGATGAGGAGATAGAAAGAGATAACTCATTTCTGGATGGTCTTGCAAACTCCTTCAGAAACAGCAGGTATATAATGTGAAGCCTTTTAAAATGCTTTCAAAATAATTTTGTTCAATCTGGTTCTGCAAGTTTATTTTAATTCTTAACTGTTCTCTTTCTTCTGTTTTTAACAGCATCATTTGTAATGTTTTCATATATTTCTCCTTTTTTCTAATAAAAATAATGAATAAAAGTACTTTTTTCTCTAATATAGTTACATTTAAGATAAATAAGTCTGTTTTATTGTTCCCCTATTCAGAAAGGGATAACTTTAAAATGAAAAAGAGTCTCTTTCTTCTCACATCTGTCCACTACATCACATCACTGAAGAGCTGTTGGTGCATTGTATTTTTGGTGCCCAGCCACCAATGTAGCGTGAAGAAACTAAAGCATCCTTTCAATGGATAATAGACTGCTCCAGTTGTGCTACTCCACAGCTGTGCCTCTCACTAAGGTGGACATTACCACATTTTAGGCCCCCTTTCCATGTGTGTGTGCCTTCGATTTGCTTGCTGACTTATGGCATGAATTTCATATGGGTTTCTTAGACAAAGGATACTCTCAGGGGGTTTTGTCACTTCCTTCCCCTAATACACAAATTGCATAGAATGTAAAAGGACAAGGGCTAATATAAAGCTCCATCTGAATGAGGGCCACAGCTTACATCTCCCTGTGTTTTTTTTTTAAAAAAAATGCCTTCAGTAGTGCATTAAATGAACTTTATGCATATATTCATAAAGAAAAATAATGTGTGAAACCACAAGAGATAACATATCCATCATCAACTGTAAAAACAAAGCTTTACAAAATCTGTGATCATGTATACAGGTACTTTTTCTTTTTCAAAGTTGTCATTTAACCTTAGCCCGCAAACTGTTCAATACATATAGCATATTTACATATACGTTACACTTCTTGAGTGAACTATTTAACACAAGGCCTTTCTCACAAGCATTTCTGAAATGCATATGGACTATTTTCTCTAATTTCTCTCTGGGGCAGCTCATATTCGAAATTTCCAAACTATCTTTAGCATATTATTGTACACATACTAAGCCTACTTTCTGTTAATACCTGTAACATCTCTATGTCTCTACGTGACAGTCAAAAATAGCTATTTGAACATGTTCTGCACAATACATTAAACAAGGCAAGAACAAAGGTAAACATATTTGTTGATCTTATGCCAGGTCACTCCATCGAAGGAGAATTTCTGAAGAGGCCTTTGGATTAGATATCTAGCCACTGGAAAATATGAGTCAGCTACACAACCACTGCTTTACAAACTGAAAGCATGGTCTTAACTTTCAGTGATCTACAGTATTTTATGCTCTTTATTTACATAAGAGTTTAAATCTGTATGATTAAGGAAAATTCAGTATTGCATGACTCCAATTTATCTCAAAAATAAAGTTCAATGATTGAATCAGTTTTTAGCTGGAGGACAGAAGAAGAGGGTTAGTGTTTCTTTAAGCGGGTGGTTTTTTTTTGACAGTACAATGTATTAAGATTGTTTATCCAACACATGACTTCAACTTCGACATATGATTCAGGGTGCACTGCCAAAATTGCTATGTATCTTCTACAAGTCCTGATAAATGCAAGTGCTGGACAGGAAAATAAGCTTCAAAATAGAAACAGCTAAAATCTACTTTTACACACAGGGAATCCTATTCACAAGTCAGTTTTGAATTAATCTATACATATTGCTTAAAGAAACATCAATTGAAGAGATCAATTGAGTTATTAACAAGGATTAGATAGTGTTCAAATCCTGGGTAATAAAAAAGTTACTAAAACATAGAAATCTATTCCTAAGTCATATTTACTTTTTAAGGAAGCAAGACCTCACACACATAATTACTGCATACTTTCTGCCCCACAGAAACTTGGCTAGTATGTAATGGACAAGGCAGCTGATAAAAAGAAGGTTGTTGATTGATTAATTAATTTATGTAACAATGCTTTCCTAATTTAAAATCACTGTATCCTCTTTTTTTTTACGCTTGTAACAATATCGTTAATGGTCATCAAAATTCAATGTGGACTACAACCATTAAGAAGAAAGCTGAATGAATATGTGTAATACAGAAGAATAGTAAAATCCTCCATCACTGTTCCATCCCAAGGCAAAGTTATTCCAATTTAGTGGACTTCAGTGGTTGTAGATTAAACCTCTGTAGGTCCCAGAGTTCAACCATATCTTTCTGAATTTAAATCCTTCCGGGCTCACATCATTTCATGGTGCATCGCAACTGCAAAATGTACCAGTAATTAACATTGTTTAACTCGTCTTCCCATTATTAGGCTCACCAATTTGTGCAATTTTTACTTTCCTTCATTTGCTGCAAGTTTAGTGAGAGTACACTCAATTTGTTTCAGGAAGGCTAAAACAAAACAGGGTTCAGCCAATTTCTTTATTTTCAAAGTATCGAGCCGCTACAATACTTTCAAACTAACGTTCAAGGACAGCTGGGATATACTAAACATAGGACAACATATTACAAAACCTTTATAATACTGAAGAAATTTTTAAAGGACTGTATGTATGAGTTCTAGCTAGATATAAGTTCCATGGAGGACTCTGCACAGAGGAAATAATCCTAGCTGATTTTCAGAGAACTCCTATCTCCCCCTCACCACAATTCACCCATTCCACAGGACCCCCAAATTTTGATATATAACTGTCCCATGGAAAAAAGGAGCAAAGAGATCAGTTACTGCATCCGCCTGAATCTGGATCCAACCCAATGTGCTGTATATATTAAGAACCAATGGGAATTTTCCCAAGTTGTTAGCTGTTCTCTCTACTCAGTTCAGTTCATGTGAAATATGTAACATTTAACATTTTGGTTTTTAAATGTTTATTTAAACATAACAAACCATACATAATATTTTTTCATAAAGAGCCAAACAAGTAAAATACATCTAGAAAATATATCATAGTCAACTTGCTATATTTTAGTGTTGATACATCTATATAGGGTTAATTTAGTGCTGGCATATTTGAAAACTATTTATACTTAGCAATGAAAACCTATGGCATTAAATTAAAAGAGTATTAATACTGTCTTAGAATAGAATACAATATGTTTCTGCATACAATAAGATCCATATTCAAGATTCTACAAAAATATAAAGTTCTACTGATTGCTTATTGTTGCTCTGCTAATCAAGTAACTCCATCTTTTTCCAGCCTTTAACTCTTCTGCCATTATCAAATGTAGCAGCATAAATTAATAAGGAAAATGGTTAAAACAAATGTTCACTGTTCACAAATAGAGAATGCCTTGAAGGAGAAAGCTAGTGAAAGTTGACAGAAAAATGTTAGGTGGACTCTGGGAAATGTAAATTACTTTCCCAAGTATTGTGGTACAATGACAACAGGCTTAATACAGCCATGTGCTAATCTATAGAGGAAAGAAAACATTGCAGCCTCATTTCTAGCTCAATATTGATGCACTACATTCAGTGGCTCCTGACTCAAACTCACATTTCTTTCTTCTCACACAAGTTCAATTTGGGATAAAAAAGATTGTGTTTTAGTCTATTGATTTTGTTTATTTTTGTTATTCTTGTCCTTTTTACATATAGCTCATGTCTGCATCAGGGAGGAGGCAAAGGATATGTTGATGACTTTTTAAAAGGGTAACTATCTTTTCTTTTCCTTGCCAGCTTCGAAATGTGTTTACATATGCATCATTGCATATTATTTGGCTCAAACTACTGAGAGGAAGGGATGCATCTTCTCCAACACAGACACCCCAAGGTCCTGTTGCTTTGGGGTGATCAATGGGGACCCAGGGTATGACTGGCTCAGATGTGATCCTCTACTGTTGCTGATGGCTCTTGGTGAGCCAGACCTTAAGTCTTCCATTGCAACATTTTACTAGAGTCTAATGGTATTTGGAGCAGTCACTTCCAACACTCAATGTTTGATAGGTGAGTGAGGATAAGAAAATCTAAGCAGACTCCTTCACACCATTCAACTACTAAAAAAAAAAAATCCAGATTCTCTTCTCCACTTTTTGTATCACAACAAGGCGAAGGGATAGTGATAGCAGACTTTACCTGAGAATAAGTCACACTAAAGTAAATTAGTTTACTTCTGAGAAGGCACATATAAAATTATACTATATTAAACTGACAAAGCACAGAATGTTGTAGTTCAGCGTGATGGTAACATTGCTACTACTGGTAGAAGGGAGAAGAGGGCTGCGCAGGTGTTGGAAGAGGAGCAGCAGCGAAAGCGGATTAGGGAGATAATCATGGCTCCGAGGGATTCTGAAATCTTTGAGGGTTTCTCCAACTGTGAAATGGGAGATGGGGAGGAAAGCAGGGGAGTCAAGTGGGCTACTCGCGAACAAGAGTCCAACGAGGAGATTCAAAGGAAGCGTATCCGTGATATACTTTGCGCTCCTACAGAGGACTTCATGGGGTTTGAAGGGAGTGATGGGTCTGGGAGTGACACGGGGAAGGAGGATGAGCTGGATTGGACCCGTGAACAAGAAATTAGGGATATCTGTAATCAACCCACCTCCAGCGAGGACTTTGAGGGGTTTACTGGGGAATGGCAACCGGGAAGCACTTGGCAAGATCTAAGTCTTGACAGACTCTGGCAGAGGTGGAGGGATGGGTGCTCGGGTTCAGCTGCGGGGAATAGGGCAGCTGAGAGTGATGATGAAAGGGTGGGGAGCTCCTCAGCTTCTGATGAGGAACTTTAGGATAAAAGTGGGGTTTTGTTGTATGGATCTTTGCAGAAGGCAAAGTGTCTCTTTTGAGGTGTGAATCTTTGTTGCTGCCAATTCTCGAGTTTGGGTCCTTGAACTACAGATTCCTGTGTTCCTGTGTTTACTTCTACTCTGCCGTTTGACTCCAGACTGCTTTGACCAACGCTTTTTTGCCACTTGGATTTGGACAACTTGCCTACCATGTGCTTCGACCTTGGACATTTTCTGGACTCTGTTTTTTGGCTTCTTTGTACTGTGCTTTTGAACTGTGTGTGTTTTCAGCATTTTGCTGCAATTTTGAGTTAAACCGGATTAAAACGCCAGGATAATCCGGGTTATATTTCAGTTTCTCATATCGCTTTATTTTTGATGCCAAATTGTTGGCTGAGCTTGGGGTACTGAATTTAAGTGCTCCAAAGACTCTGTTGTGAACAATACATTTGTGTTTGGACCTTTTACTCTGTGTTTGGCTTTACTGAGGCTTCTGGGTCTTGACACAGAAGATTTATGAATAAGAAAGAAAAAAAGCAACCTAGGTCAGTACAACTGGTTTACTGTAAGTAGTTCTACGATATGTTTATTTAATACTGTATACTGCTTTCCTCCCAATACTGAAACCCAATACAGATCAGAACATAAAGAGATTAGGGAGTCAGTTACCAAAAGGCTGCTTGAGCAGAAAGGTTTGTATGTAACGAATAGATGTTTGAATGTATGTAGAAGAGCAGAAGAAATAGGCCTGAAGGAAAACCAACATGGAGTTCGCGCAAGGCATGATATGGATCAGACTTGGCAGCGAGAGCAAGGAGCCACTAAGGCATAGCTGAACAACAATGGACAATAAGGTGTGCATGTAAGGAGTGTGCAGGTGTACCCCATAAGTCAGTTCTTTGCAGACAAAGTCGCTTTGATCCGTTCTGGTCTGGTCACCATGTTAATGGCAGTCTCTGAGGATGTAAAATGAGTACCTGCTTGTCCAGTTTTGATGGATTCATCAATTGGTGAAACCCGAGGATGTGGACAAGATACTTGGAGGAATGAGGCCAACCACATGCATCCTAGACCCCTGCCCATCCTGGCTTTTGAAGGAAGCCAGAGGGGGATTGGCCGAGTGGGTGAAGGTGGTGGGGAATGCCTCCCTTCAGGAAAGCAACATTCCAGCGAGCTTAAAACAAGCTATAATAAAACCGCTGTTGAAAAAACCATCACTGGACCCCACTCAATTCGACAATTATCGGCCTGTTTCCAATCTCCCCTTTTAGGGCAAAGTCTTGGAATGTGTGGTGGCTTCAGAACTCCAGGTATTCTTGGACGACACAGATTATCTGGATCCGGCACAGTCTGGCTTTAGACCGGGACATGGAACCGAGACAGTCTTGGTCGCCTTAGTGGATGATCTACGTCAGGAACTTGACTGGGGAGTGTATCCCTGTTGGTTTTGCTGGACCTCTCAGTGAATGAATGAATTGTTTATTGTACTAGCCATAGGCCATGACATCAGTAAAATACTAACTTTATAAACACTTTCCAATATAAACCTTAAAACGTAACAAGAAATAAAACTAAAACAAGTTCTTTAAAATTATGTTGGTTTTGCTGGACCTCTCAGTGGCATTCGATACTGTCGACCACGGTATCCTTCTGGGACGCCTCGCAGGAATGGGCCTTGGAGGTAATGTTCTGCAGTGGCTCCGGTCCTTCCTAGAGGGCCGATCTCAGAAGGTGTTATTGGGAAACACCTGTTCAACCCCACAACCATTGTCTTGTGGGGTTCCTCAGGGTTCAATATTGTCTCCCATGTTGTTTAACATCTACATGAAGCCGCTGGGGGAGATCATCCGGAGTTTCGGGGTGCGGTGTCATCTGTACGCAGATGATGTCCAACTCTGTCACTCCTTTCCACCTGCTACTAAGGAGGCTGTTCAGGTCCTGAACCGGTGTGCTTGGCCGCTGTGACGGTCTGGATGAGGGCGAACAAATTGAAATTGAATCCAGACAAGACAGAGGTACTCCTGGTCAATCGTAAGGCCGAACAGGGCATAGAGTTACAGCCTGTGTCGGATGGAGTCACACTCCCCCTGAAGACGCAGGTTCACAGCTTGGGTGAGATCTTGGACTAATCACTGAGCCTGGAACCCCAGGTTTCAGCGGTGACCAGGAGAGCATTCGCACAGTTAAAACTTGTGCACCAACTGCGCCCGTACCTTGGGAAGTCTGACTTGGCCACGGTAGTCCACGCTCTGGTTACATCCCGTATAGACTACTGCAATGCTCTCTACGCAGGGTTGCCTTTGAAGACTGCTCAGAAGCTTCAAATGGTCCAACACTCGGCAGCCAGGATACTAACAGGAGCAGCACTCAGGGAGCATACAACTCCTTTGTTGCACCAGCTCCACTGGCTACCAGTCTGCTACCGGGCACAATTCAAAGTGCTGGCATTGGCATATAAAGCCCTGAACGGTTCTGGCCCAACTTACATGTCCGAACGCATCTCCTCCTATGAACTAGTTAGGACATTAAGATCATCTGGGGAGGCCCTGCTCTCGGTCCCGCCTGCATCACAGGTACGTCTGGCGGGTACGAGAGACAGGGCCTTCTCAGTGGTGGCCCCTCGGCTGTGGAACGCCCTTCCTACAGAAATTAGATCGGCCCCTTCCCTATTGGCATTTTGGAGGAAAGTGAAGACCTGGTTGTTCAAGCAGGCATTTGAATAGGCAGTGTAATGAACATAGGAATATGGAACAACGGATGATGAGATTGGATCATGATTTTACTTGAGACGTTAATGAGATGTTATATTGATGTTTAACTGTTTATTATGTTATTATTGTTTTCGTTTTTTTAACTGTTTTATGATGTTAAGCATTAAATGTTTGCTATTGTTAACCGCTTTGAGTCGCCCGAAGGCTGAGAAAAGCGGTATATAAATGAATAAATAAATAAATAAGAAAAATGGATTTTGGCCTATAAATGCAGGGGATCCCAAGAACATACATGCTTCCTGATCCGCAGTAACAAGAACGTCCACACCTTCTCAGAGGAAAGCTGATCATCTTCGTCTGGAGAAGGCCTGTGTGTGTGTGAGTACGCGTGAATGTGTGTGTACACGAGAGCTCTCCCTTGATGTGATTCTGACATGATTCTGTGATGATTGTATTTCAATAAATATTACATGAATAGTGTTAAAACCAAATTTGGTCTCTAAAGTGTCTCAATGGTCTAAACTACCTTAGTATTCCTTGAACACTCTGCACAAAAGAAACAGGAACCTCTTGGGGTTCATAACATATAAATTATTTTAATAAAAATATTTTAATAAAAAGTGATGGCAATGAAACTGTAAGAACCAGGTACCTATACTTCAAATAGAAGAAAAGAAATACATGACATTACATGACCGGTCAGCACAGAGGATGGGAGTACAAAGCATCTACTGTCCATATCTTCCATTCTATCAAAAGAATCTTCATGGGGAATAAAAAATAAGAGTTCATTCAGTTTCTCTAATTTGTCACAGCCCCCGAAAAGTAAACCTCAGTATCAGTGTAAGGATAATCTGCACTGAAGAAATGATAGACTCTTTAGTGAATTAGTGGTGCTGGTCCATGTTCATATGGTCCTCTTATATTTCCTCTCTGCTACAGGAATCCCAAAAGTGACTGTGTTATATAGCTCCAAGAGGGAGCTATATAACTTGGTAGATGCTGCAGAATTGATGATTTGTCAGAAACAATATGGATGGTGACATATGAATCCATCTCAGATCAATAGGGGGGTGACTGACACAAATCCCCTGGGCAATAGTTCTAAGATGGGATTGCTAGAGAATGAAGTCCAACAACATCTAGCATGCATATGTTTTCCACTCCAATTTTACAAGCCCAGTAAGGACCTAACTATGCATTTATCCCTGTTGCCAGTAGTGTTAAATTCTCAAAAGAGAACCATTATTAGTCAAGTTTGAAGCTCTATCAGTTACTCTTCCTGAGATGTCAACATTCACTTATTTTCTTCAAAATGTCAGAGTTCAGATAATATGTGGCCTATTGTGTTTTGAAAATCTTTGCAACAGATTGAAAGAAATTATCTTTGGACCTATACTCTAAGATACTTCCTTAAATTGCATTTTCACTAGGTACTGTGATACTGTGATTGTGTAAGATTACACTAAACAGCAGAATATGTTATTTATCCAGCTTCAGAAATATTTTCTTTCCTTTAGATTTAAGTGCCATGGGATCTCCTTTAAAATAATATTATTTAATATTGTTACAGGACAGCCAGCATGGTGCAATGGGTTTGAATGGTAGATTAGGACCCTGGGAGAATAGGATAAGAATTCCTGCTTAGATGGGGAAACTCAAACAGTGACCCTTGGACAAATCAAAGTACTTCAGCGTAGGAGGAAGATAAGGGCAAAGTTCATCTGAATAAATCTTGCCTTGAAAGTTCTCAGAGTTGTCATAAGTCACAGCTGACTTAAAAGCACATAGTAACAATTTTTTTGTTATTACAGTACTGTGCCTTTGCTTTTATTATTCTTGAGCCCTAGACTTAACTGGCATTGTACTGTCAAACAATACTGAATAGGTATTTGGGGGAGTGTTTTTTCTTTTTCTTTTGAAGTATATACTACACTTAAACTCTGGGGAGTGGCAACCTGCAACAGTGAGGTTTCTGTAATGATTACAGACAATGTTTCTTTTACCTAAAATTACATAAGCACAAAATTGCAATGATTAGCTACAAAATATGATACAATGTTCAATGTTCAATGGATAAGGAGGTTAAAGAGGGACAACTAATATTTCTTTAAGGTTTTTATTTGAAAATGTTAACAATTTAAAAAGAGCCAGCTCATTTCACACTTGAGGAATCTCCAACTCAATGAGCGATTTGATTAAAGTGTGTCAAAACAAAACTAGCCCCTATTC
This sequence comes from Anolis sagrei, assembly GCF_037176765.1. Lineage (NCBI taxonomy): Eukaryota > Metazoa > Chordata > Lepidosauria > Squamata > Anolidae > Anolis > Anolis sagrei. The sequence goes on along the minus strand of NC_090022.1, from coordinate 28,717,478 downwards.
TCAACTGATAGCTGCTTTTCTTTTTTGGCATTAGAAGAAATTGTAACTGTAAAATTGCTTCTAGACCATTGATCTGATCTAAACTCGGAAGCTTCAGAAAGAAACTGCACAATACGCTTGCTGAATTTGTGGCAAGCCCTCTTGAAGATCCACAAGCACATGGACAATTTAAACAAAAAGGAGGAAACCATGAAAATGAACAAAATCTGGCTACAATAGTGTTAAAAAAAACTCTAAAACTAGGACAATAAATAAATAACAACACTCTGAAAACAAAGGAATTCCAGACATCAATCAATCAGGGCCAGCTAACACCTCCCAACAAAGGATTCCCCCAGGCAGGAATCAGATAGGCCTTTAAACTACAAGGCCATTCAATGATAATCAAGGTGAATAAGAGCAAATTACAGGGAGCAAATTAAACAGCTCTAGTGGCTGCGGATAAGTTTCTGGTCCCAATTCAAGGTGCAGGTTATTACTTATAAAGCTCGAAACGGTCCGGGACCTGCCTATCTTTGTGACCGCATCTTCCCCTATGAACCCACCACATGATCTTTAAGATCATCAGGAGGAAGCTCTTCTCTTGCTCCCACCTCCGTCTCAGGTGCGGTTGGTGGGGATGAGAGAAAGGACCTTATCAGTTGTCGCCCCCCAGCTCTGGGACTCCCTCTCATGGAAGATTAGGCTAGCACACACACACCCCGTCCGTCCATCCATTTTCCGCAAAGATCTAAAGACATGGATATTCCACAGTGCCTTCGACTAGACAATTGCCTTGACAGCTGGCCCCAACAAAGATCTAAAATCTGTCCTCGCACTTTACTATTGTTTTGTACCCAAAGCTATATTGACTTATTTTATATTGCTCTATCCTTACTACTGCTATATGACCTATGCACTTTATTCACCAGCCCTATTCTCTAAATTGCTGTTGCACCAGTCCGCCACCCGTGACGAGAAATGAATGTCATTATTGGTTGTTAGTTTCTAATGTTTTATTTTGTATTGTATTTTACTGTGTTATGTTTTTAACTGTGTTGACCGGGCTTGGCTCCATGTAAGCCACCCTGAATCCCTTCAGGGAGATGGAGGCAGAGTACAAAAATAAAGTTGTTGTTGTTGTTGTTGTTGTTGTTAATAATTGCAACATTTACACTTGCCTCCAATAGACAAGTGTTCTTATTACCACCCTGGACCTCCAACAGATATACAAACCTCCCTTGTCTAGTTTCCAATATACCTCACAACCTCTGAGGATGCCTGCTATAGATATGGGCAAATTGTCAGGAGAGAATGCTTCTGGTACATGGCCATACAGCCTGGAAAACTCACAGCAACCTAGTGATTCTGGCTATGAAAAACTTTGACACCCTCATGAAGAATTTGGTTGAGAAATGAACAAGATCTTTCGCCAAGAATCCTACATAGTGAGACAAAGAAATTTCCTCGAGTGATGTAGTGATTACCGCTACAAGAACCTATAAACAAGATGCAATCTTAAAATAGCACTACCTGAAAAACTTGACAATTGATGACCAAAAGGTGATACTGTTCCAAACATATCTCTCCTAGAATCTTAAAGAAAAGACAAATATTACACAATCCTGATACAAAAGCTGAAAATGAAAATAATTCCATTCAGATGGGAGAAGCTGGAAGGTATGTCCTTTAGATTTAACCAAAAGAGATTTAGATTAAACACAGTGTAAAAAGTGACAGAATTTATAAGGAAATATGGAGAAAAGTGAGCTTCAATCAAATGGAAAGAGGAGAAAATGGACCAAGTACAGGAATAAGAAATGGCAAAGGATAAGGAAAAGATAAACAGTGATGGACCCAAGACTGCCCTAACTGGACTAAACGAAAGAGATATGGACTTGGGGGGGGGGGGGAGTAGAAGAGTGTTATTATATGGGAAAAGGACTTTTTTTTTCTTTTGATGGGCATAGAAAATGAAGGGAATAAAACTATTAGGCAGAGAATACAGAGCCCACAGATTAAATGTTTTAGATTTGTATGTAGATTTTATTAGAAAAATAGATTTTTACTTTTTGTCCTTGTATTTTGTCTTATAGTTTTCATTTTTGTTTTTTATGTCTGTTGTAAATTTTGTGTCAGTTGTTTTCTGAATAAAAATTATTTTAAAAAGAAAGGAAGGAAAGAAGGAAGGAAGGAAGGAAGGAAGGAAGGACCTCACCCGAACTGTCATTCAAATGGAGTAGATCAAACTGTATTATCTGAGGTTGCCCACCTCTTCAAAAATCTGCGGATATCCAAAGCGAACAGGAATTGTGTGTGAAAGGAATTCTGGATTAAGAAATGCGGCAGCAAGAAAGATTATATTTACATATAATCTCAATATACACATTTTCTGTATAGGAAATTTAGTATGTTTACAATGAAGAACTACAACAGTTTAGATCTTAACACTGAGATCTTTATGAAGGTTGCCATGACATTTAGAACGGTCTGGCAAGCCGCCTCAAAAGTACAAGGATGCATTGCTTTTAGTCTTTGTAAGAATACCAATCACTAGTTGAAATATAAACTTGGATCAGACTTTTGAAAGCTAAGTGATTCATCACATGCCTTTCTGAAAGAGAAGGTCACCTTATCACTGCTACATGACTGTATACAGCATGATGGATGTTTCTACAACAAAACCTTGGCCTTAACAATGCAAAATAAACTCCGTTTTTGTCCTAATGTACAAAGTAAAAAAGTATTTTGATCTCTCTATAGTTCATTCTGCCCTTTAAAAAATTACATTTATATAGTGTATTTAAAACACATGAACACACTACAATTTCAAACCTAGTCAAACAGCAGGTGCAAATTGAAGAAGAGGAATAAACTGGAACTGGATTCATAGCATTACCTCTGAAGTGCATGCAAAATCATTCCACCTACTGCCTACCAAACCGGTGAAATGAACCTTTAAATCAGAGTTTCCAAACTCTAGTGTGACACCTGTAGTCCCTAAATGTGTCGCATGAAAAACACTGTCCCCCTTCCTGCCCCACAAACAAAGGCTGACTGGGTGTCCTTCCTTGAAGAGGCTTGGGAGCCACTTGGGCACAGTGTGTCAGCCTCCCCTGTAGGGAGAGAAAGCAGTAGGGACAATTGTGATAGGGGTCTATATTTTACTAGAATTGGAGGATATCTCCAAATAGCATTTTATCTAGCTCTTTTCAGCCAAGCAGGAAGGCACACTCAAAAATCTCATAACAGATGGCCATTCAGCCTCTATTTAAAAACCTTCAGAGAATTTTAATCACTACAGAAGTAAAGTGCTGGTGCTGTTCAAGTGTAGGTACTGTTATAACATTTATAATTTGCACTACAAAAATAGATAACCTTCTAATTAAGAAAAGAATATCTATTGTCAATGATGGTTGTGATTAACCAAACGGAGCAGCTATAGAGGAAACTACACAAGAATCAACTATAGTACATAAGAAATGTAAATGAAAATTTTGTGTGTGTGTGTGTGTGTGTGTACTATATGTTGTATATATTATATGAAACTCTTATAAGAGGTCGGTTTAACCTCCGGTTTGTTAGTAAAATTGAATCACTGTGTTGCGAAAAGAAGCATGTCTAAAAATGTGTCACTAACATGAAGTTAGGGAAACTCTTGATTGAAAGTATTGTGAAGAAAAAAATTAATAGCAAAAATTCGGAAACGAGAAATGGAAATTAAGATAGAAGAATGGTATAAGAAATTTGGAAATTAACAATAAATGATAAATTAGCATGTAATCTAAAAGTTTTAAAAGGCCTAAGGAAGAAAAATGATTTTGAAAGTATATGGAAAAAATTATTGAAGAAACATTTTAAAAAGAAGATGGAACCACCAGAACCTCATTTCTTCCCACTAGATCCCACTGGAGGGATCATAAAGAAAACAAGGACTCCGGAGATGGGGAGCACAGCGGGTAGCACAACTGGGGAAAGGAGAAAAGTAACTATATGAATTGTAGAAATTTTTTATTGTAATGAAATGAACAGAAATGTAATAAAAATTTACTATTAGAAAACAAAAATAAAAAAGCAAAAGAAAGGAAAGGAAAGCTCTGCTCTAAATACTGTAATATAAGCCTCTATTCACAAGTACCATATGATTTTTCAACAACTACCAAAACTACCCAGAGCACTACAAATGTGAGATCAACCAAAATTAGCACATGCCTACAACAATAATAGTGAGTGGTGTTTTCTGCAACCTCTAATTGTATACATTTATTCATCTTCTATCTATGAGTAACTGAACACAACAAGCTGCTCAGGGTCAGAATGGCATTTTATGTAACACAGAACAACCTAAAAGCCATTATTCAAGCCTAATGCCCATATAGAGATTTCCCTTAAGTTGGTTAAAAGTTGTTCACACACAATCAATGAAGTGTATTTAATTAAAACAAATGTAACTTTTGTTTTGCTTAAACCTGCCAGTATTTGTATGCATACCTAGTTCAGTCAACCCAATACAGAAATTAATTTTAGTTTAACACTACTGCCAGAATTTTCAAAATGTCACAGACATGTTTACTAGCAACATCATGTTATACAAACAGCTGAAGAGAACGTAGATAGAAGAAGAGAAGCTTTGAGCATCAAAAAAGGAATCTAATTTGACCTTTCACTCCACATTTTTTAAAAATATTTTGAAAGTAAAATGTGTAGTGCCCATGTATGTATTATAAAGCAGTCCTCGTTACTAAAGCAGAAGATGTGGTTTGCACAAACACTGCATTATTGTTAAATAATGGAAGCTAACATATGCTCAGAGGCTAATGTCACTATCAAAGGCCTTCCAGGGGGAGACTGTCTACATGGTTAATATTTCACTTGAGTTTGATGAAGTGCCCTAATGCTGAAAGCAAGACCACACGTACTACTGAGAAGAGTTCAAGCTGAACAATAAGGCTATCACACCTGAGCAAATACAGAAAAAATGTCACGTCTCACTCCACTTCATTTTAAATGCACAATTAACCTTTTGTTCAAGAAATGCCAGAAGCAAGTTATCTCCATAATGTAGGTATGTTGCCAAGATTTTCTGCAATGCAATTATTTATGGCTTCAGCCTTCCTTTCATGAAGAAAATACCAGGATACCATTTAACAGCTTCTTTCAGGCTAACCTTTGGGCTGATTTGTGTAAGCCTATTATAATACAATACAATAATATTAACCATGGATCATTCAGGAGCATTTCAGCATGCTGGCCTAGTACTTCAATGATTCCCTTCAGGAGACCTTTGGTATTAGCTGAGGCTTAGTTCCAGAAAAGATACACCTTTGTGGGTACCAAAATCAGTAGATGCTCAAGTCGTAGATATACAGTGGCATTGTAAAATGGTGTCTCTTGCATAAAATGGCAAAGTCAAGGTTTGTTTTTGAAATGTTTCCTTAATATTTTCAAGCCATGCATAGTAGGATCCATGGATAAGCGTGGCCAACTGTACATACAAATGAATTTCTGAAAGTGATACTGGATAGTTACCCTTTGAAACCTTTGGCGATTTTGAGGCTGCCAACATAATGCAATGACTTATTGTGCATGAATTACAAGTAGCTATCTCCGTTAACATCTTAGTTGTAGCCATGGAAGTCCTTGAGTAGATCTTGGATTGTAATGGATTCAATGAAGGCTAATATTCTAAATTTTGTCCCTGTTAATGGACAGGAAAAAGGATTATAACTTGTAGATGGGACAACAATTCTTCCAAAATACGTTCTCAAAATCTTAGATTACATGTTCCCAACTTAATCCAATATTCCAGGTACCCTAACCACAATGGCACAAATGCTGACAATTTCAAAATCATCATTATATATGTTGATGACCTCAAGATCTGCAATGTAGAATATTACACCAATGCAGTAATTAAAATATAACAATACTTTCTCTTCATATTGACTCTTGAGCACCTAAGCTTTGAGACACCACATTCTTGAAGCCCCCGGTGGCGCAGTGGGTTAAACCCCTGTGCCGGCAGGACTGAAGACCGACAGGTCGCAGGTTCGAATCCGGGGAGAGGCGGATGAGCTCCCTCTATCAGCTCCAGCTCCTCATGCGAGGACATGAGAGAAGCCTCCCACAAGGATGATAAAAACATCAAATCATCCAGGCGTCCCCTGGGCAACGTCCTTGCAGACGGCCAATTCTCTCACACCAGAAGCGACTTGCTCCTGACATGACAAAAAAAACAAAACCACATTCTTCAGTTACTAACAGTACACAACCAAATACATTAACTGAAGGAGGAGAGGATATGCAATGAGCAAAGACAATAAAGAAAAGCCAGAGAAACCAGCATTAATTGAGATGGAAGTAACTTTCTGACAAGACTTCAGATATCTGTCAGGGACTATTTTCTTAAAAACATGGCTTAATAAACAGTAATCATCTACAATACATTTTGAGATCTCAAGACAATAACTTGTGCTTGATACAACACAACACTGAAGATTGTAATGCCTAAAATATTGTATTTGTTCTAATTCTTCTATGCTGACTTAAGTTAAGAAATAATTTTTAATTGCTTTGGAGAATATTTGGTCACTAATACTGCTCTCAATTTTCTCTGGCACACACAGAAACATTGAAAATTGTAAAACTTCAACATTTATCTCAGAACAGGCTGAAAAAACATGAATGTCTCCTAAAAGAGCAGGGCAATTTAAGAACTGAGAAAGAGCATGATGAATCAATTTGTCTGCAGTGTGTTGTACCGTATTTAACATTCAGTGGAAAATAATTTGTATTTTAGAAGCCTTAGATTATGAGCTCACATTTTCAACTACATGCTTAATAAAAGGCATATATTTTTTATGAGAAACTGAAATTATCTTTAAAAATCCAAAGAAAAAAAGGCAGCCAAATTAGATGTTCAAATCACAGAAAGCAATTAATTTGACAGCTGCTATTTTTTTTTTACACAGCAGGAGAGAAGCACAAAAATGGAGAGAGGTTCCTGAAGATTTCTAATCATTTTAGGTGGAAGAACAGATGCTATACAATTTTTGTTTGCTGACAGCCTGCCCTTATCCTAAAAGACTGGCCATTATGTTAGACGAATATAGCAAAAGTGGATGGAAGCTTACTTTATGAAATTATGAAAGGTAACAAAATTCACGCTGGTACAAAGCTCATTATAATGCTATATAGTTCTGTTTAAACCACCAACTACCATGATGCACGTGTATAAAATAGTAATATATCTGTCTTGCAAACAGATTACAACCAACCTATGAGTAAATGACTGAAGAAAGCCAGGCTACTGAAGTTTTAAGTGTTCAATCTCCATTCACGAAAAGAGTTTCTAACACAGGCACCCATTCATAACAAATACATGCAACTAACGTATTTCTGTTAATATATTTCTTCTTTCTTCATTGGCCTTCCAGTTGTTGTTTTTGCTGTTTTACTGGACCAATCAGAATGTATGTTATACATTTTGGAACTGGTCAGTTTAAATATCTTTGTAGTTTTATTGAATTTTTTCTCTATAAAAACTTGATTATAAACTAATATTAGTTAAACCTATACAAACAATAGCTGCAATAAAAGCAATCTACAGCTGGACCATAAAACAAACAATCCCCATTGACCAAAGTCAATTTCCTTTACATTTCAACACACTGGAACAAAGCAGTTTAATTTAGTTCTAAAAACATTAACAAAAATTTGTCTGTTTCTTCTTGTTACTATCACTCTGTCTTGCAAAGGGAACAGGTAAACAAACCATGGATGCTTCATAAAGTGTCCAAAGAGACAAAAATGGGAGAGCATCCAATGTAATTCCCAGGAAAAATTGGAGACACGTCTCAAAGTGCTCGACATATGATTGCATTATTACAGATAAATCCCAACATGTTCCAGCCCAGGTATGTTTTATGGTCTTCTTCAAGGACTATGTAAAAAACAGAAAAATAAAAAAGCCAAAATAAAACACATAACATTGCATTAAAAATCATGTAAATTTTTGTATATTGCCTAAATCTATTAATTTTAAATTGGGCTGCAGATATTTCTGAAGCAGTTACAACGTTCCTTTTGAATCTATTCAAATGTCTCGAGTTATTCTTATGAAGTATCCTCCCATAAGCATCTTTCCTTACCCAAAAAAGAAGATCGTTTACTCATGACAGGCCAAGGTTCCAAAATTCCTAGATTATCAAATCATGCAAAAGTACGTACAAAATGTGCCAAAAAAAACCTCATGGAAATGCACGTATCTTTTCATTCCATATACTGTCACAGAACTGTCAGAAACATGGCCCATGTGTAACTGCATAGTTCTAAGAACCCAATACCTCTTTAATCTTTATTTCTGCATTTATGAAAATATATCTATTCCACTCTATATGGACATATATGAGGACAGCAAATCCCAGAAGATAAGCAAACATGTCCTGAGCATATTAATATGCTATGCCTACTCTTCGAAAATCCAGTTTTTTTCCTCCAAAATCAATCCAAATTAGTATAGAGAAGATGTTCACATGATGGTTTTCTTCTTAACGCTTTACCATTATTCAAGGAATCATATAAAAGACAATGAGAAGGCAGTCTGCATATGCACAGAAATACATTCTACTGTTAAGAAGTCCTGAAAGAAAGTTATTCTGCCTACACTCAATTGTATCTGGTAATATGAAAAGTACCATCTTTTTCCAAGAAATCACAAAAGTGCTTCTTTTTAAAATGTGTATTTTTGACACAAATTGAACTAAAAGATACTGAAAATAAGAAGTATTTTGGCGTTGTCTATTAAAAAGTAGAAAAAACAAAAACAAAAACATCTACATTAGTGAAACACACAAAATAATATAAGGCAGACCTAAAGCAAACTAAATTAAGACGAGGAATAACAATGATTTGATAATGTACACAGTCTCCGATAAAAGGCTTCCTATTACATCATTTTTAGGGGGGAAACTGGGGGAAGCAAATATATGAAAAGCTTGTTGTTTTTCATCATTCTAAAAAAATAGCCCATGCAACTTTTTTTTCATTTTCATGTTTTAGGGTGGAGAAAGGGCTAGGTTCCCCCATTCCCCACCCCCAATGTTTTCAGTTTGTTTGGGGGGAGGGCTTTACATCTTTAGGACTTCCAAACAAAGCTATACTGTCTGGGTTAGAGCTACCAGAGATGGCAATCTATCCACTCAATTAGGTGTCAGCCAAACAGTTTTCACACAAGAACCAAAAAAATTCTCAGGCAACCGAAAAACACAACCAATTAGATAGAATCACAGATTTGGAAGAGGCTTGATGGACCATAAAGTCCAACTCATGCAAGATCTTCAGCAGGTAGCTATCAAAGCTTCTTTCTGATGCTATCCAGGTAACAGCTGTCCCACAATTTCCCAACTTTCCTTTCATCAGTCTTCATCCTGCTGCTGCGCCTCCTCCATATATTCAGTAGGCTCATTCTCAAAACAGACACAAAGTGCAGCAGACTGCACAGTTACCCTTTTCATTGGTGAGTGATGAACTGTAAAATTCTAATCCAGATGGACGAATTCAAATTGCTGCCTGTTGTAAGGCCACCTTGAGTCCCCTTTGAGTGAGAAGGGCGGGTTACAAATATTGTAAATAAATAATAAATAAATTCAAACTCTGACACCTTCTACTCCAGAGCATCATTAGGACCTCACCAAGGTGGAGATGAATACTCCTCCCTTTGCATTGCAAACACTAAATACTCCTTCCTTTCCTATGCTGATTTTGAAACTAAATCTTCCCTGTCTCTACTAAGCAGAGGTGGGACGGGACTCAAAGTAATAAGGAGCTGTTGTTCGATTGTATCTTACACAATAAATGTATTGGTGTGACTAGGATTAAAATTGAAATCATTTCTGAAAGCAGATTTGCACAGCCTTTCCGACCTTTAGCAGATGATTTCTAAGAAAGAAAGTGAAGGTGTCTTTTAGGGCAAACAGCAGCTAGGGACATTACTTCCATTGCAATTGGGCCCTCTCCAAATAAACCATTCCTCTGCTCCAACCCTTGTGCTGAAGTGATCACCAGTTTGCCAGTTGAAATTTACACTTGGATCAAAGGATAGGTAAGGGCATATGGAAGTGGTTGAGGAAGACTCGGGCTACTAACCATTAGGACTGAATGCAAGACCTGAGCAGAGCAGCTGATAACATAGTGACTTCGGGTCTCTCTATTGCTAAATGGACTTGATGGCTCTTAACTGCATAAAAGTTGTCATTTTTAAATAAAAAGTCACTGTAGGGTGATGACAATTGAGATTGTAATATGAAAGTGCTTTTCTAATGTGGTCATGATTCAAGTCAGGAACCTAAAAATTTGATGGGCAAAAAAATAAGCTTTTCACCTAAATAGACATTTGTGGATGGAGAGGAGCCAGACTATAAATGATGACTGAGGCCAAAAAGTAGATAAAGAATTAATACCCTCTTTTCCTTCCTGTCTTTATGGCAGTGAAGTTTACCACCCCGAATGGTAATGATTGGGAGAACATTTGCTAATAGATGCAATTACTAATTGCACAAAGAATATATCTCACCCACTTATCTGAGCAACATTAACACAATAACTGATTGCATAATGAGTATTACATATTTTGGGGCCCATGATCAATTTCTAGTAATGTGCTTCATGAAGTTCAACATATGACTGCGTATAAAGGCCTCATTAGGTGTTTTTTAGCACTCTTCACAATTATAACCTTGATTCCTCCCTCACTTTAACCTACCAAAAATCTGATGTGCTTCTCATTTTTCTTCACAAGTACATTAATTCCCAGAAAATCAATTCAAAGAGAGGTAAAACATCCTTCTATTACCATTTTTTCACAAAAACAAGAACCAACATATAAAGATTCCATCTTCAAACATACCTACTAACCTTGCCAAAAGAATAAAATGCTTACTTATTTGTTGTAATGTAAAATTATTTAACTCTTACTGTACTGGAAAATGATTCCCCATAAAGGAATTCTTACCTGATACTCTTCTGTTATATCTGTTGACAACAGGAGCTGCAACAAAAACAAGAAAAAGGTATAAATGCTTGTTGAAATCACTAAAACACAAGTATATATTTTGAGAATTCAGATTCTTATCTCTGTCATTAAAGCAAATCTTAATTCTTTTAATTACACATTGGAAATAAGGTTTCAAAAAAACCAACAGTTTTAAAAACTGTATGCATCAAAAGTAAATAAAACAGATGCATGTGCAGCTTTATTCAACATAGAAGCAGCACATTTAATCAAGGGCTGCATTTGAGTAATACTACTCAAAATAGCGATCCCGTAATTTGTGCTTATCCCTAGTGCAGTGGTTCTCAATCTATGGGGCCCCAGATGTTTTGGCCTTCAACTCCCAGAAATCCTAACAGCTGGGAAACTGGCTGGGATTTCTGTGTGTGGCAGTCCCAATCCCTGCTACACCTCGAGGAAAAAAAAAAGTCAGGGCTCAACTTCAGAAAGCTTGACATGTATTGCATTAAGGCACATAATCAACAGCATCTAAATCAGCCTTGTAAAGTAAGAACACAGAAGTTACCACCTTGAATATGGGTTTTCTTGACCTAATAGGAGGAGATTGACAAAGTGCTACATTCTTCTTCCAACAGCTAATTCAGCCTATACTTAAAGACAACAATTTGAGGCTACAAGAGCAGAGATCACACAGTACATTCGAAAATAAAGCTATTTTGGCTGTTACCACTCATGAGTTACGACTGTTGTTATTTAAAATCCCAGAGGCAGTCTAACTACTACTACAGGAAACACAAGTGGCAAGATGCTACTTCCTACTTCAGGAATAGAATACTTGACTGGACAATAATTGACAGTTTAAATACTTAACCGATTCTGTCAATCAAGTATTTTCAAGTAAAATGATAATTCCCTTTCCTTAGCATTTTCATCATGTTCTACAAGATGCTAACCTTCCCCTAAATAAAGTTTGTACCACCAGCTATCTACCAAGAATATCACTTGGTGTACTTTTGAATGCCACAAAAGGAATATGTGTAATTTACCCAAGAGAGAGATTGACACTTGTGTTACTGTCTACCCATCTCTTGAGTAAAATACACATATTCAATTTTAGTAGAATTCAGTCCATTTTGTCTTCATCAAAGCAAACCTTACTACAAGTAGGGGGGTATCTATCTGTCAGAGACTAATAAAGCAACTACAGAACATGATGAGTAACAGGATGATATCTACAAATCTCTTTTTAAAAAAACAAAACCTAAGATATGAAAAGAGACTCCTTTGAAAGAATGACAGATGACTAGCAAAATCTGCACATATCAGAAGCAGTCACTTCCTGATAATGTAATTTTCTTTTAATCCAATACTGGGGGTAAAGTGAGTTTTTAATAAAATAAAAATAAATAATCAGCCTAGTCAATTTAGACTTGTGGTTGACTTGCAGAAGCAGTCCCATTTCAAGATGTTGTAAATACAAATCTATTGCCCCTGCAACACAGAGTAAAAAGGTTTTCTGGCATCTAGCAACGTTCTTTACAGAAATTTTACTGAGCTAAAACTATGCAGCTCCTGAGGGAAAAAACAAACAGCTGACTAAAGCCCTCAAGAAATGCTATTTTATTTCTAAAATTGCAGGAACAACACAGAAGCAGAATGCAAAAGCACTGATATTTCCTTGAAGGCACTTCTTTGTTTCTCAGAACAATTCTTAGAAACAAGGTTTCCAGGTAATTGAGGGGAACTTATCTTTTAGAAGTCTACAGCAATTAACATTGAAGCTGAATATGCAGAAACAAATATTTTTCAGAATCACAGTCTAAATTATTTCTCTTTATAAATATTCCACATCCAGGTTTGTTTGGGCATTTTTGTTGTCAGATGAGTTGAACCCAGAGCACATGGGAATATGATGAAATCTCTCTTAATGGTGGTAGTTGTTATGGGCCTTCAGGTCACTTCCAACTTACGACAATCCTAACATGAACCTATCAAGGATTTTCTCGGCCAGATTTGTTCAGCACATATTTGCTTCTGCCGTCTTCTAAAGTTGAGAGAGTACTTTTTGCCCAAGGTCACTCAGTGAGTTTTCATGGTTGCGAAGTGATTTGAACCCTAATCTCCAGAGTCATGGTCCAACATTCAAACCAGTATATCACAGTGGCTCTCAATTCAATGGTACTCAGCTTTATTTGTGAGAAGGGAAAGTCATAGAACCAAAGAAATACAACTGCAAAATGAATTGTTATTCTGCCAACTAACAATCCTTATGTCCAACAACCCTTGGCTCCTTATGTCTATCAAGTTTTATCTGGCTTAACTTCCATGATTTCTATGAAATTTATCTGGACAAATGATGCCAAATAAATTTTATTCAGACTTTCTGTTCCTTCAAGGTGGTTTAGAACTGACAGCAGCCATGCTGGATCACGGCAATGATTTTCAATGGTTCCTTGAAGTCATAAGGTTAGCAACCATTGGTATTACCTCTCTGCCCTGATAAAAAAAGGGAGTATCCTGTGACTCCTCCATGATGACAACAATATTGGACAGCAATGGCTACAAAAGTGATCAATTTAAGGTAGGATCAAGTGCCAAACAGAAATGAATTACTGACCAAACTTATTTTCCATCTCCTTAGCTATGATTCTACACCTTGTTGACAGGAAGCTTCCTGCCAGTTAGGAAATCACATATCAAACAGGTAGCAAGCTCTTTAATCTCAGCATGCTGAAAACCAAAAGGTCGCAACAATTTCTGTTATAGAACTACAATATGGTGATGATAATGTAGTCTGTGCCCATTCAGAGAATGACCTACAAGTCACTCTAAATTCCTTCGCAGAAGCATATGAACAGCTTGGCCTCTCACTGAGAAAACCAAAGTGCTCTACCAGCAAGCACCAATCAATCCCTCTTCAATGCTAGAAATAAGGTTTAATGGTGTAACGCTAAAAAATGTTGACTGTTCCCATACCTATGCAGCCAACTCTCCACAAAAGTTGATACGGATTGCCGAAATACAACAGTGTCTGAGCTCTACAAATGCAGCATTTTTTCAAATGAAACAGAAAGTGTTGAGGATCAGGACATTTGAAGGGATATTGTTTATAAAGCTATTGTTCTTCCAACCTTATTGTACACCTGCAAAATATGGACCATCTACAAACGTCACTCTTTACTTCCAAAAAGATTCCATCAGCGTTGCCTCTGAAAAATCCTGCAAACGAACATTACATTTTTATTTATATAGATGGGTTTTCCTACATTCAAGTATAGCAAAGCCTCGCTTATCCAACATAAACGGGCCAGCAGAATGTTGGATAAGCGGAAATGTTGGATAATAAGGACGGATTAAGGAAAAGCCTATTAAACGTCAAATTACGTTATGATTTCATAAATTAAGCGCCAAAACATAATGTTTTACAACAAATCGACAGAAAAATGCAGTTAAATACACAGTAACGTTGTGTAGTAATTACTGTATTTACAAATTTAGCACCAAAACATCGCAATGTATTGAAACAGCTGTGGATCTGGGTGCGACAGACTGTGTTGGATAATAAAGAATATTGAATGAGCTAAGTTTGGATAAGTGAGACTCCACTGTATGTGCATTTAATAGTTCTGGTTTTATGGTAACTGGAACGTTGGAATGTTATAATGAAAAAATGCTGAAAAATCCTGCATAATCAGGAGAAAATGTAAGCGGTTTCTACACCAAACCATTAATTTAGGAGGGAGTTATGGCAAACTATGCTTTCAGTCTCAATTCATTACCATAAAGTTCACTGAAAGCATCCCCGCTACAATCCTCTTGGCCAGAACAATCTTCTAACAAACTATTCAAGCCAACTTCATATATGCTGATATATAAACATAAATACACACACATGCATATCACTGTATGTGTTAACAGAAAAGTACTAAAAAGCACTGTGTATGTGCCCTCAAGTCACCTGACAACATATGGCAATCTCATGAATTTCATAGGTTTTTGCCTTCAGCGCTTATTTATTTGCAGACTCTTATCCAAGTACTAACTGTACATATCTTTCATGATCAGACAGAATGTGAATTAAAATAAATAAAACAGCCCACCATTTCCAGGTCTGTCAGGAAATGCAGACTGGTACTCAGAAATAATATTTTTAAGGGACAAGACATGGTGGTGGTGGTAGCCATAATTATGACAATGATGATTGTACATATTACTCATGGAAAATACACGGTAATGGTGGTGATGGCAATGATGATAGTGCATTGCCCAAATGAACCGTTGCTCATTCTTCACTAGAACACTGTACCATATTACACTGTAGAAATAATAATTATATTTTCGCAGCCAATCACAGAATTTGCACAATTTTCTGTACTTCAGAACAGCTACCAATGAAAGAACTATAAACTTGATTGTCTCACCGCTACCCACCCACCCAATGTTTTCCTGAATTTTATTCCAGTAATAGACCAAGGGGGAGGGAAATTTAGTCACTAGTACCCTAATGTTTTGTTAAACCTTGCATGTATGCAAATAAAGGATTATTGTTAAACAAGGAAGACAAAACAAATCCACTATTCAATTTCCTTAAGCATTCATTTAACTTATATGAAAACTTTGGATCATATCTTATGTGATCAAAGAGTGAAAAGACCACTAAACAAAGAAGTGAAAGATTATTTAAAGTACAGGGAATAAAAGCACTTCAGTAGCTGTCATCCTCACATTTCATCATCAAATTGCCCTTCTGATCTTATATACCATTCCTCAGCTTATTTAGAGAGCCAATGTGACGTGCACAACAGGCTATGTCAGAAGCCCTTTCACTTGAGAGATGACCTCTTGATGCTCAGCTACAGGGTGAGTCAGCACAGCAAAGAGCATTCCTACTCCTTTTCATATTCCTATTGTGCAGCTGTAGGTAATGGCTTAAGAGTCCAAAAAAGGCTATGAATTTGAACAGTACATCCGTTCACCATGCTATTACATTTCCATCCCCTACCCCAGATAAATTTAAACTGCCAAAACTAGTGTTGGTAACACTACTGATTCATCAATGTAGACATTACATATCAAATTATGCCATAAGCTTTTTTGGTATTGAAATAAATGCTATTAAACAGGCAGCTTTTGGAACAGAGGAAGAGGAAAATAAACCAAACTAGAAAACATTCTGGTTCTACTTTAAAAGGGAGAGGATGAGAAGTGAAAGTAAATCATTTCAGAGAAAGTAAATGATATTAAGATACATTCTGATACTTCAGAAAATCACAGTACCATGCTTGTAAGCACATACATGCAAGCTAAAGAGGGCCTATTTATACTCTGATCCCCCATTCCAAATGGGGGGAAAGTTTATGTGCAATCCTTCTCAATTAATAACCTGCTTGGAAACACAAAAATTAGGTTCTTGCATACAAACTTTGCCTGAAGAAATTCATTCAAAGTATTGATACTTATCCTCATTGATAATGACTGTAAAAGGCTGATTTGATCAAGGGCTGGTTTATATTGCTACTGATGGATATTACTGCACATAAGCAAATATTTAAGAAATTAGCTAGTCTAACACCTTCAGGCACAATAACTTTTCAGTTATATATATTGTATCATATGAAGTTGTCCTATTCTGAGTAAGGCATACCATGTATACTGTTAGCAGCACTGCAGGTGGGTACATTTCCAACACTATCAGCCGGAATCCTGAGAAGCAAGTGAGTAAAACCGGAATCAAGATAGAGATCGAATTAGACAAAATTAGCTCTTGTTACCCTTGATGACTGGTCATACTGACAGTGCTGATGGGAGCTGAAGTAAAACATGTCGAAAGAGCTACCATCTGCCCATGCCCACTGTAGTACACTAGTACATTACATACTAAACTTTCTACAGATCCCAGGTTCAATCTCTGGAACCTCTAAATAGGTTGGGAAAGATCCATCTCTCAAACTCTAGGAAGTCAATAAATTCAGGCAATATTGATTTATCTGAAGAACTCAGGTCTAACTCAATGTCAGGTAGTAAAAAATATGACATGGTTACATATGGAAAAACTTAACATCTGTCCCAGAACTATATATTCTCCCAGTTATTTACTGTATAATGACTAACATAGTCTGATTACAGCTCTGAAGTCTGCAAGCTTAAACTGTGAACTAACTACAAACAAGGTTTCATGAATAGCTATTGTAACCAAATTGTCCAAGATCATGATACAAGCATCACTTTGCAATTGAACACACTGCACATTGATTGCTATTGGAGGGTGACCAGCTTGAAGCCTAGGAGCTAAAGTGTCAGATAAAGGATGCAGCAGGAATTTATGCTTACACTCCTGCTGTCTCTCCAGTATCACATCATTGTCTGCCTCCTGATAACAGCAAACAACCAGCAAAGAAACAGAGGCACAAACAAATATTGGGCTGCATGATCTCACCCTTAGAATCCTGTTGTAGAATACATGCTACCACTGATATGCAGACAGAAAAAAGACAGGGGGTTGGTTTCCACTTAGTGATAAAGTGTGGTAAATACCACTTTTTCATGCTTTTACACAAGTATATATGCAAAAAGAGAAGCAAACTAGAAGCTCTATAAGCCAGTTTCCCAATATGTATATGTTGACTTGTTTAATCAACTTATAATCCATCTCTCTCCCAGTTGCTATTTGCAACAAAAATGTAAAAGAATGTAAAAAAAATGTAAAAATCCATTAAGAATGTTTTTTAAAAATCAATTAAACAAGCAATCTTTTTTTAAAAAAACACTATTGTAAAATGATTGCTACTATATTTAAAATCCATTTAAATAAAGTAGCAATAATAAAAGTACAATGGATTCTATTAAAGAATCCTCCTATCACATTCCATTGCAATTATCAGTCACTGATAGAAGATACAGAAAGTTTCATCTATGCTGACAATCATGCCGTCATTACTCAAGTAGAGAACTTTGAAAATGGTTGAACAAAAGCTCTCTGAAACTTTAGATGCTCTTACTGCTTATTAAAGGAAAAACCAGCAGATTCCTAATCTATCTAAAACACAGACATGTGCTTTTCATCTTAAGAACAGACAAGAATCTCGAGCTCTGGGGATTATCTGAGAAGGAATCCCACTAGAGCATTGCACAGCACACCAAAATACCTGGGAGTTACTCTGAACCATGCTCTGACTTACAAGAAGCACTGCTTGAGTGTCAAGCAAAAATTGGGTGCTAGAAATAATCCAAGACAGATGTAATCAAGGAATATGCCACTGTAGTCAAGTCTGATATGTCCAGAAACAAGTTCAGCAACCAAAATTCTTTTAACTGTACAAAAACACTCAATTGAATTGCTTAAAAACCAGGCTTAGTGGCCTAAGAATATGCCCAAGCTGCAGAGTTAAGATTTCAAGAGGACTATACCCCAATAGATTGAATCCTATTATCTAATCTCCCTTTTGATGGACCAGGAACACCTCTGCCATATCTGGATTAAGCTTCAGTTTGTTTGCCTTTATTCAGTTAACTAGTAACAGTTAATACCAGTTTAGTACCAAAACGGCTTTCTTGGAATTAGATGAAAAGATAGAACTGGGGGTCACTCAACTAACACTTCATTAGAATTCTATAAAGCAGGAGAGTTGGCTTGGGGAAATGTCAGTATTTTTGTGCCAAGAACCGATAAATGTAAGTGAACCATGACTGTCAACTGATTTCCCACATGCCAGTGGATTGCTGAATGTCTAAGCAAATGCAGTGAAGAGGGTGAGAATATCTGACCAACACATTAGGCAGTTCCCAGATACCAAATAAACAGGTCCAGTCATTTCATGCCACTTACAAAACCACACATTTCTGCCAGAAGCAATACAATTTTCTGGGGAGCACTTTTAATCAAGTGAAGTACAAAGAAAGTGTTGTAGTTCAGCGTGATGGTAACGTTCCTACTACTGGTAAGAGGGAGAAGAGGTCTGCGCAGGAGTCAAAGGGGGAGCAACAGCGGAAACGCATTAGGGAAATAATCATGGCCCCAAGTGATTCTGAGACGTTTGAAGGCTTCTCAGATTGTGAAATGGGAGATGGGGAGGAGAGTAGAGGAGTAAAGAGGACTACTCGCGATCCGGAGTCCGATGAGGAGCTTCAGAGGAAGCACATCCGGGATATACTTAGTGCTCCTACGGAGGACGAGGATTTCATGGGGTTTGAAAGAAGTGATGGGTCTGGGAGTGATATGGGAGAGGAGGAGCTGGATTGGACCCATGTTCAACAGATTAGGGACATTTGTAACCAACCCACTGCCAGTGATGAATTTGAGGGGTTCACAGGGGATTGGCAACTTGGCAAGATCTAAGTCTTGGCAGACGCTGGCAGAGGTGGAGGGATGCACGCTCTGTTTCAGCTGCGGGGTTGGATGCAGCTGAGAGCGATGAGGAAAGGGTGGGGAGCTCATCATCCTCTAATGAGATGATCTAGGATAAAAGTGGGTTCTGTTTGAATGATACTTTGCAGAAGGCAAAGTGTCTTTATGGGACATAAATCTTTGTTACTGCCAACTCTCGAGCTTGGGTCCTTGGCTACAGCTTCCAGTGTTCCTGTATTCCTGCATTCCTGAGACTCCTGCGTTCCAGTGTTTACCTTTTACTACGGCTTGACCACGGACCAGTTTGACTTTCGCTTTTGGCTTTTGGAACTTTAAACTCTGCTAACTTTGTGCTTGAACATCACATCATTTTTGGGACTTTGTTTTCCATCTTCTGTGACTGTGTTTTTGTGCTGTGCTAATTTTTAAGCAGATTGCTGAACTTTGAGTTTAACCCAGATTAAACAGTGTTATAATCCGGGTTATATTTTTGTTACTGATATTATTGCGTTTTTGATGCCAAATTGCTACTCTGACTCTATGCACTGAAGTTAAGTGCTTTAAAAGACTATTTTTGTACAATAAAGCTGTGTTTGAACTCTTTATCTTGTGTTTGGCTCTACTTGAGGCCTCTGGGTCTTGACAGAAAGTCTCCATTAAGTTTTAAGAACAGCCAGCCACAATTAAAATTAAAGGTTGTTACTCCTAATTCATGAGTTATACACTAATACTGTTATGAGATTAATTGATTTACTTTATTTACTTTATACTTATTCTGCCTTTGTCCCGGTGTAGGGGCTCAAATTAGTTAAAGGTAAGAATTCACACAGATGGAAAGTTAACAGAGGAAATTCAAACAAAAGGAGTCAGACAAGAGCACTTATTAGTACCTCTCCTGTTTAAACTCTATACAGAATTAATATTGTAATTAACCTGATCACTTCCTTAGTAGTAAGTTATAAAACAGCAATCCTAATATATTCAGACAATATTATTTTATTCTCTGTGAACAGAATTTGTCTGAAGAGAAGTCTAAATAAACTTTAGGACTTCTGTCAAACAGAACTTAAATCTTAAGTGATTATTTTTGGCATTTATATATTATTGGAACCTAGGTGGAAATACTCAATATTTACAAACACTTACCTTTTGCCCCTTTGCAAATTACATTTACAGCACTATGTTTTCAAACCACACCACCATCTGCTTTTTCATGGCAGATATATATAGAAGCTCAGTTTTTGTGCCATGGGTGAGGTAGAAGAAATTGTACATTATTCTATTGCCAGTTTTATCAAAATCCCAGGAAGAGATTCTTGGAACAAATTCTGGCTTTTGTACAGGTGAGAGCTCTTAAACAAAATGATGTCAGCTACTATCAGGCTGTGGCTCATACATTACAGATAAAACTTGCTAATGCTGCTAAAATTGTTTCTGCAAATTACTTGAAAGATATTGCTATAGACTATTATTTTGTAACTCCTGGAGGAGACAAATTATCTAAATCCATTTTAGTTTTGTTTCAGGCCTAATTATGTGATTGAGACCCCTTTGGTCAATGACCTACACTAGAAATGGGACAGGAGGAACGTGTCTCAGTGACTTGCAATACCATTAACCACGGTATACTTCTGGTTTACTTTACTAAGATGGGGCTTGGAGAAATTGTTCAATAGTGGATTTCTTCTTTTCTTCTTTTCTGGAAGGGTGTCCACTTGGACATAGGCCTACAGAGTCCATTGAGGCCCTATCTTGCCCTTTAGGCTATTTAACATCTGCACAAAGCTGCAGATGTTAAATCTGCAACTTTGTGAGGTTATCCAGAGTTTTGAGGTGTGGCATCACCCAGTATACTTATGACACCCAACCTTATTACTCCTCTCAACTGAATTCCAAGGTATGGTGATACCGTCCCTGAAATTACAGGTTCGCAGCTTTTGTATTTTCCTGGATTCAGCCATGAGCATGGAATCTCTGTTTCAATGGAGACCATGAGTGCATTTGAACAGTTCAAACTAGTGTACCTACTCCATTCTTTCCTGAAAATGTTGGATCTGGCCATATTAATACATGCTTTGGTTACATCCCATTTGAATTATCGTAATGTGATCTATATGGGGCTGCATTTTAAAAATGCTCAGGAACTTAAATTAATCCAAAGAGCTGCAGCCAGATTGCTGACCTGGGTTGACAACAGGGAGAATACAACTCACTTGATGAAACAACTCCACTGGCCATTTCCCAGCATACTTCAGAGTGCTGGTGATGGCATACAAATCCCTACATGGCTTAGGTGCAAGCTATTTAAAGGACCATATCTCCCTTTATGAGCCCATTAGAGCTCTAAGATCTTCTGGTAAGCTCTTCCCTCTGTCCCACCAGCTTCTCAGGCTCTCCCAATTTTTGAAGCTGTCTCTTTCGAAAGAGGGGGGGGGGGAGAGAGAGGGAGAGAGGCCAGACAATAATGACTCCTTCCTTGCTCTCCTGTCAGCAACTGAAAACATTACTGGACCACGTTTTTAGAAACTCAACAAGATGGACTTCTAATAATGTGCTTTATTGTTTTATGGTTTGCATAGTCTTTTGATGAATTTTAATATATAATGACAATTGTTTTAACTTGATAAAGTGTATTTAAAATATTTTACATTGATATTTTTATCAATGTGTCTACAGTTTTTAATCGGGATTTTAAAAAATGTTAAGATACATTGGTCCCATTACAAGGAGAAATATAGTATACAAATAACTAAAATTATAATCATCACCATTGTTGTTATGCCATTTGTTCCAAAGTAAGAACTACATATAGAAACAATATAGAAACAATATCAATGTAAGTGGACAAGCCAAAACCAACATAACACTAGCTCTATGCCTAAAATTACTATTTCATGGGATTAATTTTCAATGGTTTCAGCTATTCCTAGCAAATCTGTATATAAAACACTAACTACACAAAAGAACTCTTTCTAAGTTGCTTTCAGGTATCAAATGACCTTTAACAGACAATATTTTATAAAATATTTTATTTTGTAATTGTTTGTGCTACTGTTTCGTTGTTTATTTGTGTCTTTAATATTTACATTTTATGGCTAAATGATAAATGCACAAGATGCTCTATATACGTCAGAATATTTGTCACTAATTAATATTTTATATGGTTGATTTTTTTTCAGCAAAACTAAACAGAACAATGACAATATTTTTTCTCCAGAGTTTAATATTACTCTTTAACAAAGACAAATTGTGAACTCAGTTGCACACATTTGCATAACTTTTCTCTAATTTGTTTCTCTTGAAATACTTAATGTGAAAGATATTTAGGAAGTGTTTTAAAAGGCATCCCACAAGATAGGGGAGAACAGCTGTTAAAATAAGATAATGTCAATTGGTGGTCCAGGTTAACCTATATGCCGAATGGCAGTGCACTCATCCTGATAGAGCATTATGTGGCTTGGAAATTTTTTTAGATACTTTCTTGTCATTGAAAGTCCAAGCAAACTTTGAGACTAGGAGTGCTTGGGTCAGTGTTTGACTAGGTCCCCCAGCTATGTCCTTTCCTGGACAGGGATAACTGAGCAACAGTAGTCCAGGCATTAACCTGGTTATATTAATGTAATGTATTCTGAGCTTCAAATCTGCAGGAGGGGTCCTTCTGTGTGTTCGATCAGTTTGTGCAATGTGCTGTAGGTATAGAAAAGGATGTACTCTGTGGTGACATCCTAGTTATGGAAAATCCTTTCCTCTGAGGCCCAACAGGCACCAACACTATTGTCATTTTTGCATTAAGTAAACATAAGGTTAAAATCTTGGGGGCATAACTGATTTATCCAAATTTGTTTTCAGAGTCAGTTGGTTTAATTTGCTTTAAGTCTTTAAGTTATTTTACTGTTCTGAACTGCATATTATATGTTATTGTTGCAAACTTAGATATAGGCTGGGATATAAATAGCTAAATAAATAAAACCAGGGAAGCCACTTGTTCAGATTGTAAGTCTAATGAATTTACACAAGTCAGTCTTAGGACAAGATATTCCCGTCATCCTCAGAGTGCCCAAACACCTAGAATCATAGAATCAAAGAGTTGGAAGAGACCTCATGGGCCATCCAGTCCAACCCCCTGCCAAGAAGCAGGAATATTGCATTCAAATCACCCCTGACAGATGGCCATCCAGCCTCTGTTTAAAAGCTTCCAAAGAAGGAGCCTCCACCACACTCCAGGGCAGAGAGTGCCACTGCTGAACGGCTCTCACAGTCAGGAAGTTCTTCCTCATGTTCAGATGGAATCTCCTCTCTTGTAGTTTGAAGCCATTGTTCCGCGTCCTAGTCTCCAAGGAAGCAGAAAACAAGCTTGCTCCCTCCTCCCTGTGGCTTCCTCTCACATATTTATACATGGCTATCATATCTCCTCTTAGTATATTAGTTCAATCACGTATACTGCGTGATGAGATAAAGGACATTTTAGTTATCAGACAGAACAAATAGAAGGACAATATTTTTTGTCAAAACACAAACTCAAAGTTATTCGATGACCGATACTTGGTATTTACCAAAAAAAATCCTATTAAAATTGGTGCACAGAATTAAGTATCACACAATGAGATGGCAACCATGTTACAGTATCATGTCAGATGTTGTCACTAAGATTATGCATCCTGCAAAAGGAAAATATAAGTATTTTCCACATGAAGTAAAATGAAATAAATTTAGACAGTTTCCTAGTTCTTTTGTATGGGGAGGGGGAGTTTCAAAAAATTTTCTATTGTTAATCATTCACTAGTCCAAAAATGCATTAGGAACAATGAATAAATATCAATACAGTATTAAGTAAACGTAAGCTTTTTGAAATACTAATTTATATTTCCCAAGATCCTGATAAATATATTAATATTTTACTGATCTGTTAAACAAGGTTCAAATAAAACTCCAAATACACATGGTAAACCAAATAAAAAATAAATGTATTAGTATTGACTTGAGCAGCCAAAGACAATAAAGAAACACCCAACCCCTTTTTTAATTAAGCATCCCCTTCCTCTTTGTATGATCGGCTCTCCATATCCACAATTTCCGTACCCATGGATTTGTTGTAGGGCACTGAACATCTGCCTTTTTTGTGTGTAAACCGCCCTGAGTCCCCTTGGAGGGATAGGGCAATCTATAAATAAAGATGGTGATGATGATGATGATTATACAGAACAATCCTTGAACATCCACATATTGGACAGCTGGGGTCCGGAACCAAATCCCAGTGGTTACCAAGACCCTGCTGTAATTCGTGTGCGTATGCGAATATTATTCCAAAAATTGTGATAATCCTGAGCAGATTGAGGGTATGTGGGCAGCTTCAAAATGAAAAGAAAATATCAAATAAGCCTGCTTCTCATTCCACTGAAGGAAGCATTCAATGAAAGGAAAAACCTGGTAACACACAAAAATGGCCAAAATAGTGGTGGCTACACTTCACATACCCAAATATTATCTAAATCTTCTAATATTGAATCCACCAATATCATATATATAAGAAACTAACAGAAAATTAATATGAGGAGAGGAATGGAACAGGAATTAATACATTTATTTCTCCTTCATTAAATAGTTTTTTAAAACAGATCTTTGAACTATCAATAGTTGTTGACAGGAATTGAGACTGCAGAAAAGAGGAATCATGTCTTAAATACATGTGAACATATTCTGTCTTTAATAAACCACAGAGTTCAGCTGTTCTAATAAGATTAGAGATTAGGGGAGAATAAGGACATGTAAACAGAGCCTGGTATAAGTGCTTGAGAAACTTTCTAAGCAGCCTCTCTACCTCTTTTTAGCCACACAAAGCTGAAAAGTTTTCCCATTCATATGAATCTATTCTATTACCAGGCCTAAGAGGAACTACCAAAAGCATAAAAGCAAGGTCTCACAAATAAATGACTCTTAATTTTTCACAAACACAGTCTTATTTAACCCTGTGCACATAAATGTGCATAATGTTGGTGCATTTCTCATCTCATGATCATCTGAATCCCTGAAGCTAAAGGGAAAAAGTCAGTTATCTGCCAACTTCCAGCTGTATGAGCTCGTGGTACAGTAGTCATAAGAATCTTCAAAATATTTGGAAAGAAAAAACAGTCAGCCCCCAAAAAAGGAAAGTTGCTCTACATATTTCACTATATAAATTACTGGATATAATGTAGAAGCAGAATCAACTAATTATAATGTAAACATAATTCAGAAAAGCAATACAAGAAGCAGGATCTGGTATGAACTAAGAACCACCAGAGTAGTATACCCTAAGTAAACTCTTCCGCCTTCCAAAAATACTGTTTTTTGAGACCATTTGCTAATTTTCAAAATTACATAAAATGCAAACTACAGAATAAAATGAATATGATGTGGATCACATTAGTGATTAAATGGCAGATTGCACAAAAATACAAACCCAAACATTTATTAAGCTTAATATTTCACAAGTTCAGCCACTTATTTCATTATACTTGTATCCCACCCTTCCACCAAGGTTTTTACAGTGGCACAAAAGAAGATTATCCCATATTAAAATCCTGCCTGACCTAAGGTCACAGAGTAAGCCAGAAGTTCAGCCAGGACATCAATGAGTATCTTTCTAATCTAAATAGTCTCAAACATATTTTCTCCATTATCTAAAGGGGAGAGGGGTCATTTTTATAAACTCAACTTGCAACTAGCACTCCTTTGTACAATGCAATTCAAGGAGCCTACTCTATCCCTGAAACAGAAGCAAACCATCAGAAACGACAACATATAAGAAACCTTTCTTCCATGCATTTTATTTCTGCTCTATTTACAAACCATGTCTTTAACTCAAATTTCTAGCCTAATGGGGGATTAGAAACAAGCACAACAGAGGAATTTGGTTTGACTAGAAACGGGCCAGGCAATTTACAATCATGCCCAAATAATGTAATCCAAAACATTTATCTTATTTACACCTATTTACTGAATATTTTATTATTATTATTTGTTGTGTAAATAAAAGAAGAAGAAAAAGAAAAAAGAAATATTCTAGTACTTTCTCTCTCCAATCTTTAATAGTTAACTCCCTTCCAAAATGTTGCTATTGTTAATCTTGCTGCAACAAACCTGTATTGGCAAATTTCTTTGTTTCCTACACAAATAATCTTCCTGAATTATCCTAAAATGCACATTTCCGGGTTTTCTTAACCTTTTGGTGATCATATTATTGTTCCTATAACCACATTTTAAAAAAATTGTACTATACTGCAGGACCACCAAACATGAAAAAAAAAAGCTTTTCTCTGTCCTACATCTCAAGCATTCCCCTCAACAAGTTTTATCTATTATGGCCATTTGCTCTGGGATTATACAGCTTCTGTAAAACATTTTATACATATTTTCTCTTAACTGAACCTACTATCAAACATTTAAACTCCTTTTCCAGAGATGTTCCCAATCCTCCAAATCAATATTTCTCCCTAAATCTTTAGCCCACAAAATCATCCCAGTTTTTATTCGATTGTCCTCCAAGTTATAGTCTAAAATATATTTGTATAGTCTGGAGATTAAGCCTTTGTTACCCTTTTCAGAAATGTTCTCTAATTCCGATTTCCTAGTTGAAAACCCTACCCTTGCTTCTTTTGAAAATCTATCATGTAAATGATAGAAGCAAAACCAGTCATATATCCAAAATGCTATTTTCAATTTGCAGAAAATTAAGTTTTTGATGAACACATCTGGGAGATTTTCTAGTGTATAAAGATGGCGATTTGTTGAAGGTTTAGTTTTACTACAAAAGGCAAATATGAATGCCCATCAAAATTATCATTTCTGTACTCTCTCTCTCTAGTGTTGTGGTGCCGATTTCATTTCCTAGCAGTATAGGGAACTGCAAGCAATGAAATACATCCTAGAGCGCAAATGAACCGTGATACTAAGTAACAGGGCACATGGATACTAACCAACAGGGCATCATGCTTATTAAGCAAGCAGTGGTGAGGACATCAAAACTGTATTTTACCATTGAAATAGCCAGCCAGTTCTGCTCATATGAGTAGCCCAAGAACTATTTAGTGTACTCTAGTTAATGAAAGCCCAAGTCAAGAAAAGTTCACTCTAACCTACACATGAGGAACTTCAAAGAATAAACCTATTCACCTCCACTGTACCTTGATACTGACACTGCAATCAAAGAGACCAATTTTTATTTCTGTATTTATCTTATTTCTGTCAAATTATTCTTACAGACTCACCAGCTCATGACAGAGTTTTTAAAAGTTCTCCCAGAACTCTTTAAGTTCACTATGTTGTTTATGAGTGCTTAAATATTAAAACACAGGAAAGTTAATAATAAAAAAAACCCACTGAATAAATATCCTTCCTAGTGAGTCAGTTCCAAAAACCTGAATGAGAAAGCATTTCCCTCCTGGAAAAAAAGCACCATAGGGTTGAAGACAGTTCTGTATCTTCCCTAGATGTGTCTTCCTGAGGGTTGCAGGCCAAGAGAAAGCCTGACCTCTGCCAAGTCTCAAACACTGTGAAATCCAAGCATAACTCAATTAACAAAGTCTATAACAGAGAAGCTCTTTTCTACAAAGGGTTGTGTGTTTTTTTTGGGGGGGGGGATTTTTTTGCACACCCTGGCTTTTTTTTTCTTCCTGCCCTCATAGTAGTTAGAAGAGTTTTAACAGCATCAGCACTACAAGGATGGAAAAGGAGGACAGGAGAAGCAAAGACTTTTGGTGATAGATTGCTGTAGTGTGGCTGCAATAAAAACACTGTAATAAAGCTTGAGCTGTGAAAGAATCTGCTGCTATTATATGTGGCTACCTTGAACAGGCAAGGTAAACAGCAAACAGAGTTGATAACAGTTAAAAAGAGTTAGACCTGTCTAACTAATTATCTTGGCATATTTTTAATATCATAGATGAACAGACAAAAAATTAAATAAATAAATAAGAAAATAAAAAATAATCCATGAATATATTTTCAAAATAAAAGTTCAAGTGGTCTATAGGAAGTTCAACATATTTTTGTTTACTTATACAACACTTACCTGACCTAGCTGTTTTATTTCAAATGTGCATATAGTTTAGTTTTAAAAACATGCTGAATTACTCTTCTATGGGGTAAGAACCTATAGCTATTTTCCCTGTTGCATCTTTGGAAATTCATTGGAAAAAGCAACAATGGCTTCTTTTAATATTTCCAAAGTATGGCAATCTCAATTTAGTCATTTTAGGTTCTAGGCAAAGTTTAGGCCTGATTTACTCAAGGAACTATTTATTGTCTTTTTTAGTAGTCTGTAATATCCATAGAGCCCTTCTCTTGTACATTTCAAAGGAATTGCTTTTCTTCCTACCAGTTATGTTCACTGCTCAACTTTCACAATCACACATAGAAACTGGAAATATGTTGGCATGGACAATTCTAACTTTGAATAATGTAGCTTCACATTTCAGGATCATGTCTATTTTCTTCATAGTGGCAGTTTCAAGTAGCTTAATGAAAGAGCCAGAATAGATGATAAAAACATTGAAATATGTCCTTGTCTTCATCATCTACACCAAAGTTATGTAAACTATCTGTGGTCATTACATTGTAAACCTTCCTTTGTGCTTTCTTCAGTAATCGTTTAAAGTCTTTGCAATTTGCTGCTAGTAGTATGGTATCATCTGCATATCTTAAGTTGTTGATGTTCCTTCCTCCAATTTTCATACTTCCTTCCACTGTGTCTAATCCAGCTTTACATATGATAGGTTCAGCATACAAATTGAATAAACAGGGTGATAAAATGCCTTGCCTTAATATTTCCCAATTAGAACCCGTTCAGTATTCAGTCTTGTCAGTAGCCTCTTGTCCCGAGTTCCAGGTTACGGATCATGACAACTAAATACTGTGACACAACCATTCTTTAAGAATGATACATAGATTTTCCTGATCTGCATAATTAAAGGCAACCTTATAACCTATGAAACATGGGATTTTAAAAAATATAATGCTTTTGTTGTTCAATCCCTGATGTCTCTTTCTTTCCTGAACCCAGCTTGAAAATTCCTTTTTTGTTGTCATATTTTTATTTATTGGTTATGATAGTTCTGCATACAAGCTGCTATACAATTGCATTCAAGGTCTGTCCTTACTGCCAGAAAAGTTTCACATATCATTCATTGAGACTTCTCTTCCTTTTTCACCGCGGACAGTCTCC
Source organism: Anolis sagrei (assembly GCF_037176765.1). Lineage (NCBI taxonomy): Eukaryota > Metazoa > Chordata > Lepidosauria > Squamata > Anolidae > Anolis > Anolis sagrei. The sequence goes on along the minus strand of NC_090022.1, from coordinate 28,687,943 downwards.
TTTGCATTCCTCCTTCATAATGTCCCTCGCTTCAGTCCAAAGTTTGTTCAGTTTCTGGTAAACAAAGCTTAATAGTGCAAATATTCAGTATCTTTAAATTCACGAAGGCTGTTCTTCAGATTGTATTTTGGCACAATGGCTGATTTAGTGTTCTTTAGAATTACTCTAATGTTGATGTTAGTTCTGATGTCACTGGGGAGGGAATTCCACAGCCGCAGGGCTACCACTATAAAGGCCATGTCACTCATCCCTCCAGCTGCACCTGCGATGAGGGTGGGACTGAGAGCAGGGCTCCCCAGAAGATATTAACAGTCACACCAGATCATAAAGAGAGATACATTAAAACAGGTAAGCTGGACCGGAACCATTAGGCAACTAAAGTGTCCAATTTCTCTCCACTTCAGTATTCTCACTCCAAGTATTGTGGTGTTTCTATATCTAGATTCTCCTGATTCATATCTCATGTTCATATAATATATATTGAATAGCTTTGAACATGTCATTAGCTTAACATCCTTTTCAGCTTGAGTCCAGTTGGGTCATTAGTCACAGCACTACTCACAGTTGTCCCTTGTTCTAGCTTGTTGAGCACCATGCAACCTAAGAGTGTCTCTTCTTCTGGGACTAACATACATTTCATTTTAGACTGTGACATCATAGGGTTTTCCTAGTAATATTCAAAAGAAGTATCTATGGTATCACTGCCACTGAATTTGAGAGATACTCTGTCAGTGTTACCTACCTGAGTTTGATGCATCTGGTCTCACCCTGACTGAATGGAAGATCCTACCAGCAATACTGCTACTATGAGCATAGTCTCTTGCATCAGAGGAGCACACAATCCCACCACCACAGAGAGAATGCCGTTCTTGAGTTAATGGAGGCATATGTGTAATATTTGCCACAATATTAGAGACGAAATACATCAAAGCCTGCTTATTTGTGCATATCATTCCAACATAGTTTAAAATTACACATGCATTTATTCTTATAGGGCAAATGTTGTAAACCAATATTATATTGAATGTATTACTATTTGCAAACATTATTTTAATTTTTTAAAAATGAGTATTTTATGCAGAAGTCTTTAAGGGCATTAATGATTTGATTTTTCATATGTTTAATGAAAAAACACCTCTTACCTGTGTATGAGTATTAATATGACTAAACTATATTTGGAAGGTATGAACTATGCAAATGATAGTTTAAAGTGATCTTTAGTAATATTCCCAAATATATTTCGAAGGCATAGTTTTATATGACTAAGATTTTAAAAACTGATTTTTTTTAATTCTATAGAAATACCAGAAAACAGCTAAAATTCTTGCTTCTTCCTGTTCTTGAAAGCTTTGCAGATATCAAGCATATCTATTGCTGTCTCCATTTCACTCATATGGAATTAGATACATCATTTAATGGATTAAAGCAGTCAGAATAATGTATGCTGCTGATTGACTACACAGGAAATTAAAGTTCTGGATTACAATAGAGTTTTATATTTCACTACACTACACAGTTCAGCACAGGAAACATTCTAGATAAAATATTAATACAGAAGGCAGTTTTTTCCCAAGAGAATGGTAAGCTACCTATTAAAGTCAATTATACAATATTTAATGAATTAATATAAAATTGCTGAGGGAAAACAATAATCACAAACTTACAATTAAAATTCAGATGGTCGAGTCTGTCTTTTAAAACTAAACATGGGAGAGGTCATCCGGAGGTTTGGAGTTGGGTGCCATCTCTATGCAGATGACACCCAACTCTACTATTCTTTTCCACCTAACTCCAAGGAAGCCCCTTGGGTGCTGGATGAGTGCCTGGCTGCTGTGGCTGTCTGGATGAGGATGAATAAACTGAGGATCAATCCCGACAAGACAGAGGTCCTCCTGGTCAATCGTAAGCCGGATCGTGGTATAGGGTGGCAACCTGTGCTGGGTGGGGTTGCACTCCCCCCTGAAGTCACAAGTCCGCAGCTTGCGTGTCCTCCTGGACTCATCACTTACGCTTGAAGCTCAGGCGACGGTGGTGGCCAGGAGGGCCTTCGCACAATTAAGATTTGTGCGCCAGCTGTGACCGTACCTCGTGAAGTCAGATCTGGCCAGGGTGGTCCATGCCTTTGTCACCCCCAGATTGGATTACTGTAATGCACTCTACATAGGGCTGCCCTTGAAAACAGCCCGTAAATTCCATTTGGTACAATGGGCGGCAGCCAGGTTACTAACTGGTGTGACTTGCAGGAGCGGTCAACGCCTCTGTTTAAGGAGCTACATTGGCTGCTGTTCATCTTCCAGTCCCAATTCAAAGTGCAGGTTCTTACCTACAATACCCTGAACGGTTTGGGACCCGCCTACCTGCGTGACCGCATTTCTGTGTACGAACTCACCTGATCTCTTCGATCATCCAGAGAGGCCCTGCTCGCACTCCCTCGCAGGCGCGATTGGTGGGGACGAGGGAGAGGGCCTTCTCGGTGGTGGCCCCTGACTCTGGAACTCACTTTCAAAGGCATGCCCCAACATTGGCAGTATTTAGGAGGAGCCTGAAAACATGGCTGTTCCAGTGTGCCTTCCCGGAATAAAAAAATAATTCCCAGCAAAATGTCCTTACAAATGCACTCTAACTACTGGATTGCGTTGGACTGCGCCCCTCACTTCTTTAAAACCCTCCTACCAGATACATCCTACCTTGTTCATGCCCAGTGTTTATTTTTAAATTTTAAATTATTACATTTGGCCTGGCCATAGGTTTTTAAATTCTCGTGTGTTATTGTTATATGTGATTTATATTAATTTGTATTGCATTGTATTGTTTTGTTTATTGCTTTTCTTTTTTATTGATGTGCTGTTGAGCTTGGCCTCATGTAAGCCGCTCCGAGTCCCTCGGGGAGATGGTGGCAGGGTATAAATAACGTTTTATTATTATTATTATTATTATTATTATTATTATTATTAGTCACACCTATGAACACACAGATCACAAAAACATGTGGCCAAAGAATTGAGCAGCAACATTTGCACTCATTTAGTTCCAATATCGGCAAGTCTCCAGGACATCAAAGGATACCACTTATTTTCAAAAGCAAGAGCTCAGATTTCTTTTGAACTGCCATGCTAAAGAAAGCAACTCAATGCATCAGCTGGACAATGTTATGGATGAAAATTGTGTGATATAGGCTCCCTGGACCCCTCCAGGGTTGGAAAGCTCTTCTATCAGTCCTCAACAGATTAGTAAAAATTTGTTCGGGTTAGGAAACATTTTGGTTTTCTTTGTATTAAAATAATCGTGTTTTTTCTTTACTCCAAAAGCTTATTCCAGTCTGCAATAAAGTCACATTAACAGTTACTAAGCAGCTATGTATTTTTCATTCTCCAAAGCAAGCACTTCCTGCAACAGGTAAAGCTAAACCATATTCAATAAAAGCACCTGTTTTTTCCATAACATTTAACTGTTATCAGACAGCTTTTCTAACAGCCACAGCAAAGTTTTATTTTACCAAATGACAGACATACAAAGTATCCAGGAAACCATTCTGATGCTATCACCTATCATTATTTGTGCCATTTGGAACTACGTGGCTGCTAGGTACCAGTGATCAACACTATCTGTTCACTGTTATGGATGGAACACCCTTATTCTCTTTATTCTAAAGTTGAGGATTCTCAAACTCTCCTTAGGGTGTGCTATGCAGTCCAAGAGGCCTACTACAAGGCCTCTTACCCACAGAGAAAAATGTAACAGAATAGGTTAATTTGTCATTATGGTATTGCACAACAAAATTACATGCCTTCCTCTGTACACACCACAAAGCAACACACCCATCCCTCTACATCCCTACCCCCACCATATAGCCCCCAATGCCACATTTATTTATTTATTTATATCCTGCTCTTCTCACCCTCACAGGGGACTCAAGAGTGACATACAAAACTGCTAAGTTTAATGCTGCATATTCCACATCATAAAATACAATGCATCAAAGCAACAGATAATTAAAATATATAAATATCATAAAACTATTAAAACATAAAACCCAGTCCTAAGGTCATTATTTCCATGCTACATTGTGCTGGTTTTGTATTGCACTACCCAAATACCTGATTACAAGGCCAGCTCTTCACTTTTTTTCTAAACATCAGGAAGGAGGGGGGCAGACTGATATCACTGGGGAGGGAGTTCCATAAATGAGGGGCCACCACAGAGATCCTGTCTCTCATCCCCATCAGTCACACTTGTGATGGAAGTGGGAACGAGAGCAGGGCCTATCCCTTGGATATTAACACTCTAACAGGTTCATAGGGAAACACACGTTCAAACAGGTACATTGGACAGGAGCCATTTAGAGCTTTATAGGCCAAGGCCAGCATTTTGAATTGTGCTCGGTAGCAAACTGGCAGCAAATATCAGTATGAAACCACAGACTTCAACTTAGCCACAGCTCTAGGATAAAAGCTATCCTTCAGTTTGTCCTTGACCCCGTACTGTCTGCAAAGCAGCAATAATTCAAAAAAGGAATATGCTGGGTGAAATGGATACTCAAGAATGCTCTGAGTTTTCTTATAGGAGCGGGAATTATAAAGTTCTTCCAAAGAGGGAAGAAGGCAACCAATGATTCACTATGCTGAAGAGGTGACCCTTTGGAGTGCCTTCCTATCTGCCACTGTGAAGCTACCAAACCATCCGCTGGTTAGGACACTCTCTACAGCACAACGATAGAAAGTTACCAGCAGTTTTTCATTCAGTTGGTGGTTCCTTAGGAGTCCCAGGTAGTACCGGTCTCTGCAGGGCCCTCTTAACCAACACTGCTGTATGGGTGCCCCAGTTCAGATTCTCCTTTACAGTGACACCTAGGAATTTAAAACTGGCCACATGCTCCACTTGGTCTCCATTTATGACCAAGGGCTGAATTTCTGGTCTGTCCTTCCTATAATTCACTATGAGCTTCTTGGTCTCACTGATGTTAATAACCAGATTATTGTCCCTGCACCACAAGAGCAGCTGATCCACCTCATCCTGATAGGCAGACTCATCCCCTTCAGAGATAAGCCCCACCACAGCTGTATCTTCTGCGAATTTTGTAGATTGAGTGGCTGGGGTTGGAAGATTTCTCCTTTTTAAACTTTGTACACATATGATTGCATCCCATCCACCATGATATTGCCATGGTGGACGGGATGCAATCATATGTGTACAAAGTGAAAAAAGGACAAATCTTCCAACCACAGCCACTCAATCTACATTTCACTCCATCCTGGCAGTTTACAGGAACAGAAGTTGTGGAAGGAGCTAAGCTAGCTCCACAACACAGGGATGAGATGGAGAAGTGCTTTGTCAACCAACATCTTGCAAAATGCAAGCAATAACATAAGGGTACAACACTCCATACTCTCATGATGAAAACAAAGGAGAAGGAAAACTGTGTCCAGTTCTAGGGACTACAATTCAAAGATATTGACAAGCTAAAATGTGTCCACAGAAGGACAAATAAAATGATCAAAGGTTTGGAAATGCAAGTCCTATGGGGAATGACTGGATATGTTTTGATTGGAGAAAAGTAGGTTGTCATGTTTAAATATTTGAAAGGATGTCACATTGAAGAGGGGGAAAACTTGTCTTATGCTGCTCTGATGAATATGATATGGAGCAATGGATTCAAACTGCAAGAAAAAAATCTACTTAAACATTAGGAACAACTTCCTGATGTTCAACTGTGGAGTATTCTGCCTCAGAGTATGATGGAGTCTCCCCCTTCTGAGGTTTTTAAGTAGAGGCTAGGTGATTCTTGTGGCCTCTTCCAACCCTATGATTCTATGACAACATGACATTTTTAGCATGGTTTTTGTGGATTTCCATTTACTTTTTCTAAAACACTGGAGAAAGGCAATTAAATGCTATTGAAAACCAGTTACATAGGTGCCATCTGATAATGGAAGCTAAGTAGGGTCATTCAGCCCTGGTCATTCAACCCTAGTATTTTAGAGTCCATTTCAGAGGCATTAACTCCCAAAGCTACCTCAAAGTGCTCCTTGCTTAAGAAAACCCTATGAAATTTATAGGATCATCATGGGTTTACAAGCAACTTGAAGGTACACAGACATACATACGTAGTAGTTGCATCACAGTCATGTTGTCTGTACACAAATCTGGAAGCCAGTTTGGAAATATGTCTAGCCTCTGCATTTTACTTTGCCAAATAGGTATCCGCTTATTACATTTCCATTCACCAGAAGTGAAAATTAGTGGCTACTTTTGTCAGTCCTAGGGAATATTACTGTCATGTTTATCTGTCAAATTCTATCAGTATCTTTTTATTAAAAGATTACAGAAAGTGTATGGGGAATAAAAGCACAACCTGTACTACATAACAACACAAAGCACAATTCCTGCCAAATCCTCTCATCTTGTACAGATTCTACTGAATCTCTTAAAGGAAAAACGTCCCCTAATGAAAAATGTAAAGGATAGTTCATTCAATACTCATTATAATTCTGTAAGATCGTGATGTTTTTCCTCTGAGTTTAATTAATGTGCATTTTAAACATGCAGCACTGTACCAATCACACCAGGGAATAAACCCTGTATCATTTCATTTCTTCAGTTTGAAAACTGATTATATCCTACTACTTGTAGTCAATAGTTCAACAACACAGAATTCCATTTTTCTTATTCTGGTAGTTTCAAGTAATTTCTCTACCTTGTTCTCTCCTTTAAGCTACCTTCAATTCTGTTTGGAGAAAGGGTAGGTATAAATTAAATAGTATTTCCATTTCTCCCCACTATACAAAGTCATAACTCTTCACTCATACTTCTATACTTCCAAATCAAGAACCAAAGCCATACACAACCTCATCAGTTCAACCATCACCAGTCAACAATTTATCTAAAAATTACTTTCTTTTGTCTTATTATAATTTGAAATGAAGAATACCATGAATCAAACATATCCAAGGTTTGTCAACAGACATGGGAAGTGAACAGTATTCTCCAAGAATTCCTGGTCCACAATCCTGGCTGCCAACTACTGTATATCCTTCTTTACTCTTAAGAATAATCATCAAAAGTATGCTTTAAATTTTGACATAACGAGGTCATGGGAATATCCTGAAGCCTAATCCAAACTTTGTCCTGAAATTGGCTCTTCCATCCTATCTAGTACAGAACTAGAAAGTAAATTCTCTGAGCTTTCAGTCGATTTTTAAGTTCTATGTCTACAGTTGAACTGTAGACATAATCCCATTGGTACCTGCTGGGATTAGATTCCAGCACACTCCTGTAGATAGGAAAATCCACACACGCTCAAGATCCTTTATATAGATTGATACAGAAATATATACTTTAATATTTTAGGCAACGGGTGATGGAATCTGTGGATACAGAGAGGTGATGACAATCTAAGTGATAATTGTATGCTTTCTCTTTGGAAAGTGAGATTTAAATACATAACCCTCCCCCCTTCAGAATATTCTAACAGGACAAGAGAGATGGGAAAAATTAACACAATTGTTCTCTTTCTTTAAAATCTACCCAACACACTGTTATACATTTTCCTAAATGCTCAGAAGTACAATTTGCAAGAAGTTCCATTATTACAAGCCAGAGTAAAATTTATTTATTTATTTATTTACGGCATTTATATGCCGCCCTTCTCACCCCGAAGGGGACTCAGAGCAGCTTACAAGATAGATAGATAGATAGATAGATAGATAGATAGATTCCGACCCGGGGAAGTGAAGAGATTCCCTAACTATTCAACCTTTCTACAAAGAAACTGCTACTTGTGCGTTCCTCTCCAACCTCCCCAATCTCCCTAAAAAGATTCTAACCACATTAGTGCAAACCCTGGGGGAATGAGAGTCTTCTCTACTACATATGAGAGAAATCTATTATATACACACCCATCCAACAGGGATTAGGACAACTATACAACATGCAGGACCCATACCACACATAGGGATTGTTATGTACATTACTGCAGCACTGAGGTTAAGATTCCCCACTCCACAAAAAATAAGTGACAGACAGAGAAAGAGCATGCACGTGGGTGTGGAAATAAAATCCACATAGGACACATAATGAAAGGACTATGGAACAGGGAAGGCATTATTTCCTTGGACAGAATGGTGAGTCAAAAAAATAAAGCTTGTTAGCTGGCTGGAGAAATAAAGGGGACACACACGCACACACAAAGCATCCATATTCACTGCGCTTTTTCTCATCATACAGACAAGGTCACACCTCCTATTCCCTGCGCAAAGAAACCACTCACACAACCGTCTAGAGATCTTGCAGTCATTCCTCAACATTACTTAGTCAGCACATATAATGTGCATATACACCCTCTTTCCACCATATATGTATACACACACACACATATACACACACAGCCCTCTCTAAACATATATACAAACCTCTATATATACACATATACACATCTCTATTTATATACATTCGTACACATACCTTCTCTCTCCCCATATGTATATGTGTGTGTATACACCCATATATATATATATATATATATTACACATGTACACACCCCTCTATTTTATAGTCATACACATACCTCCCTCGCACTTTCTATCTATACATACTATTTCCTTTATAATCACCTCTCTCGATTGATATATATTCTTACACATACCTCTTCTCTCTCTCTCTCTCTCTCTCTCTATATATATATATGTATAAACAGACACCTCTATATATACATATACAGCTTCTTCTTTCTCTATATAATCACACACACTATTCTCTCTATATATAAATTGACACATCCTCACCGACCCACTTTTTAAGCTTCACGTAAATCTATTTGTCAAAATATATGATCTGGTGCTATACACCTCTATAGGTCTCTCTATATAGACACCTCTCTCTCTCTCTCTCTATAAATATATATATATATATATATATATATATACATATACACACACAGATATATAAACACACACCTCTCTCTATATATATGTGCGTGTGTGTGTGTATATATACACACACATCTCCATACATACCTCTTTACATAAATACATTCATACACCTCTCTCTCTATATATATACACATTCATGCACCTCCCTCTCTCTCCCTCTCTCTCTCTATATATATACACTTACACCTCTCTCTCTCTCTCTATATATATATATATACACACATACATCTCTCTACATATTAATAGATCCATACACCTCTCTCTCTCTCTCTCTATATATATATACACATACAGCTCTCTACATATTAATACATCCATACACCTCTCTCTATAAATATATACATGCATACACCTCTCTCTATATATGAATACAACCATATACCTCTCTCTCTATATATACACATACACCTCTTTCTATATTGATACATTCATACACTTCTATCTCTCTCTATATATACGCATACACCTCTCTCTCTATATAAATACATCCATACACCTCTCTCTCTCTCTATATATATATACGCATACACCTCTGTCTCTCTCTATATATATATATATGCATACACCTCTCTTTATATAAGTACACTCCCCCCCCCTCTCTATATATATATATACAGAGACACATACACCTCTCCCTATACATATAGTTTTAGAGAGATACACACTTCCCTCTCTCTACACACACATACAAACATCACCTTTCTTCCACCGTGGAGCTCTGAAGAAGTCTCCCCCAAGCCCACAAACGTGCAGGCCTTTTTTCTTTGAAAGCCACCGGTCTAGAGAAGGCAACCGAGTTCTCGTGGCTTTCCAGAGGCACATTTCCGAGGCGACCCGTTTGGTCCAACAAGGGACTTGAGAAAGGCTGCCTCTCTCCCGCCTCCCTCCCTCCCTCCCTCGCCCGCCTGAGGCAAGACGCAATAATGAGAATGATGATGAGGATAACACCAATAATAATAATAATAAAGAGTGCGCCATGAAATAGCCGCGAGGAGGGGAGGGAGGCAAGCAAGCAAGGAAGCAAGCAAGCGGGGCTATTTTCTATTCTGAGCGCCCTAGGCCGCCCTCCTCCTCCTCCTCCTCTTCCCTGACTCACGCTCAAAGTCCGAGTCCGAGTCTTCGGCTTCCCTGCGCTCTTCCTCGCCGTTGGACTCTGTCTGCATGGGCTCCCCGTCGAAGAGGACGCCTTTGCCCCGGGCGGAGGCCGCTGCCGCCGCCGCTTCCCTCAGCTGCTGGTCTCGGCTGTCCCTCAGGCGGCAGAAGTAGTCCGCGGCGAAGCCCAGCAGGTCCGGCGGCCGGTGCCTCAGCACCTCCACCGTGTAGCCCTGCAGCAGCTCCGTCAACCCCGGCGGAATTTCGATGCTCATCTTGGCGCCGTCGAAGGGAGGCTCCGCGCCCGCTGCTTCTCTCTGCCCTTCCCTCCTCAGACTGAGCCGTTACGGGAGCCGGCACGCGCGCGACGGAGAGAAAGGGACGGAGCGGGGGAGGGGCCAAGCGCGGGCGCGCAACAGCGAGCAAGGTCTGCGCATGCCCAGCAGGAAGCCGCGGCGCGCGCCCAGGCAGGGAGGAGGTGTGTGAGATGGGCGGGGCTACAAGAGGAATAGGGGGCGTGGCCTCCTATGGGGAGAAGCAAAAGGACACTAAGGCATGAGGGCTACATGCGGTGCGCATGCGCAGGAAAAAGTCGGCGCTGCGCTTGGTGGGCGGGGCTAGGGAGGAGGAGTGGGCGTGGCCTAGAAATGGAGAGGTTCCTCAAGCTGTAAAAGGAGGCGTGAGCGCTATGTGACGGGTGTGCTTGCGGTGCGCATGCGTAGGAAGAAGCCGCGGAGACGGTCTGGAGAGGCGTGTGGTGGGCGGGGCTAGAGAGGAGGAGGCGTGGCCTAGACATGGAGAGGCGCGTCAAGCTGCAAAAGGAGGCGTGAGCGCTATAGACGGAGAGTATGCTTGCAGTGCGCATGTGCAGGAGGTAGCCGCGCAAAAGGTCCAGTAAGCTGTGTAGCCCCCAGTGGCGCAGTGGGTTAAACCCCTGTGCCGACAGAAATGAAGACCGACAGGTCGCAGGTTCGAATCCAGGGAGAGGCGAAATGAGCTTCTCCCTCTATCAGCTCCAGCTCCTCATGCGGGGACATGAGAGAAGCCTCCCACAAGGATGATAAAACATCAAATCAGACTTGCAGACTGCCAATTCTCTCACACCAGAAGCGACTTGCAGTTTCTCAAGTCGCTCCTGACAGGACAAAAAAAAAGCTGTGTAGTGGGCGGGGCTATGAATTAATTGGAGGCGTGGCTTCGAAGGGGAGAAGCGAGCACGCTGAGAAAGGACTAAGGCGTGAACGCTATAGACAGCGAGTGTGCTTGTGTTGCGCATGTGCAAGAGGAAGCCGCGAAGATATACAGTGGTGGGCGGGGCTAGGGAGGACTGAAGGATTGTGCGTCACGGGACAAAAGGAGGCGTGAGCGCCACAGAGAGGCAGAAATGTTCTGCGCATGTGCAGAAGGAACCCGCGGAGAGGGGGCGGAGGATTAGAGGTGTGTCTGTGAGCGGGGCTATGCAGAAGTTGTGGGCGGGGCCTCGAGGGAGGTGTGAAATGGTGAGCAGGGGAAAGAATGCGTCACCAGACAAAAGGACTAGGAGGCCAAGTGCGTAGTGCGCATGCGTGGAAGGTTTGACAACTAACTCATGGCTCAATCAATGCTATTGTATTGGAGTGGTTTTACAAGGTGTTTAGCCTTGTCTCTCAAAGAGTGCTGGTGCCTCACAAAACTACAAATCCCGTGATTCTATAACCATACTGCTCGAAAAACTCACAGCAACCAGTGATTCCAGCCATGAAAGCCTTTGGCAACACATTATTATTAGTATTTCTTTGATTCCTTGCTTGAGTTCAGGTTAACTATTCTTATAATATAATATATTTTATATACATATAATATTTATAATATAATGTAATGCATTATAAAACTAATACTAATAATATATTATAATTTTCTTTGTGTGTGTGTGTGTATATATATATATATATATTTGTCGGGTCAGGAGCGACTTGAGAAACTGCAAGTCGCTTCTGGTGTGAGAGAATTGGCCGTCTGCAAGAACGTTGCTAAGAGGATGCCCGAATGTTTTGATTATTTTACCATCCTAGAAGGAGGCTTCTCCCATGTCCCCGCATGAGGAGCTGGAGCTGATAGAGGGAGCTCATCCGTGCTCTCCCCGGATTCAAACCTGCGACCTGTCGGTCTTCAGTCTTGCCGGCACAGGGACTGAAGCCACCAGGGGCTCTGCGCCACCAGGGGCTCCAATTATATATTTATATTACATGTCATATTACTAATAATACTACAATATAATGGTATAGTTGTTGTTGTTCATTCGTTCAGTCGTCTCCGACTCTTCGTGACCTCATGGACCAGCCCACACCAGAGCTCCCTGTCGGCCGTCACCATAGTACAATATAGTATATGGTATAGTACAATATAGTAATATTTAATACTGATATTGTACTATGCTAATAATATAGTGAGTGTGTGTGTGTGTGTGTGTGTGTATGTATATATCTTATAAGTCACCCTAAGTTCCCTTCGGGGTGAGAAGGGTGGCATATAAATGTTGTAAATAAATAAATTAATTAACTGATAATCTACTGTATAGCATTTCTGAATATGTGATTAAGCTTAAAAGAACTTTTCCAAGAAACAGACCAAAGAGCAGACCCTTTGTCAAATTAATGGCATTTGCCTGTAATGTGCAAGCTGGAGGAGCTTTTCCCTGCAAATTTGGACCTTTCGGAAGCTCCTAATTTTCCAGATTTATTTCACAGCTTTAAAATCTGAAATTTTATCTCACAAGAGGAGAATTGCCTATATTTTCAGTGTAGCATTTGACATGAGGATGACACATTGGCACACTTCTGGTTTTTAATCATTAGGTCTCAGAAAACCCTTTGAAATTCATGGAGTCGCTTTAAGCCGACAAGTGACTTGAAAGCATAGTATTCATAAGAATTCATCCCAAATCACTCTTCTTTGTATTCTGTTTTTTCCCTTCCAGACTAGGACTCAACTATTGTGTATTGATGGATGCCTGGTATTCATCTTGAACCAAGCAACCAGAGTGGGTGCAAAATATATATCTGTATATTTAAATCTATTTGAACATTTATATTCTGCAAGTTTTTAAATTGGGTCTTTTTTTAAAAGGTTGTGTGTCATTTAGGATCTTTGTGCCTGAGATGAAATAAATAAATAAATAAATGATGTATAAATAATTATATTTATAATCAGTTCTTAATAATAAAAACCCAATTCAGCACTCAGAGGAAAGATTTTCGAACTGTTTGTCATGACACATTCGTGTATTTGTTGCAGTGAGTAGATGTGTCACACAAACATTTGAGTTATGTGAAATAAGCCATAAATAAATATAACTAAATATAATGAAATGTTTTCATGAGATACGTTGTGTGCTGGTACAGTTGTACCAGGAGCTCCAATTCTGTTTGCTTTGCATTAAATGTTTGTTTGCAATCCCAGGCTTGGGATTTTGCAGCAGGGTGGCTTCCTGTTATCGTTTGCAATCATAGGGCAAACCACCTGTCAATTATCGTTAGGTTCCCTGGTCCCGCCCCTTTTTGAGTTTTGGAGGGAATAGGAGCCTTTTTGAGTTCAGTCCACACAGAGCAGCTTTCCATGCAGGACATAATACCAAGAGCTCCTGTAGAAAGCTTCGTCTTCTACGGCTTGGCCGGGGAGATATACAGCCTACAGCCTGACTGGAGTTATACAGCCTTGCAGCTCCTTCGCTGGGGGACTTCAGTCAGCCATCACGGAAGCCTGAATCCTTTCCCCCTGGAAGTCTACAAAGCTCTGCTTGGTAAGGGTTGCTCGCAGAAGCCAGACGCAGTTGGTACCGGGTGCAGGGGCTCCACACCAACAGAGGCAAGTACAAACTGCCCAGATTAGAAGTTAAGGATTTCCCCATTAGTTAGTATACAGTTATGAAGATAGTGCCTGTTCCCAGTGAACAAGATTGCAAGAGCCAATAGACTGTTAAGAAAGCTTGAATGTACCTGTTTGTTTTCATCAATAAAGAACTTTGTTGGACTTACTTTAAGCCTCTACAGAACTTTGTTTTGGGGAGGTCCAAGGGCCTTTAATCTGAGGCGTCCCCGACGTCCCGTTGGGCACACAGAATTTATGTCCTGTCTACAGTCATATGCACAGGCCCAGCGTGCGACAGCACACGTATCCCCATAGATTTCGTTATTACAATTCATGTATGTATCTCTTATAAGGGGTTGGTTGAACCTCCATTTTGCTAGTCTACCTGAATTACTGTGTTGCGAAATTGCATGTGCCTGAATGGTATGAGTAGATCAATAGGTACCACTCTGGTAGGAAGGTAACGGCACTCCAGGCAGTCATGCCAGCAACATGATCTTGGAGGTGTTTATGGACAACACCGGCTCTTCAGCTTAGAAATTGAGATGAGCACCAACTCCGAGAGTCGGACATGACTGGACCTAATGTCAGGGGGAAACCATTACCTTTACCTTTACCTTAAAAGGTGTGCCACCAACATAAAACGTTTTTAAAGCTCAGGTTTAGAGGATACTAATGGTACGCATATTGTTGGAAATAGCGACCTTCTACATGCCTCCTATAATAGTTATTTGTTATGTATATAATTCAGATTGCTTACTGTACTGTATAGGTGTGTTGGTATGCAGTTTTCCTTAACTCTTTGTTATGGGAGGGGCTGCAGACCACATGATTAGATCTGGGATTGTTCAGACTCAAGACTCCATTTTTAGAAGTCTGTATGCTTGCATCAGAAGGAACACAGTACAGTTTAGAAGTCAGTAGAAACAGAATGTTTTAGAGCAGGAGTCCTCAAACTAAGGCCCAAGGGCCAGATACGGCCCTCCAAGGTCATTTACCCAGCCCTCACTCAAGGTCAACCTAAGTCTGAAATGACTTGAAAGCACACAACAACAATCGTATCTCATCAGCCAAAAGCAGGCCCACACTTCCCATTGAAATACTAATAAGTTTATATTTGTTAAAATTGTTCTTCATTTTAATTATTGTATTGTTTTAGGTGTTTTTTGCACTACAAATAAGATATGTGCAGTGTGCATAGGAATTCATTCATTTTTTTTCAAATTATAATCCGGCTTTGAGGGACTGTGACCTGGCCCTCTGTTTAAAAAGTTTGAGGACCCCTGCTCTAAATTGATGATGTAGGTCAGGGGTCCTCAAACGTCCCTGAAACTGTTGAAGGGCCAGATTATAATTTGAAAAAAACATGAACGAATTCTTATGTACTCTGCACATATCTTATTTGTAGTTCAAAAAACACTTTAAAACAATACAATAATTAAAATGAAGAACAATATTAACAAATATAAACTTATTAGTATTTCAATGGGAAGCGTGGGCCTGCTTTTGGCTGATGAGATAGGGTTGTTGTTGTTGTTGTGTGTTTTCAAGTCGTTTCAGACTTAGGTTGACCCTGAGTGAGGGCCGGATAAATGACCTTGGAGGGCCGTATCCAGCCCTCGGTCCTTAGTTTGAGGACCCCTGATATAGGTGAATAGGAAATGTTTCCTTATTGTATTATTCTACTCTTCCTCCAGTTAACCAGTGGCTGTATACATTGCTTCCTCATGTTTTATCATTGCAACTATGCTGAAATATTGTTTAAAAACTCTTGCTGAGTTATCCAGTGAGCTTTCTCATTTTGAATAGAAATTGGACTCCTTTCTCCTGATCCTAGTCTGACTAGATAGGGATGCATCTACACCAGGCATGGGCAAACTCCAGATGTTTTGGATTTCAATTCCTACTGCCGAAACTGCTTTTAATTACTGCACTACAATATTAATATCACGTCACTGTAGAGTTGATGGTATGGTATAGTATGCGGTATAGTTAGGCCTTTTTTAATAGTAACTTTCAAGCAAGCAGAAACTACATTAATCCAGCATCTGACAATCCCCATAGGAGAGTCTATAAACAAGTACTGTTTCCCTAAGAGAGAGGAAGAAACTACAGAACGAAGTCTGAGCCATTCTTAATATCTTCCTGAGAACCTTTGAAACAGGGTTATGAATCTTATTAGCCCACAAATTATTTTTACTAGGTCATTTGCCCACACAGAACTATGCCACTCATTTGCAGCATATGAAACAATACAGCTAATAAAAGCATCACAGCGGGGGATGCCGAGACGATTCTGGCTCACTGCCGACTCCAGCTGCCACATCAAAGCAATCCCAAAATCTGAAATTCAAGAGGCTGAGCTTGACGATGTCATGAAGGAAGAACTGTGATGTCATGAAGTTGCAGACAGTATTTTTCTCTCTCCTTTTACCATTTACCTTTTAAGGAAGATGGGATCCCAAAATACTGTTTCTAAATACAGTAGAGTTATCTGGCACCCATGAGGATTGGTAATGTAGTTTCCGGTTGCTTGAGGGTTACTATTAAAAATAGTCCTAAGTAATGCTATGCATCATATTATGCCATAAACTCTGTATTGAATTGATATTAATATTGACATACATTAAAAGAAAATAAAGACAAACTTCACTCAAACTTCGATTTCTGCGAAATTGATTTTATTTATTTAATTTAAAGTCTGGTTAACTGCGAGTCTACTGTAGTTTACATCATGACACCTTTTAAAAAATATCTTTCATAGATATTTTCTACTAAAACCTGCTTCCATTTTTTCTTTTTTTCCTTCAGTTACACTCCTATGTGTGCATTTATATGTGATGCAGTGACAGACCATTAAAACACAGAAACAACACCATATGGAACATAATTCATCAAGTAAAGAAAATCAATAGTTTGAAATGGGACAGGACCCATATCAATTCAGCAGATAATAATAATAATAATAATAATAATAATAATAATAGTAATAGTAATTAGCATTCGGCTAATCCGGTGCGATGAAGTTGATGATCAAGGACTGGTAATCACAGACGATGAAATTGGATTATGGTTTTTAGTTAAGAGATGCATTGGTTTGTATTGGTGGCCCAATACTGTGTATTGTATATGTGTTTTATGTTTTTAAACTGAATATTGTTGTTTTTAAGTGTTGTAAACTGCAATGAGTCGCCGTTTCAGGCTGAGATATTAGCGGTATACAAGCGCATTAATAAATAAATAAATAAATAAATAAATAAATAATACACATCACACACTCCTAGACGCTTGAGAAGTGTTCGACTTGGGATTTTTTGATACGAAATCCAGCATATAGATCTCGTTTGCTGTGTAATACTGTGGTTTTGTGTCAATAATAATAATAATAATAATAATAATAATAATAATTTATTTATATCCCACCATCATCTCCCAGAGGGACCTGGGGTGGCTCACAAAACACTCAAGGTGTGACATGCAAAATACAACAAGTGCAAAATAAAACATACGAGTAGACAATAAACAGTCAACACAACATCATAAATTCACAGTACCCCCAGTAAAAACAATAAAATACAGCAATTGCTGTAGATAAAACGACTGTATTTGATATCAGAATTATAAAGTGCTAATAAAGAATCTAAAGGTTCTCATAGATATTATTAGAGAGTCTAAACATGCTTGAAGGCTTGTTGGAAAAGCCAGGTCTTTAATTGTGTTGAAGGTTTGGAGGGTAGGGACTAGCCTGATCTCCAAAACCGGGGGCTTTGGTTCAGACATGAAACCCAATGGGTGACCTTGGACAAGCCACACTCTCCCAGCCTCGGAGGAATCATAGAATTAGAAGAGACTTTAAGGGACCATTCAGTCCAACCCCATTCTGCCAGGCAGGAACACACAATTGAAGCACTTAAGACAGGTGGCCATCCAGTCTCTGCTTTAAAAACCCAAGAGAAGGAAACTCTACTGTGCTCCAAGGCAGCACATTTCACTGCCAAGCAGCTCTTACTGTCAGGAAGTGTTTCCTAATGTTTAGATATAGAAAACAATGGCAAACCTCTCCTGAACAATGTTGCACTCCAAGCCTAGGAGCATCTATGACCACAGCAACACACAAGAGTCCAGCATATAAGCAAACCGTTTATTGTAGAAACATTTAAAAAGTTTAGGAAAAAATCAGGAATAAAGAAAGTAGATATATAATCCAAACAGTAATCCAAATGTCTCATGCAGATTCCAAGGTAACACAGTCCAGGAATAGCCAAAAAGTCACAAGTACAGCATAAGTCCACAAGCAAATATATACTCAGTAAAAATTGAACAAGAACATAAAACAAGAGCATAGAATACTTCCAGAAAATTAAAATCCAAAACCAAAGGCTTGACTCAAAACAAGAACCAGAGAACTTGGGCTAGTTTATCATTTGAATACTACATTGCCTGAACTAACTCTTAGATAAACAACTTGCTAATTAACAGGCACCCATGAAGTCATGTTTTTTCCCCACAAAATCTCTCAAGTTTTCCACATAAGCGCTCAGACTTACGATGCCTATTTTCTGCTCTGATGTGTAAACAAAGACCTTTGTTGATCTCCATAACTCCAGGTGTTTTCTCCTGAGAGCCCTCTATATCACTTATCTCTTCAGCCAACTCCTTATCTAATGTTGCAGTTTCTGGCTCCTCTGACTGACCTTGAAGGCCTGCACTTTCCAAGTTAGATTTCTCACAGCGCAAAGCATCATTCCCCTGACTCGAATCTTCATCACTTCAAGCCCCAGGAAATCCCACAGGCAATTCCACAATCTCTCTAAATCATCACTGAACCCATCATCCTCAGGAGTCTCAGGCTGATCTCCAACAAAGAAACATTATCAAAAATCCTCTGTGATAAGGTTGTTATAAATAGGAAGTGACTTGAAGGCACACAACAACCACCTGATTTTCATTTATCTGGGAAGTGTAGTGAGTACCTGAACTGTACAGTTACACATGTCATACTAATTTTCACACAGAGGATTAAAATATTTCAACTTCTTAGTGAGCAAATACAAGGAAGCAAAATAGCCCTAATGCAAAAGAAGAAAAGATTTGACAGTCCTCCTAGGTGAAATCCAAATACTGCCCCCCCCCAAAAAAAATGTTGAGTTAATGCCAACCACAATCATACCATAGTAAGTCAACTTGCTGTATTCAGGACTTGCCTTATCAACAAAATAAAATGCCTGTTAACAGTAATGAGTGAGGATTCCCAAAGCTTAGCCACCACCTGAACCTGTGGTATCTTACAATTTTAAATTGCGAAGTCAGATGCAATTGTAGGATCAAGAGGAAACAAAAAAGAATAAAAAGCTACTGATTTTAAACATGTTTATCATTAGCACAAAGGAGTGGTGAAATTTATGGAAATTGCTTGTAAAATCTTAGAAAGGTAAAATCTTAGGAGGTGGGGGGGGGGGCTATGCCTTACGAATATTTTTGACAGGAATATGATCTCCAACAGTTTACGCGAATGATTTGCTTTCTTTGGTATTTCTGGAAAGTGCCGTGTGTTATACAAATTCAGTTTGTTTCCCCTATGAATTAATATCTTCTATACAGGTGTGTCTCCAAATGAAGGTCGTTGCCAAATGGGAATGATAATACTCTTTTTAAGGTGCAGTGTGTTATTTCTGTACATAGCGTAAGAAATGAAAACAACTAAACAGTAATACAGGCGTTTAGCAGATATACGTACAAGGGCTTGACACCTGCCTGCCCTTAAGACTCAAAGGGATCAACCTAAGGACATGTTGTGGGTTTCGTGACGTTTCCCTGTGTTTTGAATGTAAATATTTATGTGTTGCTGCTCTTGCTCCAACAATAGATCCGTTTAAAGTTCCACCCACAAATATAGTTCGGGCTGAACTTGTTGACATGCTTTTTTTTTCCAAGATATCAAAAAGCTTATAGTCTTCTGTCTTCCAATTAATAATCCTACTTGCTCCGAAGAAATAAAAACCCTGTCTTACACTCCTTGATCATGCATTCAAGAGCTGAAGGGTGCATCAACACTGTAAACTTAATGAAGTTTGGCACCACTTTAACCACCATGGCTCAATGCTATAGAATCCTGGGATTTATAGTTTTACACTGTCCTTAGCCATCTCGGCCCAAGATGTGCTGGCACCTCACCAAACTACAAATCCCAGGATTCCATAATAGCCATGGCAATTAAAGTGGTGTCAAATTGCATTCATTTTACTGTGCAGATCAGTGGTTCCCAGCCACCAATGGTCCTCAAGAACTAAAATAAGGTCCACAGCCTCACCGTTGCAACAAGAGCGACTGGTCTCGCAAAGCCCTCTTATAGTGCCAAGGCAACAGGGATGTCGGGAGGGTAGAGGCTGACTACCCATGAAAGATTACTACTACCACATCAGCTCTAGATTATTAAATATAGTTTTCTGTGGGTGAGCAGATGGCAACTATTGGATGGCTTATTTTCTGTATCAGAATCTAGAGCTGATGTGATCTATCCAATGCAATTTTCTGAATCAGCACCCCAAATAACTAAACTGAATCTAAAGTTGACCAAAAACCAATTCATTAGTACTACTGTTGGAAAGTTGTCCCTGGTCAAGTGGTCCTTCATCAAAAAAAAAGGTTGGGAACTACTGATGTTGATGCATTCTTATACTGAGGGGAATATTCACTTTGCTTATTTTTTTTTTTTTTTGCACTTGTATTGGATCTGATGAAAGAGTGGCCAACTAGGCATTTTCTTGGCATCACCTGCAGAGCCAGTACCCTTGGCATTGTGTTCATTTCCTGTGTTGTTTTCATTGCACCGTGTCAGGTACATTTCCTCGAAACAAGACAGAACATGCCTTCGTTTTTCTGATGTCATGGAATATTTGCTCAGCTTGTAACCACTGAGGGAGAACATAATGTTTGCTGTACAGTTGAAGACCCAGAGGGAAGTGGAAACCAGCACAAAACCAAATGCATCAGTTGGGTTTGGGAATTTAACCTCTCCTGATACAGAATTCCAGAATTCCTCACACGTCATACCATAGTTCTCGTTGGTGGATTTGCACAGTTATAATCTGAAGAAGTAACTTTTAAGAGTTCTCTCCTGTCAATGTAGATGGTGGAAATGAAGGAAATTAGAAGACAAGAAGACTATTTTATTTTTTATATTACATATGTTTTGTATTATTATTTATTTATTATTTGCCTCCATTCTCTCAGAGGATGACCCAAGGTGGGCTTCCAAAATCAATAGGTTAAAACCATGTGTTGTACAATGTAAAAAAAATGTTGTTTGTTGTTCATTCATTCAGTCGCTTCCGACTCTTTGTGACCTCATGGACCAGCCCACGCCAGAGCTCCCTGTCAGCCGTCACCACCGCCAGCTCCATTATTATTATTATTATTATTATTATTATTATTATTATTATCTTTATTTGTACCCTGCTAACATCTCCCGAAGGATTCGGTGGGGCTTACAAAGGCCAAGGCCCTCAATAAAACAACAGCATAACAAATACAACAATAAAACTCATAAAGCAAACCAATAAACATTAAAGCAATAACAATAAAACATCAAACAACACATCATGACACAATTAAAACTAGGGTCAAGCCAGTCACTTCAAGGATGCAATCCATCCATCTTGCCTTTGGTCGACCCCTCTTCCTTTTTCCTTCCTTTCCCCCCAGCATCATTGTCTTCTCCAAGCTTTCCTGTCTTCTCATTATGTGACCAAAGTACTTCATCTTTGTCTCTAATATCCTTCCCTCCAATGAGCAGCCGGGCATTATTTCCTGAAGTATGGACTGGTTGGATCTTCATGCGATCCAAAGCACTCTCAGAATTTACCTCCAGCACCACAGTTCAAAAGTGTCGATCTTCCTTCATTCACTCAGTCTTCCCTATGGTCCAGCTCTCGCATCCATAGGTTACTGCGGGGAATACAAGTAAAAATAATTAAAATCATATAATACATTTTAAAAATCAATAAAAACGTCTAGAAGTTAAAAGATAGATAAAATATGGCCAAATAAGAAGCTCTTCCTGCTTATACATTAATATTTTTTAATACAAATGTCTTCATCAGCCAGCAAAAGGAAAGCAATATAGTATGAATCATAAGACAAAAGGGAAAGTGGGTTCTTCATGTAGTGATTGTTTCGAATCAATATGTTTTTGCCTCATCTAGAGCAATTTTATAAATCCCAACATGTTCAGGTTAATGTGTATGGGACTTTAGCTTAAGCAAGACATCTTGAAATGCTATTGGAAATGTATCCGTTTTATTACGACTGTCTTCCTCCCCACCTATCATTTATCATTTCATTTATTTCCTGTAACTGACGGTATTGTACACTAATTTGTGCTTTATGTTAACATTCATTGTTTAAACTCAACTAGGTAGGTAGACCGGAAGAGATAAGTCTTTAATTGTGTTTTCAATGTAGACAGCTTATGTAGGCAGCTTATTTAGGTGTCGGAGCTCTTCTGGCAGGTTGTTCCATAGTTCTTGTTGGGGGATTTTAAGGGTTTTTTTCCATGTCAGGAGTGACTTCAGAAATTGCTAGTCGCTTCTGGTGTGAGAGAATTGGTCATCTGCAAGGACGTTGCCCAGAGGATGCCCGGATGTTTTGATGTTTTACCATTCTTGTGAGAGGCTTCTCTCATGTCCTCACATGGGGAGCTAGAGCTGACAGAGCTCATCCACGCTGTTCCTGGATTCGAACCTCTGACCTGTAGGTCTTCATTCCTGTCGTCACAAGGGTTTAACCCATTGCGCCACTGAGGGCTCCTGTTCCATAGTTGTGGGGCAGCCAATGAAAGGATCCTCTGGGTGAAAATCACCAGTCGGGTTCCGGCTGGTGGAAGTAAACATCCCCCAGAAGACAGATTATACAAGAGAAGGAGAATCCTGTAGGTCAGTGTTTCTCAACCTGGGGGTCGGGACCCCTGAGGGGGTCGTGAGAGGGTGTCAAAGGGGTTGCCAAAGACCATCAGAAAACACAGTATTTTCTGTTGGTCATTGGGATTCTGTGTGGGAAGTTTGACCCAATTCTATTGTTGATCAAGTTCAGAAGGCTCTTTGATTGTAGGTGAACTATAAATCCCAATAACTACAACTCCCAAATGTCAAGGTCTATTTTCCCCAGACTCCACCAGTGTTCACATATTGGCATATTGAGTATTCGTGCCAAGTTTGGTCCAGATCCATCATTGCATGAATCCACAGCACTCCTCTGGATGTAGGTGAACTACAACTCCCAAACTCAAGGTCAATGCCTACCAAACCCTTCCAGTGTTTTCTAATAGTCATGGGAGTTCTGTGTGCCAAGTTCGGTTTAAATTCATCGCTGATCTAGTTTAGAATGCTCTT
This sequence comes from Anolis sagrei, assembly GCF_037176765.1. Classification (NCBI taxonomy): domain Eukaryota; kingdom Metazoa; phylum Chordata; class Lepidosauria; order Squamata; family Anolidae; genus Anolis; species Anolis sagrei. The sequence continues at coordinate 28,664,689 of NC_090022.1, read as the reverse complement.
TGATTATAGGTGAAGTATAAATCCCAGCAACTACAACTCCCAAATTACAAATCAATCCTCCCCCCAACCTCACTAGCATTCACATTGGGGCATATTGGGTATTTGTGCTCAATTTAGTCCAGTGAATGAAAATCCATCCTGCATATCAGATATTTACATTACGATTTATAACAGTAGTAAAATGACAAGTATCAAGTAGCAACGAAAACAATGTTATGGTTGGGGGTCACCACAACATACAGAACTTCATTAAGGGGTCACGGCATTAGCAAGGTTGAGAACCACTGCTGTAGGTAATCTAAACCAAGCCATATAGGGCTCTCAAAGTCAGAACCTGCACTTTGCCCAGAAACTAATTGGCAATAACAAGAGTGGCTATTCTGACGTGCTCCAGCTCAAACTCTCGACTGGTTTGCAACACCAGAACTATTTTAGAGCCTCCTATGATATTGTCTTTAGCATACAAAGCAAAACTTCAAGGCAAAGGCAAGTCGATTCAGAAAATTCAGAGACATTTTGTTGACATTTCCTTAGTATTTCTACATGTCGTTTCTGGTTTGTTTCCTCTTTGCATTTGGAACCATTAAATATTTATACTGCTTACTTGGAAGTCTTTGTGGAAGTATCCCGCAGTTTTCAAATGAAGTGTGATGGAAGCACTCTGTTTGGAAGCCAGGAAAAGAAGCAGAGTCTTTTTGTTCAATAAAAAGCCAAAAGAAATATATTTCTAAGTCTTACACAGAAGACAGATACTTGGCTTTCTCATTTTTGGCATTAGTCCATGCTTGCATCAGGTCTGTATGTCTGTTAACGACTTTTGTTTATTTTTATTTTATATCTAAGTCTGGTAATTTATAATAGGAAGGAAAATACGTGTTGCCAGGAAGTATGAGAGAGGCTCTGGTGAGCAGGCGTACTGGTGTTTATATGTCCATAGATGGGAAGTGATGCCAAGCAGTGAAGCTGCAAACTAGACATAAACACCATTTTTCTGAAGGTTATTTAAACACATATTATTTCAAAGGTGTTTCACTTCTTGTATGCCCACCTGTTCACAGAAATCGCAGAAGTGGTAGCACACTGATGAAGTTTGTTCAGGTTGTACATTTAGAACAAGCCTTGCTTTTCCTCCATGAAGCCCAACCCAGTTTAAAATTCAGTCCCAGATTCTTCAGACAACTACTAGTGCTCAGATTCAGCAACAGAAATCATAGAATCATTGAGTTGGAAGAGTCCTCATGGGCCATCCAGTCCAACCCCCAGCCAAGAACCAGGAAAACCGCATTCAAAGCAGCCTCGACAGATGGCCATCCAGCCTCTGTTTAAAAGCCTCCAAAGAAGGAGCCTCCACCACACGCCGAGGCAGGGAGTTCCACTGCTGAACAGCTCTCAAAGTCAGGAAGTTCTTCCTAATGCTCAGATGGAATCTCCTCACTTATGTATTTTACTGTTGTTGCTTGTGTTTTGGTTTTTATTTTATTGTAATATGTTGCTGGGCTTGTCCTCATGTAAGCCGCCCCGAGTCCCCGCAGGGGAGATGGTGGTGGGGTATAAATAAAGTTTATAATTTTATTGTTATTGTAGTTTGAAGCCATTGCTCCGAGTCCTAGTCTCCAGGGCAGCAGAAAACAAGCTTGCTCCCTCCTCCCTGTGACTTCCTCTCACATATTTATACATGGCTATCATGTCTCCTCTCAGCCTTCTTTTCTTCAGGCTAAACATGCCTCCTCTGGAGACATTCCAGCTTGTCAACATCTCCCTTCAATTGTGGTGCCCAAAATTGGACACAGTACTCCAGGTGTGGTCTGGCAGGATAGAGGGGTAGCATGACTTCCCTGGATCTAGACACTAGACTCCTATTGATGCAGGCCAAAATCCCATTGGCTTTTTTTGCCGCCGCATCACATTGTTGGCTCATGTTTAACTTTGTGTGAAAAAGACTCCAAGACTCCCAACATCTTTTTCACACAATGAGTAATGCATATTTATAACAACAACAACAACACACTTTATTTATATTCCACCCTTCTTCCTTAGGGGACTCAAAGAGTGGATTACATAGGCAAACATTCAATGTCTTTACATTCAAATGCAAATGAGACATACAAACAAAGGTAGAGGCTTCTCCTTTCATTTCCTGCTTTCTAAAGATGTTGCTCATCTCTGGTTCTGGAGAGGTGCTTTTTTCTCCCATGTGGCTGGAAAGATTGCTTGGAGTGTCTCTTTGCTTTTTCCCGCAGAAGCAGTATCTATTTATCTACTCACATTTGCATGTTTTCAAACTGCTAGGTTGGCAGAAATTGGAGCTTACGGATGGGAGCTCACCTCATCTTGCGGATTTGAACCACCAACCTTCAAGTCAATAGTTCAGCCAACCTCAGGTCAACAGTTCAGTGGCACAAGGGTTTACCATCTCATTTATACCATTATCTCATACAGCATATGCACATAGAGTTGGCTTTGGTATCTGCTGAGGCTTAGTTCCAAGAATCTTCTATAGATAGGAAAATCTGTGAATGCTTGAGTCCCATTATATACAATGGTGTAGTAAATAGTGTCCCTTATATAAAATGGCAAAGTTAAAGTTTGCTCTTTGGAGTTGAGATTGAAATAGTTTTAAATATTTGGATGGTGGAATCCATGAATGTAGAATTTGTGGATACAGAGGGCCACCTGTGTGTGTGTGTTTGTCCTGTTCACCTATCTGTCTGACTTCACACTTCAACTTCAAGCATGTGCTGAAAAAAAATGAAAAACGCCTTAAAAACTATCACATGTATTTCACTGTATGCTTTTATAACTAGATGAACTAGCTGAATGAAGTATTATCCCTAGTTTCAGATCTCTAGACACCGAGGAATAGGTGCCAAATTGTAAACAGGCAAGAGGAAAATATAGCGTAGAAGTCTTTCCTAATACCCTTATAAGAGTATATATTGTGGGGGGGGGGGGTGTGCAAATAGTTTCTAAATAGTTTTTTAAATATTGTAAGGGGTCCTTATCATAACTATTACGATGTAACAACATTTTCGTTACTATTTTGTTACATAATTGCGCAAGTAGGGAAGCTTCTGGGACTCCTTTCTCCTTCATTTTTAGAGCTATCATGATGCAGAATACAGTACTATCAAAATAATCCTAGAATGAATATTGGAGCCATGCTGTGATATTGCTTTATACGAAATGACCTAAGCCTTGCATGAAATCTAATGCTGACAATTTATTCATAGCTCTGAAATCTCTCTTTTGGCCTCGACTGGTGCACGTTTGCCAAGTCCGGTTGATTTAGGACACCCACACAAAAGAAAATGGCACGGCTTCAGAGTTCCCCATAATCTCATACGTAGTGCCATTCTTGGTCAAACCCAGTGTGTATATTTAATTTGGTCTAATATGCCTAATTCATTCTACCTCCTTGCACTTCACTTTCCAATGATTTCTTTAATGCCTTTATTCTATGTCGCACTACTTCTGCCACCACTCTATTATTCATTTTACTAATTAGCCCTTGTCTTCATTATGATGCCAATCTTTTCTGCTGCATTCAGCGATGAAAGAATTAACCAGTGTTGCCTTTTCTTTATTTTAACTCTTGTTTTTGTCAAAGGCTTTCATGGCCGGAATCACTAGGTTGTTGTGAGTTTTTCGGGCTGTATGGCCATGTTCCAGAAGCATTCTCTCCTGACATTTCACCTGCATCTGTGGCAAGCATCCTCAGAGGTTGTGAGGTCTGTTGGGAACTAGAAAAATTGGGTTTATATATCTGTGGAAAATCCAGGGTGGGAGAAAGAACTCTTGTCTGTTGGAGCTAGGTGTGAATGTTTCAATTGGCCACCTTGATTAGTATTTAATGGCCTAGCAGTTTCATGGTCTGACTTCTTACTGCCCAGGGGAATCCTTTGTTGGGAGGTGATTAGCTAGCCCTGATTGTTTCTTGTCTGGAATTCCCCTGTTTTGAGTGTTGTTCTTTATTTACTGTTTCTGTTAGGATGCCTGCCATAGATGCATGCTAAACGTCAGGAGAGAATGCTTCGGGAACATGGCCATACATCCCGGAAAACTCACAACAACCCAGTAACTCTTGCTTGTTTGTTTAATATTCTTCTTCTTGGTTTAATTCTACTAAATTAAGAGGGCTCCCCCCCCCCCCCTTAAAGCAATTTTAGCAACTGAACTTCATGCATTTCTTTGGTTTTGATGGTGTCTTTTCTTAATCTCTTGCATGAGCTCCATTACACCTGTTAGAAGTCACTTTAATTAAGCTTGTAACACAGCATGTTGTCCAATTCACCAATAATTTAAGGAGCAATTTTGTGTCATTATAGCCATTTTCCCCTGAGTGAATATTAACGAGAGATCCCTGGAGCTTTATTCTTGACAGCCAGCACCTGCTGGGGTTTTAGCATACATAATAAATTAAGAGTTTGTGTAGGTGAATTAATGGCTCTGAAGTATTGTCACAAAGCATAGAACCTCCACTTTAAGAAAAAATCTAGCTCAAGTCCCTGGCTAACAAAAAACAATCCTGTGTTTCTCTCTCGTGCTCAATGAAATTAGTTTAAAGTCTAATTAAATCTCCTAGCAAGGGGGTAGAATATCAATAACCACCACTGATGGGGTATTACTGCCTGGAAATTGAACTGCAGGCTCAGAGCATCCCTCAATCTTAGGCTGTGAAGGATTAACTCATCTGTTTTGATTTCTGGGCAGGTTTCCCATTATCAGATAGAGGAACTGAATTACATTGGCAGTTGGGTGATACACTAAGGACCTCATCACACTAGAGAATGAATCCACTTAAAATCCGGTTTCTGCCTCCTGCAGAATTCTGGGGTTTGTGGTTTAGTGAGGCTGTTAAAGTCTCCTCCCTAAACTACAAACTCCACAATTCTGCAGGAGGCAGAAACCGGATTTAAAGTGGATTCTTTCTCTAGTGTAAAGACCATCCCAGGCAGTGTTCTTTTGTTTAGAAAAGATAGGTAAAAAAGGCACAAAAATCCCAAGAAAACAAACAAAAAAATCTCCCATCTATGCAGAATCAGTTTTGTTTTGTTGTTTTTTTTACTTGTCAGGAGCGACTTGAGAAACTGCGAGTTGCTTCTGGTGTGAGAGAATTGGCCATCTGCATTTATGTTGCCCAGAGGACGCCGGGATTTTTTATGTTTTTTACCATCCTTGTGGGTGGTTTCTCTCGTGTCCTCACATGGGAAGCTGGAACTGACAGAGGGAGCTCAACCCACTCTTCCCGGATTCAAACCTCTGACCTGTTGGTCAGCAGTCCTGCCAGCACAAGGGTTTAACCCATTGCTCCACCAGGGGCTCTGCAGAATCAGTTTACCCTTTGGATATGTTGATTCTGGACACTAAATCTGAAGCATCACAAGAACCACTTGTTACCTCAAACGGCTTTCTCTATATTTCAATGGACATTATCACAAACATCTCCTAAAATGGCTTTTTGCCATGATAAACCTGTTTAGCCAGGATGGGAGCATGCCTGCCTTACCCCTCGTCTTACCACACAAATAATTTTGTACGTTGTTGAGAAAGCTCACAATGTGTTGACTTTACTGTAGATGCAGGGATGTGACTTCTCCCAATCTGTGCTGTCCCCATCTTTATACATCCCCAGCCCCCTTTTCTTTTCTTTTTTATATTACAACTGTGCAACTTCGAGAGTTCATAAGTTTGAAGGTGCGCACTGCCAGAACACTCTTTATTTTCACAGTTTCAGAGCTTTGGTTGTACATATCTTCAAAAAAAAATTAAATAAGCACTTGGCAATGAAAATTATTTTGGTATTAGGAATTGTGGAAGCTAACACTTGGAGGACCAAAGCTTGGGAACCACTGTACTAGAATGATGTCATCAGTAATAAGCCTTTTTATTCATGCCTAGGGAGCCTCCAATGCAGATTATAGACTTGTGTGATAATCTCCTATACCCAGATAGTTGTTTGGCTTTTTTCGGGATTAATGGAACAGGACAATGGTATCTGCCCAACAACTGTAGGATAAGTTTGTAATTTTTTGGTATAGTACACAAAGCCAACATGACATAGCAAGTTCAAATGAAAGCTGTTCTACATATCAACATGAGCTTTCTTGCTGTCTTAAGATTGTTATTTAAACCCAGGAACCCCAAAAGGATTTCAATACTTGCAACCCCAGGAGTGCCAAGAAGGGTCTGAGTGATGGAGTCCATGGGTGACTTTTCCCCCTGAAACCAAGTTCAGCTAACCTCCACGGACAATCTCTAGCCTGTGCAAGCATGTACATACACACCAGGGGAGAATGCAGGGCAAATCCTATTTTCCCTTCAGGCAACAATACCTCCCTGCACTCAACAATGGATTCAAACAACGGAAGTTGACCAATGCTATGCCCTCGTTTGGATGGGTTTCCTGGGAACCCATCCAAACATGCCAACATCCATTGCCGTCCATTGTTTTGCCAGACAAACGGATTGTCCGACCCCAGACTGGCAGGAATACAGTCATTAGCACTCATCAACTCGGACCTTACCCAAGACAAAACCACAAACTTCAAACTGAGCGATGACAGTTTATTAAAATTCCTGCCAGACCCGGAGACCAATCAGCGGTGGCAACAGGCAGTGCGCTTCAGCCAATCAGCGCATGGATCCTGGCTGGCACCAACTGGCACCAATTAGTGTTTGTAGTGGCAAAAGTCCATTGTTTTGAATAGCTGTCAAACTCCTATGAATAATTCTATATGTAACCATTGTGAGTATGTCAGATTTAGCAGCATAGATTCTTCCGAAATTCAATTTGGCCGAAGTGAATAAAGTCTTTGTTCTTTGCTTGTGTCCTCATTTGATCTTCACAGCCTGGGCAAGCCGCGTCCCCGAACTCGCATAATTGTGAAAGCTGCAAATCATTTAACATGAACATGCCTCAGCAAAATTGGCTTTTTGTCCTAAAGCTCCCAAAAAGAGCTATAGTCCCAAAAGCTCACTGGAGATCTCAAACAGGAATTTATCATAGCTAACATTTTCAGCATATTACCTAATTTTATTCCATTTTCCTGGCTACTAATGCTTTCAGCATTCAAACAATTCTCCAGTGCAGAGCAAGAGAACCCGCAAAGTTGCAAAGCTGATTTGTATTCTGTGTTGACTGGCTTCCCAAACCAAAAGAGAACAACTGGGCCATACAAAAGTCTACTTTGGCTGGTCTGGTAGTCAAAGCAACTCTTCACTGAATAATTATGGACATACACTTTCTGCCACCCTATTTCTCCAGTCTGTTAATGCATTTCATCCACCTTGTTCATGCTCAGCCCTTCCATTCCCCCATCTTTGTTTATAAGGAGCCATGATAGCACAGTGGTTAAAAGCTGCTAGCTGCAGGAAAGGCTGCTGACCGGAGGGTCAATTGTTCAAAGCCTCTAGTTGGGGTGAGCTCCTGGCAATCAGTCCTAGCTCCTGCCAACCTAGCAGTTCGAAAGTATGCAATGTAAGTAGATCCATAGGTACCGCCTCAGTGGAAAGTAAAAGGGCACCACATGCAGACACACCAGCAAAAAGATCAGCAATGTCTATGGACAGCAGGCTCCTTTAGTATGGAAAATGGAACAAGAGCACCACCCAATGGCCGGAGGTTAAGCATCACGTCCAGATGCCAGAGATGGAAAAGGGGGAAGGCCTTTATTTTATCTGTGTATTGTATGTTGCTGTTCATGTAAAAAGCATTGAATATTTGCCTTATATGTGTCCTGTAATCTGCTCTGAGTCCCTCCGGGTAGATAAAGCGGAATATAAATAAAGTGTATTATTATACTGACACAAAAACAGAGTATGACACAGCAAATGAGATATATATGCTGGATTTCGTATCACAAAATCACAAGTCGAACACTTCCGGAGCATTTAGGACTATGTGATGTATTTTTGAATGATGTGCACAGATCCAAGTAAGGTGGCCTTTTGCAGTTGATAGATCATGATTTTGTCAATGTTTACTGTTTCCAAATGCTGGCTGAGATCTTTTGGCACGGCACCCAGTGTACTGATGACTACCGGGACCACCTGTACTGGTTTATGCCAGAGCCTTTGCAGTTCGATTTTGAGGTCCTGATAACAGCTGAGTTTTTCCTGTTGTTTTTTGTCAATTTGACTGTCACCTGATATGGCAACATAAATAATCCAAACTTTTTTCTTTTCCACAAACATGATATCTGGTGTATTGTGTTCCATAACATTGACAGTCTGAATTTTAAACTCCCCCAGTATTTTTGAGTGTTAATTTTCCACTACCTTTGCAGGTTTATTATCCCACCAGTTCTTTACTACTGGCAGGTGATAATTGTGACATAAGTTCCAATCATGTGGGCCACATAGTTGTGCCTCTGTTTGTAGTCTGTCTGTGAGATTTGCTGCAGCTGAGGATATGATTAATGGTTTCAAAGTGTGTTGTTAAGCTGCACACCAGGCATGGCAACTAACCTTCCTCAAATTCTGCCCTACAGCCTGACCCTTTCCAGTCTAAACAATGGGAAACAAGAAGAGCCACCTCTAATGTAAAGACTGACTATTCCTTATGGTGTTGTTATTAAGATTAACAAGGACTTTATTGCATGATGGTGCCATTCCACACCATTCACACAATCAGGGATAGCAACCAAGGCCTCATCACCACAGCCATATAATGCAGTTTTAAACTGCATTATATGGCCAGTGTAGATGCAGCTAATGCAGTTAAAGGCCATTAAAATGGATTATACGAATCTGCACTGACCATATAATGCAGTTTGAAATTGCATTATATAGCAGTGGAGATGGGACCTTGCTGGCGTGGTTACCATCCCTATTGCACCTCAACGCATTGTGTGGCTGCAAAACTTCGATCTATCTATTGTCAGCACTTTTGGTTATGGGTGGTTAACCTGCTCCAGGTTGTTGTTCGTTAACATATTTCATTAAAGAAACTTTGTCCTTTTAGTTAAGTTTTTTTAAAACCCTGCACATTGTTAATTGCTGCAAGGGAAAAGGAAGAGAAGAAGATTACCACACCAAGTAGGTTGTGGTGCCATGGTGTGACCAAGACCTGTACTGCTTTGCTATCACAGTGGGATGAAGTCCGAAGACAAATTTATAGGGAATGCTTTGACAATTCAAAATGAGATGTATAAATGCCAAATGAAGTCATACTGCTAGATTCTGCCGGAAACAATTGAAATGCAGATCTTTTAGTTGCTAGGCAATTAAGCAATTGCAAGTGACTTCTCCTCCCCTTTCCCCTCGGGTAACTCTCCTAGTGCAGCACAGGAAACAGGTATAGCTGTGGCCTCCTCATATGCAAAGGGCAGGGATCATATTATGGACAAGAACCCACTGTAGAGTTGTGGGTCCCTTGTATGCGGCTGCCTCATTGAGCAAAACAGTTATCCTGACAATTACGAGCAAATTAACCTGTGAAGTAAATCCCTTCTTACCGAATTTTTACTTAGCAATTGATTTCTGGCAGAGCCTCCACACCTTGGCCACAGCAATCCAAATGGTGTAAAACTGCTTCAATTCCACAGTGCAGATGGTGTCAATACTGGGTTGTGGCGCAGCTAGTTAATAGCCAGTTGCATTAAATCACTACTGACCGAGAGGTCATGAGTTCAAAGCCAGCCCGGGTCGGAGTAAGCTCCCAACCATTAATAGTCTAGCTTGCTGTTGACCTATGAGCCCAAAAGACAGTTGAATCTGTCAAGTAGGAAATTTAGGTACTGCTTTATGCGTGGAGGCTAATTTAACTAATTGATGGCACCATAAAACCTTCCAACAGCATGCGTAAGAATGAGGAAGTACTCCATCAAGGACTCGATGGCACAAGTGGACGGTGAAGCGACAGCTCCCCCTGTGGCCGGAATCAAGCATATCCTCATGAAGCCAGAAAGCTGGAATGTCAAATTGCCTCTTTGTGTGTCTATATATGTTACATGTCTAATGGCATCAAATGTTTGCCCTGTATATGTGCATTATAATCCACCCTGAGTCCCCTGCAGAGTGAGAAGGGCAGAATATAAATACTGTAAATACATACAAACATACATTTATGGATTCATAAGTTAGTACCAGCACTTTGAAAAGATTCCAGAAACAGTCGAGTATTCGCCAAGGTATCTACAGTAGAGTCTCACTTATCCAACCTTCGCTCATCCAACATTCTGTATTATCCAATGCAGTCTGCCTCCCGCCTGGATCCGAAGCTGTTTCAATACATTGCAATGTTTTGGTGCTAAATTTGTAAATATAGTAATTACTACATAATGTTACCGTGTATTGCACTGCTTTTTCTGTCGATTTCTTGTAAAACATTGTGTTTTGGTGCTTAATTTGTAAAATCATAACATAATCTGACATTTAATAGGCTTTTCCTTAATCTCTCCTTATTTTCCAACATTTTCGCTTATCCAGCCTTCTGCCAGCCCGTTTATCTATATAAATAAAAATGTAATGTTTGTTCATGGGATTAACATAACTCAAAAACCACTGGGCGAATTAACACCAAATTTGGACACAATACACCTATCAAGCCAACAAGTGACCATCACTCATAAAAACACTGAAAAACACAACAGAAGAGACTTAAAAAGCAAAAAAAAAACACAAAAAAATTACAACACATGCGCATAACCACATAAATAAACATATACACATATACACAAATATATGCACACACATATTCACAAAGAGAGCACACATACACAGACTGGACCACAGCAACGTGTGGCAGGGAATGGCTAGTGTTGAATAAGCACGACTTTGCTGTATTCAAAAATAGTCAAAACAGGTTTGCTGTGAGTTTTCTGGGCTGTATAGCTATGTTCCGAAAGCATTCTCTCCTGACATTTCACCCACAACTATGGCAGGAATCCTCAGAGGTCTGTTGGAAACCTCTGAGGATGCTTGCCATAGATGTGGGTGAAATGTCAGGAGAGAATGCTTCTGGAACATAGCTATACAGCTCAGAAACCTCACAGCAACCCAGTGATTCTGGCCAGGAAAGCCTTTGACAGCACGTAGTCAAAACATTTTCAGTGTAAGCAGTGTTATTCTTCTTTTGGTTGAGCCACCCATTTCTTTCTTCAGAGGTTAGTGTCAAAACACTCCTCTGTTTGACCTGCTTAATCCTGCGTTCCCTGCCAGTTTCTCTTCACCTTTATCACTTCACATGGGAACAGGAGGAAAATGTCACTGTTGGGGCAGAATTCTTATTTAAGGAGGAATGCCGTCACCCTCCCCTCCCACCCGCTAGCTATACCTATGGCTGGCTCACATTGCTGCGACTTTTGTGGTGATTCAGTCAGCTACAATTTGCAAATTACAGTAATCTTTCTCTCCACGCTGTACAAAGATTCAGATGTTGGCTCGTGCTGTGTCTTCTGGTACTGCCCTACGATGTGTGTAAAGATAACCATGAAGTTGATGAAAAGGGAATGTATTTTGCAACTCAGGCTAGCAGTCTGTATGTCTTAGAATCAATGAAATTTACAATTATTTCTGAGAAATGGGACATTAGAATGTTACTCTTTCAAATTTGAGATTATGATTGGTGAATAGGCTTTGAATCATAATCGTACATATCTATCTATTGATATACAAGTCAAAATATGTATCTATGTGTGTTTGTCCATTTGGATCACAAAGGCTGTTGCTAGGTGAAGTAGCCCTCTGTAATGTCACTGGGAAAGGTGACGGGTATGAGCGGGAGAGAGGGAAGAAGGAAGGAGAAAGAAGGGAAAGAAAGAACAAAGAAAGGGAGGAGGAGAAAAAGGAGGAAGGGAAGGAAGCAAGAGAAAGGAAACGAAAAGGAAATAGGTATGCGGGGAGGAAAGGAAAGAAAGGGAAAGGAATGGAAGAAAGACGGGATGGAGAAAGGCTGGGAAGAGAGAGAAAAGAGAGGGGAGATTTATGAGGGAAAGCAAGGGGAAAAGCAAGGGGGAAGAAAGAAAGAAAGAAAGAAAGAAAGAAAGAAAGAAAGAAATGGAGGGAGGGAGGGAGGGAGGGAAAGGAAAGAAAGGAAAGGAAAGGCAAGCGGGAAGATGTACGAGGAAATGCAAAGGAAGGAAAGAAAGAAGGAGAGAGGGGAGGAAGGAAGGAAGGAAGGAAGGGGGAGGGAGGGAAAGAGGGAAAGCAAGGAAGGAAGGAGGGAGGGAGGGAGGGAAAGAAAGAGGAAACCAAGAAAGGAAGGAAGGAGGGAGGGAAGGAAAGAGGGAAACCAAGGAGGGAAGGAAGGAAAGAGGGAAACCAAGGAAGGAAGGAAGGAAGAAAAGAGGGAAACCAAGGAAAGAAGGAAGGAAAGAAGGAAGGAAGGAGGGAAGGAAAGAGGGAAACCAAGGAGGGAAGGAAGGAAAGAGGGAAACCAAGGAAGGAAGGAAGGAAGGAAGGAAGGAAGGAAGAAAGAAAAGAGGGAAACCAAGGAAAGAAGGAAGGAAAGAAAGAAGGAAGGAAGGAAGAAAAGAGGGAAACCAAGGAAAGAAGGAAGGAAAGAAGGAAGGAAGGAGGGAAGGAAAGAGGGAAACCAAGGAAGGAAGGAAGGAAGGAAGGAAGGAAGGAAGGAAGGAAGGAGGGAGGGAAACCAAGGAAAGACGGAAGGAAAGAAGGATGGAAAGAAGAAAGAAAGAAGGGAAGGAAGGAGCCACAAAGAGAGCCTGCCCATCATTGCCAGCGTGCTGCCATGGAGACATTGTGAGTTGGAGAAGGGAGAAGACAGTCAGGCAGTGGTCCCAACAACACCTGGGTAACGCAGGATATATATGCTAACTGCATTATTAAAATTAGCTGCATTATAAAAACAACTTTCTAAACTTTGTCTCATCCCCAGGTCGCTTCTTGTGGATTCCCATCATAAGAGCCAGGTGTCTTGACAACTGAATGGATAGAATTGTTGTGTTTTGTGCCAAGATCATGTAAAGTAGCACATTGAGGACAGTAATGTCATCAAAAGGTATAGCTAGTTAGCTGCTTTATTCCCATGTTTATGTCGAGCAAATTAATTTACCCTTCCAGTAATTTATCTTTGTATCATTTTAACGATTAACAGATTTTGAATGACGGTTTACCTACAAAAGAATTTATTTATTTTACTTATTTACTGTATTTCTATGCCGCCTTTCTCAGCCCAAAGGCTGTTATAAAACTTTTAGAATTGGCAGAAATGTGTGGTTGGCAAAGGAGAAATAGTTATTGGACCAATGCATTATGATGCCACAGAAGCATATAAAAATATACTCCTGGCCTTTCCTCTTCTTTCTCTTACCTTCATAGTGTAATACATTTTTTTCTCCATGGGTTCAGCTTGCCTCTCCATTGACATCTAGTGACCCATGCTGAAAACACATCACAAAGGCTCAACATCCACAAAACATGCCATTCCTTTTTTGCTTGGTTGTAAGGTTTACCTTTAGACTTAGTAAAAAGAAAATCTACCACCCAATTGCTACGAGATTTATAGATTTTTCTAAACAATGGAGGGTAGAAAAAAGAATGCTTCACATATGCCTCTGTCAATTTCTGTATAATTCACTCACAATTATACATATCCACATTATCTTCTTTGAACTGGATTATGATTTTACACTGCCATATAATCCTGTTCAAAACAGATAATCTGGATTTTATTTGGCAGTGTAGAAGGGGTCTGAATTAACTCTACTGCAATGAGTTATGGTTTCCACAGACATACCAATGTTCTCTTTCACAAGGGTAAATACAGATTATGCCTTTTCTGTGAACCCTTATCATTTCCAGATACAATCAGCCCTCCATATCCATGGATATCCAAGGCTTGATTTTTTTAAAAATCATAAAAGGAAGACCATTTTACTATGCCATTGTATATAATGGGAATTGAGCATCCACAGATTTCGATATCTTTGGAAAGTCCTGGAATCAAACCTCAGTGGATACAAGGACCTACTGTATGTCTTCAATAGTTATATTTATTTGTGATAATTTTATCCCCATGAATCTTACTCCATACCTCAAATGCTATTCTTACAACAACAGTGAATTAAATTAGGCTGAAACAAAGTAATTTGCCCAAACTAAACAACTGAGCAACAGAGCTTAATGGGGTTAAATTCTCGGATTCCCCAATGGCTATGCTAACACTTCATTATTTACTCCATAATGATTCTCATTAAACACACACTTTAGTGGTTGTCAGAGCTTATTATAGTTTCTAGTTTAGATTTATTTACACTAGAAGTACAGTGGGGGGAAGAAAGTATTTAGTCAGATAACAATTGTACAAGTTCTCCCACTTAAAAAGATGAGAGAGGCTTGTAATTGACACCATAGGTAGACCTCAACTACGAGAGACAATATGAGAAAACACATTCAGAAAATCACATTGTCTGATTTTTAACGAATTTTAAATAAGTATATAAATAAAAATGTGCATACACTACGAATATCATTGTGTTGCAGGATTTATTTTCATCCTATTATTATTATTATTATTATTATTATTATTATTATTTTATTCTCATTCCCAATGTGCAAATTTGCCACAGTACTCTAAAGCAAGGGTCCCCAAACTAAGGCCCGGGGGCCGAATCCAAGGTCATTTGCCTGGCCCTCGCTTAGGGTCAACCTTAGTCTGTAATGACTTGAAAGCACACAACAACAACAACAACAACAAACCTATCTCATCAGCCAAAAGCAGGCCCATACTTCCCATTGAAATACTAATAAATTTATATTTGTTAAAATTGTTCTTCATTTTAATTATTGTATTGTTTTTAAGTGTTTTTTGCATTACAAATAAGATATTTGCAGTGTGCATAGGAATTCATTCATGTTTTTTTCAAATTATTATCCGGCCCCCCAACAGTTTGAGGGACTGTGACCTGGCCCTCTGTTTAAAAAGTTTGTGGACCCCTGCTCTAAAGCATACAAGCAGCATCTGAAAGCTCATCAAAAGCCAGAGTTTAATCCTTCTATACTTTACCACATAAACCTCCCACATTCTCTTGGGAGAATGAGACTGTCATGTGAACAGTTCTCTTATGATTAACAGGATGCCAAGTTCCTTAACAGCATAAAACTGCTATTTTTATTTTCTAGTCAGAATGCCAAGCCTAGAGCTTACACTTCTGTGGCAAAGACAATAATTCACAAAACACATGGGATACTATTTTAGATATAAGAATTCTTGAAATGTAAGATATTTATACAGGATATATGACACACATCCATTTGTTTCTACTTAGCAGTAGTAAATTTGCTCCCATGCCTTCTCTTTTCTGGGAGCATTTTATGACCTGTTTTAAGTGCCTGCTTCTCTTCTCTTGAAACAATCCATCATAAGATGATAAACACATTTTTAATAGTTAACATGATTTTTTATTAAGCATAATTGGATAAAAATATTCAGGAAGTAAGTTGTAAGTAAGATGATGGAGTGAAAATTGTAGGGTCTGAATGCCACAAAAGAGAGAACCAAGCAGAATGGAACACTGGTACTTCTGCGGTGGTAGGGAGGAAATCTTTATTTAATGTTAACCATTCTTTATTTAATTACAACCATTTAATGTCATCCTAATTGGAGAAGTCAGCCCTTTCCCAGTGATGGAATGACAGAATCATGTGTAGTTCACATTTCATCAGTCCACACACTGCCTTGCCAGAGAAAGAAAATATGCCACGCAGGTGAAATAATAAAGAACAAGTAGTTTACTCTTTTTAGTTCAGAACAACATATGTACAATGTGATCAGTTGCATCAACTCACATAATATCATTTTATGAGAGATCTATATGGTCTTTCTTTGTCCATGTGGAGAAACTCCTTCCAGCAGCTCATGAAGAGCACACTTCAAACACTGTCTCTTTCTCTGCTTCTCTCTTTTTCTCTGTCTGTACCTGTATAGCTCAAGCCTGATCAAAAATGTAACCGTATCCAAAAGTCCCAGGCTCAGCCATCTCCCTGAACTAAGAAGAGTAAACTACTTGTTCTTTATTGGTGGGTAGATCAGACTCCAATCTGCCACAATTTTGGAATGTAATAGTGTCTCTTATTTTGATGTGTGTGTGTGTGTGTGTGTGTGTTTTGTGTGTGATTTTGCTCCAAAAAGTTGTAAATGAATGACAGGCAGCTAAAACATCCTGACTCCATCAGTTCCTGGGCAGATGCTAGTTCTTTTTCTTAACGGATAATTGGTTTTCCTTCTTAAGGAGCATTGTTTGCTTCCTTCTTAACTTAAAGAGCCATTGACTTTAGTAATGTAAACATGTTGTTTTCCACCAAGGTAATCATTTGTCTCTAGTCATCAATGCCAGCAGCTCAGCAGTTCTCATTAGCAACTTTTAATTACAGTTCATGAATTTTCCTTTTGTAGTTTTCCTGGCTTCATTTCTTAGGATGACATCTCCAAGCCCCAACCATGTACTTTTCATACAATTCTATTCAGACCCCACATCATATATTCATCACATCACCAACCAAATCAAATAAACCCATTTCAAAAATGTGATGGTGATACACAAATGGATTTCCTCCCTCTTCCCCTTTAGAACAGATCCAGGAAGAGAAATGAGTAGGACTCCATTGCTGACTTTTCCTGAGCCTTAGGGTCATAGGTCTATACAAAGAAATTTGGGGGTTTCTTAATGATGTTTGTAGTGTATGTTTCTCTCATAGTCCTGCCCGCCCAAGCACTGAGAGCTGTCTATTCCCAGTGGTGGGCAAAGTGCTGGAGACCTGCTCCAGGTCAGAATAGCTGGTCAAATCTGGTCGAATCTTCTAGCTTGCTTGTTGGGAGAAGTAGCACCACTTTTACTGAATACTGAAGGCTGTTCCTGCCTAGACTGAGCTTTGGAAGAACCCCAATTTTATCTAACATAGCTGAACTCCCTAAACAGACAAAAGGACTAATTCCAGATCAAAATTACTACTACTACTCCTTATTTCTTTCCTAGCAAAGAAGGCAAAGATTTGTTTTTATTTTTGGCTTCCCCAATATTTTCTCCAAAGGCTCAACAAACAATTTAGATCCCTTATGGACAAGCAGCCAAATTACTTTTTGATTTGGTATTAGCATTCCAGGTTTTTAGCTAAAGTTGGCACTTGTCTACAACATCAGATGCCTTGGCTCTAGAAGCAAACGGGGAAAAAATCAAGACTAGCATCTGACATAAAAGCAAAAGCTTTCAGAAATGTATTGATTCTCTGTGTGCACTTAGTCCCCTGCCTAGGGACCAGTGGCAGTAAATCTTCAACCCATCTAATCCAGCTCTGGCAAACAAGGAGGTCACTGAAACAGCTGTGATGATATACACAAAAAAGACCTTCAATCTTTTATCCTCTGAATTTTTAGGAGTATTGTCACCATCTTTAGAGAAACAATTGTCTGGAACCAATCCAACCACAGGGCATTGGTAAAGGATCGTTTCAACCTTTTAAGAGGGTAATGTGTATGTAAAGATGCCGAGCATAAGCTTGAAAATGTTTAGACACCCTGTAGTCAGGATGATACCAATCTTCCTCCATAATCTCTGCAATCACTTCAGGAAAAGGTACATAGATTTTTCTGCTTAGCTTTAGCCCTGATTTCTGGAACCCCTCCAACAGTTACCTGATGGGTAGATGCCATCCCACATCAGGTGAAAATAATGGTTGACATTAAACAAAGTTCTGCCTATGAGGAACGTGAGAGGAACAAGACCCAGCATAAGGATTGCCTTCCCATAATGCAGAAAAAATATTGGTAGAGGAAAATATACATATTGAGTTGTCACTGAAAAGGACTTGTTTTTGGTACCTTCCAACTGGTTGATCTTAATAGCAGGCCAGAGAACAGAATATTTAAAGTGCATTTCCACTATCATTAGCAACAACTTTGCTCATAATTTGCTAGCGGAGCGCCTGGTGGCGCAATTGGCTAAACCCTTGTGCTAGTAGGACTGAAGATGTGGATGAGCTCCCTCTGTCAGCTCCAGCTTCCCATGCAGGGATATGAGAGAAGCCTCCCACAAGAAAGGTAAAACATCAAAACATCCATGCGTCCCCTGGGCAACGTCCTTGCAGACGGCCAGTTCTCTCACACCAGAAGCGATTTGCAGTTTCTCAAGTCACTACTGACATGAAAAAAAATGCTAGCACAGCAATAAACTATACTCCCACTTTTGCTGGTATGAAAGGTCCTAGACCTTTTTTTTTTGCATCAGAGAACACCTCCAAAGCAATGTTAGTGGAAGTTGACCCTATTATTTACTTACTTGCTTACTTATTTACTTACTTACTTACTTACTTTTATCCTGCTTTTCTCCCACAAATGGGATTCAAAGTGGCTAACAAATAAAAAGGACAACTACATAATACAAAAATACAAAGACACAAAAATACAAAAACCATTATCCCACCCAGTCAACATATAAGCAATAAATCCAGTCATTGCAAAACACGTTACATAAATATAAATAGACATAAAAACAATTACATATAATTATAACTATAAAATTCCTGCACCTCAGGCCACTAAGGTTATCCTAACACATTAAAAACATTAGACATTAAAGTAACCGAATCAAATCACCAAGTCTTGACCATGTAAGTTTAATCTGGCCGAGATGGCTGCTATTATAAGTTGTCAGGGAAGGCCTGCTTCCATAAAAATGTCATCACCTGGGAGCCAATAGTGTGAGGGCCAAACATAACTTATTGGGGAGGGAGTTCCAGATCTGCGGAGCCACCACCGAAAAGGCCCTCTCTCATGCTCTCACCAACCATAATTATGATGGTGGTGGGACCAAGAGAAGGGTCTCTCCTGATGATCTCAGAGCTTGCATGGGCTGGTAGGAGGATATACGTCCCCCATAAATAGGCTGGGCTCAACTGTTTAGGACTTTATAGGCTAAAGCCAGCACCTTGACTCTAGAGTCACACCAGAGAATCTAGAGGTTCCCAGAAATTTTTTTTACTCAAATCTATTAATAATCAAATCTGCAAAAATTAAATGTATAAATATAGAGAACTGACTACACTTTTTAATTTTAAAATAGATTTGTAGTCAATATAAGATTGTCCAATCAGGATAAAAATGCAAAATCAACACTCGGTTGGATCCATAACCTCAATGTACCACCTGATACCTCTGAATGCAACTTCCCTCCCTTTTTGACCCAAACAGCACTATCTTTCCTCATTTCTCTGAACCTTCCACTCTGGAAACCAACCCAAAGATCCCAGCAGACTCTCCTTGAACAGAACGAAGCCGCAAATATTGTGAAGAGCATCATGTTGCTACGCAACACATCCCGATTTCCCTGTGGGTCTATGCGTTACCGTGGTGACATGTGTTTGAAGAGACATGTCACATTGAATTGTGCCTTTCCTCCTTAAAAAAAGAAAGCACGATCAGCCTAATCTGTGCCTCAGGAGTTGTCTAGAAGTGAGCAAAGGTGGATGGGTTATATTGGTTGCAAGACACAACCCAGTAATTTTGCTCGAAAACAAACAGGAGCATCTGTAACTTTGCCACCTCATTTTTGTCAAACATGAATAAGCAACATTTGGTACCCAAGTTCTGCTACTGGAGTCTTCACTGAGCATCAAAAAGTTACTTTTTACATGATGGTTGCCAGAAACCCTGAGCTATGACAGGTATTTAGTCAAGGTGGCTGAGAGATGACTTATTTATTTATTTGTTTATTGAAAACATTATATTCCACTTTTCTCACCCCGAAGGAGACTCAGGACAGAGCACAGCATATATACGGCAAACATTCAATGCCGGGACAAGAATTCATATACGCATACATAAACATTAAAAACATTTATCTCAATATTAAAATACAACATTTAAAACCATCTTGGTCATCTGTATCACATCTAATTGGCCTGGTAATCTTTCCTATCACTGCTTTATTGCCCTGTCCCGAAAGCTTGGTCCCACAGCCAAGTTTTTACCATTCTTCTGAAGGACAGGAGGGAGGGGGCTGATCTGATCTCACCAGGAAGGGAGTTCCATAGCTGGGGGGCAATCACCGAGAAGGCCCTCCCTCTCATCCCTACCAATTGTGCCTGTGACAATGACGAGATGGAGAGCAGGGCCTCCCCAGAGGATGGTTCATAGGGGGAGATGCGTTTGAACAGGTAAATTGGGCCAGGGCCGTTTAGGGCTTTATAGACCAAAGCCAGCACTTTGAATTGTGCCCAGTAGCAAACTGGTAGCCACTGGAGCTGGCGTAATATGGGAATTGTATGCTCCCTATATGCCATCCCAGTTATTAACCTGGTTGCCTCTCGTTGGACTATTTGAAGCTTCCGAGCAGCCTTCAAAGGCAGCCCCACATAGAGTGCGTTGCAGTGGTCTATCCTGGATGTAGCTAGAGCGGGGAGTAATAAGAATTGTATTCCAAAAAAGTAATGTTTCTAATCCTTCTTGCAATGTAGACCTAACCACTTTAATGTCAGCAAAAACGATCTTGTCCAGAGATTATGAGTGCTCCGATATGCACAGGACTGGAAAGTACAGGCCTCTGCAAAGTGCTCCATCTGGTTTATTGACCTACTTGTGCTCAGTAGGTTCAATATCACTCCCAGTGACCTGGAAGAAACTAAACTGGATGTAATGCAGGAGGACACCTGATTGGAAGAAACCAGATGGCGTGGCATACTTTTTAATGATTCATGTCAATGCTTTACAGAGATGTAGACTAAACTCTCTCCCAAGTCCTTTCCAGTCTCATTATCCAAGGCTGCTCAAATAGCTTCTCTTGTTTCCAGCAGTTGCTTAATACAGAGCACAGTGCCTGCTCATAGGGATGGGACTCAGAGGACTTCGACCATCGGATACCATTTCATTCTGGAGTTTTCTGAGTCTGCTGTGTCAGTCTCCTAATTTTTAGTGGCTGCTAATGCATTAGATCTATGGTTTTAAGACTTGTCTATGGCTTAGATCACAGTTTGTCGGTTCTTTGAGAGCGCAGACTCTGCTAACATCTTCTAAGGCCATTGAGAATAAGGCTGCTGATTTTGCCTTCAACCCATCTGTGTCTCATCTGCTCTTCTGGGAAGCTTGGCACACCGGGCTCCAAACCCAAAGTTCTTGCGGAATCACATAACAGTACTGTTTAGTCAGGAGAATGGGGTTTGAATTGAGATACAAGGCTTTTATGCTGGGGAAAGTGGAAGGCAAAAGGAAGAGGGGCCGACCAAGGGCAAGATGGATGGATAGCATCCTTGAAGTGACTGGACTGACCTTGAAGGAGCTGGGGGTGGTGACGGCCGACAGGGAGCTCTGGCGTGGGCTGGTCCATGAGGTCACGAAGAGTCGGAGACGACTGAACGAATGAACAACAACAACAACAAGGCTTGTGGATATGATATCTGACTTTAAAATGTCCTTTACCCTTTCCCCAACCACAGAGGCCAAGGCTGCAATTCCCATTATCCCCAGACCTCGTGGCAGATAATTAAAAGGGTTAGGACTTGTTGTTCAATGACATCTGGGGATCCAAATTAAGTAAAAATTAAAGAGCACTGACTATTATGCAAGAAAAATGTAATTGGCCCTCTCTATCCATGGATTATCTGGGTACCATGGTGGTGCAATGGGTTAAACCCTTGTGCTGCTGAACTGCTGACCTGAAGGTTGACAGTTTGAATCCACGAGATGGGGTGAGCTCTTATCTGTCAGCTCCAGCTCCTGCCAACCTAGCAGTTCGAAAACATGAAGATAGGTACCACTTCAGTGGGAAAGGCAAAGAGATGCTCCAAGCAATCTTGCCAGTTGCGTGTTTGGGCTGTGTTGTGACGTGCCTTGAGCCATGAGGCTGGTAGAAATAAAGTTGTTGTTGTTGTTGTTGTTGTTGTTAGAGGCTGCAGTGGTGCAATGGGTTAAAAACCTTGTTCTACTGAACTGCTGGCCTGAATGTTAGCGGTTCGAACTTGCGAGATGGGGTGAGCTCCAGTCTGTCAGCTACAGCTCTTGCCAACCTACCAATTCCAAAATATGAAAATGTGAGTAAATAAATAGGTATCGCTTCTGCAGGAATAGGTAAAAAGACACTTCAAAGCAATCTTGCCAATCACACAAACCAGGCAATGGCAACACAGGCTCCTTGGCTTGAAAATGGAGAAAGCGCCGCCTCCAGAAGCCAGAAATGAAAGGACAAGCTTTGCTTGTGTTTGTGTTTCTCATTGCATATGACTATAAAGGCATTGAATGTTTGCGTATGTATGTATGTATGTATGTATGTATGTAAATGTTGTAATCTGCAATGAGTCCCCTTGGGGAGAAGGGCAGAATATAAATAAAGTGTATTATTATTATCTATCCATGGATTCAATTATCCTTTGAAAACAATCATAAGGCTGATGTGGCCTTTGATGAAAATGAGTTTGAAACCCCTGCCCCTTCTTAGGCCCCTTCTACATTGCATATAAAATCCAGATTATCTGCTTTGAGCTGGATTATATAGCAATGTAGACTCATATAATGCAGTTCAGATAAGCTGGGATCAGATAGTGTATTATATGGCAGTGTAGATCCAGCCTTAGACAGATGGAACTGACTAGTACTGAGTAAAATGGTGTGCCTCGAGGTGTATCTGTACTGCAGAATTATTGCAGTTTGACATCACTTTGATTGCTACAGTTCAATACTAAGGAATCATGGGAATTGTTTTACAAGGTATTTAGCCTTCTCTGCCAAAGAGTGCCAGCATCTCGCCAAACTGCAATTCCCATTGTTCCAAAGCATTGAGCCAAGACAGTTAAAATGGTGTTATACTGCATTAATTTTACAGTGTAAATACACTTTCAGTCTCTGCAAATGCAGGGATGCAGATGGTAAAATACTTTAACCTTGCCTGACAGTCTGAAAGAACAAAATGTCTTGTGAGATTCAATCTCACTTTCAAAAAATAGAAGTATTTCACATACAAAAAATTATTAATGATGCGACTAATTCATCTGACAGACACTCTGTACCTTTGAATAATTGCTTGAGAGCTCTACTCAGACAGGTGCAGAGCCTCGTCTTCATCTTTGTGCTAGATTTTTTTTTGCAGCTCTTTCACTAAAGTTAAGAATGGACCTATACATGAATGAATGTTATTTTTTCACCAAGTTTCTCTTAATGAAAGCAGAAATTTTGCTGGTGAATTTAAAAATATTATTAAGTTTCTAAATAATCTTTTCTTGCCCCTTTGTCAATGGTCTTGTGATGTACTCCAAAGAATATTTACTGCAAAATGCAGAGGTGAAGCTAGAAACAAGAAATCACAATTTCTACTGAAAGAATTTGACTACTCCAAGCTATTTATTTATCATGACAGGAGTAAATTGAGACTACAGTTATAATGCGCGCGTGTGTGTACATATATGGAACCCCTGGTGGCGCAGTGCTGAGCTGCTGAACTTTCTGATCCAAAGGTCGCAGGTTCGAATCCAGGGAGTGGCGTGAGCTCCTGCTGTTAGCCCCAGCTTCTGCCAACCTAGCAGTTCAAAAACATGCAAATGTGAGTAGATCAATAGGTAGTTAACACCGCATGACCTTGGCGGTGTCTGTGGACAATCAGGGGAGGCTCAACCATTATGCAAAGTAAGCATTTGTAGTATAGTTGATTTTGCCCAGGGGCGCTCTTGAGGTGCTCTTGGGGGAAAATAGATCTTGACATATGCGAGTTGTAGTTACTGGGATGTATAGTTCACCTACAATCAAAGAACATTCTGAACTCCACCAATGATGGCATTGAACCAAATATGGCACACTGAACTCCAACGACGAACAGAAAATATATATCAGTGATTGGTTGGGGGGGGGGGGGGGGGAACGCCAAAATACTGTTTGCTTACCGTTGAAAATTACCTAGGGCCGCCTCTGTGGACAATGCCAGCGCTTTGGCTTAGAAATGGAAATGAGCACCAATCCCCAGAGTCGGACACAACTGGACTTAATGTCAGGAGAAAACCTTTACCATCACCCTTATATACATATATACACACCACAAAGTTTAAAAATTGGCATTATACTAAATGTCCTTTGACCAGAAGATGGCCACTTGGAGTGCCTCTGGTGTCACTGTAAGACAGTCTCCATTGTGCATGTGGCAGGGCTCAGACTGCATTGTAGTAAGTGGTCTGTGATTTGCTCTTCTTCACACTCATATGTCATGGACTCTACTTTGTGGCCCCATTTCTTAAGGCTGGCTCTGCATCTCATGGTGCCATAGTCTGTTCTGCGCCTTCCAAGTCATAGTCTTCTGTGTGCCCAGGAAGGAGTCTCTCATCTTGTCTCAGTCACAGATTGAGGTTCCGGAATTTCACCTGTCACTTTTGGACTCTCACTTGCTGAGGTGTTCCTGAGAGTATCTCTGTAGATCCTAGGAATCTATTTCTTGATTGAAGGCATTGGCATGCTCTCAGATATCAAAACAGATGATGGACTGGAGATGCCTTGGACCTTTCATTACAGGCTGCTACTTCCCAACGGATGTCAGGTGGTACAATACCGGTTATTATTATATGTAATGATTCTGAATCTTGGCAATTGTGCTCACCTTATTGACATAAACAATCCAGTTATAGTATGCATGCAATCTTTTTCCATTCATAATGAAGAATAAATTGTTTAAGTCAGCTGTTTTCTAAATATGTGTTTACTCATATTGTGGCAACAAAAACTAAGCAGCTAAACAATTAATCAAGGAAGTGATATCAGCAGAAAGGAAGGGCCGTTGTTAAGCATTACGTAATCCACTTTCAGGAAAATCATCCTGCGTTTGGAACATATTATGCACAATTGGTTAATTTGCCTTCGTTTTGTGGTTGTATTGTAGAATTGGAAACCGTAAAGAGAATGAAGAACCTTAATTATGAATTTATCAAGGTTCTCAGAATAGAAGACAATGCAGTCCAATAAGCTACACCAAATAAAAAAGAATATAGTGTCAAGCCAAAGACATCCATAAATGACAGTGGGAGTGTGTTGCTATATTCATTCATATAAAAAATATCTTTCCAAGCCTGGAAAAATACCTAGCAGAGATTAACAAGATTTTTAATATGCTATAGCTCTGTCCCCCTCCACTGCCAATAATCTACTGAAGCTAATTGGCATTGCATTGTAGGCAGAAAAAAAGTTGCTTCCTACAATGCTTCATTGGAGAATTTACCACTGTTACTGATGGCAATGGCCAGTACTGCTTTATGCAAGGGGCTTTGAAAAGGAGAAATGAATAAAAGATGAAATGAGAATATCAGGAATTATCCTACAGACATAGGGGAACTACCCCCAATGAGCTGGCAGGAGCTCTAAGATCTGCCGGGGAGACCTTCCTCTCAATCCCACCACCATCACAAGTGCAGTTGGTGGGGATGAGGGAGAGGACCTTCTTGGTGGTGGCCCCACAACTTTGGAACTCCCTGCCCAGGGAGATTAAACAGGCCCTCACATTGTCCTCCTTTCGTGAGGACTTGAAGATGTGGCTCTTCAATCAAACCTTTTAGAATATTTTTCCCCTAGTTGTCCTGCATACTAGTCGCATATCCTTCACTTTATCCCATGCCCTCTCTCCATTACTGCAGCTGGCACTTATTTTATTCCTAACTAGCCTTCCCTTGCCACGCGTTGCTGTGGCCCAGTGTGTATATATGTGTGTGTGTGTGTGGTTTTGCACATGCATTGTAATAGGTTTTGGGGGGGGGGGTTGGCTTTTTAAGTCCCTTTTTGCTGTGTTTTTCAGTGTTTTTATGTGTGATGGTCACTCGTTGATCTGTTAGGGGTGTAGTGTCCAAATTTGGTGACAATCCCTCCAGTGGTTTTTGAGTTAAGTTAATCCCACAAATGAACATTACATTTTTATTTATATAGACTAGTTGTACCCGCCATGCGATGCTGTAGCCAACCTTCCCTCCCTCTTTCTCTTCTTCTTTCTTTCTCTCCTTCCTTCCTTCCTTCCCTCCCTCCCTCTTTCCTTCCTTCCCTTTTTTCTGTCCTTCTCTCCTTCCTTCCTTCCTTCCTTCCTTCCTTCCTTCCTTCCTTCCTTCCTTCCTTCTCTCCTTCCTTCCTTCCTTCCTTCCTTCCTTCCTTCCTTCCTTCCTTCCTTCTTTCCCTTCCCTTCCCTTCCCTTTTTCTTTCTCTCCTTTCTTCCTTCTCTACCTATTCTTGGACTTTAACTCCCAGCAATCCTCCGGACCGATCCATCTACCTACTATCTATCTCTATCTAATCTATATATCTTATATATCTGGAGGATTGCTTAGAGTTGCAGTCCAGGAATAGGAAATATGTACGGATTGGGATGCTCTCAAAGAAATCCAAGGAGAAGCAAGCCTGAAGCCTGGAAGCAGTGCATTTGGATCATCCTCCTCCCCTAAAGGGCCTGGTCTAGGGGATGCTGGGAGGTGTCATTTTCATTTAGCTTTTGGGGGGTTTTAAGTCCTTTCCGCTATATTTTGGGAGGGGTTTATGAGTGATGGTCACTCGTTGGTCTGTTAGAGGTGTAGTGTCCAAATTTTGTGTCAATTTGTCCAGTGGTTTTTGAGTTACGTTAATCCCACAAACGAACATTACATTTTTATTTATATAGATGTTTACAGCCCCACCATGGTTGCAATAATTTACCGTCACTGTTAGAGGATCGCAGCTTGATTGAGTCTGAATTAATGTTTTTATATGTGTATGTGTTTTATTTTATTGCATTTTATATTGTGTTCACTTTTATGTTTGTTTTTAGGCACCTTGTGCCGTCTGCAAGCCACCCTGAGTCCCTTCGGGGAGATGGTCGCAGGCTATAAGAATAAAGTTGTTATTATTTTACTGACACAAATCACAGTATGTCACAACAAACAAGATATATATGCTGGATATCGTATCACAAAATTTAAAGTTGAACACTTCCCAAGCATCTAGGGCTGTGTGATGTATTTTCCAATGATGTGCGCAGATCCAAGTAAAGTGGCCTTTTGCAGTTGACACTCCATGCAACAATGTTTTCTCAAACAATCAGCATTTTCTGTAAACAAAGGCTTAACTGCAGAAACAGGCCAATATGGCAGTAAATCAGGACATATGGGCATTGGGAACATCTCTGAAAATTCCCTTTTAAAACTACGTCTCCTTCATCTCAACCTCTGAGAATGCCTGCCATAGATGTGGGTGAAATGTCAGGAGAGAATGCTATTGATAATTGGTAAGATGAGTTCAGGAACTAGGAATCCTAATGAAAGACTAAGTTTCTAAATATTTCGAAAAGCCTGCCTTCTACCCCCTTCCTTAGTGCTGGGAAAAAGCTGAATGACATGTATTCTTGCAGATGATCCAAGCACTTGATGCAATATTTTGTGGAAGGCGGCAATATTTAATCTCGATGACCAACTATTCTCTTAACAGACTAACACCGCATATCATGATGTAACATACTAACGTTTTAAGAAATGCAATGCCACAATCATGAAACAATTATTAGGAGGACACCTTCATCAGCTGTTTATGAAACTTAATAGTGGGACTTAAATGTTTTTCATTCAGTCGTTCTACTCCAATTGGGACAAAAAAAATGAATAAATTAAGCCCTTAGTTTGGAATAGAGAAAATAGGTTGTATGGACTTTTAAAACTCTATAATTTGCATGGATTTGCATGAGATAGAGAAAAATTAGCAGGATCATTACCAATCAGTTTAGTGAACTTAGAAACAGAGCCCAAGGTGTTGTCAACGGCTTTCATGACCAGAATCACTGGGTTGCTGTGAGTTTTCCGGGCTGTATGGCCATGTTCCAGAAGCATTCTCTCCTGATGTTTCAATCACATTTATGGCAGGCATCCTCAGAGGTTTTGACCTCACAACCTCTGAGGATGCCTGTCATAGACATGGGTTTTTGTTTGTTTGTTTGTTGTTGTTTTTTGTCGCGTCAGGAGCGACTTGAGAAACTGCAAGTCGCTTCTGGTGTGAGTGAATTGGGCAACTGCAAGGACGTTGCCCAGGGGACGCCTGGATGATTTGATGTTTTTATCATCCTTGTGGGAGGCTTCTCTCATGTCCCCGTATGAGGAGCTGGAGCTGATAGAGGGAGCTCATCCGCCTCTCCCCGGATTCGAACCTGCGACCTGTCAGTCTTCAGTCCTGCCGGCACAGGGGTTTAAGCCACCGCGCCACCGGGTGGGTGAAATGTCAGGAGATAATACTTTTGGAACATGGCCATACAGCCCGGAAAACTCACAGCAATCCAGAACCCAAGGTTTCCAATTTCAGAAGATCTTGGGTTTCTTGGAGCATCCCACTATGTGTATATGCCTAATGGTAAAAACAATGTGACCGTTAGATATTTTTGGCTTCCAGTAGTCATCAGTCCTTGCCAGTCAATGGTCAGAAGGATGGGGCGGGGGTGCCAATCAGCAACCATTGGATGGCTATGTGATTCACGTCCCAATATATATTAACACTAGCTGTCCCCTGCCACGCGTTGCTGTGGCCCAGTCTGTTGATCTGGAAAATAAAGTAATGAGAAAGTGTTGGTTTCTAATATATGTAGTTTCTTTATGCTTGTAGGTAAACAGTATTTCTTGCTGTTTCTTTGTCAGTGTTGATGTGAAAAGTGTCTGGTTTGCCCACCCTGGAACATGCAACATATCATTGTCCTTCTGTAAGGGTCTCTTTCAAATCTATGATACTATATCTGTGTGTGTGTGTGAATAACATCTATCTATCTATCTATCTATCTATCTATCTATCTGTCTATCTATATCTATGGCTGGGTTGCTCTTTGTCAGGAGGACTTTGATAACGTTTTCTTGCCCTGATGAAAGGAGTTGGATTGGATGGCCTTAAGTATTTTCTGTTGGTCAGGGGGAAAGGTCTGTGTGGGAAGTTTGCCCCGATTCTGTCATTCGTGGGGTTCAGAATGCTCTTTGATTGTAGGTAAACTGTGAATCCCAGTGACTACAACTCCAAAATGTCAACGTCTATTTTCCCCAAACTCCATCTGTGTTCATATTTGGGCGTATTGAGTGCTTGTGTCAAGTTTGGTCCAGATCCATCATTGTTTGAGTCCACAGTGCTCTCTGGATGTAGGTGAACTACAACTCCCAAACTCAAGGTCAATGCCCACCAAACCTTTCCAGTATTTTCTGTTGGTCATGGGAATTCTGTGTGCCAGGTTTGGTTCAATTCCATTGTTGATGGAGTTCAGAATGCTCTTTGATTGTAGGTGAACTATAAATCCCAGCAACTACAACTCCCAAATGACAAAATCATAATTTTTTGAGTGATGGTCACTCCTTGTGTTGTGAGATGTTGTGTTGCCAAATTTGGTGTGTTTTCGTTCATTGGTTTTTTTTCTTTTTAAGGTACTCATTATGCACAGAGCATTTTTGGATAGATAGATAGATAGATAGATAGATAGATAGATAGATAGATTATCACAACTGGAGGTACTTATGTAGCTAGAAGGACGCTTTCCATGTACAAAAGATGCATTCTCCATGCAGGAAATCTTACAAAAACTATCTTCCAAAAGAATCTCACCAGCCTTCTTGATGGATGGTGGGGATTATTTTTAAAACAGATCTCTGTGAAACAAAGCAGAGCCTTGAAAAGTTACTCGAGCTTGTAAATCCCAGACAAATGTGTGATTTGGGGAATCGCAGTCCCTCTCCCACATAAGATCACCTCCCATGCTCTGTTTCTTAACTACAGTCATTCCGAAATGCACAACAAACAAGAACACCAAGACAGGTTCCAGCTGAGAATCAGCAAAGTTTACTGAGTGCTGAACAACAGTGACATTTCATCTCGGTGAGGCATTCAGGGAAAGAATGGTAGGAAAAAAGGATTTTTGGTTGAAATGCCACAGAACAAAGGTAAGCAGTGTGCAGCCCTGGGGCTGTGAGTGACCCATACTGTTTTGGCAGACTTTGACCCCATCGGGCTCCAGAAACAGCGAACAAATAGCAGGACCCCTGTGCTGTTTAACATTTAAACATATCCATGTTGCTTTTTTCCAAAACCAGGAGTGGATTTCTGACCAATTCCAGTTTTGTTTATTTTATATCATGACTATTCTTGCTGAACCAGAGGCAGTGCATTTGCTTCTGGACCTGCCGCAGTTGGATGATTTGGATATAATGCAACATTTTTAGAAGGGCAGGTGCAAAGACAGTTTTTGCCATGGTGTTTTCCAATTTCTAGAGCAGGCATGGGGAAATTTGGGCCCTCCTGGTGTTTTGGACTTCAACTCCCACAATTCCTAACAGTCTCGGGCCCTTTCCTTTTCCCACTCAGCCGCTTAAGCGGCTGAGTGGGAAAAGGAAGGGGCCCGAAGCTGTTAGGAATTGTGGGAGTTGAAGTCCAAAACACCGGGAGGGCCCAAATTTACCCATGCCTGCTCTAGAGAGTGAAATATTTTACAAAGTGACCATTCTGCATCTTTTATCTACCCATAGGATGTGTTTCAGTGGTTCAAGTACATGTAATAAAAACTTCTCAAGGCAAAGCTGCAGTGAGTGCAGAATTAGTACAGAAAAGAAGTTTCTTCAGTGTGAGAACAAGTGTGCAAAGCAATCTCGTAGCACCTTTGAGAGTGAGAGAAAGAAGCGGTAGAATAAGCTGTCAGAGGCACAAAGGTGTTGTTTTTCAAATCAAAATAATAATAATAAACCCACTTTGTTTACAATCAAGATTATACTGATTCCACGTGTTCCAAAATGTATACTTTGGCACTCCAGGTGTGGAGTTTGTTTCCAAATCCATCTAAACAATTTTGACAGGAATGGGGAAAAATGTGCTGAGGATAAGCATTCTTTTACTATAGGTAAAGGTTTCCTCTTAACATTAAGTCTACTTGTGTCTGACTCTGAGGGGTAGTGCTCATCTCCATTTCTAAGCCAAAGAGCTGGTGTTGTCCGTAGACACCTCCAAGGTCATGTGGCCAGCATGACTGCATGGAGCGCCATTACCTTCCTGCAAAAGTAGTCATTTAGATGGCTTAGTTTACAGTTCCCACCATCCTTTACTATTGGCCATGCCATTTGGGGATGGGGAGTGGGGGTAGGCCAAAATATCAGGCAGGACTGGTTGTCTGCAACCAGTGCATAGGACTGGTTACCTAGCAGATTGATCTTCTGATAGTAAAGGTAAAGCTTTCCCCTGATGTCTAGTGGTGCTCATCTCCATTTCTAAGCCAAAGAGCTGGCGTTTTCCGTAGACGCCTCCAAGGTCATGTGGCTGGCATGACTTCAAGGAGCGCCATTACCTTCCTGCCGGAGTGGTACCTATTGATCTACTCATATTTGCATGTTTTTGAACTGCTAGGTTGGCAGAAACTGGGGCTAACAGTGGGAGCTCACCCCGCTCCCTGGATTCAAACCGCCAACCTTTTGATCAGCAAGTTCAGCAGTTTAACCTGCTGTGCCACTGGGAACTACTTTCTTTTACTATAACATGTAATTACCTAATCTCTATACCAAAGTGATTTTATACATTTTGATAGTTTTGATCTGTACATAATATTCTACTTTGAGCTGGGCTTAGCACAGTATGCTAAACCACTGTGCTGCAGAAAAATCCTGCCAATCAAATGGTCAGCACTTCGAGCCCAGGTTGGGGTTGAGCATCCACCATTAGTCCCAGTTCACCTGCCCACCTAGCAGGTCGAAAACAGAAATGCGAGTAGATTAAAATAGGTACCACTTTTAGCAGGGAGGTAATAAAGGCATCCTTAAGATGCTGGAAATAAGATGGGAACACTGCCTTTACCACTGTTTGTGTTGTCTGTCCATTCAATGTCAATTGTATAATTGGCGTTGAATGCTTGCCATATGTGTGTTCTGTAAGCCGCTCTAAGGAGTGAGAAGGGTGGGGTACAAATACTGTAAATAAAATAAATAGTAGCCAACAATATGCTGCTACCTATAACTCATTTTTCAATTTTGGGGAGGGGGGATTTGGTATCTTTTGGAAACAAAATACCATAAATTTAGCCATAGAGTAACATGGCACTTGTGAAACTACTGCCCAAGGCATTTCTATTTACTTTTTAAAAGCAGCATTGGGAAGAGGAGTTTAGTGGAAGGGGTATTTCTATACGGATGCCCTATTCCAGACAAACATGTCACAAACTACAAAGAAAACCTGGGGTTACCCCCATATCTTTGCATTTTATCTGTAAGAGGTGATACAATTGGGGGCTTCAGTCATTTCTTAATCAAGTACCTGCACTCAATATCTATAACACATTCTTAATTGTAATATTGTTCTCTCTTCTCTCAGTTTAGCTGAACTTCTTCAAGGCAACATTGACATGTAATTTCAGCAGTGGGAAGCCTTTCATTCTGCAAGTCTTTCGGCCTACATTACCCATTGATTCTACCCATTGTGTGGGTAGGTAAGGGACGGTGGGAGTTGTAGTCCAAACCTTTGGGGAGTATGAATCCCCCTGTACTTATGCTACTAAGTGTGGGCCATATGACTTAAAGCAATGTATGAAAATCCTTCTAGGTCAGTACTTGTTCCAGGTAAGTGCCACTGAAATAAAACAAAAACTTGCATTTGAGCATAAAATTCTTGAGCAAGACGCAGTAATTTCAGCACAGCCCACATAGAAACTTATGGCAGATTGTGTCCAATGTTTTTAAATCAAAGCACCTTGTGTCATTAAAATGTGAACTGTTATCCTGAACATTACATGCACAGTAAATAGTCTCTACTCGCACCCAAACTCATGCAGATCCATGTTCAAACTATGCACTTTCTCACTAAGGTTGGAAGGGGAAATTAAAACATTATCTCCTTTATTCCCTGATGAGATAAATGAGCAGGAACAAGAACAAAAACATCATGCCGGCTAAGAGCAATAAGGTTTCCTGTTAGCAGCATTACCATTATGGTAACTTGGGGTTCAGAAAGCAGGTGTCTCTTCTGAACGCCTCTCGAACTCTCCGCTGGGAAGAGATTTGGCTCAAGATTCCTAATGGCAACACCCAAAGGGGTGCGAGTAAGGCAGAAAAGGTTATTAGAAAAGTAGTCATTGTTTTATAGCTTCTGGCAATCCATTAATTCAGTCATCCTCCTCTTGGTGCAGTTCCACTTCCCCTCGTGTTGATGGGTTTCCACAGGAACACATCCTGCTGGTCCTCAGAGACTTGGTGCAAGCCAATTCAAAAATTTCATGGCGAATTCAAAACCGAGGAAACAGGCCTAAGACAAGAAGAGACACACAAAATGAACATATTGGAAGAAGGTTTTTCTTCAGCCAACATAGGTAGCATTCCATTTTCAAACACTATTATAAAACTAGCAAAGGTATCCGGCATTGCCTGGGTCTCTTTGGGACTGCTGCTTGCCTACTTTCTCCATTCTTCAGCTCTGGAAAGGTCTACCTCACAATGTGTGTGCTATTTTTTTAGCCGCCCCAAGTCCCTATGGGAGAGGGTGGCGGGTATAAATAAGTATTAATAATAATAATAAATCATGAAAATGAACAAAATCTGGCTACCGGTATTTTAAAAAAAACCTCTAAATCAGGACAGTAAAGAGCAACACTCAATAAGAAGAGAATTCTTGGCCTTTGTAAGCCGCACCGAGTCCTTCAGGAGATTTTAGCGGGGTACAAATAAAGTTAATAATAATAATAATAATAATAATAATAATAATAATAATTCCAGACAAGAATCATTCAGGGCCAGCTAACACCTCCCAATGAAGGATCCCCCCAGGCAGCAATCAACCAGGGTTTGAAGCTTAAAGGCCATTAAATGCTAATCAAAGTGGCCAATTGCAACACTAACACTTGCCTCAAACAGACAAGAGTTCTTTCTCCCACCCTGAACATTCCACAGAACCCCACTTTCCTAGTTTCCAACAGACCTCACAAACTCTGAGGATGCCTGCCATAGATGTGGGTGAAACTTCAGGAGAGAATGCTTCTGGAACACAGCCATACAGCCTAGAACACTCACAGCAACCTACTTGTTATAAACTGAAAGTGTAACTATGGCCAAATAAATAAACATGTGATTCTTATTCTGGGTGGCAGTAAGTTGATTTGCTCATGCCAGGAGTGGATGAATTTGATTTGCTGCAGGAAGCTGGGGGAGCTGCCTGTTTGCAGGAGGAAAAGTGTTGAAATATGGTGATGCTCATATTCTAGCTTTCTGAGTCCAATTAAAATCCACTTTTCGTAGATTCACTTACTGCATTGGCGGGAAAGGCTCTGATCATCACAGCAGTGAACCCCTTGTACAGAGACATCACTCCCTCCTCTCGGATCAGCTCTCGCAAAACATCTCTGAAGCCATTGGGATACTTTCCTGGAGGAGCTGTTGAATTAAGGAAATGCAAGTTACAGAGCTAATATTCACAAATGACCGAAGCATAAGATCT
This sequence comes from Anolis sagrei, assembly GCF_037176765.1. Classification (NCBI taxonomy): domain Eukaryota; kingdom Metazoa; phylum Chordata; class Lepidosauria; order Squamata; family Anolidae; genus Anolis; species Anolis sagrei. The sequence goes on along the minus strand of NC_090022.1, from coordinate 28,630,344 downwards.
CAAGAGACCTGATTGATCTGCAGTGGAAAATCCCTAAACTACCAAGGAAGGAATGCGAAAAGATCACATGATTAGATTAATAAGGGCTCTTGAGACTTCCAAAAGTAACAGGAAATATGATTTCTGTTGTGGAAAGAACTGAGATTTTTTTGATCGTGTCAGGAGCGACTTGAGAAACTGCAAGTAGCTTATGGTGTGGGAGAATTGGCTGTCTGGAAGGACGTTGCCCAGAGGATGCCCGGATGTTGTGATGTTTTAACATCCTTGTGGGAGGCTTCTCTCATGTCCCCGCGTAAGGAGCTGGAGCTGATAGAGGGAGCTCCTCCGCGCTGTCCTGGGATTTGAACCTGCGACCTGTCGGTCTTCAGTCCTGCTGGCACAGGGGTTTAACCCACTATGCCACCGGGGCTCCTAGAGTGGAGATGAGATCTGGGAATATTTGGTATTTAGAAGCACCAGGAAAGTTTAACTTGGCAATAAGCCTAAGGAAAACCCAAATCCCAATCAATAAAAGCCCACTGTCATTAGCTGACCATGGATTACAAAGACATATGCATTACGCATGTGAGATCCATTAAAAAAGGAGTTCTAAACTCGTTTGAAAAATAGGGGGCGCTGGCGCTTCTTTTCTAAAGTCTTTCCAAATTTTTGGCAATCGAAATTTTGGAACTCTAATGAAACTTACGAATCTTCGTAAGTACTTTGTTAATGGCGGTCGCAATTGCGCAATAGGAAAAACTCAAGGGGCTTCTCTCTCCCTTTTTTTTTAGCTATCCAAGTGAAACTTGCTACAGTGCTAGAACACATTTACAACAGTTAGCTCACCAAATTTCAGAACATTTGACTTGTCTATGAAATTTTGGCAAATTTTCAAAGTTTTTATTAACAACATTTTTGGAAAAAAAAACTTACAAGAGCTTTCTACTTGAATTTTATATACAATGCACAAGATATAGAGGACATCAATCCCCAGAAATTTCAGAAAGATTCACACATCTGCAGATTTTGGGGGATTTTTAAAAGATTAGACCAAAACAATTTATCCCCCCAAAAAGCGGCAACATCAATCCCCATGAGACCCCGGTGGCGCAGTGGGTTAAACCCCTGTGCCAACAGGACTGAAGACCAACAGATCGCGGGTTCGAATCTGGAGAGAGGTGGATGAGCTCCCTCTATCAGCTCCAGCTCCTCATGCGGGGACATGAGAGAAGCCTCCCACAAGGATGATAAAAACATTAAATCATCCGGGCTTCCCCTGGGCAACGTCCTTGCAGACGGCCAATTCTCTCACACCAGAAGCGACTTGCAGTTTCTCAAGTCGCTCCTGACATGACCAAAAAAAAATCCTCTTGAATGTCCATCTGTCTTTATGACACATAACCACATAACTTCTACTTATTTACTTACTTTAGTCTTTTTTGCAGATATTTATTTTATTTAGATTAACTCTAAATGGCGACTGCGAGGCCAGCCCTAACTTGGGTCCTTCAGCCTCATTTCAGTCCTAAGCAGCTTTGCATTCTGGGAAATGTAGTTTATGGCAGGGCCTTTTGCAATTCTCTACCATTGGGGGCCCGGCCTTTCCAAACTACAGTTATTAAGCACACCCACAGCTCCTTATTATGGCAGCGCCAGCAAGGAATGAGATTTTAAAAGCACTTTATGTTATCTTGTCTGCTCTCTTTCACAGATTCCTAGAGAACTTATTAGAGAACTTATTTCAAGTTTTCAAAAAAGCAGGTATTTGTGTTTTTCCCACTTCGGAATGGATCCTGTGCCCCTAATCCTTGCAAAAGCAGAGGGTCTATTATAAATTACACAAGATGTCTGCAGTCACTGAGCCATCTTTGTTCCAGTTCACTTCTTCTGCCGCATTTTCAGAAAATCACTGACTAGGAACAAGCGCAGTCTGAAAGGATTAAGTACTTGGAATGGAATATTCTCTCAAGACAGGCTCCTGCTTCACACAGTCTTGACGGCAGCACCAGATAACTCACCTGTTTGGAAGCGAGATTTCAACACATCTGGAGGAATGCCTACAGCCCAGTTGAAAATCCCTGCCATGCCACCGGCAAAGAGAATCCTGGGGACACTCAGGTCGCTGACACTGCAAAAATAGTCAGAAAAGGAGAGTAAAGTAGAATAAAAAGCAGAGAAAAACATGCTATGATTTTATCCTATACCAATTACTATTGCTGTGAATGGTTCACTGAGTTTATTAGACAGACATTTAAGTTTCATTTGAACTGACTGAGATTAGTGTCTACTTTTAATTGCAGTTGGTCCTCAATCCACCACCTCTCCCTGTACCTAAAGAATAACACTTCACACATCTGATTAATTGGCTACTTCACAAAAGTCTATTCCAAGGGTGAAGAAATTTATTTATCGTGTGAGAAGCAAATCAAGAGTACAGTTATAATGTATTTTAAAAAATTACGAACAAGGTTAAAAACTTGGCATTATGCTAAATGTCCTTTGAACAGTAGCTGGCCACTTGGAGTGCCTTTGGTGTTGCTGTAAGAAGGTCCTCCATTGTTTACGTGGAGGACTCACGCTGCATTGTAGTCAGTGGTCTGTGGTTTGCTCTTCTCCACACCCGCATGTCATGGACTCCACTTTGTGGCCCCATTTCTTAAGGTTAGCTCTGCACCTCGTGGTGTCAGTGCGCAGTCTGTTTAGCATTTTCCAAGTCTCCCAATCTTCTGTGTGCCCAGGAGGGAGTCTCTCATCTATTGTCAGCCACTGATTGAGGTTGTGGGTTTTAGCCTGCCACTTTTGGACTCTCGCTTGCTGAAGTATTCCTGCAAGTATCTTTGAAGTTCTTATATTTTTTGATTTAAGGTGGTGGCGTGCCGGCTGATATCCAAACAGAGGATGGGCCAGAGATGTCACTGCCTTGGTGCTTTCATTGCTGGCTGCTACTTCCAGACAGATGCCAGGTGATGCGATAGTGGCTAAATAGTATAATTTCTCCAGTAGTGAAGGGCGTAGGCATTCTGTGATAATGCAGCATGTCTCATTAAGTGTCACATCTACTGTTTTAACATTGTGAGATGTTTTCGACACTGGGCATGCATACTCAGCAACAGAGTAGCAAAGTGAAAGGGCAGATGTCTTCGCTGTGTCTGGTTGTGATCCCCAGGTTTTGCCAGTCAGCTTTCATATATTATTTCTAGCACCTTTGGTCATTTAGATGATTTAGCTTACAGTTCCCACCATCCTTTACTATTAGCCACACAATTTGGGGATTCTGGAGGGTTTAGGCCAAAATATCAGGCAGGACAAAGGTTCTCTGTATCCAATGCATAGTATTGGTTCCCTAGCAGATTTATCTCCTGATACATTTCTTGAATAGGAAAGGTGAGGGAATGGAGAAACCGCAGAAGGCTGGGGGAGAGGAGGGAAAAATAAAAAGCAAAATAAAAAAGTCATATCCCTCCTCCCTATACAAGAGAGCAAATGCATGCATAAGCTCTCCTTTCATCCCATGTATTCAGCTCTTCCCATCACAAGTGAGGACTGCTCCCAATCACCCCAAACAGTTAAGATTCCCAGTCACCCCAACAGTTAGATTTTGGTAATGCAACAATGGCATTATAAAAAAAAAATCCCCATTGAAAATGGTATAGGGCAGCAGTGGAGGCAACGGTAAGTATAGCAATCAACAAATAATCAAATCCACAAATGTTCAGGGCCCACTGTACTATAAAATTCTTTTGTTGTTGTGTGCATTTGTTCAGTTGCTTCGTTGTCTTTCATTCCTCTGCCTTTTCTAAACCCAGCTTTATTTATTTATTTATTTGAAAGTTTTCTATACCGATCTTCTCACCTACAAGAGGGACTCAGATCCGGTTCACAACATGTGTTCATATACATTGTCCATCTGGCAATTCTCTTTCCATGTATTGCTCAAGTCTTCCTTGCAGGATCTTGAGCATTACCTTACTGGAATGAGAAATAAGGGCCACTGTACGGAAGTTTGAGCAGTCTTTCGCATTTCCATTTTTTGGTATGGGGATATAAGTTGATTTTTCCAGTCTGATGGCCATTCTTGTATTTTCCATATTTGATAGCATATGGCATGAAACACCTTGACAGCATCATCTTTCAAGATTTTAAACAGTTCAGCTGGGATCCTGTCGTCTCCTGCTGCCTTGTTGTTAGCAATGCTTAAGGCCCATTCAACCTCACTCCTCAGGATGTCTGGTTCTAATTCACACACCTTCCTATACAGATCTTCTGTATACTCTCACCACCTTCTCTTGATCTCTTCAGCTTCTGCTAGGTCCTTGACATCTTTGTTTTTGATCATGCCCATTTTTCCTGAAATTTCTAATTTTCTGGAAGAGGTCTCTTGTCCTTCCTTTTTTGTTGTCTTCTTCCGTTTCCATGCATTGCTTGTTTAAAAATAGTTCCTTATCTTTTCTGGCTAACCTCAGGAATTGTGGATTTAATTGGGAATATCTCCCCCTATCATCGTTTCCTTTTGTTTTCCTTCTTTCTTGGGCTACTTCTGGTGTCTCAAGACTATAAAGTTCGATATAAAGTTCTACAACAGGCAAAATTTCTTCCCTGTGAAAAGCTCTTCTACTTACCTCTGTCCTTCAGGAGTTAAAATATTTTTCAACCATTCATAGGTCATGAAGTACATCCCACTGGCTGGAACATCTGGACAAATAAAAAGAGGGACCACTTAGAGAAAGTAGAGGTGCAACCAGAAATTGTTGCAAAAGCAAGACAAAACTCAGAACTCTGCAAAGGGAAGACAAATACTCTGTTCATCATAACTAGAATTTCAAAAATGCTGTAAAAGACCACACTTGATCCTGAAGCAGAACAAAGTGGTCTTGCCTCTTTGACTGGGTAGAGAAAACAAGCCAAAAAGAGAGTTCTTGGCCAAAACTGCTCCCCTCCCCAACCTCCCCCCCCCCCCACAGAACCCTTTCCAACTATTACCTCTCATGAGGGTGAGGACCGTCCCTTTGTAAATGCCTCGAATGCCAGCCTCACGATAGATCTGCTTGGCACAGTCCATTGGACCCCCATATTTAATTTCACCTGAGGCTGCTTGGATCTAAGTGATTGGGGGAAAAAAGATTTTTTCAGCATCTATCATCACAGCAATGTTTCAATATTTGAAAGGTTGTCAATTTTTTTGGTATCAGGAGTGACTTGAGAAACTGCAAGTCGCTTTTGGTATGAGAGAATTGGCTGTCTGCAAGGACGCTGTCCAGGGGCACCAGGACGTTTGATGTTTTACCATCCTGTGGGAGGCTTCTCTCATGTCCCCGCATGGGAAGCTAGAGCTGAGACAGGAGCTCACCCCACTCCCTGGATTTGAAATGCCAACCTGTCGGTCAGCAGTTGTGCCGGCACAAGGGTTCAACCCATTGTGCCACCGGGGGATATCATAAGGAAGAGAGAGCAGGCTTGTTTTCTGCTGTCCTGGAGATTAGGACTCGGAGCAATGCGTTCAAATTACAGGAAAGGAGATTCCACCCAAACATTAGGAAGAACTTCCTGACCATAAGAGCTGTTCAGCAGAGGAACTCCCTGCCTCGGAATCTGGTGGAAGCTCCTTCCTTGGAAGCTTTGAACAGAGACTGAATGGCCATCTATTGGGGATGCTTTCATTTTGCTATCCTGCATGGCAGAGGGTTGGACTGGATGGCCCTTGAGGTCTCTTCCAACTCTGATTCTACGATCACTGAAGGACAGCTTTTGGAGCCACGGGAAATTCCACCACACACCAAAATGATGACACTGTAACCAGTAAATTGCCTATTGTTTTCCTTCCCATGTGGCATCTCCAATTTTTAACTTCTATCAGCATGTTTCTAATATCCTGTTTATTCCAAAAGACATTGTGAAATCTGCTTCTAGGAAGAGCACTAATCACAATCAAGTGTAACAAAACCTCCTTTCGTGACCTAACCTTGGAGAACACAAGATGGAAGGCTATCTGGAAAGAAACAGGAATTATTGTTATAGGAGAAAGCTGATAAACAAGTGTTTCAGATAACTTTTTTTTCGTGTCAGGAGAGACTTGAGAAACTGCATAGAATCATAGAGTTGGAAGAGACCTCATGGGTCATCCAGTCCAACCCCCTGCCAAGAAGCAGGAAAATTGCATTCAAATCACCCCTGACAGATGGCCATCCAGCCTCTGTTTAAAAGCTTCCAAAGAAGAAGCCTCCACCACTTCTAGTGTGAAAGAATTGGCCATCTGCAAGGACATTGCTCAGGAGACATCCAGATGTTTTACCATCTTTGTGGTAGACTTCTCTCATGTTCCTGCATGGGGAGCTGGAGCTGACAGAGGGAGCTCAACCCACTCTCCCTGGATTCGAACTCCTGCCAGCACAAGGGTTTTAACCCACTGCGCCATCAGGGGCTCCTTCAGATAACTAAAACAAGTGGGCAAAGGTTGTATAACATGAGTGCTCCATGGGAGATTTTTTATTTATTTTATTTATTTTGGTTACTTCTACCCCGCCCTTCTCACCCCGAAGGGGACTCAGGGCGGCTTACAAAAGCAAAGGCACAATTCGATGCCCGCATCACATAACAGTCGTAAAACAACCATAAAACCAATATAATCAATAAAACCAATACAAACCCAATTACTCCTCATAAACGGTCAGCGTTCTCTATCTCATAGTTCCAATTTCAATTCCACATTGTCCGTCCTGTCAGTCCTACTCTTCTGATTGTCTTGTCTAGTTGTCAGATTGCCCAAAGGCCTGGTTCCACAATCACGTCTTTACCTTCCTCCTGAAGGAGAGGAGGGATGTTGATGCCCTAATTTCCCCCGGGAGTGAATTCCACAGGTGAGGGGCCACCACTGAGAAGGCCCTGCTCCTCGTCCCCACCAGCCTCACTTGTGACAGTGGTGGGGTTGAGAGCTGGGCCTCCCCAGATGATCTCAAACTCCGGGGTGGGACATAGAGGGAGATACGTTCGGACAGATACACTGGACCGGAACCGTACAGGGTTTTGTAGGTCAAAACCAGCACCTTGAATTGTGCTTTTGGGTTAAATACATGAAGTTATATATTCTAAAATACATGAAGTTATCAGCAAAAATTACTTGTTATTAAAGATAACAAGTATTTTTTGCTGATAACTTCATGTATTTAAGAATACAGACACATTTCTTGTCAAGGTTAAAAACTTCAGTAATGTTTCAGAGAGTTTGTATCTTGAACTTACAACCTTTAACAGTATCTTCATAAACCATGTTGCTTTAAACAGCTCTCTTTAATAAGAGTTTACTTTCGAATAAAGCACAAGCCTCAACAGTTTCCAACTTCCTAATATGAGCTTCTGCACTCTGACAAGACTTCTATTCTCCTCTAACAGTCATTTCTCAACAGACATCATTCCCTAATTGTCATCCTATTTAAAAACTGAACATTCTGTTACTGACTCAGTCACATGACCTGCAGCCCCTCCCACTGCTTTAGGTATATAGAGATAAGGAAACTGCAACTCAAATAAGACATATACTTCGGGTTATAAAACAACACATTATAAAAACAGACAAACATCACATAGAGGAGACTTGAGAAGATTGCTTCCTCCAACAGTGAGGCTATGATTATTACACTTCCAATGTAGAGCGATTTCTATTATCCACAGTTTCTGGGCCAATGGGGAACTTGGAACATGGATACAAGGGCCATACCATATATGCTTCCTCACCAATACACAAAGAATTCTACAAATACATCAAAATACTTCCAAGTTGTTTAGAAAACTGCCGGGACTGTAACGCAGCTGTCTGAGTGTCAGCTGCATTAAGATCACTTCTGACCACAAGGTCATGAGTTCGAAGCCAGCCCGGGTCGGGGTGAGCTTTCGACCAAATGTGTAGCTTGTTGTCGACCTTTGCAACCCGAAAGTCAGTTGCATCTGTCAAGTAGGAAAATTAGGTACCACCTATGTGTGGGGAGGCTAATTTAACAAAATTTACAAGGCCATAAAAAAGACTCCAGCAAAGCACTCCAGCAAAAGCATGCGGGAAATGCGGAAGTACTTAATCAGCGTCGCAGATGTACAATGAAAGCGACAGCTCCCCTGGCAGCCAGAAAAATGTTAAATAGCCTCTGACTGTTTGTCTATTTCTGTTGTGTCTTGACATTGAATGTTTGCCATTTATGTGTACATTGTAATCCGCCCTGAGTCCCCTGCGGGGTGAGAAGGGCGGAATATAAATACTGTAAACAAATAAATAAATTAAAACTTGATCAACGATATTATTTATGTATTTATTATATTTATATCCCGCTCTTCTTGACCCCAAACAGGACTCAAGGCAGCTTACAGCAGAGACAATAATCCAATGCCTTAAAGCAATTCAAGAAATAAATAAACATTCAGTTAAAAATCTAAACAAAATCTAAAGCAATTAAAACATAGACATTACCACTTACAGCTAAAAATCACATTACCCACAATCAAGGTCAGGCCATTCCAGTCATCGTTACACATAAATCCAAATCTATCTATTGCACTGTATTAGTTGTCAAAGACTTGATCCAAAAGCCATGTTTTCACTTTTTCCTGAAGGTCAGGAGGAATCTGATATTGCTGGGGAGGGAGTTCCACAGCCGAGGAGCTACCACTGAGAGGGCCCTATCTCCCATCCCCACCAACCGTGCCTGCGAAGGAGGCGGGACCGAGAGCAGGCCTCTCCAGAAGATCTCAATCTCTGAGATGGTTCATAGAGGAGCCACCACTGAGAGGGCCCTGTCTCCTGTCCCCACCAACCGTGCCTGCGAAGGAAGCGGGATCGAGAGCAGGCCTCTTCAGAAGATCTCAATCTCTGAGATGGTTCATAGAGGAGCCACCACTGAGAGGGTCCTGTCTCTCGTCCCCACCAACTGTGCCTGTGAAGGAGGCGGGATCGAGAGCAGGCCTCTCCAGAAGATCTCAATCTCTGAGATGGTTCATAGAGGAGCCACCACTGAGAGGAGCCTGTCTCTCGTCCCCACCAACTGTGCCTGTGAAGGAGGCGGGATCGAGAGCAGGCCTCTCCAGAAGATCTCAATCTCTGAGATGGTTCATAGAGGAGCCACCACTGAGAGGGCCCTGTCTCCCATCCCCACCAACCGTGCCTGCGAAGGAGGCGGGACCGAGACCAGGCCTCTCCAGAAGATCTCAATCTCTGAGATGGTTCATAGAGGAGCCACCACTGAGAGGGCCCTGTCTCTCGTCCCCACCAACCGTGCCTGCGAAGGAGGCGGGATTGAGAGCAGGCCTCTCCAGAAGATCTCAATCTCCGAGATGGTTCATAGGGGAGATTCATTTGGACATGTAACTATTTATATGGTGTTTTGTGGAGGGTAGAGAAGGAACTATTTGGTGAAATTGAATAAACAGACAATATAAGGGTGCAACACTTCTGCTTGTGTGCGATAGTGAAGTACATTTCATAGAAAGGAAGCTAGATGGCTTCCTTGGCCTCTCTTACCTGTAGAAGGCACTTGATCCTTTCTCCTGGAGCCATGATTGCAGTGGTGAATACTCCAGATAACATGCCTGCTGCAAAGAGCTGGGGATATCTGCATGGGAGGACAGGACATTAATCACAGGACAATATAATAAGAGGGTTGCCATTTTTACAAAACAAAGGACTGACATAGATTTGCCAGACCATATTACTGAAAACAACCACAGAGGGGGAATGCTTTTTTTTTTAAATTACACTTTCTTTTTCAGCGCACAAAAGAATGAAAAATACCATACTAAATTCACATTTATCTGGCTATTGTTAAAAATGGCAATTCCAAGAAAACCAAAATCCTGAACATAATTGAACAGAACAATTAAATGATTATCGTTTTATTTTCTCTCCCATTTTATAGCTCTGCCAGCTGCTTTAGAAAGGACAGCTAACAACCATTAAAAAAAGGAAAATCCAATTAAAAATTAAAAGCCAGCATGAACAACAATTAAATTTCCTAATAGCAGCAGCAGGTTCCAAGAAATCACCACAAGTTAGCAATAAAACTGACATTTCCCACTAATGCTTCACTGGGAAAGGAAAGCTGTTCCTAACCAACCTCTTAAAAGTCCAAACAGAGCAGATATTTCTAAGGAGGGTCCTCCATTATGACTCAATGTTTCCTAGAGCTCCAGGGACAAATTTGGATTTTGTAACTGCTCTTATGTGAAAGGTTCAATTCTATTCAGTCAAGGTGAAACACCAAATCCCAAATGAGCCAGGTTCTCAACTTTAGTATCTTTGTCCTGTTTGTTCTTCTATTTAGTCAACATCTAATCCAGCATTGTTTCCAGTCACTGCTTCTATCCCATCTCCCATCAGTAGGAGCTCTGGTGGCACAATGGGTTAAACCAGGGGTCCACAAACTTTTTAAACAGAGGGCCAGGTCACAGTCCCTCAAACTGTTGGAGGGCCAGATTATAATTTGATAAAAATATGAATGAATTCCTATGCACACTGCACATATCTTATTTGTAGTGCAAGAAACATTTTAAAACAATACAATAATTAAAATTAAAAACAATTTTAACAAATATAAACTTATTAGTATTTCAATGGAAAGTGTGGGCCTGCTTTTGGCTGATGAGATAGGATTGTTGTTGCTGTTGTTGTTGTTGTGTGCTTTCAAGTCGTTTCGGACTTAGGTGGACCCTGAGCGAGGGCCGGGTAAATGACCTTGGTGGGCTGCATCCAGCCCCCGGGCCTTAATTTGAGGACTCCTGGGTTAAACCCTTGTGCCGGCAGGACTGCTGACTGAAAGGTCGATGGTTCGAATCCAGGGAGTGGGGTGAGCTCCCGTCTGTCAGCTCCAGCTTTTCATGTGAGGACATGAGGGAAGCCTCCCACAGGATGGTAAAACGGCCAATTTTCTCACACGAGATGCTACTTTCTGTTTCTCAAGTCCCTCCTGACACGAAAAAAAATCTCCCATCAGTCAATTCAGATGAAATGTAACACTGACCACTTCCAAAGTAGGAACCAGTTTAAAAATATCTATTCCAGTTGTAAGGATCCATTATTTTCTTTCCAATATTCCTATGTGCCAAGGAGAAACATTTATCACTCTTGGATTCCAGACAATCAAAACAAACCAAGGTTACAGCCAGACTATTCCAAGGACTCTTTTCAAGGAACAAAAGGATAAAAACAGAGACTCATTCAAACAAACACAACCGGCAGAAGCAGAGACAAGAGGCAGAGATGCAGATAGAAAATTATTTTAATAGCAGGTTCATGGAGAACAAACAATATACAGCTCTACGCTTTATCTATCTATATCTATATCTATATATCTGTATTTACTCAGAAGCAACTTTCAATCATTTCAACCAGGGTTTCTTAAAGTTTTTCCTCTTTCTGCCCAATAATTTTTCATGTGACCCCAAGTATATAGGTTTACAAAACAGGTATGAAAATCAAACATTTCTTGAGAATAAACCAGCATTTGCAAAGCTAGCGAAACAGGCTGATTTTCCTTTTAGTGGAGTACAGCTGAAGCATTTTCTGCAGAGTCCACTGTAAACACTGCATATTGTTGCCAACAGATGTATGGAAATGTTGCTAATTTTTCCGTGACCCCAACCCTGCGCAAAGGGGATGCCATTTGGGGTCAAAACCCACAGTTTTAGAAAAAGCCATTTCAACCAAACTTCCTCCTAATTGACTGTGCTTCAGATGGGATCCACACAGTCTGAGCATGTTCCGTCAAAGTTTTAAAATGGCTACTCTTTTAGATTATAACTCCCAGAATCCTGCAACTAGCACCACCATTGAGAGATTTTGGATTTTGGAATACCCCAAATAAATTAAGGAACATGTGCAATTACAATTCAGAATGGCTACGGTATACGATTTCTGGATCATGGGATTTTAATATTTATATTAGGATGATTTTATGCTTTGTCTGAATGTTTAAATTGTATTTATGTCTTATGTTTACTGGTTTTAATTATTTTAAGTGCATAGTTACATGTGGTAATTCGATATGATTTCTTTGTGTACTATACGTTGGCATTGAATTTTTGCCATCAGTATCTTGTAAACCACCTTGAGTCCCCCCAGAGGTGAAAAAGGCGATATATAAATACAGTAAATAAATTAATAAATAATAATCAAGTAAACAGGCCACACACAAAACCAACTAAAATCTAAACCCAATTCATTATTCTAGTGAGAATAGTGGGTGGGCTTTGAACAAAAGTTTTAATTGCAAGGGGGTCCTATAAAACTGTTTTCCTTAAAAATATTGGTTTTAAAAGAATGTTTTAACTGGTTTCACGTCTTATACGTTGCCTTCAAGGCCTAGTAGCCTGCAAGGCAATAAAGAAACATTTAAATAATCAATCACTCCAGTGTAATTTGGATGTTTTCAGTTAAATACAGAACAGAGGGAGTATTGGACAGGGAGATCCATTGTGGGAAGGATGAACTATGTATAAAACTCAGTGTGGGCTCTGAAGAACGGTTGTCTCGGCATTCAATGTCATTTATGAGAAAACGTTACAAGCCTTCCATTATGTAACATACACCACATTTATCTAAAACATATTCCTTCCTAAATTGATGTAAATTTTCACCGAGAAGAGAACTGCGCAGCAACAGCCCACACACAATGTCTGTTTATAGCCAGCACAAGCAGTCCCACGCTTCCCAGAGACTTAAAACTTGCCAGATTTAGCAAAAAAGGGAAAGGGGGAAAGGATACATATGCATATATAGCTATCTATATCTGAGGAGGAAAAATAACACATTGCTCTTGGCTGCAGCGCTGCAATGTGTAATTTAAAAAAGAACAGAACAGCAGGCTAGGAAGTCTGGAAAATACATTACTAAACCATCTCAAGGTTTCCACCACTTACGTCAAGATGTCATCTGGGGTCTTCTGCTGGAGTTTCTTGCCCAAGCCAAACCCAAAGAAACAGACAGCAAACATGGGGGTCACTCCAACAATGGGAGCTGCCATCCCCTTGTACAAGCCACGGACTCCCTGCAAGACATCGCAAATGTATGGATCACGCGACTGTTCGGCATGAATAACAAGGGACCCTTCCACACAGCCATATAACCCAGAATATCATATAGCCCAGAACAACCCACAATATATGCTTTGGACTGGATTATCTGAGGCCCCTTCCACACAATCCTATATTCCAAAATATCAAGGCAGAAAATCCCACAATATCTGCTTTGAACTGGGTTATGAGTCCACACTGCCATATATTCCAGTTCAAAGCAGATAATGTGGGATTTTAATACAGCTGTGTGGAAGGGGCCTGTGTCCACACTGCCATATATCCCAGTTCAAAGCAGATGACGTGGGATTTTATTCATCTCTTCATTCATCTGGAGAGGCCCTGCTTACGATCCCACCGGCATCGCAAGCGCAATTGGTGGGGACGAGGGATAGGGCTTTCTCGGTGGTGGCCCCTCGACTCTGGAACTCTCTCCCTAAGGACATCAGGCAGGCCCCGTCACTAGCAATCTTTACGAGGAGCTTGAAAACGTGGTTGTTCCAGTGTGCCTTTCCAGAATAAGGAAACTCCTAGCACTATGTCCCAACGCACTTTATCAGAGATCCAGGATATCTGCATGCCCAACCCCCTCCAAACACCCCACCTTGTCATGACCAGCACTTTTTAATTTTAATTATTACACTTGGCCCGGCCATTGTTTTTAATTGCATCATTGGGTGTTGTTAATGTTGTTGCTTTGTTTTTTGACTTATTGTGTTGTTGTTGCTGCTGCTGTTTTAATTGTTGTATTTGGGTTCAGCCTCTTGTAAGCCGCACTGAGTCCTTCGGGAAATGGTAGTGGGGTACAAATAAAGGTTTATTATTAGCTGTGTGGAAGGGGCCAAGGAAGGACAATTTAACTCCAATGAAGATAGTCCAAGTCAAGACAAGTCCCCATCAACTGGCATGTGGGATCAAAAGGGAGGTAGTGCCTTCACCTGCCCCCATAATAGTCTCAAGGAACACAGAAAAAGCAGTTCAATACATGGTTACGTTATGTAGTAATTACTGTATTTACAAATTTAGCACCAAAACATTGCAATAAATTGAAACAGCTGTGGATCTGGGTGGGAGGCAGACTGCGTTGGATAATACAGAATGTTGGATGAGCAAAGGTTGGATAAGCGAGACTCTACTATTCATAGTAATGGTACGCTTGGATCTATGGCTCAGATAAAATGGGAAGTCGCGATTTAACAAAACAGAGGCAAAACTGTCTCAGATACTTCTTTTGACTATGTGGGCAGAGGACACACGAGAGAGCCAATATATTCAGGCCATTCAGGGAGCAAGTAATTGAATCTGGGGGTCTCTACAACATGTGTATTTCATAGTAAGCCTGTGAACCAAGCCCTTCTATGATCAGCTCTGAAGTGTTTGATATCTCAGCTTCCCAGTTATATGTGCCTCAGAACTGGATAATTACTCTACCTTTGTCACCTGATAGTTCTCCTCTTAAGAAAATAATTTCACTTTCAGATACACGAGTTTGAACTATCTGAACTGACAAAGCAAGCATTTACCATCTCAAGATAGACACAATTTCTTTACAATAAAATAATTGAGGAAGTAACACCTTTGTCAGAGATTACAAATACTTTGACACAATACCTCTTTCACAAGAGTCTTCTTAAAACAATCGAAGGTTCCAGAGTAGAGGGGAGGCTGTCCTGGCAAAGCTGCCGGTTGAGTTTGTAGCCTAACCTGCCAAACAAACAGAGAAAGAAAGAAAAAATACTAAGAATATGAAATCTCTGTCTCGTATATTAGATGGTCCCGTTATATTATGAATCAAGTTTTCAATAGATAGCCAGTTTACCCACCCATAAGCTCAGACATTTTCTCATCCAAACACTTTTCTGGGTTGCTGTGAGTTTTCTGGAGTGTATAGCCATGTTCCAGAAGCATTCTATCTTGATGTTTCGCCCACATCTATGGCAGGCGCCCCTAGAGGTTGTGAGGTAATGCCTGTCATAGATGTGGGCAAAATGTCAGGAGAGAATGCTTCTGGAACATGGCCATACAGCCCAGAAAACTCCCAGCAACCCAGTGATTCCAGCCATGAAAGCCTTCGACAACACATAAAACACTTTTCATTTCTCCCCTCCATTCCCACCCCTTGCCTGGAGAAATAGAGCAGCATTATAAATTGAAAAAGAAATAACATTTTACCCACCAGTATTTAGTTGCATAGAACCAGTGATTAATGTGTTTGAAACTTAATTTTCAGAGGTGGAAAAGACCTACAGTAGAGGAGGACAATTTGTGGTCCTTTAGACCAGTGGTTCTCAACCTTCCTAATGCTGTGACCCCTTAATACAGTTCTTCGTGTTGTGGTGACCCCCCAACCATAACATTATTTCCACTGCTACTTCATAACTGTAATTTTGCTACTGTTATGTATTGTCAAGTAAATATCTGATAGGCAGGATGTATTTTCATTCACTGGACCAAATTTGGCACAAATACCCGACACATCCAAAGTTGAATAATGGTGGGGTTGGGGGGTTGATTTTGTTATTTGGGAGTTGTAGTTGCTGGGATTTATAGTTCACCTACAACCAAAGTGTATTCTAACCCCACCAACGATGCAACTAAACTGAACTTGGCACACAGAACTCCCATGACCAAAAGAAAATACTTGAAGGGTTTGGTGGGCACTGACCTTGAGTTTTGGAGTTGTAGTTCACCTATATCAAGAGAGCACTCAAACGATGATGGATCTAGACCAAACTTACCACGGATACTTAATATGCTCAAATCTGGAGTTTGGAAAAATAGACCTTGACATTTGTGAGTTGTAGTTGCTGGTATTTATAGTTCACCAATAATCAAAGGGCATTCTGAACGTCACCAAAGATAGAATTCGGCCAAACTTCTGATGGTCTTTGGCTGACTCCTTCTCGTGACCCCCATCCCGACCTCCAACTGCTTTAGACATACTCAAACTGCAATTCCCATGATCCCTCCCCACTAACAAAGCTAGCTACAGCTGATGGAAATGGCAGTTCTGCAACATCTGAAGAGCCATAAATTGTCCATCTCCAACTTACAATCAAATTGCCTTTCTTTCTCCAGATGAGCCTAGAAATTGCTGGCAGGATTTATTAGAGAATCTAGTATGAGATTAAAGCCCCAGGCTGAATGTAATATTGGATCTGGCAACCAGTTTGGCCTATCTTACTGAAATTTGAGTGGATGACCTAACAGAAGTTGATTTTTGATGGTCTAGTAGGTGTTACAGTGTTTTCTTGGTATACCATCTTTCTCGATAGGCTTTCTGCCTAGTCAATGGCCAAATTCAAGTGTTTTCATCTCATGTTGGGTCATCTGGACAAATTAAAAACTCTACTGATGTACAAACCATTCTGAGTTTCAACGTTGTTTCTACCTGAGTAGATGAAGCAGTCCAATTTTGTGATGATTATTCCAAAATAGTTATCTTGAGATATTTCAATATCCACGCCAAGACTTGTCTTCTTGAGGAGGGGATTATCATCAAAAGGGATAATTGAGCATATTAGAATAACAGAACTAAAGGAGACTGACTGTAAGGATCATCCAGTCCAGTTCTGCCATCCAGGAATGCACAATTAAATCACTCCTGACAGATGACCATCCAGCTTCAGAGAAAGAGACACCATCACATTCCCAGGCAACCTATTCTACGGTCAAACAACTTTTACTATCAGGAAATTCTTCCAAATGTTAGAATCACTTTGCCTTCAGTTTGAATTCATTTCTCTGTGTCCTAAGTTTCGGAGCACCAGAAAACAAACTTACTGAACCTTTCAAATATTTATAGTATGTTATATATTAATATTAACATTCTCATCTCCAGGCTAAACATTCCAGTTTCCTAAGAAGCTATTTAGGGCCATGGTTTCAAGATTTTCAGTCAACAGCTCTTACCATCAGGAAGTTCCTCCAATCTCTTTTCCAGCAATTTCAATCCATTGCTCCGTTACTCAATTTCTAGAGCAACAGAACATCAATCAAGCTTGTTCCCTCCTCAATTTTTTAAACATGGCTATCATGATCTATATTAACTTTTTCATCTCCAAGCTAAACATACCAAGCTCTTTAAGCCATCCCTTGTAGGGCTGGGCTTTCAAACCTTTGATCATTTTGGTTGCCTTTCTTTGGATATGTCACAGCTTATCAATATCCCTCTTGGTGATGCCCAGAACTGGACACATTGTGATTCCAGATGAGGTTTGACCGAAACAGGACAGAGTGAGACTATGACTTGATCTAGACCAGTTGCTCTCAACCTGTGGATCCCCAGATGTTTTGGCCTTCAACTTCCAGAAATCCTAACAGCTGGTAAACTGGCTGAGATTTCTGGGAGTTATAGGCCAAAACATTTGGGGACTCAAAGGTTGAGAACCACTGATTTAGATGCTCCTACTGGTGTTGCGTAAATTCGTATTGACTTTTTTTTTTGGCTGAATCACACCTGTGACTCATATTCAGTTTGTAGTTTAATAAGACTCCTAAATCTCTTTCACATGTACTAGTTCCAAGCCAAGTACATTTCAATTTTATTGCCTAATTTTAATACCTTACATTTTTCTATGTTGAAATGCATGTTATTCGTTTTGTGTCAGATCTTTAATCTGTTGAAAGTCATTTTGAATTCTGATCCTGTAATGCATGGTACACTCAAGCAGGAAGGAAATCTTATTTATATTGATGTCCTTAGTTAGGATACTTTACGTTATGAGGAAAGGTGGGTTGGGGTGAGAGACTTGTGTTGATGTAATGTGCCTGCATCATGTCTATTAATATATATCAGCGTTTCTCAACCTGAGGGTCAGGACCCCTGGGGGTCACAAGGGGGTGTCAGAGGGATCGCCAGAGACCACCAGAAAACAGTATTTTCTGTTCATCATGGGGGTTTGTGGGGTTCAGAATGCTCTTTGATTGTAGATGAACAATAAATCCCAGCAACTACATCTCCCAAATGACAAGGTGTATTTCCCCCAAACTCCACCAATGTTCACAATTTGGCATATTGAGTATTCTTGCCAAGTCTGGTCCAGATCCATCATTGTTTGAGTGCACAGTGCTCTCTGGATGTAGATGAACTACAACTCCAAAACTCAAGGTCAATGCCAACCAAAGCCTTCCAGTATTTTCTTTTGTTCATGGGAGTTTTGTGTGCCAAGGTTGGTTCAATTCCATTGTTGGTGGAGTTCGGAATGCTCTTTGATTTTAGGTTAACCATAAATCCCAGCAATCACAACTCACAAATAACAAAATCAATCCCCCCTCCAGTATTCAAATTTGGGCATATCAGGTATTTATGCCAATTTGGTCCACCAAATGAAAATACAGCTGGCATATAAGATATTTACATTACGAGCAAAATTACAGTCATGAAGTAGCAACGAAAATGATTTTATGGTTGGGAGTTACCACAACATGACAATCTGTATAAAGGAGTCATGGCATTGGAAAGGTTGAGAAACACTAATATATATAATTTTAAATGTTGAGTTCTGATCCTGACCACAGTATTACCTACCCTTCCTAATTTGTGTCATCTGCAAATTTAGTAAGAATGCCCTTTAATACAGTGGAAAAATCCAGATCAGACTACTGCTGGGCACAAATATTAAGATATAATAGAAGAAACTGGAAGAAGTATTTGAATTAGCTTCAATAATTGATCCATAATATATTAGAGTGTGGTGAAGTCTCCTTCTCTGGATGTTTTAAAGCACAGACTGGATGACCATCTGTTGAGAGTGTTTTCCTGGGTGGCAGAAGGGGATTGTATAGGATAGCCTTTGGGAGCCCCTTCTAAGTCTTAAGTTTCTATGATATTTTGACCAAACAAATCCGCAATCGACTTAAAGTTCCATGGAAAATAGATGTCTTCTGAAGGGATCCAAGATCAAAACAGTTTGGAAACCACTGCCATAAATGCACATAGTTTTTACATAGTATGATCAAAGATCTCTTAACATCTGGCCCTTGAGAAGAGAATGCTACCATCACCTTCCTAATTATTAACAGACACAACCAATAAGGGCAAAGATCAAAGTCTATCAGGAAAAATAACAACTTCGAGCTTATTCAGTTCCAAGTAAAAGGTGTACTGGAAAGCCATGTAAAAGGCTTTCACAGAAGGTTGTATGAAGTGGCAGAACATGGATCAGCTGTTCATATGCAGCGGATAAGGAAGAATGGCTGCAAACAAAAATAGATAATTTCTGGAGAATTAATTGTCATAGCTGAATGGGTGTTTGACCAGGGCCATCTCCTTCCTCTACCTGTAGAGATCTCACCCAACCTGAACTGTATACATTCAAAAGCTATGCATTTATTTATTTATTTATTTATTTAGACCATTTCTACCCCGCCCTTCTCACCCCCAAGGGAGGACTCAGGGCAGCTAACACAGGCAACAATTCAATGCCAACAGTATCAAAACAACAATATAAAACAGTAATATAAAATCCATTACATAACAATTAAGCAGTGATATTAATTAAAATTACATAACCACATAGAACAGATCACATAATCACAGGTCATAAAGCCATTTCCAATTTTCAAACAATCCTAAACAATTCAAAAAACCAGAATCCTGATTTTTAAAAAGAACAAGAGAGTTTCAAAACTCAGATAGTGAAATCCCTGGTCCCCTCTACACTGCCATATAATCCAGTCCCTCAAACCACTTTATCTGATTTGAACTGGATTATATGGCAGTATAGACACATATAATCCAGTTCACAGCAGATAATCTAGATTCAGAACTGAATTATATAGCAGTGTAGATCCAGCCTCTGTAAGTACGGTATGTGCCTTCAATTTGCCTGTGGTCTTATGGCAATCCCAATAATTTCATAATGTTTTCTTAAGCAAGGGATATTCAGAGGTTGTTTTGCCATTTCCTTCCTCTTGTTTTACTGGTCTCCCATCCAAGTACTATCCAGGGCTAAACCTGCTTAGCTTCCACGATCAAATGGGATCTATACCAAATTGTCCTCTTCTGTAGAATTTACACATACTTATCAAGAGATTGGCAGCACATCTCTTTGCCTTTCTGTCCTTCCTTTCCCCTAAGGCTAACACATTTCAGTCAACAGGTTTATCCTGTTCATCTTGCATGGTGGGAAAAATAAATCAAGCAGATAGGACCTGTGCTACAAAACAATTTCCCCAGATGTTCTAGGAGCCACCCCATATTACTCGAAAGCTCCATTGCAACACTCTTATTAAGACAATCAAAACGACAGGGAGAATTAGACGCTTTGGGTCTCCTTGTGGAGAGAAAAAGATTAATACCGTATATTCCGGCATATAAGACGACTGGGCATATAAGACGACCCCCAAATTTTCCAGTTAAAATATAGAGTTAAGACGACTCCCATGCATAAAACTACACCCGCGTATAAGACGACCCCTGACTTTTGAGAAGATTTTCTTGGGTTAAAAAGTAGTCTTATACGCCAGAATATACTGTAATAATAATAATAATAATAATAATAATAATAATAGAATTGACGAAAAGCAACTGAAAAAGCTGACACAATACGAGGATTTAAAGATCGAACTGCAAAGACTCCGGCACAAGCCAGTAAAGGTGGTCCCAGTGGTGACTGGCACACTGGGTGCAGTGCCTAAAGATCTTGGCATGCACTTGAAAACAATTGCCGCTGACAAAATTACCATCTGCCAGCTGCAAAAGGCTATCTTACTTGGATCAGTCCTAGACACCTGGGATACATCACACAGTCCTAGACACCTGGGAAGTGTCTGACATGTGATCCAATACATCAGCCAGCACAGTGATCTTGTTTGCTGTGTACTAATCTTTGTTGTGTATCAAATAATAATAATATCTCGCTCAAAGGAAATTTTGCCAGTTGCTTCAATAAGCTAAGTCACCAAAGCTCATAGAAAGCATTGAGATGGAAAGGAAATAATACAGCCTCATGTTGCAAGGCTTGGAATTTGCAGAAAAATAAAAGGAAATCCAGAAAATAATGGCAACAAATCATAATTTTTTTAAATGACAACAAAAAAACTGAGAAAACAGTTTATTATGCAGGAACATAGAATCATAGCAACCCTGACAAATGGCCATCCATCTCTGCATAAAATCAGCCAGAAGCTGGATGGCCATCTATCAGGGGTGCACAGTGGGTTAAACCCCTGTGCTGGCAGGACTGAAGACCAACAGGTCACAGGTTCGAATCCGGGGAGAGTGCGGATGAGCTCCCTCTATCAGCTCCAGCTCCTCATGCAGGGACATGAGAGAAACCTCCCACAAGGATGATAAAACATGAAAACATCCAGGCGTCCCCTGGGTAACGTCCTTGCAGATGGCCAATTCTCTCACACCAGAAGCGACTTGCAGTTTCTCACAACAACAACAAAAGGGGGGGGGGGTGCTTTGATTCTATGTTCCTGCATGGCAGAATTGGGTTTGATGGCCCTTGGGGTCTCTTCCAACTCTATGATTCATTAAGGCTAAAGATTTTTGGGGGTTCCAAAATGTCATGATCTGTCTTCAGAACCCTGCATTTACAGTACACTGTAGAATGAATGCAATTTGACCCCACTTTTAGTCACGACTCAATGCTATGGAATTCTGTGATTGGTAGTTTGGTAGGTCACCAGCACTCTATGGCAGAGAAGGCTAAAGGCCTTGTAAAACTACAACTCCATAACATTGAGCCCTGTCAGTTAAAGTGGCATCAAGCCGAAGCCTAAATGCATCCATAGTTTTATGAGCATTGCAGTTATCATGTAGTCGTCCCCATCCCTGATCTACTTGTTGCACTTAGTATGTAAGGCACTGATAAGGATGAGAGAAGGATGAGATACCAGCACAAAACTAAGAGTGCTGGGTAATCCGGGTTTTTTATTTAAAACTTGGGTTTATTCACATTATTTATTTATTTGTAAATTTATTTCGCATCTTTGTATCTTGTCCTTCTCACCCCCGGACGGGGACTCAGGGCAGCTTCACAACAGGCATTCATTCAATGTCAACAACAGTAATAAATGATAAAAGCAATTAAAACAATTCGTTAATGCTTTAAAATTGTTAAAACATTGTTTAAATCACGCAGGTTTGAAATCATAGTCCAGATCAGTCCGTTGTCATTCACACAAACTGGGTTTCATTCTAAATTGATGCCTCTACTGTTTGAACACTTGGTCCCATAACCTGGTTTTGAGTTTCATTCTAAAGGACAAGAGGGGGGGGGGGGGGGCAATCTAATGTCACTAGGTAAAGCAGGGGTCCTCAAACTATGGCCTGCGGGTCGGATGCAGACCTCCAAGGTCATTTATCCGGCCCTCACTCAGGGTCAACCTGTCTGAAATGACTTGAAAGCACACGATGACGACAACAACAACAACAACAACAATCCTATCTCATCAGCCAAAAGCAGGTCCACACTGCCCATTGAAATACTAATAAGTTTATACTTGTTAAAATTGTTCTTCATTTTAATTATTATATTGTTTTAAGTGTTTTTTTTCCACTACAAATAAAATATGTGCAGTGTGCATGGGAATTCATTCAATTTTTTTTCAAATTATAATCTGGCCCTCCAACCTTTTGAGGGACTGTGACCTGGCCCTCTGTTTAAAAAGTTTGAGGACCCCTAGGGTAGAGAGTTCCACAGGCGAGGGGCCACCACTGAGAAGGCCCTGTCTCTCATCTCCACCAGTTGCGTTTGTGAGGATAGTGGGACTGAGAGCAGGGCCTCTTCCGTTGATCTTAGACTTTGCGATGGTTCATAGAGGGAGATGCGTTCAGACAGGTAAGATGGGCCAGAACCGTTCAGGGCTTTATAGGCTAAAGCCAGCAATTTGAATTGTGCTCCGTAGCAGATTGGCAACTAGCAGAGCTGGTGTAGCAGAAGGTTGTATGCTCTCTGTATGCTGCTCTGGTGAGCAACCTGACTGCTGTCCATTGGACTAGTTGGAGCTTCCGAACAGTCTTCAAAGGCGACCCCATGTAGAGTGTGTTGCAGTAATCTATTTGGGATGTAGCGAGAGTGTGGACCACTATGGCCAAGTCTGACTTCCTAAGGTACAGGCGCAACTGGTGCACAAGTTTTAATTCTGCAAAAGCTCCCCTAGCTACCCCAAGACCTGGGGTTCCAGGCTCAGCAATGAGTCTAGGATCATTCCCAAGCTGCAAATCTGTGTCTACAGGGGGAGTGTGACTCCATCCAGCACAGGTTGTTCGACCTTGCAATTGACCAAGAGGACCTCTGTCTTGTCTGGATTCAATTTCAATTTGGTCATCCTCATCCAGACTGTCACAGCTGCCAAGTAAATTATAAGCCATCTACTGTACTAACTTTCACTTTACTTCTGAGAAGACAATGGGTGTAGAGATGCATGTAAAGAGAAGCTTGCTTCCCTGCCTAAATATGAGCAATCCATTTCTTCTACTTTGTGAATAAAGATGTGTATCAGGGTTGAGCAACTTTGACTTTGCAGATGTTGCTGGACTGGTATCACTCATCCTATATAAGCCACATTGCTTACAGTGAGGACAAATACAGAAGAAAGCTTGTGGCCAAGATAGTCATTAGAGGTTTAATATGTTGACAAAGGCTTTCATGACCAAAATCATAGGGTTGCTATGAGTTTTCTGGGCTGTATGGCCATGTTCCAGAAGCATTCTCTCCATGTTCCAAATCCTTCTGGAACATGGCCATAAACAGCCCGGAAAACTCACAGCAACACATTAGAGGTTCATTTCAAATATGTAGAACTTGATGTCCATTTGTTGTTACTGCTGTTAATTGCTATCAAGTCTACTTTCGCTTATGGAGACCCTATCAACGACAGACCTCAATGTAGAATTAACGAATTTTGACACCACTTTAACTACCATAGCTCTTATGGGATCCTGGGATTTGTAGTTTGGTGAGGTGCCTTCCTTCTTTGGCAGAGAAGGCCAAAGACCTCATGGGCCATCCATTCCAAACCCCTGCCAAGAAACAGGAAAATCAAATTCAAAGCACTCCTGACAGATGGCCATCCAGCCTCTGTTTAAAAGCTTCCAAAGGAGCCTCCACCACACTCTGGGGCAGAGAGTTCCACTGCTGAATGGCTCTCACAGTTAGGAAGTTCTTCCTCATGTTCAGATGGAATCTCCTCTCTTGTAGTTTGAAGCCATTGTTCCGCATCCTAGTCTCCAGGGCAGCAGAAAACAAGCTTCCTCCCTCCTCCCTATGACTTTCTCTCACATATTTATACATGGCTATGATGTCCCCTCTCAGCCAACCTGGGGATCACAACCAGATACAGTGAAGACATCCACCCTTGAGCTATGCTACTCTGCTGCTGAGTATGCATGCCCAGTGTGGAACACATCTCACCACACTAAAACAGTGGATGTGGCTCTTAATGAGACATGCTGCATTATCACGGGGTGTCTGCGCCCTACACCACTGGAGAAATTACACTGCTTAGCCGGTATTGCACTACCTGACATCCGCAGGGGAAGTAGCAGCCAATAGTGAAAAGACCAAGGCAGAGACATCTCCAGCTCATCCTCTGTTTGGGTATCAGCCAGCACGTCGACTTAAATCTATAAATAGTTTTCTAAGATCTACAGAGACACTTGGTGGAACACCTCAGCAAGCGAGAGTCCAAAAGTGGCAGGCTCAAACCCAGAACCTCAACCAATGGCTGATACCAAATGAGAGACTCCCCCCTGGGCACACAGAGGACTGGGCAACTTGGAAGGAGCTGAACAGACTGCATTCTGGCACCACGAGATGCAGAGCCAACCTTCAGAAATGGGGCTACAAAGTGGAATCCCCGACATGCGAGTGTGGAGAGGAGCAAACCACTGACCACCTGCTGCAATGCACCCTGAGCCCTGCCACATGCACAATGGAGGACCTTCTTGCAGCAACACCAGAGGCACTCCAAGTGCCAACTATTGGTCAAAGGACATTTAATAGAATACCAAGTCTGCAAATTTTGTGTTTTGTTTGTTTGTTTTAAATGCATACAACTGTTTGGGTTCACTCCTGACATGATAAATAAAATACTTTCTGCCACACAGCTGAATAAAATTCCATATTATTTGCTTTGAATTGGAATATATGCCAGTGTGGACTCAGGCCCTTCCACACAGCCATATAACCCAGAATATCAAGGCCAATTAACCCACAATATCTGCTTGGAAGTGGGTTATTTGAGTCCACACTCAGATAATGTAGGATTTTCTGCCTTGATATTCTGGGATATAGGGCTGTGTGGAAGGGCCCTGGATTATCTGTGTCCACACTGCCATATATTCCAGTTCAAAGTAGATATTGTGGGTTATTCTGCCTTGATATTCTGGGATATAGGGCTGTGTGGAAGGGCCCTGAGTGCTATGGAAACCTGGGAGGTGTACTTTCACAATGTCTCCTTAGCCTACTTTAGCCAAAGTGCTGGAGCCACAACAAACTACAACTCCCATGATCCCACAGAAATGAGCCATAGAAGTTAAAGTAGGGGGTCGAACTGTATTCATTCAACAGTGGAAAGGCACCCAGAGTTATTGTATTCAGAGACAGATCCACGTTCGCTTCTCATTCAAAAGCCCTTTGGAAACAGTCAAAAGGGGTACTTGTTTGGACCTCTTCTCTACCCGTCGCTTTCTGAACCTGGCCGCGCAAGGCATGCTGGGGTTTGTAGTCTTTCTCCCCAGAGGTCTTCCTCAAAGCTCACCTTGATGGTGTCCAGCGGGTGCCCCACGAAAACCAAGCAGACGCCCCCGAAGCCCCCGGCGAAGAAGTTCTTCACGGGGCTGACGGGCGCCTGGGCGGGCTTGGCTTTCTCCGCCATGGCTGCTGCTGCTGCTGCCTCCTCCTCCTCCTCGCTGTGTGGCCACTCGGAGCGACCTTTACCCTCCTTTTCCAGGACTCAAGGCACAGGGGCATAGAGCTAGACCTCCGAGGCGGCTGGAGCGGCCACTCGGGTTTCTTCCGCTTCTAGTGGAGGAGGGTGCCCGCAGAGATAGGAAAAGGAGAGAGCGAGCGCGCATAACGATAAAGGGTGCATCCACATGTTGAGTAGGCATAGGGCAAACTTGGGCACTCCAGGTGTTTTGGACTTCAACTCCCACCATTCCTAACAGCCTCAGGCCCTTTCCTTTTTCCCCCTCAGGGGGAAAAGGAAAGGACCTGAGGCTGTTAGGAATGGTGGGAGTTGAAGTCCAAAACACCTGGAAGTCAACCCCACACTGTTCAAGTCTGTAGTCCTCAGTGAGGAACACTTAGTCAGTTTTAGAATAGACTGAGGAAATCCCTTCCCTTCCCCCTGGCTTCTGAATCTCAGTTGGAATATATCTATTTATTCTCTGTCTTGCTGTGAGTTTTCCGGGCTGTATGGCCATGTTCCAGAAGCATTCTCTCCTGACGTTTCGCCCACATCTATGGCAGGCATCCTCAGAGATTGGTTTGTTGTAGGTTTTTTCGGGCTATATGGCCATGTTCTAGAGGCATTCTCTCCTGACGTTTCGCCTGCATCTATGGCAAGCATCCTCAGAGGTAGAGAGGTCCTACCTTCTCATTATGTGGCCAAAGTACTTCATCTTTGCCTCTAATAGCCAGTGAGTAGCCAGGCATTATTTACTTTTCTTAAATAATAAGATATTCATTATGGTATTAGGGTTTGTGAACTAGCATTCCCCTTTAAATGCAATGTCAGATTAGTCAAAAAATGGCAGATATACAAAGACAGACAGACAGAATTGTGCACACACAGTTTTCATATGAACTGAAAGCTGAAATTTCAAAATGACATACAATGGTAGCAGTCTAAAGCTGAAGTAAGTTCACCTTGATTTGGGAGAGTTGTAGTTCACCCAGCATCAGGACAACACTGTGAACCTAAACACCGATGGATCTGGACCAAACTTGGCACATGGACCTGATATGCCGAAATTTGATTTCTGGAGGGTTTTGGAGGGAACTGACCTTCCTTTCTGGGAGTTGTAGTTCACCCACAACAGAGAAACTGTGACCTCCACTGATGATGAACCTGGACCAAACTTGGCACACAGAACCTACTGGAGAGGTTTGAGGAGACTGACTCACCATAGTGGGAGTTGTTGTTTCCCCCACAGCTAGAGAGCACACTGAACCCAACCAGTGATGCACCTAGAGCGAACTTGCCCAACAAACTTTAAGTACTTGTGTTTTTTGAAGTTAACCTGGCATGATGTGAGTTGCATTTTACCCACAAACATGCATTTTGTACAATTAAACATTTACTTTTTCAAATAACCTGGGCAATGCCGGGTACCCAAGCTAGTTAAAGATAAAATAAAGATGAATCATGGACCTACCCCAATACAATTGCTTAACAAATCTCTTATGTGATTACGACTTATATTTGCTTTTTTCTTTTGTTAAGAATCCTGCTGGCTTTCTCTTAGGTGAAGCATGTACGAACAGGTAACAAGCAACTGTTCCTCTACACAAGATACAAGATCCCTCTTGTTTTCACTCTGGTAATCCTTACCTTAGTAGAATAGTTTCTTTTGCTTCTTTGTTGGTGGTTTGCAGACACAAATGTATAATTCAAAGGAGGGCGGCCTTATGTCCTATATTACAAAAGCCAGTCTTCTGTTTGAAGACATCTGCTCTTTCCCTGGTTCTCAACATTTGGTTTTGCAGAGATTGTCAAATTGCATCTCCCAGAAACAGTAGCAAGCATAAAGATTCTGGGAGTCGAAGCTTAAAGCATATAGTGGGCCAAAGTTTGGGAGTTATTGCATTGTTTGAATTGTTATTGTAAAATTCTCTTTAAAGATTAAACACACATACATATACAAGATGGGATAGCTGCTGAGCCCAAGTTTTGCTTGTCAACAGTAAACATCTGGCTAGTAAACTTAGGATGCATTTACTCTGTAGAGTGAATGCAATTTGGCACCACTTTAACTGCCACGGATACATCAAATGGAATCACAGGAGTTGCTGTTTCATAAACATTAGGAAGAACTTCCTGACTGTGAGAGCCGTTCAGCAGTGGAACTCTCTGCTCCAGAGTATGGTGGAGGCTCCTTCTTTGGAAGCTTTTAAACAGAGGGTGGATGGCTATCTGTCGGGGGTGCTTTTGAATGCAATTTTCCTGCTTCTTGGCAGGAAGTTGGACTGGATGGCCCATGAGGTCTCTTCCAACTCTATGATGATTCTATGATTGTATGAGGTCTTTAGCCTTTCCTAACAAAGTTTTGACGGTGTGGTGAATGAATTAGAACCAGACATCCTGAGGAGTGAGGTTGAATGGGCCTTAAGAAGCATTGCTAACAACAAGGCAGCAGGAGACGACGGGATCCCAGCTGAACTGTTTAAAATCTTAAAAGATGATGCTGTCAAGGTGATGCATGCCATATGCCAGCAAATATGGAAAACACAAGAATGGCCATCAGACTGGAAAAAATCAACTTATATCCCCATACCAAAAAAGGGAAATGCGAAAGACTGCTCAAACTTCCGTACAGTGGCCCTTATTTCTCATGCCAGTAAGGTAATGCTCAAGATCCTGCAAGGAAGACCAGCAATACATGGAGCGAGAGTTGCCAGATGTTCAAGCTGGGTTTAGAAAAGGCAGAGGAACGAGAAACCAAATTGCCAATATCCGCTGGATAATGGAGAAAGGCAAGGAGTTTCAGAAAAACATCTACTTCTGCTTCATTGACTATTCTAAAGCCTTTGACTGTGTGGATCATAATAAATTGTGGCAAGTTCTTACTGGGATGGGCATCCCAAGCCACCTTGTCTCTCTCCTGAGGAATCTGTACAAGGACCAAGTAGCAACAGTCAGAACTGACCACGGAACAACAGACTGGTTCAAGATTGGGAAAGGTGTACGGCAAGGCTGCATACTCTCACCCAACCTTTTTAACTTGTATGCAGAACACATCGTGCGATGTGGGGGGCTGGATGAATGCAAAGCTGGGGTAAAAATTGCTGGAAGAAACATTAACAACCTCAGATATGCAGATGACACCACTCTGATGGCCAAAAGCAAGGAGGAGCTGAGGAGCCTTCTAATCAAGGTGAAAGAAGAAAGCGCAAAAGCCGGGTTGCAGCTAAACGTCAAAAAAACCAAGATTATGGCAACAAGAATGATTGACAACTGGAAAATAGAGGGAGAAACCGTGGAGGCCGTGACAGACTTTGTATTTCTAGGTGCAAAGATTACTGCAGATGCAGACTGTGGCCAGGAAATCAGAAGACGCTTACTTCTTGGGAGGAGAGCAATGTCCAATCTCGATAAAATAGTAAAGAGTAGAGACATCAGACTGGCAACAAAGATCCGCCTAGTCAAAGCCATGGTATTCCCTGTAGTAACCTACGGATGTGAGAGCTGGACCTTAGGGAAGGCTGAGCGAAGGAAGATCGATGCTTTTGAGTTGTGGTGTTGGAGGAAAGTTCTGAGAGTGCCTTGGACTGCGAGAAGATCCAACCAGTCCATCCTCCAGGAAATAAAGCCCGACTGCTCACTGGAGGGAAGGATACTAGAGACAAAGTTGAAGTACTTTGGTCACATCATGAGGAGACAGGAAAGCCTAGAGAAGACAATTATGCTGGGGAAAGTGGAAGGCAAAAGGAAGAGAGGCCGACCAAGGGCAAGATGGATGGATGGCATCCTTGAAGTGACTGGACTGACCTTGAGGGAGCTGGGGGTGGTAACGGCCGACAGGGAGCTCTGGCGTGGGCTGGTCCATGAGGTCACGAAGAGTCGGAGACGACTGAACGAATGAACAACAACAACAAAGAATCCTGGTTCCTCACCAAGCTACAAATCAAATTCGATAGCATTGAGTCATG
Organism: Anolis sagrei; assembly: GCF_037176765.1. Lineage (NCBI taxonomy): Eukaryota > Metazoa > Chordata > Lepidosauria > Squamata > Anolidae > Anolis > Anolis sagrei. The sequence goes on along the minus strand of NC_090022.1, from coordinate 28,600,489 downwards.
CCAGTTAAAGCAGCGTCAAACGCATTCATTCCACAGTACAGATGCATCCTTACCCTACTAAATCAACTACCAAGCTTGCAAATGTTGTGTTTTGCCTGTTTGTTTGTTTTGTTCTGTTAGAAATGTAATACAATTGTCTGGTTGCCCCTGACACAATAAATAAATACCCTACTAAACAGTCTTAGCCCAGGAGCATCTTAGTCCATCCCTCTTGTTGCATTAAATAAACGACAGCATGGCTGTTTTGCAGGGAAATAATGTAAAACAATTTGAATATCAAAATGATATAATAAGCCTGCGTAAGAGCTGAAAACCTCAACCTAGAATTGAGCAGGAAAAGGCCAATGAGATAAAATAAGAAACACAAGATTAATATCTAACACCCATCTCATTAACATAGGCCAAGAACAGGAATTAAAATGCTAGACTTCAAACTGGAGACCATAAGGTAAGACCTATGCTATAGAATGAATGCAGTTTGACACTACTTTAACTGTCCTGGCCCTATGTTATGAAATCATGGGAATTGTAGTTTTACAATGTGCTTGGCCTTCTCTGCCAAAGAGTACTTGTACCTTACCAAACTACAAATCCTGTGAACCCATTGCATTGAGTTATGGCACTTTAAGTGGTGGCAAACCACATTTAGAGGTGTACCTACAGTGAAGATGCACCCCTAAAGACTTGGCATTTTAATAACACAGAGATATGTGTGGAGTGTCTATAATGAGGCAATAGAAAATGAAAAGCACTCAGAAATATTTCTTCCCCTCCTGTTTGTTAAGAGACAAGGCTTTTTCTGGTGTTCTTTCAAAAACAAGACATGCTTAGCAATGGTGAGATCTCTCAATTACTGTTCCACAGTTTGTCTAATCGCAGTTGCATTGGCAGCCGGCGAGAGCAGAAGGCATCTGCGCGTGGGCAAGGTCCCATCTGCTTTGCGTAGATTTCCAGGAAATGTTCCTTCAAACAGCTGATATAGTTTCAGCCTAAAAGGATGTCCCTGCAGTCAAAAAAATTATCTTCTTTCCAAGTAATGACTTGCGGTTTGCACTGAGGGTGGCTTTTGCAAGCTGCTTTGCATATCGTTTCAACAGATAAGTGCCACAGAAATTTTTCACAAAAACGAAGAGATCTTAATACAGTCATAGGCTGCAAAGAGGCCAGTGTTCTAGGATATTTTAGTGAATTGGAAAACAATATTTGGCATCTACATCTTGCTGAGATCTTCGCAATCGTTATTAAAATTACCAGAGTCCTGTTAAGACCAAGTTATTTGTGAAACAGAATGGTAAAGTTGTGTTTTAGAGTACATCTATACTGTAGATTGAATGCAGTGTGACACTACTATCACTGCTCAATGATATAGAATAATTTAACTTTTACAAGGTCTTTAATGCTGGTGCGTGCTCACACGACACCAAATTACAACTTCCAGGAGTCCATAGCATTGAACAATCCTTACCATCAGGAAGTTCTTCCTAATGTTTAGGTAGATTCTCTTTTCCTGCAATTTAAATCCATTGCTCCATGTCCTGGTCTTCAGAGCAACAGAAAACAAACTTGCCCCCTGTTCAATGTGACATCCTTTTAGATACTGAAACATGGCTATCATATTGTTATTGAGAAATTGACCACCCCTCATGATTAAACATAAACAGTGATTAATTAAGAATAAGGGTCTTATGTATTGTTGAAGGCTTTCATGGCCGGAATCACTGGGTGGTTGTAGGTTTTTCCGGGTTATATGGCCATGTTCTAGAGGCATTTTCTCCTGATGTTTCGCCTGCATCTATGGCAAGCATCCTCAGAGGTAGTGAGGTCTGTTGGAAGTAGGAAAGTGGGTTTATATATCTGTGGAATGACCAGGGTGGGGCAAAGAACTCATGTCTGTTGGAGCAGGTGTGAATGTTTCAACTAACCACCTTGATTAGCATTTGATGGCCTGGCAGTGCCTGGGACAATCTTTTGTTGAGAGGTGATTAGATGTGCCTGATTGTTTCCCCTCTGTTGTTTTGCTGTTGTAATTTTAGAGCTTTTTAATATTGGTAACCAGATTTTGTTCATTTTCATGGTTTCCTCCTATCTGTTGAAATTGTCCACATGCTTGTGTATTTCAATGGCTTCTCGTGTAGTCTGACATGGTGGTTGTGAGAGTGGTCCAGCATTTCTGTGTTCTCTAATAATATGCTGTGTCCAGGTTGGTTCATCAGGTGCTCTGCTATGGCTGATTTCTCTGGCTGAAGTAGTCTGCAGTGCCTTTCATGTTCCTTGATTCGTGTTTGGGCGCTGCGTTTGGTGGTCCCTATGTAGACTTGTCCACAGTTGCATGGTATACGGTAGACTCCTGAAGAAGTGAGAGGATCCCTCTTGTCCTCTTGTCTATGTAGACTTGTCCACAGATATATAAACCCACTTTCCTAGTTCCAATAGACCTCACTACCTCTGAGGATGCTTGCCATAGATGCAGGCGAAACGTCAGGAGAGAATGCCTCTAGAACAGAGGTCCTCAAATTAAGGCCCGGGGGCCGGATACGGCCCTCCAAGGTCATTTACCCGGCCCTCGCTCAGGGTCAACCTAAGTCTGAAACAACTTGAAAGCACACAACAGCAACAATCCTATCTCATCAGCCAAAAGCAGGCCCACACTTCCCATTAAAATACTAATAAGTTTATATTTGTTAAAATTGTACTTCATTGTAATTATTGTATTGTTTTTAAGTGGTTTTTGCACTACAAATAAAATATGTGCAGTGGGCATAGCAATTCATTCATGCTTTTTACAACTTATAATCCGGCCCTCCAACAGTTTGAGAGACTGTGACCTGGCCCTCTGTTTAAAAAGTTTGTGGATCCCTGCTCTAGAACATGGCCATATAGCCCGAAAAAACCTACAACAACCCAGTGATTCTGGCCATGAAAGCCTTCGACAAGACTTTATATCTGTTTCAGATTTTCAACAATTACCTCCTCACATAATGATTATTAAATTCTGTGTCCACTTTTGATATTGATGCAGTTTAATACCACTGTAAGTGCATTGGTACTTACAAATCAGGAGAACTGTCATTTTACAACGTCTTTTGCCTTTCCCACCAAAGAGTGAAGGTGTCTTATTTATTATTTATTTATCGTGTCCGTTACTGAATTGATAAGTCACTTCTGATGTGGGAGAATCAGTCATCTACAAAGATGTTGCCCAGGAGACGCCCGGATGTGTTACGATCCTGCAGGGAGGCTTCGCTCATGTCCCCCACCATGGTAGGAGAAGTGGTATCAAACTACATTAATTCTACAGCGTGGAGCCAACCTTAGAAGGCATGCTGAACACTTGATATTATCTGTAAGAGGAAGTCAGAGAAAAGAACAATGCAGAAGTGATGACACTATTTGCCTCTATTTGTTAAATAAATAATCTGCTGCCTGAATTCAGATGGAACAATGCCCTGCATTTGCTCAGACTGGAAAGAATGCTGAAAATTACTTACCAACAACTTTCCTCCATCTAGTGGCAAGATTGAGCAGTGTCTGTTTCACTTGTGAACACAGCTGAACACAAGATTGAGGATGACCACATCTTCCCCAATTCCTAAGCCTCATTTTACTTCTGCTAATTATTATTATTATGTGCATACCATGTCACTGATAAGCACAAGAGGGGCAGTCAGAAATGATGCATCAGAATAGGGAGGCATGGACAAACTTGGGCCCTCCGGGTGTTTTGGACTTCAACTCCCACAATTCCTAACAGCCAGTTGGCCACGCGTTGCTGTAAAATGTAATGTTGGTTTGTGGGGTTAACATAACTCAAAAACCACTGTGCGAATTGACATCAAATTTGGACACAATGCACCTATCAGGCCAACAAGTGACCATCACTCATAAAAACACTGAAAAACACAGTGGATGAAACTTAAAAAGCCAAAACAAATAAATACATTACAACGCATGTGCAAAACCACATATATACATATACACATATATATATACACACACAAAACACATATGCAAAGATTGAACCACAGCAATGCGTGGCAGGGAACGGCTAGTACATAATAATAAACATTATATATAGAAATTATATACTGTATGTACTCGAGTATAAGCCTAGTTTTTCAGCCCTTTTTTTAGGCTGAAAAAGTCCCGCTCGGCTTATATTCAAGTCAAGGTTATTTATTATTTTACCTGTTAGAAATACATAATAAATGTACTGTTATTGTTGTTGTTATTACATTGATCATTCTACTTTACTATTGTTTTATTATATTTCTTATTTTACTCTATTATTACCGTAGTTATTATTACATTTCCATTATTTTACTCTATTATTATTGTTAGTATTATTACATTTGTTATTTTACTCTATTTTTATTGGAAGTATATGCAAGCACATCCCTTATGAGTTTTATTGTTGTATTTGTTATGTTGTTGTTTTACTGAGGGCCTTGGCCTTTGTAAGCTGCACTGAGTCCTTCGGGAGATGTTAGCGGGGTACAAATAAAGATAATAATAATAATAATAATAATTTACATTGAAGGTTAGAATAATGGTTTAATCAGAGTTCCATAGTGTTATTTTAAATTATAGTTTTATGTAAATATTCAAAACATTTTACCTACTGATGCCTCAATTAATGCAGTTGTATTGCATCTATTTTTATTTTGAAATTTACCAGTAGCTGCTGCATTTCCTACCCTCGGCTTATACTCGAGTCAATACATTTTCCCAGTTTTTTGGGGTAAAATATGGTGCCTTGGCTTATATTCGGGTCAGCCTTTTTTTTCATCGTCAGGAGCGACCTGAGAAACTGCAAGTCGCTTCTGGTGTGAGAGAATTGACTGTCTGCAAGGATGTTGCCCAGGGGATGCCCAGGTGATTTGATGTTTTATCATCCTTGTGGGAGGCTTCTCTCATATCCCCGCATGAGGAGCTGGAGCTGATAGAGGGAGCTCCTCCGCGCTGTCCTGGGATTTGAACCTGCGACCTGTCGGTCTTCAGTCCTGCTGGCACAGGTGTTTAACCCACTATGCCACCGGGGGCTCCTAGAGTGGAGATGAGATCTGGGAATATTTGGTATTTAGAAGCATATATAGCTAGAAGGACACTTTCCATGTATAAAAGATGCATTCTCAATGCAGGAAATCTTAATAAAACTATCTTCCAAAGAATCTCATCAGCCTTCTTGATGGATGGTGGGGATTGTTTTTAAAACAGATCTCTGTGAAACAAAGAGCAGTACGTGTGAAAAAGATCTTGGAGTCCTCGTGGACAACAAGTTAAACATGAGCCAACAATGTGATGTGGCGGCAAAAAAAGCCAATGGGATTTTGGCCTGCATCAATAGGAGCATAGTGTCTAGATCTAAGGAAGTAATGCTACCCCTCTATTCTGCTTTGGTTAGACCACATCTGGAATATTGTGTCCAATTCTGGGCACCACAATTCAAGAGAGATATTGACAAGCTGGAATGTGTCCAGAGGAGAGTGACTAAAATGATAAAAGGTCTGGAGAACAAGCCCTATGAGGAGCGGCTAAAGGAGCTGGGCATGTTTAGCCTGAAGAAGAGAAGGCTGAGAGGGGATATGATAGCCATGTATAAATATGTGAGAGGAAGCCACAGGGAGGAGGGAGCAAGCTTGTTTTCTGCTTCCCTGGAGACTAGAATGCGGAACAATGGCTTCAAACTACAAGAGAGGAGATTCCATCTGAACATGAGGAAGAACTTCCTGACTGTGAGAGCCGTTCAGCAGTGGAACTCTCTGCCCCGGAGTGTGGTGGAGGCTCCTTCTTTGGAAGCTTTTAAACAGGGGCTGGATGGCCATCTGTCAGGGGTGATTTGAATGCAATATTCCTGCTTCTTTCAGGGGGTTGGACTGGATGGCCCATGAGGTCTCTTCCAACTCTTTGATTCTATGATTCTAAGAGGATAATCTGGAAGGCAAGAAGAAAGATCTCGTCCTCCCCCTCTTCACTCTCCATATGGCCCATAGAACGCTTCATCTCTGCTCCCCCCCCCCTCCCCGAGCGCTCTGAAGAATGGTTCGTTCCAGCCTTCCTCGCCTTGCCAGCTCCTCCTACGTCAGCGGCCTTCCCGGCGGCGGAAGTGACGCCGCGCTGGAGGCCACGGCTTCCGGTGCGCAGGCCACAGCGGCCCGGCTACAGATGGAGGCGCCCGTCTCCTCGGCAGGAAGGTGATTCGGTCTTCCTCCCTTTTCTTTCTTCTCCTTCTTCCCTCCTTTCGGTCTTCCCTTTCGCTCGCTGCTGAAGAGGCCGCGTTCATCCCAACCGCTCTGAGGGTGAGAGTCTCTGAGGGGAAGAAGCCGGGCCTTGTTTACATAGAGGGCGGGCGGAGGGAGAGGCAAGGCCCCCTCGTAGTTGCCTTGTTGTGGGCCTCAAGGGCAGGCATGGGCCAACTTGGGCCCTCCAGCTGTTTTGGACTTCAACTCCCACCATTCCTAACAGCCTCAGGCCCTTTCCTTTCCCCCCTCAGCCGCTTAAGCCCATGCCTGCTCAAAGGTCTGGTGCTTCGCTTCTCCCATCCTTTCATTCGAATTAAGGCAGCTTGGCACCCCTTTCCTTGTCTAGGCCCAATACTATGGGGTCCTGGGAGCTGTAGTTTGTATTCCCCATCCCGAGGATGGTGCCAAGAGTCCAAACTACAACAGTCACCGTTCCTTAGCAATCAAATAGGTGCCAAACTACCCTTATTGTACAGTACAGATGTAGAAGAACTTTATTTTTCTACCCTGCCTCCATCTCCCCGAAGGAACTCGGGGTGGCTTACATTGGGCCCAAGCCCAGGCAGAATATAATTAAAATAAAGCAATAACAATTAAAACAGCATAAAACAGCATTTATTTATTTATTATTGATTAACTTTATTTGTACCCCGCTACCATCTCCCCAAGGGACTCGGTGCGGCATACATGAGGCCGAGCCCAACACAACAACAGAAGCAATAAAACATCGATACAAGCAATTAAAAAACATAGATAATAAATACACAACATTATTAAAGAAGCCCCGGTGGCGCAGTGGGTTAAACCCTTGTACCAGCAGGACTGAAGACTGACAGGTCGCAGGTTCGAATCCGGGGAGAGGCAGATGAGCTTCCTCTATCAGCTCCAGCTCCTCATGCGGGGACATGAGAGAAGCTTCCCACAAAGATGATAAAAACATCAAATCATCCAGGCGTCCCCTGGGCAACGTCCTTGCAGACGGCCAATTCTCTCACAACAGGAGTCACTCCTGACACGACAAAAATTAAAGAAGCAACACATAATTAAAACAGTGGGAAGGCCAAATGTAGAGTTAAAATTGGAAATAATGCTGGGCCATAAGCAAAAGGTGATACTAGTGTTTGTGAAGGGCATACGAGCATAAAACAATATAACAAAAATAGCTAGCAACAATAATAACAGCAGACTAATTTTGGAGGGGGGAGGCAAACCACTACGTGAACTAGTTAAAGGATAAAGTGATTTAGTAACGTAGATTTATTTATTTATCGTGTCATCGGCAACCATACCATTGTATCACATTTCTAACAGAACAAAATAAACAATCAGATTTTTAAAAAACCCACAGATTTTGCAAACTTGGTAGTTGATTAAATGTCCTTTGACCAGTATCTGGCCACTTGGAGTGCCTCTGGTGTTGCCGCAAGAAGGTCCTCCATTGTGCATGTGTCAGGGCTCAGGATGCATTGCAGCAGGTGGTCAGTGGTTTGCTCTTTTCCACACTCGTATGTCGAGGATTCCATTTTGTAGCCCCATTTCTGAAGGTTGGCTCTGCATCTCGTGGTGCCAGAGCACAGTCTGTTCAGCGCCTTCCAAGTACTTGGAAGTAAGGTAGATGACAATGTATTAAGGCATAGGAAAAACCATGGAAACAGAGCAAATTAACAGGATCAGTTAATATAATATAGGACATCAGATTGAATGACAATTCAGGTCATAATACAGGCCATATGTCATAGGAGTCGTCAGTAGAAAGTACATTAATGTACCCATTAATCATAGTAATAAAAAAAGGCCTATCTTTTAATGTCAATTTTAAACCATGGATTTTAAGCTGGCATTTTTACAAGAATGGATGAGAGGGAATAATAATAATAATAATTATTATTATTTATACCCTGCCACCATCTTCCTAAAGGGGACTCGCGGCAGTTTACATGAGGCCAAGCCCAGCGATACATTACAGCAACATTAAATATAAACAACAAAATAACATCACAATAAAATAAATAAACCAATCAAGTAAAATAAACAGTACAAAATAACATAATGGAAAATCAGACACAGTGGGCGGGCCAAATGCATGACATAAAATGATAAAACACTGGATGAGATAGCAATGAAAAGGTACAATTGTGGGGGAGGAGCTCAAAGGGGACTGAACAGTGGATTTAGACTTTCAATAAGGTGGGGGAAAGTGCAGTATGGGGGAAGCAGTGTAGGTGAAACAACAGGACTGGAATATATGGTCACTCTCCAAAGGCACATCAGAAAAGCCAAGTCTTTAGATCTTTCTAAAGGGAAAGGACTGGGAGACATGAGGGAAGCCACCTGGGCCTTGTTTTACGTAGTAATAAAAACAATGACCTACTTTTAATGTCAATTTTAAACTATGGATTTTATGCTGGCATTATTATTTTTTTTGAAGAAAAGGTGAGAAGGAGAGGACTGGGAGGTGAGGGAAGCAACTTGGTTGCCATTTAAATTAAAATGGAAGATGAGTATATAATGTCCTGTACAGACATGGTCAAACTTCAGCCCTCCTTTGGACTTCCTACAATTCCTAACAGCCCTAGATTGTTTGTTGTTGATGTTATAATTATTAATTCTTTAAAATACAGGTATGATGGAGAACCCATCTAAAAATGCATGCATGCCTGTTTGGAGTTTATGGGGTCCTGACCATGGCTAGTCACCCTGTAAGCTCCAAACAAGCATAATAGGCTTGCCTACATGGTAGAACAGGCCTGGGCAAACATTAGCCCTCCAGGTGTTTTGGACTTCAACTCCCACAGTTCCTAATAGCCTGTCCAAAACACGCAGAGGGCAGAAGTTTGCCTAGGCCTGTTGTAGCATGGGTACATCTTCCATTACTTCTGCAGTGTATAGAATGCTGTGTAATCCTGGGACATGTCTACAAAGGCTTCCGCTGATAATTGTGTTCTCTCAGAAAGCAACTGCAGTGTAGAATGAATGCAGTCTGGCCCCACTTTAACTTTTATTCTCAATGCTGTGGGATCATTGGAGTTGTAGTTTGGTGAGGCGCCCACGCTTTTTTGTCAGAAGGCTCAAGATCTTATGAAACTATAGCTCCTACGATTTCAAAGCATTGAGCCACAGCAGTTAAAGTGGAACCAAATTGCATTCTTTCACCATCACAGACTCCCAAACTTTGGTCCCTCTTATTTTTTTTCATCGGCTCCCCAAAATCCCAACTAATGGGCAATGGAGCTCAGGCTTCTGGAAGCTGAGGTCCTAAACACCCAGAGGACCAATGTTTGGGAATCGCTTATCAATGAGGCTCCTTCCAGACAGGCCCTTTTGATCCCTGGTTTTCTGTTTATCCCAGATCATTTGGCAGTATGGACTAATATAATACAGTCTAAAGGAGAAAACCTGGGATCAGATCCTGGAACAAAGGGCCTGTCTGGAAGAGCCCTGAGGAATTCATGCAGTTTGACACCACTTAAACTGCCACAGCACAATGCTATGGAATTCCGAGAGTTGTAGTTTTTATGTTTTTAGTCTTAGTTGCCAAAGAATTTGAGTGCCTCACCACAAAACAACTACCATAATTCTATAGCATTGAGTAATGGCAGCTAAAATGGCATCAAACAGCATTAATTCTGCAGTTTAGATGCAACCTAAATCTACTTCCTCAGGTGAATTCGCAGAAGACGACTTCGTCTACAAAAGCTCATGCTACCAGATTTGTTTTATTTATTGTGCTACAAGATCCCTGTTTTTGAACTAGGCAAAAGAAAACCAGGTAAAGTAAATGGAAAAAAAATATTTGGGATGAAAGGTGTTGAAAGAGATCTATTGTCACAGGCTGGTACCATGATGTATCTGTGAATCATCCGTAAACTTATGAGCCTTACAGGGGTTTCTTGGGCAAGAAATTCTCAGAGGAAGTTTGGCCAGTTTTCCCCTCAGAAATAGAGACTACAGCACCTACAGTTCATTGACATTATCCCAAACAAGGCTGACCATGCTTAGTTTCCAATATCAGATGGGAAGTTGTCTTGACATTACTCCCAAGTTATGGCAAAGCCTCTATTTCAGGATTTTCTGCAACTGAGGCAACTTCCATACAGTTGAATAAAATCCTACATTATCTGCTTTGAATTGGAATATATGGTAGTGTGGACTCTGATGACCCAGTTCAACACAGATATTGTGGGATTTTCTGCCTTGATTTTCTGTGTTTTATGGCTGTGTGGAAGGGCACTGAAAATATGTGAATTCCCAGTGGGTTTTCACAGCTAAGAGCCATGTTAAATTTTTTGAAAGGATGACCAAGATGGAGTTTGCTTATTTTCTGGATTTAAACTACAGAGACATTCTAGCTTAAAATAAGTAATAAGTTCCTGATAGTAGAAGCTGTTTGACAGTGGGATAGTCTGCTGCCTCGAGGCTGATGGAATCTCTCCTTTTTTGCTGGGGGGGGGGGGGGTGTAAACAGAGGTTGATGACCATCTGTTGGAAGTGCTTTGATTGGGTGTTCCTGCATGGCAGAATGAGTTGGACTAGTTGGCGCTTGCCGTCTCTTTTGACTGTCGTGATCCTGTTTTAAGGGAAACCATTGTGACATCTCTGAGCTTTCTTATTAAAGTTCTTGCTATTGCTCTCTTAATATTTTGTGAGGTATTCTACAGACAAATATGCTTTGGGGCTAAAATAAAGTAGCCCTCTCCTCCTGAGATAGTGCATGAAATGTTCCAGTTCAAGTCTCCACAGAGTCATGAAACTGACTAGGTGACCTTGAACCATTCAGTGTCTCTCATCATGACCTCCCTCATAGGGTTGCTGCATAAGAATAAAGTGAGGAGTAGGAGAGCTACAAATGTCACCTTCAGCTCACATAAAGAAGGCAGGATGTAAATGCTGCTAACACCTATAGCATTGAGCAATGGCAGCTAAAATGTCATCAAACAGCATTAATTCCACTGGATTTCAGTAAGGCCTTTGACAAGGTCCCTCATGACCTTCTGGCAAACAAACTAGTCCAATGTGGGCTAGGCAAAACTATGGTTAGGTGAATCTGTAATTGGTTAAATGGACGAATATAGCCACTGCTTAGAGAGTGTGCTGTGTTTGCACTGGGGTACATAAGGCACCATACACAGGAACTTTCTTGGCCTGCTACGTGCACTTTGACAGTTAATATAGTAGATACTCAAGTGAAAAGTATTCAGATCCCTCTGCAGCTTTATATATATATGAACACTGTTGGGACCTAGTTAAGTGCCATTTAGAGAGTCATTATTTCTTTCAGTCGGTGATTCCAGCCATGTTGGCAAGATATGCTAATGACTAGGTGAACAAATAGATGAAATTAATGGATAGATTTGGATTTTTTCCACAAGGGTAAGCTATTACTACAGTGTATAGGCTTGATGTTACTATTTGAATTAACAAGTCTATGTAATAGTCATCTTCCTGTTTGATTTAGACTGAATTCTTGTGCGTGAATATTCTTGCAGTTATTTCTGCATTCAGAGTCTAGTATTTGTAAATAACTACATCTTCTCAAATAATGTTAAATGCTTTCACTAATCATCTTAATAAACAACTCCTTAGGCAAAATAAAGAAGGGTACCATCTAAATTGAAATAGTCAATCTCTGATTAGTCTTCATGTGTTGGTAGCTAATTTGTTGCAAGCATTTCCTTTTGTTCTGCCATTGTAAAATCTCTGACAGCAGCTTACGTGAGATTTCCAGATTTCATTGTGTGAACATTGTGCAAACATGCGAAAGAATTGTTTGTCTTGTGAACCCTTCTCTTGCAGTGAAGCATTAAGTCAGGTTTCTTCATTATTCTTCAGAAAATTATTTCTGCTTTAGTACTGATTTTTAAAACTTTTTATAATTGATATTTTGACAAAGGGATGGCTGTCTGAATGTGTAGTATCAACAGAGATTTGAAATATTTTCCAGGGCATGGTGATATAATTTTTCATGTCAGGGCTGTATAAAATGATCAAAGGGTCTGCCACCTTAAAAAAAGAAAATATTCTATGAAGGTTTTACCATGGGACTTTATAGTTTCAAAAATTTATTTACAATCCTATCAGAAAGTAGCCTATAACATTTACTTTCAAAAATTCTCACACTGTATTTGGGATTTCCGTTCTACTGTTGATGATTTGATAATGTAGTGCTAAGGGTTAGTTTCTGTCAGACATTGTCGTTTAGAACAAATTGTTGAAAGTTTCTAGTAGATACTTTTGATTTCTTTGCAGATAAGCCGGCTTCAGCATGATATTCTGAAAAGAACATCATGCTGCAAGACAAGATTTGTCCATTTTCTTCAGTTTTATCCCAGCTGTACTTTGCTTTTCTCTTGTGTAATTGAGTGTTATTTTTAATAGGCATCAGTTGCAAGGTTTCATGCCTCTCTGGTATGATACAGAATGGAAGCCTTGACATGTAGGATTTCCATCTATATAGTTCATGTCAAGCTCTAGACTTCATTATCAATGGCCCATGATCCAAAGCCCTCAAAAACATCTGTAACCTTCATGCAGCTCTTTTTTTCTCAGTTGGCTGTCTGATTTTAATTTTTTTAACCAAACTGCTTCTTTCCCTTCTGTAACTTCTCAGTCCTACAAAGGTCTTTCTGGACAATATATTAATTCTCACCAATTGGACAACCTCACAAAATTTAGGATGCAAAGATCAATTCTTTTATTCCAAGAGATGCCTTAATAAACATGGTATTCCATGCCATCACACAAGTTTGTTAGGTTAAGGACTTTGTTATGTTGGGCATGGTAATACAGATAAAATTTTGGAATGAAAAACTAAAGAGGTCATGAGTTGCAAAAGGTTCCAGGAATACGTTGAGCTATGCCAGGTACTATCTTCTTCCTCCCCTCCTCATAATTTATACCCCATCAGAGTAGATCTCTTATCATCATTAAAGAAGGGGGATACACTGCACAAATGAGTACTCCATTCCTCATCAATCCCTGTACTATGGTTTTTCTCTTTCCCCAATCCATACCTTTGACTCATGCAATCATGGCATAAACATCTATGAAAATGATGGGTTTGCTACAGTCATTTATTGGTAACACACACTGAAGTATTTTGAAAATCTAAAATCTTTACTATTCTAAGGGGAAAAGTTTTGCTTTAATTAAATGGTGTGGCTTATTGAGTTCTTGTTTCAACAGAAAATGTTATTCTGTAAAGGACTTAAGGACAGGGTTTGGTTTTGAAATGACATAACTTCTCAATGTACTTGTACTAGAATATGAAGGTTATTGAAATCTGGGTTTAAATACCATTTCTCCCAGTTAATTAATATTTTCACATCACATTTCTGTGTTGTGTGCCTTGATAATTGTTCACTTTTTTCTAAAAGCATGAATATCTGCCTCGGAAAAGTATTCTGAGTTCATCTTTTAAGTAGTGTGTTAGAACTGTAGGCCTGTTTTTGAAATTTGACATGCTCTACTATAGAAATCAATACAGTATTCTGTAGAAATACGATATATTTGCATAGAACAGGGGTCCTCAAACTAAGGCCTGGGGGCCGGATGCGGCCCTCCAAGGTCATTTACCCGGCTCTCGCTCAGGGTCAACCTAAGTCTGAAATGACTTGAAAGCACACAACAACAAAAACGATCCTATCTCATCAGCCAAAAGTAGGCCCACACTTCCCACTGAAATACTAATAAGTTTATATCGGGTAAAATTGTTCTTCATTTTAATTATTGTATTGTTTTTACGTGATTTTTGCAGTACAAATAAAATATGTGCAGTGTGCAGAGGAATTCATTTTTTTTCAAATTATAATCCGGCCCTCCAACAGTTTGAGGGACTGTGTCCTGGCCCTCTGTTTAAAAAGTTTGAGGACCCCTAGCATAGAAGGTACTGTTCCATCATCCAGGTGAAGGCCACTAGGGAGTGATAGAGAGAGAAGGATAGTCCATTTTATGGGGGTGGAGGGTAAGTTGAAGGAGTAAAACCATTTCCCCCTGTTTTCCTGTTATTCCCCCAACTCATGTCCCCGTTGTGGAAACAATCCTCCTTTATGATATGGGAAGTGGGGAGGGAGAATAACCAACGAAAACAGGAAAAAATGGTTTTCCTACTTCAACTCCCCCCCCCCCCCCAATAATGAAACAACACTGAAGCGCCTCTCACATTTGGTGAATTTTTACTTTAACCGGGAATGATCAGGGATATTAAAACGTAGTAATTATGCTTATTTGATTATTTCAGCATGGAGTGTGAGGGTGGGAAAGAGTCCCCTGAACACAACCTGCACAACTGACATAATGTTTTTTGCTTGTGGCAGAATTGAAAGTGGAAAGAAAAGAAGACCAGATTATAATTGGATATATCTGATAAAAAAAAAGCCATAGCTCTGAGTTTCCAAGACCTGAGAAACTTGGGAGAGTTCTCATTCAAAGGGTTGCCACAAATCAAAGGTGGCTTGACAGCAAATAACAATAAGACACTGGATTGTTGAGGGAATCTTGTTAATGGAAGATTATGTGGCTGTACCTTCAAGTTGCCTTCCAACCTATTGTGATACCATGAATTTCTTAGAAATCCTCAGAGGTAGTTTGGCCAAATCCTTTCTCTGAAATACAGCCTATACCACTGGAGTATCCTCTCCAATTGCTGACCAGGGTTGACTTTGTTTGGCTTTAGTTGGGATCTGGTGCCCTTAGGGCATTTTTGCAGGACACATCACTACTTTGAATGACAGTGGGGTTTCAGCATCCCTGTTTGCATTAGGTGTAAGTACATAACTCCTAACTTCTTTGATGACAAAGGTATATTTGTGTTGACAGGAAAGCCGCTCTGTATGCAAGGGTAAAGATTTTGGACCTGATATAGCAGATCCTTGTATATATGGTAGTGGGAAGAGGAGAGGCTTTAAAGTGACATAGAAAGCAACACTCTTCATCTATGGAGTCAACCACCCATGATTTGAAAAGAATTTTTAAAAACCAAAAAATATGTTTTAAGTCATGAAGAGAACCAGTAGGACAAAAGGCAAGGTAAACATTGAATAAATAACTCGAATGCATCTCAGGTTGCAACGATAAGTACACATATTTGGAAATACTCTGTGAAATGTATGCCATTTCATTCTTAATAAACAAACAGTGAAGTATTTGTTATGGTCTCATGGGTCTCAAAGTTCATGGATACTAAAGATCTACTATGTACAATATCATGACGAAATGATGTCCCTCATATAAAATTGCAAAATCAAAGTTTGCTTTCTCTGTGTGTGCGTGTATATGTGTATGTGTGTGTGTGTGTGTGTATATATGTATGTATGTGTGTGTGTGTGTGTATATATATATATATATATATAATGTATACATACATACACCAAGGTTTGCATTGTTCAATCCATAACTGCAAAATCCATTGATAGGATAGCTGGACTGTATTATATTGAATAGTGGTATTTTTCTTGAGCCAAGTTGTAATTATTTTTTGTTGAAAGTAGAAAGTAAAGTGTTTGAGTGTGAAATGTATTGTATTAGAGACTAAGCCCAAAGTGAGAGATCTGTGTTGTGTAGAAGACTTAGCTTGTAAGCACGAAAGGTATTTCTTGTTTTTCGTTATTGTGATAACAAAGCTAAGGCCATATCTAGGTGGTGCTACCTTTATCAAAAACCTGTGTACATGTGACAGCTCTTGGTTTGTTTGTCATTCAGCT
Organism: Anolis sagrei; assembly: GCF_037176765.1. Classification (NCBI taxonomy): domain Eukaryota; kingdom Metazoa; phylum Chordata; class Lepidosauria; order Squamata; family Anolidae; genus Anolis; species Anolis sagrei. The sequence goes on along the minus strand of NC_090022.1, from coordinate 28,584,552 downwards.
ACTAACTTCTAATTGGGTTATAAACTAGCACATTTATCCATTTCCCTTTTCTACTGGTGTTCCAGGTTGTATACTTTTCTACTATGAGTAATGCAAGTACTTATACCTCTTAAAAGTCAAGTGAAATGAGTTACATACTTCAAAGGTACAAGGTGTTACTGCTACTGTGCACGGTTTATCTAGTGCCACAGACATTACTGGCATAGTTATTCCTTATAGAGATTAGCAGCTAGGTGAGAAGGCTGTGAGGATAAACTGTTAACAGACAATGCAGAAAGGCAAGGGTGTGGTGTTTCAGCATACACTTTGCAGAAAAGTACATTTTGAAGGCAGAAAAGGAGGCATTTATAGGTTTGAAGGTAAGTAAGAGGTTGTTGATGTGCATGTAACATCATAAACTGAAAATGCAAAGGCAGGAGTAGAAAAAAGAAACAAATTTTAAACTGAGAAAATAGCTTGATGAGATGTCTGAAATAAGAAATAGCACACATGAGAGCTGTTAAGCACTATAAAGATGTGAATCTTGTACAGTTTTACATTTTTGGAATTGATTTTATGGCTTTACTAGGAACTGAGATATAAACTGAGAAAAATAAAGTAGAAGGCACTCTGTACAAATAAGGTAATTGAGAACAGGGACACACCACTATCATTTGCATTTTCTGCAGCATTTTCTCAAGTGGCAAATCTTTTAGATTTACTTATTTTTGCTGGTATTTGTGTGGAAGCCTTGTGAAGTAAACTAGGTTGGTAAAATGAACAGGCAAAAAATAAAAATGTACCAGTTGCTTTGCAAACAATGAAGAACATACCTGAGCAGGAATTTGAACATGAATCCTTAAGCAGTGGACTATAAGAATGATGTGGCTAGATTTGTCCACTTACCAGAAAGTGGCTGATTGCCTACTTTAGGTGAGAGCCTTCTTTTAATTACGTCACATTTTTGCTTTCTTTTTAAATTAGGTTATTGTCGGGCTATTTGTTTATAGTTTGTGAGTATAACAACTGAGCTGGTTTTTCTCTTTTTCTTATCTACCTGTCTTCCACCCAACACCCGAATTTAGGAGGCAGACAAGTCAAATGAAGTCAAAAGAACAATAAAGTGGTGGAGAACGAAGGAGACGTTGTACCCCTGCTCTGCAGTTTGGCGGAGCACTAAAATGTCTGTGGACATGAACAGCCAGGGCTCTGACAGCAATGAAGAGGACTATGATCCAAACTGTGACGAGGAGGAAGAGGATGAAGATCCTGGGGACATTGAGGATTACTATGTGGGGGTGGCAAATGACGTGGAGCAGCAGGGAGCAGATGCCTTCGATCCGGAGGAATATCAGTTCACCTGCCTGACCTATAAGGAGTCTGAGAGTACCTTGAATGAGCACATGGTCAGCTTGGCTGCTGCCTTAAAGGTGAGAAATGATGGGGATTTGCTGGAGGTTGCATCTTTCAGACTGAGAAACTTTAATCAGTTGATCTACTATCAAATCTGTAAATGACCATTAACCTAAAATTCTGTGGATCCTGGATGACTGAGATTCCATTGTCATTGGTGTTGTCTTGTAGTTATTTTTGCAACTTTTCAGAGAGTTCTGTTTTTTTAATGCAAATGTTCTTTAATTTATTTTTATTTATTGTGTCAGGAGCAAACCAAACAGTTGTATTGCATATTTTAACAAACAAACAAACAGAAGCGACCTGCAGCATGCAATGTTCTTTAATAATGATAAAGAACAAAAATATCCAGCCCCCCCCCATCTTTATTTTGCTTATTTCAGTCCATCTCAACATATAATATTTCCTTTTTCTAATAAAAGATGTTCCAGTGCTGAGAGTTCCAGCTAAGCATCCATTTAGCATGTCCATCTAGGAAGTCCTGCATATGACATAACTCCTTTCAGGTGGGGTAAATGAAAACAGACAATTTTTCATCCTCTAAAAGTCTGTTTTGGAAACATTTGAGGACATTTCAGAGTGGTTTTGAGATGAGGGCTGGGGTTATAGAGGCTTAAGGAGAGAATAAGAAAAAGTTCAATTGGAAAAAGAAAATCTGTTCATGCGAGATTTAATGTTATCTCCAAGGCTCTTTTAAAATGTTATTTTTATAAAGACTTAAATTCATATATGGATTTCTTGCTCCAATGTCCACATCTACCAATTGTTCGTAGTGGAAAGTGTATGATCTTCCTATTTTTTAAACTACCACTCTCATAACTCCTCACTATTGGTTAAATTGCTATTTGGCATGTAGGGTTTGCAGTTCAGCAACCTTTGTTAACAAGCTTGGAAGCTTTTAAACAGAGGCTGGATGGCCATTTGTCAGGGGTGATTTGAATGCAATATTCCTGCTTCTTGGCAGTGGGTTGGACTGGATGGCCCATGAGGTCTCTTCCAACTCTTTGATTCTATGATTCTATGATTCCGGTTTAGTGTCTTAATATCCTTATGGTGTCCATATTATCTTTTTAGCAATCATCCCTCCTTTTCCCAACTTCTAATCTGAAACCTTGCCAAACTGTTATCAGCTCTCCACAGTAAAACGAAGGAATGTGACTGGTATAAATTCCTATAGACTGGTGGCAATGTCTCTTTTCTATTTTACTTCCTTTCTGTTTTATTTGGGATGTATGGAAAGGATATTGCTCCTATTGGCTGTAGAAATAAGAGGCTTGCCTGCTCCTTCTGGTGCTTTGACCTTTCCCGTGGCATCATTGAAACCAACCTACCATATTTGTCTTGTTCCATGGAAAAGGGGCTGGGATAGAACTGAAGCAGGCTGAACTTTCTAAGAAAGGAATTAGTGGGCAACTTATTGAACTGAAAATGCTCTTTGCTAATATACAAACTATATGTTAATCCCAAAAATTAAATCCTGACTAAATAAAGAAAGTCTCTTCTTTGGGACAGTTTGTGTAAGTGAAATAATTATTATTTGTTTATTATTATTATTTAAAACATTTATAGCCTGCCCAAAAAATGACAGAATGATCTCAATTCGAGTGCAAGGAAAGCCTTTCAACATTACAGTGATCCAAATATATGCCCCAACCACAGCTGCTGAAGAAGCAGAAGTAGATCAGTTCTATGAGGATCTGCAGGAACTACTGGATAATACACCAAAAAGAGACATTATTTTCATTACAGGAGACTGGAATGCCAAGGTGGGAAATCAAATGACAACTGGGATCACAGGCAAGCATGGTCTGGGAGAACAAAATGAAGCGGGACGCAGGATGATAGAATTTTGCCAGGAAAACTCGCTGTGTATAACGAATACTCTCTTCCAACAACCTAAAAGACGGCTTTACACATGGACCTCTCCAGACGGTCAACACCGAAATCAGATTGACTATATCCTTTGCAGCCAAAGGTGGCGGACATCCATCCAGTCGGTGAAAACAAGACCTGGGGCTGACTGTAGCTCAGATCACGAACTTCTTATTGCCCAATTTAGAATAAAACTAAAGAGATCAGGGAAAATACACAGACCAGTTAGATATGATCTCACTAACATTCCTAGCGAATATACAGTGGAAGTGAAGAACAGATTTGAAGGACTAGATTTAGTAAACAGAGTCCCAGAAGAACTATGGACAGAAGTCCGAGACATTGTTCAGGAGGCAGCAACAAAGTACGTCCCAAAGAAAAAGAAAACCAAAAAGGCAAAATGGTTGTCTGCTGAGACACTGGAAGTAGCCCAAGAAAGGAGGAAAGCAAAAGGAAACAGGGATAAGGGGAGATATGCCCAGTTAAATGCGCAATTCCAGAGGTTAGCCAGAAGAGATAAGGAACTATTTTTAAATAAGCAATGCATGGAAGTGGAAGAAGACAACAGAATAGGAAGGACAAGAGACCTCTTCCAGAAAATTAGAAACATTGGAGGTAAATTTCAGGCAAAAATTGGTATGATAAGAAACAAAGATGGCAGGGACCTAACAGAAGCTGAAGAGATCAAGAGAAGGTGGCGAGACTATACAGAAGATCTGTATAGGAAGGATAATAATATTGAGGATAGTTTTGACGGTGTGGTGAATGAATTAGAACCAGACATCCTGAGGAGTGAGGTTGAATGGGCCTTAAGAAGCATTGCTAACAACAAGGCAGCAGGAGACGACGGGATCCCAGCTGAACTGTTTAAAATCTTAAAAGATGATGCTGTCAAGGTGATGCATGCCATTTGCCAGCAAATATGGAAAACACAAGAATGGCCATCAGACTGGAAGAAATCAACTTATATCCCCATACCAAAAAAGGGAAATGCGAAAGACTGCTCAAACTTCCGTACAGTGGCCCTTATTTCTCATGCCAGTAAGGTAATGCTCAAGATCCTGCAAGGAAGACTCCAGCAATACATGGAGCGAGAGTTGCCAGATGTTCAAGCTGGGTTTAGAAAAGGCAGAGGAACGAGAGACCAGATTGCCAATATCCGCTGGATAATGGAGAAAGGCAGGGAGTTTCAGAAAAACATCTACTTCTGCTTCATTGACTATTCTAAAGCCTTTGACTGTGTGGATCATAATAAATTGTGGCAAGTTCTTAGTGGGATGGGCATCCCAAGCCACCTTGTCTCTCTCCTGAGGAATCTGTACAAGGACCAAGTAGCAACAGTAAGAACTGACCACGGAACAACAGACTGGTTCAAGATTGGGAAAGGCGTACGGCAAGGCTGCATACTCTCACCCAACCTCTTTAACTTGTATGCAGAACACATCATGCGATGTGCGGGGCTGGATGAGTGCAAAGCTGGGGTGAAAATTGCTGGAAGAAACATTAACAACCTCAGATATGCAGATGACACCACTCTGATGGCCGAAAGCGAGGAGGAGCTGAGGAGCCTTCTAATCAAGGTGAAAGAAGAAAGCGCAAAAGCCGGGTTGCAGCTAAACGTCAAAAAAACCAAGATTATGGCAACAAGAATGATTGACAACTGGAAAATAGAGGGAGAAACCGTGGAGGCCGTGACAGACTTTGTATTTCTAGGTGCAAAGATTACTGCAGATGCAGACTGTGGCCAGGAAATCAGAAGACGCTTACTTCTTGGGAGGAGAGCAATGTCCAATCTCGATAAAATAATAAAGAGTAGAGACATCAGACTGGCAACAAAGATCCGCCTAGTCAAAGCCATGGTATTCCCTGTAGTAACCTACGGATGTGAGAGCTGGACCTTAGGGAAGGCTGAGCGAAGGAAGATAGATGCTTTTGAGCTGTGGTGTTGGAGGAAAGTTCTGAGAGTGCCTTGGACTGCGAGAAGATCCAACCAGTCCATCCTCCAGGAAATAAAGCCCGACTGCTCACTGGAGGGAAAGATACTAGAGACAAAGTTGAAGTACTTTGGTCACATCATGAGGAGACAGGAAAGCCTAGAGAAGACAATTATGCTGGGGAAAGTGGAAGGCAAAAGGAAAAGGGGCCGACCAAGGGCAAGATGGATGGATGGCATCCTTGAAGTGACTGGACTGACCTTGAGGGAGCTGGGGGTGGTAACGGCCGACAGGGAGCTCTGGCGTGGGCTGGTCCATGAGGTCACGAAGAGTCGGAGACGACTGAACGAATGAACAACAACATAGCCTGCCCTTCTCAAACCTGAAGGGGACTCAGGGCAGCCTTTCAAAGGCAACAATTCAGTGCCATAAACCACTTAATTTTTAATGGGTTAAAACCAAACCCATTAAAAATAGCATTAAAACGTCAATTAAAATCACATGATCCAAATCATATTCTAGGGCTCGTCCAAGTCGTCATTATATTAATTTGAAATCCTGCTTTTGATCTCATTGGGTTGTTAAATAGGACCATGTATTAACTTTTAGTCGCATTATAGTTGGTGCCTTTTTCCCCCCTATAAAATGCATGCTGCTCTGGAAACCACTGCAAAAAATAGATCTGCAAAGTGCCTGTTATGCTTAAAGCAACTATGATTCTAAAATGGGCCAAAAGAAGTAGAGGAACAAAAAAAAATTGAAGTTCCATTTTGGCAACTGGCTATTGCATTGTCTCCTTGAGAAGGAATAATCATAGACTTTGAGAGGAGCAGATCAGCACTCCAAAAACCCTGTTATTACCATGACAAGGGGTTTGTTTAGAGAGATGTGCTCTTGCCTCCTGCTGTAGCAATGACTAATTACTCCTCATAAAGAAAGACAATTTCTATACACGCTGAACTGAAAAGAGCAATAATTGCCTCTGCGTTTGGCTAATACTGTTTGGGCCATAAACTTGATAAAGCTTGCAAGCCTTGCTGCAGTGCTCAGAAAAGAGTTCTGTTTCTAGGCTGGGGGTACTTGGCACTTGTACTGAACCATCTGGTATCATCATGACACATCGTAATGGCCTATCATGAACTTTAAAGCTGCTAGCAACTGAATCTGTTATCACAAGTGATGCAAAGTGCAAAATAGGCATGTGTGTGGCCTTTTTCTGATTGTTTTATTGATATTTGAAACCTGGCCTGGTGTCACCAGTCTAAAATCATGTTCCAAATGAAACTGAGCTTTCATAATTCTAGGAAGCTTATCAAGTCATAATAGAGATGAGCAGTCCTGTTGCATATGTATACATTCTGTGTCAAGTGTTTCTGAAAAGGGCAATGGAATCCTTAATTCTCAGAAGACAACTTAATAAATGCAGGATACTCTGATATCGAAAGGCAAACAGGCCAGCCTTTTTAGTACTTGAATGGGAGGCTTCAATTGTTGCTGGAGGCCTGGGCTTCTTGAACCTTTACTATTCATGGCCCCCTTTTGCCTGAGAAATGTTTGCACAACCCAGGTAATTCTTATCTATTATCTATATAAAAGTGAAAAAACATATGTATGTATGTTTGTTCTACAAAGGCTCCTACATGGCCTGATGGATCTGGACCAAACCCAGTATAGGTACCCTTCATTATCCAACTTAAAATACTGGCCAGGTTGAAACTAAACAATCAATCCCTATTGTTTGTAGCACTACTTTTATCATGGCCTACCAGCATTGGCAGGCCATGAGCCTCATGCTACATTGCTGGGATGCAGACGCAAGAGGGCACTACATAGAAAAGCTACCTCAGAGGAAAATGTAACAAACAGAAGAAGGCTGGAGTGTGGCACAAAGACACTCTAGAACAGGGGTCCACAAACTTTTTAAACAGAGGGCCAGGTTACAGTCCCTCAAACCATTGGAGGGCCGGATTATAGTTTGAAAAAACATGAATGAATTCCTATGCACATTGCATATAACTTATTTGTTGTGCAAAAACACTTTAAAACAATATAATAATTAAAATGAAGAACAATTTTTACAAATACAAACTTATTAGTATTTCAATGGGAAGTGTGGACCTGCTTTTGGTTGATGAGATAGGGTTGTTGTTGTTGTTGTTGTGTGCTTTCAAGTCGTTTCAGACTTAGGTTGACCCTGAGTGAGGGCTGGGTAAATGACCTTGGAGGGCCGTATCCGGCCCCTGGGCCTTAGTTTGAGGACCCTGCTCTAGAACAATTCTCAACCTGTGAGTCCTCAGATGTTTTGGCCTTCAACTCCCAGAAATCCTAACAGCTGGTAAACTGGCCAGGATTTCTGGAAGTTGTAGACCAAAACACTTGGAGACCCACAGGTTGAGAACCACTGTGCTAGAGTTTAACTGAACTCAGTGGGGCTTATTTCCAAGGCTTTTGAAAAATATAAATTGTTTTGGAAAACCATCGCTCTAGAAGTCCCTCTCAGAAAACCTAAAATGCTTTAATTCAGACTTTCTTTGTCTTAACCATAGTTATGTCTTGAATATTGGCGGGAACTTAGAAAACATCCTCTTCTCTGAGTGGACTGCCCAAAGCCTTTTTGATATAATGGGTGGGAAGGTGGTGGTGATAGTGACCAGAGGCAACTGTCCCTTTGAGGCAGTGTTGGCATTCCTATGTCTGATGAACGACCCTTGATGTATCTCTTGGTCATATCAGGCCTGAAAACTTGTCCTTGATGTGTACATGAAGACGACTTACATATCAGTATGTATGCTAAATGCACTAAATTGTGATAATTGGCAAATGATGACAGCACATAGTATTTTACATTATCATTTACATTTACATATAATATTGGTAGCCAGTGAAACAAACTGCTGAAGAACAGAAAAGGTGCTTGAGAGGACTATCATTATCATTAATACCAATGCCATCAGAGTACATGGTACTTTACATTAGCAATTTACAATTGTTAATTTAAGAGTTCCCTATTCTTGGGCTTACAGTATAGAAAAACATAATACATTAAAAAAAGGGGGGGGATGAAGTTGGAGAAGGAGATTAAGGCCAGCACTTGCTGGCTGTTGTTCTCTCCTTCTGTGCAAGGGTCTTCCTCAACATCAGCAAAATGGAACTGTGCCTGCCTCTGCTTTCCTTCCAAGGAAAGAAAATAAAGAAGCTGTTAACAGATATGTAGGACAGAAAAGAAACAAAATATGCATACCAAAAGAAAATAATGAAAAATCGATTTGAAGCTTGGTAAAACCAATCATTTTATGGGCAATAAAGTAAAGGCTTAGAATGAAAAGTTGAGAAGGGCAATATGTTGAAATAGTTTTGAGACTAGTATGTTGAAATTGCGACTCAATAACAGGGGCTTCAGGCAAATCATATCAAGGCAAATAAATAAGTAACTGTTCTCTTTGTAAAGAAAACACTGAAAGTCTTGACTACTTTATTCATGCAGCTAAATTGCACAGACTGAATGTAAGAAAACGATATGTAAATTGGGTTGTTGTAAGTTTTTCGGGCTGTATGGCCATGTTCCAGAAGCATTATCTCCTGATGTTTTGCCTGCATCTATGGAAGGCATCCTCAGAGGTTGTGAGGATGCCTGCCATAGATGCAGGCGAATTGTCAGGAGACAGTGCTTCTGGAACATGGCCATACAGCCTGAAAAACATACAACAACCCAGTGATTCCAGCCATGAAAGCCTTCGACAATACATGTTAATTGACTGTAGTGATACACTGGAATCTATGCTAAAGTTTGATTTACCATCTGTAAAAAACTAGTGGGAACAAAAGCTTGGAAAGTGGAGGGGTGCTGTAAAAGTTCTAAATGACAAAGAAATGTGACATACCAGTCATACCTGTGGTTGAGAAAAATAAAAATTGTATTACTGTATATATGTAAGAGACCCTAAGGATAGAAGAATTGAAGGCATAGAAAGGTAGATAATGAAGTATCCAAACCTACAGTTGATATTCAGTACTTCAGTAAGAATTTATTTATTATTTACTCTTTATACCCTGCCTTTCTCTACTCCGAAGGGGACTCAATGAGGTGGTCATTATTAGAATCACAGTAGTATAAGAACAGAAAAATGATACAATTTTCAGTGTTGTCTGATTATACCTCTCCAACTGCAAGAATTTTGGATAGAATCCAAATAATTGACAGTTCACAACTGCAGTTGGGAACATCTGGTAGACTGTGGTCCCAAAATAATAATAATAAAGAGTTCAGTATGTTCTGTGTTATTTTAATAACAGTCCTAGAGAACAAGTGATTGTTATTGCTGGTGGAGATGAATGGGTGTTTAGGGCTGAGTAGTTGGGACTTGCTTAAGGCAAAAGTAACACTTGAAGTGAGCATCCTCTGGTTTATATCTCACGCATTAATGCTGTAAACCTTTCTGTCTGATGAAGTATGTCAGGGGGCTGGACTAGATGGGCTAAGCGGTCTCTTCCAACTCTGATTCTAAGCAACATTTTTTTCTTATAAGAAGGCTACTCATAATAATAGTTTGACGCTATCCCCACACTGTAGATGGTGAAGGTTTTTGATAAAGGTAGCATTACCTAGAATCATAGAGTTGGAAGAGACCACATGAGCCACTAATCCAACCCCCTGCAAAGCAGGAAAAGCACAACAAAGCACCCCCACAGATGGCTACCCAGCCTCTGTTTAAAAGCCTTCAAGGAAAGAGCCTCTACCACACTCCAAGGCAGAGAGTTCCACAGTTGAACAGCTCTTATAGTCAGGAAGTTCTTCCTAATGTTGAGGTGGAATCTGCTTTTTTTGTAATTTGAACCCATTGCTCTGAGTCCTAGTTTCTAGGGCAGCAGAAAATAAGCCTGCGCCCTCCTCCTTTTGACATCCTTTCAGATATTTAAACATGGTGATCATGTCTCCTCTCAACCTAACAACAGGAATTCGTAGGTGTTGAGCACTTACCTTCAAGTAATATGATTGCCTGAATGGTAGGGTGATGTATTAAAGATGCGTGCTCCATTTAATGATCCCCTCAAAATATAGATGAGGCAATAACTTGTTGGGGGGAGGGATAGTATGTATAGAAGACTGCAGTCTGCAGGAAGCAATTCTGTTCATATTTTCCTTAAAGGTTAACATATTTTTTGAAAAAGTTGTATCATAAAAATAGCTGATTCTTCTATGGTGCATCGAATTTTTGAGCCAATACTGAGGTCTATTTGGCCTTTCCTAACCCAGACAAATGTCTCAGGCTTGGCATTGGAAATGCTGTATCAGTTTGCATAAAGTAAAATTAAATGTCTCACATGGCAAAGCTTCAAAATGCCTGGCTTGGTTCTTTGGCAAGACTGAATTTAGTGTTAGCATGGAGGCCTAGGACTCTTCAAAAGGAGCACCACATACAAATAGGTCGCACTTCGTCCACACTATTTTAATACCTTCAAATACATGTTTTTTGAGAACAGAAGTGAAGTTCTGGATAGTTTGGGGGTGTTTTTTTTTTTTTAGTGTGTGCATTTTTTATATTTTCTTTGTATTCTCTTGGGGGTTCAAAGGGCCAAAAACTGATACCTAAACCTGTGCAAATGCCCATCCTCAACTCCCCTCACTCTTTTTTGGATTTTCAGGGTGATAAAAGTGTGGTTTGACAGCTATTGATCGTTTTAGTATATGGGATATACTTAGGGAAGCACCACAAAATTGTCTAAATAATCTGTCAACATATTTGAGAGTTTACCTTAATGCTTCTGCAGTTTGTTTAGAAAATGAGTAACACTGGCTGGTAGAAAGCATCTCAAGCTCACAGCATGGAAGTCTAGCAGCTTGCCTGCAAAAATAGAAAAGAGCCATACTGTGATATGTTTAGCTTTGCTCCTAACCCTGCTAGTTTTCTGATGTTCACTTAGAAGAAATCTGTTTTAACACTGAGGAACTCATGAAGCAGTGTTATAATTTTGAATCACGCTGAAAGTGCATGTTGTGACTTATTTATAGCTGATGTAGCTACTTCAAGTTTTTGCTTATCATCTTAAATGTAATGAATAAATATTGGGCTGGCAATATTGTTAATCTGTGATAGTCCTAGTTTACTTCCATTTGTTAGAGAATTAATTACCTTCCAGAAATAAGGTTAGGAATGAAAAGAGTTAAATATAAAATGTTAAAGAAGATCTTGTATGCTGCTTTCAAAATATTTTTGTTGCATTTAATTGTAGAGAGGCAAATACAGGTTAAGAAGGTAAGCTTGGATCAAATTCTTATTTAACATCTTGTCTTAGCCTTAAATTCATACTTGCCCCAAAAGTTTACATCAGAGGGAGTAAAGCTTTAAACCAGTTAACATTATTTTTATCTTCTTATCAAAAGAACAATCTGGATTTTTCCCTTGGTGTTTTTTTAGGCTTGTTCCCGGAGTTATTTGGAGTGCTGATTTAGAAAACTGCATTGGATAGACTGCATCAGCTATAGTGTCTTAGATATGATTGTCATAATTTTCTATCAGCAAGCTGATGAAGGCTGGTATAAGACATATGTTCTGTATCTCAAAACCTAGAACTGATAGGAGAAAACAGGTGCCATCTTTGGAATCAGCAGTCAAATATACCCAGAGACAGGTTCAACACTTGAGGTACTAAAATGTCTGTTGGCCAGTATTAAGGTTGTTTCTGTAGCTACATTATCATAGAAGTCACCTCATAATAGTAGTCAGCTAGTTGTTAGCTGAATTTAACTGCCTTGGATCCAAGGAAATGTTTCCTGTTGCTTTATACAGTCCCTTTCTTATTATAACTTCTCATGATTATGAACATATAGGAGACTTGAAGTATCATGCTTTGTTGGCAGTAGCTACTACAGTTGGGAACTGGAGATGGGAGAAGTATTTCATGAAGATTTATTTTGGTGGTCTAATGCATGAGTTCAGTGAAATTAAGTGTGTACAGCATTGCAGCCAAAACACGAGAGAGCTTATATGGCAACAAATATGCTTTGCATGAGTCCCCAGGTTGAAATTTCATGTCATGCCACTTCTTCTGCAGCATGATACTGCTTTACTTGATATGGTCAATGAAAGAATCACTGAAAAAAAGCATATTTACCTTGATAGGGCTTGCTTTGGGGCTCTTTCCCTCTCAACCTGAAATGTTCTGCTTTTCCTTACACGTTGAGTCCTGCTAGTTGCACTTGTTAAGAGATTTTAGCTGTGGAGATCAGTTGGGTTAAGGCTAGTGCACACAGATTAAATGCAAAGAACAAATTGTTCCAAGGTTTAACCAGATATCCTCTTTCAGTCCATGGTCTAATTTGGTATGGAGTGAATAGAGTGCTTGACATCTGCTTCCTGGAGCATGTTGTCCTTACCGACCCTGCATTCTTCTTTATGAATGTCTCTGATCTAGTGCATCTGTGCACATGTGGCCAGACTGACATGGGGCTCACTGAAATCCTGTGCTGTAGAAATAGTTGCCACATTGGCAGTCAGAGCTCTTTTCCATGACACCAGACTCTGATAAGTCAAACTGGAGGTGAGACCCTGTCTGTTTGGGCCACATGATATTTGTTCAGGAGATAATACTCTACAAATGATTCAGTGCTTTTGAAAAGACAAACCATCTCTGAGGAAGTATTGCATCCTGGAAATACATCCTTGAGTTCCCATTGTGTAAGCCTTGGAGAATCTGTTTCTTTCTTCTTCTTTGTGTGTCATGTTTTCCGTCCTCCTGTTGCTTTGTACAGGAGTGGAAGTGAGGTGGGGGTCTTTCATTCCAAACAAACAGTTGGTACTAAATTGTTTATGGTGCAGTGCAAACAGAAAAATTGAAGAGACTAGGCTGAGCTTATAAAAACTGAGAAATACTTGTTCATGATTACTTAGCTCTGTATATAGTCAGTACAGACGAAGGTCTATAATTGCCAACAAAAGGCTAAACGTTTTGAAGAATTTTCTGAATAACATTTAGTATGAATTTTTTGTGAAAATAACTGCAGGAATCAAGGATAAGAAGGTATTGTTTTCAGTTATCAGAAGTACAGCTATGCTTCTCAACAACCAAGAGTGCATTTAATGCTGGTGGGATTTAATGTTCTACCTAGATACTTATGCGGTGGTCCAGACAACAGCTGCCAGCTGGACAAAAGCATAACTGAATTTTCCCAGTGCACACTCAGTTACTGTTGTTTCAATATGGAAATGTTCCTATCACTGTCTGGCAGCTGTTGTGAAGTGTGGACAATTGTGCAAGAAACTACTAGGTATTTCCTTTGGATTACACCAAATCTATACATAGATCTCATGTATGAGCTGTGGGCAGGTTTGGAGACCAATATTGTGGATTTTGATCTGACCCGAGGATAAGTTATACTGTACAGAGGGGAAAGCATCAGTATCACCTCAGGTGGCCAGTCACTCCAGCCATTTGCCACCATTTCCCTGCCAAGCATTCAAAAAGGACAGCAGTGATGTTACAGAGGTGAGAGTAGAGGGGATCAGTGCCTGTTTTAGGTTTTCCCAGTATGGACTGAGGTCTTGTCTTTTGCCACCCTACTCAGAGAAGCTGGTGGTTCATTTTTTGATGAGAGTTACGGTACTGTACTCACATTGATCCTTGGATAATTTAATCCAAGTTTTGTGGCTGATTTTTAATTACAATTTCTAGACTTATACATGAGTATATAGGTCACTTAATGCAACACACAGTTATGTAGCATGTATCACCAAGAGCATTCTGACCTACTTTTTCAATTATTTCTTTTGGTTAAGTTTGTTTGCCACTTTGCTTCCCACATATGGCTGCAAACCTTTACATGTTTCTCCCCAATAATCATGTCAGCACTGTTACAGCTTTGGAATAGGACAATTATCCCTTATCCAAAATAAGGCCTCTACAACTTGTGATTGTCCAGGTGTTTTGAACTTCAGTTCCTAGAATTCTGGACTATTGAACAAGCTGGCTAGGGCTCCTTGGAGTTGGAGTTGGAGGCCCCAATACCTGGAGGACTGCAGCTCCAGCTCACTTTGTTTGGGACAAGATGTGTTCTGGATTTCAAATTTCAGAATACTTGTTATTGCATATACAGGCAGTCCCCGAGTTACAAACATCTGATTTAGAAATGACTCATAGTTAAGAATGGGGGTGAGAAAACAGAAAGTGAGAGAAATCTCCTAGGAAGGGAAATCTACTCCCGAAAGAGTTATTATGGGGGAAAGGTGTCTCCACTCATCAATCCTTATTTCCATAACAAATCAAATTTTTCAAAATCCAATGATCACAGGGAAAGGAAAGTGTGGTGAAAGCTTCTGAACAGGGGTACAGAGAGCAAAACAAAAACCATAGGGGTGTTAACCTTTCCCTAAGTTATCTGAAGCTTATATATTTGACTGGAGTTACACTTAAAATTTACCTGTTCTGACTTAAATGCATACATAATATGTATCTTGCATAAGTCTATACACAAACGTGATTTATGTTTCATGAACTCATTATATACATACCCTGAAGTTAATGTTATTTAATATATTTTGTGCATGAAGTGAAGTTTGAATATACTGCACCATCAGAAAGTGAATGTGCCACCATCTCAGCTACCTATGTTGACAGTGTTGGACTTTAATTTACCAGGTGAGGGGTGCTCAAGCTGTACTTTGAATTCCCAAAGTCCTGGTACTTTGAAAAACAGGCATGAATGGATAAAATTCAAGTGTGATTTCGTCTCTGTAATTGCTGTGCCCAGAGGGAGATGGAAATGAAACCAAACCATGGTGGCTTGGATTTTCTTTCTTGCATCCAGAGTGCCAGAAGGAAATCCCTCTCTGCTGCTTATTAATATGGCAAAAAGCAAAACAACCAGAAGCTCTTTTGCCTACTGTAAGACTTCATTCTAAGTGCCATATTGAATCCAGCAAGCACTAGCTGTGTTCCACACTCCAGCTGGGTCTGATGGGAGAAATGGAGATATCAAATGTCGAGATGAATGTCAAACAGCCCATCTGGCACCAGAACACAGGGCAATTCTGGCTGTGAGTCGTACCCTACTAATCAGTTTTGCAGGCGTCTGACTCCAGTTAAAGTGGATGACCAAGCCAGTGTTCCCCCTTGACGTTTGCAGTTTGCTTGCAATATGAAACTCTTAATGATTCCAGTTACATTCTTCTTACATTTTCAAACTGTATTGTGGAATAGTTTAAGAAGACATTACTTACCATTATAGTTTTGGATGCTCGTGTGTCTCTCCAAAGTAATCAGTATTGTACTTTCTTCTTGTAAGCAGTTCTATTGCTTTCCAGGAGGTATAATTTGCTGTAGCAAAAACAACACTTTTAGTTTTAGTTTTCTTCCAGCTCTATGATTCTAGGAATTTCCTGTTTTTGAAAAGCAACCAATAGTTGCTTTGGGATTTCCTAAATAAACCATATCTTAATGCAGCCACACAAGGCAGAGCCTAAGCATCATATGATCAAACTCCTCTGCCACGTAATTATTCTATATTACTGGATTTATTGCCGCATTACTGGCACTTCTCATTAGATCTAAAGAGAAAATAAAATATTCATGACGTTTCTATTTAGGGCTGAATTTGTGGAGCCAAAGCAATTATAGTACTATATACATTAATGAGTGATAATGCTTCTGTTGTCAAAGCTGATGGTCAAGTAAAAAAGTTAAATGACATGATTTGTTATTGTGTACCTACAGGTCAAATCTGACTTATAGCAATCTTAAGGTGAACCTATCATAGGTTTTTTTTATTACCGAGATCAGTTCAAAGCAGTTTTTGTCTTTTCCTTCTTCTGAGGCTGAGAGAGTGTGACTTGCCCAAGGGTTTCTATGGTCGAGCAGAGATTCTAACCCTGATTTCTAGAGTTGTAGTTGTAAAACTCAAACCAATGCACTACTGTGGTTCATATAAAGGAAAATTATCAACAAGGATAAATCTTTGACTTTTCTCAAGGATATTATTAACATTGTGAAAATACAAAATAGCTTTATTCTTTGGAACATAGGGATATACTTAAAGCATGTTGCTGGTCCTCAGTTTATTTATTTTCTTTCTTTCCTGTTTAGGTCTCGCATGCAGTTGCTAAGCTTGTATTAGTTAGCTTCCACTGGCAAATCTCAGAAATTTTGGAAAGGTAAGCTATATTTAATTTGTACGGAGATGCTGCTCACTTTTCTGTATCTAAAGAAAATGCAAAAAGGCTGTCTCTCTTGTTCAGAGCTCACAAAGATACTTTAAAACAACACTCCAAGGTTTATGAAGTATGTGGTTTACATGCATGCTCTGGTTTAGGAAAGAGATCTTTTTCTTAACCGTATTCTTGATTTGTAAGATAGCTTACAAATAAGAGGAAGCTTACAAATAATAGGATTTCCCTTTCTCAGTACAAGCAGTCCCTGAGTTACACATATATGACTCCTAGTTACAACAGGGGTGAGACAATAGGAAGTGAGAGGGGATCTACTCCTTGGAAGGGAAATTCACTCCTGAAAGAGTTATGATGTGAAAAATGTGCTTCCACTGAAGCTTTCTCACCTGTCCTTGTTTCCATGACAATCCATGTCAAAAGCCAATTGTCACAGGGAGAAAAAGTGAGGTGAAATCTTCAGAAGAGAGGCACAGATAGCAAAACAAGTGTTACAGGGGTGTTAATGCAAAATTATGCTTTGCAAAACTAAAAAAAACCCCTGCTATCTTGTTGTCTGTAGTGACTGCTTATAGTTGTGAATTGGGATAAGTTCAGAATTCATAGCCATAGCCATATCTTCCACAAAATACTGTAGTTGTATTTTTATCTCATTAGTTTGACATTGACAGCACTGTATTTATCTAGAATTTTAATGCTTTTTTCCTGGCCTTCAGGCACAAGTCCAATTCTGTCCAATTGCTAGTGGAAGCACGAGTTCAACCTGCCTCATCCAAACACGTAAGTAACAAGCAGTTATATTTGCTTGGTAATAAAACTCCTTGTATGGTCCTCTGAAGGCTGTTCTCTTGCCCTCTTGGTCTGCCTTCTGCTGGCTTCTAATCCAATTTTATTACTGCACAAAAAGTGAAGCTCTTGAGGATTCAATAATGAAATTCTAGCATGAAGCTAAGAGTCTGACCTTGCAACCTGGCTTTCATCTCTTGGTTTGATCTGAGGTTTGGATGCATGTTCACCACAAGAAGGATTCAAATGCCCTTGTCACTGTGGACGTTAACCAACTGCTAATTATGGAACGGTGCAAGCTAGGATCTTCAGGTTTTTGAAGGAAATCTTCTTGCACATTAAGAAAGCCATTCTCTAGAATTAGTAATAGTTGTCTTGATCTGTGGATTTATAACACTCCTCTTCCTAGCCAATATGGCCAGTGGTTAGATAAGTAAATTACCATGTATTTCAAGTGCAGACAGGGAAGGCAGGGGCATCTAGTAAATCTCACAACCAGAAGAAAAGACTTACCATATATTCCAGCATACTAGACGACTTTTTATGCCTGGAAAATCTTATTAAAAGTTGGGGGTCGTCTAGTATGCTGGGTATAAATTAAAATAATAAGTTAAAGAAAAAAAGTTAGGGGGTTGTCTTATCCCCCCCCCCCCCTGTCACCTTGTATTCCGGAATATAGGGTATTTAGAAAATAGGCATTGGCACGCGTGACAGTCAAGACTTTATTTCTTAGAGATTGAGGAATGCATTCAGCAAAAAAGGGTATATTCCCAAATGCTCTAAACAAGAAGTTCAAAGGGAAGGGCTGTGTTGAGCTTAGTTAAACGTCATATGAATTGCCCTGAACTCTGAATGACCTTGATCTCCTCCCATCTGTCAAGCGCCCTGCAGTTTGCTGATGAGTTGGTCAGCTCTGCTCCATCACAGATTGTTTCACCAAATACTAGAATATGTTTAGTAAAATGGCCTACCCTACACTTGTTGGCTTAGCTTTCTTCCCTTATCCCCAACTGTCAGCTTTTAGATCTTTTTTTTTTTTTGCTTCCCTCTTTCATTCTACAGCATCTGATGTGAAATGTTTATAATCCTGAGCAAACCATTTAGCCATGCCTTGTTTAGTTGTCCTCCACAAAATGTGGGTCACTTCCTTATATCCATTTAAAGCAATTGCTTTTTGGAACAGAAAGGAATAGTTGTTACAGTAGCTGGGATGGTCTGTGTTTGCTTTTCTGCTGTGCTCATGCACGCACATTCACAACAGCAAGCTAGAGATCTGTGTCTGTAAGACAAGCTTCATATTTCACTATTGACGACTCTGGGCCAAACTTATGCTGTTACCAGCTCTGATTATAACCAGGTCCTATACATTTGTGTTTTCAGTGCAGCGTATCAAGCACATGACAGTAGTATAAGATATCAGTAGCTCTCTTTGATGTAAAGGTCATTTTAACACTGCTTCCCAGGGCAGAAAAGTTCCAAGTCTCAGTAGTCTGTGTAACACAAAGACTCTTGTGCAAATCATGAATTTGCGGTTTGCAGAGAAGACATGTGCTGTGAAGGCAAGTCATGCAGAATTCACAATTATTTTGTCAGATTCTTTTCAGTGGCGCCATGCATGCTTTTCTTATTGTTTAAGCAAGTTGTTCCCAACCTTCTTTTTTTTCTAACCAAGAACGATTTGACCAGGAACCACTCTCCAACATTAGTATCAAAAGGATTACAAATCAGTTTCTGATCAACTTCAGATTTGGTTTGGTTATTTGGGGTGCTGATTCAGAAAATTGCATTGGATAGATTACATCACCTCTAATTTCTCAATACAGAACATATGCCATCCATTAGTTGCCATGTGCTCTCCAACAGAAAACCGTGTTTAATAATCTAGAGCTGATGTGGTAGTAGTAATCTTTCGTAAGTCATCATTATTCTCTCCCCTCCCGACATCCCTGTTGCCTTGGCACTATAAGAGGGTTTTGTGAGACCAGTCACTCTCATTGCCTCGTGGTTTCAAGGCAACCGTGTTGTGAGGTCATGAATCATATTTTCATTTTTGTGGACCACTGGTAGTCCACAAAAAGAATTCCTAATTACATAGCTTAAACCAGTGGTTCCCAACCTGTGGTCTGGGAACCACTGGTTTAAGCCATGTAATTAGGAATTCTTGTCATTGTATAAGCATATAGTTATTACCATTGCAATATTCACTCTCAATCAGAGAACTAGTTGATAAAGGAGCTCAACTTCTAAAGCTCCCTGCTACCAGTATGTCATTCAAGGCAATCTATACAAGCAATTGATTTGTATCTAACCACAGAATAGAGCCAGTTTTTTTCTTTCCAGTTCTGTTCATCAACTCCCATCTGAACAAGAGAGAGAACTATACATTGACCCAATTTTGAAAACAAAGATAATGATGATGAAATAGAAGTCTCTCCCAAGATAGAAAGTGAAGTGCAAACAAGTGTAGTTAAGCTGCTGTAATCAATTACCCCATTGCTTCTTAAACTGGGATCCCTACCCAAAATGGGGTCCCCTTAGCTTAATGTTGGGGTCATGAAAAATTTGGCAGCAGTAAACAGTTTCTGAATGTCACCCATTTACACAAATCCATTAGCAACGATATGCGGTATTTACAGTGGACTCTGTAGAAAATGCTTCACAAAAAGGAAAATCAGCCTTGCAAATGTTGGTTTATTATCAGTAAATGTTTGGTTTTTATATTATTTTATTTACCTATATACCTGAGGTCACATGAGCATTTCTCAAGTGGAAAAGAGTTGTGAGTGGGAAAGGTTTGAGAAACCCTGAATTAACCTATCATTCCTCTATGATTCAGCATGAGAAACTAGAGTAGTCTCATTTTGCATTTCAATCTGATTTCCCTCTGAATGAATTCCTTTAAGTGTTTATAATGTTTTTGCTCAGGCAGTCAACTATGGCCCATTTTCTTGCCTGTGACTTTTGTTGTTCTTTCTGATTTCAGGCCATGGTACATTCCTCCCAGCACTGTGCAGTGTGTATGCAGTTCGTCCGAAAGGAAAACTTGTTGTCTCTGACTTGTCAGCACCAGTTCTGCCGTAGCTGTTGGGAGCAGCATTGTACAGTACTTGTCAAGGACGGAGTCGGAGTTGGTGAGCTCAGAGCAAGGGGTTATTTGTAAATGTTTAGCTATATTGGCCTCCTACCCTTACTTTCTCCCTTCCTCTTCTTTCCTCTTACTTTCTTTTATGACCTTTTATTATAATAGGGAATATAGATATGGAGCTTGTTCCTAAAAGGAACCAAATCCAAAAAAATTGAAAAATTGAGGTATATAGCACATTGTTGGCTAGGAGTAGAATACAGGGTTAGTCAAAATGCATAGGCCAATCTGCCATTCAATTGAATGGCAGATTGGCCTATGCATTTTGACTAACCCTGTATTACGTATAGATCAAAATGTATTATATCGTTTTGGTGCAGGGCTTCAAAAATAGCATTTTATAGCAAAATAATGCATATCCTCAGCACCTTTTTTCTGATCCCTATAAAATTTGTTCAGATGAATTTGGTACCTTTTGGAAATAAACTTCATAAATGTGTTCAATCAAAGCCAAATGCCTTACAGTCTCTGCAAGTCTGTGACTACAGATCATTTTGGGGAGGTGAGTGAGCCAGTTCCCTGCAGCCCTTTCTGATTTCTGAATGTGACCTGCTGAAGAATATTAAATATTCTTCCCAGATATTTAATATCCAGCTTTTCATAGTAATGGGATAAGGATGATGACCTGTTAGGATCACAGCCTATTGGGGATTATGGATTATGACCTGTTAGGATCATAACCTATTGGGTAGCAGAGTTATGGAGGTATTCCTTTAGTTTATTGAATAATGGATGATTGCTGGGCTCGTAAATATCTTGCTTCTATTCAATGCTTTCAGCAGACAAAGATTCAAGTGGACTTTTTAAAAAGTAACGTATTTGTTTACTTATAACTTGATGTATTTAAATATACAGGCACATTTTTTGTCAGGTTAAACTTCAAAACATTTCAGTTTGTATCTTATTGTCTTTTAACAATCTGTTCAAAAACTCTGTACTGTTCTTTCATAAGAGTCTACCTTCAAAGGAACTCAAGCAGCAACAGTTTTCTAACTTCCTATGCTGACATCTGACTAAAAAAACAGACTTCTATACTCAAGCTGACTCAAGGCTTAACTATCTTCTGAGTTCTAACACTAACTTCTATATTCTAATTGACTCAGGCCTCAACTGTCATTCTTCAGCTAAAAAGCATTCAAAACAGTCATGTGATCTGCAGCCCCTCCCACTTCCTCATGTACATAGAGCTAAGGAAACTGCAGACCAAAGAAGACATACAGTTCAGGAAATAAAATGACACATTATAAGCAGACAAACATCAAATAGAGGAGGCTTTAGAAGGTTGCTATCTCCAACACATAGTATGGACTAATCTCATTATTTTCCTTTCAATTACCACTGCTCTAGAATCACAAATGCTCTCTGCTAATTGAAAATTTCTCATAATAGTATTCCAGGTCAGACTCTCAAGAAATCTACTAAATTGCATTTTGAAAGTTGGCAGTTTTAAGAAAATGAATAGCCATAATCTTTTGATAACATTGGATTAGTCTCTTTCACTATAAAAGGGACTTTTTCCCACTCTGTTTTTTAACAGGTGTTTCCTGCATGGCTCAGGACTGTCTGCTCCGGACCCCAGAGGATTTTGTGTTTCCATTGCTACCTAGCGAGGAGCTGAAAGACAAATACAGGCGCTACCTCTTCAGGGACTACATTGAGGTATTGCTTGTCATTTTGATCATAAAATTTTATACTGTGTGTTGGAAAGATAAATAATTTCTGCAAATCTGCATACTTTATATACACTTGAAGCAGTGATCAAACATATCCTGAAACAGTTTCATTTAGTTGCTAAAATTTCCAGCTGTGTTTAGGTGATAGAAAAAATAAAGACTTTCAGGTGCCCCTCCCATTCTCTCTCCATGATTTTTTATGTGTCCAAATAGAAATACAATATATGCAAATACAGCAAAACTTTATCTCATCGGAAGACCTTCTTGATCAGTGGTACCCAACCTTTCGTCCTCCAGGTGTTTTGGACTCCCAATTCCCAGAGATCCTAGCCATCTTACCAGTTGTTAGGAATTGTGGGAGCTGAAATCCAAAACACCTGGAGGATGAGTGTAAATACCTTTAGATGTATGAATTAGCTTGTTTCTTAAAATTGATTTTTAGTCAAACTATCTGAGCAACTCAGGTGGCTTTATAGGTGTATCTCAGTTAATATTTGTCCTCTCTATTTTAATATGTGTATTTTATAAAAATATGTTTTAATATGTGCTTTTTATTGAATGTGTTTTATTATGATGATGTATTTAACTGTGTTATCTCTACCTTGAGCCACAAGGAGAGATAGGTAATAAATTTAAAATTATTATTATTAAGCATCTGACAAAGTCTTTTTACTCCTACTCAAGCTTAATTTCTTGGTACTGTGTTCAGCTAGAAGAGGGGTGTTTACTATTATTGTTGTTGTTGTTTTAATTTGAGCATTGAGAGATTTGTAAAGAAGGGCAGGAGAAATAGATTGCTGGGTTAAAACAGACATTGCAGTATAAGCCGAGGGTGGGAAATGCAGCAGCTACTGATAAATTCCAAAATAAAAATAGATACCAATAAAATTGCATTAATTGAGGCATCGGTAGGTTAAATGTTTTTGAATAAAACTATAAGTTAAGATAAGACTGTCCTGTGATTAAAACATTATTCTAACCTTCTTCAGTGTAAATGTGTTTACATATCCTTCTAGTAATAATAGAGTAAAATAATAAATGTAATAATAACAATAATAAAGAATAAAATAATAAATGTAATAATAGAGTAAAATGATTAATGTAATAATAATAATATAGTAAAATAATAAAAAAAACCTCGAGTATAAGCCGAGGGAGACTTCTTCAGCCTAAAAAAAGGACTGAAAAACTAGGCTCATACTCGAGTATATATAGTATTTCCTTTCTTCTGAGCATATTGTTAGTTTTGAATAAAAACTTTGTTGCAATTTGTTGAACTGCACAACAAAGGATGGTAGCAGAAATGACATATGACTTTTTAATATTCTTTTACATTTTTCTAATAGTATTTATATTAAATTTAAAGTTTTTAAAAGTTTTGTTCTAATATATATTTCATGTGTTGCCTAATGGTCTGTTGACTGCAATAACATTGTTGTCATTGAACCATCCTTCCTTCTTGTAGAGTAGGAAATTATCCCTATTATTTCCATGTTATTGTTGTCGCTGATATCCTTACTAAGTAATAATAGGGAACACATCTACTTTATTAACTGAGGTATACCTGCGTTTAAAAGGAATGTACCAAGAAACAAGGACATAAAACCACAATTGTGGTTGAACTTTTAAAAAAAGATTAAGGTGGTATAGTGATGTAACATCCTGGTCACAAGAAAGCTTTGCATCTTTCCTTGAACATCCGCAAAGATGGACTTTGGGAGATAATCTTTCAACAAGAATTCAAATTGAATATTTGGGATAGTGGTTTGTTTTATTTTTGCACATAGAATGCTGAAAACAACGGTTCGCTACAGGACAATTTTTAGATAAGTTTCTAATGGAGTCTCTTGCTTCACAGAGCCATTTCCAGCTGCAGCTTTGTCCTGGCGCAGACTGCCCTATGGTCATACAGGTACAGGAGCCCAAAGCCCGCCGAGTGCAGTGCAATCGCTGCAACGAAGTTTTCTGGTAAGGAGGTAGAGCGGCATATTGAACTGAGTAAAATGGAAACTATAGGCATGGGTTTTTCTTAGTGCTGGTATAGGTCTTGATATTATGTAGCTCATACTCTCTTTATTGACTAGAAGTGGCTGTGTAGTCACTGGGCAGATGTGGTCATTGAGGGATCAGAGGGCATGAAAATAGCACGGGGCATACTTTGGATCTCTGCTTATTAAACTGTGGATACAGACCCCAGATGGGGTCTCCTTAGTTCAATGTTGGGGTCCCAAAATTGGTAACAGTAAAAGTTTTCAGGACACCACTCATTTACACAAAAAAATCAGTCTGTTTCGAAAGCCTTGCAAATGCTGATTTATTATCATCAGTGTTTGATTTTTATACCTGTTCTTATACCTGTATACCTGGAGTCATGTAAACATTTCTCAGGGAGAAAGAGGTTGAGTGGAAAAGATTTATGCAGCCCTGCTCTGGTCTTTTCATGAGTTCCTTAGTCTGACCGTGTCAAGCAAGTAGAACAGAAAAGAACTTCTTCAAGTGCCAGGCAGTCCAGATAAAATACAGTGAGCTCAATACCCATCTTAAGTGGATATTCAAGGCTCCTTCCTAATCCTTAAATGTCTCATGGCTGAAGAAGATTTTAAAGCAGGCATGAGGAAACTTTGGTTCTCAAGGTGTTTTGGACTTCAACTCCCACAATTCCTAACAGCCAGTAGGAGGGTCGAAGTTTGCTCGTGCCTGTTGTAAACAAAAATGGCATGTAGATCTGACTCTAAGACAAATCTGTGGCTGAATTTTAATATACTATCAAGATTATGAGAAGACATAAAAACTACAAAATACAATGTACTCATAGAATCATAGAGTTGGAAGAGACCTCATGGGTCATCCAGTCCAACCCCGTGCCAAGAAGCAGGAAAATTGCATTCAAAGCACCCCCGACAGATGGCCATCTAGCCTCTGTTTAAAAACCTCCAAAGAAGGAGCCTCCACCACGCTCCAGGGCAGAGAGTTCCACTGCTGAACAGCTCTCACAGTCAGGAAGTTCTTCCTCATGTTCAGATGGAATCTCCTTTCATGTATAATTTGGCATTGTGTTTAAATCATGGGCATGTTTGGTGCACAAAATTAGGGATTTTGATATTACCCATGGATAAGTTGAGGGTCCTTCTACAGAAATGGGAAAGCACCAATGCTGCCCTGGTGCCCTACCATCATTTTCCCACTCAAGTTTTCAAAAAGTCCAGAAGCAGTACCATGACAGAGAAAGTAGAGTGTAGAAAACTGTGCACCAAGCTATGCTAAATGCTATCAAAATCTTACTTAGTTCGTATATGAACTCCTTTGGTAAGAGAAAAAAGGAGATATAAAAAGGTTTAAAATGTTAAAACATCAGTAAAATATTATTTTTCTTAATTGAACCCAGACTTTTAAAAATGATTTCAAAAGGTTTTACTAGACAAGGAACGCTCAGAGCTAGTTTTGCCAGTTTCTTCCTTTGAAATATAATCTGTATCACTGGATATTCACTGGCAGATTCCCATCCAAGTACTACTTGGCTTCTAAAATCACATGGGTTAAAGGTATTTAGGGCGTTATGTGAAATGTATAGGCCTACACAAAGTTTTAATAGCTCTTGTATTGAATTCATAATTTTTATGATTACTGTTTTTGTCCTTTACAAAAACGAATATGATTGTCTGCATTATTTTTTTCTTCTTGCTATAAATAGTAATTTGGTTACATATATCTCTTTTAAGTTTCAAGTGTCGGCAGATGTACCACGCTCCCACAGACTGTGCCACCATCCGAAAATGGCTCACTAAGTGTGCGGATGATTCTGAAACAGCTAACTACATCAGTGCTCACACTAAAGATGTAAGTGTGTTGGAGGAAGTCATTCATTTATAAGTTTGCTTTTGTTTTTTGTAATCTAGACACATAATAAAAGTGAATGTGTATGTGTGACTGGGGGAGCCCCCGGTGGCGCAGTGGGTTAAACTGCTGAGCTGCTAAACTAGTTGACCAAAAGGTCGCAGGTTCGAATCCGGGGAGCGGCGTGAGCTTCCGCTGTCAGCCCAGCTTCTGCCAACCTGGCAGTCCAAAACATGCAAATGTGAGTAGATCAATAGGTACCACTCTGATGGGAGCGTAATAGCACTCCATGCAGTCATGCTGGCCACATGACCTTGGAGGTGTCTACGGACAACACCAGCTTAGAAATGGAGATGAGCACCAACCCCCAGAGTTGGACATGACTGGACTTCATGTCAGGGGAAAACCTTTACTTTACCTATGTGTGGCTGGGGTGTCCACTTACACCAGTGTTTTTCAGCCTGGGGGTCAGGACCCCTGGGGAGGGTCACAGGGGGTGTCAGAAGGGTCACCAAAGACCATGAGAAATCACAGTGTTTTCTGTTGGTCATGGGGGTTCCAAGTGGGAAGTTTGACCCAATTCTTTTGTTGGTAGGGTTCAGAATGCATCCTGCATATCAGATATTTAATAACAATTCTGAATAATACAGTATACCATCCTGCATATCGGATATTTACATTACAATTCATAACAGTAGCAAAATTACAGTTATGAAATAGCAACGAAAATAATTTTATGGTTGGGGGTCACCACAACATGAGGAACTGCATTAAGGGGCTGCGCCATTAGGAAGGTTGAGAACAACTGATTTACACAGAAAAGCTCCTGCCTCCACAAACAGTTATACCTCCCACTACTCAGGAGACACTGAAGGCTCTCCCTCCAGTGACATTGCAGGTTATAGTGAGTGCCATGAACATTTACCAGTTCCCTGCCAATGTCTTCCACCACCCAAGTGAAGGCTTCCATACGGGGACAATTTCATCCTAGATTTTATGTGTTTCCTCCACCACAGACATCCCAGTGTTTTTACTCTCTCCATTGGTGTGGAATTTGCATGACCCCGCTCAATGCTATGGCACACATCAAACAGAGGAATTGATCAAGGTGTGACTGCCAGCCATTATCGACAAATGGGCCTATAAGCTTATTTAGTACATGTCAGTCTTCCTCCTGCTTTTCCTAGAAATCATCTTGTACTGCTAGTAAAGGCAGGAGTATGAAGTACAATTGAAGCAAGTGGAAGAATAAGGAGAACAGAGCCTGAAAGGCAAGGCAGGAAATAATGGTGAATGTCTGTGGATTGGAAATGCAGGAGGAGATCTAATGCTCTCCCATATTTTCTCCCTAGTGTCCCAAGTGCAATATCTGTATTGAAAAGAACGGTGGCTGTAATCACATGGTAAGCCATTCCTGAACAAGATCAGGACTTCTTTCAATATATTGCTTGATTTTAATTAAGCCTATTTTTGCTTGTATCTTGATGATGTTTTTTTATTTTTTCTGTTTTCCCCCTCCCACTTTTTCTTGTGCAGCAATGTTCAAAATGCAAGCATGGTAAGTACACAGCAATAGGTCTTTGGGTGTTGAGGAAAAGGTTTATCCCCCTTTGAAAACACTTTGGATATCCAGTCATGTACTTTAAGTGGGGAAAAACATTCAGTAGCAATCAGATTGTTCCTACTAAGAGCTGCTGTCCCATACAACTTCTGCAGTAACCTGGATCCCCCTTATCTCCTACAGACTTCTGCTGGATGTGTCTAGGAGACTGGAAGACCCATGGCAGCGAATACTATGAATGCAGTCGGTACAAAGAAAATCCTGATATTGTAAACCAGAGTCAGCAAGCACAGGCCAGAGAGGCCCTTAAGAAATACTTGTTCTATTTTGAGAGGGTAGGTGATGGCTTTTTGGCTGGAGTTAATTGTAGGCACCTTGTCTTGCGCCAAGAGTCAATGCTAACAAAGCCTGCGTTTGCATATGCTCATTGGAGCAATGTTCTGTAGCCGCAGTCGTTACATCAGCTGCATTTAGATTCTTCCTCAAGGTTATTTTTCCAGATGGGTGCTTCTGTTCAGAGAATCCCTGTCAGTCCAGTAATGAGAGCGCTCCCTTTCAAAGTCCATAGCATTTGTTTGCTGTCAGTCTTGCAATACTGAGCTACCTGTGCTCTATAGGGAAGCCTTTCATGACTGTGCTACTTGCCTTTCATAAATCAGTGTTCCTCTGCACCAAATCTAAAAATACTCCTTAGGTCACTTGCATCAAACTCGAGGCCCTTGGGCTGAATCCAGCATGCCATGTCATTTTCTGTGGCCCTCCAGTGGAAATGTTGTATTTCTCCTAGAGCCCATTGCCAAAAGATAGTTTGATACAAAAGTATGTCTCAGTTTAAAAGAAACTTCTCTACAATAAATCAGTAGCTCTAGTTTGTTGTCCCTCAGCTCTTCTTCTTTACTTGCTTTCTCAGTAAACATTTACACTGTAATACCCCCTTTTTCACATTTGTAGTGGGAAAACCACAATAAGAGCTTACAGTTGGAGGCGCAGACATACCAGCGGATTCAAGAGAAGATACAGGAAAGGGTGATGAACAACCTGGGAACTTGGATAGATTGGCAGTACCTACAGAATGCAGCAAAGCTACTGGCTAAGGTGTGTGTATGTGTTAGCTGTTAAATGCCGCTCCATCTTGTCTGTATAGGAAAGGGATGTGGTGTGATCAGACACAGTAAAGGTTTGCTTGTTGTGATATTTCCGGGCTGTATGGCCATGTTCCAGAGGAATTCTCCTCTGACATTTCACCCACATCTATGGCAGGCATCCTCAGAGGTTGTGAAGAATGTTGGAAACTAGGCAAGTGGGGTTTATATATCAGTGAACTGTCCAGGATGGGAGAAAGAACTCTTGCCTGCTTGAGGCAAGTATGAATCTTGCAAGTGATCACCTTGACTAACATTGAATAGTCTTGCAGCTTCAAAGCTTGGCTGCTTCTTGCCTGAGAGAATCCTTTGTTGGGAGGTGATTAGCTGGCCCTGATTGATTCTTGTCTGGAATTCCTCTCCTTTTTTAGTGTTGCTCTTTATTAAGATTTTAGTGTTGTTTTTTTAATACTGGTAGCCAGATTTTGTTTATTTTCATGGTTTCCTCCTTTCTGTCCACATGCTTATGGATTTCAATGGTTTCTCTGTGTACTCTGACATTGTGGTTGTTGGAGTGGTCCAGCATTTCTGTGTTCTCAAATAATATGCTGTGTCCAGGTTGGTTCATCAAGTGCTCTGCTATGGCTGATTTCTCTGGTTGAAGTAGTCTGCAGTGCCTTTCATGCTCCTCGATTCATGTTTGGATGCTGTGCTTGGTGGTCCCTATGTAGACATGTCTACAGCTACATGGTATATGGTAGACTCCTGAAGAGATGAGAGGATCCTTACAAGTATACATAGGGACCACCAACGCAGCATTGCCATAGATGTGGACGAAACGTAAGGAG
The DNA here is from genome assembly GCF_037176765.1 of Anolis sagrei. Taxonomy (NCBI): domain Eukaryota; kingdom Metazoa; phylum Chordata; class Lepidosauria; order Squamata; family Anolidae; genus Anolis; species Anolis sagrei. Next base: position 28,555,272 of record NC_090022.1, on the reverse strand, counting down.
AGAATGCTTCTAGAACATGGCCATATAGCCCGAAAAACCTACAACAACCCAGTGATTCCAGCCATGAAAGCCTTTGACAATACAGTTCATTAATTGTTTAGCCATGACCTGAAGAGTTTAAATGGTGACACGATGAACAATAGGCATCAATCATGGAAGGCATCAAACTGCATTTCTTAGTAGTGTGAATTCATATTGAGTAGAAATCTGTATAAACTGGGTTGGGGTTTTGTACCTTAAAATCCTGTTATGATACTGTTGGACAATCAGAGCATGGAACCATTTCTTGTATGCCTCTGTGTCTCAATGTAGCTTTTGAAAGCTATATTGACTGGGAGTACCTTAAAAGCTGATAGACAGCTGACCCCAAGATTTGGAGAAGAGCAGAGAGCAGCTCACCAATCTTCCTTTAATTTTTTTCTCCAGTGTCGTTACACGCTGCAATACACATATCCATATGCCTACTACATGGAATCTGGTCCCAGGAAGAAATTGGTAAGAATTCTGTATTTAATAGCAGATAAATGTCATAATGAAGCAGGAGGGAAACATGGAAGGTTGGATAAAAGTTCTTATCCTGTCCTTATCTGAGATTGACTCAAAGGCACATTGTGGAAATCACCTGATAAAAGGAAGTTCTAACCTTGCAGGATTGCATTGGAAGATTCCTGGGGAACAACATCTAAGCTAGTGGGTAGATGTTGTAAGCAAGAGTGAGATATAATTGAAACAGATTGCTTATCTTGTTTTTATTTTGACTTCTATGGAGTGTCTTTGCCAATAATGGCAGAATACAACATTTCAATCACAAATTAAATATTCCCATGATGTTGTGTATAATTTATTTGCAGTACAAAGGGCAGAATCATGTAATAATAACAACAACAACAACAATAGTAACAACAACACAACAACAACACTTTATTTATATTCTGTTATTATTATGTAATAATAATAATAACACAACAACAACACTTTATTTATATTCTGCACTATCTCCTCAAGGGGACTCAGAGGGGATTACAACATGCATAGATAGGCAAACATTCAGTGCCTTTAATACAGTGGATTAACGATGATTTGCAATTACACAGAACAAAGGTAAAGGCTTCCCTTGTCATCTCTGGCTTTCTGGAGGCAGTGCTCAACTCTGGCCATGGGGAGGTACTCTTGTTCCATTTCCAAGCTGAGGAGACTGTTGTCTGTAGACACTTCCTGGCTGTGTTACCGGCATGACTGCATGGGTGCCTTTATTACCTTCCCACCAAAGTGATACCTATTGATCAACTCACATTTGCATGTTTTTGAACTGCTAGGTTGGCAAGAGCTAGGGCTAACAGCGGGAGCTCGCCCCAACCTGCAGCTTCAAACTGCTAACCTTTAGGTCAGCAGATGTAACGGTTCAACAGTTTAACCCGTTGCACTACCGCGGCCCACTAATAATAATGATAATAATAATAGTTTTGTTTATATCCCGCCCCTTGGTGAGGCGGCTATTTTAATACAGTATGACCATCATATCCACAGGTGATATGTTCCAAGATACACAAACATTGAAAGTACAGATAATGGCGAGCCCTACATTTTGCCTGTATGTGATCCAAAAGTATACCATAGAATAGGCATGGGCAAACTTCGGCGCTCCAGGTGTTTTGGACTTCAACTCCCACAATTCCTAACAGCTGGTAAGCTGTTAGGAATTGTGGGAGTTGTAGGCCAAAACACCTGGAGGGCCGAAGTTTGCCCATTCTTGCCATAGAATCGCAGTGTAGAATCTAGAGAGGCCCACAAATCTTTCCAGTGTGGGAATATTTTTTGGAAATTCGGGTGAACTGTGAATGTTGAATCCATTGGTAAGCTGGTCATACTGTATTGTGACTATCTTTTCAACATTCTTCATCTTCTCATCTTTAAGGCCGAACAACAATTTTCTGTGAATTCTTGTTTTGTTTTGTAGGGAAGAAGACAAGTAACATAAAACAAACTGCTGTTCAAAAAACAATTAGCAAGAAGCACATGTGCAAATGTGTAATCTTTTAAAATGTTATTTGCTTGCCTACCCATTGCTAAAACCATTATTTATTTATTTCATATATTTATATCCCGCCCTTCTCCCCACAAGAGGGACTCAGCGAGGCCTCACATGAGCATCAGAGGATGCTAACAGCATAAATCCCATAAAAATTACAATTCACAATAAAATCATTTTAAAACATTATACAACATCATCCGTAAAATTTAACAATAAATTAATAGATTAACGTGCCAGTAAAACCAAGCCGAGCCGGGAGAATCCATATCGCAAAATCCAAATTTCCTTTTCCTATTGCCGCTGGCATCTAATCGACCGCCTGGTCCCAGAACCAGGTCTTCAGATGTCTTCTAAAGGACAGGAGGGAGGTGGCCAACCTGATAGCCTTAGGGAGAGAGTTCCACAGACCGGGGGGGGGGGGGGGAGGCACTGCCGAGAAGGCCCTGTCTCTCATCCGCACCAACCTCGTTTGCAAGAGTGGTGAGATCGAGAGCAGGGCCTCTCCTGATGATTTTAGGCTTTGTGATGGTTCATAGCAGGAAATACGTTCGGACAGGTAATCTAGGCCAGAACCATGTTTGGATTTAATGAATATATTTAAAGGCTTAAACATATACTGATAACACACAAAAGTTTTGCATCCCTTTATAAGAATAGCCTTGATAAGCTGTGCCACAAGATCACAATATGAATACTTCCAGGGTACAGACAAGAACTGAAGAATGACCAACAGTGACATCATATTTGAATGTGGAATTTGCCCAGCACCTTTTAATACTCGTTCAGTTAGACATCAGATGTAGAAATGTTGCCTTCTGACCGCTCGAGTCTAATGAATGTGCTTTGATTTTTACTTGCTGACTCTTGTTCCTTCATTGTGAACAGCAACAGCCATGTGTATTTTTTAAGCAGGAGATGTGAGAAGGGAGGGAAAGAGGACAGAAAAAGTGTATCTTTTTTTTCCTTTTGATTTTTTTTTCTGTTTTTGTTTTTTCAGTTTGAATACCAGCAGGCTCAGCTGGAAGCAGAAATTGAAAATCTCTCATGGAAGGTAGAGAGAGCAGACAGTTATGACAGAGGGGTGAGTAACAAGGTTTGGCCGTCCTCCTTCTACCTAATTCATGAACTCAGTGTCTGCACCGAGCGTGGACAAACTTGGTCCCTCCAGGTGTTTTGAACTTCAACTCCCACAATTCCTAACAGCCAGTAGGCTGTTAGGAATTGTGGGAGTTGAAGTTCAAAACACCTGGAGGACCCAAGTTTGCCCATGCCTCTGGACTACACAGAGGAGATCAACAAATCTCGTGTTTGATATTGTGAGAACTGGTATCAGAATTGGAGACGTGGTTGGCTCCTTGAAATCTTTGACATCTTCCACAAACACCATACAAGAGTGGCTTTTTTTCTGAGGAATAGAGCTACAAACTACACCCCAAAACAAACTGCCTTTTTCAAAACTAGTTTTTAATAAAATCCACAAAAGCCAAACCCACATATGTAGAGGAAGGGGGGATTGTAGAGTTGGAATTGTCTGTTAATTTCAGGGTGTAGAACTTCCCTTGCACACATGCCTTTCTGGAAACCACCTCTCCGATTTATTCAGTCTTTGCCCGTTTCCTTGCCAGCAGGAAAAAAAAAGTTGGTCTTGCTCTTTCTCTCCCTTCCCAGGACTTGGAGAACCAGATGCACATAGCTGAGCAGAGGAGGAGGACCCTGCTGAAAGACTTCCATGACACATAAAGGAGCAGGAGCACCCAGGGCGCAGGGGCAAGAGCCAAGGGCCAGGCGATGGTGGTGAGAGCGGCAGCAGAAGCAGCACAAGGAATTGGCCACCCGTCGCCACCTCTGCCGAGAAGGGATGAGGACAACACTTCACCCCGCCCCTTGCAAGCCAGACACGAGCTAGCACCACCGCAGCATAGTCTTCTGTTTTTCTTCTTTTTTCCTGCTTTTTGTTTTTGCCAGGCTAGAGGCTGGAGTTCCAATTGGCACCTTTTTCCTGGGACTTCTTCCTCCCTTCCGCTCTTGGGATCGTTCCGGGAGAGAGTTGGTTTTTTTCTTTTCTTTTTCTTTTCCCTTAATGGGCTGTTAATAGCATTAGATCATTACAAACTTGCCTAATTTTTCAACGGTTGTACAATTATACAAAACTGACCCTAGAAAAACACAACCCCCCCCCCCCCCCACTTTTTAAAAAAATAAATTGGAATTGGAGTGTGTTTCCTTTTGGATAAGCTGCTTGTAAACTTTAATGGCTGCTTCTCTCCTCTCCTTCCACCCCTCTTTTGCACTGAAGGTTATGAAATAGACCAGCAGTCTGTTTGTCTGTCTGTATATCTGTCGGCACCTCTGGAGTGCCCTTTTTTGTATTGCTTGCCCTGTGACTGCATGAGGTGAACAGTGCCAAGTCCGGCATACCATTGAGGGCTCTCCTTCTCTGGCGTTGCTGCAGCAGTTGGGTAATGTTCAGGGCAGCATGGGAAATGGCTTCAATCTTACTGTTCCATTGACTTGAGGTTTTCCTCTCCCCCCCCCCCCTCCCCGGCATGGATTTGTTTCATTGCTTTGTTTCTCTGGGCTTCCCTTTTCTGCCAAAATTTGAATACTTGAAGGGGTTCTGTGATTTACAACCTCAGCTCTTGGTAGCATAGTTACAGATGTTTGGTTTTGCCTTGGGGCTGCAGGACAAGCCATGTTTATGTCTACACCTTGCAGAGGTGTGCAATCCCATCACATTGTGTGACAACCTAGTCCTTGACATGACTGTAAGGTGACACATCAAGCTTGATTCCTCTTGCCCTGACGAGTTCAGGCTTCCCTGCTGTGTATTGAGAGAAAGCTGTGCCATTTAACATGTTTGATTATTACTATTATTAATATTATTATTATTTAGGAAAAAAATATTGACAGCATGACAAGTCCTTTGAAACATGTTGAAATTATAAATAAGTACTCCTGTCCTAGATACTACTCAAAAGCTGGCAGAACATCAGATTAGTAGAGTGCTGCATAACTAGTATGAAGGTTTGTGGTTGCTTTTGATTGGCAGGAGATTCCTGGATGTGTGTTAAGGTCAATTTTTCCTCCATTCATGGTAAAGGCTCACTGTAAAATAGTGTGTCAAAACTGCTTTGTATGATGTGTGGACACTTAGAGAGGAAGGTGGAACTGCTGGCTTTTATTCCCCCTGAAGTTTCTTTGTTGATGGTCTGAAATAAGAATACCGTTGCCACTTTGTTTTATAAAAGCTTGTTGCACTGAGCTTTTCTTTGTGCATTGATCATGACTTGTTTGGATTTGGAGGATGGGTTGGATCCTTATCCTCTGCTCATTTCACTTGTCTTTCTGACCTTTGAGTTGTATTCACGACTTAGACATGGATTGCCCTGGCTCTTGGAGCTCACCTGCCATGCCACCCTCTGTCCCTTCAGCTGCTGCTACTACTACCTCAGGCACTCCAAGAAAAATGATGATACCCTCCACCTGCTTGCTCCCTTAATAGATGACCCCAGGCCCTTTTAATACGACTATCTCCCCTTCCACTACTAGCCCATTAACCACCCATTAGTCAACTATAGGAGGGAAGGCGCTAGGCTAACCATAAATGCCTAGAAGGGAACTTCCCACAGGCCCATCTTCTCCTCTTCCTTCCCTCTTCCATTTCCCTTTCCCCCCATCCCATTGGTCTTTTATAAGTCTCTTTGTAGCTAATACAGCATGACAACCTCATCTGGCTTGCTCCTTTAACCCATGTTGGTCTGCTGTAAGCGGAGGTCGTGTGATTGTGTTCTCTTGGCGATAGATGTTTCAATTTTCTCTGCATGACGTCCACACCTGGGCCTTTTGATATATAGAAACAGAGCCAAACTCTTTTAGCAAGTACAAAAAGTTCAGTCTGTGTGTGATATAAATTACCTACAGGATATGTTAGCATTCATTCTGTTACTGATTTTGATGGAGCTGGAGTGTACAAATTGCTAGTGCAGGGTTATTTCATTAACCCATCAGCCATTGGGTCAGATTGGCTTCCAGAGATGGAGGGTGTTTAACTTCCCAGTTTCTACTCTTCAGTACTCATCTGACCTTCTTGCTTGCACATTGTTCAGTCTCTGAAAGAGGCGCACATCTTTTCCCCCCTCTAAACTTAGACTGAATCCTCTCACTTGTTGAATTTATTGTGTTCAGGCATTCAAAGTTCTGTCGTTTAGTAAAGGGAGTGATGTATGACTTGCACTACATCTGGCAAACACTTAAGAGCTGGTTGAGTTTGATGGTGGTGCGGTCACAACTTCCAACGTCGAACCAAGCTTTCTATACAGTCCATGGAGGGTGCGCTCTGTAAGCAAGTACTGTAGGGCTCCATCCAACATTGCACAAGTAGACATCTGCTTCTGTATCAGATTTTCCTGCCTTCTTCCTGCATGCCCCCCCAAATTTGCTTTAGAGCAGGCATGAGCAAACAGGTGTTTTGGACTTCAACTCCCACAATTCCAAACAGGTGGAAGGCTGTTAGGAATTGTGGGAGTTGGAGTCCAAAACTCCTGGATGGCCGAAGTTTGCCCATGCCTGCTTTAGAGGGTATCGAACTCTGAAAGCAGATTTCATGGAAGACTATGGCTTGAGGTCAGGGGAAGAAGTGCTTCATTGGTGGTTGCCATTCTTTTTCATTAGTGAGTAGATACTGTTGGATTTCATCAGAATAGCTGCCATTGAGTCTTAAACTATTAGCATTTGTGTATGTATAAACTTATCATTTATAGTCTCAGAATGAGCAGGTTGTTATTTTCCCACAATATTCTTCCTATTTTGCACAATCCCTCAGACACTGCTTGAAAGGTTTTCTCACTGATGAAAATAGGCGATGCCCTAGGAATGTATCGTGTTTTTCACTGTGGAAAAATAGAGCGCATGATCCTAGAGTAAGTGATATTTCCCCCATTTTGGAAAATCCCCACTACTCTTGTCACAGCCTGGTTTAGATGGGGAGACTGAAATTAAGAATTCATGGCATCTGAGCTGAGCAGGGACAATAAACCTGTGGCCTTCCAGATGTTGAACTTGCAACATCCTTCATCTCAAACCATTGGCAATGTTGACTGAGGTCAATGGGAGCTGAAGTCAAAAACTATCTGGAGGTTCACACTTTCCCAAGCCCTGCTAATTTAGTTCCTTCATTGCCAGCTAAGATCCTATACTCTCAGAGCTTTTGTCTTCCTCTTATTTCTCTAAGACTTGAGCCTAAACTGATTTGGCAGCTATTTGCATCCTTCATTCTGCTTTTTTAAAAAATTGGCTCAGCTCACCTTTGTCTCCGGTGCTTATTTACCGTACATTTAGTATTCCCCATCACAGCTCTTTTGTAAAGAAACACAGAACACTTAAGGCAATACCTTTATACCAATTCCTGGTAACGAACATAGAGGCATTCAGTTTACACCGAATTCTCCTGGCCAACAGATTCCTGTGTCACTCAAAAGCTTGCGTCCAGACATCAAAAGAGACTCTAACAAACAGGAGAGAGATCTTCCTTCTAATCAGTTTTTTTGCTTGTACTCTCCTAGCACTCTTCTCTTTTGCTGCAGCTAAGAGTTTTATATTAACCTGGAACTGAATGTCATCGGTGTGCCATGCGTGTGCTACCGGAGGAACCAGAGACTTCTGTCCCTACTACAGCACTGTCTCACTTCATCTTAAACTTGTGTTTGTTTCTCAGATCAGCTTCATTTCTCAATGGCTTTTCCCTTGGAAAAGACTCTTTTGTGCTCACTCAAGTCTGGACTGTTCCAAGTTTTCAGGTAGTAGCTTCTGCTATGGGAGCTTTTTTTTATTACGCAGAGTGCTACATTATCATGGCTGCCTTTGCTCTGTCCCTCATTGAGGTATGGGGGAAGGGAAAGCAATCTCAAGAAACTGCCAACACTTTTCCGGCATTGGGATGGGAAGGGGCCCGCGAAAAAGCCCTCAAAGTTTCCCTTCCTGAAATTGTTTATTTGAAATAAATTGTGAATTTCTAATTTTAAAGAGGCGTTTTGTCTTTTTCTTTCCGTTCTAATTGATGTGGAATGTATCACTAAATAACGAGAAACAAGTTATGGGGTGAAACCAAAGCACGGGTAAATTGAATTAACCTGGAGCTGGAAGACTGTTGATCCACCAACTTGCAAGTGGTTACAGATCACCCTTCTGTTCTGGACCCTGACACATTTTTGCACTTTATCTCCTGGATATTGCATTTTATTGGTTTCTTTAATCTGCCAAGATAATTTTATGAAGTGGATTATACATCAGTTACACTTATGGTTAAACCACTGATCTGCTGAACTTGCTTGCCGAAAGGTTGGTTGTTCAAATTCAGGGAGTGGGGTGAGCTCCTGCTGTTAAGCCCAGCTTCTGCCAAATTAGTAGTTCAAAAACATGCAAATGTGAGTAAATCAATAGGTACTGCCTTGGCAGGAAGGTAATGGTGCTCCATGCAGTCATGCTGGCCACATAACTTTGGAAGTGTCTACAGACAACACTGGCTCTTCGCCTTAGAAATGGAGCACCGCACCCCAGAGTTGGACACGGCTAGACTTAATGTCAGGGGAAACCTTTACCTTTATACTTACAGATATATTTTTCTGAAATATTTGAGACTAGTAGTGTTTTGGAAGAATACTTTTATTTGCATGTAAGTACATGCACAATTGGAGCCCCCAGTGGTGCAGTGGGTTAAATTGCTGAGTTGCTGAACTTGCTGACCAAAAGGTCAGTGGTTCAAACCCAGGGAGCAAGATGAGCTCCCTCTTCTGCCAACCTAGCAGTTCGTAAACATGCAAATGTGAGTAGATCAATAGGTACTGCTCCGGCGGGAAGGTAACGGCACTTAATGCAATCATGCTGGCCACATGACCTTGAAGCCGTCTACGGACAACACCAGCTCTTTGGCTTAGAAATTGAGATGAGCACCACCTCCTTTAGTCAGATATGTCAAGGGGAAACCTTTACCTTTACATACACAGTAAGATAGCTTGAATATGAACCTCAAATCTAAACAACATTCATATATGCCTTGGTGGCAGCTATTCTTGTCTTATGGAAACCCTAAAGGTTTTCTAGGGCTGAGGTTGTTTTGACTCACATAAGGTGACCAGCAGGGAATCGAATCCAGATCTCTGCAGCACTGCTGGTCACAGCTGACCTCTAGCTGGAACGCTCAAGGGCCAGGGCTTCTCAGTGCAATCTTTTGTTGAGAGGTGATTAGATGCACCTGATTGTTTCCCCTCTGTTGTTTTGCTGTTGTAATTTTAAATTTTTTTGATACTGGCAGCCAGATTTTGTTCATTTTCATGGTTTCCTCCTTTCTGTTGAAATTGTCCACATGCTTGTGGATTTCAATGGCTTCTCTGTGTAGTCTGACATGGTGGTTGTGAGAGTTGTCCAGCATTTCTATGTTCCCAAATAATATGCTGTGTCCAGGTTGGTTCATCAGGTGCTCTGCTATGGCTGACTTCTCTGGTTGAAGTAGTCTGCACAAGCATAAAGGAATTACATATATTAGAAACCAACACTTTCTCATTACTTTATTTTCCAGATCACCAGACTGGGCCACAGCAACGCGTGGCAGGGGACAGCTAGTATATTATATTATTAGCATAGTACAATATCAGTATTATGTATTACTATACTATACTATACCATTATATTGTAATAGTATTAGTAATATTACATGTAATATATATAATTATAAAATTATACTATTAGTAGTATTATATTGTATTACATTATAATATTATAAATATTATATGTATATACAATATATTATATGTATATATAATATTGTATATACAATATATTATACAATATATGGCCGAAAGCAAGGAGGAGCTGAGGAGCCTTCTAATCAAGGTGAAAGAAGAAAGCGCAAAAGCCGGGTTGCAGCTAAACGTCAAAAAAACCAAGATTATGGCAACAAGAATGATTGACAACTGGAAAATAGAGGGAGAAACCGTGGAGGCCGTGACAGACTTTGTATTTCTAGGTGCAAAGATTACTGCAGATGCAGACTGTGGCCAGGAAATCAGAAGACGCTTACTTCTTGGGAGGAGAGCAATGTCCAGTCTCGATAAAATAGTGAAGAGTAGAGACATCAGACTGGCAACAAAGATCCGCCTAGTCAAAGCCATGGTATTCCCTGTAGTCACCTACGGATGTGAGAGCTGGACCTTAGGGAAGGCTGAGCGAAGGAAGATCGATGCTTTTGAGCTGTGGTGTTGGAGGAAAGTGCTGAGAGTGCCTTGGACTGCGAGAAGATCCAACCAGTCCATCCTCCAGGAAATAAAGCCCGACTGCTCACTGGAGGGAAAGATACTAGAGACAAAGTTGAAGTACTTTGGCCACATCATGAGGAGACAGGAAAGCCTAGAGAAGACAATTATGCTGGGGAAAGTGGAAGGCAAAAGGAAGAGGGGCCGACCAAGGGCAAGATGGATGGATGGCATCCTTGAAGTGACTGGACTGACCTTGAAGGAGCTGGGGGTGGTAACGGCCGACAGGGAGCTCTGGCGTAGGCTGGTCCATGAGGTCACGAAGAGTCGGAGACGACTGAACGAATGAACAACAACAACACAATATATTATATTATTAGCATAGCACAGGAGACAAAGTGGAACTGTCTTCTGACCTCTTCTCTCTTCACTCTGGCCCAGAGCAGCAGTTGGTTTACTTATATGGATAGAGATTGATAGATATTCAGCCCTCTGCTAGCTCCGCCCACTTCTCTCATTTTGTCAACAAACCCGCACGTGAACAGACCCGGATAAGGCCATTTTAGCCTTATCAAAAATGGCTCCCATTTCCTCTCCAGCTCAGTTACATGACAAGGTGCCCTTCTTCAAAATGGCTTCCCGCTCCAGGGCTATGACGTCAGCGAGGTGGAAGCGGAGCCGAAGAGGCTCCTGCAGCCGAAGGACGTGACCTCCACTAAAGTTGGCGCTTCCCATCTACAGTAGTTTGAGTCGCCAGTTGTTGTGGGACTTCATTTCCCAGAATTCCCGTTCATCGGCGATGTCGGCAGGGTCTCCTGGGAATTGAAGTCCTAAAGGGCAAAGGCGCGATCGAGAGGCTCCCGAGCGTGATGACGCAAGGCTACCCCCGCGCGCCAATGTTTATACAGCGAAGCCTCCAGGAAGTGCTGGCTTCCCATTGGCGGGGCGGTTGCCGTGGCGACGGGCCTAGCATGGCTGTGGCGGCCGGGTCGGAGTCGCCTTCTCCGCCGCCAAAAGAGGAGGAGGAGGAGGAGGCGGAAGAGGAGGAGGACGAGGGCCCCTCGCTGCCAGGGGCCCCCCTGGGGCGCAGGGCCGTCTGCTCCAGGCCTTACTTCGTGGTGCTGATGGTCTTCGCGCACCTCTACGTGCTCAACGTGCTGGGCTTGCTGCTCTTCGTCCACATCAGCGCCGATGACGGAGGAGGAGGAGGAGAGCCGGGCAGAGAGGCGCAGGACTCGAACCCAGCGCCGCCCCCAGTGCCAATGCCAATGCCCATGCCCTCGGCTCCCCCGCACCTCCTGCCCCGCCTCGAAGGCATCAAGGCAAGTCTCTCTCTCCACTGAGGGACGGAGGCCGCTTGGCTCAGGCTAGGGAATCTCCAGAGTTGTCCTTTGGCGAGGCCTTCTCTGTGGCGGCCTCAACAAACTCCCAGCATTCCATAACATTGAGCCTTGGTTACATCCAGACTTGACTACTGCAATGCGCTCTACGTAGGGCTGCCCTTGAAGACGGCCCGGAAGTTTCAATTGATACAGCAGGCAACAGCCAGGCTAGGTTCTTGTGGTTTTTTTTCGGGCTATAGGGCCATGTTCTAGAGGCATTTCTCCTGACGTTTCGCCTGCATCTATGGCAAGCATCCTCAGAGGTAGTGAGGTCTGTTGGAATTAGGACAATGGGTTTATATATCTGTGGAATGGCCGGGATGGGGCAAAGAGCTCTTCTCTGCTAGAGCTAGGTGTGAATGTTTCAAACGACCACCTTCATTAGCATTTGAAGGCTTGCCTGAGCCTGGGAAAATCCCCTGTTGAGAGGTGTTAAGATGTATCTCCCTCTACGTCCCACCCCGAAATCTAAGATCATCTGGGGAGGCCCTGCTCTCAACCCCACCACTCTCACAAGTGAGGCTGGTGGGGACGAGGAGCAGGGCTTTCTCAGTGGTAGCCCCTCGCCTGTGGAACGCACTCCCGGGGGAAATCAGGGCATCATCATCCCTCCTCTCCTTCAGGAGGAGGGTGAAGACGTGGTTATGGGACCAGGCCTTTGGGCAATCAGGCAATTAAATAAGACAGTCAGGTGAATAAGACCAACAGGATTGATGAAGTGGAATGGAAAACTAGAACTATGAGTTAGCGATCGCTGACCTTGTAAGAGAGGAATTGGGTTTGTATTGGTTTTTATTGATTTTAGTGATTTTATTGATATAATGCATGAACTAGTGTTATGTAATTGTGTAATTGTCTAATTTTGTGTTGATTGTTTTGTACTGCAGGCATTGAATCGTGCCTTGCTTCTGTAAGCCGCCCTGAGTCCCGTTCGGGGTGAGAAGGGTGGGGTAAAAGAACCCCAAATAAATAAATAAATGTGCCTGGTTGTTTCCTCTCTGCTGTTTTGCTGTTGTAATTTTAGAGTTTTTTAATACTGGTAGCCAGATTTTGTTCATTTTCATGGTCTCTTCCTTTCTGTTGAAATTGACTACATGCTTGTGGATTTCAATGGCTTCTCTGTGTAGTCTGACATAGTGGTTGTTGGTGTGGTCCAGCATTTCTGTGTTCTCAAATAATATGCTGTGTCCAGCCAGGCTCCTTACTGGAGCAAACTATAGGGAGCATACAACGCCTCTATTTTTTTTTTGTCGTGTCAGGAGCAAGTTGCTTCTGGTGTGAGAGAATTGGCCGTCTGCGAGGACGTTGCCCAGGGGACGCCTGGATGATTTGATGTTTTTATCATCCTTGTGGGAGGCTTCTCTCATGTCCCCACGTGAGGAGCTGGAGCTGATAGAGAAAGCTCATCAGCCTCTCCTCGGATTCGAACCTGCGACCTGTCGGTCTTCAGTCCTGCCAGCACAGGGGTTTAACCCACTGCGCCACCGGGGGCTCCCCAGTGAAATTAGGTTAACTGCTTCCCTCCTGTCCTTCGGGAAAAAGTTGAAAAGGTGGCTATGGGATCAGGCATTTGGATAGTAGGTTGATAAATGATGACAATGCTATGGTAAATGGACTATGGACAGGCTCCGGACCAAGTTGTTGATTGTAGAACTCAGATTTAGATTTGGCCAACGAATTGAATTTGCACTATTTTAAATGGTTTTAATTTATATTAATGTTTTATCTATTTTGTAATTGTTGTTTTATCTGTGTGGATATGGGAGGCATCGAATTGTTGTCAGCTGTAAGCCGCCCTGAGTCCTCGTTCGGGGATAGAGAAGGGTGAGGCACAAATATCTTAAATAAATAAATAAATAATAGTGGGGTCGTGGACCATATTTTAGTTCTTGTGGCCCACTGATGGTCCACGGACCACAAGTTGGAAACCACTGTTCTTCACTTTTGAATGAATGCAGCTTGACCCTGCTTTAAATACTATGTCTCAAGGTTGTGGAATCTTGGGAGCTGTAGTTCAGTGAGGCACCAGCACTCATAGGCAGAGAAGACTGAAGAACCTGTCAAACAAAAACTCACATAAGTCACAATATTGAACCATGCCAGTTAAAGTGAGGACTTCATCTAAACATGAAATTAATGTATATTGCATATGCACTTTGTATGTACAGCCTGAAGATGATCCTATACAACGTATTTTTAATTATTTTAGTCACAGATTGGGTATATTGAATCACCAGCAGGAAAACTCATTGATAGTTTTAGATTTTGTAGCATTATTTATTGATTTATTGATTTATTTGCAGTATTTATATACCATCCTTCTCAACCCTGAAGGGGACTCAGGGTGGTCCACAATGTTGGAAACAATTTAATGCCATTGATAAAAAACAGTATAAAACATAAAAATTGACCCTCCTCCGATAAAACATTAAACATTATTAAACACATCACATAAGATAACATCATATATCACACGATTTTGGATTCTCGGATAAAAGATGCTCAACATGTACCTGATTTTGCAGATTCAGGGGATAGAGAGTTTTTGAAAGACAGTAAGCATATTTTTAAATAGCAAATTTTGTGAAGAGCTCCTATTTATTTATTTTATTTCAAATATTTGTACCCCACCTTTCTCTACCCCCAAATGGGAACTCACATGACACTATCTTCAGTGTGCATCTTTGTCTTATTTTCTTCAGTGTTCTCTCTTACATTGAAATAGCTGTTCAGAAGAGAAAGATGAAACGTGTTTTGCTTAACAGTGCTTATTACAGCCCTCCCCAGACTGATGGTCTTCAGTTGTGCTGGATTACAACTTCCATCAACCTTCACCAGGACTGCAAAAAGATGATCAAGCATAATGGGAGATGTCCAAAACCCCTGGACATCTCCCTTTGTGTAGGTGTAGAGAGATATGATTCTAACTGCCTATCTGGAAATGCCCATAATGTTGCCCCCCTTTTTCAGCATGCAGATAATGGGATTTTAAAAGATTTTACTACACAGGACTTTAAATGGATCAAGGGAATTGTAATGCTTTTAAAATTCATTTCCTGAGGTGATGTAGCACTGTGAATATGTTGTTTGGAAGCAATCAGTTTATTACTGCAATCCCTTTCATCATAACAATGCAGTGATGAGCATAACTAATATGAATTATTTGCTCTTCGATTTTAAAAGCTTCCATTCCCTTTTCTGTATACATTCTCACAGTCTTTGTGTATTTGGATGAAAAATAATTGAAAAACCAGACAGAGCAGTAAGGCTCTGTTTTCTATGGTGTGATGTGAGGATACATCTGCCTAATTAACATTATACATATTGAATTTTGGTTGGATTAGTACGTTATAATCAATTCTTGACTGGTATAGAAGGATCTGACATGAACAGTACTGATGCAACTTGGACTTTCATTGGTCTATAATGCCTACTTTTTCTGTAAAAATCAATAATGGGAAATGACATATCTGTCAGGATGGGCCTGTTCTCCAGATATGTTTTGGAACCTGTTGTAACAAAAATTTTCTATTTAAAGGGAATGCAGCTACAAGGAGTTGCACAACTTTCAAATTATTTGGAAGTAGTACTGTACTTTGGAAAGTGATAATGAAAAAGGTACAAAGAGATATTAGCACCTCACCAGCATTTCCTGTTACAATTAATGTCTTAATAGTAGTTTGTGAAGTTACAGGCTGGTGGCAATTAATGCATTTTAAGGCCTTTCAAAATATGAGCTCTCCTCCACACAAACATACTATGAGAAAAGATGCATGATTGGGATGGTTTGATTTTAATTGATGTTTTAATAATTCTTATTTTAACTGTTTTGTTTTTAATGGTAATTTTTATTTTATTTTATGGACATATGTATGTATAGCATTGAATTGCTGCCTGTTGTAAGGCTGTCTTGAGTCCCCTTTGGGGTGAGAAGGGCGGGGTACAAATGGGTTAAATAAATAAATAATTATGTCTACATTTACAGTTGTCTCTCTGCATCCATGGGTTCTGCACCCTTGGCTTGAAAATATTCTACAATATTTTCCCCCAAAAGCAAACCTTGGGTTTGCCAATTCATATAATAGGCCATTTTATGTGTTACTGTATATAATGGGACTTGAGCATCCATAGATTTTGGTATCCACAAGAAATTGGGTTATTACCAAACTGGAGGAGATTCCAAGAATTCATTGCATTGCAATGAGGTAACATGAAAGGAAAGCCGTCTTGAAAATGTTAAGTTTATGGACTGATTCTAGAAAATTCATACTGTAAATGTTAAATGATAATTGAGGTATGATTTAGAACTGCTTAGTCGAGCTGCATACTATCTGGTACTTAAGAGTTTGCCGTGCCATGCTTCATGTGGGCATTGTGTACAGTTCTGCAGTATGATGGGGGCCGCGTTCAGACCTTTCCTGACGCTTTAGTTCTGTACTTTACAACATTCAGAATCGAAATCATGCATATGAAGCTGCCTAAAGAGTTCTGAACCGATACTCTGGCCTTAGCTATTTCAGCAGATGCAGTGGATAAATGTGATTATAATTCTGCATGATGGAACAGTCCATCTGCGTTAGAAGTATAGCATTTAATTCATTATTTTCTTACTTTTTCAAGGTGGGTCATAAACAGAAGGTGGAGCTGGTTCCTAACAAAATCCATTTCATGAAGACACTCAGCTTGAAACCACTTCTTTTTGGTAAGAAATAAACACTCAAGGAAATACATATAAGTCCTGGGAATTCCAGTCCTGTTACTAGAGGAAAGACACATAGCAAATATTTAAGCTAGGTTTCTTTTTATTGATTTGTCTTTTATTTATTTTGATCCTATAAGAATTTTTGCATTAATCATACTAATTATTAACGTGTATTGGCTGTATTCAGGGCTCTTGTACAGCAGTACATCTGGATATTTTTCAGACCCATGATTCAGCTTTGATCTCCATCTGCAATGCAGAACACATTTCCATTTTTTGTCTGTATTTCCTTGATTCTAAGAGATACTGTTTTCCCATATAAACAGCTGTAAAAATGGGATGCCTCTTAGAAACACGGGAGTTTTTTAATACATGTAAATAAAACTTTTTTTCTGATGGTGGCAACTGAAATTAGTGTGCGTCTTACAATTGATGGCATTTTAGAATTAAGGAAATATGTTATATGTCCTTCTTTCACCACTTTTCCCTAGGGTAGAAGGGTAGAACTGAGAGAACGTCTCCTTTGCTCCATACAGCTGTGGAAAAGATCAGTTGTTGCCCATTTATATGCTAGTATCAGCATATCATGTTGACATTTCCAAGAAAGCCTGTACTCTAAGATCATTCCCTCTGTGTTCGTTATGAGAAGGTTGGGGACAGGGAGAAAAAAGGAATGGAAGACGAACATATGTTTGACCTTCCTTTTGTCCAGTTCAGTCAACTGTAGATAAGTCGTCGTTGTCTGCCTTGAAGACATTTTCAGTTTTCTTGGCAATAATTATTTGTTCAGAGGTAGCTTGCCATTATCTTCCTGTGGGGCTGCGAGAGTGTGACTTGCCCTGTGTTACCAGTGGGTTTCTATGACCATGAACGGGATTCAAATCTTTGTCTCTCAGGACCCTTCCACATTGCCATATAATCCAGATTATATGGTTTGAACTGGGTTATATGGCAGTGTTGATTTATATAATCTAGTTCAAAGCAAATAATCTGGGTTATCCACTTTGATATGGCAGTGTAGAAGGGGCCTCAGAATCCTATTCCAACATTCGAACCAGCAAGGAACAAAATTACTTTTTTTTTTTTAACATTTTATTTTTTATTTTTCAAAGGACATTTTTTTTCAATACATCCAATCACCCAGTGCTAACCCTTCACCCCCGACCAGCCAATTACAATATTTATTCCCAAAAATCAGTTGTTTCTATTACAGGTTTGGTCCCCTTACCTTCTATATATACATATTCTATAAATTTCCCCCAAATCTTCCCAAAATCATCTTTTTTTGATAATCCTCTTTTAACCTTAATGTTTCCTGTCAGTTTATCATTTATTGCGATGTCCCAGATCTCCCTATACCACTCTTCCAATTGACACTCCCCTCCTTCTTTCCATTTATTAGCTATTAATAATCTTGCTGCTGTGACCAGATTGGCAATTAATTCTTTTAGTTCTTTTGGTATTTTAACATTGTCAATAAATGACAGCAGTGCTATCTCCGGTGTTCCTGTTATCTCTATTTGGGTGATTTTTCTTATTTCTTGAAATACATTTTCCCAAAAATTGTGAACATATTTGCAAGACCACCACATGTGTATATATGTGCCAGTTTCTTGACAGCCCCTCCAGCACTGCTTAGAATGTTTCTTGTCAATTTGATTTAAGGAACAAAATTACTAAGGCAGATAAAAATTGCTACTTGTTTTGTTGGCAAATAATAATTACTGTTTGTTTGTTTGTTTATTTAAAAAAATTATACCCCGCCTTTCCCCAAATAAGAGCCTAAGGTGGTTTACAGCAGATAAAACATGCATAATAAAAGTTTAAAAATTTTAAACCAAATACTAGTAGTAGTTGTTAATGAGTGTGAAACATGAGTCTTAGCACAGATAAGAGTGTTGTATGCCATATAGAGTCAATCTCTTTCCCCTAACACACACATTAGCATTCAAAAGCAGGACTTACAAGGCAAATGACAAACCTTGTCTTCCCTTTCTGTTTCGTCTGTCTGTCTTTTTTCTTCTTCAAGAAATTAAATTATGAACTATACACAGCTAAGAACATAGTCTTGCTTTGGAATAAAAGTCCTATTTTTTTCCTAATGCCTCATCAGCAATTATCCCCCTTCCCCCAGTTTACACATTCTTTGCATTCATCCTTTTCTCACTACAGATAACTTAATTTGGACCCGAGCTCAGCAGAGCAAAAATCTGTCTTCAAGACTAGGACTGAAGTCCAGTAAACAACGTGTTCTCCCCCCCCCCCCCCACCCCTAAACAATCGACTCTAGATCTTTTAGTCAGTGATAGCAAAAATAAAAATAAAAATCATGAAGCGCCTCACAAACTAACAAAATTCAAACAGCATAATCTTCCATGGAGTAGAGTTCTTATCACAGTTGTCATTAGTAAAACCTGACACAATACATTCATTCCTTTTATGGGTATCATAAATATTTTCATGTTTGTTTTTTAAAATCTTCTCCAGTCTGCTGTAACCAAGGAAAATAGCAGAAAAGAACAGGCAGGAACAGGCATTTAAAATGGCTCAGTCAACTCCCATTCAGTTAGGGAGGTTCCAGGTAAGGCATTTGTCCTGCCTTCTTCTACGTACTTGTAAGCCTTTGCTTTTCACCACTTTATTTATTCTGTCTACAAATAATATGTTAAGGTTGAAATTGGAGACTTGGCAGCTTTGGCTAGCTTAGCAACTGAATTTGTAAGTTCAGTTGGGAAAACATAATTTTCTTCTTGCTATATCTTTAAAGAGCAAAATACTGCAGTTGGTTCTTGCTAGAGGCAGCTTCCTAGGATTAAAATCGTTGTTGCTATAGTGACAGTGGCAAACCTAACTGTTGACTCCTGAATATAGATTGAGATTCATTCTATATGTCTATGGCACAATGTTAATTACAAAGCATCTGATTTAAAACAAACCACTGTCAACCAAAACTTATATTTGAGACTGAATAATTATATTCTTGGCAGAAAATAAAAGAATGAGACCGAAAGTATACACTGATGGTATTTCACTACAGAGCAACTTTGCCAGTGGCAATTAAAACAGCTGGTCCTCTTTTCAGTCCACTGCTAATTTGGACATTTGCAAACATGACAACCTTACAGAGTAATAGAAACATAGAGCTGGAAGGCGTCTCATGAGCCGTTGAGTCTTCTAACCTCTACATCTTTTCAGAAGGTGGTCCACCAAAGAATCTCTCTTGACTCTTCCAATGCTTCGGATGTCTGAAAAATGTTGCTGCCTCAGCATGGCATTTCCAGTTACCATTGCAAGAATAATTTATCCTTTGAAATTTTAAATCAAGGTATTGATCAGGTGAAATTTTAAATCAAGGTATTGATCAGGTGTCCTTTTAAGTTCTTACTCCTGACTGCAGAACCTGCCTGCAGTAATTTGTTTTGAGGTTTTCTTAGTCCTACTTAGGTAATGAATACCTAGTCCATATAGAATCATAGAGCTGGAAGAGACCCTAAAGGGCATCCAGTCCAACTCCATTCTGTCAGGATCATACAATGCACTCCCGACATATGGCCATTCAACCTTTGTTTAAAAAACTATAATTGGCATATGACAATGGTTGGATCTTTCCATTTCCAATAAACGATAAGAAACAGTCAAGTGAAGGTAAGTGAGAGACTAGATTGTTTACACATAAACTAACATAAATAAGCTACGCAGCCTGACACTTAGTATGGTATTGACTTTACCTGAAAGAATGAATTGTCTGCCTTCGAAACAATAGATGCTTATATATATGGTATTAGTATGTGGCAGTTTTCCTATAGGTACTTTCTATCTATTAGATACTTCAATAAAATCCACAGACGCCAAAAATAAATCTCTGTCACACCCAAACCATCCATTTATGAATCAGATGAGTGCTCTTCTCCTTCACACATTCTGGACTATTTGTCTTTTTCCCATTCTGCCTCTTGGTCTTCATTTTCCCCACTTTTAAACATTATGTGTGCCAACCACCAATCCTACCAAGATACACAAGTGTTCTATTGCATGTTTTCTTCCCTTTCTGAAACTAGGCTGTAGTTAAAATTGTTTTGTCCGTGGCTTTTACTGGATTTATATTATGGAGAAACAAGCAGCAAATCAACAGACAACAGATATTTCAATATACATATAATATAAAAATTAACAATACTCATTTATTCCTAGCAAGCACAGCCATATGGCATACAGTTTTTAAAAAACATATTTATAATACATATACTGTGACTAGTTAGCAGATTTTCATTCAAGAGGAAAACATAGCAAGAAACTAGACAGCTTTTTTGCAAAATAGTTTTACTATTGGTGTGGACAACTTCCACAGTCATTGCGCTTCACTGGACCTCCTGCAATACAGGTGGAAGCCACACAGCTCTCAAGTGTAGCATTGCTAGGGATGTTGCTGAAATGTATAGGTTTTCTGTAGTGCAGGACAGTGCTAGCATGTTTTCTTACACCATAGAGTAAGACTGCAAAGCAGAAATCTAACTCTGTGATTGAAGTGTCAGGAAAATGTGAGGATTCCAATAATAGAATTGGAAGAGACCACAAGGGCCATCCAGTCCAATTCCATTAGCCATGCAGGAACACACAATCAAAACATTCCCAACAGTTGGCCATACAACCTCTGCTTAAAAACCTCCAGAGAAGGAGACTCCACCACCTTCCTGATGTTTATGTGGAATTTCTTTTCCTGGAGGTTGACTCCATTACTCTGTGTCCTAGTCTCCAGAGCAGCAGAAGACAAGCATGTCCCCCTCCTCAATATGGCATCCTTTCAAATATTTAAACATGGCTAACATGTCTTCTCTTGTCCCTTTCTTTTCTCTAAGCTAAACATACCCAGCTCCCTAATGCACACTTCTGTTGTTGGTTTTGAAATACATAGTATTCATAATCTGTGAGTCCTGAAGAGATTTTTCCTCATACAATGTATATGTTTGCGTCAAAGTATAAAATAATTTGGCTTGTTGTGGAAACAAGGATTGATGAGAAAACCTCAGTTGAGACACCTTTCCCCCATGATAATTTTTTCAGGAGTGAATTTCCCTTCCCAGCGGTAGATTTCTCTCACTTCTTGTTGTCTCACTTCTATTCTTAACTAAGAGTTGTTTGTAAGTTGGACGTTTGTAACTTGGGGACTGCCTGTATCAAGGTTTCATTTTCTGCTTATGATTGCTGAAGTTTCTATGCAGTAGAATTAACTTTCTACATGTTTCTATAGTCGTATTTGGTCTGCAGACTTAATAATAGTTGCCAATAACATTTCTTCCTGAATGAAGCTTTCCCAAATTCTTTTCTTAGGGATTTTCAAAAATTTTACTTCTAGGGAATGTTTTCTGAAAACATTGTGGACATTTACACATCTCTATATCTGCCAGATAAAACAAGCGCACTGTAGAGATTTCTGAGGAGTGTGTTGGAATCACATTCAGGGAATTCTTGGATTTTCATGTTGCTCAGGAGAACATGAAGTATCTCATCACACTGTTAACGTTTGCACTGGTTAGGAAACTTTTCTATTGCTATTCTTCTTTCATTGAGGAACTTCAGATTAGCATCCAAGGACTTTCAGGATTCTTCAGTGTACAGTTTGAAAATTATTTTCTTAGTGCCGTGGTGCCTGCATTCAGTTTTTTTTAACCCTAAGACAATTATACATTATATACAGTTGTGTACACGCCTAAGAACTTGGATCCTTTTTTTAAAAAAACAACCGAAATCCTTCTAGATAAATGTCAGGACATAATTTCTATCATTGAAATGAGATTTTACACCAGGGGCTAAAAGCAGTTCAGACCCGACACTTGTAATGTTTCCACCGCCGCGCAGCAGTCTGTAAATTTCGGTTCTTCTTGTGCCAGGCATAGGCTTTGTGCACCACAATTTTGCCACTCTGCATATCACCACTGATTACATATACCCCCGTGTTTGTGCCTCTCATAATGTTGTGTACACAGGTAGCATCTAGGTCCAGCCACTGCTGGAGTTTTGGGTGAGCTTCAGTCTTGAGGAGAGGGCCATGCTTCAGAACTTCTAGTTTTGAGTCAAGGTCAAAGTCAGCAATGGCAGAGGTCTTGTTCTTCCTAGAAATCCTGATCTTCACAGCTAAAACAAAAGCAGACATATCTCTATTAACAAAGCCTGAAAAAGAAGCTCATGTTCATAACATCTTTTTTATACCAGTCCAGCCATAACTTTGCTCCTAGCCTTCTGTCTAGCAAATAGTTGTTTTTTTAGTAAAATCAGAAGTTGCCTAAGGGCAGAGAAGGGTGGTATACAAATATAGTAAATAAATAAATAATAAATTAAGAGAATGGTGAAGGATACCTATGAAAGCACAATTTTGTTGTTGTATAGCAGCAGTATATCTTTAGTAAACACTGCAGTAAAGCTTACTAAGAGAAAGAATGAGATTCTGCAGTAGCCAATCCTACTGTAGTGATGTGCCGGCATTCAGCAGGCAGCTGCTTCCAGAATTCTTTTCATAATTCAGTGTTCAAACCGCTACACCATACTTTCAAAACAACATATATACAAAATAGACAGGGAATAGCTTGAGGGTGATTTTCATTTCGAAAATTACTTGGGATCAAAAATGTCAGCCTCCTTCATCCAGCACACACACACACACACAAATATCCACTTATTGTTTGCCACTAAGCAGGTCAGAAAATGTGGATGTTTACTCCTTGTTTGCCGAGACAAGGAGAGTACCTTGAGCAGGTAGAGGAGTGGGAGCAGTTGTTTACTTACCAAAATCACTGGTGCAAAAGTTTTCCAGAATTTCCTTTGGAGAGCTGGGTTCTTCTAGTTCACAGTCTCTGCAGCTGGCCCGGGGCACTGTTGGAAAACGTACAGTTTTAGCTGTTTTTTGAGGCTAACATCTTGTCAAACAGCACTTTTCTACTGCTGGTGCTACATGAGTCTCTGGCTGCCAGTTCCTGGCCATTTCCCAGGAAATGAAGAAAAACCTATTGCTAAAGGGGATAAATACATTCTCTATCCCAGGCACATGGTGGGGAAAGTATAGTGGAATCCCTGCATCTTACTAGGTCAAGAGGCACTAACCTAAGTAAGTTCATAGGGTAGTAATAGTGCCTTTCCCTTGAAGCACAAGAATAATAAAATCAACTTGGTTGAAATTGACTTTATCTTATGCCCTCATGCAAAATGAACTGGTTCACAACCTTTTCCCTCAGAAGCTTCTGAAATCTGCTCCTGGACGTCTTAAACTGTCAGTGTAGTAAACAGGTCCCTGCATTTCTATCAAATCCACAAGATAAGGACTCTCATTCATTGGAAGTCTTTAAACAGAGACAGACATAAATATCTCAGGAGAGCTTTAGTGGTGCATTCTTGCATGACAAGGCATTTCCCTGGATGGTCCTTGCAGTCCTTTCCAGCTCTGTGATCCTAGAAGGTTATTTTACATTGAAAGTGGGAGCCAGTATGGCATACTGATTTGAGTATTGAACTTGAACCCCAGGAGACCAAAATGTGAATCTTCCAAGCCATAGAAGCCCACAGGGAAACCTTCAGGAAGCCACACTCTGTCAATCTCAGAAGATGGCAAAGGCAAACTTCCTCTGAACAAATCTTTTCAAGAAAGTTCAATGACAGCTGGGCCTTAAAGTTGTGGTAAGTCAGAGGTGACAGTTTGAGGCTCTGAGGGAATTTGGGGTCACCTGGCACTGCAAAAATGCCTCTTCTAAGAAGGTTCCATGGATGAAACCTTTTGACGAAAGAAATGGGAAAGAGAGTCTGGAATTGACTGCAAGCCACTCTTTGTCCACCCCATTTTACCATTCACATATTTCTGCCCTCACTCTAAGTGTGTGTATGTGTAAAGAAGAAGAAGGTGTAATGAGGCAAGTACAGATAGTAAAATCCCATACTTCTCCTGCTTGAGGTGCTTTCATCTGTGATAGAGGCGATGCACAGCTCGTGATCTTCAGGAAATTTGTTGCAATTCAGGATTTCAGGCCAAGGATAGCCATAGCAAGCCATGACTGGAGCGCAGCTGCCCCTGACTGCTTCACACAGGCTGCGGCAGGGAGAGATGATCCTAAAGAGAGAAGGAAGACAGGCTCAGATGCAAATCTAAAGGGCATGTGCCTGCTTGTTCACCCACTACTTTGGGGGTGGTTATATGGTGTTATAAAACATCCATTATAAATACTGTATTAGTTACAGTATTTCGGTTTCAACTGTGAAATGCTAATTTTGGAAAGAAAACTGTCCGTTTGTTATTTTATGCTAAAAATAATGTTTATTCACATAATGATTTTAATAGATGAGATGTGTGGCCTTTTGAACACTGGATTACTACTCTGGAGAACAGGTTTTAAATCTTTGGCTCAGCTATAGAAATTCACTGCTTGACCTTGGTCAAGTCACACCATCTCATCCTCAGAAAAGTCATTGATAACTTCACCTTAGGATTGCCATAAGTCAGAAATAACTTGAAGTCATATAACAACAACATTTTGCTTCCTTTTCTACAATTTGCTATTAATTTCTTGACCCAGTGAAACATGCTGTCAGTGTCTTTAAACGGTATTGTTTCATTATCTGGGTAGAGGCCACAAAGGGGCGCTAGACAGAGAAAGATAGTCCAATTTGGGGACAGGAGTTGACCGAGTAAAACTATTTTCCCCTGTTTTCCTGTTATTCCCCCCACCCATGTCATCGTTGTTTATAACATGGGAAGTGGGGGAGGGTATTATTGTTTTAATGTTTATTGTTATTGCTTTAATGTTTATTGTTTTGCTTTATGAGTTTTATTGTTGTATTTGTTATTCTGTTGTTTTATTGAGGGCCTTGGCCTTTTGTAAGCTGCACCTAGTCCTTCAGGAGATGTTTGGGGGTATAAATAAAGTTAATAAATAAATAAATAACCAGCAAAAACAGGGGAAATGGTTTTCCTCCTTCAACTCCCCCCCCCCCCCCCAATAAAATGGAGTATCTTTCTCTATGTGAAATGGAGTATCTTTCTCTTGTGGCCTCCGCCTGGATAATGGAACAGTACCCTTTAATTATAATTGCATCAAAATGCCCATAATTAATGTGAACTTTATGTAGAGATAAACAGTTGTATGTACACCCCATAGGATCCCCTCAGAGATAACAAGCTGGAACCTGTCCAGCAAAGAGCAACCAAAATTGTCAAAGTTCTTCCTAATGTTTATGTGGAATCTCTTTACCAACAATTTGAATATATTGCCAAGTATCTTACTATTTCATCACACTAGAGAATGAATCCGCTTTAAATCCGGTTGCTGCCTCCTGCAGAATTCTGGGGTTTGTCATTTAGGGAGGAGTCTTTAACAGCCTCACTAAACTATAAACCCCAGAATTCTGCTGGAGGCAGAAACTGGATTTTAAGTGGATTTATTCTAGAGTAGTTAGCCTCTAAATCAACAGAAAACAATCTGCCCCCCTCCTCAATGTGATGTCCTTTCAAATACTTAAACATGGCTGTCATGTCCCCTGTCCAGCTTCTTTTCTCCAAGCTAAACAAACCCAGCTCTCTAAGCCATTCCTTATAGGACTTGGTTTCCAAACCTTTGAACATTTTGGTTGCCCTTCTCTGAACATGTTCCAACTTCTCCATATCCTTGTGACACCTAGAACTGGACACAATCTTCCAAGTGAGGTCTGATCAAAGCAATATAAAGAGGGACTATGACTTCCCTCAGTCTCAATCTATTGTTGCAGCCTAGAATCACATTGGCTTTTTTAGCTGCTGCATTACACTGCTGACTCATGTTCAACTTGTGGTCTCCTAAGACTCCTAGATCACTTCACCTGAAACCACCTGTGTGTAACCCAGGTGATCTGCTGCTGGGTGATGGTGCATATTTCAAGACAGATTTTTAAAACTACAGCTTTCCTTTAGCAACCGTACCATGAACAAATGAGCTTTTATCTAGTGAACATAGCGAGGAATGACAAAGATGGAACTCATGAAAACATAGGAAGCTGTCTTTATGCCATTGGTACATCCAGTTCAGCGTTGTTTAAATGGACTGGCAGCAGCTTAACAGGATTGTAGACAGAAATTTTAGCCAACATTTTAAAGATACCAGTAATTAAACCTACACATTCTGTTTGCAAAGCATAATTTCTGTCATAGAGCTGCAGCCCTTCTGTTAGCTTCCTTTGTCTGCATTGAGCCTTCAGATCTATTTTTTTCATTTTCTAAATAGTGTGTTGTTATGATCCTGTTTGTAATAATTATCTTTGTCTTATATTTATTAAATCTAACTTGAGTTAATTAACTGCATCTCCATTGCTTTGAGAGAAAATGAACCATTTGTGCAAGTAAAGGACATTTTCCTTAGAGATGGAAAAGGCGTAAGAAAGGGCAAACAAAATGATCTACTGGCTGCAACATTTGGGATTTTACATCTTACTTCTGAAATATAGCCCACAGTGCCAACTATTCCAAGCTAATTTCAGAAGAAGGAACTGGCAAAATGACCTCTAGGTATTCCTTGCCTAACAAAACCCTGTGAAATGCATAGAGTCACTACAACTTGAAGACACCCAGAGAGAGAGCTTGGGGATTGGGGAGTAGTGAGATGATGGCCAGTCTTTCATAAAACTACTACCGAGGAACAACTGATTATTGATGCTCAATGGTAGTAAATAAAACAGATAAAATATAAAAGAAAAAACATATAAAAAGTGAATACTTCACATACTGTTGATTTTGTTTCTACAGAATGTAATAACAACCAGCAATTCCAGGTGGATTTCAAAGTATATGAAATCCATATTAAGTAAAGGTATTGATGGCTGCTATTCATTGAAACTGTATATTATTTTAGTATTAAGGACAACATGCCTCTCAGTATCAGGAGAACATGAGTGACAGGAACTATTATTTGTTTGGTAAAATATTTCTACTTCATCCAGTATGAAAAAGCTCTTGGGGCATCTCACGTATAACATTAGAAGAACAGGCTAAGCTATTTAAATATTGAGAGTAGTTTAAAGAAGCTAAAAAATATATTGAATATATTCATGTCCTTCCTATGGGCTTCCCTAGGCAATTGAGCAATTAACTTGATGCAGTACAACTCCTCTTATGTGCTGAAAGAGGGTTCCTGAAATACTTTATAAAATCATTGAAGTCTTAATATAAATTGTGGAACCATATGGCAGCACCAGTTAAATCATCAGCTTGTTTGTCATATCTATAGAGACAGTCTGTCATATCTATAGAGATAATGAGGCAACCAAGAATTTCACTTAAAAATACTTGTTTCTTTATATGTGTCCTTATTATGCTTGTGCCAATTAATACAAACATGGGGGGAAAACTCAAGGTTGGCTTTACATTTTCATAGGAGACTTCAAATTCAAAGATCATGTAAGTTTCCAGGTATGAAAAAAGCCACAATGTGTGTTGCTAGGAAAATAAGCCAGAACCACATCAGTCACATTGTAGAGGGGGTTATTTTAGGAGGGAGGGGGGAGGTTAAGTAAGGCTTCCCCAATTGCCTCTCTCCAAAAAGATTGGAGTTATAGTTCCCGTCACCTTTGCTGGTTGAGGTTGATCAGAGGCATGCTGCAGACCATTTTGCGTGTTTAGGATTTGGAAAGGTTGAAGCTGGAGAAAGAGCAAGGCAGAAATTCATGCAAATAAATCAAAGGTAGCAATGGGGTTGGAGCTGAAGAGGCAGGCAGCAAACAAAAGTGGAACACACCAAACAATACAGCCAATTGAAGAAAGTGTCATTTACCTGTCCAGGCAAATTGGGGCAAAGAGGGAGCAGAGGAAGATCCTGGCGTCCGGATGGCACTCTCTGGCTAGTAAGGGTAGCCAGCTGCTGGACTGCTGGATTGCTTCAGTCATGGTCTCATGGTCCAGCAGGTTAGGGAGTCTCATCTCTGTGTACCCAATGTCATAACACAAAGCCATGTTCCTTGGAATTGAAGTGCATCTGGAAGCACTTCTGCGGTAGCTTCCAAAAACTCCCACAAAGTCCCAAATTAGCAGATATCCCAACAGTGCTAGAAGCTGCTGCTGTGTGCATGGCATGGTGGGATGTCTCCAATAAGACAGATTTCCCAGATTCTCAGCAAAACCCTTCTCCAGAATAAATCCTGCCTTTCCAAAGGCGATCTAAACTGAGAAAGTCCTTGTGGGATGTGTTTATTATAGCAGAGAGGCCACCTGTGTATGAGTGCATCTTTATTAAGCTCACTGTTTGTTTGTTTTTTTCTTGGCCAGTAGCCCCCAACTGTTTGGAGTTTGACTAGCAGGTATTGAAAGGAGGGCAGTCAAATCAGTTTGAATGGTCCTCCCCACTCCACTATCTTGGATTTTGGATTGAATCATTGTTTGAGGACTGTTTGGGCCCACCTCCCCTTTCCCCCTCAAGGATTAGTTCTTATTTTATAAACAACACTGTTTCCCTCTCCTTTGTGTTTTTGGAGCAAAGCAATCACAAAGTTAATTAGGAGACATTTGTTTAGCTCCAGCCATTGTTAAAGAGGCAATGGGGTGTGTCAGCCCTGGATTGAGAGTGCTAACTCTTTGGGAAGATTCCCTGAATCTGGGAAGGGCTCCATGCAGGTCACTGTTGACATGCTGGATGGAGTTTGGCAACAGTTTTCTCTCCTGTAACCACGCCACAGGAAATTAATTGCTGATAGTCATCTACGTCTCATTTGGGCATTAACTGGGGTCCTGTGATACAAGTGGATTGCACTATTCTCAGATAATTGTCGAAAATGTTTATTGTCACCTCACTGCCGTTTTTAAATGTAGACCATGTCAAATCGGTGGGGGGGGCATTGCTCCTTGGGTTGGTTCCTTGTTAATTTGTTTTGTGCTGTTGACTAATAGGTGGGGGTAGCTAAGGGGATTATGGACTCCTCGTAACAGAATACATTCTCAGTCAGGGGTTTCATAGCCATTGTGTTGTCTTCTTTTCTGTTTCCTGTGACTCAAGAAACAGTTTCTTGGTGTTCTTGCTCTTTAGCAATTAAAACCTGAGTTAAAGCCAACATTTGAGTGTATCACCATATATATAAATAATTAGTTGTTTCTGGCATGTTTACAAGGAACTTTAGATGCTCTGGATAAACATTTTTATCAGGATGTACAAGGACTTACCTTTGCATTTCATTCTCCAGGTGCAGACTTGCTAAGTTATAAAGTCAGGATTTAAGTCGTAATATAAACCCCTGAGCAGTCCACTAGTAGTGAATGTTGCTATCTCCAAGCTCCAGCTGTTGTTCTGTCATATGGAAATAAAATTAGAAAGAAAGAAAGAAAGAAAGAAAGAAAGAAAGAAAGAAAGACCAAGGTAACAAGTAGGAAAGCATCTGAGCTCAATTTTGATGGTAATTTTCAGTCTCCTTCCTGGGCAACTTCCCGAACAGTTTATGCTGATAGAGAGAAAGGGAGATCTGCCACCATCCTGGTGGGAATCTCAAAAGTGTGGAAATGTCAAGCACTCTTCTAGCATATTAAGGTATAAGGTCCACATAGTCACAATGCCCAAATACCACCCACACATAGAGGGAGTGAATGAATCCATATCTATGGATGCACAAAGCTCTCAGATCATTGTGCATTTTCACAACGCCCAGAAAACAAAAGAACACAGTTGCAGCCACAATTATTCTATGTTTCTCATGCCTTAGTTAACAAGTGCTGTCAGTCCTGAGGCATATCTCGAGACAGATGTTCAAATCCCCCCATGCCAATCACAGTTATGAGTTGGAAGCAGCATGCAAAGTGAGTAAGAATAAGAGTCCACACATATATTCCTTGCCAGAAAGTGTACAAAGGACACACATCTCGAGTGACTAAGGAAGCAAGAAACAGATGTTCCATTCCTCCAGAGGGAATATGTCCCTACTTACTTCATATCAGCCAGGCCATCAACAGTTCTTTCAGGGAACCGATGATGATGATGATGATGATGATGATGATGATGACATTCTATTCCACCAATTTGGGATTCAATGTGGCTTATAACAAATTCTAGAATTCATAAAATACAACAGTTAAAAGGAGTAATAGTCAAAAAGATTAAAAACCAGATTAAGGCATACATCATTAAACACACACACATATATGTGCACCAGCAGAATAATCAGAAGACGCAGTGCATTCATTGAGCAAGACAAGTCTGTCAAAATAGAAAAGTTTTTACTTGTTTCCAAGTGGGAAAGTAAGTACAGTAGCATGCCAGTCTTAACTTTTCTGAGAAGGGAATTCCAGATCCTAGTGGGCAACTACTGAAAAGGCCCTTTCTTGTGCTCACACCAGATACATCTGTGAAGGGACAAAGATAAGGGCCTCCCCAGCAGATCTCAAAGTATGGGCTGGTTTGTAAGGGAGGATGCACTCCTTCAGATAACCTGGACCAGAGGGATGTAGGGCTTTGAATTGTGATCGACAATAGACCTGTTGCTACAAGGAAGTTGTGTATTGTGTGAGAAAGGGGACTCCAGAGACTCAAACTCCTGCTGCAAATGCTCTCACATTGTTGCCTTAAGGCACAGCAGCAGATACATATCAATAATGTTAAGGGATTTAAACTTTTTTTCCATGCCTCAGCATCAAGATCCAGTCATTGATACAAACAGGTTATAGCCATGAAGGGAATTGCCACCCAAATAATAATTCTGATTCCTCTCTCCCTTCCGTGAATTTTTAGACATGCAGTAACTTAAAACTTAAGTTGAACATAATAGAAATACAGTTAAACATCCAAAGAAAAAGAGTAAAGGAATATAAATATAAAAAATTGAGGTGTGGACAATGTTTAATGTCTAATTATCTGAAAAGCTAATAATTTGGAGGGTGACAGAAAAAAATGTGGTAGGGGTAGATTTTTTAAAAGGGAATGACTTTATTTCTGCTGGCCAGTAAATACACTCCTGGATGCCAAGCTTTTGTTTCCCTTGCATGAGATACCAAGATAAAACCAACTAGGAAAATAATTTAAGATCACATCTGTCATGTTCTGGATGTTTTGTCTCTTTGTTCAGGCTTCTTCACTTAGGATATAAAGGAGTTGTTTGTTGAATTTAGGAAGAGAAATTGGGAAAGAAGAGACAAAGGGCTAAATGCTTAGCCTAAATACCAATTCCTGAGCTGAGCAGCAAAGACAAATATGTTCCTTGGTATTTACCTTTTGATAGTAACATTTATTTTTTCCCTCTCTCTTCCTCTCTCTTGGGTAGAAATTCCAGACTTCCTGAGTGAAGATGAATGTAAATTAATTATCCACTTGGCTCAACTGAAAGGACTACAGAAAAGCCAGATTTTGCCTACAGATGACTATGAAGAAGCTATGGAAATGATAGATATCAGCCAGATGGATATTTTTAATCTACTAGATCACAATCAAGATGGACAACTGCAGCTGAAGGAGGTATATCGGGATGGGCTGTTGGTCATTCTTTCAGCGATATGAGGCTTGTAAATATGGAGCCATAACCATTTAATGCTGTAAGAATTGCAACGATAAGAATCAGAAAAATACACATCATGTTTGAAACAATGGCTTCTTTTTTGTTATGGAACAAAACTCGGGTTTCTTTTAATTGTGGATTATTAAACAAGCCAGTTTCAGACTGCTTTAACCCATAATTCCTAGATTAGACATAAAAACTTGGAAATAACCAGAGGCTCCTTTTCTCTCTCCTTTTTTAAAAAAAGTAAAATTTACAATGCTGCAGAGGGAGGGTGCCTTTTTTCAGACCAAACCCATGGGAGCCAGTAGAATCAGATTTTTGGATGCTGCATACTCCCATAATTGTTTATTCATTTATTTGCAAAACCGGGGGAATGGGTGTCTTTAAGAGACCACATGAAGTTGACAGGCAGCATTCCTCTCCTGCCCAAAGAAAAAGGGGAAGTTGATGCAGTTTATTTATTTATTATTTATTTCTTGCATTTATTAACCGCCGCTCTCAGCCCTAGGGCGACTTGTTAGTTCTTATAGTGCTGAAATATGGTTAGTGTTTCGTCCAAATGAGACCACACTGAGCATCTCTGAATTTGGCACATGTTAAGGGCGCAAGTTAAAGTGCCCTTAACTTGTACAGAATCAGCTTTGCACAACTCTGTATTTATCATCACCATCAAGACTCAAGGCAGTGTACAACATAGTGAAAATACATACATAAAACATAATTTATATGTTATTTAAAGACATCACCTAATATTAAAGCACATTAAAATAATTCATGCCAGTAAAATGTAAATTTTAATTCATAGTTTAAAATAGACTGGGTAGACCTTTAGGCAATACCTTTGAGGTCAGCTCTCCACAAAGGATAGAGGCCCAGAAGAGAAATGTTTTCTGTCCAAAAGAACTGACCTAATTTAATGTCCCTGAGGCTCTTAGTCACATGTTGAAGCAGCACTTGTTTGTACCTTTCGTGCTTCATTGAGGAGAGACAACTGATAGCGTTGGTTAGTTCAGTTTCAGATCTGTATGTCCCACCAGTTAGATAAGACTCTTATTGCGTTCTCTGGTCACACAAAGCAGTAGTAGACAATGTTCAACTCAGGCATTGCTTCTCCTTTCTGCCACTTTTTTGGCCCTTGACCACTCCTGACTCCCCAGAAAACCCTTTTTCTGTTAAAAATAATGAATTGCCTGTCTTGAAAACTTTCAGAAGTTGCAGTTCAACTTTAAGTTTTGTTGCAGGGGTCTCTATGCTGTTTAACCATATATCACTGTTTGAATATAAGAACCACATTCTGCTGCAAGAGGTATTTCAAAGTTAGCTCTTTGGTAGGTCCAAAGATTGGAGATAGCTGTTACTATTGGAAGTTTGATTCCAAAAACATCAGGAAGTCTGCATAACACCAGTTCTAATCAGTGGTTTTCTAGAAGCTGATCCTTTTCTTTTTTAATTTCAGGTGTTGACGCACACCCGTCTAGGAAACGGCCGGTGGATGACGCCTGAGAGCATCCGGGAGATGTATACTGCTGTGAAAGCAGACCCAGATGGCAATGGTGAGCTAGAGAAAATGCTGCCTTCTCATACTGTTTACTCTTGCTCCTGCCCCAAGCAGATTTAGGCTTTTTGTAATCCAACAAATGGAAAGCTTCCAGAATTAGTAAAGCATGGGAAAAACTTGGTAGGTCAGCGATGATGTGTCTGAAGACTTTGGCTTCAGTAGTAAAGGACTGTCTGAAGGTGTAGCCTGCTCTGCATCCTTTAACATTGGCTCGAAATTTGTTGAATGCTTGGGGATGCAGTAATATTTAATACCTGAATTGTTTGACCATTATTTTGAAAATGATCTTAACTTGGCTCCTGTATTGCTCTGCTACGACCTTTATTATTCGATGGGCAGTTGGATAACCTCAGTTTTATGCTAGAGGCTACATGGCTTCCAGATGGCTTCAACCACCCCGCTGGCCTCCTGAGAGCTCCTGCTGGCCCGGATGCACACTGTGACCTCTCTTCTTCTAATTAGAATGCATTCAGTTGAACGCCTCTCCATTTCCTAATCAAATTAGGCAAACTGGCAAAGTGTGTACTCATCCTGCCAGCTTGCCTGGTGATCTGCAGAGCCGTTGGAGAGCTTACACTGGAGTGGGAAACAACACTGTGGTGAATGGAGGGCGAGGCTCCAAATCCGGTGGGCAACCCCATGCCCTGGTGCCCTTCTAGCTGATGACGTCTTTGGCAGAGGCTGGGGAGGATGCACTGTCCGTGGTGTTTCCAGCACTGTAAACATCAGCAAACAAAAAGACTTCAATTAAGTTTTCAGTGCTGTGTTTGGGGTGTCCAGGTGGGCTCCCTTCCCAAGTCCTGCTTTCATTGTTAGTGGTGTGGCAGCAAGAAAGCCAAGACTCATATCCTGGATATAGTGATAGATTATGGGGGGTCTGAAGCTGATGAAGGAATAGAAGATGTGAGTGTGTGCTGGAAATAAGTGACAGTCACGACTGTCCTAAGTTGCCCTCTCTTCAGAGGGCCATTGTTTTCTTTTCACTTCATAATTAACTGTGACTAGTGCTGCTGTTCTCCTGCTGTTTCCTGTGTGCAAAGCCTTTTTGTTAACATCTAGTATATAGGATAGCACTTGTTTGTTTTTAAAACCAGGTTTTAGCTCTCTTGTGGGCTGAGCTGTGATTAGAAAATATGCAATTGTCACCTGGACTTAAGTGTTCATAGACACTTCAACTATGACCTTTAACTGTTCCAAACCTTTTAGTCTGGCATGGAGAATCATTGGCCTTCCAAATGTTGTTGGGCTGCTGTTCCCATCATTACTAGCAGTAACCTGTTCTGACTAGTAGTGAAGGGATTTGGGGTCCAACAATGTCTAGAGAACTGTAAGTTGCTCGCAACAATCTCCAAGCCTCCAATTGGGAGGGATAGCCAATATCCTAGAACACAGAAACAGAATTCAAAACGATCTAAATAGATTAGAGAGATGGGCTAAAACTAACAAAATGAAGTTCAGCAGGGACAAATGCAAGATACTCCACTTAGGAAGAAAAAATGTTCCATTACCTGGGCAGACTCCTAGGACCTCATCACACTAGAGAATGAATCCATTTTAAATCTGGTTGCTGCCTCCTGCAGAATTCTGTGGTTTTCTAGTTTAAGAAGGAGCCTTTAACAGCCTCACTAAACTACAAACCTCATAATTCTGCAGGAGGCAGAAATTGGATTTAAAGTGGATTCATTCTCTAGTGTGATGAAGTAGCTAGACAGAGAAAGATAGTCCATTTTATGGGGGTGGGGGTTGAAGGAGAACAATTTCCCCCATTTTTGATGGCTATTCTCTCCCCCAGCTTCTCATGTCATGAGCAGTGGTTGTTTCGACAACAGTGACATGGGTGGGGGGAATAACAAGAAAAGAGGGAAACTCCTTCAAGCCCTCTCCCCCCATAAAATGAACTATCCTTCTCTGTCTAGGCCCCCTTTCGGCCTCCACCTTGATAATGAAACACTACTCTAAATTATTTATATATTCTACAGATACTTTTTCATGACGGTTCTTTCACAAATTATTTAAGATAGTTGGGTTTTTGGGGGTTTTTTTGCATGTTAAGGACATACCAAAGTTTCTACCAAAATCTTGCACCACATTCAAAATATCTTGTAACATCTGTTACTACAATTAAAAAAAACCAATTTGCTTTGGGCAACAAAGAAGGCATAATGTAAGGTTACACATTTGTAACTGTTTCATGTTGCTTTCTTTTTAGGTAGAAAAAGCATGGCTTGCCCAGGAAGGTAACCCAGTGTGATTGCATGGCCAAGTGACTCCTCAAATACTTGTCTCCCAGTGTCCTAATCCAGGATTCAAACCACTATACTCCCTGGCTCTAGAAGGATATCCCCCCCTTTACCTTTTGACTTCTATTCCTTTGATTTCTTAACATTTTTACAGGATACAAATTATTTTTTGTTGTTGGCAGGAAAAAAGCCAATTTGTCCCCAGGCCCTTCCTTGAAACTACAGAATACCTACTAAAGCCTGTGAAAGTACTACATGTGTATCAGATCTCAAATTAGCATATTTATCTCCAAAACGGCAAACTAGATACAAAAATCACTACTTGAGGATTGGCTAGTTCAGCTCCATTTTGCTGCCTAAAATGAAGCTGTCCATAGCCTTTTCTTTTTATTTCCATCTTGTCAGGTGTGCTGAGTTTGGAAGAGTTTAAGCAGCTGAACATCCGGGACTTCCATAAGTATATGGGAAGCCAAAAAGTGAAGATGAGTGATCTGGTCCGGAATAGCCAGCACACGTGGCTCTATCAAGGCGAGGGGGCGCACCAAGTCATGCGCTCCATAAGGCAAAGGTAATTAAAAATGCTGCCACAGCGCTACCTAACTGAAGTACTGGCAACAGGGAGATCATTTGTTAAAGATGTAAAATGATGCTGTTCCGTTTTGTTATCTTCTATAAGCTGCTCAATTTATCTAAATAGTATTATCTTATAAATAATTTGTTGTTGGGATTTGTTATTGTTGTTTTGAAAGTATTGGAAGAAAATAGTTACTGATAAGTTTGTCATGACTTACACTATTGCTAAGTGTATTTGTTTTTCTTAGGAATCCTTTTAAATGGAATTGCTCATTTCTTGCCCACTAATATATACAGGGTAGTGCAAGCAAAGTCTGAAATGTAAGTTGTAAAATGAGAGTATTTTAGATGCATTGTAGCATGTCTTTTTTTTTACTTTAAGAGGTATAAAAGGGGTTCTAGTCAGAATTGTGAGCAGAGGTTTCTAACCTTTCATGCACTGAAATGCCAAGAAAAATCCTCTTCTGTCCCAAAGAGGAATCCTTGAAGGTTTGCACAGAATCCTCTTCTGTGCAAAGCTTCTGTTTTTGTCAAGAGGGAAATTACAGTTGGCAGAAATAGGACCCTCTTTTTGTAGAATGGATAGCACAGGCCCAAGCTTTGTTATTCCTGTTCAACATCTTTATTAATGACTTAGATGAAGGGTTAGGTGGCATGATCATCAAGTTTGCAGATGACACCAAATTGGGAAGGAGCCAATACTCCAGAAGACAGGAGCAGAATTCAAAACGATCTAAACAGATTAGAGAGATGGGCTAAAACTAACAAATTGAAATTCAACAGAGACAAATGCAAGATACTCCACTTAGGAAGAAAAAATGAAATGCAAAGATACAGAATGGGGGATGCCTGGCTCGAGAGCAATACATGTGAAAAAGATCTTGGAGTCCTCGTGGACAGGAAGGTGAACATGAGCCAAACAATGTCATGCGGCAAAAGAAGCCAGTGATATTTTCGCCTGCTTAAATAGGAGTATAGTGTCTAGATCCAGGGAAGTCATGCTACCCTTCTATTCTGCCTTGGTCAAACCACATCTGGAATACTGTGTCCAGTTCTGGGCACAGCAATTTAAGGGACATGTTGACAAGCTGGAAGGTGTCCAGAGGTCAAGGGTCTGGAAAACAAACTCTGTGAGGGGCGGCTTAAAGAGCTGGGCATGTTTAGCCTGCAGAAGAGAACGCTAAGAGGAGACATGATGAGGGTCATGTATAAATATGTAAAGGGAAGTCATAGGGAAGAGGGAGCAAGCTTGTTTTCTGCTGCCCTGGAGAATAGGGCACGGAACAGTGGCTTCAAATTACAGGAAAGGAGATTCCACCTGAACATTAGGACTTCTTAACTGTGAGAGCTGTTCATCAGTGGAACCCTTTGCTGTGGACTGTGGTCGAGGCTCCTTCTTTGGAGGCTTTTAAGCAGAGGCTTGATCCATGTGGTTTAATAGATTTACTTCTCTTTCTTCAGGGTGATTCATTTGACCCGTCTGCCCCCAGAGATCGTGGAGCACAGTGAGCCCCTGCAAGTGGTACGATATGACCAGGGAGGGCACTACCACGCTCACATGGACAGCGGGCCAGTGTTCCCTGAGACCGCCTGCACGCACACCAAACTGGTGGCCAACGAAACTGCTCCATTTGAGACTTCATGCCGGTGAGTCGAGAACCTGACAGAAAAAGGAAAATTTCCACTGTTTTCTTCTTCTTTTTCTCAATACTCCATGCTAGATAGAAATCCAGTAATATTTCAGAGGAGTATTAAAACATTAGAGTCCTAATCTCACATTTGTGTGATAGTTAGAGGACTTGGTAAGCTGGCTTCCTTGGCTGATAATAGGATTCTTCTGTTTCTGTGATAAATGAAAAGATAAATAGTCCCTTCCTCATTTACGCCCATTATTAAATCCTTACTTCATGGTGGAGATGATGATGATGATGATGATGATGATGATGATGATGATGATGATGATGGAGGTGATATTATGGCGTTTGGTGAGAACAAGGGAGAGAGCCTTTCCAGTGGCTGCTCCCAGACACTGGAACTTCCTCCCAAGTGAAGACCTTTCTATGCCAGCAGGTCTTTTTGGGAGGATGAGTGGCACTCTTGGTGAAGCTGTGGGTTGGATTTTGTGTTGATTGGGAGTATTTAACATAATTTTCATTGTATTTATTATAGCTTAATTGTATTTTAACTTATATCCATTACACAAATATCTTAAGTGTTTATGTTGTTTTTCATTTTTATATGTGCCGTTTTTAAATTTATTGGGTTGTGTCATGTAATTGTGACCTGCCTTTAGTCCCCATGGGGAGAAAGGCGAGGTAGAAATTAAATAAATAAAATAATTATTATATTTGTTAGCTGTCTCTCCTCAGGGTTTTAAGTGGAGTACACCATGGTTAAAAGACATTGCTATGAAAGTGTGGCTGGTGGGATTGGATGGTTTAGAATAGCTTTCCACAGCCTGCTGCCTACTTAGAATCATAGAATCATAGAGTTGGAAGAGACTTCATGGGCCATCCAGTCCAATCCCCTGCCAAGAAGCAGGAAAATCACATTCAAAACACTCCTGACAGATGGCCATCCAACCTTTGCTTAAAAGCCTCCAAAGGAGAAGCCTCCACCACACTCTGGAGCAGAGAGTTCCACTGCTGAACAGCTCTCACAGTCAGGAAGTTCTTTCTAATGTTTAACTGAAATCTCTGTTCCTGTAGTTTGAAGCCATTGTTCCGCGTCCTAGTCTCTAGGGCAGCAGAAAACAAGCTTGCTCCCACCTCCCTATGACTTCCCATGATAACATTCCCCTCTGCCCATGCTGGATGAGGTAGGAAGGAGTTAACTCCCATTAATATTTGAAGAGTACTACATCAGAGACAGCTATTCTAGATATCTCCAGAAATTTCTGTCTTCCTAGTGAGCTCTGGGCTGAAAATGAGACTACACATTGAACAGGTACATCAAGAAAGACTTGCAAAGCCCAAATCAAGGAAAGTGTTATGTATTTTAGTGCTTTTGAGGCTAACCTATAGCAAACCTTCTGTGTTTCACAGCTATGTGACAATCCTGTTCTACCTGAATAACGTGACAGGAGGGGGAGAAACCACTTTTCCTATTGCAGACAATAGGACCTATGAAGAGATGGTATGGATTTTCTCTTCTCAGTTTTCTGTAAACAGAAAAAAAATCCTTATGGCTTTATTTGTTGGAAATAGCAACCTTCTCAAGCCTCCACTGGTTGTTTGTTGTGTATATAATTCAGATTGCTTACTATATTGTATATGTGTGTGTGTTGGTATGCAATTTGACCTTAACTCTTTGTGGTGGAAGGGGCTGCAAACCACGTGATCATGTCTGGGCTTGTTCTGGACTCAGACTCAATTAGACTTCAGTAGGAACAGGTGTCTGCCTTTAGAAGATTGCAGGAATAGTTCAGTTTAGACTTCAGTAAGATGTATGCTTAGAGACTAGACAGAGACTCTATTAGACTCTCAGAACAGAGAAATGCTTTGGGCTATGGACTATTGATTCTAAGAATGATGCCCTGTGTTACCTACACAGAGAAACTACTTCAAATCTATTTGTAACTGGATTGATAGGCAAAGTACCTGTATGCTGAGTACATGAAGTTTGTGAGTAAACCAGCTATGTTACTTTTAAAGAAGTCTACATATTTTTGTCTCTTGAGAGCATGATTTAAGGGAAAATATATTTTAAGGGAGAGTAAATGATTTTGGGCAATTAAAAGGAATACTTTTATATGTCCATTGGCATATCTTTGTCCCTAACATTTCAAAAACATACCTAGGTACATCAGTTTAACAGCTGAGAAACATAGTTGCCTTGCATAAATGCTAATGAATGCCATTTTCCCCAAAAGGTTATGACTCTTACCAGGTCATAAGAGGTTATGGCATCATTTTTCAAAAAAAGGTTATGACATCTAACAAGGTCATCCCTTTCCAAAGATCATAAAATCTTCAAAAAGGTTCTGGAGATTTCCATTTTCCAAAAGGTCATGTGACCAGTGGTTTTCCAAAAGTATTTAATGTTAAATAGATGAAAATTTGGTGGGTGAACAGCACCAAATTTGAAAGGGGCTGCAAAAATAGAGTGCAAAACCTAAAAGAAACAGCACTGTCAGCCAGTATAAACATATCTTGGTTTGCGGTGTGTGTAACTACACAGTTGCAAGGCATTAAATTGCACTGGATACAATGGGGCATAATATCTGAATAAGTACACATAAGATTGCACTATCCATCAGTCAATGGAATTTATTTGTGGAAATTAAAATCGATGTGAAGTAGTGAGTACATTTTTAAAATGCAAAACAAATCTTTGCATTGCAGTGTCCATGTCTTCTTTGAATATCTGAAAGGCAATTCTCTACCTTTTAAAAACACTGAATGCAATTAAAAGCTATGTATTCTGCTGCTCTATCTTAAGGGTCAATATGAGTAAGCAATGCTTTACCAGTCTGTAAAACCTTTGACATTATGCATTTTTAATTTTTTTATACTCCATATGCTTTTTCTTATCAGATTTGAAATTTACAAATTTGAGATCTGGCATATTGATACATTAGAGCAGACTTGAAATGCAGAGCACTTCATCTGGATATTTGGTTGTGTTTCTTAAACCATTCCACCCTATTTCTGTTCGCTATTATTTAATGGCATGAGTCCTATTGTTGATCCCAACTATGGTAGAGCCATTGGAACCATTGGATTTGCCTACATCTCAGCTTGCCATTCAACAACTGATTGTGAGAGTGTGTTCTTGCTGGAACTAGCTATAGAATTCCATCCAATATCATCCAATATATTTCCCAGTAAGGGAACTGTTTTATTCTGAGATCTATGTTAAGGAGAATACAGCTCAAAAAGCATTTCCATCTTTTTTCCCTCTCCTTCAGTCTCTGATCCAGAATGATGTTGATCTTCGTGACACTCGTAAACACTGTGATAAGGGGAACCTACGTGTAAAACCATTGCAAGGCACTGCTGTCTTCTGGTACAATTACCTGTCAGATGGGGAAGGTAAGGTGTGCTCTTCTTGAAACCACTTCTTTACATGAAGGTTTCTCCTCCTGACTTCTGATGAAGCTGGCTAACTGAGGCACCATTTACATTGCCATATAATGCAGTTTGGAACTATATCATATGGCCAGTGTAGACGAATATATTCCATTTTAATGCATATATTGCTTTATATGAATCTGTACTGACCACATAATGCAGTTGTTGGAACTCAACCACATTCCACACAAAGTTTATAGTCCTCATCAAGGAAATCGATGGCAGGGAAGCCCTTCCCCCATTGCCCTCTTTGTCTGCCCCTTTTTTCTGCTTGTTAGATTTCTCAGAGACATGCCTCTTTTAATCCAAAGTTTCCAGTCTGCATGGCAGGCCCCTGGGTCCTCCATTTTGTTTTTCTTCTGTGGGCATGAAGAGAGAAGCTGTCTCCAGAGCACTAGACAGTTAGATAGCCAGGCCCTAATTTTCCTATATAGAAATGTGGTTCTTTCAATAAAATATTTTGTCACTTTAAAAACTTGGCTCTGCTCCTGCAATTGCTGTGTTCGTATCAGGAGCGACTTGAGAAACTGCAAGTCACTTCTGGTGTGAGATTGTGTGTAATTGCTGAAGCTCATTCACTCTATTGCTAGCTCAAGAAACTTCTGATCTGCTAAAACTGCTTCTTCTATCGCTATTGCTGCTGATATAACTTTTAAAATGATTTTTTTCCTTTTTGAAATTACCCAACAGCAGTTTTAGCAGTAGACAATTTCTAGGCAGCAAACAAATCAAAAGGAACAAAGGTTAGGCTACTTTCATGCAGATGCCCTACTCACATGCTAATGGGTTGATCCCACTCGACACATAATCAAATAAGAAAAATCAAAAATGGAAAGTCATGGTGCTCTCCATGGGATCTTCTGCTATTGTTGGATTCCACTCAAAACATAAAATCTAGCTTGCTAATT
Organism: Anolis sagrei; assembly: GCF_037176765.1. NCBI lineage: Eukaryota > Metazoa > Chordata > Lepidosauria > Squamata > Anolidae > Anolis > Anolis sagrei. The sequence continues at coordinate 28,513,085 of NC_090022.1, read as the reverse complement.
GCACTCTTTCCACTTAACAGACGTTTCTTTCCTTTCACCCTGGACATTCTATAGATATATATGCTCCACTTGCTTTACTCTGTTAGGTCCTCTGAAGTGCTAGCCACAGATGCAGGCAAAACATCAGGAGAAAATGCTGATAGAACACAGCCATACAGCCCAGAAACCGCACAGCACCCCAATTTTAAACTTCATTACAGTACATGGCAGTGTAGATGGGATCAGGAAATCTAGGGGGCTGGTTTGTCAGGAGTAGTTCATGTGTTTTCATCTTCTTGCAGGCTGGGTTGGTGACCTAGATGAATACTCCTTGCATGGAGGCTGCTTGGTCACTGAAGGAACCAAGTGGATCGCCAACAACTGGATCAACGTCGATCCCAACAAGCGGCGGCAGTTCCAGTTCCAGGAGGAAATGGCCCGATACACAAACAAGGAGGAGGAGGACCCGAGCGAGTGGACTGTGGACAAATCCTACAGCCATGTGCATGTGGAACTTTAGTGTTTGGGGAGGCCTCTTCATGGACTCGGAAGAAACTTTTTTTTTGCACTAGGCCAGTCTCCTCCCTGTAATCTCCCCCTTCCCCTTCCCTTCCATCTCTGCAATTCTTCCCAGAGAACACTAGCTGTGCTCTGGCCTTGCATTTCTGATCTGACTGGGGAATGCAAAGCTTTGGATGGATACTCATGGCCATGAGTTCAGGTTTGGGGGAAAATCGATAATAGAATGATCAGGAGAAGTGCCATAGCTTGCCTTTTAGGGTCTGCTTGCCCCTTGTCTCTTTACTGAATAGTGGGCTTTGCTGCCTGGAGTTCTGGGTCTTAGAGTGATTCTACCCTTTGGCATGAGCAGGCAAGCTGCAGGATTTCAACTCGTCCTCATCCTGAGTCACATCTGTTGCCCTGCAAGGCAGTTATTTTCCTCCTCGATTAGTTAGCCTTGTAGCCACATTCCTGGTGCCTGTCCTTCTTTTGTGCTGTGACAAGATCTCTCCTTTGTGCACAAGTGAACTTGGATCCTGTCCCCCATTTAGAGATCCAGGGAGCAGTAAGATCAGGGACTGTTTCTGAGGTTAAGTCCAAATTGTTCTCCATGGAGTGTGGTTCTTAGCTCTTCCAGGACCAAGTCACCATCTTCCAGTGCACCCCTGTAAATGTTTACTAAGAAATGAGCTCCATAACTATATATACTCGTGTATCAGTCGAGGGCAGATTTTGGGGCCAAAATTATGGATTTTGAAATGATCCATTTCATAGAGAGGAGAAAGCATCAATGCCAATCCAGGGGACAATCTGCCTGGCTTTTGCCACTGTTTTCCTCCCCAGGGATTCAAAAAATCCAGAAGTGGCACCACATTGGAGACAGTAGAGGGGGTTGGTGCCTCTTTTTTTTTCCTGGGATGGATTATACTCTCGCTTTTTGTCCCTCTACTCAGAGAATACAAAGGTTTCTTTTGTATGAGAGTTAAGGGACAATACTCACATTGACCAATTGATAAGTTGACCCAGTTCTGCAGGGGTTGATTTTTTGACTAAAATTTCTAGACTTACACTTGAGTATATACCAGGCATGTGCAAACTTTGGCCCTCCGGGTGTTTTGGACTTCAACTCCCACAATTCCCAACAACCAGTAGGTTGTTAGGAATTGTGGATGTCTAAAACACCTGGAGGGCCGAAGTTTGCTCATGCCTGGTATATAGGGTGAGTTTCATAGAGCTTGTCGCCAGCTAATTTTGTACAGGAGTGCAGGCTTGCACACACTATAATAGAAAGCCTTTGAGAAGCTGTATGTTACGAAAGGTGTTGAGACTGCGAAGATATTGAGTCATTCCAGGTGATTTCGATTACTTATCCTGGATAATTTTTCTCAGGGTCAGACATGGTTCTAAAGAAGAGCATGGTTCTGAAATGTGTATTGTGTTGATTATCAGGGAAAAAAGGGAAGTGCTGAAATGTGCAATAGCAGCCGGTGTGCTGTATTTGTTGAGATTTTCCCTTCAGTCACTTGATTTGTGTGCCCCATTTCTTTATTGTAAGTCTGGGAGGGTTGGGGTTTTCCATTCCGTTTACTTTTCTGTTTGGACCAATGGCATAACTTCTTCTCACTGATAAATATACATCATGTGTGCAGATTGGAAGTCGCTGAATCTGCTAGATTGAGAGTTAAAGGCCAGTATGTATGCCAGGTCCCTATTTCCCACAGTTATCATGTTGTATTGCAGAAAGGATAAGTTTATTTTTTGCTGCTTTGGATACTATGACATGGAGCAATGGATTCAAACTGCAGGAAAAGAAATTCCAACAGTGTAATATGCTGCCTAGAAGTGTGATAGAGTCTCCTTCTCTGGAGGTTTTTAAGTAGAGACTGGATGGCCATCTTTTGGGGGTGCTTTGATTTTGTGTTCCTGCTTGGCAAGGGTTTGGGCTAAATAGCCCTTGAGGTCCCTTTCATCTCTGTGATTCTATGACAAATCCACCAGTAATGTGTCTAATCCATTTTTAAACCCATCTACCATAGCTGCCATTTTTGGCAATGGCCTATATAAGTTTTACATTTTGTCAAGAAATACTTCCTACATCTTTTGCTTTCCAGACCACTTTTACATACCTCTATTGTGTTATGCCTGTATTACCTGCTTTTTCAAAACCGAAAAAGCCCTAAGCTATGTATGTTTCTTCCTAGAGCAATTCTGTGACCATTTTGATTGCCCTTTTCTATGCCAAAGGCAGCAAGCTTGTGACCAGTGCTCCCACCATATGTCCCCACTGTGTCTAAAGGGTTCTGGCTGATAAAGAGGGCTGCAAGAAGTGGCCTTTCCTATTAATAGGGCTAACTGAGGGAAAGGACTGGTGTTTGTGAGAAATGTAGATTTGTGTATCTTGAGACAGTTTGCCCCTGGAAGAAATGAACTAAGGTTCCATCTACACCAACCATTTAATGCAGTTCCAAGCTGGCTTCCAAGCTGCAGTAGCTAGACAACAAACTCCTATAAAGGTGCTCCAAAGAAAGTCCTTAATGTTGATTAGTGCTCTGTGGTTTATGGAATCACCTTCCAGTCCTCAGACTGGTTCCAGGACTTCCTTTGTAATCTGTGTGGAGAACCTGTTTTCTTCAATATCAGTTTGTAGCTGACTTAAGTGGTCCGTGTAGATGTGCCCTCAGTTTCATAGAATGAGTGGTAATGTGTGTCTTTTTTGTCGCTGTCCTTATTGTTGTGTGCCTTGGTTAGAGGCCTGTGCAGTCTGTGACTGGCCAAGTCAAACATAGCCCACCAGCTGAGTATATTGTGATCTGGCAGAAGCTTAACATTTCTTTCTGTCCTCTGTCATCCCAGACAGTAGACAAAAGTTAGAGGTTGGGTTGCTGTAAGTTTTTGGGCTGTATGGCCATGTTCCAGAAGCATTCTTTCCTGATGTTTCGCCTGCATCTATTCATAGATGCAGGCAAAATGTTAGGAGAGAATGCTTCTGGAATATGACCATACAGCTCGAAAAACTTACAGCAACCCAGTGATTCCGGCTATCAAAGCCTTCGACGATACAAAAGTTAGAGGTTGATCAAAATCCGGGAAACCTATGTTTAACTTAGTGAGTCACAAGCTGTATAGGTCTGTGGCAAAATTATTGCGCTTTATAACTGGGTGAAGTTAATGGGGCATGTTACCACTCCACAGTCAAATTGTAGTTCCCATCCTTTGGTCTAAGTATTTTGTAGTTCAGCTTCCACAATTCCTAACAACTGGTAAGCTGGCTGGGATTTCTGGGAGTTGAAGTCCAAAAGAACCGGAGGATCAAAGGCTGGCAACCACTGAACTAGAGGAAGAGATGCCTGTCAGCCTTCTTTAAGTGAAAGAAGCAGCCCTCCCAGTCCCCAAACATGTGCCTGTAGACATCACCGACTGAATGCAATTTATGTTCATGAATTTATGATCATACACTTTAATACACTTAGTTTGCAAGGTGGGGTGGGAATCTTGAGATCCTCCAGATGTTGTTGGACTGCAACTCCTCGAATTTGTTATCTCTGGTCTGAGCTGCTGAGAGTTGCAATCCAATGCAGGGGGTGCATAATTCCCATCCTTGCTGCCTGGGACAGGGATGAAGTCACTACTATTTTGATAGGTTATTGTGAGGATGAGTAATCTTGAAGGTTCTTGTTTTTCCAAGTAATTCCAAGGTTCCTCAAATGTCATCACATAATCATTTTAGCAGTTTAGTAAGTCTAAGCAGATAAGTCTGCAAACCCTTTTTTTCGTGTCAGGACCAACTTGAGAAACTGCAAGTTGCTTCCAGTGTGAGAGATTTGGCCATCTGCAGAGTCATTGCCCAGGGACATCTGGATGTTTTGCCATCCTGTGGGAGGCTTCTTTCATGTCCCCGCATGGGAAGGTGGAGCTGACAGAGGGGAGCTCACCCCGCTCCCCGGATCTGAACCACTGACCTTTCAGTCAGCAATCCTGCCGACAAGGGTTTAACCCATTGCACCTCTGGGGACTCCATAGCCTATTGAAGTCTGTCTAATAAAGTGGTTCTCAACCTGTGGGTCTCCAGATGTTTTGGCCTTCAACTCCCAGAATCCTAACAGCTGGTAAACTGACTGGGATTTCTGGGAGTTGGAGGCCAAAACACCTGGGGATCCACAGGTTGAGAACCACTGGTCTAATAAATCTGTTAGCCCGTTGAAGTACTGTCTAATAGCAGGAAACTGTATGCTGTCTCAGACTATGGAGGAATTTTCTTCTCTGGAAGTTTTTTAAAAAGTTAGATGGCCATCTGTTGGGAGTGCTTGGATTGTGTGTTCCTGCATGGCTGAATGGGGTGGGACTGGATGGCCCTTGGGGTCTCTTCCAACTCTCTGATTCTAGACTTGGCTGAAAGGCCCTGCCTCACTTAGTACTACTGAAGTGCAAGCAAGTTGAATGCAAAAGAGATTTCTCTTCGTTGCCGTTCTTTCTGAACTAGGGCCTTGTATTTCTTTTGTGTGTATGTGTTTGCCCTAGAGCAGGCATTCACTTCTCAATTATGATATTTCCACATTACTAGCTAGTGATATGTAAACATGTAAGGGTTTTCTATTGTTTGAAGAAGCCAATAATTGGGTAGAAGTGTGTTGGCACTTTATGATTGTAATCCAAAAATACAGAAGTTCTCCTGAGGCCAGAAAGTAGCATCGATACAATGGCTTGCTTTGCCCAAAGGCATGAGATACGGACCCAAACCCACAACCGAAACCTCTTGCTGACCGTCGCTAGTCCGAGTGCCCTCACGTTGCTGGTTGCATTTATTAATTAAGTGATCAGCATTTATTTTGGTTGTTACCGTGTGTGTTCTTGACACCTTTGTATTCCTAAGTTATTTTGCTTCCTTATTTAATATTTATTTTATTTATTTATTATCCCATGCACAGACGTCAGGCTGTCTATCCTGCCAATAAAAAATTGGAAACCCAGTGTTGTCTGTTCTGTTGTTTTGAGCTCAAAGGACACCATGACTGTTCCTCAAAGACTTGCTTTATTAGACGTTCAGTGTGTAATGTTGCCAGTCTTAAATGTCAAAATACAAGCAACAACCTCTGCTGCCCCATGACATGATTTGTATGTGCTTTTTAAAGAATATGATTACACTATGTAACATAATTTTTGTTCTTGGGTTATAAATGTCATTTTCCTAATTGGTTCTATCATTTAAAATATGGAAAACGTTTATTACACTGCAAAAACATGGTTTTTGTGGGAAATCCTGCAGCACATTTTGCTATAGTTTTCAATGATTATTTCACAGACTCTCAACCAATTCAACGTAGTTTGTGGCAGCCACAAAAATGAAATTCATGGAGTAGAACTATTTTCAAAGTTAGTACTGCAGAATGAAATAGGAAATTACACTTGCAAACCCGGAACAGATTTTTTTTTTCAAATTTTCTTACATAGTGTTAGTGATGTGATGTCCACTATTAAAAACAACAGGCAAGCCATCATACTCTTTAATAATAATAATAATAATAATAATAATAATAATAATAATAATAATAATAGGATTTAAAGATCAAATTGGCACAAGCCAGTAAAGGTTGTTCCAGTGGTGACTGGCACACTGGGTGAAGCTCTTGAACACCTTGGCCTGCACTTATAAACAATCGATGCTGGCAAAATTACCATCTGTCAGCTGCAAAAGGCCACCCTACTCGGATCTGCACGCATTGTTCGCTGATACATCACACAGTCCTAGACACTTGGGAAGTGTCCCATGTGTGATCCAATAGAAAGGATAGTATAATGATCTTGTTTGCTGTGTACTCATCTTGTGTAAATAATAATAATAATAATAATAATAATAATAATAATAATAATAATAGGAGGAGGAGGAGGAGGAGGAGAGTTCCTGGGAGAAATTGAGAGCCAAATTGACAAAAGAAAAAACATGGCTGTGGCTCCCAAATGGAACTTTAAAAAAGGAGATAAAGGAGGACCTGATTCTGGCAGCCCAAGAACAAACCATTAGAACCAATGCCATCAAAGCCAGAATTGGAAAAGTCGATGACAGATCCCAAGTATAGACTCTGCAAGGAAGCAGATGAAACAATACATCACATCCTCAGCTGCTGCAAGAAGATCGCACAGACGGACTACAAGCAGAGACGTAACACTGTTGCTCAGATGATTCATTGGAACCTGTGCCACAAATACCATCTGCCTGCGACAAAGAACTGGTGGGATCACAAGCTGGAAAAAGTTATAGAGAATGAACACGTCAAAGTACTCTGGGACTTCTGAGTTCAGACTGACAGAGTTTTGGAGCATAATACTCCTGATCTCACGATCATGTTAAAAAACAGTGTGGATCTCCGATGTTGGAATCCCAGGTGACAGCAGAGTTGAAGAGAAACAACTGGAAAAGCTAAGACAATATGAAGATTTAAAGATCAAATTGCAAAGACTCTGGCACAAGCCAGTAAAGGTAGTCCCAGTGGTGATGGGAACACTGGGTGCAGTGCCTAAAGACCTTGGCCTGCACTTAAACACAATCAGCACTGACAAGATTACCATCTGCCAGCTGCAGAAGGCCACCTTACTGGGATCTGCACGCATCATTTGCCGATACATCACACAGTCCTAGACACTTGGGAAGTGTCCGAAGTGTGATCCAATACAACAACCAACAGAGATCTTGTTTGCTGTGGACTCATCTTGTTATGTTTCTAATAATGATAATAATAATAATAATAATAATAATAATAATAGACAAACAACTGGAAAAGTTGACACAGTACGAAGATTTAAAGATAGAACTGCAAAAACTGTCACAGGTCAGTAAAGGTGGTCTCAGTGGTGATTGGCACACTGGGTGCAGTGCCTAAAGACCTTGGCCTGCACTTAAAAACAACCAGCGCTGACAAAATTACCATCTGCCAGCTGCAAAGGGCCACCCAACTTGGATCTGCACGCATTATTCGCTGATACATCACACAGTCCTAGACACTTGGGAAGTGACTGATGTGTGATGCAATAAAAAGGCCAGTATAGTGATCTTGTTTGCTGTGTACTAATCTTGTTGTGTATCTGTTATGTATCTAATAATAATCTTGTTGTGTATCTAATCACAATAGTAATGTTTTATGTAGGTGTCTCTCATCCTAATAATCTGCTTGTGTATCTAATAACAATAATAATGTTTTATTTAGGTGTCTTTACACTATAGAATGAATGCAGCTTGACACCCACTGATTTTAACAGGTGTGTGTTAATTGTTTTAATTATTAATATTTTAATATTTTAATGTATTGTTGATTGTTTTATTATGATGACACTCCCCCCCCCCCTCGGGAGTGAGAAGGGCGGGGTATAAATATAGGAAATAAATAAAATAAATGTAGTTAAAGTGATATCCAACTGCATTCCCTCTTTGCAACAATGCTTCTGCTGCACCTTTAAAAGCTCCTCGTCCCGCCTCTCCGGGTCTGAACGCCCGTCGAATCACAGCGCAAGGATGAACGACCTTGGGAGACCCAGCGTCCAATCACATTCCGCGTTGGGATGAGAACTGGAAAAGAAGACTCGCGATTGGCTCGTGAGCTGCTTTCGCCAGAGGAGCGCGCGCCGGGCCAGGTAACAAGCGCGTGGGGCCTTTTAAAGGGGAAGGGGCGCTGCGAGGAGGACCCCCCCCCCTTCAGGGTCTTAAATTGCCCTTTGGCTCTGGGCTTGTTTCCAGACTATACTTGAGCCCCTGTTTCGTTTCCTGTAAATGTAAAGGGACTCTGGGTTGCAAGGGTGCAGAATTAATACAGTTTGGCACCACCAATGACTGAATGCTATGGTATTCTGGGAGTTGTAGTTTTGCAAGGCCTTTAGGCTTCTCTGTACCCAAAGTACAAATCCCAGAACTCCTCTGACTGTGAGCCAATCTGGCAGGGTCTTGGTTGTGTTTTGTTTTGGAGCAGAAGGACCACATTTTGGGAATCTATCAAGCATGGGCAGACTTGGGCCCTCCAGGTGTTTTGGACTTCAACTCCCACAATTCCCAACAGCTGTGCTTCTTGTAGGTTACAGCACAGTCCAGGATAATAGTCCAGAAGCAACTGCTGACTACTTCTTTAACTCTAGATCACTGCTTCTTAAACTGGGATCCATCCCCAAGTGGAGTCCTCTTAGCTCAATGCTGAAAAACTTGGCAAAGGTAAAAGGTTTCTGATCATCACCCATTTGCACAAATCTGTTAGCAACAAGGGGCAGTGTTTATAGTGGACTCTGCAGAAAATGCTTCAGCTGTACTCCACCAAAAAGATAATCAGCCTGTTTAGCTAGTCTTGCAAATGCTGGTTTAGTATCAGGAAATATTTGATTTCTGTACCTAATTTACATAACTATATACCTGGGCTCATGTGAAAACTTCTTTATGGTTTTTAATGTAGATGTTTATTTTATTTGTATGTCTGCTTATGTGGCATTGAATTGTTGCCTACTTGTAAGGCGCAGTGAGTCCCCTTCAAGGTGCAAGAAGGCGGGGTATAAATATAGGGGTTTGTTTTTTTTGTCGTGTCAGGAGAGACTTGAGAATCTGCAAGTCACTTCTGGTGTGAGAGAATGGGCCGTCTGCAAGGACATTGCCCAGGGGACGCCCAGATGATTTGATGTTTTTATCATCCTTGTTGGAGGCTTCTCTCATGTCCCCGCATGAGGAGCTGGAGCTGATAGAAGGAGCTCATCTGCCTCTCCCCAGATTTGAACCTGCAACCTGTCAGTCTTCAGTCCTGCCGGCACAGGGGTTTAACCCACTGCGCCACCAGGGGCTCCACCAAAAAGATAATCAACCTGTTTAGCTAGTCTTGCAAATGCTGGTTTAGTATCAGGAAATATTTGATTTTTTTACCTAATTTACATAACCATATACCTGGGCTCAAGTATTTATTTGTCGTGTCAGGGCAACCAGTCAATTGTATTACATTTCTAACAGAACAAAGCAAACAAAACAGACAAAGTACAGAATTGTGAGTTTGGTAGTTGATTAAATGTCCTTTGACCAGTATCTGGCCACTTGGAGTCCTTCTGGTGTTTCTGCAAGAAGGTCCTCCATTGTGCATGTGGCAGGGCTCAGGTTGCATTGCAGCAGGTGGTCTGTGGTTTGCTCTTCTCCACACTCGCATGTCGAGGATTCCACTTTGTAGCCCCATTTCTGAAGGTTGGCTCTGCATCTCGTGGTGCCAGAGAACAGTCAGTTCAGCGCCTTCCAAGTCGCCCAGTCTTCTGAGTGCCCAGGGGGGAGTCTCTCATTTGGTATCAGCCATTGGTTGAGGTTCTGGGTTTGAGCCTGCCATTTTTGGACTCTCGCTTGCTGAGGTGTTCCAGCGAGTATCTCTGTAGATCTTAGAAAAGATCTAGTAAAAACTTCTCAGGCAGATGTTTTTTACCCTTATGGTAGATATTTATTTTATTTGTATATCTGCTTATGTGGCATTGAATTGTTGCAGGGTAGAAGTGTCTGAAATAAATAAATAAATACTTGTAAGGTGCTGTGAGTTCCCTTCAAGGTGAGAGAAGGCGGGGTATAAATATAGTAAATATAGCAAATATAGTAAATGGTCTGGTTGCCCCTGACATGATAAATGAATGAAAAAATATAGTAAATACTGATAAATAAATAGTTTAAGAATAGTTGTTTGCTGTGTACTCATCTTGTGTATATAATAATAATAATAATAATAATAATAATAGGATGAGGAGGGGAGTTCCTGGGAAAAATTGAGAGCCAAATTGACAAAGAAAAAACATGGCTGTGGCCCCCAAATTGAACTCTGAAAAAGGAGATGGAGGGCCTGATCCTGCTCTAGATCATAAAGGGGGATGTGAGTACTCTAGCTAATGTTGAACTACAATTTCCATTATCACTGACCATAAGCTCTGCAGGTTGGGACTGATATGAAGAGGGCCCGAGCTTCCTCTCCTCTAAATTGTTCTTATTTTCTAAGGCGATAAACAGCATATTCCTTAATCCAATCTTTTTTGAAATCCAGAATCTCCATAACCTTTTGGAGAAAAATGTCATTCCCAACCATTTGAAAATAATAACCTTTTTGCAAAAGTATGATCTTCCAAAGAGAAGCCAAAAACCTCATTTGAGTAAAATCTTCTCTTCAGTGGTATATAATCACATGTACTTATGCAAGGCAATTTGGTTTCCAGTTTTTAGACTGATAACCCGGTTGTCTCTCATCTGTTAGGAACAGAGGTTATGCCAATACACAAAATATAGCAGTTCTTGGGTGCACAAAAATACCTCTACTCTCCCATAAAATATCTTGTTTCTATATCATGCTCTCAAGATTTTGTTAAAAGTGATATATTTGGTTTACTCATATCCTTCATGTATTCAGCATACAGGTACATAGCTTGTTAATCCAGTTACAGATAGGTCTAAAAGTAGTTTCTCTGTGCATATAACACAGGGCATCTTTCTTACAATCAACAGCATCATGAGTTTGCTCGTAACAGTCCATAGTCTAATGGTGTTTCTGCTCTAAAATGGAGACTGAGCTCTGAGCAGTCCCAGATCTGGAGCCCCTCCCACAACCTCAAGAAACATAGAGTAAAGGGAAAGCTGCATATCAAAACATACAAATATAATACAGTAAACAAACCAAATCCTATACAAACAAATTACTAGTGTGATATTGAAGAAGGTTGCTATTTTCAACAAATCTGAATCAATGCATATCTACAACATTGCCACCTCTCTCTCCTCAGACGTCTGCATGTCCTGAGAAAGACAACTATCCAAGGTCCTCTCTTTCCCTCCTTCGGGCGCAATGGAAACAGAACTGCTCCTGGCCCCTATCACTGCTTTGGAGATTGTGGGAGATCACCTTGTGGCAGGTAGGTATCCTCTGAATCCATGTCGTGGTGGCCCAGAATGTCCTGGCAAGTCATAGAGTCGTAGATTTGGAAGAGACCCCAAGGGCCACCCAATCCAACCCCATTCTGACATGCAGGAAGGCACAATCAAAGCACTCTCAACAGATGGCAATCACCTGAATGTTTGGAAGAATTTCCTGAAAGTAAGAGCTGTTCAGCAGTGGAACTCTCTGCCTCAGAGTGTGGTGGAAGCTCCTTCCTTGGAAGCTTTTAAGGATTCTGTGATTCTAAAAAACCTGTATCTGAAGCAGTGGCACTGATAGGGTACCTCATTGGCCTCTGCATTGGGAATGGGGTTAGAATCAAGAATAATCATAGAATAAAAGAGTTTGAAGAGACCATGAGGGCCATCTAGTCCAATCCTCTGCCATGCAGGAAAAGCACAGTCAAAGCACCCCTGACAAATGGCCATCCAGCTTATGTTTGAAAGCTTCCAAGGAAGGAACTTGCACCACACTCTGAGGCAAAGAGTTCCACTGCTGAACAGCTCTCATCATCAGGAAGTTCTTCCTAATGTTCATGTGTTGACACTAGGACACTTTAAACCATTGCTATGCTGGCTAACCCACTTGCATTATATGGCTGCTATGATATATCTTAAATGAAGCACCGTCTTTGTTTTTGTTTTTTTGTCGTGTCAGGAGGAACTTGAGAAACTGCAAGTCATTGGCCATTTTTAATGTAATGTCTCTTAATTTACTTTTGGGGTGTATATTGTAATGTTTACTTATGTTTTGGTTCTTTATGTCTTAGTGGATTGTTCCTGTTTTATGTTTATTTTGATGCTTAATTCCTTCGTTGTAAGTTTTCTGTTGTTACTATCCATTATCCTGTATTATTTTGATGTGTTTTTACTCATTTTGAGACATTTAATGTTTGCCTTTTTAATGTGTGAACCGCCCTGTGTCCCTCTGAGGAGAAAGTGTGGTCTAGAAGTGATGATGAGTGGAACTCTCTGCCCCGGAGTGTGGTGGAGGCTCCTTCTTTGGAAGCTTTTAAACAGAGGCTGGATGGCCATCTGTCAGGGGTGATTTGAATGCAATATTCCTGCTTCTTGGCAGGGGATTGGACTGGATGGCCCACCCCATGAGGTCTCTTCCAACTCTATGATTCTATGATGATTATTTATTTATTTATTTATTTACTATTCTTGTATACCGCTGTATCTCAAGCCCGAGGGCGACTCACAGAGGTTTCCAGACAGTAAACAACAAGGACAATAAAAAAACAGCAATAATTAATATACCATAACAGTTAAATTACACATTCCATTACTAGCTAATAAACAAACATCAATACACAGTTATCCCAAAACCCACCCCCGATCGCCTCATCATCCAAGCGTAATCCAAGTTCGACATCCATTGTTCCGTTCCTATGTTCAAATTACCAGAATTGCACTGAATTACTCAAATGCCTGCACAAACATCCAGGTCTTCAACTTTCTACGGAATGTCATGAGAGATGGTGCCAGCCTAACATCTACAGGAAGGGCGCAATGATGATGATTTACATCTGAAGGGATGGGTTGCATTGAAATAAGGATGCAGAACTTCAACCCTGGGTTGTTGTAGGGTTTTTTTTTGGGCTATATGGCCATGTTCTAGAGGCATTTTCTCCTTATGTTTCGCCTGCATCTATGGCAAGCATCCTCAAAGGTAGTGAGGTCAACCCTGTTTTCAGTGTGATGATTCTAGCCTTTTGTCCTCTTCCAGGTGAAGGACCCAACTTAGCCATCTATTCACTGGAGCCTGATGGCAGCCACTCAGCAAGGTGCTCTAAACAAGTCCTTCGAAACAGCAACATCCACGGTATCAAGGAACAGCGAAACGTGGCACCAGAAGCCAACGGATCCACCATTGTGGCCGTTTTTGGAGGTAAAAACCTTGTTGTTGTACAGCTCCACTTCCAGGATGGCCAAGTGAACATAATAGAGCTTTTTCCTCTCTGTGAGCTACACGACTGGATCTGGGACCTGCAATGGCTGGAGAGCAAAGCTGAGACACCCAACTGCATGGCTTTGGCCTTAGGCCACAACTCGGTGGCCCTGTATGACTGTGTGGGCCAGAGGGTCCTTCAAGAAGTGCATTGCCAAGAGAAGTGCATCCTGTACTCGGCCCACTTGGTGGGGAGCAGCTGGGACACACTGATTCTGGTGGCAGGGACAGTGTTCAACCAGCTGGTGATCTGGGGCATGGCCGACCCACCCGAGGGCCCAGGGAGGATAAAGCCACGCTGCCGGATCAGTGGGCACAAAGGCGTCATCTTCAGCATTTGCTTCATAGAGAGCAAGAGAATCTTGGCTTCTGCCTCGGATGACAGAAGCGTGCGGCTGTGGGCCGTAGGTGACATCAGAGCGCCCCCCAAACACATCCCGTGCTTGTTGGTCTGTTATGGACACCAGGCAAGGGTCTGGTCCGTCAGGTTGCTGAGTGACTGCATCATCAGCATTGGGGAGGACTCTGCTTGTCTTGTGTGGGATTACAAAGGTGAGATTGTCCAGAGCTTCAAGGGACACAAGGGCCGTGGGCTTTGGGCCGTAGCTGTGCACGAGGGGCGACGTTGGGTGTTCACGGGTGGGACTGATTCGGGTATTAGGCGTTGGAGTCTCAAAGCTCAGAAAGTTGGTGGGAGCCCCCTCTCACAGCTGAACTTCCCCTCTCCTCAGAGAAAAGGCTCACCCAGAGTGGTAAAACTCATTAATGCTCACCGTCTCCTGATCTTGACTGATGCTGGGGTTCTTTATGTCTATGACTTGATCTCAAAAGCCTGGGTATCGGTCCTGGAAGATGCTGCCTATCGGTCCTACGGTCTCCTGGAAGTGTCTGAGCTTGTCGGTGGTGCCGTTGTGTGCGCCATGGGCAGTCTGTCAGGACAGGTAAAAATCTTCCCTCTCAACTGCCCCACACAAAGCAAGGACCTCCAGTTGTATGAGGGGAAAGTGCACAGCCTGAGTTGGGCCCCTTTTCCAGTACAGCATCCTAACACTTGCAGCCTCTGCGTTTCCGGCCCTGCTGGTGCTATGCTGTGGCTCGAGGTTTCTTGCCACCCAGATGATGAAGTGACTGTGGTGGTGAAGCAGTGCTACCTTTTGCCGCTCTGCAAACAGCGATGGCACACCTGTGCTACGTTCCTGCCCAATGGGGAACTCCTGCTTTGTGGAGACCGCAGGGGCTCTGTCATGGTGTTTGCATGCAAACCAGGTCTTACACCAGAGAAGATTTCAAAGAGGGGAGAACTGGACTCCTTGGGGTCAGGTGTGATTTGTGGCATACCTGGACTACTATTTCCTCTCGGAGGGGATAAACTCTGTGCCGAAGGGCCAGTCTCATTACTCTTTGGCCTCCATGGGAAGCTTGGTGTGACTTCTGTCACTTGCCATGGGGATTTCATCTACAGCACGGGCCGGGATGGCTGCTACCGCCAGCTCCAAGTGCAAGGCCATCAGCTCCAGGTGCTCAGGAAGCAAAAGCCTTGCAGAGGCCTGGAGTGGCTAGAAGAGCTGCGCTTTGCTCCAGATGGGAGCATGAGGGTCCTGGGCTTCCATGCTGCCCATTTTGTGCTCTGGAGTGCCACCACCAACGAAACACTGCTCTCCATCCCTTGTGGTGGTGGCCACCGCTCCTGGAGTTACTCTCACTACCTCTCTGCAGAGACCTTTGCGTACATAAAGTCAGGAGATGTGGTAGTGTATCACAGTGAGGTTACCCCTAGTGGGCAGTGCATCCTCAAAGAGTCATTGCATGGCCGGGAACTCACCTGTGTGTGCCACATTGCGACTTTGAGATCACCGCAGCAGGAGCCAATGAGCATCCTTGCCACAGGAAGCGAGGACAACACAGTGAATATTCTAGCCTTTGGATGGCAGTCCCATTTGATGGTCCAGCTCACAATGATCCGTGACCATATCTCAAGTGTGAGGGCTCTGGCTGTGGCCAAGAGCAATGCCTCGCATCCAACGGCAGAAAGCACCTCCGCTGTGATTTTCTCAGCCGGAGGACGGGCCCAGATTGAGTGCTACCGGATCCATCTCAGCCGAAGTTGTGGTTCTCGCAGCAGCGTGGCCTGTCAGCTCGTCCATGTGGCATCCCATCGTCTAGATGAGCAATGGGACCGCATGAAGAACAAGCACAAGTACATCAAAATGGACCCAGAAACCAGGTAAAACTGATTCATGTTTCCCATACTTCAACATGTTTGTGAGTTGAAAGGACACACTATAGGTTAAACCCGTGTACTGGCAGGACTGCTTGACCAAGTGATTCAGTGAGTCAGTGATTCAAATCCTTAGGAGGCTTTTCTTTGTAGTAAAATAATATGGTTGCACTATTTACAAGAACAAGGTTTCCATAACACAAATAAAGTTCTTTATACTTCCTTCTTTGCTTCCACATTGGGCTTCTTCCTCAGGCAGATAAACAGCTTCGCTCTCACTGAGCTTCCTCTCACAGCAAACTTACACAGGAGCTTCACACAGTAGCCTTTTACACTGGAGCTTTACACACAAGGCTTTCAACCTGGGGCTTTTCTCACCGAAGCCTTCTCACACACTGAGGCCTATCTCACACTGAGGACTACTATCACTGAGATTTACCTCACACTGAGGCCTCTCTCATACTGAAGCCTCTTCATATTGAGGGCAACTAACACTGAGGCGTACTAAGCGACAGGCACACCTACTTATATTGAACTGCGGCTTTCGCTGAGTCCCTGCATCCATTTAATCCTTTCAGTGCTTGACTCACATTTTTGTCATTAAAAATACCTAGTTAATTTTTAATATTTCTGACAAATGAGAGGGGTGATTGACAGATAATCATTCAGTCTCTTGGCTATGTTATATCCAGTTGTCATAGCTTGTGTTATGTGTCTGAGTTAAGTTTTACTATTTCTTTCGGTTAGCAGCCATTGCCTGTAGAATTTTGTGCACAAAACAGCTTTGTCGTTCAGCAAATGTTTCAGGGAAAGAACTACAAAATGCCTTTCCACTTTCAGTCAAGTTACGAATATTTCACTGCTGTGTGTATGGAAGCTGCCAATAGATGAGGAGCCCCAAGAGAATGACAGGTGTCTTCTGTGTTCTAGGTACATGTCAACTGTGGTGCTGAATAATGCTGAGGATATTGAGCAGCCTGGTTCCTTACTCTTCCTTGCAGCTGCTTGCAGCGATGGATCAGTACGGTAAGATGGAAGCATTGAGCTCTTCTTGGATAATTAGACTAGGTTGCTTGGCACTCAGCAAAATGCCTAGAAAGGATGCTTGGTAGGAGAAACAGAGGCAGGAAGGACAGGAGAGTATAATAGTTGCTGTTCGAGTTTCTTAGTCCTCCACTTTCGCTAAACTAGTGGCAAGGAGGTGGAAGATAGCTTCTGTTCTTAATATCCATACAGAGAATGTGGAACGTGTAAATGGTTTAACCTCTGAGCCTTCTTTCTTTGTCCTCACTGTTCTGTTTGCTCTTCTGCACAGACTTTTCCTGCTGCTGGAGCATGCTCAGAAGTTGCTGCTTGTGGCAGAGTCCTTCCACCATCAACGCTGTGTCCTGAAGGTTCAGGCATTTGTACACAAGGCTCCGGGTGGAAGAAGGTGAGAAAGAAAGAGCTGCATTTCCCAGCATGGCTATGAGTGCATCCCCTGTTACTCCATAACTTCCAAAGGGATAACTGTGTTGTTGTTGTTGTTGTTGATAATAATAATAATAATAATAATAATAATAATAATAATAATAATATAACAATAGTAATAGTAATAATACTAATACATTTATTGCTCCTTGAAGCTCGAGACAGGGTATAACAGGGTTAAAACACATTGTTAAAAGACAGCATTATTAAACAGCATATAACACAAGGGCACATCAGTAATAATAATAATACTCTGACCTCACGATCGTGTTAAAAAACAAAGTATGGATCGTCGGTGTTGCAATCCCAGGCGACAGCAGGATTGAAGAGAAACAACTGGAAAAGATGACATGATATAAAGATTTAAAGATCGAACTGCAAAGACTCTGGCACAAACCAATCAAGGTGGTCCCAGTGGTGATCGGCACACTGGGTGCAGTGCCTAAAGACCTTGGCCTGCACTTAAACACAATGGGCGCTGACAAAATTACCATCTGCCAGCTGCAGAGGGCCATCTTACTGGGATCTGCACGCATTATTCGCTGATACATCACACAGTCCTAGACGTGTGATCCAATACAACAGCCAGCAGAGTGACCTTGTTTGCTGTGGACTCATCTTGTTGTGTTTCAAATAATAATAATACACCAAGACACAATTAATTAATTAATTAATTAATTAATTAATAATTAGTTTTGTTAGAAACAGGCAAGAGTCTTGTGATCCTTTACAGACTTAGCACAAAAGCTGTAATCGAAAACAGTCCACTTCATTAGATGCGTGCAGTGCTCTCTTAATTTGGCAGATATACATCTGTGGCGGAGGTGCAAACAATTAGTTCCTAGTCAAAAACACAGCTGCATTAGTCTATTTCAGCATACAGAGATATAAAGTAATGCAGCAGTACCCTTGAGACTGCATAAGATTTTGTAGCATTAGTGTTTTTGACCCTCTTCACCTTTTTCAGAGACAAATGAGATCAGAGGCCACTGAAAAGCAGAAGGTGCAGGAAGTGATGATTACTTTAACAATGTCTTTTCACAATGTAGCTACTATGGTGCAGAGTATAACCTTACTATTACTTCTATTGTTGAGAAGCAAGAGTAGAATTGGGCGGACCTGACCTTAAGGACTTAGAAAACTAATTTTACTAAGACATTTTTCCTTCACAGGCGACACTTCTTGGGCAGTGCAGCCACTGATGGGAGCATTGCATTTTGGGACATCACTGATACCCTTGACTGTGCTACTGAGGTCACAAGGACTGAAGGTGGAGAGATGGAGCTCTTGGGTATGTGATTGTACTGAAATTCCTGTTTGCACACCTTGTTCCAAGGCATTTATTCTTTTCCCCACACTTAATTTCTCTCACAAGAGCATTGGGTGAGAGCTCAGGTGAAGTCAGTGTTCTTTCCCAGCCATGTACATTTGCACTATATTTGTTTGCTAGCTAAATAATATTTGTTTGCTAGCTTCTTTTCCCTTTTAAAATGCCCAGGATGGTGGTGTTAACTAATGTCAATTCAACTCAGTTTATAGCAGCTCAATGAATGAGAGGCCTCCAAGTCATCCTATCATCAACAGCCTTGCCTTGGTCTTGCAAATTGGGGCCATGGCTTCCCTGATCTGTAATGCGGTCTTCCTCTTTTCCTCTGCCTTCTACCTTATCAATCATTACACAATCTTGGTGTTTTATGGCCCTTCCAGACAGAATCAGATCCCAGGTTTTCTGCTTTAAACTGGATTATATGAGTTCCTACTGGCAGTTAATCTGGGATAAACAGAAAACCTAGGATCAGATCCTGGGATATCGGGTCTGTCTGGAAGGGCCCTGTGCTTTGGAATCTGTTCTTGGAGTTATTTGGGGTGCTGATTCAGAAAATTGAATGGGATAACCGCATCAACTCTCGTTTCTTAGATATAGTTATCATGGTTTCCTATGAGCAATCAGATAGTGATTGGTAGATGCAATATGGTCTATACCTCAAACTGGAGTTGATGAGGGAAACTGGTGCCATTTTTGGAATCAGCTAGTCAAATATACCTAGAAACAGCACTAATATTGAAGGCACCAAAATGCGTGTTGGAGAATGTTAATTTGTGTTTCTAATGAGTCTTACCTTCTCATGATAAATCCAAAGTATGACAGTCTCAGATTAGCCATCTAGGAATAGTTCAGGCTTCCCAAAGTGACCAAAAGCAATGAATACAGAGTAGAAAAATAACCTACCCTTCCTTGTTGCTGTGAGTTTTCCAGGCTGTATGGCCGTGTTCCAGAAGCATTCTCTCCTGACGTTTTCCCCACATCTATGGCAGGCATCCTTAGAGTGTGAGGTGTGTTGGAAACTAGGCAAGTGGAGATTATCTATCTGTGGAATGTCCAGGGTGGGAGAAAGAACTCTTGTCTGCTTAAGACAAGTATGAATGTTGCAAATGGCCATCTTGATTAACATTTAATTGGGTTGTTGTAGGTTTTTCCGGGCTATATGGCCATGTTCTAGAGGCATTTTCTCCTGACATTTCACCTGCATCTATGGCAAGCACCCTCAGAGGTGCTTGCCATAGATGCAGGCGAAATGTCAAGAGAAAATGCCATATAGCCCGGAAAAACCTACAACAACCCAGTGATTCCGGCCATGAAAGCCTTCGACAATACATTGAACATTTAATTGCCTTGCAGCTTCAATGCTTGGCTGGTTGCTGCCTGGGGGAATCCTTTGTTGGGAGGTGTTAGCTGGCCCTGATTTATTCTTGTTTGGAATTTGCCTTTCAATTCTAATCAAGTTGGCCATTTGCAACATTCACACTTGCCTCAAACAGACAAGAGTTATTTCTCCCACACGGGAGATTCCACAGATATATAAACCCCATTTGCCTAGTTTCCAACAGACCCCTCAACCTCTGAGGATGCCAGCTATAGGTGTGGGCGAAACGTCAGGAGAGAATGCTTCTGGAACATTGCCATACAGCCCAAGAAACTCACAGCAACCCAGTGATTCCAGCCATGAAAGCCTTCAATAACACATTCTTCCCTTCCATGTTTTTCAGCCTTGGGAACTCCAGTTTTGACTATTCAGGCTCACAGCTGTGGGGTGAATAGCTTTCATGTCCAGGAAGTAGCAGGTGAGCTTTTCTCTGTCGCCAGTGGCAGCGATGATGGTTCCATCTCTATCAACGTCATTGAGGTGAATGCCAGAAGTGCTATCAGTGAGGAATCTGCTACTGGGACTAACATCCGCATCCTCAGGACGTTCTCACGGCTTGGGGCCCACGCAGCTCATGTGACGGGTCTGCGACTCCTGCCTCGAGACTTCCTTCTTTCGGCTTCCGTGGACCAGCGCCTGACCCTCTGGCGCATTTGCGAAGGCCGTCTGTCTTTTGTCCGCAGCAAGTTCTGCCACGTGGCTGATGTGGCCGCTTTGGAGTCCTGGGAAGTTGATTCCAACTGTTGGAGTGTGATGTGTGGCCAGGGTTTGGAGGTGCTCTCTTGCAGCCTGGAGGAGCAAGGCACAGAAATACATGATGGTCTTTGAGGGAACATGAAGTGCCTTAATTGGGTAGGAAAAACCAAAGAGCAAGATTGGCCCTCCTCCAGGCAGAACGCATCACACGGTCGCAACCAGGTTGGACGTATATTCTACCGGCTTTATTTATTTTTTAATTAAAGGATGCTTTCTCAGTACTGTTCATGTACAGATACTCTTGTCAAGGGGAGATGCGGGCTTGGAAAGGACAATTGTGCCCTGTTTTAGCAGCCCTTTATGAGCAGGGCCTATGATGCTGAATGTGGAAATAATATGTGTTTACCTGATACCAGTCCATCTGCCTTCCACTGTTTGATGGCGGAAATTGACAGATATGTTGTCTTATAAATATATCCTGACCTCCAGACTTTTTTTTCACATTGAGGTGAAACCATAACATTGAAAAGTTGTCTTTTTGTACTAACACACCGGTTCTCCTAGTGAGCATAGCAAGAGGATCTTTGGAATTCGTGTATAAAAGAATGTAATTTATCCAGGAGCTGACTCCAAGGGATTTGTTTTATACTAAGACATACTATTTATTTCTCTAGCCAGCAGGGCTACTTGACTGGCTTCAGATGGAGATCTTTTATATCATCACCTACCTGATGCCTTTGGGCTCTATTTGTGTCTTTGCTTCCTGTGGATACTTGGTCCTCTTTGGTCCTTATAGGCCCACTGGATTTTTCAGAGCATGAGATGGATCACATTTGTCTGGATTTGCAGAAATACCTGACTATAAGATGCTGCAGAGCCCATAGATCCCTCTTTCCATTGAAGAAAAGGTTTCCTATTGACGCCTTCCTGAGAATACTCTTTATGTATTAAGAGTGTGAACCAATAGCAAGCTGAATTAACCTTTTGACTGTGTGCATTTACTAATGGGCACCTTCTTAAGCTGTAACACTAAAGGTGGAAAAGGATTTCTGCACAGGATTGCTGCAAGTTTTTCGGGCTGTGTGGCCATATTCCAGCAGTTGGAACAGCAGTTGGAACATGGCCTTACAGCCTGAAAAACTCACAGCAACTCGGTTATTCCAGCCATGACATTTCTGCACAATCTCCCTCTTTTTACTATGTATTTGTGTAGGGCAGGTTTTTAAGGCTCACCTTCCTGATTCCTACAGCTAGGAAATGGTGGTAGCATTCATTTGCAGTGTTCACTGCAAGCATTGAGATGCAAAGAGTATCCAGAAATGAGACATGGGAAGTCCATAATGTCTGGAAACCTGTAACCTTTTTTTCTGCAGAAGCTATAGTGGTGGATATGCTGTTTATAAATCAGGTAACCCTAAAGGCCCAGGAATATGTTGTCAAAGGCTTTCATGGCTGGAATCACTGGGTTGCTTTGTGTTTTCTGGACCATGTTCCAGAAGCATTCTCTCCTGACGTTTCACCCACATCTATGGCAAGCATCCTCACAACCTGCCATAGATGTGGGTGAAACGTCAGGAGAGAATGCTTCTGGAACATGGCCATACAGTCAGGAAAATTCACAGCAACCCAGTCCAGGAATCTGTTTACTGTTTTTCTCTTTATAGCCAGCATTCTCCTTGGATGGTGATTTTTCACAGTTCACCTCCTTTGGCCCCAGCACTCACTTGTCCACAGTTGAGGACCCGAACCAGAGATGAGGTTGTGTGATGCTACACAACAAGTTCCTTTGTGCCCTTAACTGAATAATTTAGCAGTTGAGGACTGGACTGGCTGAGGTTACTGACTGCAGCTTATCATCATGCATATTTTATGGCCTAGCTTGCAGTTAATGGGAAGGTCACGCCAAGGTCCCTTTGTGCCATGATTCAACCCATAGAAGCGCCAGTCATGCGCTGCTGCTTCCCAGTGGTTTTAGGTCTGTGGCTGTTGTGGGAGCTGCTGAATGTTCTGCAAACAAGAATAGCCTTATGATCAGCAGACCATAAGCTGATGCTAGCTTGAGAAGAGTATTCTGCCTGGATGTCTCTTAGATAGGCGTTCAACCACTCCGCACATCTCCAGGCACATGCCTCCAGCATCTGGAGCTTTCTCCTAACTCAACCTGGGATGCTACAAGTGGGTCAGTTCACGCGATGGCATTCCAGCCCTATTTTGCCTTCAAAACCTGGCAGAGGCAAGTTGCCAAGGAAGAAGACCCACAGGTGCCACTCCTGGAAGCAACAGCCATGCTCCCTTCGGTGACTGGCTCTATGGTCCGAGGCTCAGCCCTGCCCACCGCAAGTGTCCTCACCTTCCCAGGCTGCACCATGAGGATGAGCGCAAGCCCTGCCTGCAGAAGATGCCAAGGTCGGGCAAGGAGCAAAGAGGCGCCCGTCAGAGCCTGGCAGGGAAAGGTATGAAAAAAAGGTCCCTCGTGAGGACACAGCTTTATTCGGAAGTGGGAAACAGAAGATAATTCAGGAGTGTATTATTGCTGAGCTTTTAAAACAGATTGTTGCCTTGTTGTTACGTATCTTTAAGCCATTTTCAATCTATCATGGGTTTCCTGGCAAAATCTGTTCAGAGATGTTTTGCCTTTAATTTCCTCTGAAGCTGAAAGATTGTGTCTAGCCAAGGTCACCCAGTGTGTTTCCATGGCTGGCCAAGGGTTCAAACCCTCCTCTCTTGAGTCGTAGTCTAATGCTCAAAACAATATACAATGCTAGCACTCAGAATGTACTAATCCAGGCATGGGCAAACTTGGGCCCTCCAGGTGTTTTGGACTTCAACTCCCACAATTCCTAACAGCCGGTAGGCTGTTAGGAATTGTGGGAGTTGAAGTCCAAAACACCTGGAGGGCCCAAGTTTGCCCATGCCTGCACTCATCCTTCACAGCTCATCTGAGTTGCCACTCAATAGTGAAAATCTGGCTCCAAGGCACTGTTTGGCATTGGCAACCAACCCAAATTAGGACATACCCCCAATACCCCCATAATGTTTACATTCACAAGATCGGGCCCATAGTCAACCCAGTATGGTCATTATCTGAGCAGATGAGGTTTAAAATGCTACCTACTGACTCACTCTCCAAAGATGAGGGAAGTGCTTTGGTCTGCCAGGTGTTTGGGCTACAAATCCTACAAACAGTATTTGCCAGATAGTGGGAGGAGGCGACTGGAATATCTGGGTGGCCAAAGCTTTATTGTCTTCAGGGAGAGAAATGGACAGTAAAGGAACTACTAGCTGAAACTAAGCAAGGAATGCCATGTTTCACTTGCGTTTCATTAGCAAGCCTCCTCAAAGAAACAGAACTGGAGGAAAGGATGTTAGATTCCCCCACTTAGGACAGTGTGTGGTTTTAAATGGCTTGCTTGCACTCCATTTAGATTGGCCAGCAGTGTGCATTTTCCAGTGAAAGTCCATTAAAATGACTTAAATTGTATTGTTGAAGGCTTTCATGGCTGGAATCACTGGGTTGTTGTAGGTTTTTCGGGCTATATGGTCATATTCCAGAAGCATTCTCTCCTGATGTTTCGCCTGCATCTATGGCAAGCATCCTCAGAGGTTGTGGGGATGCTTGCCATAGATGCAGGTGAAACATCAGGAGAGAATGCTTCTAGAACATGGCCATATAGCCCGAAAAACCTGCAACAACCCAGACTTAGAATTGCCCCAAATGATCACTTTAGTGTATCCAGTCCAGTTTGCTGCTGTAGTTTTGTCTGGACACCAAAGAACTAGAGCAGGGGTCCTCAAACTAAGGCCCGAGGGCCAGATATGGCCCTCCAAGGTCATTTACCCAGCCCTCGCTCAGGGTCAACCTAAGTCTGAAACTACTTGAAAGCACACAAGAACAACAACAATCCTATCTCAACAGCCAAAAGCAGGCCCACACTTCCCATTGAAATACTAATAAGTTTATATTTGTTAAAATTGTTCTTCATTTTAATTATTGCATTGTTTTAGGTGCTTTTTTGCACTACAAATAAGATATGTGCAGTGTGCATAGGAATTCATTTTTTTCCAAATTATAATCTGGCCCTCCAACAGTTTGAGGGACTCTGACCTGGCCCTCTGTTTAAAACGTTTGAGGACCCCTGAACTAGAGCATGGCAATGTGTGGCACAAATGAGTACGAAAAGAATATCCCTTCATATCCCTCATCTCTCACAAAATGTTATTTGCAGTCACTGTTCTATTGAACCAAACACCTTTGTCTCCTACTTCGTTTTGTGTTGATATCCAGGTAGGATCTGCAAACAAGCACCAGACTAAACCTGCTCCCAAAGCTCCTGTAATCCCAAGGCAGAAGAGGATGGCGCTTCCCCAGATTCCCAAAGGAGACAAGGACTCAGGTGAGGTTGCCTCTGATCCCACCCCTGTTTTAAAAAGGTGACAGTGAACGCTGAATTAGGAAAACTTTGGCCCTCCCAATGATGTATAGTGTTCCCTTACTTATCGCAAGTGTGCCATTCCAGGACCACCCGCAATAAGTGAAAATCCACGAAGTAGGGACGTTCCACCCACTCGGCAGCGGCCTCCTCCTCCTCTTTGCTTCCATTGCTCCCAGCCTCAGAGCCTCCTTGGGTGCATTGATGGCGCTGCCAGGCTGGGCTGAGGCCTCTGAGGAAGGAGCAGGGAACAGCGGAGGCAGTGAGGAGGAGGCTGCCACCAATGAGCCCGGAGACAAGCCCCAGGGTAAGGCCCAGCGCCTGGCTCCCCCTCCCCTCCTCCTCCCCTCTCCTCTCCATGGCTTTGGGGGGTGGAAAAAACCACGAAATGGCGAGGGAACACTGTAGTTGTTACTGTGTGCCTTCAAGTCATTTCCAACTTCTGGCCATCCTAAGAATCTATCATAGAGAAATGCCTCTAGAACATGGCCCTATAGCCCGAAAAAACCCACAAGAACCTAGTGATTCCAGCCATGAAAGCCTTCAACAATAAATCTATCATGGGATTTTCTGGGGCTCAGTTTGTGTGACTCCCTCAAGGCCATCCAGAGACTTTCCATAGCCAAGCTGGGGATCAAACCCTGGTCTCCAAATTCATAGTCTCACACTCAAATAATCCTTTCACATTTGCCATGTTACCTGGAACTAAAAAGCCTAAAACATCTGGAAGCCAACTGTTTCCCACATGGATCTTTGGGCTACAGTTTCTTTGTCCCTATTTGGGAAACAGTTTTGCCTACAATGAGAGTTGAGAAACAGCAACAGCTTCCAGTTTTACAGAACCTGGAGGCTAATACCGTATTTCTTCAATGGTAAGATGCCATAGATTGTAAGATGCACCCTAACTTCAGTACCAACAACAAAAATATGTTGGATACATGTGCAATTCTAAGATGTACCCAATTTTAGAGATGTTTATATAGGAAACAATGCATCTTAGAATTGAAGAAATATAGTTTCCCACAGACTTACCTATAAAAGGTAAAGGTCAACAAGCTCAGCGCTTTAACCCACTGTGCCAACACTGACAAGACAGACAACTGTACATAGAGGTATATATAGGTTTTCTCATACACGCACACACACACACACAAATCTGTTCCTGGTTTGAAAGTATTATTTCCTGTTTCATTGCGCAGTACATACTTTGAAAGTAGTTATGCTCCAGAAACTTGGTTTTTGTGGCTGCCACAAACGATGTTGAATTGCTTTAGATTCAATGAGATACTCATTGAAAAACTATAGGAAAATGTGCTGCAGGGTGTCCCTCCCACAAAAATAAAGTTTGTGTAGTTTATTAAACTTTTTCCATGTTTTTATGATATATTAGGAAATAATATTTATGACCCAGGAACAACAAACGTGTTGCATTGTTATCACAGTTTTCTGTCTGTGTAGAATCAAGTCGCCTTCGTGCTGAAATGGGTGGGATAGAAATAATGTAAATAAATAAATAAATAGAATAAATAAATAGAATACAACTTTATATTCAGCCAGAGCAGCAATAGCAAGAGGCAGCTGTGTGCCTCAGATAACAAGGAATTGATGCTGAGGTAGGGCTTCCTTCCTTAAGCAGAGGTTTTGTGCCTATGAGTCCTTTCTCACGTTTCCCCAAGAGAAGCCCCCCCCCCTTCCCTTGATCTTGACTCACTGGGCCAAACTTGAGCTCAGTGCTGCCAGAGCTTGGCTGCTCTTGTCTGGTCGCATGCCTCACTAATGCCACTTCTGCTCCCCTTTCTCCCACCTCAGCGAAACCAGGCCAGAAGCGGCCATGCCTTCCTGCCCGCACCTCCCTTGCCAAAGCGGCCCCTTTGGGCAATCATGACATGACGCCCTGGGCTGGGCCCTCCCAGTCTGAGACTTCCTTCCATGCCCTTTTCAAGCCCATGGTGTCCTTCTTGCATAGTGTCCCTTTCTCGGCAGTAGGCTCGCCCAGCTCCTGCCCCTTCTTTCCGGACCTTGGAGAGAAGGCTCTCGACGTCGAGGGGAAGCAGAGGCAGAAGGCGGTGCTGATCCAAGGCAAGGCCAAGCGGAAGGGCCGAAATAGGGGTTCGCCCAGGCACCTGCAGAGCAAGTGGGAAGGTGTGACGCTGCCCCCCGTGCCCAGCATCACCAACCTCAGCTTCAGCCCAAATTTCACTTTCTCGTTCTTTGAGCTGCCGCCTCATCAGAGCCAGCAGTCCTGGGTACAACGCCAGCAGCTCATCCGCCTCCTGATGAAACAATTGAAGTAGCAAGTGCCTTTGGCAGAAGGTGCAAGAGGAGAGGACAGCAGCCAAGAACAGAACCGAAGACCTGCCAGCGTCTATAAGAGGAGGACAAGCCTACAGTTTAAAGCAGTAGTTCCCAACCTTTTTTTTTTTACCAGGGACCACTTTGACCAGGAACCACTCTCCAACATTAGTACAAGAAAGATTATGAATCAGATTTTGGTCAACTTTAGATTCGGTTTGTTTATTTGGGGTGCTGATTCAGAAAATGGCATTGGATAGACCACATCAGCTCTAGTTTCTGATACAGAACATATGACACCCAGTAGTCACCATCTGCTTGCCCACAGATAACCATATTTAATAAGCTTCGGCACTATAAGAGGGTTTTGAGAGATCAGTCGCACTTGTTGCAATGGTGCAGTAATGGCGAGGCTGCAGACCATATTTTAGTTCTTGCGGCCCACAGGTTGGGAACCACTGGCCTAAAGAAATTGTGGCTTCCTGCTACTCAAATGAGCTGAAAAGAAGTAGTTACAAACACATCATCTTACTTCCATTTCCTCCTCTGTTTAGTTGCAGCTCTTTCCATGCAGGTTTATGACAGCAGACATTGAGTGCTCCATCCTGTCTTGCCACAGCCTGCAAGAACCTTGATTTTCTCTCACACCTTTTGCTGTTCAGACAGATTTTGTGCAACAGCATGAGCAACAAGTGTGTGTGTTTCTTTATTTACACTTTCTTTGTTTCCACCAACTGTGCCAAAAAGAAATCTTTCTGTGAAAGGGTGGGAGACACTTCCCAAAGAGCCTCATCTATTTCAGGACAGAATAAAAACAAACA
This sequence comes from Anolis sagrei, assembly GCF_037176765.1. NCBI lineage: Eukaryota > Metazoa > Chordata > Lepidosauria > Squamata > Anolidae > Anolis > Anolis sagrei. Next base: position 28,485,113 of record NC_090022.1, on the reverse strand, counting down.
GTAGCCTATTATTTGCATTTGTTGTGGTTCTTTCTTTTGGCTTGTGCCGTTATCTTCCTTTTGGTATTCTATGAGCAAATGGGAGGAAACAGAGCAACACAGTTGGGAGTACTCGGCTTCCTTGCTTGCAATTTTTAAGTCTATGCTCACTCGCAACTAAGTTTTCACAATTTTAGCCCCAAAGGATCTCGGTAGGCAATTCAGAGCCAAAGCGTGAACCATTGACAACCAAGTTCTGCTCTGCTTAATTCCTGTCATCTCTGCTCGACCCAAGGCAGTCTGGTCCACAAGAAGGCAGTCAGAGCAAAGATGGACCAGCTGTTTCAGATCAGAAAGAACTTCTGAAGATGCCAGTCACAGATACAGGTGAAGTCTTAGGAGAGAATGCTGCTTGAAACATGGCTGTGCAGCCCAAAAGACTCACAGTAACCCTCTGTTTCAGATCTGGCGAAGGGGAGGCAGGTGGAGGGTGGCCAGGGCGCTGTGAAACACTTCTCTCACTGCCCTCATCAGCTGTAACCGGGCAAACATCTGGCTGAAAAGGTGAGGGCGAGGCTCCTGTTGGAAACAAAGAAAGCAATTTCAAGGAACAGCAGAAGTAGCTTTCTAGTGCTGTTGGTTTTGTGTGGAAATAGTTGGGATTTCCTTTGATGCCATCCCGATTTCCCATTATCAACAACTACCCCTGAACTTCATCACATAAGAGATACTTCAGAGATTTGCTGAGGAGGAAAGTATTTGCAAAGAATTCTGTCTTCTGCAGCAAGTGGGGACGGGATTTCTGTATTATGGGATTTTAAGTGGGCAGCAAAATTAGTGACCCCTGTACCACTGGCTGGTGCTTGTGCCACTCAAGGAAGTGGGTGCCCACTGTACAGCGAAGCAAAGAAGACTGACCCTTTTGCCTTACTCAAATCACTTATAAACATTTTGCATTTTTTTAAAACAAGTAGTTTTGATGTCGCAAAGCAACTGAGAATAGCTTTAAATCAGGCCTGCACAACCCTTTTGTCTTATTCAAATTATTTAACCATTTTGCATCCCTAAAAAAGTAGTTTTTATGTTGCAAAGCAACAGGGAATAGCTTTGGCCCTCCAGGTGTTTTGGACTTCAGTGCCCATAATTCCTGACCACTGAACAAGCTGGCTAGGGCTTCTGGGAGTTGGAGTCCCAAACACCTGGAGGCAGGCCAGCTTTAAAGGGAAGTGACACAAATTCCTGTAAAGGTTCTACCACCAGATCACTTTCCCATTAACCACAGCCCTTGCCAAAAATTAATCCCTACCTTACATAGCATGTGCTATATATTTGAAAACGTTCATTTTACTGAAGTGTGTGTTTCAGCACAGATCATGCCAAATGGTAACTGATGTTTAGTTACCTTATGTCCTGTGTGTGGTCTGCATCCAGGTTTGTGATTAAAGTATGTATGACTCACGCTGAACCCATATTTTCTTAATTTATATTCATTTTGTAGATAGGGTCTATGCTGATGGAGTGTTGGAGTCCTAGAATAATAGAGTTGGAAGAGACCACGCAGGTCATCTCGTCCAACCCCCTGCAATGCAGGAAAATCACAATCAAAGAATCCCCAACAGATGGCCATCTAACAACTCTTGCAATGTATTGTATACTCTATACAAGCTGTGCTCCTTATTGGATACCTACCCCCAAGATATGCACCCGGTTGTAGTAGGAACTGAAATCCATGCTCAGCTGTATCAAGAACTTGCATACCTAAAACACAATGTAGATCAATTCTTTACTTACAAATCCTTCAGACAGGGAAACGGTATGATTGTCAACATAACTGGGATACACGAAACAGTCTTGTATTAAATAAGATTACTCATCCAACTACTAACACAAGTGATTCTACAATTTTATACAGGGGTTTTTTTTTTCCCCCTCGATGGACTGTCACCTTGTCGTGGTGAGGGGGCTTGCGTGTTCCGATGAACCTGTGGGCACAACAACTGGAGTCGTGCACTCCCAGGAGTGGCTGCGGGGGAGGTCCCAGACCAAGCACAGTCCGAAGACCCAAAGACCTCAACGGCGGAGCAGGCGGAGGATAACATGGCACATGTTACAACGGCTGCGAAGGCGGAAGAAGGCTGCAACAGACTGAGAAGCCACGGTCATTGTGTTAAACTACATCACCAGTGGAACCTCACTCTGTGAAGTCTGTGTGTTGATCAGTTGTGCACTGACCTCCACACATTAAAAAAATCCACGCACAGGCGTCTTCCAAAGAAAATAAAAACCAACCAACCAAAGTCCCATGGCGATCAGCGAGTGGCGACGGGGGCAAGACTGTGAAATCTGGAAGCCCCTAGTCACAGACTGGCACATGGGCGGTGGGTACGGACTCAGTCGTTCTACCTCAAGGTCCGAGGCAGTTGAGTAGTTCGGCAGCTGTATCCGCGACTGAGCAGCCCTATTGAGGACCCACTCTGCTCACCCCACATGGGGAGGGGGCTAGAAAAGGTGCCCCAAACATAGTCTGCCTCACTCATCCCCGACTGGACTGCCGCGTCCAGTGGGGTCACCACCCTGCGGCCAAAAAAGGAAAATGAACTTCGGTACGTGGAACGTACGGACTCTGATGGACAACAGTGGCAATGAACGCCCCGAATGCAGAACTGCCATCATTGCAAGGGAGCTGGGACGCTTCAACATCGACATAGCAGCCCTTCAGGAGACCCGGAGAGCAGGAGAGGGACAGCTGAAGGAAGAAAAAGGAGGCTACACCTTCTTTTGGAAGGGACTGCCCGAAAAAGACCAAAGAATGCACGGAGTTGGCTTCGCCATCAGAAACGATCTGGTGAAACATCTGTCCGAAGCACCCACTGGCATCAACGAACGACTCTCAACCCTCCGAATCGATCTTGCCAAAAACCAACGGGCAACCATCATAAGTGCCTATGCACCAACACTAGATGCTGACGAAGACATCAAGGAGAAATTCTACTGTCAGCTGGACACCGTCCTATCGGGGATACCTAAGGGGGACAAAATCATCCTCCTGGGGGACTTCAATGCAAGAGTCGGGCGAGACTTCGACCTGTGGCCAGGGACCATTGGAAAAGACGGGGTTGGAAACAGCAACTCAAATGGCATCCTGCTTCTCACCAAATGTGTGGAGCACAACCTTGTCATCACCAACACGCTCTTCCGCCAGAAAAACAAGTTCAAGACATCATGGAAGCACCCCCGGTCAAAGCATTGGCACCTCTTAGACTATGTAATCACACGCGCCAGAGACCGCCGTGACGTGCTCCTCACAAGAGCCATGACAGGTGCTGACGACTGCTGGACTGACCACAGGCTAATTTGATCCTCGATGGCTATCAAGATCGCCCCCAAGCGCAGACTCCAAGGAAGGAAGACAAGGCGCAAAATGAACACCCAAGCCCTTCAGGAGCCCTCCAGACGAGCCCATCTCCAAACAGCACTCAAGGACCATCTATCCACAGAACACCCCGAAAATGTTGAGGAACATTGGAACAAACTGAAGACCTCCATCATCCAAGCCTGCGAAGAAACTATTGGATACCAAGCCAAGAAACATCAAGACTGGTTTGATGAAAATGACATCGAGATCCAACAGCTAATTGACAAGAAAAGGAAAGCCTTCCAAGCATGGCAGAGAGACATCAACTGTGCTGCTAAGAAAAAGATCTATGCTAGTGCAAAAGCTGAGGTCCAAAGAAGGACAAGAGAACTCAAGAACATCTGGTGGACAAAGAAGGCCGAAGAAATCCAACACCTGGCAGATACCCATAATGCTCAGGGATTCTTCAAAGCCACAAAGGTCATCTATGGACCAAGAAACCATGGCATACAGCCTCTACGCTCATCAGATGGAACCAAACTCCTGAAGGACCAAAACTCAATTGTACTACGTTGGAAAGAACACTACCAAAGCCTCCTGAACCGCAGCTCCAATGTGGCCGAAGAGGTCCTCTCACAAATCCCGCAACAACAAACCAGGGATGAGCTTGCAGCACTGCCTAGTTTGGAAGAAGTCAGCAATGCCATCAGCCAACAGAAGAATAACAAAGCCAGTGGACCAGATGGGATCCCTGCTGAAATCTTTAAAGAGGGAGGACCTGAGCTAACACACCAACTCCACCAGCTCATAGAAAAAGTGTGGGTGACCGAGAAAATCCCAGCAGATTTCAAGGACGCCACCATCATCACCCTCTTCAAAAAAGGGGAAAGAACAGACTGCGGAAACTATCGAGGTATCTCCCTTCTAACCTCCGCTGGGAAAATCCTCGCAAGAATCCTTGCAAACCGCCTTCTGCCCCTCTCAGAAGACACCCTCCCAGAATCCCAGAACGGCTTCCGCCCCTCCAGAGGAACCGTGGACATGATCTTCACTGCACGACAACTCCAAGAAAAATGCAGGGAACAAAACCAACCCCTGTACATGGCATTCATCGACCTTGCAAAGGCATTCGACACAGTGAATCGCAGCGCTCTCTGGACCATCCTCCACAAAATCGGGTGCCCTAACAAATTTGTGAACATCCTGCGGCTCCTCCATGATGACATGATGGCAACAGTTTTGGACAGCAGTGGCTCCCAAAGTGACCCATTTAAGGTGGAATCCGGTGTCAAACAGGGATGTGTTATCGCCCCAACTCTATTCTCCATCTTCATCGCTATGATACTTCACCTTGTTGATGGGAAGCTTCCCACCGGAGTGGAAATAATCTATCGGACAGATGGCAAGCTATTCAACCTCAGCAGACTGAAAGCCAAAACCAAGGTTACAACAACATCTGTTATAGAACTCCAGTATGCTGATGACAATGTTGTCTGTGCGCATTCAGAAGAAGATCTACAAGCCACTCTAAACACCTTCGCAGAAGCATACGAGAAGCTCGGCCTGTCACTGAACATTGAGAAAACCAAGGTGCTGTTCCAGCAGTCACAAGCCAATCCCTCTCCAATGCCAGTAATACAGCTTAATGGTGTAACATTAGAAAATGTGGACCATTTCCGCTACCTTGGCAGCCACCTCTCCACCAAAGTCAACATCGACGCCGAAATACAACACCGCCTGAGCTCTGCAAGTGCAGCATTTTCCAGAATGAAGCAAAGAGTGTTTGAGGACCGGGACATCCGTAGGGAGACCAAGGTGCTTGTCTATAAAGCCATTGTCCTCCCAATCCTGCTATATGCCTGTGAGACGTGGACAGTCTACAGACGTCATATGCAACTCCTGGAACGATTCCATCAGCGCTGCCTCCGGAAAATCCTGCAAATCTCCTGGGAAGACAAGCGGACAAACGTCAGTGCGCTGGAAGAAGCAAAGACCACCAGCATTGAAGCGATGGTCCTCCAACATCAACTCCGCTGGGCCGGCCACATTGTCCGGATGCCTGACCACCGTCTCCCAAAGCAGTTGCTCTACTCCGAACTTAAGAACGGAAAACGGAACGTTGGTGGACAGGAAAAGAGATTTAAAGATGGGCTGAAAGCCAACCTTAAAAACTCTGGCATAGACACCGAGAACTGGGAAGCCCTGGCCCTTGAGCGCTCCAGCTGGAGTACAGCTGTGACCAGCAGTGCTGCAGAATTCGAGGAGGCACGAGTGGAGGGTGAAAGAGAGAAACGTGCCAGGAGGAAGGCGCGTCAAGCCAACCCCAACCGGGAACGCCTTCCACCTGGAAACCAATGCCCTCACTGCGGAAGAAGATGCAGAGCAAGAATAGGGCTCCACAGCCACCTACGGACCCACAAGGAAATCCATAATGGAAGACCATCTTACTCGTCCAACGAGGGATAGCCTAAGTAAGTAAGTATACAGGGGTTTGACCTATGGCCGTCTAGTTGATGCCCTTTTCAACTGACAGCACTAGGGCCTATCAAACTACAAAATATGTGCTGTAGTATTCATCTTTGACCCTGCTATAGTATATTTGTCATGGGTCATGCATTCCAACATACAGATACATTTTGATTTTAGATACACTTAGGACTCTAGACCTATGGCTGGGGCATATGCAGAAGAGTCCAGTGTCAGAAATATTAAATATTAACTAGGTATTTTTAATTCCAAAAATGTGAGTCAAGTACAGAAAGGGTTAAATGGATGCACTGACGCAGCAAAAGCTGCAGTTCTATATAAGTGGGTGTGCCTGTAGCTTAGTACACCTCAGTGTTAGTTGCCCTCAGTATGAAGGGACATCAGTCTGAGAGAGGCCTCAGTGTGAGGTAAACCTCAGTGAGAGTGTCAGGACCCAGTTTCCAGGGCCTTGGTTTTGGCACCAGGAATCAGGGTTCTGATGTTGGACACTCATAAGACACCTGCGGCGGCTGACCCTGAAAGAAAGCGGGCAACAATTTGGGCGGGTGATTTATGCGGGGTTTTGTCTTGGCTGGAGTTGCATTTTTGAATGTGTGGGAAGGGTATATAAGAGAGTGCCAACCAGCGGCAGGCACTCTCGGCTTTTCGCATGTCCATGTTTCCAGTAGTAAAGTTCTCTTTGATATCAGAACATTGTCCTGTGTTTTCATTTGGGAGCATCTGCTGTGAGCTGACAGAGAGAGGCCTCAGTGTGAGAAGGCCTGGTGCAAGAAGGCTTCGGTGAAAGAAGCTCCAGGTTGAAGACTTCGTGTATGAATCTCCAATGTGTAAAAAGTTACTGTGTGAAACATCTGTGTAAGTTTGGTGTGAGAGGAAACTCAGTGAGAGCAAAGCTATTTATCTGTATGAGAAAGAAGCCCAGTGTGGAAGCTAAGAAGGAAGTATAAAGAACTTTGTGTTATGGAAACCTTTTCCTTGTAAATAGTGCAACCATATTATTTTGCTATAAAGGAAAGTCTCCTATGGCAGAGATAACATTATCCTGTTTTTTTGTTCTTTGGGCTACTGGTGCTGGGTCACTCTGCTGTATATTTATGATGAGGGTCTTTTGTTAATAAGCCCACTCATCCAACACCCACCCCAGCCAAATTAGCTAGTGCATTAAACAGGACAGTTTCCAGGCAAGGTCTGATAACACAGAAGGCTTTTCAGTCATACTTGGAGATTGAAATAGCAAGCTCGGGTATTAAAATGAGGTCTGGGTCAGCTATAGCAGAGGCATGGGCAAACTACCAGCTGTTAGGAATAGTCTAAAGCACCTGGAGGGGCCAAGTTTTCCCATGTCTGGCCTACAATCAGTATCAATTCCCTTCTGCACTCAGACTAGTCAGAAATTGCTTCTTTCGCCTGCAGTAAGCTATGAAATACTATGAACATTGTCAGCATTTCCCTGAGATCTGGAGATGATGGGCAGCCCTATCAGGATATGTGGGAAGGCTTCATGATTGGACCCCTCTTTCCTAAAGCAAAACACCTGCCAAGTAAAGCACTGAGCTCATCCAAAGATTATCCAATGAGATGCTAGCTCATCCAAAGATTATCCAATGAGATGCTAGAATGATGCACACGTTCGTACATGCATGAAGCCAAGACTTAGGAAAGGAAAAATAGCACAGCCATCCTGTCCAGCAGGACCCAAAAACGCAGCTCACCGCTTCTGTGCTGGCTGTGATCCTGAGCCCACCCTCAGCAAGGGGAAGCTGTAGGACACGGTCCAGAGTCTCCTGGAAGGGTAGGACACCGTTGAATAGCAGCAGCCATTCACCCTGAGAGAGAAACAAAATACTTGAGTGAGTCACATTAGAAGAGGAAATGTAATAGAAAACCTATTCCAACAAATGTTGTGGTTTTCATGCTTCTGTTAATGGGGAAAGGGTCCTTTTGGATACACCAGGCATGAGCAAACTTCAGTACTCCAGGTGTTTTGGGATTCAACTCCCACAATTCCTAACAGTTGGTAGGAATTGTGGGAGTTGAAGTCCAAAACATCTGGAGGGCTCAAGTTTGCCCACGCCTGGAAAATACGAAGACTGCCAGTTGAGAAGGGAAATAAAGCCTCCTGTCTCAACCAACTGCTGTCCACAAAGTTTTAACAGCGGCACTGTTGGTGGCATCAGGAGAAAGTCAGGTTTGCATACAGAGGATACCCCAAAGCCAGTCACCTATGCTTCAGAATAGATTATCATTTCCCCTCAATCATTCAGCACCGTGTAAATAGCCAGGTGAGGGATTCTCTGAGTGAGTACCAACCACACTGGAAGTATTTGTCTGTGGTACAGAATCTCTCCATTTGGGTACATAGAATCACAAAGTTGAGAGAGACCCCAAGGGCCATCTAGTCCAACCCCCATTCTGCCATGCAGGAATACACAATCAAAGTACTCCTGGCAGAAGACCATTCAGCCAATTAAAAAACCTCCAGAGAGGATTCCACCCTATTCTGAGGCAGTCAAACAGCTCTGACTGTCAAGAAATTCTTTCCCATGTTTACGTAGAATCACGGCACCCTGGATTTCACAACCTGCTTCATGCCAGTCAAATGTACACCTATTTTACATGAACCCACCCCTTACTACAACACACTCTTACAAACCCTTCAAGTCTGGGTCTTCCTCTCCTTTTCTCACCTCTTCCCTGAGAGATTTGTAGTTCAGCTCGGAAGGAGGAGGAAAGGCTGGATAGAGGCCTGGAAAAGGGACCACAGAGATTGGTTACTGAGAAAGCCCAAGGAAAGGAAGAATTTAGCAAAATTGGGCCACAAATTTTGCAAATTTACATGAAAAAGTTGGAGTGAGGAAAGGCAGACTGAGGCTCCTTCTACACTGCCATATAAAATCCAGATTATCTGATTTGAACTGGATTATATGGCAGTATAGATTCATATAACCCAAAGCAGGAGGGTTATTTTTGAAAATCTGGATTATATAGTAGTGTAGAAGGGGCCTGAGACAACAAGACTATGCAGCAGTTTTTTTCAAATCTGGCAAACACAATAAACCAAGCAAATTAACCGGTATTGCTAACATTTATTCATTTTAGCCCCTCTTCCCTTTTCCTTCCTTCATTGCCTTCTCCAAGCTTTCCTGTCTTCTCATGATGTGGCCAAAGTACTTCATCTTTTACTCTAATATCCTTCCCTCCAGTGAGCAGTCGGGCTTTATTTCCTGGCGTATGGACTGGTTTGATCTTCTCATGGTCCAAGGCACTCCAACACAACAGTTCAAAAGTGTCTCTCTTCTGACAACACCACCACCCAGTCCTGATTCAGGTGCAGGCCTATCTCTCATCATCCCCAGGTGTCAGATGCAATGGTTTGTGTGAACTCTCACCTTGTGCTTCTGCTCGCTTGTAAGTTTCAAACAGGGTGGCCAGCCGAGCACAGTTGTACATCACAAAGGCTCCGCTTTTAGTCCCCTTGGTGGAGATGCTGGCCTCTTCAACATCCAGAAGAACCTATGAGGGGGGAAATCCACTATGTTGAGAGAGAAGTGCTCTAAACTCTCCTTGGAAACCCTGAAGATATTTTGGCCCTACAGATATTTTGGACTTGAATTCACAAAGACCCCAGAAAACTGGGGAAAATGCAAATGGAGTGTGAGAATTGTAGTCCAAACATGTAGGGAGCCAAAGGTTGACCACCCTTGGGTTTTGCAAGCGTGCTTCATTTATACTTATTCCTTGGATGCCCTGAGCTGCTTCATTGATAATTATCAATAGTCTGCAAATCATGTTTTAGTTTCCTTTGCTGAGTCACCAGTTGACACATATATAGAGAACTGTATGGACTGCCAACCCAAACTCCACAAAACGTCCAATCCAACATTCTGCTAAAAAATATTCAACATTCAGAATTGGATTTACAATTCTATACATTTATTTAAGAGATGCTGCCTTTGTATCAGTATTAACAGTAAAGCTTTCCCCTTGACATTAAATCTAGTCGTGTCTGACTCTGGGGGGTGGTGCTCATCTCCATTTCTAAGCCGAAGAGCTGGCGTTGCCCATAGACACCTCCAAGGTCATGGGGCTGGCATGACTGCATGGAGCGCTGTTACCTTCCCACCAGAGCGGTACCTATTGATCTACTCTCATTTGCATGTTTTCAAACTGCTAGGTTGGCAGAAGCTGAGGCTATCAATGGGAGCTCATCCTGTCCCACGGATTTGAACCACCGACCTTCCAGTCAGCAAGTTCAGCAGCTCAGTGGTTTAACCCAACGTGCCATACTTCAGCATTAATAATTCGGTCCAAATATATTTTAGTCAGTGTCATACAAACAAAATGATTACTAGTTCACTATTGTAATCTGTGTGGCTAAAACCTTGTGGCTTCTCCACAAAGACCACATTGCCTTCTGAATGACCATATGAGTCCCTACGAGGAGATAGGGCGGAGTATAAAGAAAGCATCATCATCATCATCATCATCATCATCATCATTATTATTATTATTATGCAAAAGATACTTCAAAAGGATACATCTGGTTACCTGGCTTTGATGGTTTATGCTAAGCATCTCAAACCGGATGGCAGCTGCTGTTAGGACATTGACTATTTCAGTCCAGGTATCATCTGGGTGAAGAAGCAAAAGACATACACTTGTCCATCAACAAGATGCTCAAGCAAGCCGAAAACTTACAGATCGAGGAGATCTGGGACTGTTGTTCTTAAACCCCCCATTTTTTGGGAGAGGCAGTTATGGAGTATGATGAAAATTATGGAGCTCTTTCCAAGAAAACAGACATAAAATTACACATATATGTGCACAATTTAATTTCGTTGCATTGGGAATTGATTTTCTTCATATAGAAGAAAATAACCTTAGTAAAGTTAATTTTTATCATTACACTGTAGGAAACAGCCTTGATAGTAGTCAGAAATATTAAATATTAACTAGGTATTTTAATTACCAAAAATGTGAATCAAGCACTGAAAGGGTTAAATAGATGCAAAGGCTGCAGTTCAATATAAGCAGGTGTGTTTGTAACTTAGTAGCCCTCAATCTGTGAGAGGTCTCTGTGGGAGAAGGACTTCAGTGGGTTAGCAGGCCTCAGTATGAGAAGGCCTCAGTGTCAGTTCACCCTCAGTGTCTGAGAGAGCTCAGTGGGAGAAAGGCCTCAGTGTGAGGTAGGCCTCAGTATTAGTAGGCCTGATGTGAGAAGCTTCGAAGAGAAAGGCCCAGGTTGAAGGCCATCATGTGTGAAGCTCCAGTGTGATGGCTGCTGTGTGAAGCTCCTGTGTAAGTTTGGTGTGAGAAGAGGTTATGTGGGAGCAAAGCTGTTTATCTGCATGAGAAAGCGTGGAAGCAAAGAAGGAAGTATAAAGAACTTTGTTCGTGTTATGGAAACCTTGTTTTTGTAAATAGTGCAACCATATTATTTTGCTATAAAGAAAAGTCTCCAATGGAAGAGATAATATTGCTCAGTGTATTTTTGTTCTTTTTATCATATTGGGCAACCGGTGCTGGGTCACACTGCTGCTAATAAGTTACTCTGTTGTGCATTGATAAGGGTCTTTTATTAATAAGCCCACTCGCCCAACAGTAAATATGAAACTGAACCATGATGGGAGGTGGAACAGAGAGAGAAAAAAATTGATAGTTTTATTACTTGTTCATGAACTTTCAAACACATCCATAGGTCTTCTAGAAGTCAATTGACTTCAAGTTCAGAGCACGGAAAAAAATGGCCATTACTTTCTGATTAATGTTTTTTTTTGTTGTGTCAGGAGTGACTTGCAAAACTGCAAGTCGCTTCTGGTGTGAGAGAATTGGCCGTCTGCAAGGATGTTGCCCAGGGGACGCCAGGATGTTTTATTTATTTATTTATGATGTTTTATCATCCTTATGGGAGGCTTCTCTCATGTCCCCACATGAGGAGCTGGAGCTGATAGAGGGAGCTCATCCGCACTCTCCCCGGATTCGAACCTGCAACCTGTCGGTCTTCAGTCCTGCCGACACAGGGGTTTAACCCACTGCGCCACCGGGGGCTCCCTACTTTCTGATAAAGACATTGGATTAGATGATACTAATAAAAGAGTGAAGGAGACTCCAGATAAAAGGGCTGGGGATTATTACCCAACTGAACTGGCAGGCAGATATCTCCCCACCCCACACATAAAATAAATAAGCCATCCAGCAGGAAGATGCACCTGAATCTAGTGAAAAATATTCAGACCTTCAAAAAGCAGCTCAGGGGAAAACAAACAGCACCCAACAAATGACAAGACAACCATTACCCTGGGAAAGATCTCCATACTTCAACACTGAAGCCTCATACATTTGGGAGTGCCGCAACCTATAAGAGATCATACACAGTAGTTTATAGCAGAAGAACCATGTGTAAAGTACAAACAAGTCACTAATACTGAATCATATGCCGACCAATAAAAAAATGCTAATTGGAAAGACTTGTGTGACTTGTATAGTCTGCAAAATACAAACAAGTCACTAATACTGAATCATATGCCGACCAATAAAAAATGTTAATGGGAAGAGAAAAAAACAGGACTCCATTCACATCTAGTACAGCCCTGTAAGCTTAATAAAGGTAAAACTAATGCTGTTTTGCCATATCTTTAGCTAATAGCTACACCAGATTGCAAACCCTGGTCTGGCTAAAGATATGGCAAAACAGCCTAAGTTTTTAATGAAATGACAGCCTAAAATGAAGAATTATAACCTGGTCCTTAATCACTCAATATAAGGCTCTTTCTACACTGATGTATAAAATCCAGATTATCTACTTTGAACTGGATTATATGGCAGTGTGGCCCCCTGGTGGTACAGCAGGTTAAACCAGTGAGTTGCTGAACTTGCTGATTGAAAGGTTGGCATTTCAAATCCGAGGAGCAGGATGATCTCTCGCTGTTAGCCCCAGCTTCTGCCAACCTAGCAGTTTGAAAAAATGCAAATGTGAGTAGGTTCTGCTTCTGCGGGAAGGCAACAATGCTCCATGCAGACTTGTTCGCCACATGACCATGGAGGTTTCCATTGACAACGCCGGCTCTTCAGTTTAGAAATTGAGATGACAGAGTTGGACATGACTAGATTTAATGTCAGGGAAAAGCTTTATCTTTACTATATGGGAGTATAGAGTTATATAACCCAGTTCAAAGCAGAAAATGTGAATTATCTGCTTTGATAATCTGGATTATATGGCAGTGTAGAAGGGGCCTAAGACTGCCATTTCATTAAAATCTAATGTTGTTTTGCAATATCTTTTGCTAGACCAGGGTTTGCACTCTGATGACTGGGTTCTAAGGACAACACCATTTCTCCTAAATAGAGAATGAGGGCTTGTATATCAGCCTAAATCAGCTGCCTAACAAGCACATGCAATGCATGATGGCTGTCCTTTGCTAGCCGCTGTCCAGAAAGAAACTGCAGGCTCTCATTCACAGGATCTCCTGCTTGCTCCAAATCTTAAGGAAGGAAAAATGCTATACTGTTCTTACCAAAACAAACAGGTCCTGAATGGGAAACAGCTGGGAAAGAGCTATCACTTACTGGAAATAATGAAGAATGCTCAAAGGAGAGGCAGAGCGGATGGTTTTCACGGGTCCACAGACAAGGTGCTTCTATGGACAGAATAAATACAAAGCTGTAGTAGCAAGCAACATGTTGATATGTATTGTTACACATCATGAATGCAACACTGTAGCCCTCCAGAAGTTGTTGGAAAAGTTTTGTGGTAGCCAATCTCAACCTTCCACCCTTTCAATAGATATGGGATTCAAGCTCTCATTGTTCCTAGACAAGCATGGCAATGGCTGCAGTCTGATCCAGGCACTGGCAAACTTTGGCTCTCCAGGTGTTTTAGACTTCAAGTCCCACAATTCCTAACAGCTAGGAGGCTGTTAGGAATTGTGAGAGTTGAAGTCTAAAACACCTGGAGAGCCAAAGTTTGCCTGTATCTGGTTTGAACCATTTACAGGAAAACACCTGTAGAAATCCTGTCTGATAGACACATCATCACCAAAGGAAAGGCCGCTCCTCACCTGTGGACCTGGGAGTGTTTGTGGAGCAACCAGCCTCCACAACAAGTCCACCTTCTGCTGCTGGAAGGCCTCCTCGTGGCTCACCACATGTACAACGCTGCATGTCCTTCCCGGTGCATCGGCCTGGAGAGGAAAAGTAGTTTGCACAAATGATGGGCAAGGGTGCCGTTCCAAGCACAGCAACAGCAAACCCTCTCAGTGTATTGCTCACCATGCATCGCAAGGCCATGCGGTGGAGCTCAGCAACGTGGCAGAGTTTTTCTTCAGTCACTGAAATGGAAGAGAGGATTCATGAAAGGCTGTAAGTCCCTGTTCGCACTGTTTGCTTCTGCTGCATTTGCGGCTCTTACGCCCTTTGGGGTTTCCATGCCCAAGTTGGGGCAGGAAAGAGGAACCAACCTGCTTGGAAGTTCCAAGCATAGTCACTTCTTTGACACCCATCTAGCCAATGGAGACTAGCCATTTTTAATGTATTATTATTATTGTAGTCTTGAGTCCCTGGTGATGCAGCGAGTTAAACTGCTGAGCTGCTGACCTTGTTTACCAAAAGGTCAGCGGTTTGAATCCCAGTAGTGGGGTGAGCTCCTGCTGTTGACCAGCTCCTGCCAACCTAGCAGTTCGAAAACATGCAAATGTGAGTAGATCAATAGATACCGCTTCGGCGGGAAGGTAACAGCGCTCCATGCAGTCATGCTGGCCACATGACCTTGGAGGTGTCTACGGACAACGCTGGCTCTTCATCTTAGAAATGGTGATGAGCACCACCCCCCAGAGCCGGACATGACTAGACTTAATGTCAAGTGGAAACCTTTATCGTTGCTATTGTAGTTTTACTGACAGGAGAGACACTTCTGCTATTTTGTGCTCCACTTGCCAAAATAACTTGACCTAGCCTTGGCTTCCTTAATCCATTAGTTAACCCTAATTAGAGCAAACACACTTAATCAAAAGTTTAATGGTGAGGCAACACCTAGATAAATCCCTATGATTCAATGGATCTACTCTAGTAAGGGCGACTAAAAAAAATCAAGCTTTGTGTTTATTGATTGATTACATAAGAGAAACAGGGGAAAATGAACACCATTTTCATCTCAGGCAGCAAATTGTCTTGGGCTAAAATGAGCGTTAGCATGATGTAGTGCAGGCACAGGCAAACTTGGGTTTTCCAGGTGCTTTGGACTTCAACTCCCATAATTCCTAACAGCCTATTGGCTGTTAGAAATTGTGGGAGTTGAAGTCCAAAACACCTGGAAGACCCAAGTTTGCCTGTGCCTGATGTGGTAGTTTGAGTGATGGACCAGGACTCTGGGAGCCAGGTTTTGAATCCCTGCTCAGCCATAAATTCCCATTGAGGGATCCTGGACACATCACACTCTCTCAGCCTCAAAGGATGGTAATGGCAACCCCCCTGAACAAACCTTGCCAAGAAAATCCTGTCATAGGTCCACCTTATGGTCACTATTGGTCAGAAACGCCTTGAAGGCACAGGGCAACAGCAAAGCAAAGTATACAGCTGAGATAAAAGAAACTACCTACCAAGAAAGACATCAAGGTTAGAGTCATAACCCTCCAGATGCTCCTGCTGCTCTTGTTCCTTCAGGATCTCTTTCAAGTGCAGTTTACACACTACACCTTCCTGGTCCTTAGGAGCAAATGTAGCATAAGGACAGCGACGGAGGGCTTCCTTCATGGCCAGATTGTCCTCAAGGTTTGGGGAAGTTTCTAACACCGAAGGCCAGTCAACTCTCAATTGTCTCAGAAAATGATGGATTTCTTCATCCTGCAAAGCTGGGACTAGATGCACATCTACCCTGGATGGCAAAAAAGGGAGGACGTCACACAACATTGGCCATAAAACAGGCAAAGTGAGAAGACGCAAAGTCCTCTATGAACAACCCAGGAAACAGGCTATCTGGTCTAGTTCAAAGCTAGCTAGCTCCTTTCCATAATGATGATGTCACTCAAAAAGAACAGAGCATATATATAGATAGATAGATAGATAATACTGAAAGAGCTACTGAAAGAGGCGGAAGGAGGAAAAAGGAGATGAAGAAGAAACCACAACAAGTACTACTTGACACAGTGGAATTTACTCCAAAGTAACAATGTAAAGGCCTACACTGCAATGCTGCAGTAAATAAATGAAAGCAACCCTCCCAATGTATATTTCTAGGCCCCGAGATAGGAAGCCATTCCCAGTACTGGCGGTGGTGCCCCTTCTGACCCTTGAGTGTGGAGCAGGCCGGCCAGGTGGTCCGCGACCAGGATGGTCCTGAGGTGGCTCAGGCTGAGAGAGGCCAGGCCTCTGCGCCCGTGGAGGGAGGCACAGTTGAGGAGGATGCTGTGCCCACTGCCTCTCTGGGGAGGCTTTGTATAGGTAGGGATGGCCCCCAGGATCTGTTCAAAGGCAGCAGGCCTCTCCAGGTGGACAGTCAGTCCGGCTGAGCACTCCTGGCAGCTCTGAATGGGGAGCACTCCTGGGCTTTTGAGGGAGACCACACTCTCGGTGATGCCAAGGGGAACCTATAGCAATGAGAGACAGAAAGGGAAAGTTGCATGGAGACTGAACAGGCAGAGCAGCCCAGAAAGAAGCTCAAGGAGTGGTGGATTTAAAAGGCCACGCCCCTTTGCACTCAGGCCACACCTCTATTCAATCCTGCCCCGCCTCACAGCCCTTGCCTCTTTAAGACCCCCTTCCCTAAGCCCCTTGAAGGCCCCGCCCCTTTCCACTCAGGCCCCGCCCCTCCTCCATCCTACCATGCCTCTGAAGGCCCCGCCCCTCAGGCCTTGCTCTCCTCAATCCTGCCCCGCCTCAGAGCCCATGTTTCTTAAAGGCCCCTCCCCCTTTCATAAAAACCCCGCCTCTTTCCACCCAGGCCCCGCCCCTCTTCAATCCTGCCTCGCCTCATAGACCTAATCTCAAGACCCCGCCCCTAAACTCCATGAAGGTACCGCCCCTCCACAACCCTGCCGTGCCTTATAGCACTTGCTTCAAGGCCACGCCCCTTCCCACGCAGGCCCCGCCCTCCTCAAGACAGCCCTGACTCATAGCCTTGCATCTTCAAGGCCCCACCCCTCTCCACCCAGGCCCCGCCCCGTTTCACACAGCCCCGCCTCTCCTCAATCCTGCCTCGCCTTATAGCCCTTGAATCAAGGCCCCACCCCTCTCCACACAGGCCCCGCCCCGTTTCACACAGCCCCGCCTCTCCTCTATCCGGCCCCGCCCTTCTCTACTCAGGCCTTCCTCTCCTCTATCCTGCCCCGCCTCAGAGGCCCCGCCCCCTTTCATGCAAACCCCGCCTCTTTCCACCTTGGCCCCGCCCCTCTCCAATCCTGCCTCGCCTCATAGACCTTGTCTTAAGCCCCGCCCCTAAACTCCTTGAAGGTAGCGCCCCTTTCCACTCAGGCCCCGCCCCGCTGTATAGCACTTGCTTCTTCAAGGCCCCGCCCCTTCCCACACAGGCCCCGCCCCTTCCCACACAGGCCCCGCCCTGCCTCATAGCCCTTGTATCTTCAAGGCCCCGCCCCTAAGCCCTCCTCACTCAGGCCTTGCTCTCCTCAATCCTGCCTCGCCTTATAGTCCTTGAACCAAGGCCCCACCCCTCTCCACACAGGACCCGCCCGCTTTTCACCCAGCCCCGCCTCTCCTCCATCCGGCTCCGCCCCTCTCTACTCAGGCCTTGCTCTCCTCAATCGTGCCCTGCCTCAGAGCCCATGTCTCTTCAAGGCCCCGCCCCTTTAATGCAAACCCCGCCTCTTTCCAACCAGGCCCCGCCCCTCTCCAATCCTGCCTCGCCTCATAGAACTTGTCTCAAACCCCGCCCCTATGCTCCTTGAAGGCCACGCCCCCTGCAGTCCTGCCCCGCCTTATAGAATTTCTCTTCAACGCCCCGCCCCTTTCCCTCCAAACCCCGCCCTTTTCAACCCAGGCCCCGCCCTTCTACAATCCCGCCCCGCCCCTTTCCAGCCAGGCCCCGCCCCCTACCTGCTCCTTGGCGAACATCCCCCTCAGGGCCGCCCGGGGCGCCAGGAAGTCGCGTCTACGTAAGTTCCGGGCGCTGTTTTCTTTGAACCAGACCGAGCCTCGAAGGGGGGCTCCCTCTCCGGCCTTTCCTCTGAGGGCGCCGTTTAAGGCCTCCAGGGTCGCAGACAGGGACAGCCGGCTGTCGGCCGTCTCCATGGCGACGGAAGGGCACCTGCACTCTCCCAAAATGAAATGGGAGGAAGTTCTGTCTAGTTCCGGAACCATGCTGCAGGATGTGACGTCACGATGACAGATTGTTGGAGGATAAAGCATTTTGAAGGATGGGGAAACACTCGGGATAGATCTGCACCGTGGAAGAGAAGGGTGAAGACCTTGTGAAACTACAATTCCCAGGATTTGATAGTATTGCCCAGGCCTGGGCCAGCTTGGGCCCTCCAGGGGTTTGGAATTGTAACAGGGTACCGGCTGTTAGGAATTGTGGGAGTTGTAGTCCAAAACCCCTGGAGGGCCCAAGCTGGCCCAGGCCTAGTATTGCTTCTCAATTCTGATTCTGGAACTGCCTTTGCTATGAAGACTATGAATCCTGGGAAATGTAATATTACAAGGCCTTTAGCCTTCTCTGCCAAAGAGGGTTGGTGCCTCACCAAACTGCAAATCCCAGGATCCCACATCCCAGAGTTAGGGCAATTAAAGATATCAGACTGCTTTATTTCTACAATGTTGATGTGCTCATAGTTGACTAGTTACTAACCCAAGGCATAAACTGACTTTAATCAGAGGTGATGTTCAACCAGGCTTTGCACAACTTCCAGGCATTTTTCGCTGCAGCTCCCATAAACCTTTACCAGTTTGACACCGCATTCACTGCCATGGCTCAATGCTGCAGAAGCGTGGGGTTTATAGTTTGGCTGGCTGGGATTTCTGGGAGTTGTAGGCCAAAAAACTTGGGGAACCACAGGTTGAAAACGACTGTCCTAAGATCTCCCACCAATCAGTATCTGCCTCAACTTTCTATTCCCTCCCCTTTCCAATTGCTAGCAATGCTTTTATATATAACCACATGATGACATTACAAAGAAGATCATTTCTCATTAGGCCTTATGTAGGTATTACGTTCAGGGCTTGTGCCCAGGGCTTGAGGAAGTACCAGGCAAAGTACAAATTATGTTGGAACTCTGGCATTTAGAGTAAAGGATTTCACAGCAGATTGATGAATAAAGAGATATACAGTACAACACATATACTAAATATTTATTTATTTACTGTATTTGTATACCGCCTTTCTCAGCCGTAGGCGACTCAAGGCAGTTAACAGGGTAAAATTCAATGCTTACAATATCATAAATACAATTTAAAACATAACATATAATAAAAAATTAAACGTATCAATAAAATAACAACAACAACAAAGTGTCTCCTTGTTAAAAATGTTGTCCGGTCTCATTGTCATAGTTCCATTTTCCTATGTCAGTTACTCTGCATTTGGAAACGCTTGTTCAAAAAGCCATGTCTTGACTTTTTTCTGGAATCTTAAAAGGGAGGTGGCCAATCTAATATCTCTAGGGAGGGCATTCCACAGCCAAGGGGCAACCGCCGAGAAGGCTCTGGCTCTCATCTCCGCCAAACATACTTGTGACAAAGGCGGTAACGAGCAGGCCCTCTCCAGATGATCTTAAGGTCCTAGATGGTTCATAAGGGGAGATGCGTTCGGACATGTAAGTTGGGCCAGAACCGTTTAGGGCTTTATAGGCTAAAGCCAGCACTTTGAATTGTGCCCGATAGCAAACTGGCAGCCAATAAAGTTGGCGCCACAGAGGAGTTGTACACTCCCTAAATAAATACATACAGGAGGATGTTTAATGTGGATGTGAAGCTTTATTTGGCTCAGAGTCTTCAAGTCTCTCCAACTTTTTTTTTTGACCCGATAAAGAACAAGATTTAGATTAGAATACATTTTCTTCCTTGGCCACAATTTATCAACAGAGAAAGAAAGATTAAACCAGATAAATTTGGTTTTTTTATCTCAACTGCCATCTTCTCGGGTTTTTGAAACTCATGTAGCTCTGACTACATGTGCCTTCCCCTAGTTTTTATTTCTTTCTTTCACATAAAGTTGGAAAAGACCCCAAGAGTCATCCAATCCAACCCCATTCTGCCATGCAGGAAGACAATCAATGCCCTCCCAACAGATAGCCATTCAGTCTCTGCTTGAAACCCTCCAGAGAATGAGACTCCACCACACTCTCAGACAGGATATTCCACTTACCATCAGAAAGGTTTTCCTAATGTTTAGGTGGAATCTCTTTTCCTATAATTTGAATCCATTTGCTCTGTGCATTAGACTGGCTCTATGCTGCCAAATTATACAGTTCGAATTGCATTAGATCAGTGGTTCTCAACCTGTGGGTCCCCAGGTGTTTTGGCCTACAAATCCCAGAAATCCTAGCCAGTTTACCAGCTGTTAGGATTTCTGAGAGTTGAAGACCAAAACATCTGGGGACCCAGAGGTTGAGAACCACTGCATTATATGGTCAGCACACGCATGTATCATGCAATTCAATGCAGTTAAACTGCATTATTTGCCAATGTATAATCATCCTTAGTTGTACTTTTAGCCTTCTTTGCCAAAGCGTGCAGATGCTTGACTACACTGCTGATCTCATGACCCACTGCATTGAACCATGACAGTGAAAGTGGTGTCAAACTGCATTAATTCTCTAGTATAGATGCACCCGAGATCTGCCTTTTGGCCATCTCTGTTCTAGTTAACCCTAATTGGGCTAATTACTGAGAACAACACTGATACTCGGGGCCCTTCCGCATAGCCATATAACCAAAGATATCAAGACGGATTATCCACAGTATCTGCTTTGAACTGGAATCCACATTGCCAGATAATCCCATTTCAGTGTGGGTTTTATACAGATGTGGGGAAGGGGCCTCAGGCCTCTTCTATACAGCCATGTAATTCAGATTATGAAAGCAGATAATCCATTTTATCTGTTTTGAAATGGATTTTGAGTCTACACTGCCATATAATCCAGTTCAAAGCAGATAATCTGAATTTTATATTGCAGTGTAGAAAGGGCCTCAGTCCTTTGTGATGAGACTGTGAATTGTCTCAATTGTTCTCACTTGCCTTTGATTTGTCCTCTGTCCTGTTTTCGTACTTGCTCTGCTTATTACAGTTGCAATAGTGCTGAAATGCATTAACTGTACAGTGCAGACACACCCAAGATCTTTCCATCCATTCAACATGACTTCATTTCTCTTTTCCAGAATTAGCAGAAGTATTAAACATAATTCTGCAGAAGGACGCATACAATTTTGATAAATTTCATAATTGACACCAATCACGGATGCCAGCCTTGCTTGGCAACATGATACTTTATTTTCTAGCACAATTCAGATATAGGCCTTTCATCTTTGCTTCCCAGTATCATTTCTCTTGATTTTCTTCTCTTCTTCTTGAGGTGAGAGTAGCTACTGTAGTAAATAGGGCAGGGCTCCGCACTACTCACAGCCAAGAGGTGATCTGAAACTTTCCTGCTTACGCCAGACCAACTACTGACTGTCTGCAGTGGCAGATCTTAAGTATATGGTATTTAAAACAAGTATAAAAATCAAACATTTACTGATAAGAAATCAACATTTGCAAGGCTTTGTAAACAAGCTGATTTTTAATGAAGCACAGTTGAATCTTCTTCTGCAGAGTGTATTGTAAATGCTGCACAATATAATGTGCTGTTGAAGGCTTTAATGGCTGGAATCACTAGGTTGTTCAGAAGCATTCTCTCCTGAAATTTTACCCACATCTAGGGCAAGCATCCTCAGAAGTTGTGAGGTCATTTGTGTAAATATTTAAAACAGTCACTAGGTAGCATTTGAAAAACTTTTACTCTTCCCAAAATTTTTGGGATCCCAACATTGAGCTAAGAGACACTGTTTTGGGTCAGGACCCACGGTTTGAGAAGCAGTGCTGTAGACAGTATAGCTTGTCACTGTTTGTAATGTAAAAAAAGTCTCGGATTACATTTCAAGAATAAATTTCTATGTCCCTGTTCCTTTCAATTGGAGCCCCCAGTGACGCAGTGGATTAACCGCTGAGCTGCTAAACTTGTTCACCAAAAGGTCACAGGTTCGAATCCGGGGAGTAGCGTGAGTTTCCATTTTCAGGACCAGCTTCTGCCAACCTAGCAGTTTGAAAACATGCAAATGAGAGTAGATCAATAGGTACTTCTCCAGGAGGAAATTAACAGTGCTCTATGCAGTCATGCTGGCCACATGACTTTGGAGGTGTCTACGGACAACGCTGGCTTTTTGGCTTAGAAATGGAGGTGAGCACCAACCACCAAAGTCGGACACGACTAGACTTAATGTCAGGGGAAAACCTTTACTTTTACAACCTATTCCTTTTAATCAAAGTGTTTTATATTAAGTTTCCAAATGACAGTCAGAATTTTGACTACATCTCAGATTCCTTCTACACTACCATATAAAATCCAGATTATCTGCTTTGAACTGAGTTATATGACTGTGTAGACTCATATAATCCAGTAACTGGATTATATGGCAGAGCCCCCGGTGGCACAGTGGGTTAAACCCCTGTGCCGGCAGGACTGAAGACCGACAGGTCGCAGGTTCGAATCCGGGGAAAGGTGGATGAGCTCCCTCTATCAGCTCCAGCTCCTCATGCAGGGACATGAGAGAAGCCTCCCACAAGGATGATAAAAACATCAAATCATCCAGGCGTCCCCTGGGCAACGTCCTTGCAGACGGCCAATTCTCTCACACCAGGAGTCACTCTGACATGACAAAAAAAAGGCAGAGTAGATCCAGCTTCATTGCTCCTGTGAAAACCTGGCAACCCTAGTCATAACAGAGGGCTGAGATTGAAAGCATAATGGTCACAGTTAAGGCCCTTTTTATTGCTAGGACAACCACTGAATGAATTAGATTTAATGATGTGCTGACTCATAATTTACAAACAAATTCAGTGGCTTTACTCTTGTTTGGATTAGCCAATGGGGCACACCCTCCAACATTTCACAGATGAAAAAACAGGACATGTTTGGCCAAGAAATGATCAAGATGACAAAAGTTGCTAATGAGAAAGAACACACCAACTAGAAGAAACCACAGACGTTTGTTTTTATCTGAGCCTACTGAAAAGGCAAGTTTCTTCCCTATGCCCAGTCTTCTCCTCCTTAAGGCTGCATCTACACTGTTGAATTAATTCAGTTTGACACCAAAGCTCAGTGCTATAGAATCCTGGGAGTTGTAGTTTTACAAGGACTTTAACTTTCACTGCTAAAGAGTAGTTTATCTCTCCTTAAGCTAAAACTTCCAGGTTTCCATAGCATTGAGCCATACCAGTTAACATAGTTCCAAACTACATTAATTCCACAGTTTAAACAATGCATTTTGAACTCAGTTTACAGCAATGGAAAGAAGCTGAAGACAAAGGGGAAAGTGGGAGAGAGAGGCCAAAGCTGGGACATTTCCAAAGCAGATGAAAACATGGGATGACAGTGGGTTAGTCGGGATTATTCCTGCCAGATCAGGACAGCTGGAGTGTGTGCTAGGAGTCATACAGTGCCCTTTGGTACTTAAGCTATCTGATATGGGAGATTCCCCTTCAGAGTACAAGGAACTGGTACCATGTTTCTGTACAATGGCAACAATTGTTTTGCTCTTTGGAAATTAAATGGGATTGGTAGCTGATGGTTTTCATTGCAGCAGGATAGCCACAATCCTGTAGTCTCCCTGTAGTTAGCTTTCTTCTGTGAGCCAGGCTGGGTTATTTGAAATAGCTTTGGACAGACACGACATCCCCGTGGCCGTGGCTCTGCTCGCTCAGCGGGAGTGATCGTGTCATTCCAAAGCCATTCCTGCGCTTGCGTCTTCCTGGGCTTGGGACCAGCTCTGATCTACTCAAAATGCATCCACACCGGCTTGTCTCTTTGACTAGAACTTCTTAAAATAGAGAAGAGATATGGAAGCTTATTGAATACAGATGGAAAATGGTTTAGTCCACAGATACATTTCCCCTCCAATCATTAGGCAACAGTCAGGATTTGGCTGCAATTGACCCATTTGAGCCTAATCTAACACCTACAGTTGAACATTCCCGTTTAACTGCTACATAATCTGATTCAGATTAATATTCAATTCAAATCAGAACTTATGATGGGTGTCTCAACTCAAAAGGGATCCATGGAAGATCACTTCAATATAATAGCTGCAAGAATATGCTCTGAAATAGAAGAGTTATGTCTTATTACCATCATTTTTATTAGTTGTATTATTTGTTACCTATTTAAGGAGTTTCAATATGTTTTAGGTGTGCATTTTGTAGTTTTAAGTTTATTTTTGTCATAGGTCTTATTTTAATTTTAGCTAGATCTTAAAATCGTCATAATGTTTTATTCACTTGTCCGTCACAGCATGATAAAGTATTGTGGAGATGGTAGGCTCAATCATCTGGAGAGTCAGAGGCTTCTTGACCTTATTCTCAAGGTCTCTAACTTGGAGTGCACCTGCCCTGTAGGATTAATGCGGTCTGAGATCACACTTACTGCCAGGGCTCAATGCTATATAATCCTGGGATTTGTAGTTTTGTGCAACTCCAGTACTCTGGTAAAGATAGCAGAAGACCTTAGAATCATAGAATCAAAGAGTTGGAAGAGATCTCGTGGGCCATCCAGTTCAACCTCCTGCCAAGGATCAGGAAAATCACATTCAAAGCACCCCTGACAGATGGCCATCCAGTCTCTGCTTAAAAGCCTCCAAAGAAAGAGCCTCCACCATACTCTGTGGCAGAGAGTTCCACTGCTGAACAGCTCTCACAGTTAGGAAGTTCTTCCTAATGTTCAGGTGGAATCTCCTTTCTTGTTGTTTGAAGCCATTGTTCCACATCCTAGGGCCCTTCCACACAGCTCTATATCCCAGAATATCTGTTTTGAACTGGGTTGAGTCCACACTCAGATAATGTGGCATTTCCTGACTTGGTATTCTAGGATACAGGGCTGTGTGAAATGGCCCCTAGTCTCCAGGGCAGCAGAAAACAAGCTTGCTTCCTCCTCCCTATGACTTCCTCACATATTTATACATGGCAATCATGCCTCCTCTCAGCCTTCTCTTCTGCAGGTTAAACATGCCCAGCTCTTTATGCCACTCCTCATAGGGCTTGTACAACTTCAACACCCATGATTCCACAGTATTGAGCCATGGTGGTTCAGGTGGTGTTGAATTGCATTCATTCTACAGTGTAGATACACCCATAATCGCCTAATTTCTATGTCACTTCTGCTGTATTCAGAAAGGAGAAGTTCTTGTCGGTTTCACGTGATTTGTTATTTCCTGCCTCAGCTTGCAAATGGTCTTATCCTCTTTGTGGCTATAGGCTCTTGTCTACTACGCTATCAGCAAAACCAAGCTCTGGTGGTTTCTCCCCAGGAAATCCACCTTTATCTATAGAGGACAGAAGGAGGATGAATAAATTGCTCCAGTTATTCTCCCTTGAGCCTGTTTCCATAGTGAAGAAATGAGAACTGTGCAGTTCTCTATTAGATATCATTGAACTGCAAACCTTATCAACCCTAGCCCATAAAACCAATAGTAAGAAAAACTGGGAGCTGAAATCCAACATTAGGAGGGCAACACAACTCCCACCCCTGCCTTTTCCCCCTTCTACAGTGCCATATAAAATCCAGATAATTTGTTTTGAACTGGATTATATGACAGTGTAGTCATATATGACAGTGTAGACACAATTATATGACACAGTTGAGAGCCAAGTACAGTGATTCTGGTATTGAGATAAGGCTCCAGAAGACCAGCGTTCAAACCTCTGCTCAGCCATGGAATCCTTCAGCAAATTGTATTCTCTCGTCCTCAGAGAAAATCTTCTTTGATCACATTTTGATAAAAACCCATCACAGGGTTGCCTTAACAACTTGAAGGCACATGACAAAACGCACAATCATTTCAGACAGTTCTCATGTGTGTTGTCATCTAGCACCCAATCTTATGGCATATACTGAGGATGATCTTGACTACCCTTAAAACCCTTATCAAACTTTATGAGGATAATAGGATGCCGATACAATGAGCCTTTGTTCCTTGCCATTGCCTACAGCCCATGCAACTTAGTTCTGATTCTTTGCCCAAAAAGTACAGAAGAGAATGAACACAATCCAGAAGAGAAGGGTAGGAAAGCAAGGAACGAAATCCAAGCGCAGCTGGAACTTTAAGAGGAAAACAGCTGCTTTTGGGATTCCGTTGCCCACTATCGAACCATCATTGGAAGGTGATCTGTTGTCGTCAATACAGAGGAAGTACCAAAACCTGGCCAAAACCAGAAGAAGCAGTTTGCACCATGAAAGAAACACTGGAAACGTGGAGAATATGAAGATCATTCCAAGGGTAGTTTAACCTTCTACACTGCAGAGATGCGAAAAGTCCTGTAAGGAGAGAAAGCAAAACCAGAGTCAACAGATCCATCTACAGATTTTTCAGCAACTAGATACATCTCATGGAAAAGAGACATAAGTACTAACTAAACTTATTTACCAACAAAGGAATTAGATTGCACCTATGGGTGCATCAGCACTATCCAATCATAGAAATTTGATACCATGGCACCATCCTATGGAAACTTCAGATCTGTAATTTAGTAGGGTGCTTAGAACTATCTTGTATGCCCCCGTGAATTACTGGAATAGTATGGAGTTAGAGTGGTATCAAAGTGCTATATTGTGTAGGACAGATATATCCTGTGTTCAGGTTGCTGTAATGCTGTCTTAAAGATTATAGTTTTGGCCTCAAGGTGCATCTACATTGTAGAATTAATGCAGTTTGAGACCACTTTACTACTATGGCTTAATGCTATAGAATACTGGGAATTATAGTTTGATGAGGCACCAGCACCCTTAGGCAAAGAAGGCAACAGACTACATCTGTCAAACTCAAAGCCTGTGGGCTGAATCCAACCTGTCATGTCATTCTATGTGTTCCTCCAGGACTACAACTCCTGTATTCCTCATCCTTAGACATCCTTAGACATCATGACAGAGCTGATGGGAATTGGGATATAGTGACATCTGGAAGGCTGAACTTTGTTCTATTTAGTCAGGAGAATGGGCTTTGAACTTAAGATTCAGAGCTTGTGGATATGAAGGCAGATCCACAGATTCTCCATCCATGGATTCATTGGTTCTTTGAAGGCAACCATAAAAGTGATGTGGCCCTAAATTAAAATGAGTTTGACACCCCTCTTGCAGACCTTGTAAAATGGCAACTTCCATTACATTGAACCACGGCAAGTAACATGATGTCAAAATGCATTAACAGTGTACATGCACCGTCCAACTCTGAAAAACCAAGGTTAGAACTCTTACTTGGCTATAAAAATGCACTGTCTGATTATGAATTAGTCATACTCTCTCACTCCAAACTGACAAACCTCTCTGAACCAATCTAGAGGAGGAACCCACGGGACAACTCTCATTTTAGAATCACAATAACGTGGAAACGACTAAAAGCCACACAGCTTGGAAAAGTTACTTTGGGGTTATAGTTCCTAACATCTCCTATTGGCCATGCTGGCTAAAGGATCCAGTGAGTGGTAATCTTAAACAGGAATAATGTTTTTAGCTCTTGAATAGCCATACTCACAGGAGTTTCAAGGGGGAAACTTTGCTTGCAATGCTTTTAACACAATGCAGAAGGATGGAAGAGAAATATTTGTGAATTGAATCTCCATGTCAAGTGAGGTGGTTTTTATATTTGACCAATTCGTTGTGGTTGTGTGCCTCCAAGGCAACTCTGATTTATGGTGAAGCTATTGTCAAGATGTATTCAGAGGAGGTTCACCTCAGAGGGTGCATCTACACCAATGGTTCCCAACCTGTGGTCCGTGGACCACCAGTGGTCCACAAGAACGAAAATATGGTCTACTGCCTCACCATTATTACACTGTTGCCTTGAAACAATGCGTCTTGCAAAACAACGACTGGTCTTGCGAAACCCTCTTATGGTGCCGAGGCAACAGGGATGTCAGAAGGGGAGAGGCTGACTACCCATGAAAGATTACTACTGCCACATCAGCTCTAGATTATTAAATATGGGTTTCTGTGGACGAGCAGATGGCGACTACTGGATGGCATATGTTCTGTATCAGAAACTATAGATATCTAGTTCATCTGTCCAATGCAGTTTTCTGAATCGGCACCCCAAATAACCAAACTAAAGTTGACCATAAACCGTTTCGTAACCCTTTTGGTACTAATGTTGGAGAGTGGTCTCTGGCCAATGCGGTCCCTGGTCAAGTGGTCCTTTTTCAATGTAGTCCCTGGTCAAGTGGTCCCTGTTCAAGTGGTTCCTGGTCAAGTGGTCCTTGATCAAAGTGGTCTCTGGTCAAAGTGGCCCCTGGTCAAGTGGTCCCTGGTCAAGTGTTCCCTTGTTCAAGTGGTCCCTGGTCAAAGTGGTCCCTGTTCAAGTGGTCCCTGGTCAAGTGGTCATTGGTCAATCTAGCCCCTGGTCAAGTGGTCCCTGGTCAAAGTGGTCACTGGTCAAGTGATCCTTGGTCAGTGTGGCCCTTGATCAGTGTGGTCCTTGGTTAAGTGGTCCCTAGTCAAAAATTCATTCTACACTGTAGAATGAATGTTGTTTGACACATTTACTATCAATGGCTCTAATGCTATGGAATATTGTGATTTTTAGTTTCCCTTTGACAGATAAACCTAAAAACTTTGTAACACTACAACTCCTTGGATTCCACCGCAAGGAGCCGGGGCAGTTAGAGTGGTGTCAAGTATCATTGCTATGATATTTAATTCTGCTTTAATGTTTGTATATTTATAGGTTTTAAACTGTACCAAAATGTGTTTAATGGAAGCCACTTTGAGTCTCTTTGTGGAAAAAAAAAGCAGTGTATAAAAAACATCATAATAATAATAACAACAATAATAAATTATACAATGTAGATGCACCCGGGAAGGATTTGAGCCCATGCCTCCTGGACTCCCAAGCCAATACTCTAACATGGGTTATTGAAATAGAGAAATGCCTCCGCAAAGAAATAAATAGCATACAAACATGACTGAAGCACACCCTGTTTCATCGTTTCTTGTGCAAACAACTTGGTTGGTAACTTTCTTAGGCAAACAAAATGTGGTATCCACCTGTGCCACTGGAGTGCTTTTCTTCCTCCATCCTTTCCCCACTGTTTGGGTCCTTGGGAGTGGGCACATTGGACAATCAAGCAGCCAGGGATATATATTTTGTGCTCCTAATTTTCCCTCCTTGCAACTATGAAGCTCCTCCCGAGTGTTCAGTCTGAGTCAGAAGGATTTGCCAGAGTCACATTTCAGGACTTAGCCTTGTCCTTCTGCCTCCTCCTTGCCCACTCCTTTGCAGAGCAGATGGATGCATTGTGTTGTTTGCCAGGAAACCAGAGAAGGAGAGAAACCACAAGCGAGAAAAAAAGAAACAAAACTCTCAAGGAAGTAAGGAATGGGTGGGAAAGGGGGAAGGACCTTCACGCATGAGGGACTTGATGGTTTTTAACCCAACCTGATCCTGTAAGACAGGTAATATGTGCAGGTGGAGGGATTATGGTTCATAATAATAATAATAAAGGCCAACACAAACTTAAAACCCACCAAATAAGCAACCATCTTGGCAGTTTCTTCTTTTATACCATGCTACACAATCTAGCCAGTAGTTACACCTCTGACGTACTGAATGCTTAGGCTCTATCTACACTGACATATCATCCAGAACTGGATTATATGAGTCTACACTGCCATATAATACAGTTCAAAGCAGATAATCTGGATTTTATATGGCAATACAGATGGGGCCTGAGTCTAGGGTCACAGATACTGGAGGGATTTCTATATTGTAGAACGAATGCAGTTTGACCCCACTTTAAATGTCATGGTTCAATGCTATGGGATCCCGAGAGTTGCCATCTTAAAGGTTTGTAGTTTACTCTACCAAAGAGTGCCGAAGCCTCACCGAACTACAGCTCCCAGGATTCCACAGCATTGAGCCATGTCAGTTCAAGCGGTACCAAACTGCATTAATTCTACAGTGTATATGCACCTTGAGTCGGTCCCTATTCACTCCTGAAGCTTGGAGATATGACATCATATAGTGATCCTAATTACATTTATATCTTGTAATCTACAGTACGGTATTAGTTGACACTCCCCCATCCATACGCTATCACTTAGCTGACCCCACTTAGCTTCCAAGCTCAGAGATGTGGTGCACTCTAGCTTTTGGATAGAATAACTGCCTAGTGTGAATGGGGTCACTGCCTGATTGTGTAATTTTTTCAGTTTATTTATGCGAGGCTTGCCAGACTTGATGGTTTCATCTCACATTTTACATTATTCATTTTGAATGAAAATTTTGCCCAGTCAATGATGCATCTACATAGGTGAATTAATGCAGCTTGACACCACTTTAACTTCCATGGCTCAATGCTATGGAATCACTGGAGTTCTAGTTTTACAAAGTCTTCAGCCTTCTCAGCCAAAGAGTGCTGGTGCCTCATCAAACTACAACTCCCAGGATTCCATAGCATTGAGTCATGGTGGTAGGAGCCCCTGGTTATGCAATGGGTTAAACCCTTGTGCCAGCAGGACTGAAGACTGACAGGTTTGAGATTCGAATCCAGGGAGAGCATGGATGAGCTCCCTCTGTCAGCTCCCGCTCTCCATGGAAGTACATGAGGGAAGCCTTCCATAAGGATGGTAAAACATCAGAATATCTGGGCGTCCCCTGGGCAGTGTCCTTGCAGACGACCAATTCTCTCACATCAGAAGTGACTTGCAGTTTCTCAAGTCACTCCTGATACGAAAAGAAAAAAGAAAACCATGGTGGTTAAAGTGGTGCCAATTAGTGTGGATAGATACATGCCATGTTGAAGTGCTCTTCTCTTTTGTGCTGTAGAAAGCTATCCCTATTCTTCCCATAGTATTATGCCTTTGTTACCAAATCAAAAATGCCTTGTGAGGTTTTAACACTTCCTTATATAATTCTCCTTTATCTTCTCAACAAAGCTCTCATGGCCAATTCTGTTTCTTTTTTTCCAGAGTCTAGGAATGAGGTTAGAAAGAGAGTGGTTTGCGAGAATTTGGCAGAATGAGGATTCGAACTGGGACCTCTTGATTTCAGAAGTAGAGGAAGTGACTCTCCTTGCCTTCATCTGAGATAGAAAGCATATTACGTGGCACACAAATGAAGGGGACCCTGAGGAAATGGAAACCCACTTCCTCAGCTATGGGGAGCCTCGCTAGACGAGAATGACATGTCCAGATAAAGGAGCAACATCTGTTCAATTTATGCCTGTTGTGGTTGTTGAAATCATAGGCAAGCAACTTAGAATTACAGAATTATAGAATCATGGAGTCATTAGAATCAATGCTGGAAGAGATCCCCAAAGGCCACCCAATGCAACCTCATTTTGCTATGCAAGAGGACACAATCAAAGCACTTCCGACAAATGGCCATCCAGCCTCTGCTAGGAATGAGTTAGCAGAAATGCTCCACGTGAGTGTTCAAAGACATCTATATAAATAAAAATGTAATGTTCATTTGTGGGACTAACATAAATAAAAAATTACTGGATGAATTGACACCAAATTTGGACACAATACCGAATGAATTGACACCAGATCAGAACGAGTGACCATAACTCATGAAAACACTGAAAAACACAGTAGAAGATTCTTAGAGCCAAAAAATAAAAAAAATACATTATAATGCAGTCGCAAAATCACACATATATACACATACACACAAATATATACACACACATATACATATATATACACACACAAGACACAAATACACAGACTGGGCCACAGCAACGCATGGCAGGGTACGGTTACTACTATATAAAGTTCTCACTGTTTCTTTCGTTTTCTTTCATATGCACACTCATAAACTTTGCAAACATACCTGTCAGTGTGATGCTACTCTCCTTCAAGGGTATATCTACACCATGCATGGGCAAACTTGGGCCCTCCAGGTGTTTTGGACTCCAACTCCCACAATTCCTAACAGCCGATAGGGAGTTGGAAGTCCAAAACACCTGGAGGGCCCAGGTTTGCCCATGCCTGATCTGCACTGTGGAATTAATGCAGATTGACACCACTTTAACTATCATAGCTCAATGCCATGGAATCCTAGGAGTTGTAGTTTAGAGAAGAACTAATACTATTTGGCAGAGAAGGCTTGAGACCTTGCAAAAGTACAACTCCAAGGGTCCCATAGCATTGAGCCATGGTGATTAAAGTGGTGTGAAACTGCACACATTCTAAAGTGTAAATGCACCCTTAGTGGCCCCTCTGCCATCCCAAAGCCCAATCCCCAGCATCTCACCTGCCAGTCCTTGCTTGGCACTCCAACCAAAGAACAGGACCAACCAAATGCCAAGGAAACCCTGGCTGCTTGGTTCTTCTTCTTCATCGTCCGTGCTGTGGCTCTAAACTAAAAGCCACCAGACTGGGATCTGGCTCTGTCCAGCTGCAGGTTGAGACAGGAAGAGGACCTGCCATCTCTGAGCTCCTGCCAGTCAGTGCCCAACAACGCCCTTGGCATCTGTGCCACTACTTTCTCCGGCTACTTTATGTTTGCAGGACCCACTAAGGTCCCCCTTCCTTCCCCTCCCTGGGGGACCTTCTCAACCAATCAGGGCTTGAACACCAAGCTGGAATCCCCCTCCTTTTTTGCTTCCACCCCAAAGTAACTTCTCCTTTTCTCACCCTTGTTGCTGCTGCTGTTTCTTTCTGCCTTGCAGCCAGTTTCACTTTTGCTTAGACTCTGGCCAAAGCCTTTCCCTTCCCTGCCACTAGGTCCAAAAGTGTGGGCTTTTTGGCTCTGATGACAAGTTCACACAAGCTTCCTCAGCCTGTCACAACATCTCTGGGACTTTTAAAACATGTCTTGTGTCCGCTATATTTTAAATACTGGTCTGTGTATTTTAATATATGTAGAAAAAACATTTTAATATGTGTATTTATATAACATTATGTGTTTTTAGCTATGTTGCAACCCGCCTCAAGCGATGAGAGAGCAGGTAAGGAATAAAATAATAATAATAATAATTATTATTATTATTATTATTATTATTATTATTATTTAATACATAACAAGACTACTACACAGCAAACAAGATCACTATGCTGGCTGTTGTATTGGATTGTATCTCTCTCGAGCGATGAAAGAGCAGGAAAGAAATAAAATAATAATAATAATAATAATAATGTAATACATTACAAGACTAGTACACAGCAAACAAGATCACTATGCTGGCTGTTGTATTGGATCACACGTCGGACACTTCCCAAGTGTCTAGGAATGTATTGGTGAATAATGCATACAGAGCTGAGTAGGGTGGCTTTTTGCAGCTGACAGATGGTAATTTTGTCAGCGCAGACTGTTTTTAAGTGCAGGCCAAGGTCTTTAGGCATTGCACCCAGTGTCCCGATCACCACTGGGACCACCTTTACTGGTTTGTGCCAGAGTCTTTGCAGTTTGATCTTTAAATCCTCATATTGTGTCAGCTTTTCCAGTTGCTTCTCTTCAATCTGCTGTCGCCTGGGATTGCAACATTGACGATCCATACTTGGGTTTTTTCCCACGATCGTAAGGTCAGGAGTATAGTGCTCCGAAACTCTGTCAGTCTGAATTCAGAAGCCCCAGAATAGTTTGACGTTTTCATTTTCCGTAACCTTTTCAGGCTTGTGATCCCACCAATTCTTTGTCACAGGCAGATTATTATTATTATTATTATTTTAAACTCAACAAGATTAAAACACAGCAAACAAGATCACTATGCTGGCTCTTGTATTGGCTGTATTGAAGGAAGAAGGGTTAGGATCTTGCCCTTCCCAATAGGATCAGTAGGTGTGGACTCATATAATGCAGTTTGAACTACATTGAACCACATTATATACGTCTAGAGCAGACCTGGGCAAACTTCTGCCTTCCAGGTGTTGAAGAGGCTGAGGGGGGAAAGGAAAGGGCCGGAGGCTGTTAGAAATTGTGGGAGTTGAAGTCCAAAACACCTGGAGGGTAGAAGTTTGCTCAGGCCTGGTCTAGAACATGCTCCAGATTTAGGAACAAACTTGATGCCACTGTCCAAGGTACCAGCCCTATTTGTGAACAGGGTTCAACACCTTGGAGAGCAGATTCAAAAATCTGATTAAGATTCAGATTAAATTCAAGGCCACACCAGCATTGTAGTAGCTGCTGGGCCTACCTCACAGGGTGATTGTGAGGACAAAGTGGAGAGGAGCCTTGTACACCTCGTATAGGTGGGGTGTCAATGTATGTAATAATAGCAATAATTATTAATAAATATGCATTCTTGCTGAGGAATAAGCCTATTATGTTCTTCTGGATAGACATGCACAGGGTTCCACCAAAGTGGAGATAGTAATGAGCCTGGGGTGAATGCGTAGGACTAGGAATACATCTACACAATGGACTTAATACAGTTTGACACCACTTTAACTGCAATGGCTCAATGCTATGGAATCCCAGGAGCTGTAGTTTGGTACCAGCACTCTTTGGCAGAGAAGTTAAAGACCTTGAAAATCACCAGTGTCTATAGATCGATCCTAAGAAAAACTCTATGAAATTAATGAGATCACTGTATGCCAATCGGCAACTTGAAGGCACAGATATTGATTGCCTTTGCTTCTATCCAAATCCAAGCCTGGCCCTATTTAGGAACCAGTTTCTTATTCCTTTTCTGCATTTTGGTTGTCATATGATTCTCCTTTCAAGCAACAATTACATTATCCTAAAGCCCATATGCCTCATTTCAGACACCACAGCTGCAGAGATTCATGGTGGGTATCATAATAAAACAAAATTCCTCCCCCTGTATCTTGCTTTGGCAAAAATACACACCCCTCCAAGATGACTTCAATGCAAAACACCTCGAATACATTAATTGGGAGAAGGGGGATTTTGTTTAATTGCAGCCTCTAGATATTGGTAGAATAGGTTGAATGCATCTGAGAGGGAGGAGGCGGAGATAAGAGGCGCCAAAGTGACTTGAGTCCCCGCTTGTGGCAGATGGTTTCAGGGGGTGCCAATGGGAAAGCAGAAGGGCTGTGCCTGCTTCCCACCCTATTAAGGCAGAAAAGGGAACCCAAGACCCTCTGCAAGCAGCTTAACTGGGTCTGGTGTCAGCTATGGCTCTGATCCAGCAAGTGCAGGTGTGCAAAGGCTCCCCTTCCACCTGATGGGGCGGCTTCAGCAAGGGACAACCACGCTGGGAGATGTGGTAGATTGAATGCACGTACTCCTTCTCATACACAAATAAATCTCTGGGCGAGGAATTCTTGCCCAGAGATTTATTTGTGTAAGCACGAAAAGGGGCCCATTTCATACTCTGCAACATTCATTTCAAAATAGGGAGTCATAGGACCAAGCAACATCAAGCTGGCAAAAATAACGCAGTCCCCCCCTCCCCAACCAAAAAAAGTTTTCTAGGTGTCTTAGCTTTTAGGCCTGTTCCTGGCATTATTTGGGGCACTGATTCAGATGATGCTTCTAAAGTTAAAGTTAAAGGTAAAGTTAAAGGTTTTCCCCTGACATTAAGACCGGTCGTGTCCAACTCTGGGGATTGGTGCTCATCTCCATTTCTAAGCTGAAGAGCCAGCGTTATCCATAGACACTACCAAGGTCATGTAGCTGGCATGACTGCATAGAGCACCATTATCTTCCTGCCGGAGTGGTACCTATTGATCTACTCACATTTGCATGTTTTCGAACTGCTAGGTTGCCAGAAGCTGGGGCTAACAGCAGGAGCTTACCTCATTCCCCGGATTTGTTATTAAGGCAGTAATTTTTTGGGTTTTGTTACAAAAATGATCTATGATGCCTGAAAGCATTAGAGGAAAATCAGATTTTGGTTTCTGAATCTTTGAAACCATCTATTAGCACAACACATTTGTAGATGGTAATGTTGTACATCCAAGTGCAAAAGGGCAATGATCAACTCCTTCCAAAGTTAAGTGGGGGAACAGAAAGAGAAGGAAATATTCAAATACCAGTCATGTATAAAGCATATCAACAATATCAACCTGCTCCCAGATTCAAACCTGCGGCCCTTCGGCAAGTTCAGCAGCTCATCACTGTAACCCACTGCACCACCAGGGACTCCTCTCTCTAGCTTCATAGATAGACTTGATATCGAGGAAAGCAGACCCTCAAATTATGAAATGTAAAAAATTATGAAATATGAATTGCCTTTGGAATGTCCTCAATTTCCATAATCCCCTCACAATGAACTAGGAAATTGGGGGGGGGGGGTGTTACTCAATGAGTGTACATCAGAGCACCCCAGTCAATAGGTCGAAACAGCTTCACCTATCGAGATGTTCATCATCTCCAAGTATCCATTGTGTACATTGGACAACCCTATTGTGTTCACCGGAACTAGACTATTAAGCTCATCATGGACTCATTACCTGATATGACACCACATTCCTTTTGGATCGTGCCCCTCTCAAAGGCAGACCATTGAACGGATTGACATTTCAAACACTCCAATGAATTTTATTGAATTTCCCACCATATGAAGAGCCAACTAAAAATGATGTTTGATGGAGATCTGAGCCACTCAGGGTGTGGATCCTAGACAAATAGTTTTTCAACCAATCGGGAGCTGATGTGGGTTTCTTGAATAGCTGTCAAAATGAAATAAAAATTCTCTGCATTCACAATTGCGGTATGTCAGTTCTTTGAAGTGCTTTCTCCACTGACATCCTCTCTGGCCATTGAGAATAAACCTATGCTTTTGCCTTCTACTTATCCATGTCTGATTTGGCCTTCTGGGAAGCTAGACACGCCAGGCTTTCAAAACCATGATTTTAGCTGAGCTGAAGTCACTCAACAAGTGAACATATTTTTCTATTTATGTTTACAGAAGTGATGGAGGCACCTTTGCTAGAGATGTTTAGCAGGGTCTGGATGATCATTTCTGAAAACCTCAGGGATCCCTTCAGATTGTAAAACTCTTCAGTACTACAAGCAATAGGATGATAATTAGAAAGTGATTAAGGTTTCGAGAAAATGTCTCTTTTTAAAAATTATAATATTTATTTATTAATTAAAATAGACAACATTTGTAAATGTTTGTTACACGCAGTGCAATATTTTCCAGCTATTAATGTTTACCAACTGTTAGGATTTCTGGGAGTTGAAGGCAAAAAACATCTGGGGACCCCAGTTTGAGAACCAATGTGCATTTATGCAACCCCAGAGTTGCTGTTGTGTTGCAATTCCCATTTTCCCCAGTCCGCATGGCAAATAATCAGAAGTAAAGAGAGTTGTTGTTCAATAGTATCTGGGGAACCAAACTGGAGAAAACGAAAGAGGACCAACCACTATAGATAGACAGATAGACAGTTGGCCCTCTGTAACCACAGATTCACCATGGATTCAAAGACCCTTTGAAGG
Source organism: Anolis sagrei (assembly GCF_037176765.1). NCBI lineage: Eukaryota > Metazoa > Chordata > Lepidosauria > Squamata > Anolidae > Anolis > Anolis sagrei. The sequence continues at coordinate 28,447,753 of NC_090022.1, read as the reverse complement.
TCGTCATAAAGCCGATGTGGTCCTCAATAAAAATAAATTTGACACATGCTCTGGGTCCTTCAACTCAACCCTATGGGCAACAGAATATACCTGCATTGGAGAACCTAGATATTTCTAGAGACACCATATTACCCAAATGCATGGATAATCAAATCTACACAAGTTAAACCTGTAAATGTGGAGGGCAGACCGCAGTTTAATGACAACTATGGATTACTATTGATGCATCCCTGTACATGAAAGCAGCAATAGTCACCCAGTTCCTCCGGCAACATAGAGGTACAAAGCGGGTTCGAGTGTCAAACTCTGTGGACTTCACCAGCCTGATTTTGAGCTTGGCTTTGCCTCTTTGGACCGGGATCTGGAAGGTGACATCCTGGAAGGAAAAGGAGGCAAACCCATGCCGTCTTTCGAAGGTGGGGCTGCCCATCTGCCATGGGGAGGGCAGCGTCTCTTTCTCCACGTCTCAGTTTCTCCCCAGTTAATGAGCAGGTGCTGGTGGTGGTGGAAATACCCCAATGTCCCCATAGACTGGTGTTTTCCAGCCATTCTGGCTCAAATTTGCGGGAGGCAAAGGAAATGGGGAATACAGAGCAGGTGTCAAGGGGGAGGAAAGGTGCCAGGTATCAGAAAGGGAGGAGCGGGCATGAAACCCAAGTTGAGGGGCCTGTCTGGAGACCAGAATGCTACAGGAGATCCAATTTTGCCTGAGTTTTAGAAATGGGCCAAATATTATACCCTAGACCAGAACATAATGCCCCAGGAGAGCCAATTTTGCCTGAGTTTTAGAAATGGGCCCAGTATTATACCCCATACCATACCGTGCCATGAACTCTGTATTGATTTCATATTAATATTGAAATACAGGAATCTAAAGCAAATAAAGACAAACTTAATATAACATGCTGAATTATAAAATCAACTTTGTGAATGCAGTGTACAACTTTGGCAATTGAAATTGATTTTATTTTCATTTTTATTTACAATTTGTAAAGTGTTTTTTAAATTTTATTTGGTGGTTGCTTGAGAGTTCTATTTGCTTGAGTTCTGTTTAACTGAGAGTCTGTTGTTATTCTTTATTATTATTACTATTATTATTATTATTATTATTATCCTGTTTTGTTATTATTAGTATTATTTGATACCCAGCAAGTTTAGTCACACCAAACAAGATCACTCTGCTAGCTTTTGTATTCAATCACATGTCAGACACTTCCCAAGTGTCTAGGACTGTGTGATGTATTGGCGAATAATGCATGCAGAGCAGAGTAGGGTGGCCTTTTGCAGCTGACAGATGGTAATTTTGTCAGCACAGACTGATTTTAAGTGCAGGCCAAGGTCTTTAGGCACTGCACCCAGTGTGCCGATCACCACTGGGACCACCTTTACTGGTTTGTGCCAGAGTCTTTGCAGTTCGATCTTTAAATCCTCATATCATGTCAGCTTTTCCAGTTGCTTCTCGTCAATCCTGCTGTTGCCTGGGATTGCAAAATTGACAATCCATACTTGTTTTTTTCCTGTGATTGTGAGGTCAGGAGTATTATGCTCCAAAACCCTGTTAGTCTGAATTTGGAAGTCCAAGAGTAGTTTGATGTGTTCATTTTCAGTATTATTATCATTATTATTATTATTATTATTATCACAACAAGATTAGTACACAGTAAACAAGATCACTCTGCTGGCTATTGTATTGGATTGCACATCGGACACTTCCCAAGTGTCTAGGACTATCTGATGTATCAGTGAATAATGTGTGCAGATCCCAGCAGCTATTTATTTATTTATCGTGTCAGTGCAACCAGTCGATTATATTACATTTCTAACAGAACAAAGCAAAAAAAAAAAAAAAAAACCAAAAAAAAACCCCAGACAAAATACAAAAATTGTGAGTTTGGTAGTTGATTAAATGTCCTTTGACCAGTATCTGGCCACTTGGAGTGCTTCTGGTGTTGCTGCAAGAAGGTCCTCCATTGTGCAAGTGGCAGGGCTCAGGTTGCATTGCAGCAGGTGGTCAGTGGTTTGCTCTTCTCCACAATCGCATGTCGTGGATTCCACTTTGCAGCCCCATTTCTTAAGGTTGGCTCTGCATCTCGTGGTGCCAGAGCGCAGTCTGTTCAGCGCCTTCCAAGTCGCCCAGTCCTCTGTGTGCCCAGGGGGGAGTCTCTCATTTGGTATCAGCCATTGGTTGAGGTTCTGGGTTTGAGCCTGCCACTTTTGGACTCTCGCTTGCTGAGGTGTTCCGGCGAGTGTCTCTGTAAATCTTAGAAAACTATTTCTAGATTTAAGTTGTTGACAGCAGCTGATGAATGGTAATTTTGTCAGTGCCAATTGTGTTTAAGTGCAAGCCAAGGTCTTTTGGCACTGCACCCAGTGTACCTATCACCACTGGGACCACTTTTACTGGCATGTGCCAGAGTCTTTGCAATAATCATTATGATTATTATTATGTTTATTATCACGTTTAGATCTCTAACAAGGAGACTCAAAATGGCTCACAATTTTAAAAACAACAGAGTCTTGTTTTCTCCTTAACGGGTGTTCGCTGGTAAGAACATTGTGTTACAGGCAGAAGAAACTGGAAAAACAAAAGAGGAAGGATTACGCAACATTACTAGTACTACTATTCTACTGTGCTGTTTTCCTCTCTTAAAAGAGACTCAAAGCAACTCATACCATTAAGAAGAATGCAATTAAAAACCTACAACATACAAATATTAAATTAGAATTAAACCTAAAATTTCATGAACCTCAAAAGTGAGTAAAATGGGACTTTTTGTAACGCTTGGCTCTCCTGCAATGTTTAATACAGTTAAGTATCCCTTATTCAAAATGTTTTCTGGATTTAATATTTTTTCCCCAGCACAATATCTTGGGCTGTCTCTTAAATACAAATGTCTTGGGTGGTGCATTGTGCGCCTACAACCACTAGGGGGCTCCAAGAGCTCCAATAGTAAAGCCAGGCAGGTTCTTCCAATGAGGGCTGCAGTCGAAGTTCCTGACCACGTGACACTCCCCAGCAAAAGCTCCTCCCCTTCTGCCCTAGCTCCTCCCCTCCATGGCTGCGCTTAGAACGTTCGGCCCGGTTCTGGGCAGGAGACTCGTGGCTGTGACTCCAAAGCCTGTGTTCGCCCTTCTGTAAGTAGTAATAGTAGATCTATGGGCACAAACCACTGTACCCTAAAGGCAGTGAGTTCTGCCTGACCTTGGAAGCTAAGCAGGGTCGGCCCTGGTTTGAAATTGGATGGGAGACCGCCAAGGAAAACCAAATGTATTATTTGCACTGTAGAACAGTGGTTCTCAACCTGTGGGTCGCCAGAAATCCTAATTCTTGGAGTTGTTGGCCCAAACGCCTGGAGACCCACAGACTGTAGTTTGACCCCATTTTAAGTGCCATGGTTCAATGCTTTGGGATCCTGGGATCAGCAGTTTTTCAAGGTCTTTACCAAACTATAACTCTCAGGATTTCTTAGCATCGAGCCATTGCAGTACAGTGTAGACCAAGCATAGATAGGTAAGCTTCGACCCTTCCGGTGTTTTGGACTTTTTGCCACGCAGGAATCAATCAAAGCACTCCTGACAGATGGCCATCCAGCCTGTTTAAAAGCCTTCAAGGAAGGCGCTTCCACCACACTCCGAGGCAGAGAGTTCCACTGCTGAACAGTTCTTGAGGTCAGGAGGTTCTTTCTAATGCTTTGGTGGCATCTCCTTCCCTTTGCCTTGTCAATGGCAGGCAGCCCCAACGAGGCCACCGCCTCACTCCTTCCGACGATGAGCTCTACCAGAAGACGACCATCCGGCACCTGGAAAAGGAGTCCCCAGACATCATGTTCGTGGAAGGTTACACCAGCCGCGGCTTCACCATCAGCGGGAACAAGATAGTGGGGCCTTGTGCCGTCTTGCCCCGAGCCATCCTTCAGTGGAACGTGAGTAGGAAGAGCCAGAGAGATCAGGGGTGCGTCTACACCATATAATTAATGCAGTTTGACACCACTTTGCCATGGCTCAATGCTATTCAGAGATGTAGTTTGGTGAAGTAACAGCACTCTTTGGCAGAGAAGGCTAAAGACCTTGTAAAACTACAACTCCCAGGATTCCATAGCACTGAGCCATAGTGTAGATGTATCCTACGGCTGAAGGATCTGGTCTCTCAAGGGATGTGGTCATTGTAGTTTGTATTTATGTGGTGCAGTGGTGGGGCTGCATTCCCCGCTATGTTCTTGAACTATCATCTCTACTGGGTTGTTGTAGGTTTTTTGGGGCTATATGGCCATGTTCTAGAGGCATTTCTCCTGACGTTTCGCCTGCATCTATGGTAAGCATCCTCAGAGGTAGTGAGGTATCATCTCTACTTCTCTTTCCGTTTCCAGGTTGGAACACATGCAGACATCACTGCGGAGAGCCTGGCCCTCTTCCGCCTGCTGGAGCCCCGGCTAGGTATGTCGTAAGTGGACCGCCTGCACCAAAACAAAGCCTGTGCCTTGGGCTTTGGCAACATCAGAAATCTAATTTAGGCCCCTTCTACATGGCCCCATTTAATCCAATCCCAGATTACCTATTTATCTCAGATTATCTGGCAGTGGAGACTCATATAATCTACTTCAAAGCCAATAATCTGGGATATTTTTTTCTCGTGTCAGGAGTGACTTCGAATCATAGAATCAAAGAGTTGGAAGAGACCTCATGGGCCATCCAGTCCAACCCTCTGCCAAGAAGCAGGAATATTGCATTCAAATCACCCCCGACAGATGGCCATCCAGCCTCTGTTTAAAAGCTTCCAAAGAAGGAGCCTCCACCACACTCCGGAGAGTTCCATCACAGAGAGTTCCACCGCTGAACGGCTCTCACAGTCAGGAAGTTCTTCCTCATGTTCAGATGGAATCTCCTCTCTTGTAGTTTGAAGCCATTGCTCCGCGTCCTAGTCTCCAAGGAAGCAGAAAACAAGCTTGCTCCCTCCTCCCTGTGGCTTCCTCTCACATATTTATACATGGCTATCATATCTCCTCTCAGCCTTCTCTTCTTCAGGCTAAGCATGCCCAGCTCCTTAAGCTGCTCCTCATAGGGCTTGTTCTCCAGACCCTTGATCATTTTAGTTGCCCTCCTCTGGACACATTCCAGCTTGTCAATATCTCTCTTGAATTGTGGTGCCCAGAATTGGACACAATATTCCAGATGTGGTCTAACCAAAACGGAATAGAGGGGTAGCATTACTTCCTTAGATCTAGACACTATGCTAATATTGATGCAGGCCAAAATCCCATTGGCTTTTTTTGCCGCCACATCACATTGTTGGGTCATGTTTAACTTGTTGTCCACGAGGACTCCAAGATCTTGGAGAAACTGCAAGTCACTTTTGGTGTGAGAGAATTTGCCATCTGCAAGGACTTTGCCCAGGAAACGCCTGGATGTTTTTGTTGTTTTACCCTCCTGTGGGAGGTTTCCCTCATGTCCCCGCTTGGGGAGCTGGAGCTGACAGAGGGAGATCAACCTGCTCTCCCCAGATTTGAACTGCTGACCTATTGGTCAGCAATCCTGCCAGCACAAGCGTTTAACCCACTGAGCCACTGGGATCAACTGGAATGTATGGCAGCTTAGATCCAGTCTTAGAAAATAAAATATAAGGGCAGTGTTTCAGTTGCTAACAGTGAGGTCAATGGGGGACCACGGAGGTAGGAGAGAAATGGCTGCCTCTCAGACCTAGATTCCTGAATGTTATGGTGATGGTGATTATGATGATTACAATAATAATGGTAATTATTATTATTATTATTATTATTGTTTGTTACCCACCTCTCCTCATGGGACACAACACTTGTTGAATGTATTTTAGGTTGATGCAACTCATCATCCTAAAATATGTTCAACAAATGCATATATTAAGACACATTTCTGTAAAATACATCTATATAAATAAAAATGTAATGTTTGTTTGAGGGATTAACAGAACTCAAAAACCACTGGACGAATTGACACCAAATTTGGACACAAGACACCTATCAGGCCAATGTATGTCCTTCACTGAAAAAAAAATGATTTTGTCATTTGGGAGTTGTAGTTGCTGGGATTTATAGTTCATCTACAATCAAAGAACATTCTGAACTCCACCAATGATGGAATTGAACCAATCTTGAGACACAGAACTCCCATGATCAACAGAAAACACTACAAGAATTTGGTGGGCATTGACGTTGAGTTTGGGAGTTGTAGTTCACCTACATCCAGATATCACTGTGGACTCAAACAATGATGGATCTGGAGCAAACTCTACACGAATACTCAATATGCCCAAAAGTGAACACTGGTGGAGTTTGGAGAAAATAGAATCTTGACATTTGGCAGTTGTAGTTGCTGGGATTTATAGTTCACCTATAATCACAGAGCATTCTGAACCCCACCCATGACAGAATTGGGCCAAACCTTCCACGCAGAATATAAAAGTACATGCAATAAAGATTAAAATGCAATAGTAAAAAATGTGAATTAAAGAGTCATGGTTCAAAATCAGCTGTCGCAATTTAAGACACAACCGAAGACCTATCTCTTCCAGCCACAGGGTGAGGCGAGTATTATTATTATTATTACTATTACTACTAGCCATCCCCTGCCCCGTGTTGCTGTGGCCAGTCTGGTGATCTGGAAAATAAAGTAATGAGAAAGTGTTGGTTTCTAATATACGTGATTTCTTTCTGCTTGTGGGTAAACAGTATTTCTTGTTGTTTCTTTGTCAGTGTTAATGTAAATATTGTCTGGTTTGCCTACTCTGGAACAGGCAACATAGAATTGTCCTTCTTTAGGGGTCCCTTTCAAATCTATGATACTATATCTGTGTGTGTATGAATCATATATATCTATCTATATCTATGGCTGGATGGCTCTTTGTCAGGAGGGCTTTGATTACATTTTCTTGCCCCATTGAAAGAAGTTGGACTGGATGGTCTTAAGGTCAATGCCCACCAAACCCTTCTAGTGTATTCAGTTGGCCATGAGAGTCCTGTGTGCCAGTTCCATCATTGGTGGAGTTCAGAATGCTTTTTGATTTTAGATTAACTAAAAATCCCAGCAACTACAACTCCGAAATGACAAAATCAATTTTTTGAGTGATAGTCACTCCTTGGGTTAGTAGGTGTCTTGTGGCCAAATTTGGCAGCAATTAATCCAGTGGTTTTTGAATTATGTTAATCCCACAGACAAACATTACATTTTTATTTATATAGATGATGATGATGGTGATGATAATTTGACTGGGTAGGCCTGCTGGAAGAAAAGGGTTTTCAGTTGTACCTTGAATTCTGGCAGCTGATTTAGCTGTGGGATCTCCCTTGGGGAGAGTTTTCTAACCCACCCCCTGGCTTTGTCTGCCCTAGAAATCCTGGTGCTGGGAACGGGAGAAAAGGTGCAGAGGCTGGACCCTGCTGTTTTGAAATTAATGCGCCAATGTGGGATCGCTGTGGAAGTGCAAGATACGGTAAGCGACGGGGGAAAATCTCCTCCCTTGGTTGTTAGGGATTGGGTTTGTTAGGGGATTTCATAGGGTCACTCGAGCTTGTGTTTTCAATCTGTGGGGCAGTACAGGACACGAAGCCTGGAATCTCCCTTTCTTATCTAGCGTCTTGTTCCAAACACTTACTGTAAGTCTTTAATTGTAAAACTTATGTTTCCAACCTCAAGTGTGTGGGGTTTTTGTTTTTTTTTCAAAATCCCAATGCAACTAGATTGCTCACATGTTAGAGATACAGGACTACAGAAGCAGAGACACCAGCACCAGCAGACCTTGTGAAACTACAACTCCCATGATTCCATAGCCTTGAGTCATGGCAGTTATGCAGTGTAGATGCATCCTCATAGTTGCAAAGGCAGCGGAAGACTAGTGTATGGTGTGGGTGCATCTCCATTGCAGAATGAATAAAATTTGATATCACTTGTAACTTTCATGTTCCAATAATATGGAGTTGGTGTTTGTTGAGTTGATGTTTGGTGCAACACCAGTAACTGTCGAAGGCTTCCATGGCTGGAATCACTGGGTTGTTGTAGGTTTTTTGCGCTATATGGCCATTTTCTAGAAGCATTCTCTCCTGATGTTTCGCCTGCATCTATGGCGAAACATCAAGAGAGAAGGCTTCTAGAACATGGCCATATAGCCCGAAAAACCTATAACAACCCAGACACCAGTACTCTTTGGTACTGAAGGCTAAAGTCCTTGTGAAGCTGCCACTCCCGTGATTCCATAGCCATTGAGTCATGACAGTTCAAGTGGTATCAAACTACATTAGTTTTACAATATAGATTGATCGTCACAACAGGTTGGTTCAGCTGAACTTTGGGTTTTCTTCAAGTTTAAATAGACCAGGAGAAATACACGCATGTGCACTTTTATATTCACAGCCCAACAATTTTTCTTGTATGTTTTAGGCCTGTTCCTGGGATTATTTGGGGCCCAATTCAGAACACTGTCAGACCACATCAGCTCTAGTTTCTTAGAAATGGTTATCATTATTTTCTATGGTTATCACTATTTTCTAGTACATGGCCTATGTTCTGTGTCTCAAAAAGTAGAGCAGATAGGGGGAAATTGGTGCCATTTTTGGAATAAGCAGATCCAATATACCCAGAAACAGGTCTCACATTTGAATCACCAAAATATGTGTTGGCCAATGTTATTATTATTCACTTCCTTCACTTATTATTCACTTTCCACTCTACTTGGCACTTTTTTTTCTGTTGCCAAGAACCTAATACTTTTTCCCATTGCTCCCATAGCCCAATGCCTGCGCAACCTTCAATTTCCTGACCAGTGAGCGGCGTCTGGCAGCAGCTGGACTTATCCCTCCTCCTGCTACGACCGGTGCCTGAGGGAAAAGTGAAAGATGCAGAAAATCCCTGGCAGGTGACAGAGAGAGAAGCTCCATTGGCTTTCCTGCCAGATTCTTCTCTGCTTCGTGTGGTGGTCCCTTGCTTGGAAGCAAAGCAGGCCAAAGCATGTATTTTTGCTGTGTGTCATCACCGATAACAGAACTCAGAATAGCGGAGATTTGGAAGACCCTTGAAAAAAAAGTACACCCTAGCAATGTGTGTTATTTGCAATGTTTTAGAGCTGTTTGTACAAAGGGGGCAGATTCTTGCTTTTCAGAAGAGGCTGGTATTGTGTTTCGCTTTGTGGAAGGAGATTTGATCCAAACTTAATAAAAAGGCATTTTAAGCCACGTGGCTTATATCTTGACCCAGTCAGTCTCTTTCTCTCTGAGCTGTTTAAAGAACTGGTTATGTTGAGCACGTAGAAGAGAAAGTTGAGAGGAGACATGATCGCCATGTTAAAATATTTGAAGGGATGTCACAAGAGGAAACAGGCTTGTTTTCTGCTCCCCTGGAGACTAGGACTCAGAGCAATGGGTTCAAATTACAGGAAAGGAGATTCAAACTAAACATTAGAACTTCCTGACTGTAAGAGCCGTTCAGCAGTGGAACTCTTTGCCTCAGAGTATGGCGGAGGCACCCCCTGTGGAGGTTTTTAAACAGAGGCTGGAGAGCCATCTGTTGGGGGCTGGACTGAATGGCCCCTATGGTTTCTTCCAACTCTTTAATTTCCCTTATTTCCTGCTTTTTCTCCCCTAAAGATTCAAAACGGCTCTCTTCCCTTATCCTGCCAATGCTGAACATTCAGAATAATGTTGTGTGGAACCTTGAATGATTATTTTTCATGTCCTTCTCCCACACTTTCTTAAAGAAGCCTAAGGTGGAAAGGATCTTCCCCAAATAACAGAGGAAGCAATTTGTATGAAATGTGTCTGCGGACTTGAAGAGTGAATATGCCCCCCCCCCCGGGTGACGCAGCGGGTTAAACCTCTGAGCTGCTGAACTTGATGACTGAAAGGTTGGCAGTTTGAATCTGAGGAGCGGGGGTGAGCTTCTGCTGTTAGGCTCAGTTTCTGCCAACCTAGCAGTTCGAAAACATGTAAATATGAGTAGATTAATAAGTACTGCTTCTGTGGGAAAGTAACGAACGCTACATGCAGTCATGCCGGCCACGTGACCTTGGAGATGTTTACGGACAACACCGACTCTTTAGCTTAGAAATGGAGATGAGCACTAACCCCCAGAGTTGACTAGACTTAATGTCAGGGGAAACCTTTACTATGGATCTGAATCTGAATTTTTGACCCCCACAACCTGCATCTTAGAATGGGTTTCATGCTCATTTTAGGGCAGTTTCTCAAGTCACTCCTTACATGACAAAAAAAAAAATTAGGGCAAAGGAAGAGGCGCAAATGCTAGGCCCCAAAGGAGTCTGCCAAGCCAAGTTAGGCTCTTCCACATAGCCAAGGCAACCTAGAAAAGGAGGTTTAAATATTCTATTTCAGTGCAACCCTCCATCCCTTTCCCTTGGTATTTTAGAAGAGCTATGGACCTTTTTCAGGTGTTTATGAAGGGGACAGGGAACCAGAAGAAAGTCCCCTGTGTAAGCAGGGTTCTATTAATGCCTTTCTGGATTTTAATCTATTATTATCTATAATTGTATAAGTTTGGAGGGAAAGAGAGTCATGGAATGAAGATAGGGGATGCAGCAAGGAATATGAGGCACAAATATGAACTATATGAACTAGCTGTTAGGAATTGTGGGAGTTGAAGACCAAAACACCTGGAGGGCTGAAATTCGCCCACGCCTGCTGTAAAGTTTCCACCAACAGCTGTGAAAATACTCTCTTATTGTCCTTTGGAAGTTACGAAGAGAAATAAAAAAGTTGAATTTTTTACATTTATGAGCTGGAAGCGCATCAGGATACAGTTAGAAAAGTTGCACGCACTCTCTTGCACTTTGGTTTTATTGTAAAAAAATGAACGCTGACACACATACACACGCACAGACAGGCCCCCTCTCAAGAGCCTAATTCAGCCGAGAGCACTTCTTCCTCTGCATCCTCTTCAGCCTCGTGAAAGCAGCTGATGAGCCATGGGGAGCTCCAGGGAGCCCCTTCCTGCCGGGGAAATGGCACTTCTGTGAAGGGAGCAGTTCATGACGGGGCAGCACAGGCACTGCAGGGCGGCTGCAAAGGCAGAGCACGGGACCTTCATCAGAAAAGGCGCTTTTCATATCTGGAGAGGAAAGCCAAGAACAACGGAAGGTCACCAATATGATCTCGAGTGTCTGCAAGAAGGTTCAACTTCCCTCCCTGGAATGTGCTCTTAATGTCGATTTCTCGCTTGACTGCTAGCACTATCCTTGAAAAGGAAGACCAATCAGTTACAGAAGCTCCAAACGGTTTCTGTGAAGTATCTACTGTGGAATAACCCAACAGTCATGTCCCAACAGTCATGAGAAGTGCGGGGTACAAATGTTTGAAATAAATAAATATGTGCCTTCAATTTGCCTGTCAACTCATGGCGACCCCATACATTTCATAGGGTTTTCTTAGGCAGGGAATACGCAGAGGTAGTTCTGCCAGTTCCTTCCTCTGAAATACAGCCTACAGAAGCTGATTTTTCTTTGGCTGTTTCTCATCCAAGTATTAACCAGGACTGATCCTAAGATCCTTGGAAGTCCCAGAACAGACTCAGAAGTGGAGTGGGTAGATCAAAAGACAACCTGGCAAAATGGAACTACCTAAAATAATCCTCCGCCTTGTGCAACTGTGGAGCAGAACAAACAACTCAGCACCTGTATGCTTGTCCACAACGCCCTGCCTCATGCACAGAGGAAGAATTGTTTAGAGTTACAGACACTGTTGTGGTCACTGTTGCCTGGTTTTGGTCAAAAATTATTTAGCTGTTTGTGCTCCTTTCTATTTTTATCAGTTTTTATACTTATGTCTGCAATGCTTTTGCTGTGAAATAAATAAATAAATCCTAAGATTCCAAGATCAGACAGGATCCGGTACCTTTAGAGAAATTAGGCATATAACTGAAGGTAAATGGTTTGTGCCAATTATTTTTTAAAGTCTCTATCTCTATATCTCTACATAATAAAAGTGAAAATGTGTATGTGGCTGGGGTGCCCACTTCCACACACAGGCTCCTACTTCCACAACAGCTTTAACCCACAGCGCTGATTCCAGGTTGGTTCATCAGGTGCTCTGCTATGGCTGACTTCTCTGGTTGAATTAGTCTGCAGTATATTATTTGAGAACATAGAAATGCTGGACTACTCTAACAACCACCATGTCACACTACACAGAAAAGCCACTGAAATATAAAATCATGTGAACAGAAAGGAGGAAACCATGAAAATGAACAAAATCTGGCTACCAGTATTAAAAAACTCTAAAATCAGGGCAGTAAATAAAGAGCAACACTAAAAAAAAACCACGGGAATTCCAGACAGGAAACAATCAGGGCCAGCTAACACCTCCCATTAAAGGATTCCCCAGGTGGAAGCAGCCAGGCTTTGAAAATGCAAGGCCATTAAATGCTAATTAAGGTGGCCAATTGCAACACTCACATTTGCCTCAAACAGACAAGAGTTCTTTCTCCCACCCTGGACATTGCACAGATATATAAACCTCACTTGCCTAGTTTCCAACAGACCTCACAACCTCTGAGGATGTCTGCCACAGATGTGGGCAAAACGTTAGGAGAGAATGTTTCTGGAACATGGCCATACAGCCCAGAAAACTTATAGCAACCCTGTTTTTTTTTTCTGTTCTTCCAATTTCTGAGCAACTTTTGATGAACTCCCATTTCTGCTGCGAGAGGTTTACTGCTTGTGGATGGAAGTGAACGCAACCTAATCCTGCTTCAAAAAGTATTGAGAAAGACCAAAAATTAAAGTGATCCATTGGGCTGCTCTGTCTGGTTGTGTCTGAAGTCACCCAGCACATTAAAGAAACAAGTCTGCAGGATTCCTATTCATATTGGGCACGGGTTGGTTTTGGGCTGCAGCGTGCTTATAATGCCAGATATTTTTCATGCTATAAAAGTAAAACAATAAAGCAAACCAGAAGCAAAATATAGAGGGAGGGGGGGGGGGGGAACATACGAATGAAGGCCGTGAATTCCTCCTTCCACTTGGGCAGACATCGTCCTCTTTTCAAATTTCAGCTCTCCAGAATACATCATGGCCCTGAAGATAAGAGACATATATACACATTTGTAACATCATTGGACAAACACCACAGGCCAGATAGACTAGGCATGGGCAAACTTGGGCCCTCCAGGTGTTTTGACTTCAACTCCCACAATTCCTAACAGCTGGTAGGCTGTTAGGAATTGTGGGAGCTGAAGTCCAAAACACCTGGAGGGTCAAAGTTTACCCATACCTGAGATAGATCCTCAAAGGAGCAAGTATAGCTCCCTAATGACATCAGAAACAACACTGTTCTGTTTCATCACATTCATACGATTGCTGCATGCAGTTGCCCAGGTATGACTCGTAGAACCAAAGGGTTGGAAGAGACCCCAAGGGGCATCTAGTCCAACCCTATTCTGCCATGCAGGAAATGACAAAGCACCCCTGGTAGATGGCCATCCAGCCTCTGCTTATAACCCCTAGAAAAGAAGACTCCAAAGCAGTATATTCCACTGTCGAACAGCTCTGACCACCGGGACATTCTTTCTAATGTTTAGCTGGAATATCTCTTCCTGCAATTTGTTCCGTGTCCTTAACTCTCTGGAGCTACAGAAAACAAGCTTGCCTCCTCCTCAATGTGACATCTTTTCAAATATTTACATCCTACCAAATACTTCGGGCTCTTACCTGACTTGCGTTAGACTCTTTGCTCCAATATCCTGGCAGGAGTGCTGGATGCCAGCAATCAGGTATGGCACAAATTTATGGATGGAGCCCTTGTCCTGCACCGCACCGGAGACGCCCTGTGCCACTTTAATTTTATCTGTCTCACTGAGAATTGGAGAGAGGAAAAGCCCGTGAGAACCGCAGAATTCAAGCTGCTCAGTCCCACAACAATTTTAACATAGATTAGAAACTTTCACTTTTAAGAAATGCCAGAGACATAAAGAAGCACATTGTAGGCCCTCCTCCCCCACCTACACATCAAATACTGGCCCTAAATAGAAAGTACCTTAAATACTTGAGTGTAAGCCAGGTTTTTCAGCCTTTCTTTAGTCTGAAAAAACCCCCCTCGGCTTATACTCGAGTCAAAGTTATTTATTATTTTACTCAGTTGTTGTCATTATTATTATCAGTACATGTATTATTTTACTCTATCATTGTTACTATTATATTTATTATTTTACTCTATTATTATTATTACATGTATTATTTGACCCTATTTATTATTATTATATTTATAATTTTACTCTTTTAGATTATTATTACATTTATTATTTTACTTTATTATTGTTGTTATTATTACATTTATTATTTAACTCTATTATTACCGTTTTTACATTTCCATTATTTTACTCTATTATCATTATTTTTATTACATGTATTTTTTACTCTATTATTATTGGAAGGATATGTAAGCACATTTACAATGAAGGGGGATAGAATAATGGTTTAATCAGAGTTGGACAGTTTTATCTTAAATTACAATTTTATGTAAATATTCAAAAGCATTTAAGCTACTGATGCCTCAATTAATGGAATTTTATTGGTATCTATTTTTATTTTGAAATGTACCAGTAGTTGGTGCATTTCCCACCCTTGTCTTATACATGAGTCAATAAGATTTCCCAGTTTTTTGTGGGTAAAATTAGGTCCCTTGGCTTATATTCAGGTTGGCTTATACTCGAGTATATACAGTATTTCTTTCTGACATTTATTCAGATTTGGTATAATTACATTCCAGGAGAAAAGAAATCCCATAAAAGTTTTTTTTCAACATTTTATCCTGCACATGTGGCCCGCCCACTGTCATTGTGATGGTTTTTTAATGTAATTTTATTGTTAATGTTTTCATATGTTTTTATGTAATTATGATGTTGTTGCTTGTTGCATGTGTTTTGGTTTTATTTTGCTGTAATATGTTGTTTGGGCTTGGCCTCATGTAAGTCGCCCCGAGTCCCCATTGGGGGAGATGGTGGCGGGGTATAAATAAAAATTATTATTATTATTATTTATAAGTTATAATTATAATGGTTATAAATGTCATGGTCCTAACATAAAAACATGGAAAAAGTTTATTAAACTGCAAAAAAATTGTTTTTGTGGGACATCCTGCTGCACCTTTTGTGGTAGTTTTTCAATGAATATCTCATAGAGTCTCAACCAATTCAACAGTTTGTGGCAGCCACAAAAACAAAGTTTATGGAATATAACAACTACTTTCAATGTAAACACCACACAATCAAACAGGAAATAACACTGTCACACCAGGAACAGATTTCCCCCCCCAAATTTTGATACATAGTGTTATGTGTTGGAAGGGCCCATTCATTATTTTGGATGTGCAATTAATTCAGTGTGAAATCCTCAAACATTCCTTGTACCTGAAGTATCTATTCTGGCTGCCCAGGTTCTTGTCCATGGCATCAAGGGATCCCATGCCCCGGTATTTCTTCAGCCTGATCCCATCGGAGAAGAAATATTCCCCTGGGGCTTCGGTGGTGGCAGCCAAAAGGGAGCCCATCATCACTAGAATCAACAAAGAATCAAAAGCAATGGCATGAGAGATCAAATGGAAATAGAAGATTTCAAAAACACCAGGTTTTTAAAATCTGATGTCCCCCTCGCATTGGTCCATCCTATCACTGATTTCTGTAGGCTAGAAATAAGTTTGCCATTTACTCCCCCCCCCCCCCCAATCAACTATATGGCTTTACCTTCTTTTACAGAAGCAGGGTTGGTTACTGAAGTCTCAAGCATGAAATCTGACTGTATGTTAATTTTGTGCTGCAATTTTACACTACAATCAGGGAAATCACCTGACAAGAACTCCCAAATAATTTTTTTTCATTAACCTTTCAAAACCTGGCAAAAAGGGCTGCTACTAATACTTGGAACACCTAAACTGGGCTTTACAGGCCAATGGAGACTCCACCACAGACATTAGACTGAGAACAAGCCACTAGAGTAAAAGACAAAGATCCACCCGAGGAAAAGTGTTCTTGCTACACATCAAGGGAACCACTGAGCGCATAGGAAAGCTTATGAAGAAGCACAACATACAAATGCTCTTCAGACCCATTAAGAAAATCCAACAAATGTTACATTGAGCAAAGGAGAAGAGGGATTCTCTCACCTCTGCAAGAGTCTATCGTATACCATGCAGCTGTGGACAAGTCTACATAGGGACCACCAAACGCAGCATTGCCGGGATACAACTCAAACAACATGAAAGGCATTGCAGACTAATTCAAGCTGAGAAATCAGCCATAGCAGAGCACCTGATGAACCAACCTGAGCACAGCATATTATTTGAGAACACAGAAATGTTGGACCATTTCAATGTTTCCTCTGTGTAGTCTGACAACCACCATGTCAGAATACATAGAGAAACCACTGAAATCCACAAACATGTGGACAATTTCAACCGAAAGGAGGAAACCATCAAAATGAACAAAATCTGGCTACCGGTATTAAAAAAAACTCTAAAATCAGGACATTGAATAAAGGGCAACACTAAAAAAACAAAGGAATTCCAGACAAGATTCAATCAGGGCCAGCTAATCACTTCCCAACAAAGGATACTCCTAGCCAGTAAGCAGCCAGGCTTTGAAGCTGCCAGGCCATTAAATGCTAATAAAGGTGGTCAGCTGTAACATTCATACTTGCCTCCAACAGACAAGAGTTCTTTCTCCCATCCTGGACATGATTCCACAGATATATAAACTTCATTTGCCTAGTTTCCAACAGCCCTCACGACCTCTGAGGATGCCTACCATAGATGTGGGCGAAACATCAGGAGAGAATGATTCTGGAACATGGCCATACAGCCCAGAAAACTCTCAGCAACCCACTTGACCAGGACTTTGCTCCTCCTCCCAATGTTGGTTAACATACTGGTTCCCCAGATGTTTTGGCCTTCAACTCCTAGAAATCCTAACAGCTGGTAAACTGGCTGGGATTTCTGGAAGTTGTAGGCCAAAACACCTGGGGACACACAAGGTTGAGAACCACTGGGTTAAGATTTATGGACCTTTAAGAAATTTATATAGGATAATCCTTATATCAATGGTTCTCAACCTGGGGTCCCCAGATGTTTTTGGCCTTCAACTTCCAGAAATCCTAACATCTGGTAAACTGGCTAGGATTTCTGGGAGTTGTAGGCCATAAACATCTGGGGACCCCAGGTTGAGAACCACTGCCTTATATCATCACAAATCACCCAAAGAATCATGGAGTAATCTACAGGCATTTACACAAGGGAACATACTGAATGTGGAAAAAAATTTAGGCAGTCACAGATTATGCAGAGCAAGAGGTAAAGCAAGTTAAATTGGAAAGGCTTATATGAACTTGTCCCAAGGTGTATAGAGGTGTATTATTTGTTTCTAGGTAATATCTGACCTGCTGACTCCAAAAAATGGCACCTCCTTTTTGAGATACAGAACATATGCCATATCTGCTCACCCACAGAAAACCATGACAACCATATCTAAGAAACTAGAGCTGATGCATTCTATCCAATGCAATTTTCTAAATCAGCACTCCAAATAACTCCAGGAACAGAAGTAAAAACCAAGACAACAAGAATTTTTTTCTTTTCTTGAGCTGTGTTATTATTCCAGTTTTTCCTCTTAATTGAAGCCCAAATCTGCTCACAACATTAAAAAAACCCCCAATGCAATTTAAAATCTACAGCATGTAACAATTACAACAGAATTAAACTTGTTGGGTGTAACACCAGTATTTCCCTTTAGCAGCAATCCTCAGTGCTTTCTCTATGCTGTTGCCAACCAGAAGCAAATTATGCACAACTCCCTCCTCACCTGTGGAAGCGCCAAGCGCAAGAGCTTTCGCAATGTGTCCAACCGTTTGGATGCCACCGTCTGCAATCACCGGCACGCCAAACCTCCGAGCATATTCCGACACCTTGTAGACAGCAGTGGCCTGAGGTCTCCCACACGCTAAAACTGAACCACAGAGAAAGAGAAGAAGGGGAAGCAGTCAGTGTCTCGATCAAAGCAGGCCTCATAAGGAAGAGGACCTTCTCCTGCTTCAAGGCACGACCTTTCAGGATGGGAAAGTCATCTTTCAGCTACACTACTTAACACATATATAGGCTAAGCATAGCCCCAAGGACTGTTTTACGGCCCTCTAGGAAGACAAAAACATTTTTAATTCCTCTTAAATGCCCTCTAGGAATCATGGTGGCATTTTTGCAATATTTTGATGATCAGTGGAACATTTAAGGCCAGGAAAGACCTTTTTTTTTAAAAAAAAAATGGACAAACATTTCCATTTGGAAAAAAATGGCTCTTTCTAGGCATAAAACGTTGTACAACTTGTCAGTTTCTGTATTTTGGGTTATGTAGATTTCCAAAATGTGATTTAATGTTGTAAGCATGGGTATGAAATAATGTTCAGCAGACATAGTGTTAAGTGTATTAGTTTCCGTTTCCTGTGTGTGACATATAATGGCTTGTATGGAATGTGAAGTAGGCGTGCTCTACTGTGTATGCAGAAGGAGGCTACACGCCATTACTGAAGTTGTCGTTTGCTGTGAGCAGACCGCAATGCAACTCTGCTACGTATATAGTCTGTAAATAAATGCTAATGGGTTTATTGTTTTACTACTGTGTCGGAGCAGTTTTTATTGCCTCGTCAACCATAAACCAAAACAAACGTGTTGTCAAAGGATTTCATGGCTGGAATCACTGGGTTGCTGTGAGTTTTTCAGGCTGTATAGCCATGTTCCAGAAGCATTCTCTCCTGACATTTTGCCCACACTCAAGAACCGGGAACTTCAGACAGGAAACAATCAGGGCTAGTTAACACTTCCCAACAACCAGCTAACGCATTCCCCCAGACATGAAGCAGCCAAGCTTTGAAGCTGCAAGGCCATTAAACGCTAATCAAGGTGGCCAATTGTAACATACACACTTGCCTCAAACAGACAAGAGTTTTTTTCTTCCACCCTGGACATTTCACAGATATATAAAGCTCAATTGCCTAGTTTCCAACAGACGTCACAACTTCTGAGGATGCCTGCCATAGATGTAGGCAAAACGTCAGGAGAGAATGCTTCCAGAACAAGGCCATACAGCCCAGAAACTCACAGCAACCCATTGTACAAATGCCCCTACAGCCACTAGTAGGCAGGAACATAATATACTGTATTTATTTGAATCTAATGTTCATCTTTTTTGCCTAAATGATCTTGCCAAAATTGGGGTGTGCATTCAATTTGCATCATACAGTAATCTTAGTGTGGAGCCAAAGCAAAAAGGGAAGGTGCTTCAGGAGCTACATCTGGACCTCCCATTTGAAGGATATCATCTCTAATTTAATGTCTATGGTTCAATGCTATGC
Source organism: Anolis sagrei (assembly GCF_037176765.1). Classification (NCBI taxonomy): domain Eukaryota; kingdom Metazoa; phylum Chordata; class Lepidosauria; order Squamata; family Anolidae; genus Anolis; species Anolis sagrei. The sequence continues at coordinate 28,428,390 of NC_090022.1, read as the reverse complement.
AATCCTGGGATTTGTAGTTTGGTGAGGCATCAGCCTTCTTTGGCAGAGAAGGCTCAAGACCTTGTAAATTCATAGCACTGAATTAAAGCAATTAAAGAGGATTCATCCTACAGCATAAATATATTGCAAGGTTTTCCTTTCAATTGTTGGAAGCTTTGGTGCTCTCACATTTTTGCTTTTGAAGAAGAAATTGTAATCAGGCAGCAACAGTAATGCACACGTTTTTTGGCCAAATTACAATAAACACACTTTTTGCTGCTCCGCATTAAATTCAGCAAACATTTTTTTGGTTTCAGGGTTTTGAAAATTGAGGTGTACATCCCATTAAATGGAATATTAGACTTTTTTTTGTCGGGTCAGGAGTGACTTGAGAAACTGCAAGTCACTTCCGGTGTGAGAGAATTGGCCGTCTGCAAGGAGGCTGCCCAAGGGACGCCCGGATGTTCTGATGTTTTACCATCCTTGTGGGAGGCTTCTCTCATATCCCAGCATGAGGAGCTGGAGCTGACAGAGGGAGCTCATCCATATTCGCCCCGATTCGAACCTGTGACCTGTCAATCTTCAGTCCTGCTGGCACAGGGGTTTAACCCACTGTGAGCTCCACATTAGACTTGAGTAAATATGGGTTGTGCGTGTGTTTTATTTATTTATTTATTTATTTATTTGCTTTATTTCTATACCGCGTTTCTCAACCTATAATAGGTGACTCAATGCGGTTTACACAATATTAATTACCACAACAATAACAATTAAAACACAGCATACCCAATAACAAACACACAACCATTCATACAATGCCTCGATCGCAACCAAGATCCAGTCTCATATCCTTATACCGTTCCTATGTTCAGTTTACCGTCATTCTGTGTACAATTGCGCTGATTAGCCAAACGCTTGCTCAAAAAGCCAGGTCTTGAGCTTCTTCCTAAATGCCAGCAACGAAGGGGCCTGTCTGATGTCGCTTGGTAGGGCATTCCATAACCGAGGGGCCACCACCGAGAAGGCCCTGTCTCTCGTTCCCGCCAACCGTGCCTGTGACGCAGGCGGAACCGAGAGCAGGGCCTCCCCGGACGATCTTAATGTCCGTGTCGGTTCATAGGAGGAGATGCGTTCGGAGAGGTAGGTGGGGCCGGAACCGTTTAGGGCTTTGTAGGCTAATGCCAGCACCTTGAATTGTGCCCGGTAGGGAATTGGCAGCCAGTGGAGCTGGCTCAACAGAGGAGTGGTATGCTCCCTGAGAGCTGCTCCTGTTAGCAACCTGGCTGCCGAGCGCTGGACCATCTGGAGCTTCCGGGCAGTCTTCAAGGGCAGCCCCACGTAGAGCGTGTTGCAGTAATCTATGCGGGATGTGACCAGAGCGTGGACTACCGTGGCCAAGTCCGACTTCCCGAGGTACGGGCGCAGCTGGCGCACGAGCCGAAGCTGTGCAAATGCTCCCCTGGCCACCGCTGAGACCTGAGGCTCCAGGCTCAGCGATGAATCCAGGGTCACACCCAAGCTGCGAACCTGCGTCTTCAGGGGGAGTGTAACCCCGTCCAACACAGGCTGTAACCCTATGCCCCGTTCGGCCTTTCGACTGACCAGGAGTGCCTCTGTCTTGTCTGGATTCAACTTCAATTTGTTCACCCTCATCCAGTCCGACACAGCAGCCAAGCACCGGTTCAGGACCTGAACAGCCTCCTTAGAAGTAGGTGGAAAGGAGTGACAGAGTTTTGCAATGGGAGTGTGATGTCTTCCAAGGTCTTGCGTGAGAGGGTGCAGCCCTGTATGCCACCACAGTTGTCCAGACAGGAAGCTGTCTAACTCATAACACAAAGGGTGATTGAAGCAAGATCCACCATCTCAGAGTTTTTTAATTTCAAGATAAGATCCAGAAGTCATAAAGGAACATTTCCACATGTCAATAAGGGGCTCATTTGTATGTAGAATTTAGCATCAATAATCTGTCCTAGATTTCTGAGTTGTTTCCAGTCTTGTGGGTGTAGAGCAGGCATGGGCAAACTTTCTAACTTGGGGGCTGCATGCTGGTACTTCCTGCTAGGAGGACTGGCTTCCCAGTGATGGAAGGAAGGAAGGGTAGGAGGAAGGAAAGAGAGAAGGAAGGTAGGATGAAAGGGAGGAAAGGAAGGATAGAAGGAGAAAGAGAGAAAGAGGGAGAAAGGGAGGGAGGAAAGAGGGAAGGATGAAAGGGAGGAAGGGAAGGATAGAAGGAGAAAGAAAGAGGGAGAAAGGGAGGGAGGAAAGAGGGAAGGAAGGAAAGACAAAAGGGAAGGAAGGATGAAAGGAAGAGAAGGATGGAAGGAAGGCAAGGATAAAGGAAAGAGAGAAGGAATGAAAGACAAAAGGAAGGAAGGAAGGAAGGAAGGAAGGAAGGAAGGAAGGAAGGAGAGAGGGAAGGACAGAAGGGTGTAAGGATGGAAGGAGAAAGAGGGAGAGAAGGGAGGGAGGTAAGGAGGAAGGAAAGAAAAGGAAGGAAAGACAAAAGGGAGGGAAGGATAAAGAGTTGGAAGGGAAGGAAAAAGAGGGAGGGAAGGAGGAAAGAGAGAAGGAAGGACAAAAGAGAGGAAGGGAAGGATGAAAGGAGAAAGAGGGAGAGGGAAGGAGAGAGGAAAGAGGAAAGGAAGAAAAGACAAAAGGGAAGAAAGGATGAAAGGAAGGAAAGGATGGAAGGAAGGCAAGGATAAAGGAATGAAAGACAAAAGGGAAGGAAGGAAGGAGAGAGAGAGAGAAGGACAAAAGGGTGGGAGGATGGAAGGAGAAAGAGGGAGAGAAGGGAGGGAGGTAAGGAGGAAGGAAAGAGAAGGAAGGAAAGACAAAAGGGAGGGAGGGAAAGAAGGATGAAGGGATGGAAAGGAAGGAGAAAGAGGGAGGGAAGGAGGAAAGACAAAACGGAAGGAAGGAGAAAGAGGGAGAAGGAAGGATGAAAGGGTGAAAGGGAAGGAGTAAGGAAAGAGAGAGGGAAGGAAGGATAGGATGTTAAGAGAGGGGAGGGCCTGAGAAAAGAGCCCAAGGGGTCGCATCTGCCTGCGTTTGCCCATACCGGATGTAGAGCCTGGAAGTGTACACACTGTACAGCTGGTGGTCATGCAGAAAAAACTCTACCACAAGTGACCTGGCTCAACAGATTTCCTCTTTACTGAGAAACCCTTCTCCACCACAGTTAGTTAGTACAAGGCATCACATGAGATCATAACCATGCAAAATTAGTCACAAAGTGTGCAGTTCCTGTTGAATGCAGGGTTTCAGACTGCACTGCCAAAGCTAATCCAAGAGAACGAGTCTGAATAGAAACTACTTTTACAAAAGCTCCTCTGTCATTTCTTCTTTCCAGTTTCTAAAGCTGCTCCACAGAAGGAATTTTGTGTATTCTAGGCTAAGGAATGTTAGTTTTGGATGCCACTGAAATCAACTGCATTGAACTGGAACTCAAACTGGGCCATGAAATTCCACCAAACTCTAATTCAAATTGGCCACACTGAAATCAGCTGCATTCAATTTGGCCATTTGGAATGCTACCAGCAAAATGAAACATGGTTAGTATTAAAGAGATGGTCTTATTTATGCTAAGGCAACATCAAAACAGCTAAGCATTAAAAACAGATTTTCTACATAAAGAGCACCAAGCCTTTGGAGCCAAATGTGTTTGCATGCACCCCTTGCAAATAGAAATTAGGTCATGTTTGATAAACAAGCTTTGCAACATAATGTACACAATGGTACAATGAAACTAACCCTTGAAGAATCAGCCTGTTGTATCAAAGAGTGAAACACAATCCTACTATCTCACTTTTCAGCACCGCAACTCACACAGGTGGCAATGGCTTCCAAAGCAGGGTTTGGGTATGGTAATAACTGTGCTGTCAAAAGCATTCATGGCCAGAATCACTGGGTTGTTGTAAGTTTTCCGAGCTATATGCCCATATTCCAGAAGCATTCTCTCCTGACATTTTGCCCACATCTATGGCAGGCATCCTCAGAGGTTGTGAGGTCTGTTGGAAACTAGGCAAGTGAGGTTTATATATATGTGCAATGTCCAGGATGAGAGCAACAACTCTTGTCTGTTGGAGGCGAGTATAAACATTGGCCACCTTGGTTAGAATTGAATGGTCTTGCAGCTTCAAATCCTGGCTGCTTCCTGCCTGGGGGAATCTTGTTGGGAGATGTTAGCTGGCCCTGATTGATTTTTGTCTGGAATTCCCCTGGTAGCCATATTTTGTTCATTTTAATGATTCCCTCCTTTCTGTTGAAGTTGTTCACATGCTTATAGATGCCTGCCATAGATGTGTGTGAAACGTCAGGAGACAATGCTTCCGGAACATGGCCATGCAGCCTGGAAAACTCACAACAACCCATGGTAATAATTCTTGGCATTTTGGAAGAAAATAAGAGAGGCAAAATAGGCAAATCTAGTCTTGCATTGCACAACTCATTATTGTCCTAAAGCTACAATCTCCCATAAAAGAATATACACACATCATTCTTAATATCTATGGATTAAAAAATTGTCTTACTTGAGACAAACTACTGTTGTAGCTAACCTTGTTTAGTGGACGTTCTCAAAATCTCAGGTAAACAGACTTTCTCACCCACTTTTCTAAGATCTTTCAACAGAAAATATCAGGACAATAAATGAAGTAAAGATATACAAATTCTGCTACTGAGCTATTGTTTTTGCATTGGTCAATAAATAAGTTCACAGGTTTTTAGATTTCTCATTCTTGCTCTTAAGACAATAGAAAGACAGATGCTTATGTTGTGTGAATGCGCCATTTGTTACAAATGTGGTCCAAATGTTTTTACTCATTTCAGAGTTTACAATATGACTAAGATTTTTAACAATGAGGATTTGACATGTTTGCAGGCGAGAAAAATTCCAAATACAGTATCCATCGTTTTCTGTTAAGTATTCTCTGCAAATCAGGACAAGAATATAAAGAAACAGAATAGTTTCTAACTGGGAGGGGGGAAAAAAGGGGGGGGGGTGTCAGGCAAGGCTGAATTTTACCATCCTATCTGTTTAATGTGTACACCTGACATATAATACATAATGCAGGATTAGACTAATTGGAAGAAGTAGCGAAAATTAGACGAAGGATGGCACCTTGTTAAACACTTGGGAGTGAATTATGGAAGAAAATCGAGGAAGAAAGTAATAAGGTATGTTTGTAATTGAACATTTAGAAACATTGTATTTCTCATTTCTATGTATGCCTGTGAAAGCTGGATAACGAAGAAAGCTAGTAAGGTAAAGGTAAAGGTTTCACCTGACATTAAGTCTAGCCACGCCTGACTCTGGGAGGTGGTGCTCATCTCCATTTCTAAGCCGAAGAGCCAGCATTGTCCATAGATACCTCCAAGGTCATGTGACCAGCATGAGTGCATGGAGTGCTGTTACTTTTCCACAGAAGCGGTACCTATTGAGCTATTCACATTTGTGTGTTATCGAACTGCTAGGTGGATAGAAGCTGGGTCTAACAGCAGGAGCTCACCCCGCTTCCTGGATTCAAACAGCTGACCTTTTCGTCAGCAAGTTTAGCAGCTCAGCAGTTTAATCTGCTGTGCCATCAGGGGGGCTAGAAAGCTGGTTAGGAAGAAGATTATGTATCTCATTTGAATTCTACAGAGACTTTGGCCACCTACAAAGACAAATGAATGGATCCTAGAGCAAATCAAGTCGGAACGATATCCCCTAAAAGCATACTTTGGACATGTCATGAGAAGACATGACTCACTAGAAAAGACCAATAATGCCAGGCAAGATTGTGGGTAGTTAGAAAAAAGAAAGACCACATTCCAGATTAATAGATTCAACCAGGGAAGCCTCAGCCTCGAATCTGCAAGATTTGAGTAGGACTGTTGGGGATAAACTGACTTGGGGGGTCTGTCATTCATAGAGTTGTCATAAATAAAAAATAACCTGATGGCAGTTGACAGTAACAACAATCCCTGGAACACTATGATCACAGGAAAGCCACATCAGTAAGAGAAAGGCAAACAGTTCGTATCAAAGAACCCTAAAATTCTGGATAATTTGCTAATGACCAGCACATAATGGATAGATTATTTGATATGAGACTATAAGGGATTATAAGGGAGGACAATTTTTTAAAAAATTCCAGATAACTGTGGAGGAGTGCAAGTTAAAAAAAGAAAGTAGAAGAGTGGCCTTATACAAAATGAGACGCACCAAGGGTCAAAGTATAGATGAATGTTTTCTGTTTTTGCACTTGATCAGTGACCAATTTGGGAACAGACTCACTCCATCTAAGTTAATATTATACCAGGACTGGTCATAGTTGTCATGTTAACCTTAAAATAAAAAGAAAGTAAAATCATAAGAGTTGGAAGGGACCCCAAATGGTCATCCAGTCCAATCCCATTCTGCCATGCAGAAAGACACAATCAAAGCACTCCTGGCAGATGATCATCCAGCATATGTTACAAAATCTACAGAGAAGGAGACTTTGACTGTCAAACAGATCTTACAATCAAAAAGTTCTTCCTAATCTTTAGTTGGATCATCTTTTGTTCTGTAGTTTGAATCCAAAGAAGTGATAGCTTATTTGTTCGTTCAGCTGAATCAATCTGTAAACATCCTGACTGAAAAAATACGCTAATAAAATAAAAATCCATAATCAAGGTGGTGCTACAACTGCATTTATAATAGAATGAAAGATTTCAACTAATTTATCTTCTGAATGCAGTTTCACAGCATTCTCTAAAGCAAGCATGGGCAAACTTCAGCCCTCCAGGTGTTTTGGACTTCAGCTGTCACAATTCCTAACAGCCGAATTGTGAGAACTGAAGTCCAAAACACCTGGAAGGCTGAAGTTTGCCCATGCCTGATTGAAAGTACAGCTAATGTTGTCCCCTTTGCCCATAATGGCCATTTAATCACTTTAAATGCAAGTTTAAGATTTAGAAAGAGAGAGTGAGACATCACACCCAACTAGTATTTTCAAAATGATAATCTTAGAACCCTGCTTTAGAAAAAAAAGGAGGTTCAGAATACTTTTCAGCTTCAACAACCAGTATCCAAAGCCACAAAACCCCAAGTGCATCTACAACTAGATTACTCTCAAACAAGCAGGGGCAGGAAGGGGGCAAGTGGGCAGCCAATCAGAGCCTTGCTCCAAGACACATAATTAAGGGTGGTGGTGGGGGAAAGGCCCAATGACTTACTATACGTGCCAGTGACTGTGGAAGGGCATTTGGGGCTGTGGGACTTTAGGTCTGGAGGGATCGTTGGAGCAGCTAAACAAGACAAAAAACACACACAGTTTAGAGATAAGAAAGAAGCTGCAGGAACCAGAGGGCACCCCGAACGGTGATGCAACCCCAGCATACAAGCTGGTGTTTGAGCAGCCAGGACACGCTCCTCTCATTGCAAAAGAGGATGAACCCAATGACCCTCTCTAGCACAGCCTGGCCCTGGTCTGACCACCTAATGCACTTCTCTGTTGGCTTAATAGACAGGTTGAGTATCCCATATCCAAAAATGCCTCGGATCAAAAGTGTTTCAAGATTTCAGAATACTTAGATCTCTTGGCGATTAGACTCAAGTTTCACATATATCTTCTGGAGGTAATTTTGTACACAATATTTTAATAATTATGTGGATAAGACAAACCATCAGAAAGCATCAGCATCACTACCACTCAACTAGTCATGTGGTCAACTTGGAGAATTTCAAAATTCCAGATAAGGAAGGCTCAACCTGTACAAGTAAACCTCTGGATACCCAGAGCCAGGTTCCTCTGTCTGTGCAGCAGAAAATTTGCAGCCATTATATTGTCGGCATCGCAAAACAATGGTAGAAGTATCAAAATGACTCAGAAGACAGAATCTAAACCCCAATATCTTATAATGCTTATGTATCTCTGCAGAGTAAGATCAAACTCATGAAGACAAGAATTGGGAAATCTGGGTTGATACTTTACCTTCTTGGGTAATGCAGATGGAGCCGCTGCCCATCCCGACTCTCAGGGCATCAGCCCCAGCGTCAATCAGGTTCTTCGCCTGGGCTGCTGTCACCACTAGAAGTAATGGGAAATATTTTGAAAATTAGAGAAACACAAAGGAACTTGGCCTTCATCAGCTTCTAACAAAAGATCATTTTTTTCAAACCACTGGAAACAATGGGTTTCTGTGAGGTTTTCTAGACTGTATGGCCATGTTCCAGAAGCATTCTCTCATGGTGTTTCACCCACATGTATGACAGGCATCCTCAGAGGTTGGGAGGTCTGTTGGAAACTAGGCAAGTGAAGTCAGAGAAGTCAGCCATTGCAGAGCACCTGATGAACCAACCTGGACGCAGCATCTTAGAAAAATGTTGGACCACTCTAACAACCACCATGTCGGACTATACAGAGAAGCCATTGAAATTCACAAGCATGTGGGCAATTTCAACAGAAAGGAGGAAACAATGAAAATTAAGAAATCGGGCTATCTAAATCTAAAATCAGGACAGTAAATAAAGAGGAACACTAAAAAAACAGGGGAATTCCAGACAGTAAACAATCAGGCCAGCTAACACCTCCCAACAAAGGATTCCCCCAAGCAGAAAGCAGCCAGGCTTTGAAGCTGCAAGGCTATTCAATGCTAATCAAGGTGGCCAATTGCAACACTCACACTTGCCTCCAGCAGACAAGAGTTCTTTCTCCCACCCTGGACATTCTACAGATATATAAACCCCACTTGCCTAGTTTTCAACAGACCTCACAACCTCTGAGGATACCTGTGGGCAAAACGTCAGGAGATAATGCTTCTGGAACATGGTCATACAGCCCAGAAAACTCACAGTAACCCAGTGATCCTGGCCATGAAAACCTTCGACAACATAATGGAAACAACTTTGCACAAAACTTGTGCTCTGACTTTAGGAGAAGTCAACATGGGGTGCATCTATACCAGGCCCGGGAAAAATTCGGCCCTTCAGGTGTTCTGGACTTCAACTCACACAATTCCTAACACCCAGAGGGCTGAAGTTTGCCCATGCCTGATCTATACAGTTGATCAATGTAGTTTGACACCAAATTTAACTGCTATAGCTCAATGCTATTGGATCAGCATTTAGAGTTTTTAGATTTCTCTGCTAAATAGTGCTGGTGTTTCACACCACACTACAACTCCTCAGGTTCCACAGCACTGAGCTATGACAGTTAAAATAGTATCAAACTGCAGTGTAGAGGCATACAGAGTCTCAGAAAAAAAACCTTAAGTGCTTAATTCAAACACAACGTTAAATAAATTAAGACTTGCAACATTTGATGTCGATTCTGCAGGGCTCCACTTTTTATTATTCATGGTTTCCTAGCATGTTTGGAACATGGTTGCATTCATTAATGTAGAGTTGCTTCACATTTTATAACTTTGGAAAAAATATGGTTTTAAATAAAACTTACTGTCAGATATTGCCACCTTAATTAAAGTTTATTTTAACACACACAAACATGTATATATGTGTATGCTTGTTTAAAATTTAGATCCCTAAAGCTCTAGGAAATAACATTATTTTCCACTCTCATTCATGATCAACTTGCTGCAACAGAGCCTAATTATTTACGCATGAGGAGATGAAGATGGCAGATAAGTCACTCAGCAAGTCTACCGCTGAGCTGTTATTTAAATCCAGGTTCCAACAGGCAAAATCTTCATGATATGAGCTGGGATACACTGTAAAAATTAAATAATCTGCTAAATATTCATTCCTCTAAGTTTTGGCCTTAATATAATTTAGGTATGAAGCAAACTCCTGACTATTCAATTCAGGGATGGGGAACTTGGAGTCTTCCAGAGTTTGATGGAACTCAACTTCAACACATTTCACTGTCAGCTTAGGTTGGCTAGGACTAATAGAAGTTCAAGGCGTACAACATCATAAGAGACCTTTTCCATTTGCAGTCTAATAAGATTTGGAAGATGAAAGGAGAGATTTAGCACAGTGCATCAAAACATGCTGACAACCCAATAATCTGAAGAAAAGAAAAATACGTATTTAAATAGTTAAACATCAAAAATCCTATTACCATTGCCACCGATGACCTGCAGCTCAGAGTATTTTTCCTTGATGTATTTGATCATGTTGATCTGGAAAATGGAATTCCCTTGAGAGGAATCCTGGGATAAAAAAAACCAAAACAAAACACAAGTTAGAAATTGGTGTTACTAGATTTGAAGAAGTCTACATTTATGTGAGAGGCCTATCTAAGCTAATCAACTTGGAACATTATAGAGCACACTGAAAACCAGTATGGCAAACCTTTTCCTGCAGCCGCGACTAATGTGGAATTACAACTGAATTCATTATCTGCATAACAACAACAACAATAACAACAACTTTATTTTTATACCCCGCCACCATCTCCACGAAGAGATTCGGGGCAGCTTACATATGGGACAAATGCCAAGACATAAAAGCAAAACAATACATTAAAACAAAAACACAATTAAAATAAAAGCATAGTAAAATATAACAATCAAAATAAAAACACATTAAAATAAAAACGTAAGGATGGAACATGCATACCATGTTCCTTCCACAGTGATCCTCAATTTTGTTATTAGATAAAGATAAAGGTAAAAGTTTCCCTTGACATTCAGTCTAGTTGTGTTCGACTCTGGCGGGTGGTGCTCATCTCCATTTCTAAGCCCAAGAGCTGGGGTTGTCCATAGATAATTCCAAGGTCATGTGGCCAGCATGATTGCATGGAGTCCCACTACCTTCCCACAGAAGCGGCACCTATTGATCTGATCACATTTGAATGTTTTCGAACTGATAGGTTGGCAGAAGCTGCTCCTAACAGCAGGAACTCACCCCGCTTCCCGGATTTGTTATTAAGGCAGTTATTTTTTGGGTTTTGTTACAAAAACGATATATGATCCCTGAAAGCGTTAGAGGAAAAACAGGTTTTGGTTTCTGCACATTTGAAACCATCAATTAGCATAACACATTTGTAGATGGTAATGTTCTACATCTAGGTGCAAAAGGACAATAATCTATTCCTTCCGAAGTAAAGTGGGGGAGCAGAAATAGAAGAAAATATTAAAATGCCAGTTGTGTATAAAGCATATCTACTATATGTCTCAAAGAAAGGATGCAAAAAGGTTTAGGAATCAAATACATCTAAAGGAGTAGGAAGAATTTACTTAGACATCTTACTTTGAACTATAATAAAGGTCCTCATGGTTGGGACAGTGATTCTGGCAACTAGGGTTCGAATCCCTGCTTCGTCATGGAAGCCCACTTGGTGACCTTGGGCAAATCACTCTCTTTCAGCTTCAAAGGAAGGCAAAGGCAAGTCTCCTCTGAACAAATCTTGCCAAATAAAACCTTGTGATATGTTCATCTTAGGGCTGTCATAAGTAGCTACTGGGCTGGGGGGGGGGGGGGGGGTAATGGCTACCTTCATATTAACTAGAATTCACAACAAACCAAACACAAGCCTCTACAGTCTCTAACTTCCTAACAGGAGTTTTAGCACTCTGACAGACTTCTACACTCAAGCTCATTCAAAAACCAACACACTTCTCTACAAGTCATTTCTCAACTGACATTCCCTGACTGTCATCCTGTTCTAAACTGTCACTGAGTCAGTCACATAACCTGCAGCCCCTCCCACTGCTGTAGGTATATAGAGATAAGTGTCAGTTTTTGTATTTTGGGTTATGTAGTAGATTTTCCAAAATGTGATTTAATGCTGTAAGCATGTGTAGGTAATAATGTTCAGCAGTGATAGTGCTAAGGAACCACTGAGTTATGTATTAAATCCTAGAAAGGTATGTGTGTGTGTTAGTTCCTGCTTCCTGTATGTGACGTATAATGGAATGTGAGTAGGCATGTTCTACTGAATGTGAAGAAGAAGCCGAGAAGCCATGGCAGACGCTATCATGCAACTCTGCTATGTATATAGTCCGTAAATAAAACGAATTGGTTTATAGCTTTATGGCTGTGTGTTAGAGCCGTTTTGAGGAAACTGCAAATCAAGTAAGACATATACTTCAGGTTATAAAGACACATTACAAAACAGACAAACATCATATAAAGGAGGCTTGAGAAGGTTTCTTCCCCAACACATAAACATTAGTAACACTGAATAGTTGACAACAGTACAGAGAAAAGCTAGACAGTTAAGAATGTTGGTCAATTTATATAACTTTCAAAGGACACTTAGTATTATTTATATATTTATACTCTGCTTTATCTCTCCTGCAGGAGATTCACTGAATCTAAAGTTTCAAAATACAAGTTTAGCTAACCATTGCAATTATTGCTCATATACCATCTCTTAGCACTCACCAACACAACCACATCCACACCAGCTTGCACCAGGAGGTCAAGCCGGTATTTGTCATCTTCATGGGTCCCAATCGCAGCACCACAAAGCAGTTGTTTCTTGGCATCTTTGGATGCCAGGGGGTAGTCTCGATTCTTTTTCAAATCTGTGCGAGCGATTATGGCCACCAATTCATCTTTATCATTAACAATGGGCAATTTGCCTTGAAATTGAAAAAGAAAGTCATGCCTAAGTAACATTTTATAGTGATTCTCATTTTACAAAATTTTTAGTCAGTACTAATTTTCATCATTCTTAAATACTTTTTAAATCTGCTACAACTTTAATAAAAATAGAGAAATAAAAAGTGAATGACATAAGAACAATGAAAAACAACTACAAATTGAAATCAGGCTAAATAAAGAAATATCGGACCAAGAGATTCAAATGGCAATTTCTAAATTAGACCCAACTAAAGCACCGGGACCTGATGGTTTTACGGCCCTTTATTACAAAACCTTTTGAAAGGAACTCATACCAAAATTGAAAATACTCATGAACCAAGCACTAGAAACACAAATTATTCCGAACTCCTGGAGCCAAGCAACAATCACGATGATCCATAAAGAGAATACAGATAAGACCGACGTCAAATACTACTGCCCAATATCATTATTAAATATTGATTATAAAATTTATGCAAATGTTTTGGCAGAAAGATTAAAACAATTCCTGAGAGTCTGGATTAAAGAAGAGCAATCCGGGTTCCTCCCGCTGTGCCAAATTAAAGACAATGTTAGACCCATAATAAATATTATTGAATACTACGAAAAAAATAATGACAAGGACTGCACCTCCTGGCAATCGACGCCAAGAAGGCATTTGACAATGTAAACTGGGAATTCTTCCTTGAAACTCATACAAGAACTGGACATGGGTCATTACTTCATAAATTCCATTAAATCCATTTACAAAAACCAGGAAGCTAAGATCTGCATAAATGGACAAACTATAGAAAGCATCAACATCCAAAAAGGAACCAGACAGGGATGCCCACTATTCCCTTTATTGTTCATAATGACTCTTGAAATCCTTCTGAACTCTATCAGAGATGACAATGCCCTAAAAGGGGCAAAGATCCGAAAACACTAATACAAATTACATGCATTCGCAGACGATATAATCTGCATCATTGAAAATCCTCTCAAAAACATTGAAAATTGGATTTAAAAATTGAAGACTTTGGAAATCTAGCAGGATTTAAATTGAATAAGAAAAAATGATGGTACTAACCAAAAGCATTATGAAAGAGAGACAAAAGCAACTAGAAGGAATAATATCCATCCAAGTGGTCCCGAAAATCAAATATTTAGGGATAAATTTAACTGCAAAAAATGCAAAACTTCTCAAAAACAACTATGGAAAGAAATGGAGCGAGATCAGGAAGGAGATGGAAAAATGGAAATATCTTAACCTCTCTCTGCTGGGCAGGATCTCAGCCATAAAAATGATGGTTCTTCCAAAGTTACTATTTCTATTTCAAGTAATACCAATCATAAGGACCTCCCAAACAATTAAAAAATGGAACAAGGAAATAACAAAATTTACCTGAGTGAGGAAGAAATCCAGAATAAAAATGGCCAATCTAATGGATGACAAGAAGAGAGGAGGCCTGGGACTGCCGGACCTCCAATTATACCACGATGCATGTGGACTCATGTGGACAAGGGACTGGGCAAATCTCAATAAGGTCAAAGATCTAGCATTAGGAGGTCATGATCTTAGAAGCAGTTGGCATGCATACATGTAGTATGCAAAAAGAAAGATCGAGAAAAAATTCGGCAACCATTTTGTCAGATCCTCTATAAAAATTTGGGAGAACTACAAATCAAAATTCTTTAAGAAAACACCACTCTGGGTATCCCCCCTAGAGGCGACCCAAAGGAGAGAAGTGGGCTGGACAAAGACGATTTCAAAATGAAGACACAGGAAAAAATTAGGATATTATATGGAGATCTATCCCGGTTCCAGTATAGACAACTCAAGGAGGCCTTTAACAAAAATAAAAAATTCGGTTTTGAATCAGAAGAAAAAACCTGGGATAGAATTATGAGCTCTGGAAGAAAAGTGATCACCAAGCTATATAGAACCTTACTAGGGTGGACAACAGAGAAGGATCAAACAAAAACATGCATGTTAAAATGGACAGCTAACATTGGACATCCAATCAGAATTTTGGACTGGGAAAAGATTTGGAATGTCAAATTAAAATGGATAAACTCCTATGACTTAAGGGAAAACTGGATCAAGATGATGTACCAGTGGTACCTCTCACCTAGCAAACTGGCGAAATGATATAAGAATCTCTGTGACACGTGTTGGAAATGCCACAGCAAGAAAGGAACCTTCTTTCATCTCTGGTGGACGTGCGAGAAGACTAAAACATTTTGGGGGAAGATCCATGAAATTTCAAAAAAGATATTAGACTTAAAAATTGAAATGAAACCTGAATGTTATCTTTTGGGGATGCTGGACTTTGATATTGACAAGAACAAAGGTAGACTATTTTTCCACATGGCCACGGTGACGAGAATGGTCCTCGCCAGAAAATGGAAGAACAAAGAATTACCAACCCTAGATGAATGGACACTTAAGCTATTAGACATAATGAACATGGACAATATTACTCAACTCCTGAAAATTAAACAAAACACTGATCCAATTACTACGGACTGGTCTCCAATAAAAAAAATACTTTAATATCAACTAACTGAGAGGAGAAGAACTTGATGACCTCATATCACTACTAACATAGCCATAAGGGGGAAAATCAGTAATTAAAAATAACACTAACTTTCCTTCACTCAATCCCGGTCGCATTCAATTACCCCCCCCCCCTTTTTTTCTTTTCCCCCCCTTTTTCCCTCCCCCTCTTCCCCTACCCCAACACTTTTAATATTAAAATATAGCATGCTGATGATTAACAACCCTTCAGATGTATCCTTGATAACCCGTAATAAAAATTATAAGAAAAAAAAAACCCAAATTGAAATCCGGCAGCTCAGTAATCATTACTGGATAGAACTAGTTCCCAAAATGTAACATAACAGAGGCACAGAAAGTGACCCAAAATACACAGCAAGAAAAATATAGAATTATGAGGAACCCATGCTGAAAAAAAGATTATTTACATATTTACTTAGCTTACAGCATTTCTATACACTACAATATTATCATAATACTGATTACTTGAAAAAGGCTATCATCTGACTATGTGGCTAAATGGGGACTTAAGCATAGAAGCTCAGAAAAACTAATTACAATAGACTTCCACTACCTAAAGTACAACAGGATTACGGTATTTATTTAAACTCATGACCTTTCCCACTTTAAACAACATATCCCTAGATCAACAAACCCTGGGATGCACCAAATCATTTTAATACTGCAATCCCTCTATTCAACAGATTAGAAGAATTCCTGTTTCAAGAGTGGGAAGTAATGTGCCATTACAACAGACACATCAAGCTATGGAATTAAACCCAGGGTGAACCACAATGGCACTGGCACTTGCATTCAAATGCACAGCATGTCATATATTTATTTCCACTGACCTTTTTTGCTTCTCTGCAAGATTTCATTGGCTTCTTTTAAGGTAACTCCTGCCGGTGCCACAACCAGGTCTTCCCGCTTGGTCATGATCTAGGAGAAAAAAAGAGTGAAATAAAGAAGAGAACCCATTTGCCTGGGTCACGTCAAGCAATGGAAAGAACCTGCTTCTTTACAATGAGACAAAAAGACAAGAAAACCCATAGAAACATTTTCTTTATTAAAGGTTGAAAACAAAACTACTATTCTTAACGATTCCATACAACTTGTTTCATCTATTTCTTTATAACTTGAAAGAAAAACCTGGCAACTAAGTAAATACTGATATCTAATTTTCGATTTGGAGCAGAATTTTCAGAATGCAATCTATTTAATCACAAACCTTCACCAGCAATTTCAAGTAGTCCAGTCCAGACACAAGTATATACTTGATAGTCCATCTAAGTTGACAGATAAATACTGTGGGCCCTTGATACCTGCTGAAATTTGGATCTAGGACCCTCCATGGATACCAACATGAGTGGATGCTAAAATCCCATTATATACAAGGGTATCCTAAAATGTTTCTCTTTATATAAAATAGCAAAAACAAAGTTTGCTTTTTGATTTTTAAAAAAAATCATACAGTGGATGGTTGAACCACAGATACAGGATCTCTGAAGTAAATTAACAGCTGGGGACTGACATCCAAGTCTGGCTGCTTCAGAGAAAGCAACCTGAGAATGCAATGCCTGCAGCCCCATTATGACACAGAAATTAAGTATCAACCATTAGAAGGCTGTGTACTAATTCTGAAATGTCAAACACAGAAAATTCAACTTTGTTCAGCCTCTCCTTCTCTGCCGTTTATGTCTCATTTGAATTGTTTCAGCAAGTATGTCACACAAAACTCATCAGAGGATAACGAGAGATATTTATGACTGCTCCCGAGAGGTGCAAATACTGGCAGGTTCATCACCCTGAGCTAAAGATAGTACAGGAGAGCATATCTGGCTCGAAGGCATTGTACATGACTGCAGTGCTGAAACTTGATGCCCAGCTAATGCCAATGACAGAAGGCTTTCATTATGCAATGGGGAGAAAATAAACCAAGTGAAATCCAAAATACTAACCTGCAAAAATAAATGCTATTGATCAACACTTCCCAAGATTATTACATGTAATTTCTCTGGCCCATTCTAGAGTTCCCTAGGAGGTCTCCTACTATCCCAGCATAAACTATAGAACATTTTTCAGCTTATCCACTGTAGCACACAAGACCTTCACGCACCTCGCTAAGCGGCAGATCATGTTCTTCCTCCTTCAGGAAGTCGATGTCTCGAGACGAGATGATGCCCACAAGCCTGCTGCACATTTTCCCATTGTCTGTTATGGGGATGCCACAGAACCCATGGCGAGCTTTTGCTTCAAAGACGTCTCGGACCCGATCTTTGGGGCTCAGCACTACTGGGTCTGTGATAAATCCTTGTTCGTATTTCTAGACCAATACAAATTAAAAAGGAGAATTTTCAGTAAGGAATAATAATAATAATAATAATAATAATAATACTTTATTTATATCCCACCCTATCTTCCCATGAGTACTCAGAGCAGTTTCCAACAAACAAAGGCAACATTTAATGCCAATATTAACAGATGGTAACCGTAAAAATTTAAACAGAAAATCACGAAAATTAAATTACAACACCAAACATTATAGAACATAATCATCATCATCATCATCATCTATATAAATAAAAATGTAATGTTCGTTTGTGGGATTAACATAACTCAAAAACCACTGGACCAATTGATACCAAATTTGGACAGAAGATACCTCTCAGGCCAATGAGTGACCATCACTCATAAACACACTGAAAAATACAGTGGAAGACACTTAAAAAGCAAAAAAAAAACCCCATACATTACAACGCATGCACAAAACCACATATATACACACAAACATACACATATGCACAAATATACACACAAAAAACACAAATACACAGACTGGGCCACAGCAATGCATGGCAGGGGACGGCTAGTAATAATAATAATTTATTTATGTCCCGCCACCATTATTTATGTCCCGCCACCATCTTGGGGCAGCTTACATGAGGCCAAACCCAACAGGACAGCAATGCAAATAAAATAACATACAACGACAATAAAATATAAAAATAAAAATAGAAGAAACAATACAAATAAACACATCAAACAATGCAAAATCATAATAAACACTGAAAATAAATCACAGTGGGCAGGGCCAGTAGCAAGGATTAAAAGTTTAAAACACTTGGTGAGAAGGCAATATAATGTATCTGGACAGAGGATCAGAGGGATAAAAGTAGGATTTAATTGCACTAGTAGGTAGAAAATAAAGTGCTGCCGAGGGCATTTTATGCAGGATCTGGTCAGATCAGGGGTTATAGTTCAGTCTGAACTGGCTTGAAAGCCCACAACAACAACAACAATAGTTTTAATTAACGTCCAGAATCAACTATTAAACAGAATTAGAACTTGAGGGGAATTTTGATGCTAAAATAGAATTCTCTTTTTTTTAATTTTAATTTGCACATTCATAGAAAACCCCAATACAAATCTATACATGTGTATATATACATGAACCAATGCAATATTTCCCAATGTTTATACAATCATTGTACTTAATTGCATCATTTCCTACTTCCATCCTTCCCTTATAGTGACTTCCCAGTGTTAGGGTTAAAGACAGTGATGTATAGTTCTTCCTATGACAGTATTTTTCCATTTTTCTTGTAAACAATGATAATCATGTAAATCTGGTGAAGGCCCAGGTAAATGAGTTGAACCTGCATCAACTTACCAAGGGCAAAACAATTCCAGATGGTAGCCAATGTATTATTTTTCCCCAGTGGTTCTTACCTTAACTTTCCTCACTTCATTGGCCTGGAATTCTGGAGTACAGTTATGGTGGATGAATCCAATCCCACCTGTGAGCTGAGAAGATACGTAAGGAACAATAAATTGCAACAGCAACAACAACAGATTGTTATTTCTTGCATTCAACAAAGAAGCTGAGAGAAGGTTGGCAGAAATGGCTCATATGTTTTGACAATTTTTAAGATTCTACATTACACAAAAATACAGCTAAACATGAGAGCAGTGGAGGCGAACCAAAAGCAAAACTGGAAGGTTCAAGATTACTTCAGCTAACATCTGGTAATTAGCAACAGCATGCTAATCTTTTTAAATAGGTACAAACAAGGCAAAACAACAACAGGTTGTGCAAATACCTCTGAGGCTCAGCTTTTAAGCTGTTTCTCCACCAGGAGCCATTCTTTACTGGCAGTTTATAGAGAAAGAAGAGGTAGTTGAAGAAGTAAAAGTATGTAAAGTCTCTGGTGTGAACAAAAATCTCAATGCATAAACTAGATTTCTCATCATCTTTTCAAGCAGAGTACTTCAGTTTTCAATTCCCTATGAATGATTATCCCAGAAAAAAAAATAAAATTAAATGCTTGTGTTTAGAAGGCTCATATTTTGTAACTAGCTTGGTGAAGTGAGAGCTACACTAAAGATCGCAAGCAATATAACAAAATTAGTATGTAAAAAATGGAAGGAGGCAGCTGAGGGAGAATGATAAACACACAGAAGTGACAAGAAGTTCAGGGGAAGCGAGAGTAGCCAATTATGCAAAGGGGAAATGTGATTATATGTATCAAAAGTTGGATTCAGACAAAATGCTTGAAAATGAGAAGAGCTTTCATAGCTGCAAGACTGAGACTGTCCAGCAGAAGTAACCCCTGATTTCAACAAGCCCTGCTGTTGTTAACCTTTTTGAAAGCAACTAAAAAAAGGGATCCCATATTGGAGACAACAATAAGCCTTGCTGCCAACAAAGTTTCAAACAGCAGTAAATTTATTGATCAACTGAATGTGATTAAAAGCACAATCTCATACATGGCTAATCAGATGTAATCCTTGCTGTTTAACAAGTCTAATTACTGAGCATATGGCTTTAGTGTTGCTGCTTAATGAAGGAAAGCGAAACGTTCCCGCTATCTATAGGTACAGGTTGAGTGTCTCTTATCCAAAAAGCTTGGGACCAGAAATGTTTTGGATTTCACTTTTTTCATATTCTCAAATACCTGTATATGTACATAATAATAATAATAATAATAATAATAATAATCCTTTATTTATACCCCTCTACCATCTCCTGCAGGACTCGGTGCGGCTTAAAAGAGGCCGAGCCCAAATAAATCATAAAACATAATAACAACAATACAACTATAAATAACTCATAACAAAGCAAAAACAATACAATAATGACACGACGCATTTAAAAACCTGTGGCAGGGCCAACTGTAAGGATTAAAATTTAAACTGCTGGACATGTCCAAGGGAAATAGGAAAGATATTTTAGGGATAGGTGGACATAACAAGGTATGGGACCCAAGTCTAAATACAAAGTTTATTTATATTTCATACACACCTGATACACATAAACTGATGTTAATTTTATACAATATTTTAATAATGTTGTGCATGAAACAAAGTGTGTGTACAGAGAACCATCAAAAGAGTTATCGCTATCTCAGTTATCGCTATACGTGGACAATTTTGGATTTTGAAAATCTGAATAAGGGATGCTCAATCTGTACTTCCCGGTTTATCAAACTATGTTTCCCTGGGAAACATATATCACATTAGAGTAATCCCACCCTCTTTCTTATCCCAGGTTACATACCGCCATTGCAATAGCCATGCTGGCTTCGGTTACTGTATCCATAGGGGAGGATACCAAGGGAGTCTTCAAGGTTATCTTCTTGGTCAGAGCAGAAGTCAGGTCCTTAAAATAAAGACAACTTGGCTGTAACAACATGCAGCTTTCAATTCTGAGCCTGTCAAGCATTCTGTCAGAATGACTTTAGTAACTATAGGCATGAAAGGGTTTTTAAAAGTAGCATTCTGATCTAGACAACAACATAGTTGCTTCTTGTAACTTCGTACTCTGTGACAAGCTTTTCTAACAGAAGTTATTTCAAAGATAAAAGACACCAATAATTCCAATGCACTTTTTTGATGCCACCAAAAGGGTAAAAAAGAATGCCCTCCAGTGTTCTTGCTTTACAACTTTAATTTTTATATTATGTAGACTTAAGCCTTATACTCACCACTTGGTCTGCAGTAAAATCTATGTAGCCAGGAAGTATTAGGAAGTCACTGAATAATGGGGATAAAAGAAAATTAAATGTTATTGGATATTGAAATGTTTTACATGTAAATAACTTTATAATGGCAGAAATCTAATACCATAATAGCGTCATTTCTTTATTTTGTCTTTTCTACCACTTTTCAGGCTGACTGAAAATTCAGCTCTTCAAGAAGACACACAGGAGACAAACGGTGAGGCAGCAAAAATCACCTTCCCCATTTCTGCTGAATTCCAGTTATTTATTTATCGTGTCATCAGCAACCATTGTTTTACAATTCTAACAGAGCAAAACAAACACAGAGATTAAAATGAAAAAGAAAAAAAAAAAAAAAAAAAAAAAAAAAAGAAAAAAAAGAAAAAAAAAGAAAAAAAAACCACACAGATTTTGTAAATTTGGTATTTGGTTAAATGTCCTTTGACCAGTATCTGGCCACTTGGAGTGCCTCTGGGGTTGCCGCAAGAAGGTCCTCCATCGTGCATGTGGCAGGGCTCAGGGTGCATTGCAGCAGGTGGTCAGTGGTTTGTTCTTCTCCGCACTCGCATGCCGAGGATTCCACCCTGTAGCCCCTCTCATGGGGGACATGAGAGAAGCCTCCTCGCAGGATTGCAAGACATCCGGGCGTCCCCTGGGCAACGTCTTCGTAGACGGCCGATTCTCTCAACCCAGAAGCAACCGGAGACGACTTGAAGCATGCAAACAAGGAAGCAAAACAACCAACGGTCCTTTTCAGGACCAACCATGACAATAATCGCAATCAACATCGAAGGCATGTCAGCTGCCAAAGAACAACTGCTTTATGAACTGAATTCCAGTATTCCATCAGCAACTGTTCAGTACTGGATACCACTCAATAATTTTTATACATCCTCAGAGCAATTCTGTGAATTTGTTTGCAAGTTCTGGTCATCTCTTAGAGCCTTAAAAGAGCTATCACAATATGCCAGCACTATGTGGAAGTCCCATAATTTTATTCTTCAGAAAACACTATCAATGGGGTGTAGTAGGCATTGCATTATGCCTGTGATGCAATGGCAGAAATATATGTTTGCCTCCAGAAAAATTCTGGAATTTCTCTGATCTGTGGATTTGGATAACCCTATTATTTCCAGCTAATATTACTTCATGGTGGGGAGGCAGGAGAATGAGAAAGACTGTTAGAGCAAAACATTATGTGTATAATCCAGCTACAAACCCGGGTCAGTTTTCATGCACTCAACCACCACTTCGACAAGAATATATATGTAGGCCAATATCCATCATTCTTATATTCCTCTCTGTTAGAACGAAGATTTTTATTTTTATTTTGTCGTGTCAGGAGTGACTTGAGGAATTGCAAGTCGTTTCTGGTGTGAGAGAATTGGCCGTCTGCAAGGACGTTGCCCAGGGGATACCAGGATGTTTTGATCTTTTACCATCCTTATGGGAGGCTTCTCTCATGTCCCCGCATGAGGAGCTGGAGCTGACAGAGGGAGCTCATCCACACTCTCCCCGGATTCGAACCTGCGACCTGTGGGTCTTCAGTCCTGCCGGCACAGGGGTTTAACCCTCTGCACTACCAGGGGCTCCAGAACGAAGATGGAAGGATAAAACTGTCAGAGAAGATTGGCTTAGGAACTATACATTATTAGAATAGTGAAATGAACTAGAGTAGTCCCTCGACATTTGCTGTGGTTAGAGGCACGGGACACCCACAAAAGTGAAAAAGTCACAAACAACTAACTTTTTTTAATCAAAAAAGAAAACGTGTCTAAGAATCTCTAGGTCAGTGGTTCTCAACCTGTGGGTCCCCAGATGTGTTGGCCTTCAACTCCCAGAAATCCTAACAGCTGGTAAACTGCCTGGGATTTCTGGGAGTTGTAGGCCAAAACACCTGGGGACACAAAGGTTGAGAACCAATGCTCTAGGTGCTCCAGTGTATCCTGTCAACTTCCAATGGAAGTTGACTATAGAGTTGCACTGGAGGAACTAGAGTGACAAGATGAATCAAATCCACAGATAATCAAATCCACAAAAGTTAAAATCACAAATATGGAGGGCCAGTGGTATTAAACATTAGCATCAATACAATACATCTAAGGCACAAAAACAAAAGTTAAAAGCCAGGTATGTCCCCATAATAAACTGATCAAGCTCAGTGACTAAGTTTCTGAATTTAAGCCTGTTTCTGCTTAATACACTGAGCAAGCTCAGCAGCTAAGGTGCTCACTTTAAATCACTAGCTTCAGAGCCCATTTTCAGGACCGCAATGCAGCCTTTAAAATTGTTATGGAACAAAGAGCCTGCAGACAGTAAACATATCTGGAACGGCTAGAAACCTGCTGCAGAGCAATGATTTAGCTGTACCAATTACCTTCTATTGGCAGCAAATCCAGTCCTCCCTCTATAAGGACTATCCCCCCCCCCCCACACACACACACACACTCTTTTGTCATTGTAGGTCAGGAGCTGTAGGTTAATAATACAGCTAAAATTCCACATACAGGAACTGCAAAGTCAATTGCTGGCATCCCCTACTAAAATAACCTTGAATAACAGGAGTGGGTGCTTGAAACAATGGAGAATAATTTCCATTGAAAATAATTTAATGGACTAAAAGGGCCAGTGGTTTGGCAGTCAGGTTCCTTGTGGATAGACATGTTCAGAGTGTCCCTGGTCACATCGAAAACATAAAAAAGACTTGACTAGACAACCTCAATTGTTAGAAATTCCCTATCATATACTCAATACTTTTACCCCACCACTGGGGAAACCTGTAAGGAAAATCACTTGTGAAATTCTCAAATCAAATGTTCAAGAGGAAATGTTAGTTGATGTTTAACCAAGCCATGTCCCTAATTTGGAAACGTTCCAGGAGACTTGCAACGACCTTCCTATTATATTGACTCCTTTTCTATCAACAGCTAAGACTTGTATCAGTGAGAGTTAAAAGGAAACCTAGGCATTAAATAAAAGTTCTACATATGGAAGATGTCGAGAACAAGGAAAATCTGTTTGCAAGTGTGGGGTTAGCTACTGGAAACAAAATACTGGCACAGTGGGCTCTTGTTCTGACTCTTGTCACATGATTTTCACAATTTGATAATCCGGAGACACAAATTAAGCGATCAGTATCACTTGATGGGTGGCTTGGCTATGTTTATTAGATTATGGTGGTTTTTTATTTCCATAAACTATTGTGGGGAAGGTCGTTGAAGGCACAGAAACACATGACGTATTAAGAAAAGGTGAAAACTATAAATCTTTAAATTTCACATCTCCCATTCTTTTATCTGCAAAAGTAAGTATTTAACCCACATATTCTTGCCTTGGAATAAGGCAAATTTAGCCTATGTAACAAACAAATTGGATGGGTCAAGCCACTGATTCCAATATCCGGCTTCTGAAAATGGTTAATTAAATACATTCTGTTAGAAATGTAAAGAATAAGATGAGCATCATGCTCCACTTATTAGCCCTCGTTATCTAAAACAGTAGGCCCTCTTTATCCACAGATTCCCCATCCATTTGAACCATCTGCAGTTGGAAAATATTTCCCCATCCCTCCAAAAAAAAAAAAAAAAAAAAGCAAAAGCAAACTATGCTCTTGTCATTTTATATAAAGGACACCCCTTTACTATGCCACTTTATATAATGGGACTTGAGCATTCATAAAACCAACCTCTATGGTTATGAAGGGTTCACTAAATTCTGAAGTCTACTGTCTTCAAATATGGAGTGGCCAATGATCAACGACAGACCTAGTATCTACCCAAAACTCTGTCTAATTCTCAAGTCTCTTTCTTGTCTATGTAACTGTCACCCCTAGGTAATGCCTGGCTTGAAAACAGTACATGTAGAATCAAATCAAAGAGTTGGAAGAGACCTCATGGGCCATCCAGTCCAACCCCCTGCCAAGAAGCAGGAATATTTCATTCAAATCACCCCTGACAGATGACCATCCAGCCTCTGTTTAAAAGGGATCTGGTAGTCTTAGTAGGCCGCAAGATGAACATGAGTCAACAGTGTGATGTGGCAACTTAAAAAACCAATGTGATTATAGGCTGCATGAATAGGAGTACAGTGTCTATTAAGGGAAGTCAGATTCCCACTCTGCTTTGATCAGGCCTCATCTGGAATAACACTGTGTCCAGTTCTAGGCACAATCAAGAAGGACAAGCGAAAAGTGTCCAGAGAAGATCTGCCAAAATGGTCAAAGGTTGCCAAGCTGTCTGAGGAATGGCTGAGGGAGCTTGGAGAAAAGAAGGCTGAGAGGGGACATGATAACTGCATTTAAATATCTGAATGGATGTCACATTGAGGAGGAAGCAAGCTTGTTTTCTGTTGCTTCTGAGACTAGGACACGGAACAATGGATTTAAAGTACAGGAAAAAAGATTCCATTTTAATATTAAGAATTTCCTGACAGTAAGAGCTGTTTGGCAGTGGAGTATGCTGCCTTGGGTTGTGGTGGAGCCTCCATCTTTGGAGCCTTTTAAGCAGAGGCTGAATGGCCATCTGCTAGGGGTTGCTTTGATTGTGCTTTCCTGCTTGGCAGAAAGGGGTTGGACTGAGTGACCCTTAGGATCTCTTTCAACTCTATGATTCTATTCTCTTTTTCTTCAAAGGTGAATATGACAACTATGATCAGTCACCTTTTTCCTGGTATAATATTAACTTAGATGGAGTAAGTCTGTTCCCAAATTGGTCAATGATCAAGCGCAAAAACAGAACAGAGTATTCTCTCAGTGTTTTTATTAGTAGTAGTAGTAATTTTCCCACTTCCAGGGGGTGTTACGCCCTAAAATGTGCAAAAGCAGAAGGCATTTGCATATACATGGGTCTATATGAGGACACGAAATCTAAAAACAAGACGACTCTTCTGTGCAATATTAAAATATTTACAGCATAACCATAGCTGATGTTTACAACTGTACTTGGCCGGAAAGGATCATATGAGCTTTGCTGTTAATTTGGTATATTAAAGCAAAAAGAAAAATAAAGTTCCACAATTTTATGTAAGACTAACTACGTTTTGGTTCTGTTGCAGAAGAACAGTGATTGCCTTTGGTAGCAGAGAGTCTTAGTATCAGTTTTGTATCCACAGATCTTTGCATCCTATCACAACCTCTATGCAAGTAATACAGTAAATTGAAACGAATCTGACATTAAAATGGCAACATTCAGAAAGTTACCCCCAATATTACAATCCCAGACAGGATGGAAAGTTTTCAAGAACTAAGTTTATTTTGTGAACTTAATGGAAAAACCCTCCTGACAATTTGCATTTTATCTCATCTGTCACTGGGTAGAATACAATACCTCATACATTTCCTAAGAAGTGGTTTCCCAATTGCAAAGTTTGTTTTCAAACAGAAATTGTTTATTTATAGATGCCTGTTCTTTCGGAGAGCTTCCCAAGCAAGCAGATCAGCTTTCCAGTACAAGAACTATTTCCAGAGTAGTTTCTCAAATGGTTCCTATTACATGTCTAGTCACGGAGAAGAATTATTACGTATGTGTGCATAAATACTTGAGGGGCCAAATTAAACTTCACCTGATGATGAGATAATGGTCAGTTTGCGTAAGTAACTGGGAGACAAGGAAAGAAGACTGCATGCTTCTTTCCTTGCCTCCTCATGCTGAGCCTCCTCATGTAATTCTAACAGGAAACAACATGAATCACGGGCACACCTTTGCTCAGAGGTACATTTTCTGTTGTTCACAGCTTTGGCAGAGAGGGCTAAAGACCGTGTAAAGCTACAGCTCCCATGGTTCCATAACATTAAGCCATGACATTTAAAGTGGTGTCAAAATGTATTAATTCTACAGTGCAGACACACTCTTAGAATGGCAAACCTCACTTGAAGTTTCTCTAGTAATTGCATACCACTTCTCTACTACTGGAATATTTAACCCTGCTAAGGATGTATACATGTTTGGGACATCTTGTCTACACACTATATGTGTGTGTTTGTCCTGAGACAGGATCAGAATCCCTGCTGATTCCAAGCACCTTCACCAGGACTGTCGGGCCACCACCAGGCAGGAAAATTACCAATTACACTATTGAACACCATAGGTTTTTAAATCCTTGCGTGTTATTGTTTATATGTGAGTTATATTAATTGTATTGTTTTTGCTTATTGTATTTTGTTTTGATGTGTTGTAGGGCTTGGCCTCATGTAAGCCGCTCCAAGTCCACTTGGTGAGATGGTGACGGGGTATAAATAAAGTATTATTATTATTATTGTTGTTGTTGTTGTTGTTCCTGGGTTCTAAATGTCATTTCCTAATTAGTTCTATTATAAAAACATAGAAAAGGTTTGTTACACATAAAAACTATTTTGCAGGATGGACATCCTGCAGCACACTTTGCTCTAGCTTTTCAGTGAATATCTCATCGAGTCTCAATCACATCAACACATTTTGTGGCAGTCACAAAAATGAAGTTTCTGGAGTATAACAACTACTTTCAAAAGAAGTACCACACAATTAAACAGCAAACAACACTTTCAAACCAAGAACAGAAAAAAATTGTGAAACTTTGTTACACAGTGTTATTTTTTATTCTTAAATTTTTATTTTGTTATAAGTGATGTTTACAACAAAAATGAAGGGGATATTGCAATTGAATGGTGAGGGGGGAATAAGGAGCAGGAGTTACACTGTTATTTTAAATTTTTACTACTTTGGTTTAATGTAATTAGAATTAACTTGTTTGGCTAATTTTATGTTTAACTCTATCTTAATATAGATACTTTGTAGATTTTAAAATGTACTGTTTTTAAGGTTGTGAGCCCCTTTGGGGCTGAATCTAGAGATAAAAGCAGGTACAATAAATACAATAATAATAACAACAACAATATTAACTATGGCAGTTTGATACCAGTTTTAACTACTTATAGAAACAGTACATTAGAGCTTTCTGGCAAGGAAGTAGAACCACCCCTTGTCCAACTATATATCCCAGGATTCTAGGGGAGAATGCACCTGCACTATAGAAGTAATTTAGTCTTGACACTTTAATGGCTCAAGGCTATAGTGTTCAACAATACAGATCCAGCAAGGAGACCCTTAAAGGTAAAGGTTGTCCCCCGATATTAAGTCCATTAAGATATTAAGAGGTGTCTGACTCTGGGGTGTGGTGCTCATCTCCATTTCTAAGCCAGAGAGCCAGCGTTGTCCATAGACACCTCCAAGGTCATGTGGCCAGCACAACTGCATGGAGTGCTGTTACCTTCCCGCCGGAGTGGTACATATTGATCTACTCACATTTGCATGTTTTCGAACTGCTAGGTTAGTAGAAGCTAGCGCTGACAGCGGAAGCTCACACCACTCCCCGGAATCAAACCTGTGACCTTTCGGTCAAAAAGCTCAGCAGCTCAGTGCTTTAACCCACTGCACCACCAGGGGCTCCAAGGAGACCCTTATCTCCATCCAATTCAGTGTCAACTGGCACCTTAAAGCCACCAGAGAGGGTACATTTTCAGGGCGGCTCTGAAGTTACGGAACACAATGCCAGAAGAAGTCAGAATCCTAGAGTAGGAAGAGACCTTGTGGGCCATCCAGTCCAACCCCCTGCCAAGAAGCAGGAAAATCGCATTCAAAGCATCCCTGACAGGTGGCCACCCTTCAGGGGTGAGAAGGGCAGGTTATAAATGCAGGAAATAAATAAATAAGCCACCACACTCCAGGGGCAGAGAGTTCCACTGCCGAACAGCTCTCCCGGTAAGGAAGTTCTTCCTAATGTTCAGGTGGAATTTACTTTCCTGTAGTTTGAAGCCATTGTTCCGTGTCCTAGTCTTCAGGGTAGCAGAAAACAAGCCTGCTCCCTTCTCCCTATAACTTCCCCTCACATATTTATACATGGCCCTCATCATGTCTCCTCTCAGCCTTCTCTTCTGCAGGCTAAATATGCCCAGCTCTTTAAGCCGCTCCTCATTGGGCTTGTTCCCCAGACCATTGATCATCTTAATCGCCCTCCTCTGGACACATTCCAGCTTGTCAACATCTCCCTTCAATTGTGGTGCCCAGAATTGGACACAATATTCCAGATGTGGAATATTCCAGGCTAAACATACCCAGCTCTTTAAGCCGCTCCTCATAGGGCTTGTTCTCCAGACCTTTGATTATCTTAATCGCCCTCCTCTGGACACATTCCAGCTTGTCAACATCTCCCTTCAATTGTGATGCCCAGAATTGGACACATGTGGAAGATTCCAGGCTAAACATGCCCTGCTCTTTAAGCCGCTCCTCATAGGGCTTGTTCTCCAGACCCTTGATCATCTTCATCTCCCTCCTCTGGACACATTCCAGCTTGTCAACATCTCCCTTCAATTGTGATGCCCAGAATTGGACACATGTGGAATATTCCAGGCTAAACATGCCCTCCTCATAGGGCTTTAAGCCGCTCCTCAGAGGGCTTGTTCTCCAGACCCTTGATAATTTCAGTCATGGTATAATGTTATGAAATCCCGAGTTATAGTTTACAAAACTGAAGCTCTTGTAAAACTACAGCTCCCAGCATTCCACAGCACTGAAGCATGGCAATTCACTGTATGGAAGTGGCTTAACAGTGTAGTGAGGCGACAACTCAACCCCGCCCCCAGGAACCGCGTGGAGCAGCGGCCTCTCTCCTTACTTACTTGTAGGTGAGCCCGTCCCCGCAGTTGAGCATCTGCTGCGCCGTGAGCCCGTCGTCGGGGACGTAGCCGGTGCCACCACTGATGAGGTAGTCCGCCATGATGCCTGCCTGCCTCTTTCTCTCCCTCTGCGCCTCAGCCAATCCCCGCCTTGATCCTCGTCGCGCGACCACTCGGCTGCCTTCACCTCGAGCGCATGCGCTCTGCTTCCTTCTCCTCTCCTTTCCCGCTCTGAAAAGAGAGCAGAACCGGCGAGGCGCGAAAGTAAAAGGGGAAGGCAAGGCTCCTCCCACTGGAAGCCCCGCCCACTCCCCCTTTCTGCGTGACGTCACGCCTGTTCCCATACAAGGCTTGTGTCATGTGACCCTTTCCCCCTTTTATGCTTACAAGCAAAGATGTGTTTATATATATATACGAGGCATGGGCAAACTTGGGCCCTCCAGGGGTTTTGGACTCCAACTCCCACAATTCCTAACAGCCTACGGCTGTTAGGAATTGTGGGAGTTGGAGTCCAAAACCCCTGGAGGACAAAATGCAAATTAAAATATTCTTCAGTAATAATACTTTGGGTTGTTGTAGGTTTTTTCGGGCTATATGGCCAATGTCCTAGAGGCATTTTCTCCTGATGTTTCGCCTGCATCTATGGCAAGCATCCTCAGAGGTAGTGAGGTCTA
The DNA here is from genome assembly GCF_037176765.1 of Anolis sagrei. Lineage (NCBI taxonomy): Eukaryota > Metazoa > Chordata > Lepidosauria > Squamata > Anolidae > Anolis > Anolis sagrei. Next base: position 28,398,032 of record NC_090022.1, on the reverse strand, counting down.
TTGGCACATCTAATCACCTCTCAACAAAAGATTGCCCCAGGCACTGCCAGGCCATCAAATGCTAATCAAGGTGATCAGTTAAAACATTCACACCTAGCTCCAACAGACAAGAGTCCTTTGTCCCACCCTGGTCATTCCACAGATATATAAACCCACTATGTGTGTGTGTTTATATATATATATATATATATATGGACAAAATGCAAATATGTATATATCCCCCTACTATATATATCCACATGGGTATATACAGTGTGTGTGTATATGTGTGTGTGGGTATATGTGTGTATGTATGTGTGTATAAAATACACACAAACATACATACATGCACACACACACTGTGTAGGTATGTGTGTGTGTGTGTGTGTGTGTGTGTGTGTGTATATATATATATATATATATATATATATATACATGGACAAAATGCAAATTAAAATATTCTTCAGTAATAATAGTTCTTTGGGTTGTTGTAGGTTTTTTCAGGCTATATGGCCATGTTCTAGAGGCATTTTCTCCTGACGTTTCGCTTGCATCTATGGCAAGCATCCTCAGAGGTAGTGAGGTCTATTGGCACATCTAATCACCTCTCAACAAAAGATTGCCCCAGGCACTGCCAGGCCATCCAATGCTAATCATAGAATCAAAGAGTTGGAAGAGACCTCATGGGCCATCCAGTCCAACCCCCTGCCAAGAAGCAGGAAAATTGCATTCAAATCACCCCTGGCAGATGACCATCCAGCCTCTGTTTAAAAGCTTCCAAAGAAGGAGCCTCCACCACACTCCGGGGCAGAGAGTTCCACTGCTGAACGGCTCTCACAGTCCGGAAGTTCTTCCTCATGTTCAGATGGAATCTCCTTTCTTGTAGTTTGAAGCCATTGTTCCTTGTCCTAATCTCCATGGAAGCAGTAAACAAGCTTGCTCCCTCCTCCCTGTGGCTTCCTCTCACATATTTATACATGGCCATAATCAAGGTGATCAGTTGAAACATTCACACCTAACTTCAGCAGACAATAGTCCTTTGTCTCACCCTGATCATTCCACAGATATATAAACCCACTTTCCTAGTTCCAATAGACCTCACTACCACTGAAGATGCTTGCCACAGATGCAGATGAAACATCAGGAGAAAATGCCTCTAGAACATGGCCATATAGCCCGGAGAAACCTACAACAACCCAGTGATTCTGGCCATGAAAGCCTTCGACAATACTTCTTTATTTATATCCTGCCCCATCTCCCCGAGAGGACTTGGAGAGGTTTACAATATATGCAAATTAAAATATTGTTAAATAAAAAAAAAATCCCGCCTCATCACCCCGAGTACTCAGAGCAGCATACAATATGTATACATACACACACACACACACACACACAAACACACAATATGTATACATATATATACACCCTTAAAAAGTTTATAATTTAAGAATATTTTAATTTGCATCCCCCCCCCCCCAAAAAAAAAGTGTACATGTATAATACAGGAATGTTTCTGTTCTGCAATCCCTCCTCCCCTCCAAATGTATACATCTTTGACATTTTATATTTGTGGAACTATTTTTATTTTTGGGCAGCCCTCCCCCCTCCAAATGTATGCATCCTTTATCAGTTTCAATATATAGTAGACCCCTCACAGGATTAAAGAGTCTGAATTGTAAAGCATCCTAAGTTACCTCTGAGGATGCTTGCCATAGATGCAGGCGAAACGTCAGGAGAGAATGCCTCTAAAACATGGCCATATCGCCCAAAAAAAAAAACTACAACGACCCAGTGATTCTGGCCATGAAAGCCTTTGACAATACATCCTAAGATAACTTCATTGGAAGTTTGCATCTCCAATGCTAGGAGGATGATGTGACTACCTGGCATTAAAATGTCATTTAAGATAGCATCTGTAGCTATTATTACTGTAGCCTTTATTCTTCAACATAAATGCATTTGCGTAGCTTTCGAATCTGCCATTGGCTGTTAAAAGGTGGATGCATATTGTATTGTCGAAGGTTTTCATGGCCAGAATCACTGGGTTGTTGGAGGTTTTTCAGGTTCTATGGCCATGTTCTAGAAGCATTTTCTCCTGACTTTTTGCCTGCATCTGTGGCAAGCATCCTCAGAGATTGTGAGGATGCTTGCCACAGATGCAGGTGAAACATCAGGAGAGAATGCTACTAGAACATGGCCATACAACCCTATCACAACCCAGTGGATGCCTATTTCTGCGACAACCCCTTTATATATACAAATTGTATAAAAGCTTGGCTCTCTAGAGATCGTCGTCATCCCCCATTATATACTGTGGCAGACTAACCTGGTTATTTCTTATCAAAAACTTATTCATAAAAATCCCTGAAAGGCAGCGAGCTTCTCCTGGGCCTTTACTCCAAGAGAGCAGTGCCACCTCTCGGCAGCATGGAGAGATCACTTCAGGTTGAAAAGTGCATAGGAAAGGTGGACAAGCCCCAACTTCGCTCCAAGGACACAATGTAAAGTCAAGGGCACTTTCAAGTGTGTTCTAGAAAATAAAATATCCAAACAGGAAAATAGAAAGCATTTAACATTAGGAAAAGCAGTTTGACAGTGGACTCTATTGCCTCAGAGAATGATAGAGTCCCTTCTCTGGGGTTTTTTTTAAATCAGAGGCTGGATGGCTATCTGTCCAGAATGCTTTGATGGTGTGTTCCTGCATGGCAGAATGGCGTTGGATTGGATGGATTTTAGGGTCTCCTTCAATCCCACTTTGATTCCAGACTAAAGTTGTCTCTACACTGTAGAATTAGTGCAGTTTGAGACCACTTTTAACTGCTATAGCTCAGCACCATGGGATTGTAGGCATTGTAGCTTTATAACGTTTGTAGCCTTTGCTGCCAAAGAGTGCTGGTGCCTGACCAAACTACAACTTACATGATTCATAGAATCATAGCGTTGGAAGAGACCTCATGGGCTATCCAGTTCAACCCCATTTTGCCAATAAGTACCAAAATTGCATTCAAAGCACTCTGGCAGATGGCCATCCAGGCTCTGCTTAAAGGCCTCCAAAAGAGACTCCACCACACTCCAGGGCAGAGAGTTCCACTGCTGAACAGTTCTCAGTCAGGAAGTTCTTCCTAATGTTCGTGTGGAATCTCCTTTCCTGTAGTTTGAAGCCATTGTTCCACACCCTAGTTTCCAGGGCAGCAGAAAACATGCTTGCTCCCTCCTCCCCATGACTTCCCCTCACATATTTATACATGGCCATCATGTCTCCTCCTCAGACTACTCTTCTGAACATGCCCAGCTCCTTAAGCTGCTCCTCATACAACTTGTTCTCCAGACCCTTGATCATTTTGGTCACCCTCCTCTGGACACATTCAATAACACTGAGGCTATGTGAAACTACACCTAGTATACAGGATGGTTGTATTACTTCATTAAAGGCAAGTATTTCATACAGTGGCAGTTGTCGGGACACGTAAGTGGAGCGTTTTGCTGCAATTGTGCTTATAGGATAACTTCTGATTTGTCATTATGTGATGAGAACAGAGTAGACTGGTCTTTAGTGTAAACCAGCGTTTCTTACACCCTGGTCTTCCAGGCGTTTCAGACTTCAGCTCTCAAAATCCCCAATCACTGGTCGATAGTTGAGACTACTGGTGTTGAAACTGGGAAATTAGTAGTCTAAACACAGCTCTTCTTACATTCTTAACTTCTTGCAAATTTTAATTTGTTTGGGATTGCCAACAATGTAACTTACCTACAATCATCCTCCACTGTACTGAAGTTTATTTTTGATTTTGTCCAGCTGAAGACAACTTCACACATTAGCTATGAAGAGTATTTTAAATGGCTAATTTTAGTAAAAGATAGTGCAGTACTTGTATACAGCAAGAAGTTGCTCAAGTAAACAATATTTTTACCTGTTAAATATCCCATATTCTACATCCTAGTTAAGGTGTGGAATTTAATCACATACATTTAGTCATATACATGTGTGTATATATGTGATGTGCCATTATGAAAAAGTTCAGGAAATATGAAGTTGGTTAGAGATTTTCAACCTCTGTTAAAACTTTAGGATTCAACATATAATGATCAGTTAACAGTGTGCAATGTGTAGTACTGTATACAGATGTATAATTTCATACTGCATGTTGTTGTTCATTCGTTCAGTTGTTTCTGACTCTTCGTGACCTCATGGACCAGCCCACGCCAGAGCTCCCTGTCAGCCGTCACCACCCCGAGCTCCTTCAGTCAAGCCAGTCACTTCAAGGATGCCATCTATCCATCTTGCTCTTGGTCGTCCCCTCTCCCTTTTTCCTTCCATTTTCCCCAGCATCATTGTCTTCTCTAAGCTTTCCTTTCTTCTCATGATGTGGCCAAAGTACTTCATCTTTACCTCTACTATCCTTCCCTCCAATGAGCAGTCGGGCTTTATTTCCTGGAGGATGGACTGGTTGGATCTTCTCGCAGTCCAAGACACTCTCAGAACTTTCCTCCAACATCCCAGCTCAAAAGTATCTCTCTTCCTTTGCTCAGCCTTCCCTATGGTCCAGCTCTCATATCTGTAGGTGACTATGGGGAATACCATTGCTTTAACTATGCGGATCTTGGTTGCCAGTGTGATGTCTCTACTCTTCACTATTTTATCGAGATTGGTCATTGCTTTCCTCCCAAGAAGTGAACGTCTTCTTATTTCCTGGCTGTAGTCTGCATTCATACGGCATAGAAACCAATATTCTGCAGATAGGTCCTAGATAGCTACTTTTCCAAGAAAAATAACAGCACTGTTTGTAGAAGAGGCTATAAGTTCCCCACCTTAGAAAAGCAAGATTCTTTCCCAACATAGTGGGCCACTGGTATCTTCTTGGATTTGGTTACAAGACTCATGTATCCACTCTCTGTGGACATCATCATCTGTGGATCCTCAAGTCCCACTATACACAATGGCATAGTAAAATGATGTCCCCTTACTAAAACATGGCAAAATTAAAGTTTGCTTTCAGGATTTTGTGTGTGAGGGATATATTCTAGCCATAGGTGGTAGAATACAAGGATGCAGAATCTGTGGATATGGAGGGAAGATTGTATTTGGCAGCTTCCCCTGTTACTAGTATGCTTTACTCTTTCCTGACAATCAGCTCTTCAATTTAAATACAAAAGAACACATTTGTGGACTGACTGTGGCTTTCTTCACAATCCGAGGTTAGTTAATAATTCGTTTTGGTTGTACAAAGTTCTTCAGTAGAACAAGGGATTGAACAGAGCAACTGTAACTGCCCTCTGGTTCATGGATTTATTTCAAACAGCAGGTATGGAATTGGAGACCTTAATTCCAAATCACAGCCTTGTGTTACTTCTTGTTTTTATGTGAAGCCGATCTATCACAGGGTTTTACTGGCATGATTTGTTAAATTATTTGCCATTGCCTTCTCTCAGACTGAGCACATACCACACATGCTGAATTAGGAAATGATATCATTTTGAAATTCAGCAGATCAAGAAATAGTAAAACAACAAATCTACAGGTACAAGACCAAGAACCAATCTGAAGGGAACTACCTACTGACTGCTGAAAGTGAAGAAGCAGCAACACGTGTATATGGAGCAACTGGGGTTAGGAGGGAACCCTGTGGGGCATACCTGCTGTCGGGTTTTTTTTACATTTCCTACATATATGTAACTCAACGTGTTTTGTTTCCTATCTGCATGTAGAGATCACTCCCCTTCTTCCCAAAAAGTATTTATTGTGCTTTATTATCCTTTGTTTGAGAAGGGGGCACAATGAGGCCTCTCTCTGCCAAAGGTTGCCTAGCCAGAGCCGCGGTTAAACGCTTGTGCTGCCGAACTGCTGACCTGATGGTTGGCAGTTTGAATCCATGCGACTAGGTGAGCTCCCCATCTGTAAGCTCCAGTTCCTGTTAACCTAGCAGTTCGAAAACATGCAAGTATGAGTAAATAGGTACTGCTTCAGCGGGAAAAGGCAAAGAGACGCTCCAAGCAGTCTTGACGGTCACACAACCAGGAGGTGACAACGCTTGAAAATGGAGAAAGCACCTCCCCAGAGCCAGAGATGAGCATCGTCTTCAGAAGCCAAAAATGAAAGGAGCAGCCTCTGCGTGTTTGTGTGTCATTGTATATTATTGTAAATGTATTGAATGTAAATGCTATAATCCGCTCTCTGAGTCCCCTAGGGGAGAAGAACGGAATATAAATAAAGTGTATTATTATTACACACAAAGATGAGTCAGTGTTAGGTACTCTTCTACCAAAGTTTAAAAAATTTCGTCTACTCTTTTATCTCTGGTGTATGACCTATAACAGTAAACGCACATTTTTACCTGTTCTTAAACCTTACTAGAGCAACCTATGTATTTTCTTGCCTGTTTCCTACCATATGCTCATATATAGCACTGGCTACACAGCACTCTATTCTGCCATGGATAAGGAATATTCCAACACTGATAACCGACAAGACCAAGGACTAATCTGAAGGAAACGACCTGGTTTGTGCCTAACGATGCTGATACTACTGTCGGACTCTATTCCAATAGCGGAGCAAATTCTAGCAGTAACAACAGGAGTCTGTGATAAATGAAAACTGCGAATAGGTTGAGCTGTTCAATGACATATTATTCAAAGAATGTGAAATAAAACCGTCTTCCATGAGCCAAATGTAGATGTAAAATACAAGGGATTACACACTCCCCACTTCTCAGCTCTCTTCCCAGGTTCACCAATATAACCAAGTGTTGCCAAGTCGATGAAGTTGGGATCCTCCCAAATGTACTTAGCCAATCTAGGATTAAAACCAGTTCCCAGTGGTCAAGGATAACACCGAATCCAGATGAAAAGGGGACAGAATGAGCTATAGGAAAACATGCCCTCTAAATCCTGGATTCATTTGTGTATCTGCTACAGGTTTGAATTTTCCAGGAGGTTGTATGCCTGAAAAAGAAGGAATAAATGTCACCTTCACCCCAAGGTCATTTTATCCAAAATTGTTCTGCAAGCAGAATTACTATGGAAGCCATAACAAGCCAAAAGCAAAAGATTTCTAAAAGGAATTCCTTGCAATTGGCTTATGGCTTCCATAGGGTCTCTTCATCAGTGGGGTGGTCACCCCCTACCACACAACTAATCTTTTTCTGCAAAATTTCTCATAAATAAAGACACGTTGTTCAATAGCATGTTGAAAAGACGTGCTTGTCATTCTTAATAAACAACTAGCGTAAGAATACATAAGAGAAACAGAGTGGTATCTTTATATGATACACAAGTGTATGTTACAAGAATTCCATCAGGCACAGGAGCCTCAAGGTTTTAAGGCCTCAACATCAGGCCAAAAAAAGAAAGGGAAAAAAAAGAAGACCGAGAGAGAGGGAGGGAGGGAGAAAGAAAGAGAACGGACTGTGGTAGCTTGTACTTAACATCTAAAAATGTCACTTTTAAGGTCTTAATAGAAATCAATTTTCTTCTTTTTCTTCTTATAAATCATAATTGCAGGACAGTCTTCTCTCCCTTCCAAGACATGTCAGTGTGAGCACAAGGAAACTGCAAACTGCTTCTCTATTGATCATTTTCTGCTCTTTCCAAGTGCATGAGCGCCAAAGGAGTGGCCGCACCAGGCCAAGTCTCTCAATTAAATTTGTTTTTTCCCCCCACATCATAAAAAAACCCAAAGTCAACCTACGGCACCTCACAGCTCCCAGAGAGAGAACACAGCCCTCAATGTGTCCAGAAGGCTGATGCATTTGGGCCAGATACACAATGAGAAAGGTTCTCTTTTTAAACAGAGGAAGCTTAAAAGGGCTTCCTAACTACACCCATTAAAAAAAAACTTAGGCATCTCCTTTAGTGTAAAAGGCTGTACAACTGATCCTGGCCTCACAACCTATCCTCCCACCCTACCCCACCTGCACCCATTTTATGAGCTGGCAAGGGATGCACTTAGTGCATGGTGCTGACATTTGCCACAGCAATCGCTTCCTGAATCTCTCGTATCACCAGAATCCGGGTGAGCATCTGCTCCATTTGCTCGCGGCTGATTGGCTGGATGGAATACCAAATTGGGCTGTTGGGAGCCACCACGGGTTCAGGGGTCAAATAGAAGGTGTCATTCCGGCCTTTCACACTCTGGGGACTGTGGAGAAAGAGAAAGAGGGAGAGACTGAACATCAAGCCATCACTCTGAATGTCTATCAATATAATCCTAACCCAGAAGTTTGAACTTTCATTTTACTAACACTGAAGCTGGCTATGTATGCAGGCAGGCAAATAAATGGGGTAGAATATATATATATTTAGTCAGGAGTGACATTCAGTAGACCACACCTCCATCCTTAACTCCAAGAAGGAATGTAGTTAATGACCTTATAGTAAGTAGGAATATAATTTAACTCCAAATAGGAATGAATCTAAATGACCTTGTAGTAAGATGCATGTTAATGCAATTTAAAATCGAGCACACTGCCATAACCCCTTCCATGACAGTTTGCGACTTTCAAGGACAACAGAAATACTCACCATTTGAAGAGGTAGAAGTCATAGAGCTTTATAGGACACCTTAAAGGGTTCTCAGGGTTCTCGGTCTGTTCTGCATACATATCATCAGTAACTGCAAGGTAACCCAAATAACAGAACCTGTTAAGATACTTTACGTGGGAAATAAATGGCAATAAATCAGGCCTACACAACATGCAGCTTTTCAAGTACTTGGGCATCCAACTCTCAGAAGCCCTAGGCAGCCTGTTCAACAGTCAGGAATTCTGGGGGCTGAAATCCAAATACCAGAATGGCTGCAGGTCATGAAGGCTTGCAATAAAGCATAAGTGTCAATCTCTTTATTGTGACTGATGAACCATCTTTATAGGGGTTTTAAAGTATTTTTGTTGTTGGTGGAGTTAGTAGTTCTTGTGAAAAGCCAAATACAACAACTTCCTATTTGACAAAGTAGTCTAAGTACATACTCTGTAAAAACCAAATCCAAAATGGGAATAGTTGGAAGTCAAATATGTGTTCTGCTGCCCACATCGCATTTATGATAAAGAAACCTAAATAGGCTTTGAAAAAGGATCTCTGGTGCAAGGAGGAAGAAAGCAGACAAAACTCTCAATGTCACTTCGGAGTCCCACAAAGTTGCAGGAACTTTTTGATACTTTTGATGATCCTATTACCTTACAAAAGTAGGTTTGACACATCCAGTGAAACCAGTAAGCCACCCACATAAAATAATAGTGGAAAAGGTGCAATCAAAATATTTGCAGAGAAAGAAGGACTCAGTGATAAATTCTGTCCACTCTCATGAAGGTGTATTCTGAACTATTCTGGGGAAGCATAATAATAATAATAATAATAATAATAATAATAATAATAATGTATTTATAAACCACCCTCTCTCCCCAAGGGGACTACCCTCTCAACCCAGGGGGACTGTGAGCAGCTTACAACTCAAAAAAGGCCAACATTCAATGCCCAGACAAATGCAAGAAACAATTAGAGCAATGCAATGTAATAAAAATAATAACAGTGAGCTTACTGTATAAAAATATAAAATATAAAAAATGAATAAAACAAAATACTAGTTTACAAATATCATAAAACCCAATTTCTCTTCTTTTTCATCTTGTATCTTCTGAGCAGCACTGCAGAATAAATATGATCAGCCATTAGAACCAAAATTAAGTTTTAAGTTCTACCTTTCTGGCCAGCCTGGTGGATACCAAGTGCCTTCAGATACCGGATGCTTGTACTCTTATCCTTGGGATTGGAAGGGTTCTTCTTAGTCTGCCTCAAGACTTTTGAAAAGGCCAACTTCATGTGCTGGTCCACTGTTTTTAACAGGAAGTATCTGCACAAGAAAAGAAAAGGTGCATATTAAAACATATTTGAAAAGCCATTACTCATACTGGGAGAAGTACCCAATTTGCATCTAAAAGGGCATAAATGAGAGTCATAAAATCTAATATTTAATGCCTGGCCACTACAATCAAGAAAACAAGTATGCTTATTTCCAGCAAATAAATGGTGTTATGGTACTTTCACAACAAAACCACATATTTATCATAAGTTTTCACAAGTAACAGTCTACTTCAATTGACATAGAGTAGTGTAACGGTGCTCGATGCAGTCATGCTGGCCACATAACCTTGGAGGTGTCTACGGACAATGCCTGCTCTTCAGCTTAGAAATGGAGATGAGCACCACCCCCCAGGAGGCGAACACAAATAGACTTAATGTCAGGGGAAACCTTTACCTTTAAGCTTTACTAGTGTAAACTATGAAGAGATTTAGGCAAATTTATGAAATGCGGCACTTAGCTATAGTAGCCAAAATGGCATTTCATTGTTCCCAGACAGAATCTCTGCAAAATCAAATACTGGGGGCGTTACCTAGGTTCTCTTTGTGGCTTTCTTTCCTTCTTTCTTCCCTTGCTTTCCCCAAACATGTCCACTTCTTTCTTTTTCTTGGCTTTTCCTTCCTTTTTCTTCCCTTCCTTTCTCACTCTCTTCCTTCTCCTTTATTTTATCTTCCCTCTATTCTCTTTTCTTCCTTCCTTCCTTCTGTCCTTCCTTCCTCTCATATACCTAGCAACAGCCAGTCCGCTTCATCCCTTTTTCCCCAGTCATATGACAGAGGGTCACTTCACCTAGCCACATCCATTTTGTTCCCTTTCCCTCGACTCTGTGCCCCAAAGGGGTGGGTTGTTTTTTTTTTTTTACTTCATACCCCTCAATTATTTGAAGTTGGATAATGAAGGGTATGTGTGCCATGGTTGGTCCAGACTCATCAAGCTATGTAGGAGCCTTAGAAGTACAAACCAACCATCGACAAAGCAACAGACATACACGTTTCTGAGTACTTGCAACTCAATAACTCTATATGCCTTTTGATCTGACCTATTAAGATAACTCCTGTCCGTCAGTATGTCTTTACTCTCCTCTACTTCCCCACATCACAATCCACAATTCATTAAAAATAGGATTCTACTTATTTCAAAGCAATTACTACAATATTGACAACAAAACTGGTATAGCAGTACATACTTTGTGTTGAAAAACATAAGCGTAGTGAGCAAGGTGGCAGGGGAGTGAGCGCCCAGTTGCTTGCACTCCCACAACATCTCTTCTGTCACATGGCTCGGAAGAACATAGCCTGAAAAGACAGGATAACAGCGTCACCAAAAGCTGTTATTCAAGCAACATTTCCACCCACCCACAATTGCCAGATAAAAGAAGACATAAAGATAACGTATTTTCTTGTCTTTACAGAATTTTATTTAATGATAGAGCAGTTACAACCAAAAAGTAGCATTTATATCTAGCCTAGTGAACTGTTTTGTTAGTTATTCTATTAAATAGATAATACAGCCCCACATACCTTTTTGCATCTCCTCAAAAGTCCTCTAAGCTCTTTTGTCTTTTAATTTTTTTCTGGTGAAAAATGTGATCCCGAAATGAAAAACAAAGTAATATGGAATGGCATTTCTATATGCCCTGTCCCTCAGCCATCTCAATCTCTTGAAAGTGTGGGATATAAACCAAGAATGTAAAAGGCCAGCGTGCAAGTAAACATGTGGTCAGTTTTAGGGCTGATATTCAACTGAAAACGAGGAGCACTGCACTATTTGGATAAATGTTTGGAAAATCCCTCTAGCAATTGTCTACTCTGTATGAATTTTTTTTTACAAAAACAGAATGCAATAAACAAATAATTAAAGTGTTTCATATTAGTACTCTACAATGACTATAGGCTGAGGAATCTCTTACCAAGAGGAGTGACCCGGGGCTGGACATCCTTGAGAACTTCATGTAACCACTCAGTGAACCGTATATAGTAGAGATCAGAGAAGATGTCATCAACTCGCCCATTTTCAAATAGATACTGAAAAGACACAGTAACACAGGTGAGAGCAAACTTCCTCCACAAGATTCTAGTTCTTAAAATGACTTCTAAAATATAGTCAAGTTGTCTGTGTGTTAAAGACCACACCTGAAACATGAGGACTAAAAGAATCTCTCTTGATAATAATGTATTTTAAGAAGGATCTAAAAGTACAAAACAGTAGCCTCTGTAGTTGTTACACGCTTTCAAGTCAACTCCAACTTATTGTGATCCTTACTGAGAGTTTTCTTGACAAGCTATCTAGAGGAAGCTTGCTTATGCCTTGCTCTGAAGCTGAGAAAGTTTGGCCTAGCCGAGGAAGCCCAGTTGTTTCCATAGTTGAGCAAGAATTTGAATTCTAGATTTCCAAACTCATAGAACAAGACTTAAACAATTACTCAACATTGGCTCTGAACAGTGACTAACACTCAAAAATCTATTTATGTAATTATTGTTTATAGTTTGCTTGACAGTTATTCGTGTGCAATAGGAGTTAAGGTGATATGGCTGTGTGTCTTGTACATATACTTAATTATTAAGTCATTTACTATTTGGAACTTCCCTTCCCTACAGAGTATAAAAATAATTGAATTCATTTAGTTCAAAGGTTCAGTGGTTACCTGCAGGATATACTAGCCTCTTTGAACAAGACATGACCTCACTACTACACACAAATCTGAGGCCCCTTCCACACAACTGTATAAAATCCTCATTGAACTAGATTATATGGCAGTGTGGAATCAGATTAACCAGTTCAAAGCAAATATTGTGGATTATTTGCCTCGATATTCTAGGTTATATGGCTGTGTGGAAGGGCTCTGAGTAACTTGCTTTTCAACTGTTCACTCTTTAGCATAGAATATGTTCATAATTTTTCATGTTACATTTCAAAAATATGTTAAAGAGTACAAACTAACCAATGGAACACTTCTTAGTGCAAAAGTAGTAAACATGTTTGGATTTCATAGCATTTATTTAAATTTCCTCCCAAATTTCTTTTTCCACTTCATGACACCCTGTAGTATTGCATTTGAGGCAATCCCAAGGACCATGGCGAGAAAAGTAGTAAAATTAATTACAGTTTGAAACAAGCTATTTGTTAAAATTGAAGTATATTGGCATTTTACAAGTGGATTCATGATTATGTGCTTTTATAGGTATTATGTATTATGTGTTTCTTTATATATATATATTACATGCAAACTATATTATATGTAACTGAGGTCTTAGGTTGGGATACATAGGCCTAAGATGCATGATTTATTCAGCCTATACCCTTAGTTCACTTATTAAACTAAAACAGACTTGAGTATGAGTGCTAAATATATGAGTACATTTTGTAATATGCTCTTTGAACAGTCATTGTCATGCAAAAGAAGAAAAAGTTCAGCATTGAAAGAAAATGAATATCTCTCCCAAGCATGTACAAGAATTGTCCTAATCACAAAAAAAACACTGCCCTACAGTTTGACCACTAGTTACAGAAAGAATTTCCCTGACATCGTACCTTCTGAATACACAGGAAGATATAGTACAAAACATCTGGATCATATGGCTCGCCTTCGCTATTACGAGCTTCACGACTCATTAAGCACAGTCCATAATTCAATTCTGCTACAGCTGATGATATGAGATCTTCCTGGAATCTCAACAGCTGACGTCCTGCAAACCACAACAAAAAGGGCCATTAACTGATGTTCTTCAGAAGGCTATTTCTAGACCTGATCATCTTTCCTTTACTGTCTCCCCAAAAACAGCTACCTGACATTTTCAAGAACAGATTTCACCCACCACCCAGTATTTTTGCTTAACGTCCCAAAATATTTATTCAAAACAGAGTTTTAACATTTAGATTTAATTTAGTAAACCTCAAACCCTGGTACACTTAATACTACTCATGTGAGCCCAATGGCAGACTACCTTTCACCAATGAAGGGAAAAGATGTGAAGAAATAAATTGGGTGAAAAGGTACAGTACAAACGAATAACTTTAGCATCTTGTGTAAGTGACTTTAGCATGTTGTATAACCCAGTATGTGTCAATAAATGAAAAAAATTCAGAGACCGGATAACCCAGAAAATGAGTAAGCTTAGTTTTTCAAATTATCAGGACTCATTTTTAATATAATAACACAATAAAATGGGGAAACAGTATCAAAACAATTAAAATTAATTCAACCGAACAACTAAAAAAGAAACCACCAAAAGAGGGAGGGAGTTCAATACTCAACAGAACATCTGGAGCATGAGATGCCTGAAGGGAAAGGTTAACATTCAATAACCAATTCCAGATTTGTGGAATATAATATTCTTTCATACTCAGGGGAGCAAAGAAAAATTACTTTGGTTTGAAAAGAAAAAGCAGTACTTCTTCAGCCCGAAGAACTTACTGCCAATAGGTGCAAGCCTGTTCTGAGCCTCTTTCTCCAGCTCTGCATTTTTAGTCTGTGCCCAGCTCTTCCACACTTCTAGCCCTTCCTCTGGCTTCAGGGACTGTGGAAGGAGGAGTTCAGGGGAAGGCTGAGGCTGCGGCTGTTGCTCCACTTCAGCAACCTGGACAGTTTGAGCCTATGGGAAAAAAGTCATTTTCATTCACTTAAATCAGCAAAAGTAAAAGCAGTTTTTGTGTAACAGAATAACATCAGTGTACGTTCAATCACATTACAAAGCTATTCTACCACCCACAGTTAATTAGAAGGATTATACTGTTTTGATTCATTTTGCTCCAGGAAGCTTATAAAAAGCTTCAACACACGCACACATGTGAGTATGTGCATGCAATACAATCATCTTCATGGGAAAAGAGTAATATCTGAATGTTATTCTTTATGTAAACCTGGATGGCAGAAGATAAATCTACATCTACCAACAGATCTATGCATGCTTTACAGTGTAGCAACTCAACTCTTTTAACACTAATAGCAACAAAATTATCTCCCAGTGTTGTGAAGCTGAAGACTGGCTATGTAACAAGGGTTTTTTCCTTGTGTTTGTTTTGATTTATGAAAGATCTTTAAGATCCATTCCGTTCTTGTATTATAAACGAATTCCTGTGGTCATATTTTGCTAATTGTACATATTTTGCACCTGGACTATTAGTAGATCTTGAAGTGCTAGGAAAAATACCAAACAAAACCAATATTGATTCTTGAGGTATGAAGTCTTGCGACCTCTTAATTTAATCAGAAATACTTTTAAAAAACCCGATTTTCCTATATGCAAACTGCCATTTCATATTCTTTTTGAGCAAGTACCAAAAAGCAATAATGAAGGTGTGGGTGTAAAGCTGTTTAGCTTGGGTGGATTCACATATGTTCCTGTTAATCTGGGGACCAACAGGGACAAAAACAGGGCAACACTTCGCAAGAGGCATCTCCTCTTGGCATAGCTACATACTGCCACTTCAAAACTCTTTTCAAAATCAAACAGGCTTTCATCTGCTTTGGAAAAGATGCAAGAGCCCCATCACTTAGAAATACATAAAGGATGCTTTTTGAAGATAGCAGCAGAAATTCATACTTCTACTAAACTACTACGAATTTGTCAGACAAAGCTTGCCAGTTTCTATGTTTTCAGTGATGTTCTGCAAATCCTTGTTTACAATCTTGATTTATAGTTCACTTTTAAACCAGTTTCTTAATTCAACTACCATGGGAACGAGGAGCAAGATTTCAGCGCCTCTCGTTTTGAGGGCTTGGTATTTAAGATTTTACTTGTGTAGACTAAGAGAAAACAATATGTCTGCCAAACCAACCAAATACATAAATATCAATCTACATCTGTTCAGGAAACTACAACAGGCTCTACAATGCTGCAGAATCAAAGATCTGCTCCAAATGGTGATTTCTGGAGAGAGCAGACCGGTTTCCTTTCTGGGATGGGTTATTGCTTTCCAGAGACATTTTCAAATCCATACTTTATTTGCTGGAGGAAGTGAGCATATTGTAAAAACAAGTTTGCAACTGTTTTTAATTTGTTTTCATCTGTATAGGAT
Source organism: Anolis sagrei (assembly GCF_037176765.1). Taxonomy (NCBI): domain Eukaryota; kingdom Metazoa; phylum Chordata; class Lepidosauria; order Squamata; family Anolidae; genus Anolis; species Anolis sagrei. The sequence continues at coordinate 28,382,185 of NC_090022.1, read as the reverse complement.
GGAAGGGAATACAGTAAACCTGTGAATTAGAACATCCTTTTCTCACCGGGCCTACCCAGTGAGATTGTTCTGAACCGCTCTGTAAGCAGTCCTGTCACAGGTAGGAAGCCTTGTTAAGTCATTAAGATATGCATGCGTGTGTATGGGTAGGGGGACAACACTCTGAATTGAAAATGTTATATCAACAAACTACTCTAATGATTACACAATAGAACAGCAATTATTTGGTTTCATATGAACAAGTAGAACAACAACTGTATCCCTTTTCTGATACTGAGGACAAGGACAGTAATAGAAAAACAAAGGTTCTGGATATTATTTATTTATTTTTAATCCCACTTTTCCCCCATGGGTGGGACTCAAAGCAGCAATTATGTTTAATGTCCCCCCCTCAGTAACATATTACTACAAGGATAAATTAGAATTATACAGGAACGCTGCGATTTCTTAGTTTGATCATTAACAGTCCCCTTGGCTGTCAAATATTTTCACTAAGCAAAAAACTGTACATTTAACATACCAGATACACTATATGGCAGGAATGGGCTATATACAGGCTCCTTGATGGGCATCTCTACACACATATCTATGTATTGTAGTCAATCTTTTTGAATATTTTGCACCTGCTCACCTGTTTTAGGCCTGTGCACATTTTAAAAAGAGGATGAATCCCATGTCCCAAACTGCAAGGAAACGGGTTTGTGAGGACATTTGCAGGACTGTAAAACATTTGTATGGAAAAATAGTCTTGGGCCATATTGTCCCTATCTATGATCTAGATCAGAGGTTCTCAAACCTTTTTAGCTATGGAGCCCTTTTTGGAGCAAAGGTTTCTCCTGAATCCCCAATAAACTTCTTGACACTCTTTTTGACACTCTGTATTTTAAAATTTGACAGATGGGCGGGGCCAGTGGCAGATGGATGGAGAGTGTTTGTGTGAACTATTTGGAAAAAAAACATGAACAAATTCATGTGCACACTGCACACATCTTGTTTGTAATGCCAAAAAGAAAAAAAGAAAGAACAATACAATATTTAAAATGAAGAACAATTTTAAGCAACATAAACTTAACAGTATTTCAGTGGAAACCCCAGGGGTCATCCAATCCAGCCCTCTTCTGCCATGCAGAAAAAGAAAATCAAAGCACCAACAGATGGCCACCCAGACTTTATAATAATAATAATAATAATAATAATAATAATAATAACAACAACAACAACAATCCTCATCATCATCATCATCACCACCACCACCATCATCATCAGAGCAACATCAGGCAACCATCTTTTGGCGAGGGAAAGGGGCTTTTGGAGGGAGGGAGGTGGGGGGGGAGCAGGAAAGAGGAGGGAAAGCTTGAAAGAGGAGGAGGGCAGAACTGGAGGAGTATTCCACGGAGCACACTTTGAGAACCACTGATCTAGATATTTGCCAAACATTTCAGATAACATTTACAGCATGACTGAGATCTTTGAAAAATCTTACTAAAATAGACCATATTTTAATTTACAAAGAAAGTTCAATCAAGCAAGAGCTTCCTTACCTGGTTGGAAAGCAAGGAGTTAAAATGATTTTATGAGGATTAAAAAATGTTCACATAGGAGATCAATGCACTGACAGAAAGTTACCCTCAAAGACTGGGTCAACTTATCCATGGTCAATGTGAGTACTGTACCCTAATTCTTATTTCTTAAAAATAAACCATCCTCCTCTTTGAGAAGAGTAACAAAAGGCAAAAGCTTACGTCTGTCCCAAGAGAACCTGAAAGATGCACTTCTAGTTTCTCAGTTGTTATACCTTTCTGAATGCCTGGGTGGGGGAATGGTGAAATTGGACAGGGGCAGCTGGCATCTTGATGCAGCATTGGTGGTTTCCCTCACCATGGAATGACACTCGACTTATGCATGGGTCACCTCAAAGTCTATAATTTTGCCCCTGAAACCTCCCTCAATGTGTTGTTTATTTGTTCAGAGCTCCCTGCCAGTCTGCCGTGGCCACCCTCAGCTCTTTCAAGGTCAAGCCAGTCACTTCAAGGATAATATCTATCCATCTTGCCCTTGGTTGGCCCCTCTTCCTTGTTCCTTTCATTTTCCCCAGCATCATTATCTTCTCCAAGTTTCCAAATGGATCAATTACAACTCCCAACATATACATGAGCATATACAGAATAAGCCTGGGGATCACTTGACAGTGAAAAAACTGTTAAAGCAGTGAAAGCAAAAGTATGAAAAAACTATCAGAACAACAGCAGCACCCTATTTTCCAATTTTATATAAGACTTCAAAATGGCTACTCACCCCATGGCAAGTGCTATTTGTTTGTTCACAGCCAAAGATGCCTTAGTGCAGTGGTTCTCAACTTGTGGGTCCCCAGGTGTTTTGACCTACAACTCCCAGAAATCCCTGCCAGTTTACCAACTGTTAGGATTTCTGGGAGTTGAAGGCCAAAACATCTGGAGACCCACAGGTTGAGAACCACTGTTAATGTATTTTTATTGCTTCAAAATTATGTACCACAAATTATATGGGTACATACACGTTTGTTTGTTTTTTGGTGTTGGGCTATATCGTGAAGACCAAGCTTGAATCTCTGCTTCATTCTGGAAACTCATTGGGTGATCATGAGCAAGTCACATTCTGAGCCTCAAAGGAAGGCAAAGGCAACCCTTCTATGAACAAATCTTGTCAAAAATCAAAACCTTAAGGTGAAATGAAGACAAAAACCTATTAAGTTAGAAATGATTTGAAGATATATATGCTCCTCCTCCAGGCTAGAAGTTACTTCAGTTGTTGCAACTTGACTTATGGTGGCCATATGAATGACAGACCTTCATGACCTAATCACAAATCTGTTTTCCACTGGATACATCAGTAACCACGCTCCTTTAAAGAAAACCCTTCAGTTATAATCTGACTACAAGAATTCAAAACCAGCATAACTGGTGCATGCTTCAATGCAAGGAAATTCAAAAGCATCTCACAATAACCAATAGAAGTTGTTGACACAGCAGAAACTGCATTTCAAAACTGCTGAAAATGTGAAAGAACTCAATCTTTAAATTGAATGAAATTGAGGCAAAAAGCTGAAACTATACTCACCAAGCTGCTGCCTTAAAATATAATGTTTAAGAGGTATAAAAAAATACCAGTTCTATAGAAACAGAGGTCCCCCGCAGTCCTTTTATAGCTTGGTAGAAGTGTTGGCTACAATTCTGCCATTACCTCATTCCTAACTTCAAAATACTGCAGAGAAGCCAATTTCAATGCAGTAAACCTAATGATATGGTACCATTTGTCTGTAGCAGAGGTTGTAAGCATCCAAGGCTCTCAAAAGCCTGCAAGCCACCTTTTACGACTTGAGCCTCATATACAAATTTTGTAACACTAGCAAGATGCACAGCCCAGAAGGCAAAACTCTACAGAGCTGAGAAATCCTTTGTGTTAGAAAATGAATAGTTTGTAAGCAGTTTGACACCACCATTAACAGACTGAATGTAACTTTCAGGATAACTCTTTCTTAAAATCTATCAATGAAATGTCTACTGTCACAGACATTCATTAACAAAAAGATGTTTCAACAACTATGATAAACCATTCCGATAATATGACTCAGCTGCCTGCTTTTAGTTGTTCTGGAAAAGGAAAAACATAATAATAATAATAATAATAATAATAATAATAATAACATAGAGGCTTGGATGATTCATTGGAACTTATGCCACAAATACCACCTGCCTGTGACAAAGAACTGGTGGGATCACAAGCCTGAAAAAGTTATGGAAAATGAACATGTCAAACTACTCTGGGCTTCCGAATTCAGACTGGCAGAGTTTTAGAGAACAATACTCCTGACCAAAAAATTGTGGAAAAAACAAAAGTATGGATCATCGCTGTTGCAATCCCAGGCAACTGCAGGATTGAAGAGAAACAACGGGCTGGCACGATACGAGGATTTAAAGATCAAACTGCAAAGACTCTGGCCTGCACTTAAACACAATTGGCGCTGACAATATTACCATCTCTCAGCTGCAAAAGGCCACCTTACTGTTATCTGCACGCATTATTCGCCGATACATCAGACAGTCCTATTCACTTGGGAATGTCCGACGTGTGATCCAATACAACAGCCAGCAGAGTGACCTTGTTTGCTGTATACTAATTTTGTTGTGTTTCAAATAATAATAATAATAATAATAATAATAATAACAATAACAACAACAACAACAACAACCTTATTTTTATACCCCACCACCATCTCCCCAAGGGATTCGGGGCAGCTTACAAGGGGACAAGCCCATAAATACAGATTAAAACATACACAATAAAATTAAAATAAAATCGACAATAAACAACAGCAAACAATGGGATCACTAATCACAATATTTATTTTTATATTAAATTGATGAAAATAATTGAGTAACTTCAACATCATGCTCTATGCTACTTGAGACATTTTTTGAAAAGTCACCAATGTTTTCATGGAATATCAATTTAAAATACACAGCTATAGTAATCATAGTCCGAACAGATACACACTTCTAAGATTACAGACCAAAATCTAACCAAATGTCCTAATGAAAGTAAACCCACTCAAACAATGGGAGCTTGGTACATATACATGACTCATTCCATGGCTGTTGTTTGCCTTCTTGTCATTGCCAACTTATGGCGGCCCTAAAACAAACACATCATGAGGTTTACTTGGCAACATTTGTTAGGATTTGCCTTCCTCTGAGGATGAAAGATTGAATTTACACCAAAGTCATCCAGTGAGTGTTCATGGCCAAGCAGGGTTTCAAACCTTGTTCTCCGGAGTCATAGTCCAACACTCAAACTACTATACATGCAGAGTCTCTTCTATTTATATAAATCAACTTCACCTATAAGTCCAGTGTAGGTTTTGGAGTCAAAATTATGGATTTTGATGACCATGGTTAAGTAAAGGGAGAGTTAGAGAGAGAGGAAGCGTTGGAGCTGCCTTAGGGGATCAGTCCCATCAGCAAATTCTTCCTTTTGCCTAACATCGCCCGCTTTCTCCCCATCTTAGGAACTTTATATGAATGTTCAGTTTGTTCTCTCTCACACACAAATATACAAATTGCACACACACACCTAGATCTATATATGTACTGGATTCATGTGTGCAGTCTCCAGTGCATGAAGGGATAGATGGAATTGGAAGAGGAGTGGGAAGGGGAAATTAGGTGCAGATATTATGGGGCAAATATGGAAAACACAAGAATGGCCATTAGACTGGGGGGGGGGGGGGGGGAATCAACTTATATCCCCACACCAAAAAAAGGGAAACGCTAAAGAATGCTCAAACTTTCGTACAGTGGCACTTATTTCACATGCCAGTAAGGTCATGCTCAAGATCCTGCAAGGTAGACTCCAGCAATACATGGGGAGAGAGTTGCCAGATGTACAAGCTGGGTTTAGAAAAGTCAGAGGAACAAGAGACCAAATTGCCAGTATCCGCTGGATAATGGAGAAAGGCAGGGAGTTTCAGAAAAACATCTATGTCTGTTTTATTGACTATTCCTAAGCCTTTGACTGTTTGGATCATAATAAATTGTGGCAAGTTCTTGGTGGTACGGGCATACCAAGCCACCTTGTCTGTCTCCTGAGGAATCTGTATAAGGACCAAGTAGCAACAGTAAGAACTGACCATAGAACAACAGACTGGTTCAAGATTGGGAAAGGAGTACAGCAGGGCTGTATACTCTCACCCAACCTATTCAACTTGTATGCAGAACACATCATACAATGTGCAGGGCTTGATTAATCAAAAGCTGGAGTTAAAATTGTTGGAAGAAACATTAACAACCTTAGATATACAGATGATACCACTTTAATGGCTGAAAGCAAGGAGGAGTTGAGGAGACTTATAACCAAAGTGAATGAAGAAAGTGCAAAAGCTGGGTTGCAGTTCAACATCAAAAAATCAAGATGATGGCAACCAGACTGATTGAAAACTGGCAAACAGAGGGAGAAAAAGTGGAGGCAGTGACAGACTTTGTATTTCTAGGCATAAAGATGACTGCAGGTACAGACTGCAGCCAGGAAATCAAAAGATGTTTACTTATTGGTAGGAGAGAAATGACCAATCTCGATAAAATAGTGAAGAGTAGAGACATCACACTGGCAACCAAGATCCACATTGTAAAAGCAATGGCATTCCCCATAGCAACCTATGGATGTGAGAGCTGGACCACAAGGAAGGCTAAGCGAAGGAAGATAGATGCTTTTGAACTGGAGGAAAATTCTGAGAGTGCCTTGGACTGTGAGAAGATCAAACCAATCCCTACTCCAGGAAATAAAAGCCCAACTGCCCACTGGAGGGAAGGATACAAGAGGCAAAGATGAAGTACTTTGGCCACATAATGAGAAAACAAGAAAGCATAATGAGAAAACAATTATGCTGGTGAAAATGAAAGGAAAAAGGAAGAGGGGCAGATCAAGGGCAAAACAGATGGATGGTATCCTTGAAGTAACTGGCTTGACTCTGAAGGAGCTCGGAGTGGCCACAGCTGACAAGGAGCTCTCACGTGGACTGACCCATGAGGTCATGAAGAGTCGGAAGCGACTGAACAAATATACAACAACAACAAATTATGGGGCATAAAGAAAAGAGGAAGAGCAGCTTCAGAGCTTCTTTCCCTGCTATGAGCTGCTTTGTGCAAATTTCCATAACACAGGGGACAGGAACAGGATGGGTATATGTCAAGGCGCACAAACTGATGAAGGAGAGTGGCAAGCCCCAGGGAAATGAGGAGAAGCTGAAGAGGAACTATAAAGGAGACAGAGGAGGTGAATAAACAAACAAATCAGGAGACATGCAAGTGACTGAGAAAAGGTGAAATGGCAAACTCACTAGCTAGAAATGGCCAGATGGTGCCAAGTATCAGGCAAAGCAAGGTAAGCTAGTGGCAGTGAACAAGGGAGGAAAGAGATTCCTTCTCTTCCACTTGGGTGACACCATATGTCTCAGGTGGACTTGGGAATTCTGGAGGTTGCAATAGTGGCAGTCATTTGAAGTCAGCCACTTCACACATCTGTAGGGATGCCACTGCACGCAGGCAATCATAAAGACCAGAATGGCACGATAAGAGAGTGTATTTACACTGACCTGTGTATAAGTTGACCCAGGGTATTTGTTTGTTGATATTTTTTTTGGTTAAACTTTCTTTTCACATACACATGTATATGGTAAATTGGATTTAGGAAATTTAGTTTTCCCCTTTAAATTACTGCATCTCTCCTTTAAAGTATTTTTATTTAAATCCAAACAGCAAAACTTGATTTTTGTCATTCTAAATACGGGACACAATTTTACTTCACCGCTTCATATAATGTGACTTGGGCATCTACGGATCTGCAGAACTATTAAGGGACTACATGGCAGTCTATCAAATCTGAAGGTTACATTCCTGAAGCCAAGAGATAAACATAAAGTGATCTTCTGCCCACTAAGAGAAATCTCTTCAAATCCCATTCATGACAACAATATCTCTGGGAAACAAACTGACAAAAGAGAACACAGCAAAGAAGATTGCCGGTCATCAGAGAAAGTGTTTTGTTAGATTTAAGTCATCTTATTGGTTTACAAAACAGCAGCTCTCTAGAATTTTACTTTGTAATTCTGAGAGATATTATGTCTTAGATTAAACCTGGGTTTGTGTAAAAGCTCTATAGAGTTATATTCCCATTCTTGTGTATCTTAGTAAGATACAGATGTGCAAATCTAGAGGGCAAAAGTAAGCGGGTTTCAATTTTGCGAAATTGACATAGATGTGAAATAGTGTCTCTAAAAAGTGGAAATAGTTGTGACACAAAGTCATTGGCAATATGCCACATTTTTGTAGTTATCTTGTCAAGTAATTAAATTCATTTCAAAAATGAAAGTAGAAGGAAAATAAGAAAGCTTTACAGTTTCTCCTAATTACCCCAAGAAAACACTATATATCTCCTGCAATTATGCAAATTAGATCAAACATAAACATTCCAAATGCAAAAGAAGATAGCTTATTTTCAAATGGAGTATAGGAGCCACCGGTGGCACAGTGGGTTAAACCCCTGTGCCGGCAGGACTGAAGACCGACAGGTTGCACGTTCGAATCCGGGGAGAGGCGGATGAGCTCCCTCTATCAGCTCCAGCTCTTCATGCGGGGACATGAGAGAAGCCTCCCACAAGGATGATAAAAACATCAAAGCATCCGGGCATCCCCTGGGCAACGTCCTTGCAGACGGCCAATTCTCTCACACCAGAAGCGACTTGCAGTTTCTCAAGTCGCTCCTGACACGACAAAAAAAAAGGAGTATAGGGTATTTGAGTGCATGATTATGCACAGGCAGCATGTTTCAAAAATACGTAAGATTTTTTGCAGAATGCCATCTTGCAGTAAATCACTTCTGTCACCTAATGCCAATATGTCAAATGCACACCTCTACAAAGACACCATATACTGCAAAACCATAAATATATTTGATTCAGAGTAAGTTAAGAAACTTCACCTAAAAACAGTTCATGTTATTCTTTGCACTTACTGCATATATAGTACTTGTGTACAAGCCAAAGTCATGTACAAGTCAAGGGCAGGGTCTGGAGCCAAAATTATGTTTTTGATAAGTCAAGGGTCATTTCGCAGAGAAGGGAAAGTAGCAATGCTACCTCAGCCATTCCTGACCACCACAATTTCCTTGCCTAGGCACTCAAAAAGGCCAGAAGTAACACCACACCAGTGACAGTAGATGGAGGTCGGTGCTTCTTTTAGGTTCTCCCAGGACAAAGCTTCCGCCTTTTGGCATTCTATTCAGGTAAAGGAATTGTTCCTTTTTTATAACAAAAGTACAGCACTCACATTGACCCATGAATAAGTCAAACCAGGTTTTGGGTTAGGGTTAGATTCTTACCTAAATTATTCTATATACTATGTAGCTTGGGTAAAATATCTAGACAGTTCTATTATTGACTTTAAAATGCCTCTTTCACAAATATCATAACCATGCCTTCTTACAATCAGAACATTTAAATATTGCAAACATTTTCATTGGGATAGTTTACTTACAGAGCAAGTGACTTGCAACTGCTGCTGTTGTTGCTGCTGCTGCTGTCCCTGCTCTTGAGGTGTGGGTTGCTGCTGTTGTGGGTCCCATATATGAACTGTCTGGGCTGTATTCTGGTAGGTCCCTGCCACAGCTTGCACTGCCACTGGAATGTGGATATTGCCATTCATAAACTGTGCTGGGAAAAGGGAATTGGCAAGAGTTTGCACCACTTCCTCATGAGAGTTTTTCACTATTGATGCACCTCCTACCATCTTATCCTTATCATCTTCCAGCTTGACAGTGGCCAAAGCTGTTGGGGAGCCACTCACATGGACAGCATTGTAGGCCTCCTGGGGGATAGCAATATGGGTGATGTTTTGCTGCTGAAGATCACCACGTGGCTGTGCAGAGTAAACAGGGATGGTCCAAGTCTCCCCAGTGGGGCTGGTTATGGTCCCAGTGGCACTATAGAGGTGGGCACTATCCACCGTTAACAAGTCCGGCCTTAAGGATACATAACTCTGCTGCTGGCCCTGGGGGATAGCCAGGACTGTGGCAACTGGTTGCCCTGAAATAGCATATGACACAGTAATAGGCATATCCACTTTGCGCTTCTTCACTGGCTGGAGGACACTGGCGGTGCTGATCCTCCGCTCGCCTTCCCGTGGTGAGCCTTGCTGAGGCGGCGGAGGAGAAAGGGCTCCAACTGTCTGGATCTGGATTTGCTGGCCCCCAGCAATAGCCTGTCCTGCCACAAGCTGCGCCTGGATCTGCTGGTGCTGTATGTGTTCTTCCTGTATCTCTGCACCCTGGATCTGCTGAGCAGTCTGCACATGCTGTACTTGGATCTGAGCCGCTTGCAACTGAGACGGACTGGGACTCTGAAGTGCTTGACCCTGTATTGTCTGGGATGTCTGTTGCTGTGGCTGGATCTGCACCTGGACCTGTATTGGCTGTTCTGAGGCTTGGTGAACAGTGAGCTGAGGGGAGAGCTGTTGAGTGGAGACTTGCTGAGGGGACTGTTGAACCTGAACTTGCACCTGGGGGGAAAAAAACCAAGGATTTAGTAGTTAGCACTCCCACACCAGTGGCTCTGTGACTAGGCCATAGAGTTTACATATCATAATGTTTCCTTTCTGCTTGGAAGCAAAATGAATAGCTATAACATATTCAAGGAGTGACTCAAACCCTACTGCAGGGGAAAATGTTTATAAATAAAAAGGAAAAATCAAAAAGTCTCAATGAATACTGTACATCTTCTCATCTCTATCGATATAATAATTTATAAGCAAGGTTTCATTTTCAACTACTGACTGAACGACAGATACAAGATAGATACAGTAGTCTCACTTATCTAACATAAATGGGTCGGCAGAACGCTGGATAAGCAGAAGTGTTCACTCATGTGGTACTCATGCTCCAGAATTTTATCAGAACAATTGCAGGTACCTGGTCATGTCAGTTTTGTTTTAATCTTGTATTCAGTCAACAGCTAAAAATGGGCTGAAAGTGATGGACATCATAAATATGGACCTCCTCACCCAAAAACTTGCACAGAACAATACACAACACCAGAAAACAGACTGGGGAAAATTTATAGATTTTCTAAAAAAGGAATATAAAGGAATTTATATAAAAGAGAACTAAAAGAAACTCAAAGGACAGGGAAAATAAGAAACCAATGCTATATAGACTAGAAAGAATTCAAGACAAAAACAGATTTTTGACAAAATTGAACCTGGAAGCAAACCGATAGTAAAATCTACTTCTTGCTTAATCTTTCATGGTTCTTTCCCCCCCCCCCCTTTTTTTCTTTTTCTTGTGCCATGCTTTATATATTAAGTTTCTAACTTTCCTTTGAAATTAATGTTCCCCCACTTTAAATGTACTTTCTCTAAATCTACTTCTTATTTTATTTTGTTCTTAACCTTCAATATTTTTAAAAAGTTTTTAATTTTGATTATATGAATCAAGTTGGTGTGATACATGTGCAATTTTATCTTTTTTATTAAAAAAATAAACTTCATCTACTTTATGATTTTAATAAAATTGTTTATTTAGTTGTATTTTTAACTTTTAAATAATATTTTAGCTGTACTTTGTTTTAATTTGTTTGAAGAAAGCTTGTAGTCCCATGTTGGAAGAAAGGTGGGACATAAAACAAAATATGAATATAAGGCTATTCTTCTTGGAGCCTGTCAAAGCAAACAAATTAAAAACCTCACCTTGCACTTTATTTTCTTAGGTACCAATTACCTGCTTTGTTTTTGAATTATAACAGCTCCTTCTATTTGTTTAACACAGTTTAAAACATACACCTTCTTTGCCTCAAGACAATTTTTTTATATTCTGTGGACTTGCACACAGACATGCAGCTGGAGAAGGCAGTGAAACTAATTCCTTCTGAAACAAGTGCCAGTTACCAACACATGGTTACCAGCAAATATCACATGACAACTGTTTTTTAAAAAAGACCTCATGTTGCAGACAAATGAGGGAAACCTAAATATGAATGCAGGTGAAATATGGAAGATTTTATTTTCAGCTCTTCACTCCTCTTTTCAGCTATAAGAGTACCAGCAAAGCATATGGGACACAGGCCAGTACCTTCAGTGTTTAAAAAGAAAAGCATATTGTTTTAGCTTTTAATCAAAGTGAGACACATACAAAATATTCTTCTGGATCATACTTAATTTGGTCCTGAAGAATGGTAAAATACTACAGATAAGATAATGTTTTAAGTAATGGTGTTTTAAGTAAGAACCCCGAGTTATTCCAATGTACACATCCTCTCAAACATTTACAGCTCACCTGTCAGTATACAGAATGACTCAATTGAGTGTGTTACAGCATCTGTTGCTACATGCAGATTGCTACTCACAAACAAGATTGGATCAATTTACATAATATGTGATGGCACATTACTAATTTTGTAGTCTACTGCTGGTATAATAAATTTAGTGGTAGTCCTTGTATCTGTTGCATTCACAATATTTAATATATATTTGCTAAGCTAGGTAAGATCAGACATGGTTAGTTCTTGGATTTGGGGGGGGGGGGGGGGGCTCAAGCAATACCAGGTTATATTTCAGAGGAAGGAACTGGCAAAATCTTATCTGAGAATTCCTTGCCTAAGAAAACCCTATAACATTCATGAAATTGCCCTAAGTTGACAGGCGGCTTGAAGGCACGTGCAGAAGCACACACATACATAATGTAGATAGTAATAGAATTCAAGCAATGCAGAATAGTCAAAACCAGACTTATAAGTACTTTTCTCTAAGAATGGCTGTAGTTAAGTAAGTGTCAAGGACACCCATCTTTTCTGGAGAGGAATCATTTCTCTGATGTAAATAAAGCTCTTTGTAAGCAAGTTAACTGAAAGCGCCTTGACACCATTTAAGCAACAGAAATATACAGCTGTTGTATTTGTTTTATTGATACACGTAACATCAAAATACACAACTAAAATTAAGAGCTCTGAAATGTAAAAACATTTTCCCCTAAGCTGTTAGAAGAAATGCTTCAAGATTGTTGTTTTGTAATGGTCAAAAACTTATGTGTGTTCCTAAGTGGAAGAATTCTTTCATAAGGAAAAAGCTGAACTAATTATTAGTAAACGAAGGTTAGATTGAACTATTAACATGTGGAATAAATATTTCCAACCAGTAGATATTGGTAAAATCAAGTACTGAAGAATCAGTATTACTTTTCTTTCTTTTAAAATAAAGCCAAAACACTTTGTTGTTCTTTCTCTTTCCAATGTATGCTTATCAGGCATTACATTGATATGAACCAGGTGGTTCTAGAGATATCTTCCAGTGCTACCGATTTTTAAAATTTCATCATAAATACGGTTTGGGTCCAGCCTATCTTTGCAACTGCATATACCCCTATGAACTGTGCATGAGCACAGAGATCTGCTGGGGAGGCCCTCCTCTCGGTCCCGGCATTGTCTGAAGCATGGTTGGTAGAGGCAGGAGAAAGGGCCTTTTTGATCATGCCCCCCCCCCACGGCTCTGGAACGCCCTCCCCAGGGAGATCAGGTAAGCCCACATAATTCATAAGACATTCATAAGACATGGCTTTCATAAGACATTCATAAGACATAAGACATTCATAAGACATTCATAAGACATTCATAAGACATTCATAAGACATGGCTTTTCAAGCTGGCTTTTGACAATGGCTAATGTAACCTCTAAAAAGTGGAGGACATAAATAGGTTGAAGTCTCACCCTGATGTTGATACTTTTAATTTGATTGTGGCTGGACATCAAATTCGGTTTGTATAGTAGGATGTTAAATTTTATTTCTTATTTATGTTTTATCGTTTATCTTATTTTAACTCGTGGGATTTTATGTTAAACTATATAAGCAATATGGATGTTCATTTTAATGTGCTTATTTATTTTGAATGATTTAATGCACATTTTATGTGCTTGTTTATTTTGAATGATTTAGCCTAATTTCTATTGTATACCTTATGTGTTTGTTTGCACTATTGTTTTTTGTAAGCTGCCCTGAGTCCCCTCGGGGAGATGGGGCAGGATATAAGTAAAAATGATGATGACGATTATTATTATTATTATTATTATTATTATTATTATATATGCCAGTCACTTCCCAACAACTTCAATCAAGAAGCACTGTAGGGCATTTGCTCTCCAGTACCAGCCAGCATAGTTTATGATCGCTGAGACAGAATTTTCTTCCATCTGTTGCCATATTGTAGATGACACACTGAAAGGTACTGTGATACTATTAACTGATAATTAGTATACTATATATGGCTAGGACTGGGAAAGCTCTGGAAAGTATCCAAGCCATCTGTGGCTAAAGCCATGTCATTTACATACACAGATATACTAGAGATATTCTAAATTCTAGTTAATACAACTCTTCCTCCTCTTTATAATTGTCTGTTTTCAGTTAATAGGTAGGAAATACAGTTGGGTCCATCATGCTTGAGGAGTAATAACTCAAGCAGTGTCACTATTTATCCAATGAACATCACACAGTTCAGAAGTTACAGCAAGCCATTTATTTACTAATAAATATGTCTATTTTCCAGAATGATAGCTATTATTGTTTTGTTTTTTTTAAAAAAAAACACACACACACGCAGATACATGTGAAAATGCAACCTAAACGCCAATTCTACAGAAGAATATGACTGAAAATTCAGGAATACCATGACTTCAAAGAAGCAAGTATAATGTTTTGAAATAATGGTATTTGAAACACAGTACATGTTGGAAATGACATCCTTCTTCAAGCCTTCTCTAGGAATGTTTATCTATAATCCTGTTGCTTACTATTTGTATGTATGTTCTGGTTTGCAGCTTCCTTTACTCTATGGTTCCTGAGAAGTTATAAAAGGGGCTGCAGACCACATGCTCTCTCCCTCTCTCCTTTTGACTATGTGACCTGTTGACAGCAATTTTGTTACAAGAGAGATGTCCTGGCTGACTGGCACAGGGAACCATCTTAAACATATCTGAAACTGGACTGATAAATGTTGTACCTGTGTATGCTGAACACATGAAGCTTATGAGTAAACCAAATAATTAATTTTTTTCAGAGTCTATTTCATTTTTGTCTTGAGTGCATGATATAAAACAAGTTGTTTTATGGGAGAGTACATATATTTGGGCAACTGAAAAACACTTCTAAAACTTTACTGTTTTTATGCATTGGTAAAATCTGTTTTCCTAATAGATCAGAGATAACAGGTTATTCAGTCTAACCATTGCCTAGCATAATTATATTTGGTTGTATACCATAAGAGAAGATTTTACTCTAAAGGGGTTTTGACTCTTCTCTGAAAGGTCATGCTTTTCTTATTATCTCCAAAAGATGTTTTCCAAAAGGTTATAAATGCCATTTTCCAAAAGTACAGCCCTTCTCTGGAATTCCAGAATCCAAAACTGTCTACATGGGCAAACAATTACTGAAACCCTTGCTTTCTGGTGGTTGCATGTACATGCACAGAACTACTGTGTATAAGATGCATATGAACCATAAATGAATTTTAAGTTTAGATTTGGGTGCCATTTCAAAGATCTCATTAAGCATATAGAATTATTCTAAAATCTGAAAAAAATCAAAAAGATAGAATACTTCCGATCCCAAGCACTTCAGAAAAATAATACTCTAACTATACTGTTTTAAATGATTAGCCTTATTTCTGTGCTTTTTAGAAATATATACTGCCCTTTAAATGTGTGCTATAATCCATTTAGTCTTCTGTGAACATGCAGTTCGCAGACCACAAACACTGGTTTGCAGGCATGTAGCTTTTTTTCTGGGACTGAAAAACACATTTCTAGGAATGCATCTGCTAGTGTAGCATATGTTTTTGTTTATGAAAAATATTTTTATTAAGAATTTCCAAATAAAAATAGGGGGAATAATTTTACACTGAGGGAATGGGAGTGAGGTAAGAAGAGGGTAAAAAATAAAAAGTGAAGATAGTAAGGGAATAGTAGAGTTGTTATTAATTGATTAACAAATATCTAAGTCCACTTCTACACTGCCATATAATCCAGGTTATCAAAACAGATCATCTACATTATCTGCTTTGAACTAGATTATATAAATCTACACCACCATGTAATCCAATTCAAAGCAGATAATCTGGATTTTATATGGCAGTGTTGATGGGGCCTAATATGTCACAAAGGGAGAACAAAGAAAAAAGAAAGTGGAGTTTTGTTGGGGCAGGAGGGGGGTTCTTATACAAAATTATCATTGTTACAACTAAATCTTAATCTCTATTCCATTAACAGCATTACAGAATATATTGGAGATTCTATATATCCTCTATAACAAATCTAATTTTAAATCTAATACATACATTTTGAACTGAAATGGCATGTTAAACTCAAATAGAATACTTCCAAATAATACAACCTTATATAATGCATTAAAATAGAAAAGGGAAATAAACAGTACAAAAACCCTGAAATTATGTTCCATTTATAGTAGATACATGACAATCCATGTATCAATTCAATACTGTCCTTATCCTACCTAGAATACTCATAAGTAACAATGTGACCTCTTGCTTTCTGTATTATTTTGTTTCAGAGATCAATGGAAGTAAATGTGACACTAGTCTTTCAAGTGCTTTCAAAACTATCTAAGCTTCTGCATACACTCAAATGAATACAGCGAGGAGTAGTCAGTGCATCATTTTAATATTACCTGAACTTGCTGGGGTTGTTGCACCTGTATTTGCTGTTCTTGCTGGGTTTGCTGCTGGACACTTGTTGTAACGGGACAAGCAAGTTCAAGCAAAGATCCGGCCACTTCTGTGCTATCTGTATAAATACAGTTTCCGCCTTGCTGATAAACCATGGTAGTGGTAGCAGCTGTCTGCTGAAATTCCTGCAGTGCTTCAGGGCCTTTGGAGGCAAGGGAGTCCAGGAACTCCTTCATCCTATGTTGGGGGATTGTTCTTGCTTTTACACGGATGTATTCTTCAAAGGAAATGGTGTTCTCCAAGGAATTATTCATATTGCAAGGTCCTCAGGATTCCTTAGAAAACAAAAAAAAAAATTAACTCCAATCAGCCAGTAGTCTAGATAATGGCTTATTTTAAATTTTGTTATAAATTAATAATAAAATTATTATTATCATAAATTATTATTAAAGGTCATCACATGCAACCACTTAATTGGTTGAAAATTGGTTGTGTAACAAATAACATGCAGCTATCTGCTAATCTTCCCTAATGTTACTGATCATCTCTCCGATTGACTTCCAACAAGAATTAACATCAGACGAATAATGCCAAATAAAGCACTTTCAATAAAAACAAAAACCTTGCAACTGATGTGCCAACTGTTTTTATTTGTACATCACCTCAGGAGTTGGGAGGTAATGTAGAAATAACTTGTATGCTAAATAGCCTTGTTTAAAAACCAAGAAGCATCCTTTAAGATTGGAGACTAAATATTTAAAGGGTTTCTACAATCCCACTAGTTAGCAATTCTTTATTTTGGTATGAAATGTGTCTTTACGAGAAGAAGATGCTTAGTACCAAATCTGATATACAACTCCTCTCTAATGTGCATGTGTACACACTTTAACACACACACAACGTAACAGTGAGAGCTTGTTAAATAAAAAGGAGTTGCTACATGCCTTCATAATTTAGAGGTTCTTAAAATCTACATGGAAAATACTTTGCAAAGGTAATTCAAGGAAGTGAAAAACTTGCTGCAAGGTGGGAATCACTGCTTCAGTAAAAATGCTTATGTACATGAATTATTCCCCTAAGAATTGAAGTTCATAATAGAATGCCATAGAAACATATAAGGACAATAGGAATCCTGCACGAGAATTCAGTGCTCTTACAATTTAAGTTCTATTAAACACACACACGAGGTTATCCCTTGAAAATGTGACATGAGAAGCACCTAGGTAAGCTTAAATTACTTAAGAGGCATAGAAATCTACCTAATTTTGAATCAATAACTGATCCAACTAGCCCTGTATTGTCAACACTGGCAGTAGCTTTCCATAGTTTCAAGCAGGACTCCTTCCTCACGCTTGCTTAGAAATCTCAGATAGTTCCCTACCCAAGTACTAATCAGACCCCACTTTCCTTAACTTTCAAAGTTGGATGAGAGTGGATATATTCATGGTGGCAATAAGGAGAGATTAATTGCTGTTCTACATGGCTTCCTGCACCTTCTCATGGCAAGCGGAATTATGCACAGGCAGGTTCATCAATTTGCATTACATAAGACTCAGGGATAGTATTTGTTATACATTATACCCAACTTTGAGCAAATGGGAAAGACTTTTTAAAAGCTACTTTCCTGTCCTCCTATGAAATAAAACAAATCTGAGAAATTTAGAAATGAATATATTTTAATTTCTGCATCTGAGGTTCTGATTTCTACCAGCCCTGCCTTACAAGCCTAAATATGTGTCCAACCCATTAAGGCAGTGGTTCTCAAGCTGTGGGTCCCCAGATGTTTTGGCCTTCAACTCCCAGAAATTCTAACAGCTGGTAAACTAGCTGGGATTTCTGGGAGTTGAAGGCCAAAACACCTGGGGACCCACAGATTGAGAACCACTGGATTAAGCGGTTTTCACATAAACAAACAGTAACTCACTAAAATGATATGCACCTGTACAGCCACTGTTTGAGCACTCCAATAATCTAGCTATTTAGCCATTCAACAAAAGGTGTTTCTTTCTACTCTTAAGCCTTTTACTAACCCAGATATTTGGACCTTAGGTAGTTTGTAAAACTAACTTGCCAACCATTTTCTCTTGTATCTAGGATTAAAATGATCTAGGATTAAAATGATCATTTATTTCATTTAAAGGAATTTTCTAGCTCTCCTACTAGCAAAAAAACCTGACGACCCATAGCAAATATTCAGACAAAAGAGAGGGAACTTCATAACCTTCATCTCACAGTCATCTAGTTCTCCTAAACCGTATCTCCATGTTCTGCCCTCTTTCATTTCGTAGCTATCATTCACGTTCATCTAAAAGTTCCAGAGTGAAAAAAGCTCAAAGTAAACATATATGCACAGTAAATTATTCTTGAAGTATATATTTTGAACCTAGAATTTTTGCTTCATTCTTCAAAATATGACATGAAACAGAGGACTGTATAAAATATGCAACAGTCCTGATTAATACTCTACTTCTCTGTAGATTTTCCCCTGTAAAAACATCCAAGTTAATGCTTACATATAATCTGAAATATTTAGAGCACTATGAAATTTACAGTAGGTTATAAGCTGTAACATATATACTATAATTCCTCAGTGGTTAAGCACTTTATTACTAATGAATTTGTGTAATTAAATGAACAAGAAAACATTAAAAGATATAGAACCACCATCTGCATTGCACCTGGAGAAAAAACTAAGTCAAGAAAAAAATTCAGTCGCTTCCACAATTACTTCCCTATTGCCACCTAACATCCAAGCATTTATCTTGATCACTGGAGAATGGATTCATTGTACGAGTCATTGTACCAATCATCGTACAAAGATATAAGAAATGCGTGCAGCCACGTGTCATTTCCAACAAAGTTTACAAGCAAGACATATATTGTGTTTTCACCTCAACTACTGGAGGAGTCAAATTAGGGCCTCAGATTCCAGCTACTGTCAAGAACAATGGTTGATATCTTGGGCTTTGGATGCTTGTTTCTGTTAAGTCAAGCAGGTATCACACATTAGATGGAGCAGAGTACTTGCTGCTGCTCCCCTGGTTGCACCTGCGTTACTCCTGGGGGTTTCTGCAACTTCAAGCCACATCAGCAATGCTAGTCTGAATTGGAGCAGCCATTGCCCTGACAGGATCTGTTCTCACTAAGCATGAATAGAGTACCATATGGAAGCAGCAACTAGATGGCAGCAGCTGCATGAAGCTAGACAATATATAAACAGGAGTCTTAGGCCTTAATTCTCCAG
This sequence comes from Anolis sagrei, assembly GCF_037176765.1. NCBI lineage: Eukaryota > Metazoa > Chordata > Lepidosauria > Squamata > Anolidae > Anolis > Anolis sagrei. Next base: position 28,362,689 of record NC_090022.1, on the reverse strand, counting down.
AGTATATCATTAGGTATTACTTATGTGGGATTAGGCATACTCAACTTTACTTTTTAAAGGCTTTACTATGATATTAATCAACTCCAAAATAATCATTTTAATGTGTATGGAGAACTATCAGCTCATGAATTGCGGCAAGTATCTTATGCCAGATGCAGATGAGTTCAAACAAAAAGGGAGCAAAATAAAAAAACAAACAAAAAAATAACAAAACTCTGAATTTCACTGTTATTGTCATTCTATGTTTCTCACAATAGGATTACCTGAATGCTAACAATGGGAGCAGGAGACTCTTATAGATTTTAATTTAAATCTTTAAGTTACAGATATTACCACTGAACTACATTTTGGGCTATATAAGTGAAATATATTAGTCCTGTGTTTTAGCCAGTGAGTTTTCAAGTTACGATCCCAATGAGAAAAAGGAAAGCTCTTTACTTTTCCAATGAAGGTTCCAGTTGGCAGACATATGATGCCTTGCTTTCTCTGCAAGTCAGAACTAATGATGCTATTCCCTTTGCTGCTGACCCAGTAAACACGATTCCCAAGAGCAAAAAAGATTAAATGTAACATCTTGTATATAGTGCTTTTTTACACTAGAAATAAAGAGAAGCATTTGGGGCAGTCCTAGGTAAAGCCAATCAACTAGACATTAAAGCAATAAACTTCACAAATACGTTCTCTATATTCTCAGATGTGAATAATAATTCTCAAGTAATTATTAGATTTTACACTGGAAGAAAAATATAACCTAATGTCAAACTTGACAACTATTTCAATGGAATGCATAATTAACCAAGGAAATAAATATATAAACAGAATCTTGAATAGTTAACAAAACAATTCACTATTGTTCCAATTTTTGCCGATTTTCATAAATCATGTGCATGATTTAAGTGCTCAAATAATATTTTTATTTTTATATTTTATTATGATTTTCAAAAGTGGTCAGCTACTCTGGGTATCTCACTGCTGAACTGGATCTGTAATTGGTTAACTGAACGAACCCAGAGGGTGCTCACCAATGCTTCCTCTTCATCCTGGAAAGAAGTGATAAGAGGAGTGCCATAAGAAGGGTTCCGCCCTGGGCCCGGTTTTGTTCAACATCTTTATGAATGACTTAGATGAAGAGTTAGAAGGCATGATCATCAAGTTCTCAGATGACATCAAATTGGGAGGGAGAGCCAATACTCCCAAAGACAGGAGCAGAATTCACAACAATCTTAACAGATTAGAGAGATGGGCTGAAACCAACAAAATGAAGTTCATTGGGGACAAATCCAAAATACTCCACAGGCAGAAAAAATGAAATGTAAAGATACAGAATCGGAGACGCCTGGCTCAACAGCAGTATTTGTGAAAAAGATCTTGGAGTCCTCATGGACAAGTTAAACATGAGCCAACAATGTGATGTGGTAGCTAAAAGGCCAATGGGATTTTGGCCTGCATAAATAGGAGTCTAGTGTCTAGATCCAGGGAGGTCATGCTACCCCTCTATTCTGCCTTGGTCAGTCACACCTGGAACACTGTGTCCCATTCTGGGCACCACAACTGAAGAGAGATATTGACAAGCTGGAATGTGTCCAGAGGATCAAGGGTGATCAAAGGTGTGGAGAACAAGCCCTATGAGGAGCATCTTAAAGAGCTGGGCATGTCTAGCCTGCAGAAGAGAAGGCTGGAGAGGAGACATGATGAAGGCCATGTATAAATATGAGGGGAAGTCATAGGGAGTAGGGAGAAAGCTTGTATTGTGCTGCCGTGGAGACTAGGCCATGGAATAATAGCTTCAAATTGCAGGAAAGGAGATTCCACCTGAACTGTAGGAAGAACTTCCTAACTGTCAGAGCTATTCAGCAGTGGAACTCTCTGCCTCAGTGTGGTGGAGACTCTTTCTTTAGAGGCTTTTAAACAGAGGCTGGATGGCCATCTGTCAGGGGTGCTTTGAATGTGATTTCCCTGCTTCTTGGCAGGGGGCTGGACTGGGTGGCCCACAACGTCTCTTCCAACTCAATGATTCTAGTGTCTTAGTTTTAATACTGTTTTTATGCCTTGCTGTTTTAATTGTGTCATAATTGACTGTCATATGTTATTATGTTTTAAACTGTTTATATTTGCAAATTTTGTTATACATTTTGGGCTCGGTGCTGCTTGTAAGCCACCCTGAGTCCCTTCCGGGAGATGGTGGCGGGCCATAAAAATAAATTCATATTATTATTATTATTATTATTATTATTATTATTAAGGACTGAGGGCCCATCTACACTGCCATATAAAATCCAGATTATCTGCTTTGACCTGGATTATATGGAAGCAGACTCATATAATCCAGTTCAAAGCAGACAACGGGGTTTATCTGCTTTGATAATCTGGGTTATATGGCAAAGTAGAAGGGGCCCGAGATAACAGCTCTTAGATCCACCATGGTTAGGTGCTCCAATACTAAGAGTGAAAAACAACCTTCTATTTCAGTAATGTCAAATACTATCAAATTATCATTTAGAAATAGTAATTTTCAGAATGATTTTAAACAGGGATACTATAAACAATAACATGGTATTTGTGCAAAAAAATTAAAGCTGCCTACCTCCACACACAAAAAGCTAATACAAGTACAAAGTGAATGGAAGTGACCACATCGTCATACACTGAAGCAGATACATATGTGATTTAGAAGCCTTAATAGACTACAAGCTGAATATCAGTCAACAGTGTGATGTAGCAGCTAAAAAAGATTGTTTTGAGCTACATCAATAGGAGCATAGTATCTTCATCAAACAATAATGCCACTCTATTCTGTTTTGGCCAGAACCCCATCTGGAATGCTGTATCCTGTTCTGAGCACCATAATTCAGGGAAGATACTGGCAAACTACAAGAAAGGAGATTCCATCTGAACATTAGGAAGAACTTCCTGACTGTGAGAGTCATTCAGCAGTGGAACTCTCTGCCCTGGAGTGTGGTGGAGGCTCCTTCTTGAGAAGCTTTTAAATAGAGGCTGGACGGCCATCTGTTGGGGTGCTTTGAACGCAATATTCTTGCTTCTTGGCATGGGGTTGGACTGGATGGCTCATGAGGTCTCTTCCAACTCTATGATTCTATAAGGTGGAAGGTGTTCAAAAGATAATCAAAACTGTAAAAGAACTCGAAGCCAAGTCCTATGAGGAACAGCTTATGTAGCTGCGTATGGTAAGTTTGGAGAACAGAAGATTAAAGGGTGATATGTTAGCCATGTTTAAATATTTGAAAAGATGTCAAATTAAAGCTGGAGCAAGTTTGCTTTCTGCAGCTCTAGAGATTAAAACACAGAGCAGTGGGTACAAAGTGTAAGAAAAGAGATTCTACCTAAACATTAGGAAGAATTTCCTGACTATTAGAGCTGTTTTGACAGCAAAATATGCTGCTTAGAAGTGTGTCAGTCTCATTTCTTGGAGATTTTTAAACAGAAACTGGATGGCCATCTGTTGGGGATGCTTTGATTGTGTTTTCCTGTATGGCAGAATGAGGTTAGACTGAATGATCCAACTTTATTTTTTAAATATATTTTGAGAATATGTCAAGTGCAAGAGAAGAACAAACCTTTATGATTTCCTTTCAAAGTGCAGATGGGCTGACATAGAACAAGGGGAAAAAGAGAGCATGAGCACTTAAAGACACTACAGAGAAGTACAGGGCTGAACATTACACTTTGCCACACAACTCCCATTACAGTAAAATCAATACAAGTCAGGACTAGATGACCATCTATTGATGCTGATTCTGAGGAGGCCAGGTCACATGGTACGTCCAAAGAGAACTCTTTCTACCCCCAAGAGAGATGAAGCATTACATTCTATTCTACACAAGACAGAACGAATAAATGCAATCCAGCCACATTTTACCTATTATTTTAAGAAATATATACAGGGAAGCCAATGTTACACTTTTTTTGTGTGTCATGAGCAACTTGAGAAACTGCAAGTCGCTTCTGGTGCGAGAGAATTAGCCGTCTGCAAAGACGTTGCCCAGGGAATGCCCAGATGTTTTGATTTTTTTACCATCCTTGTAGGAGGCTTCTCTCTTGTCCCTTCATGGGGAGCTGGAGGTGTAAGAGGGAACTCAACCCGCTCTTTCCAGATTCAAACCACTGACCTGTCAGCACAAGAATTTAACCCACTGCCCTACTGGGAGCTCCTGGTGTTACACTTCATTGCTTTTAGAGTTCAACAGCTTTTCTAATGCCTAAAATTTTTCCCCCTCTCTGATGTTTTTTAGTGGTATTAACAAGTTTCCTTAAAATAATTTCATTCTGACATCTAGGAAAATTCTGTATACTTTGTATTATTTTGGTTCTTAAGCAAGAATGAAATGCATCTGAGCTGAAGAATTATATACCTATCTCCTTGATGACTACAAACTATTTACTTTAAGTCTAGTAGAAATATTGAATAAAGCTTTACAGGATTTGAAACATGAAGGGCAATGTGACCTTACTTTTTACCCAAAATATTTTTCATAGACAATATTAGCTGTATTTTGTATGCTTTGGAGTACTATGATAAATATAATGAAAACGAGAAGCATTAACTTTTTTTAGATGTAGAAAAAACAAGATAATGAGAACTGGTCATTCCTTTTTGCTCTTTTGGGGAAGATTAACTGAGTAGAATTTTATTTTATGGATTAACTGCTATTTGATGTTCAAATAGCCTAGATTTTGATTACTGGTGGCAGTCTTTTCTTACAGAACTTTAATGAAAGTGAACCAAGTCTAGGTTTAGATCAGAATGGAAGACTGTTTAGAAAGCTTTGTAAACTGTCATGAATTCAATGATGGGAAAAATATGGGAGAAAAAACCAAGAGCATTAATGTGTAAGGGTAGCACTTTTTAAACCTCAAAACAGACATTGCTGACATCTACAGGCAGTCCCCACGTTATAAACAGGATACGTTCTGAGGGTTTGTTCTTAAGTTGAATTTGTTTGTTAAGTATATTTTAAAGTGTAATTCCAGAAAAAATATACATTTTAGTTTTGGATAGCACAGGGATGGGTTAATACTCCTGTGTTTTGGGGTGGTTTTTTTTTTGTTTTGTTTTGTCTGAGCCCTTGTTCAGAAGATTTCACCTCACTTTCAGTCCTTGTGATAATTGGATTTTCAAAAAATTGGCATGTTGTGAAAACAAAGATTGGTAAGAAGTCTTTAAGGAGATAATGTTCCATCCGAGGGCTATATTTCTCTCATTTCCTGTTGCCTCACCCCTGTTCTTAACTATGAGTCATTTGTAAGTCAGATGTTTGTAACTTGGGGACTGCCTGTACTACAATATTTTTCTTTTAGTAAGCCACCCAAGACCAATCAGAGTTCCACCAAGAAAGGATTCATTGTCCGTTCCACTAGGTAAGACACGATGGAGAGCAGGTGCAGGAATTTCCATACTAGACATCTGCTGTGCTTTACCTGTACAGATGTATCAGCCAAAGCTTTTGATAACCTAAAAGGTCCTATGGGAATATGGAACAACGGATGATGAGATTGGATCTTGATTCTACCTATGAGATGCTAATGAGATGTTATATTGATGTTTAATTTATTATTTATTATGTCATTGTTTAATTGTTTTTTAACTGTTTTTATGATGTTGAGCATTGAATTTTGCTATTGTTAACTGCTTTGAGTCACCCAAGGGCTGAGAAAAGTGGTATATAAATGAAGTAAATTAATAAATAAATATGGAAATACAAGTGAATGAAAGGAAATATTTCCATTATGGGTTTGGCCCAAATAAATCTGTTCACCTTTATGTTTACCTCAAAACTGCAAAAGATGCTCAAGATATAATCCACATAATAGACTGGTTCACTGAGGTCAATTGATTCCTTCACCTATTTCTAAGTTGAGCCTAATTAAAGAGGAAGAATAGTCTAACTAGCTATTACAAATAAAGAACACTATCCAAAAGGTATTCCCTTTTTAAAAAGGTGAAATACAGAAACTATTATAAACTGAAAGGAAAAAAGTTACTTAGCATGAACCTAACTGGAGAATTCAGTCTGATATCACTCTAATTGTCATGACTCAATGCTATGGAATAATTGGATTTATACTTTTGCAGGGTCTTTCGCCTCTTTTGCCAAATAGTGATGGTGCCTCAACAAACTGCAAATCCCCAAATACCATTGCATTCAGCTATGGCAGTTAGTGGTGTAAAAGTGCATTAATTCTATAAAATAGCCACACCTCCATAGGATCTTTAAATTGGCCTATCAGGCCCATATGCATTTCACAGTGGAAACTGTTCACTACAGAGCATCCATAAGGCTCTCAACAAGTACAGGCTGAGAATCCCATATCTCAAATACAGGCAGCATAGGTGAGGCAGCATAACTTCCTTTTTTTAAATGCACAATATTCAGTCGGTTAAAGATGTAGCTAGTGGTCTCGTTCCAGAGGTGGGAGTACAAAGTTTTGTCCTGACACACTTCAGTCGCCATCATGCGTTGGAACAGTGAGGAGAGTGCTTTTGCCATTGAGGCCTACTTTTCGAGTGGATTTGGAGTGGCTGGCCCGCTCTCCAGATTTGACCCCTTGTGATTTTTTTCTATGGGGTTTTTTTGAAATCCCATGTTTATGTGAACCGTCCAAGGACCCTATAAGATTTGAAGACCAACATCCAGGAAGAAAGTGCCAACATAACGCCTGCTATGCTGGCAAGAGTCACGACAAACGCCAGAAATCGGCTTAATCAGTGTATGGAGAATGGGGGACGTCACCTACCTAATTTGATCTTCAAAACTACGTAAAACAAAACTTTAGGTATGCGCCTACATTATAAAAAATCTGATACATACAATGGGTTTTATTAAGTTTTGAAAAAGGAAGTTATGCTGCCTCACCCTGTATTTGGGGATTCTTGGACATGGGACCCATGTCCAAGCATGAAATTCACTTGTCTTCCATGTACGCTTTATTTACAGGATATAGATGACAAGCTGGAACATGACCAAAATGGTCTGGAAGTCCTAATAAAGAGCAGCTTAGGGAGCTGGGTATGATTAGCTTGGAGAAAAGAACGATGAGAGGGGACATGAAAGCTATATTGAAATATGTGAAAGGATATCAAATAAATGATGGAACCAGCTTCTTTTCTGCTGCTCCAGAAACAAAGACATTGAACAATGGATTCAAAGTGCTGGAAAAGAGATTCCACCTTTTGAATAATGTCTCCTATTATTTCGTCCATTTTAATTAATATTTTTAAAGTTTATACTTTAAAAAAGGAGAATGTTAGTGATGTGTGAATAAAACAATATTAGGAAAAATTCCTGATGGTAAGAGCTGTTCAGCAGTGAAGTATCATGCTTTCTACCTTGGAGCCTAGTGGAGCCCCCTTCTCTGAAAGTAGGCCTTTATTGGCCTGCAGGAACCCTTCCTAAATCTTAAATAAATCTTAAGTAAATATTACTTACAATAAAATACAAAATACAGATGGTGATACATGGATTTGATATACATGTATTTCTCATGATTTCTACAGTCGTGCTTGAGCTGGTGTTTCTGCATGGAAGAACAGAGTTGGAACTGAATGACTCTTGGGAGTTTCTTCTATGGCACCTTCCACACAACTGTATAAAATCCACACTGAACTGGATTACATAGCAGTGTGGAAAGTCCCCTTATATGACTCTATGAGCAGAATACAACTGGAACTGAATGGCCCCTGGAGTCTCTTCTATGGACCCTTCCACATAGATGTATAGCATTCACACTGAATTGGATTATATGGCAGTGTGGAAGGGCCCTTATATAAATCTATGAGCAGAATACAGTTGGAACTGAATGGCCCTTGGAGTCCCTTTTATGGCCCCTTCCACACAGCTGGATTACATAGCATTGTGGATTTAGACAGCCCCTATATCTCAGGATCCGATCTCAGGTTTCTGCTGTAAACTGGATTGTATGAGTCCACACTGCCAGATAATCTGGGATAAACAGAAAATCTGAGATGAGATCCCAGGTTATCTGAGGGCCCACTTAAAGGACCCTCAGATAACCCGGTTCAAAGCAGATATTGTGGATTATCTGCTTTCATGTTCTGGGTTATATAGCTGTGTGGAAACGTCCTTATATGAGCCTATGAACAGAAGAGAGTTGGCCCTTGGAGTCTCTTTGGGTCCTTCCACACAGTTATATAACCCAGAATATCAGGGCAGGAAACCCCACAAATATCTGCTTTGAACTGGGTTATCTCAGTCAACACTGCCATACATTCAAGTTCAAAACACACAGTCCTATATCCCAGAATATCAAGGAAGATATTGGGTTATCTGAGCCCACACTCAGGTAATGTGGGTTTTTCTGCCTTGATATTCTGGGATATAGGGCTGTGTGGAAGGGCCTTTCGATATTTCCATAGATAACCTGAAGATAATTTATAATAATTTTATGCAGGAGACAAAAGTGTATTTATACTGGATCACCAGAATAATAATAATCAACTTTATTTTTAACTCGCCTTCGCTCCCCGAAGGGACTGAGGGCAGCAAAAAGGGCAAACATTCAGTTATGTTAATACACTAAGACCAACAATTAAAAACCCTCAAATTATCCACAATAGTACAACACAAGAAAGCCAAGGTGTCACTCAATGTGGGCAATTTCAAAGGCTTTTTGGATCAACCTGTCATAAATTACTGCGGACTGGTAGGCCACACCAAAAAGAAAAGAATAGGCCCCGCCTCGTCCGTTATTCCAGCGCAACCTTCAGGCCAAAAAGGGTGGGAAGAGAAAATAAGCATCGTCCAGGAGACACAAAGGCCTCTTCCACACAGCTGAATCAAATCCCACATTTTCTGCTTTGAGCTGGATTATTTGGCAGTGTGGATATTCTGAGCCCTATACCTCAGAATATCAAGGCAGAAAATCCCACATTATCTGTGTATGGACTCAGATAACCCAGGGCCCTTCCACACAGCCCTATAACCCTGAATATCAAGGCAGAAAATCCCACAATATCTGCTTTGAACTGGGATATCTGACTCCACACTCAGATAATGTGGGATTTTCTGCCTTAATATTCTAGAATATATAGGGCTGTGGGGAAGTGGCCCTCTGGCAACCCAGTTCAAAGCAGATATTGTAGGGTTTTTTTCTGCCTTGGTGTATATGGAAAGGCCCAAAGCAAGCGCCAAAGGCCCGGAGCGAGAGATAGATAACACAAGACGCAGCTTATGCAGCAGCAACGACAGCAGCGGAAAGGCCCCTCAAATCCTGCTGCGAGGCCAGAGGGAGAAAAAGAAACAGCGCGCGAGCATGCATGCGCACACTCCAAAGGCGCAGCGCGCGCGCGCGTCCTCGTCTCGTCCCCAGGATTCTATCCACCGCGCGCGCCCGCCCGCGCGCCAGCCCCCCTTCTCCTTTTCCTCCCAGTGGGCGGGGCCGCAGAGGAGGAGGAGGAGGGGGGGGGAGAAAGAGAGAGTTTTGGAACGCCAAGGCGCGGCCCGGAACACAAGGGGAGAACAGAGAAAGGAGACAGGGCCCCGATCCCGCCCTCTCTCTTCGTAGCCGTCAATCACCGACGCGTGCACGCGCACTGAGGCCTCTTCCCCTCCCCTAACCCCCTCCTATATTTTTCTTTTCCCCCCACCGAGGCCCCGTTTCCCTCCTCCTCGCTCTCTCCCTTCCTCCCTCCGACATCCCGCCGTAAGAGGCCGCGGCCTGGCCCCAGCTCCGCCTCACCCCCGGCCCTCGCGCCGCCGTCGCCTTCGCCACCTCAGGCCCCGCGTCTGGTTCTCCCCTCACAGCTCCCTGGGCGCCATCTTACATTCAACCCGCCGCGGCCAATCAGCGGCCGCGCACGGGCTCGCGACAGCTCCGCCTCCAAGCCGCGCGAGAGCTCGAGCCCCGGCCCCGCCCCTCGCCTTAAAGTGGACGGGCGCCTTCGGAGGGAGGGACGGAGGGGAGCAGAAAGAGGAGGAGAGGGACAAAATGGTGCATAGGTTATTCTATGTTCCCTGCAAGGAAATTATGGATTATATCCATTTATTTCCTTCGCTTTATTATATTATTATATTTACCCGCCCCCACAAACCTGTGCCACCATAGAGAGCCTCAATGTTCAGATTAAGAAGACACCAATCTTTAGGGTTTGTGATTCCCAAACTTTGGGGTGCATCTGCATTGTGGAATTAATGCAGTTTAATAATAATAATAGCAACAATAATAATGACAAGTTTACACCCCCCCCCAAAAAAAAAAACCTGTGCCACCATAGAGAGCCCCAATGTTCAGATTAAGAAGACACCAATCTTTACGGTTTGTGGTTCCTAAACTTTGGGGTGCATCTGCATTGTGGAATTAATGCAGTTTAATAATTATAATTATGACAAGGAAAGCCAAGAACCTGCTTTAATCAAAGTCAAAAATCGAAAACTTCTCAAAGCACAGCAAACAAAGAATCAGTACAAGAAAACTGCACTCCAAACCAGAGCTGACAGCTGGCACAACAAAGCATTGCATGGGCAGTTCCTTGACAAGATTGAAGGAAAAGTTGACAGGGAGAAGACCTGGTTATGGCTCATGAATGAGACCTCATGGGCCATCCAGTCCAACCCCCTGCCAAGAAGCAGGAATATTGCATTCAAATCACCCCTGACAGATGACCATCCAGCCTCTGCTTAAAAGCTTCCAAAGAAGGATTCTCCACCACACTCCGGGGCAAAGAGTTCAGATTAAGAAGACACCAATCCTTTGGGTTTGTGATTCCCAAACTTTGAGGTGCATCTGCATTGTGGAATTAATGCAGTTTAATAATAATAATGATGACAAGGAAAGCCAAGTACCTGCTTTAATCGAAGTCACTAATTGAAAACTTCTCAAAGTACAGCAGACCAAGAACCAGTACAAGAAAACTGCACTCCAAACCAGAGCTGACAGCTGGCACAACAAAGCATTGCATGGGCAGTTCCTTGACAAAATTGAAGGAAAAGTTGACAGGGAGAAGACCTGGTTATGGCTCATGAATGAGACCTCATGGGCCATCCAGTCAGCCTCTGTTTAAAAGCTTCCAAAGAAGGATTCTCCACCATACTCCGGGGCAGAGAGTTCAAATTAAGAAGACACCAATCCTTAGGGTTTGTGGTTCCAAAACTTTGAGGTGCATCTGCATTGTGGAATTAATGCAGTTTAATAATAATAATTATGACAAGGAAAGCCAAGTACCTGCTTTAATCGATGTCAATAATCGAAAACTTCTCAAAGCACAGCAGACCAAGAACCAGTACAAGAAAACTGCACTCCAAACCAGAGCTGACAGCTGGCACAACAAAGCATTGCATGGGCAGTTCCTTGACAAAATTGAAGGGAAAAGTCACTAATCGAAAACTTCTCAAAGCACAGCAGACAAAGGACCAGTACAAGAAAACTGCACTTCAAACCAGAACTGACAGCTGGCACAACAAAGCATTGCATGGGCAGTTCCTTGACAAAATTGAAGGGAAAAGTCACTAATCGAAAACTTCTCAAAGCACAGCAGACAAAGGACCAGTACAAGAAAACTGCACTTCAAACCAGAACTGACAGCTGGCACAACAAAGCATTGCATGGGCAGTTCCTTGACAAGATTGAAGGAAAAGTTGACAAGGAGAAGACCTGGTTATGGCTCACGAATGGAACACTTTTATTTATTTATTTGTCGTGTCAGAGCAACCATTCCGTTATATTACATTTCTAATAGAACAAAGCAAACAAACAGACAAATACAAAACTTGTGAGTTTGGTAGTTGGTTAAATGTCCTTTGACCAGTATCTGGCCACTTGGAGTGCTTCCGGTGTTGCTGCAAGAAGGTCCTCCATTGTGCATGTAGCAGGGCTCAGGTTGCATTGCAGCAGGTGGTCAGTGGTTTGCTCCTCTCCACACTCGCATGTCAAGGATTCCACTTTGTAGCCCCATTTCTGAAGGTTGGCTCTGCATCTCGTGGTGCCAGAGCGCAGTCTGTTCAGTGCCTTCCAAGTCACCCAGTTTTCTGTGCGCCCAGGGGGGAGTCTCTCATTTGGTATCAGCCATTGGTTGAGGTGCTGGGTTTGAGCCTGCCACTTTTGGACTCTCGCTTGCTGAGGTATTCCAGCGAGTGTCTCTGTAGATCTTAGAAAACTATTTCTAGATTTAAGTCATTGACGTGCTGGCTGATACCCAAACAGGGGATGAGCTGGAGATGTCTCTGCCTTGGTCCTTTCACTATTGGCTGCTACTTCCCGGTGGGGGACATGAGAGAAGCCTCCTCACAGGATTGCAAGACATCCGGGCGTCCCCTGGGCAACGTCTTCGTAGACGGCTGATTCTCTCGCCACAGAAGTGACCAGCATGCAAGCAAGCAAGCAAATAATAATGATGATGACAAGGAAAGCCAAGTACCTGCTTTAATCGAAGTCACTAATCGAAAACTTCTCAAAGCACAGCAGACAAAGAACCAGTACAAGAAAACTGCACTCCAAACTAGAGCTGACAGCTGGCACAACAAAGCATTGCATGGGCAGTTACTTGAAGGAAAAGTTGACAGGGAGAAGACCTGGTTATGGCTCACGAATGGAACCCTGAAGAAGGAAACAGAAGGCCTGATTCTTGCAGGAGCAAGCCATCAGAACAAATGCAATAAAGACCAGGATCGAAAAATCAGCTGATGACTGTGTAAGGAAGCTGATGAAACCATTGATCATATCTTCACCTGCTGCAAGAAAATCGCACAGATGAACTATAAACAGAGGCACAACTCTGTGGCGCAAATGATTCACTGGAACTTGTGCCACAAGTATGACCTGCCAGTAGTAAAGAACTGGTGGGATCATAAACCTGCAAAGGTAGTGGAAAATGAACACGCAAAAAATACTGTGGGACTTTCGAATCCAGACTGACAAAGTTTTGGAACACAATAAGGCAGATATCACAATTGTGGAAAAGAAAAAAAATCTGGATTATTGATGTCGCCATACCGGGTGACAGTCGCATTGAGGAACAATAACAGAAAAAACTCAGCCGCTCTCAAGACCTCAAAATGGAACTGCAAAGGCTCTGGCATAAACCAGTGCAGGTGGTCCCAGTGGTCATCGGCACACTGGGTGCCGTGCCAAAAGATCTCAGCTGGCATTTGGAAACAATAAACATTGACAAAATCGTGATCTGTCAACTGCAAAAGGCCACCTTATTTGGATCTGCACGCATCATTCGAAAATCCATCACACAGACCTAGACCCTTGGGAAGTGTTTGCTGTTGCCTAATAACGCAACACAGACCATTATACTACACTTGCATTCCAGGTGAAAGATATATTTCCAAAAATTAGATCTCTTTGGGCTTGAGCCTAAACACTCCACTACATGTTTAATGTTGGAACTATATATAAAGATTGCATGCTTTCACTCTTCCCAATCCCTTTTGGGAGTATTCCAGCATATCTCCACTGTAAACTCTTATTCAAGATTCCCCCAAATTCTGGATCCCCCCAAATTAAGGTTAAGACATGGGAGATATGGCAATAGCTATCCAGATGGTGCTGGACCCAGCTTCCAATAGTATGCCCAGTGGTCAGGGATGAGAGGAATTATGCTCCAAAAGCACCTGGAACAGGCATGGGCAAACTTCAGCCCTCTGGGGTGGACTTCAACTCCCATAAAGCCTAAGAGCTGGTAGGCAGTTAGGAATTGTGGGAGTTCAAGTCCAAAACACCTGGAGGGCCAAAGTTTGCCAATACCCAATCTGGAATGTGATACATTCCCCACCTGTAAGATAGGCGATGTTTTGTCTACTTACCAGTCTACATATGGAATGTTCCTCATTAGGCTAGGAAGTGTTATTTCATCTTTTGTTGTTGTTAATTCGTTCAGTTGCTTCCGACTATTCGTGACCTCATGGACCAGCCCATGCCAGAGCTCCCTGTCACCAACCTCAACTCCTTCAAGATCAAGCTAGTCACTTCTATTTCATCTAAGATATTGTATGTTATTACTTTACTTCAAGACAAAGTAAGCTATACTGTGATCCCACTGGAGTTTGGTTCCAGGATGCACCATAGATACAGAATTCCATGAATGTTCAAGTCCCATGACTTACAATAGCATAATAAAATGGTATTCCTTGTATAAAATGGCAAAATTGGGTTTTAAATGTTTTCCCCAAGCCATGAATGGTTGAATCCATTGATAAAAGATCCATAGATATGGAGAGTTGACTCCACCCTTCAGGGTTACACAGCATATTATGAAGGAATAATCTTTTAGGATACTGTACTATACAATATAGTAATACATTCCACTAGAGCAGTTTTTCCCCGGGGGGGGGGGTCGCAAGGGGGGTGTCAGAGGGGTCACCAAAGACCATTAGAAAACACTGGGGTTTTTTCTGTTGGTCTGGGGATTCTGTGTAGGAAGTTTGGCCCAATTCTATCATTGGTGGGGTTCAGAATAATCTTTGATTGTAGGAAAACTATAAATCCCACCAACTACAACTCACAAATGTCAAGTTCTATTTTCCCCAAACTCCACCAGTGTTCACATTTTGGCATATTGAGTTTTCATGCCAAGTTTGGTCCAGATCCATCATTGTTTGAGTCCACAGTGTTCTCTGGATGTAGGTGAACTACAACTCCAAAATTCAAGGTCAATGTTCACCAAACCTTTCCAGTATTTTCTGTTGGCCATGGGAGTTCTATAGGAGCCCCCGGTGGCGCAGTGGGTTAAACCCCTGTGCTGGCAGGACTGAAGACCAACAGGTTGCAGGTTCGAATCCAGGGAGAGGCGGATGAGCTCCCTCGTATCAGCTTCAGCTCCTCATGCGGGGACATGAGAGAAGCCTCCCACAAGGATGATAAAAAAAATCAATTCATCCGGGCGTCCCCTGGGCAACGTCCTTGCAGATGGCCAATTCTCTCACACCAGAAGTGACTTGCAATTTATCAAGTCGCTTCTGACACGACAAAAAAAAAAGGGGGGGGGGTTTCTGTGTGCCAAATTTGGTTCAATTCCATCATTGGTGGAGTTCAAAATGCTCTTTGATTATAAGTTAACTATAAATCCCAACAACTACAACTCCCAAATGACAAAATCAATACTTCCCCCCCCCCCCCCCCCAACCTCACCAGTATTCAAATGTGTGCATGTTGGGTATTTGCCAAATTTGGTCCAGTGAATGAAAATACATCCTGCAAATCAAATATTTACATTACAATTCAAAACAGTAGCAAAATTCCAGTTATGAATTTTTATGGTTGGGGGTCACCACAACATAAGGAACTGTATTAAGGGGTCATGGCATTAGGAAGGTTGAGAAACACTGCATTAGAGTAAACTGAAATACTGATACCCACTTGCTGACTCTATTAAAAGCAGGGTTATATCAGTGTTACGATTTGCAATGTAACTGTTCTGTTCTGGACAATTTCTAGTTAATATGAAGGAAAAAGGAAGACTTATAGGTCTCTGCCCCCACTCCAGCCTATGCAAAATATCCAGTCATCAGCTAACATTAATTTTTATGCTTTGTAATGAGTGGAAAATCCTGCCTCATTCTAGATGTCATTCGACTGGAAATGCCATCATTTTTTATCAGTGTATCCAATGGCGAGAAAAGCTAGATACTGTAATCCAACAGTCTTTGGAAGAATGCATGATTCTCACTCAGGGTTTATAATAGTGATCAAAGCTTTTGAGAGCAGCAAGAAAACATTTCACAAAACATCAACAAAAGGAAACTGCCAGTGTTGCCATAGTTGTAGAACAGTCAAACGTTGCAGAAATATATTTTTCAGTTATCATATAATCATAAAAGTGGGAGGAGACCCCAGATGCCAGCCAGTCCAACCCTCTGCCATGCAGGAAAAGGACAATCAGAGTACCCCTGGCAGAAGACGATCTGGCCTCTGTTCAAAGGAAAGAGCCTCCACCACACTCCAAGGCAGTGAGTTTGACTGTTGAACAACTATAGAGGTTCCTCCTAAAGCTTAGATGGAGTAAACCTGTAAATTTCAATAGGAACAATCATATAGACACAGGTCCATCTTGGGTCCCAATTTTGAGAAATATAAATTTAATAAAGAAAAGAAGGAAGAATTTCAGAACAACTTTAGGCCCAAAGGGTAACTCTGTAGCCAAACAAGTAATGGAAGCATAAATACTTTTCAAAACTGCAAATACTTTAGAAATATTAAGAGATCCGAAAAGGCAGCATAGAAATAACTCTTGATCCATACAGCTAAGCTGAACAGAATAATAATATTAAAATAAGTAAATGAGCATTATGCTCTGATTTTCTTACAATTATGGTACATAGAATTCCATCCTAATAAGTCCCTGGAGCCCAAAGTCCATAACTTCTGTCCAGGCTTTAGCAAAGTTTGCACTAACAGGTTCAGAGATAAGCAGCTTGGCTCATACAGAACTCAGGAATTTCCTCATTGTATATTAGCAATATGAACAGCTTTATAAGGCCAGTTTGCTCATCTAAGATCCATACTTGTAACTCAAGGTAATTTATATCTGAAAAAGAGACTCTTAGCATAGCCGTGTTACTTATTTAAGTGATCCCTCGTAGCCTGAGGATGATGGTCCTCCAAGTTTAGTGTCTTGGCGGTAGATCCGTAAGTGGTTGTGGAGCCCTATTCTTGATCCGCATGTTCTCCCACTGTGAGGACATCGGTTTCCAAGTGGAAGGCAGTCCCAGTCAGTGTTGGCTTGACACGCCTTCCTCTTGAGATGTTTCTCCTTTCTGTCCTCCATTCATGCCTCTTCGAATTCTGCAGCACTTCTGGTCACAGCTGACCTCCAGTTAGAGCGCTCAAGGGCCAGTTCCCAATTCTTAGTGTCTATGCCACAGTTTTTAAGGTTGGCTTTAACCCCATCTTTAAATCTCATTTCTTGTCCACCAACAGTATGTTTCCCATTCTTGAGTTCGGAATATAGTAACTGCCTTCAGATAACGTGATCGGGCATTTGGAAAACATGGCCAGTCCAGCAGAGTTGATGGCATAGGAGCATTGCTTCAGTTCTGGTGGTCTTTGCTTCTTCCAGCATGCTGACATTTGTCCGCCTGTCTTCCCAAGAGATTTGCAGGATTTTTCAGAGGCAATACTGATGGAAATGTTCCAAGAGTTGAGTGTGACGTCTGTAGACAGTCCACGTTTCATAGGTGAATAGCAGGGTTGGGAGGACAATAGCTTTATAAACTAGCACCTGATCCCCCGGTGATGCAGTGGGTCAAACCCCCGTGCCAGCAGGACTGAAGACCAACAAGTCGTGGGTTCAAATTCGGGGAGAGCGTGGATGAGCTTCCTCTGTCAGCTCCAGTTCCCCTTGCAGGGACATGAGAGAAGCCTCCCACAAGGATGGTAAACATCAAAACATCTGGGCGTCCCCTGGGCAATGTCCTTGCAGACAGCCAATTCTCTCACTCCAGAAGCGACTTGCAGTTTCTCAAGTCACTCCTGACACAACCAAAAAATAACAAAAACAAAAGCCTTGCACTGTGGTCTCCTTTAAATAAATAAAATGTCCTGGTCCTCAAACACTCTCTGCTTCATTTGGAAAAATGCCACACTCGCAGAGCTCAGGAGATGTGTTTCAGTGTCAATGTTGACTTTTGTGGAGAGGTGGCTGCCAAGGTAGCGGAAATAGTCAACATTTTAAAATGTTACCAACACAACCATATACTGGTCCCTTGATAATGGTACAGGATTTTAACTGATATGCTTTGAATATGATTTTCCTGCTTCTTGGCAGGGGGTTGGACTGGATGGCCAAGAGGTCTTTTTCAACTCTATGATTATTATTCTATTATTTCTTTCTTCCCCACCTTAGCCATAATCAATACAAGGGGATTAGAAGGCATAAAGGTGTAAATGAAGATATATTTCAAACCAAATCCCACACCATAAAAGATAAATTAGAAAGCTCATTACTTTATACCAGAAACATTTCCTCCCTTTTTTTTGTCTTGTGGGTAGAACTGTTTATTTCTGTTGTTCCCCAAGCCAACACAAATGTTCCCCCAAAGGATCTCCCAAATGGGCCAATTGAGTGGTTGCTGCTAGTAAGTTGTCCTTGTTTTGTGTTTTTAATCTATTGAGATTTTAGTTGCAGCCTCAGTAGACAGATGGGTTCAGGGTGGGCAAGGCGAGATCTACTGGGGGTTGAAGATTTTTAGTTTTATCTCTTCTCTGCAAAGACATCAATTACCATCCCAAAAGGGCTCTAGTAGTCAACTGCAGGAAAGCAATTCAATTTTTATTTCATAGCCTCCATCTGAAACATTTTATAAGCCAATTCAACTGGCCCACCTACCACAAAAAAACAAAACAAAACAAAACACAAACAAACACTCAAAGTCACTAAAGATTAAAAAATTAACAAACATGACTATACTTCAATGTATTGCCGAAGGCTTTCATGGCCAGAATCACTGGGTTGTTGTGGGTTTTTTCAGGCTATATGGCCATGTTCTAGAGGCATTCTCTCCTGACGTTTCGCCTGCATCTATGGCAAGCATCCCGCCTGGAAAAACCTACAACAACCCAATGACTATACTTCGAATACAAAAAAAGCCAATTTGACTTAACATCTAAAAGCGATAATTTAACTCCTCACACTACTTGTATGAGTTTAAGTAAATTTCCTTCCTAGTCCTGTAGGATAGATTTTTTTTCGTGTCAGGAGCAACTTGAGAAATCTTTGTGCCAACAGGACTGCTGACCAAAAGGTCGGCGGTTCAAATCCAGGGAGCGGGGTGAGCTCCCATCTGTCAGCTCCAGCTTCCCATGAGGGGACATGAGAGAAACCTCCCACAGGATGCTAAAACATTTGGGCATCCCCTGGGCATCGTCTTTGCAGGCGGCCAATTCTTTCACATCAGAATTGACTTGTAGGATAGATAATTAGCAGCAAAGAAGCCGTAAGGTATTTTCATGTGTAAAGGCATCACTCAGCACCGTCTTCCAGATGTTTTTAAGTCCTTAAGACATCCTTGTTTGCAGGAAACCAACACCACTCTTGCTGTAATGGATAGATGGGAAATGACAATAACAACAGTAAATAAGTGCTGAAATTCCTAAGTAAATTCACCCACACAAAAAAGGAGCAAAGACAATGCTGAAATCTTGATGAAAAATCACTACTTGCATGTTCTTTTCTGCCCTTTGTTTTGTCCTGGGTATCTCCCATCCCTTTGTTAAAAAGGGAACAGTAACTCCAAGCAAGGATGGCAGCCTGTATAACGGTCTAGAACCAGCGTGGAGCCGTGATTTTGGAGTTCGATTCGGATTGTATGGTCAGCCTCTAGGAGAAACTGACTATAGGATTATGCTAGAAGACCTAGAAAGTGCAATTCGTTCAAATCCTTGCTCAGCCTTGGAAACCGACTGGGCAACTTTAGGCAAACCACACTCTCTCAGCCATAGCTAACCTCTCTGAACAAAGGAAGGCCATAGCTAACCTCTCTGAACAAATTCTGCCAAGTATTTTTTTTTTTTTTAAGAAATCACAAGCCACTTCTGGTGTGAGGACATTGGCTGACTGCAAAGATGTTGCCCAGGGGATGCCTGGATGTTTGGTGTTTTACCATCCTTGTGCAGCTGACAGAGGGAGCTCAACCCCACTCTCCCCAGATTCAAATTGGCACAAGAGTTTAACCCATGACACCACCGGGGTCTCCTATTCTGAACATCATGATAAATCCACCACATGATCACCATACCTCAGACTTGACTTGAAGACACACAATAATACTAAGATACCAGCTAGCAAGGCTAATCATAAATGTATTTCTATTACTGGTCCTGTGCTTGTTTATAAAGCTATTGTCCTCCCAACCCTGCTATACACCTGTAAGACATGGACTATCTACAGACGTCACATGCAACTCCTGGAATTATTCCATTAGCGCTGCCTCTGGAAAATCCTGCCAATCTCTTGGGAAGACAAGCGGAAAATGTCAGCGTGTTGGAAGAAGCAAAGATGACCAGCATTGAAGCAATGGTCCTCTGCCATCAACTCCACTGGACCGGCCACGTTGTCCGGATGTCCGACCACCATCTCCCAAAGCAGTTGCTCTATTCTGAACTCAAGAACGGAAAATGTAATGTTGGTGGGCAGGAGAAGAAATTTAAAGCTGGGCTGAAAGCCAACCTTAAAAACTCTAGCATAGACATGGAGAACTGGGAAGCTCTGGCCCTTGAGCACTCCAGCTGGAGGTCAGCTGTGACCAGCAGTGCTGTAGAATTTGAAGAGGCACGAATGGAGGGTGAAAGAGAGAAATATGCCAAGAGGAAGGCATGTCAAGCCAACCCCATCCGAGACTGCTTTCCACCTGGAAACCAGTGCCCTCACTGTGGGAGAATATGCAGATCAAGAATAGGGCTCCACAGTCATCTACAGGAGTGGTTCTCAACCTGGGGTCCCCAGATGTTTTTGGCCTTCAACTCCCAGAAATTCTAACAGCTGGTAAACTGGCTGGGATTTCTGGGAGTTTTAGGCCAAAAACATCTGGGGACCCCAGGTTGAGAACCACTGATCTACAGACACACCAGAACACTGATCTTGGAAGACTATCCTACTCGGACAACGAGGGATCGCCTAAGCAAGCAAGCCTGTACCACTCCTTCAACTTCAATCCCCTTTTTGTCCAAATTAGGGTGGTGATAAATTGCTACAAAATGGTGCACAGTGCTAACATAAGATAGAGCAGGCACAGGGAAACTTCGGCCCTTCAGGTATTTTGGACTTCAATTCCCACCATTCCTAACAGCCTGCCAGATGTTAGGTTGAAGTTTGCCCATGCCTGGCTTAGACATTTTGCAGCCATCTGTGACAACCATGGCTTAATATGTCTACTGACAAAGGGTGCATCTACACTATAGAAGTAAGGCAGTTTGATACCACTTAACTGGCATGGTTCATTGGTATGGAATCCTGAGAGTTGTAGACAAGGTTTTTAGCCATCTCTGCCTAAGAATGCTGTTACCTCGCCAAAGTACAAATCCAAGGACTCCACACAGCAATGAGCCATGGCAGTGAAAGTGATGTCAAAGTGCATTAATTCTTCAGCATAGAACGATGATGCACCCAAGAGAAGTGGTATCAAATTGTATTAATTCCACGGTGCAGATCAGGTATGGGCCAACTTGGGCCCTGCAGATGTTTTGGACTGCAACTCCCACAATTCCTAACAGCCTCAGGCCCTTTCCTTCAACTACCATGTCTCTAGGCTACAGAACCATGGAAGTTGTAGTTTCACAAGGTCTTTAGTTTGCCAGAGTTCTGGTGCCACACCAAACTAAAAGGAGCCCCCGGTGGCACAGTGGGTTAAACTCCTGAGCCGGCAGGACTGAAGACCGACAGGTCGCAGGTTCGAATCCAGGGAGAGGCGGATGAGCTCCCTCTATCAGCTCCAGCTCCTCATGCAGGGACATGAGAGAAGCCTCCCACAAGGATGATAAAAACATCAAATCATCCAGGCGTCCCCTGGGCAACATCCTTGCAGATGGCTAATTCTCTCACACCAGAAGCAACTTGCAGTTTCTCAAGTTGCTCCTGACACGACAAAAAAAAAAAACTTCACAAGGTCTTTAGTTTTCTCTGCCAGAGTTCTGGTGCCACACCAAACTAAAAGGAGCCCCCGGTGGCACAGTGGGTTAAAGCCCTGAGCCGGCAGGACTGAAGACCAACAGGGAGAGGTGGATGAGCTCCCTCTATCAGCTCCAGCTCCTCATGAGAGAAGCCTCCCACAAGGATGATAAAAACATCAAATCATCTTGGCGTCCCCTGGGCAACGTCCTTGCAGATGGCCAAATCTCTCACACCAGAAGCGACTTGCAGTTTCTCAAGTCGCTCCTGACACGACAAAAAAAACCCAAACTAAAAACTTGCAAAACTATAACTCCCAGGATCCCATAGACTTGAGCCATGGTAATTAAAGGGCCATCAAACTGCATTAATTCTACAGATTGCTGGTTGCAAAGACTTCCACTGCTACCCTTTGCCTTTCCTTCTCTGCTGCTGCCCAAATCCTTCTCTTCTTCCTCCAAAGGAGGCTGAAATTGGGGTCGCGGCCCCTTTAAATCCCCGCACATTTTTCTGCTGTATACAAACACCCAGGCCTAGGCGCAAAGTGAGGAACGCCGGGCTCTTTTTAAGGTGGACTGGCGAAAAAGCAGCATTGGGGCAGGCAGTTTGTCTTGCCCTTTCGGGGACTAGGCTAGCTAAGCAAGCTGAAGCCAAAGAATTATCCCCGAGAGCCTTGTCCTGCTTGCCATCTTGGGGGGCCAGGCAGGGGATCGAATGCCACCCCAAAGTAAGGCCGCCTTGCCACCTTAAGCAGCAGTGGTTGGTACTTTGGATGTCAGCGAGCACATGGGGATATTAAAGCAGGCTGGGCTTTGCCTTCAGGGAGCCCTGATCCCTTAGAGAGAGCTGGGCCCAGAGAAAGCCCTTGCCTCTCCCAACTCCTTGGCAACTACCGTCTGGGTGCCAAGGGTGCATCTACATTGTGGAATTAAGGCAGTTTGACACTACTTTAACTGCCCTGGCTCAGTGTTATGAATCATAGCAATTGTAGTTTTAGCTTTCCCTGCCAAAGGGTGCTAGTGCTTCAACGAACTATAATCCCTAGTATTCCAAAGAACTGAGCCATGTAGTTTTTTTCGCGCTATATGGCCATGTTCTAGAGGCATTCTCTCCTGACGTTTCGCCTGCATCTATGGCAAGCATCGTCAGAGATAGTGAGGTCTGTTGGAATTAGAAAAATGGGTTTATATATCTGTGGAAAGACCAGGGTGGGACAAAGAACTCTTATCTCCTGGAGCTAGGTGTGAATGTTTCAACTGACCACCTTGATTAGCATTTGATGGCCTGGCAGTGCCTGGAACAATCTTTTGTTGAGAGGTGATTCAAAAAGATTGCTCCAGGCACTGCCAGGCCATCAAATGCTAATCAAGGTGGTCATAGAATCATAGAATCAAAGAGTTGGAAGAGACCTCCTGGGCCATCCAGTCCAACCCCCTGCCAAGAAGCAGGAATATTGCATTCAAATCACCCCTGACAGATGGCCATCCAGCCCCTGTTTAAAAGCTTCCAAAGAAGGAGCCTCCACCACACTCCGGGGCAGAGAGTTCCACTGCTGAACGGCTCTCACAGTCAGGAAGTTCTTCCTCATGTTCAGATGGAATCTCCTCTCTTGTAGTTTGAAGCCATTGTTCCGCGTCCTAGTCTCCAAAGAAGCAGAAAACAAGCTTGCTCCCTCCTCCCTGTGGCTTCCTCTCACATATTTATACATGGCCCTTATGTCTTCTCTCAGCCTTCTCTTCTTCAGGCTAAACATGCCCAGCTCCTTAAGCCGCTCCTCATAGGGCTTGTTCTCCAGACCCTTGATCATTTTAGTCGCCCTCTGGACACATTCCAGCTTTTCAGTTGAAACATTCACACCTAGCTCCAGCAGACAAGAGTTCTTTGTCCTATCCTGCCTCTAGAACATGGCCATATAGCCCCAAAAAAAACCCTACAACAACCCAGTGATTCCAGCCATGAAAGCCTTCGACAATATACTGAGCCATATAGTTAAAGGGGTCTCAAACTACATTAATTCCACAGTGTAGAAGAGATGCAAACTAAGAAGACGTTTACTTCTTGGGAGGACAGCAATGACCAACCTCAATAAAATAGTTTTTTGTTTTTGTGTCAGGCTGAGGGGGGAAAGGAAGGGGCCTGAGGCTGTTAGGAATTGTGGGAGTTGCAGTCCAAAACACCTGAAGGGCCCAAGTTGGCCCAAACCTGGTGTAGATGCGCCCTCTATAAGTGTAGTCAAATAGCAATGACACTTACAACCAGCTGCCTGAGACAATTGCTTGCTTTGCATAATACTAAGGCCAAGACAATTTTTTTTGGTTGAGCCGTGTAATCAATTGAGAGTGTATTTTCAGCATCCCAGTAGCCTGAGGTTCTTAAACCATTCAAATGGGGGAGAATCACAAGACCGACTCCACTACACATTGGCAACGCTTTTGGGTTGTGAATCACCCACTGTACGCCCACAAGTTGTAGCTCTGGAGCAGTGCATCACCAACACCAAATAAGTCTTATTGTTTCAGAAATAGCATCAGCTCTTCTCACACCTCATCAGCAGAGCAGCAGCTGGTCCCCACTCTCCCTGTTTCCTGCCTTTCCTGGGAGGAATCAGCAAAGCAGAAAGGCTGCCGGAGAAATCATCCTGCGTCAACTGCTTCTAGCCAGCTCTGATCCTCCGGAGAGCCTTCTGGTCGGCAGCCTCTGTCTGCCTGGAGTTAAGTCATGAGTGGCCGACAGCATTCAACCAAAGAGCCCAAATCATCAGCATAAAGATACTCCAATGTAGGTGGAAGTTGAGTTATAGTGCTGCTGATCCAACCAAATAGTCCTGATAATGTGGCAGAGGCTATTGTGTGTTTTGCACAAGTTCTGCCCTAATGATTTTATATACACTATATTTTTTCCTATGCTAGCTTTGGCAGGAAGAACAGTTTCTCAAGGGACAATCCCAGAAATGTACAAACATGCCATCAGATCAATAATTCCCTCCAAGTTATTATTGTTGTACTTATCATATCTATATAAATAAAAATGTAATGTTCATTTGTGGGATTAACAGAACTCAGAAACCACTGGACAAATTGACACCAAGTTTGGACACAAGACACCTAACAACCCAATGTATGTCCTTCACTAAAAAAATTGATTTTGCCATTTGGGAATTGTAGTTTCGGGGATTTATAGTTCACCTACAATCAAAGAGCATTCTGAACCCCACCAACGATGGAATTGAACCAAACTTGGCACACAGTTCTCCCATGACCAACAGAAAATACTGGAAGGGTTTGGTGGGCAATGTCCGTTGGTTTTGGAGTTGTAGTTCACCTACATCCAGAGATCACTGTGGACTCAAACAATGATGGATCTGGACCAAACTCTACACGAATACTCAGTATGCCCAAATGTGAACACTGGTGGTTTGGGGAAAATAGAATCTTGACATTTGGGAGTTGCAGTTGTTGGGATTTATAGTTCACTACAATCAAAGAGCATTCTGAACCCCACCAATGATAGAATTGGGCCAAACCTCCCACACAGAACCCCCATGTTGGCCACAGCAATGTGTGGCAGGGGATGGCTAGTATTTACATAGAATCATAGAGTTGGAAGAGACTTTGTGGGCCATCCAGTCCAACCCCCCTCTCAAGAAGTCAGAAAATTGCATTCAAAGCACTCTCAACAGATGGCCATCCAGCCTCTGCTTAAAAGCCTCCAAAGGAGGAGCCTCCACCACACTCCGGAACAGAGAGTTCCACTACTGAACAGTTCTCACAGGAAGTTCTTCCTCATCCTCAGGTGGAATCCCCTTTCCTGTAGTTTGAACCCATTGTTCTGCATCCTAGTCTCCCGGGCAGCAGAAAACAAGCTTGCTCCCTCCTCCCAATGACTTTCCCTCATATATACATGGCCCTTATGTCTTCTCTCAGCCTTCTCTTTTGCAGGTTAAACATGTCTAGCTCTTTAAGCCGCTCCTCATAGGGCTTGTTCTCCAGACCCTTGATCATTTTAGTCGCCCTCCTCTGGGCACTTTCCAGCTTAGTCAACATCTCCCTTAAACTGTGGTGCCCAGAATTGGACACAGTGTGATTCCAGGTGTGGTCTGACCAAGGCAGAATAGAGGGGGAGCATGGCTTCCCTGGATCTAGACACTAGACTCCTATTTAAGCAGGCCAAAATCCCATTGGCTTTTTTGCCCCCCCCCCCCCCCATATATACTTTTAATATGTTTACAGTACAGCTGTCCCTCCACATTTGCAGATTTGATTACATTATATAACACGATTTTTGTTTCAGGGTTGTAAATGTCATTTCCTAATTGGTTCTATCATAAAATCATGGAAAATGTTTTATTACACTGCCAAAACTTTGTTTCTGTGGGACATCCTGCAGCACATTTTGCTATAGTTTTTCAACAGCAACAGCAACCACATTGTCTGTAGCTTCCTCTGTGTATGAGGCAAGCAAGCATACAGATGCAGAGTTGTCTGTTCCGCTCCACAGTCACACAAAGAGGAAGATTCTTCGGGGTAGTGCCATTTTGACATGTTGTCTTTTGATCTTCCCACTTTGCTTCTAAATCTGTTTAGGACTTCCAAGTTGCCCATTCTTGGTTTGCCATCCAGTTGGGATTTCCTGGTGTAGTTGCCAAGAGGTATAGTCTTGCTGTTGGTGAGTGAACGTTAAGAGGAGTGGTAGTTCTCATGAAGCTTTTCCTTGATTTGAGTCTACTGGGAGGAGGCTGGTAGCTATGCAGTGGGTGGCTTTCACAGATTTTCAGATGTTCCGATAATATTTCCATATACATATTGAGATATCTAGGAGATGGGATCAAAGTCTATATGTGAAATTTATTTATGTTTCATAGATACCTTAAACATATTTTATATATAATATTAAGAATTTAGTGCATGAAATGAAGTTTGTGTACATAGAACCATCCGAAAGCAAAGGTGTCACTATCTCAGCTATCTATGTTGTCAATTTCAGATTGTGGAGCATAGCTTTTTTTTTTGGTCGTGTCAGGAGCGACTTGAGAAACTGCAAGTCACTTCTGGTGTGAGAGAATTGGCTGTCTGCAAGGACGTTGCCCAGGGGACGCCCGGATGATTTGATGTTTTTATCATCCTTGTGGGAGGATTCTCTCATGTCCCCGCATGAGGAGCTGGAGCTGATAGAGGGAGCTCATCTGCCTCTCCCCGGATTCGAACCTGCGACCTGTCGGTCTTCAGTCCTGCCAGCACAGGGGTTTAACCCACTGCGCCAACGGGGGCTCCATGGAGCATAGCTAATTTCCAGATAAGGAATTTCCTGGACTGTTATCCTTTTAATTCTTTATATTTGAAAAATTGCAAGCTGTCTTAAAGAGACATTTTGCCTGCACGGTGATATACAAATGTATAGAGGGAAATCCAAGGGAAAGAGTTCCAGTTCTGGTTCACAGTAAGTACATTCTACTCACAACAGTCCTTTCAGTTCCATAATAGTGATACAATCTTTGCTATATGACTCTCAGTAGCAAAAGCAAAAAGTTAAAGAATATGTATCTTTGTGCCTAAATCTGATACAATTGGACAGAACCTTTGAATCTAAGGCAGTGTTTCTCCACCTTCTTAATGCCGCGACCCCTTAATCCAGTTCCTCATGTTGTGGTGACCCCCAACCATAAAATTATTTTCATTGCTACTTCATTAACTGTGATTTTGCTCCTGTTGTGAATCATAATGTAAATATCTGTTATGCAGGATGTATTTTCATCCATTGGACCAAATTTGGCACAAATACCCCATAGGCCCAAATCTGAATACTAGCGGGGTTGGGCTGGGATTGACTGTGTCATTTGGGAGTTTTAGTTGCTGGGATTTATAGTTCACCTACAATCAAAGACCTTCTGAACTCCACCAATGATGGAATTGAACCAAACTTTGCACACAGAACTCCCATGACCAACAGAATATACTGGAAGGGTTTGGTGGGCATTGTCCGTTGGTTTTGGAGTTGTAGTTCACCTACATCCAGAGAGCACTGTGGACTCAAACAATGATGGATCTGGGTTGTAGGTTTTTTCGGGCTATATGGCCATGTTCTAGAGGCATTCTCTCCTTGGTGATGGATCTGGACCAATCTTGGCACGAATGATGGATCTGGACCAAACTTGGCACGAATATCAATATGCCCAAATGTGAACACTGGTGGAGTTTGGGGAAAATAGACTTGACATTTGGGAGTTGCAGTTTCTAGGATTTATAGTTCATCTACAATCAAAGAGCCTTCTGAACCCCACCAACAATCGAATTGGGCCAAACTTCCCACAGAGAAACCTCATGACCAACAGAAAATACTGTGTTTTCTGATGGTTTTTGGCAACTCCTTTGACACCCTGTCACGACCCCCCAGAATGTGGACTTAACAAGCTCTCTGATTCAAGTTTTTTGTTCTAATTGGGACTAATTATTGGATTCAGGAGCCTCAGGCTCTATTAAGAAGATCTTTGTTTATTGTAGACTGATGTTTCCTAAGCCTCTAGGTGTTTTGGATATTAGCTCCCATAAACCCTAATCAGACAATGCAGCTGAAGTTCAAAACACTTGGAGGACAACATTGGGAATCATAACCCACTCACCTTCAATAAGAACCCAACAGCAAAAGCATGCTCCCTTTCTGTCTCACATTTCCCATCTCATCCCCCAACAACACAAGAAACCATATTTGGAGGCTCTTTTTTTAATTTGAGGCAATAGGTCTCTATCCAGGATGCATATTAAGGCAATTGTGGCTCTACAGCAGACAAGTGTGCAGGTGATGCACGCCACCATCGCCCCTGTCTAAGCAGGGGAAGCGACTCCAGATCCACTTTGTGGATAACCAGAAACCAACTGCGGAAACTTTCTCACACCTTTCCAGGATCTTCCTTTAGGGTCACTGTCCGGTTGAACACAAGCTGAAGAAGAAGCAAAGGATATTAGGAACCCAGCTCATCTACCCCAATGCCACTATCACAATTGCCCATTTTAGAGGCCACTCCATGCCTCTAATGGCTTCAGAGGGAGGACTTGGGAAATTCACTGTTTTCAATTACATTTCTTAGGACAATCCAGCTAGCATCCCATGTAGCTGTAAGATTCTAGGAACAGTAAACCTAGTAAGTGAGTTTTCCCAGCATTATTCAAACTCCTAGATAATATAATGGGTATTGATTGATGGCATTTAATTGCATTGAATGATGTACAATAACAATAAAATTATTCTGTTCTATTCTATATAGTGTTAGGGTTGGGAGCCCCTAGGAACATTTTCCCCCCTCTGGGACCTCCAGGGAGTGTCATTTTTTCACATTTTTTTAAAAAAATTAGACCCAGGAAAAGACTTTTTACAAATTGAAGTGACTTCTAATCAATTCTTGTTGTGAAACAAGGCCTCTCCTGGGTCTAAAATGATCCAGAGGGCTCTTAAACATGCCAAATGTGTCCTGACAAAACCTAAAGTGAATTGGGGACAGAAAAAGCTTTTGGTGTTCTTTGCATTGGAGGAATGTTACAGCCCCAAGGTCTCCTATGTAGAAGGCTAAGGCAGTCCCCTGGCATCCCACTGTTGCCCATCCATTCAAATTTTTTCCCCTGGAACTCACCTTTGCATTTGTTGTGTCAGGATCTACAGAAAAATAGCCTAGACGCTCAAACTGGAATTTGGTAAATGGTTTAGCGCCACTCACTGATCTGTCCACCAGAGCCTTCTCAATCACACTGAGAGAATCCTGATGGGAGGAGAAAGATTTGGAAATTGAGATGATAAAAGCTGGCAATGGGCCTTCTTCTCAGAAATGTGCTTTGCCAAAGCTTCTTTATCCTCACAAACATACATGCATACATATATATTGCTTGTAACTCATAGCGCATATACTATTATAACTACTTGGCTCCACCAATATTTCTATGATTGGCTTGACAGAGGCACATTTCTAAAGCAGCTCAGATGGATCATGACTTTCCAATTCACCAACACTTCCATCAAAATATATTGGTGCTGATTGTAATTTGGTGTACATTGGTAAGGCAATGAATTTTGACACTATTTCTGTGTATATAGATTTGAGTCCCCCCCACCTCCCCAGGGGTGAGAAAAGTGGTATATAAAATAAATAAATAAATATATTAAATTAGGTACCCAAAAATATACAGTTTTCTCTTTTGATAGGAGAGGCATCCCTGGTAATTTCCTGGTATATTATTAATGCTGTCTTTAATACGTGCCTGAGCTCAACCATATGCCATTACTGTTATGTCTTCAAATCTCTGTCGTTGAATCTTGTTGTGGCTGTGCACCTTCTAGTGATTTCCGATTTATGACAATCCTAAGTGACTCTGTCATGGGGTTTGCTTGTCAAGATTTGTTCACAGGCGTTTGTCTTTGGCTTCCCCTGAGGCCAAGAGAATGTGATTTGCCCCAGTTCACCCAGTACGTTTACATGCTTGATCTCCAGACTCATAGTCCAACATTCAAACCACTGCATCACACTGGATGTCTTATAGTTTTCTAGCTTTTCCTTTAGTAGTGGTAGTAGTATTAGTAGTAATAAAACTTTATTTATATCCCACCCTATCTCCCCGAGGGGACTCAGGGTGGTTTACAACAGATATTGGCAAGCATTCAATGCCATGAGAAGCTGAACAAAGAAAAAAAAATCAACCCCGCCCCCAAACCCAAAAACAAATCCACATCTACACCAAAAATAATAATCTATTATACTGCAATATTATATGTAACTTATATTATTATATATTATTATATTGTACTATATTGTTATACCACGATATATATAATACATTACCAGTACATTGCATTGTTAGTGCCATATAAGTTGTAGTATAAACAATAAATATATTATTTTACAATATTATTCATATTACATACAATATACCAGCACTTTTACATTACAATGTTTAAACTTTAAGTAAAGTTTCCTTTATTGTACCTTCCCTCATACATCCTTCTCCATGCACACAACCCCTTCCACCCACCCAAGGTTTTTGGACCCATCACTCACAGGATTAACATCACTCAGGAATCCCCCTGGCACCTCTGCAGGATCTTCTGGATTCTTGTGCAGAAACCTGCAAGTCAAAGGGTTAAGTCACCTTTATGAAGTGGACTGGTTTGCTGGAATATGATGATGATAAGGACAGATTGTCTGATATTTGCCGGGCACAGTGGCCCTCTCTTTCCTTTGAGGATCTAACTGAACCACACAGATACATCTGGCCTGAATCACTGGATTGAGCAGAGCAAGCAAGGTCAAGAAAATCTTCCTGGAACTCTTCTCCATACTGTCTTAGCAGGAAAGAACAAGGTAACTATTATACCAAGGAAAAGCTTCTTTATTTTGCAATAAAGCAGCTAAGATATTTGTTCTACCTTCTACCACTCAGTGCTAGGTGAAAAGCACAGGGATGCTTAGTTTTAGGTTGGGAGACAAAATCACTGTATGACAAGGACAATTGTTTTCTTGCAAAACCAGTGTTTGCAGCCCATCATTTGAACGACACTATTGTGCATTTTCAGGCACAATCTAATGTGCTGGCTTGAACCTTTGATTGCCTATATCACTTGGGATCCAGATAGCTTCCAAGTTATGCCTAAATAGCAAGGGTAAAATGTGGCAGCCATCTTCAATGGCAATTAAGATCACTCTGAATGTGGAAGGGAGTCAGGTGGTCCACTGACAGCTATAACAGTTGGAACAATCAACAACCTATGGTATTTTATAAAAAAAATTGTGATTTGGATCTCTTTTATATGGAAAATAGTGTGAATTCTTTTAATGGATTGCATGAATTAGGGAGCCCCCGGTGGCGCAGCAAGTTAAACTGCTGAGCTGCTGAACTTGTTGACTGAAAGGTCAGCGGTTCAAATCTGGGGAGTGGGATGAGCTCCCGCTTTTAACCCCAGCTTCTGCCAACCTAGCAGTTTGAAAACATACAAATGTGAGTAGAGCAATAGATACCGCTCTGAAGGAAGGTAACAGCACTCCATGCCATCATGCCGGCCACATGACCTTGGAGGTGTCTACGGACAATGACTTAGAAATGGAGATGTGCACCACCCCCCAGAGTTGGACACGGCTAGACTTAATGTCAAGGGGAAACTTTTCCTTTTCCTTTATGAGCTATTAGACAAAGTTTTGTTTCAGACCATTTTACTTTTGTTTTGGACCATCTGATATCTGAGGATGGGTAAAACAATAGTGTCCAACCTTTGGTCCTCCAGGTGTTTGGGACTCCAACTCCCAAAAGCCCTGTGCAGCTCATCTGATGCTCAGGAATTCTGGGAGCTGATGTCCAAAACAACTGGAGGACCAAAGGTTGAACACCACTGGGTTAAAGTGAGGCAGGGGAGGAAGGAGATGCAGATGGAACCTGCTTTCCACTCTGTTAGCTTTCCTTCTTATTAGAGTATCCAAAGACAAAATGATGATGGGAAATCCAGCTGGCCTTTTCACCAGGCTTCCCCTCACCTGAGTTGATTCAGAACCGCTGCCATTCCAATACTTACAGGCGCTCATACTGTCGAACCTCACAAACAAGAGGATCTGACACCCAGTGGATAAAGGCCTTGGGCTTCTCTGCTGCCTCCGACTTGGTGCAGGTCACCTCAAGCTCTCGTATACATCCATCACTGTCCTAGATAGAGATGTGGAGGTCAGTTCCATGAAGAAGCCATCTAATGTCTTTGCCTTTTTATTTCATAGGTGTCTGTGCCTGGAACTCTTTCCTTGTTGGAAATAGCAACCTTCTCAAGCCTCCACTAGTTGTTTGTTATGTATATACCAGCACTATTACATTACTTACTATTACAGCACCATTACTTTACTAATTGCTTGCTGTATTGTATGTGTATATTGGTTTGCAATTTTATCTAACCCTTTTGATGTGGGAGGGGCTGCAGACCATGTGATCAGGTCTGGACATGTTTCAGGACTAAGTCTCTATTGTAGTTTGTAGAAGCTATTAGACTCTTAGAGAGCATAGAAGCCATCTGTAGGCCTTCAGACAGATATAGGAACAGTATGCTATACAGAAGCTCCTTTGGACTATGGACTATTTTAAGGAAGATGCCCTGTGTTACCTACACAGAGAAACTACTTCAAATCCTATTGTAACTGGATTCATAAGCAAAGTGCCTGTGTGCTGTATATATGAAGTTTTGTGAGTAAACCAAATGTTACTTTTAAAGAAGACTGTTTATTTGTCTCTTGAAAGCATGATTTAAAGGCAAATATATTTTAAGGGAAGAGTAGATTTTTTTGGGGACAACTAAAGGAACACTTCTGCTGAATATATATATTTTGTGCATTGGCATGCCTTTGTCCCTAGGAGTTCAAAGACATACCTGGGTACATCAGCTGAACAGCTGTGAGACCTAGTTGCATGAATGCTGGTGAACTTCATTTTTCAAAAAGTTGTGACTTCTAACAAGGTCATGCCTTTCAGTCACCAGTGACTTTCCAAAAAGGTTATGAATCCCATTTCCCAAATGGTTATGGAGATTCACATTTTCCAAAATTCCTCTCCCCAAACATAGCTTTCCTAAGGGGACAAGGTGTCTCTCTCATTGCTTCAGCTAAAAATAATAACTCCCTTATTGTAAGAGCTGATCAATGGTAGAATGTACTGCCACTGAGGCAGTACGCTGGAGAATGGTGTGTTTTGTTTTTTTAAAATCAGAGTTGGATGGCCATCTGTTAGGATTGTCATGGTTGTATAAACTTTCATGCCAGAGGACTGGATTAGATGGTCCTTGGGGTCTCTTCCAACTCTTCAATTCGATTATTCTGATCAATGATGAAAAGTGGATCAATTTGCTAATCCTATTTCTTCTTGTTTGGGCACTCTGGATCAAAAGCCATTTACCCAAAACTGAAATCACATCTGTGTATTTCCTCAAAAAGTTCCTCACAGTCATAATTCACTCACTGAGTAGTATCTGACTACCTCTGGCTGTTGTTCTACCATGATTTTATTGGTGTGCATATAGTTTAACTGTTGGAATGTGTATGTTTTTATGCTGTAAGCCGCCTTGAGTCTGCAAGCAGAGAAAAGCGGGATATGTCCTAAATAATATCCTAAATGTCCTAAATAAATAAATAAAATACTTATTGGGAAGTCAGGGAATCTTCTTCCTGTTCTATGCTCCCTAAACTGAGTATTTTGCTCTAAATACCATAAAATATTTAGGTAAAATTTTATAGTGTTTTTCCATTTCTACTCATGTCCTTTTGTACTGTATCTGCAGGAATAAAATACTCAACCAGAGCATGTGAACATGGAAATAGGATGTCAGGGAGAACATCAAAACAGCCTGGGAAAAAATGTCCCACCAAAAGGTAACTATGGCCTTTGCAAAAGAGATACTTAGCTACAGAAAACTGTGCAGGAGCGCTACAGAACAGGTTTTAGGGTGGATGAGTGCTAATCATGGAGTCCCTCTCCCCCTTTTCTATTATTGTGGATCATTTTTCTGAAATGTAAATACAAAACCTTAAAATAAAACAAATTGGATTCCACTGCTTGTTCATACATTTGAACAAAACTCATAGGTGGATAGAAAAAGAGAGAAAAAACAACAATACAAGGCTGGGCCAAACTTGACTCAAGGAGCATTCCTACACTGTTGCAACCTTAGCTTTAAGGAGAGGCTGGATGTCCATCTGTCGAGGGTGCTTTGATTGTGTGGGGGCTGGATTGGATGGCTTTTGTGGCCTCTTCCAACTCCAAGATCCTAGCTCCTGGAAAAGGTGGTGAGGCTAATTTGAGCCATGACTGACTCTTTCTATTGGCTGAGTGCTATTATGACTGGAGCAGAGGATGATATGAATGGCCTTCTAGATCTTCTTGGGTTACAGTGTCTGTCAACCTTGATACATTTTACTTAGCAATGATGGGAAAGACAGTTCATCATGGCTTGTAGTAATGTTGATGTTTTTGATGAGATGTTTTGATAATTATGTACTGCGGATATTTTATTGTATACTGTATTTTGCACCTGTTTTCTATGTTGTACACCGCAATGAGTCGCCATCAGGCTGAGAATTGCGGTATATAAGCGAAGTAAATAAATAAATAAATAAATAAACATGTCAAAAACTACACATTTCTCACAGCTCTCTAGGGTTTATTTTACAAGCAATGGAGCAAAGGATTTGTCAACAAGCCCCAGGCCACACTCACCTTAATAATGTTCTGGACAG
This sequence comes from Anolis sagrei, assembly GCF_037176765.1. Classification (NCBI taxonomy): domain Eukaryota; kingdom Metazoa; phylum Chordata; class Lepidosauria; order Squamata; family Anolidae; genus Anolis; species Anolis sagrei. The sequence goes on along the minus strand of NC_090022.1, from coordinate 28,327,875 downwards.
CAATGACATACCCTGTATGCCTCAGACCCACTGGCTGGCCAGGCGCCAGGCGTTTGTAGCCTTTATCTGGAACCTGACCAAAAAGAGAAGACCAAACATCAGAGAAGACCAAAGGAAGAAAGAGGTTCATTTAATCAACTACCCTAAGTAAAGGTAAAGGTTTTCACGTGACACTAAGTCCATTCATTTCCGACTCGAGGGTTGGTGCTCATCTCCATTTCTAAGCCAAAGAGCTGGCGTTGTCCATAGACACCTCCAAGGTCATGTGGCCAGCATGACCTGTTACCTTCCTGCCAGAGTGGAACCTATTGATGTACTCACATTTGCATGTTTTCAAACTGCTAGGTTGGCAGAAGCTGGGCCTAACAGCGGGAGCTCACCCTGCTCCATGGATTCAGACTGCCGACCTTTTGGTCAGCAAGTTCAGCAGCTCAGCGGTTTAACCCACTATGCCACTGGGGGCAACTATCCTATCATATTATAAATACTATTAGATTACAGGCTCTTAAGAGTACAACTATGCATAGACTCTACTCTTGGAAAACAATCATATCCAGACATGAGTGATCACCTATAGTATAGTAAGGTATTATCCTAATAAAAGCTGTTTCATGGATCTCAGAGTTAGAAGGAAGTATCCACCATATAATTTTGGCTCAGACAGAATCATACAGCTGGCAGTTGTGGGGTTGTCCGAGTTGTTTGCTGAGGCAGGCATGCACAACATATGACCCCTCAGAAGCTGCTGAAATGTAAGCCTCATCAGTTGTAACCACATATGGTATTGGAGGTTAAGGGAACTATTCAACACAATCTGGAGGATCACAAGCAGGAACTAAGGTAGTAACAGGGAAAACATTTAGTTTGAGAAAATTCTATTTCCATGCAAGAATCGTCTGCTGTGGAAAAGGGTAGAGTTGGCGTTTCTGATGAAATCTAGCTGAGAGATGTAGTGATTGGTGTTTCCCCCCTCTTTTGAAACCACAGAAGAGATGGGTGTTAGAGTAGCTCAGACCTAGTTCTTGATTATTTAGAAATGCAGTTATTTCCTATTATTGTAAATAAACCTTTTGGAATTTTTTAAAGATTGGACTCTGCATGTTTGCCTCCTAAGATCTGACTTCTTTACAGCCACATCCCTTCGCGCTCTGCTTGCTAAGGATCTGATGCTCAACATTTGTATCCTGTTGGGTTTTTGGATGCTCTGCTTTATTATTTTAGGGCAGTTTTATGTTATACAGGAGTATATATGGCATTCCAGTATTGGCAAAGAGACTTTTCAGGTAAGCATCTTCAGCTTAGCTATCATCTCTGGGAGATGCGTTGGCTGCTGTCTGCAGTCAGTCAAATTGTTATTCTTTTTTTTTTTTTTTTTGCTATTACGTGTTACTCTTGTATTGTTTGGGCAAGGGCCACTGCACTGCAGATTAATTCATTTCCCTCAGAAAAAAAAAACAACAACATTTGGCTCCTGTAACTTGAAACGTATTTGAGTTTGGCACTGTCCCACTGTGTGGCTACATCCCCAGGCCTTCTGCCAGAGCAGTGAAACTGCTGCATTACCGACTCGTTCAGTTGCAGGGAGGGCTAGTAAGTCAATTCTTCCTTCTCCCACATCATGCAGGAAATCCAGAGTCAGGGCACCTCCAACAGCTGGCTATTTAGATTGACTGAACACCCTCCCATCCCAGTAAGGGGAAGACCCACATCCCCAAAAATAGGCTCCATTTTTGAAGTGATGCCTGCTGTTTTATTGCTGAATTTCTCTTTTGAATCTTTCCCCTAGAAGCAGTGCACAGAACAATAGAAGTCTAAAGTAGCCATGATTTAAATGCCAGATCCGTGTGCTCTGTTCCATAGACTAACCACTTGGTAGCCATTTTGCCATGTACCTTACTCATAAAGTCAGATGAATTAAAAAACTATGCCACCCAGTACAAAACTTAAGATACATATACTTTAGTACCCATAATAAATTATTTTAAAACTCCATTTTACCCTTCATACATGGACTACAACATCCTGAATCCCCAACCTGCAAACAACTTATTTATTGTATTGTCGAAGGCTTTCATGGCTGGAATCACTAGGTTCTTGTGGTTTTTTCGGGCTATAGAGCCATGTTCTAGAGGCATTTCTCCTGACGCAGGGACCACCAAACGCAGCGCCCAGACATGCATCAAGGAACATGAAAGGCACTGCAGACTACTTCAACCAGAGAAGTCAGCCATAGCAGAGCACCTGATGAACCAGCCTGGACACAGCATATTATTTGAGAACACAGAAATGCTGGACCACACCAACAACCACCATGTCAGACTCCACAGAGAAGCCATTGAAATCCACAAGCATGTGGACAATTTCAACAGAAAGGAAGAGACCATGAAAATGAACAAAATCTGGCTACCAGTATTAAAAAACTCTAAAATTATAACAGCTAAACAACAGAGAGGAAAAAACCAGGCACAGATTAACACCTCCCAGCAACAGATTTTCCCAGGCTCAGGCAGGCCTTCAAATGCTAATGAAGGTGATCAGGTAAACATTCACACCTAACTGCAGCAGGGAAGAGCTCCTTGCCCCACCCCAGCCATTCCACAGATATATAAACCCATTTTTCCTACTTCCAACAGACCTCACAACCTCTGAGGATGCTTGCCATAGATGCAGGCGAAACATCAGGAGAAATGCCTCTAGAACATGGCTCTATAGCCCGAAAAAACCCACAAGAACCTAACTTATTTATTGGGTTGTTGTAGGTTTTTTCAGGCTATATGGCCATGCTCTAGAGGCATTTTCTCCTGACGTTTCGCCTGCATCTATTCAGAGGTAGTGAGGTCTGTTGGAACTAGGAAAATGGGTTTATATATATGTGGAATGTCCAGGATGGGACAAAGGACTCTTGTCTGTTGGAGCTAGGTGTGAATGTTTCAACTGACCACCTTGATTAGCAGTTGATGGCCTGGCAGTGCCTGGGGCAATCTTTTGTTGAGAGGTGAGCATGCTTCTGGAACATGGCCATACAGCCCGGAAAACTCACAGCAACCCAGTGATTCTGGCCAGGAAAGCCTTCAACAACAACAATAACAACAGCAACAACAGCAACAACAACAACATAATAATACTTTATTTATAACCCGCCCTCTCTCTCTGAAGAGACTCAGGGTGGCTTCCAATGTATAACAAAATGGCAAATATTCAATGCAAAAAACAAACAAATAACAATCAAGATGAAACTTAAATGATATGAACTAAATATAACTTACAAACAACCGAAATTAACTAAGGATAAACTAGATAAACATAATATAAACACAAGGAGTCAAACCAATTAAAACACAATACATTAAAAACAGAATATGGTCTATCAACATCCGCAGGCTGAGGTGGTTATCAGATGTCAAGGCGAGGATGTGTGTAAAGTATGCTCCTTATATAATATCTTGCTTGCTACTGCTCCCAACCCCAATAAAAATATAGGGAGATATGGCTTTTCTTTCAGAAAGTCTGGACTCAAGCCATGTAGGGCTAGAAAGGTCATGACCAGCACTCTGTATTCTGCTCAAAAACAGATTGGTAATCAGTGGAACTGTTTCAACAGTGGAGTTACTCACCTCACGGAAGTCACTCTGCTCAATGAAGACAGTCGGTTGGAAGGGGACTTTGTGGAAACCTTTGGTCTCATCCGCAGGGAAATTGGGTACAAGGACATCAATGGTCTGGAAGAAAGACAGAAGTGTTGCTATGTGTGTGCTCCAGAGCTGCTAAGAGACAACTAGGTGCCGAGAGGTAGGTGGAGCAACCACCGCATCATTTCTCTTATTTCTAGAAGTCCCACACTTACTTTGTGTTCTTCGGGAAAATTGGTGATGGTCACTCGCAGTGGCTCCAACACAGCCATGGCCCGCGGTGCCTGTTCATTCAGCACCTCGCGTACACAGGCTTCCAGCATGTGGGGCTCCATGGTGCACTGGGCAACTGTCACACCCACCTGTTGGATACATGAAAGTCAGCTACATGGAAAGAACTGTTCTACTAAAGAAGCACCACTTCATGGAAAATGATGCCTGTTGATTCCAGTCTAAAATGTCAGAGCAGTACCCCTGTACATAAACGGCTGAAGAACTTGAAAAAGAAGGCACTGTTGCCTTCATGTCCTACTTGTGGACTCTCTATAGGCATTTGAGAAGCCAGAATGCTGGAATAGTTAAGTCTTTGGTCTCACCCAGGCCCTTCAGATGTTTGAGCCTCCAACTCCCAGAAACCCTAGCCAGCTTGTCCATTGAAATATGGGAGCTGAAGTCCAAAACATCTGGAGGGTCACAGGCTGTGAAAGCCTGGTCTAAAGAGTCAACAAGACAGAAGTATCTTGAGTTGGTGGCTCAGGCTGCTCAGTTATTATCCTTCATGTTTCCCAGTCAATTCTGTCTTCTAAACCAGGAGTAAGTAACTATTTATCTGCAACATACCATAAAGTAAAGGTGTAAACCAGGGGTTCTCAACCTGGGGTCCCCAGATGTTTTTGGCCTTCAACTCCCAGAAATCCTAGCCGCTGGTAAACTGGCTGGTATTTCTGGGAGTTGTAGGCCAAAAACATCTGGGGACCCCAGGTTGAGAACCACTGGGTAAACTGTGTAGTCTCCTCCTACCCCACCTGCAAAATTCAGCTCCATATGTTGGCCAGAATTATTGGGAACAGCATTCTAGCAACATGTGAAAAACTTGTCAGCAAGAGGTTGGCCTCAAGAAATTTTTTTTTCTCCAAGTTTCCATTACTTCTCTCCCTCCCATTATCAAATAGTAGGTAGTATCCTCCACGGGCCAGTGAATCTGCTCCAGGCTGAGTTCATACATTCAGGTTTCTTTACAATACAATATCTTCTCTCCCCCCGCACCCTCAAGATCATACGAAAACCTGAAGTAGATTCATCACTTCACAACACCATTGCCCCAAATGTTTTGTTTTAAACACACATTGCCCCATCTGTCTGTTTTTGTCTTTTTCTTTCATATCTTCATTTTCCCCATCCCACTCCCTACTTCTCTTCTTTTCCTTCCTTCTACAACTGCGATTGCCACAATAAAGGAAAATCACTTGACTAAAACTAGTCACTCACAAAAGGCTTTTGAAATTAGGCTTTGTGTTGCCCACCCCATTCTCGAGGCATCAGTCCAGTTTTGTGCAGAACAACCATGACACTGGTACAGGAGGTATACTTTTAGGGTGTTTAGGAGCACATAACGTTTCCTCCCACATTATGATTCTATGAAGCCTACTGTGTGTATTTTTACCTTAGCACAGAAGTTGTTGATGGCCTCTGCGGGAAAACCTCGGCGTCGCAGAGCTGTCAACGTAAAGAGCCGTGGGTCGTCCCAATCCCTAGAAAAAGCAGCACCAGCAATGAAGAGCAGGGAGCTGAGCAGGTACCCCAGGTAATTCCTGCACACACCCCAAATACACAGACAATTTAGCCCAACCTGCCCTTACCTGACTGCCCCTGCCTCAACGAGGCGGATGATCTTCCGTTTGGAGACAACTGTGTAGAGGAGATTGAGGCGTCCATATTCCCACTGCACAGGGCAGTAGACATCCAGGGCATTGCAGAGCCAGAAATAGGAGGAGCGTCTGCCGGGAGAGAAGGAAACAGTGCCTATTTGAGCAGGTTTTGCATAGATCAGGAGGCACAAGCCTCAGGCTGGCGAGAGCCATGTGTTCATACATCTTCCTTTTTCTCAAATATTCTTGGCTTTCAGTGCCTATCTGATTTTTAGCAAGACAGTTTTTGACAGGAGCAGAAGTGCAGTAACTAGAAAAGGAATGAGCACAGATCAAGCCAATCTCTCCCCCCCCCTTAATCATGAGGACTAGAAACCCATCTTTCCAAAATCCTCAAAATACTTTGGCAGATGCTACTCCTGCACAGAGAATTAAGCCATCTCTACACAGTGAGAACTTGCAATTTCTGCGTCAGTGAGATGATGAATACATTGCAAGTTTTAATGCACAATTTAAAGAAGCTAATTAAGGCCCCACCCACACTTCCATTATAATGCAGATTGAACTGCATTACATAGTCAGTGTAGACTCATATAATGCATAACCGTTCAAAGACATGTCTTCGTACATCAGTTTAACAGCTGAGAAACCTAGGTGCCCTGCATGAATGCTGGTGGATGCAATTTTCCCAAAAAGGTTATGGCATCATTTTTTTCAAAAAGGTTGTGACTTCTAACAAGGTCATGCCTTTCCAAAGATCATAAAATCTCCAAAAGTTTATGAAGATTTCCATTTTCCAAAAACAACTTCCAGAGACCACTGCCTTGCACATTCAGGCTCATAGAATCCATCATCCCCCACAAGACCTTAGGTTCTCCAACCATGGGAGGAGGGAGTTCATTAAAGGCCATAGGAATCTCCCTTTCCTTCTTCCACAAAAGGACAGCCCCACTGTGTCTCACCTGGCCTGAAATTCTTTGGTACAGAGCGAGTGAGTGATGTTCTCCAGGGAGTCACAGAGGCAGTGTGTGTAGTCATAGGTGGGGTAGATGCACCTGCAAAGCAGCCACAAGATCAGATCTCCAGAACTGTCCACCTCAATCTGGAAACAGATGCTTCTTCCCCATGGGTTCTCTTTATTTAATAGCACAGCCATCCATCCTCCCACACCCACCGACTTTTCCACAATCCGGAGCTTGCAAAATATATTCCTGTGGATGACCACTCTCAGAACCCCCTAGACAACATGGGAAGAACAACATGCACAAGCTGCACTATAACCTTCCTGTGTACTGGAACATAGACCCAAAACAAGACCAGCCCTTATATAAAGGATAACACTCTATAAATCTTTCAAAACACGGTTTCCCCATATTAGAGAGTTCTGTGCAAACCTCTACAGCTCAGGGGAAATTCGGCAGCTAAATCAGCTATCAAAATTTAAGAGATAACTGAAGACCTATCTTTTCCTGCATGCCTTCCCCGTCAACTTTTAACTATGAATTTTAAATTGTACCATATGTTTTAGTATGTGTATTTTACAGAAATACACCACAATGGAAAACCTAAACCAGAAACGCCTTCCTTCCCCTTACACTTTATCAGCCCACTGGCCCTAAAGAAAGTGCTTCACAGTTTGTTTATTTATTTATTTACTATATTTATACACCGCCTTTCTCATCACAGGAGGGGACTCAAGGTGGTTTAAAACATACTAATAGCAAAAATTCAATGCCAAAATACATGTAAACAGAAAAAAATCATAATAACTAAACACTAAAATTATAGCTATAAATTAAAACCATTAAATATGAGATCCAAACAACATTTAAGCATTAAAGAGAATTTAAACCCCTGAGTCCCTCTAGGGGTTGAGAAGGGTGGGGTAAAAGTGCTCGAAATAAATAAATAAATAAATAAATACACCCCAGTATAAATATTTAAAATCACATAATCCAAAATTCCTACAACGTGGTCACTCTGATTGTCATTGCACATCTTTTCTAATTATTCTTTGCACTGCATTATTTAACTTGGTCCCACAACCACATCTTTGTTTTCTTTCTGAGGGGCCAGGAGGGAGGGCGCTGGTCTAATCTCGCTGGAGAGAGAGTTCCAGAGCCGAGGAGCCACCACTGAGAAGGCCCTGTCTCTCGTCCCCACCAACCACACTACAAAGCAGGTGGGATCGAGAGCAGGGCTTCCCCAGAAGATCTTAACCTCCACGACACAATGTTCAATGCAATCCCATTCAACGTGAATTGAACCATATACAATATCTTGAGTACCATTTGTCCCCGGTGCGGTGGTGTGGGGTGTATTTGATGCGGTAAGCAACAGGGTCCATCTTTCCATCCTCCATTACCAACTTCATGCGCAGTGTGGCCTCACCCTCAGCAAACTTCCCTTTACGCATGTCCTATGGAGACACAACACACGGAGCCTTGAACCAGCTACTTATAGGTAAACAATTCCAGGTTATATACATGCCAATAAATTATAAAGCATACAAGGCAAAAGAAATGAAATGCAGTTGTTTTGTACCATGACTTCAGCTACTTTAAATAACTTTTTATCTTGAGTAAATAGTAGTGATGGAAGGGAACAGACAGAACTGAATTAGGGATTAGGATAAATGGCAATAACTATAAAAAGAATGGGTGGTGGAGAGAGAATATAAAAACAATGCATTTGGCTACTGATACTTGTACGGTTTTCTGACCCTTCATCAGCTATTACAGATGTAACCATGAGGGATGGAAACCTATTGTTGTGAAATAGCCAAGATGGGCAAATTGACTGTGTTGACTGAGGAGAAATCCTTGACGAACTTTAGGAATAATTGGGACCTGTTTGTCACCAACACTGATGGGGTTATTTATCAACTATGGGATTAATTAGTAGAGCACTGCCAAAAGTAGAAGTGTGATAACATTATTGTTCAAAGGGTGTAGACCAATAAAGCATAACCATCAGCTAAAAAGTGGGAAATTAGCAGTAGTTGTCTTTTAAATAGTTTAGTTCATTTGTAGTGAACAATGTTTTATACATCTAAAATGCTTCTTTGAGATTTATTTTTAACACGAATGAATATTATGTTAAAAAAAGAAACTTATTGTAAAAGGAGAAATAGCAAGGTAGCTGAGATTGCTGAATTTAACAAAAGCAGATAATAATAGTAATAATAATAATAATAATAATAATAATAATGCCTGATTCTTGCAGCCCAGGAGCAAGCCATCAGAACCAATGCAATTAAGGCCAGGATTGAAAAATCAACGGATGACCCAAAATGCAGACTGTGCAAGGAAGCTGATGAAACCATGGATCATATCTTCAGTTGCTGCAAGAAAATTGCACAGACGGACTACAAAGACACAACTCTGTGGCTCAGATGATTCACTGGAACTTATGTCACAAGTACCACCTGCCAGTAGTAAAGAATTGGTGGGATCATAAACCCGCAAAGGTCATGGAAAATGAACACGCAAAAATATTGTGGGACTTTCGAATCCAGACTGACAACGTTTTGGAACACAATACACCAGACATCACGATTGTGGAAAAGAAAAAAGTCTGGATTATTGATGTCGCCATTCCAGGTGACAGCCGCATTGAGGAAAAACAACAGGAAAAACTCAGCCGCTATCAAGACCTCAAAATCGAACTGCAAAGGCTCTGGCATAAACCAGTACATATGGTCCCAGTGGTCATTGGCGCACTGGGTGCCGTGCCAAAAGATCTCAGCCGGCATTTGGAAACAATAAACATCGACAAAATCACGATCTGCCAGCTGCAAAAGGCCACCTTACTTGGATCTGTGCGCATCATTCAAAAATACATCACACAGTCCTAGACGCTTGGGAAGTGTTCAACTTGTGATTTTATGATACGAAATCCAGCATATAGATCTCGTTTGCTGTGATATACTGTGCTTTTGTGTCAATAATAATAATAATAAGTTACAGAAAATGAGCACGTCAAATCTGGAGGCAATGCTCAACTCCGGCTATGGAGAGGTGCTCTTGTTCCATTTTTCCATGCTGAGGAGCCTGTTGTCCATAGACTTCTCTAATCATGTTACCGGCATGTCTGCTTGGGGCACCCTTTGACATCACCGCTGAGGCAGGACCTATTGATCTACTCGCATTACATGCTTTCGAACTGCTAGGTAGGCAGAAGCTAGGGTAGCTCACTCCAACTCACAGCTTTGAACTGCTGACCTTCCGGTCAGCAGGTTTCCTGCAGCTGGTGGTTTTACATGCTGCGCTACCGTGGCCAAAGGCACTAACTTATAAATAATGTACAGCAAGGAATGCTGAAGATCAGAGACACAAAGAATGACCCAAAGCTATTTCAAATCCCATTCCGGAGTGAGACCAGGGAGAACCAGACCAATTTGATCACATGAAAGGGGACTACCTCAAAAAGCAGGAGCGACTCTTCAATCGGCCGATCTCGCCATGGGGAGGGAGGTGGGTTGTGTCCTTTGATTTCTTCCACCTTCTGATGGCAAACATAAGCATGTCCCCTGGGGAGAGGAAAATCAAACATCAGCCACAAGGACAAGGAACACATGCTACAAGAAGGAAAGCAAATATATTGCAGACAGACATTCCTATTAAGCATGCCAGAAGGGACACTCTGGGGAGGCGCTGGGAGAGAGGAGGATGGAAGTCTTCTCACCTCCGGATGAGATCCACAGCCCAGGCGTACAACTGGTCAAAGTAGTCAGAGGCATGTGTCACTGCATAAGGAGTGTATCCTGCGGGGAATCAATGTCCAGTCATAAAAAAGCAAACCCACCTATGTGCCAGTCACCACTATCATAAACAAGTACCCTATATACCCGAGTGTAAGCCGACCCAAATATAAGTCGAAACGCCCAATTTTACCACAAAAAACTGGGAAAACGTATTGACTCGAGTATAAGCCAAGGGTGGAAAATGCAGCAGCTACTGGTAAATTTCAAAATAAAAATAGATAGCAAAAATTACATTAATTCAGGCATCAGTAGGTTAAATGATTTTGAATATTTTACATAAAACTCCAATTTAGGATAAGACTGTCCAACTCTGATTAAACCATTATTCTAACCTTCTTCAATGTAAATGTGCTTATGTGTCTTTCCAATAATAATAAAGAGAGTAAAGTAATAAATGTAATAATAATAGAGAAAATAATAAATGCAATAATAACAATAATAGAGTAAAATAATAATTGTAATAAAAATAACAACAGAATAAAATAATAAATAACTTTGATTCGAGTATAAGCTGAGGGGGGCTTTTTTAGCCTAAAAAGGGGACCTGTAAAACTTGGCTAATACTCGAATATATATGGTATGTGTCCAGGTCAGGGATGTCAAACTCATGTTCATTGAAGGCCACGTCAGCCTGATTGTTGCCTTCAAAGGGCCACTGAATCCATGGACAAAGAATCTTTGGATACAGAGAGCAAACTATAATTTTGTTTACAGAGTGGTTAGTGCTCTTTAGTTTTTACCTAATCTGGGTCCCAAATGTTATTGAATAACAACTCTACCACTTTTGATTATCCACCATGCAGACTGAGGAGAATGGGAATTATAACCCAGCAGCCTTTGTGGCTCTGATGTTGGGAGGAAAAAAATAAAAGGAAATTTTAAAATCAGACATCCTATCCACAAGCCTTGTACCTAAATGCAAATTCAACTATTCTGACTAAAAAGAAAAACTACAGCCTTCCAGTTGTTAGTGCATCACAATTCCCATCAGCTCTAGTACGATGTCTAATGATGAAGAATACAGCCATTGTAGTCCACCATCTGGAGGGCCACAAAAAATGACATGGCAGAACAGATTTTGCTCATGGGCCTTATGTTTGTCCTATAGGGAGGGCATACCTAACCATTCCACGATGTCACGGATGGCTGTAAAGTACTTCTCTTCCTCTTTTTCAGGATTTGTGTCATCATAGCGCAGGAAGCAAATTCCACCATTTGCCTGAAGAGGAGGAAAGATTAAGCAGAACCCTTATTCCCTTTCCAAACAAGAAAAATAAGACCAGTAAAGGGTGGCACTAAAGCACTGGGGAAAGGGAAGCAGAAGAACAAATTTGTTGAAGGCTTCCATGGCAGGAATTACTGGGTTGCTGTGAGTTTCCCGGGCTGTATGGTCATGTTCCAGAAGCATTCTCTCCTGACGTTTCACCCACATCTATGGCAGACATCCTCAAAGGTTGTGAGGTCTGTTGAAAACTAGGCAAGTGAGGTTTTATATATCTCTGGAATGTCCAGGGTGGCTACCAGTACTAAAAAACCTGGCTACTGGTGTTAAACAACTCTAAAATCAGAACACTAAATAAAGAACAAGCAACCATCATGTCAGACTACACAGAGAAGCCATTAAATTCCACAAGCATGTGGACAATTTCAACAGAAAGGAGGAAACCATGAAAATGAGCAAAATCTGGCTACCGGTATTAAAAAACCTCTAAAAGCAGGACAGTAAATAAAGAGCAACACTCAAAAAACAGGGGAATTATAGACAAGAAACAACCAGGGCCAGCTAACACTTCCCAACAAAGGATTCCCCCAGGCAGCAATCAACCAGACTTTGAAGTTGCAAGGCTATTCAATAATAATGTAATAATAATAACTTTATTTTTATACCCCGCCTCCATCTCCCCAAAGGGACTCAGGTTGTCTTACATGGGGACAAGCCCGGGCAAACATAGATTAAAAACACGACACAATAAGATAAAATAAAATAAAACAAACACGTTATAATAACATAACACAGCATTATAAAACAATCAATAGTGTGAACAGTAGTAAATACTGAACTTGGAGGGTTAGGAGCTTGCGCTGGAGGAAAATTGCAAGAGCCGATAATAATTAGGGCTAAAAGGGTAATGCCATTTGTCATTTGAATGCCAGGTGTATAGAGAAGGGGACAGTGAAAAAGTACAGGAGCTGATAGTAAATCAACTGGTGAACTGTTAATCATAGTGGAACATCCACGTTTTTAGCACAGTGGAACATCCACCTTTTTAGGTCCTTGAGAAAATAGAGGTTGCTTACCTGTAACCGTATTTCTTCGAGTGTCCATCTGCGAAATTCACACCTATGGGTTTTCCTTTGCGCATGCGCAGAAATCCGGAACATTCTAAAGTTTAATGAAATTAAAAATGATTATTTGTGAGGCTCCGCCCCTCTCCCCGCCCCCTCGGTATATATGCCGCTGCATGCGGCTGAGGAGTAGTTCCCCAGCGCTAATCGCAGCTAGGTCTACAGGCATGACAGAGGGGAGGAAGGGCGGGTTGTGTGAATTTCGCAGATGGACACTCGAAGAAATACGGTTACAGGTAAGCAACCTCTATTTATTCTTCGTGTCCTCTGCGAAATCCACACCTATGGGTGAATAGCAAGCTACTGACCTGGAGGTGGGTCATGCCACGCAGGAAAAAAGGACAGCTCTGCCAAAAGCAGCGTCTTTCTTCGCCTGAATGTCCAACTTGTAGTGGGAGGCAAACGTGGATGGTGTAGACCACGTAGCTGCCCTGCAAATTTGATCCAGAGGGACTCCTCGAAGAAAGGCTTGAGATGTGGACACCGAGCGAGTCGAGTGCGCCACGATGTGAGAAGGAGGTTCCTTCTTTGCCAATTGGTAGGCTAGCCGGATCGTTGAAACAATCCAGGAGGCCAGTGCCTGTGAGGATACAGGATGGCCCAACATGTCTTTTCTGTATTTCAAAAATAGTTTAGGAGACTTCCTATAGGAGGAGGTCCTATGCAGGTAAAAGGAAAGAGCCCTCTTAACATCGAGGGAGTGTAACGCTACCTCCAACGGGGAGGATGGGTTGGGGAAAAAGGCCGGCAGGATAATATCCTGTGACATATGAAAATAAGAAACAACTTTGGGTAAAAACGTGACGTCAGTCCGAAGGACTACCTTGTCCTCGTGGAACCTGATATAAGGAGGGTCGGAGCGGAGGGCCGTCAATTCACTCGACCGTCTGGCCGACGTGATGGCCACAAGGAATGCTGTCTTCCAAGACAAATGGGAAATGTCACTAGAGGCCATAGGTTCAAAGGGAGGTTTTGATAACTGGGATAACACTAGCTCTAGGCTCCATTGAGGGGAAGGGAGGGAAGTAGGAGGGTGGACATTTTTGTAGCCCTTGAGAAACAATTGAATCAGGTGGTCTTGAAAAAGGGACGGCAAGCCGGATTTTTTACGATAGGAAGAGATTGCTGCTATGTAGCATTTGACTGAGGAAAGGGAGAAGTTTTTGTTGGAGAGGTGCATTAGGAAGTCTAGTACCACAGGAATTGGTGCTGATAAGGGAGTGAATCCCACTGCTTGTGTAAACTTCCCAAATGATGACCATTTATAATGATATGACTTCTTAGTGGTTGGTTTATGGGCGGCCAATAGCATTCGTGATACTTCCTCAGAGAGGTTCATTGTGGCCTGATCCTCCACGCCGTGAGGGAGAGGGAGTGGAGATCTGGATGGAGGACTAGTCCATTCTCCACTGAGAGAAGGTCTGGGGTCGGGTCGAGGCGGAGGAATTCTTTGTTGGAGATCTGGAGCAGGGGAGCAAACCAGTGTTGGCGTGGCCACCAGGGGGTGACCAGGATGCAGTCTGTGTTGTCCTGAATTATTTTGGCTATGACGGGGGATAGGAGAGGAAGTGGTGGGAAGAGGTAGAGTAGGCCTAGGGACCACTGGAACAGGAAGGCGTCCCCGAGACAACCTGGGGATGCACGAGGGTGGAGCCTTGCGCAGTAGAGAGGGCAATGAGTGTTCCCGGGGGATGCGAACAGGTCTATCCTGGGGATGCCCCACTTGCGGGTGAGAGTCTTGAAGTGTGTGTGATGTAGTTGCCACTCGTGATTGTTCTTTGAGGATCTGCTTAGAGAGTCCGCTAGTGTGTTGTCCTGGCCTGGTAGGTGGATAGCAGTGAGAAGGACATTCCTCCGAATGCACCATTCCCAAATCCGTGTTGATATGGCTAATAGTGTCTGAGAGCGGGTTCCCCCTTGCTTGTTGATATAATATTTGACAGCGGTGTTGTCTGTTACAATTTGGACTTTGCGGTTCGAGATGATGCGGACAAAGGCTCTGAGGGCCTTTTCTACTGCCATCATCTCGAGCGCGTTGATGTGGAATTGGCGGTCTTGGGGAGACCAATGGCCGCTCACTTTGAACCCTTTGAGGTGTGCTCCCCAACCTGAGTTGGAGGCATCGGTCGTGAGGGACATGGAGGGATGGGGTTGGATGAAGGACATCCCTGATTGAACATTGTACTGCTTTGTCCACCATGAGAGGGAGTGAAGGACGGGGTGTGGCGGATATAGAATGCGAGATTGAGGTTCCCGGAGGGGGTCGAAGGACTTGATGAACCAGCTTTGTAGCGGCCTCATCTTTAGACGGGCGAACGGGGTCACATTTGTGGTAGATGACATGTGGCCAAGGATAGATTGGATAGCCCAAGCCGAAGATCGCCGGGAGTGCTGGAGGGTTCGGATTGCTTGCTGAAGTTTGAGGAAGCGGTCCTCTGGGAGGAAGGCTTTCTGGAGAGTGGAGTCTATCACGGCTCCTATGAACTGGATTCGTTGTGTCGGGGTGAGATGGGATTTTTCCTGGTTTACAACCAGACCCAGGTCCTGCAAAAGAGACAAGGTGTAATGAATATCGTTGTGTAGTTGTGTTCTCGAAATAGAACAAAATAACCAGTCATCCAGGTACTGAAAAACTGTGATGCCTTGTTGGCGGAGGTGTGCAGCTATGACAGACATGCATTTTGTGAACACTCTGGGTGCCGTGGACAAGCCGAATGCGAGAGAATTGAAGGAGAAGTGGTTGTCTTGCACCGCAAAGGTCAGGAACCTGCGGTGGGCCTCCCTAATTGAGATGTGGAAGTAGGCGTCTCGGAGGTCTACTGTCGCCAACCACGATTGTGGTGGAATGAAAGGGAGTATGTTAGGAAGTGTAACCATGCGAAATTTGCGGGGTGTAATGAAAGTGTTGAGTCTGCGTAGATCCAGGATGGGGCGTAGACCCCCATCTCTTTTGTCTATCAGGAAATATCGAGAGAAAAAGCAGCTGCTGGCATTCTGTGAAGGGCTAGGAGATATGGCGCCCTTTTGAAGGAGAGAGTGTACTTCCTCCCAGATCTCCTGGGAGGGTTGAGTGAGGAGGATCCTACCCACAGGTGGGTAAGAGTCGAATTCTATTGCGTATCCCCTTTCGACTATGTCCAGGACCCAGGCATCTGTAGTGATAGACTGCCATGCTGGAAGAAAGGGTTGTAGTCTGTTTAGGTATGTAAGTGGTTGTGTATGTATGGAGGGATGAGTGGTAATGGTTACTGGTGTGCTAAAAACGACGTTTGTTGTTGTTGGCAGGCCTGGTACCACGGTACTGACCTCTGAAGGGGAGCTGTGGTCGTCTTGGAGCTGTAGACTGGGCGTAGGATCTTTGACGTCCCCTGTAGAAGGAGGTATTGTAGGGTCTGTTGTAGTAGTGGGGGCGGTAGTAATATGAGCCCCACCGTTGACGTTGGTGAGAATATGGTTGTTGGTCATATTTGAAGACCGTTTGTTTCATTTTATGAGAATGCTCAAGTTGTGAATCAGTTTCAGGATTGAAGAGTCCTGCCTCATCCATAGGAAGGTTTTCAATAAGGGTGCGTTGTGATTGGGAGAGGATTGCAGCCCTTAGCCAGGCGTGGCGACGAAGGGCCACTGAGCCTGCAATGAGTTTCCCTGACGTGTCAGCTGTGTTCCTTGCAAGGTCTTTTTGCAAAGATGATAAAAGGAGGGCTTCTTGTTTAAAAGCCAGAGCCAGTGGTTGGTTGGCTGGAGGTAATAACTCTAAGTAAGGGGATATCTTGTTCCACAAATGGGTTTGGTACACACTCATGTATACTCCATAGTGAGCCATGCGTGCAAACAGGCATGCTGAGGAGTAAAATTTTTTGGCCATAGAGTCAAGTTTTCTTCCCTCTTTGTCAGAGGGGGAAGTCTGGTTTGTTTGTACAGGTTTTGGCTGAGCATCCGTTACAATGGAATTTGCTTTAGGCATTTTAGAAAGCCATGAAGCTGAGGACAGATCAATACGATATAAATTGTCTGCTCTTTTGGGGGTTGCTGGGACCATAGCCGGGGCAACTCCAGTATTTTTCAAGATTTTTAGTAAATAAGGTAAAGTGGGCAACACAGTGGAAGTTGGTTGTTGTTGTTCAGTAGAGGTGAAGCATGGGTCTGCCACAGTATCTGTGGGGTCAGGTGTGGCGAGATTCAAAGCTCTAGAGAGTCTTATGAAGAGGGCAGAAAATTTTTTAAACTCTTCTAAATTTTTAGGGGAAGGGTCAGAGTCTGGGATAGGATCATGGAGAAGTGGGGTGTCATCAGTGGATTCAAGCTCCACTGTTTCAGAGTCATGGTGAACTTGAGTGAGGGGGTCTTGAAAGGGTTGGGGAGGGTCTGGTTCAGTTTGATCTTCTGGAGGATGAGAGAGTGTAGCTGTTGGGGGTGCATGTGGAGGCTGTGGATAACTGAACTGTGGTGGATAATGGGCACTGTAGTCCTTGGGATGGTTAGGGGGGGGTGGATAGTAGAAGGGATATATTGGATAGGGAGGGGGAGGAGGGTAGAGATGGTAAGGGTAGTCCTGGGGACCATAAGGATGGTATTGTTGGGGAGGGTGAGATCTAGCCCTCTTGGGAGGGTGGGGGTTAGGAGAGGGCTGAGGGGAAGGAGAAGGAGAACGCTGGCGGCGGCGTGGGGCTTGCGTCGCAGAGGCTTGTTGTCCTGGGGGAGGAGTTTCCCTCGGAACCGGGGAATCTGGTGGGCTGAGGGAAGGAGGAGGTGAGGCTTGGGAGGGAGGGAGGGGCGGAGGAGAAAGCTCCGCTGTGGGCTGGGCTTGCAACTCAAGCTGAGGAGCCAGGAGCTCCAGGGGGGGAAGATAAGAAGGATCGTCCATGTGGAGCATGGCTGGGAGGGGCTCCTGGAGCTGGAGGACGGAACCGGGGAGATGAGGCATCGGTTCCAGCATAGGAGGACTCAAGGGCTGTTCACCAGTGAGTTGCCGTCCCTTTTTCTGTTTGGTAGATTTTTCTTTCGATTTTGCAGCCCTTGAGGCTTGCTTAGAGGGCTTGGATTTCTTTCTAGGCGGCTCCGCGGGGGAAGCGCTTGCCTGGCCCAAGTCCCGCCTGTCCCCAACGTGTGGGGAGGAAGGCTGGGGGGGCTCTTGAACTGGGGAGGAATGGGAGGGGGCGGGAAGAGCCTGGGGAGCCAAGGCACGCTCGTAAAGCAGAGCCTTCAATCGGGCGTCTCTGCCCTTGCGGGCTCTAGTGGTAAAACTCAAACATATCTCGCAAGTCTGGAGATTGTGAGCCTCCCCCAAACAAAGTAAGCATTTAGAATGCTTATCGGCCTCAGGGAGGGTAGCTCCACAGGCCGAGCAATTTTTGAAATAGGGAGAAGACATTCTAGCCTGATTAGAGAGTCGTCAGCCAGTCCGGGTCAGGAATGGAGAAGGTGGAAGCCAGAAAAACAGTCCAAAGGTCGATATAGCCAGTAGATACAGAGAGAACGTTCCGAGATGCTGCCGGATTAGCGCGGAAAAAAGAACTACTCCTCAGCCGCATGCAGCGGCATATATACCGAGGGGGCGGGGAGAGGGGCGGAGCCTCACAAATAATCATTTTTAATTTCATTAAACTTTAGAATGTTCCGGATTTCTGCGCATGCGCAAAGGAAAACCCATAGGTGTGGATTTCGCAGAGGACACGAAGAATAAAGTGGGTGCTAATCAAGGTGGCTGATTGCAATATTCACACTTGCCTCAAACAGACAAGAGTTCTTTCTCCCACCCTGGACATCTCATAGATATATAAACCCCACTTGCCTAGTTTCCAACAGACCTCACAACCTCTGAATATGCCTGCCATAGATGTGGGTTAAACATCAGGAGAGAATGCTTCTGGAACATGGCCATAAAGCCCGGAAAACTCACAACAACCCAAAGAAGAAAGTCTTGACTTGATACTTGGAAGTCAAAATATGGGTATGTCACAATGATACTATTGATACTATTGCTGCAGTCACAGTGCTTTAAAACAAAATAAGAAGAAACAACCACCGAACTAATCTATTGAGGAAAATCACAGCGGGGACAGACAAAGACACAGAAAATGCAAAGTGTGAGAGACCTATATGCTTTATGGCAGTGCTGGTGAGAATATGTAGCTCTTTAGATGATATTAGAACACAATTCCTATCATCATTATCACCACTAGCTTTGGTGGCTACGGCTGTTGGAAGTTGCAATCCAAAGAAATCTATACGGTCACATATTCTATTATAAGGAACATTGCTGTGTAGGTGCAAATTTCTCACCTTGGCAAAACCGAAGTTGAAATTGATTGCTTTGGCATGACCAATGTGCAGGATGCCGTTGGGCTCAGGGGGGAATCGTGTGCGCACCTAGAGCAGAAGACACCTTAAAAGAGTTAGGCAATATCCTCCTTGGATGACACCGAATCTAGTAAGTAAATATATATAGATGTGCAGAGCTATGAAAAAGTTATTTGCTTGGACATCAATTCCCAAAATCCCTTAATCAGTACATTGCTATGGAATTCTGAGAGCTATTGTCCAAAAAAGTAACCTCTATACGTGCATGCACTCAGAAATCCATGGATATATTCAAAATAGAAAGGAAAAAGATCAGAAATAGCTTGACAATGGCACGTTAGTGGTCAACCATATTGTGGTTATGGCTAGCTGCTACATCAGGCATGGGCAAACTTCAGCCCTCCAGGTGTTTTGGACTTCAACACCCACACTTCCTAACAGCCGGTAGGAATGCCTGTGCTACATGGGCTCAGTCTCTACAATAACAAGGAAACTTAAAACTCAATGTACCTGTCCGCCTGTGATCTCCAGATGCTGCTTCAGGAGGTTCATGGTGTTGGGCGTGACTACATAGCCTTCAGTTTTGTAGTTCTCACCTGGCGAAGTAACATAACACACAGTATAAATACTATAATAGTAATTAATAAAACCTTATTTATAGCCTGCCACCGTCTTGTGATAATGCAGTTAGTTGCAGATTGCGGAATTTGTCTGCTAAAGATTCATCGTCTGTGCCCAGGAAAATTTGAGTTACAAAACTGGAAACCTTTTGCGCTAACCTTTGTCCCAGCTCCCTAACCTGCTGCCAATGTTTACTGCAAAGTCTATGCAAATGGGAGAAGCCATTTTCAGCCAGATATGATCATGAGCACATCTACACCAACTGTTTAATGCAGTTTCAAACTGGTACTGAAGGAAGTGGTTTCATTGTGTGGATAATTACACAGGAAATCCTAGAATCAGTTTGAGGCCTAGGCTGTAGCTCAGGCATGGGCAAACTTCGGCCCTCCGGGTGTTTGGGACTTTAACTCCCACAATTCTTTACAACCTATTGGAATTGTGGGAGTTGAAGTCCCAAACACCTCGAGGGACGAAGTTTGCCCATGCCTGCTCTAGCTCCAGATTCCCCTTGCCATGTTGACATGGGATTCACATACTCAAGAGGACATTTCATCCTGGAGAGAAATTCATTATTGGCACCCAACTAAGTGAGAAATTATTTAGAAGAAATGCAATAACAACCTGTCATTAACAAGCCTAATATGAATGCCCCAATAGAGGAAGCCCCCACTTATCTGATGGATTATGGCTGAGCTTTCCAAACCGTGTGTATATTGGTGACAGTGTGTAGACATGCCATGCAAACAGAACGAGAAATGACAACAAATCTTGGAAATGTATATTATCTTACAAATCATTAATTTACAAAATATATAAATGAAAGTGTGTTGTCGAAGGCTTTTATGGCCAGAATCATTGGGTTGCTGTGAGTTTTCTGGGCTGTGTGGCCACGTTCCAGAAGCATTCTCTCCTGACATTTCACCCACATCCTCTGAGGATGCCTGCCATAGATGTGGGCAAAACTTCAGAAGAGAATGCTTCTGGAACATATCCATATAGTCCGGAAAACTCCCAGCAACCCTATAAATGAAAGGTTTTCATGAGATAGGTTGTGCCCCCATACATTTTGTTATTACATCTTATGTATGTGTCATCTCTTATAATGGGTTGGTTTAACCTCCGGTTAAATTATTGTGTCACTGAGGCCCCTTCCACACAGCTGAATAAAATCCCAGTTTATCTGCTTTGAACTGGAATAAATGGCAGTGTGGATTCAGATTTTCTGCCTTGATATGCTAGGTTATATGGCTGTGTGGAAGGACCCTTAGAGGCACCAAGTTGACTGACAGAAGAGACAACAACAGAATGGCATAAAAAGCAGAAGCAGCAATAGACAACACAGGTTACCTGGCTTATGGAATTTGAGGGCTTCACCCCTCAGCTGCTCCATGAGGGATTTGGTCTCTTGGTACACATCACCTGCAGGGAACATACTGAGTTAGGACTTCACTCACACAGAGAATCAAAAAGCAGAATTTTCAAAGCACTCCCCTCTGAAACAATATCTGTCTCTAATTCCAGCCCCCTTGTTCCACATTCCCTAATGTTGAACCATTATTAAAAACAATTGCAATTCCACAGAGAAGGAACTAAGGAAACCAGTTCTGAATTAACTTAGTGGATAATATTCTAACTTACACATTTTAATTATTTTCTATTCTTATGTATCTCTCATACAACATGATTTAGTTCATACTTTAATTAGGGTCAGTCTTAACAAAGCGGGTTATACTGCCAGCTGCAGAAAATCTTGCCGATTGAAAGGTCAGCAGTTCAAGCCCAGGTTGGGATGAGCTTCCGCTGTCAGCCCAGCTTCTGCTCACCTAGCAGTTTGAAAACAGCAATGTGAGTAGATAAATAGGTACCACTTTGGCAGGGAAGTAATAAAAGGCGCCCATGTGGACATGCTGGTGATTCGATCAGGAGCGTGTCTACGGATAAGAAAGCTCCTCAGCATGGAAGATAAAACAACAGCAACACCCCCCCCCCCATGGCTGGAGTTGAGCATAGCCTCCAGATGTTAGAGATGGGAAAAGATGGGAAACCTCTACCTCTGTTTATGTACTGTCTGTCTTTGTTAACTGTGTAACGGTATTGAATGTTTGCCGTATATCTGTTCTGTAATCCACCCTGAGTCCCCTTGTGGAATATAAATAAAGTATATTATTATTATTATTATTATTATATTATTATTATTATTATTTTATTAGTGATGGTCACTCGTTGCCCTGTTAGGTGTATTGAGTCCAAATTTGATACCAATTCAACCAGTCGTTTTTGAATTATTTTAATCCAACATTACATTTTTATTTATACAGATTATTAATGCTTTATTTGACTATACCATGTTTTAGTCATACTGTGGGAATGTTGTAAAAACAATGTTGATTTTGCTGTTTGCACATGTTCACATTATTTTGTACTTCTGGTCTGATTAAAATAAATCAGTTCATTCACCTCTGTACAAACAGCATGGGGACAAACAGATGACAATAAAAATAGCAACTAAATAAAAATAAAATAAACAAAAGCTGATTTTTAAAAACTGTCTAAAACTACACAAAGTCTCAAGTTCACACAGGCTGAGCATCCCTTATCTGGAATATCTAAATCCAAAATATTCTGAAATTGCCCACAACAATGGCTAAGATAGTGACACCTTTGTTTTCTGATGGTTCAGTGTACATACACTTTATTTTATGTTCAAATTTAAATCTAATGTAAAATTGTCCTTCAGGCTAGCTATGTGTGTATGAAACATAAATTAATTTCATCTTTAAACTTGTGTCCCATTTCCAAGATATTTCATTATACACATATATGCAAATACAGGTATTCTTAAATCCAAAACCTATACTCTTCTGGGCCCAAGCATTCCAGATAAGGACACTCAACCTGGGGTTAATTTGTACAGTGATTGTTGTTTTTATGAGAGCACTAGAGGGCACTCATGACTTCTGCCAATGCTCAGAACTTAAAGGTTGCAGCACGTGAGAGGAATTTTCCAGGACAGAAATTACAAAAATAAAATAAAATAAAAAATAGAGCACACAACATGGCAAATTGCAAGAATGGATAGCTGCCAATATTCTGTGTGTTGTTCACTGGGAAGCTGCACAACTGGCACAGCAAAGCCAGACAGATGCCAGCTACAAGAACTTCCTGCACTTGGAAATAAAGAAAAGGAACTACAGGAGGGAGTTCAGCCGCAGCCTTACCATTTTCCACCACAGCCGCCTTCCCTTTCTTGTCTGGCTCTGCCGCACGGACCTTTGGGGTCTGAAAAAGCAAGATCTGAGTTTTAGTTGGTTCAAACAAACCTCCACCATTAAGAGGAGCTGACATTTTAACCCAACCTTCTTGCCCGGAAGACAAAAAACTTCCTTACAGAAAAATAAGCAATGGGAAAAGCTGTTGAAAATCTGTAATTTTGGTCCCTTGACTTAGACATGGGAATATATGGTAGGTGTGCAAAACTTTGTTCAGTTCTCGCACTCAAAATCAATTCCTGGGTTCAGAATTCTTTTAATTCCAAATGTATGCCTTTTGAACCAGGAACTGTTTGGTGGATCTCAGGGTTTTAGCAAATAGACAAAATTGCCATCTGACAATTTCACTCCATCCAGCTTGTTTGGTCTCAACAACATGTTAGAGTCCCACAACCACCGGGTCTGTCCACAAGGCTGCTTTTGGAGTCCTGCTTCTATGAATTTTTGGATTTCATAGAATCATAGAATAATAAAGCCGGAAGAGACCACATGGGCCATCTAGTCCAACCCTTTGCAATGCAGGAAAAGCACAATCAAAGCACCCCCAGCAGATGAACATCCAGTATTAGTTTCCAGAACTAATATTAATATCTTTCTCTTATACTGGGATAGAAGCATTTTAAATACATAAAAAACACCTAGAATACAGAAACAGAATGATTTTTTAAATGGAGCAGTGTGACTAAGAATTATGGTAAATGTTATGTTTTAACATTGATTATGTTTTATGTTTTTAATTTACTTTGTTTACGTGTTTATTTGTATCCTGTTTTTCATTTTTGGTGTTTAGATGTTTAATTTTCACATGCAATTAGTTCACTGTCATTATTATTTTGTATTATGCCCTATTGCTTTGATGTATTTGCACTTGTCCCAAACACATGGAGGGTCTAAGATTCCCTGCTATTCACTGTTATTTAGCAATACCCTCATAAATCTCACATGCATCTAGAAGGAAAAAAGGCTGTGAAGATGGCAAATAACAATAATAATAAAACTTCATTTGTACCCCTCTACCATCTCCCCAAGGGATTAGGTGCGGCTTACATGAGGCCAAACCCACAGCACATCAATAAACTAAGGCAATAACAAATAATCAATACAAACAGCTAAAATAAAATAAAATAAAATAAACCTCAAAAACAAAAAATACACAATAAGCAATAAACAATAACAATAACAACATACAGCATTTAAAAACCTAATAATGCTACCTTGGTTTTCTTTTCCAGATCAGCTTCTGTCTTTGGGCCCAACAAGTGGAGGACCTGCAGATGAATAAGGGAGGAAAGGTAAACACAGGCAGAACTATCTATGTGGGCACTCTGGATTTAATCTGGCTCTCAGAGGACTCTTCCATACAACCATCTAACCCAGAATATCAAGGCATGTAATCCACAATATCTGCTTTGAACTGGGTTATCTGAGTCCACACTGCCATATGACCCAGTTCAAAGCAGATAATGTGGGAAATTATACAGGTGTGTGGAAGGGGTCGGAGTGGTCCCTTCCTACTGAAACCCCCCATTCAGTAGGCTCCTGCCATACCTGAAGATCCACTTCATTTTTAATTATTTTCCCATCGGCCCACTTCAGCTTGCTCCGTGCCTCTCCTGAAAAAGACATATACAAAACACACACGGTAAGTCCAGCCAGTGGTGGGTTCACTGAATGTCTTTGACTGATCCCTCAAAACATGGCTGAACATGGATGTTTTGAAACAGAAACTGGATGGCCATCTGTTGGGAGTGCTTTTACTGTGTGTTCTTGCATGGCAGAAGCTTGGACTGGATGGTTCTCACATTGTATTCTATGGTCTCTATAATCAGGATCAATAGAAATTTCTGAACCTAGGCCTCTGTCTTATAAAAGAGAGAATCTGTATTTTATAAAATATGACTGAATCAGACTTGAGACGTTGCTGAAAGTTCCTTCTGATCTCCCTGGTTATAATTCTACCTGTGGCCAAACACATTATGTATGAATAAACTTCTGGACAATACTTCAAGACCGCGAACTCTGTTTTCTATTGTCATAAGTTGACATAGCCCCTTTAAAAAGTATTTCTCCACATAACACATATTAATTTATGGAATTCAGTGTCTCTGGCCACTACCATAAAGGCCAACTTAACATACTGATAGAAAATAAGCCTAGTGACAGTTATTAGTTTATTTATGTATTTAGTATTTATTTATTTATTTACTTTATTTGTATACCACTCTTCTCAGCCCTTAGGCGACTCAGAGCGGTTAGTACATTTCTATACTGCCCCTCTTAGCCTTCCGGTGACTCGAGGCGGTTTACAAGGCAAGAATTCAATGCCACCAAGGACACAATTACAATATACAATATAAAAAACATCAGCAAAAATAAAATCAAACATTATAATGAAACATACTTCAATCAATAATCATTAAAACAATGTCCAGTTCCGCCATATAGTTATTCCATTATTATATCCGTTACTCCGTATTTTCAAATGCCCGCTCAAATAGCCATGTTTTAAGATTCTTCTGGAATGATAGGAGCGAAGAAGCTGATCTAATCTCCCTAAGAAGGGTGTTCCATAGCCAAGGGGCCACCACTGAGAAGGCCCTGTCTCTTGTTCCCGCCAACTGTACTTGTGATGATGGCGGGACCAAGAGCAGGGCCTCTCCAGATGATCTTAAAGTCCTTGCAGGTTCATAAGGGGAGATTTGTTCGGATAGGTAAGTTGGGCCAGAACTGTTTAAGACAGTTTCACACAACCTCCAGATTCAGCAGCAATATAATACTGAGGACCAGTTCCTGGGAGCATAGGAACAACGGAGAGCTATTATCTTCAAGCTCTTCTTGTTGGCACCCTGAAAACATCCTATGGGCCTCTCTGCAAAACAGAGATTGTATGGTCATCTGTTGGGAGTGTTCTGATTCTGTGAACACTGGGTTAGCTGGTAGAGGTTGGGAACTAAGGAACATCTATATGTGTTGTCGAAGGCTTTCATAGCTGGAATCACTGGGTTGCTGTGAGCTTTCTGGGCTGTATGGCCATGTTCCATAAGAATTCTCTCCTAATGTTTCACCTGCATCTATGGCAGACATCTTAGAATCATAGAATCAAAGAGTTGGAAGAGACCTCATGGGCCATCCAGTCCAACCCCCTGCCAAGAAGCAGGAATATTGCATTCAAATCACCCCTGACAAATGGCCATCCAGCCTCTGCTTAAAAGCTTCCAAAGAAGGAGCCTCCACCACACTCCGGGGCAGAGAGTTCCACTGCTGAACGGCTCTCACAGTCAGGAAGTTCTTCCTAATGTTCAGATGGAATCTCCTCTCTTGTAGTTTGAAGCCATTGTTCCGCGTCCTAGTCTCCAAGGAAGCAGAAAACAAGCTTGCTCCCTCCTCCCTGTGGTTTCCTCTCACATATTTATACATGGCTATCATATCTCCTCTCAGCCTTCTCTTCTTCAGGCTAAACATGCCCAGTTCCCTAAGCCGCTCCTCATAGGGCTTGTTCTCCAGACCCTTGATCATTTTAGTCGCCCTCCTCTGGACACATTCCAGCTTGTCAATATCTCTCTTGAATTGTGGTGCCCAGAATTGGACACAGTATTCCAGATGTGGTCTAACCAAAGCAGAATAGAGGGGTAGCATTACTTCCTTAGATCTAGACACTATGCTCCTATTGATGCAGGCCAAAATCCCATTGGCGTTTTTTGCTGCCACATCACATTGTTGGCTCATGTTTAACTTGTTGTCCACAAGGACTCCAAGATCTTTTTCACACGTACTGCTCTCGAGCCAGGCGTCCCCCATTCTGTATCTTTGCATTTCATTTTTTCTGCCAAAGTGGAGTATCTTGCATTTGTCACCGTTGAACTTCATTTTGTTAGTTTTGGCCCATCTCTCTAATCTGTCAAGATCGTTTTGAATTCTGCTCCTGTCCTCTGGACTATTGGCTATCCCTCCCAATTTGGTGTCGTCTGCAAACTTGATGATCATGCCTTCTAGCCCTTCATCTAAGTCATTAATAAAGATGTTGAACAGGACCGGGCCCAGGACGGAACCCTGCGGCACTCCGCTCGTCACTTCTTTCCAAGATGAAGAAGAAGCATTAGTGAGCACTCTCTGTGTTCGTCCACTTAACCAATTACAGATCCACCTCACCGTAGTTTCGCCTAGCCCACATTGGACTAGTTTCCTTGCCAGAAGGTCATGGGGGACCTTGTCGAAGGCCTTACTGAAATCCAGGTACGCTACATCCACGGCATTCCCCGCATCTACCCAGCTTGTAGCTCTGTCGAAGAAAGAGATCAGATTAGTCTGGCATGACTTGTTTTTGATAAATCCATGTTGACTATTAGCGATGACTGCATTTGTTTCTAAGTGTTTGCAGACCGCTTCCTTAACAATCTTTTCCAGAATCTTGCCCGGTATCGACGTGAGGCTGACCGGACGGTAGTTGTTTGGGTCATCCTTTTTCCCTTCTTGAAGATTGGGACCACATTGGCCCTCCTCCAATCTGCTGGAACTTCTCCCGTTCTCCAAGAACTCTCAAAGATGGTTGCCAATGGTTCCGAAATGACTTCCGCTAGTTCCTTCAATACTCTGGGGTGTAGTTGATCTGGCCCTGGGGACTTGAACTCATTAAGAGCGGCCAGGTATTCCTGGACGACTTCTTTCCCAATTTGGGGTTGGATGTCCTCCAATCCCTCATCCACTCCATCTTGCTGAGGTTGAAGACTCTCTTTTTGTGAGAAGACCGAGGCAAAGAAGGCATTAAGTAGTTCTGCCTTTTCCCTATCCCCTGTCAGCATTGCCCCATCTTCTCCTCGAAGAGGTCCTATCGCCTCCTTGTTTTTCCTTCAGAGGTTGTGAGGTCAGAGGTTGTGACCTCATAACCTCTGAGGATGCCTGCCATAGATGCAGGTGAAACTTTGGGAGAGAATGCTTCTGGAACATGGTTATATAGCTTGGAAAACTCACAGCAACCAAACATCTGGATGTTTTTGGACTGTGAATCCAATCAGCTCTACCAAGCTCATTAAATGGTGTGGGATGCACGCCAATAACACCCGGAGGTGCTTTTCTTTAACAGTAAGGCCTACTGAAAAGAGACATAGCATTGCACTGGAGAATCAAAGAAAACAACTGGAGAGGTCATATTTTGTTGGAAATAGATAAATGAAACTGCAGGTATCCATCCCACAGATAAAGGGATTGTAATACATATGGATGCTTAAAATAGTGAAATATCATGCATTGGAAGCAGAGTGGTATTCTTTATTCCTGAAAGCAAACCGAGGACTCACCCATCAGAAGTCCCATGTTGAAACGGTAACGCTCTGAAAGGAGCTGGGCTCGGTGTTTGCTGATGACAGCTTCTACCTAGAAAGAAATTCAAGAATTTCTGACTTTAAAAACAGGAGAAGGGATTCAGAAATGTAAAGTGGCCATTTTTCTAATATCGTATTTAATTTTCTACACCATAGATATACAGTATATGCACACACATATCCACAGTTGTCTGTGCTGCTGTAACTCTAAGCAACAGATGAGCTAAATACATAATAACAACAGTCCCCGAGTTACAAACATCTGACTTTCAAAAGACTCATAGTTAAGAACGGGAGTGAGCCAACAGGAAATGAGAGAAATCTACCCCTAGAGAGGGAAATTAACTCCTAAGATGTCAAAAAGGTGTCTCAACTGAAACTTTCTCACAAATCCTTGTTCCCATGAGCATTTTTTTCAAAATCCAATTATCACAGGGACAGAAAGTGAGGTGAAATCTTCTGAATGTAAAGCGTGTGTGTGTATATGTAATTTTCAACTCTTAAACATTTGAAAACATATACAGTATAAGCAGCACAATGGGGCAAGAAAGACAGCCATGCAAACATGTTGCATGTTGACCCTTCCCTATGTTGTTCAAAATGGAAACAATTGACTAGTTACACTTAAAAATGTACCTTTTCCAACTTACATAAAAATTGAACTTAAAAACAAGCCTACAGACTGCCTGTATGAGCTTCCAGTTTTCCTTATAAAGAGACATGCACTAACAAAGCCTAGTGTTCGGGGTTCATTCTAACCAATGCAAATACTGCTATTCTTGTTTCGGTTTCAATTTTTGCTTTTAGCGAGTAACAAATGCAAAAAGGTGGTGGTTTATGTTTGCCCACAGACTTGCATCCATCTTGTAGTGAAATAAATATTCAACTAGTTTGCTCAATCAGTTTTTCCCCAACTTGAAAAGCAACTGGTAAGTATTGCAGGGGAGCGAGTGAAGCTAAAGGTACTACAATTTTGCTGATGTTTATGTAGTTGTTGTGTGCCTTTCAAGATGTATCTGACTTATGGTGACCCTAAAGCGAACTTACTATGGGTTTCTTGGGGGAAAAAATTATTCAGAAGGGGTTTCAATCCCAGAATCCCCTAGTCAGAATGACCACTGTAGTGGTGATGAGAGACAGGGCCTTCTCAGTGGTGGCCCCTCAACTATGGAACACCCTTCCTGGGGACATTAAAAGGGAAGGGGATCGGCCCCTCCCTCTTAACATTTCAGAAAAGAGTCAAGACTTGGTTGTTTGAGCAAGTGTTTGAAAATGCAAGGTAAAAGACATAGGAATTGGAACGACTGGATGACGAGATGGGACGTTTTTTATTAAGAGACGCAAATGATCTATGTTTTAATATTCTTGTTATGGTTTCATATTCTGTTTTAATGTTTTATGGTGTTTTGGGGCATCGAATCGTTGCCATTGTAAACCACCCTGAGTTGCATGAGGGCTGAGAAAGACAGTATACAAATACAGTAAATAAATAAATAAATAGTCCAGAAATGAATATGTGATAAATGAATATGTGAAAGAAAATAATCCTTGTGTTGGTGGTGGGAATTGTAAATGTTTTGTATGTGCACGGTATGTATTTTTTTATAGTAAAAATAAAAATTTGTTTAAAAAATAGTCCGAAAAAAAACTTTTCAAATTCTGGGAGAAGCTAACAGTAGCCATCGTTTCATGTTTATTCTATCTAAGGCTCATGTTGACACTCACCGCCTCTTCTATCTGTTCTGGTGTCACGACCACGCCAACGCCACAGACGCGGTCAAAGTCTGCTGAGTCAATGGTTTCCACAGGGTGGCTTTTAATGTACTCCAGAGCAGCTACAAGTAGAAAAAGTGGATTAGAAAAAGTGGATTAGAAGGAAAAATTGTATGATATAGCAGTTAGATTAGGCGGGGGGCGGGGCGAGTTGTTTTAAGTCTTATAATTCTAGCAAGTATGTAGTTTGGAGCTTTTCCACTCAACGAAAGGATGTGGTGTGGTGGTCTTGGATGTGGATTTGGGATGTTCCCAAATAAAAGTCATTGTGTGAGAAAATCAGATTGAAAAACTTTGTGGGTTCACATGCTTAGGGGCAGAGTTAGCATTCTGCAGGAAAATCAGTGACAGAATGAGGGTTCTGCAGGAAAAAATTATTTACTATCCTTCTACACCGCCATTCTCAGCCCAAGGGCGACTCATGGCGGTTTACAAAACAGCACAATTTGATGCCCACAACAGTACAAAAATAATTTAAACATTAAAAACATTTAACACAGGTAAAAAATTCATTACAATTAACATCAGTAACACAATAAAAACCGTAAGTCCTCCGCATTTCATTACCAGTCATTATCCAGTCACGTTGTCCAACCGTTCCGAGATCAGAGTTTAATAGCTACACTGTATTTGGGAAGGCCTGCACATATAGGCAGGTTTTAACTTTTTTTGCGAAACATTAAGAAGCTGGAGGCTGATCTAATGTCCCTGGGGAGGGCATTCCACAACCGAGGGGCCACCGCTGAGAAGGCCCTATCCCTCGTCCCCGCCAATCGAGCCTGTGAAGATGACAGGGTCGAGAGCAGGGCCTCCCCAGAAGATCTTAAATTCCTAGAGGGTTCGTAAGGAGAGATACGTTCGGACAGGTAAGCAGGGCCAGAACCGTTTAGGGCTTTATAGGCTAAAGCCAGCACTTTGAATTGTGCTCAGTAGCAAATTGGCAGCCAGTGGAGCTGGCACAACAGAGGAGTTGTATGCTCCCTGGGCACCGCTCCTGGCTGCCGCCCACTGGACCATTTGAAGCTTCCGAACAGTCTTCAAAGGCAACCCCATGTAGAGAGCATTGCAGTAGTCTATACGGGATATAATCAGAGCGTGGACCACCGTGATCAAGTCAGACTTCCCAAGGAACGGGAACTCTTTTGAAGAGTTCTATGATTAAAAGACTTTGAGAATGGCTGCTCTAGACCTGGCCTTCACAACATGCAGCCCGAGGACCGGATGTAGCCCTCACAAGGACTTGGTGTAGCTGGCAAAGGCTCTGAGCCTAACACTACACATCTATCTATATTAAAAGCCTGTCTGAATAAAAGGGGGGTTGCCTTCTGATGGAAGGATAACAGGAAATGGGCCATTCTGATTAACTCAGGAAGGGAGATCCAGTTCTCTTGAGGCAGCCACCAAAAAAGCCCTCTTTGTCCTTGTGATAGTGCTGAAACTGAAAAATATTATATGGGAAGAGAAAAGCTATGTATGCCACTTTGAGCTTACTTGAAGTTGAAATATAATTGTAATAAATAGATCTTGATTTAGAGACCGTTCTGCAAATATATGGATGAAAGACAGGATCAGAGACTAGTATAAAATTACAACAGCACAACAACAGAGAGGAAACAAACAAGGACATCTAATCACCACTCAACAAAAGTTTGCTCTAGGCACTGTCAGGCCATTATATGCTAATCAAGGTGGTCAGTTGAAACATTCACACCTAGCTCCAGCAGACAAGAGTCCTTTGTCTCACCCTGGTCATCCCACAGATATATAAAACCTTTTTCCTAGTTCCAGTAGACCTCACTACCTCTGAGGATGCTTGCCATAGATGCAGGCAAAACGTCAGGAGAGAATGCCTCTAGACCATGGTCATATAGCCCGAAAAAACCTACAACAACCTACTTTGTTACAAAGTATAACCGTTTGTAACAAAATTTGAAAAAAAATCTGTTCCTGTTTTGAAAGTGTTATTTCCTGTTTAATTGTACAATACTTACTTCAAAAGTAGTTGTTATACTCCTGAAACTTCCTTTTTGTGGCAGCCACAAACTATGTTGAATTGACTGAGATCCTATGAGATATTCATTGAAAAACTAGAGCAAAAGGTGCTGCAGGATGTCCCGCAAAAACAAAGTTTCGGCACTTTAATTAACTAATTAATTAATTAATTAACCTTTTCCATGTTTTAAGTATAGAACCAATTATGAAATTACATTTATAACCCAGGCACAAAAATCATGTTACGTAGTGTAATCAATATTCCATTCTAAACACATACCATTGATCTGCAGATCTGTAACAATTTTCTTGGTAGCGATGTACTCCACCAGGAAGCCAAGATGCTTTGGGTCTTTAAGTCGAGAGGCCACACTATATAACAGGGTGCCCACTGTCTTGTCAACCGCTGAACCAAGGAGACTTCGTGCCTGCATGAGCCAAAGAAATCAATGGGAGAACTAAAAGGCTTCTCTTACAATCTGTTTCAAAGTTGTTTAGAAGAATCACAGAATCCTAGAGTTGGAAGAGACCTTGTGGGCCATCCGGTCCAACCCCCTGCCAAGAAGCAGGAAAATCGCATTCAAAGCACCCCTGACAGATGGCCATCCAGCCTCTGATTAAAAGCCTCCAAAGAAGGAGCCTCCACTACACTCCAGGGCAGAGAGTTCTACTGCTGAACAGTTCTCACAGTCAGGAAGTTCTTCCTCATGTTCAAGTGGAATCTCCTTTCCTGTAGTTTGAAGCTATCATTTCGCATCCTAGTCTCCAGGGCAGCAGAAAACAAAGCTTTCTCCCTCTTCCTTATGGCTTCCCCTCACATATTTATACACTGCCTTTATCATGTCTCCTCTCAGCCTTCTCCTCTGCAGGCTAAATAAGCCCAGCTCTTTCAGCCACTCCTCATAGGGCTTGTTCTCCAGAGGTTTTGCAAATTTAACCTTTCCTTTCTCTAAAACAATTTTGAGTGATTTGGGATGCATTTACACTGCAAAATGAATGGAGTTTGGCCCCACTTTAACTGCCATCAGCTAGGCCTTCAGGCTGTTAGGAATTGTGGGAGTTGGGGAGGGCCAAAGTTTGCCCATGTCTGAGCTAGGCAGTGTGTTGAACTGTTGCCCTACTTTTTCATGTAGGAATATATTCACAAACAATAGTGAAACATACAAATTACCTGCTTATTGTTGCCTCTAGTGGTTCAGGAATCAACTATTTAAACCTTATAAACCACTTCTGTGCTGCAACTTGGGCTATTTTATTTATTTATCATGTCATCCGCAACCAGAACATTGTATTACATTTCTAATAGAACAAAACAAACAAACAGATTAAACAAAACACAAATTTTGCAAACTTGGTAACTGATTAAATGTCCTTTGACCAGTATCTGGCCACTTGGAGTGCCTCTGGTGTTGCCGCAAGAAGGTCCTCCATTGTGCATGTGGCAGGGCTCAGGTTGCATTGCAGGTCAGTAGTTTGCTCTTCTCTGCACTCGCATGTCGTGGATTCCACTTTGTAACCCCATTTCTTAAGATTGGCTCTGCATCTCGTGGTGCCACATGGGCTAATTGTGCATATGTAGAAGAACTATAATACTGACCAACACATATTTTGGTGCCTCTAATGTTAGCTCTGTTTGTGGGTATATTTGATTGACTGATTCCAAAAATGGCACCAGTTTCCTCCTATCAGTTCTAGTTTTTGAGATAAAGAACATATGCCATCTATCAGTCGCCATCTACTCGCCCATAGAAAACAATAACTATATCAAAGAAACTTGAGCTCATGTGGTCTATCCAATGCAATTTTCTGAATCAAGTGCTTAAATCAAGTGCTAATTTTCTGAATCAAGTGCCCAGGAACAGGCCTTACGGACACTAAGAAAATAATATTTTTCAGTTGGATGGTGTAATATAAGCAGCCGGTTCTCAAACTATAGAAGGAAGAGTGGCACCTATTTAGACTCAGGTCAACCCTATTCCAGCTCATTCACATCTAAAAGGTTCACTTGTCCAAGGATTTTATTTCTGTCTGAGAATAGTAACAAGAATGAAGCAGAAGACTGACTGTCCCTGTCCTTATTTTGCCTGTTCTCTGTGTAGTCTCCGCTCAAAGTAACATTTTCACTTTCAGATTTGCTGGAGGGAAATTCCAATGCAAAAAAAAACAAAAACAGAACAGCTATTTATTGTCAAAGGCTTTCATGGCCAGAATCACTGGGTTGTTGTAGGTTTTTTCGGGCTATATGGCCATGTTCTAGAGGCATTCTCTCCTGGCATTTCGCCTGCATCTATGGCACGCATCCTCAGAAGTAGTGAGGTCACTACCTCTGAGGATGTTTACCATAGATGCAGGCGAAACATCAGGAGAAAATGCCATATAGCCCAAAAAAAACCTACAACAGAACAGCTATTGTTTGGAAAGTAACTGTGTATTGCTCTAATATGCAATATTCCTCCACTATGCTCTATTATGCAATTGCTCTAATATGTAATACGGCAACTGGTTTCACTTTTTTTTTTACAGCTGCATGAAAAGTAGAAAGCAGGATGGCCTTAATCAAAACACTCTTTCATTTCTCATTCTAAACTGTAATTAAGACTCAGTACACATGGCCCAGCCCTGGTTGGTACTGGGATGGGAGACTGCCAATCACTGCTGGATATATTTCAGAGGAAAGGACTGGCAAAACCACCTCTGAGTATTCTTTGCTTAAGAAAAACCTTTTAAAAAGACACTTCAATGACAGCCTTACTTGGACGCTGGCAATTTGTACTTTGACCCCACAAGCTGTTATAAATAATTTAAAATCATTTTATATATTTCTGTGCACTTTGTTGCTCTGGTCCTTATGGTGTTCATATGTTTGTCTAGATAACTATGTTTATTTAATTATTAATTATATTTTCTGGTTTAGTAACTATGAATTTATAATGATGTTATTTTGTACTTTTTGACTTATGTGTATTTTTTTTTTACCAAGGCACTGAATGTTTGCCTTTCTTTTTTTGTCTGGAAGCCACCCCAACTCCCCTTGGGGAATTAGGGCGGCCTCTAAATAAAGTATTATTATATTATTGGTGCAGTGGGTTAAATCTCTGAGCCGTGAACTTGTTGACTGAAAGGTCAGCTGTTTGAATCAGGGAGCGGGGTGAGTTCCCACTGTTAGCCCCAGATTTTGCCAACCTAGCAGTTCAAAAATATGCCAATGGGAGTAGATCAATAGGTACCACTCCGGCGGGAAGGTAACGACGCTCCATGCAATCATGCTGGCTGCATGACCTTGGAGGTGTCTATGTACAATGCTGGCTCTTCGGCTTAGAAATGGAGATGAGCACCAACCCCCAGAGTTGGACATGACTAGACTTAATGTCATTGTATGCTAATCAAGGTGGTCAGTTGAAACATTCACACCTAGCTCCAGCAGACAAGAGTCCTTTGTCCCACCCTGGTCATTCCACAGATATATAAACCCTTTTGCCTAGTTCCAACAGACCTCACTACCTCTGAGGATGCTTGCCATAGATGCAGGCGAAACGTCAGGAGAGAATGCCTCTAGACCATGGCCAGACAGCCCGAAAAAAACCTACAACCACCCAGTGATTCCAGCCATGAAAGCCTTCGACAATACAATATCATATTATTCTTATTATATTATAATATATTATAATATAATAATAATATCATATTGCATTACATTATAATATTGTAAATATTATATGTATATACAACATATTATATTACATTATATTATTAGCATAGCACAAGAGACAAGGGTCAACTGAGTCCACACTGCCATATAGTCCAGTTCAAAGCAGATAATGTGGGATTTTATTCAGTTGTGTGTCAGGTAAATTACAACGGGGGCATCTACACTGTGGAATTAACGCAGTTTGAAACCACTTTAGCTGCCATGGCTATGCCATCCTAGGGTTTGTAATCCTGGTGAGGCACCAGCTCTCTCTGACATGAAAGATAACTCTGCATATCCCAGGATTCTATAGCAGTGAGCCCAGGGCGGTTAAAGCGGTGTCAAACTGCGTTAACTTGACAGTGCAGATGCCCCCAAAGGTATTTCTTAGGGAAGGGACCTGTAGGGCTGCCTGCCGGAGGGACGCGGAGAGCGCCTCGTTGCGGAGGGTTTCCCGAGCCTTGCTCTCGCTCAGCCCGAGGCCGAGGAAGAGCCGGAGAGAGTCTGGATCCGCCGCCGCCTCCATCGCCGCCATGCTTCCTGCCTTCAGCCACTCTCCTTCCGCCCACGTTCAGGCAAGGCTTCACTTCTGCCAGTCTAACCAATCGGCGTGGAGGAGGCAGGCGCAGAATGAACCAATCGGAAGGCCCTCCAGTCCTCCAGCCAATAAGAAGAGCTGCCAGAAATGTTGCAACGTTCTGCCGGCCTCTAGAACCAATCGAAGAGGTGGGATTTGAGAATGTGCAGAGTTACATGTGGTTGCGTCAGATGAAGGGTTGCTATGCAAGCGTGGGCAAACTAGGGCCCTCCAGGTGTTTGGACTACAACTCCCACAATTCCTAACAGCCAGTAGGCTGTTAGGAATTGTGGGAGTTGGAGTCCAAAACACCTGGAGGGCCCAAGTTTGCCCACGCCTGGTTTACACTGAATGCAGATTAATTGCCTAGGATCTAATGCTCTTTGGTGTTGAGGGCTAAAGACCTTGTGAAACTACAACTCCCGTGATTCCATAGCCATTGAGCTTTAGTAGTTAAAGTGCAATAATTTTGGTGTTGAAGGCTATCAACTCCCATAAAGACCTTGTGAAACTACAACTCCCGTGATTCCATAGCCATTGAGCTTTAGTAGTTAAAGTGCAATAATTCTGGTGTTGAAGGCTATCAACTCCCATAAAGACCTTGTGAAACTACAACTCCCGTGATTCCATAGCCATTGAGCTTTAGTAGTTAAAGTGCAATAATTCTGGTGTTGAAGGCTATCAACTCCCATAAAGACCTTGTGAAACTACAACTCCCGTTATTCCATAGCCATTGAGCTTTAGTAGTTAAAGTGCAATAATTCTGGTGTTGAAGGCTATCAACTCCCATAAAGACCTTGTAAAACTACAACTCCCGTGATTCCATAGCCATTGAGCTTTAGTAGTTAAAGTGCAATAATTTTGGTGTTGAAGGCTATCAACTCCCATAAAGACCTTGTAAAACTACAACTCCCATGATTCCATAGCCATTGAGATTAGTAGTTAAAGTGCAATAATTTTGGTGTTGAAGGCTATCAACTCCCATAAAGACCTTGTGAAACTACAACTCCCATGATTCCATAGCCATTGAGATTAGTAGTTAAAGTGCAATAATTTTGGTGTTGAAGGCTATCAACTCCCATAAAGACCTTGTGAAACTACAACTCCCGTGATTCCATAGCCATTGAGCTTTAGTAGTTAAAGTGCAATAATTTTGGTGTTGAAGGCTATCAACTCCCATAAAGACCTTGTGAAACTACAACTCCTGTGATTCCATAGCCACTGAGCTTTAGTAGTTACAGTGCAATAAGTTTACAGTATAGTTGGACCTCTTCACAACAGGTTGGTTGGGTTGAATGATAGTTGAACTTTGGATTTGA
Organism: Anolis sagrei; assembly: GCF_037176765.1. Taxonomy (NCBI): domain Eukaryota; kingdom Metazoa; phylum Chordata; class Lepidosauria; order Squamata; family Anolidae; genus Anolis; species Anolis sagrei. Next base: position 28,290,410 of record NC_090022.1, on the reverse strand, counting down.
GGACACACTAAAGTACCTGGTGATGCGTAGGTTAGGTCATTTCTAATGCTATTTATTAGAAACTAGCCGTCCCCTGCCACGCATTGCTGTGGCCCAGTCTGGTGATCTGGAAAATAAAGTAATGAGAAATTGTTGGTTTCTAATATATGTAATTTCTTTCTGCTTGTGGGTAAACAGCATTTCTTGCTGTTTATCCACAAGCATAAAGCAATTACATATATTAGAACAGCATTTCTTGCTGTTTCTTTGTCAGTATTGATGTGGAGATTGTCTGGTTTGCCTATTCTGGAACATGCAACATATAATGGTCCTTCTTTAGGGGTCTCTTTCAAATCTATGATACTATATCTCCGTGTGCGAGAATCATATCGAGCTATCTATATCTATGGCTGGATAACTCTTTGTCAGGAGGGCTTTGATTACGTTTTCTTGTCTTGGTGAAGGGAGTTGGACTGGATGGCCTTAAGTATTTTCTGTTGGTCATGGTGGTTCTGTGTGGGAAGTTTGCCCCAATTCTGTCATTGATGGGGTTCAGAATGCTCTTTGATTGGAGGTGAACTATAAATCCCAGTAACTACAACTCCCAAATGTCAGGGTCTATTTCCCTCAATCTCCATCTGAGTTTACATTTGGGCATATGGAGTATTTGTGCCAAGTTTGGTCCAGATCCATCCTTGTTTGAGTCCACAGTGCTCTCTGGATCTAGGTGAACTACAACTCCCAAACTTAAGGTCAATGCCCACCAAACCCTTCTAGTGTTTTCTGTTGGTCATGGGAGTCCTATATGTCATGTTTGGTTCAATTCCATCATTGGTGGAGTTCAGAATGCTCTTTGATTGTAGGTGAACTATAAATCCCAGAAACTAAAACTCCCCAAATCAAAAATTTTTGAGTGATGGACATACATTGAGTTGTTAGGTATATGCTGTCCAAATTTGGTGTCAATTCATCCAGTGGTTTTAGAGATATGATATTATAATAATATATTTATATTACCTGTAATATTACTAATAATATTACAATGTAATGGTATAGTACAATATAGTAATATATAATACTGATATTGTACTATGCTAATATAATATATTTTATATACATATAATATCTACAATATTATAATGTTATGCAATATAATAAGAATATGATATTATAATTATATATTTATATTACATGTAATATTACAAATAATATTACAATATAATGGTATAGTACAATATAGTAATATTTAATACTGATATTGTACTATGCTAATAATATAATATATTGTATGTATATATATCTTGTAAGCTGCTCTGAGTCCCCTTAGGGGTGAGAAGGGCAGCATATCAATGTCATAAATAAATAAAACCCAGTTCAAACGAACAAACGAACATTACATTTTTATTTATATAGACTAGCCGTCCCCTGCCACATGTTGCTGTGGCCCAGTCTGTGTATATGTGTTTTATGTGTGTATATGTGTATATATATTTGTGTATATGTGTATATGTGTGTGTTTGCATATATATATGTGTGTGTGGTTTTGCGCATGCGCTGTAATGTATTTTATGTGGATGAAACATCAGGAGAGAATGCTTCTGGAACATGGCCATACAGCCCGCAAAACTCACAGCAACCCAGTAATTCCGGCCATCAAAGCCTTCAAGAACATATTGCCAACCTTCAGGTCAGCAGTTAAGCAGCCCAAGGGTTTATCCCATGGCACCGCCCTGACCCCATATGTAGAACATACAAACTTATTTCCACATTTGTATAGACAGATTAGGACTTGGGTTGCATGTATCCCACGTCGAACCTGACTTTTAAAAAAGAAATTAATTGCACAGTTCAAAAATCCCCACAGTCACCATTACAGTTTTAATTTACCCATAGTAAGACCTGGCTTTGATAGTAAAATCTTATATATAGTTCTGTGTTTTATGAGTGTTACTATCAACTCCCATGAAGTCCTGGATTTTGCTGTAGGCAGATATCACTTTATTTTATCTTTTCCAGAAGGAAAAATGAATTAGGCCAAAGTTTATCGGGAGGCTCTATCTCTAGACAACTTAATCGTTTGTCTGTTCAGGACATTGTTGTTGTGGAGATAGTGCCTTTGTTATGATGAGGTTTATTACAAGAATAGTACAGGGCAGATAGTAAAAGGCTAGACAGCAAAAGGAACTGATGGACTTACGTTAGGGCAAACTTTATATATACTTATCGTAATAGTCATTGGGTGAGTAAGAAATGCCTCTAACCTTTGGCCGCATCTACAGTGTCATTCTATGCAGTCTAAAACTGCATCATATGGTCAGTGTAGACTAGGCATGAGCAAACTTCAGCCCTCCAGGTGTTTTGGACTTCAACTCCCATCATTCCTAACAGCCGGTAGGCTGTTAAGAATGGTGGGAATTGAAGTCCAAAACACCTGGAGGGCTGAAGTTTGCCCATGCCTGATGTAGACTCATATAATACAGTTTAACTGCATTATATGAGTCCACACTGACCATATGATACCAAGTTTTTGCATAATGTTTTAAAAACTTTGTTTGTGTACCCTCAATTCGCTTCTGACACGATAAATAAATACGGCAGTGTAGATGGGGGTTCTTTGTTTCATGACATGCCTAACCCTGATCCTTTAAGCTGGTCCACATATTTTTGATGGCAGGTTTTACAGGAAAATTCCAAGACCCGACTTCACGTTTTTGCTTTGGGGCAAATGTCTTTGGAAAAAAACAGTATTGAAAACAACATTTATGAGTGATCAGTTTTAACAATATGACAACCAACAACATTTTGTTATCATCACATATGTTTTGGCAAGCATATGTGATTGAGTATGGCATAAAAAGTCCACATTGATATATATGATCTGTTTTATCAGCCAGCACGTCAACGACTTAAATCTAGAAATAGTTTTCTAAGATCTACAGAGACACTCACTGGAACACCTCAGCAAGCAAGAGTCCAAAAGTGGCAGGCCCAAACCCAGTACCTCAACCAATGGCTGATACCCAATGAGAGACTCCCCCCTGGGCACACAGAGGACTGGGCGACCTGGAAGGCACTGAACAGACTGCGCTCTGGCACCACGAGATGCAGAGCCAACCTTCAGAAATGGGGCTACAAAGTGGAATCCTCGACATGCGAGTGTGGAGAGGAGCAAACCGCTGACCACCTGCTGAAATGCACCCTGAGCCCTGCCACATGCACAAGGGAGGACCTTCTTGCAGCAACACCAGAGGCACTCCAAGTGGCCAGATACTGGTCAAAGAACATTTAATCAACTCTCATACTCACAAATTTTGTAATCTGCTTGTTTGCTTTGCTCTGTTAGAAATGTAATATAATTTGACTGGTTGTTCTGACACGACAAATAAATAAATGTTTTAGGATTGAAGTTGTGAATCCACCAGAGTCAATGCAGGTCACCTGTAGTTCAGTGAAACTGTCCTTGCAGTAAAACCAGACCATTTGAATCCAGTCTGGACAATCAAAACTGCAAGGATTTCTGTGCTCCAGACAGACCTCAAATTCCAGCTCTTGGGTCCCAATATCAAGAGAAAGGCAGGATAAACATGAAGGAAATAAATAACAACAAGAATAATTATAATAATTATTTTGAGGCTACACATGATAAAATCTAATTTACTCGCAGGGAGGAGAAAAAAGCTTCTAGGGTGCATTGAGACCCCGTCCACACAGCTGAATAAAATTCCACATTTTCTGCTTTGAACTGGGATATATGGCAGTGTGGACTCAGTTAACCCAGTTAAAAGCAGATATTGTGGGATTTTCTGCCTTGATATTATGGGTTATAAAGCTATGTGGAGGGGGCCTTAGCCATGGCAGTTAAAGTGGTGCCAAACTGCATTAATTCTTCAATGTAGCCGAATCCTTGGTCTACAATTTTCCATCCATTAAACCTATGTCTAAGTCAGTGTGGATAGGATTATACAGTTAAACTGTAAGCCAAGGAGAGAGTGTTTACCAATGTGTAAGAAAGTTATTTGCATTATTTTGTAGTTTTAAGTAATACATTTACTTGTAAAATTACACAAGGCTTCTTATGGGAGTGAGTCCCAAGTTTAGTTTCAAGGAAGAACGAGTATGTGTAACTATAGAGAAAAATATTTAAAGAGCAAAAAACAAAAACAAAACAATAATAGCAACTTAATGACATTATTTTAAATCAGACATTAAAAAATTAGATTAAAAATGGATTAAAAAAAGATTTTTTTAAAAAAAAAAGGAAAAAAAAAGAATGGATTAAAAAATAGAATAATGACTTGGGGCCCTTCCACACAGCCCTATATCCCAGAATATCAAGGCAGAAAATCTCACAAATAACCCAGTTCAAAGCAGACATTTTGGGATTTTTCTGCCTTGATATTCTGGGATATAGGGCTGTGTGGAAGGTCCCATGGATTTAATAAAATTCATCAACAGAGGGTGCAATTGTGTTCATGATGTAGTGGAAGACTTCCCATCGGCAACTAGACTAGAAATGCCTTCAGTCAGACTGGATCTACACTGCCCTATATCCCAGGATCTGATTCCAGATGATCTGATTATCCCAGATTATCTGGCAATGAAGACTCATCTGATAATAATACTAATAATAATGCATTTATATTCACCCTGAGGGAACTCAGAGCGGATTACAGCATATAAACAGACACAGGCAAACATTCAATGCCTTGTTATAGTGAAATACAATGAACACAAAGACACAGACAAAGGCAAAGGGTTCTCCTTTCATTTCCGGCTCTGGAGACAATGCTCATCTCCAACTCTGGAGGAGGTGCTCATCTCCATTTCCAAGCCAAGGAGCCTGCATTGTCTGTAGACATCTCTTGGTCATGTGGCCAGCATGACTGCTTGGAGCGTCTTTTTGCCTTTTCTCACCAAAGCGATACCTATTGATATAATCACATTTGCATGCTTTCGAACTGCTAGGTTGGCAGGAGCTAGAGCTAACAGTAGGAGCTCACCCCGTCCTGCGAATTCAAACTGCCACCCTTCAGGTCAGCAGTTCAGCAGCACAAGGGTTTAACCCACTGCAACACTGTTGGATCTACAATGCCCAATAAAATAATGACATGGATTTATTAAAACTCATCAACAGAGGGTGCAGTTGCATTCATGATGTAGTAGAAGGCTTCCCATCGACAACTGGATGGCTAATATGTGAGCAGAATATAGGACTAGAAATGCCTTCAGTCAGGCTGGATCCACATTGCCCTATATCCCAGGATCTGATACTAGATTTTCTGATTATCTCAAATTATCTGGCAGTGGAGACTCATAAAATCCAGTTTAAAGCAGATAAACTGAGACCAGATCCTGGGATAAAGGACAGTATAGATTCAGCCTCAGATGCAGTATGTGGCCTCTCACGTTCTTACAGAATCAGAGCTTGAAGAGACTCCAAGGGCTATCCAGTCCAACCCCATTCCGCCATGAAGGAAGACACATATGGACACAGAACACTCCCAATGAAAGGGTTAACAGAACTTAGAAATGTTGAAATGCTGAAATGCAAACCTAAAGAGAGGTTTGTCCCTCTCCTCTGGCCTAAAGAAGGCTGAAAGCCAAGAAGAGATATTGTATCTGGAAGACACAAGATGCTCTATTGTCGAGTATGCCCAGGGTGGGTTAACACCCAAAATGCTTATCTGTAGCAATAATATGTGTGTTTACGTAGTTTGTAGAAGATGATCAGTTTAGAGGCACCGAAGTGGCAAAATATGAGAAAACATGTTTTTGAAATGTTGATCTGATAAGAGAGGTGTGTGCCCATGACACAGCGAAAAGAGATGTATATAAGGTGACTGAAAGATCCAAATGGCACAGACAGCCTTCTTTGAAGACACTGGTCTGTCTTGGCTGTTTGTCCCTGTGTGGCCACACTTGAATAAAGAGATTTTGCTTCACCTACGGAGACTGCTTGCTTTCTGTCACCAGCCTTGGGGTGCCTAACTAAAGGGGTTCCCTTCACCAACTGTGCTGGTACGGCTGTACCAGGAGCTCAAACTTTATTTTCTTTCTGTTAAAGTTCGCAATCATAGGGCAGGCCACCTGTCCATCATAATTAAGCTTTGGTTCTGCCTCTTGTCCGGGGCTCTGGGAGGGAAAGGAGCCATTTTGGGCAGTCTTACACAAGGTAGCTAAGCTACAGGACGTAGACCAGCTCGTCCCGTAGAAAAGCTTTTATCAAGAACATCCGAGGATACAGAAACAGAAATTCCAGGGGAAAGGTCCCGAAGCCTCACAGCCTCTCAGCCTCACAGCATCAGAGGGAAACAGCCCTGAAGTTTTCTAAGAATTCTCGAAGGGAGAACAGCATTACAGATCCACGGAACTCCAGCTGAAATATCTACAAGCCTCAGCTGGTAGGTCTACTCGATGCCCAGATGCATTTGGAATTGGTAGTAGCACCCAGATCAACGAGGCCTAGATAAAAGACGGCCTAGGAGAGGTTAAAAAGGGTTTTTTTTTTCTTACAGAGAAAGTACAGTTAATCAAAGTCAGGTACCAGTCCCTTGAGGACTAGACTAAGAAAGCCTTGAAGTGTCGTTTGAACCATTGAAGATTTGTTATTTGTTCCATAATAAAGACTTTGTTGTATCATTAAAGACTCTAAAGACCATCACTTCAGAAAAATCTCTGAGAACCTCTCTTTGAGGCGCCCTGGCTTCCTGCTGGTCATAAAGTATACATCCTATACTAAAGACAATTGTTACAGGCCCAGGGTGTGACAGAACACCAACAGATGGCCATTCCGTGTCTGCTTCAAAACCTCTGGAGAAGGAGATTCAACCACCCACCGAGGAAGTGTACTCCACTGCCAAACAGCTCCTAGAAGAGTCCTACCAAATGTTTAGGTTGAATCTTGTATACTTCCCTTTACACTGCCTAGAACTACATTGACTTTTTAAAGCTTCTGCATTACACGATCAAACCCTATGGCAGTGGAGTGCAGAATAAAAGATGCCAAACTGCATCCCAAAATAGCTACGAGCGTCAGCACACTGACGTACACACCTGAGTATGTACAGTATATTTCTGCATGGAAATTCAGAACTAATACTCTACATATGGTTCTTTCCACAATCTTTATATTTCATCCCTATTTGAATCGGTCATCAGGGCTCATCCCAATTCAACAAAGAACAATTATTTCATTTTGGCTACCAGCCTATTATTGCAAAACACTCACACTGTTATTTTGGCTCATTCTAGCTAGTGTTGTAATGTTGAAGGAAGGCTGATGTCATATATATTTAGAAATGTATCAGAGACCAATGGTTGGGATTACTGTCCTCATTGTCCGGCTTCTGTCTAATCCTCTCACTGCGTTTTTAGACATGTTCTTATCAGGCAGAAGAATGCCATTCCGTAACAAAGGAGGCAAGATAAAGATCGACACCTCTTGAAAGAGAAACAGTCCTCTGGTGAAACGGCTTCTCATGGTTCTCTGATGATGGCAGATTCCTTAAACGCGTAAGGCATTTTGTAGACCTGATCAGCAAACATTTGTACAAGGGGATTCTGTTTTCTTCCAAAGTCACCACTGCACTCATTGCTCCTTTTACGTCATATGCCTTAATTTGCGATAAGCTGCTTTGTAAGTTCTTTGAACTGAATGGCAGGGGATTAAATCATAAGCAATAACATTGTTTGTGTATGAATCGTTCAAGTTGGCTGTTGACTTATGGTCACCACATGGATTTCATAGGGTTTTCTTAGGCAAGGGATTCTCAGAGGTGGTTTTACTGTTCCTGCCTTTGAAGTACAGCCTACAGCGCTTGGCATTCGTTGGTGGTCTCCCATCCAAATTCACTGCTTAGCTTCCAAGATAAAAAAGGACAGAGCATCTTGAGATAAATAACATTACTGTTTTGTAATGATTGTTAAGAGCCTGAAATTGTATACAATACAGACTTACTTACTTACTTAGGTGATCCTTCGTAATTCGAGGATGATGGTCCTCCAAGTGTAGTGTCTTGGCATCATTTTCCAGATGGAAGTGGTCCTGGTCAGGGTTGGCTTGACGTGCCTTGCCTTGGCACATTTCTCCCTTTTGCTCTCTATTCATACCTCTTTGAATTCTGCAGCACTGCTGGTCACATCTGACCTCCAGTTAGAGCAGTCCTCCAAGTGTAGTGTCTTGGCGGTGGGTCCGTAGGTGGGTGTGGAGCCCTATTCTTGATCTGCATGTTCTCCCACAGTGAGGACATCGTTTCCCAGATGGAAGTGTTGTAACTGTTTAATATTACTATAATTAACACACACACACACTTTAAGAGCTACCCAGGGTTGGCTTGACGTGCCTTCCTCTTGGCACGTTTCTCCCTTTTGCTCTCCATTCATACCTCTTTGAATTCTGCAGCACTGCTGGTCACAGCTGACCTCCAGTTAGAGCAGTCCTCCAAGTGTAGTGTCTTGGCGGTGGGTCCGTAGGTGGGTGTGGAGCCCTATTCTTGATCTGCATGTTCTCCCACAGTGAGGACATCGTTTCCCAGATGGAAGTGTTGTAACTGTTTAATATTACTATAATTAACACACACACACACACTTTAAGAGCTACCCAGGGTTGGCTTGACGTGCCTTCCTCTTGGCACATTTCTCACTTTTGCCCTCCATTCACACCTCTTTGAATTCTGCAGCACTGCTGGTCACAGCTGACCTCCAGTTAAAGCACTCAAAGGCTTCCCAGTACTCGGTGTCAATGCCACAGTTTTTAAGGTTGGCTTTAATAATAATATAAGAATAAACTTTATTTATACCCTGCCACCATCTCCCCAATGGGGACTCGGAGCGGCTTACATGAGGCCAAGCCTGAACAACAAACTACAATATAAAAATACAAATTGTAGTAAAATAAACAACATAACATTAAAATATAAAACATCAAAACATATAAAACAATATACACAGAACATAGAAAACCAAACATAATGACAGAGTGGGCCGCATGTACATAAAATGATTTTAAAAGCCCATTTTCAAATCTCTTTCCCTGTCCACCAACATTACGTTTCCCCTTCTTGCATTGAGAGTATGGTAACTGCTTTGGGAGCCGGTGATCAAGCATTTGGACAACGTGGCTAGTCCAGCAGACTACATTTTACAGTCTACAGAATGTAGAAAATCGTAGTTTTCACTAAAGTGGTTGCATTCTACACCTTTTTGTTTTTATAGTGTCATTTTCAACCATTGTGACTATTTTAATTATTTTATGTTGTGATGATTTACTCTTATGATTTTATACTGTGGTTATTAACTATTGTGGCTGTTGTAACTGTTTAATATTATTATAATTAACACACACGCACACTTTAAGAGCTACCCTGGGAAAGTTTTGTCACAAAAACCAGCAACTTTTAAATAATTCATAGCAAATTAAAACAAGTAACAAAAATCCTGAATTTAAGAAGATCCATTTAGGCAAATTAATTGCTGTTGCCACAAAAAGGGGCAATCATTTATTGATCTTCATTCTGTTTTCTGGGTCTTGGAGGAATTGAAGGATAGTATGATTCCCATCTAATCCAGTCCAGCTGAAGATAGTTTGCTGCCTGAGGGGAGAAGAAAATGAAGCTCAGAGTGCATCTATCTTGTATAATTAATCTATCTTAACACCGCTTTAATTGCCCTGGCTCAGTGCTGTGGAATTATGGGATTTGTACTTTGTTGCGCCACTAGCACTCTTTGGCAGAGAAGGCTTGTAAAAACTATAACTTCAGTGATATCATAGCATTGAGCCATAGCAGTTAAAGTGGTGTCAACTTCATTAACACTACAGCAGTGGTCACTCTCCAACCTTAGCACCAAAAGGGCTACAAATCAGTTTTTGGTCAACTTTACATTCAGTTTGGTTATTTGGGTTGCTGGTTCAGAAAATTGCATTGGATAGACCACATCAGCTCTAGTTTCTGATACAGAACATATGCCATCCAGTAGTCGCCATCTGCTCGCCCACAGAAAACCATATTTAATAGGCCTTGGCACTATAAGAGGGTTTTGCGAGAACAATTACTCTCGTTGCAACGATATAGTAACGATGAGTCCATGGAGCATATTTTAGTTCTTGCCGGACCACTGGTAGTCCATGGACCACAGGATGGGAACCACTGCTCTACAGTGTAGTGTTTTATTCAAGTACTGGAAGCTAGTCATATCATTTGGACATTTGAGGCAGAGAATTAACCCCTGGTCTCCAGAGTCATGCGAGCTACACACTTCACTCTGATCCTGACACATGATGTTTGTGACAATTAGTTTGTAATGTGTTTCTTATTAATCTGGACTTTTAGACGTGTGGATAGCTTTGCTGCGTTATTGGGGAGAGGAGTTAGTAATGTGCCAAACTGGTTGGTGGCACTGGGAGGTGAGCCTTCTCTTTCCCAGGGGGAATTTTGAAGTTTTTCAAAAGATGGTTCATCATGTATCTCAATACTTGTAGATCAGTATATCAGTATTTACGCACCTTCGCTTGGAAGAAAACACATTTATCTGCATACATTATAGAGAAAACATTCCCACATGGTTGAATATAATGCAGAGGTTTGGAAATTAATTTGGCAGGCAGAGATGTGTGGCCGGTTACAGCAATCTCATCACAATGTGTGTGGCATCAACAGTGTCACTGCAGACTAAGAAAATGCTGTGCCAAACAGATTTGTTTTCATCAGTGTAGACAGACACATAATCCAATGCTCTCTATCTGGCACATTTGATGTCCAAAACAGATTTGACACCCAGGGAAAGGGGATATGGGGGGCATCTATATTGTAGAATTAATGTGGTTCGACATCACATTAACTTCCATGGCTCAACGCTGTGGCAACCTGGATGTTGTAGCTTGGAGAGGCACCATCATTCTTTGGCAGAGGAGGCTAAAAGACCTTGTAAAATGAAAAGTTCCAGGATTCCATAGTATTGAGTCACGGCAGTGAAAGTGATGTCAAATTGCATTCATTCTACAGTGTAGATGCACCCTTAGTGACAATATTGTCTCTTTCCTTATATGTCGTGTCATAATTTTTAACATTTCAGTCAATGTGTATTGTTTCAAAAACCATTGGTGTGCCCTCTGTATATAACAACAACAACAACAACAACAACAACAACACCACTATGTAACCAAATTTTGTTCCTGGGTTATAAATGCTATTTCCTAATTGGTTGTGTCATAAAAACATAGAAAAAGTTTATTAAACTGCCAAAACTTTGTTTTTGCGGGAAATCCTGCAGCACATTTTGCTAAAGCTTTTCAATGAATATCTCATAGTATCTCAACCAATTCAACAGAGTTTGTGGCAGCCACAAAAACAAAGTTTCTGGAGTATAACAACTACTTTCAAAGTAAGTATCACACAATTAATCAGGAAATAACATTTTCAAACCAGAAATAGATTTTTTCAAATGTTGTTACATAGTATAATAATAATAATAATAATAATAATAATAATAGAATCTATGCACATTCAAAAATACATCACACAGTCCTAGATGCTTGAGAAGTGTTCGACTTGTGATTTTGTGATACAAAATCCAGCATATAGAACTTGTTTGCTATGACATACTGTGGTTTTGTGTCAGTAAAATAATAATAATAATAATGAGAAGGAGAAGGAGAAGGAGAAGGAGAAGGAGAACAACAACAACGGCAAACTACTCTGGGACTTCCGAATTCAGACTGACAGAGTTTTGGAGCACAATACTCCTGACCTTACGATTGTGGAAAAAAAACCTAAGTGTGGATCGTCGATGTTGCAATCCCAGGCAACAGCAGAATTGACGAGAAGCAACTGGAAACGCTTATGTGATACAAGAATTTAAAGATCAGACTGGAAAGATTCTGGTACAAGCCAGTCAAGGTGGTCCCAGTGGTGATTGCCACACTGGGTGTAGTGCCTAAAGATCTTGGCCTGCACTTACAAACAAAATTACCATCTGCCAGCTGCAAAAGGCCACCCTGCTTGGATCTGCATGCATTATGCACCAATACATCACACAGTCCTAGACACTTGGGAAGTGTACGATGTGTGATTCAATACAATAGTCAGCAGAGTAATCTTGTTTGCTGTGGACTCATCTTGTTGTGATAATAATAATAATAATAATAATAATAATAATAATAATAATTCTTAGTCTCTTCTTATGGCTTGAGGCAGGTTACATCTGAGTGCTTTTGGAGAACATTGTAAGGTCGCACCCCTAGATATACTGACAGAGGAAGTCATCCCATTCTAAAACTGAAAACAACTTCCAAATAGATATGATTAGCATGTAAGACATCTTGAAATGCTAGGTGGTGGCTATCGGTGGAAGTAAACTCTGACATGATGATGAATAATAATTGCAGATTGTTTTATTTATTTATTTTAATTAGCTGTTTTAGGTGCGCCTTAATACATGGTTACCTGCCTGGAGTCTCTAAGATTGTGCCCAGTCAACATGCATACTTTGAACTTTGTGAATGATAAAGATCATATCTGGCACTATGGTTAGGTCAAGATACTTGACTGACAAATGACTTGATTCCCATACAGTTTATATCATTCTGTTTGGGTTCCCTACCTTGTTAGGGTTTGAGCAGAGCCTTGGTGGCCAGGAAGTGGATGTATTCTGTATAATAAGGGAGGATCGTTGCTCTGCAGAGACAACCTTCAACAGAATTACAGATAGAATTGCCACACTGAACATTTGAGAGGGCTCCTGTATCTTTAATTAATGGGTAGAACAGAAATTTCAACAAGTGCTATCAGGCATCTAGCAATATCAGCTGAACTTCCCACTGCTACACAGCCATTAAAAGGACACTAACCATCCCCAGTTTTAAATCTTCCAACCATAATTACAGCATGTAGGCGGACAGGGTTCATTTTAATCTCCACAGTTGTGAATAGGGATGCACCTACACCAGGCATCAACAAACTTTCTAACTTGGGGACTGCATGGTGGGCCATAGGGGGTGGAGTGGGGTGGGGAGGCCAGGAGGGAGGGGTTTTTCCCCAAGTCCCCTCCCTGCCCTTTTTCCGCTTCCTCTTCTCTTTCAGAGGCAGAAAGTGAAGGAAAAATTGGAAACCTTTGCATCCCAGGGTGCCCCCTGGTAGTACAGCAGGTTAAACTGCTGAGCTGCTGAAGTTGCTAACTGAAAGGTCGCAGGTCTGAATCCAGGGAGCGGCATGAGCTCCTGCTGTTAGCCCCAGCTCCTGCCAATCTAGCAGATCAAAAACATGCAAATGTGAGTAGATTAATAGGTACTGCTCTGGCGGGAAAGTAATGGTGCGCCATGCAGTCATGCTGGCCACATGACCTTGGAGGTGTCTACGGACAACACCGGCTCTTCGGCTTAGAAATGGAGATGAGCACCAACCCTCAGAGTCGGACACGACTGGACTTAATGTCAGGGGAAAACCTTTACCTTGGATCCCAAAAAGGTTGTCCTTGGTCAGGATGAGATGGTGGATGGGAGAGAAAAGTGTATCCGTTAGACCCCTGTATTGTCTACTCCTGATATAGAATCCTAGTATGCTAGAGCGGGAAGTCCAGTCCAACCACCTGCTATGCAAGAAGGCACAATCAAAGCACTCCCAATAGACAGCCTGTGCACAAAAGCGAAGGAAAGTCCACCACCCTCTGAGGCAGCCTATGCAACTCTCCAGGAAGTTCTTCCTAATCTTTTCAGTCAAATCTTTTCCCTGCCATTTGAAAGCATTGCTCCCTTGGGCCCTGGTCTCTAGAGCAGCAGAAAATCAGTTTCCCCCCTTTTTCTCAATGGGACACCTTTTAAAATCTCATGTTCTCTCTCTACCTTCTCTTCTCCCAGCTAAACATCTCCCAGGAGGAAAGGAGGAAGGAAAAAGAGAAGGAAGAGAATGGAGGGAGGGAGGAAAGAGAGAAGGAAGGAAGGAAAGGAAAAGAGAAAGAGGGAGATAGGGCAGGAAAGAGGGAAGGAAGGAATGACGAAATGGTGGAAGGGAAGGAAGGAGGGAATGAGGAAGGAAAGACGGAAGGAAGGATAGGATGGTGAGAGAGAGAAGGACCTGAGAAAAGAGCCCAAGGGGCTGCATCCAGCCCCTGGACCTGGGTTTTGCCCATACATTGTAGAATTAATAAAGTTTGACACTACTTTAACTGCCATGGCTCAATGCGATCAAATCCTAATGACGCACTGGCACTCTGTAGCAGAGAAGGTTAAGACTTTATAAAACGATGACTCCTATGATTCTATAGCAGTGGTTCCAAACCTTTTTTTGACCAGGGACCACTTTGAGCAGGAACGACCCTCCAACATTAGTACCAAGTGGGTTATGAATTGGGTTTTGGCCAACTTTAGATTTGGTTTGGTTATTTGGGGTGCTGATTCAGAAAATTGCATTGGATAGACCACATCAGCTCTAGTTTCTGATACAGAACATATGCCATCCAGTAGCCTCCATCTGCTCGCCCACAAAAAACCATATTTAATAAGCCTTAGCACTATAAGAGGGTTTTGTGAGACCAGTCGCTCTCATTGCAACAGAGTAGTAACAGTGAAGCCATGGACCACATTCTAATTCTTGCGGACCACTGGTGGTCCATGGACTACAGGTTGGGAACCAATGTTCTATAGCATTGAGCCATGGCAGGTAAAGTGGTATCAAACTGGATTAATTCTATCGTGTAAATGTACCCCTAGTCTAATTCTCAAATTACTACCTTGCACTGGTTCTCTGTTTCACAGAATATCTGAGCCACATCTATTCAGGCAGAAGCTCTTCCATGCTAGATGAGGATTACTCCAAAATAAGAATAATGTAGCTATTTTACCCACTGCGGTTCTCTTTGAAGCTGTTGCTTTTAAGGATTATCTTTTTCAAAAAACCAGACCATCTCTGGGCCCAGTCTTGTCTAGACATGCTAATAACTGCTATCCAGACACTTTTGGGATTTGTAGCAGGTAAGATCTATGTTAACATCTTTACATTCATACAACCAATGTTTACACTCTGTCTCACACAGATGTATGGCTTTAATCAATGGACAGAAAGATTCGGGTGGAGCATTGGAAGTTACTTATTAAAAGTCATTTGTTCTCTAGCTCATAAAGGTGAAAACATAATTGTCATTAGTTGTTACTAGGTTTTTAAAACATTGTGCGGTGCAGTACCGTGCTCCTAGATTGTATTTCTTCAGTTCTAAGGCTCACTTCTCCCTATAGAAATATCACTAAAATGGGCTGCATCTTAGAACTGCAGGTGTGTCTTATGTATTTTTTGGTCATGGTGGTGGTACTGAAATT
This sequence comes from Anolis sagrei, assembly GCF_037176765.1. NCBI lineage: Eukaryota > Metazoa > Chordata > Lepidosauria > Squamata > Anolidae > Anolis > Anolis sagrei. The sequence goes on along the minus strand of NC_090022.1, from coordinate 28,275,127 downwards.
AGGATAAGTCTCACAATTGATGGCATCTTACAACCAAAGGCATATGGGTACTTAAAAAGACAATGGCAGAGATCCTGAAAGAATCCTCTCAAAATGCCTCTGAAAACAGTCTTTAGAAGCAAACTTGAAAAAGGACTTTGACTGCATCCACACTGCGCTATAATCCAGGATCTGATCTCAGATTATCTGCTTTGAACTGGATTATATGAGTCTACGATGCCAGACAATCTGGGATCATATCCTGGGATATAGGGCAGTGGAGATCCAGCCTTGTATAATCCAGTTCAAAGCAGATAGTCTGGGATGATATCCTGGGATACAGGGCAGTGGAGATCCAGCCTTGTATAATCCAGTTCAAAGCAGATAGTCTAGGATCATATCCTGGGATACAGGGCAGTGAAGAACCAGCCTTGAATAATCCAGTTCAAAGCAGATAGTCTGGGATCATATCCTGGGATATAGGGCAGTGGAGATCCAGCCTTTGGGTGCATCTCCACTGCAGAATTAGTGTAGTTTGCCACCACTTTCAATTGCTATCGCTCAATGCTATGGAATAAAGGGAACTGAAGTTTTACAAGCCATTTCTGCAACAACAAAAAAACTGCAGGTAGCTCAACAAATTTAGCATTGAGCCACGGCAGTTTAAGTTAGCTTCAAACTGCATTGACAGTGGAGATGCACCCCTCCTTGGATTAAGTTCATTGACCAACTTAAAATCCTACTTATTCCTTGCATATTTCCAGTTTAGTCCCACTTACATTGATTGAGAAACTGTCACAGGAGACAGATGGAGTGGAAAACACCAGTAATCCTCCTTCCCTGTCGAGAAGTAAACATTTGTTCTTTGGGGACCCCATTTTTCCATTGAATTACCAAGGATATTATGCGCAGTTGGGTCCTGCAGGCTCTCCCCTTCCCTCACCTTTAACTAGGTGAAAGGTTGCCAACCTGAGTAAGGGAAAGGTTACAAGGCTGCCAGGTCACTGGAGTCAATGATTGACCGGAATGAATCACCGAGCCAGGACCTGACCTGTTCCAAAGAGCAGAAAGGTGCCAACCTTCTGTTCGGTCAACCACATCCTGTCCCCTTCCCCTCAAGTTTGTTTAATGGATGACCCAAAACCCATAGAACAAGAAGGGGACATCCCCTTATACCTAAAAATGAACAGTAGGAACCTTCCCCCTTCTTTGTGTTTTTTTAGTGAGCCTGCAATTCTGTGTCTCCCGTGATCCAATCTCAGAAGGTCATAGTTTAATGGTAGATGGTTAGAGATTACTCAGGTGGGGATACATTGAGATTTACCATATATGTAGAGAGGTGAGTCAGATACTGTGGGATGGGAGTAGCATCAGGCTGTTGGAGGCCCTACCTCTAGTACATCTACATGTAGAATTAATGCAGTTTGACACTACTTTAGCTGCTATGGCTCAATGCTGTAGAACAGGCATGGGCAACTTCGGCCCTCCAGGTGTTTTGGACTTCAACTCCCACAATTCCTAACAGCCAGTAGGCTGTTAGGAATTGTGGGAGTTGACGTCCAAAACACCTGGAGAGCCAAAGTTTGCCCATATCTGCGATAGTTTGGTGAGGCACAAGCACTGTTTGTCATAGAAGGCTAAAGTTGTTGTATAACTACAACACCCAAGCTTACCCTAACCCTAACCCTGCTGAGCCCCAAAGCAGAAAGTTAGGGTTAGGGTTCCTGGCAAGATTTGTTGAGAGCGGGTTGCCATTGCTTTCTACTGCAGGCACAAGACTTATAATCCAAGATCACCCACTGGGTTTCTATAGCTGTGTGTGGATTAACATTCTTGTCTCCCAGAGTCCTAAACCAGCATTTAACCCACATGCTGGACCTTCTGCCAGTGCCAGGGACAGCCCTCCAAAATTGCACCTGTCCAAAGAACTTTCTTAAATGGTGTTCTTAATGTATTGTCGAATAGCCCGAAGAAACCTATAACAACCCACAGTGTTCTTAATGTTATGATGCAGTCTTGAAGATTAGTTCTATCCAAGATTTGTACTAATGGGAGATACTAGTGATTGGTTTGTCACAGGCATGGGCAAACTTGGGCCCTCCAGGTGTTTTGGACTTCAACTCCCACAATTCTCGATGGCTGTTAGGAACCGTGGGAGTTGAAGTCCAAAACACCTGGAGGGCTGAAGTTTGCCCATGCCTGGTTTATCACAACAAATGTGCTTAAATAGCTAGGAGAGAGAGATAATACCTGGTAAACATGAGGCCAGATAGATTACAAGAAAAGTGGTAGACAGGAAACTTCAGAAAACAAAGATAAAGAAACAAAGTACGAGAAAAATCTCCCTTTCATCATACCATTTAATAGCATAGGACAACAATCAAAATGCGAAGTTACTGATCACCAGCATGGGTCAGCACAAAGAGTACTCCTTGTGCTGACTATAATGTTACTTAAGGTTAAGTAACATGAAGCTAATCTCGGCCCATAGTCTGCATCACGAAGTCTATTAATAAATATTCAGAAATGGAAGAGAAGGTCAAGAGGTGCTTGGGCTTATTTAGTACACCAATTTAGATCAAGGTGATTTAAATCACTTACTTAAATTAAAAATTAAACCAAGGGGAGGGGAAACCCCTTTTTAAAAAAGAAAGCCCTAAATCTGCATTTTCAGTTCTTGACAAATCTGTAGAAATAAATGTGTGTAATAATTAGTTTGAATTACCATACACAAAGCGTTTTTTAACAGTGAATAGTGTTGTGTTTCATTTTCAGTCTATCATTTGTCCTTTTTTTGCATTATTACCTGATCTCTCACACAGAAATACAACGTAAAGCCAGAAGAAACCAAGCAAGCCATTGGAAGTAGAGCAAATTGGTGTTCCTCATGATATGGAGGTCAAATGTACATATTACAGGGTGAAATCTATGAGGGTTATCCAGAAAGTAAGGGTACAAGTTTTTTTTATTAAAAAAACCAAAGAATGAATATATTTTAATAAAACTTGCATGGATTATAGCAAAGGTATTACATTATTTTTCCACATAAACACCATTCAGTTCAATACGTTTTGTCAGTCATGGGACGAGTTTTTGATGCCTCTGTCATAGAAGTTTCCCTCTGCCTTTTTCAGCCAGTTCGTCACTTCGATTTTCACCTCGTTGTCGTCGGAAAAGTGTTTTCCACCCAGGTGTCCCTTCAATTTAGTCACTGGGTGCGAGATCAGGACTGTGAGAGGAGTGGCTTAAAACATCCCAGCCAAATGAAGTCAACAATTCTTGTGTTGCGTGAGTGGTATGCGGATGCGCATTGTCATGAAGGAGACAAATTCTTGCCGTCAGCATCCCACAATGTTTGTTTTGGATGACTCTGTGAAGTTTCTTATATATATTCCATACCCATTTTGTCACATGATGTCTTCACATTACATACTCTCCATAAACTGAAACAATTTCACAATGAATCGCAGTAGTGTTTATGCCCTTAGCATTTAGGTAGCGTATTACAGCGCAAACTTTGGACTTGGAGGGAAATGGAAGGAGGACGCTCATCTCTAACCTTCACCACAACGCCAGTCGATGAGCTACTGATGACTGGCACTGCTCATTCGCTTCCGCTGGATTCCTGCTACATGGCAATGATACCAACTTTCCCCACGAAAATTCACTGTGAGAGCCACATGCCTTGTGACCTTACTTTCTGGATAATCCTCATAATTGCTAGTGCCAAATAGAGTAGACCCACACTCAGTAGTAAACTGATACTTCTGTAAGTCCCATAGATTCAATTGGTCGACTCTAATTTGACTTTCAACCAGGCTTTGAGCTCGGATTGTGTAGCCCTTCAAATGTTGTTGAATCAGAACACCTGTGCCAGTATAACCAATAGCGAAGTTATACTGAGAGTTGCAGTCAAGTAACATCTACAGGACCATACACTTTTGACTTTGGATTATTAAACTTCAACATTTTTTTGTGAATGATTAGAACTCCCAAGAGCTTTATGCTGACCCAGATTCAATTCACTTGAAGGTGATCATTGGAGGATTACTGTGGTGTTTTTTTTAATGTGTTTATTCTCAAACAAGAGCATAGACAGAGACATATGGCTTGGACACTCCAACAGACATCCAAGTCCACTGTCCCACCACATGGGGAAATGCTCTTGATGCTGTTCTCTTATAGATCTCAGATCCTGGACTCAGCATTCTCAAAAAACTACTTTTATTATTGTCTACTGTCCTATCTTTTTATTGTACTAAGTGAAGGACAATATATCCCAACAGGATTCACCAGGGCTGATATACAGCTTGCTTACTTACTTAGGCGATCCCTCGTTCTCCAAGTATGATGGCCTTCCAAGTGTAGTATCTTGGCAGTGGGTATGTTGGTGACTGTGGAGCCCTATTCTTGATCCACATGTTTTTCCACAGCTGGAGCCTGGGTTTTATGATGAATTTAATTGACCACTATGAAGCCTCATAGACCTAGGGTGAATCTACACTGATTGACACTTTAATTGCCATGACTCAATGCTGTGGAGTCCTGGGAGTTGTAGTTGTGCAAGGTCTTTAGTCTTCTCTGCCAAATCAGTGATGCCTAATCAAACTATAACATCCATGATACCACAGAAGGGTGTCATGACAGTTAAATTGAGGTCAAACTGCATTAATTCTACAGTGTAGATGCAGCCTTCACGATGGCAGGCATTTTCCTTGGTCATGCCATGTTCACAAGCATCTTTGTTGGAAATGGAGAAATCCTTCTTAGTGGCTGTTCCCTGCTAGGGAGGCAAGACTGGCTCTCTCCTTGATTTTCTGCATATAGGTAAATACAGCCATGCTTGTAATGTTCTTGTTACAGTTTCTCAGTTGATTGGTTTACATTGTTAATTCTATGTTTTATTTCTTGATAATTGGTTTTTGTATGTCTCATTTACTTTATATCTGTTTTAATATTTGGAAGCTGCTTTGAGACCTTATTTTTGGGGGGGGGGGGATATGACATAGATGCTTCTTCTTTCTGCTCCTCTTCCTCTTCTACTTGCCTGGACTCCTGCTGCCTTCATTTATAACTGCCTTCTCCCATGCTGTGTGCTTTTACCACTTGGCCACTATGTGTATTAAGGTACACAAATCTTTGGCTTTACTTGGTATGGAAATGGTGCCACTGAGAACTATGAAGCTATATGTCTCACATCCCATGGAGTTTGGACCACCAGATGTAATGCCCAACCACAGCTTGGTGTTAGATGTAAAACAGTGGCCAATATATTATATGGTAATTCCAATCTGAAGCCTAAATACCGCAATCTTGGAAGCTATGCAGGATGGGAGAAAACGCCAATGAATGTTGGACGCTATATTTTAGAGGAAGGAACTGGCAATACCACCTCTGACTCTCCCTTGCCTATGAAAACTCTATGAAATCCGTGGATTTGCCATAAAGTCAACAAGTCAACCCTGAGGCATACTACTCACATAATTTTGGTTTCTATTTAAATATGTCAAAACTTTTCTCACTGGTTAATTATTTTTTGATACATGTCAAAACAGACAGGTTTTAAATCAATGTGTTCTGTTACATGTTCAGCATCTCTCTTGCTTGGTCCATTCTTAAGGATGACCTGATACTCCTGAAACAGCTGGTGACATAACATGGTAAAAATCACAGAGCGATTTTACACGTGATTGCTTATGCAATTGCTCATGATGTCAGCCATTCTACGTGTTTTAGTTGCATTATCATATTAATGCTTGTGGAGTGCTTGGAATGCAATGATACTCTGCCACGGGTGATAGCCGATGATTATGATGACGATGATGAGTACTACATTTCCATATTGGCTAAACACATGCATATACTTTTCAAATACAATGGAATGGCTCTTCCAGATGGCATATGTGTATATACCTCATTCTAGACAATGAATTGTTGAATTGCCTTCAGGTGAACTTCCTTTTCCACCACATAGCTTCTGACTCTGTGAATACTAAACACAGCTTTCCCTGTGAGTGCTGAGGAAAGCTGCCTTTCCTGAATTTCTGCCCATGTGCAGCTAAATTAGTAGCCTTTGAGTATGGAGTTAAGCAGTGAAGTGGTTTAGAAGGCCCTAAATCAGATCTAATCGTGGGGAGCCCTCGATGACACAGTGGGTTAAACCCCTGTGCCAGCAGGACTGAAGACCGACAGGACAGCAATCTGGGAAACCAGCTTGAAATCATCTGGATAAGAATCAAGGGAACTGGGACTCAAAAAGATGTCGTTGTAGGCGTCTACTACAGACCCCCAAGCCAGGAGGAAGAACTTGATGAAGTCTTCTGCCAACAGTTGACCAAACAGGCACAGAGAAGAGATGTAGTAGTCATGGGCGATTTCAACTATCCCGATATTTGCTGGAAAACAAACTCGGCCAAGAGTACAAGGTCCAACAAATTCCTCGCTTGCCTTGCAGACAATTTCATGGTCCAGAAGGTAGAAGAGGCAACAAGGGGATTGGCTACTCTTGATCTCATCCTAACAAATGCGGAGGACCTGATCGATGCGGTCGAAGTGGTAGGATCCTTAGGGGCAAGTGACCATGTGCTCCTGCAATTTGAGGTACAAAGGAAGGCCGAAACTAAGACAAGTCAAACCCGCATTTTGGACTTTAGGAGAGCTGATTTCCAAAAAATGAAGGAAACGCTGAGCAGCATTCCGTGGACACAGATACTAAAAGACAAGGGAGTTACGGATGGATGGGAATTTCTCAAGAGTGAAATACTCAAGGCGCAATTGCAAACCGTGCCAACAAAGAGAAAAAATAGGACAAGTGCAAAGAAGCCAGAATGGATGTCCAAAGAACTTCTAACTGTGCTAAGACACAAAAGAGACATGCACAAGAAGTGGAAAAAGGGAGAAATCACCAAAGAAGAATTCAAACAAATAGCCAACACCTGTAGGGAAAAGGTCCGCAAGGCTAAAGCACAAAATGAGCTCAGGCTTGCCAGGGACATTAAAAACAATAAAAAGGGCTTCTATTCTTATGTCAGTAGAAAAAGGAAAAACAAGGAGGCGATAGGACCTCTTCGCGGAGAAGATGGGGCAATGCTGACAGGGGATAGGGAAAAGGCAGAACTACTTAATGCCTTCTTTGCCTCGGTCTTCTCACAAAAAGAGAGTCTTCAACCTCAGCAAGATGGAGTGGATGAGGGATTGGAGGACATCCAACCCCAAATTGGGAAAGAAGTCGTCCAGGAATACCTGGCCGCTCTCAATGAGTTCAAGTCCCCAGGGCCAGATCAACTACACCCCAGAGTATTGAAGGAACTAGCGGAAGTCATTTCGGAACCATTGGCAACCATCTTTGAGAGTTCTTGGAGAACGGGAGACGTTCCAGCAGATTGGAGGAGGGCCAATGTGGTCCCAATCTTCAAGAAGGGAAAAAAAGACGACCCAAACAACTACCGTCCGGTCAGCCTCACGTCGATACCGGGCAAGATTCTGGAAAAGATTGTTAAGGAAGCGGTCTGCAAACACTTAGAAACAAATGCAGTCATCGCTAATAGTCAACATGGATTTATCAAAAACAAGTCATGCCAGACTAATCTGATCTCTTTCTTCGATAGAGTTACAAGCTGGGTAGATGCGGGGAATGCCGTGGATGTAGCGTACCTGGATTTCAGTAAGGCCTTCGACAAGGTCCCCCATGACCTTCTGGCAAGGAAACTAGTCCAATGTGGGCTAGGCAAAACTACGGTGAGGTGGATCTGTAATTGGTTAAGTGGACGAACACAGAGAGTGCTCACTAATGCTTCCTCTTCATCTTGGAAAGAAGTGACGAGTGGAGTGCCGCAGGGTTCCGTCCTGGGCCCGGTCCTGTTCAACATCTTTATTAATGACTTAGATGAAGGGCTAGAAGGCATGATCATCAAGTTTGCAGACGACACCAAATTGGGAGGGATAGCCAATAGTCCAGAGGACAGGAGCAGAATTCAAAACGATCTTGACAGATTAGAGAGATGGGCCAAAACTAACAAAATGAAGTTCAACAGTGACAAATGCAAGATACTCCACTTTGGCAGAAAAAATGAAATGCAAAGATACAGAATGGGTGACGCCTGGCTCGAGAGCAGTACGTGTGAAAAAGATCTTGGAGTCCTCGTGGACAACAAGTTAAACATGAGCCAACAATGTGATGTGGCGGCAAAAAAAGCCAATGGGATTTTGGCCTGCATCAATAGGAGCATAGTGTCTAGATCTAAGGAAGTAATGCTACCTCTCTATTCTGCTTTGGTTAGACCACATCTGGAATATTGTGTCCAATTCTGGGCACCACAATTCAAGAGAGATATTGACAAGCTGGAATGTGTCCAGAGGAGGGCGACTAAAATGATCAAGGGTCTGGAGAACAAGCCCTATGAGGAGCGGCTTAGGGAACTGGGCATGTTTAGCCTGAAGAAGAGAAGGCTGAGAGGAGATATGATAGCCATGTATAAATATGTGAGAGGAAGCCACAGGGAGGAGGGAGCAAGCTTGTTTTCTGCTTCCTTGGAGACTAGGACGCGGAACAATGGCTTCAAACTACAAGAGAGGAGATTCCATCTGAACATTAGGAAGAACTTCCTGACTGTGAGAGCCGTTCAGCAGTGGAACTCTCTGCCCCGGAGTGTGGTGGAGGCTCCTTCTTTGGAAGCTTTTAAGCAGAGGCTGGATGGCCATCTGTCAGGGGTGATTTGAATGCAATATTCCTGCTTCTTGGCAGGGGGTTGGACTGGATGGCCCATGAGGTCTCTTCCAACTCTTTGATTCTATGATTCTATGATTCTATGATTCTAGGTCATAGGTTCGAATCCGTGGAGAGGCGGATGAGCTCCCTCTATCAGCTCCAGCTCCTCATGCGGGGACATGAGAGAAGCCTCCCACAAGGATGATAAAAACGTCAAGTCATCCGGGCATCCCCTGGGCAACGTCCTTGCAGATGGCCAATTCTCTCACACCAGAAGCAACTTGCAGTTTCTCAAGTCGCTCCTGCCACGACAAAAAAATCGTGGGGAAAAAAAGGGTAGCCTTCTCTGCAAGGTTTTGAACACAACTTGACTACAAAGTGACACACACATGTTAAGAGGATATGACTAAGAAGTCACTAATATATTGTGGGTTTGTGCTTCTCATTGCAATCACGAAGGTTAAAAACTCTTCGAAAAACAAATACCAACAAGCTGAGACACTCCCTACCTTTTTAGCAATCCTTACCTGTCATCCTATATCCCATTTCTTTCCCAATTCCTGTGTCATTCATTCAGTTACTCAAGCCTAGATGACATGTGGATTTTAACTCAATTTGCTTGTCATTTTCACAATCAGCAAAGTTATAATTTGGGGGCGGTGGCAGGATTGCCACAATGGAGTAGCAACTCGCTAGGCAGAAATGGAGACCAAGGTGCACTTTTCTACTGTTGAAATCAATGTATCACAAGGGCTAAAGAAGTCCAATATTCCCATACTATGAAAACTAGAGTTGTTAAGAAACAAAAGCAGAAACCTTCATTGCACAATAAATCAAAATATCAGCATCGGAGATGACAGGGGGATCTTTAATGGGGAACAACCAGACTAAACCAGGACTCCAGGTTTGGGTTTGTTTACTAACTAAAGAAACTAATTTATTGACATTCTCTGGACCTCTGACCACCTCCCTTCACTGGGATATTTGACCTGGATAGCTATGATAGGTACCATAAAGCTTGGAAGGCCTGAACTAATCTTGTACCCATATGGAGCATTTATTGACCATATCATAAGACAACAGGAATTATTCAGGACAAAGGTGATTATGTTTATAATTGTTTTTGTAGAGATCCCTTCATTCTTGAGAAGCCTCACATTTTTCAAAGGTGAGTCAAAGAACTCTCACAGCAGTATGTGTGAAAAAGATATTAGAGTCCTTGTGGACAACAAGTTAAGCATGATCCAACAATGTCATGCAGTGGCAAAATTAAGCCAATGGGATTTTGGCCTGCATAAAATAGGAGTCTAGTGCCTAGATCCAGGGAAGTCATGCTCCCCCTCTATTCTGCCTTGGTTAGACCACACCTGGATTATTGTGTCCAGTTCTGGGCATCACAATTGAAGGGAGATGTTGACAAGCTGGAATGTGTCCAGAGGAAGGTGACTAAAATTATCAAGGGTCTGGAGAACAATTCCTATGAGGAGCTGATTAAAGGGCCAGGCATGTTTTGGGGGGGGGGGGGGGAGTTGGAGGGGAATTTTTTTTAAAGCATTAATGGTTTATTTTTTAAAATAAATTTTTATTTACATGCATTAACAACTTACAGTGTAAACAGAACACAAAACAATAAACATTTTACAAATACATAACCCCACCACCAAGGCCTGAACAAGTATCCTTTCCTTTGCCATACATGTATGAGTCAACCATTAACCAAATGTCAAATCCAAAATTCCTGATCAACAAAGTCGTATTGTTTTCTTTTTTTCACTCTCTAAAACATATTTAATGGAGCCCCCGGTGGCGCAGTGGGTTAAACCCCTGTGCCGGTAGGACTGAAGACCGACGGGTCGCAGGTTCGAATCCGGGGAGAGGCGGATGAGCTCCCTCTATCAGCTCCAGCTCCTCATGCGGGGACATGAGAGAAGCCTCCCACAAGGATGATAAAAATATCAAAATCATCCGGGCGTCCCCTGGGCAACGTCATTGCAGACGGCCAATTCTCTCACACGAGAAGCAACTTGCAGTTTCTCAAGTCGCTCCTGACACGACAAAAAAAAAATTTTTTTTAATAAAAACCGACCAGTATGAATCAAAATCTGATCTGTTAGTTTCTCTCCTGAACACCCTCATTTCCATTGATAGTTTATCTTTTAATGCTACGTTCCATACCATGCTTTCCATGAGAATAATTACTATTTTCCAATTCCTTGTGATTACAAGTCTTGCCACTGTGAGTAAAATAATAACCAATTCTTTCTTTTTTATTTCTAAATTCAACTTTGTGACGTCCATTAGTAATGCTAACCTCGCATCCAGAGTTATGTTTAGTCCTATAATGTTATCTATTTCAATAAATATGCTGTTCCAAAAACTCTTCAACTGGGGCATTCCCACCATAAATGAAAATATGTCCCTTTGTACATGCAATATCTCCAGCAGATATGCTTTGCTTACTATCCATCAGCTTTAGTTTAACCAGAGTGGTATTCCATCTTCATATGACTTCGTACACATTTTCTTTTAAACTTATCGACAGACTCTTAACCACTCTCCACATTAGAACCCTTTTCCAATCAAAGTCCATCAGAGGCCCAAGGTCTCCTTCCCAAACCTTTTCTAACAGCTTCAGCCCTATTTTTTCACCTATTAATCCATTGTATGTTTTCTCAATTAACCCTTTCTTGCTTTTTAAGTGTCCTTAGCCATTCTTCATACAACTCTCTACATTTGGGATTTTTACCTAAGCAGTCCTTTTCCCAACTGTATAGCTGTTGCCTCTCAAACCAATTCAGGACACCTTGTTCTTCTAACTTATTAAACTTGCCCATCGAATTTTGCATCCATTTCTTCCAAGAAAGAGCAGTTTCCACCTCCACTATTTTTTATACTTAAGTTTAATTCTCAGGTCTTCTGGAAACTTTTCCAGTAAAACTATTGGGGTTAGGGGGGAACTCCTGGAAATATCTTGTTTTTGTTTTTTTAACTTAACCCATGTCTCCATAACATCTTTAGCCAGGTTATTTTTACGCCCCTTAATTACTTTGCCTGTTTTTTGACATGAAAAACATTTCCCCATAATCTCTTTGCCAACATTTACCTTCCAATTCCTGCCAGATTAATTTAGGGGTGGGCATGTTTAACCTGCAGAACAGAAGGCTGAGAGGAGACATGAGGAGGGCCATGTATAAATATGTGAGGGGAAGTCATAGGGAGGAGGGAGCAAGTTTGTTTTCTGCTGCCCTGGAGACTAGGATGCGGAACAATTTCAATCTACAGGAAAGGAGATTCCACCTGAACATAAGGAAGAACTTCCTGACTGTGAGAGCTGTTCAGTAGTGGAACTCTCTGCCCCACAGTGTGGTGAAGACTCCTTCTTTGGAGGCTTTTAAATAAAGGCTGGATGTCCATCTGCCGGGGTGCTTTGAATGCAATTTTCCTGCTTATTGGTAGGGGGTTGGACTGGATGGCCCACATGGTCTCTTCCAACTCTGTGATTCTATGAAACTATCATCTTAACTATTGTCATAACTTACTTCCTTGAGATACTATCCCCAAATCAGGGATGAGCAATGTATGGCCCTCCAGATGTTGTTGGACGGCATCCCTTATTATTATTAATGACACTAAAAAGGGTGATGGAGATTGCAGTTGTAAAACATCTGGATGGCTACAAGTCACCCATCCCTGGTCTAATTCCTAGTCTTGAAACCCTGAAAGTATCACCATTCCTAACCCAATATATTGTGTTCCTTTCCCTCATTATTTAATATAGTCTGGAAACAGCCATAACTCAAGTCTTCTCCATGTCTTAAGATGTCTCCTCTGATGTTACTGGTCCAGACTGAGATAGGGCTAGCTTCTTTAAATCCGCCTCTGAGGGCTGTGTAGGGCAGTGCTCCCCTTCTTTTGCATCTGCAGCTTTAGTTTTAGATTTTTCCTCTGCTGCCGAGGTGGGCATCATGGTATACCGGGTGCTGATAGTACGCCCTGAAATACACCGATATTCTGCTTCTTCTTTCCTTTCTTTCCCATTCTGGGAAATAGTGAGCTCCACTGGGACTGAAGTTGTGGTCTCTTTCTTGATCACGTGGATAGTGAGCTGAGTGTGTGGCGGGATCTTAGCAGGGAGCAGAACCTCGACCTTCTCATTGGTGGTGATGGACTCCTGCTTCCCCTTCTTTACCTTAAAGACATTGGAACCTCCCAATGTGACCTGAAACGAGAGGCCAAGTTTTAGGGTCGTGGTATTGCTGAAGTGGAAGCTCTGGAAAACGGTAGCTGTGTATTCCCTGCAGGTGGTGGCAGTGAATGCTTGCTCATATTCGGTACAGTTGGTTCCCACAATCTCATCGATCAGGACATCTCTTTCATCCTCTACCTTTTTCTTGTCCCAAAATAGCTTTGTGGTGATGATAGGGCACCCAGGCTGTAAGGGCCTCAGGTGAGAGACACTATCATCAAAGTTGAGCTCTGTTTTGTAGTCACGAATACGCTCCCCAGGCCAGGCAACGTGATACCATCCACCCCGGTTGGCGTTTTTGTACAAGAGCCACACTCCTCTTTGTACCACATGGGAGGAGACGCAATCGTTGAAGTAGCCATAAGCAAGGTTGGTCTCCTCCTGCACCACCTTTCTTTGGCCCTCATAGTTGGGACACTCGTACAGGGTGATCAGGGGCTCAGAGAGATCATGGTGAACCAGCCGGAGGGATGAGATTTTGTTGTTCATGTCAATCTCGCTGTAATTCCCTTCTTCAAAAGCAAAACCATCTCCTTCGAACTTGGCGGATTTGTAGGCCACCCAAGGCTGCCCAATCACCCTCAGAGAGGAGATGCAATCCCCAAAATCCAACGCATGCAGGTCAGGGATGTCGCTGGTGAACTCTTTGCTAAGCCCATCAAAGTTGGCCTTGTCATATACAATGATCTTGTTCACGCAGGACGTTGGTGAGGACATGGCTGTGCTTCTCTAGCAGCTTCTTCCAGGGAAAGTTGGAATCCAAAATTGTCTCAGGCCTAAACTGATAGAGAGAAATGATAAAATATAGTTAATTTCTTGGCTGTATTACAAAGTTTCCACATAGAGAGTAGAATCTTAGGACTTTATCAGGTGGAGTCGAGAAAAATGGGGGGAAACAGAGGGAACCGTTTTACCCAGTTCCCTCCTGTCTTTCTCTGTCTTGTGGGATGGCCAGCCACGTCCTTACTATGTTGATGACCGTCTTTCTCCTGCTATCTCCATCTTCAAGCTGTTTGAAGAAGGATGTAGGGCTCTGTTTCTATGTGCTGCGGAAACTGAGTCCCACAGAGTCCCACCAGAAGCGCCCTTACGTCATGTGATGACCTCCTTGGGACTCCCATGGGGATCTGTTTCTGCAGTGTATGGAAACAGAGCCCTATTTATTTATCGTGTCATCAGCAACCTTACCAATGGATTACATTTCTAACAGAACAAAACAAACAATCAGATTTTTAAAAAACCCAAAAAAACCCACATGACATGAGATATGAGAGAAGCCTCCTCGCAGGATTGCAAGACATCCGGGCGTCCCCTGGGCAACGTCTTCATAGACAGCTGATTCTCTCGCCTCAGAACCAACCAGAAGCAACTTGAAGCATGCAAGCAAGCAAGCAAGCAAAACATCAGAGCCCTACACACATATGATGAGGTCCTAGCATCTTCTTCAAGGGTGGGCTACTACTGAGTATATATGGACTGGGAAATTGCAATGATGTTGACTCTCCCTAAAGCAGTGTTTCTCAAACTGGGAGTTGGGACCCCTTGGGGTGGGGGTTGTGAGATGGTTTCAGAGGGGCCATGAAAGACCATCAGAAAACACATATTTCCGATGTTCTTAGGAACCCCTCTGGCAGAGAAGGCTGAGGATCTCTCCATCTGTCCTTCTCTTGCTTTTTGGAAACAGACAGTGAATCCTCCCAACAAAAGCCCTCCTCTGCTGTCATTGGCCGGCCTCTCAGCCAAGGGGAGGGCTCTTTCTGAGACCCCAAGTGAAGAGGGAAGAGCAGGCATGTTTGGTGCATGGCAGCGTGGCGTGCATGTGTGGGCAAGGGAGAGCGTGTGAGGCTAGAGGGAGGTTTATGACAGTGAGTCCCTTTACAGCATGGGGGTCTCTGTGTGGGAAGTTTGGCCCAATTCTATTGTTGGTGGGGTTCAGAATGCTATTTAATTGTAGGTGAACTATAAATCTCAGCAAATAGAACTCCACCAGTGTTCACCTTTGGGCATATTGAGTATTTTTGCCAAGTTTGGTGCAGATCCATCATTGTTTGAGTCCACAGTGCTCTCTGGATGTAGGTGAACTACAACTTCAAAACTCATGCCAATGCCTACCAAACCCTTCCAATATTTCCTGTTGGTTATGGGAATTCTGTGTGCCAAGTTTGGTTCAATTGCTTCATTGGTGCTCTTTAATTGTAGGTGAACTATAAATCCCAGCAACTACAACTCCCAAATGACAAGCTCAATCCCCTCCTCCAACCCCACTAGTATTCAGATTTGGGCGTATGGGGTATTTGTGCCAAATTTGATCCAGTGAATGAAAATACATCCTGCATATCCAATATCTACATTACGATTCATAACAGTAGCAAAATTACAGCTATGAAGTAGCAACGAAAATAATGTTATAGTTGCGGGGTCACCACAACATGAGGAACTGTATTAAGGGGTCGCAGCATTAGGAAGGTTGAGAAACACTGACTTAAAGGTATAGGTGCAGAGAGGGGGAAATGAGATCTTTGCTGCTCCAATAGAAATTCTGCCCCTAAAGAAATATCCCCCAAATTTCTCGCATTGTAGAAACATAAATACAGAATACATTTTAGACAGTCAAAGAACAGGGACAGACACAGCAAAAGTCGCTTACAAGTGGGCCTTGAAATTAAGCAAAAGGTTGCAGGTTGTCAGTTTCTTGCTTAATCCTTCAGTATTCACGTTCATCTGACAAAAGCTCATGGTTCATCCTTTGTTACCTTTGTCCCCCTTTCCTCCTTTGTTGTGTCTCGTGTTGTTGAGTGGTAAGATTAGAGACTGCACGGTGCCATGATAGCATTTCGGCTCTTTGCACCATTCACAAGGATTATGTTTCAAGCATCAAGCATTTTACTTCAATCCACCTTTAAAAGCCAAATATCAGAAAGACTGGACCCAAATAGTTCTTGCTGTCTTAAAAGGAGATCATAAAGCCAACTATACAAATCAATGTTTTTACTGTGGTAATGGCATTCACAGAAAAGTTGAGTGACTTTTATCATAAAAATTTCCAATCTTCCAGAAGTGCATATTTAACAACGAAGGGGATGTTGCAATGCAGTGATGCAGTGATATCGATTGCTAGTGGAGAATTATGACTATGGTCTCAAATCCAGTTCTCAGAATGGCTTCGGATTACGATCTTGGATTATGTGATTTTAATGTTTATACTAAGTTTTAATTCTATGTCTTAATGTTTAAATGCTTATTTATGTCCTATGTTTTAATGTGGTTAATGGTTTTTAATTTATAGTGATATGTTATTGTTTAGATATTATGCTTTGGTTTTTCATATGTATGTTCGGCATTGAATTTTTCCATTATTATGTTGGAAACCGCTTTGAGTCCACCCAGAAATGCGGTAGAAAATGCAGTAAATAAATAAATATGATGGCAGAAGCAATAAGATCCAACATCCTGTAAATTTCTAAATTAGGAATGTGCAACTGCAGAAGGCATGGGGTCCATTTTTGTTCCCTTCTCCTGTCCAGCGGGCCACAGCAATGAGTTCTAAGTATGATTTTGTAAGGTTTTAGACCAACTTCTCTCTCCTTTTTGAGTTTTGGGAAAGTTTGGGAGATTTTGCAAGCTTAGGAGAAAAAAACCCCCACTGTATTTTAAACACTTTGGGCCATCTGAAGGCAAAAGAAGTCTGAAAAACATTCACATTTTTTCTGATGGAGCTGAGATACGAAAGGGCCTTAAGGCGTCCAACAGCAATTAGCAGTAGATAGAACCACACGATCACAGAATCTTTGGGATGCTTAGAGATAAGGCGTTGAATTAGTTTCATCTACAGAATCCATTCTTTTTTTATTTTAAGCACATGTCCAAATGCCATAAAAGAAACCCACACTGTATGAAGAATCAAGCACAAGGCATATTTTGCGCTTTTTTCATACTCAGCCTTGCTAGTATGAATTTGAAGGAATTCCTATTTGCTATTTGACCATGATTCATGGTGCCTTGTTCAATAACCAAATCACTTGTCTATTTCTCTCACTATATTGAACTGAAGGCCCCAGTGGTGCAATGGATTAAACCCTTGTGCCAGCTGAGCTGCTGACCAAAAGGTTGGTGGTTCGAATCTGGGGAGCGGGGTGAGCTCCTATCTGTCAGCTCCAGCTTCACACGCAGGGACATGAGAGAGGCCTTCCATAAGGATGTCCCCTGGGCAATTCTCTCACACTAGAACTGACTTGCAGTTTCTCAAGTCTCTCC
This sequence comes from Anolis sagrei, assembly GCF_037176765.1. Lineage (NCBI taxonomy): Eukaryota > Metazoa > Chordata > Lepidosauria > Squamata > Anolidae > Anolis > Anolis sagrei. Next base: position 28,257,941 of record NC_090022.1, on the reverse strand, counting down.
TGACCCCCCCAAAAAACCCTATATTGAACTGATACCTACCAAACAGTGTCTCCCAGAACATGCCTTGCATCCCAAAAAATGCCGGCTACATATACATTCCTTTGAACTATCTCCAATGCTTCCTAAGCCCCTTCCCTGAAATTTTCAATACAATCCGCTATTAGCTTTCCAAATGCTAATGTATATTTTTCAGCCAGATTCATATTTTGTGTCCAATAGAACCTGCCAAAACACTTTCCTCACTGCTTTGAGGAGAGATCCAGAGTGTCTTGTGTTCATAATTCCTGACTATATTTCCTTTTCCGCACTGCTTTTTCTGACTCTTGTTACTGCAAAAAAATCCATGATGGTGGAAAGAAAGAATAATTCTATACAATCCTTTAACCAGCAGTCCTCCAAGCCCTCTTCTCAGAAGTTTCCCTCATCATAGGATCCCCAATATGGAGCAGTGCACCTTATTACTATTTTAATTATAGTAATTATTCCTGAAATTGCACGTATGCTCATGAACCTGTGTTCACTCTAGGATTTTCTCTTGGTGCTGTACCATCCACCAATATAATATAATATAATATAAATGGAATAATAGGTGGCTCATAACTTTCTCTTTTATGATAATTTCAAGTTTAAAAAGTGCAAACTGCAATGCACTCTCAACTGCAATGATGACCTCCTCCTGTCTCCTAATAGGATTTCCTCCAGTGTAATCCTGTAGCTGCCCCTGTAACCTAATATACATCACAAGTGGGGGAAGACGATCTAATCCTCATGACAGATGTAAACCCATTTGTCCTGTGTTGCAATGCTTGGATTGAAGCAGGAATTTCTGAAGCTATGTCACTGACTTGTAAGCCAACTTCCTCAGGGCCAAAGGAAAAGCTGGGAAGCACCCAACTCCACCCTAGTTTGCAAGGGATCAAAGACCAGCTTAACTTTTTACTCATGTTGGTAAATCTCTATCCAGAGCCAACCCAAGCTAGCTTTCTGTCTGAAGTCGGGCAACAGTTAGTACCATTACCAAGCTTGCTCAAGCATCATTGTTCACAAAGCAAGCCAGATTATTTTGGCACTTGAAACAAAACCAGAAGCAGGAAAGATTATAATATCAACTAGGAGTTTCCAATCCTTATATTACTATTTTGCATTGTGTTGCTATCCTACATTATTATTACAACATTGGAAGGCTTAGAAGAGAATTGACAAAAGCATAAAGGCAGATTTAAATTAAGGTTTTATCAACCTGTATAACTAACTTCACCACTTGATAATCCACTCTACCTCTCCGCCTCTCCCTTTTATCATCTCTAGTACATTATATCTAATGCTTTTTTCTACTTTTTTTTCATGTCAGGAGCAACTTGAGAAACTCAAGTCGCTTCTGGTGTGAGAGAATTGGCCGCCTGCAAGGACTTGCTTAGGGGACTCCAGAATGTTTGATGTTTTACCATTCTTGTGAGAGGCTTCTCTTGTGTCCCTACATGGGGAGCTGGAGCTGACAGAGGGAGCTCAACCCGCTCTCCCTGGATTCGAACCACTGACCTGTCAGTCAGCAGTTCTGCTGGCAAGGGATTAACTCATTAGGTCACCAGGCGCTCCTTTTTTAACTTATAATTACCTACTATTCAGAAACGGAACTAGGGATCAATGAAGAACTTGGGTGACTCAAGGATCTAGACAAGATCCTGAAGAGTGAAGATGTATAATTTAATACTAATGTTAGGATTTCCCATGCTGTCGTATTTTCTATTCCTGTGTATGTTTGTGAAAGCTGGAAAGTAAAGAAAACAGATAAGAAATTTGGTTCTGGAGAAGAGTTCCACAAATACCATGGGCAGCTAAAAAGACAAATGAATGGTTCCTAGACTAAATCAATCCTGAGCTCTCACTAGAAGCCAAGATGGCTAAGCTGAGACTGTTGTACTTTGGGCATATCATGACAAGACATGACTCACTAGAAGGGACAATAATACTTGGTAAGGTTGAAGAAGACTGCAGGAAAACATGAAGCTTACCTTTAGATAGAGCAGTGGTTCCCAACCTTTTTTGTCCAGGGACCACTTTGACCAGGGACCACTCTCAACATTAGTACCAAAAGGCTTACGAATCTGTTTTTGGTCAACTTTAGATTTGGTTTGGTTATTTGGAGTGCTGATTCAGAACATTGCATTGGATAGACCACATCAGCTCAAGTTCCTGAAACAGAACATATGCCATCCAGTAGTTGCCATCTGCTCGCCCACAGAAAACCATATTTGATAATCTAGAGCTGATGTGGTAGTAGTAATATTTCAAGGGTAGTCCGCCTCTCCCCTCCTGACATCCCCGTTGCCTCAGCACTATAGGAGGGTTTTGTGGGACCAATCGCTCTTGTTGCTGCATGCTTTTGAGGCAACAGTGTACTAATAGTGAGGCTGCGGACCATATTTTCGTTCTTGTGGACCACTAGTGGTCCATAGACAGGGGCGGCTCAACCCATTACGCAAGGTAAGCATTTGCAGTATAGTTGATTTTGCCCAGGGACGCTCTTGAGGCGCTCTTGGAGGAAAATAGACCTTGACATACGCGAGTTGTAGTTACTGGGATGTATAGTTCACCTACAAAGAGCATTCTGAACTCCACCAATGATGGAATTGAACCAAATCCAGTTCCTTCTGATCTGTCATTCCAAGTCTTAATTTTCTGATTTCTTGACTAGAATCTAATGTTTTTGTTGATGACGATCTTTAACTCTTTCAATATTTTCATTGGCCATTTCAAAGTAAAGTGTCTATGATTATCATTTGTGTTTATCTATTATTCCACTTTTGTACTTTCTCCCTTAACTTCCATTATTTTTCATTTTAGGTCTTTGATATTTTTGCCCGACCACCATCTCCCAAAGCAGTTGCTCTACTCCGAACTCAAGAATGGAAAACGGAATGTTGGTGGACAGGAAAAGAGATTTAAAGATGGGCTCAAAACCAACCTTAACAACTCTGGCATAGACACTGAGAACTGGGAAGCCCTGGCCCTTGAGCGCTCCAGCTGGAGGTCAGCTGTGATCAGCAGTGCTGCAGAATTTGAAGAGGAACGAATGGAAGGTGAAAGAGAGAAACATGCCAAGAGGAAGGTGTGTCAAGCCAACCCTGACCGAGACCGCCTTCCACCTGGAAACCAATGTCCCCACTGCGGAAGAAGATGCAGATCAAGAATAGGGCTCCACAGCCACCTACAGACTCACAAGAATTCTGATCCTGGAAGACTATCCTACTCGGCCAACGAGGGGTCACCTAACTTAACTTAAGTATCTTGAAGTTGACTTGGCAATTCACAACAGGCCAGATTCTCACATGCTTTTAACCACTTCCATTGGTTTTCTGGTATGTATAAAATGTAAAAATCAGCAGTAGACTTTTCCAATTTATTTACTACATTTATATCCCACCCTTGTCATCCCGAAGGGGACTTGGATTGGCCTTACAGAAAGACAGTAATTCGATTCCAAAAACATACATGCAGTAAAATAAACAAATACATGAAAAACAGAAATTAAAACATATCAATATTACAACCAGTTATTAAAATCACGCCATCCAAAATCATGATCCATTAGTCATTTCACTATTCCATATTTTCTTATTTCACTAAAACTTGCTATCCAAAGGCTTGGTCCCATAGCTACGTTTTTACTTTCTTCCTGAAGGTCAGGAGGGAGGTGGCTGCTCTAATCTCTCTAGGGAGGGAGTTCCATAGCCGAGGGGCTACCATTGAGAAGGTCCTGTCTCTCATCCCCACCAACCGGACCTACAAAGGAGGTGGGACCAAGAGCAGGGCCTCTCCAGAAGATCTTAACCTCTGTGGTGAATCATAGAGGGAGATACATTCAGACAGGTAAGTTGGGCCGGAACCATTTAGGGCTTTATAGGCTAAAGCCAGCACTTTGAATTGTGCTCGGTAGCATACTGGCAGCCAATGGAGCAGGTGTAACAGGGGGGCTGTGTTCACCCTGCACGCTGCTCCAATGAGGAATCTGGCTGCCACTTGTTGGACCACTTGAAGCTTCTGATTAGTCTTCAAAGGCAACCCCACGTAGAGTACATTGCAGTCATCTATTCGGGATGTAACAATAGTATGGACCACCATGGCCAAGTCTTGTTTCTGACGGTACGAGTACAACTGGCACACAAGTTTTATTTATGCAAAACCTCCCCTGGCCACTTCCAAGACCTGGAGTTCCAGGCTCAGTGATGAATCCAGAACTTCCGCCTGTGTCTTCAGGGGGAATTTATCCATCCCATTATAGACACACACACATACACACACATAGTGTGCTTGTGTGTGTACACACACACACACACACACATACAAAATATGATGATAAAGTACATATGGATTGGTGCATTTCTTTGCAAGACTGAGCACAAAGTGTGCAGATATCAGCATTTTTAATCATTCTCTGCTCAAGAGACCGGTTTGGTTGCTAGGTTGACAAAGCAAAAAGGTTGCTCTTCTCATAGAACAGTGGTTCTCAACCTGGGGGTCCCCAAGTGTTTTGGCCTACAGCTCCCAGAAATCCCAGCCAGTTTACCAGCTGTTAGGATTTCTGGGAGTTGAAGGTCAAAACATCTGGGGAAACACAGGTTGAGAACCACTGCCATAGGGAATTCAGGTGGTGAGAGGCTACAGGATTGGAATGAAACAGAGCAAGGTGTGCTTAAACATCAATGTCCAGAGCATCCATGATAGGCTGGACTCCTGAACAGAAACACCTGGGACAGGAGATAAAGATTTTCCTTGTTTCAACTTCTTGATCCTTAGGCCTACCTAGCATCTCTCTATTACTTTTTCTCTTTCTTATGAAACATGTGCTGGCCAAATATCCGAAATGCTGTGAAATATGTCAGGACTATAAATAGGAAGGCAAAGTTCATCCATGATGATGGTACTCATCCATAACACTGGCCAACACGCAAATGTTTGCCCTGTTTTGGGTTTATTTAACCTGTCAATTCAAAAAATAGCACTACTCCCCCCCCCCCCCCCCAAATCAGGTCTAGTTTTTGAGATACAAAACATGTGTCATCTACAAGTCATCTGCTCACCCATAAAAAACCATGCTAACGATATCTAAGAAACTAAAGGCGATGTGACTATCCAATATAATTTTCTGATCCAGAGTCCCAAATAACCTCAGGAACAGGACTAAAAACTAAGGCACCAAGATTGTTGTGTGTGTAATTATTCAGTTAATCTATACCTGTGGTTCCCAACCAAAAATAAGGTCTGCGGCTCTAGATGATTAAATATGGTTTTCTGTGGGTGAGCAGATGGCGACTAATGGATGGCATATGTTCTGCATCAGAAACTGGAGTTGATGTGGTCTATCCAATGCAATTTTCTGTATCAGCACCCCAAATAACCAAACCAAATCTAAAGGTGACAAAATTGATTTGTAACCCTTTTGGTATTAATGTTGGAGAGTGGTCCCTGGTCAAAGTGGTCCCTGGTCAAAGTGGTCCCTGGTCAAAGTGGTCCCTGGTCAACGTGATCCTTGGTCAAAGAGGCCCCTGGTAAAAGTGTTCCCTGGTCAAAGTGTTCCCTGGTCAAAGTGGTCCCTGATCAAAGTGGTCCCTGGTCAAAGTGGTCCCTGGTCAAAGTGGTCCCTGGTCAAGGTGGTCCCTGGTCAAGGTGGTCCCTGGTCAAAGTGATCCCTGGTCAAAGTGTCCCCTGGTCAAAGTCATCCCTGGTCAAAGTCGTCCCTGGTCAAAGTGTCCCCTGGTCAAAGTAGTCCCTGGTCAAAGTGGTCCCTGGTCAAAATGGTCCCTGGTCAAAGTGTCCCCTGGTCAAAGTGGTCCCTGGTCAAAGTGTCCCCTGGTCAAAGTGATGCCTGGTCAAAGTGGTCCCTGATCAAAGTGGTCTCTGGTCAAAGTGGTCCCTGGTCAAAGTGTCCCCTGGTCAAAGTGGTCCCTGGTCAAAGTGATGCCTGGTCAAAGTGGTCCCTGGTCAAAGTGGTCCCTGGTCAAAGTGTCCCCTGGTCAAAGTGGTCCCTGGTCAAAGTGGTCCCTGGTCAAAGTGTCCCCTGGTCAAAGTGATGCCTGGTCAAAGTGATGCCTGGTCAAAGTGGTCCCTGATCAAAGTGGTCCCTGTTCAAAGTGGTCCCTGGTCAAAGTGTCCCCTGGTCAAAGTGGTCCCTGGTCAAAGTGATGCCTGGTCAAAGTGGTCCCTGGTCAAAGTGGTCCCTGGTCAAAGCGGTTCCTGGTCAAAGTGTTCCCTGGTCAAAGTGGTCCCTGATCAAAGTGGTCCCTGATCAAGTGATCCCTAGTCAAAGTGATGCCTGATCAAAGTGGTCCCTGATCAAAGTGGTCCCTGGTCAAAGTGGTCCCTGGTCAAGTGGACTTTGGTCAAAGTGGTCTCTGGTCAAAGTGGTCCCTGGTCAAAGTGGTCTGTGGTCAAAGTGTTCCCTGATCAAGTGGTCCCTGGTCAAAGTGGTCCCTGGTCAAAGTGATGCCTGGTCAAATTGGTCCGTGGTCATAGTGCTCCCTGGTCAAGTGGTCCCTGGTCAAAGTGGTCTGTGGTCAAAGTGGTCCCTGGTCAAAATGGTCCCTGGTCAAAGTGGTCCCTGGTCAAAGTGGTCTGTGGTCAAAGTGGTCCCTGGTCAAAGTGTTCCCTGGTCAAAGTGATCTCTGGTCCAAGTCATCCCTGGTCAAGTCGTCCCTGGTCAAAGTGATCCCTGGTCAAAGTGGTGCCTGGTCAAAGTGGTCCCTAGTCAAAAAAAGGTTGGGAACCACTGATCTATAAATTGGAAGCCTCTGCTCCAAATCCCAAAGCATCTTCTCAAAACAAGGAAAGGTCTTCTCAGCTCTTCTGCCCTATCAGATGGATACAAAACTGACCAAAGATTCAACCAGTTGCCATTACAATTTGTACCCCAACCACTGGAATGCCAGGGCAAACTATTTCTTAAGACCATTTTGATACATTCGGATGTAATCTTGGGTTCCTTTACCATGGAACACATCCATTTGGCTTGAAAACCTGACAGAGCTAAACCACCTTGTTACGATCAACCTCTTTCAGTGATACTAAATGAGCACAAGCTTCTGATGAGAAAGGAACTCTGTGAAACCTCCTTCCCCCAAATCCCCTGAAGCCCATTCAATTAAGCATTGCTTACCTTAGAAGATGGAGTTCCACAGCTTGTCTGTGAAGGCAACAGCTCCAACACAAGTGTTTATACTCCTGTGTAAAAAACACGCCCCTTTTAATAGGAAATGGGGCTGGCTTTGATCTTGTCAGGACCTGAATGGAGAACTTCAGGGTTTATCAGCCTCACGCAACAGAACATACACCCACATCTTTGGAAACGGAGGTCCTTTTCATCCAACGAGGGTGACTCTCAACATAGGTTCTGCCCATCCCTTAAAAAAATGATGACTTCTCACCCTTTACTACAGTGGGCTAGATTCTTGGCAACTCCCTCGTGTTCATAAGCCACATGCAGGTGCAGAATTACAGGTTGAAGCAGACACACAACTTTGTAGCTCAGCTGCTTTACCCAAGTTGCTGCAACACACCTAAGTAATTACACACCCTAGGAAACAGATGCATTACTCCATTTCCACTGGAAGGAATCCTGGCTGAGATAATTTGTATTTTCTGCTGGTGTTTTAGCTCATTTTCCTGAACTCAAGCTCTATAGCAGAGAATTCAAAGTACCTCAGCACAACTAAAACAGCCAGGATGGTAATGGATGGAGACAAACGGTATCAAACATCCTATGTTTTGTAGCACAGATGCATGTATGGTTCCCAATTTCCATGTATGGCATTGAATATTGCCCCCTTGGAAGCCACTCCGAGTGCCCTTCGGGGTGGGAAAAGCGGGGTAAAAATATAGAACATTAATAAATACCGTATGTACTTGAGTATAAGCCAACCTGAATATAAGCAAAGGCACCTAATTTTACCATAAAAAATCTGGGAAAACTTATTGACTCGAGTATAAGCCGAGGGTGGGAGATGCAGCAGCTACTGGTGTCAAAATAAAATTACATTAATTGAGGCATCAGTAGGTTAAATGTTTTTGAATATTTACAAGAAACTATAATTTAAGATACAACTGTCCATTAAACCATTGTTCTAACCTTCTTTAATGTAAATGTGCTTATGTATCATTCCAATAATAGAGTAAAATAATGGAAATGTAATAACAGTAATAATAGAGTAAAACAATGTAATAATAAATAAGAGTAAAATAATAAATGTAATAATAAAAATAAGTGGTCCCTGGTCAAAGTGATAAAATAATAAATGTAATAAAAACAATAATAAGAGTATAATAATGTAAATGTAATAATAGAATTGGTAACCGAAAGGTCGCAGGTTCAAATCTGGGAAGCGGTGTGAGCTCCCGCTTCTAGCCCCAGCTTCTGCCAGCCTAGCAGTTCGGAAACATGCAAATGTGAGTAGATCAATAGGTACCGCTCTGGCAGGAAGGTAATGACGCTCCATGCAGTCTTGCCGGCCACATGACCTTGGAGGTGTCTATGGACAATGCCGGCTCTTCAGCTTAGAAATTGAGATTAGAACCAGAGTCAGACACACCTGGACTTAATGTCAGGGGAAAACCTTTACCTTTACTAAAATAATAAATGTAATAAAAAGATAATAGAGTAAAACAATATAAATATAATAGAGTAAAATAATAAATGTAATAAAATAGGGTAAAATAATGTAAAAGTAATAACAACAACAACAACAACAACAGAGTAAAATAATAAATAACCTTGGCTCAAGTGTAAGCCAAGGGGGGCTTTTTCAGCTTTAAAAAAGGGCTGAAAAACTCGGCATATAGTCAAGTATGTACGGTAAATGTAAGCTACGTTGCCACTACACAAGATGTAGACATTTCATTAGAAAACTTGGCTCTGCGAGCAGATATGAAAAATACGAAGTCGGTTTTTTTTTCTTATAAAAGTTTATTTAATCCCAGAAAGGGTTGTTGTAGATGCTGGAGCCCAAGTGGGCGAGGCACTGCGTTATGTGGTTGCACTAATGTGCATGGGATACAATACTAAACATAAACACACACTCAAATCCACAAATACAAGATCCAACCAGAATTGGCATAGTAGCACTCCTCTGTTACATTGCCAGAGGCAGCACGCTTATCATCCGATGCTCTAATGGATTTGAATTCTTCTGCCCTCCTTCACCTCTCTTGCCCCAGTTTCTCTTGGCTAGCGTTCTGTTTGTGTCTTAAGAGTCAGTGCCAGGAAGCCAATATTAAACGGTCAGGAATTTTAAGATGGATTGAATGCACTAGGGTCTTAGCTTGGTGGAAGTACAAGATAGGACTTGTTTTTCCCCCCCAATGTTTACTACAATGCCCAGAATCGTCCATTGGAACAGGGAATTATGAAAGCTGCAATCAAACACAAATGTGCTCACTAGATCACCTTCTTGGCAAAACCTAGCCAGGGTAACGTCAAGGAAAACCAAACCTAAAGAAGTGTAAAGATCCTTGTGGATGTCACATTGAGACATAAATAATAATTCATTTTCCCAGCCCAACAAGGATCTGTGGAGGAGAGCAAGATAATCCCTATTCCTATGTACTCTCACTATACCAGTGGGTCCCCAGATGTTTTGGCCTTCAACTCCCAGAAATCCTAACAGCCGGTGAACTGGCTGGGATTTCTGAGAGTTGTAGGCCAAAACCTCTGGAGACCCATATATTATGATATGAAAGAGGTACTTCTACTCCACGGCTGGCAGGCTCCTGGCAAGCACGTATTCTGGTTCGCTACCCTAGCTCACCAGTTTGCAGACCAGAGTACTGTACTGGTGACATGTCAATCCTGTGTCAAGAACACAATGAGTTTCTCCTTCAGTTGGCCAAGTTTGAAATAGCTCCCCATGATTTTCTCTGATAGTTGGAAGGGGTACACTGACTCGGAGAAGGGATGTTCTTTCCACCCCTAAACTTGAAAGTTAAGAGAAGCCCTCAAAAATGATAATAAGTACAGAATCTGAACCCTTTTCTAGAGTCAATCATGGAGCTCGGCTCCTTGTCGAGAATACTCTTCGTTATTTCAGATGGTTTAAGGCAGCGGTTCTCAACCTGTGGGTCCCCAAGTGTTTTGGCCTACAACTCTCAGAAATCCCAGCCAGTTCACCAACTGTTACAGTAGGAGTTCTGGGAGTTGAAGGCCAAAACATCTGGGGACCTACAGGTTGAGAACCACTGTTAAGGTAGGAATGGAAAACCTTTGGCACTCCTCCCACGTTGGGCTTCTTGGGAAGACCTGGCTGACACTTGTTGAATATGGAGTTGAATATCCGGTAGGGAACACACTTCCCACAATATCTCCTTCCTCCAACACAGTGGTCCTCTACCTGTAAGTCTTAGGGCAGTGGTTCTCAACCTGTGGGTCCCCAGGTGCTTTGGCCTACAACTCTCAGAAATCCCAGCCAGTTTGCCAACTGCTACAGTAGGATTTCTGGGAGTTGAAGGCCAAAATATCTGGGGACTTACAGGTTGAGAACCACTGTTAAGGTAGGATTGGGAAACCTTTGGCACTCCTCCTACGTTGGGCTTCTTGGGAAGACCTGGCTCTGACACTTATGGGAGTTCAATATCCGGTAGGGCACACACTTCCCACAATCTTCTCTTCCTCCAACACAGTGGTCCTCTACCTGTAGGTCCCCTAGTGTTTTGGCCTAAAACTCCCAGCCAGTTTAACAGTTGTTAGGATTTCTGGGAGATGAAGGCCAAAAACATCTGTGGACCTGCAGGTTGAGAACCAATGCTCCAACACAAGCCAGAGCTTACATATAAAACTGAGGTCAATTTCTGAACTAAAGAGGCCAGAAACCTAGGAATATTCTACCTCCATCCCACAACATTCTATTAAAAAAGCAATGCATTTCTTTAACGAGTTCTCTCTTTAATGAGATTAGAGCCTCTTTGTTTTGCTTTTCATTTCCTTCCAACATATGAAACCCAAGAATGAAGAAAGACCCCACCAGGGAAAGTACTGAAAGCTGGGTTCAGGCTTGGAATGGCTGAACAGGAAGGGAAATGTAGGGTGAGGAGGGGAGATGTTCAGAATATGTTACCATTGGGCTAAAAAAAGATTGTGGTTCTCTAGATGTGGTTAAGCTTCCATTCCCATCTGCCCCGTCAAAGGTGAGGACATGGTGGGACTAGTAGTTCATCAAGATCTGATATACGAAAGCTTCGCTAACTCTGTATTACAGTGTTTACTTTCTGGCTGGACTGGAGAAAACATTCCTAACTATCAAAAATTACGGCAGGCATATACTGTGAAGTAACATGACATGAAGCAGCAAGGGCTCCCGTTAAGTTCGTTCCCCCCTAAATAAATAACAAGCTGGCACCGGCAGAGACAGCGCCATATCCACACTGCATTAAAACGTAAATCTAATCCTCCTGCCTCTGGAGGTCCTGAGGCAGCTCCAATACTGATCAAGGCGTACAAGAGGAAGCTGGCGCCAGGAGACTTGGAACACGGCTTGCGCTGTGTTAATCATCCGCTCCTTAGCAATACAGAAGGGAGAGGAGGAGGCGGGCACGCAAAAAAGTCCTTGTGTGAACAGAAAGGCACCCATTGGTCTCTACTGTCTTGGCTAGGGACTGGAAGGCCAGCCCCATGGTCTAATGAGGTTGTCAACGGTCATGTGGGTTCGACAAGCCACCCCCGGGAGTGAGGCCAGGGGCAGCCGCTCAGTTCATCAGCAGGAATAAGAGACAGCAATTGCATCAGTCTTTTGTGGCAGGAGAAGTCGAGGTGTTCCCATCTGCTCTGGGGCAGCTCCCTCTCCCCACGCTGTCCAAAGGCCACCATAGTCACAGGCTGGTGCCCACTTTGGGCCCCGTGGGCTGCTGAGGCCCTTTGCGTCCACTCTGCTCCAGGTAGGCAAGGAGCCAGGGATGGGCCAGGATTTGCTCCAAGGAAGGCCGCTTCTCTGGGGCGAGTGAGAGGCACCACTCAATCAAGTGACGACAGTCTAGGAAAGGGACAAACAGAGATACAGATACAGTCAGACCTCCACATTTCCTGGGGTTATGAGTACAAGACACTTGTGAAAATGAAAACATGTGAAAAAGTACTGTCTCCACCACCTGTGCCCAACCACTGAGTCCCCCTTGGGGTGAGAAAAACGTTACATAAATACTGTAAATAAATAAATAAATACAGATGTTGGGACTGTAAATTCCAGAATTCCTTAATATGATTTATTTATTTCCAATGATGATCTAGGGACAGAAGATCAGGAACTGCTTGTCTATAACCAATTGTGGTTTTCTAGATGCTTCTGGACTCCAGCTCTCAGTCACTGACTATGGGCCTGATGGCATTTGCAGTTTTTCCAGTAATGTATTTCCACTTCATCTTCTCTAGAAGCTATACTGATGGATGGCAGAGGTTCAAGCAAGAGCCTTTATCAAGATTTCTTTTTATGTGTGTGTCAGGAGTGACTTGAGAAACTGTAAACGCTTCTGTTGTGAAAGAATTGGCCACCTGCAAGGACCAGAAGTTGCCCAGATGTTTTACCATCCTGTGGGAGGCTCTTCTCATGTCCCCGGATGGGAAGCTGGAGCTGACAGACAGGGGCTCACCCCATCTCACGGATCTGAGCCGCCAACCTTTCAGTCAGCAGTCCTGCTGGCACAAGGGTTTAACCCATTGCCAGCATTAAAATATGAGGTTGTGCAAATCGCTGGTGACTATATCTTTCACCAATGCAGGACTATCCGTATGTGCACAATTGTATTTTGTATAACAGTATGTAAGAAAAGTTGAAAAAACATTCTGTTCCTGGTTTGAAAGTATTATTCCTGTTAAATTGGGCAGTACTTACTTTGAAAGTAGTTATACTCCAGAAACTTTGTTTTTGTGGCTGCCACAAACTATATTGAATTGGTTGAGATTCAATGAGATAATTAATAGAAAAACGATAGCAAAATGTGCAGGAGGATGCCCCGCAAAAATGAAGCTTTTGCAGTTTAAAAAACCTTTCCCATGTTTTTATGACACAACTAATTAGAAAATTACGTTTATAACCCAGGAACAAAAAACGTGGTACAGAAGTGAGAGAAAAGAAAGGGAACATGCTATGGAGTCCAAAGTCACTCAGGACAATTTTGATCACAATTGTTTGGCATGTTTCCTTGGGCTCAGCTTCTCCATGGTAAGCAGTAGCACTCTCACCTGAGGATAGCCTGCAGTGATAGTGGAGTTTTCCAAGGAGGATCTCCTCGTCCCGCTCAAAAGGGATGTCCCCACACACCATATCATACAGGAGGACGCCCAGTGACCATACGGTGGCAGGTAAGCCGTGATACCGGTGGTATTTTATCCATTCAGGGGGGCTGTATACTCGCGTGCCTGCAAAAACAGAAAGAAACAGGTGACAACTTGCTCAGAGAGACTCCCATCTCAATTTAAATACTATTAGCAAAAGCTCATATTTTGCACCTTTATCCTTACATATCTGTAGGGTGAAAACCACCAACCTAGCAGTTCAAAAACATGCAAATGTGAGTAGATCAAGAGGTACTGCTTCAGCAGGAAGGTAACAGTGCTCCATTCAGTCATGCAGGCCACATGACCTTGGAGGCGGCTATGGACAACGCTGGCTCTTTTGCTTACATAAGCACCAACCCCCAGAGCTGGGATCGATAAGACTAAATATCAAGGGGAAACCTTTATCTTTTAGAAACTAGACACAAGATCCAAATTGAGTTAGAGAATGGTTGCTGAGTGTAAAAAGAGCTGACCATAGGGCATGGTGCTGCCCTAACCAAAGTCTTTCTCCCTGCTTATGTCTGCCAAGTACTTTAAGTGCTCTGATTTCAATTTCTGCATCTTTGGCCACAGCACTCCATTTTCTTTTTCATACCCACGTCTCCATTTGGAGTTGAGCGCTTCCTATTTTCCTTTTAGAAATGTTTAAATCACTTGCAAAGCCTTCTGATGCCTTGAGAACTACTTCTTCCTTGCTCTGGAATGTTCAGTTGTGAGAATGTGGACTAATTGCTCTTTTCTTCATTTACAACTCATTTACAAGCATTTCCAGAATACCAGAAGCAGGTCTTGGGAACTTATCTACATGCACAATTAAAGGTGTGTTGCTGTTTTTGGAGAACCAGTTTTTTGGGGGAGATTGGCTTGTTTTTATACTAAAATACGGAACAGGTTTAGTTGGCTGGTGGGGAAAAATGGGACCACATGCAGAACCCGGCCCCATTTTTGGTCCTAAAAATCCTCAACTAAGTCTCCAAAGCTTCCTGAACTGCTCCAATACTTTAGGGTGAAAAATCATTTCAAATTTGCACTCAAAGAGCTCCCCAAATGAGTGCAAACATGTAAAACAATCATTGTTAAGTCAAATATATGCCTTTCCTATTTTTTCTTCAAAATTACATCAAGAGTTTGTATATGTATGTATGTATGTATGTATGCATATATGTATGTATATCTATCTATATCTCTCTCTGTGTGTGTATATATATATGCTCCCTTTGTTTTGAGTGACATCATAACTCAAAATCTGCTGGATGAATTGCCACCAGATTTGGCCACAAGACACCTACTAAACCAAGGAGTGACCATCACTTAAAAATGATTTTGTCATTTGGAAGTTGTAGTTGCTGGGATTTATAGTGGTTCTCAACCTTCCTAATGCCGTGACCCCTTAATACAGTTCTTCATGTTGAGATAACCCCCAACCATGACATTTTTGTTGCTACTTCATAACTATAATTTTGCTACTGTTATTAATCGTATTGTAAATATCTGATATGAAGGATGTATTTTCATTCACTGGACCAAATTTGGCACAAATATCCGATATGCCCAAATTTGAATACTGGTGGGGTTGGTTTTGTTATTTGGGAGTTGTAGTTGCTGGGATTTATAGTTCACCTACCATCAAAGAGCATTCTGAACTCCACCAAAGATGGAATTGAACCAAACTTGGCACACAGAATTCCCATGACCAACAGAAAATACTGGAAGGGTTTGGTTGACATTGACCTTGAGTTTTGGAGTTGTAGTTCACTTACATCCAGAGAGCACTGTGGACACAAACAATGAAGGCTCTAGACCAAACTTCACACGAATACTCCATATGCCCAAATATTAATACAGATGGAGTTTGGTGAAATAGACCTTGACATTTGGGAGTTGTAGTTACTGGGATTTATAGTTCACCTACAATCAAAGAGCATTCTGAACCCCACCAGCTTCCCACCCAGAACCCCCATGACCAATAGAAAATACTGTGTTTTCTGGTGGTCTTTGACAGACCTTTTGACACCCCCACTGCGACCTCCCCCCCGAGGTCCTGACCTCCAGGTTGAGAAATGCTGCCTTAAAGCCACCCAGTCCAACTCCCTTCACCAGGGCAAGGAAACATAATCAAAGCCCTCCTGACAAAGAGCCATCCAGCCATAGATATAGATAAATATGATTCACACATACACACATATATTTATGTATATGACTGATATAGAATCATAAATTTGAAAGGGGCCCCTAAGAAGGACAATTATATGTTGCATGTTCCAGAGTAGGCAAACCACACAATCTCTCCATCAACACTGATAAAGAAACAACAAGACATACTGTTTACCCACAAGTATAAGGAAATTACATATATTAGTAACCAACACTTTCCAATTACTTTATTTTCCAGATCACCAGACTGGGCCACAGCAACACGTGGCAGGGGATGGCTTGTGTGTGTGTGTATGTGTGTATATATATATATATATGTATATGTATATGTGTGTGTGTGTGTGTGTGTGTGTGTGTGTGTGTGTGTGTATATATATATATATATATATATATATATATATATATATATATACCTCCTGATGGTTAGAGCTCCACAATAGTGAAATACGCTGCCTCAGAGTCTGTTGGGAGTCTCCTTCTCTGGAGGTTTTTAAAGCAGGGGTCAGAAGTGCTTTGATTATGTGTTCCTGCGATGCCACCCAGGGGTCCTGACCCCGAGGTTGAGAAACATTGGATTAAAACCTTGTTCTGACCCAAGGGTTGGCAGCTTGCATCTGGGCGTGAGGTGAGCCCCCATCTGTCAGCTCCAGCTTCTCATTCAGGGACACAAGAGAAGCCTCCCACAGAATAGTAAAACATCCAGGCAACGTCCTTGCAGACAGCCAATTCTCACACACCAGAAGCGACTTGCAATTTCTAAACGTCTAATGCTCAAGAACTGTTTGAAATTACAGCTGTGCTGGCCCAATATATTATAGTGATAATATAAGAGTGGATCTCGCTCCCTCTTTGGAGTCTTTTAAACAAAGACTGGATGGCCATCTGTTGGGAGTGCTTTGATTGTCTTTAGGAAGAACTTGAAGACCTGGCTGTTCCGATGTGCCTTTCCAGAATAGGAAACTCCAATAACAAGTCCCAGAAGCACTTTAGTAGAATTAAGATTGCTGGCACACTGCACCTACCCTAAAATCCCATATACCACCTGTCACATCAGCACTTTTAATCTGTACCCATTACTCTGGCTCGGCCCAGTTTTATTGTGTCTTGGTGTACTGTTTATTGCTTTGTTGTTTTTAATATTGCTTTAATTGTTTTGATTTGCTTTAAGTTGTGTATTGTTATGTTATGTTATGAGGCCTTGGCCTTTGTAAGCCGCATAGAGTCCTTCGGGAGATGCTAGCGGGGTACAAATAATGATAATAATAATAATAATAATAATTGTGCTTCTCTGGCATGGCAGAATCAGTTTGGACTGGACTCTATGATCTGGATGACACAAGGCTGTCAACCCTTGCTGGAAAAGCCACCTGCCCTCTCCCCCAAGGCACAGCATACGTACCATCAAAATCAGTGTATGGGGAATCCCGAAGCAATGCCCCCGAGCCAAAGTCTATAAGCTTCAGGTCGCCGTGTAGAAGGTCCACCAGGATGTTCTCATCCTTTACGTCCCGATGCAATACCCCACACAGGTGGCAATGGTGCACCGCCTCCACCACCTGACGGAAATAGCTGGCGGCCACACTCTCTGGGAGCGGGCCCCGGTCTGTGATGACGTCAAACAGGTCCTGAGACACCAAAGGGCGCTCCATCACAATGAAGTATGAGTCAGGCTGTTCGAACCAATCCAGGAGGCGGATAATGCCTCGGCAACCCGGGGAGGACACTTTCTTCATCAGCACGACTTCCAGTGGAACAAGGCTTCCATTCTGGAGGAGGAAGAGAACGAGGGCAAAGAGTTCAGCGTTGGCCAAGAATGGAATGACATCAACAATACCTCAAATTGGAAGGATGGCTCTATGCAACACAATTTGTTCCTGGGTTATAAAGGCCATTTCCTAATGGGTTTGATCATAAAAACACGGAATAGGTTTATTAAACTGCAAAAGCTTTGTTTTTGTGGGAGATCCTGCAGCACATGCTGCTATTGTTTTTCAATGAATATCTCACTGAGTCTCAACCAATTCAACTTAGTTTGTGACAGTCACAAAAATGAAGTTTCTGGAGGATAACAACTACTTTCAAAGAAAGTGCCGCACAATTAAAGAGGAAATAACACTTTCAAACCAGGAACAGATTTTTCCCCTCAAATTTTGTTACATAGTGTAGTCAGCAGAGAAGGATAAACTCACCATATGCTGGAACTGCAAAACCCGCTCCTTCGCGACATATTTAATGGCCACCTGAAAGAAGAGGAAGAAAGAATCAAAGGACTGGAAGAGACCACAAAGGCCATCCAGTCCAACTCTCTGGGACACACAATCAAAGCACTCCTGACAGATGCTGTATATGGATTTGAGTGTTGGACTGGGACTAAGGATAAATACCACTTTGAGTCCCCCAGGGGTGAGAAAGGCGGTATATAAATATTGTAAATAAATAAATAAATAAATTATAAGACTGGAGTTTGAACCCCTGATCAATTATGGAAAGCCACTTGGTATTCTCTCTGTTTTAGTGGAAGACAGTGGCAAACCTCTAAATAAATATTGCCAAGTAAATAACTTTTTGGGATTGCCTTAAGCTGGAGACAACTTTTAATTGTGTCAGAAGCAACTTGAGAAACTGCAAGTCGCTTCTGGTGTGAGAGAATCAGCCATCTGCAGGGTCACCTGGATGTGTTACCATTCTGTGGAAGGCTTCTCTCTTATCCTTGCATGTATGGGAAGCTAAGGCTGGGGAAATCTTTTGTCGGGAGGTGTTAGCTGGTCCTGATTGTTTCTTGTCTGGAATTCCCCTATTTTTTAAGCATTGTTCTTTATTTACTGTTATGATTTTAGAGTTTTTAAGCCAGATTTTGTTCGTTTTCATGGTATCTTCCTTTCTGTTGAAGTTTTGCTAGTTACTTTCTTAGTGCACCCACTTTGAGTAGATGTGTGCAAAGTTTGCATGCCTTCAAGTTACCCATCAACGTACTCATCAAGGACTACTTGGGGTATACCTACACTGTTGAATGTATTGCGGTTTGACACCACTTTAACTACCAAGGCTGTATGAAACCAGAGAAATCATAATTAGGTGAAGGAACAATACTCTTTGACAGAGAAGTGTGAAGAACTTATAAAACTACAACTCCCAAGATTTGACAGTATTGAGACACTTAATGTGGTGCCAAACTGCATTCATCAGACAGTGCAGATACACCCTCAGAGGTGGTTTTGCACCTGCAAATATAAACAAACATCCTATCTGCCATTGCAACTTATTTACTCTGACAAGGGCATGCTGTTCCACTCACCGGGAGAGAATCGCAGAGCCGTGTGCCGGCATAGACAGTGCCAAAACCGCCGCTCCCAATCAAGGCTCCCAGGCGGTAGCGCGTCTCCAAGGTCGCCTTCCCTGAAAGTGGAAAGTCAAGCGGGGATGAGTATTTGCATGACCGGGAAATCCTTCTGTTCTTCCTGCCTCTTGCCAGGAATCCATGATAGTATATTATAATATTATTCCATCATATAGTGTTCTTCCATATACCATATTTTATCATTTGGAAAAGACAATCGATTTTAAGATGCACACTAATTTTGGTACCACCAACAAAGAAAAGAAAAAGCTCTGTTTGAAACTACCGGCTGTTAGGAATTGTGGGAGTTGGAGTTCAAAACACCTGGAGGGCCAACGTTTGTCCATGCCTGGTGTAGACCAATGTAATGCAATTAAGCACAGTTAACCTGCTTTATATGATTTTACAGTGACCTTATAATGCAATTTCAAACTGTGTTATATGAGTATACCAACTGTGCTGCACTATAAATTTGTCCTTAGAATG
This sequence comes from Anolis sagrei, assembly GCF_037176765.1. NCBI lineage: Eukaryota > Metazoa > Chordata > Lepidosauria > Squamata > Anolidae > Anolis > Anolis sagrei. The sequence continues at coordinate 28,238,652 of NC_090022.1, read as the reverse complement.
ATGGGAAATACAGTATTATTATCATTTATTTATATAGCACCATCAAATGCACACAGCACAATACAATAAAACAAGCAAAAATAATGGCATGCAATCTTCCACAGTGAGGCTTACTACCACTGAAGTGTTCTCTCACACAGAGAACTCTCTCAGACTGAGATGTTACTAAGCCACAGGCACAACTACAGCTTTTGCTGAGTCATTGCATCCATTTAATATAATACATTGTATATACATATATTTATATTATAATGTAATGCAATATAGTACTAATATAGTATAATTATATATTTATACTACACATAATATTACTAATAATATTGCAATATAATGGTATAATATAATACAGTAATATTTAATACTGATATTGTAGTATGCTAATAATATAATATATTGTATGTATATATATCTTGTAAGCCGCTCTGAGTCCCCTTCAGGGTGAGAAGGGTGGCATATAGATGTTGTAAATAAATAATATATATATACACACACACACAGATATTAATGCATTTTATCACCACTTTATCTGCTGTGGCTCAATGTTAAGGAATCCTGGGAGATGTAATCTTACAAAATTTAGCCTTCTCTGCCAAAGAGTGCTGGTGACCCGCCAAACTACAAGTCCCAGGACTGCACAGCACTGAGCCACAGCAATTAAAGTGGTCCCAAACTGTATTAATTCTACAGTGCAGATGCACAGATAGAGATTAAACTTGGAGGTTTGGAGTGCTCAATCTTCTGCAAAAGGAAGGCAGAAGAGTAATATTTCTCATAAAACAACATAGACATGTATTTGCATTTTTTTCTTTTTAGTGTAGAGGCTAAGACTTCAAGCTGAAAAAAGCTTAATTTGTATTTTGTGGGGTTGGGAGATTCATGGGATTTAATGCATTTGTATGTATTGTGCTGTGCTAGTATGTGTTCCAAAGTTATTTATATATATATATATATATATATATATATATATATATATATGTAATGTTCGTTTGTGGGATTAACAGAACTCAAAAGCCACTCGACGAATTGACACCAAATTTGGACACAAGACGCCTAACAACCCAATGTATGTCCTTCACTCAAAAAAAATTGCTTTTGTCATTTGGGAGTTGTAGTTGCTGGTATTTATAGTTCACCTACAATCAAAGAGCATCCTGAACCCCACCAATGATAGAATTGAACCAAACTTGGCACACATTTCTCCCATGACCAACAGAAAATACTGGAAGGGTTTGGTGGGCAGTGTCCTTTGGTTTGGGAGTTGTAGTTCACCTACATCCAGAGAGCACTGTGGACTCAAACAATGATGGATCTGGACCAAACTCTACACGAATACTCAATATGCCCAAATGTGAACACTGGTGGAGTTTGGGGAAAATGGAATCTTGACATTTGGGAGTTGTAGTTGTTGTGATTTATAGTTCCGCTACAATCACAGAGCATTCTGAACCCCATCAACAATAGAATTGGTCCAAACCTCCCACACAGAACCCCCATGTGGGCCACAGCAACGCGTGGCAGGGGACGGCTAGTATAATATAAGGATAAAAAATTAAATAATAAATATATAACTATAAAAATTTTAATTAAAATATTAATTATAAATTATATTATAAATAATATAAGACTTACAAATTAATATTTATAAGATATAAATGTACACACACACATAGAGATATGTATAGTTTTACACATCTAGATAAATAAAAATAATGTTCGTTTGTGGGATTAGCATAACCACTACACAAATTGACACCAAATTTGGACACAATACACCTATCAGGCCAACAAGTGACCATCACTCATAAAAAGCACTGAAAAACACAGCAGAAGAGACTTAAAAAGCCAAAAAACAAAAATTAAATTACAACACAAGTGCAAAACCACACATATATATGCAAACACACACATACACATAATATATATACACACACAAAACACATAAACACAGACTGAGCCACAGCAACATGTGGCAGAGGAAAGCTAGTTATACATATTATATTATATAATATAATAAATATATAATAAATATAAATATATAAAATGTAATATAATATAAAGCATACATTATATATTATATAAGACTTTTACAAATAATATATATAAGATGCAATAAATGTATAATATAAATCTATAATATAACATATATATATATATAACATAACTATAAATATATAAAGTATAATATATAATATAACATATTTATGACTAAGTATTACAAATAAACACATGCAGATAGAAAAGGTATAAGATGCAAACAGGAAAAACTATATAAGCTGATGTTTTTCGTATTTAAGAATACAATAATGTACAGAGAGTGCCCTACTGTGCCTACATGGGCGCAGACCCTACCCAAGTAGCAAGCCTCTCCTCCGGTGGGGTCTGCATTGGAAGCCAGCGGCGTTGCTTCGGGACTTTGCTGGCGGATGGGAGATGTAGCCAGAAGCATGGCCAGCGGCAACAGGAAGCAGCCCTGCCGAGCATCACTGGCTTTTAAACCTACCGCGTGCCCCAGCCCCGCCTATTGGAATGCTTTGGAATGCTTCTACCTAGCCAATGAGAAGCCGAGACAAAACCTCTTGCCCAATCGAAAAGGAGTTCGCCGGCTCAATTTCTCGCCGACAGGCGGGGCTAAACTGCCTGGGATTTAAACAGCTCGAGAGGCGAGGCTGACTTTATCAATCTGCAGGAGGTTTGGACGAATCAAAAGCGAAGCGGCGGTCAGCGGCAGCCAATCGCAGCGAGGCGCGCGAAAATTCTATTTTCCTTCCTCCCCATTTGCTGGCTGCTCCATCCACGTGTTATCCATTAGAGTAGGATGCATCTCTACACTGTGGCACTGATGCAGTTTCATACCACTTTAACCATCATGGCTCAATGCTATGGGATCCTGGAAGGCACCAGCCCTCTTTGGCAGAGAAATCTAAAGGCATCATTAAAGTACAGATCTAAGGATTCCATAGCACTGAAGTGGTATCAAACTGCATTAATTCCACAGTGTGGATGCACAGAAAGTTGCTAAATTGCAAACCACTGGCAGCTGTGAAGGAAGGGCTGATTTATGGAGAGACATTTGCTCCAAAGCCTCAGGCAAACATGCTGACCAGAGGCTCCCTCTGATTGCCTTCCATCCTCAGCCTGATTATATAACACGCCTTCCTACTAGATCTAGCAGCCACCTTAGCTGACCTTACAAATACTTCCACACATCTGAGAAAGGCAGGATATAAGGTAAAGAGACAGATAAGGAATTACAAACTATGATATTTATTTTGATCTCATCTTCCTCATGGAATTGAGGCTCAAGGCATCTTACAATTTACCATATTTATGCCACCCTACGGCCCTTTGCCATATAATCCAAATTATTAAACCTGATAATCCAGATTATCTGGGTTGAACTGGATTATCTGAGTCTATACTGCCATATAATCCAGTTCAAAGCTGATACTTTGGATTTTACATGGTAGTGTAGAAGGGGGCTCACTTCAAAGCAGATAATCTGGATTTTATATGGCAATGTAGAAGGGGCCCCTGACACCGTCAAGTGTAAATCCACACTAATTTCAATAAGATTAATGGGAGATAGATAGATTGATCGATAGGAGCCCCAGTGGTGCAGTGGGTTAGCTGAGCTGCTAAACTTGTAAACTGAAAGGTTGCAAGTTCGAATCTGGGAAGCGGTGTGAGCTTCTGTTATCAGCCCCAGCTTCTGCCAACCTAGCATAGAATCATAGAATCAAAGAGTTGGAAGAGATCTCATGGGCCATCCAGTCCAACCCCCTGCCAAGAAGCAGGAATATTGCATTCAAATCACCCCTGACAGATGGCCATCCAGCCTCTGTTTAAAAGCTTCCAAAGAAGGAGCCTCCACCACACTCCAGGGCAGAGAGTTCCACTGCTGAATGGCTCTCACAGTCAGGAAGTTCTTCCTCATGTTCAGATGGAATCTCCTTTCTTGTAGTTTGAAGCCATTGTTTTGCGTTCTAGTCTCCAGGGAAGCAGAAAACAAGCTTGCTCCCTCCTCCCTGTGGCTTCCTCTCACATATTTATAGCAGTTTGAAAACATGCAAATGTGACTAGATCAATTGGTACCGTTCCGGTGGGAAGGTAACGGCGCTCCATGCAGTCATGCTGGCCACATGACCTTGAAGGTGTCTATGAACAATGCCGGCTCTTCGTCTTAGAAATGGAGATGAGCACCACCCGCCAGAGTCAGACACAATAGATTTAACGCCAGGGGAAATCTCTATCTATCTACCCCAAGACTATAAGGGCCCTTCCAGACAAGCCCTATATTCGAGGATCTGATCCCAGGTTTTCTGCTTTAAACTGGACTATATGAGTCTGCACTGCCAGATAATCTGGGATAAAAAGAAAACCTGGGATCAGATCCTGGAATATAGGGCCTGTCTGGAAGGGTTCTAAGATGAGACTCATTTCATTTTTAGAGGTGTTCATATGGGGAGAGGTACATCTTAGGCCCCTTCTACACAGTCATATAATCCATATTATCAAAACAGATAATCCACATCATCTGCTTCAAACTGGATTATATGAGACATATGAACCAGTTCAAAGCAGACAATCTGGATTTTATAGGGTAGTGTAGAAGAGGCCTAGGATTCCCAAAGTCCTGTAATAGACAAATACAATAAATGCTACAGGAGCTGTAATTTTACATTTTCTCTGACAAAGCCTACTGGTGCCTCACCAAACTACAACTCTCAGGATTCCATAACAGTTTAAACGGTGTCAAACTGCATCAATTTGACAGTATAGAATGATGCACCTCAAATCATCTCTCCCTCGTTGCCTTGACAGGGGTCTGTTAACCAACAAGTCTCTCTTTCCTGGCAATTCCAAATCTTCTCTCGAAATACGGGATAAGCGTTTCACCCTGATCTCTTTGACAAGCAGCCCTGGAATGTGAAAAATGTGCTCCGATAAGGGTCTGCCTACTGCTAAGCCATTGGCAAGTGAAAACTGAGGAGGGAAAGAGGCAGCGGATTGGTTGGATGGGATGGAAGCCTTTCTCACATCTAAAGATTAGGAAGAACGTCCTGATGGTAAGAGCTCTTCGGCAGAGGAATGTGATGCCTCTCAAAGTGTGGTGGAGTCTCCTTCTCTGGAGGTTTTTAAATAGAGTCTGCAAGGCCATCTGTCGGGAGTGCTCTGACTGTGTATTTCTGCATGGCAGAATGGGGTTGGACTGAGTGGTCCTTGGGGTCTTTTCAAACTGTATGGTTCTAAGGTAAGTGTCACCTCCATGGACCTTCTCTCAGAGCAGACCAAAATATCATAAAAATTACCAGAAAATTTGGAAAAATCAATTACTATAAAGAAAATAACCCCAGGAGCAACAAAGGGCCATATAACCCAGAATATCAAGGCAGAAAATCCCACAATATCTGCTTTGAGCTGGGTTATCTGAGACCACTCTGCCATATATTCCAGTTCAAAGCAGATAATGTGGGATTTTATTCAGCTGTGTGGAAGGGGCCTAAAACAACAGTACATGCTTGCAGTGCATGTAGACAAAACCACACGATTGGAAGTATTGCAGTATTTGGGGAATCATGACCTATCTGAATACAGTGCATTAGGAGATTCAAAAAGTTAATTGGCATAGCCTTGTGGAACATTTACAGAAAATGTTTTCGTGTTATATCTAACTACATGGCTTTTGAAATAAAATAAATGAATTTCGACTGAAATACTGCACAATTTATTTAATAGGCAATCCTATTGGTGGGTTGTTGTAGGTTTTTTCGGGCTATATGGCCATGTTCTAGAGGCATTCTCTCCTGACATTTCGCCTGCATCTATGGCAAGCATCCTCAGAGGTTGTGAGGTCTGTTGGAACTAGGAAAATGGGTTTATATATCTGTGGAATGTCCAGGGTGGGACAAAGAACTCTTGTCTGTTGGAGCTACATGTGAATGTTTCAAATGACCACCTTGATTAGCATTTGATGGCCTGGCAGTTGTTTGGTGTGGCTTGTTAGTGCCTGGGGCAATCTTTTGTTGAGAGGTGATTAGCTGTCCCCGATTGTTTCCTCTCTGTTGTTTTGCTGTTGTAATTTTAGAGGTTTTTTTAAATACTGCTAGCCAGATTTTGTTCATTTTCATGGTTTCCTCCTTTCTGTTGAAATTGTCCACATGCCTGGGGATTTTAATGGCTTCTCTGTGTAGTCTGGCATGGTGGTTGTTAGAGTGGTCCAGAAAAAACCTACAACAACCCAGTGATTCCGGCCATGAAAACCTTCGACAATACATTAAATCCTATTAGTGTCGTCTGGTGCAACTTGTAACCACAAGTGACACCACTGCCTACTTAGACATGGAAAACAATCAGGCATTTGGGGGGGGGGGGGGGAAGCAATGGAATATATCTTGTCAAGAAAACCCTGTTCTATTAGAGTTGTCTTAAGGTTGAAAGAAGTCAGAAACGACAACAAAGAGCCAGCATGTTGCAGTGGTTTGGGTGTTGGATTAGAAGTCCAGGAGACCAAAATTTGAATCCCATCAAGATCCACTGGATGACTTTGAGCAATGCTGACGTATGGCTTCCTTTAATTCATTTCTGACTTATGGTGACTCCAAGGTGATTCTATTGTGAGGTTTTCTTGGTAAGTTTTGTTCAAAACAGGTTTGCTTTTGCCTACCAGGGAGGCTGAGAGCGTGTGCCTTGCCCAAGGCCACTCAGTGGGTTTCCATAATTGAGAAGAGATTCAAATTTGAGTTTCCTAAGTTATAGTCCAATGGTCAAAGCACTTTATGTTGGTTCCACTCCATCTGTTGCAGAAATCTTGCCAAGGAAATCCTACTTTTGGAGCCAGCATGGTGCAGGAGTTCCATTATTGGTCAAGAGATCTGAGAGAACAGAGTCCAAATCTTTGCTCAGTCGTGAAAACTCATTGGTTCACTTTGGGCAAGTCACACTTTCAGCTTAAGAAGATGGCAATGGCAAATCCCCTTTATATAAAATCCTATGAAAGGTCTCCCACCAGTCGGAGTTGAATTGAAGGCACAAACCAACAACAAAAGGTGCATCTATACTGTAAATCTAACACAGTTTGACACCATGTTAACTGCCATGGATCAATGCTGTGGAATTGTGGGAATTGTAGTTTTACAAGGTCTTTAATATGTGTATTTTATATAATTATTATGTGATTTTAGCTATGTTGTAACTCACCCCAAGCCATGAGGAGAGGTGGGAAAGAAATAAAATCATCATCATCATCATCATCATCATCATCACCACCACCACCACATTATTTAACCTCCTCTACCATACTACAGTTCCAAAGATTCCATAGAGTTGTGACAGTTAAAGTGGTGTCAAACTACATTAATTCCAAAGTGTAGATGCACCCAAAGTCTTTCCAAACAATTTCCAAAGCTCTTAGGGAACGAGATATGCTTTATCCATCCCTCCAAATGCATGTGGGATTCTGAGAGCTGTTATCTCCTTTTCCCAGTGTAACTTTTCTCAGAGTCAGATGTAATCACACTTTCATGTAAGATGACATGACCAGGTCAAAGTACTGGCCAGCTCTGCTCTGTCACGGTGATCTAGAGTACTTTCTAAAGGGTCATTTCAAAAAAAGCTATCACCACCAAGCAACATGCCCTGCCTTTGCAAAAGCATTCCTATTGTAGAACCTTTGGCAAGATATGTTATGTTCTTGCATAAAGATTATAGGATCATGAAGTTGGAAGAGACCCCAAGGGTCATCCAAGGCCCTTCCACACAACCATATAACCCTGAATATCAAGGCAGAAAATCCCACAATATCTTCATTGAACTGGGTTATCTGAGCTCACACTGCCATATATTCCAGTTCAAAGCAGATAATGTGAGATTTTATTCAGCTGTGTGGAAGGGGCCCCAGTCTAACCCTATTCTGCCATGCAGGAAAACACAATCAAAGCACTCCTGACAGATGGCCATTCAGCCTCTGCTTAAAAACCTCCAGGGAAGGAGACTCTACCCGATTCTGAGATATTTGTTTATTGTGCTAAAGGGGATAAAAATATATACTATGGAGTGATGCACATTTACTAAAGCGACTAAAAGGCTGAGCTGTTCTCTAGCTGAAAGCAAATCCTCCTTTAAACCTCAGAATCAGTAGTCCTGCCTTGGCTATTATTATTATTATTATTATTATTATTATTATTATTAATACTCCTTCTTTAAACTTCGGAATCTGTACTTCTGTCTTCTGGCAATTATTTATTTATTTACTATATTTATATACTGCCCCTCTCAGCTCACAGGCGACTCAGGGCGGTATAATAATAATAATAATAATAATAAATACTCTGCTTTATCTCTCCCGAAGGGGACTCAAAACAGCTTAACATAAAAGCATTAGCACACAATTTGAAATATCAAAACATACAAACATTAGAAAAGAATTAAATAATGATGATGATGATAATAGTAAAAGTTTTCTCCTGACATTAGGTCCAGTCATGTCTGACTCTGGGGGTTGGTGCTCATCTCCATTTCTAAGTCTGTAGACACCTCCACGGTCATGTGGTCGGCATGACTGCATGGAGCACAGTTACCTTCCCGCCAGAGCAGTACCTATTGATCTACTCGCATTTGCATGTTTTCGAACTGCTAGGTTGGCAAAAGCTGGGGCTGACAGCAGGAGCTCATACTGCTCCCTGGATTCAAACCTGCGACCTTTCAGTCAACAAGTTCAGCAGCTCAGTGCTTTAACCCACTGCGCCACTGGGAGCTCAATAAATCTTTATTTATATCCTGCTTTTCTCCCTAAATGGGACCTAAATCAGCTCACAACCTACTAAAAGAGTACAAATCAAACAGCATATATAACAAACATAAAGAGTATTAAGATTCACAGTTTAAAACCATTCAAACATATAAGTAACTCTCTCAGATCCATTTCTCCCTTTCTTTCGGATCTCTACCTCATCATCCTTCAACCTTAGGACAGTATCACTGGCCTACCTTGCAGGGCTGTTGTTACAATTACTAAAATTATTATGCCAAGTGCCAGTCAAATTATGGTATGGTGAAGTTATGTGACAATAGTGGTTAGCAGGTACAAGTCTAGCTACCCCCCTGGTAAACTTTCTGTTTTCTCAACCACAAAACAATCCATAGGGCCTATGGGGAAACAGGGGACCTGCTGAGGGAATACAATACAGCCAGCTTTCTGTATCCATGGATTCAACCATCCATGGCTTGAAAATATTTAAAAAATTCAAAAAGTAAAAGTAAACTTTAATTTTGCCATTTTATATAAAGGAAATCATTTGACCTACACCACTAATAATAATAATAACAACAACAACAACAACAACAACAACAACAACAACACAGTCCTAGACGCTTGGGAAGTGTTTGACTTGTGATTTTGTGATACGAAATCCAGCATATAGATCTTGTTTGCTGTGACATACTGTACTTTTGTGTCAATAATAATAATAATAATAATAATATATTTATATTCTGCCCTTCTCCCCAAGGGGACTCAGAGAGGATTACAGTATATAAGCAGACACATGCAAATATTGAATGACTCATTACAATGACATACAATGAGACACAAACACAAATATAACAGGACTTGACCATTCAAGTATATTGGTATCCCTGGGGTCCTCATTCCAAACCCCTGGAGCTACAAAGAACCTAAGATATGCCATTTCCTCCTTTTTCCCCTGCCCTCTTCATCTCAATATGTGCAAAATGTATATACAAACAACAACAACAATAACTGCACTTTGCTTTTCTCTCTTAGTTGAGACAATATTTTAAAATGCAATATAAAAACAGCAACATATAAAGTGAAAATACAAGTATCTCAAAAGTCGAAAATGAGAAATGGTAGCCTTATTTACAAAATATTAATTACAAAACTTTGCAAAATATTTCTTGTGTGTTGTATATCTGCAAGTATAATAATAATAATATAATTGCAAAATATTCCCTGTGCGTTGTACATCTGCAAGTATAATAATAATAATAATAATATAATATTTGCAAAATATTCCCTGTGCGTTGTACATCTGCAAGTATAATAATAATAATATAATTGCAAAATATTCCCTGTGTGTTGTACATCTGCAAGTATAATAATAATAATAATAATAATAATAATATAATATTTGCAAAATATTCCCTGTGCGTTGTACATCTGCAAGTATAATAATAATAATAATATAATTGCAAAATATTCCCTGTGTGTTGTATATCTGCAAGTATAATAATAATAATATAATTGTAAAATATTCCCTGTGTATTGAATATCTGCAAGAATAATAATAATAATAATAATAATAATATATTTGCAAATTATTCCCTGTGCGTTGTACATCTGCAAGTATAACAAGTTAAGACTCGTGCGCCAACTGCGACCGTACCTTGGGAAGTCTGACTTGGCCACGGTAATCCACGCTCTGGTTACATCCCGCCTTGATTACTGCAACGCTCTCTACGTGGGGTTGCCTTTGAAGACGGCCCGGAAGCTTCAACTAGTCCAACGGGCGGCAGCCATGGTATTAACAGGAGCAGGGCGCAGGGAGCACACAACTCCTCTGCTGTACCAGCTCCACTGGCTACCGATCAGCTACCGAGCCCAATTCAAAGTGCTGGTTTTGACCTTTAAAGCCCTAAACGGTTCTGGCCCTACATACCTATCCGAACGTATCTCGGCCTATCAGCCCACCAGGACCCTAAGATCTTCAGGAGGAGCCCTTCTCTCCATTCCGCCTGCTTCACAGGTGCGGCTCGCGGGAACGAGAGATAGGGCCTTTTCTGTGGTGGCCCCCCGGCTTTGGAATGCCCTCCCTATTGAACTAAGATCAGTCACCTCGCTAATGGCATTTCGGAAAAAACTAAAAACTTGGATGTTCGAGCAAGTTTTTAACTAATTTCCGTTGTAAGGTTATTTTGACCATGGACTTGCAACCAAGGATAACGAACTGAATTACGATTTTAACTATGAGATGTTTTCGATTTGTATTGGTGGCCCGATACTAAGTATGTTCATATTATGTATGTTTATGTTTTGTATTTTGATATCGTATTTTATATTTTTAAATTGACTATTGTATTTTAACAAGTTGTAAACCGCAATGAGTCGCCTCACAGGCTGAGATATTAGCGGTATACAAGTGTATCAAATAAATAAATAAATAATAATAATAATAATAATAATAATATAATTGCAAAATATTCCCTGTGTGTTGTACACCTGCAAGTATAATAATAATAATAATAATAACAACAACACATATATAGGATGTGTTTTTTTCCTATATACAAAAACTTTTTGGGACACACTAGAATTAAACTTACCAATCAGTTAAAATAATTTCCTAAATAAAGGTACATCTATATATTGTATAATCAATGCAGTTTGACACCACTGGAATAATGGGAATTGTAGTTTTACAGGGTCTCCAACCATTTCTACCAAAGAGTACTGGGGCCTCATGAAACTAAAAAAACCCAGGTATCAATCTACATTCATTCTAGAGTGTAGATCAGGCATGGGCAAACTTGGGCCCTCCAGGTGTTTTGGACTCCAACTCCCACAATTCCTAACAGCCTACCGGATGTTAGGAATTGTGGGAGTTGGAGTCCAAAACACCTGGAGGGCCCAAGTTTGCCCATGCCTGCTCTACAGATTGGTTGGCCTTTGGAGTCTGTCCCTTTAAATCTTAAAGGGCCAGACGCTAGGTCTCTGTCCCTTTAAAGGCGGCATTGCGCCTCAGTCCTCGCTCTTGCCTTTATAAAGTTGAAAGGCATGAGTGAGGAATGAGGCGCAATACCACCGGCTGCCGGTGGGTGGCAGCACTTGCGCTGGCAAGTCTGCGGCTCTTTCCATAGGTTGGCAACAGGCAAGGCAATGGAAATCTCCTAAACTTTGTCAAGAGAGAGAAATTCCTCCCCTCCTCCCTGTGGGTCAGTAAATAAACACTTTGCAAAGGTAGCCAGCATGCCTTGAAGCAAAAAGGAGACCCACAGGTGCATCTACACTGTAGAATTAACGCAGTTTGGTACCGCTTGAACTCCCATGGCGCAATGTTATGGAATCAGTGGAAAGTGTAGTCTGGAGAAGCTAAAAGTGTTGTTAAATTACACCTCTCCGAGATGACACAGTACTGAGTCGATATACTTAAAGCGATACTAATCTGCGCTAATTCCACAGTGTAGATGGACCCCAATCTGATTAGGGATGAGGTGCTGCTCTGCTATCCTTACCCGGAGTCATGTCAGCCTTAGGGAAGGCCGGGCTCAGGACGCCGTGGTGGAGCTTCGGCGGGTAAAGCACCTGCACCGAAGACATCGGGCCCGAGCGACGGAAACACCCGAAGGAGCAGCGCGAAACGGACTCGGAGAGCCGGCAAACCTGCGTCCCCGGGAAGCCTTTTCCTCCCGCTCTGAGTTTCTGTCACTCACGGGGTTGGGAAAGTGACACAAGCCACGCCCACTTAGGCGGGGCCTCGGCTCATCTAGCACCGCCCCTCACTGTGTTAGGACACGCCCACCGCTGCTAAGCCACGCCTACCCCCGAGTCGAGCGGGCTGCTAAGCCACGCCCACTTTCTCCCTCTCTCTTGGCGTTCTGCCTCTCACGAGGGTTGGAACACTGCGGCCAAGCCACGCCCACTCAAGACAAGCCTTTTCTCAGTTCTTGTGGGTTTTTTCGGGCTATATGGCCATGTTCTAGAGGCATTTCTCCTGACGTTTCGCCTGCATCTATGGCAAGCTTCCTCAGAGGGTGAGGTTCCTCACCCTCTGAGGAAGCTTGCCATAGATGCAGGCGAAACGTCAGGAGAAATGCCTCTAGAACATGGCCATATAGCCCGAAAAAACCCACAAGAACTGAGTGATCCCGGCCATGAAAGCCATACACAAGCCTTTTCCTTCCTCTCTGGGTGGATGCCACTCAACACCCAATTGGGCGGGGCTTCGATTCTCCTGGCACCGCCCACTTTTCCCTTTCTCCTACTTCTCAGAGTGGCTTAGAATGGGAGGCCACGCCTCTCCCCTAAGCCACGCCCCTCTGGTACTGTTTACTTTCCGACAGGGGGCGGGGCGTTCTGCTCCTGCGGTTCCGCCCATTCGCCGCCCGCTTTCCTTCTCTTTAATAGTTTTCTGCTCTTCAGGGGGTGGAAAAAGTGAGGTGGCCACGCCCCCGAACGCAAGCCACGCCCACTCCAGGCGGGCGGGGCTCAGTGCCGCTCCTCTGATACTTTCCCTTTGACTTACTCTACTTTGTATTATCCAAGGCTTTCATGGCCGGAATCACTGGGTTGTTGTAGGTTTCTCCGGGCTATATGGCATTCTCAGGCATATAGTACTAAAAAACTCAAAAATTACAACAGCAAAACAACAGAGAGTAAACAATCAGGCACATCAAATCACCTCTCAACAAAAGATTCCCCCAGGCACTTCCAAGCCATGAAATGCTATTCAAGGTGGTCAGTTGAAACATTCACACCCAGCTCCAACAGACAAAAGTCCTTTGTCCCACCCTGGTCATTCCACAGATATATAAACCCATTTTCCTACTTCCAACAGATCTCACTACCTCTGAGGATACTTGCCATAGATGCAGGCGAAACGTCAGGAGGGAATGCCTGTAGAACATGGCCATATAGCCCAAAAAGTTTGCTTTCTGGAATTTCTAAAAATATATTCTCAAACCGAGGATAGTGGGATCTGGGTGCTTTTGAAGGGAATGCCATGGGACTTCTGTGTGTATCCAAGCATTCAGTCCTTCAGGGCTTGAAAATAACTCTCCCCACCCCCACTAAATATTCGAAAATCTCGATTTTTCCATTAGCATATAAGAGATACAGTTTTATCATGCCATTGTATATAATAGGACTTGTGCATCCATGGAATTGGGAATCTGTGAGGTTTCAAACCCTGGCGAAGAACAAGAGCTCACTTGTTCCATCTGTGGATTCATGTAAAATGGAGGAATGACCTTATCTCAAGAGTAATAATAATAATAATAATAATAATAATAATAATGTATTGTCAAAGGCTTTCATGGCCGGAATCACTGGGTTGTTGTGGGTTTTTTCGGGCTATATGGCCATGTTCTAGAGGCATTTTCTCCTGACTACCTCTGAGGATGCTTGCCATAGATGCAGGTGAAACGTCAGGAGAAAATGCCTCTAGAATATGGCCATATAGCCCGAAAAAACCTACAACAGCCAAATAATAATAATAACAATGATAATAATAATAATCTACTAAATCAGTGTTTCTCAACCTGGGGGTCGGAACCCCTGGGCGGGTAATGAGGGGGGTGTCAGAAGGGTTGCCAAAGACCATCAGAAATCACAATATTTTCTGTTGGTCGCAGGTTCTGAGTGGGAAGTTTTACCCAATTCTATCATTGGTGGGGTTCAGAATGCTCTTTGATTGTCGGCAACTACAACTCCCAAATGTCAAGTCTATTTTCCCCAAACTCCACCATTGTTCGCATTTGGGCATATTGAGTATTTGCGCCAAGTTTGGTCCAGATCTATCACTGTTTGTGTCCACAGTGCTCCCTGGATGTAGGTGAACTACAACTCCAGAACTCAAGGTCAATGCCCACCAAACCCTTCCAGTATTTTCTGTTAGTCATGGGAGTTTGGTGTGCCAAGTTTGGTTCAATTCCATCGTTGGTGGAGTTCAGAATGCTCTTTGATTGTAGGTGAACTATAAATCCCAGCAACTACAACTCCTAAATGACAAAATCAATCCCTTGCCCAACCCCACTAGTATTCAAATTTGAACGTATCAGGTATTTGTGCCAAATTTGGTCCAGTGAATGAAAATGTATCCTGCATATCAAATATCTACATTATGATTCATAACAGTAGCAAAATTACAGTTATGAAGTAGCAACGAAAATAATGTTATGGTTGGGGGGTCACCACAACATGAGGAACTGTATTAAGGGGTCGCGGCATTAGGAAGGTTGAGAACCACTGTACTAAAGACAACATAAATATATGCTGAAACAAGTCAGAGATGAAAACACAGGCATACGTGTGAAAAAGATCTTGGAGTCCCAAAGATCTTGGAGTTGGCTCAAGTTAAACATGAGCCAACAATGTGATGCAGAAGCTTAAAAAGCCAATGGGATTTTGACCTGCATCAATAGGAGTCCAGTGTCTAGATCCAGGGAAGTAATGATACCCCTCTATTCTGCCTTGGTTAGACCATACCTGGAATATTGTGTCCAATTCTGGGCACCACAATTCAAGAGAGATATTGACAAGCTGGAATGTGTCCAGAGGAGGGCGGCTAAAATGATCAACGGTCTGGAATACAAGCCCTATGAGGAGTGGCTTAAAAGCTGGGCATGTTTAGCCTGAAGAAAAGAAGGCTGGGAGGAGACATGATATGTATAAATACGTGAGAGGAAGTCATAGGGAGGAGGGAGCAAGCTTGTTTTCTGCTGCCCTGGAGACTAGGACGCGGAACAATGGCTTCAAACTACAGGAAAATAGGAGATTCAACCTGAACATGAGGAAGAACTTCCTGACTGTGAGAGCTGTTCAGCAGTGGAACTCTCTTCCCTGGAGTGTGATGGGGGCTCCTTCTTTGGAGGCTTTTCAACAGAGGCTGGATGGCCATCTGTCAGGGATGCTTTGGATGCAATTTTCCTGCTTCTTGGCAGGGGGTTGGACTGGATGGCCCATGAGGTCTCTTCCAACGTTATGATTCTATGATAATGAGTCAGAACTGGCAAGCCAGTCAGTGCTGTAGTGGTTTGCTTTTACCTGAACTTGCTGAGAAGTTCAGCAAGTTAACTCCTCCTTTACTTCTCACTTCCACATAGTTAATTTAATGTAAACTCTTGGGACAGTTTTAAGAGGTGACTTGGCAGATTCCCTGACATGTAACCCAGTAAACTGAATGGCTTGCAGAACATTGATTGTATATCCTCTCTTACCTTAAAGGTGCCCAAAGCAGTGTTGTATATGTGGCTCTTCTTGTGTTTTATCCTAAGGACGACCTTGGGAAACAGCCCAGACCGAGGCCCCTTCTACACTGCCATATAAAATCCAGATTATCTGCTTTGGACTGGATTATATAGAGCCGTTGGCTTCTTCTATACTGCCCTATATCCCAGGATCTGATCCCGGATTATCTTCTTATCTCATATTATCTGGCTGTGGAGACTCATATAATCCAGTTCAAAGCAGGTAATCTGGTATCAGTTCCTGGGGCAAAGGGCTGTGTAGATCGTGCTTAAGGCTCCTGTTATTTATGCTACAGTGCCAACTTTTGCACATATATGAGTCAAGACCAGACATGGGCCAACTTGGGCCTTCCAGGTGTTTTGGACTCCAACTCCCACAATTCCTAACAGCCTCAGGCTTCTTCTTTTTCCCCCTCAGCCGCTTAAGAAGAAGCCTGAGGCTGTTAGGAATTGTGGGAGTTGGAGTCCAAAACACCAGGAGGGCCCAAGTTGGCCCAAGCCAGGTCAAGACAGAAAAAAGCCCCATCTACACTGCCATATAAAATCCAGATTATCCGCTTTAAAAATCTGGATTATTTGACAGTGTAGAAGTGGATCCAGATTATCTGCTTTATTTGACAGTGTAGAAGGGGCCTCACACGCTGTCTTTTCATTATCTCGAAAACACGTTTCAACATAACAGTCCTGTTTAACTTTGCATTTCTGAAAGCAGGACGATCAAGCACTCCGTGTTCCATCTCAAGGACAGCTCTCCAATGTCGTGAGGTCCAGTTCTGGGTGCCGTGTCAGTATTACTCCAATGTTAAGAGCAGCATTTGTTTCACTTTGGATCTCTTGCCTTGTTTTGCTTTCTCTCACCATAGATCTGTGGGCTGGTTTGTCCATATTTAATTCGTAACTACTTTTATCCATCATGAGGCTAACAATCAATATGCAATGTGGTCGTCAGAGTGTGCCTTTGGCTGCATCACGCTGTTAATATAATGTGGTTAATCATTAGCATGGCAAAAACAGCCCACTGATGTTATGTCCGCCAGGTTAAGCAAAACCGAAGACCCTGTTTACTCAGGAAGAGTCAGAGCAACTCTTTGCCACATGGCACCAGCAAAGGGTTCTCAATCTGACCATCCTGTGGACTTGAGCAAACTATTCATTCCCTTTACTTGTGACCTATTATGTTTCTTACAGATGTGTTTTACCATTATTTGGGAATATTTGCATTTTCCCTGAAGGTGTTTTAAGAGGTGACTTGGCAGATTCCCTGACATGTAACCCAGTAAACTGAATGACTTGCAGAACATTGATTGTATATCCTCTCTTACCTTCAAGGTGTCCAAAGCAGTGTTGCATATGTGGCTCTTCTTGTGTTTTATCCTAAGGGCGACCTTGGGAAACAGCCCAGACCTAAGCCCCTTCTACACTGCCATATAAAATCCAGATTATCTGCTTTGGACTGGATTATATAGAGGTGTAGACTCCTTCTACACTGCCCTATATCCCAGGATCTGATCCTGGATGGAGACTCATATAATCCGGTTCAAAGCAGGTAATCTGGTATCAGTTCCTGGGGCAAAGGGCTGTGTAGATCGTGCTTAAGGCTCCTGTTATTTATGCTGCAGTGCCAACTTTTGCACTGAAGGTGTTTCCTCCGGAGTTGTTCATTCGTTCAGTCATTTCCGACTCTTCGTGACCTCATGGACCAGCCCACGTCAGAGCTCCCTGTCGGCCATCACCTCCCCAGCTCCTTCAGAGGAGTACAAAAGGATAAATAAGTAGGTGCATCTACACTGTAGAAATAATCCAGTTTGATACCACTTTTAACTCAATACCATGGAATCCTGGCATTCATAGTTTGATGAGACACCAGGACTCTCTGGCAGAGAAAGTTCAAGACCTTCTATGCCTACAGCTTCCGTAATTGGATAGCATGGAGACATGGCAGTTAAAGTGGTTTAAAACTGCATTAATTCTACAGTGTAGAAGCATGCAACCCCCATGTTGCGCCATACAGCCCGGAAAACTTACAGCAACCCACCTTATTTTTTTACCCGAGAGAACACCTTCCTGGGAATTTCAAAGTCTTCCAGCACAACTCTATGGCCAACTTCTGTTGTAAGCTGAACAGAGAAGCACATTAGAGGACCGATAACAGAGCTTTCCAAACATTTCATGTTGTTGGTGACCCACTTTTTAGACATGCATCATTTCACGACACAGTCATTCAGCTTTACTAGAAAACCCCATGTCCACTAATGAAACTTCTTTGGATAGTATAAAGTGTATTTTAAAAATTAGGATCAAAAATAACATAATTAAATAGGAAATCAATTTTAAAAACAGTAAAAAAACCAAAAACAAATTTATCACAAGCGAGACTGGTGGGGACGAGGGACAGGGTCTTCTCGGTGGTGGCCCCTCGCCTGTGGAATTCTCTCCCCAGGGAAATTAGGACATCAACATCCCTCCTCTCCTTCAGGAAGAAGCTAAAAACCTGGATGTGGGACCAAGCGTTTGGGTAGCTGGCAGATGGACAAAGACAACCAATAATGACCAGAGTAGGAAAGGACAATGACGATGCTAAAAGGTTTACGGACTTGGATTTGGTGAACACTGACCACAAGATGTTTTATTGCTGCTAGTATATTGTCCGATGGTTTTAATTAGTTATAACTATGATATTATGTGGTAAATTTGTGTATTGTATAGTGTATTGTATGTTGTAATTGTTAGGCATCGAATTGTGCCTTTTGTAAGCCGCCCTGAGTCCCCCCTAGGGGGTTGAGGAGGGTGGGGTAAAAGCACTCCAAATAAATAAATAAATAATAAATAAATAAATAAAAGCTGTGGAAGGATAACACTGCAAGTGTGAAAAAGCACTAAAATAGTTCTTAAAATGCCTAAAATGCCTAAAACACCCAAAATAGGTTTTTCCAGAGTTGTTTAGCAACTGTTGACTCTGTAAGGTCATCAACTCTATTGACTAATTTAATGTCACAGTAAACTGTCATAGGGTCCCTTACAAACAAACAGAACAAATGTCACAAAATGTAAAAAGAAGACCTAGATAGGAAAAGATAGCGATTGTTTTGGTTGTTGTAGGTTTTTCCGGGTTATATGGCCATGTTCTAGAGGCATTTTCTCCTGACATTTCACCTGCATCTATGGCAAGCATCCTCAGAGGTAGTGAGGTCTGTTGGAAGTAGTAAAATGGGTTTATATATCTGTGAATGACCAGGGTGAGACAAAGGACTATTGTCTGGAGCTAGGTGTGAATGTTTCAATTGACCACCTTAATTAGCATTTGATGGCTTGGCAGTGCCTGGGGGAATCTTTCTAAAGTCACACAACATATCAGTAGCAATGCCAGAAATAGACCCTGTTTCTTACCTTTCATGTTGGGGATTAGTGACTATTAACATGGACCTGGAGAAGAGACTGGGACCTGGTTTGAAGGAGGGCGAAGGAAAGGGTGATATCGAGCTCTTTTGTGGGGCTCTCCCAGCGGGAAAGATCCCTGAAGAACGCTAAAGGGGTCTTTTGACCTCGGTGAGCAGCCAGCGAAAGCCAATCCAAAGCGCAAAATATTAAGAATTAATCTCACCAGAGGCTGAAGAGGTATCCAGTGACCGAAGCGTTTATTTCTGCGATTCAGCTGAAAAGGATGCGATTGCAGTGATAGTTCACATACAAGCATACATTCACAGAAGTTACAGGCATTTTTATATTGTCAGAACAAAGGAAAAACAGTTTGAAACTCCCGCCCGCCTTCCGTCAGCTGTCTTCGCCCTGATTGGCTGGCCCTGGAACAGCTGGGAGGAGGCTTGGCCGCACGTCCCTCCTCCCCTCCAATCGGCGAGCGCTGCCGCTTCCAGGGGGCCAATCGGAGCCTTCCTAGCGCCTCCGAAGACGGTCCAATCAGCAGCCAGAAGGCGGGACTCAGCTTGACAGCTTAGGGGAGGCGGGATGCCCAGGAGGCGTCCACCAGCTGATTGCCGAGCCTTTGTGTTTGTCAACGGGGTGGCAGACAGGAGAAACAAAGAACTTCCTGGTCTGTTGATGAGATTTGGAGGAAGTATGAAAAGGGGCTGTTGATGGTATTTGGATCTCAAAACTCTGTAAACAAGGGGGCCCTGTAGACAAAGGAGCTTCACAAACACCATAAGTTGAGTTAATCAGTCTTTTACCGGGGTTTCTGTTGACCTATCTCTCAGCCCATTGTCTGCTCTGAAAACGAGCCTCGAGACAGGATCAAGCACGGACCCATGCAGATGCAAATATGGACTGGTTTCTTGGAGGAAATAGGATTTCCTCTTAACAGTAACCTCAGGTCACATTCCTTTTTGGGGCAAAGTTCAGAGGGAAAAAGGTGGGGAGGGGAGTCAGGGTACATTTTATATGATATTCCACTATATACATCTTATATGCTTCACATACTCCATACATTTCATGAGTGACTTCCCATCCCCATCCCAGCAAAGTTTATTAAAAACAACAACAATAATAAATGCATTTCATTCTGTCGGAATCATAGTCTTCTTGGTGAAGGCGCATGTAGGCTGAGGCTGCTTGTCCTTCCAGGCAAGCCCGGTCTGAGGTCCGTGTCCAAAAGTGTGGCAGGGAAACAGTCCAAGGTAATAAGACAGAAAGTCAATAAGTGAGGGCAAAAAAGGAGTCCGAAGAGAATTTCCAAACTGCAAGTGGTGGGGCAATGTCCTTTGGGAAACTACATCTCCCTGATCAGGGGCCAGGGTCCATGCCTGGCCGCCTTTCCAGGACTCCTGCGAGTGGCCGCAGCGAGTCCCTGGCTGCTGGATCCAAACGGAGCGAGCGCTGCCAAAAAAGAAGCGGAAAGCCTGGCTGGTTTGACAATCAGGAACTGCGGAACTCTCCGCTGCAGTGCAGACCAGTCAATGGCGCCCCCCCCCCCCCGCCATCAATGGCCTCTCTCTTCATTTGCTGCAGCACAATTGCCATGTCAGAGATTTCTCTCACGAATCTTGACAGTATTTTGTGGACTGTACGACAGGTCATTTGGAGATGGGAGTTGTCATACAGGAGGGTAGCAATGGAAATGCTAACTCCTGTGAAATGCTAACTCCTGGGAGTTGGAGTTTGTGAGGCACCAGCATTCTCTTGCCAGAGAAGGATAAAGACCTTGTAAATCTCTCTACAGCTCCCATGGTTCCATAGGATTGAGTTAAAGTGATGTCAAACTGCATTAATTCTGCAGTGTAGATATACTCTTGATCACATATCTCCTGGTCTTTATAGGCAAGATGTTGGAGATTCAGCAGCCCTGTGAGGATATTATCATTTTGGGATATTCCAAATGCCCTGACGTATAAGTACCCAAGAGTGTTGGTTTCTGCCTGATAAGACCTTCCTCGATTCTTTGACCCAATGAAACTGTACCTAATAGTGTTCAGTAACATCTGTACCATTCTAGTAATGGTCTCAAGTCATCCTTCCTTTCCCATATATACACTGTATGCATAACCTGAATGTAATGTTGTTGTTGTTGTTGTTGTTTATTCATTCAGTCGCTTCCGACTCTTCGTGACCTCATGGACCAGCCCATGCCAGAGCTCCCTGTCGGCCATCACCACCCCCAGCTCCTTCAAGGTCAAGCCAGTCACTTCAAGGATACCATCCATCCATCTTGCACTTGATCGGCCCCTCTTCCCTTTTCCTTCCTTTTTCCCCAGCATCATTGTCTTCTCTAAGCTTTCCTATCTTCTCATTATGTGGCCAAAGTACTTCAACTTTGCCTCTAATATTCTTTCCTCCAAAAAGCAGTTTTGTACAATATTTTAAAAATAGTTTTGCTGCATGAAAGAAAGCTTGTGTACATTGAACTGTTTGAAAACACAGGGGTCACTCTCTCAGCCACCTAGGTGGACAATTTTGCAATTCTGGATAAAGGATGTTAGCTATATCTCTAAAGTAAATTATGGGTAACATTTGAGCTCGTGTGCCCAATTTGCATGTGTTCGGTACGTTCTGTCCTAATGGCAATCACAGCGGCTCAGTACAGGAGGCCCTGAAGCAGTGTGCCAAGCAGGCCACATAGGTAAATGTCAGGTGGTGGGTAAAGGAAGAATTGGGAGATAGTGGAAACAGTGGGTCGTTCCCCCAGTTGCTTTGGTAACTGGTTGTCCTTACTTGCCTTCTTAGCTGCTGTTCTTGCAAACTGAGAACTGGGCCTTACTGCTGAGTTGGGCAACCTCAGGCTCTTGCACACTACAAAGTTAAAGCATTATGATGCCACTTCAATTGCCATGACAACTACCTTGAGAATCCTAGGGTATGTAGTTTGATTCCCAGGTTTGCATAGCATTGAGCCATGGGAGTTAATCTACATTACTTTTACAGTAATGTAGATTAACTTTCTTTCATGTCTTTCGTGATGAGCCAATAAGGCAAAAACTACTCTGTGCAATGTGGGCAAGGCTCAAAGCATGCATATTGAGAAGGTTGGGATTTCTTACAGTTCAGCAAGCTGACGTTATGATAGATCGGAAGATAATAATACAGGGACGCTTGCCTAAAATGCCCATCGGGCAAGCTGCCCGGGAAAAATATGCAGCAGTGGAAATAATGTTTCTTAGGAAGAGAGGGAAGTTTACTGGTGCTATTCGTTGGAAGAAAACTCATCCTGGTTTTTATCTCAGAGTGCTGACATGTTGCCACTTCATGGAATGATTGGAAGCCCTCGGCGTGGCTTCTTTCTCCAGGCTACACTTCGTTTTTCTTTCCCTGGAGCCTGGCCATGGTTCATTAAAATGCCATATAAGACACTCAAGTCCAAAGGGCACTTGAGCTGCATTGGAATATTTCCTTCTTCAGACTTAGATCGAACTCTCTGCTCAATCATATTTCATGGAAAGAGCATTAAAAAGCTGTGGTAACACTAAGGGGGTGTTACCGTGCACCCTCCCTCCTCCCCATATCACATGGAGGGATATCTCATCAGATGGCTGCTGCTTTTTATGCCATGACATGGCAAAAAAAGGGAAGAAAGTGCAGGTAGCTCTGTTGAAGCTACCCAAACAATACTTTCCTCTCCGTAGTGGAGGAGATAGAGCCTTTGGGAGGAATGTGGCCGGGGCCTGCCTTGCATTGTGCGATATTGCATGGCAGACCCCGTCCTTGTCACGATTAAGAGTGGCAAAACAGAGCAAAAATGGTCCTTGTGAAGAGGTCCCTAGTTAAGAACAGGGGCAAGACAACAGAAAGTGAGAGAAATCTACTCCTAGAAAGAGAAAGTAATTCCTGAAAGAGTTATGAGGGGGAAAGTCTCTACTGAAGCTGGGTTGTTGTAGGTTTTTCGGGCTATATGGCCATGTTCTAGAAGCATTCTCTCTTGAGGTTTCACCTGCATCTATGGCAGGCATCCTCAGAGGTTGTGAGGTCACAAGAGAGGAGATTCCATCTGAACATGAGGAAGAACTTCCTGACTGTGAGAGCCATTCAGCAGTGGAACTCTCTGCCCCAAAGCGTGGTGGAGGCTCCTTCCTTGGAAGCTTTTAAAAAGAGGCTGGATGGCCATCTGTCAGGGGTGATTTGAATGAATATTCCTGCTTCTTGGCAGGGGGTTGGACTGGATGGCCCATGAGGTCTCTTCCAACTCTTTGATTCTATGAGTCTATGATTCTATGAACGAGGGCACAAACAACAAAATGAACACTATAGGGCTGTTAACCCTTCCCTATGCTATCCAAAGCACTCTTTCTCTTTTTCCATATGTTTGACTAGAGTTTCATTTAAAATGTGTGAGGATTTGTAAAAAGGCATTGTGGTGTGATGGGTTGACTGGAAAGGCATATGTTAGCCGAGCATGCCAGGGGCCAGAGTTCTGATTGGCTGCTGTGTCTGGCTTGCTGCGGAGACACACAGTTTTAACTACCACTTTCACTTTCCAGTCAGTGCTCTCTACATGGAGAGTGAAGAGAGCGCTGACTGGAAACAGCCAGGAAGGAAATGGCTGCTAACTTTCTGTAGCCTGATCATTTCTAAGGCATGAAGCATATTTTAAAGTCTGTTTAAAAGGACCGTTTATTTTCTCTGACCTCTGTAAGAATTCAGAGAGACTGCTGTATATATTATTGCTTTGTTTGACCTTTTGAACTGAAGTAAAGTTACTGTTACTCTTAACACAAATCTGAGTGACACATTATTATATTGCAGGGTATATTTTGGTTCAGAAACTGTGGTAAAGCTTCTGTTTATTTTACATTTACATCCTCCAACAAAATTTACCTTTTCCGACTTATATAAAAATAATATCTTGTTCATAACTTAGGATCTGCCTGTAGTATGTAAAAGATGAGGCATGCCATAAAGCTGTCTATAGCATCACACCTTGGTGACCCCATGGAAAGAATGGCTATGGCCCCTTCCACACAGCTGTATAAAAACCACATTGAACTGGATTATATGTCAGTGTAGACTCAGATAATCCAGTTTAAAACCGATATTGTAGATTATCTGCCTTGACATTTTGGGTTATATGGCTATTTGGAAAGGGAACTATATGGGAACCAATATGGTCCAGCTAAAAGAGTTTCCCCCAACCTGGCACCCCCGAGGTGAATAAGAGCACATCTCCCATCATCCCCAGCCAGCATGGAGGTCAGGGATAATGAGGATTGCCATCTGTGAAATCATTAAGCTAATGCAAGAGTGCCAAACTCATTTTCAGTGAGGGCCACATCAACCTTATGGTTGCCTTCAAAGGATTGTTGAATCCATGCACAGAAAATCCATGGACATAGCCAGATATATCTCTATCTATCTATCTATCTATCTATCTATAATGTAGTGGTCAGTGCGCTTTATTTTTTTACCTAGTTTGGGACCCCAGATGTTTTAGAACGACAATTCTCATCACTGGGTTGTTGTAGGTTTTTTTTGGGCTGTATGGCCATGTTCTAGAAGCATTCTCCCCTGACGTTTTGCCTGTGTCTGTGGCAAACATCCTCACAACCTCTGAGGATGCTTGCCACAGATGCAGGTGAAACGTCAGGAGAGAATGCTTCTAGAACATGGCCATACAGCCCAAAAAAACCTACAACCCAGTGATTCCAGCTATGAAAGCCTTCGATAATACAAATTCTCATCACTTTTGATTATCCATCATGGGGATAATGCAAATTGCAATCCAACAGCCCTTGACCTCTGAGATGGGAGAAAGGTTAAAGGATATTTTAAAGTCAGACCTCATTATCCACAAGCCTTGCGTCTAAAATCAACCCCTCTTTTTTAACTAAATATATGTCACTGTATCACAACTCCAGATGTCTTCCAGAGGTCATTGTATCACAACTCCCATCAGCTGTAGTCATGATATCTAATGATGAGGAATACAGGAGTCATAGGTGAGCATCTGGAAGTCCACATAAAATAACATGGTGGGTTCAGTGGAAGTCTTCCTTAGAACAAGCAACTTCACTCCTTCAAAAGAAAGATTGCAGGAGGGTGGCCTCAGATGAAACCGGGCGAGTCAGGCTTGACACGGTTGGAAATTAATGGGGAAGGGAGGGGGGGGGTGGACAGTGCCAGTGGTACTTTCATCTTGATCCTGACTGCTGGAAAGAGCATGCTATAAATAGCCTCGATGCAGTTGTGCGCAGGTAGCTGGCCACTTGATGGAAAAGATGAGTCTGCCAATGTTTACACATTGAGCAGACACTGCTGTGCTGACAGCTGCTTTTCTGCACTCCAGATTGGAAAGAATCTGCCTGGAAACATTCCTGCCGCTGCGTGTGCTTTACAGGCCAAGCTCTGGAGCGTCCAGCTGTAGCCGAGAACAAGGGTTACTGATGCAGTGGCACCTGCAATTTGGCCATCTTTGGGTTGGATGGCCCAAATTTGATAGAGATAGTGCCACAGAGTCTGCATTCTGTCTAAGAAATGCCCTATGCAAATCTAACTGTGCATATACTCCAACTGTCCCCACTTCATAGAGATCGTGCCAATTAACCCTTTGCTTTCCCAAAAGTTTAGCTGCTTTTAAAATGTCCCAATTACTTTTTATTCCTTCTGGTTTCTTTCTCTACTTTCACAATCTCTGAGGACGTCTGGGGGAAACACAAATAATAAAATTGCTTTTTATTTTAACCTGAGAGAACACCCCTTAGGAGCATCTACTTTATAAGGAGTTGGTGTAACCTCCAGTTTGCTAGTAAACCTGAATTACCCTGCCGCAAAATGAGGCATGTCTAAAAAGTGTGTTGCCAACATGAAAAGTTTGGAAATCTCTAACTTAGAGATTTACCTTTCTAGAAATCTCTAGATACTATAGCATGACTCTGCAATCAATGTTCAGCAGAACTTGACAATGGATTTGTATTGAAGGACTTAGACATATCTAGAGATAACATTTTAATCAAATTTGTGAATACTCAAAATCCAAAAAAGTCAGTTTGTGAATGTAGTTTGTCAACTGTAGTGAGGGAGTGAGGGGGAATGGAGGAAAATCACATCCAATCATGCCATGTAACTGTTGGAATATTGCAAATGGAATGGAAGTAACATGTTGCACTAGCGGCAGTATTGGAACAGCAGCAATATTGGGAGCTCCTATTGATTGATTGATTTACAAGATTTATATTTCGTCCTTCTCACCCCGAAGGGGACTCAGGGTGGATCACAGAACACATAGGACAGACAACAGACAGAGGTATATGTCTGCATTTTTCTCAACTTCGGTGTCCTGGAGGTTGTGCTCAATTCTGGCCACAGGGGGGTGCTGTCGCTCCATCCTCTATGACAGAGAGCCCTTGATCACAGACTTCCTCCTTTTTTTGATCACAGGCATTTTCTGGCATTTCCTTTTTATGGTGCCGTAAAATACCTGCCCGCTTAAGCAGGGCCTAATTTCTTTACTCTTGGATCACAGCTGTTTTTGAACTGCTTAGGTTTCTCTGAAGACTGGGTGCTCACCCTGACCCAGGCTTCGAACTGCCAACCTTTCGATTGGTGTAATCTATTGCTGCTGGTGATTAACCAGCTGTGCTAAAACCCAGTTAAAGCCATTGCTGGGTTCCCCCCATCAATAGAAAAAGCGATCACATTAATAATGAAAAAGCAGTGCAAACAGGAGAGATAAGCCATGATTTGATAAGCCAAGCAGCCCAGTGTGATAAAGTCCTAAGAAAGCAACAGTGGCAGATCTCCCTCTGAATAAACCTTGCCAAGAAAACTCTACTTTGGAATTGCCGTAAGTTGCAGTTAACTTGAAGGCATGTAACACTAGCAACAAGGTCGCACTCTATCTAATTAAAGACAGCTTTAATTACTTGTACAGTACTGTTGTTTCTGTGATTCCTGTCATGCTTTTCCTGATGCTGAGAATCTTTTCTTTATCAGGCTGGCATAAATACTGAAAATATGATACTGTTTGGCACGTTACTACAAATATAAATTACTATTTCTATTTAAGACAGAGCTATCAGTATATAGTAAATCATTGACCCATTTATTCTAGTGTTGTATAATTTGTCATGCAGCAGTTTTCCAGCATGTTAGGAAAAGCTATTTCCCTTTATCTGTCACCTGCAATTTGTAAACAAGAAGTGCTAGAGATGAAGTCTGGAATTTTCCACCTGAAAGCATAGATGCTGTTCTTCAGAGTCAGAGTGAAGTTCCTCTATTTTGAAATCTGTCTGAAACAGCAATTATTGTTTATGTCTTTACAGGCAGTCCCCCAAGTTATGAACAAGATCAATTCTGTAGGTTTATTCTTAAGTTGAATTTGTATATAAGTCAGAACAGGTACATTTTAAGGTGTAACTCCAGCCATATATTTTACAGGTGACAGATATCTACATATATAAATAAAAATGTAATGTTCCTTTGCAGGATTAACATAACTCAAAAATCCATCTGACGAATTGCCGCCAAATTTGGCCACAAGGAGTGACCATCACTCAAAAAATTGATTTTGTCATTTGGGAGTTGTAGCTGCTGGGATTTATAGTTCACCTACAAGCAAAGAGCATTCTAAACCCCACCAATGATGGAATTGGGCCAAACTTAGCACACAGGATTCCCATGACCAACAGAAAACACTGGAAGGGTTTGGTGGGCATTGACTTGAGTTTGGGAGTTATAGTTCACCTACATCCAGAGAGCACTGTGGACTCAAATAATGATGGATCTGGACCACGAATACTCCATATGTCCAAATAAATACATTTTGGGGGAAATAGACCTTGACATTTGGGAGTTGTAGTTACTGGGATTTATAGTTCACCTACAATCAAAGAGCATTCTGAACCCCACCAACGACAGAATTGGGCCAAACTTCTCACACAAAACCCCCATGACCAACAAAATATACTGTCGAAGGCTTTCATGGCCGGAATCACTCAGTTCTTGTGGGTTTTTTCGGGCTATATGGCCATATTCTAGAGGCATTTCTCCTGACGTTTCGCCTGCATCTATGGCAGGCTTCCTCAGAGGTGGACCTCTGAGGAAGCCTGCCATAGATGCAGGTGAAACGTCAGGAGAAATGCCTCTAGAACATGGCCATTTAGCCCGAAAAAACCCACAAGAACTGAGAAAATATACTGTTTTCTGGTGGTCTTTGGCAACTCTTCTTACACCCCCTCACGACCCCCCCCCAGGGGTCCTGATCCACAGGTTGAGAAATGCTGCCTTAAGGCCATCCAGTCCAACTCCCTTCACCAGGGCAAGAAAACATAATCAAAGCCCTCCTGACAAACAGCCATCCAGTCATAGATATAGATAGGTATAAATTATTCATACACACACACATATAGTATCATAGATTTGAAAGGGAGCCCTAAAGAAGGGCAATTTTATGTTGCATGTTCCAGAGTAGGCAAACCAAACAATCTCCACATCAACACTGGCAAGGAAACAGCAAGCAAAACTGTTTATCCACAAGCATAAAGAAATTACATATTTTAGAAACCAACACTTTCTCATTACTTTATTTTCCAGATCACCAGACTTGGCCACAACAACATTTATATATATACTTTGGATAACATAGGGAAGGATTAATACCTTTGTGGTGTTCATTTTGTTGTTTATTTTTGTTGTTCAGAAGATTTTAGCTTACTTTCTCTTGCTGTGAAAAATTTGGCTTGTTTTTGAAAAAAGGATTGGTGATAAAACTTCAATGGAGACACCTTTTCCTCATGATAACTCTTCCAGGAGTGGATTTCCCTTCCAAGGGACTGATTTCTCTAACTTCCTGTTATCTCACCCCCGTTCTTAACTATGAATCATTTGTAAGTTGGATGTTTGTAACTCAGGGACTGCCTATATTATTTATGTTAGAAAAATGTCTCTGCACTCTGGACATTGCTGGTTGTAGAAAGGCAGCTAAGAAATAACGAGGCAAGAACCTAACACATAAGTAAAGGTAAAGGCTTCCTTGCTTGTGGTGTGAGAGAATTGGCCATCTGCAAGGACTTTGCCTGGATGTTTTGATGTTTTACCATCCTTGTGGGAGGTTTCTCTCATATCCCTGCATGGGGAGCTGGAGCTGACAGAGGAAGTTCATCTGCGCTCTCCCCGGATTTGAACCTATGACCTGTCTGTCTTCAGTCCTGCTGGCACAAGGGTTTAACCCATTGTGCCTCCGGGACTCCTCTTCAAAGCAGATTATCTAGTTTCAGAAACTGGATGATATGGCAGGGTAGACTCATATAATCCAATTCAAAGCAGGTAATCTGGATTAAGAAACTGGATTATATGGCAGTGTAGACTCATCTGATCCAGTTCAAACCAGTTAATCCAGATTCAGGAACTGGATTATATATATCAGTGTAGACTCATATAATCCAATTCAAAGCAGATCATCTATATTCAGAAACTGGATTATATGGCAGTGTAGACTCAAATAATCCAGTTTTAGACCAGCTCCACAACTCAGTGGTGAACAAATCTAAATGCACAATTCATAAAGGTACTCTAATATTCCCCAATCAGGTGCTGCTTCATATCACAGACGTGTGAAACAATCACCATACATCCAAGCGTCCTACTACATAGAATGCCAGGGTGCCAGGGGCAAACCTTTATGAACCTATGGTCCAAATTAACCTCTACGCCTGATGGGAGTCCTAACAACAGCCGAGGCTTTGCTGTGCGAGGCACACTCCTTCCTGGATTTTGGCCCAGTTGGGACTGAAGAAGAGGAAAGGTCAACTATTTATAAGCAGGGGGCTCCATCCTGGCACAGGGCTTACTTCATGCAGGGTGAGTCACTCACAACAAACGCAAATCCACAAGGCTGCCTGGCCCTTATCTGAGGCTGAGATAAACAATGGTATTTGGCTGGGAATGCAGGACCTTCGTCTCCCTCTTTGTGTCACACCAAAGGAAAACACCGCTGGGGGGTTCTTAGCCAGCTGGGTGGTTGCCGTTGCATGGCCCAAACGTCTTGCAATGGCTCCGGTGAACATACAGCCACTTTTATGCTGGGGAGGGAGCTTCACAGGCAGATGCCTTCTACCCCTACGCCGGGGACAGTATTTCCCTGGCTATGCGGCAGAGAGGTACAGCACGTAACAGGTCCCTTGGGCCAGGACTGACAAGCCCCCACCTGACTTCCCGCAAAGAGCTCCTTGGCTGGCACCCAAGATGTCATGCCCTCCGTAACCTTGCCAGGAGCAACCTATCTGCAAGGAGTAGACCTTTTTGGATCTGCTGGGCAGGTTTTTGACCATCGTGAGCGTAGAAGTTGGTGTGATTTCTGATGCAGAGCCCCATTAATGTTTTCTTAGGCCTCTGACACTGTTGTATAGGACTATGTGTAAAATTGATAAGGTGGTCCTGAGCTGATCTTGATGGATCCTTGACTTTTGCATGGGAATGAGCAGTCTCTTTCCTTTTGTGGGCAGCTTTCTCTCCAATGAAATTTCAGAGGGGAGTCCATGTTGTTGTTATGCACCTTCAAGTAATTTCTGACTTATGGTGACCCTAAGGCATCCCTGTAATTTATTACTTGGGAAATATGTTTGGAGGGGATTTGTTCTTATCTTCCTCTGAGGCTGAGAGAGTGTGACTTCCTTAAGGTCACTCAGTGGGTTTCCATGGCCAAGCAAGGATTCAAATCCTGGTCTACACTGATGTCCACCTCTATCACTCCTTCCCACCTGCTGCTAAGGAAGCTATTCGGGTCCTGAACCAGTGCTTGGCAGCTGTGATGATCTGAATCGGGGCGAACAAAGTGAAATTGAATTCAGACAAGACAGAGGTCCTCCTGGTCAGTTGAAAGGCCAAACAGGGTATAGGGTCACAGCTTGTTTTGGATGGGGTTACATCTCCCTGAAGACACAGCTTTGCAGTTATCTTGGATTTCTCGCTGAACCTGGAACCCCAGGTCTCGGGAGGAGACATGATAGCCATGTAAAAATATGTGAGAGGAATTCATAGGGAGGAGGGAGCAAGCTTGTTTTCTGCTGCCCTGGAGACTAGGATACGGAACAATGGCTTCAAACTACAAGAAAGGAGATTTCAGCTGAACATTAGGAAGAACTTCCTGACTGTGAGAGCTGTTTAGCAGTGGAACTCTCTGCCTCGGAGTGTGGTGGCATATCCCTTTTCGGAGGCTTTTAAAGAGAGGCTGGATGGCCATCTGTTGGGGGTTCTTTTAACACAATTTTCCTGCTTCTTGGCAGGGGGTTGGACTGGATGGCCTATGAGGTCTCTTCCAACTCTATGATTCTATGATTCTAAGGTTGAGAAACACTGAGTTAATTGAATTTTGTGCTTTGAACTCAATTTCCAACGATTGAAGTTAAGGACAAATGTTTGTTTCAAATGTAACAAACATTTGAAAAGCAGTTGAAAAAGTGGGAGAAGAGGGGATTAATCAGGACTATTCCTGCCAGATCTGGACAGTTGGTACATCTGAATCACACCACCGATTCCTGCCTTATGACAAATGTGTAACCAAGCCACTCTTCTCTCTCCATTGCACTCATGCCAACTCTTTTATCATTTATGTTTGTGGTTTGAAGGAGTACAAATTTAAACATAGCTGTTGGTTTTCACTGAGGCAGAATCTTCAAAACAACAGTAGCAGCAGCAGCAACAACAACAGCAACAAGAAGAGACATTACCGAGAGGCAAAACATTCTGTTGGGCCAGTTTGAAGCCATCTGCTTAGCAACTGGCCCCCACTCAGCCTTATCTCCTTCTACTGTAGGCTCACTGTAACTACAAATTATTGTTTACAGAGCATGTTTAACCTGCAAAGAGCTTTACTATCTTTATTTCATTCACTGTCATAACAACCCTGTTGGACAAGTTGATGCAGTGGACGATGACCCCTTTGGGCCCATGGGCAAGTTAAGAATTGTTGTTTTTGGAAATGTTGGCTACAGTGAGAGAAGTAGCTAGTCATGAAATCTTGGAAGCATCTCCTTCTATCGCTTTTTCCCCTTCTCACTCTCTTGCACAAGCATGCTACACAAACACAGCAAAAATGCATAGAAAGAGACTAGGAATGCACCTACCCTGTAGAATTAATACAGTTAGATGTCACTTTAATGGCCATGGCTCAATGCTATGGGATCCTGGGAGCTGTAGTTCGGTGAGGCACTCTCACTCTTTGGCAGAGAAGGCTAAGCAACATATAAGACTACAACTCCCAGTCCTCCATAGCATTGAGCCATGGCAGTTAAAGTGGTATAAACTGCATTCATTCTACAGTGTAAATGCACACATAGAGGTTATTGCCCTATTGGACAGCGGCAGTCTCATAAATAGGTGAGACCCCAATCTCAGCTTGTCACCTGGAAACACCTAAATCCGTGTTCTGAAAAGATGTGGCTGAGGGCATCTGTGTTGGAGCATGTAACAATCAGTTGGTGAGTGTGTTAACTGTAAAATGCAAAGCACGAAGCTGATTGGTTGGGCTACATCCGAGAAGCTAGCTGAGCCTGGGAGTTCTGGCAACAGTTACATGTTTAGGTTTTTTGTGCAGGGAGCTTACCAATACAGTTTTGTATTTTCTGCTTCTGGACTGCTGGAAGAAGATCCTTCACATGGACACCCATGGACTATTTGAATCTCTCTCAAAGGACATTGTGTGAGTCAGTGCAACTTTTCACATGACTCTGTTGTTCTGCATAATAAAGAGTAAACACCTTATTCTTTACTGATCATCTGTGTGGCATAGCTTTTCTCTAGCAAGACAGTATGGGGATTGGTTAAAACGTGAATTATGCAGATTTTCATTACACCACAATCTGCACATGCTCTTCTCAGCAAATAGTACTACATGCAGTCTGAGAGTCTGTTTCAAGTAGTAACAAGCAATTAGCTCAACTAGAGTGAATTTATTTTATTTTTTGTCACTGAAACCTTTGCCACATGCAGGTTTCTTTGTGTTCTTAGGAGACAACACAGAGTTTTGTTCAATTCTACATTTCCTGGATGTTGCACACTAGAAAGTAATTTCTTTTGATATGGTTTGTTTTGTTTTCTGGAGCAGAGCTGAAGAGAGGGTCCTTGTGCAGAGGGCTTCAAATCTCCCCATCCAGCCTGGAGTGTTCATGTGGAGATCTGCTGGGGATGTAAACCTTGATAAAGTCTGTCCTTGTGTGATTTCCTTCAAGGCAGTGAGATCTAATCTTGTTGTCATTTTTCTCAGAGAATATCTCTGTTTCTGTAGCTAGTTTTTGGGTAATTGGTAGAATATGCAGTATTGGAAAAACATCAACCCTCTCTTCTCTTAGCTGCATAAGTAATTAACACCTGTGGATGTATTTTGTAAGTATTGAGACATCAAGTCATAATGTCATTCTATAGATCAGAGTTTACAAAACTGTGTGTCGCAACACATCTGTGTGCTGGCTGCAATGTGTAGGTGTGTTGTGCCAATGTAAGAAGAAACTTCTGAGTCTTTTCAAAAATACAAATAAGATATGTTGTGTTACCATACATTTTGTTATTAAAATTCATGCATGTGTTTGTATCTCTTATAAGATCTGGTTAAACCCAGTTTGCTAGTAAAACTGAATTACTGTGCCATGAAATGCTACATATCTAAAAAGTGTGTCACCAATGCGAAGGGCAGTGAAAACTCTAAAATTAACTCTGCCTATCCTTACTTTCAGGGATCAGAAGTTTCATGCAAATCCCTTTTATAATTAAGGAGATTGTGCAAAGAGACCTGTTGGGAATTTTGTCGTTAGTCCATGTCTGACTACAGGGACATAGGCAGATGCATCTCTGATTCCCTCTGCTTTCCACCAGCAATGGAACAGCCGTGGAAGGGATTGTCACAGAGCAGCAGGGACAACAAAAGAATGATAAGCTCTGCAATGATCGAAAATTATATAATATAAGTGTAATATACTTACACTTACAGAATTCTGGTCTATGTTCGTGTCTGTATGCATTTATGGATCACACCTCCTGATATTAACCTCAGTCTATGAGACTTGAGACATGTCTGCACTGGGGAGTTTAGCCTAATGTAAATATGTCCACGTCTGTGCTGAATCCAGGGCCGTTGTTCATATGGTTGTGTAGTGTATCTGGTCCACTGGGGAAGCACACATATCAGCTTCATGTCATTGCCACCACTCCTAGCTGGTCACAGAGCTCTATGTGAGCTCTTGGCTGTCAGAGGGACTTCTGCTGATAACAGAATGTGGTTTTGTAGTTGCCCTGTTTGTGGATCAACAGAGATGCCTGCATGGTTAAGCAAACTCCCATCCTTTGTGCTGGTCATGCAGGCACTCCTGATTCTATAGAGGTGCCTATCACAGCCAGGAGTACACATAGAGCTCAATGGCCAGCTTGGAGTGGTTGTGAGAGATCCATGATCCATCCCTTTTCCATGTCCTGATATGTGCAGAGAAAGGGTATATTGGTGCTGGTGTTCAGTCTGGATAGTGGATTGGCCTGAGTTAGACCAAATATAACTGCCCAAGCTGTCTCTGCACTGCAGAATATTTAGGCATTTCCAGCAAAGTGTGGACTGTGGAGTATTCTGGACTTTGTCCAAAGTGGGTTATCCACCTGTTGTATATCTGTGTCATGGAGACAGCTGGCCTTCTAATCGATGAGTCCTGGTTTTTTTTGCATATGTAGACAAGCTTGTGGATAGCAGTGAATAGACACTTCTAGTGGTTGCAATTGATGACTCCCATGTTTGTTAGGTCGTGCTTTGGCTTGGAAATTTATTCCACACTTTAAAAGACTTATCCAGGGTGCTGAACTGGAGGTAAAGATGGTATCTTTAGACTAAAGTCTAAAGGTTCAGACTAAAGTCTAAAAGAAATGTACTGCCCTTCTGCCATGAAATCCACCAGTTGCTTATGGTTGCTTGTGTAGGCAAAAGGTAGGGCTTTTGACCCTTGAATAAATTAGAGAATGGTTAAAGTGGATTTACACACATGCTATGTGGGATCCCCACCTGTGCAGTTGCTCTTGTGTATGCAGTTCCATTTCCCTCTATGTCCTCTGGTACAATGAGTCACCTTTGGGACAGATTAAGCAGGGTATTATTATTATTATGAGCCCGTGGTGGCACAGCGGGTAAAACCGCTGAGCTGCTGAACTTGCTGACCGAAAGGTCGGTGGTTCAAATCCGAAGAGTGGGGTGAACTCCTGCTGTCAGCTCCAGCTTCTGCCAACCTAGCAGTTCAAAAACATGCAAATGTGAGTAAATCAATAGGTACCACTTTGGCAAGAAGGTAACAGCACTCCATGCAGTCATACCGGCCACATGGCCTAGGAGGTGTCTATGGACAACGCTGGCTCTTCAGCTTAGAAATGGAGATGAGCATCACCCCCCAGAGTTGGACACGAATAGACTTAATGACAAGGGGAAACCTTTACCTTTACTTCTTCTTCTTCTTCTTCTTCTTACAATAGAAATACAGTTTGAGTATCCTTAATACAGAGTTCTGACATCCAAAATGCTCCCAAACACAAGGGACAATGAGATCATGGCACCCTGGCTTACTGGTGGTTCAATGAACCAAACTTTGTATCATGTACAAAATTATGAAAATATTCTGTAAGGCTATGTGTTTGAGTTCTATATGAAACAGAAATGAATGCTGTGTGTAGACATCGGTCCTATCTCCAAGATATCTCATTGTAAAATATTCCAAAATTTGCAAAAATATGAAATATGAAAACTTCTGGTCCCAGATATTTTGGATAAGGGATACTCGGCCTGTATAATGCCACATGAACAGGGTTAGAAATGTGTTTTGCAGGAGTCTGCTTAATCACAGCACCAGGTAAGTGACAAGCAAGGTTGAGCCCTAAAGGATGATCATGGCAAGGTCAAAAGGGCATCTGAAGAGGTCTGCCGTGCCTTAACAAACAAATAAAAAATGTAACTGGAGGCCAATAAAATCAATAGGGATTTTGCCATTGACATCAGCAGGATGTGAACTTTGACCAAAGTTATTTTCTTTTCCCAATCACAATTCCTATCTTGTTTATTGAGAAAGCTAGAGGGAGAGGGAACACACACTGACCATTCTTTTATGCTCCTAAATAGATGGATTATATAGTGGTGGACACAGGATCATGTGGAAGGGACCCCAATAGCCATCTAGTCCACCCCCTACAAATGCAGGAGAGATGGGCACCCATCTCCTGTGTAAAGACCACCAGTGAATTGTTGTTGTTGTTGTTGTTGTTATTATTATTATTATTGCTGTACAGATTTATTAAAATGTACATGATCAACAGTTTGCTTTGATTGAGTGAAAACCTTGGTCAGTATTAGCAAGCTGATACAACCTTTCCATCACACACTTACGCTCTACTGTGCATGGCAATCTGACTTATAGAAATGCATATGCTTTGGGAAAAGCTAAACCCTCTGCCCCATGTGTCTCTTTGGTGAACAAAAACACTTGTAGGGGTTCATGAGTCAAAATTCACAAAGGTTCCTGATATTCTGATAACTTTTTGAAAATGTTCTACACGTAATGTAGTATAATTTTATTTCCTATATATACTGTACATGATGCGATGATATTGTGAATTAAAAACAAAAAACAAAGGAGTTATTAAATACTGAAACACCCTTGTGACATTCGGCCTATGCAAGCAGCCATGTTTCGATCTGTAGGTGATCAGCATATTCTCAATGGGTTGTGCAGCACTGTGTCTTTGCACACTGATGGGTTAAATTCCCCTCGGAGGCTAAGATGGAACACAGTTCCAGCATTTTGGCGCAATCACTTTTTGTGATGTCACCAGCATCTGAAGAATGCATCGCAGGAGGGGCGCTGGGCTATATCTGAAAATGGAGAGAGAACAAGGTGGTAGGTAAGGCTCACATAACTCCAAAAGCTAAAGATAGAAAGCAGTGTGTGTATATATGTCAGTAACAGCAGTGGAAGACACTGCCCACTCCACTCCCCACTCACCCCATGCATCCATTCACAGGCAACCTAGCAACATGCCCCAGCCTTTGTAGGGTCTGGCCTCTCCGTCCTAACAGGGAATGTCCTCCTTCACCTCTCCCCTCCATCTCTTGCTGGATCAAATAGCAAGAAGCCAATGCCAATGAAATGCCAAGCAGAA
Organism: Anolis sagrei; assembly: GCF_037176765.1. Classification (NCBI taxonomy): domain Eukaryota; kingdom Metazoa; phylum Chordata; class Lepidosauria; order Squamata; family Anolidae; genus Anolis; species Anolis sagrei. Next base: position 28,201,122 of record NC_090022.1, on the reverse strand, counting down.
GTTATTGGAGTACAGCTCTGCCCCAAAACTCCAGCTAGGATGGAGGCTGGGTTTGATTGGAAAGGGGGAAAGTGGAGGAAGCTCTCTCTTAGGGTTAGCACCAGAGTTCGGAATTATTATTATTATTATTATTTGATACATAACAAGATTAGTACACAGCAAACAAGATCATTATTCTGGCTGTTGTATTGGATCACACGTTGGACACTTCCCAAGTGTCTAGGGATGTATTGGCGAACAATGAGTGCAGATTCGAGTAGGGTGGCCTTTTGCAGCTGACAGATGATAATTTTGTCAGCGCCAACTGATTGTTGCAGGCCAAGGTCTTTAGGTACTGCACCCAGTGTGCCAATCACCATTGGGACCACCTTTACTGGCTTGTGCCAGAGTCTTCGCAGTTCTATCTTCAAATCCTCATATCGTGTCAGCTTTTCCAGTTGCTTCTCACCAATCCTAATATCGCCTGGGATTGCAACATCAATGATCCATACTTGTTTTTTCCCCCACGATTGTGAGGTCAGGAGTATTGTGCTCCAAAACTCTGTCAGTCTGAATTCGGAAGTCCCAGAGTAGTTTGATGTGTTTCTGTAACTTTTTCAGGCTTTGATTCCACCAGTTCTTTGTTGCAGGCAGGTGGTATTTGTGGCACAAGTTCCAATAGATCATCTCAGCAACTGTGTTGTGCCTCTGCTTGTAATCCGTCTGTGCAATCTTCTTGCAGCAGCTGAGTATATGATCCATTGTTTCATCTGCTTCCTTGCAGAGTTTACACTTGGAATCTGCCATTGACTTTTCAGTTCTGGCTTTGATGGCATTGGTTCGAATGGCTTGTTTTTGGGCTGCAAGAATCAGGCCCTCGGTCTCCTTTTTCTAAGTTCCATTTGTGAGCCACGTCCATGATTTTTCCTTATCAATTTTGTTTTCAATTTTCTCCAGGAACTGTCCATGGAGAGCCTTCTTTTGATAGTTTTCTCTTCTGTGCTGCATTGTATTTTTATGGTTTTCACTCTTTGTTTTTTCCCCCCACTTTAAGCAGCTTTCTACTATTGACTTCCATCAATGTTGGTTCTTGACTGCCTTTCACATAATCTACCAGTGCATGTTTCTCTTCTTCTACCATTTGTTTCACTTGCAGGAGTCCTCTGCCTCCTGGGCAGGTAAAGTCTGTCGACATTACTACGTGGGTATAATGAGTAGTGAATTATCTTCCTTTTTTCTTTTCTTTTGTGTGTGTGCAGCTCATCCAGCTCTGCTTGCATCTAGTTCACAATTCCAGCAGTGCATATGATGACAGGAATGGCCCAGGTGTTGTTGATGTTGTTGTTGTTATTATTATTATTATTATTATTATTATAGACTGCGCTAGATGACATCCTCTGCCTAGGTGCAACAGACCTTTCCAGATGCCCCTTTCACCTTGCCAACATCATTCTTTACCCATCAGTCTTGCTTATCACTTACCTGGTGCTGTGATTAAGCATTTTGCTTTGGCCAAAAATGCAGCATTGCTTATATAAAATATCCCTGTGATTGGTCTACTGTTTCTGTGTGCCTTCAAGTTCTGTGCTGTCCCAAAGGTGATCTTATCATAGGGCTTTTAAAAACAAAGTATTTAGCCTTCTCTGCCGAAAACTGCTTGTGCTTCGTCAAACTACAAAACCCGGGATTCCATAGCATTGAGCCAGGGCAGTTCAAGTAGTGTTAAATCACATTCATTCTAGAGTGTAGCGGCACTGATTCCACCATGGACATCAGCTACTACTGGCTAGGACTATGGCCTGTCCTTGTCAGATATTCCAAAGACAGAATAACTAGACTTCATTTATTTTGGTTAGGAGAATCCTGGATTCGGGTTGGGACATTGTTTGGTGTCAACATAGAACACCAGTTTCTCCAAACTCTGGAAGAAAATGAAGACAGGCCCATGTATAGACAAAGGGTATGTGGAAGGCACTGCTCTGAAGACAGCACAAATCCCTCTTGCTTTTGATGGAGATGGGTACCCAGTGAATGCCCTGAGGCCAATAATATTCAATGCTGATGTTGTTATTTCTCCTGAGACTTTGGGAAATTTGGAGGGAGGGGTCAACTGAACATGCCAATCGGCAGGTGCCCAGCCTGCAGGAGCAGCACATATTGTGTGAGGTTGTAAGGGGACACCAGGCCTACTAAAGATAGGAACTGACAGCTGCAGCTTGGACCAAGCATGGATGAAGGGAGGCTCTTCCTTCCTCCTCCTCCCTTCTGCGCACTTTGCTTGGCAAGCTGTGTAGAGACCTTTGCTTATACAGTGTGACAGCTGCCAAAGGCACCTGCTTCTTGGATAGGGATTGCCCAGAGCAGCCTAACCTCAGCTGAAGTTTAACATCTCAGGAATGAAACATTTAGGTCTGGTCTTGCAGGATTCAACCTAGAGCTTGGAAAAGTTTCTATTTTGGACATTGAAATTCTCCCTTGTGCCACCACAGGCATTGGTTATGCTGGCTGGAGAATTCTGAGAGTTGTAGTCCCCTCATAGAATCATAGAGTTGGAAGAGACCTCGTGGGAAAGCATTGCATCTGAAATATTTCCCTTCAATGTGGTTAGTATTGACTTAGGTGGATCCCTGGTCAAGCATTGGAGGCAGGTCCAAGCAGTGAGGTGGATGAAGAAATGTAGCTTGCATTGATACAAACCCTATTATTAGTTTGAAGCGGAGTAGATGAGATGAGTTCAACCGCTGGATTACAACTCAGGAATCCAGGGTTCAATTTATTGCTCAACTATGGAAATCACTGGGGACCCATCTACACTGACCATATAATGCAGCTTCAAACTGAATTGTATGGCAGTATGGATGGGGTTAGGTTGACCTTGGGCAAGTCATATATTTTCAACCTCAAGAAACCCCTGTAAGAGTTTTGTCTTAAGGTGGTGGCGCAGTGAGTTAAACTGCTGAGATGCTGAACTTGCTGACCGAAAGGTCAGTGGTTCAAATTTGGGCAGTGGGGTGAGCTTCTGCTGTTAGGTCCAACTTCTGCCAACTTAGCAGTTCAAAAACATACAAATGTGAGTAGATCAATAGGGACTGCTTCTGCGGGAAAGTAATGGCACTCCATGCATAGTCATGCTGGCCACATGACCTTGGAGATGTCTACGGACAATGCTGCCTCTTTGGCTTAGAATTGGAGATGAGCATCACCCCCAGAGTTGGACATGACTAGACTTAATGTCAAGGGGAAACCTTTACCTTTACCTTAAGGTTGTCATAGGTTGGAAATGCCGTGAAGGCACATAACATAAATGTGTGTTGAGGCCTTGGCCTTTGTAAGCCGCATCGAGTCCTTCGGGAGATGCTAGCGGGGTACAAATAATGTTTAATAAATAATAATAATAATAATAATAATAATAATAATAATAATAATAGACACAATGCAGTTGAAGGAGATCTTGGGCATTTATTTTTAATTCTGTTGTTTTAAAAATGAAAAAATGAACATGAACATAATTTATAAAACGAAGTCTAATCACAATTGCAAAGCATTAATATAATGTAGAGTATATAATCTGGTCTCCAGAGTTAATGTCTAATTCAGCCAAGTGCATAATTCCATATATAAACATGGCAGCTTGCAGCTTGTTTTCTTCGTCTGTTGATGGATTAGCATAGCAAATAAAAGGGAACCAAGTTTCCGTAAAGTCATTTGTGTTGACATCTTTGTTCAGTTCCTTGACTCTTCTTAGAGAGAGCTAAGGACCTCATCACACTAGAGAAGCTGTTCTCAACTTTCCTAATGCCATGACCCCTTAACACAGCTCCTCATGTTGTGGTGACCCCCTATCATTAAATTATTTTCGTTGTTACTTCATAACTGTAATTTTTCTACTGTTATGAATCGTAATGTAAATATATGATATGCAGAGTGTATTTTCATTCACTGGACCAAATTTTGCACAAATACCCACTATGCTCAAATTTGAATACTGGTGGGATTGGGAGGGATTGATTTAGTCATTTGGGAGTTGTAGTTGCTGGTATTTATAGTTAACGTACAATTAAAGAGCATTCTGAACTCCATCAAAGATGGAATTGGGCCAGACTTGGCACACAGAATTCCCAAGACCAACAGAAAATACTGGAAGGGTTTGGTGGGTATTGACCTTGAGTTTTGGAGTTGTAGTTCACCTTTATCCAGAGAGCACTGTGGATTCAAACAATGATAGATTTGGACCAAACTTGGCATGAATACGCAATATTATTAATATTATTATTAATTATTAACTTTATTTATACCCCACTAACATCTCCCGAAGGACTCGATGCAGCTTACAAAGGCCAAGGCCACCAACAAAACAACAGCATACAAATACAACAGTAAAACTCATAAAGCAAATAATAAACATCAAGCAGAACAATAAAACACTAAAAACAATAACACCATGACGCATTCAAAAACCTAAGGCCGGGCCAAATAAATGGACAAATTTAAAAGTGCTGGACATGACAGATGAAATGTAGAGGTTTTTGGAGGTAGGTGCAATGTGCAGACAATCTTAAATCTCTAACAAAGTTCATTTGGGACATGATGCTATGGTTTTCTAGTCTGGAAAGGCACACTGGAACAGCCAGGTCTTCAGGTTCTTTCTAAAGACTGCCAACGTTGGGGCTTGTCTGATGGCCAAATGCAAACAGTGGTGGAGTTTGGGGAAAATAGACTTGACATTTGGAAGTTGTAGTTGCTGGGATTTATAGTTCACCTACAACCAAAGAGCATTCTGAACCCCAACAATGATAAAATTGGGCCAAACTTCCCACAGAGAACCCCCATGACCAACAGAAAATACTGTGTTTTCTGATGGTCTTTGGAGACCCCTTTGATGCCCACCTCGTGACCCCTCTAGGAGTCCCGACCCCCAGGTTGAAAAACGCTGCACTAGAGAATGAATCTACTTTAAATCTGGTTGCTGCTTCCTGCAAAATTCTGGGGTTTGTAGTTTAGGGAGGAGCATTTAACAGCCTCACTAAAGTACAAACCCCAGAATTCTGCAGGAGGCAGAAACCGGGTTTAAACTGGATTTATTCTCTAGTGTGATGAGCTTCTAAGTCCCATATGCTTACATACCATGAGATGCTGTTAAATGCATTTTCAGTTTCTCATGATCCCACAGCATCGAGCCAAGGCAATTAGAATCAAACTGTGTTAATTTTACAGTGTAGATGCACTCTTTGTCTCTAATGAAGTCCACAACAGTCAATACAATACAATACAAAACTTTATTACCGTCACTGACCAGCACAAAATAGTCAATACTATTAGTCTTTAAGGTGGTACACAATTTTTGGTACATATTGTAGAAATGGTTGGCAGAAAGATTAATCCCCAATCCCCAAAAACGCTACTTGATAAACTGTCTAATCCCAAAGCTTGGATAACTTAGTCTGTTGGAATACATCAGCAATGTGGGATTATGAGAGTTTTGAAATGTTTTCCCCATGCTTAGCAGCTGGACTAGTTAATTCATTGCTGCAAAATGATATCCACTTGTTTAGATTGCCTTTTAAAAAGGATTTGAGAGAGTCCTGGAGAAAGGGAAGGTTGCTGACTCCATGGAAAGTGTCTGGAGGGAGTGTATTCTGTATGGACCAGATGCTGGGAAGAACAATCACAAGGGGCCTGTTGCTTTCAGGCTCTGCCCATAAGCTTCCCAGAAATGTCCTGCTGATCCTTGTGGGAGGCAGACCATTGAGCCAATCCTGCAGGCCAGAGAAAGCCTTCCTTCTGGGAATCAGCCACTTCCAAGCTTTCATTTTCGCTTTACTGTAAATTCACTGATAAAAACATATCCACCCTGCTGGAATGGAGCCAACACCTTGCGTGAGGAGTAAATCAACAGTCAGGAAAGGGGTGTGGATGCATCTGTTTTCATTGATGGCCACATCAGCCTTACAGTTGCCTTCAAGGGGGCATTGAAACCATGCATGGAAAATCCACTGATACAGAGGACCAACTATAATTTTTTACATGTATGTATCCCACTTTTCCCAAGGGTTGGTATTTTACTAACCATCATGGTGGTGGAACAGGTTAGACCACTGAGCTGCCGAACTTGCTGACCTGAAGGTTGGCAGTTTGAATCTGTGGGATAGGGTGAGCTCCTGCTGATAGCCCCATCTCCTGCCAACCTAGCAGTTCAAAAACATGCAAATGTGAATAGATCAATAGGTACTGCCTCAGTGGGAAAGTAAAATGGCACCCTATGCACTCATGCTGGCAATATGACCAGAAGGTGTCTACAGACAATGCAGGTTCCTCGGAAATGGAGATGAGCACCTCCCCCAGAGTCAGAGATGAGCTTTGCCTCCAGTGTTGGAGGCAGAGCTCATCACCCCTTTCCTGGCTGTTGAATTACTCCTCACGCAAGGTTTTGGCTCCATTCCAGCAGGGTGGATATGTTTTTATCAGTGAATTTAGAGTAAATCAAAAATGAAAGCTTGGAAGTGGCTGATTCCCAAAAGGAAGGCTTTCTCTGGCCTTGCAGGATTGGCTCCAGTGTTGGAGATGAAAGGGGAAGCCTTTGCCTTTGTATTTGTGTTTATGTTTCATTGTTCAAGGCATTGAATGTTTGCCTGTGTTGTATATATGGTGGAATCCACCCTGAGACCCTTCAGAGAGACAGTGCGAGGGAGCTCTGGCGTGGACTGGTCCATGAAGTTACGAAGAGTTGGAAACGACTGAACGAATGAACAACAACCACAACATTATTATTATTATTATTATTATTATTATTATTATTATTATTATTACTATTATTATTATTACAACTCCATTATTATTACAACCCCATTATTACAACAGGTTGATAAGACTGTTTTACTGTTTTAATGATTGCTGATGTATTGTTTTAATTATGATCGATGTTCAATTGTGGTTTTATTATTGTAATTGTTATGTAGTGGCATCGTATCGGTGCCCTTTGTAAGCTGTACTGAGTACCCCTCCGGGGGTAGAGAAGTGACGGGGTACAAATACCAGAAATAATAATAAATAATAATAATTTTCTAGCTGGTAAAGTGAAGGATGTTTGACAGTGGTATATGCTGCCCGGGTGAGTGGTGGAGTCTTCTTCTTTGGAGGTTTTTAAAGAGAGACTGGATGAGCATAGGTTGGGAGTGCCTTGATTGTGTCTTCCTGTATGGCACAATGAGGTTGGATTGGATGGTCCTTTCTGTCTCTTGTCACAGCAGCATGAATCCAGATATAAAGGAAGGCCAGAGTTACTCCTTTGTCTTAGGCCTGAAAGGGTGTTGGTGGGATTTATAGTTCACCTACAATCAAAGAGCACTCTGAACCCCACTAACAATAGACTTGGGCAAACACTTCCCACACAGAACCCCCATGACCAACAGAATATACTGTATTTTCTGATGGTCTTTGGCAACCCCTCTGACACCCCCTTGCAACTCCCCCAGGGGCCCTGACCCCCAGATTGAGAAACTCTGATCTATACTGTAAATTATAACAACGTGAAATAGTTTTTAGTATGGGAGGTATAGGTTTGCAAGGTCTTGAGCCTTCCATATTCCACTTTATGGAAACCCAGCAATGCCTGATACCTCCCTCTGCCATTGGTGAATGGATCTCCAAAAGAGACATCAGAGTCAGCACCATGGATAGACCCTTTAAAGTTCAGACTAAAACTGAGAACTACTTCCTGCTCTTCCAACGTGGGAGCTTCTGCCAGTGTTGTGTAAAAACTCCTGCAATGTTGTTGTTGTTACTTTTGCTGGCATCGTGCTGGTGAAGGGAAGCCCTCTAGCCCAGAGGCCTGGCTGGGCACACGGCAGCCATCCTGGCACCGAGACATTTTTTGTGGCCAGAGGGACGGAGGTCAGGGAGCCCTCACGAGCCGGGCATGCACGTGTCAAGGTGGCTGGGCTGTTTGCCTGGGACTCCGGCCCCGTTTACTCTGTCAACAGGATCAAAGAGTTGCCTGTGTTTGGCAAGTAGGAGGAAAGGACATTGGAGAAAAACATGTCCTTTTCCCAAACACCCAGCTACCCAAAGGGAGGCAAAATAGGAGGCCGAGGGCAGGCAGACCAACACACCTAACAGCTGGATTAACACAATCATGGTTGTTTTGGTGCATTTATTTATTTTTGAATTCTCAACACATTTATTAACTCAGGAAGTATTCATTTATTAAAATCTTGATATTCTACCCTAAGTGTTTGGCAGGCTAAAACCTTTTTATTCAAACAAGCTTTTAAAACAGAAAACTTTTAAAACAATGGACTAAGGCACGTGCATCTCATAGTCTGCAGGCCTTATCATTCTATGTGGCCCTCCAGATGTTGGACTACAACTCCTGTAGTCAGCTAGAGCTATTGGGAGTTGGGATAGAGTGACATCTGGAAGGTTGCAGTTTGTTCTGTTTAGTCAGGAGAGTGGGATTTGAATTGAGATACAAGGCTTCTGGGTATGATGTCTGACTTTAAAATGCCCTTTAACTATTCCCCAATGTCAGATCCACAAGTGCTGTTGGATTGCAGTTCACATTATTCCCAGTCTACATGGCGGATACTCAAAAGTGATGGGAGTTTGTCATTCAATAGCTTTTGGGGTAAAAACTAAAGAGTACTTACCCCACTATGTATATGTGTGTGTATGTATGCATATGCATATGCACATGCATATGCATATGCATATGCATATGTATATGTATATGTATATAGTTGGCCCTCTGTATCCATGGATTCAAAGGCACTTTGAAGGCAACAATAAAATTGCTTTTTGGCCCTCAATGAAAATGAGTTTGACTTGTTTTAATAACAAGAATGTAAAGTATATGGCATGGTATAGTATGAGTGTATATAGTATTACTGTTATTTTAATTGTAACTCTCAGAAACTACATTTATCTGCCATCTACCAATTCATGTATGTACTACTTAACTGAGAATTTACTTACTTACTTACTTACTTACAGTATTTATATTCTACCCTTCTCATCCTGAAGGAGACTCAAGGCAGATCACAATGCACACATACACGGCAAACATTCAGTGCCGTTTTTAGACATGCAAGACATACAGACAGATAGAGGTCATTCAGCAGTTTTTCCAACTTCAGATCCTGGAGGTTGCTTGATTTCCAGCCACAGGGGGGAGCTGTTGCTTCATCCATTATGATGACGAACCTTTTTGAACGTAGCATTTCCTCCTTGTTCTTTGATCTCCGGCATTTTTATGGTGTCATAAATTAGCCTCCCCACTTTAAGTGGTCCTTAATTTCTCTACTCACAGCATAGCTGTTTTTGAATTGGTTAGGTGAACAGTAAGCTGGGCTATTAACAGTTGGGAGCTCAACCCCGACTTGGGCTTCGAACTTGCCACCTTCCGGTTAGCAGTGATTTACTGCTGCTAGTGATTAACCAGCTGTGTTACAGCCAGGCCCAGAATCACTGAGTTGTTGTGAGTTTTCTGGGCTGTACGTCCATGTTCCAGAAGCATTACCTCTTGATGTTTTGCTCGCATAAGGAAGCTGATGAAGAAACACAACATACAAACAATCTACAGACCCACTAAGAAAATCCAACAAATGCTACATTCAGCAAAAGACAAGAGGGATCCTCTCACCTCTGCAGGAGTCCATTGTATGTCATGCAGCTGTGGACAAGTCTACATAGGGACCACCAAACGCAGCATTGCCCAGACACGAATTGAAGAACATGAAAGGCACTGCAGACTAAGTCAACCAGAGGAGTCAACCATAGCAGAGCACTTGAAAAAGCCAATGAACCAACATGGACACAGCATATTACTTGAGAACACAGAAATGCTGGGTCACTCTAACAACCACAATGCCAGGCTACACAGAGAAGCCATTGAAATCCACAAGCATGTGGGCAATTTCAACAAAAAGGAGAAAACCATGAAAATGAACCAAATCTGGCTACCAGTATTAAAAAAAACTCTAAAATCAGGATGGTAAATAAAGATCAACACTCAAAAAGCAAGGGAATTCCAGACAAGAAACAATCAGGGCCAGTTAACACCTCCCAACAATGGATTTCCCCTAGGCAAGAAGCAGCCAGGCTTTGAAGCTGCAACGCCACTCAGTAGTAATCAAGGTGGCCAATTGCAACATTCAAACCTGCTCCCAACAGACAAGGGTTCTTTCTTCCATCCTCCACAGTCCACAGATATATAAATCCCACTTGCCTAATTTCCAACAGACCTCACAACCTCTGAGGATGCCTGCCAGAGATGTGGGTGAAACATCAGGGGAGAATGCTTCTGGAACATGGCCATATAGCCCGGAATACTCATAACAACCTATGTGACCTTCATTTGCTGGTTGACCTATGATGACTACATTAATTTCATAGGTTTTTCTTAGGCAAGGAAACCTCAGGTCCCTTCCACACTGCCATATAAAATCCAGATTATCTGCTTTGAATTGGATTATATGGCAGTGTAGGCTCAGTTTAAAGCAGATAATGTGGATTATCTGAATTGATAATCTGGATTAAATGGCGGTGTAGAAGGGGTCTCAGGGGTGGTTTTGTGAGTGTTTTCCTCTGAAATAGATCCCGCAGTTCCTGGTCTTCATTGGCTTTTTCAAGTACAGGCTGAGCCCTCCTTATCAAAGACATCTTGAGGATGGGACCTACATCTAAACAGTAAATTCATTTATACGCTTTCTATACATAGATTGAGGATTATTTCATCCAAAGCTTTTCAGTAATTTTGTGCATGAAACAAAGGTTGTATACACTGAAGCACTAGAAAGCAAAGGTGTTGTTATATCAGCCACCCATGTGGACAATTTTGGATTAAAGAAGATTTCTGATTACAGATAAGGGATGTTCAGCCTTTACTAAGGGCCTTTCCACACAGCCCTATATCCCAGAATATCAAGGTAGAAAATCTCACAATATCCGCTTTGAACTGGGTTATCTGAGTCCACATTCAGATAATGTGGATTTTCTGCCTTGATATTCTGGGATATAGGGCTGCGTGGAAGGGACCTAAGCAATCCTGCTTTGCTTCCAGGATCAGATGGGATCTGGTGTTGTTAGAATAGGGCTGGACCCTTAATACTTAAGTGGAATGAGGCAGCTGCCTCAAGCAGCAGCTGCAGAGGGATGTGGAATAGATAGGGATGAATGTGCCCCACAACCTGATCTGTATCTGTAAGTTTTCCCAGTCTAGTGGAGGCCCCATTTCTATTGCAAGTAGTGAAGTTAGATCCAACACTTATTCTAATAGACATTTGCATATCTGTTCAAGTAGGTGGTGAACAGAAGTGTCATTTTGCCTTTTACCTAATACAACCACATCTACAAGAGTGTTATGTTGTGTGGGAATTGCATTTTCTACCAGACGTTAGTACCATAGTTATGCCCCTTGGTGAGAACTAGAATCATAGAGTTGGAAGAGACCTCATGGGCCATCCAGTTCAAACCCAGCCAAGAAGCAGGAAAGTTGCATTCAAAGCATCCCTGACAGATGGCCATCTACCCTCTGTTTAAAAGCCTCCAAAAAAGGAGCCTCCACTACACTTCGGGTCAGAGAGTTCCACTGCTGAACAGCTCTCACAGTCAGGAAGTTCTTCCTAATGTTCAGGTGGAATCTCCTTTCCTGTAGTTTGAAGCCATTGTTCCGCGTCCTAGTCTCCAGGGCAGCAGAAAACAAGCTTGCTCCCTCCTCCCTATGACTTCCTCTCACATATTTATACGTGGCTGACATGCAGGTTAAGCATGCCCAGCTCTTTAAGCCGCTCCTCATGGAGCTTGTACTCCAAACCCTTGATCATTTTAGTCATCCTCCTCTGGACACATTCCAGCTTGTCAACATCTCCCTTCAATAGTGGTGCCCAGAATTGGACACAGTGTGATTCCAGGTGTGGTCTGACCAAGGCAGAATAGAGGGGGAGCATGACTCCCCTGGATCTAAAACTAGTCCTGTCTTTCCTTGAAAGGCTCCAAGTTTTGGCCACCAAAGGCTCACAAACTAGGATTGGATCCATAGACCACCCATGCTTTGGGTGCCTAGCTCAATACAATAATAAGAGTTATTGTTTTGCAAGGTCTTTAGCCTTCTCTGCCAAAGAGTGCTGCTGCCCCATCAAAGTATAAGTCAGGATCCCATAGCACTGAGCCAAAGTGGTATCAAACTACATTAATGCTACACTGTAGATATACCCTTGGAATAGCTTTGCTTCAAATGAATGATGCCCAACAAGCAGAGACAATTTGGCAATTGTTGTCTCTCCCAAACAGTACTTTCTACATATTTGTGGCTATAATCCCCATGATCCCCAGCCTATCCAGAAGGATAGGATGACTACCCACATTGGCCAGGGATGATGCTGGATGTGTGTGAGATGCCAGGCCCATGAACAGTGGTTCTGTATTTATGTATTCAGCTGGATACCACGCAAGGATCCAAAGCAGTTGAGTGCCATGGTGCCTCACTTCTATCCATTGTTAAAAGGCAAATGGCATCATGTTATAGGCCCTTTCTACACTGTTATATAAAATCCAGATTATCTGATTTGAACTGGATTATATGGCAGAGTAGAATGAGCCATAGTTTCACAAAGTCCAGGCCTCTTGCTAGGATGCTGTTTTGCACCTGAGTCTTATGAGACCCCGGTGGCGCAATGGGTTAAACCGGTGTGCTGCTAAACTTGTTGACCAAAAGGTCGCAGGTTCGAATCCAGGGAGAAGCGTGAGCTCCCACTGTCAGCCCCAGCTTCTGCCAACCATGCAAATGTGAGTAGATCAATAGGTACAATTACCTTTGGTGGGAAGGTAATGGCCATCAATGCAGTCATGCCGGCCACATGACCTTGGAGGTGTCTAGGGACAACGCCGGCTTCTCAGCTTAGAAATGGAGATGAACACCACCCATCAAGAGTTGGACACGACTGGACTTAATGTCAGGGGAAAACCTTTACCTTACCTTATGGAAAAGGATATATCTACACCAGGCATGGGCAAACTTGGACCCTCCATGTGTTTTGGACTTCAACTCCCACAATCCCTAACAGCCAGTACAGTCCAAAGCACCTGGAGGGCCCAAGTTTGCCCATGACTGATCTACATTATAGAATTTATGCAATTTAACAACACTTTAACTGCCATGGATCTATGTTATGGAGTCCTGGGATTTTTTACTTGGTGAAGCACCTACACTCTTTGGCAGAGAAGGCTAAAGACTTTGTCAAACTCCAACTCCAACAATTCCATAGCAATTAAAGTGGTGCCAAACTGCATCAATTCCACAGTGAGGATGCACCCTTAAAAAGGGTAGATATCTGGCACAGAAGAACAAGGCCGTTCCTTCTCTGTTGTTTCTCCTGGACAACGACAGAGAGCCCTACCGCAGTGTCGCCGTCTCTATTTGGACACTTTTGCAGTCTTTTTGGTGGTCAGCCTGACCCCTTTTTCTTGGCTGAGACAAAATGAATTCTTTTATTCTCAGGCCAGTTCCTCTTGGGGCTTGTGAGACAGATACACAGGCAGCATGGAAAGGAAATTAATGTACGGCTGTATATACAGAGAAGAAACAAAGTTGGGCATAAAAGCTCGCAAAGGCTTTTTGTCTATTTTAGACGGTGATCTGGGCTCCGTCCAGCTCTTGGTGCTAACAATAGAAAGACTGTGCACTCATTTAGCCTTTTCCTCCTTTACAGCTTTTTTTTCAAAAACCTTTTCAAGAAGGGATGGGGAGTAAGATGTAAGATGCAGTGAGACAGCAAGACAGGATTACAAATGACAACATCTGATGGCCACCATAAAAACACACACACACAAACAAACAAGGGAAAAAACAACACTTATACAATAAAAACCATGCTGAGAAACACTCATGGTTTTGGTGCAGTTTTTTTTTGGTCTAAACCATTAGGTAGCAATGTGGACGATCATATTTATTTATACCTAGCTTTCCTTTCTTAATTGAGACCCAAAGTAGCACCCAACATAAAAAACACAACACAATTAAAACCTACAACAAATAAATATTAACATAGAATTAAACCTAGAATTATTCAAACAAATCTGTTCGAGTCATAGAAAACCATTAACATAAAGGTAAAGGTTTTCCCTGACATTAAGTCAAGTCGTGTCCAACTCTGGGGTGTAGCGGTCATCTCCATTTCTAAGCCGAAGAGCCAGTGTAGTCCATAGACACCTCCAAGGTCATGTGGCCAGCATGACTCCATGGAGTGTGGCTACATTCCCGCAGAAGTGGTACCTATTGATTTACTCACATTTGCATGTTTTCGAACTGCTAGGTTGGCAGAAGCTGGGCCTAATAGCAGGAGCTCACCCTGCTCCCCGGATTCGAACCACCAACCTTTCGGTCCGCAAGTTTAGCAATGCAGTGGTTTAACTCATTTCGGTTAGCAAGTTCAGCAATGCAGTCGTTTAACTAATGGTTTTATGGGTCCATTAAACCATTAGAAACTCTTAAAATGGTTGAAACATTATACACCACCCTCCGACCCATTCTCAAAAAATATTTTCAAAAGCAGAATTTGCCACTGATGTCCTTTGAGAGAGAATTAATAAGATGGTGGAGAAAATAGCGATGAGAGGGAGACCTGATCAGTCTATTTAATTCATTTATGTTCTCCGGCATAAATCCTGCTCAAGGCTGTGGCTCTTTGGAGAGGAAAATTGAAGGCATTGTCCCCTGAATACGAATTCTCTTCTCCAGATGAATATTTAAAATGCAGTGACCATAGATCCTTCTACACTGCCATATAATCCAGCTTGTCAAAGCAGATAAGGCACATTATCTGCTTTGAACTGGATGAGTCTACACTGCATCTTCAGAAAGTCAGCTGTTTTTTAAACAAATGGGGTAAGGGAAAGGAGTAGTGCCCACTGATCTAAGCCAGTAAGGGCACCATTGCCGTCTGGTGGCAGTGGACTATGCCAGGGACATCTTAGCCAGGAGATTGGGCCTATTTGGGAAAAAAAAGCCCAAGTCCTATAGTTTCTCTTGTTTGACAAGAGTAGGCTTATTGAATCAGTGTGGTTTATATAAGTGTTGGCTTGTGGAGCCTGTCCAGAGAAGGGCAACCAAAATGGTCCAAGGTCTGGAAGCTGAGCCCTATGAGGAGCGGCTAAGGAAGCTGAGTATGTTTAACCTGGAGAAATGAAAGTTAAGAGGGAAGATGATAGCCATGTTCAAATATTCAAAGATATATCCTCACTAATAATGTAATGTAATGTAATGTAATGTAATGTAATGTAATGTAATACATTGTATATACATATATTGATACTATCTACAGACGTCACATGCAACTACTTGAATGATTCCATCAGCATTGCCTCTGAAAAATCCTGCAAATCTCTTGAGAAGACAAGCAGACAAATGCCAGCGTGCTGGAAGAAGCAAAGACCATTAGCACTGAAGCATTGAAATGGCCTCAGAGAAACCATTGTAGGACCTACTAAAATCAATGAGAATCACATGTCCAAAGTGGCACCTAACCTCCAAAAGAATATGGCTTGCCTCCTATTAATAGCCTCAGATCAATCCATTGATTTCTACACAGCTGTATAAAATCCATATTATTTGCTTTGAACTGGATTATATGGCAGTGTACACCAGTTCAAATCAGATAATGTGGATTTTCTGCTTTGATAACCTGAATTATCTGGCAGTGTGGAAGGGGCCTTGGTTGTGGAATGGTGAGACACAGGCCCCATCTACACACCCATATCATGCAATTTCAGAATGCAGATTAACTTTGTTAAACTGGATTATATGGCTGTGTGGGCTCAGATAATCCAGTTAATTGTAGTTAAGGGCCCTTCCACACAGCCATATAACCCAGACGATCAAGGCAGATAAGCCACAATATCTGCTTTGAACTGGGTTATCTGAGTCCACACTGCCATATAATCCACTTCAGTGTGGATTTTATACAGCTGTGTGGAAGGGCCTACATCTGCATTATATGAGTCTACACTGACCATTATAATACAGACTAGACTTCCCAGAGATTTTATTGCAGCTGAGATTTCATTGCATTGCTTAAGACAGAAGCTGTACTGCAACCCAATTTAGGGCCCTTCTACACAGCCATATAACCCAGAATATTAAAACAGGAAATCCCACAATATCTGCTTTCAAGTGGAATAAATGGCAGTGTGGACTCAGATAACCCACTTCAAAGCAGATATTGTGGGATTTGCTGCCTTGATATTCTGGGTTAGATGGCTGTATGGAAGGGCCCTTAGGCCTCTTCTACACGGCAATTTGCAATCCATATTATCTGCTTTGACCTGGATTATATTGTAGGCTCATATAATTCAGTTCAAAGGAGATGATGTGAATTATTTGTTTTGATAATCTGCATTATATGGCAGTGTAGAAGGGGCCTTAGAAACCCGTGACTGTCCTTTTTTTCTCCTAAATTGTGTATTATCCAGCTTGAAGGAGGATGTTGGAGATGCAAAAACTTGCCACATCTGTGGCATTTCCAGACAACAAAGATACTGGAAAACCATGTTGTTTCTATGTGTGGATCCCAAGGTTGAACTGTTGTTTGTGACTTTGTGAATTTCTTTTTGTTAGTCCCAACAATGGCATAACTTTACCAAGGAATGTTTTTCTCCTTTTGTTTTCTGATGGCAACACACAGCTACCTGCCATTTTTGTTTTCATGTGCTCTGGCTTTTATTTTTAGCCTTCTTTGTGCACGTGCTTCTAATATTTGTGTTGTTTTGTTTCCGTCCTTGTCATCCTGCTACAACTGAAGGGTCAGGCGAGGTTCGCAGCAGACGCCAATGCTGGCAAGGTGCCGGATCACGGGGCTTCCTGTTGCTGCTTCCCTTTTGTTTCGAGGAACATTCAGAGGAAATGCCTTTGCAGAAGGAGACAGAATCCATGCTGTCACAGCGGAAATTCCTGAAGGGTGGCAACCTGGGTTGCTGGAGTGAAAACGGGAAAGGCCTCCTATCCCTTTGGTGGTTGTGTAGAAGAGGGGATTTCTGCAGATGCTGCTTGTGAGCCGGTTGCACAATGGAGACCGCGCTCAGCCAGGTCATCAACATGATATGTCGCACAATGTTGGGAGTCCAGTACTAAGCTAAACTGGCATAATTTCACATTGCACACATGGGATCTCAGACCTCAACAAAAGCATGAGAAAGAAGCCCAGCATGGAAGCAAAGAAGGAAGTGTAAAGAACTTTAGTTGTGTTATGGAAACCTTGTTTTTGTAAATAGTGCAACTATATTATTTTACTACAAAGAAAAGCCTCCTAAGGAAGAAATAACATTGCTCTGTGTGTCTTTGGGCCCTTCCACACAGTCCTATATCCCAGAATATCAAGGCAGAAAATCTCACACTATCTGAGTGTGGACTCAGATAGTGTGTGTCCACCACACAAACAGAGGCTGGATAGCCATCTGTCAGGGGTGATTTGAATGCAATATTCCTGCTTCTTGGCAGGGGGTTGGACTGGATGGCCCATGAGGTGTCTTCCAACTCTTTGATTCTATGATTCTATGACTCAGATAACCCAATTCAAAGCAGATATTGTGGGATTTTCTGCCTTGATATTCTGGAATATAGGGCTGTGTGGAAGGGCCCTTTGTTCTTTTTGTCACTTTGTCTATTGCTGCTGGATCTTGTTGTTAGTAATAATTTACTCTGCTCTATTAATTTAATTATTTAGGGCATTAGTATCCTGTCCTATCTCTTTCTCCACAGAGGGACTCAGGGTAGCTACCAACCGGCACAACACAGAGCCAACAATGTATTTATTTATTTATTTACAGTTCTTATATTCCGCCCTTCTCACCCCGCAGGGGACTCAGGGCGGATTACAGTAAACACATATATGGCAAACATTCAATGCCAGTTTGACAAACAACATTTAACAGACAAAGGCTATTTAACTTTTTTTTTTCTGGCCTCCAGGGGAGCTGCTGCTTTTCATCGTCCATCAAGGACACCGATGAAGTTCTTCCGCATTCCACATTCCCCGGAGTCTTCTTTCTTTATGGCCTCATAAATTAGTTTAGCCTCCCACACAAGGTGGTGCCTTATTTTCCTACTTGACAGATGCAACTGTCTTTCGGGTTGCAAAGGTCGACAACGGGCTACACAATGGCTGGACACCCACTCCAGCCCGGGCTGGCTTCGAACTCATGACCTTTTGGTCAGAGTGATCTTAATGCAGCTGACACTCAGCCAGCTGCGCCACAATCCCGGTACAGAGTAAAACAAGCATAAATATACATATTATAATAGAACAATATAAAAAAACATTAAAACAGTTTGCCGATTTAAGCCGTCATCTTAAAAGCAGTCCACCATAGTCCATTAAAACAGTATCTTTGCCAGCAAGTCAGTCTAGTCTCTGAATGCTTGATCCCATAGCCAGGATTTCACTTTTTTCCAGAAGGTCAGGAGTGATGGAGCAGATCTGATCTTGTTAGGGAAGGAATTCCATAGCTGAGGGGCCAGCACGGGGAAGGCCCTGTCTCTCGTTCCCACCAAACGCAATGGTGATGCTGGAGGGACTGAGAGCAGGGTCTCCTCAGACGATCTTAAGGTCCTAGGTGGTTTGTAGAGGGAGCTATGTTCAAAGAGGTAAACTGGGCCAGAACTGTTAAGGGCTTTATAGGCTAAAGCCAGCACTCTACAATTCTGTGGACGGTCTTTTGTTAATAAGCCCACTCACCCAACAGAAATACGACTTACATATGACTCATAGTTAAGAATAGGAGTGAGACAACAGGAAGTGAGAGAAATCTACCCCGCAGAAGGGAAATTCACTCCTGCAAGAGTTATCATGGGGGAAAAGGTGTCTCCACTGGAGCTTTATCAGCATTCCTTGTTTCCAAAACAAGCCATTTTTTTTTTCAAATTTCACTTCTTACAGGGACAGAAAGTGAGGTGAAATCTTCTGAACAGGGGCATAGGCAGCAAAACAAACACCACAGGGGTGTTAACCCTTCCCTATGTTAGCCAAAGCTTGTATGTGTGTGCCCTGAGTCGCCTGCGGGCTGATATGGGCGGGATATAAGTGATGTAAATAAATAAACACACACACACAGTAGAGTCTCGCTTATCCAACCTTCGCTCATCCAACATTCTGTATTATCCAATGCAGTCTGCCTCCTGCCCAGAATAATGTCCAGCGTGGGAGAAAGAAAGAACCCTTGTCTGTTTAGGTGCTAAATTCGTAAATACAGTAATTGCTACATAATGTTGCTGTGTATTGAACTGCTTTTTCTGTCGATTTGTTGTAAATTTGTAAATTTTACAAATTGGTGGTTAATTTGTAAAATCATAATGTAATTTGATGTTTAATAGGTTTTTCCTTAATCCCTCCTTATTATCCATTTTCACTTATCCAACGTTTCGCCGGCCTGTTTATGTTGGATAAGTAAGACTCTACTGTGTGTGTGTGTTGTCCATAACCTGGAGACTGCCTGTATATAATATTCCAAATTCAGAAGCAATCAACGGCTCCTGCTCTCTTGTCTTTTCCCTTGTTCTGAAAGAGTCTGCTTCAAAAGCATGGCATAATAGACTCGACTTGCTTTTGTGATCTGCACCATCATTGTATTTTGAATGAGACGAAGGAGATGTTGGATGTGGCTGTGACATGAATATTCTGGTAGGATTCCAGGTGTATAAAATTAACTTTGCTTGTAAACCTTTGGAAAAAATGTTCTAGTCTAAATTGATATAGGAAGGAATAGCTCGGGGGGGCATAGGAATGCCAGAGGGCGGGGGGGGGGGGGGGGAGATCACTTTGATAGCCAATTGTTTCCCAGTGCTGCAAAGAGCAAGGCACAAAATGAATGACTATATAGCTGAGTAAGATCTTTGTTTGACAGCCTTTCATCTCTGCAAATTGTTCTTAGGTGTGTGAGTAGGTGTTCTGCGGCTGAGAGCCTGCAGTCGGATTCCTTCTCCGCCAACTAATTTTCCCTGCCCATCAATTTTCATTTCAACACCCACCTTTAGATTTCCCCTTCTGTGTTTTCAGTGATGGTTTATTTTCTGATGCCTTGCGTCCCAACCCCACAGTCAAATAACGCTTCCCTCTTAAACATGTTTCACTTCCCCCGTATATAATGTCCAGATGGAAGTAATCCATTAAAAGATAAGGCAACGGCAACATCCAAAATAGAAACACACAGATGTTGTGTAAGTACACAAAAAGTGAGGCTTGGTCAATGCTGGAGCTATTCCTGTTTGCAGCCCAGTTGAGGTAGATCCTCATGCTTTTGGATATCTGGTATGGACTTGCTCAGCCATGTACTAGGTTATTGTGGTGACACTCCTTTGGGTATGAATGTTTCCATCCAACCAACCAGATCACAACCATGCCCTACATGGATCCCCCAAAAGTAAAAATACAAATAATAAAATTGGTTTTTTTTAACCTGGGAGAATATTTTTTGCAAGAATCTCTAGATAGAACAACTCTGTGGTCAACTTCCACCAAAAGTTGACTTTAAAATAGTACTGGATGAGTTAGATTAATGGAGATGCATTCTCTCTTGGAATCTCTAGGTCTGCCAACATGACTTTGCAATCATTTTGCAGTGGACGTTTCCCATACAGTTGCACTGAAGGACCTAGAGTAGGCATGGGCAAGCTTTCTAATTTGGGGGCTGCATGTTGGCACTCCCTGCCAAGAGGACAGGCTGCCCGGTGATGAAAGGAAGGAAGGGAAGGGAAGGGAGGAAGGAAGGACAAAAGGGAGGAAGGGAAGGATGGAAGGAGATAGAGGGAGGTAAGGAAGGGAGGGAGGGAGAGAAGGAGGAATGGAAGAGAGGAGGAAGGGGGAGGGAAGGAGGAAAGAAAAAGAGAAGGGAGGGAGTAAGGAAGAGAATGGTGGGAGGGAGGAAAGAGAAGGAAGGAAAGACAAAAGGAAAGGAAGGAAGGGTGGAAGGGAAGAATGGAGGGAAGGGAAGGAAGAAGGAAAAAGAGAAGGAAGGGGGAGGGAGAAAAAGGGAGGGGAAAAGAGGGAGGAAAAAGAAAAGGAAGGAAAGACAAGAGCGAAGGAAGGGAAGGATAGGAGGGAAGGAAGGAGGAAGGAAATGGAGAAGGGAGTGGTGGGAAGAAGACAAGGATGGAAGTAAGAAAGGAAGGAAAGGAGGAAGGAAAGAGAAAGATGGAAGAACATAAGGTTGGAAGGCATTGGAGGAAGGGAGAAAGAGGGAGGGAGGTAGGAAAGAGAGAAGGAAGAAAAGACATAAGGGAAGGAAGGAAGGAAGGAAGGAAGGAAGGAAGGAAGGAGAAAGAGGGAAGGAGGGAGGAAAGAGGGAAGGAAGGGTGGACGAAAGGGTGGAAGAAGAGGGAGGGAGAGAGGAAGAGAAGAAAGGAAGGACGGGAAGAGGGAAGGAAAGAGAAAGATGGAAGGATGAAAGGCTGGTAGAGAATGGAGGAAGGGAGAGAAGGAGGGAGAGAAGGAGGGAGGGAGAAATAAGAGAAGGAAGAAAAGACAAAAGGGAAGGAAGGAAGGAGAAAGAGGGAAGGAGGGAGGAAAGAGGGAAGGAAGTACAAAAAGGTGGAAGGGAAGGGAAGGGAAGGGAGGGAGGAAGAGAAGGATGGAAGGAAGAAAGGAAGGGAAGGAGGAAGGAAAGAAAGATGGAAGGATTAAAGGGTGAAAGGGAATGGAGGATGGGAGGAAGGAAAGAGAGAAGGAAGAAAAGACAAAAAGGATGGAAGGAAGGAGAAAGAGGGAAGGAGAGGGGAAAGAGGGGAGGAAGGAAGGATTAAAAGGTGGAAGGGAAGGGAGGAAGGAAAGAGAGAAGGAAGGAAGGATAGGATGGTGTGAGTGTGGAGGGTCTGAGAAAAGAGCCACATCTGCCCCCTGGGCCTGGGTTTGCCCATACCTGACCTAGAGTTTCCCAGGGAGAATATTTTAATCAGACCCACAAATGTAGAAGACTGACTACAATTGTGGTCGTTTTGATGTGCTCATATAAGCCAAAACCTAACTGTTAATCTGAATTAGGACCATTGAATCAATAATTTTATCTGCATGTTGTATCATCGATGGAATGGTTCCACTCTATATGAGACTAACAACAGGATTCCTACTATATAGTTACTTGCAAATGCTAAAAATAAAAGGAGTTCCCAGTTTTTTTTATCCAATTGACACTTGTGTGTATAAGAATGGAGCCTGGCATTCTTCTTAGGACTTTGTTGTTGTGTGCCTTCAAGTCGTATCTGACTTATGGCAACCCTAAGGTAATTTTATCATAGGTTTTTCTGTAGCAGTCTTTGTTAATGGCTTTATGCGTGTGTAAAATTGAACCGAGTAGTCATTATTCAGCCAGGGGCATCTATGACATTGGAATAGATAGTCATGCGTCACACACAGTGAGTGCTGTGTCCCAGATGTGCGTCCACACATGGGCTGGAACAGGATGTGCTTGATATCCATTCTCAGATGAGCACTGGAAGCATTCCTCTTGTCAGTCCCAAATGCACACCTTTTCAATTCACCAGCAAGGTTTTAATTTCTGCAATGAAGTTGCAAATTTGTAGTAACAAAACTGCAAATTTGTAGTTAAGACTGTGGCCTGATCTACACTGCCATATAATGTAGTTTGGAACTGCATTATATGGTCAGTGTAAACCTGAACACAGTTTAATGCAGTCAAACTGTTTATATCAACAGTGTAGATCCAGACTGTGATGTAGGATTTTGACCATATTTTCTAAATGAACAGTGTCTCAATAGTCTGAATGCATATTACAAATATCCCCTGACACTAAAATATCCATGAAATAAGATACTACTTGTCCATTGGTAGGTCAGTAAAGATGTAGTAAAGGTTTCCCCTTGACATTAAGTGTAGTCGTGTCCAATTCTGGGGGTTGCTGCTCATCTCCATTTCTAAGCCAAAGAGCCAGTGTTGTCCGTAGACAGTTCCTGGATCATGTGGCAAACATGACTGCATGGAGTGCTGTTACCTTCCTGCAGAAGTGGTACCTATTGATCTACTCACATTTGTATGTTTTTGAACTGCTAGGTTGGCAGAAGCTGGGACTAACAGCGGGAGCTCATCCCACTCCCCAGAGTCGAACTGTCAAACTTTCAGTCAGCAAGTTCAGCTCCAAGGTCATGTGGCCAGCATGACTGCATGGAGTGCCAATACCTTCCCACAGAAGTGGTATCTACTCACTATTGATCTACTCACATTTGCATACTTTTGAATGGCTAGGTTAGCAGAGGCTGGGGCTAACAGCGGGAGTTCACCCCGCTCCTCAGATTCAAGCTGGAATGTGTCCAGAGGAGGGCGACTAAAATGATCAAGGGTATGGAGAACAAGCACTATGAGGAGTGGCTTAAAAAACTGGGCCCTGGAGACTAGGATGCGGAACAATGGCTTCAAACCACAAGAAAGGAGATTCCATCTGAACATTAGGAAGAACTTCCTGACTGTGAGAGCCGTTCAGCAGTGGAACTCTCTGCCCTGGAGTGTGGTGGAGGCTTCTTTTTTGGAGGCTTTTAAGCAGAGGCTGGATGGCCATCTGTTGGGGGTGCTTTGAACACAATTTTCCTGCTTCTTGGCAGGGGTTGGACTGGATGGCCCATGAGGTCTCTTCCAACTCTAGGATTCTATGAAGTCCAAAACAACTGGAGGACCCAAGTTTTCCCAGGCCTGCTGTGCAGTTTTGTGAAGCAATATTGGCAACATTTTTGTAGGATGGCAATGACTGTGTTTACATACTATACTAAATGTGAAATAAAAAAAGAAGTCTTAAAAATCTATACAAGTGTGGCGCTTCCATTTGACCCAGAAAATGCAAAACCCAATGTGCTTTTGTGTGTGTTGCTCATGAAAATAGTGCCATGATTTGTGCAATGTGGGAAGCCGAGGATGTCAGCGCCCATTAGGTGGCACCAGTGCATCGCTGAGCTCAAAATGCCTTTGGTCAAGTAAGGCGCAAAAAATCAAATAGGCAAGAAGCCACTATGGAGGGCAATCAATAATGGAAGAAGGTAGCTTTGTAATTTTTGTCTTGTCATTTCATTAGTAGACAGTCTGGTTATGTCGTTCCCTCCTTTTCATTGCATAAGCCAGGAAACAGCCTCCCCCTCCTAGTCCTCCTGCTGAAATAACCACAGATTCAAGTATGATGACCATTTTTATTTTATTTATCGTATTGATGGATGGTCTGGATGTTGGAATGGAAAGAGTGAAAGGAGGTATTTACAGGAAATGTCACTTTGGCCCAGACAGCTGGGGCGAAAAGAGGGAAGAGGTGCTAATAGTCTTGAATTTTACAGAGGACAGTCTGCTTGTTTGAAGGGCTTTTGGGGAAGATGCGTTGAAGAGCTGCCTCCTGTTTCAAGTCTGGCTTGAAGGAAAAAGGGCAACGAGAAGGGAGCCAAAGGGTCTTGAGGAAACTCATCAACTCTTAGCACCTGCACAACCAACTTTGATCCTCTGGGCAACCCCTCCCCCCCCCCCACTGTGAGATGTTTTGTCTTCATTGTTGTAGCCCTTCCTAATGCTGTGACCCCTTAATACAGTTCCTCATGTTGTGGTGACCCCCAACCATAACATTATTTTCGTTGCTACTTCATAACTCTCATTTTGCTCCTGTTCTCAATCATAGTGTAAATATTTGATATGCAGGATGTATTTTCATTCACTGGACCACATTTGGCACAAATACCCAATACGCCCAAATTTGAATACTGGTGGGGTTGGAGGATTGATTTTGTCATTTGGGAGTTGTAGTTGCCGGGATTTATAGTTCACCTATAATCAAGGAGCATTCCAAACTCCATCAACAAAAGGAATTGAACCAAACTTGGCACACAGAACTCCCATGGCCAACAGAAAATACTGAAAGGGTTTGGTGGGCATTGGCCTTGAGTTTTGGAGTTGTAGTTCACCTACATCCAGAGAGCACTGTGGACTCAAACAATGATGGATCTGGACCAAACTTGGAACAAAATATTCAATTTGCCCAAATGTGACCACTGATGGAGTTTGGGGAAAACAGGCCTTGACATTTGGGAGTTGTAGTTGCTGGGATTTATAGTTCACCTACAATCAAAGAGCATACTGAACCCCACCAATAATAGAATTGGGCCAAACTTCCCACACAGAACCCCCATGCCTTGAAGGGACTCACTGGCACGAGCCTCTCTCCAGCCTCACATGCTCTCCCTTGCCTGCACATGTGCACCGCGCTGCCATGTGCTGAGCACGCCTGCTCTCCCCTCCCTGCTTGGAGTCTCAGAAACAGCCCTCCCCTTGGCTAAGAGGCCAGTAAATCTCAATGAAGGAGGAAAGGAAAAGGATAGGTGGAGAAAGACTTCTCTGCCAAGCCCAAAGGAGTTCCTAAGACCATCAGAAATATGTTTTCTGATGGTCTTTGGTGACCCCTCTGAAACCCCCTTGTGACCCCCCAGTAGTCCCGACACCCAAGCTGAATTAAAGCTCAATTCTAAACTAAAGCCACAGGGAGGAGGGAGCAAGCTTGTTTTCTGCTTCCTTGGAGACTAGGACGCGGAACAATGGCTTCAAACTACAAGAGAGGAGATTCCATCTGAACATGAAGAAGAACTTCCTGAGAGCCGTTCAGCAGTGGAACTCTCTGCCCCGGAGTGTGGTGGAGGCTCCTTCTTTGGAAGCTTTTAAACAGGGGCTGGATGGCCATCTGTCAGGGGTGATTTGAATGCAATATTCCTGCTTCTTGGCAGGGGGTTGGACTGGATGGCCCATGAGGTCTCTTCCAACTCTTTGATTCTATGATTCTTGGAGGGAAAGCCCAAGAAGGAATCTGGCAACTTCCCCCAGTGACTCCCATTTTGGGGAAGAGTAAGGGTATGGAAATGAAGAGAATCCCACCAACCCTAGGGTGTCTCCAGATAGAGCTGAACTACAACTCCTATCATCCCTAGCCAGCATGGTAAGTGCTGCTGTGGAGAACAAAGGAAACTCTGTAGCTGCCTTGATGAGCATTACCGAGGGGAATGGCCTGCTGCTGGAAAACCTGCAATAAAACCAGCCACAAGCCATTCTTAAAAGATCAAACATAGCTGGAATTTTTAATACTGACTGTGCACCGCATACCCTTGATCTCTATCATCCTATCAAGGCTCATGAAAAATTGACAAGGCAAAGGCTCATCGCGGCGCAGGGAAACTAAGTGGTGAAATGTAGCTAAGGAATGATAAGTTGATCTAAGGTACTCTCCTTCTCCAAAAGGCACGAAACCTTCTGTTTTTTTCCTCTTTCCTTTTGTTACATAAATTAACTTCTGCTGACTTTGTGAAACGAGGCTGCAGCCATACCCCAAGCCTCATTTATTTAAATATGCAGCCACATCAAGGACGACAACAACAAATGGTAGGTTTGGAAGACTGAGAACCACAGCTCAGGTGTGGCAGGAAGCAAAAAAGTATATTGCATGCATTTGGAATCAGGTAACAGGAGGGCAGCCTGAATGGTGGCGGCTATAAAAGCAGCCACCAAGGTCTGCAATGCAGAACCTGCAACATCCTGCAAAAGACGAGATGGATCAAAAGCAGGCTTATGAGCTGCCAATGCAAAAATCATTTGCCAGATGGGTCAATGGATACTGAAACAATGGGGAGCCTTAAAGTATCTTGGAATACATTAAGGCAGTATGGCACGCACTTTAACTGCTTTGGCTCAATGCTGCAGAACATTGGAGGCAATAGTTTTCCAAGGTCTTTAGCCTTCTCTCCCAAAGAGTGCTGGTGCTTCACCAAACTACAACTCCCAGGATTCTGTAGAATTGAGCCATGGTGGTCAACGTGGGGTCAAACAGCATTAATTCTATGTATTGTTTATGGCTTTCATGGCTGGAATCACTGGGTTGTTGTGAGTTTTCTGGGCTGTATGGCCATATTCCAGAAGCATTCTCTCCTGATGTTTTGCCTGTATCTATGGCAGGTATCTTCAGAGGTTGTGAGATCTGTTGGAAACTAGGAAAATGGAGTTTATATATCTGTGGAATGTTCAAGGTGGGAGAAAGAACTCAACAAATGATTCCCCCAGGCAGTAAGAAGCCAGAACTTGAAACTGCTAGGCCATTCAATGCTAATCAAGGTGGCCAATTACAAGTCACACTTGCCTCAAACAGACAAGAGTTCTTTCTCCCACCCTTGACATTTGAGAGCTATACAAACCCCATTTTCCTTGTTTCTAACAGACCTCACAACCTGAGGATGCCTGCCATAGATGCAGGTAAAATGTCAGGAGAGAATGCTTCTGCAACATGGCCATACAGCCCAGAAAACTCACAACAACCCTGGATTATTTCTGCTGTGTAGATGTACCCTTCAAAGCTTTATAGTATTAGGAAGGAACCTGTTTCAGCCTGTTGGCCTAATTGAGTTTCAGAGAAAATGGGAAGGAGTGCATATTCTTACTATGGGCAAGGGTGACAGCCAATACTGCATCCCAAAATACCAGGATATTTCCATTTCAGGCAGTTGCTGCTGGAAACCGAATCCTCCAGAGAAGCATTTTAGCCTTTTAGAATGGAAGAAAAGATATAAGGGGATGAAAACAAGCAAACCTGGTGCTATTCTGGGAAACAGGGCAGTCCATCACGGATCACCCTGCGGCTCAAAGGTCCGAATTAAGTCCCACAGACTGAAATCCCTGACCCTACCTTGAAGAAATGGACTGTAGACGAACATATTTTGATTCCAGAGGCTATGTTTGGATAATGGTTCAAAACTTCCCAAAGAATGGGATGTAAGTGTAATTGATCAATCAGTGTTTGCTTCCCAAACTGTGCTTAGTGGTTTTGTGCGCACAGAAAAAGTATTTCAAAAGCAATTTAGAAAACCCTCCTCCTGGGACCTTGAAACACGGCTGTCAAGGCTGGATGCCAGTGAGCACTTTGGATGTTTTGCTCTCAAGTGAGGCAGGCGTACAGTAGAACTGTTAACAACACCATGTTAATAAGCAATCTTATCAACAGTTAATGTTGATTATTATTGCATTTCTTTGATGTCAACTCTCTCCCCGCCCCAATTAATTATTGTTTCCATGTTCTAGTAAACATTGATCCTTTTCATCCATTGTTTCACTAGGTCTTGTGCTCATAGGGTGAAATATTCTTCCTCCCAAGGCTGGTTAGTTCAAAAGAAGCACTTTTTAATAACTCCAAGTAATTACAGACAGTCCCCAAGTTTTGTAGGCTTGATATGTTGTCAGAGGCTTTCATGGCCAGAATCACTGGGTTGCTATGAGTTTTCGGGGCTGTATGGCCATGTTCCAGAAGCATTCTCTCCTGACTTTTCACCCACATCTATGGGAGGCATCCCCAGAGGTTGTGAGGTCTGTTGGAAATTAGGCAAGTGGGGTTTATATATCTGTGGAATGTCCAGGGTGGGAGAAAGAACACTTGTGTTTGAGGCACGTGTGAATGTTGCAATTGGCCATGGTGATTTATTTATTTATGACATTTATATGCTGCCCTTCTCACCCCGAAGGGGACTCATTTAAGTAGCACTGAATGGCCTTGCAGTCTCAAAGCATGGCTGGTTGCTATTTGGGGGATCCTTTGTTGGGAGGTGTTAGCTGGCCCTGATTGAGTCAGTACAGTAATAAAGAGCAACACTAAAAAAACAGGGGAATTCCAGGCAAGAATCAATCAGGGCCAGCTAACACTTCCCAACAAAGGATACCCCAGGCAGCAACCAGCCAAGCTTTGAAGCTGCAAGACCACTCAATGCTAATCAAGGTGGCCAATTACAACATTTGCACTTGCCTCAAACAGTCCCTGAACATTCCAGATATATAAACCTCACTTGCCTAGTTTCCAACAGACCTCACCACCTCTGGTGATGCCTGCCACAGATGTGGGCAAAATGTCAGGAAAGAATGCTTCTGGAACATGGCCATAAACAGGGCTATAGCCAGAAAAAAAATTAGGGGGTGGGGGTTGAAACTTTTTTTTAGCAAATCATGAAGAATAGTTTGATAACACATTTTTAATATATCCCAAAGACCCTTACTGCTCCGTAAAAGGTATAAGATACAAGGTATGCAAGGTTAGTAAGGCCAAAAATAGCAAAAAAAAATGTTTTTCTTAACCTGGAAAATTTGGGGGGGGGAGGGGTTCAACCCCTAAAACTCCCCCTGGCTACATGCCTGGCCATATAGCCTGGAAAACTCACAGCAACCCATTTTGTAGGTTTGCTAAGTTGAATTTGTATGTACGTTGGAACAGGTATATATTTTAAGTGTAATGCCAGCCATATATATATATGGCTGGCGTCACACCACTTTAACACCCCTGTGACATTTGCTTTGTTGTCTGTTAACATGTTCAGAAGAATTCACTTCCACTTTCTGTCCCTGTGAGAATTGGATTCTGAAAAATTCGGCTTGGTGATAGGGCTTCAGTGGAGGCCCCTTTTCCCCACGACAACTCTCTCAGGGGTGAATTTCCCTTCTGAGGGGCAGATTTTTCTCACTTTCTGTTGTCTCACCCCTGTCCTTAACTTTGAGTGAATTGTAAGTCAGATATTTGTAACTTCTGGACTGCCTGTATTAGATATTTAAGCCTCCCTCCTCCCAAAAAAACCCACCTCTGAGTAAGATCTGAGATTTACTGCACCTTTGCACTGCACCGAAAGCCGAGCCGAGATCTCCCCAGGTGGGAAGCACATTCAGAAAGGCTTCGTGCCATGTGAAAATGATTCAGAGAAGATCCATTGTGCTGTCATGTCACCCGTCTTTGTGGGAGATGGCTGGTATTTTGACAGCAGATCCTCACCACCCTTCCACACAATTTGACTGCCATCCTTCACTTATAATGAGCAAGTCAAGTTCCTCCTGGAACATGGTTTGCTGCCGACAGGGCACGGCACCATCAGCACCCGGCCCTTCGTGAAAGGATGGGCTGGGTTTGAATGCTGTGGTTGGCCCTCGCTTCCAAAATAATTCCCTTACCTACCTCATTCTTTCCCGTCCCCACTAACTCTTTTGCCATAGTCCCCTCTCTGGCATATTTTTGCACCTGCGGTGAAAGAGCTGACAGGTGCCTTCCCACTCTCTGAGGAGAGACTCTATAATTAAGAAGTGCCAAATGGGGAATCGTCTCCCACTTTGTATTTATTTTTAAGAGCAAACAACGCTCTTCTCACTGTTAGGTAAGCTCCTCTCTTGACAAGCATCTACCTGAGCTCTGATGTCACGTAATTAAAAACACAACAACAGAGGTGTTTTTTTTGGTTTTGTTTTTGGCAAGGAACCCGTCATGCCTTCTTTCTGAAACATGGCCCGCTGTCACATTCACATTCTCTTAATTTATTTATGGGTTTCCCCTCCTCCCTTAACTGTCTCATGAGGAGCATTTCAAGCAGGTAACATTTTTCCCCCAGCGAAGATTAGAAAGGCAAAACATCAAGTTCAATCCCTACCCAGAATAAATGAAACAGCCTGACTCCTGTCGAAATGCAGGGGTTTGGTCCCAGGGAAAGGTTTTATAGTGTGTCTACCAGGGATAGCTGCCATAAAATGCCCTTGGAGGTGGATATACCTTGTGTACCTTGACAAATCAGTGGGGCATCATAGGAAAATATGGGATGTGAGGCGTCTGATAATTGTTTCTGCTCCTACCTTCCAGTAGAGCCACCCCAGGGAAATTATTAGACCAACCTATTATCACCCAAAAACCCATCATGCTCTGCCAGGTAAAATCTGTGAATTCTGACTTTTATCTGGAGAGACAGCAGTTTGCTCATGTGCTATCGGCTGGCTCTTTCCTTTGGGATCCCTTCTATTTCCAACATATTTCACACTTAACTCTACGGCTCTTTACAGATCCCAACCTTGGCCGGTAGTATTACAGCTGGTAGGATATTATACCTATGGCTAGAACAGGTATGGGCAAACCCAGGCCTGGATGCGGCCCCTTGGACTCTTTTCTCAGGCTCTCTTCTCTCTCATCATCCTATCGTTCCTCCCTCTTTCTCTTCCACCCTTTCATCCTTCTTTCCCTCTTTTTTCCATTTCTTCCCTTTTGCTTTTCCTCCCTCTTCTCTCCCTCCATTCCCATATAACCTTCCTTCTCTTTCTTTCCTTCCCTCCCTCCCTTTTGTCTTTCCTTCCTTCCTTCTGTCATTTATTCTTACCATCCTCCCTTTCGTCC
The DNA here is from genome assembly GCF_037176765.1 of Anolis sagrei. NCBI lineage: Eukaryota > Metazoa > Chordata > Lepidosauria > Squamata > Anolidae > Anolis > Anolis sagrei. The sequence continues at coordinate 28,169,969 of NC_090022.1, read as the reverse complement.
TTCCTTCCTTTCCCTTTCCTCCCTTTTCCCCTCTCTCCTTCCATCCTTCCTTCTTGTTTTTCTTTCTTTCCCTTTCCTCTTCTTCCCTCTCTCCTTTCATCCTTCCCTTTTATTTTCTTTCTTTCCTCTTTCCCCTTCTCCTTCCATCCTTTCCTCCTTCCCTTTTGTCTTTCCATCCTTCCCTTTCCTCTTCTTCCCTCTCACCCTCTTTCTCCTTCTACTCTTCCCTTCCATCCTCCTGTCTTTCCTTGCTTCCCTCTTTCCCTTTTTCCTTCTAACCTTTCCTCTCTCCTTCCATCATTTTCTTCCTCCCTTTTGTCCTTCCATCCTTCCCTTTCCTCCATTCTTCCCTCACCCTCTTTCTTTCTCCTTCCACCCTTCCCTTCCATTCTTCCCTTCCTTTCCTCTTTCCTCTCTCCTACCATCTTTTTCTTCCTTCCTTTTGTCCTTCCACCCTTTCTATCCTCCCTTCTTCCCTCACCCTTTCTTTCTCCTTCCACCCTTCCCTTCCTTCCCTCTTCCTCTTTCTCCTTCCATCCTTCCCTTCCTCCCTTTTGTCCTTACATCCTTCCCTTTTGTCTTTCCATACTTCCCTCTCTCCTTCCATCCTTTCCTTCCTCCCTTTTGTCCTTGCATCCTTCCCTTTCCCTCCTTTTTCCTCACCCTCTTTCTCCTTCCACCCTTCCCTTTCATCCTTCCCTTTTGTCTTTCCTTCCTACTCTCTTTCCCTTTCTCCTTCCAACCTTCTCTCTCTCTCCTTCTATCCTTTCCTTCCTCCCTTTTGTCCTTCCATTTTGTCTTTCCTTCCTTCCCTCTTCCCTCACTTCTTTCATCTTTCTCCTTCAATCCTTCCTCCCTCCATTTCGTCCTTCCTTCCTTCTCTCTTTCCTTCCTCCTTCCTTCCATCATCGGGCAGCCAGTCCTCCTAGCAGGGAGTTCTAGCATGCGGCCTCCAAGTCTGAAAGTTTGCCCATGCCTGGACTAGAAGCACAAAATACACACAGAGGAGACCATCCTGTGATGGACCTCCTTCAAACTCTTGTCACCCAGGCACTTTTTGTAGACTGCACCAGTTGTCTCCAAGTTGGGCTATGGTAATGGGCTTTACATGGGGCTGCCTTTGAAGACAGTTTGGTAGCGTCAGTCAGTGCACATTCCAGCCACACAGTTTTTTTAAACAGGACCCAGAGAACATGTCACAAGACTTTTGTTCCAGTTGCTCTATCCAGGCTTATTTCAAAGTGATGGTTAACCTTTAAGAGCATAGATTTCTTGGGATCAGGTTGTGCTGATAAGATTTTGCCCAGATCAATTTGGAAGCTCGGTTTGGTTTGCAAGCTCACCAATAAAATTGTCTAAACTGGTGAGCACAACAAATGAGGCTGTTTTGGTGCTGTCCCCAGCACGGGTGGCATTTGCTACTAAATGTATTTATCCTTGGCCCATTTAGCAGCAATCATTCAAGAAAACCTTGAAGATCCTTCACAGAAGTCATTCCTTCAAAAGCTAATGGCAGCAATTTTTCTCTTTTGAGTTAACATTTATCAGATAGGTCGAATTGTAGCTTGCATCATTTGCTTTGTGAGGCATCTTATAAATACTTGTGATACATAAATATTCCTTTACTTCAGCTTTATATCTGATATATAGTTTTTTTATTTAAAAAAACACCAATGTTGGTGTTCAGTGTGGATAAAAGATGCATGTTTGGGATGAGTAGGTAGGTAATTATCTATTTTGGATGGATATCTATGTTTACAGTAAGATCCCTATATCTTCGGGGAATCTGTTCCTGGCCACACTCAGTTACATGAAACCAAGAATATGACTGAAGCTCCTTCCACACAGCTGAATAAAATCCCACATTTCCTGCTTTGAACTGGAATATATGGCAGTGTGGGCTCAGATAATCCAGCTCAAAGCAGACATTGTGGGATTTTCCGCCTTGATATTCTGGGTTACATGGCTGTGTGGAAGAGTCCTGAATACTTTTGATTTATCTCACCTCTGGTCCCAACATGCCACAGAGTTGTGTTGGAAGAACTTGAAATTCCTAGAAATCCCTTTTGCTTGGCCCTCCAACACAACTCTGTAGAAACTTCCAGAAGAAACAGACTATACAATTGCCAGCAAATTCCCAAAGAGATCATTTGACCCCTGGACATGAGTAAGTGAAACCTTGGATCGAATCCATGTAGAACATTGTTTCAAAGGTAGGTTTTAGTGAGCTAAAAGCAAGGAAATTGCAACGAGCTGTCATTTACTCATTAGGACAATCCCCCTAGCGATTGACACCCAGAGTCTGAAAGCAACTGTTGGAGACAAATAACAAGTTGCTTGTAGTTTTCAACAACTGTGAACTACATGTTTTCAGCCGCTGAGGAGCTGGGCAGGTTTAGCCTGCAGAAGAGAAAACTGAGAGAAGACATGATAGCCATATATAAATATGTGAGTGGAAGTCATAGGGAGGAGGGAGCAAGCCTGTTTTCTGCTGCCCTGGAGACTAGGACGTGGAGAAAATGCTTCAAATTACAGGAGAGGAGATTCCATCTGAACATTAGGAAGAATTTTATGACTGTGAGAGCTGTTCAGCAGTGGAACTCTCTACACCGAAGTGTGGTGGAGGCTCCTTCAATGGAGGCTTTTAAACAGAGGCTGGATGGCCATCCTTTGGGGATGCTTTGAACGTGAAATTGTTCTGATTTTTGACAGAATGGGGTTGGACTGGATGGCCCACGAGGTCTCTTCCAACTCCATGAGTCTATGAAGCATGATTGAGCCACATTACAACTACAAGTAACTATTTGCTTCCAAAGTGCAGGTAGCAATGCTGGGGGGGGGGGGGGGGTGTGAAATGCAAAATTAGATCATATCCCTGATGGCCCAAGATTGTTTGGTTGTTTTTCTGCTTGTAAAGTGCCATGTACATCTATGATGCAATATAAATACATAAAGGAATAAATAAATAAACATAAATTATCGGGCCTCTTTGGAAATTCTTGCAAAATGGTGTCATGACTCTCTGGACCTTGGATGCCCTTCCAATGAGTTGGAATTTGGGTAGGTAGGCACAGCCTAGTTCCCTTGCATGAAGAACCTGGAAAGGTCCATCCCACTGGAGTGGCCAACTCACACCTCAAAACTTCCATTCCCTATCACCTCTCTCTCGTTTTCCAAAGTTAAAGGGTTGCCTTGGAGTCTCCCGTGGATGTGTCTATGTGTCTACCCTTGGAAAGAGGGGGCTGTACTGCCCTGGCTCCATTCAGGGGTCTCCTTAGAGTGGCCAATTTCCCTCTCCATCCTTCATTCCTGCAGCTATTGGCATCTGGTACTGTAGTGAACCATCAAAACCAGACAAAAGGTGTTTCGTTGTATTGATGCCGGAAGAACTAGAATAGTATCCACCACACCAGTTTCCTTTGTTGGGGGATACTGGTATGAATATGGAAGATGGATTGAGGAGCAGAGCCTACTATAAGCTTTTTCGGGTGATGCCTACTTGTCTAGGGAAGACGTAAACTCTAAGAACCCGTCTTGCTTTTTGCAAGGTTGGGAGATGGCTGGAAGCCCAACACACTGGACCTAAAACAGTACACAGTTTGCCTATTCTAAAGGGGCTCTGAAGATAAAAGCATGGCATCGCAACAGAGCGGAGAGCAGTGTGAGGTCCAAGCTGATTCTAGCTATTCATAACTCCATCTCACCACACACAAATGGCCCTTCCAAGGCCTTTTCCTTCTTCTTCTTCCCTCAGTAACCAGAGCATTTGTCCCTCCTGTATTTAACCTGCAGTAAAGGAGGCTTGTGTGTGGACTTATTAGGCCTCTGGTTGTGTACCTCTGTGACAGCTCACTTGTGGAGTGACACAGCCGTACACGGAGGGGAATGCACCTGAGCGGGATCCCTCGTGTAACTCTTGGCACTATATAAAGTAGTAACATTAGTAATAGTGGTAATACTCAAGGGACTCATGTGTTGTGGTAATTTAGTCAGTACCACAGACAGGAAGGCCTAATTCTTCATCAGAAAGTTAGACTGTTTCCCCAATGGGCGTGGGAAGAGATTATAGTGACGGATCAATATTGCCGTCCCATGTACAAGGGGAACAGTTGAGGTTTCCGTGAGGTGTTGGTGGCTGCCCCTCTCATCTGACATGACCTCACTTAACCCTCCCTCCCTGACTTCTCCCCTTAGTGGCATCAATCTGAGGAGCTAGCACCATTTTGTGTAGTTTCTGGTGACCTCAAGAGGAGGGCACCGTGCCTTCCTTCAATAATGGGTTGGGGGGCATTGAGTGTTTGGTACCCACTGCTCACCAGTTTGGGTGAGGCAGTGGTCTCATAGTACACCCACCCAAGCTCTCCTGGTAGCCATTTCTGAAGACTAAGCATTGACACCTCACTCCTTAGTGGCCTCGGTGAGACAATGCTCAGCCCCATCGCTAGCCCGTGGCCTGCCTTTGCAGGTTTTGCGTGGCGGCTCCACCCAGGAGTTGTGGATGACTGTGCCACCTGGCGCAGGGTCCACCTGCAGTGCCGACACTACCCGCTTCTTCAGCTTGCTGCGGAGGACGTTGCGCAGCTTCTGGCGGGTGAAGGCATAGAGGAGCGGATGGAAGATGGTGGTGCCATAGGCCATGGCTAGGAAGCAGATACGCAGCTTGCCCAGCAAGGGGCTGGGCCCGAGGCACAGGATGAGCAGATTGGCGATGGACAAAGGCGCCCAGCACAACAGGAAGGTTGAGATGATGAGAAGGGACATGCGGAAAACTCGCCGCTGGCGCTCCCTCCGGTCCCGGTGGCGCTTCACCGCCCGCCGCAGCGCAATGATCACAGAGACGGAGGCTTGTACTCCCATGGGGGGCGGGGCAGGGAGCGCGGGTATGGGTTGGGACCGCCGCTTAGCTTCCACTCCACTGCTCACCATGATGGTGCCAGGCTCTGCTGATTTCCGCCGCTTCCTCTTTTTAGTCTTGCGGCGCTGGCTGCGCTTGAAGGTACTGCCGATGCTGATGTTGAGAGCCTGTAAGATCTTTGCGTAAGTGACCAGCATGACAGCCACAGCTGCAAAGAAAGTAGGGATTTGGATAGCCAGGTGATAAGAGGTGCCTAGCTCGGCGTGGAATTCCTCAGGTCCCACACAGAGCACCGTGCGGTTCTGCCAATTGCTGGCATGGCCAAATTCTCCCTCAAGGAAGGGGATGAAGAAGACAGCCAGGGACAGGACCCAGACTCCAGCCAGGAGTAAGATGGCACGGGCGGGGGTCAACACACGCTGGGCTGGGCGTACAGAGATGTCATAACGATCCAGGCTGATCACCAACACATTGGTGGCCGTGGCTACACTGCTGAAGGTGATACAAGCTTCATGGAAGCAGCAGAGCAGGGTGGTGGCACGGTCAGGCGGCACCAAGACCACCACCATGGTGAGTGGTGCACAGACCACACAGATGAGCACGTCCAGCACGTGCAAGTTCATGGTCACCATGTTGCTGACCGAGTCGACGAGACCAGCCTGGAGGCAATACAGAACCAGGACAGTCAGGTTGCTGCTTACTCCCAGGACAATTTCCAACATCAGGAAGCCTGTCAGTGAGACTTGGAAGCCCAGTGGATAGGGCAGGGTCCAGCTGGGGTCTGGAGTTACCCCATCCGTCGTCTCCAGGATGGTGTCAAACATGGGACTCTCCATGGCTGAAGGAAGGGCCAGGGTGGTTTGGGCATAGTCCTCAGGCTTGCCTGAGGAATTGCGGGCAGTCATTCACCTGCAGAGACAGAGAGAGAGATTCCAATCAAAGAAAGACCAATATCAGTAGGAAAAACAACCTTTGTAATGACTCCAACTGCCCGGGAGCTAAGGCTTGGGAGCAACCTATTCTTATGGAATAAACATCTGCACATCACTGAGCCCAGGAGTCAGCAAAAGGCATCCTTTATCCCATATTACACCCTAAAAATGTTTTTAGTAGCTCCCTTACAAACATCCCAAGCATGCTGAACAAAATATTAGGAGTATGTGAAAAAGACTGGCAGATTCTGGAAGTACAAAAAGCACAAATCCACTACAAGTTGTGGTAAACAAAACACAAAGGTAAATATATTCTTTCAGCTAATATAATGCAATAAGGAACAAAGAAGTACCCACAAGCAGCAATTTCCCTTAAAACAAGGTAAAAGTTTTCCACACATTGTCCTGCATCTCTGTCTTGACTTCAGAAATAAATTACTGTATATACTCAAGTATAAGCCTAGTTTTTCAGCCCTTCTTTTAGGCTGAAAAAGTCCTCTTTGGCTTATACTTGAGTCAAGGTTATTTATTATTTTACTCTGTTATCATTATTATTTTTAATACATGAATTATTTTATTCTATTTGTTATTATTACATTTATTATTTTATATTATTATTGTTATTACATTTATTATTTTACTCTATTATTATAACTATTATTTTACTGACACAAAAACGAAATACATATGCTGGATTTGATATCACAAAATCACAAGTCGAACACTTCCCAAGCATTTAGGACTGTGTGATATATTATTATTATTATTATTATTATTATTATTATTATTATTATTATTATTATTTGAAACACAACAAGATGAGTCCACAGCAGACAAGATCTCTCTGCTGGCTGTTGTATTGGATCACACGTTGGACACTTCCCAAGTGTCTAGGACTGTGTGATATATCGGCGAATAATGCGTACAGGTCCCAGTAAGGTGGCCTTCTGCAGCAGGCAGATGGTAATTTTATCAGCACTGATTGTGTTTAAGTGCAGGCCAAGGTCTTTAGGCACTGCACCCAGTGTGCCAATCACCACTGGAACCATCTTTACTGGCTTGTGACACAGTCTTTGCAGTTTGATCTTTAAATACTCATATCATGTCAGCTTTTCCAGTGGAGCTCCCAGTGGCACAGTGGGTTAAATCCCTGTGCTGGCAGGACTGAAGACCGACAGGTCGCAGGTTCGAATCCAGGGAGAGGCGGATGAGCTCCCTCTATCAGCTCCAGCTCCTCATATGGGGACGTGAGAGAAGCCTCCCACAAGAATGATAAAAATATCAAATCATCCGGGCGTCCCCTGAGCAACGTCCTTGCAGACGGCCAATTCTCTCACACCAGAAGCAACTTGTAGTTTCTCAAGTCGCTCCTGACACGACAAAAAAGAAAAAGAAAAAGCTTTTCCAGTTGTTTCTCTTCTATCCTGCTATCGCCTGGGATTGCAACATTGACGAACCATATTATTATTATTATTATTATTATTACATTTATTATTTTACTCTATTATTATTGGAAGGATTCATTTACATCAAAGTTTAGAATAACGATTTAATCAGAGTTGGGCAGTCTTATCTTATAATACTGTTTTATCTAAATATTCAAAGACATTCCGATGCCCCAATTAATGCAATTTTATTGGTATCTTTTTTATTTTGAAATTTACCAGTAATTGCTGCATTTCCCACCCTCGGCTTATACTCGAGTCAATCCCTTTCCCGTTTTTTGTGATGGTAAATTAGGTGCCTCTGCTTATATTCGAGTCAGCTTATACTCAAGAATATATGGTACAAGTTTTATGGGTGTGTAAAATAATGGCTGAGAGTGGGATCTGAGCTTTGGGTAAATCAGTTAAGTATTAGAATTGGGAGTGATAGCATAAAACCCATACACTAACAGCAATGCATTTTCCAAAAACAGAAACAAAACCAACACAAAGCAGTGAAAGAGAATGGTGAGATACAACCTTGTACATTTTCTGTGTTGTAAATGGGTATTTTTCCGGAGTCCCTCTGCTATTGAATGGTGCATTTACAAATATGGATACTTTCTGGTATTTCTTACCTTACAGTGAGGCTTGCCTGCAAACTGAAATTGGAAAGGGCCATTAAAAGAGTTCCTGGATAAGAGACACGGGTCCAAAGGCCAGGTCTGAAGGGCCAGGAAGCAGCAAACAGGGCTCCTTCCTGGCAGCTGAGGCTTTCACAAGCACCACCTTGTACATATTCAAGCCTGTCCTCATTGACCATGAAAGCAAAGATTTTCAGGGATTGAAATTCTACACACATACCTTAATAAACCCTGAGATGACACTTGAAGGAAGAAGTGAGAGACAGAAAACCAAGTGGCCTGCAGGGAAATGAGAGTAGGCGTAGATTCAGAGAAGTTGTTGACTGGTGCAAGGAAGGGGGGGGGGGGAAGCCCAGTCCATTGCGAGATGTGTCTGTGTATATCTGTGTTACTGAGAAAGGCAACCCCGTGTTGTTTGTATGTGCTTTCAAACTTGTGGCAATCCTCATAGGCTTTTCTGTGCAAGATTTCTGAGCAATGTTTGTGATCACTTTTTTCCTCTAAGGCAGTGGTTCCCAATCTGAGGTCCATGGACCTCCAGTTGGTCCTCAAGAACTAAAATATGGTCCGCAGTCTCTCTGTTACTACCCCGTTGCAACAAGAGTGACTGGTCTCGCAAAACCCTCTTATACTGCTGAGGCTTATTAAATACGGTTTTCTGTGGGCGAGCAAATGGCAACTACTGGATGACATATGTTCTGTATCAGAACTTGAGCTGATGTGGTCTATCCAATGCACCCCAAATACCCAAATCAAATCTAAAGTTGACCAAAAACTGAATTGCAGCGCTTTTGGCACTAACGGTTTGGGCCTCGCCTATCTCCGCGATTGCATCTCCTTCTATGAACCGGTGCAAACTCTACGATCTTCCGGGGAGGCCCTCCTTTCGCTTCCACCACCGTCACAAGTACGGTTGGTGAGGACGAGAGAGAGGGCCTTCTTGGTGGTGACCCCTGCCTCTGGAATGCCCTTCCAAGGGAAATAAGACAGGCCCTGTCCCTCCCCTCCTTTTGTAAGAGCTTGAAGACCTGTTGGTTTCAACAAGTCTTTGGGAATGACCAGTTCTAGTCCTGTCCCAAACATTGTTGAATATGGCCTTGCACTCTTGCCTATTACCCTGGTCATCCCTCTAATATGCCCTAGAAATGAGCAGCTACAGACCCGTACCTGCTATTGCCGTTAGACTGTTATAGCACTGTACTTAATTCCTGGTCCCCTCTTATTTTTGAGTTTGCGCAAGCTTCAGCCTGGCTTTTTAATTGCTCTGAACAGGCAGGATTATTTTTAATATACATGTGTTATTGTGATAATTTTATGCTTATGCTGTTTTGTTAATTTTATGTTATGCCGTTAACTTTGTATGTTTCGGTGATGTTACTTGGAAACTGCCCTGAGTCCCCCTTGGGGAGATAGCGCGGTATATAAGTAAAGTTTTATATGAAAGTTTTATTATAATGTTGGAGAGTGGTCCATGGTCAAAGTGGTCCCCGGTCAAAAAAAAAAGGTTGGGAACCACTGCTCATCGGCAAGAGAGTGTGGCTTGCTGAAGGTCACCAAGTAGGCATCCATATCTGAGCAGGGATTTGAACTCTGGGCTCACGTCCAATACTCAATCCACTATGTCACACTGCAGCCCTACTAGTGCCTTAATTCAGTTTGGGCACAGCACTAGCCCTTATCTAGCCAAGCCCCATAGATCAGGAAAGGCATTAGGGAAGCTCATGGAGAAGGCCTGTATTCTCAATGAGTTCAGCAATTAACCTGTCTCATCAGAGCCAAACTATACCGAGCTTCCGCAGGTGGCCATTTAATCCCTGGTTGTTGGCTATTCCTTGCAGGCAAAACCAGATGGTGCTGAGAAGAGAAGGAGCAGGGGAACTTGCTTAATCTAGGGAAGAGCAGCTTAATTTCTGTTTCTCAGGCAGAGAGAGACAGCAGAGCAAACGGCGAAAATTACCCCATAAGGAAAGAATGAGTAAAAGGGGCTGCAAATTTTGAAAAATTTGAAAAACTGGTAGATCTTGGTGTTAAGTAAAGGTAAAGGTTTCCCTTTGACATTAAGTCTAGTCGAGTCTGACTCTGGGAGGTGGTGCTTATCTCTGTTTCAAAGCCGAAGAGTCAGCATTGTCCGTAGACACCTTCAAGATCATGTGGCCAGCATGACTATGGAGCACTGTTACCTTCTTGCCAGAGCTATTGCTCTACTCACATTTGCATTTTGTTCAAACTGCTAGGTTGGCAGGAGCTGGGGCTAACAGCAGGAGCTCACCCCGTCCTGCAGATTCAAACCGCTGACCTTCCAGTCAGCAAGTTCTGCAGCTTAGAAGTTTAACCTGCTGCACCACCACAGCCCCATTTGACACCCGTTCTTGGTGTTATATAATCCAAATCCTAGCCGATTATGTTTAAAATGATCCTTTCTGTCAAAGGCTTCCAAGAGACCCACATCGCTTTTTTTTTTTTTGCCAGAAACAAGGCACTTTGGAAATTTCAAATTCCACAAGAACATATTTGGTGGACCTATATAAGATCAGGGACATGGTTGGCCCCTTCCTGGCTAAAGCTTTAGTTTGACACGGTCTTGAGCCTTCTCTGCCAAAGACTGCTGGTGCCTCCCAAAAACTACAACTCCAAAAATTCCATAGCACTGAACTATGGTAATTAAAGTGGGGTTTTTTCCATGTCAGGAGTGACTTGAGAAACTGCAAGTCGCTTCTGGTGTAAGAGAATTGGTTGTCTGCAAGGACGTTGCCCAGGGGACACTCAGATGATTGATGTTTTACCATCTTGTGAGAGGCTTCTCCCATGTGAGAGGAGATTCCATCTGAACATTAGGAAGAACTTCCTGACTGTGAGAGCCGTTCAGCAGTGGAACTCTCTGCCCCGGAGTGTGGTGGAGGCTCCTTCTTTGGAAGCTTTTAAGCAGAGGCTGGATGGCCATCTGTCAGGGGTGATTTGAATGCAATATTCCTGCTTCTTGGCAGGGGGTTGGACTGGATGGCCCATGAGGTCTCTTCCAACTCTTTGATTCTATGATTCTATGATTCTATGTCCCCTCACGGGGAGCTGGAGCTGACAGAGGGAGCTCATCCGTGCTCTCCCCAGATTTGAACCCCCAACCTTTGTACCGGCAGTCTTCAGTACTGCTGGCACAAAGGTGTAACCCATTGTGCCACTGGGGGCTTCAATTAAAGTGGTGTCAAGTTGTATTAATGTCACAGTTCAGATGCACCCTGAGTTGAGTTAGGGGACGAAACTACAGAGGAGAGAAGATTAAGCAGCAAGCCATCCCAAAACATTTCTCTGCCTGATTGCAGAGGGAGATGACACACACACAGAGTCCTAGGATACAGAACAAGGCAAATTATTCTGGCATCGGATGTGGGAAATTCTGCAAGCAACTCCGCCCCTGATTTTTTCTTCCTGTCATTAAAACATTGATTAAATATCTATCTGCTGCCTTTCATTAAACACAAAATCTCTTGCCCAAGGAAGCCATCTCACTTTATATAATGGTAGGGCTCTCCTCCACCCACCACGAGCCATTTATTTGTCTGCTGAAAATTACTTCTTGAAGCGGCTGCTTTTCCCTAGAAAGATTCATTGGTGTTTATACCACTGTGTAGTCTGGCACTCAGGAACCAGACAAAAGAAAGAAGGGGGGAAAGAAAGAAGTGCTGGACAATATGTATTGTGGACGAAGAAAGAGAGAGAGAAACCTTCGCCGATCCTCTTCAAGTATAAAATACTCACACAAATCCTGGATACAAATGAATCTACAGTTTCGCTGAACATATTGTGCGACTATCAATCATTGCTCACCCAGAAGGAAGAGAAAATAAAAGAAGTACAACACAAGGGGGAAATTAGCACAAACTGAGGAAGATGCCAACCAACACCAGCTCCTTCTGGCAATTTTTGAATGAGCATAAGCCAAGTAAACATAATTAAAAATCACAAAATACTGGGGAAACAAATCATGATTAAAGACTTCCAACTCAACAACAACAGCAGCAACAACAACAACACAACAAAAACCACAACAACAGATGACTCTGTTTTGGAAACTAAACCCAGAACCATTCACTAAAAGGTTATACATTTCTTGGAAATATGAGGCATAGTGGAAACATCAACAAGACTTTATTTTGGGACCTAGGGGCTATGCTGTGTCCAGTTCTGGGTACTGCAATTGAAGGGAGATGTTGACAAGCTGGAATGTGTCCAGAAGAAGGTGACTAAAATGATCAAGCGCCTGGAGAACAAGCCCTATGAGGAGCAGCTTAAAGAGCTGGATATGTTTAGCCTGCAGAAGAGATGGCCATGATGCTCCATGAGGGAGCAACCTTGTTTTCTGCTGTCCTGGAGAATAGCATGCGGAACAATGGCTTCAAACTACAGGAAAGGAGATTCCACCTGAACTTCCTAACTGTGAGAGCTGTTCAGCAGTGGAACTCTCTGCTCCGGATTGTGTGGAGATTCCTTCTTTAGAGGCTTTTAAGCAGAGGAGTGCCAGGAGTCAGGAGTGCTTTGAATGCGATTTTTCCACTTCTTGGCAAGGAGTTGGACTGGATTGCCCACAAGGTCGCTTCCAACTCTATGATTCTATGTGTACACTTATCCCATTACAGGCAGTCCCCGAGTTACAAACACCTGACTTACAAATGACTCATAGTTACGAACGGAGGTGAGACAACAGGAAGTGAGAGAAAACTATCCCTTCAAAGGGAAATTCATTCCTGAAAGAGTTATCATGGGGAAAAGGTGTTCCCACTGAAGCTTTCTCACCAATCCTTGTTTCCACAGCAAGCCAATTTTTTCAAAATCCAGTTATCAGAAGGACAGAATGTGAGGGGATATCCGCTGGATTGGGGCACAGACAGCAAAACAAACATCACAGGGGTGTTGACCTTTCCCTATGATGTCCAAAGCTGAAAAGATATTTTGGCTGTAATTACTTTAAAAATGTACCTGTTCCAACTTACATACAAATTCAGCTTATGAACAAACCTTCAGAACCTATCTTGTTTAAGTGGCTGAGGGGGGAAAGGAAAGGGCCTGAGGCTGTTAGGAATGGCAGGAGTTGAAGTCCAAAATACTTGGAGGGTCCAAGTTGGCCCATGCCTGATATAAAGTGTATATGAAACATAAATGAATTTCATGTTTACACTTGCATCCTACCTCCGAGATACAGGTGCAAATATTCTAAAATCCAAAATTTCCAAAAGAGGAACACTCCTGGTTCCAAGCATTTTGGATAAGGAATACTTATGCCATTCTATATTTCAGTGTTTTGCAACCTGGGAGTCATTACCCTTAGGAGGGATCGCGAGGGGTTTTTAGACGGGTCGCTATAGGCCATCAGAAAACACAGTAGTTTCTGTCAGTCATGGGGATTCTGTGTGGGAAGTTTGGCCCAATTCTATGAATGCACTTTGATTGTAGGTGCACTATAAATCCAAGCAACTACAACTCCCAAATGTGAAGGTCTATTTTACTCAAACTCCACCAGTGTTCACATTTGGGCATATTGAGTATCTGTGCCAAGTTTGGTCCAGATCCATCATTGTTTGAGTCCACATTGCTCTCTGGAAGTAGGTGAACTACAACTCTAAAATTGAAGGTCAATGCCCACCAAATTCTTCCAGTATTTTCTGTTGGTCATGGGATTTCCGTGTGCCAAGTTTGGGTCAATTCCATTATTGGTGGAGTTCGGAATGCCCTTTGATTGTAGGTGAACTATAAATCCCAGCAACTACAACTCCCAAATGACAAGATCGATCTCACCCCAACCCCACCAGTATTCAAATTTGGGCATATCAGGAATTTGTGCCGAATTTGGTCCAGTGAATGAAAATGCATCCTGCATGTCAGATATTTACATTACGATTCATAACAGTAGCAAAATTACAGTTATGAAGTGGTAACAAAAATAATTTTATGGTCAGGGGTCTCCACAACATGAGGAACTGCATTAAGAGGTCGCAGCATTAGGAAGGTGGAGAAAAACTGCTATATTTAATAATAATTATTATTATCATTTATTAATAATTATTATTATAATATTTACTCTGGAATAAGAGGAGAATATGGTAGACAGTTTGCTGGAAGGCACACTGGGTGTCTAATCATTCCCCGCCAGTTATTTTTGAGGTGCTTCAGCAGTCCCTCATGCATTTTATGCATTTGATGCCATAAGAAGAATCTGGAATGGGGAGAAACATGGTTTATTTGGTTGCTAAAAATATCACTTCTGCTCCTGGTAGCTTCCAAGAGCCACGTTTTTTGCCTTATGGGCACAGGGTCCAAAGGTCCCCCAATTGCTCAAAAGAAAAAATACCCATGGATGTCTTGTCACTCCTGGCTTAAATTCATTTGCTATTTATGTCCATTTCCATGCTTGATGCAGCCTGCTACAATAAGCAAGCATCTCTGCTTCCCATCCTCTTCCACCTTGTCCGAGTTTATTTACATTTCTTAGCTGAGTTCCATTGTGATGTGTGTAGTTCCTCTTATAATTGTACTCTTGGTCTTCATCTCAGTGAGTGTGAATGGCTCAGGCACGGGCAAACTTTGGCCATCCGAGTGTTTGGGACTTCAGCTCCCACAATTCCTAACAGCCTCTGGCTGTTAGGAATTGTGGGAGTTGAAGTCCAAAACACCCGGATGGCCAAAGTTTGCCCGTGCCTGGTAGACATAATGCAGCTGTTTTTAAAATTTTGACCTGTCTACTTTTTTGGGGTAACACAGCTGCTTCTAGACCTTCTGATCATCTATTACTTCCTTTGGAAATTAAGTCTTAATTGCTTTGTGCCATGCATTAGCTTCTGACCCAAGTGGACAGACAGTCCATTCTCGACCCCATCGGAGATTGTGATTGCTGCCAAAGCCTTGCAAAACCTAGTGCCACCTGCCTCCATGTATTGAGGTCTCATGAAGTGATCTCATAGTGTGAGATATTAACAGATTAGAGAGATGGGTCAAAACTAACAAAATGAAGTTCAACAGGGACAAATGCAAGATGTTCCACTTAGGCAGAAAAATATGAAATGCAAAGAAACTGTGGTGTTAGAGGAAAGTTTTGAGAGTGCCTTGGATGGCGAGAAGATCCAACCAGTCCATACTTCAGGAAATAAAGCCTGACTGCTCACTGGAGGGAAGGATATTAGAGGCAAAGATGAAGAACTTCATGAGAAGACAGGAAACCTTAGAGAAGACAATGATGCTGGGAAAAATGGACGGAAAAAGGAAGAGGGGCTGACTAAGGGCAAGATGGATAGATGGCACCCTTGAAGTGACTGGCTTGACTCTGAAGGAGCTGTGGGTGGTGACGGCCGAGAGGGAGATTTGGTCCAGTGAATGAAAATACATCCTGTATATCAGATATTTACATTACTATTCATAACAGTAGCAAAAAGAAATTTGAGAACCACTGCTCCATGCCTTCTTTCTCTCTTCATATGAAGGTCTTGGTATTGCCTTTCTCTGAAGATGAGCCCCCATCTACACTGCCATAAAATGCAGGATGTAATTTAACTGCATTTTATGAGTCTACGGTAACATGTAATGCATTTCAATGCATTTAAACTGTATCCTGAAACTGTATCATACAGCACTGCAGATGAGGCCTCAGAGTGAGTGACTTGCCCAAATCATGTAGTGGGTTTCTATGGCTAAATTGGGACTTGAACCTTACCCTTCCAGTGTCCTGGTTCAACTCTCAAACAATTACAGCATTCTGGCTTTGTCCTTTTTTTATATGAAAAGAGATTAGCATGGTTATCTCTTTGGTTATTTCTGGATCTATTTGATAGGCAGGCTCTATGCCAAATTAAAATTATGCTAAATGGATACTTTTAAATAATAAAAGCCAGCGCAGAGAGTGGGGGGAGATGCTCGGCTACGACAAGAACCCAGGGACAATTCCCCACTGCCACTCATTTCAACTGGGAAGAAAGACTCCGCTGTAATGAGCATCAGAGAGCTTTCTTCTCAATGCAAATAGCAAGGTGACATTTTTCTTGGGGACTACAAAAAAGGGAGGATGAATAAACCCGCCCCTTGCTCAAAGCAGTCCCAAGGGTGACTCCCTTTCACTGCAGCTATTTGCATTTTATTCAATGTGGGAGAAAAAACATTAAAACAACATTAATTTGAACCAGTGCCTTTCTCTATTTGAAGCCCAATTATGCCTTCCTTTCAAATCTCCTGAATTGCTTATGGCAATCCACTGGATGAAGGGGCTATTTGTATGAACTATAGGATTTCAGTCAGGGGTGGGAATCACAAATTGATCTTCAGATGTTATGGAACTACAACTTCTAACATACTAAACCAGAAATGTCAATAGGGAGGAATGATGGCAGCTGCAGTCCAAAATGTTGGGAGCTGAAAAATGATCACTTCTGCTGTATATACATAGAATACGAACACCAGCCTACATAGATGTTAATAGGAGTGATACTTGAGCACTACACTTTGAACTGGCAGCTATGTATCCCAGAACAGAAACACCTCTGTTCCTAAACACCACACCAGTATAGTAAAATCAGCAAGCAGCTTGTTGAAGGATATATGTAAGCAAAGCAATAAAAATGATAGAAACAATATAGTCCAAAACAGTATTTACCAAAAAGTGCAGCTAGTCTATGAACGTCAGAGTACAAAGGTGAAAACACAAAATCCAAAGATGCAAAACCCAAAGGAACAAGACAGCATGGAGATCCAATGCCCAGAACAGGAACCTGGCAAAACTTGAAACATGGAACTAGAAATCCACTTGGAAACCAGACTGTCATGAAACTCCAATGTTGATGAGACTGAGCTAATATCATTTCCTCATATCATATAAAGCTTTTCCTGTCCCATGAACCGAAAGGAAATCATTCTGCCTGCCCTTACAGCCAGATAAGGATTTCTTATCTCTCTTTTCTAGCAGACCTTCAGCAATCTTGATAACTTTGTCTTACTTTACAATGAGGAACAGGTTTGTCCCAGAGACAAAACTCGTGCAAACAATGCACATGTTCTTATCTGCGCATTTAACTTTTTTTAAAGTCGAGATTTCCGGCAAATGTCCAACAGTGGCCATCTTGCAGGTTTTCAAATCACATAACAAAGTAGCAAGTCTAGATCTGGATATCACAGGTAGAAATCCCTGGACCAAAACATCTGTGTACGGATCTGCTCTCGGAGCCCGTTTTTTTTTTTTTTTGGCCCTCATAGAAAACCTGCAATTTGGTGCTGTCTCGAAGTGCTCTCTAAGGGCTGGAAGCAACTGACGAAATTATAAATGATTTAAAGCTCTGAGAAACAAGCAAGAATGAGCAGTAGAAGCAAATGGTGAAGTCTCTCCATAGCAGTGCAGAGATGATTGGCTGTATTATTCAATCCTCAGAGTTCGGCATCTTATATTTATTGCTCTTAAAGACAACCACGTGTTTTATTTTGGTTGTGGAGTTTATACAAATTGGTGACATACTGCAGTAATTCTACAGTGTAGATCAGGCATGAGCAAACTTTGGCCCTCCGGGTGTTTTGGACAATTGTGGGAGTTGAAGTCCAAAACACCTGGAGGGTCAAAGTTTGCCCATGCTCGGTGTACATGCGCCCTTTGTCACAATAATGTTTTATGCTTTACAACTGCTCTTTCCTTCCTAAGACATAAAAGGAAAAGAGGTTGATGCTAGTCCTATTTGCTACTGGCCCTGTCACCTGCTGCTCTCCAGATGTTCATATTGGGACCTGTAACTTGGCCCCAAATTCCAGCCCTAACAGCACAGCTATTCCTCCATATAAAATAGTTCCCTGGACTCCCATCTTCATGCTTATTTCCTATGCTCAGAAAGGTCTGGGGAAGAAGTGGGAGGAAAGCATCCTCCCACCTGGAGCAGTCCAGCAGAGTTGGATCATATGACTCATTCTGTTAATGATATAAATCAGGTCTGTTCAGTTTTTTTAATGAACAGCTGTTTCTTAATGAGCCCATTTAAGCTCCAAAATATGTTAGGGAAAATATACAGAAAACACTATGTGCATTTAAAATTTGGTCAATTCTAGCATGTTTCCTGTTTTCCCTTTACAACGACCACCTCTTTATGGAAAACACCAACAATTCCATATACAGAAAGGCTTGAAATATGCGCACAACACTTAATCAGATTTTAGACTTGTCTCTTTTATTGTATTCTTACGTTTTATTTATTTTATTGTGATTTTTATTTTGTGTTTTGGTTTTATTTTGTTGTAATGCATTTCTGGGCTTGGCCTCATGAAAGCTGCCCCTTAGGTCTCCATTGGGGAGATGGTGGCAGGGTATAAATAAAATTTATTATTATTGATGTTTTAAATATGGATAAAGATGCTTCTCAGGAAAGGTGAGGCAAAAACTGAAAATAGTTACAGTTACAAAAGTTAAAAAATAATATAAATCATTAAAAAGTAAAAAAAAATGTTTTCACTTCTCATTTACTCTTATAACTTGATTGCAACGAAGGACTATTAGCTTCTTTTTTTTTTTGTAGGTATGGGACTGATGCAATAAAGGAGCCTTAACCTATATGCTTTACTACAATCTTCAGAGGCTGGATCTACACTACACTATATCCCAGGTGTTGTAGTACAGCGTGAGGCTGATGGGTTCAATGATGATTTAGGGAGAATTGTGGGATGTCCAGTGAGATTTCCTGGGACACAAAGTGATGGAGATTGAACTCATGGAAATGATGGTCTCCCTGGGGAAAACCTGACTCAAAAAGTGCACGGCTTCAAGCTCAGTCAGAGGAGCCAGAAACTGCAACATTAGGTAAGGAGTCAGGTGAAGAGCTAAGTGATACGGAAAGGCTCCCAGGGAAAAACACCTGGAGCTACGGAGATCAACAAAAGTCTTCGTTTACAGAGTAGAGCAGAAAATAGGCATCACCGGTCAGAGTGCTTATGCGAGAAAGTTGGGGAGAAAATTCGTGGCAAAAACTGACTTCATGGTTGCCTATTAATTAGCAAGTTGTTTACCTGAGTTTTAGTTCAGGCAACGTAGCATTCAAATGAGAAACTAGGCCTGACTTCTCTGGTTCTTGTTTCAAGTCAAGCCTTGGTTTTGGATTTAAGTATCCTGGAGGTTTTCTATGTTCTTGTTTTTGTATTCCTGGTCAAGTTTTATTAAATATATCTTTTGCTTGTGGATTTTTGCTGTACTTGTGACTTTCTGGTTACTCCAGGACTGTATTGCCTTGAGATTTGCATGAGACATTTGGATTACTGTTTGGTTATCACCTATTGCTAACCCCCTTTTTTGGATTATACATCTACTTTCCTTATTCCTGATTTTTCATATATTTTATGTGTTTTTACAATCAACTGTTTATACTCTGGACTCTTGTGTGGTGCTGTGGTCATAGGTGTTTCCTGGCCTGGGGTGCAACACCCGGCTCTGATCCCAAATTATCTGGTAGTGTAAACTCATAGAATCCAGTTGAAAGCAGATAATCTGTAATCAAGACCTGGGCTATATATAGGGCAGTGTAGATCCAGCCTAAGATTTCCAGAAAAAACTCAGTCAGGTATGTAGAATTTGTTTTCCATTTGACCTAAAAGTCCTACAGAGCAATTTGCAAATCAGTTAAAACTCATAATGTGGTTGAAAGCAGAAATCAAAAGGCAAAAAAGTCACATTAAATAAAGGAGCAGAGAAGAAATAATAAAAAAGCAGAACATGGCAAAAACTACCCAACAGACATCAACAAATATAAAACCTAGTGATTCCTCCAAGGTGATTCAGACCATGTCTTTACGGCCACATAATCCTGTTTTTGAATCCCGATTATCTGCTCTGAATTGGATTATATGGCAATGTAGACTCATCCAATAGAGTTCAAAGCAGATCATATGGATTCAGAAACTGGATTATATGGCAGTATAGATCCAGCCTTGGTCCCTAAGCAAACCAGAAAGTCTCCTTGGATGTGGCTGTCCTGAAGCTGAATGAATGGAGGTGAATTCCCTGAATTAATCTGCCCATCCTAAATCTCCCGCCAATCATTTTCATCGGATCCTGACACCTTCTTGTGTGTATTATGCCAGAGGAAAGAAAAGAAATAGCAGCACTTTCAATCCAGCACTAGAATTTGATCTACGCTGTTATTTCTGTTTCTTCCCTTGAAAGACTTAACTGGCTTATATCTTCTCCGGCAGAGAGATGCGAAGATGATGATAATAGCGATTCCCCCCTTTTTCTGTTCCTGTTCTGTAAGATGTGAAAGAACACTCCAAAATCCCCCAAGATTTTGGTAATCAAGCGTAGCGAGCGAACATTGTTATTTTGACACACCTGATTAATGAGCGGCTGCACCTTCCAGATAGGGCTGGTGACTATTTCTCCAAACACTAAATGGGCGAGCTGTCAGGAATTCAAATGTGATTGACAGGCTCCCAATTTAGCTTCTGAAGCAAAGTGAGTAAGGAGGGAGTGTGGCTTGCCAAGGTTTCAGCAAAAGCTTGAACACACACCTCTCCACAAAGAACCCACAGAAAAGCCCCACTGCTGCTGGGCAAGCCTTACGGCCAATTTCTTTTATTTGTCTTGGGGACATGAGCCTTCAGATAAGGGCAAGAGACCAACCTGTAGGGCCACCCCTCCACATTAGTTGGGATTCATGGCATGGGATCTCTGTGAAAGTAAAAAAAACTGCCAAAAGAGAAGAAATTGACTTGCTGTGAGTTTTCTGGGCTGCGTGGCCATGTTCCAGAGCATTCTCTCCTGACGTTTCTCCCACATCTATGGCAGGCATCCTTAGAGGTTGTGAGGATGCCTGCCATCCTCACAACCTCTGAAAATTGGGTTTATATATCTGTGTAATGTCCAGGATGGGAGAAAGAATTCTTGTCTGCTTGACACAAGTGTGAATGTTGCAATTGGTCACCCTGATTAACATTTAATGGCCTTGCACCTTCAAGGTCTGGCTGCTTCCTGTCTGGGGGAATCCTTTGTAGGGAGGTCTTAGCTGGCCCTGATTGATTTCTGGAAACCCTCCTGATTTTTTTTTTTTAGTGTTGCTCTTTATTTACTGTTCTGATTTTAGAGGTTTTTTTTAATACTGGTAGCCAGATTTTGTTCATTTTCATGGTTTCCTCCATTCTGTTGAAATTGTCCACATGCTTGTGGCTTCTCTGTGTTGTCTGACATGGTGGTTGTTGGAGTGGTCCAGCATTTTTGTGTTCTTAAATAATATGGTGTGTCCAGGTTGGTTTATCAGGTGATCTGCTATGGCTGACTTCTCTGGTTGAATTAGCCTGCAGCGCCTTTCATGTTCCTTGATTCATGTTTGGGCAAGGCTGCGTTTGGTGGTCCCTATGTAGATTTGTCCACAGCTGAGATGGTATACGGTAGACTCCTGCAGAGGTGAGAGGATCCCTCTTGTCCTTTACTGAACGTAGCATTGGTTGGTTTTTCTTCATGGGTCTGTAGATAGTTGCAGGTTGTGTTTCTTCATCAGCTTCCCTATGCAGTCAGTGGTTCCCTTGATGTATGGTAAGAACACTTTTCCTTTGGATCGGTCTGCCATATAAAATCCAGATTATCTGCTTTGAACTGGATTATATATCAATGTAGACTCATATAATCCAGTTCAAAGCAGATGTGGATTAAAGAGCCAGGCTTTAGCACAGCGGGTTAAACTGCCACCTGCAGGCAATCTTGCTGATCGAAAGGTCGACAGTTCAAGCCATGGTTGGGGTGAGCTCCCAACCATCAATCCAGCTTCTGCTCATCTAGCAGTATGAAAACAGCAATGTGAGTAGATATATACCACTTTAGCAGGGAGGTAATATTCGATCGGGAGAGCGTCTAAGGACAACAAAGCTCCTCGGCATGGAAGATAGAAGGACAGCACCTACTAGTGGCTGGAGTCAAGCACAGCCTCCTGATGCCGGAAATGAAAAAAGATGGGAAGTCTTTATCTCTGTGTATATACTGATGAAGTACTTTGGCCACATCATGAGAAGAAAGGAAAGCTTAGAGAAGACAATGATGCTGGGGAAAATGGAAGGAAAAAGGAAGCGGGGCCGACCAAGGGCAAGATGGATGGATGGCATCCTTGAAGTGACTGGATTGACCTTGAAGGAGCTGGGGGTGGTGACAGCCAACAGGGAGCTCTGGCGTGGACTGGTCCATGAAGTCACGAAGAGTTGGTAATGACTGAACGAATGAACAACAACATGTACTATCTATGTTGATTATGTGACAGCACTGAATGTTTGCCATATATGTGTTGTTGTTGTTCATTCGTTCAGTCGTCTCCGACTCTTCGTGACCTCATGGACCAGCCCACGCCAGAGCTCCCTGTTGGCCGTTACCACCCCCAGCTCCCTCAAGGTCAGTCCAGTCACTTCAAGGATGCCATCCATCCATCTTGCCCTCGGTCGGCCCCTCTTCCTTTTGCCTTCCACTTTCCCCAGCATAATTGTCTTCTCTAGGCTTTCCTGTCTCCTCATGATGTGGCCAAAGTACTTCAACTTTGTCTCTAGTATCTTTCCCTCCAGTGAGCAGTCGGGCTTTATTTCCTGGAGGATGGACTGGTTGGATCTTCTCGCAGTCCAAGGCACTCTCAGCACTTTCCTCCAACACCATAGCTCAAAAGCATCGATCTTCCTTCGCTCAGCCTTCCCTAAGGTCCAGCTCTCACATCCGTAGGTGACTACAGGGAATACCATGGCTTTGACTAGGCGGATCTTTGTTGCCAGTCTGATGTCTCTACTCTTCACTATTTTATCGAGACTGGACATTGCTCTCCTCCCAAGAAGTAAGCGTCTTCTGATTTCCTGGCTACAGTCTGCATCTGCAGTAATCTTTGCACCTAGAAATACAAAGTCTGTCACGGCCTCCACGGTTTCTCCCTCTATTTTCCAGTTGTCAATCATTCTTGTTGCCATAATCTTGGTTTTTTTGACGTTTAGCTGCAACCCGGCTTTTGCGCTTTCTTCTTTCACCTTGATTAGAAGGCTCCTCAGCTCCTCCTCGCTTTCGGCCATCAGAGTGGTGTCATCTGCATATCTGAGGTTGTTAATGTTTCTTCCAGCAATTTTCACCCCAGCTGTGCATTCATCCAGCCCCGCACATCGCATGATGTGTTCTGCATACAAGTTAAAAAGGTTGGGTGAGAGGATGCAGCCTTGCCGTACGCCTTTCCCAATCTTGAACCAGTCTGTTGTTCCGTGGTCAGTTCTGACTGTTGCTACTTGGTCCTTGTACAGATTCCTCAGGAGAGAGACAAGGTGGCTTGGGATGCCCATCCCACCAAGAACTTGCCACAATTTATTATGATCCACACAGTCAAAGGCTTTAGAATAGTCAATGAAGCAGAAGTAGATGTTTTTCTGAAACTCCCTGCCTTTCTCCATTATCCAGTGGATATTGGCAATCTGGTCTCTCGTTCCTCTGCCTTTTCTAAACCCAGCTTGAACATCTGGCAACTCTCGCTCCATGTATTGCTGGAGTCTTCCTTGCAGGATCTTGAGCATTACCTTACTGGCATGAGAAATAAGGGCCACTGTACGGAAGTTTGAGCAGTCTTTCGCATTTCCCTTTTTTGGTATGGGGATATAAGTTGATTTTTTCCAGTCTGATGGCCATTCTTGTGTTTTCCATATTTGCTGGCAAATGGCATGCATCACCTTGACAGCATCATCTTTTAAGATTTTAAACAGTTCAGCTGGGATCCCGTCGTCTCCTGCTGCCTTGTTGTTAGCAATGCTTCTTAAGGCCCATTCAACCTCACTCCTCAGGATGTCTGGTTCTAATTCATTCACCACACCGTCAAAGCTATCCTCGATATTGTTATCCTTCCTATACAGATCTTCTGTATAGTCTCGCCACCTTCTCTTGATCTCTTCAGCTTCTGTTAGGTCCCTGCCATCTTTGTTTCTTATCATACCAATTTTTGACTGAAATTTACCTCCAATGTTTCTAATTTTCTGGAAGAGGTCTCTTGTCCTTCCTATTCTGTTGTCTTCTTCCACTTCCATGCATTGCTTGTTTAAAAATAGTTCCTTGTCTCTTCTGGCTAACCTCTGGAATTGCGCATTTAACTGGGCATATCTCCCCTTATTATCACTGTTTCCTTTTGCTTTCCTCCTTTCTTGGGCTACTTCCAGTGTCTCAGCAGACAACCATTTTGCCTTCTTGGTTTTCTTTTTCTTTGGAACGTACTTTGTTGCCGCCTCCTGAACAATGTCGCGGACTTCTGTCCATAGTTCTTCTGGGACTCTGTTTACTAAATCTAGTCCTTCAAATCTGTTCTTCACTTCCACTGTATATTCGCTAGGAATGTTAGTGAGATCATATCTAACTGGTCTGTGTATTTTCCCTGATCTCTTTAGTTTTATTCTAAATTGGGCAATAAGAAGTTCGTGATCTGAGCTACAGTCAGCCCCAGGTCTTGTTTTCACCGACTGGATGGATGTCCGCCACCTTTGGCTGCAAAGGATGTAGTCAATCTGATTTCGGTGTTGACCATCTGGTGAGGTCCATGTATAAAGCCGTCTTTTAGGTTGTTGGAAGAGAGTATTCGTTATACACAGCGAGTTTTCCTGGCAGAATTCTATCAGCCTGCGTCCCGCTTCATTTTGTTCTCCCAGACCATGCTTGCCTGTGATCCCTGTTGTCATTTGACTTCCCACCTTGGCATTCCAGTCTCCTGTAATGAAAATAATGTCTCTTTTTGGTGTATTATCCAGTAGGTCCTGCAGATCCTCATAGAACTGATCTACTTCTGCTTCTTCAGCAGCTGTGGTTGGGGCGTATATTTGGATCACTGTAATGTTGAAAGGCTTTCCTTGCACTCGAATTGAGATCATTCTGTCATTTTTTGGGTTGTATCCAAGCACAGCTTTAGCGAATTTCTTATTAATTATGAAGGCTACTCCATTTCTTCGATGTTCCTCTTGTCCACAGTAGTAGATCTGGTGGTCATCTGATGTGAAGTGGCCCATTCCAGTCCATTTCAGTTCGCTGACCCCCAGAATGTCTATCTTTAGTCTTGACATCTCACCAATAACAACATCCAATTTGCCCTGGCTCATAGATCTTACATTCCAGGTTCCTATGGTGTGTTGATCTTTAGAGCATCGGATTCGTCGTTCGCCTCCAGTACCGTCGGCCGCTAGCCTTCCTTTCGGCTTTGAGCTAGCTGCGTCATCACATCTGGGGCTAGTTGAACTTATCCTCTGCTCCTCCCCAGTAGCATTTTGGCCATCTTCCGACCTGGGAGTCCCATCTTCCAATGGCATACCGACATATCTCTGGTTGTACTGGTCCATTTAGTTTTCTTGGCAAGGATACTGGAGTGGTTTGCCATTGCCTTCCCCAGGGATCACGCTTGGTCTGACCTCTCTGCCACAACCGTCCCGTCTTGGGTGGCCCTTCACGGTTTCGCTCATGACATCATTGAGGTGCTCAAGCTCCAGCGCCCCGACAAGGCGGTGATCCTTTGCTGGAGCATATATGTGTACTGTAATCAATATTGGTTCTTGACTGTCTTTCACATAATAATAATAATAATAATAATAATAATAATAATAATATAATCTGGATTATATGGCAGTGTTGGAGGGGCCTATGTACCCTCCCAGTCATGCTATGGAGTTGCAAGTCGTATGTCTAATAATCTTTGGATGAGATTTTTAATGAAACCTTTCCAAAGTTTGCCCCCTACCCCCCAAATTATTTTGCACATAAATTCTTTGCCTCCTGATTCCTTTTTACTATATTGCGAAAAATATGAAACAATGGCGGGGACACACATTTCAAGGAACAAGGGCATTTTTATCTTCCAGAGAAAGAGAATGAAATGGTGCCGTTATACTTCTACCTGGGACTCATTATAAGCGGCTCTGGCAACTTCAGAGAAGCCATCAATGCATTAGAGGAGAAAGCGCAATGCATGTTCTCTTCTCCACATTGAAGAAAACCGCTAATTAGCTGCCACCCTCCTCCCCTTTAAAATTAATGCAGGAACGTTTCTCCCAGTAGCTTCTGCTAAATCCTTTTTCTTTAGGGGCATGAAAGCTGAAAACTAAAGCTAGCACAGTTTCCAATTTTATACATGTTTACTCAACAGCAAAGTCCATAGGACTGGATTTCAAATGCACACGGATGGGGCTGTCGCCAAACAATGCAATGCTTCCTAGGTCTGCGTTCAGCAGGATTGATATGTGAATGCAGGACTGTAATCTATTTTTGTCAAGACAAAATCCCTTATAAATTGGCCTGGTGTCAGAGGCTCAGGATTTCCTAAATTATAACTGGGAGGGAAGCTATTACTGAAAAGCCCTAACCCTGAGTAAATCACCCACAATACCTTAATCTTTGGCCACATTCAGAGCATGCTTTTTACTAAGCATCTCAGCAATCTAGAAGATCATAAAGAGATGGAAAAGGTATCTGCTTTGAACTGGATTATAGGAGTTTGCACTGCCATATAATCCAGTTCAAAACTGCTAACTTGGATTCAGAAACTGGATTATATGACAGTGTAGATGGAGCCATATTGTCCGAAATCCTGGGAGATATAGTCCAATAAAGTAACTTTTCCAACCTCTTTTCTTTAATTGTTGTTATTTATTTATTTACATAATTTCTTCTGATGTAGAAACTCTGGGTGGATGTATACAGGTAGACATTTTTCTTTGGGTAGGGTGTTCATTAAACTTTGAAATTTGAGTTCAAAGCCTTGCATGACATTACAATTAATAATGGGTTTGGGTGGGCTAGTTGTTCCAGTGTTGGAATAGGACTCAGGGAGGCCAGGATTTGAATTCCCTACTTTCTCATGGGAAAATCCACTAAGGCCCCTTCTACACTGCCATATACCATGCTCCAGATGCTCGAATCAGATAATCCAGATTATTTAAATCTACACTGCCTTTAATCCAGTTCAAAGCAGATAATCTGGATTTTATATGGTAATGTAGATGGGGTCCCAGACCCCTTCTGCACTGCCATATAATACGGATTATCAAAGCAGATAATCCACATTATCTACTTTGAATTGGATTATCTGAGTCTACACTGCCATATACTCTGCCACTAGATTATATGTCTACACTGCCATATAATCCAGTTCAAGCAGATAATCTGGATTTTACATGGTAGTGTGGAGTCCCAGCCCCCTTCCACACAGCTATATAATTCAGATTATCAAAGCAGATAATCTACATTATCGGCTTTGAACTGGATTATTTGAGTCTACACTGCCAAATAATCCATATTAAAGGAGATAATCTGAATTTTACATAGTAATGTAGATAGAGTCCCAGGCTCCTTCTACACAGTTTATCAAAGCAGATAATCCACATTATTGGCTTTGGACTGGATTATCTGAGTCTACACTGCCATATAATCCAAAGTAGACCATCTGGATTTTCTATGCCAGTGTAGAAGCAGTCTTGTATAATCCAGTTCAAAGCGGATGTGGATTATATGTTTTGATAATCTGGATTATATGGCAGTATAGAAGGGGTCTAAGAATGCTATATGTCCCTCCCTGAACTATGGATCCTGGCATTCCACAAGTTGCCATGGCAGCTGGACTGGAATCATGGTGCTTTAGGTGTGTGGTGTGAACGAGCTGTCACTCTTTACAATGCTTGTTGTCAAACCAAAACTGTTTTATTTGCATAGGCTCTTAAATATTCAACAGGACTCCTACTCTCCTGCTGCTGCTCATTCCACTTGTGGCATTCAGTGCTAGCAATTGCTTTTATGGCTGAATTGTTTATCACCTTCCATACATATGCAGAAAGGCAATTTAAAATCCTGTTCCAATTTTGTATCCTGTTCCAATTTCATGTCTCTGATTTCTTGTTATTACTGCCCCACAAAAGAACCTCTGCCACCTCCATTCATCGCTCATGTCGCATTTGATTACTTTAATTGGCAAAGCGATTCACAATCCCTGGATCAGCCATCATTTCTATTTCACAAAGGGAGGACTTATGTCGAGACCCACAAAATATGTGGAGGAGAAAAGGATTCAAACCTGGTCCAAACTACTGTCTATGGGCAGTACACTTCAATGTCCCCCCTTCCCTTTCAGGCCACATCTACATGCCATATAATCCAGTTTCTGAATCCAGGTTATTTGATTTGCATTGGATTATATGGAAGTGTAAATCTAGCTTCCATCATAGGCACCAGAGTGGATTTGGAAACTCTGCCCCGAAGTGTGGTGGAGGCTCCTTCTTTGGAGGCTTTTAAACAGAGGCTGGATGGCCATCTTGGGGGTGCTTTGAATGTGATTTTCCTGCTTCTCGGCAGGGGATTGGACTGGATGGCCCATGAGGTGTCTTTCAACTCTAGGATTCTATGATTCTACATAATAGAAGTGAAAAATAGCCATGTTTAAATACTTTAAAGGATGTCACAAGGAAGAGGGAGTAGGCTTGTTTTCTTTTGCTCTGGAAACTAGGACTCAGAGTAGTGGGTTCAAATGACAGGAGATTCCACCTGAACATGAGGAAGAACTTCCTGACTGTGAGAGCTGTTTAGCAGTGGAACTCTCTGCCCCGGAGTGTGGTGGAGGCTCCTTCTTTGGAGGCTTTTAAACAGAAGCTGGATGGCCATCTGTCAGGGGTGCTTTGAATGCAATTTTCCTGCTTCTTGGTAGAATGGGGTTGGACTGGATGGCCCACGAGTTCTCTTCCAACTCTATGATTCTAAGATTCAAGACTAAAAGCCAAGATCCTCTACTGCAGCACGTATGCATTTGTTACATAATAATCAATTATGATTTACATAACAATCCATTTGTTACATAATAAACTTCAACTTTCCACCTTTTAAGCACAAGGTAGCATTTATGGCTCTTCTCTTCCTATTTTTTTTCCTATGACAAAATTGTGAGCAGGTCAAACTGAAAGAGAATGACTGATTCAAAAGGCACCCAGTGAGTTTCATGGCCCATATGGGTCTTCCAAGTAAACTCCTCCATGGTGTGGATCTGGCTGTCCTTCTGATCTTGGACTGCAACTTCCCTGAAGCCCCAACAGCCCCAGCTGTATTACTAGATACAGCTAGTAATGAGGGATGCTGAGAGATGCAGCCCAAAAACATCTGGAGGACCACACAATTTCCATCCCCACTGTAGTTCTTGGAGGGAAAAGGTTCGTAAGGCTAAGATGCAAAATGGGCTCAGGTTTGCCAGAAAGATTAAAAACAACACAAAAGGGGTTCAGTAGAAGAAGGAAGAAAAGGAAATGGTAGGGCCTCTGCGTGGAGATGGTGGTGAAATGCTAACATGGAATAGGGAAAAAGCAAAGCTGCTAAACATCTTTTTTTGCCTCAGTCTTCTCCCAAAAAGAGAATAGTGTTCAACCTGAGCAACACAGAGCAAAAGAAGTAATAGGGGGAGATAAAGTAAAGATAAAGATTTTCCCCTGACATTAAGTCCAGTTGAATTCGACTCTTGGGGTTGGTGCTCATCTCCATTTCGAAGCCAAAGAGTCGGCGTTGTCTGTAGACACCTCCAAGGTCATGTGGCTGGCATAACTGCATGGAGCGCTGTTACTTTCCTGCCAGAGCGGTACCTATTGATCTACTCAGATTTCCATGTTTTTGAACAGCTAGGTTCGCAGAAGCTGGGGCTAACAACGGGAGCTTACATTGCGCCCCGGATTCGAATCTGCGATCTTTCTGTCAGCAAGTTCAGCAGCTCAGCACTTTAACCCACTGCGCCACTGGGGGGAATGTAACCCAAAATAGGCAAAAAAGTAGTCCAGAAATACCTGGCTACTCTAAATGAACTCAAGTCTACAGGGCTAGATAAACTACATCCAGGAGTATTGAAGGAACTAGCACAGTGGTCCTCAAAATTCCCAATGCTGCGACCCCTTAAAACAGTTCCTCATGTTGTGGTGACCCCAAACTATAAAATTATTTTTGTTGCTGCTTCGTAACTGGAATTTTGCTATTGTTATGACTTGTAATGTAAATATCTGATATCTTTGAAAATACAGGATGTATTTTCATTCACTGGACCAAATTTGGCACAAATACCAATATGGACAAATTTTAATACTGGTGGGCTTGGGGGTGGGGGGGAGAGATTGATTTTGTTATTTAGGAGTTGTAGTTGCTGGGATTTATAGTTCACTTACAATTAAAAGAGCATTCTGAACTCCACCAGCGATGGAATTGAACTAAACTTGGCACACAGAACTAACAGAAAATAC
Source organism: Anolis sagrei (assembly GCF_037176765.1). Taxonomy (NCBI): domain Eukaryota; kingdom Metazoa; phylum Chordata; class Lepidosauria; order Squamata; family Anolidae; genus Anolis; species Anolis sagrei. Next base: position 28,139,893 of record NC_090022.1, on the reverse strand, counting down.
CGGAAGGGTTTGGTGGGCATTGACCTTGAGTTTTGAAGTTGTAACTCACCTACATCCAGAAAGCACTGTGGACTCAAACAATGATAGATCAGGACCAAACTTGGTACAAATACTCAATATGCCCAAATGTGAACAATGGTAGACTTTGGGGGGGAAATAGACCTTGACATTTGGAAGCTGTAGTTGCTGGGGTTTATAGTTCAGAAAAGAAGGCTGAGAAGGGACATTATAGCCTTGTTTAAATATCTGAAAGGATGTCACAAGGAAGAGGGAGCAGACTTGTTTTCTGCAGCCCTGGAGATTAGGATTCGGAGCAATGGGTTCATATTACATAATGTTCATAACGTTCAAGAGATTCCACCTGAACATTAGGAAGAACTTGCTGATTGTAAGAGCTATTCAACAGTGGAACTCACTGCCTCGAGTGTGGTGGATGCTCCTTCCTTGGAAACATTTAAACAGAGACTGGATGGCCATCTGTCAGGGGTGATTCAATCGTGCTTTTTTCTGCATGGCAGGGAGTTGGATTAGATGGCCCATGTGGTCTCCTCCAACTCTCTTATTTCATGATTCTATGAATGTGGTGGCATAGTTCTAAATGTCCCCAGTTAAAGGCAGCATGGACACTTGGGTTGCGACTGCTGTTTCATGGTTCTGATCTTGGTCATGCCAACTGGAACAGGTGCTTGAGTAGGTAGTTTGTGCCAGGGTTATCTATGGGCCCATCTTCTCCTTAGGACACATTCTTCAACCAGAACCCAAGTAGCAATCATCGCCCAGAGGACATACAGGTCCAACCCCCTGCCAAGAAGCAGGAAAACTGCACCCAATGCACCCTCAAAGATGATATAATAATAATAATAATAATAATAATAATAATAATAGCTGATGTTGCATTCCCAGGTGACATCAGGATTGAAGAGAAACAACTGGAAAAGCTGACACAATATGTGGATTTAAAGATGGAACTGCAAAGACTCTGACACAAGCCAGTCAAGGTGATCCCAGTGGTGATCGGCACACTGGGTGCAGTGCCTCAAGACCTTGGCCTGCACTTAAACACAACTGGCGCTGACAAGATTACCATCTGCCAGCTGCAAAAGGCCACCTTACTGGGATCTGCATGCATTATTAGCCGATACATCACACAGTCCTAGACACCTGGGAAGTGTCCAACGTGTGATCCAATACAACAGCCTGCAGAGTGTTGTGTTTCAAATAATAATAATTAATAATAATAGTCACTGCTTCCATTGGGCCTGAAAATGGCTAGTTCTGGCTCCAAGGGGGAATCCCTCTTGGCCCAGATCTGCAGTTGAGGAACACATTCATATGCTCCCCATTTTTTGGAACTGTTTCTGCCCCCAACACTTTAACCCAGCCTTGGTAGAAAGTTTGAGCTCTCTCTCTCTCCCCCCCCCCCCCCCCCAAATCTTATTTGACTGTCATTAGCAGGAGACTTGATCATGCCCATCTTCCTCAGGGTGCAATAAAACCCCACGCATTCCTCTTGCCTGCGTCTCAGTCCTGCAGCGCTATCACGCAGCTGATGGTGCTGCCTGCTGTGCGCCTGCTGCTGGGGCTTTTCTTCTTGCGATGCTGCCCGTCCTCCCTTGCTGACTCTTAGGAATCAATAAAGCGGAGCCATGTGGGCGGTTACAGAATTTGTCATTGTTCTCTTAGAAAAGATCGATACCCCTTTTTTCTGGGAAGTTCATACGTTTTCCAGACAGGTCTCCTACTCACTATAGTCACGCATGGCTGCAATGTGCGGTAGCAGCCTCACTATATGTGTCATATGTGAGAGTGCATAAACAGAAGGGTAGTAGACTAGGGCACAAGTGTCAAATTCAAAGTCCGTGGGCCAAATCCATGTCATTTTGTGTGGCCCTCCAGATCCTGTATTCCTCATCCTTAGACATCATGACTAGAGCGGATGGAAGTTCTGATCCAGTAACATCTGAGAGTTTGTCCTGTTTATTCAGGAGAGTTGGGTTTGGATTTAGATACAAGGCTAGTGGATATGATGTCAAACTACAAGAAAGGAGATTCCATCTGAACATGAGGATAACTTCCTGACTGTGAGAGCTGTTCAGCAGTGGAACTCTCTGCCCCGGAATGTGGTGGAGGCTCCTTCTTTGGAAGCTTTTAAACAGAGGCTGGATGGCCATATGTCAGGGGTGATTTGAATGCAATATTCCTGCTTCTTGGCAGAATGGGGTTGGACTGGATGGCCCATGAGGTTTCTTCCAACTCTTTGATTCTATGATTCCATGATGTCTGACTTTAAAATGTCCCTTTCCCAAACCACAGAGCCATAAGTGCTGTTGGGTTGCAATTCTCTTTATGCTCTATCCACATGGCGGATAATCAAAAGTGATGAGGTTGTCATTCAATAACATCTGGCAACCCAGATCGGGTAACAACTAAAAAGCACTGACCACTATGTAAAAGATGTATAGTTTGCCTTCTGTATTCATGGATTCTCTGTCTATAGATTCAATAGCCCTTTAAAGGCAACCTTAAGGTTACTTACGCGATCTCTCATTGTCTGAGTAAGATTGTCCTACAAGTTCGGTGTCCTGGCAGTGGATCTGTAGGTGTCTGTGGAGCCCTATTCTTGAACTGCATGTTCTCCTGCAGTGAGGGCATTGGTTTGCAGGTGGAAGGTGGTCCCAGTTAGGGTTGGCTTGACATGCCTTCCTCTTGGCACATTTCTCTTTTGCCCTCCATTCGTGCCTCTTCAAATTCTACAGCACTGCTGGTCACAGCTGACCTCCAACTAGAGTGCTCAAGGGCCAGGGCTTCCCAATTTTTGGTGTCTATGCCACAGTTTTTAAGGTTGGCTTTAAGCCCATCTTTAAATCTCTTTTCCTGTCCTCCAACATTCCATTTTCCGTTCTTCAGTTCAGAGTAGAGTAACTGCTTTGGGAGACAGTAATTGGGCATTTGGGCAACATGGCCAGTCGAGTGGATTCAATGGTAGAAGACCATCACTTCAATGCTGGTGGTCTTTGCTTCTTGCAGCATGCTGGCATTTGTCTGCCTGTCTTCCCAAGAAATTTGCAGGATTTTTCAGAGGCAACGCTAATGGAATTGTTCCAGGAGCTGTATGTGACGTCTGTAGATAGTCGGTTAATGTGGCCTTTGGTGAAAATGAGTTTGACAACCTTGGATTAGTCAATAGACTGCTGTTACAGTCTAATGCGTGCTTTCCAAGGCAAAGCAACAATTTGTGAGTGGCACTGGGATCAGTGACTGGTATTGGCGTTCTCTGGCATCACTGAGATAGTTAATATATGAGTGCTTGAAAAAGGAAAAGACATCTGCTATCAAGGACTTCCCACACTTCAGCCTTAAGACTCAGCAGCTGAGCGCAGGCAGAGCTTGGTGCTATCATTAAACCAGCTTGGCACTGCCAAGGGCACATACTTCAGGGTGGCACAGTCCTGACTTATGAGGAGCTCAACATTTGCAATGGAAAACTCACCCAAACCTAGATTTTGATGTGCCTGAAATGCAAACTTTGAAGACACTGACATTTTAACATCTTAATTCACAAGTCTGCTAGGGATGTTTAGTTTGGAGAAAATAAGGCCAAGGGGGGACATGACAGCCATGTTTAAATATTTGAAAGGCTGTTATATTAAGGAGAGGGAAAGCTTGTTTTCTGCTGCTTCGAAGCCTAGGACACAGAGCAATGGATTCAAATTGCAGGAAAAGCGATTCCACCTACACATTATGAGAATAACTTTCTGATGGTAAGATCTGTTCAATAATGGAATATGTTGCCTCAGAGCATAGTGGAGTCTCCTTCTATGTAGGTTTTTAAGCAGAGGCTGGATGGCCATCTGTCAGGGGTGCTTTGATTGTGTGTTCCTGCATGGCAGAATGGGATTGGACTGGATGGCCCTTGGAGTCTCTTCCAACTCTAGGATTCTAAGCTCATTCAAAACTATGTCTATGCTAAAAAGGTTTTTTCTTTTGAATTTGGAAAAGGCAACCATGGATTGTTGTACTACTTATTCTTGCTATCTAAAATACATTTCAAGTTTTGTCTTTTTCTTTTTACAAGACTTTTAAATTTTTGAAAACTGAAGTTAGCAATTTTGGGTCTGAGTGTGTGCAAGTAATTAGGAGAGGAGCTGCGGTGGCGTGATGGGTTAAACTTTTGTGCTGCTGAACTACTCACCTGAAATTTGGCTGAACTGCTGACCTGAAAGTCAGCAGTTTGATCTGAAAGACAGGGTGAGCTCCCGTTCATTATCTCCAGTTCCTGCCAACCTAGCAGTTCGAAAACATGTAATGTGTGAGTAAATAAATAGGTACCGCTTCCATAGAAAAAGAGATACTCCAAACAATCTTGCCAGCCACACGATCAGGAGATGACAACGCTGGCTCCTTGGCTTGAAAATGGAGGAAAGCACCACCCAATGCCAGAGATGAGTACTGCCTACAAAAGCCGGAAATGAAAAGGAGGAGCTTCTGCCTTTGTTTGTGTTTGTGTGTCTCCTTGTATATAATTGCAAAAGACCTATGTATGTAATCCACTCTGAGTCCCCTAGGAGAGAAGGGCGGAACATAAATAAAGTGGATTATTATTATTATTTTACTGACACAAAACCACAGTATATCACAGCAAATGAGATCTATATGCTGCATTTCGTATCACAAAATCACAAGTCGAACACTTCCCAAGCATCTAGGATTGTGTGATGTATTTTCGAATGATGATGATGGTGATGATGATTAGGTGCAACTTTCTTAGGTACTTAGGTAATTTTGGAAGAAGGGCAAATTGGTCGGAGGAGTCCATCCTGCATGAAAAAGAAATAAGCATTCCCAGTCTTGGCTGGGAAAGCTGAAGGTTTGGGAAGAATTCATTATTTCATTTTATTTTGTATGTTGTCTTTCTTCAAATGGGACCTAAAGCTGCTCACAGCATAAGTTAAACCATGGCACAAGAGTACTAATAGTAGTATAAGGGTTATGATTATTTTTATATGTATTTATATTCCATTTTCACTCTTCAAACTAGACCCAAATCAGGCTACCGCAGAGCCTTCCCAGTCACCCAGTCTGCCAACTTCTGTCTTGGATGTCATGACCAAGTCCAGGCATCTTGGGTTCCAGGTCCCCTCCAGTTACCGAATGAGATGCTACAAAGGCATAGTTGGGAAAATCTTTGGAAATGATAAATGTGCCATATTGCATTGGGGTGAGCTCCTGGCTGTCAGCCCAGCTTCTGCCCACCTAGCAGATTGAAAACTTTAGAAGGACATGCCAGCAATTCAATTGGGAGGTTGTCTACAGACAACAAATCTCCTTGGCATGGAAGATAGGAGTGACAGCACCTCCCCATGGCCAGAGTTGAGTACAACCTCCAGATGATGGAGATGGAAAAAGATGGGAAAGCCTTTACCTCTGTTTATGTATTGTCTGTCTATGTCAATTGTATAACGACATTGAATGCTTGCCGTATATGCATTCTGTAATCCACCCTGAGTCGCCTCAGGGAGATAGAGCGAAATATAAATAAAGCATATTATAAGTATATTATTAATTAAAAAATCCAAATAAGCTATCACATAAGAATACCAGTGATTTTATAGTATTCTAATAAAACTATAAAATAATTTAAAGTCATGACAAGTGAATTGCCACTTCGGTCTCCTACCTAGTACCTGCCGCTGGAGTTGGCTGTCTCGCTTGGCCCTAATAGCAGGGCTGGTCCTGGCAGTAGATAATTAAAAACAAGTTTGAATCCAAACATAATCCATTCATATATGCATCTCATCCCTCCGGGGAACCAAACAGCTCACAACGACTTGAGGAGAAGCAAGCTTCCAATCAAATCTTGAAAATGTCCCCATTATGAGGGCAGCAATTAAAATGACGATTTCTAAATCACTGGGAGAAACAAATCAAGGCTGCTATCAATTTGGATGGGTGCAGTGAAAGGGCGCACACCACTGCCGCAACCACCAGCTACTCTACGAATCCTGTGTACTGAATTAAGAATTGCTCCGACCTCCGTCCCTATACAAGGAAGAGAGCCAAAACTGGTCCTCAAACCACCAATTATGTAATTGCTCAGAAAGACTGACTGCACCAAGGTACCTGTACTTCCCACAAAAGAGGAAGGACAGACATCTATGTCTCCATACATTCTTGATTGCAATTCCCAGCATTCTTCACCATTGGCTTGTAGTTCCACAAGATATGGAACTACACACAACTACTAATGTGCTGTGGAAACTTTTCATGGCCAGAATCAGTGGGTTGCTGTGTGTTTTCCGGGCTATATGGCCATGTTCCAGAAGCATTCCCTCCTGATGTTTCACCCACATCTATAGCAGGCATCCTGAGAGATTGTGAGGTTCTCCCACCTTGGACATTCCACTTGTCTAAGTTTCCAACAGACCTCACAAGCTGTGAGTATGCTTGCAATAGATGTGGGTGAAACATCAGGAGAGAATGCTTCTGGAACATGGCCACACAGCCTGGAAAACTCACAGCAACCCAGCTATTAATGTGTAGTTCCACAAGTTATCCTCATAGGGCTTGACTTCCAAACTTCTGCAGATGTTGGTTGCCCTTCTCTTGACAAGCTGGAAGGTGTCCAGAGAAGGGTGACCAAATGGCCAGAAGTTTGGAAGCCAAGCCCTATGAGGAGCAGCTTAGGGAGCTGGGTATGTTTAGCTTGGAGAAAGGAAGGTCGTATTTAATTATTTGAAAGGATGTTACAGTGAGGAGAGGGCAAGATTGTTTTCTGCAGCCTTAGTATGCTGTGGATTCAAATGGCAACAAAAAGATTCTACCTAAATATGAGGAAGAATATATTGACTGTAAGAATAAGAGTTGTTGAGCAGTAGAATATGCTGCTGCCTTGGAGAGTGGTGGCGTCTCCTTTTCTTGAGGTTTTTAAGAAGAAGCTGGATGACCATCTGTGGGGAGTGCTTTGATTGTGTATTCCTGCATGGAAGAGTTGGGATTTGTTGGGATTTGTCAGCTGGCCCTGATTGATTATTGTCTGGAATTCCCCTGTTTTTGAGTCTTGCTCTTCATTTACTGTCCTGATTCAGTCAGGGCCAGATAACACCTCCCAACAAAGGATAACCCTCAGGCAGGAAGCAGTCAGACTTTGAAGAGGCAAGTGTGAATGTTGCAATTGGCCACCTTCATTAGCACTGAATGGCCTTGCATCTTCAAAGACTGGCTGCTTCCTGCCTGGGGAATCCTTTGTTGGGAGGTGTTATCTGGCCCTGACTGAATCAGGACAGTAAATGAAGAGCAAGACTCAAAAACAGGGGAATTCAGACAATAATCAATCAGGGCCAGCTGACAAATCCCAACAAAGGATCCTCCAGGCAGGAAGCAACAAGGCTTTGAAGCTTCAAGGTCATTAAATGCTAATCAACATGGCCAATTGCAACATTCATACATGGCTATTCAAAATCTGGCTGCTTCCTGCCTGGGGGTATCTGTTAGCTGGCCCTGATTGTTTCATGTCAGGAATTCCCGTTGTTTGAGTGTCCTGATTTTAGAGGGTTTTTTTTAAAAAAAATACTGGTATTTCCTCTGCTTCACAATAAACAGCAGGCTTTGGGAGTAGGGACTGCATCAAAGAGGAAAAACAATACAGGGTGGGAAGGGTGAAAAAGCATCTCACTCACTTCCAATTACACTCTTGGATCTCATGGCTGCTATTTGTTCTCCCCATTCCCCATAGGTCCCACATCAACCCAAAAAGAAACTTCCTGAAATAACCAGACTTGGAAGCGGTGGAAGAATCAATACTTTCAATTTGCGGTCTTGGAAAAAGAAGAAGCCAAAAGTGGGTGCTTATGGGTGAGTCAGAGATGAGAGAGGAACCCTTAAATACCAACTCTTCAAACGTTTATGGTTTAAACTATCTTTGTTGCATGTTCTAAGCATGATTCCAGAGCAATCTTACGAATTCGGCAACATTTGTCTGCCTTCTCTTGAAGAGCTGTTCAGCAGTGGAACTCTCTGCCCCGGAGTGTGGTGGCTTTTAAACAGAGGCTGGATGGCCATCTGCCAGGGGTGATTTGAATGCAATATTCCTGCTTCTTGGCAGGGGATTGGACTGGATGGCCCATGAGATCTCTTCCAACTCTTTGATTCTATGATTCTAAGGGAATCTGAATTCCTTGTCATGTAGAATTGGGAAGGGTAGGTGGAGAAGCTGCAAACAAACCCTGCAAGGCTAACCACAGAGACCTCAGCTTGGTGTACTAATTGGAGAAAGATGCCTGAGACATGGCCATGTGGGCTGGCTGAGCAAGAAAGCTGGACTTGCAAACACCCCCATGTTCTCGTTGCTGTGTTGCTGGGCACATCTATTCTGACCTGTAATCCCAAAGGAGAAGCAGATCAGCTCCACGGCGGCTGCATAACTTACAGAGCTGCTTTAGGTTAATACAGTAAAGCCTTTGACAAGGTTCCCATCACATTCTCACAAAGAAGTTAATAAAATGTGCTCTAGACAATGCAACTCTTAGGTGGGTTGGGAACTGGCTGACTGGGCAAACCCAATAGGTGCTGCACACTAATGGCTTTCTGGAGAGAGGGACCAGTGGGATTCACAAAAGTCTGTCCTTGACCCAGTACTATTCAACAGCTTTACCCATGACTTAGATGATGGAAAAGAAGGTACGCTTATCAAATAGCTAATATTTGATAATATGGGAGTCGTGATGGCACAATGGGTTAAACCCATGTGCTGTTGAACTGTTGACCTGAAGGTCGGCAGTTCAAATCCATGAATTGGGGTGATCTCTTGCTGTTAGCCCTAGCTCCTGCCAACCTAGCAGTTCAAAAACATGCAAATGTGAATAGATTAATAGCTACCACAAAAGGACACTCCATGCAGTCATGCAGGCTGCATGACCAGAAGGTGTCTACGGACAACGCAGGCTTGGAAATGGAGATGAACACTTTCCCCAGACCCAGAGATGAGCACTGCCTCCAGAGACCGGAAATGAAAGGAGAAGACTTTGCCTTTGTGTTATTTGTGATTCATTGTAATTCTCTGTAACAAGGCATTGAATGTTTGCCTGTCTCTGTTTATATGCTGTAATCCATTCCGAGTTCCCTCTGAGAGAAGGGCGGAATATAAATAAAGCGTTGTTGTTGTTGTTGTTGTTGTTTTGATTATTATGAATGCTGGGAATTGCAAGTCGGACTTGTTGTTGTTGTTATTATTATTATTTCCAAGAAGACAGGATCAGAATCCAAAATGACAATGAAATGGACCAAAACTAACAAAATGAAATTCAACAGGGAGAAATGTAAAACACAATTGGGCATTAAAAACCAAGGCACAGATGTAGGACGGGTTGCACCTGACTTGAAAACAATTCATGTGAAAGGGATCAAGGAGTCTTGGTAGCCCACAAGCTGAACATAAGCCAACAGTGTGATGCAGCAGTTAGATTGATGCAGCTTAGCGACTCCAGACTGTATCAATAGTAGTATCGTGCCTTAATAGTCCCATGGCATTCTGCGTTGGTTAGCAGAATCCATGTGGATTTGTCCTCTAGCTCTCTTTCTCTGTGACAACATACACAATTCATTTCCCCCACAGAACCATTTCCTTGGGCAGAGGAAACACCCAGAAGCCCTTTCCTCGGTGATACAACTAAAGTGAATCTCAATACAAAGATTTAATGCCCTATGGTCCAGGAAAGTAAAAAACAAAACAACAAAAAACGAACAAACAAACAAAACCTTCTGAAAGTTCAGAACAGCACTTCAGCCAGACTTGGCTTGCTGCACCTGTCAGAAATATTAAAAATTAACTAGGTATTATTAATTACAAAAATGTGAGGCAAGCACTGAAAGGGTTAAATGAATGCAATGACTAAGTTCTATATAAGCAGGTGTGCCCATAGCTTAATAGCCATCAGTCTGAGGTAAACCTCAGTGGGAGAAAGATCTCAGTCTGTGAGAAGGCCTCACAGTGTGAGATAGGCCTTAGCCCAGTGGTTCTCAATCTGTGGGTCCCCAGATGTTTTTGGCCTTCAACTCCCAGAAATCCTAACAGCTGGTAAACTGGCTGGGATTTCTGGGAGTTGTAGGCCAAAAACACCTGGGGACCCCAGGTTGAGAACCACTGCCTTAGTCTGTGAGAGAAGCCTCTGTGTGAGATAGGCCTCAGTCTACGAGAAAACCATGTATGAGAAGGAGTGGTGTAAGAAACTTTGGTGAAAGAAGCCCCAGGTCAAAGGCTTTGTGTGCAAAGCTGTGTGTAAAACTACTATGTGAAGCTCCTGTGTAATTTCGGTATGAGAGGAGGCTCTGTGAGAGTGAAGCTGTCTATCTGCATGAGAAATAAGCCCAGCATGGAAGCAACAAAGGAAGTATAAAGGACTTTATTTGTGTTGTGGAAACCTTGCTATTGTAAATAGTGCAACCATATTATTTAACTACAAAGAAAAGCCTCCTATGGAAGAGATAACACTAGTCTGTGTGTTTTTGTTCTTTATCACATTTGGCTACTGTTGCCGAGTCTCACTACTGCTAATAAGTTACTCTGCTGTACATTTATGGGGAAGGTCTTTAGTTAATAATCCTACTCGCCCAACAGCACCCACCAGGATGGACGTTGATGTCCAAACCACCTTTCCCTTACACTTTCATGGCATGGAGGTGGGCTACACCTTTTATCTTAACACTTAAAAGTAACCAATTCCTGTCTGAGTCTGCCTGAGATCTAAAGTCTTCAGAGAGAGCACATCTCTATTGCCTTCACGGGCCAAGTTGGTGGCTTCTCTGTGGGTTCTCCAACATTTCAGAAGTCACTCCCTAGAGATGTTAGGATGGTTTCTTCCTTATTATCTTTTGATAACTTAAGACCTTTAAGTTAAGACAGCTAGTTTTTGGGAGCTGACTATTAGCAACATAAGGGGTTTTTACAGTATAGTTCAAATCTTTATCTTCATTAAGTGAAGGGCTGCTGCAGAAAGCTAGGGAGCTACATAAGCCTCTTGTGAGACCCTGGAGGGATGCTCTGTTGCCTCTCTCCAGAATGAAATAAAATAAATGCATTGCCCCCAAAACCTCTGGGGGTATTTTACCATTTTATGGGTTTCAAAAGGCCTCTTCTGAGCCTAAACTGCCCCAGAGGTCACATAAAATATGGCGGAATTACACCCTTGCTCTGTAGTACATGTTTTGGAGAATGTGGGGGACACAATATTTATTGAAATATTTTGACTCAGTTGGAGAGCCAGGGAGGCTCTAAACATGGTTGAAATGCACTCTAATGGAATGAATATGAGATCTGGGTTGCTGTGAGTTTTCCAGGCTGTATGGCCATGTTCCAGAAGCATTCCCTCCTGAAGTTTTGCCCATATCTATGGCAGGCATCCTCAGAGGTTGTAAAGTCTGTTGGAGACTAGGCAAGTGATGTTTATATATCTGTGGAATGTCCAGGGTGGGAGAAAGAACTCTTGTCTGTTGCAGGCAAGTGTGAATGTTGCAATTGGTTGCACCTTGATTAGCACTGAATGAACTTGCAGCTTCAAAGGCTGGCTGCTTCCTGCCCGGGGGAATCCTTTGTTGGGAGGTGTTAGCTGGCCCTGATTGATTCCTATCTGGATTTCCCCTGCTTTTTGAGTGTTGCTCTTTATTTCCTGTCCTGACTTTAGAGTTTCTTTAAATTCTGGTAGCCAGATTTTGTTCATTTTCATGGTTTTCTCCTTTCTGTTGAAGTTGTCAACATGCTTGTGGATTTCAATGACTTCTCTGTGTAGTCTGACACAGTGGTTGTAAGAGTTGTCCAGCATTTCTGTGTTCTCAAATACTATGCTATGTCCAGGTTGGTTCATCAGGTGCTCTGCTATGGCTGACTTCTCAGGTTGCATTAGTCTGAAGTTACTTTCATGTTCCTTGATTTGTGTCTGGGCAATGCTGCATTGGGTGGTCCCTATGTAGACTTGTCCACAGCTGCGTGGTATACAATAGACTCCTGCAGAGGTGAGAGGATCCCTCTTGTCCTTTGCTGAATGTAGCATTCGTTGGATTTTCTGAGTGGGTCTGCAGATTGTTTGTAGGTTGTATTTCTTCATAGGCTTCCTCATTCGGTCAGTGGTTTCCTTGATGTATGGTAATTTGAGATCATTTGGAGCCCCTGGTGGTATAGTGGGTTAAACTGCTGAGCTGCTGAACTTGCTGACTGAAAGGTTGGTGATTTGAATGTGGGGAGTGCGGCAAGCTCCTGCTGTTAGGCCCAGCTTCTGCCAACCTAGCAGTTTGAAAACATGCAAATGTAAGTAGATCAATAGATATCACTCCAGCAGGAAGGTAGCAGCACTCCATGCAGTCATTTCGGCCACATGACCTTGGAGGTGTCTACAGACAACACCAGCTCTTCAGCTTAGAAATGGAAATGAGCACCAGAATCGGACTCGACTACACTTAATATCAAGGGGAAGCCTTTACCCATTACATTGGGAGTGTAATGTTTTACAGAAAGAAAACTGAAAGCCTACAAAACAGCCTTACTGTATCCTATTTTATGTTTTTATATAGTTGTAATTTTGATGTTTTCTAATATTGTTCCATCTCAATATTTTACGTTGTAACTATATGGGCTTTTATAGCCATTTATCTGTCTTTTATGAGTAGTATTGAGTCCTACTCTGGGAGGATGGTGGAATATAAATAAAGTGATAGATGGAGACATTTATTTACAAACACCCAATCCTCCCCTTTTAGAAAATAATGGTGCTTATTCTTCAGTAATGTCTGTTTAGCATCAGACATCTAAAGTAGGCTGCATTTCAGTCCTCTAATCATGGCTGAGCTGAGTTTTCAGTGAGCCTGAAATGTGGAAATGCAAAGAGCTGCTGAAATTCTTTAATCAGGGCAGGATTAAAGACCTTCTCCATTGCTTTTTAAGGAACGTAGAAGCAGTTTTAGAATACAGAAATGTCATATAGTCCATGGAGACCACAGTGGGTTAAACCACTGAGCTGGTGAGTTTACTGACCGAAAGGTCACAGGTTCAAATCTGGGGAGCAGCGTGAGCTCCCACTGTTAGCCCCAGCTTCTGCCAACCTAGCAGTTCAAAAACATGCAAATGTGAGTAGATCAATAGGTACCGCACCGGCGGGAAGGTAACGGCGCTCTGTGCAGTCATGCTGGTCACATGGCTTTGGAGGTATCTATGGACAACGCTGGCTCTTTGGCTTAGAAATGGAGATGAGCACCAATCCCTAGAGTTGGACACGACTGGACCTAATGTTAGGGGACAACCTTTACCTGAATAGTCCACACCATATATAGCTTTCAGGTGACAAGGCAGGCAAGGGTCAAGACCATTAAGTACCTCTAATTACTTGATTTCACGGCCACTCCACCTCTTTACTATCCGGATACTCTCCAACCATAGCAGATTTTTAGGACTCAATATCTTTCTCCCACATCAATCAGTTCTTAGCTCCAAGGCAAAATCTTGTCCAAAATATATCGTGCAAGATACATGTGAATTCCTGCTTCAGTTTATGTTTTTCCGAGAAAGAAAGAAAGAAAGAAAGAGAGAAAAAGGTGGGAGTGACTTCATGGCCTCAAGCAAGCCCTGAACCTTCTCATGCGTTACTACTAAAGACAACGATCTGCCTGTTCTCAACAGCATGTGGGAGATGAATCACAAAAATGGTAGAAGTGGAAGGCAATCTATGGGTCGTCTAGTCCCACTACTGATGCAGGAACCCAGAAATAAAGAATCCCTGACAGATGGCCATCCAACCTCTGCTTAAACACTTCTGACTTCTCCTTTGCCTTTCAAAGCTGAGTATGTGAGAACAATTCAACCAATTAAGGGTATGATACTCCATATGTATACAGAGAAGTACAGGCAGTCCTCAAGCTACAAACAAGATAGGTTCGTTGGCTTGCTTTTAAGTTGAATTTATTTGTAAGTCAGAACAGGTACACTTTAAAGTGTAACTGCAGCCAAATGTGTGTGTATCTATATAAATAAAAATGTAAATGTCAGTTTGTGAATGACCTCAAATCTCTCAAAATACTTCACTGATAGCTTTGAAATTGGGGCACAACGTAGCATTTGGACAGGTGAATGTTTTTATGTATTCACATACCTACTATTATATAGAAGTCACATCTGTGACAGGTAAAAACATGCATGACATCAAAAACAGCGCCATATCCTGGACGTCCAGGCAACACACTGCAAAGTGACCCTGTCAGGGCCGTCATTTGGGATCCGTGGCCTGGTCAGGCCAACCTCCTTACCTTGAATGGTAGGAAAGAGGGATAGATAGGAGGAAAGGAAAGGAAAGGGTTTTCCCAAAACACACTGATCATTATTATATAGACCAGTATCATTGTTATTATCATGATCATGATCATTATTATATACACCATAATCTTGTGGCCTACATAAAGATTATGTAGGCCAATATTATTATTTACGCCATTATTATTATTATTATTATTATTATTATTATTATTATTTCACAGACAATGGAACAACAACAAATATTGTATACCCACAAGCATCATGAAATTACATATATTAGAAACCAGCTCTTTCTCTTTTCTTTCTTTTCCATTTAACCAAGCTGGGCCACAGCAATGCATGGCCAGGTACAGCTAGTATATATAATATATATGAGCTCTGGATAGCATAGGGAAGGGTTAATACCCCTATGCTGTCTGTTTTGCTGTCTGTGCCCCTATTCAGAAGACTTCAGCTCACTTTCTGTCCCTGTGATAATTGGATTTTGGAAATATTAGCTTGTTATGGAAACATGGATTGGTGACAAAGCTTCAGTGGAGACCCCTTTCCCCCATGATAACTCCTTCAGGAGTGAATTTCCCATTCCTAGAGTTAGATTCCTCTCACTTGTCGTCTCACCCCTGTTCTTAACTATAAGTCATTTGTAAGTTAGGTGTTTGTAACTCGGGGAGTTCTGCAGTGCACATTGTAGAATGAATGCAGTTTGACACCTCTTTGATTGCCAAGGCTATGGAATCACGCCAAAGGGCACTGGTGCCTCACCAAACTATAAATCCCAGGATTACAGTCCACTGAGCCATGGCAATTAAAGTGGAGATGCACACTTAGTTAAAACGAGCCTTTGTGGCACCAAACTCACTCAGGTGGGAGGCCTTTTGAACAGCCAGTGCCTCATGTTATACTTGGCAAAAGTGAACGTTTCACTGGATGTTTTGGATGCGGAAATGAAAGGTTGGCAAGAGAAGAATAGGATGCTTGGGACTTTTTGTACTATAGAGCTTGCCTGAGTTGGCTGTGGTACAAAAATCTCTTAATTCTTCTTCCTACATTGCAGATTTACTGGCCACCTCCTGAGAAGGACCTGGGCTTTCTGCTCCTCTAGCTTCATGTCCTATCCATCTCCTCCTTACTATTTGACACTCTATTCTTTGCAATCAATCAGTGCATTCCAGCTCCCCTGAAAACTTGATTCCTGCAAAAAAGATTAATGGCGGCAGCAATCTATTTGCATTTTATCTTATATGCATGCAATTACAGCCAGCTCGACCTGCTAGATAAGAGCAAAACAATTTTGGGATCTTGAAAATGAAGCAATGCAGGGCAAGTCACTGATCAGCTGCAATAGATGCTTTGTAAATGATAAGGGGAGGTAGAGAGAAGGTCTATTCCAAGAGGGAAAGCTTTATTTCCAAATTATTGTCATGCAAAGGAGAGGCCATGAGAACCATACCACCTCATCTAAAGCACAGATTGCATCCTCCCATGTGATCCATGCTACCATCTGCCAACTAGGCACTTCTACATTCAACACAAGACAAACCAGCTTGTCACTGAAGAATATAAATGCACACATGTTCTGATAACAGCAAGGACAATATTCAGAAAGCGACATAACGTTTCACCTTCCCAAGTCAAATCCATGTTAGAGAGGCCACTCTGGTACAAAATTTATTTATTTATTATTTAAAACATTTATATTCCGCCCTTCTCACCCCGAAGGGGACTCGGGGTGGAGCACAGCATATACACAGCAAACATTCAATGCCGGGACCCAAATTCACATACAATACATAAACATTAAAAAACATTTATCAAAATATTAAAATACACCATTCAAAACCATCCTAGCCATCCGCATCAAATCCAACTGGCCCTGTCTTCTTTCCCACTGCCGCTTCATTGCCCTGTCGCAAAAGCTTGGTCCCACAGCCAAGTTTTTACCATCCTTGTAAAGGACAGGAGGGAGGGGGCCGACCTGATCTCACCAGAAAGGGAGTTCCATAGCCGGGGAGCAATCACCTGTCTCTCGTCCCCACCAATCGTGCCTGTGACAATGGTGGGAAGGAAAGCAGGGCCTCCCCAGAGGATCTTAATCTCCATGATGGTTCATAGGGGGAGATGCATTTGGACAGGTAATTTGGGCCGGGGCCGTTTAGGGCTTTATAGGCCTAGTTTATAGTTTGCCACGAAGCACTTTGAATTGTGCTTGGTAGCAAACTGGCAGCCAGTGGAGCTGGTGTAACATGGGAGTTGTATGCTCCCTGTATGCCGCCCCAGTTATTAACCTGGCTGCCTCTCGTTGGACTATTTGAAGCTTCCGAGCAGTCTTCAAAGGCAACCCTACATAGAGTGCGTTGCAGTAGTCTATTCTAGATGTAACGAGTGTGGACCAGCTGGCGCACAAGTTTTAATTGTACGAATGCTCCCCTGGCCACCGCTGCAACCTGGGATTCCAGGCTCAGTGATGAATCCAGAGAACTCCCAAGCTGTGAACCTGTGCCTTCAAGGGGACTTCAGAGGGAAACTCCAGTATGAAATCGCTGAATTCATAAAATCAGAATCATAGAGTTGGAAGAGACCTTGTGGGCCATCCAGTCCAGCCCCCTGCCAAGAAGCAGGAAAATCACATTCAAAGTATCCCCAACAGGTGGCCATCCAACCTCTGCTAAAAAGCCTCCAAAGAAGGAGCCTCCACCACACTCCAGGGCAGAGTTCCACTGCTGAACAGCTCTCACAAATAGGAAGTTCTTCCTCATGTTCAGGTGGAATCTCCTGAACATGTTCAGGTGGAATTGTAACTTATCAAGACCCCAAGAGTCATCCAGTCCAACCTCCTACTATGAAGAACACACAACTAAAGCACTCTCGACATATTGCTAGATGTATCCCTGGAGCAATGCATGGAGTCCCAGATTTCAGGAGTGACCAGGAGGATATTGGCACAATTAAAGCTACTCTACTCTCACCACCCTAAAGGCACCAATCCTATTTCAGACTTGTTCTGTTGGACAGCAACTCCTGTTGTATACCGTTAGCATTGCCATTGTGCGACATGCTGTTGGCAATGGAAATAATGATGTAATCTGGAGGGATTAAGTAAAGGTAAAGATTTTCCCCTGACATTAAGTCTAGTTGTGTCCAACACTGGGGGGTGGTGCTCATCTCCATTTCTAAGCCAAAGAGCCAGCGTTGTCCATAGACACCTCTAAGGTCATGTGGCCAGCATTACCTTCCCGCTGAAGCGGTACCTATTGATCTACTCACGTTTGCATGTTTTCAAACTACAGGATTGGCAGAAGCTGGGGCTAACCATGGGAGCTCATTCCGCGTTTAGTTCAGCAGCTCAGTGGTTTAACCCGCTGTGCCACACACTCACTGCACTTATTTCTATAAATGTCTGCTTGCACCATAGTAACTCAGTCCTTAGTTCCATTTCATATGGATTACTTTAATACACTAAAAGGGGTGAGGGAAAGGCTGCCTTTGAAAGGTGCCCCCAAAAGCTCTATTCAATTAACTCTAGCTGACAACAAGAAGCATACATCTCCATTGTTACAGCAGCTTTGCAGCCCTTTGGCCACTTCCAGGAATAATTCAATTTCCATTGCTCAGGTCCAGTCCAGGCCATCCAAAGGACCCTATCTTCACATAGGCACTTCTGTGGGCTCTAGAGAGATGTTTGGGATTGGCCCCATTACTTTCACAAGCATGTCTGGAGGAAAGGTGAGAGAGGGCTGTCTCAGTGACCGTTCCCAAGATTTGGAACTCCTTTCACTGGAAGACTACAGGTGCATCTCCACTGTAGAATTAAATGCAGTTTGACACCACTTTAACCACCATGGTTCAATGCTATGGAATCACAGGAGCTGTAGCTTTAAGAAGGTCTTTAGCATTCTGTGTCAAAGAGTGATGGTGCCTTGCCAAACTACAAATCCCAGGATTCCGCAGCACTGCGCCATGGCAGTTACAATGGAATCAAACTGCATTAATTCTACAGTGTAGATACACCCTTGCTAGTGAAAATCTTTCTGTTCTTACAGGCATTTAGGAATCGCCTGCTAGATCTTTTCTAAGTTTGCTATTTTGTTTGTATTTTAATGGATTCATTTTACTCCTATGATTATGTTAATTCCATTTTAATAATGACTTATTATGTATTTGCATTTATGACTTTGTCAATGTTTTCAGCTGTATTTAATTTTTGTTAAGCCACTTTCATTCCCAGCACTGGAACAGAGGTAGGACATGAATGAACAAATGAATGAATAATAATACTAAAATTTTACTTTATTCATTTGCGTATGGAGAGAGAGAGAGAGAGAGAGAGAATGATTTTTTTCCTCTGCTACAGGTGTTAATTCATTCAGCAATTATGATTACTGCTGCTATGGAGAGTAATTTTGCATATATTTGAGTTCTAACTGAATTGTTCAGAGCGCACTTTTAGCATGGCATTCAACTCCCTACTGTGACAGTTCTCCCCTCTTTGCACTTACATGTGCATACAGTTGACAAAGAGGTCTCTGGTCCAATAAAGATGCCATAATATTGTGCCTTCAAGTCTGTCAATTTAAGAAGGTCCTCCATTGTGCATGAGGCAGGGCTCTAACTGCATTGTAGTAAGTGGTCTGTGGTTTGCTCTTCTCCACACTTGCATGTTGTGGATTCCACTTTGTAGTTCCATTCCTTAAGGTTATCTCTGCATCTCATGGTACCAGAGTGCAACCTGTTCAGCACCTTCTAGGCCACGCAGTCTTCTATGTGCCCAGGAGGGAGTCTCTCATCTGGTATCAGCAGAGGTGGCCCTAGGTAATTTTCAACGGTAAGCAAACAGTATCCCCTCCGCACCCCCACAATCACTGATATATATTTTATGTTCGTCGTGGGAGGTCTGTGTGCCATATTTGGTTCAGTTCCATCATTGGTGGAGGTCAGAATGTTCTTTGATTGTAGGTGAACGATACATCCCAGTAACTACAACTCGCATATGTCAAGGTCTATTTTCCCTCAAGAGCGCCTCAAGAGCGCCCCTGGGAAAAATCAACTCTACTGCAAATGCTTACTTTGCGTAATGGGTTGAGCTGCCCCTGGGTATCAGCCACTGATTGAGGTTCCAGGTCTTATCCTGCCATTTTTGGACTTTTGATTGCTAAGGTATTCCTTGGAAGCTATTTCTGGTTTTAAGGCATTGGCTTTCTGGCTGTTATCTGAACAGTGGATGGGCTCAAAATGTCAATGCCTTGGTCCTTTCATTACAGGCTGCCACTTCCCGACAGATGTCAGATGGTGCAATACCGACTAAATCAGACATTCTTAAACTGCGACCCTCCAGCTATTTGGGCCTCCAACTCCCAGAAGTCTTAACAAGTTTGTTCAGTTGTCAGGAATTCTGGGAGTTTAGGGCCCAAACAGCTGGAGGGCCGCAGTTTGAGGATGCCTGGGCTAAACGGTATAATTTCTCCAGCAGTGTTGGCCGTAGACATCTTGTGATATTGTGACATGTCTCATTAAGAGCTGCATCCACTGTTTTAACGTGATGAGATGTGTTCCACACTGGACATGCATATTCAGCAGCAGAGTAATAAAGCACAAGGGCAGATGTCTTTGCTGTGTCTGGTTGTGATCCCCAAGTTGTGCCAGTCAGCTTTCGTATTATATTGTTTCTAGCGCCCACTTTTTGCTTGATATTCAAGCAGTGCTTCTTGTAGGTCAGAGCACGGTCCAGGCTAACTCCCAGGTATTTGGCAGATGTCTTCACTGTGGCAGATGTCTTCACTGTGTCTGGTTGTGATCCCCAGGTTGTGCAGTCATATGATATTGTTTCTATTGTGCATTTTTTGCTTGATATTCAAGCAGTGCTTCTTGTAGGTCAGAGAACAGTCCAGGGTAACTCCCAGGTATTTGGGTGTGCTGCAATGCTCCAGTGGGATTCCTTCCCAGGTAATCCTCAGAGCTTGAGATGCTTGTCTGTTCTTAAAGATGAAAAGCACACATCTGTGTTTTAGATGGATTAGGAATCAGCTGGTTTTCCCTGTAATAGGCAGTAAGAGCACCTAGAGCTTCAGTTCAACCATTGCAAAGCTCCCTGCTTGAGTGGTGATGGCATGATCGTCAGCGTAGATGAAACTCTCTCCCCCTTCTGGCAGTAGCTGGTTGTAAATGTTAAAGATTGATGGAGCGAACACGCTCCCCTGAGACAGGCCATTCTTCTGGCATATGGTGATGAAGGATGAGTAGAATAGTACACCAACAGCTTCTGCAACCTGCCATTGTTGGATGAACTTCCTTCCACTATAGAACCCATCCAGAAAGAGTGAAAATAAAGGTCTGTATGATTAGATGGGAATAGGAATTGAGAGGAACTGAGTTGTGTAGTGGCTGGGAAACCAGAGTCTGAATCCCCAGTCATGGAAATCCAACTGAATGACCATCAGCAAGACATAGTTTCTCAGCCTCAGAGGAAAACAATGGCAACCTCCCTCTGAAGAAACCTTGCCAAGAAAACCCTATTTTTGGAGCCAGTGTGGTTGGTAGTTTTAGTACTTGACAAGGAATACGAGAAATCAGGGTTCAAATCTCCGTCAAACCATAGAAACTACTGGTTGATCTTGGGCCAAATCATACTTTCTTAGTTTAAGAGGAAGTCCATGACAAATCTCTGAGTATATCTTGAGGAGAAAACCAATATCTTCTGAAGTCATCTTGAAGACACATAACAACAACAAATGTTCATACAAGTGCTTTTTCCAGCTACCATGTTTATTCAATGAGGCTTATAAATGGCAAATCTAATATTTATTTACTCAGAAGTATTCCCAATTATGTCCCATGATTAGACCTAATTGCAGGTCTATGTGAAGAAGATTGCAAGCTAAGTAAATGTAAGCAACCACTAAAAGAATGGGAAACAGGGAATAAATAGGTCAGAACAGCTAAAGGAAGCACACATGGGCGCACACATAAATATATTGATTTTGAAATCTGAAACCACCCAGCAGATTTTAACAATCCAAAGGCAAAACACCACACAAATGTTCTTCACCTTCCGGTAATAGATCCTGAAGGTGACAGAATGTCCAATGCCTTGGTGACTTCTTGGAAATGGTTTAAAATAATTGCCATCCAGCGAGGGAAGGAATATAATGCAGAAAGTAAAGGAAAAGCTGCTTGATTCTGAAGTTAATAAGAAAGGAGGCTGAAAATAGCAGCCAAACACCTGCATTCTGCAAACAATTATTAGGATGGTATCTGGAGACTCAAGAAGTACGAATGGAAAACTCTGTTTTTCCAATGAATTTAAATGACAGACTTTTGGCTCTTGAGGCAATTTCCCTGAAGCTTAGAAGAAGGCAACTTTGTGCCCACCAGGTATTCTGGGTCACCA
The DNA here is from genome assembly GCF_037176765.1 of Anolis sagrei. Lineage (NCBI taxonomy): Eukaryota > Metazoa > Chordata > Lepidosauria > Squamata > Anolidae > Anolis > Anolis sagrei. The sequence goes on along the minus strand of NC_090022.1, from coordinate 28,118,219 downwards.
CACACTGTTTGGGAGTGATGGGAGCTATAGTTCCAAATGTCTGCATGGCACCTGGCTGTAACTGAATGCTATGGATTAGATACACACAGCTATAAAGAACAGCTGCTCTGGAAGAACTGTCACTGCTGCCAGGTGACATGCACCTTTCTTCTTCCTATGTTGAGACTGGAAGCGCTCAGGTGAAATCCTGCTTAAAATGGGCAGGCTTTAAAACTCATGAATATGCTTACATGGGCATGGAGTGACTTGGCCATGGTAGTCCATGCTCTGGTTACATCTTGTATAGACTACTGCAATGCACTCTACGTGGGTTTGCCCTTGAAGACTGTCCGGAAGCTTCAACTGGTTCAATGGACAGCAGCCAGATTGCTAACAGGAGCGCCGCTCTGGAGCATACAACTCTTCTCCTGCACTAGCACCACTGGCTACCAGTTTGCTACTGGGCACAATTCAAAGTTCTGGCTTTAGCCTATAAAGCCCTAAACCAGGGGTCCTCAAACTAAGGCCCGGGGGCCGGATGCAGCCCTCCAAGGTCATTTACCCGGCCCTCACTCAGGTTCAACCTAAGTCTGAAACGACTTGAAAGCACACAACAACAACGACAACAGTCCTATCTCTTGAGCCAAAACCAGGTCCACACTTCCCATTGAGATACTAATAAGTTTATATTTGTTTAAATTGTTCTTCATTTTAATTATTGTATTGTTTTTAAGTGATTTTTGCACTACAAATAAGATATGTGGTATGCATAGGAATTCATTCATGTTTTTCTCAAATTATAATCTGGCCCTCCAACAGTTTGAGGAACTGTGACCTGGTCCTCTGTTTAAAAAGTTTGTGGATCCCTGCCCTAAACGGTTCTGGCCCAACTTACCTGTCTGAATGCATCTCTCCTTATGAACCTTCCAGGACTTTAAGATCGTCTGGGAAGGCTTTGTTCTCGATCCTGCCTTTGTCACAAATACGTCTGGTGGGGACAAGAGACAGGGCCTTCTTAGTGGTGGCCCCTCGGCTATGGAACACCCTTCCTAGGGATATCTGATCGGCCCCTTCACTTTTAACATTCCGAAAAAAGTCAAGAATTGGCTTTTTGAGCAAGCCTTTGCAAATGCAGTGTAACAGACATAGGAAAATGGAACGACTGGACGATGTGACTGGACAATGTTTTAAACTAGGAGACGCTAATGTTTTTTATTGATCTTGCTATGGTTTTATATTTATGTTAATGTTTTTAATTGTATTTTATGGTTTTGGGGGCATTAAATTGTTGCTGACTGTAAACCGTCCTAAGTCACCTGTGGGTTGAGAAAGGCAGTATATAAATATAATAAATAAATAAATAAATAAATAAATAATAGAATGACTTGTATTATAACATCCAGTTAGACTCATATAATGCAGATTGAACTGGATTATACGAGTCTACACTGTCAGAGGATTTGAAAAAGGACGCCATGATGTAATGGGTTTGACTGGAAAGGGATGTGTCAGCAGCTGATTGGCTCAGCATGCAAGGGACCAGAGTTCTGATTGGCTGCTGTTTCTGGCTAGGTGCTGAGACCAACGGTTCTAACTGTCATTTCCACTTTCACTATGGACAGTGAAGGGAGTGCTGGCTGCCAACTATCTTGAAGCCTGATCATTTAAAGGCATGAGGCATATTGAAAGACTATTTAAAAGCACTATTTTATTCTCTCTATTCTTTGTGCAAATTCAGTGAGACTGCTGTATATATTGTTACCCTGTTTGAACTCTTGAACTGAAGTAAAGAGATTGTTACTTGTTACACAATCCTGAGTGACAATTTATTATACCACAGGGTATATTTTGGTTTAAATACTGTGGTGATGCTTCTGTTTATTCACATTTACCAACCCCAACATACACTGCCATATAATCCAGTTTAATGCAGTCTATCTGCATTCTGAAACTGGATTATATGGCAGTGTAGATGGGGCCAGAGATGATGATGGCAAATATGTGTGTGGCATGTAGTTTCCATGGGTCTTACAGGGCCTCTCCAAGAGGTGGGGAAAGGTTGGTCTTTCCCACATGCTTCTGTGCGATAGATAAATGTAGAATAATTATAATTACCGTATATACTCTAAGATAAGATGGGTTTTTCAACCCTTTTGAGGGCTGAAAAAGCCTCCCTCGGCTTATATTGGAGTTAAGGCTCCGATGCCGCCCCGCTGTCACAGCTGTTTCAAGCCATTGCTTTCAATATATGATATATTTCTCTCTCCTTCCTTAACAGTGTGTTTTGTTTTCCAAAGCCTCCCTCACTCAGCTTTTTCTCCAAGGCTAGAGTTGCCCATTTTGGAAACTCTTCTTTTTTAAAAAGAGAGGGAGGGAGAAGAAGGGAATGTTTTGGAAAGGGAAAAGAGGGGGAGAGCCCTTGCAAGTCAGGAAGAAGAAAAAGATTGCATGGGTGGGAGGGGAAGAAAAAGAGAGAAAGACGCTTGCAAATCTGCAGGATCTATTATTATTATTTAAAAAGAGAGAAGGGAATGTTTTGAAAAGGAAAAGCAGGGGGAAAGAAGCCCTTGCAAGACAGGAAGAAGGGGGGGGGGGGGGGCGATTTTTTAAAGCCCTATAGATCTATAAATATGTTTCTATATATGCATGTTTCTCTTGAAGTCTTTGCAAACCATATACTGTATGTATGTATGTATGTATGTATAGTGCTTGCAAATATTGCAGGAGGGAAATTCACATATATAGAGGATTTGCAAATGTTTCAGGGGAAATGCATATATGAAATTAGTGTACCGTACATACTCGAGTATAAACAGACCCAAATAATTTTACCACAAAAAACTGGGAAAACAGATTGACTCGAGTATACGCCAAGCGTGAGAAATGCAGCAGCTACTAGTAAATTTCAAAATGAAAATAGATACCAATAAAATTACATTAATTGAGGCATCAGTAGGTTAATTTTTTAAATATTTACATAAAATTGCAATTTACGATAGGAGTGTCCAACTCTGTTTAAACCATTGTTCTAACCTTCTTCAATGTAAATGTGCTTATGTATCCTTCCAATAATAATAAAGAGAGTAAAATAATGAATGTGATACTACTACTACTACTACTAATAATAATAATAATAGAGTAAAATAATGGAAATGTAATAATAACAGTAGTGATATAGTAAAATAATAAATGTAATAATAACAATTATAAAATAAAATAATAAATGTAACAATAATACAGTAAAATAATAATAATAATAAATAGAGTAAAATAAGAAATGTAATAAAAATAATTATGACAGAGTAAAATAATAAATACCCTTGACTCAAGTATCAGCCGAAGGGGACTTTTTCAGCCTAAAACAAGGGTTGAAAAACTAGGCTTATACTCAAGTATATACAGTATGTTATTATAGATATATATCTAGTTCTGCATTGTTTATATAGGCATTGAATGTTTGCCTGTTACTATGTTGGAACCCAACCCCATGGGGAGATAGGGCGGGATAGAAATGAATTATTATTATTATTATGTTATTGTTTTATTTATTTATTTATTTATTTGCTATACTTGTATACTGCCGTTTCTCAGCCTAGCCGGCGACTCAACGCGGTTTACAACAACTTATAACAAAGTTATTGTTGATACCATATTGTTTTTGTTGACCCTGCTTTCCCACTTACAGAGCTAGTTTACTGTTTTTCTTTGAAATACGGCAAATATTCAAAAACATTTAACCTACTGATGCCTCAATTAATTTAATTTTATTGCTATCTATTTTTATTTTGAAATTTAACAATAGCTGCTGCATTTACCACCCTTGGCTTATACTCGAGTCAATAAGTTTTCCCTGTTTTTTGTGGTAAAATCAGGTGCTTCGGCTTAGATTTGGATCTGCTTATACTTGAGTATATACGGTATTATTATTATTATTATTTCCTACCCACCTATCTGTAAGGTAGAATACAAGGAAGAGCTCATGCAAGGAAACAGTCCTGGACAACTACCCGCTGGGGATGCTCTACCTGGAAATCCTGTACTGAATAATAATAATAATAATAATAATAATAATAATAATAACAACTTTATTTTTAACCCAGCCTCTCTCCTCTAAGGGGATTCAGGGCAGCTGAACATGTTTTGGACTCAATGGTCCTTGAAGTCCCTTCCAGCCCTATGACTCTAAGAGAGCCTTGGATACCTCCTTACATAAACGTCTTAAATAATACAACCACCAGCATACCCAGGAACTATGCCAGCACAAAGTCCCAAAGTGAGGTTGAGTTTGGTTGTGTGCTTCACTGACTGGCTGCTCCCTGATTTCGAAAAACAAAACTCCTCCTGATCCCCAGATAAACTTTGTGCTTAAAAAAGATTTTCCTTGTCTTTTCAATGGAGCACGCAACAACTACCACATAAACAATTATGCAGAGAGGGTGATGCAAAAAGGCCAGACTGATAGCCAAAAGAGCATTTGATACTGGCACTCGTGTTTGCTTTTTGCTGCAGCAGTGCCAAGAAAAGGTTGGTTTGCTTGCGAAATTTGTCACAAGATCTGCTTTGGACATTACACCTGGCTTCCTTGTTAATCCACATTTCGCTGCAATTCTGCAGCATCATCCAGAACCCGATGAACTGGGCAATACCGTGATCTGTTGCAGTCGCTTTTGTGATGGTGGCCACAAAGTCTGAACCGCTCTGCTTGATCAAGCTTTCTTAGGCGAGGTGATTGCTTAAACCAGCACTTCTGAACCTGAGGGTCAAGACCCCTGAGGGGTGTCTTAGAGGAGTCACCAAAACTATCAGGAACCACAGTATTTTCTGCTGGTCATGGGGATTCTGTGAAAGGTTTGGCCCAATTCTATTGTTGGTGGAGTTCAGAATGCTCTTTGATCGTAAATCCCAGCAACTCCCAAATGTCAAAGTCTATTTTCCCCAGACTCCACCAGTGTTCACATTTTGGCACATTGAGTATTCCTGCCAAGTTTGGTCCAGATCTTTCATTGTTTGAATCCACAGTGCTCTCTGGATGTAGGTGAACTACAACTCAAGGTCAATGCCCACCAAATCCTTCCAGTATTTTCTGTTGTTCATGGGAGTTCTGTGCCAAGTTTGGTTCAATTCCATCGTTGTTGGAGTTCAGAATTCTCTTTGATTGTAGATGAACTAAAAATTCCAGCAACTATAATTCTTAATGACAAAATCAATCCCCTCCCCCAACCCCACCTGTATTCAAATTTAAATGTATTGGGTATTTGTGCCAAATTTGATACAATGAATGAAAATACATCCTGCATATCAGATATTTACATTACGACTCATAACAGTAGCAAAATTTACAGTTATGAAGTAGTAATGAAAATAATTTTAGGGTTGGGGGTCACCACAACATGAGGAACTGTATTAAGTGGTCATGGCATTAGGAAGGTTGAGAAACACGGGCTTAAACTGTTTGCTGAATTAAAGCTGCCTCTTTAATTCTCACCCTGATATTATCTACATCGCCTGCTAAAATTCACCTAATCTTAAAAACATGTAGCTATTGACTGAGCAGCTAATGTTGGGCAAAGAGCAGATGTGATTGATAATGTCTTGTTTGAGATTCCCAGGTATAACAGAATCATGGCATGAAGCCCAGGGCTGGAAACTTTCCAAAGAAATAATGGGCAAATTATTATGTACAATACGTAGATTAGATTCTCCCAACAACCAGTTGTTTTGCATAGTCCCGGCATTCATCATGATCAACATGATCCACAACAGGATCTGCGTGCTATCTTCAGTCACTGTCAGAATCAGGGCACCATCAGTGTACATACAAAATGTATGAAGTAGTGCGCCAAACAATGATTAGAAAGCTGGATTTAAATGCGGCATCGCAGGCACTTGCAGATAAAGAACAGGCTAGGTTTTTTTTGGAGTGGCAGCAAGATTAGGAAGCTATTCAAAAGATAAGAGGAACAGAGGCAAGTCCGATGTGGGCATGTTGATTATGAAATCGGCATTCTGTTCCTGCGAAGGACGGAGAGGTTGCAGGTAAAAGGATGGCATTCTGCAAGAACAAGAACGAAACAGCTAAACAGCTTGCTGCAAACGCTCTGCAGATGAGAAAGAAGTTGAACCAACATTATCAGGGAAGATGGGAGCATTGCTAGAAATCAGCAATCAAACTCAAAGGATCAAAGTGGATTTAGCTCATGAAACGTCTGTGCAAGAAATATTTCTGATCCAGATATAATTTTACAGACAGCTCAAAAAGAAAAGAAAAGCAACCCCAACCAGACAAGAGGTTGTGAGCCATGCCAGGTGAGCTCCCACAAGGGCTGTGAGCAGCATAGTCTGCCCATGCACAACCTTTCCGAAGAGGCAGATAGTCTTGACAGAATAATCCTCACTTGCTGCAAGGTTCAGCAATCCGTGTTCGGAAATTCCCTCCCTGCCTCGGCTTTATCTGAAAAGCAAAGCTAATAAAACCAGACCCTGCATTTAAATAATTGCATTTGTCCAGGACAGTATTTTTAAATCTACAAAGAGGAGATTTCAAACCTACCAAAAAGAAAAAAACCTCATTCTAGCAAAGCTTGGAAAAGTAGCAGCTAGCATTGCTGCTGGTCATGATGGCCAAGGGATTTGGGGAATTGTCATCCCAGGCCTAAAGCCAACTGTTAGTCTCAGCTACAGTCAATCTGAATCACTGCTTCAATTGGTCTTCTAAAAAAGCCCGTGGGATTTTGGAGTGGCATCCAAAGCAGTATAGTGTCTAGATTAATGGAAGCAATTGTGCTCCTCTATTCTGCTTTGGAGGAGCCCCCAGTGGTACGGCAAGTTAAACCGCTGAGCTGCTGAACTTGCTGACCGGGAGATCAGCAGTTCAAATCTGGGGAGTGAGGTGAGCTCCGGCTGTTAGCCCTAGCTTCTGCCAACCTAGCAGTTTGAAAACATGCCAAGATGTGTTGATTAATAGGTACTGCTCCGGCAGGAAGATAACAGCACTGCATGAAGTCATGCTGGCCACATGACCTTGAGGTGTCTATGGACAACGCTGGCTCTTTGGCTTAGAAATGGAGGAGAGCACCACACCCCAGGGTTGGACACAAGACTTAATGTCACCTTTATTTATTTATTTCCTATATTTATACCCCCACTTTTCTCACCTTTACCATTTTTATTCCGCTTTGGCCAGACCTCACCTGGAATACTGTGTCCAATTTTGGGCACCAGAGTTTAAAAGAGATATTGACAAGCTGGAAGGTGTCTAGAAGAGGGCAACTAACATGATCAAAGGTCTGGAGATCACAAATCCCCATGAGGAGTGTCTTAAAGAGATGGGTCTGTTTAGCCTGCAGAAGGGAAGGTTGAGACATGTATAAATATGTGAAAAAATGTAATAAGGAAGAGGGAGCAGGGTTGTTTTCCTGCTGTCTCGGAGAATAGGATGCTGAGTAATGACTTTCAATGGTAAGAAAGGAGATCTGAACATCAGGAAGAACTTCCTGATTGTAAGAGCTGTTCAACAGTTTAACTTTCTAAATGCTATCTATTAAGTTATATCTGTATGTATGTACTTGTTGGCACTGAATATTTGCCTTTTATGTTGTCAGCTGCTGTTTAGCCGGTATTGCACCACCTGACATCCGTCGGGAAGTAGTAATCGATAGTGAAAGGACCAGGCAGTGACATCTCTGGCCCATCCCTGTTCGGATATCAGCCAGCACACTAAAGTCTCAAATCAAGAAATAGTTTTCTAAGATCCACAGAGACACTCGCTGGAACACCTCAGCAAGCAAAAGTCCAAAAATGGCAGGATAAAACCCGGAACCTCAATCAGTGGCTGATACCAGACACCCTCCTGGGCTCACAGAAAACTGGGCGACTTGGAAGGTGCTGAATAGACTGTGCTCTGGGACCACAAGATGCAGAGCCAACCTTAAGAAATGGGGCCACAACGTGGAGCCCGCAACATTCAAGTGTGGAGAAGAGCAAACCACAGACCACCTACTACAATGCAAGCTGAGCCCTGCCACATGCACAATGGAGGACCTTCTTATAGCAACACCAGAGACACTCCAAATGACTGGTCAAAGGACATTTAATAGATTGCCAAGTTTGCAAATTTGGGTTTTTTAATGCAATACAACTATTTAGTTTGCTCCTGACATGATAAATGTATAAATCAATAAAAATAGCTGCTCTGAGTCTCATATTGGGAGATGGGGCAGGATATAAATAGAGTTTTATTTTTTATTATTACCTCAGTGTGTGATGAAAGCACCTTCTTTACAGGTTTTTAAACAGAGGCTGGATAACCATCTGTCGGGGGTGCTTTGAATGTGCTTTTCCTGCACAATGACACATTGGGGCTGGACTGGATGGCCCATGTAGTCTATGATTTCATGATTCTCTCAAAGGAGTGGGAAATAACTGGATTTAGGATTCGAAAAAGAGTACTTATGCCAAGCTCTGCATTTGTAGTGCTGGTATTATGCTCCTGGGAGCACCTGAGAATAGGCGGCATTGCTGACTCCAAAGAAAAGGGGGCACAGCTGGAGTGCTCAAGCCACAGCTGGGACCTATCTCTGTCTCTGGAGGATTGCTAGGGAATATATTGACACATGCTGTTAATCCTCGGCAAAATTGCCACAAAGGGATATTTCTGCATCAAGGAGGCAAAGAAGTCCTGGCAGATGCCTTCCATTAATGGTGAGGCTGGCATCTACTGGTGAGGCTCTAGAGCAACGTTTCTCCCCTCACATTAAGTCCAGTCATGTCCGACTCTGGGGGTTGGTGCTCATCTCCATTTCTAAGCCTTTCTATTTCTATTTCTGCTTCTGTTTCCAAGTCACGTGGTCAACATGACTTCATGGAGCGCTGTTACCTTCCCGCCGTTTTGCATGTTTTCGAACTGCTAGGTTGGCAGAAGCTGGGGATAACAGGGGGAGCTCACGCCGCTCCCCAATTCGAACCTGCTACCATGTATTGAAAACTGCTAGGTAAACAAGACTTTGATATTTGAAAAAGATCTTGGAGTCCTTGTAGACAAATCAATCATGAGCCAACAATGTGATGCTGCAGCTAAAAAAGCCAACGAGATTTTGGCCTGCATAGATAGGACTCTCGTGCTTAGATCCAGGGAAGTCATGCTTCCCCTCTATTCTGCCTTGGTTAGACCACACCTGGAATATTGTGTCCAATTCTGGGCACCACAATTGAAGAGATATTGGCAAGCTGGAATGTGTCCAGAGGAGGGTGACTAAAATGATCAAGGTTCTGGAGAACAAGCCCTATGAGGAGTGGCTTAAAGAGCTGGGCATGTTTAGGCTGCAGAAGAGAAGGCTGAGAGGAGACATGATAGCCATGTATAAATATGTGAGAAGAAATCATAGGGAGGAGGGAGTAAGCTTGTTTTCTGATGCCCTGGAGACTAGGACGCGGAGCAATGGCTTCAAACTACAAGAAAGAAGATTCCATCTGAACATGAGGAAGAACTTCCTGACTGTGAGAGCTGTTCATCAGTGGAACTCTCTGCCCTGGAGTGTGGTGGAGGCACCTTCTTTGGACGCTTTTAAACAGAGGCTGGATGGCCATCTGTCAGGGGTGCTTTGAACACAATTTTCCTGCTTCTTGGTTGAATGGGGTTGGACTGGATGACCCACGAGGTAGGTCTCTTCTAACTCTATGATTCTATGATTTAGGGCTTGGAGGACAGGGAAGCTCAGTTGGCACAAAGAACTAATTGTTCGAATTAGTATTTCTACTCAGATATAAGCAACAAAAAGTCTGGTAGGGCTTACTCCCGGTGGAGCTGCAACCTAATTTTTGCAGCTATCGTAAGGATTTGAAGCTTGTATGAAAGGGGAAAACAATAAAAGATAATCCTCTGGCACCTTCAAATCAGCAAAATAATATGCGTTGACACAGGCACTCAGAGTCGACCTCATCATATAGAATATTATCTTAAACTGAACGGAATCATTTTTAACAGAGATATGAAACCTCTAATTAAGCTGATGAGAAAGTCACCTTGAAAGACCTCAGAAATTAGCACTAGAGCCAGTAAAATAAGTGTCGGACTAGTTCTCGAGGACAGTGAGTTTCAAAGCTCTGCTCACTTATAGAAACCCAAGAGGTGACCTTGGGCAAGTCACACTCTCTCAGCATCAAAGGAAGTAAAAAAATAACCCCCTCTGAACACAAAAAACCCCTGTGATACATTTGTCTTAGGGTGTCATAAATCAGAAATAATTTGAAGGAGCACAGCAACAGAAAAAATACCCTGGTAATCTGAAAGGTTGCAGGTTCAAATCTGGGGAGCGGCATGAGCTCCTGCTGTTAGCCCCAGCTTCTGCCAACCTAGCAGTTCAAAAACATGCAAATGTGAGTAGATCAATAGGTACCGCTCCGGCAGGAAGATAACGGCGCTCCATGCAGTCATGCTGGCCACATGACCTAGGAGGTGTCTATGGACAACGCCAGCTCTTCAGCTTAGAAATGAAGATGAGTACCAAACCCTAGAGTTGGACACGGCTGGACTTAATGTCAGGGGAAAACCTTTACCTTTACTTAATCCCTCCAGATTACATCATTATTTCCATTGCCAACAGCATGTCGCACAATGGCAATCCTACCATATACAACAGAAGTTGCTGAAATAGTACAAAATGCAGCTGCAAAATCAACACTGAGCCTGTCAACCATATGGCTGAAGGATTTGGGGAGATGGCTCAAATAAAGATGATTTCTCCATATCCTGGTCTGGCTATAGAGAACATAATAATATTGTTTCTTAACATCCGGGCTGTATGGCCATGTTCCAGAAGCATTCTCTCCTGACATTTTGCCCACATCTATGGCAGGCATCCTCAGAGGTTGTGCGGTCTGTTAGAAACTAGGCGAATGGGATTTTCTGGAGCATGCAAGAAATCAGTGAGTGCATGTGTGTCAACTGTAAAATAAGATGCATGAAGCTGATTGGTTGATGGCTGAGCCTGGGACTTTTGGTTACTGTTTCATTGTTGTTCAGGCTTGAGCTATGCAAGTGCAATCAGAGAGAATAAGAGTGAATCAGAGAGGGACAGAGTTTGGAGCGTGTTCCCACTTCATCAGCTGCTGAAGGAGTTTATCAACATGGACAAAGAAAGACCACTTTAAATCTCTCATAAAAGGACATGTGAGTTGGTGCAACTGATCATATTGTACATATGATCAGTATGTACAATACTGAGTGAACTACTTGTTCTTCACTGTTCACCTGCGTGGCATACTTTCTTTCTCTGGCAAGGTAGTGTGTGGGTGATCAAACATGAACTACACGTGGTTTATTTTACATTACACCAGAAAGGTTTATATTTCTGTGAAATATCCAGGGTGGGAGAAAGAACTCTTGTCTGCTTGAGGCAAGTGTGAATGTTGCAATTGGCCTGCTTGATTAGCATTTAAAGGTCTTGCAGTTTGGAAACTAGGCAAGTGGGGTTTATATATCTGTGGACATTCCACAGATATATAAACCCCACTTGCCTAGTTTCCAACTGACCTCACAACCTCTGAGGATACCTGCCATAAATGTGGGCAAAACATCAGGAGAGAATGCTTCTGGAACATGGCAATATTGCCCCAAAAACTCACAGGAACCTACTGATTCTGGCCATGAAAGCCTTAGACAACACATTGGACAGATTAGTTGTCAATCTGTTTCCAGGCATAATTAAATGAGCTGCTTGTTCCCTGTAAAACCCTAAATTATTTAGAAACTGAGTATCTTCTACCTATTATCCATTTGCACCTTTTAATTTTCGTCCTTTCTCCGAGATCCACAGTCTTCTAAGATGAGGCTGGTAATAGCCAATGAAAAGTTATTATTCGTCGTGTTCTTCCCCCTTAAAAAGGAATATATCTAATATCTCCTTAGATCAGCGTTTCTCAACCTAGGGGTCGGGACCCCTTGGAGGGGTCACAAGGGGGTTTCAGAGCGGCTGCCAAAGACCACCAGAAAGAATATATTTCTGATGATCTTAGGAACCCCTTTCTCAGAGAAGGCTAAAGATCTCTCCACCTGTCCTTCTCTTCCTTTTTGGAAACATGTGGTGAATCCTTCCACCAAAAGCTCTCTTCCACTGGTATTGGCTGGCCTCTCAACCAGCCTCTCAGCCAAGGGGGAGGGGGCACTGTTTCTGAGACTCTAAGTGGGGAGGGGAGAGCAGGCATGCTTGGTGCATAGCAGCGTGGTGTGCATATGTGGATGAGGGGGAGCGTGCGAGGCTGGAAGGAGACTAGTGCCAGCGAGTCCCTTCAAGGCATGAGGGTGCTGTATAGGAAGTTTGACCCAATTCTATCCTTGGTGAAGTTCAAAATGCTCTTTGGTTGTAGGTGAACTATAAATCCCAGAAATTACAACTCCCAAATGTCAAGGTCTATTTCCCCCAAAACTCCACTATTGTTCATATTTGGGCATATTGAGTATTCATGCCAAGTTTGGTCCAGATCCATCATTGTTTGAGTCCACAGTGCTCTCTGGATGTGGGTGTACTACAACTCCAAAACTCAAGTTCAATGCCCATCAAACCCCTCCAGTATTTTCTGTTCGTCATGCGAATTGTGTGTGCCAAGTTTGGTTCAATTCCATTGCTGGTGGAGATCAGAATGCTCTTTGATTGGAGGTGAACTATAAATCCCAGCAACTACAACTCCCAAATGATAAAATCAATCCACCTCCCAACCCCACCAATATTCATATTTGGGCATATTGGGTATTTGTGCCAAATTTGGTCCAGTGAATGAAAATGCATCCTATTGTCGAAGGCTTTCATGGCGGGAATCACTGGGTTGTGTTAGGCTTTTCGAGCTATATGGCCATGTTCTAGAGGCATTCTCTCCTGACATTTCGCCTGCATCTATGGCAAGCATCCTCAGACCTCGCAACCTTTGAGGATGCTTGCCATAGATGCAGGCGAAACGTCAGGAGAGAATGCCTGTAGAACATGGCCATATAGCCCGAAAAACAATCCAAAATACATCCTGCATATCGGATATTTACACAACAATTCATAACAGTAGCAAATTACAGTGAAAATAATTTTTATGGTTGGGGGTCACCACAACATGAGGAACTGCAGTAAAGGGGCATTAGGAAGGTTGAGAAACACTGCCTTAGATATTATATTAGTACCAGGAGAGATGATAGATAGATAGATTAGATAGACAGATAGATATTAAATGCCGGGCACTGAACTATCTAGTTTTAATGGCTGTTTTATGGTCTGGCTCGCTTTCACTGACTCACGTTGCTGTACCTTACAGTACTGTGTGTGTTTTTAACTCACGCTTTGACAAATGGATGACTAATGAAGGCATGTATCCACTAACTAAAATTAGCCTTCTTTTGAAAACAGAATTAGGAAGAGGAACCTGAGTGGTAGCTCAAAGCCAACGCAGTCAAAACTCTTATGATTTTGATTTCCAATTACTTAGAGAAGGAAGCCCTTGGCTAGGTTTGTATTTAGACCATATCTCCTACATGCCCTTAGCACTGCCCATCTTGACTGGACCTTATGGGAGCTGGAGTCAAGACTCTCCACTACTGAACTGAAAGCTTATGTATTGTCAAAGGTTTTCATGGCCGGAATAACTGGATTGTTGTGATTTTTCTGAGCTGTATGGCCATGTTCCAGAAGCATTCTCTCCTGACATTTCACCCACATCTACGGCAGGCATCCTCAGAGGTTATGAGGTCCATTGGAAACTAGGAAAATGGGGTTTATATATCTACTAGCTGTACCTGCCATGCGTTGCTGTGGCCAAACTTCATTCCCTCTTTCTCTTTCTCCTTCCTTCCCTCCCTCTTTCCTTCTCTACTTCCTTCTTCCTCTTCCTCTTCCCTTCCTTTCCCCCTTTTCTTTCCCTTCCTCTTTCTCCCCTTTCTTCCTTCTCTACCTATTCTTGGACTGCAGCTCCCAGCAGTCCTCCTGATCGATCTGTCTACCTATCAATCTATCTCCATCTAATCTATCTATTTGGAGGATTGCTGGGAGTTGCAGTCAAGGAATAGGAAATTGGAAATATGCAGGGATTGGGAAGCTCTCAAAGAAATCCAAGGAGAAGAAAGCTTGCTTTTTTGGAAGCAGTGAATTTGGATCATTCTCTCCTAAAGGGGCTGGTCTAGGGGATGCTGGGAGCTGTAGTCCAGAAGAGAGTGTGGATATGCTATTGTGTTTTTTGTTTGCTGGGGGAGTCATTTTTGAACATGCACAGTAGTGTTTTTTTGTTTTTTAAGTCCCTTCTGCTGTATTTTTCAGTGGTTTTATGAGTGATGGTCACTTGTTGGCCTGATGGGTGTATTGTGTCCAAATTTGGTGTTGGCCTGATGGGTGTATTGTGTCCAAATTTGGTGGTTTTTGAGTTATGTTAATCCCACAAACAAACATTACATTTTTATTTATATACTAACCATCCCCTGCCACGTGTTGCTCTGGTCCAATCTGGTGGTCATGGAGGTTCTGTGTGGGAGGTTTGGCCTAATTCTATCGTTGGTGGCGTTCAGAATGCTCTGTGATTGTAGGTGAACTACAAATCCCAGCAACTACAACTCCCAAAGGTCAAGATTCTATTTTCCCCAAACTCCACCAGTGTTCACATTTGGGCATATTGAGTATTCATGTAGAGTTTGGTCCAGATCCATCCTTGTTTGACTCCACAGTGCTCTCTGGATGTAGGTGAACTACAACTCCAAAACCAAAGGACACTGCCCACCAAACCCTTCCAGTATTTTCTGTTGGTCATGGGAGAACTGTGTGCCAAGTTTGGTTCAATTCCATCGTTGGTGGGGCTCAGAATGCTCTTTGATTGTAGGTGAACTATATATCCCAGCAACTACACCTCCTAAATGACAAAATCATTTTTTGAGTGAAGGACATACATTGGGTTGATAGGTGTCTTGTGTCCAAATTTGGTGTCAATTCATCCAGTGGTTTTTGAGTTATGTTAATCCTACAAATGAACATTACATTTTTATTTATGTAGATGGAATTTCCAGGGTGGGAGAAAGAACTCTTGTCTGTTTGAGGCAAGTGTGAATGTTGCTACCTTAATTAGCTTTTAATGGCCAGCAGTTTCAAAGTTTGGCTTCTTACTGCCTGGGGGAATCCTTTGTTGGGAGGTGATTAACTGGCCCTGATTGTTTCTTGTCTGGAATTCCCCTGTTTTTTAGTGTTGTTCTTTATTTACTGTTATGATTTTAGAGTTCAGCCCAGAAGCCTCACTCTCTGACTGTCCCCTTTCTTACTGGGATAGCTCTGGGATTGGCTAGGCAGGGTGGGTAGTTTTCTCCTCCCCTCAACACATTGTGCTGAACACAGGAGCGTGAAAAATTGGAACTGAGCTGAAATCGAAACCCTCCCCAAGTTATATAAGAGAAGCTAGGAAGCAAATGCTTTTTTCCCCTGAAAATGCCTGAGGCATCTGGCTGGTATATGTCAGAAGACAGGATCTGGTTGCCAAAGCGAGTGTTGATAGTTCAGTGGTGGAGCACACAACTTGTGTCGAGAAGGTCACAGCCTGTCTGAGGTTTCAGAAAGCTACTGAAGGTCAGACTACACAATATAAAACAAGCCAAAGTATGAGAAAGTTATTTTTTTGGACACTTTAGGGTTCTGAGAGTTGCAGTGACTCCAATAACTGTCTCAAAGTTGTCATTTGAGACCAGAGTTTCCCAAAAATTTCATATTGGTGACACACTTTTTAGACATGCATAATTTCAAGACACAATAATTTGGTTTTACTAACGAACTAGGGGTTAAAACAGGCATGGGCAAACTTCAGCCCTCCAGGTGTTTTGGACTCCAACTCCCACAATTTCTAACAGCCTCAGGCCCTTTCCTTTTACCCCTCAGCCACTTAAGCTAGAGTTAGAAATTGTGGGAGTTGGAGTCCAAAACACCTGGAGGGCTGAAGTTTGCCCACGCCTGGGTTAAACCAATCTCTTGTAAGAGATACGTCAATTGTAATATATGTGTACATGTGTATTATATGGGGTCACACCGTAATTCAGTTCATTGCTTATTTCACATAAACTCCAAGGTTTCTCGCTATGTTTGCATGACACACCTACACACTGCAGGTGACACATAAATGTGTCATGACACATTTTGGGAAAGCTCTGATATAGACAGATCAATAAACTCACCTGAGATTAGGCATTTTAATTTGTTCATATACCAGTTCTAATACACAGCATGGTCATTCTCCAAGGGCAGTTGGAAGGGTGAAGAAACTGGGACTGTAGATGAGGTGATGAGGTATTGGTAGCTTTGCACAATACTCAACCTCCCTAAACATTCATGATTTCCCACCTCAAATATGACTTACGGGAAACACGTGCAACTACAGCCTGCGAACAGGGCAAACTGACTTCTGTCAGACTAGTAAAAGGGGTCACAATGGCGCAATGGATTAAACCCTTGTGCTGCTTAACTGCAGACCTAAAGGTTGGTAGCTCGAATCCACAGGTCAGGGTGAGCTCCCGCTGGTTAGACCCAGCTCCTGCCAACCTAGCAGTTTGAAAACATGCAAATGTGAGTAGAACAATAGATACCACCTCAATGAGAAGGCAAAGAGGCACTCCAAACAATCATGCCAGCCACACGACCAGGATGTGTCTACGGACAACGCAGAGTTCTTGGACAACGCCATTGTTCCACATCCTAGTCTCCAGGGCAGCAGAAAACAAGCTTGCTCCCTCCTCCCTATGACTTCCTCTCATATACTTATACATGGCTATCATGTCTCCTCTCATGTCTTCTTCAGGCTAAACATACCCAGCTCTTTCAGCCACTCCTCATAGGACTTGTTCTCCAAAACCTTGATCATTTTAGTTGCCCTCCTCTGGACACATTCCTTTCAACTGTGGTACCCAGAATTGGACACAGTATTCAAGATGTGGTCTAACCAAGGCAGAATAGAGGGATAGCATGACTTTCCTGGATCTAGACACTAGACTCCTATTGATGCAGGCCAAAATCCCGTTGACTTTTTTTGCCGCCGCATCACATTGTTGGCTCATGTTTAACTGGTTGTCCACGAGGACTCCAAGATCTTTTTCACACGTACTGCTCTCAAGCTATGCACCCCCCATTCTGTGTCTTTTCATTTCATTTTTTCTGCTTAATTAGAGTATCTTGCATGTGTATAGATAACAGAAATAGTATATGTATAGATGGATAGATGCATAGATGTAGGCACTGCAAACCAAGATGGATCTTTCCCTTCTAGGACAGATAGATGGATAGATAGATAGATGGATGGATAGATAGATAGATGCATAGATATAGGCACTGCAAACAAAGATGGATCTTTCCCTCTCAGGACACACTAGCTGTAAGAGAAACCCAAACTCTGTGAAGTTTCTCATCCTCTCTGCCTTCCTCCACTGCCTTGTATCTTAGACTGTAACCAAGACTCTCGGTGCAAAAAGACTCTCCACACGACACCGACTTGTCCTGGGGTGGTTTCATTTGCTGTGGGAATTCTTGCAAGGCTGAGGATATTAAAGACATAAATCTCCATGGAGCCGGCGGGAGGGGGACGTGGGCCAGAGCTGCGAACAGAACCATCCGTCAACGGCACACGGAAAGTAGAGGTCTCGCGTGACTCATTACCGAGGTGGCGTAGGCTGGGAGTGTCGGAGGCAGGAAAAGGTTTGCTCCTCCGAACCCTGGAAGGATCTCCTGTGCCAGCCGAAGGCAAGGACATCAATACAGGAGGAAGAATGAGTCAGGTTAAGGGGGAGTTGCATTTTCGCAAGCATCCCAAGTGCAAAGAAGAGTGAGAAAGCCAGTGAAGTGAGGAAAGAAAAAAAATGGGCATGGGCCCTGAAGGAAGGAGAGGCAACACACAATGCTGGGAAAGGTCTGTATCTCTGCATCACAAATCAGTTCACATCAGTTTAACTACCACAGCTCTTGGAACAGGGAATCCAAAAAAATTATTTTGGAGAAGGTACCGGTCATCTTCTCTTACTTACAGTCCTTCTTGCAGAATCTATGTTCTCGGGGAACAGAGATGACTTGCTACTTAAGCTGCCTGAAACAAAAGACCAATTCCAAATAAAGAAGCCTATGGGCATTTCAAACTTATTTGATAGAATCCTATACTTCAGGAAATAAAGCCCGACTGTTCACTGGAGGGAAGGATATTAGAGGCAAAGATGAAGTACTTTGGCCACATCATGAGAAGAAAAGAAAGCTTAGAGAAGACAAGGATGCGGGGGAAAATGGAAGGAAAAAGGAAGAGGGGCCGATCAAGGGCAAGATGGATGGATCATAGAATCATAGAATCAAAGAGTTGGAAGAGACCTCATGGGCCATCCAGTCCAACCCCCTGCCAAGAAGCAGGAATATTGCATTCAAATCACCCTTGACAGATGGCCATCCAGCCTCTGTTTAAAAGCTTCCAAAGAAGGAGCCTCCACCACACTCCGGGGCAGAGAGTTCCACTGCTGAATGGCTCTCACAGTCAGGAAGTTCTTCCTCATGTTCAGATGGAATCTCCTCTCTTGTAGTTTGAAGCCATTGTTCCGCGTCCTAGTCTCCAAGGAAGCAGAAAACAAGCTTACTCCCTCCTCTCTGTGGCTTCCTCTCACATATTTATACATGGCTATCATATCCCCTCTCAGCCTTCTCTTCTTCAGGCTAAACATGTCCAGCTCCTTTAGCCACTCCTCATAGGGCTTGTTCTCCAGACCTTTTATCATTTTAGTCGCTCTCCTCTGGACACATTCCAGCTTGTCAATATCTCTCTTGAATTGTGGTGCCCAGAATTGGACACAATATTCCAGGTGTGGTCTAACCTGGATGGTATCCTTGAAGTGACTGGCTTGACTCTGAAGGAGCTGGGGGTGGTGACGGCTAACAGCGAGGTCTGGCGTGAGCTGGTCCATGAAGTCACATAGAGTCGGAAGCAACTGAACGCATAAACAACAACAAAGAGTTGGAAGAGGCCTTATGGGCCATCCAGTTCAACCCCAAGAAGCAGGAAAATTGCATTCAAAGCACCCCCGATAGATGGCCATCCAGCCTCTGCTTAAAAGCCTCCAAAGAAGGAGCCTCTACCACTCTCCTGGGCAGAGAGTTCCACTGATGAACAGCTCTCACAGTCAGGAAGTTTCTCATGTTCAGGTGGAATCTCCTTCCTGTAGTTTGAAGCCATTGTTCCGTGTCCTAGTCTTCAGGGCAGCAGAAACCAAGCTTGCTCCCTCCTCCCTACGACTACCCCTCACATAGGGACCTCATCATGTCTCCTCTCAGTCTTCTCTTCTGCAGGCTAAACATGACCAGCAATTTAAGCCGCTCCTCATAGGGCTTGTTCTCCAGATACTGGATCATTTGAGTTGTTCTCTTCTGGACACATTCCAGCTTGTCAGCATCTCCCTTCAATTGCAGTGCCCAGAATTGGACACAGTATTCCAGGTGCAGTCTGACCAAGGTAGAATACCTCTCCGAACGCATCTCCACCTACGAACCGACTAGAACATTAAGATCGTCTGGGGAGGCCCTGCTCTCGATCCCGCCTGCGTCACAGGTGCGCTTGGCGGGGACGAGAGACAGGGCCTTCTCAGTGGTGGCCCCTCGGCTATGGAATGCCTTGCCAGCAGACATCAGACAGGCACCTTCGTTGCTGGCGTTTCGGAGAATGGTCAAGACCTGGCTTTATGAACAAGCGTTTGGCTAAGCAATGCAACTAACTAAGGAAGACGGTAACTGAACATAGGAATGGCACAATGGCTATGAGAATGGATCTGACTTTAACGGAGGCGTCATATATGTTGTTTGTTGATTTGTCTGTCTGATGTTAATTGTTGTGGAGCGACGTTGTCGTCCCGGTTGTTGTATTGCTGTATTTTAATTACACTGTAAACCGCATTGAGTCGCCTGTCAAGGGCTGAAATATGCGGTATAAAAGTGAAGCAAATAAATAAATAAATAATAAATAAATAAATAAATAGAATAGAGTGATAGCAGGACTTCCCTGGAGCTAGACACTATACTCCTATTTACGCAGGACAGCAGTTCAGCTGGCACAAGGGTTTAACCTATGGGAGCTGACAGATGGGAGCTCACCCTGCTTCGCTGATTCAAACCGCCGACCTTCATTTCAGCAGTTCAGCTGGCACAAAGTTTTAACCCATTTGAGCAGACAGATGGGAGCTCACCCCATCTTGCTGATTTGAACTGCCGACCTTCAGGTCAGCAGTTCAGCTGGCACAAGGATTTAATTCACTGCGCCACCGTGGCTTCCTTGGTTCATCAGATAAGATCAATGGAAAACCAGAAGCAAATCTGCATATGAAAGAACCATTATCTCAATAAGAGTACTAAAATTAGTTCCTCATTTAATAATGTACCCAGAGGCACTCAGTTTCGAAATTTTGAGCAGCCTCCAAGCACTATTTTGCACCTTAATGTTCTAGTTCTAAAACTAGCAGATCTGGCAAACGTGGTACCAGGAAATCCTTGCCTTGTATGTCTATGTACTTTCATGTCACTGGTCAATTTATGGACACCCCATGAAAGTCATAGGGTATTCTTAGGTAAGGAAAACTCAGAGGTGGTTTTGCCAAATCCTTCCTTTGAAATACAGCTTACAGAAACTGGTATGCATTGATGATTTCCAATCCAGGTACCAAACTATGTTGCTAACTGACCTTCTAAGCTTCCAAAATCAGGTGCGATCTGGTGCCTTAGACAACTACTTTTTCAAACTAAGTAGTCATCTCTTTTGCTCTGTCCTTTAAACATCTCTGTACACTTTGTAAAAAAATATACTTTCAATTCAAATCTCTACTCAGCCATGAAACTCTTTGGCCTTTTCCATCCCAAAACTGGGTTGGCGCAATGGATTAAACCCTTGTTCCGGCAGGAGTGTTTCCTGAAAGATCGACGGTTCAAATCGGGGAGCAGGGTGAGCTCCCATCTGTCAGCTCCAGCTTCTCACGCAAAGACATGAGAGAAGCCTCCCACAGGATGATAAAACATCTGGGCGTCCCCTGGGCAACGTCCTTGCAGACAGTCAATTCTCTCACACCAAAAGCGACTTGCAGTTTCTCAAGTCTGACATGAAAAAGAAAATCCCAAAATTTGAGAGAAAATGCCTTTGGGGGATAAAAAACTCACAAAATATTTCCACCAGCACTACAACATGAGTTGGTGAATTCTGTGTGCTCTACTACACAAAAGTAACTTTTCCAAGTTTTGACTGAAACCTCCTGCCCCAAAACCAACTCTTTGGAATGGAAAAGTACCATATATATCAATAAGGGTCTTCCTTGTACGTATTACAATTGCCATTGGTTGCTTATTTAAAACAGTACTTTAAGGCCCCTTACACATGGCCATAAAATCCACATTATCTGCTTTGAACTGGATTGTATGGCAGTGTAGACTCATATAATCCAGTATACAGCAGATAATGTACCATAGATTACCTGTTTTGATAATCTGGGTTATATGGTAGTGTAGAAGGGGGCTAAGAAAGACTGAAAGCTCTTCCCCAACCAGTTACAGTCCCACTATCCCAGGCATGGGCAAACTTTGGCCCTCCAGGTGTTTTGGACTTCAACTCCCACAATTCCTAACAGCCTACCGGCTGTTAGGAATTGTGGGAGTTGAAGTCCAAAACACCTGGAGGGCCAAAGTTTGCCCTTGTTTGCACTACCCCCTTCCTTGCAAAACACAATTGCATGGGTCTAAGAAATTCATACAAGCTCCAAAGTCTTGGAACAACATCTCATTGAGTTTCCCCCTCCCTCCTTATTTCCATAAGTATTCTATGACTTTGACGCACTGACCTTATTATCTTACCAGCACAAATCTCTGAACCATCATGCACAGAGATCAACCTTTTAAGATGACAACATTCATAACTTGACACAGTTTGGTAGGTGGCAGATTGGATAGCAGCTTAGCACTTTCTTGCATGATCTCTCACGGAGAAAGGGAAGGGAAGAGAACAGTCTTTGGATGGATAAGGATGAAGAGGAAAAGCAGGTGGCAAACCTGGACCAACATTTTGCTGTCTGAGGCAGACCAGTATGTACATCTCCTCTGGCCCACGTCAAAGTGTGTAATGCCTAGAGCAAGCTAAACCATTTCAGTACAGGAGGCAGAAAATCCCACAAATCTCCCTAACAGAACCTATACAAGGACATAAGCAACTGTATTTTTTTTATTGTGTCATACATATTAAACAAACCTACAGAACCAATATCATTGTTTCTCAACCTGGGGGTCGGGACCCCTGGGCGGTCGCGAGGGAATGTCAGAGCGGTTGCCAAAGACCATCAGAAAACTTAGTATTTTCTGTTGGTCATGGGGTAGTCTGTCCACGGTGCTCTCTGGATATAGGTGAACCACAACTCCCGAATTCAAGGTGGAGTTCAGAGTGCTCTTTGATGGTAGGTGAACTATAAATCCCAGCAACTACAACTCCCAAATGTCAAAGTCTATTTAATCCAAACTCCACCAGTGTTCGCATTTGGGCACATTGGGTATTCGTGCCAAGTTTGGTCGAGATCCATCATTGAGTCCACAGTGCTTTCTGGATGTAGGTGAACTACAACTCCAAAACTCAAGGTCAATGCCCACCAAACCCTTCCAGTATTTTCTGTTGGTCATGGGAGTTCGGTGTGCCAAGTTTGGTTCCATTCCATCGTTGGTGGAGTTCATAGTGCTCTTTGACTGCAGGTGAACTATAAATCCCAGCAACTACCACTCCCAAAATGACAAAATCAATGCCCCTCCAACCCCACCAGTATTCAAATTAAGATCTTATTAGGTATTTGGTCCAGTGAATGAAAATACATCCTGCAGATCAGATATTTACATTGCAATTCATAACAAGAGCAAAATGACAGTTATGAAGTAGCAACAAAAATAATGTTATGGTTGGGGGTCACCACAACAGGAGGAACTGTACTAAGGGGTTGTGGCATTAGGAAGGTTGAGAAACACCTATATTTTTCATCTCTTGGAGACTGCCTGTACTATAAGTTAAATAACTGAAGTATTTTCATGATACCAAGAATCTACTGAAGTACTGAAGGTCCAGCCTGCTTGGTCCACTGCCTCAAATTGAAAATAAGTAAAGCAACTGCACAACTCTACATGCTTTTAACTTAAAGGGCAGAGAACTCTAAAGATCGCAGACCCGAAACTCCAAGAATAAGCAAGGAGTGTGGCTCCTCTCAAGCAGCATATTCAAGAGGGAGAGAAAGAAAGAGAACGATAAAGAGGGAGAGAGGGGGACCTTCAATATGGTCCAGTGAACTGGAGATGGAAATGGACTCGAATCCTTGCTCAGCCATGAATTTATAGGATGCCCTTGAGTGAACCACTCTTTCGGCTTGCCTTTCTTGTCAGAAATAGTGCAAACAAGGGCATCACTAGAGATAATGCAGGATAGCTACCATAAGACTCCCTCCCTCCAATTTAAAAGGTATAAGGTAAGTAGCAGGAAAAAGCAAAGGTTTTCGGGCAAAGACAGGGATCATCTTTCGTAGTCATTGTTCTCTCTATTGAAATTGTCCCAATATTTTATTTGTCGTGTCAGGAGTGAACCAAATAGTTGTATTGTATTAAACACACACACACACACAAAGATTGCAAACTTGGCATTATAATAAATGTCCTTTGACCAGAAGCTGGCCACTTGGAGTGCCTCTCGTGTTGCTATAAGAAAGTCCTCCATTGTGCATGTGGCAGGGCTCAGGCTGCATTGTAATAGGTGGTCAGTGATTTGCTCTTCTCCACACTTGCATGTTGTGGACTCCACTTTGTGGCCCCATTTCCTAAGTTTGGCTCTGCATCTCATGGTGATAGAGCACAGTCTGTTCAGCGCCTTCCAAGTTGCCCAGTTTTCTATGTGCCCAGGAGGGAGTCTCTCATTTGGTATCAGCCATTGATTGAGGTTCTGGGTTTGAGCCTGCCACTTTTGGACTCTTGCTTGCTGGGGCGTTCCAGCAAGTGTCTCTGTAGATCTTAGAAAACTATTTCTTGATTTAGGTCGTTGGCATCCTGGCTGATATCTGAACAGGGGATGGACCGGAGATGTCACTGCCTTGGTCCTTTCATTATTGGCTACTACTTCCCAGCAGATTTCAGGTGGTGCAATACCGGCTAAACAGTGTAATTTCTCCAGTGGTGTTGGGCACAGACACCCCGTGATAATGCCACATCCTCATTAAAAGCCACATCCACTGTTTTAGTGTGGTGAGATGTGTTCCATACAGGGCATGCATACTCAGCAGCAGAGTAGCAAAGCACAAGGGCAGATGTCTTCACTGTGTCTGGTTGTGATCCCCAGGTTGGTCTAGTCATATGATATTATTTCTAGTGCCCACTTTTTGCTTGATATTCAAGCAGTACTTCTTGTAGGTCAGAGAATGGTCCAGGGTAACTCCCAGGTATTTGGGTGTGCTGCAATGCTCCAGTGGGATCCTTCCCAGGCAATCCTCAGATCTTGAGATGCTTGTCTGTTCTTAAAATGAAAAAGCACATGTCTGTGTTTTAGATGGATTAGGAATCAGCTGGTTTCCCCTGTAATAGGCAGTAAGGGCACCTAGAGCTTCGGAGAGCTTCTGTTCCACCTTCTCAAAGCTCCATGCTTGAGTGGTAATGGCACATCGTCAGCATAGATGAAACTCTATGTGACTTCTGGAAGTGGTTGGTCATTTGTGTAAATGTTGAACATTGATGGAGCATGTACGCTCCCCTGAGGCAGGCAGTTCTTCTGTTTTCGCCATGACTATTTCCTGGGAGAGGAGGGAGAACACATGCCCCTTGGCATGCATGGATGCATATATGTGTTGAAATACTTGTGATCTTTCTTTATGGTGAAAGTTATACTGTTGAAATTCTCTCGTCCACAAAGCTATTGGAGCTACAGTAGGCCTAGCCTCTTTTTTCATGCAGCCAACTTATCTTCCTGACTCCTTTCCAAATCTGTTAGGAGCTGGAAGTGCAGAAATTAGGACGTGAAGCTTTTCCAAACATGGCTGCATATCAAACAGTTGTTAACAGTGGAAGGGTGAAAAGCTGTTGATCGTTCTGGGTGAGAAAAGGGCCGCAAAGTGTTTTGCGTATTAAAAGGACACAGAGCACTCCTAACTGGCCATGGTCCAGCTGAGACGACACCAGGGACCCTTCCATACAGCAATATAACCCAATGTATCAAGGCAGAGAGTGCACAATATCTGCTTTGAACTGGGTTATCTGAATCCATACTGCCATATAACCCAGTTCAAAGCAGATAAGGTGGGATTTTATACAGCTGTGTGGAAAGGGCCCAGCTCTACTGAAGCCCAGCTGAATCCAAATCCCTCCCAGCCAAGAGGGATTGGAAATCACTTAAATCTACTTGCACCCAGGACGGACTTGGTTAGCAAAGATTTAGATCTGCAGGGGAAACTTAGACCATGCCTCTTTCTCTGGTTCTTCTATCCACCAATTTTAGGGCCCTTCCACACTGCCCTATAGCCCAGAATATCAAGGCAGAAAATCCCACAATATCTGCTTTCCACTGGGTTGTCTGAGTCCACACTCAGATAATGTGGGATTTTCTGCCCTGATATTCTGGGATATAGGGCTGTGTGGAAGGGCCCTTAGAAAGCAGAGCAGTTTGGTAGAGCTCCAAAATTAGCTGGAGAATCAGCTCTGATGCTAATCTAGGGCTAGGAATCATTCAGCCCCCTCCCCAGTTGTTTTTGGATTGTAGATCTCAGCATCCCCCACAACTGCCCAGGGATTATAGGAATTGTACCCCAATAACACATAGGTGGGAAACATAAAGAAGGCTGTATGTTTCCCGCCTAAACTTCTGCAAGTCATTACATTTTAAAGCTATAAAAATGAAGGCAATTGAAAGCTGGAAGGTGTCCAGAGAAGGGCAACCAAAAGAGTCAAACCTAGACCTATAAAGAGCATCTTAGGCCCCTTCCACACAGCTGAATAAAATCCCACATTATTTGCTCTGAACTGCATTATATGACAGATAACCCAGTTCAAAGGAGATATTGTGGATTATTTGCCTTGATGTTCTGAATTATATGCCTGTGTGGAAGGGCCCTGAGGGAGCTGGATAGGATTAGCGTGGAGAAGACAAGGTTGAGAGAGGACCACATAGCTGTGTCTAAATATCTGAAAGGATGTCACATTGAAGCAAGCTTGTCTACTGCTGCTCTGAAGACTAAAGACCATTCCACACATCCATATAACCCAGAATATCAAGGCAGATAATCCACAATATCTGCTTTGAACTGGGTTATCAGAGTCCACACTGCCATATAACCTAGTTCAAAGCAGATGTGAGATTTTATACAGCTATGTGGAAAGGGCCTAGGACATGGAGCAATGGATTCAAAACACAGGAAAAGAAATTCTATTTAAACATTAGGAAGGACTTCCTGATAGCAAAAACTGCTTGACACTGGGATATGCTACCTTTGAATGGAGGTTTTAAAAGAGGCTGGATGGCTATCTGTTGGGAGTGCTTTGATTGTGAAAAAGATCTTGGGGTACTTGTGGAGCCAACAATGTGATGCGGTGGCAAAAAAAGCCAATGGGATTTTGGCCTGCATCAATAGGAGCATAGTGTCTAAATCCAGGGAAGTCAAGTTATCCCTCTATTCTGCCTTGGTTAGACCACATCTGGAATATTGTGTCCAATTCTGGGCACCACAATTGAAAAGTGATACTGACAAGCTGGAATGTGTCCAGAGGAGGGTGACTAAAATGATCAAGGGTCTGGAGAACAAGCCCTATGAGGAGCGGCTTAAAGAACTGGGCATGTTTAGCCTGAAGAAGAGAAAGCTCAGAGGAGACATGATAGCCATGTATAAATATGTGAGAGGAAGTCATAGGGAGGAGGGAGCAAGCTTGTTTTCTGCTGCTCTGGAGACTAGGACGCAATGGAACAATGGCTTCAAACTACAAGAAAGAAGATTCCATCTGAACATGAGGAAGAACTTCCTGACTGTGAGAGCCGTTCAGTAGTGGAACTCTCTGCTCCAGAGTTCTGGTGGAGGCTCCTTCTTTGGAAGCTTTTAACAGAGGCTGGATGGCTGTCTGTTGGGGGTGCTTTGAACGCAAATTTCCTGCTTCTTGGCAGGGGTTTGGACTGGATGGTCCATGAGGTCTTTTCCACCTCTATGATTCTATGATTGTATTGTCCTGCATGACAGAATGGGGTTGGACTGGTTGGCCCTTAAGAGTCTCTTCCAACTCTATGAATCTAAAGAGCAGTAGAAGCAGGAACATAACGATTCCTGTTTTATATGTATGTAAACCGCCCTGAGTCCCCATAGGGAGAGTGGGCAGTCTAGAAATAAAGTATTATTATTGTTATATTATTATTACCTTTAAGACTAACTAGTTTTTATTTTAGCCTGTTTGTGTAAGGATTACACAAAACACCTCATCACTCCAATTTTATGACTAAGGAGACCAGGTTCTTGTTTATTTTAGCTTATGAGACCAAATCCTTTACTCAGAAGATGTAAACAGACGTAACCCTCCCACTACTATGCAAGATGAAGCAACCATTTCCGACTCCTAATTCGGGTTGTCATAACTGGGCAGCTAACAGTTTAATTATTTAGTGCATTGTTATTTTTGTTCCCCAGGTTGTGGCAGTGCTTATTCTTCCTCTGCTGCTCAAGGAACCTTGGATATCACGCACCTTGAAGGCAATCTCAAGCTCCAAAATGCCTTGGGTCATACCTGCTTAAAATTCCCCAAAAGGCATAAGAGGCTGAATTCTCTGCAGGAAGAAAGGACTCAACTCTCATAATACCTTTACACACCCATTATATGTACCACAATGAGAGAAAAAACCTCAAACAAACAACAAAATCCAAGCTTTTCTTTCCTACTTAGAGACAAGAATCCCAACCTAAAATTTAGACTGCAACTTTAAAAAGAAAGAATAAAAAGCAACAATGGAAGAATGCCAAGTTATTTTGTTGTTTTTGTTTTCGGGCTACACAGTTATATCCCTTTGGCAAAGTATGACAGATACCCCTCAGCGTAAAGTTCAATGAAGTTGTGTACCAGGCTCACCATCACACTCCATAACACAGCATCAATGCAATGCGGCACAACCAACCCACAACAAACACACTTTTCCATATGTGTTTGCATGTAAATGAATCCGGACTCTTAAAAGCCTGGCACCACCGCCAACTGCTTAATGAGGCTAATGAAGCAAGGTCAACTGTATCAGTTCCAAGGATAATGAGCTCGGCAGGAGCTCTGGAGGCAAGGCAAGAGACTCCTATGACACATCGTGCCTTCGGGGTTGGACCAATACGACAGAATGGTGGTCACTAGGAAATATGGCAGGGAAGGCAGGGAGGGAGACTGAGGCCCCTACTATGAAATCAAAATTATCAGCTTTGAACTGGACTATATGGCAGTGTAGACGCATGTAATAATGTAGATTATCTGATTGGACAATCTGGATTATATGACAGTATAGAAGGGGCCTGAGAGAGGGGAAGCAGGGTAATGTGGAGCCCTCAGTGGCGCAGTGGGTTAAACCCTTGTGCCGGCAGGACTGAAGACCGACAAGTTCGAATCCAGGGAGAGTGTGGATGAGCTCCTTCTGTCAGCTCCAGCTCCCCATGCGGGGACATGAGAGAAGCCTCCCACAAGGATGGTAAAACATCAAAGGCAATATCCCTTGGGCAACATCATTGCCAACAGCCAATTCTCCCACACCAGAAGTGACTTACAGTTTCTCAAGTAAATCCTGACACAGAAAAAACAAACAAATGGTGGTCCACGCTCTTGTTACACCCCGAATAGACTACTGCAATGCACTCTATGTGGGGTTGCCTCTGAAGACTGCTTGGAAGCTTCAGCTAGTCCAACGCTTGGCAGCCAGGTTATTTACAGAAGCAGGGTACAGAGAGCGCACAACGCCCTTGTTGCACCAGGTCCACTGGCTGCCTATTAGCTTCCGAGCACAATTCAAAGTGCTGGTTTTGACCTATAAAACCCTAAACGTCTCTGGTCCACTTTACCTGTCCAAACGTGTCTCTCCTATAAACCATCAAGGACTTCAAGATCATCTGGAGACTCTCTGCTTTTGGTCCCGCCACCATCGCAGTCGCGTTGAAGGGCCTTTTTCGTGGTAGGCCCTAGTCTATGGAACTGCCTCCCTAAAGAGGTTAAATCTGCCCCCTCCCTCCTGACTGTGCAAGACACTTAAGACTTGGCTGTAGGAGCAAGCGTTTACAAAATAGACTTTTTTATTGGCTTAGATGCAGATTGCATGGACCGCATTTTTTGATTTGGATCACGTTTTAAACTTGGCAAACTGTTTTTAAATGTATATTTATTACATTTGTGTATTTTATTGGTGTTTTTATATAGTTGGAAGCCCCTCTTTGGAGGACGAGAATAGGGCGGGATACAAATGTTCTAAACAAACAAATAAACAAACAAACAAACAAAACCCAGAGTAATGGTTTGTCCACCACATCTCAAGGAAGGGGGAACTGAAAGGAGAGTGGATCTGGGTTTATGAAGCCAATCCCAACACATCCAAATTCCTGGCTATTGAAGCACATAAGAGCACACAACCAACAAAGGCAAGCATAAGAAAGGGCTTTGGTGACCAGTTTACTACAGAGTTTTGGCAGATAAAGAGACAGACTCACACAGTTGGAAGAGATCAAAAGGACTATAAAGTCCAGTCTCATTCTGCCCACTGGAACACACAATCAAAGCACTCCAGACAGATGGCCATCTAACCTCTGATTAAAAACCTCCAGAGAAGAAGACCACCACAC
The DNA here is from genome assembly GCF_037176765.1 of Anolis sagrei. Lineage (NCBI taxonomy): Eukaryota > Metazoa > Chordata > Lepidosauria > Squamata > Anolidae > Anolis > Anolis sagrei. Next base: position 28,088,407 of record NC_090022.1, on the reverse strand, counting down.
TCCCAAGCAGCATATTCCATTCCAGCTCTTACTGGCAGGACGTTTTTGCTAAAGCGTAGGTGGAATCTCTTTTCCTGCAATTTGAATCCATTGCTCTGTGTCCTATTTTCTAGAACTGCAGAAGAGCCTTCCTGATTTCTGGTGGCCACTGGTGCTGGAGGTATATAATTTCCATGCTCGGGGTGACAGCCAACCACTAGGAAGTTGTGGCTTTGGAGAGACTTTGATAATGTTATTGTTTGCTTGTCTATGTGTGTAACTAAGTTATTCTCATGTTATAGCTTCATTAATGGCATGTTATGGCTCATTAACCGTAAACCCACTGGGTCTGTTTTGAGGATAACAAGCTCAGCCGCTCTCCCAAGGCTCTCTGCGATGACACTTAATGCCTCCGGCAGGGCATCGAGCGGAGAAAGGTGGACAGGTGAATGAGGAGATTTTGGCTTATTCTGTTTGCATCTCAATTCCCAGGAAAACAGAACTGAAGTGGGAGCACAGTTCACTCTGAACAGCTCAAGATATTGAGCCTTGACACATCCTCATTCCTTGGCTGCTATGGGACAAGGAGAGGTCTGAAGGCGAGAAAACAAGTGATAATGATTGCTGGCTAAGGCTGGATCTACACTGACACATAATCCAATTCAAAGCAGATAATCTGGATTTTATATGGCAGTGGTACCTACTGATCTACTCATATTAGCATGTTTTCAAATTGCTAGGTTGGTAGAAGCTGGGGCTGACGGTGGGAGCTCACCCTGCTCCCCAGATTCAAACCGCCGACCTTTCGGTCAGCAAGTTCTGCAGCTCAGTGGTTTATTTCTATTTCGCTCCTCCCTAAGGATTGAGACATGGCACAACAACAAGCAACACATGACATCAATGAAAAGAGTATTTGTAAGCAATGTACATTATAATCTACCAATAAATATTTTGAAACTTCTGAATTTTAAAATCTTCTGGTTAGGCTTGGCAAAAGAGGCTGGTCTTTACTGCTATTTTAAATGCAGCCAGCATCACAAGATGATGAATTTCTTCCGGTTGGTCCATTCACAATCTGGGGGAGTCCAAAGAAAATCTCCTATGAGTAACAGTCTAATTTTGACTGATTGAAGTAAATGTCTCCCACTTTTATTAGCGAGAGGAGGTACTGCAGATAATGGAAAGGAATTCAGGTGACTAATTAATCCATAAATGGAATATGCTTGCAATTGCCCACGAGGAGAGAAGGAGCACAACCGGACCACCCCAAGTATACGGACTTTGTTTTTAAAAGCTGAGCTCAGATCAATACTTATTTCAGCTGGGATATCCCAGCTTCCTGCACAGAAAAAGAAGAGAAATCTCCTACTATCAGGATATTCACCACCTGCAGTTTTAATAAATAGTTGTAATAAACAATTAAATCTGGGAGAAGGTGAAATATAAATTAAACATACAAAGAATTGAATCGGTGCTCTGTTCTATCAGGTTCCTAAAAGACCCAGAAGACTTAAAGATTTCACATCTACCATTTAAATTTCCTCAACTTGACTAACTTGGAGCCCCCAGTTGTGCAGTGGGTTAAACCCTTGTGCCGATAGGACTGAAGACCAACAGGCTGGAGGTTCGAATCCGGGGAGAGCAGGTTGAGCTCCCTCTGTCAGCTCCAGCTCCCCATTCGGGGACATGAGAGAAGCCTCCCACAAGGATGGTAAAACATCAAAAACACCAAGGTGTCCCCTTGGGCAATGTTCTTGGAGATGGCCAATTCTCTCACACCAGAAACGACTTGCAGTATCTCAAGTTGCTCCTGACACACACACAAAACTTGGCTAAGAGAAGAAACTGAACTCAGGCTGGATCTACACTGCCCTACATCCCAGGATCTGATTCCATATTATCTGCTTATCCCAGATTATCTGGCAGCGGAGACTCATATAACCCAGTTTAAGCAGATTATCTGCGATCGGATCCCGAGATATAGCGCAGTGTAGGTCCAGCCTCAGTCTCCCTCTATTCATGGCAAACACTCAATCTTATAGTGCAGCCCTGGGCAAACTTTGGCCCTCCAGGTGTTTTGGACTTCCATAATTCCTAACAGTCAGTAGGCTGTTAGGAATTGTGGGAATTGAAGTCCAAAACACTTGGAGGGCCGAAGTTTGCCCATGGCTGTTGTAGTGTCTTGAGAGTTGTAGTTTGGTGAGGCACCAGCACTCCTTTGAACAATGCTAAAGATCTTACAAAACTACTGTATATCTCCCATGATACCATGGCATTGAGCCATGGCAGTCCAAGTGGGGTGAAACTGCATTAATTTTACAGTGTACACGGAGCTATTGTGTCTTGGAGAAGTTATTGGTGAAGGTTAAAGGGAGTATAAAATCCTCTTGCTGAAACAGTTCCACGGGCTGCCAAGTCGTCTCTTGGCAGAATTCAAAATGCTAGCGATGACCTTTAAGGCTTTATGCAGCTTGAGTCTAGACTATTTGAAAAACTGCATCTCCAACATGAGCCTGCTTAGGCCCATTGGGCACTGCCATATAAAATCCAAATTATCTGCTTTGAACTCGATTATATGGCAATGTATATCATATAATCAAAGCAGATAATGTGGAGTATTTCTGTCTGCAGCAATATTTGTTGTTCAAATCATCTTTGACCTATAGCAGCCTTACAAATGAGAGATCTCTAGGGCCCTTTCTACACTGCCATATAAAATCTGCTTTGAACAGGATTAAATGGCAGTGCAGAGGAGGTTGACCTTGTAAAGCTACAGCTCCCATGATTCCATAACATTGACAAATGGAAGATGAAGTGGTGGCTTAAGCAGCTAAGGGGGAAAAGGAAGGAGCCTGAGGCTGTTAGGAATGGTGGGAGTTGAAGTCCAAAACACCCGGAGGGCCCAAGTTTGCCCATGCCTATTACAGACTAATCCTAGTAGTGCAGTGTTTCTCAACCTTCCTAATGCCGCGACTCCTTAATACAGTTCCTCATGTTGTGGTGACCCCCAACCATAAAATTATTTTTGTTGATCCTTCATAACTGTAATTTTGCTGCTGTTATGAATCGTCATGTAAGTATCTGATATGAGGGTGTATTTTCATTCACTGGAACAAATTTGGCACAAATACCCAATATGCCCAAATCTGAATACTGTTGGAGTTGGGGGTGATTTATTTTGTCATTTGGGAATTATAGTTGCTGGGATTTATAGTTCACCTACAATCAAAGAGCATTCTGAACGCCACCAACGATCAAATTGAACTAAACTTGGAACACAGAACTCCCATGACCAACAGAAAATACTGGAAGGGTTTGGTGGGCATTGATCTTGAGTTGTGGAGTTGTAATTCACCTACATCCAGAGAGCACTGTGGATTCAAACAATGATGGATCTGGATCAAACTTAGCACAAGCACTCAATATACCCAAATGTGAACACTGGTGGAGTTGTATTGTCAAAGGCTTTTGTGGCCGGAATCACTGGGTTGTTGTAGGTTTTTTTCGGGCTGTATGGCCATGGTCTAGAGGCATTCTCTCCTGACATTTTGCCTGCATCTATGGCAAGCATCCTTAGAGGTACCTCTGAGGATGCTTGCCATAGATGCAGGGAAAACGTCAGGAGAGAATGCCTCTAGACCATGGCCATACAGCCCGAAAAAAAACCTACAACAACCCACTGGTGGAGTTTGTGGGAAACAGACTTGACGTTTGGGAGCTGTAGTTGCTGGGATTTATAGTTCACCTGTAATCAAAGGGCATTCTGAACCCAACCAACAATAGAATTGGGCCAGACTTCCCACACAGAATGCCCATGGCCAATGGGAAATACTGTGTTTTCTGATGGCCTTTGGCGACCCCTATGCCACCCCTTCAGGACCCCCGCCCAGAGGTCCTGACCCCCAGGTTGAGAAATGCTGTAGTAGTGGAAGGTGGGCAAAAATACTTTTTTTATTGGTCTCATAACGATCTAACATGAAGCCCAGGTGGGATTCCTTTATCCCAAAACAAGGCAGGTGTGATGCTTTGTTTGAGAGTTGCCTGGACCGTTGCAGGCAGCCTTGCTGCTCTCTCTCTCTTGGCAAAAAGCACATTCATGTTGCTAAAAAGAGGAATGCCAATGCCGGCACTCGAATGCTCATATACATTTTTTCGCTTCCCAGGACATCTGTCAGTTCTCTGCACAAATGAGCATGACAGAATTGTTGCAAAGCAGCGCAATCGAGGAGGATGAAGCACTTCTTAAAATTTAGCCAAAATAATTACGCATGCAGAGATTGGATCTGTAATTACTTTTCTTCATTAAAAAAAATTCTTTGAACCAGGCAGCAGTGTAAGGAATGAAGGGAGAGACAGTCTTCCTCGGGTATCTTACCTAAGCATTGTGTCCTCGTTCTTGCAGAGCCAGACCCAGTATTGTCTAATGTAGTCCTCAAATGGAATAAAGTCCTGCCTGAAGGCTATTGGAAGACTTGCAATTGATGGGGCCTTTTGAAATATAATAGAGAATTGCCCATACCTACTGGGAAACAGCAGAGCTAATTGTCTGGACGTCAAATCCTATGAGGACAACCACCATGTCAGACTAGGCAGAGAAGCCACTGAAATCCACAAGAATGTGGACAATTTCAACAGAAAGGAGGAAACCATAAAATGAACAAAATCTGTCTACCAGTATTTTAAAATCTCCAAAATCAGGACAGTAAATAAAGAACAACACTCAAAAAACGGGGGAATTCCAGACAGGAAACAATCAGGGCCAGCTAACACCTCCCAACAAATGATTCCACCAGGCAGAATGCAGATAGGCTTTGAAGCTGCTAATCAAGCTGGCCAATTGCAAAATCCACATTTGCCTCCGAAAGACAAGAGTTCTTTCTCCCACCCTGGACATTTATCCAAAGGTATATAAACCCCACTTCCCTGGTTTCTAACAGACCCCTCAACCTCTGGGGATGCCCGTCATAGAGGTGAGTGAAATGTCAGGAGAGAATGCTTCTGGAACATCTATTTATTTATTTATTTATTTATTTATTTATTTATTTATTTATTTATGGTATTTGTAGCCCGCCCCTCTCAGCCTTATAGGGACTCAAGGCAGCTTACAGAATCGGTAGAATTTGATGCAATACATTGAGTTGTTGTGGGTTTTTTCAGGCTATATGGCCATGTTCTAGAGGCATTCTCTCCTGACGTTTTGCCTGCATCTATGGCAAGCATCCTCAGAGGTACCTGAGGTGAAACGTCAGGAGAGAATGCCTCTAGAACATGGCCATATAGCCCGAAAAAACCCACAACAACCCAGTGATTCCAGCCATGAATGCCTTCGAGAATACGATACAATACATTAGTGCATTTTATGTAATTTTATGGTGTGAGAGAATTGGCCATCTGCAAGGACGTTGCCCAGGGAACACCTGGATGATTTGATGTTTTTATCATCCTTGCAGGAGGCTTCTCTCATGTTCCCTGCATGAGGAGCTGGAGCTGATAGAGGGAGCTCATCCGCCTCTCCCTGGATTCGAACCTGTGACCTGTCGGTCTTCAGTCCTGCCGGCACAGGGGTTTAACCCACTGCGCCACCGGGGGCTCCATCTGCAAATACTGATTATCAGTAAATCTTTGTTTTTATACCTATTTGATATACCTATATCCCTGGGGGGTCACGTAAACATTTCTCAGGAGGAAAGGGGTCACAAATGAAAAATGTTTAAGAAATCCTGCTCTACTGTAGAACCGTGGGCCTTTCCAAAAAAGGCAAGGTTTCTATCTCCAGAAAGAAGTGTATCTCCCTTACTGAGCATTGATTGAACATGGAAGCAGAAAAAGAGAAAGCAGATAAGCCTGACTCAAGTATTGGTGTATACTTTCCCCATCAAAACAGAAATCATAATGAAAGTGTTGGCTTGTGAAACGGAAGGTCCTCCCTAGGTGCATTTTGGAGGATTTCTAGTGGTCCCTAGAAGGTTCAAGATGTTTTTGCTTACTTACCTGATCTTGTAGCTTCATTTCCCATGTGCATATTGTTAGCATTGAATAAAAAAATTGCTGACATATTTTGAACTGCTCTCCTCTTGATGGGGTAGCACCCTATCCTGATTCTTTCCATTTCATTTCTCCTCTGCTACCAGATTTTCAGTAGAAGAAGCAATATCCAGGAAGACATCTCCTTTATTAAGGAAGGCATACCTGTATTGCTCACGCCATGCAATCCCTGGCCCACGGCAGGCTATAAAAAGCTTTATATTTAACCTTCTGCTGCTTCTCCGCCTGATAAATAAGAGATGTGCTTAAGCCATATAAAAATTCCTTTATAATGGGGCAAACCAAGAAGCCTCCACAAAAGAAAAGGAACGGAGATTAGGATGTGAAGCAGAATGCTTCATATAAAAAGCATGCTTTGCGGACACTCGGATAATATGCTAAACAGCCCCTGGGCACAAACGCAGTCTGATGGGGGGAAAAAAGATGGCAAGTGCCATTCTGTATGGTTCATTAACCCTCATGTTGCCAGCAGAGGCTCACAAATTGAAGCACAAGAGGAAACAATGTGCTGCAGAGGAACTGGAGTGATCAAATCCATCTCCTTAGAGGGTAGATCAGGCATGGGCAAACTTTCTAACTTGGGGGACACATGGTGAGCCGGAGGTGGGTGGGCCAGGAGGCAAGGGGTTCTCCCCAAGCCCCTTCCCTGCCCTTTCCTCCCCTTTCTGAGTTGGAAGAGACTCCCAAGGGCGATCCAGTCCAACCCCCTTCCATGCAGTACAATCAAAGCACTCCCGATAGACAGCCTCTGTGGAAAAGCCTCTAGAGGAGACTCCACCACACTGCAGAGCAGCAGCCTATGCCACTCTGCAGGAAGTTCTTCCTAATCTTTTCAGCCGAATCCCTTTCCTTGCCATTTGAACCCATTGCTCCCTCCTACCTTGGTCTCTAGAGTAGCATTAAGTCAGCTTTCCCCCTTCCCCTTGGTTCTCAACCTGTGGGTCCCCAGGTGTTTTGGCCTACAACTCCCAGAAATCCCAGCCAGTTTACCAGCTGTTAGGATTTCTGGGAGTTGAAGGCCAAAAACATCTGGGGACCCCAGGTTGAGAACCACTGCCTTAAGGGGACACCCTTTTAAATCGTGAAACATAGTTCTCTTGGGTTGTTGTAGGTTTTTTAGGCTGTATGGTCATGTTCTAGAAGCATTCTCTGCTGACCTTTTGCCTGCATCTATGGCAGGCATCCTCAGAGGTTGTGAGTTCTCATGTTCCCTCTCTACCTTCTCTTCTCCGAGCTAAACATCCCCCAGGAACAAAGGAGGAAGGAAAAACAGAAGGGAGGGAGGAAAAAAGGGAGGAAGGGAAGGATGGATGGAAGGAAGGAAGGAAGGGTGAAAGAGAATGGAGGGAGGAAAGGGGGAAGGAAGGAAGGAAGGAAGGAAGGAAGGAAGGAAGGAAGGAAGGAAGGAAGGAGCAAGAGGAAGAGTGGGAAGGAGGATGGAAAGAAAAAAGGAAGGATGGAAGGAGGAAGGAAAGAGAGAAGGAAGGAAAAAGAAAAGGAACAAGAGAAGGAAAGAAAGACAAAAGGGAAGGAAGGAGAAAAGGGGAAAGGGAAGGAGGGAGAAAAGAGAAAAGGTGGAAGGGAAGGATGAAGGAAGGAAAGAAAGAAAGGAAGGAAGGAGGAAGGAAAGGGTGTAGGAAGAAAGGAAAAAGAGAAGGGAGGGAGGAACGAGAGAAGGAAGGAGAAAAAGGGAGAGAGGGAAGGAGGGATGAAATAGAAAAGGAAGGAAGGATGGAAGGAGAAAGAGGGAGGTAAGGAAGGGAGGGAGGAAGGAGGAAGTAAAAGAGAAAAGGGATGAATGATAGGATATTGAGAGAGAGGAGGGCCTGAGAAAAGAGCCCAAGGGGCCACATCTGGTCCCTGGATTTAGGTTTGCCCATACCTGGTTGAGCAGAAAGGCTATTGGGATCAAAGTGGTAAAACTTTGGGTGATTTTCAGTAGGCTGGCAATGGGCTCTAAAGGCCCTTTTACACTATATATCAGACATGGGCAAACTTGGGCCTTCCAGGTGTTTTGGACTTCAATGCCAACACTTCCTAACAGCCTCAGGCTCCTTCCTCTTCCCGCTCAGCTGTTTAAGTGGCTGAGAAGGAAAAATAGGAATTGTGGGAGTTGAAATTCAAAACACCTGGAGATGGGATTCCCTCTCAAAAATAAGACGGATAGATATAGAAGGGACAAGGGGCTGATTTACATGCAAACAGACCATATGTTCTGTTACGAGAGCAAATTCTTGGGTGGAACGTGTGCACAGAGGCACTGCCTTCCTTAATTCTTAATAGATGTTCTTTGCACACAAGTCACTGCCTTGCACCCTCTGGGTATTGAGAACCGGAAGACTTGATGCCTGACAAGCTGCACCTTTGATCACGGTTTCTTTATCTCTTGCTCTCTCTATTCCTTAGACATCTCTGTACTCCTGATGAAAAAAAATTAGTGCTATTCAACATCTTTATCAATGACTTGGATGACGGAATGGAAGGCATGTTTACAGAATTTGCAGATGACACCAAATTGGGAGGGATAATAACTAACACTCCAGAGGACAGGATCAGAATCCAAAATGAGCTTCACAGATTAGAGAACTGGGCCAAAACTAACAAAATGGATTTCAAAAGGGGGAAATGTACAGTACTACACTTCAGGAAGAAAAATGAAATGCACAGATAGAAGATGGATGACACTTGGCTTGAAAACAATACACATGAAAGGGATCTAGGTATCTTAGTAGACCACAAGCTGAACATGAGTCCACAGTGTGATGCACCAGCTCAACATGCAAATACATTTCTAGGCTGTATAAGGTATAGCGTCAAGATTGAGGGGGTTGTGGTGGTGCAATGAGTTAAACCTGTTGAGCTGCTGAACTTGCTGACTGGAAGGCTGCCGGTTCGAAGCCCCAGTTCCTTCTGCCAACCTAGCAGTTTGAAAACATGCAATTGTGAGTGGATCAGCGGGAAGGTAAACAGCGCTCCATGCAGTCATGCTGGCCACATGACCTTGGAGGTGTCCACAGACAACGCCAGCTCTTTGGCTTAGAAATGGAGATGAGCACCACCCCTCTGAGCTGGAGATAAAGGGGAAGCCTTTACCTTTATCTGTGTATCACTGTTTCAAAGCATTGAATGCTTGCCTTGTGTCTGTATATGCTGAATGCTCTCGGGGAGGCAGGGCAGAATACAAATAAAGTGATATTGTTATTATTATATAAGTCCCAGTCCTACTCTTTTCTGCTTTGATCAGACCTCAACAACACAATCTGGCATAACCTGGGGATCACAACAGTGAAGACATCTGCCCTTGTGCTTTGCTACTCTGCTGCTGAGTATGCATGCCCAGTGTGAAACACATCTCACCACGCTAAAACAGTGGATGTGGCTCTTAATGAGACATATCGTATTACCACAGGATGTCTACACCCTACACCACTGGAGAAATTAGTGTTTGGCTGGTATTGCACCACCTGAAGTAGCAGCCAATAATGGAAGGACCAAGACAGTGACATCTCCAGCCCATCCCGTTCGGATATCAGCCAGCACGCCAACACCTTAAGTCACGAAATAGTTTTCTAAAAGTACCTCAGAAAGCAAGAATCCAAAAGTGGTAGGCTAAAACCTAGAACCTCAAGCCATAGCTGATATTGAATGAGAGACTCCCCCCTGGGCACACAGAAGACTGGACGACTTGAAAGGCACTGAACAGACTATGCTCTGGGATCAAGAGATGCAGATCTCAAGAAATGGGGCCACAAAATGGAGTCCATGACATGCGAGTGTGGAGAAGAGCAAACCACAGACCACCTATTACACTGCAGCCTGAGCCCTGCCACATCCACAATGGAGGACCTTCTTATAGCAACACCAGGGGCACTCCAAATGGCCAGCTTCTGGTCAAATGACATTTAATATAATGCCAAGTTTTTTTAACTTTGTGTTTTTTAAAATACATTACAACTGTATCCTTGGTTTGCTTCTGATACAATAAATAAATAAATAGACTTCCACAGGGATAACATTGTGTCCAGTTCTGAGCACCACAAATCAAGAGGGATATTGGGTTGTTGTAGGGTTTCCAGGCTATATGACCATGTTCTAGAAGCATTATCTCCTGACTTTTTGCCTGCATCTATGGCAAGCATCCTCAGAGGTTTTGAGTTCACAACCTCAGAGGATACTTGCCATAGATGCAGGCGAAACATCAAGAGAGAATGCTTCTAGTACATGGCCATATAGCCTGAAAAACCTACAACAACCCAGTGATTCCAGCCATGAAAGCCTTCGACAATAGACCTCACAACCTCTGAGGATGCTTGCCATAGATGCAGGTGAAACGTCAGGAGAGAATGCCATATAGCCCGAAAAACCTAAAACAACCCAGTAATTCTGGCCATGAAAGCCTTCAACAATACAAAAAGGATATTGACAAGGAACGTGTCCAAAGAAAGACAACCAAAATGATCAAAGGTTTGCTTAGCATGCTGGCTGATAGATTGTTGAAGCTGTAATCTAAAAAAGTTACATTTCCAAACTATATTCAATCTACATCATCTGGGTTCCAATCCAAGCTCTTCAACAAAAAGATGAAATAGAAATACAATCGATAAATAAAGTAGGCACAAAAGTTTGCTTTCAACTATTGATACCTGCTCGTTTAAATCTAGAATGAGGAGCATGGTCACTGAGATCAGAAGATGCAACTTTGAACTTCGAAGGTGAACCATTCATTTTAAGTATTTGGGTCAAATTTGGGGCATTGGCTATTGTTGTGGGTCTTCAAGTCATTTTCAACTAAGTCAGAGCCAAAAAGTCTCAAGTTATCAGGTGCTCATTCCATCAGTAATTTTATTTTGGAGGGAATTTGTGCTTTCATTCTGTTCCATCCTTCACAAAAGGACAAATATGGGTCAATTATTTAGATTTCTAAGTATAGCAAGCTTTCCATTCCTATAGAGCAGGCATGGGCAAAATTAAGCCCTCAAAGTGTTTTGGACTTCAACTCCCACCGTTCCTAACAGCCTCAGGCCCCTTCCTTTTCCCCCTCAGCCGCCCGAGGCTGTTAGGAATGGTGGGAGTTGAAGTCCAAAACACCTGGAGAGCTCAACTTTGCCCATGCATGCTACAGAGAGCAATATCCCTTTCTAACAAGAAGGTCGAAATCCCATCGCACCTCCTTACCAAGACATTCTTATTTTCTGTATTAAATCTGGACTGAGCAAACCCCTCTGGCCATTTCCCAAGCCAGATAATCATTGGGTCCATTCATCCCCATGAGCGGAGAGAGCTTAATACTAAAATATTGCCAAAGGCAGGGGGTGTCTTCCAGTGCTTCCTTTCCCTCCCACCCCAAGTACATTCGTTCAGCTTCCGAATACATTACAGCCTGATTCATGACTTTGATGTACGATTTAATGCATGGCGTATCCTCGTCATATCGGATGATAAATCAGCGTGCACACATCTGATCACAATCATTAATATTCACATAGATTCTTGAATGAGCATTGATGCTGCAGATTTTCCCTGAGAACAAAAAGGCAAATAATGCTAATGCAACTCTGGCTGGGAAGATCAGTGCTGAATATCAGAAGAGCTCCAGCTGGATGGGACCAAAAGCAGATCTCTAGTCCAACATTTCTTCTCCCAGAGTGGCCAATCTGTTCCCATTGGGAAGTCCACAAGCAAGAATTGTTGTTTCTTAGCTGCAGCTGTTGTACAGAGGTATATTTCTAGCGTTGGAGATGAGACAGAGCAGTAAAAATGAGCTATTGTTATGTGTCTTCAAGTCATTTTCAACTAAGTCAAATCTATTATGGACTTTTCTTAGCAAGGTAGTTTTCTATTGCTTTCCTCTGAGCTTGAGAGAGTATGATTTAGTCAGATCACACCTGGAGTACTATGTCCAATTTTGGACACTGCAGAGGAGGGCAACTAAAATGATTAAGGCTCTGGAGAACGAGCCCTATGAGGAGTGGCTTAAAGAGCTGGGCATGTTTAGCCTGCAGAAGAGAAGGCTGACAGGAGACATAATGACGGCCATGTATAAATATGTGAGGGGAAGTCATAGGGAGGAGGGAGCAAGCTTGTTTTCTGCTGCCCTGGAACAATGTCTTCAAACTACAAGAAAGAAGATTTCACCTGAACATGAGGAAGAACTCCCAAACTATGAGAGCTGTTCAGCAGTGGTACTCTGTACAGACTATGGTGGAGGCTCCTTTGGAGGTTTTTAGACAGATGCTGGGTGGCCATCTGTTGGGAGAGCTTTAAATATGATTTTCCTGCTTCTTGGCAGGGGGTTGGACTGGATGGCCCATGAGGTCTCTTCTAACTCTATGATTCTATGACTTGCCTAAGGTCACCAGTGACTTTCCATGGCCAAGTAACCCATTTGAACCCTGGTCTCTTGGAGTCCTACTCAAATCACTATACTATAGTTATGGCCTGGACAAACTTTCTAATTTTGGGCTGAATGCTAGCACTCCTTGCTAGGAGGACTGGCTGCCCAGTTGCAGAAGGAAAGAAAGGAATGAGGAAGGAAAGAGAGAAGGATGAAAGGGAGGAAGGGAAGGATGGAAGGAAGGAGAAAGAGGGAGGGAGGAAAGGCGGAAGAAAGAAAAGACAAAAGGGATGGCAGGATTAAAGGAGACAAGGAAGGAAAAAGAGTAAGAAGGAAGGAAAAGAAGAATCAAAGGAAAGAGAAGGAAGGAAAGACAAAAGGGAAGGATGGAAGGAGAAAGAGGGAGAGAGGGAGGAAGGAAGGATGAAAGGGTAGAAGGAAAGGATGGAAGGAGAAAGACAAAGGGAGGTAAGGAGGAAGGAAAGACAAAAGGGAGTGAAGGATAGAAGCAAGGAAGGGAAGGAGGAAGAAAAGAGAGGAAAGACGGAAGGAAGGACAAAGGGTGGAAGAAAATGAAACTTGGGAGAAAGAGGGAAGGGAGGAAGGGAGGAAAAAGAGAAGGAGAAAGAGGGAGAGAGGGAAGGAAGGAAGGACAAAAGGGTGGAGGGGAAGGGAGGGAGAGAGAGGTGAGGGAGGGAAGGAGGAAGGAAAGAGAAAAGAAAGGAATGACAGCAAGAAAGAGGAGGGCCTGAGAAAAGAGCCCAAGGGGCCACATCTGGCCCCTGAGCCTGGGTTTTGCCCATACCTGCTATAGTTGCTTTCAAGACATCTCCATGAATTCCATTATTGAATTCTTTTTTAACAAATTATGTCTAAATTGGTTGCAGTCGCTGCATTTTGCAGGACCAAATTCTATTTACGTTTAGTGTGAAGCACTTCCTTTCCTGTTCCGAATCTTCTCCCTCCATTCTGCTTCAACAGATGGGTTCATGTTCCAACGTTATACAAGAAGGAAACAAACAACTTCTCCCCTCTTGCATAATTTTATCGATCTTTTCTCGCCCTAACTCAGGCTTTTTCTAAGTTAAAATCTCCAAATGCTATAATTTTTCCTCTTAGAAGGATTGACTCAACCTATAGATTTTTTTTTTTGGTTGCTCCTTTCAGCATTTTTTGCATTTGAAATGGGTCGAACTATCCACAGGGCTACGTAAGTACTGTGCTCTTATCAAAAAAGGGAACCATACCAATCTCTGAGTGGAGAGATTAGCATTTAATCCATCTGGGGAAAACCTAAAAGCAAAATCGACACTTTCTGTTCTCTGTAACACCTCTTTCTGAATTCCTGGCAGGAAAGTGGTGTTGACAATGGCCAGTGGCCTTCTTGGACAGCGCTGGCACTTTCCCCTCTCTACAGAGTGACGGTCAACTAATCCATGGGTCACACAATTTTGACCCAAAACCTTGCCCTTGACTAATACATGAAGTCAACTTATACACACTATATACTAAGCATGGGCAAACTTTGGCCCTCCACAGATGTTTTGGACTTCAATTTCCACAATTACTAACAGCCTACCGGCTGTTAGGAATTGTGGGAATTGAAGTCCAAAACTTGGAGGGCCGAAGTTTGCCTATGCCTGCTATATACAATATATTATTTCCTTTGCTGGCTGAGTAGATAGTTGAGCAGATATCATATCTGTACCTATGAACACACAAGCACTGAGCCTATTGCTCTAGATCAGGGCTTCTTACACCTTTTCCACTCATGATTCTTTTTGGCACAAGAAATGTTTATGTAACACTGGCTATATATGTTTACAAAATAGGTATAAACACTAAAAAGTCACTTACTAAACAGACCAATTGTCCAAGGCTTACTAAACAGACCAATTGTCCTTTTTATAAAGTACAGCTGAAGCATCTTCTGCAGAGTCCACTTGTAAACACTGCACAGCAAATTTGTTTAAATCTATAACAACCACTAGGTATTGTTCAGAAACCTTTTACTGTTGCTAAATTTTTCAGGACCCCAATGTTGAGCTAAGGGCACCCCATTTGGGGCCGGGGTCCAGTTTAAGAAGCTGTGCTTTAGATTACAGGCAGACAGAACAAGATAGGCTCTGTAGGTTTTGTTTCACTGCCTTTTACCCTCTTTAGAAGATTTCCCTTCACTTTTTGTCCCTGCGATAATTGGATTTTGAAAGATTCCGACTTGTTGTGGAAACAAGGGTTGGTGATAAAGCTACAGTTGAGATGCCTTTTCCCCAAGATAACTCTTTCAAGAGTGAATGTTTCTTCTGAGAGATGGATTTCTCTCCATTTTCGTGGTCTCACACCCGTTCTTAACTAGGAGGTGTTTGTAAGTCAGGGACTGCCTGTACTTGTATTCCCCACAAGCTTGAAAAAGTTACTCTTTCATTTACAACTTCCTCTGACCATGCTAAACTTTGGGCTTTGGGAGCTACCATCCAAAAAAAAAAAATGGAGCTCCCAGTGGTGCAATGGGTGCAGGACTGTCGACCAACAGGTTAGGTGTTCGAATCCAGGGAGAGCGAGTTGAGCTTCCTCTGTCAGCTCCAGTTTCCCATGTGGGGACAAAAGAGCATCCCACAAGGATGGTAAAGCATTAAACATCTGGGCATCCCCCGTACAATGTCCTTGCAGATGAACAATTATCTCACACCAGAAGCAACTTGCAGTTTCTCAAGTCACTCCTGACATGAAAAAAGAAATCCAAAGAAATTCTTTTCCCAAATTCAGGCATCTCTAAATCCAACCTCCGGTCTTTTATTTCAAAATGCTAACATGGAATCCTGTATTTCCCCTATGACTTAGACTATGAAAATAGCAGGGTGATTAAAGGGTGTTTAGGATCCACATCCTTGATGACACACTTAAGATCTCATCACACTAGAAAATGAATTCACTTTAAATCTGGTTACTGCCTACTGCAGAATTCTGGGGTTTGTAGTTTAGGGAGGAGCCTTTAACAGCCTTACTAAACTACAAACCCCAGAATTCTGCAGGAGGCAGAACCCGATTTAAAGTGGATTCATTCTCTAGTGCAGTGTTTCTCAACCTGGGGGTCAGGACCCCTGGGGGGGTCACGAGGGGGTGTCAGAGGGGTCACCAAAGGCCATCAGAAAACACAGTCTTTTCTGTTGGTCATGGGGGTTCTGTGTGGGAAGTTGGTTCAATTCCATCGTTGGTGGAGTCCAAAATCCTATTTGATTGTAGGTTAACTATAAATCCCAGCAACTACAACTCCCAAATGTCAAGGTCTATTTTCCCCAAACTCCACCAGTGTTCACATTTGTACATATTGAGTATTTGTGCCAAGTTTGGTCCAGATCCATCATTGAGTCCACAGTGCTCTCTGGAAGTAGGTGAACTACAACTCCAAAACTCAAGGTCAATGCCTACCAATCCCACTATTTTCTGTTGGTCATGGGAGTTCTGTGTGCCAAGTTTGGTTCAATTCCATCATTGGTGGAGTCCAGAATGCTCTTTGATTGTAGGTGAACTATAAATCCCAGCACCTACAACTCCCAAATGACAAAATCAATCCCCGTCCAACCCCACCAGTATTCAAATTTGGGTGTATTGGGTATTTGTGCCAAATTTGGTCCAGTGAATGAAAATACATCTTGCATATCAGATACTGCAAATGCAACTGTCTGGTCTGCCCCTGACACGATAAATAAATATCAGATATTTACATTACGATTCATAACAATAGCAAAATTACAGTTGTGAAGTAGCAACAAAAATAATTTTAGGGTTGGGGGTCACCACAACATGAGGAACTGTATTAAGGAGTCACGGCATTAGGAAAGTTGAGAACCACTGCTCTAGTGTGATAAAGTAGTTGGGTGCATCTATACAGCAGGATTAATGCTGTTTGGCACTGCTTTAATGCTATTGAATCATGGGAGCTGCAGTTTGGAGAGTCCCAACAGACTTTGGCACCTTGCAAAACTTCAAATCCTAGGATCCCATAGTGTTGAGCCGTGGCAGTTAAAGTAGCATCAAAAGACATACAGTGTAGATCAGGCATGGGCAAACTTTGACCCTTTAGATGTTTTGGACTTCAACTCCCAGAAATCACAAATAGTTTACCAACTGTTAGGAATTGTGGGAGTTGAAGTCCAAAACACCTGGAGGGCCGAAGTTTGCCCATGCTTGGTGTAGATGCGCTTTAGGAAAGGTGGGAACCTAGCAAGACTCATAAAATCCAGCCCTAGGAAGGACTTTGCACAGATTCAGCACTGCACAGTCTCTCCTCACCATCCCCGCATGTGAAGGACAGCAGGCACCAAACAAATCGCAGGAGCAATTTAGCCCTTGGCCTCACAACTGCAAGACCACAAAATCAATGCTAACATAGTATCTGGGCACCACCCAACCAATCATTTATCTTCGCAACCCCTGCAGCTTGGCAAAGAAATATCATTATCTCCATTTTATAAGTGAGGCACAAAGCAAGATTGACTTGGCCACCGTCGACGGAAAAGAGTCTGCTTTACAGCTACGAGCGAAAATAAATCAAAGACTCCCAAAGACACACACAACACACATCTCAACAGACCACGCTCTTCGCTCTCCGGCCACAGAAGGCAATCAATCAATCTCCGCTCCTGACTTTTTTCTCCCCGTTTAAGGAGAGAATAGCCTTGAAGGCATTGCTTTCTTTCCATCCAAAACAGTGCCAGTTCTGAGCCTCTCCCAATCCTGGCAAACCAATCTTTCAGCCAGAGAGAGACTAATAAGGCCGGAGAAAAGCAAAAAATCCCAATCTGTTATGTCATGAAGCACAACTTCAAGAGCTCCAAAGGGACGTTTTTTTCATACATTATATATTCCCTGCTTAGGAAAAAAAAATCCACACACACGAAGTTAAATGCCAGAATAGCCCTGCCTTATCCTAAGGGCTATTTCATACATTATTTATTTATTTATTTACGTCACTTTTATCCCACCCTTTTCAGCCTGAAGGCGACACAGGGCGGCACATGATTAGGTGCCACATATATATACATATAACGGTTAAAAGCAATTAAGGCACATCATAAAATACATATAAAAAGCATAAAAACTATAAAAATCTATAACAAACAATGTCTTCCAGTCCAATTCCTCATCCGTTTACATCGTCTTAGGCATTCCGTATTCATATTCCAATTTTGTGTTTATCTGGTCACGCTGAAGTTCTGAAGAGCCAGGTTTTCACCCTTTTCTGAAAGATCAGGAGGGAGGGCAGTTTTACAGCCGGGAGGCCACCACTGAGAAGGCCCTGTCTCTCGTCCCCGCCAGACACACCTGTGAGGCAGGCGGGATTGAGAGCAGGGTTTCCTCAGACAATCTTAAATTTCTAGAAGGTTCATAGGGCAAGATTCGTTTGGATAGATAAGCTGGCCTGGAACTGTTTAGGACCTGATAGGCTAGCACTTTGAATTGTGCCCGGTAGCAAACTGGCAGCCAGTGGAGCTGGCACAACAGTGGAGTTGTATGCTCCCTTTGCGCTGCTCTCGTTAGTAACCTGGCTGCCACACGTTGGACCATTTGAAGCTTCCGAACAGGTTTCAAAGTCAACCCCAAGAAGAGCACGTTGCAGTAGTCTATACAGAATGTGACCAGAGCGTGGACTACCGTGGCCATGCCTTTTGATGATCAAAAGGGAGTTGTAGCCTCATGATGAGTATGGATGCATCTACACCGTGCATGGGCAAACCCCACTTGTCTAGTTCTTAACAGACCTCACAACCTCTGAGGATGCCTGCCATAGATGTGGGCGAAATGTCAGGAGAGAATGCTTCTGGATCGTGGTCATACAGCCCGAAAAATTCACAACAACCTAGTCAGAGAAAATTTGTTCCCTCTCCCGCCTCACTAGAGTGATTCCCTGACTGCCAACAGAGGTCACTGGCTGAGTTTGGAGGTGATTTACTCACCTGTCTTTGATTGACAGGTGAGTCAATCCCTGTTGTGTTTCAGCCTGAAGAAGGAATGGAGTTTGACAACACTTTTTACCTGGCATAGCTATGGAATCCAGGCATCTGAAGGGTGCATCTACACCAGACATGGGCAAACTTGGGCCCTACAAGTGTTTTGGACTTCAACTCCCACAATTCCTAACAGATGATAGACTGTTAAAAATTGTGGGAGTTGAAGTCCAAAACACCTGGAGGGCCCAAATTTGCCAATGCCTGGTCTACACTGTGGAATGAATGCAGTTTGGCATCACTTTAACTGTCATGGCTCAATGCTATGCTATAATGGAAACTGTAGTTTTACAAGGTCTTAACTTCTCTGCTGATGCCTCACCAAACTATGACTCTCAAGGTTCCATAGCATTGAGCTCTGGCAGTTAAAGCAGTATCAAACTGCATTAATTCTAAAATACAGATGCAAATTACTATACTTGCAAACAAAGTCTGTTTAGACCAGGCATGGGCAAACTTCAGCCCTCCAGGTATTTTGGACTCCAACTCCCACAATTCCTAACAGCCTACCGGCTGTTAGGAATTGTGGGAGTTGAAGTCCAAAACACCTGGAGGGCCCAAGTTTGCCCATGCCTGGTTTAGACAGAAATTTTAAGGAGCTTATATGCACACACAGAAACATGTTTCTAGACTTCTGTTTACAACATCAAGGGTGGTATGCAGTTAAGGATAAAATCGCAGGAAGTAAAACTTGGTGCAAAAGATGAAACTAACAAAATTAAAACAGATCACAACACAGGCAGGAAATTGTGTGGGGAAAAAAAAAAAAACAGCCCAGCTTCAACTAATGTGCATGGGAGTGTTTCAACCTTAAAGGCAGCCAAAAATCATTTTAAATGATTACCGCAAATGGAAAAAAAGGCATTGGCACCATGCAGTCTTCTGGGCCACAGAGATATGGAAAGTCAACCTTTTTTGGACATTTTCTACTGAATTTAGAATCACTGAATTGGAAGAGACCCCTAAAGGCCATCCAGTCCAACCCCATTCTGCTACACAGGGAACATTCACGTGAGGAGAGATGCCTTGGAAGAGGGAGATGTGGGTTTGAACTTGTTTTCTGCTACTCTGGAGACAAGGGCATGAACAATGGATTCTCATTGCAGGAAAGAAGATCCAACCTGAACATTAGGAAGAATTTGTTGATAGAGCTGTTTGACAATGGGATATAATGCTGAATGGATTATAACCATTCGGCTGTGAGGTTTTATGGGAGAAGGGAGAACCAATACTGCCTTACATGATTAGGAACCCAAAGCTCAACTAAGCTTAATGGTAAGAGCTGCTGGGCCTCGAGAGTATGGTGGAGTCTCCTTCTCTGAGGTTTTTAAGAAGAGGCTGGATGACCATCTGTCGGGAGGGCTTTGATCGTGTCTTCCTGCATGACAGAATGGGATTAGACTAGATGGTGTAGATCAGGCATGGGCCCTCCAGGTGTTTTGGACTTCAACTCCCACCATTCCTAACAGCCTTAGGCCCTTCCTGAGGATGTTAGGAATGGAGGGAGTTGAGGAAGGGTCCGGAGCTGTTAGGAATGGTGGGAGTTGAAGTCCAAAACACCCAGAAGGCTCAAGTATGCCCATGCCTGGTGTAGCTGGACCCAAAGTGCTCTGATTCTGCACTGTAGATGCCTACTGCTCTATGCAAGTGAGCCACTTTAGTCCACTCCAGGAATGAGAGCCACTACCAAGCTCCTCTCCTTCTCTGGTCCATTTCCCCACTTTTCAGGGAACCCAAATCCATCCTTCTGTTCAACAAGAACCTCAGCAATCTGGACTCTCCTCATCACACTCTGTTAACTTCACAGAGCCTCAGGATTCCTCTGTTTAACAGTGCAATATGCTGCCTCCTTGAAATGTGATAGAGTCTCCTTCTACAGAGGCTTTTAAAGCACAGGCTAGATGGCCATCTGTTTGATTGTGTCTTATGAGGTGAGACTGGGGTCTCTTGGATTAGAATGAATGCAGTTTGATACTACTACGATTCCCCCGTAGAGTCCTAGGATTTGCAGTTTGGCGGGTCCAATCACTCTTGATCAGATAAGGCTAAAGAGCTTGCAAAACTACAGCTCCCGGGATTCCATACTATTGAGCCATGCCAAGCTGTATTCATGCCACACTGTATAGATGCACTCCAGGCACTCTGGAGCAGGAAACGCAAAGGGACCTTGGAAAATGACAATTCCCAGGATTCCATACTATTAAGCCATGCCAAGCTGTGTTCATTACACACTGTGTAGATGCACTTCAGGCACTCTGGGACAGGGAACCCAAAAGGACCTTGGAAAATTAAAACTTTCAGGATTCCATACTATTGAGCCAAGCTGTGTTCATTCCACACTGTAGATCAGTGTTTTTCAACCTGGGAGTCAGGACCCCTGGGAGGGGATTGAAAGGGGGTGGGGGTGGTAGAGGGGTCGCCAAAGACCCACAGAAACACAGTATTTACTGTTAGTCATGGGGGTTATGTATGGGAAGTTTGACCCAATTCTATTGTTGGTGTGGTTCAGAATGCTCTTTGATTGTAAGTGAACTATAAATCCTGGCAACCACAATTCCCAAATGTCATGGTCTATTTTCCTCAAACTCCACAGTGTTCACATTTGGGCATACAGAGTATTCGTGTCATGTTTGGTCCAGATCCATCATTGTTTGAGTCCACAGTGCTCTCTGGATGTAGATGAACTACAACTCCAAAACTCAAGGTCAATGCCCACCAAACCCTTCCAGTATTTTCTGTTAGTCATAGGAGTTCTGTGTGCCAAGTTTAACCCAATTCCATTGTTGGTGGAGTTCCGAATGTTCTTTCATTGTAGGTTAACTATAAATCCCAGAAACTACAACTCCCAAATGACAAAAATCAATCTCCCCCAACCCCACCAGTATTCAAATTTGGCCATATTGGGTGTTTGTGCCAAATCTGATCCAGTGAATGAAAATACATGCTGCACATCAGATATTCACATTACGCTTCATAACAGTAGCAAAATTACAGTTATGAAGTAACAACAAAAATAATTTTATGGTTGATGGTCAGCACAACATGAGGAACTTTATTAAGGGGTTGTGGCATTAGGAAGGTGGGGAAACACTCCTGTGGATGCACCCCCTGGCATTCTAGGGAGGGGGGAAAGGACCTTGGAAAACTACAATTCTAAGGATTCCATACTATTGAGCCATGCCAAGCTGCAGCCATTCCACACTGTGTAGATGCACACCTGGCATCTGGGGCAGAGAAGGCGAAAGGACCCTGGAAAACTACAACTCCCAGCATTCCATTCTATAGAGCCATGCCAAGTTGTAGTCATTCCACACTGTGTAGAGGCACCCCTGGCACTCCGGGTCAGAGAAGGCGAAAGGACCTTGGAAAACTACAACTCCCAGGATTCCATACTATTGAACCACGCCAAGTTGTATTATTCCAGTCCACAGTGAAGATGCACCCCAAGCACTCTGGAGCAGGGAAGGCAAAAGGACCTTGGAAAACTACAGCTCCCAGTATTCCATATTATTGAGCCATGCCAAGTTGCGTTCTTCCCACACTGTGTAGATGCAGCTCGGGCATTCTGGGGCTGGGAAGGCGAAAGGACCTTGGAAAACTACAACTCCCTGGTTTCCATATTATTGAGCCATGCCAACCTGCATTCGTTCCACACTTTAGACACACCCCGGGCATTCTGGGGCAGGGAAGGCGAAAGGACCTTGCCAAACTGCAACTCCCAAGACTGTGTAGTACTGAGCCACGCCGGGCTGCACTCCTCCTAGAGTGCAGAAGAAGCCCGCTCTGATTTTCCAGCGCGGGAAAAGCCGCATCCCCAGGTCGCGCTGCCAAGGTCAGCCAGGCAGAGGAGCCAAAGGTGGGGTGTGTGTTTTGTTTGTTTGGGGCGGGGGGGGGGGAATTGGGGTGAGGATCCCCCATCTCAAAGAGAAAGCCAAGCGAGAGTGCCCCTGCGCATATGCAGAGGACGCCTTCTGGGCAGGCATACCAGCTCCTTGCAAGGTAGGCTTCCCTCCTCCCCAAATATATAATAATAATAATAATAAGAAGAAGAGGGAGTCCCTCTCTCACCTGATCCTGAACCGCTGCGGGAAGGCGAGTGCTGCAGCAGAAACGGGGGAAGAAGAAGAAGCAGAAGCAGCAAGAGCAGCATCTCCTTCCAATGCTACCATCCCCATCATCATCATCATGATGTTCGCCTCCGCTCTGCTCTGCTTTTTTTCCCCCTTCTTTTTTTTGCCGCGCTAGGATGTTGTGTGCACGCGCCGCGCGCTCCCGCCGCCCGCTTGCTTATTTATTTATTTATTTACTTATTGGGTTTTTGCACGCGCATACACACAGCGCGCGCGCGCAGACAAGCCAAGCAAAGCCGAGCCTGGGAATCCTGGAGGCGCGCGCTCCGACAGAATGCGGGAAAGGACAAAAAGGGGAGGGAGGGGGGAAGTAAGTGAGCGCGCGCACCAGCAGCAGGAAGAAGGATTCGAAGGATGCGCGCGCCTGGCACGTGCTCGGTCGCTGCCGCCTCCGCCGCCTCGGTCCATTCTTTCCCCAACACTAGAGGGCGCCCCAGAGAGAGAGAGAGAGAGAGAGAGAGAATGCGAGAGAGAGAAAGGTTCTGCCTACAGAGGTCGCAAGAGAGCAGCAGAGAGGCGGAAAGAAAAAGGGAGGGAAGAAAGGCACGCGCTTGGCACGTGCCCACAGGCGGACCAGCTGCTGTCTGTCCCAACGCTAGAGGGCGCCAAAGAGCCACAGAGAGAGAGGCACTGAGTGCAGACTACTTCAACCACAGTGGAGTTGACTGCAGAGGACCATCACTTAACTCAAAAACGGAAAACAGAATGTCGGTGGGCAGGAAAAAAGATTTTAAAATGGACTCAAAGCCAACCTTAAACACTCTGGCATACACACTGAGAACTGGAAAGCCCTGGCCCTAGAGGTCAGCTGTGATCAGCAGTGCTGTAGAATTTGAAGAGGCACGAATGGGGGGTGAAAGAGAGAAACGTGCCAAGAGGAAGGCGTGTCAAGCCTGTCAGGATTAATTTAGTTATGTATGTGTTTTTCAATGTGCTTCTATATATTGCCAAGACGCAGGCATGTAGCCGGGGGGGGGGGGGGGGGCTTGGGGGGCTTCAGCCCCCCCCCCCCCAAATTCTGATGGTGGTCCGTGAGAAGGCCTTACTGGTGCATTATTTAAACTGTTATGTTTATTCATATCATGATTTGATCACCATGCTCAATATATCCCATATGCATGGGGGTATTGGGGTAATGATACAAAAGGTTTGCTAAGCTAGACCCTCTTTCAGTCAGACTCAGCCCCCCCCCCCCTGAAACAAACTCAGCCTCCCCCCCACAAAACAAAATCCTGGCTATGGGCCTGCCAAGATGGATGCCACTGTGAATTGAAAATGCCATGCAGAAATGTTTATACTTTGAGGCTGTGATTAAGTGAACTTGAGAAAAATAAGATAAGGTTTGTTCTTGTTGAGAATAGAAGGGAGTAGCCAGTCTCGGCAAGAAAAGATAAGCAGATGTAAAGAGGCTTTCGGTTTTGACTAGTTCTTTGTTGTTCTTCCTGAATTGTAGCTTGCTGTAAAAAGACGTGTCTGTTGTATATACTTAGTAAGCTTAGTTTCTTTTGTAACTCAAAGCCTGCAGAGTCCTTATTTTGCCACTCAGTGTCTGCTTGATCTAGCATTCCTTCCGCTGGGTATCGTCAATCTCTGACAAAGCCAACCCTAACCGGGATCGCCTTCCACCTGGAAACCAATGCCCTCACAGCGGGAGAAGATGCAGATCAAGAATAGGGCTCCACAGTCATCTATGGACCCACCACCAGGACACCGATCTTGGAAGACAATCCTACTCGGACAACGAGGGATCGCCTAAGTAAGTAAGACTTCAACCACAGAAGTCAGCCATAGTAGAGCACTCGATGAACCAACCTGTACACAGCATATCATTTGAGAACACGGAAATGCTGGACCGATCTAACAACCACCATGTCAGACTACACAGAGAAGCCAATGAAATCCACAAGCAGGTGGACAATTTCAACAGAAAGGAGGAAACCATGTAAATTAAACAAAATCTGGTTACCAGTATTTTTTTAAAAAAACCTCCAAAATCATAACAGTAAATAAAGAGCAACACTCAAAAAACAGGGGAATTCCAGATAGGAAATAATCAAGGCCAGCTAATCACTTCCCAATAAAGGATTCCCCTAGGCAGTAAAAAGCCAGACCTTGAAACTGCAAGGCCATTAAATGCTAATCAAAGTGGTTCATTCCAACATTGACCTACCCTAGACATTCCACAGATACATAAACCCCACTTGCCTAGGTTCTACCAGACCTCACAACCTCTGAGGATGCCTGCCATAGATGCAGGCAAAATGTCATAGAATCATAGAGTTGGAAGAGACCTCATGGGCCATCCAGTCCAACCCCCTGCCAAGAAGCAGGAAAAGAATGCTTCTGGAACATGGCCATAGAGCCTGGAAAACTCACAACAGCACAGTCAGAGAGAGGAATGTTAGGAATTGTGGGAATTGAAGTCTAAAACACCTAGAGGGCCCAGGTTTGCACATGCCTGATCTACACTGTAGAATGAATGCAGCTTGAGACCACTTCACCTTCCATGGCTCAGTGCTGTGCAGTCCTGGGAGTTGTAGTTTTACAAGGTCTTTAGCTTTCCCTACAATTGAGCGATGGGGGCTCATCAAACTACAACTTGGGTTTTGGGTTTGAGCCATGTGCATTAAAGGCAGCCGATCTTGAAAGCTAAGCTGGGTTAGCTCTGGTTCAGAATTGGATGGGAGACCACCAAGGATTACCAGGTGTTATAAATTCTGTTTCAAGGGGATGGACTGGCAAAACCACCTCTGAGTACTCCTGGCCTAAGAAAACCCTGTGAAATCCATGAGGTTCTCGTTAGGCAATGGAAGCTTTCATTATATAAACTGGAAGGATGTTGCCTTGGCCTTTCCTTGTACAATGCCAGGAGCAAGAGGAAAGGAGTCCTTTTGGGTGGGAGACACGTATGCATTGCTCTTTCTTCCCTGTCCCAGCACAAAGAAACGTGGACCCATTCTCCCTGCCTTGGAGCAACTGAGATCTCTATTTG
Source organism: Anolis sagrei (assembly GCF_037176765.1). Taxonomy (NCBI): domain Eukaryota; kingdom Metazoa; phylum Chordata; class Lepidosauria; order Squamata; family Anolidae; genus Anolis; species Anolis sagrei. The sequence goes on along the minus strand of NC_090022.1, from coordinate 28,062,919 downwards.
CCGCCAAAGTGGGTTGATATCGGTGGGAGTTTGTGTCCAGATAAAAACCAGTCATAAGGGTGCTGCCATCCTTCCTTCCTTCCTTCCTTCCTTCCTTCCTTCCTTCCTTCCTTCCTTCCTTCTTTCCTTCCTCAGATTCTTAGAATTGCTAGCACTGCAGTAAGTGAAGCGTTTAGAAATACAGTTTAGACAGCCAAAGAAAAAGGGACAAGGCACAGTTACCAAGGGAATGCCGACACAGCAAATCAAAGAGTTCTAGGAACAAGCCATTTTTTTCCTCTAATGCTAGAAATTTGGGGACTGAAGTAGCATTTCTTTAGAGGGGAGATGATTCGTATTTGGGAGGGTGATATGCCCATATTCCCAGAGCCATTCATTTGCATTTCAAGACCCAAGATATCATTGCAGTATCCAGGATATTCCATTTCCAACAGGCAGAGGATATCCTGAGTATTGAAATTATTCATACTCGCCTTTCTTCTCCTGAAAAGGATCTTTCTCAGGTTGGATTTATATTATCAATACAGGCCTCCCTGGTGGCGCAGCTGGTCAAACCGCTGAGCTGCTGAACTTGCTGACTGAAAGGTTGGTGGTTCAAATCCAGGGAGTGGGGTGAGCTCCCGCTGTTAGGCCCAGCTTCTGCCAGCCTAGCAGTTCAAAAACATGCAAATGTGAGTAGATCAATAGGCACCACTCAAGCAGGAAGGTAGTGGCGCTCCATGCAGTCATGCTGGCCACATGACCTTGGAGGCATCTACAGACAAAGCTGGCTCTTCAGCTTAGAAATGGAGATGTGCACCAACCCCCAGAGTTGGACACAACTAGGACTTAATGTCGAGGGGAAACCTTACCTTTACTTTATGATCAACGCAGTTAAACTGCATTCTGAAATAGCATTATTTGGCAGTGTAGATCCAACCTAAGAAGAGAGATTCCACAAAAATATTAGGAAGGACCTTTGTTGTTTATTTGTCCAGTTGCTTCCGACTCTTCATGATCTCATGGACCAGCCCACGCAAGAGCTCTGTTGGCCGTGGCCACCCCCAGCTCCTTCAAGGACAAGCCAGCCACTTCAAGGATACCACACACCCTTTTAGAGATGTTTAGATAGGAAACAAAGCACATCTTAGAACTGAAGAAATACAACACGGTCTGCCATTAGAGCCAATTAGTGTAATGAAAGGACAGATATGCTGATACTCGTTCTGTTGTTCCTGTTCAGTACTTTTGCTGTCAGAGATGGGGAGAGATGGTTTTTCCTTCCGGTGCCAAAATAACTTGGCTGGCTTGATGTAGGTGAGCGGAGGTGCTATGTTTACTACTCAGCCTCCGGCAGCAACATACTGCTCTCTTCTTCCTTAATGGAAGATAATGAGTTGAAGAGCTATAGAAATTTGTCTGAATTAGAATTTTTGGAAGGAAACAAAGCTTCGGAGATTGCATAGCAATGCACTTTGCTACCGAACACTCCCACATGTTTCAGTCTCTGGACTTCATGTTCTCCCTAGATAGTCATGTGCAAAGAAATCACATTTGTCCATTCCCTCCCTGCCTTTACATGTTTTGCAAAGCAAAATAAATCAACATACCTCTTTGGCCGTTCTGTCAACATACACACAGAAACCCTGAGCATGCATGGTCTCACATTTTAAACTCACTTATAATATAGCACTATCTTGATGAGAGGAGTTTTCTTCTGGTGCTAAACACATTTGATCAGAAATAAGCACCCTTTGGTGGTAGAAAAGGAGTGTTGTATACTGGAAGCAGAAAGCAATACAATGAATTTCTGTGGTCTTGCGATGCCAATTTAGAGCTTCAGGCCTAAGGGGATCACATCACCAGGTTTTCAGAGACTTGTCCAAGCTGGGATTTGAATTGTACGGTAAATAATAATAATAATAATAATAATAATAATAATAATAATATATTTATATTCCACCTTTCTGCCCAAGGGGACTCAGAGTGGATTACGGCATATAGATACAGGCAAACATTCAATGCCTTGTTACAATGAAATACAATTACACATTCTGAAGTCTTGGCACTGCCTTTTCCTCTCCTTTTCTTCAGTTCCCCCTGTTTATAGGCCTTCCCAATAGTGAAGAGACCTTTCTATGTATTTTTGGAGGGGAGGTGGAGCTTAAAATCCCCCCAGAAGGCAGTCTTAGTTGGTCTATTCCATTTCCCTGTATAGAGCTCTCTGCTGGTCTCCTCCCTCTTTTCTACAGCAGAGCTACTGTGACTTAGGTTTATCATTGTCTGGAATCCTAGGCCCAAGCAATCCAAACAGGCATTCTTAGCACCTGCTGCATTTAGCAGTATTATTATACTAACAGGCCAAAGGACAACAGAAGCTTTTGGCCAGTCTAAGCTTCACAGGAGAGAAGATTAAGACAGTTTGTAAGCAACAATTTATAATCTATCGCTTTACACCTGACTTTCAAAGATTCTAGAAAGATGACTGCAACCAGCAAAATGTCCCTTTGTAATGTATTATTTTAAGTTAACTTAAAATAATACAGGTGGAGTTAACCATTTATTCATCTTGTTTCAGTTAACTCATTTGGTTATCTTTTTACCTTGCCTAAATTGCCTCTGTCTGCTAAAGGTCTTAATCTTAACAGAAGGTTTCAGATAGCCCCTGAGTAAAGCCAGACAATATAGTTTTCCCAGAGTCTCAGGTGTACCATCACACACACACAAATACACAGACAAAGGCAAAGGCTTCTCATTTTCATGTGCAGCTCTGGAGGCAGTGCTCATCTGCGGCTCTGGGGGAGGTACTTATCTCCATTTCCAAGCCAAGGAGCCTGCGTTGTCCATAGATGTCTCCTGGTCATGTGGCTGGCATAACTGCATGGATCATCTGTTTGTGTTGCCGCCAAGGCAGACCTAATCACATTTGCATGTTTTCAAACTCCTAGGTTGGCAGGAGCTAGGGCTAACAGCAGGAGCTCACCCCGTTCCGAGGATTTGAACTGCCAACCTTGTGGTCAGAAGTTCATCAGCCCAAGGGTTTAACCCATTGATACCACTTTGGACTTTGTCTGTGAAGTGTTTCAGAAATGTGGGAAAATGGTGGGGAAATTGAGCTGAGGAGAAATTGTCTTCCGAGCTCCAGATGCACATGGAAATGGGAAAAAGCAGTGATTAAAGTGTGGGATGGGATCTTTAAGAACAATGCCTTGTGTCTCCTTCAGAGTACAAGGATTGAGAAGAAAGGGGAAAGAGCCCATAGAAGTGGTGTCTGTCTTATAAACGATGCCTTGTGTCTTTTCTACGGATGGCTGAGGTGGGATGAAGTGATACCGCGTGATGGGGGTAAGTAAATTCTCAGTCTTCTTAAAAGATGGAGTCCCACGCAAAGAAGACGATTTCCCTGGTTTTCCCCAGCTCCGTCTGATGATGTCCTTTAACTGCTTTGGCTCAGTGCTATGGAATCACGGAAGTTTTAGTTTGGTGAGCCATCAGCGGTCTTTGGTAGGAAGGCTAAAGATGACAACTTGCAGGATTCCCTAACCCTGAACCATGGCAGTTCAAGGGGTGTCAAACTGTGTTAATTCCACAATGTTAATGTAAAATCATAGAGCTGGAAGACACCATATGGGCCATCTAGTCCAATCCCCTGCTATGTAGGAAAAACACAATCAAAGCACCCCCGACAGATGGCCATCCTACCTATTCAAAAGCTTCCAAGGAAGCAGCTTCCACCACACTCAGAGGCAATGATTTCCAATGCTGAACAGCTCTCACAGTCAGGAAGTTCTTCCTAATCTTCAGGTTGAATCTCCTATCCTGTAATTTGAAGCCATTGCTCTGAGTCCTAGTTTCCAGGGCAGCAGAAAACAAGCCTACTCACTCTTCCTTTTGGCAATCCTTTCACATATTTGTACATGGCTATCATGTCTCCTCTCAACCTTCTCTTCTGCAGGTTAAACATACCCAGGTCTTTAAGCCGCTCCTCATAGAGATTCATGGTCTCTAGACCTTTGATCATTTTAGTTGCTCTCCTCTGGACACCTTCCAGCTTGTCAATATCCCTCCTGTGGTGCCCAGAATTGGATACAGTATAATTTCACGTGAGGTCGCACCAAAGCAGAATAGAGGGGTACCCTTGAGCTAGACTGTATCCTCCTTCTGATGTGGCCCAAAATACCATTGGCTTTTTTGGCTGCTGCATCACTTGTTTTTCACTTGCACACCTGTTCTCCCAGTGTCCTAATCCAGCATTCACTACACTATACTAGGTAATAAATGCTTTTCAGAGGAGGAGGATGAGAAGGGTATCATGCTTTGGGGCACAGTACCATTTTAGCAGGCCCCAGGTTGCATCTACATTGCAGAATTAAAGTAGTTAACACTACTTGAACTGTCATGACTCAATGTCATAGAATTGTGGGAGCTGTAGTTCGATGAAGCACCAATGTCCTTTGACAGAGAAGGAGTCGTGGTGGCACAAGGTTAAACCCTTGTGCTGCTGAACTGCCGACCTGAGGGTTGGTTGTTCAAATCCGTGAGACAGGGTGAGCTCCCTCTGTCAGCCCTACCTCCTGCCAACCTAGCAGTTCAAATACATGCAAATGTGAGTAGATAAATAGGTACCGCTTTGGCAGGAAAAGGCAAAGAGACACTCCAAGCAATCTTGCCTGCAAACAACCAGGAGATGCTTACGACAATGCAGGCTCCTCAGCTTGGAAATGGAGAAAAGCACCTCCCCTGGAGCCAGAGATGAGCACTGCCTCCAAAGCTGAAAATAAAAGAAGAAGCCTTTGCCTATGTATTTGTGTACTACTGTATTTCCATTTGTAACAAGGCATTGAATGTTTGCCTGTGTTAGTTTATATGTTGTAATCAGCTCTGAGTTTCCTTGGGGAAAAGGGCGAAATATAAATAGTTACTATTATAGTGTTATAAGACTTGCAAACATAACACATCAACAAGCGAGAGTCCAAAAGTGGTAGGCTAAAACCCAGAGCCTCAGTCAGAGACTCCTTCCTGGGCACACAGAAAAATGGGGGGCTTGGAAGGCGCTGAACAGACTGAACTCTGGCAGCACGAGATGCAAAGCCAACCTTAAAAAATGGGGCTACAAAGTGGAGCCATGACATGTGGGTGTGGAGAAGAGCAAATGACAGACCACCTATTATAATGCAGTCTGAGCCCCACCACATGCACAATGGAGGATCTTCTTATAGCAACACCAGAGGCACTCCAAGTGGTCAGCTACTGGTCAAAGGATATTTTGTATAATGTCAAATTTTCAAACTTTGTGGGTTTCTTAAAAATACAGTACAACTGTTTGGTTTGCTTCTGATATGATAAATAAATAAATAAATAAGGCTTCCAAAACTACAACTGCCAGGATTCCACAGCATTGAGCCATGGCACTTAAAGTGGTGCCAAACGGCATTCATACTATAGTGTAGCTATACCCCATCAATTTTTGTATCTAGAAGGCACTCAACTTCCATTGAAACACATAATTGCATTGGATGACCTAGAGATTTCTAAAGAGGGGTTCTTTTACAAAATCTCTAGGCCCTCCAACACAATTGGAGGAAGGCTAACCATAGAGTAAAGCTGGAAAACCTACAAATGCCTAGGGAAGTGTTTTCCATATTCTCCAGTGCAACTGTATGGTCGGTCTTTGGCAGAAGGTCATCCAAGACTCCCACTGGAGGACCTAATGTTGCCTATAGATAATATTTTAAATCAAATCCGCCAAAAGACAAAACTGCAAATGTAGAGGGACTGCCGTACTTCTAAGCTCTTTGTGTTGCGGATCTGCTGCCTTGAAGGACTGTGGCTCTGTGTATTTTTTTACTATCTATAAATGTAGCAGCAAACAGACCATGCTACCAAACTAGGAAGCCTTTGTTTCGAATGTCATTTCAGCCATGATGGACTCACTCGGTAGCCTTGGGATGAGAGGGCTGCCTAAGGGCCCCGTGGCTCCCATCTGCAAAGGGAAGATAATAATACCCACCTGCCACGGCTGTCACAAAGATTACAAGATAATGCCTCCAAAGTGCTCAGAACCCTTGAAACACGATACAAATGCTAATGCCACAAATGCTATTAATATATGTTCAAGTCAGTACTGAATACAAGGAAATTATGTTTGACTATAAGCATCCATTTACCCATATCGTGTTATGGTAGTTAAAACGTAAGCAATCATTACTCGAGGAGGTGTTTTATTAGGCTCAGTCAGAGCCCTATTAACTCTTTTGAGTCAGAGGGAATAATTCGGTACTCGCAAGTGGCGCACGGGTTTAAGAAGGAATGATTTGAAGGATTGGTTCCCAAGCTTAAAACTACGAATGTTTTGGGATTTATGCTCACAGAAGTACCAGCCAGATTACTCAACAGGGATAGTAGGAGTTGTAGTCCAATATCATACAATTCACAAATTGGGAACCTCTTAGGTCCCTTCCACAGAGCTGTATAAAATTCACATTGAACTGGATTATATGACAGTGTGGACTCGGATAACCCAGTTCAAAGTAGAATTGGCTGCCTTCAAGGACATTGCCCAGTGGATGCCCGGATGTTTTACCATCCTGTGGGAGGCTTCTCTCATGTCCCGCATGGGAAGCTGGAGATGACAGATGGAAGCTCAGCCCATCACATGGATTCAAACTGCTTACCTTCATGTTAGCAGTTCAACCGGCACAAGGGTTTAACCCATTGTGCCACTGCAGCTCCTAGATGTCTTGGTAGACCCTAAGTTGTACATGAGCCAGTAGAGCGTTGCAGCAGCTTAAAAAGCCAATGTGATTCTAGGCTAGATTAATAGGAGTATAGTGTCTAGACTGAGGGAATTAATAGTCCCACCTTATTCTGCTTCGGTCAGACTTCACCAGAATACTAAACACCACAATTCAAGAAGGACGTGGGCATGTCGGAATATGTCCAGAGAAGGGCAACCAAAATGATCAGAGGCTTGAAAACAAACCCTATGAGGAACAGTTCTGTTTATCCTGGAGAAAAGAAGGCAGAGAAAAGACATAATGACCATGTTTAAATATGTGAAAAGATGTCACATTGAGGAGTGGGCAAGCTTGTTTTCTGCTGCTCCAGAGACTAGGACATGGAGCAATGAATTGAAAATGCAGAAAAGGAGATTCTGCCTAAATAAGAGGAAGAACTTCCTGAAGGTAAGAGCTATTTAACAGTGAAATCTGTTTCTTCAAAATGTGATGTTTCCTTCTCTGGGCGCTTTTAAACAAAAATTGGATTACTATCTGTCAAGAGTACTTTGATTGCATATTCCTGTATGGCAGAATTGAATGGGATAGAATTGAGTTGGAATGATCTTCAACTGTACGATTTTGTGATTGCACGAAGAATTTGGCACGGAGTGTTGCACTCCAGGCTTGGAAACACCTGTGACCACTGCACCACACAACAGTCCAGGAATATAAGCAAACCGTTTTTTGTAAAAGCATATAACACGCATATATAAATCAGGAATAAGAAAGGAAGATATATAATCCAAAAAGGTTTAGCAACAGATAATAATCAAGCAATAATCCAAATGTCTCATAAAGTTCCAGAGGTGACAAAGTCCAGGAACAGACAGAAATCAAGAATACAGTATAAGTCCACAATTAAGAAGGCTTAACTAGTAAAACTTGAATGGGAGTACATGAACAAGAACATAGAAAACTTCCAGAATATAAGTAAAATCAAAATCAAAGCTTGACTTGAACCAGGAACAAGAAAACTCAGGCATAGCTTCTCACTCTAATGCAGCATTGCCTGAACTGACTATAAGGTAAACAACTTGTTGTTTAATAGACACTCATGAAATCATTCTGTTTCCTGTGAATTTCCTTCACAACTTTCCCATGTAATCTTTCTGAACAATGCAATCTATTTTTTACTCTGATTTGTAAATGAAGACCTTCATTGATCTCCGTAGCTACAGGTGGGTTTGCATGGGAACCCTCCTTAGCACTCAGTTCTTCACTTGATTCCTTATCTGCTGTTGCTGTTTCTGACTCCCCTGAATGCCCTTAAGGCCCTGCACTTTCCTAGCCAGTTTTCTCACAGAGAGAATCATCATTTCCCAGATTTGAATTTCCCAGACTTGAGAGCCCATCACTTTGTGTCACAGGAAAGTTCACAATCCTCTCTAAATCATCAGCCTCTGGTGGTTGATCTACAACACAGGGTAGCTCTTGGGGTCTCTTCCAACTCTATCACTCTGTGATCTCCACAGGAGATTTTGTTTGTCAGAAGTGTGCATCCTTGCTTGCTTGTACTTACCCTTCAGCCAAAAGGTCTTCCAGAGCAGCTTACAAATACTTAGTATGACAGTTCCCTGTTTGCAAACTAAAAAAGGCTGGACAAACAGTCAGTCACAGAAGTCAAACTAATGGGAGACTTATGACTGCAGTCTACAGGATTAGACTAGTGGAAGACTGATACAAGCAATAGCTATCCCCTTCTCTAAGGGGGCTGTTTACCTTTCAAGAGAAGCACCCATAGGCATCAATGCAGGCTTCACCTGAAATTCAAGCATCACTTTCAGGTAGAATATTTGTTGTGACAGTGGCATGCAGAAAGATGCAATTCCTTCCACATCTCTACAGTACCAAGGCTGCTCTGCAGCCCTTTATAGCCCTTTTTATATAGCCAAGGGTGTGCAACATAGCTATATAACTCATCACCATAAACAAACAAAAATCTGAAATACCTATCATGTGATAATTGTTGTCAGTTTGAGAGCATTAAAATGTGGGTTCAGTGTTTTGGGGAGAAACTGTCCCCTTGTTTTGGAGACACATTTGTCACCCCCTTCCCTTTGCAGAAATACAGAATGTAATGTGTCCTTTTTAAACTTTGTAGCAGCAACCTATTTTTTTCCAGTGCTAACTAAGCCCCCATCTACACTGACCACTTAATGCTGTTTGAAGATAGCTTCAAACTGTGGTAACTAGACAACAACTGCCCATAAAATGTGTGAAAGAAAGCCCCTAATGCCCTTCAGTGCTCTGTGCTTTCTGTAATCACCATCAGGGCCTCGAACCGTTTTCAGGATTTCCAGTGTATTTTTCTGCACAGGAAAACCACTTTCATCAATACTGGCTTGAAGCCGCATCGAAGAGGCAGCATAGATTTACTTATTTATTTATGATATTTCTATCCTGCCTTTCTCAGCCTGGAGGCGACTCAAGGCAGCTTACAAATTGGCAGCAATTTGATGCCACAACAGTAATAAAAATGCAATTAAAACATTTAAACAATATTATAAAAATCGATATTAAATCATTATACACACACACACACACACACTAGCCGTCCCCTGCCATGCGTTGCTGTGGCCCTGTCTGTGTATATGTGTTTTGGACTTCAACTCCCACGATTCCTAACAGCGGGAGCTGAAGTCCACATGGAAAAGGGCCACAGGCTGTACTCTGTCTGGGGTAGACCTATTAATTCAGCAGGGACTGAAACCCAACTCGTGCTAAGTCTCAGCCCAACATCATTTCTGCTATGCCTCACTGTGAATATTATTTATTAACTTGGCTCATAAGGAAGTAAATATTCTCATCCAGCTATGTGGAATTGCTAGATATAATTGATGCAGCACTGTGGGCACAGAAGTCGCCTAGGGCAAGAAGAACAGGCTCCTCTCAAAACACTCACACTTTTCATAAAGTGGAGAGCAGACTTTCAGTGAGAGCAGAGCACAAGCAAAGCTTGGGACGTTACTTTTTGTTTTTTTTAGAAAGCCACTCTTGGAATCTCTCAGTCACTGGAAACTGCCCTGGGAGAGATTGAAGTTACTGTAAAATATTTCACTGAATTTGATGCAGCAGGATTTCTGCTGCCACCTTGTGTTCAAGGTCTAGGAGTGCTGCCTTTTAAAGGCTTTTATGTAACTCCTCCCAACACCGCATTCCCATCCCTCAATTTTTAATGTATTGAGAACTGAAAAGACTAATCAAGGGGAAAGATTCCCCAATTAAACAGTCAACAACACCCTGCTACATATGTGTGTGTGTGTATGTTTTTTTTTCTGTGTCAGGAGCGACTTCAAGTCACTTCTGGTGTGAGAGAATTGGCCGTCTGCAAGGACGTTGCCCAGGGGATGCCTGGATGTTTGATGTTTTTACCATCCTTGTGGGAGGCTTCTTTCATACCCTTGCATGGGGGGCTGGAGCTGATAGAGGGAGCTCATCCCGGATTTGAACCTGCGACTTGTCGGTCTTCAATCCTGCCAGCACAAGGGTTTAACCCATTGTGCCACCGGGGACTCCTACACACACACACACACACACACACACCTCAGGCTTGCACTCCAATCCATAATCTGTCTCACATTCCTATGAAAATATCGAGTATATTGTTTCCCCAAGCCTTTGTTGTGATTTCTTGTCAAGCGTTCAACTCCATAATCCTGGTGCCAAACCAAACAATAGAATGCCAGTCATGGAGATGTAATGTCTTTGGATGCATCTACACCAGGCATGAGCAAACTTTGGCCCTCCAGGTGTTTTGGACTTCAACTCCCACAATTCCTAACAGGCTGTTAGGAATTGTGGGATTTGAAGTCCAAAACACCTGGAGGGCTGCAGTTTGCCTATGACTGATCTATAATGTAGAATTAATGCATTTTGACACCACTTTAACTGCCATGGCTCAATACTATGGAATCATAACAGCCATAGCATATATAATATTGTATCACTGTCATTTGGTGAGGCCCAGCACTATTTGGCAGAGATGGCTAAGAAGGACTTTGTAAAACTACACATCCTAGGATTCCATAGCACTGGGCCATTGCAGCTTAAGTGGTGTCAAACTGCATTAATTTGAAAGTGTAGATGCACCCAACTGGACCAATTGCATAAACACACAGCCAGCTGTCTCTGTGGGAAGCAAATGGCAACCCTTGGAAATCAAAGTTTGGAAAAGTTACTGCTGTGGGCTATAGATTTTAGAAGCATTATCAACCCCCATCTGCCAATATAGGGCTTCCATAGAGTGTTGCCATGGCAGGTCAGGTAGAACCACAGCACTATAACGCAGAAGTGTGAAAAAATCTACAGTGCCGAAACAGGTCCTTATTTGTGTGAGACTTTGAAACCACTCAGTCACACAAACCCAGTCAAGACACGAACATTATCTGCTCCGCTCTCGAAAGAGCAGAATGACCCTGAAACCAAGTAGCATTGTGATCAGGAAATTGTCCCCATGAAAGAGAAACAATCCTTCTTTCTGTTATGCATAGCTAATTTGGTTGCAAGCATATTCATACAGAAGGACCCAAGATGACAGTAATAAATAAAGAACTGAGCTTCTGCGCTGTAAAATAAGGTTTGAACCACACAGAGAGCCAGGTATCCAGCAAATTGTCATGTCCTCCTTCAGATGAGTTGTGATTTTACTTTTTTCCCCACTCCAAAGATATTTATTCAGAGCAGTGTTGAATGCATCTTTATCCACCAAACAGATTGGCTGGAGTTGCTGTCTGTATACAGTATATTCATCTTAGAAACCAGCATACAGACAGCCTTCCACATATATGGATTCTTCATCCATGGATTCAATCATGCATGCAATGAGTTAAACCGTTGAACTGTTGAATCTGTTGACCTAAAGGTTGGCAGTTCAAAGCCGTGGGTCGGGGTGAGCTCCTGCTGTTAGCCCTAGCTCTTGCCAACCTCGCAGTTTGAAAACATGCAAATGTGAGTAGATCAATAGGCATTGCTTCGGTGGAAAGGTGATTAAAGGCTCCCACATGTCAAGCTGGCAAACATGACCAGGAGGTGTCTATAGACAACAGGCTCCTCAGCTTGGAAATGGAATAAGAGCACCTCTCCATGAGCACCGCCTCCAGAAGCTGAAGATGAAAGGGAAAGCATTACCTTTGTTCTGTGTATTTGTATGTCATTGTTATTCCACTGAATTAAAGTTATTGAATGTTTGTCTATCTGTGTATGCTGTAATTTGCTCTGAGTCCCCTTGGGGAGATAGAGCAGAATATAAATAAATTGATCATATATATATATATATATATATATATGTGTGTGTGTGTGTGTGTGTGTGTGTGTGTGTGTGTGTGTGAAGTACATAAATAATATTATTATTACTATTATTTTTCTTAAGGAATTCCAAAAGGAACCCTTGATTTCCCAATTTTATAAAAGTCCAAAACACCTGGAGGGCCAAAGTTTGCCCATGCCTGGTTTACCCTGTTAAGAGAAGCCAGTGTGGTGTAGTCATTCAAAACATTGGTGTAGGAATCCAGGACAGAACAATTCCCAGTCTGCAATTGAAACCCACAGAGTAACCTTGGGCAAGTCATACTCTCTCAGTGTATGTTTCCAAAGTGGAAAAAAATGCCAAGATATTATTTGGAGAGGGTCCCCATCAGTCTAAGTCAACTTGGAGATGCACATAACAATAAAATGGAAGTTGGCGTTAAAAGATACTCCCAATAAGGATGTTTCAGAGATCCCAGTTTGACAAAATGCCACTGACAAACAGATGAATCTCTCCCATATTTATTGTCAGAGGTTGAATCTGGAGCATGTTGGTACATAACAGCAAAAAACAAGGAGTTGAGAAGTCAGCTGTGGCAGAGGGGAGTGAACAGTGATTACAATTTCATGAGTAGAGGAAGATGGGCTCAGCCCAGTTTGGCACAAATACTCATATATTACAAAATGCATATACTGGAGGAATGCAGTATCACTGTTGTGAGATATAACGCCGAGAGAGGGAGAGGAGCCTTCGCTCACCAGGCCTAAAATTAGGGCTGCCACTCTTCTTCTCTACTTACAGAAAGACAACAAATGTAATTTTTCTGATTCTGGATTACTAGGAGTCCAGTAGCTATGGATTTGGTGTGAAGACCTGCTTTTTCTCAGAGCCACAACATTCTCTACGAAGTGCCAGCAGATTTGTTGCTATTGGCCAACTTCAGCAGACTAAGATGTTTTGCTTGCTGGAATTCCTCATGATGTTTGGTGCCTTTGTAAGTGATACAGCTACATCTATTAAATGTTCACTTAGAGACTGCTGGTGACTTCTATGTCAGTGGGGCAGGGAATCCACTCCAGATTTCGATTCGGATTTAGGCCCCATCTACACTACCATACAATCCAGTTTGAACTAATTTATATGTGAGAGGAAGTCATAGGGAGGAGGGAGCAAGCTTGTTTTCTGCTGCCCTGGAGACTAGGACGTGGAACAATGGCTTTAAACTACAAAAAAAGGAGATTCCATCTGAACATTAAGAGGTACTTCCTGATTCTGAGAACTGTTCAGCAGTGGAACTCTCTGCCCTGGAGTGTGGTGGAGGCTCCTTCTTTGGAAGCTTTTAAACAGAGGCTGGATGGCCATCTGTTGGGGGTGCTTTGACTGCAATATTTCTACTTCTTGGCAGGGGGTTGGACTGGACGGCCCATGAGGTCTCTTCCAACTCTATGATTCTATAATAGTCAGTGTAGACTCATATAATGTAGACTGAAGCACATTGAAATGGATTATAGGAGTTTACACTCCCATATAATCCAGTTTAATGCAACTGAACTGAATTCTGAAGCTGGATTATATGGCAGTATAGATGGGGTCTTTAAAAAGTTGCCTACCTAGGATGCTGAAGTATTTCAGCACCCTGGATAGCTCCTCAGAAGCTCACCAAAACTAGTAGTGGATTCAGCACTGGAATCACATAGAAATGGTGCACCCGATAGACCAGTGGTTCTCAACCTGTGGATCCCAGATGTTTTGGCCTTCAACTCTCAGAAATCCTAACAGCTGGTAAACTGGCTAAAATTTCTGGGAATCGTAGGCCAAAACACCTGGGGACCTAAAGGTTGAGAACCACTGCGATAGACAGAGGTCGAAGCTACAGAAGTCCAACCAGAAAGCAATATGCCAACTGTATCTGTGGCTGTGCGTGGTTCAAAGGGTTTCCCTCTGCTTGTCTGTGAAGTAAGAAGCAAGTTGACACCATTATCCCAAATTTTCTAACTCCTCAACCCTTCCCCTCTTCGGTATTATTGATGGGATCAATAAGAGATCTAACTTTTCTCCTTTTAAGTTGAGTCCCTTCACACTTAGTGGAAGATTTAGGGCAGCGGTTCTCAATCTGTGGGTCCCCAGATGTTTTGGCCTTCAACTCCCAGAAATCCTAACAGCTGGTAAACTGGCTGGGATTTCTGGGAATTGTAGGCCAAAACACCTGGGGACCCACAGGTTGGGAACCACTGATTTAGGGGCATCATCCTCAGTTCTGGTTTGCAATGTGTACTTGGCATCCCTTCTCCAACCGGCTCCTGGTTAGAGTCAAAAGCAGACCAGGATGGAAGAAGGAAAGAAGGAAGGGAGAATGGATACATTTAGAGCAGGCATGGGCAAATTTGGGGCCTCCAGGTGTTTTGGACTTCAACTCCCACAATTCATAACAGCCTACCAGCTGTTAGGAATTGTGGGAGTTCAAGTCCAAAACACCTGGAGGGTCCAAGTTTGCCCATGCCTGATTTAGAGTGATGGAAACAAGAAATGATGCCAAAGAGGAAAAATACACACACACACACACACAGAAGCAATTGCTGCATAATCGAGAACTATCCTTGAAACTGTAGAAGGAATGTGATTATGAGAGTGGGAAGAAGCGATGAGAAGAAGTAGGCCACGGAGTGCTGGAAATAGATTGGGAGTGGTTGTGTTTATTTTCCCCGAGGGAGAGAGAAATGGGAACCTGAAGAGCGGGATGCTGTTAGTCTCCCTACACCAGTTAAGGTCATATTAGGGATTGGGCTAAAAAAAAAATAGACCAAAGAGGTAACTACGGGGCAAAAATAAAAATAAATCAGAACCAAACAAAACTACATCAGCATCACACAGAATGCCAGAATCCAGCACCTTTTAGAAACAGCCCTGGCTGGTTTTGGGAAGAAGAAAAAGCTACGGGGGTTTTGCTGCCATGGGGAAAAATATCCATGGAGACTCTAGGGAGGAACTCTTTCCCAGTTGGTGGACCCTCTTGTTTGTGAGTCTTTTCTTTTTGGAACGAGGAAGTTAATGCCCTTGGCTTGAAGCTCAATCATGAACACGATGAGGGAGAAGTTTGATTTTTTTTTCAGCCTCCAGAGGGGTAAGATGGAAATTTCAGCCTCACACATCAATATGTCTTTATCTACGGCAGGCATGGGCAACGTCGGTCCTCCAGATGTTTTGGACTTCAACTCGCACAATTCCTAACAGCTACCAGCTGTTCAAAGAAGTCCAAAACACCTGGAGGGCCAAACTTTTCCCAAGCCTGATCTAAAAGAAGGTTGGCCCAGATAGATTGGGGATTGTGTATGTTTCTTCCCCTCTGCTGCACTACGAGAACCTCTAATGTAACCATATTAGATCAATGTCTACTCGTAGGTCTTCTCTGGCCTCTTCTACAGAAAGTGGTCACAAAGGATAACCAGAGGATGAGTCAAGGGTGCTATAGGTTTTTCTCTCAAATCCCATCCCCTTCTCTTCTCAGCTCAGACCGTGCTGCTGGTGGCATTGCTACAGGGGGAGGAGGGCCCAAGGAACTAAATCACAGTCTCAAAGAGGGTGGCCTTCTCTGGAGGAGCTGCTGTGAGGCCGTCCGGAGGTGGAAGGAGCTTTGTCTCTGCTTCAGGTGTCATGTATTCCAGGTGGTGGTGGCCCCAGACAGGGGTAGTCAGCAACTGCCAGCGCTGCAGGAGAATTTATTATTATTATTATTATTATTATTATTATTATTATTATTTACAGTATTTATATTCCACCCTTCTCACCCTGCAGGGGATTCAGGGCAGAATACAATGTACATATACATGGAAACATTCAATGCCATAGATACACAACATATATAGACAGACACTCAGAGGCTATTTAACATTCCAGCTTCTGGCCACCAGGGGAGCTGTTGCTTCACCATCCGTTTGTGACATTGATGAAGTACTTCCCCATTCTTTGCATACTGGCTGGAGATTTTTATGGCCTCATAAATTAGTTAAATTAGCCTCCCCACATACGTGGTACCTAAATTTCCTACTTGGCAAATCAACTGTCTTTCGGGCTGCAAAGGTTGACAGCAAGCTACACAAATTGGTCGAACACTCACTCCGACCCAGGCTGGCTTTGAACTCATGACCTTCGGTCAGTAGTGATCTTAATGCAGCTGACTCCCACCCAGCTGCGCCACAGTCCCGGTGCCACAGGGAAAGGAGGCACAGGAATAAAGAAGCGACTCCAGGAAGCCGTTAGGCTTCTTCGTCATTATTAATTTACGTGTAACGTATACCTTAGCGAAACTAACCCGGTAAGGTTCTTGAGGACACTTTCTTCCAATAGCCATTAGTAAAAGCAAAGAGAAAGTGCTCCAGAATTTTTAAAGCATTGGAATCAAGGGCAAGCATGACATAAAATTTCCCTGTATTGGGTTGCTGTGAGTTTTCCAGTCTGTATGACCATATTCCAGAAGCATTCTCTCCTGACATTTCGCCCACATCTATAGCAGGCATCCTCAGAGGTTGTGAGATATTCCAGCTGAATTGGTTTTAACAGTGTATTTATTTGTTTTGCTGGGTTTTATTACAGCTGTTGTGGTTTTATGTTTTCAAGTGACTGCTATAGACTTAAGTCTTTTGTCATTTCATTATACTGAGTGGTTAGCCTATAGCAGACATGGGCAAACTTGGGCCCTGCAGGTGTTTTGGACTTCAACTCCCACAATTCCTAACAGCTTAAGTGGCTGAGGTGGGAAAGGAAGGGGCCTTAGGCTGTTAGGAATTGTGGGAATTGAAGTCCAAAACACCTGCAGGGCCCAAGTTTGCCCATGCCTGATTTATACTGTAGAATTAATGCAGTTTGACACCACTTAAACTGCCATGGCTCAGAGCTATGGAATCCTGGAAGAGTCATGTAGCCTTTTCTGCCAAACAGTGCAGGGGGCTCACCAAACTACAACTCCCAAGGTTTGATACCATTGAGCCATATCAAACTGCATTCTCTCCAAAATGTCCATGCACATCTCCATGCCAAGACATTTCGAATGGCTTAAAGCAGACCTGGGCAAACTTGGGCCCTCCAGGTGTTTTGGACTTCAACTCCCACAATTCCTAACAGCCTACCAGGAATTGTGGGAGTTGAAGTCCAAAACACCTGGAGGGCTGAAGTTGGCCCATGCTTGGCTTAAAGAGAGAGAGAGAGAGAGAGAGAGAGAGAGAGAGAGACAAGGAACTGACAAAGATGACAGAGGCTGATGCTCACCTGTTGTAGAGAGCCCTTGCTTCGTAGCAGCTTGTAAACAACAGTGCAGGGGATGCAAAGCATGGAGGCAAGGGCCAGAGCCCAGCCAATCACTTCGCCCCACCAGGGGTAGATGTAGGTTTTGTTGTAGGTCAAGCGCTGGTAGTTCACCACATGGAACAGGAAGATGCCCTGGTTAGGAAGGGAAGGAAGAGGATGGACGAGAGATCAGCATAAAGGCAGAGGTAATATATAAAGGAATATAAGGAGTGAGTCCCACATTAAAGGTATGAATTTGACTTTTTTCCAAAACTTTGATGGTGTGTGAGTAAGTTTTTAAATGACAACTCTCAAAGAGCTCTAACCAACAGAAGAATTCTGTGCGTTTTAATTGTGAATGGTAACTTCACCTAGCTCTGCTTCTTCCCAGTTATGCAACGTTACCCTCCTCTTATGACATTTATCTTCAGGTGCATGTATATATATTCATAGGAGAAAGATTTACTTCAGCAAACACCATGTTTCGTATCATGTCGGATATATCGTGTTGGAAATAGCAACCTTCCTCAAGCCTCCACTAGTAATTTGTTACGTATATAATTGAGATTGCTAATTGTATTGTATATGTGTGTATTGGTATGCAGTTTTCCTTAACTCTTTGTTGTGGGAGGGGCTGCAGTCCCAGTTTTGTGATCAAAACTGGGACTATTCAGGACTCAGACTCCATTTTAGATCTCAGACTCCATTGGACTTTCAGACTAGACACAGACTCTATTAGACTCTCAGTCCAGAGAGAAGCTTTAGACGATGGACTGCTGATTACAATAAAGATACCCTGTGTTATCTACACAGAGAAACTACTTCAAATCCTATCTGTACCTGGATTGATATGCAAAGTACCTTTATGCTGAGTACATGAAGTTTGTGAACAAATGCCTATGTTATTTTTAAAGAAGTCTGTTTATTTTTGGTCTCTTGAGAGCACGATTTAAACCAAGATGTTTAAGGAAGAGTAGATGTCTTTCAGCAATTGAAAAGAACATTTATGAAACTCTTCTATATGTGTGTATGTGTGTTTGTGTATTGGCAGTTGAAAGAGATCTAGGTATATCAGTTTAACAGCTGAGAAACCTAATTGCCTTGCATAAATGCTAGTGTATAATTACTACTAAGGAGAAAATTGGTTCAAGAGAGTTTTTAACTCTTCTCAGGGAGATTCCTGATTTTCCCAAATGGCAATGAATGCAATTTCCCAAAAGTTTATGGAGTTTTCCATTTCCAAAAAGGTTATGGCATCATTTTCCCAAAAGGTTTTGATATCTAACAAGGTCATGCATTTGATATCTAACAAGGTCATGCGTTTCCAAAATATCAGCACTATAGAATGAATGTGGTTTGACACCACTTTAGCCACCAATAGCTCAAGGCTACAGAATCCTGGGAAGGACAGTTTGGAAAGGCACCAGCACCCTTTGGCACAATAGACCAAAGCCTTGTAATACTACAACACCCAAGATTCTGTAACACTGGATGATGCTAAAGATATCGAAAGACATCCACCCGTTGTAAATAGGGGAAATATTTCACTAAAAGAAGGGGATTTTGTTTTTAAAAGTGAAGTTTATAGTTTGTGTCTTAGTTTAGTTTGTGTGTTGAAGGTATATTTTGTGTTTCTGTTTATACTTTTGTTATAGGTTTCTAGTTAGCTGGATCATTAAAATGTAGCTGTGTTGTATTAGCATTATATACCATAAAATATTGCTTGCTTCTATTATTGCTTCCTTTTTATTAAGTTCTCTTTTTGGGAAATAAAAATAAATCGAACTTTGGTTCTATTTGTAGGAGAAAAGCAAGACCAAGACAGCATTGGAGCTGCCAGCCTGAAAGTAGCACCAGTCACATGGGACCGATCGGTTCAACTAAAGTGCAGGAGAAGATTGGAATGTAATTTCTTGAGTGTTAAGCAAAGTCACCATTTCCAGAAATAATCTGAGCTTCTCCTTCTTAACATCTCAGAAATAGGTTTGGGGCTGGATGCAGTTAAGAGCTGCCAGGGCATAAGTGAAAGGGAAAATAGAGCTGAGACAAGGATGCTTTTTTAAAAGATTTGGGGATGTTTTGGGATAAGATAGTGTTGCTGTGGTTGTCAGTAATACCATTAAATGTCTGAGCTAAATAACACTAGTAAAGGTAAAGGTTTTCCCCTGACATTAAGTCCAGTCGTGTCCGACTTCGGGGTTTAGTGCTCATCTCCATTTCTAAGACGGAAAGCTGGCATTGTCCATAGACACCTCCAAGGTCATGTGGCTGGCATGACTGCATGGAGTGCCGTTACGTTCCCGTTGGAGTTGTACCTATTGATCTACTCACGTATGCATGTTTTAGAACTGCTAGGTTGGCAGAAGCTGGGGCTGACAGCGGAAGCTCACACTGCTCCCTGGATTTGGACCTGTGACCTTTTGGTCAACAAGTTCAGCAGCTCTGTGGTTTAACCCACTGTGCCACCGGGGGCTCCATTAGATAAATTTTCAAATTTTGTTACATAGTGTAATTTAATGGTTTGCATGTTGGACTAAGACACTATGCAAGTCCAGGGTTGAAATCCTTGCTTGTCCCATGGAAAAGCTTTGGATGTTCTTGGACAGGTCACACTCTCTCAGCATCAGAGGAAGGCAAGAGCAAATATATTCTAAAAACAAATCTTGCCATCAGAACGCATAGTTATAAGTCATTATCATAAGTCAGAACAAATGACTTTTAGGCACATAAGAACAACAAATTAAATAACTTGATGTGTGCACATGTGCATGCCCATGAGCCAGATCAGGATGGAAAGGTTTTTAATCCTCCTCTATACTACTTTTTGAAATAACATTATTTGTGCTAACTACCTGATATAGAAGGAAAATTGTGTGATCATGAATCCCTGTTTACCATATCAGAGTGGCAGGTGGGAACGAGAGAGGGGGCCTTCTCCATGGTTGCCCCTTCCCTCTGAAACTCCCTCCCTAAAGAAATTAGAGCAGCCCCTTTACTCCTCTCCTTTAAGAAACAACGAAAACCTATTTTTGTACGTTAGCCTATGGAGAGGAAGAAGAATAGTTCAGCATTGATCCCACCTTGTCTGACGATGTTGGCGCCGATTACCCTAACTTATTGAAAAGCTATCTTTTTATATTTTTATACATATTATAATTGTTCAATGTGTTATTTATGATGCTTCATTGATTTATATATTTTAGCCAAGGTGTTTAATCTGTTTATTTTTAACTGGCAGTTTTAATGTTTTATTGTGTCATTGCACTTGGCATTGAATGTTTGCCATTTTTTGCCTCTGGAAGCTGCCCTGAGTCCCTTTGAGGCAAGATAGCAGGTAAAAAATAATGTTTATTATGATGATTATTACTACTACCAGGGAGTGTGGACTGCACAGTTGTCCAGATGTTCCTTGGCTGCAACTTCCATCTGCACATGTCAGTACATCCAGTAAGGATGCATAGGAGTAGCAGTCCAATAATATCTGAAGAGAAAACCGCTATGAGTTGCCTTAGGGCTGAGAATGGCGGTATACAAGTGAAGTAAATAAATAAACATGCCCCTCTTTCTTGGGTTTTGTGTCAGGAGCGACTTGAGAAACTGCAAGTCGCTCCTGGTGTGAGAGAATTGGCCATCTGCAAGGACGTTGCCCAGGGGACGCCTGGATGTTTTGATGTTTTACCATCCTTGTGGGAGGCTTTTCTCGTGTCCCTGCATGGGGAGCCAGAGCTGACAGAGGGAGCTCATCCGTGCTTTCCCCAGATTCGAACCTGTGACTTGTTGATCTTCAGTCCTGCCGGCACAAGGGTTTAACCCATTGTGCCACCTAGGGCTCCTAACATATCCCTAAATTTGATCAGATCCTTTTGCAACTGGTATAAAACAGTAGCTGGATGGCAATGAAAGTAAAGGGATTAAAGTCTTTGACAATACAAAGGGATTAAAGTTGGATCAGCTTTTTTGAAAATGAAGTTCAACAAGACAGAAACATAATCGTATACTTCTCATTTCTTCCAGTTTGGCCTTTATACCCTATAGCATCTGGTATCTTTGCATCTCAGTCAAATTGGATGGGGATTTTTTGAATGGGGCAGGGAGAAGTCTAAACCTGACCACTGGGCCTTTGCATGTGTTGTACTATTTTAAATGTATACAAAATGCCAGGACAGGCTTCCTGTTAGGAACATAACAAGGAACGGCTTAGGGAGCTGGACACATTCAGCCTTGAGAAGGAAAGAAGTGATACAATAACCAACTTTAAATATTGAAAGGGATGTTGTGTAGAAGACGGAGCAAGAAAAGAAAAACCACCTAACCATTAGGAAAAACATTCTGACTGCAAAATACGTTTAGTAGTAGAATTGACTCTCAGAGAGACTCTCCGTCTTTGAAGAACTTTAAACTGAGGTTGGATCAGCATCTTTCAGGCATGCTTTAGTAGTGTATTGACTTAAAGCAGGCATGGGCAAACTTCGGCCTTCCATGTGTTTTGGACTTCAACTCCCACAGTTCCTAACAGCCTACTGGCTGTAAGGAATTGTGGGAGTTGAAGTCCAAAACACGTGGAGGGACATGTGGAGAGAATTCAGAAATGACTTAAAGGCAACGAATGCAACAACACAATCCTAATACTCGATTGCAAGCTCAGTTTTCACATTGGAATGACAATGACAATGGCAAACCACATATAAATCAGCTGCATTTAAAAAACTGGTATGCCAGAAATTAGAAAAAGTCAACATGTTTAGACTGTGCATATGTCTTCAGGTAGCCTATGGACTAATGATGATCTCATTAACTGAGATAATCTCCATTATCTTGGTCAAGAGATACGCTGAGGTTGTTTGCTACTGCTATTCTCTGAAATATAGCCTACTGCAAGAGATGAACTTTGCATACCACAACACTGACATAGCCAGGAGATGTTTGGTTAATACTTGGATGGGGGACAACCATCCAAGTATTAACCCAGTGATTCTCAACCTGTGGGTCCCCCGGTGTTTTGGCCTGTAACTCCCAGAAATCCCAGCCAGTTTACCAACTGGTAGGATTTCTGGGAGTTGAAGGCCAAAACATCTGGGGACCCACAGGTTGAAAACCACTGTATTAACCAAAGTAAAGGTAAAAGTTTCCACTTGATATTAGTCATGTCCAACTCTGCGGGGTGATGTTCATCTCCATTTCTAAGCTGAGGAGCCGGCGTTGTCCGTAGACACCTCCAAGATCATGTGGCCAGCATGACTGCATGGAGTACTGTTACCTTCCTGCCAGAGCGGTACTTATTAATCTATTCACATTTGCATGTTTTCGAACTGCTAGTTTGGAAGAAGCTGGGGCTAACAGCGGGAGCTCACCCTGCTCCCCGGACTCAAACCACCAGCCTTTCGGTCAACAAGTTCAGCAGCTCAGCAGTTTAACCCACCACGCCACCAGGGGCTCCAAACATCTATTAACCAAACATCTCACAAATTCCACAGCCAATATAGGTGTTTTACAATGCCATAAAGAAGGAAGATCAAAGATCAAGGAAGATCAAAGAATGCTGGGTGACCAAAAGGAAGGAGGAAGTCCTGAGGGCTCTTCTTCATAGAGAATGGAGCAACAGCACCCCCTGGACTCAAGCCCAACTTTCCATGGCACCTCCTGTTCTGTTCTGTCTGTCTGTGTATTGTCTATACAAAGCGGCATTGAATGTTTGCCGTGTATGTGTACTATGATCCGCCCTGAGTTGTTGTTGTTATTGTTGTTGTTATATGACAATGTTGTGATGTGAAATGTTCATCTTTCCATACTATAGCTCAGCCTCTGCCTGATGGAAAGCCAATCTGATGAAGCCCTCTTTTAGGAAAGCGTCCTCCCCAGTCCACTCTTGACTCACCACACACACCAGTGGTGTAATGTATAACCAGCACCACTTCATGTAGGGCAGAGGCCGGTAGCCAATCATGCGGGCAACATCATCCATGAAGCGATCAGCTCCTGGAGGAACAAGAAATTAGACGTTAGCTTCCACTGAGATGGCCCTGCCTGTGGTCTGAAATCAACATATTAAAAGAGATTCCCAGACTCAATTCCTGAGGTTGGAAAAGTCACACATCTAGATTTCAATTCCTAACAGCCTCAGGCCCCTTCCTTTTCCCCCTCAGCCACTTAAGGGGGAAAGGAAAAGGCCTGAGGCTGTTAGGAATTGTGGGAGTTGAAGTCCAAAACACCTGGAGAGCCCAATCTCTCACTATCTCCAGATAGCATGGCCAATGGCCATCCGTCGTAGCCATATTAGCTGGGGATCCTGAGAATTATAGCCTGATGCACAGGATGGTAATGGGTAAGAGGTGGCTAACCGATAGGTTTCCTCTGACATTAAGTCTAGTTGTGTCCAACTCTGGGAGTTGGTGCTCACCCCCCATTTCTAAGCTGCAGAGCCGGCGTTGTCCATAGACACCTCCAAGGTCATGTGGCCAGCATGACTGCATGGAGTGCTGTTATCTTCCCGCACAAGTGGTACCTATTGATCTACTCACATTTGCATGTTTTCAAACTGCTATGTTGGCAGAAGCTGGGCCTAACAGCAGGAGCTCACCCCACTCCCCAGATTCGAACCACCAACCTTTTGGTCAGCAAGTTCAGCAGCGCAACAGTTTAACCTGCTGCACCACCAGGGGGCCTATCCAATATCATCAGTAAAAAGGCAAATGACAGCAGAAGGAAGAAGAAGAATAACATTCCCTCGCTCCCAGTCTTCTTTGGCACTTACCATAGACCCAGGCGATCACCACACACTCCCAGAAGGCCTGCCACAGAAGTGTGATTCCACTGGCTGAATAATTGTCAAAGAGCTGAAAGACATACATGCCTCCCTAGGAGCCACAAGATGAAGAAAAAGAACCAGTTGAAATATACAGTATTTAATCAATTATAAAGCACCTTTGATTGTAATGCATACTTCTATTTTAAAGATGTGCATTGCGGCAAATGTAACACACAATTTTCCCTCCTGCTGCCTACCTCAGAGCAGTTGATAAGCAAAAGGAAGCCACGCTACTCCATCAGGCCAAGACTAGCAGACTTGCTAGCCTTGGTCTGGCAGATGGGCTGCTAAGGTTTCCTTCACGAGGCCTTCAAAACCAAGAAGGAGGTTCTGAAGACCTTGTCAATGAGACCAGTTGGGAAGTTATTCCCCTCCATTAGGCCGAGGTTGATGAGTTTAGCAGCCTTGGTCTGACAAAGGGTTAGGAGCGGGTTTATGTGTGCGATTCTAACACAATTGAATCTAATGCACACCTTAATTTTGGGTATGTACTTTAGCCAAAAAAGCATTAGATTCAAGCAAATATGGCAATTCATGCATAAATATTGCTTTTTATTGCAGCAAATGGTGCAGTGACTTGAGTATTGGTATATGATGTCAGGGACCAGGGTTCAAATCCCTGCTCAGTCTTGGAAACGCACTGGGTGAACTTGAACGAGTCACTCCCTCTCAAACTTACAGGGAGGCAAAGTCAACTCTCTCTGAACAAATCCTGCCAAGAAAACCCTGTAATAGGGTCACTTTAGGGCAGGTATGGGCAAATCCAGGCTTGGGGGCAGATGTGAACCTTTGGGCCCTCCTTTCTCTCACCATCCTATCCTTCCTTCTCTCTTTTCTTCTTTGTTCCAGCCTTTCTGTCCTTCCTTCCTTCTCTCCCTCTTTCTCCTTCCATCCTTCCCGTCCACCCTTTCATCCTTCCTTCCTTCCTTCCTTCCCTCTTCCCTCCCTCCTTTCCTTTCTCTCTTTCTCCTTCCTTCCATCTATTTTGCCTTTCCTTCCTTCTCTTTTTCCTCTCTCCCTTCCCTTCCATCTTTTCATCCTTCCTTCCCTCTTTCCTCCCTCCTTCCCCCCTCGCTTTCTCCTTCTTTCCCTTTTACCTTTCCTTCCTTCCTTCCCTCTTTCCTCCCTCCTTCCCCCTCTCGCTTTCGCCTTCCTTCCCTTTTACCTTTCCTTCCTTTTCTCTTCCCTCCCTTCTCCCCTTCCCTCCCTTCCCTCCCTCTTTCTCCCTCCCTCCATTCCCTTCCTTCCCTTTTACCTTTCCTTCCTCCCTCTTCCCTCCCTTTTTCCTTCCCTCTCTTTTGTCTTTCCTTACTTCGCTCTTCCATCCCTCCCTCCCCTCCATTCCATTCCGTCCTTTCCTCCCTCCCGTCTACCCTTTCTTCCTTTTCTTTTTCCTTCCCCCTTTCCTCCTGGGGGATGTTTAGCCGGGAGAAAAGAAGGTAGAGAGGGGACATGAGAATAATGATTCAAGATTTCAGAGGGTGCCCCATTGAGGAGGGAGTGGGGGACTGACTTTCTACTGCTCTAGAGACGAGTGCCCAAGGGAGCAATGGTTTCAAATGGTAGGGAAAGAGATTTGACTGAAAAGATTAGGAAGAACTTCCTGGAGAGTGGCATAAGCTGCTTCGGAGTGTGGTGGAGTATCTTTCTCTGGAGGCTTTTCCACAGAGGCTGTCTATTGGGAGTGCTTTAACTGTGCCTTCCTGCATGGCAGGGTGCTGGACTGGATGGCCCTTGGGTTCTCTTCTAGCTCAAGGATTCTGTATCAGGAGTAGACAAAACAGGTTCTCCTCTTCCTCTCCTCTTCCTCTCCTGTCTACCATTTCATCCTGACCAAGACCATTCATTCCTCCCCGTGTCGGCCTCACCTGAGTCACCATGGAGAGATCAAGGATGCAGCAAACCAGGCAACAGATTGCGGCTGTGATCTCCCTGCGCGGTGAGCCTGCCCCGGGCTGCTGCGGGAACATGTCCAGGATACCCGTGATGAAACCCTCCACTCCCACAAACTGAGAGGAAGACATGGGAGAAGAAGGGGGGGGGGGGAGAGAAAGTTGAGAGTACTGAATGACTACCAGGTACTGGGCTTCATGCTATGTAATGCAGGGATGTTGTTTCCCCAAAAGGCATACACATTATCTATGATCTATTGTAGTTTGCACGTTATCCAGCTTTTGTGTGAGACTTTTTCTGATTCTGAAAGGTTGCAATGTTTCTCCTTAGGCTTAATTACACTATGTAATATGTTTTTGTTCCTGGGTTATAAAGGTCATTTCCTCATTGGTTCTATCATAAAAACATGGAAAAGTTTTAGTAAACTGCCAAAACTTTGTTTCTGCGGGACATCCTGCAGCATGTTGTGCTATAGTTTTTCAATGAATATCTCTTAGAGCAGGTATGCACAAACTTGGGCTCTCCAGGTGTTTTGGACTTCAACTCCCACAGTTTCTAACAGCCATTAGGCTGTTAGGAATTATGGGAGTTGATGTTCAGAACATCTGGAGGGACAAAGTTTGCCCATGCCTGATCATAGAGTCTCAATCAATTGGCCACAAAAACGAAGTTTCTGGAGTAGAACAACTACTTTCAAAGTAAGCACCACACTATTAAACAGGAAATAACACTTTTAAGCCAGGAACAGATTTTTTTTTCAAATTTTGATACATAGTGTTGTCTGTAGGATGAAATTTAGACTTAAATTTGTTCTTGTTTTTGGTTCTACCGTAGTGGTTTTGCCCCCCAACCTCCAACTCTAGGCATATCTCAGTTAAGAAGTCTCTAACAAAGAAGCTCCTTTTTACAAAGTCTTATCCCCACCTTTTTTGCCTCCTGTTTTTTTAATTAGCTGCAATTTGTTTAGTAGGAGGTTTGGTGAAGGAGTGCTGGAGAGACACCAGTTTTTAGTCTCAGATTATAGTAGCATATCTTTAGTAAAGAATGCAATAAACGCTTGTGGTGGGTAAGAATGGCATGCTGCTGTAACCATTCATGTTGTAACCATGGCTGCAACAGAGGAGGTAAAGAGCAGATGCCTCCAGGATTCCACAAAAAGTATTAGTGGAGAAATGTTTTGGTCTTCTCCCAAAAGGGAAACAATGCTCAACTTGGGAGGTTGCAGGAGGGAAAATGCAGCATAGAATAGGTAAAAAGGATATACATCAATACCTGGCTACCCTAAATTAATTCAAACCTCCAGGACTAGATGAATGACATCCAAGGATATTAGACAAACTGACAGAAGTTATCTCAGAACCACTAACAATAATTTGCGAATTTCCAGAGGATAGAAGAAAGTCCAGCAGACTGGAAGGAGGCAAATGTTATCTCCATCTTCAAAAAGAGAACAACTGCCCAGGTAGCCTGATCTCAAATTTCTGTTAAAGCAGGAACATGCAGGAACATATTGGCTTTGTTAACTGAGCTATACCTGTACTGGTATGCATGCTGTCCGCTTCCAATAACTTGAAGCAGGTGACCTACTCTTGATTTAAGAATGAGGTTCTGATATTGTTTGCATTTGCTGGAATGAGAATCAAGCAGCCTTCCAGATGTTGTTGGACTACAGTTCCCAGCATTCCTCGCTGCTATTTTTGCTGGCTAGGGCTGCTTAAACATGTAGTTCAAGAACATCTGGAGGGTTCAAGGATTCCCAGCCCTGGCAGAGAAGGCAGAAAGGCATCCATATATTGCTGAGTTGTAAATATGGATTAGTGGTGCAAATTCTGAATTTTCATGCTCACCTCAGCTTCTGAGAGCTAAGGACAGAAATGTGTGTCTTCTGAACAGTCTCAGACACTTTCCTCAGTGGCTGCTATTTCAAAAACAACAAGAATAACTCCAAAGCAAACAAAAATCAGAAATATTAAATGCACATGTGCATTTAACATATTGGCTCTTACTTGGAGGGCTGAGGACAAAGAAGGCAGTGGTGGGCAGTTCAAAATCAGGCTGGTAGTGTGATTTGTCTTATTTTAGAGAGAAAAATATTTTGCACTTTGCTCATGCTCAGTAGCATCCTGAAAGTCCCAGTGAAAATGCATAATGTGCATCCAAGTAGACACCAATGCGTGCTGGATACTCTTAAGTTCCCCTTTACAGGCTCTATGGGCATGCATCCCATTCTCAGATATATCCCTTGACTTGGATATATCAGGGCTGTCAACTTGCTGCTGCAAGCTTGTCATAGCATCTTTATACCTGGAAAGCACAATACTGTCTCCTCAAGCTATGAAAAAGCTCCTCAAGCTCCCCAACCACTGATGTCTGCAGATAAAAATACGGTTAAAGGCACAGAACAACCCAATTGTTTCTGGTAGCAAATTTCAGGCAAGTACTGATCATTGCAGCCTCTATATCCATGCACTAAAGGGAAGAGTCCAAAATGCAGACAGGTATGTTGATCCATATCAACAAATCTGCCTGCAGTTTTTATCTCTACAAGGCACAGGTCTTTAGTAAAGCTAATGGATTTTAATTGTACTGTTTTGTATTAAAACAGGGCCTGCTCAAAACCATGTATTTCCACCCCAATGAATGTGATGAGTGCAGCTCTTTAGTTCAATGTGTTGTTGAAGGCTTTCATGGCCAGAATCAATGACGTGGGTGAAACATCAGGGGAGAGTTGTTGTGTTTTCCGGGCTGTATGGCCATGTTCCAGAAGCATTCTCTCCTGACATTTTGCCCACATCTATGGCAGGCATCCCCAGTGGTTGTGGGGTCTGTTGCAAATTATGTAAGTGAGGTTTATATATCTGTGGAACATCCAAGATGGGGGAAAGAACTCTTATCTGCACGAGGCAACTGTGAATACTGCAATTTGCACCTTGATTTGCACCTGCGGTTTCAAGGCCTGGCCACTTGCTGCCTGTGGGAATCCTTTGTTGGGAAATGTTAGATACAGGCATTAAATGCTAATCAAGGTGGCAAATTTCAACATTTACACATACCTCTAACAGACAAGAGTTCTTTCCCCCACCCTGGACATTTCACAGATATATAAACTTCACTTACTTAGCTTCTAATGGGCCCATCAACTCAGAGGATGCCTGCCATAGATGTGGGCGAAACATAGGGGAAAATGCTCCTGGAACATGACAATACAACATGGAAAACTCACAGCAACCCAACTTTAGCTTAGTTCCTAAACTTGGTCCTCTGGGCATTTTTGGACTTCAGCTTCCATAATTCCTGAATCTTGACCAAACTGGCTGGGGCTTCTGGGAGAAGAAGTCCAAGAATCTTGGAAGACCAATGTTTGGGAACCACTGTCTTTGAAGGCAGAGTGAGGAGTGTGGCGGATGAGATCCTTCTCCCTGAAAAATCCCAATGCTTTGACCCTGCAAGGCATAGATTTCCGACACCACTCCCTCCCCGCACCCTTTCCAGCCCCACATGTGGTTACCTGGCTGTCCAGCCCCAGCACAAGAAGCATGAAGAAAAACAGAATAGCCCAGAGTGGGGAAAGTGGCATCAGAGTCACAGCTTTAGGATAGGCAATGAAGGCCAGGCCAGGACCTGAAAGAGACAAGATCATTTTAGAGGGACATTGGCTTCATATAATTCTGCAAAGGTCTTAGAAGCTGACTTAACCAATCATCCAGCCATCTGATTGGTAGCTGCTTCTACTATCAGGGTAATATTTCTATCCCCAGACCAGGAATTAAATCCCTTGACTATTTCCCCATGCAAAGCAGACACTCCTCACCACTGTGCTGCTTTGATCCATGCAAAACATCTTGCAAAACTCATAGAGGAGGAAATCAGAGTCAGGATGAAAGGCAATCCCCAATGCTGATACTCACCTGACTCTGCGACTTGGGAGATGTCCACCCCTTGCTCCGACGCCATAAAGCCCAATACTGAAAACACCACAAAGCCAGCAAAGAAGCTGGTTGAACTGTTGATCACAGCCAAGAGGTAGGCATCCCTGTGGGGAGGAACAGGCAAGTCACTTGCCGCGTAGGGCTTATGATGCAGCACACAGGACTTCTGCTCACCTGGAAGTCTTTCCCTTTCTAACCTGGAAGCCCATCCCTCTAACTCAGACCTGGGCAATATTCAGACTCCAAGTGTTTTGGACTTCAACTCCCAGAATTCCTGGTTATTAGAACACCTGGTTAAGGCTTCTAAGATTTGGAGGCCCAAACACCTGGAGGGTTGGAAGTTGTGAAGGCCTGCTCTCATTTCAGGGGTGCATCTATGCTGCAGAAATAATGCAGTGTGACACCACTTCAACTAACATGGCTATGTCATAATGGGAGCTCAGGTTTTACAAGATCTTTTGCCTTCTCTGACAAATAATGATGTTCCTCACCAAATTATAGGTCCCCTGATTCAGTCAAGGCAGTTAAAGTTGTGTCAAATTGCATCAATACTACAATGTGTTGTTGCTGTTGTTGTTGTTGTTGTTATATCTGCCACTTTCCTCTCTTAAAGTAGACTCAAAGCAGTATAGATCAAGCAGGGGCAAACTTGGGCTCTCCAGCTGTTTTTGGACGTCAACTCCCACAATTCCTAGCAGCAGGGTGGAAGAAAGAACTTTTCTCTGCTGGAGGCAAGTGTGAATGTTGCAATTGGCCATTTTGATTAGCATTGAATGGCCTTGCAGCTTCAAAGGAGGAAACCATGAAAATGAACAAAATCAGGCTACCAGTATTTTAAAAACTCTAAAATAAGGAAAATAAATAAAGAATAACACTAAAAGACAGGAAACAAACAGGGCCAGCTAATGCCTACCAACAAAGGATTCCTTCAGGCAGGAAGCAGACATGCTTTGCAGCTCGGTCAGCTGGCCCTGACTGAGTCTTACACCTCCCAACAAAGGATCCCCCAAGCAGCAAAGGCCAGGCTTTGAAGTTGCAAGACCATCAAATGCTAATCAAGCTGACCAATTACAACATTCATACTTGCCTCAAGCAGACAAGAGTTCTTTCTCCCACTCTGGACATTGCACAGATATATAAACCCCACTTGCCTAGTTTCCAACAGACCTCACAACCTCTGAGGACACCTGCCATAGATGTGGGTGAAATGACAGGAGAGAATGCTTCTGGTCATACAGCCTGGAAAACTCACAGCAACCCAAAACAGAAGGTTATTGGGAATTATGGAAGAGGAAAGACTATTTTTTAAAAAAAACAAAACTGTATAACATTTTAAACCTTTTCTTTTCTGCTACAAAGGGTTTTTTGCGCAGTCTTTAAAATGCAGTGTCTTCCAGGATTCAGACTTGAGCTGGACTTACACTGCCCTTTATACTGGGATTTGATCCCAGATTATCTGCTTTGATCTGGATAATATGAGGGCCTTTCCACACAGCCATATAACCCAGAATATCAAGGCAGAAAATCCCACAATATCTGCTTTGAACTGGGTTATCTGAGTCCACACTGCCACATATACCAATTCAAAGAAGAAAATGTGGGATTTTATTCAGCTGTGTGAAAGGGGCCTGAGTGTACACTGCCAGATAATCTGGGATAAGAAGATAATCTGGGATCACATCCTGGAATATAGGGCAGTGTGGAAGCGGCCATAGATGGGAGATGCTATCTTTTGGACATGGAAAGTGTCATGGACCTCAAGGCGGAAAGTGAGGAATATGTGATGGGCAGGTGGGGGACCTCACCTGTAGCAGTTGTTGTGGAATCGGTTGTAGCTGCCAAGTGCGGTCAGGGCTCCCAGCCCGATAGCATATGAGAAGAAGATCTGGGTGCCAGCATCAATCCATACCTGGGATGGAGGAACAGCCGTGGTATAAACCCCACCGAGTGGGGGGCAGAGCTCTCGCTTGCATGGCCTGGCCAGGCCACCACAGGGCAGCGTTGGTTACATGCAAGGGCCTCCTTCCCTGCACAGACACATGGGCTAGCTAGCCTCGTCATCTCCCAATGGCTTCCCCCAGCCCCACAGCCCTCCTTCGCTTCCTCCCAGACCCTGTTCTTACCTGAGCCACGGCCAGCTTGGACCAGTCTGGCTTCAAGTAGTAGACGATGCCATCGAGTGCACCTGGCAACGTCACCCCGTGTAAGAGCAGCAAGATCAAAACCACGTAGGGGAACAGCGCAGTGAAATATACCACCTGCCAAACAAGGATTGAGTTATGAGCTGAGGGCAAGCGGATGGGCTGCAAACCACAAGGGAGAGGCTGCCTCCTGTTTGGTGGGTCAGCAGATCTCAGTCACAGAATTGCAGAGTTGGAAGAGGTAGGGTTATTTTTTTTATTATATATGTGATATTGTGATAATTTTACTCTTATGTTGTTTTGTTAATTTATGCTATGCTGTTTACTCTTTATGTTTTGGTGATGTTACTTGGAAACCGCCCTGAGTCCCCCTCGGGGAGATAGAGCGGTATTTAAATAAAGTTATTATTATTATTATTATTATTATTATTATTATTATTATCCCTAAGTCCATGCAGGGATGCATAACGCTATGTAACAAAATTGGGGGGGGGGGGACTGTTCCTGGTTTGAAAGTGTTATTTCCTGTTTAATTGTGTAGTAATTACTTTGAAAGAAGTTGTGCTACTCCAGAAACTTCGTTTTTGTAGCTGCCACAAACTATATTGAATTGGTTGAGACTCTATGACAGCGTTTCTCAACAGGGGGGGGGGGTCACGAGGGGTTTTTAGAAGGGTCACCATAGACCATCAGATATATTTCTGCTGGTCGTAGGAACCCCTTTGGCAGAAAAGGCTGAAGATCTCTCCGCCTGTCCTTCTCTTGCTTTTTGGAAACAGATGGTGAATCCTCCTACCAAAAACCCTCCCTCGCCATGATTGGCCGGCCTCTCAGCTGGCCTATCAACCAAGGGGAGGGCTGTTTCTGAGACTCCAAGTGGTGAGGGGAGAGCAGGCGTGCTCAGCACATGGCAGTGTGGTGTGCATGTGAAGGCAAGGGAAAGTGTGTGGGGCTGAAGGGAGGCTCGCACCAGCAAGTTCCAAGGCATGAGAGTTCTGTGTGGGAACTTTGGTCCAATTCTATAATTGATGGGGTTCAGAATGTTCTTTTATTGGAGGTGAACTATAAATCCCAGCAACTCCACCTCCCCAATGTAAAAGGTCTATTTTCCCCATACTTCACCAATGTTCACATATTGAGTATTTGTGCCAAGTTTGGTCCAGATCCATCATTGTTTGAGTCCACAGTACTCTCTGGATGTAGGTGAACTACAACTCCCAAACTCAAGGCTTCTTACCTGATGCCCACCAAACCCTTCCAGTATTTTCCGTTGGTCATGGGAGTTCTGTGTGCAAATTTGGTTCAATTCCATTGTTTGTGGAGTTCAGAATGCTCTTTGCTTGTAGGTGAACTATAAATCCCAGCAACTACAACTCCCAAATGACAAAATCAATCAACCCCCCAACCTCACCAATATTCAAAATTGGGCGTATTGGGTATTTGTGCTGAATTTGGTCCAGAGAATGAAAATACATCCTGCATCTCAGATATTTACATTACGATTCATAACAGTAGCAAAATTAGAGTTATGAAGTAGCAATGAAAATAATTTCATGGTTGGGGGTCAGAACAACATGAGGAACTGTATTAAGGGGGTCACAACATTAGGAAGGTTGAGAATCACTGCTTTAAAACATTTAAACATGACATCCCAGGTATGGGCAAACTTGGCCCCCCCAGGTGTTTTGGGTTAAGCGGCTGAGGGGGAAAAAGGGCCTGAGGCTGTTAGGAATTGTGGGAGTTGAAGTCCAAAACACCTGGGGGGCCAAGTTTGCTCATGCCTGTGATAGCCAATAGGACATCTCCTGTTCTGCTTCAGATTGCAAAAATATCTTCTATCAGCTCTGCTAAAACAAAACTCTCATTAAGCCCATCTCTCTTTCCTCCGATTCCTGCACACAGACAGACGCCTCTGGTAATAACAGAACAGTGTCTGGGATTCTTTTTTCTTTGTCTGTTTCAATAGCTGTTTCAATATGTTTCCACCGGGAATAATAAATCAGGAAACATTATGACGCCACCTGATACCAAGCCAGAAATATAGACAAGAGGCAAGCGCCCTGCCATTCGAGCTGACATCAGATGTGAAATGACACCAGCGGCATTTGCTTGTATATACGATGCTGCCTTCTTCCGACTGGTTATGTAACACTCTTCCAGACACCACAGCTCTTATATAACATCTGCCGATAATTGAGGTCATATGGAGCTTTGTGGAGGAGAGGAAGAAGCCTTCAAGAGATATTGCTTGGATATTCACTCACAGAAAAAGGTTCTGGATATGATGAGGCCTATGCCAGGAACAGAAAGGGAGAGCATGCTATCAGATTTTTTAATCTCAGTGCTCATGAGACTGGAAGCAAGCTCAGCTTTCAGGAAAAAGGAATGGAGCATTTCAGCATTCGGATGCTGCTAAATTCTTCATTAGCTTTTCAGACTACAACTCCTGTTGGAAATAGCAACCTTCTACAAGCCTCCTATACTAGTTATTTGTTATGTATATAATTCAGATTGGTTACTATATTGTATATGTGTATGATTTCAATTTGTGTCCAATTCTGGGCATTGTGTCCAATTCTGGGCACCACAATTCAAGAGAGATATTGACAAGCTGGAATGTGTCCAGAAGAGGGCGACTAAAATGATCAAGGGTCTGGAGAACAAGCCCTATGAGGAGCGGCTTAGGGAACTGGGCATGTTTAGCCTGAAGAAGAGAAGGCTGAGAGGAGATATGATAGCCATGTATAAATATGTGAGAGGAAGCCACAGGGAGGAGGGAGCAAGCTTGTTTTCTGCTTCCTTGGAGACTAGGACGCGGAACAATGGCTTCAAACTACAAGAGAGGAGATTCCATCTGAACATTAGGAAGAACTTCCTGACTGTGAGAGCCATTCAGCAGTGGAACTCTCTGCCCCGGAGTGTGGTGGAGGCTCCTTCTTTGGAAGCTTTTAAGCAGAAGCTGGATGGCCATCTGTCAGGGGTGATTTGAATGCAATATTCCTGCTTCTTGGCAGGGGGTTGGACTGGATGGCTCATGAGGTCTCTTCCAACTCTTTGATTCTATGATTCTATGATTTGGTATGTAGTTTTCCCTTAACTCTATGTTGATTGAAGTTGTGGGAGGGTCTGCAGATCAGGTGATCAGATCTGGGACTATTCAGACTGAGACTCCATTTTTAAAAGTCAGTATTAGAATCATAGACTCATAGAATCATAGAGTTGGAAGAGACCTCATGGGCCATCCAGTCCAATCCCCTGCCAAGAAGCAGGAATATTGCATTCAAATCACCCCTGACAGATGGCCACCTAGCCTCTGTTTAAATAGTTCACTGCTGAATGGCTCTCACAGTCAGGAAGTTCTTCCTCATGTTCAGATGTAATCTCCTTTCTTGTAGTTTGAAGCCATTGTTCCGCGTCCTAGTCTCCAGGAAAGCAGAAAACAAGCTTGCTCCCTCCTCCCCGTGACTTCCTCTCACGTATTTATACATGGCTATCATATCTCCTCTCAGCCTTCGCTTCTTCAGGCTAAACATGCCCAGCTCTTTAAGCTGCTCCTCATAGGGCTTGTTCTCCAGACCCTTGATCATTTTAGTCACCCTCCTCTGAATGCATTCCAGCTTGTCAATATCTCTCTTAAATTGTGGTGCCTAGAATTGGACACAATATTCCAGGTGTGGTCTAACCAAGGTGGAATAGAGGGGTAGCATGACTCCCCTAGATCTAGACACTATGCTCTACATGAACACACTATGAACACAACTTATGTATAGACATAAGTTGTGTTCATTATGCATTAGACATAAGACTGAGAAGAGACTGCGGCAGAATGCCTTAGAGCCTCGTTCCTCAACTTTGAGGTCAGGACCCCGGGGAGGGTCGCAAGGGGGTTTCAGAGGGGTCACCAAAGACCATCAAGAAAACACATATTTCTGATGGTCTTGAGAACCCCATTGGCAGAGAAGGCTGAAGATCTCTCCACCTGTCTTTCTCTTCCTTTTTGGATCCAGACGGCAAATCCTCTCACCAAAAGCCCTGCTGTGATTGGCCAGCCTCTCAGCTGTTTCTGAGACTTCCAAATGCTCCCAAGTGCTGAGGGGGAGAGCAGGCGTGCTCAGCACATGGCAGTGTGGTGTGCATGTGCAAGTGAGGGAGAGTACGCGAGGCTGGAGGGAGGCTCGAGTCCCTTTCAAGGCAGGGATAAAAGCACCCTTTGATTGTAGGTTAATTACAAATTTTATGGTTGGGGGATCACCACAACATGAGAAACTGTATTAAGGGGTCGCAACAGTAGGATGGTTGAGAAAGATTGCCTTAGAGAACTTACTGTTTAAACTTTCAACTGATAAGCAATGTACCTGTATGCTAAATACATGAAGTTTGTAAGTAAACCAATTGTATTATTGATGTTTTAATTTTAATTTTTATGTTTTATGTCTAAATGTTATTTTATGTTTTATATTTTAATATGGCTAGGTTTTAAATTTATAGTTATGGTATATGTTATTGTCTAGCTATTATGTTTTGGTTTTCACATGTATTCTTTTATCTCACCCAAGTTTTTAATTAGTTTTTCTTTTAATCATTACATGTAGCTTGCCCATTGTCATTGTGTTTGTGCTTATCGTAATTTTATATTGTTATGTATTCACATGTTTTATGTAATTATGATGTTGTTGTTTATTGTTCGCATTTTCAGTTTGCGTTTTCGGTTTTACTCTGTTGTAATTTGTTGTTTGGGCTTGGCCTCATGTAAGCCGCTCCGAGTCCCTATCGGGGAGATGGGGACTCAAAGTATAAATAAAGATGATGATGCTTCTGCTGCTGCTGCTGCTGCTGATGATGATGATGATGATGATTACTATTATGTACAGCATTGAAGTTTGCCTTTATTATGTTGGGAACCGCTTTGAGTTCCCCAAGGGGAAAAAAGTGGTAAATAAATGTAATAAATAAATAAATAAATAAATAAATAAATAAATAAATAAATATGTTATTTTTAAAATGAAGACTACTTATTTTTGTCTCTTGAGAGCACAATTTAAAACCAAATATATTTTATGGGAGAGTAGATGTTTTTGGGCAACTAAAATAACACTTCTGAAGATCTGCATTGTGCATAAACTTTGTTTCTAACAGTTCAAAGAAATAAACGGGTATATCAGGCCAACAACTGAGAAAACTAATTGGCCTTGCATGAATACAGAGAACCCCAGAATAAACCAAATTATGGTATCTACATCTCAGTATTTTTTGTAATCACAACCTCTGTTAGAACCCATAACACTGGCCAACATGCATTTTACCGCCTCAAATGTATATTTTACCTGCTGGGTATATTTTACCTGCTGATTCCAGAAATGGCACCAGTTTCCACCTATCAGCCCTAGTTTTTGAGATACAGAACATATGCCATCTACTAGTCACCATCTGTTCACCAACAGAAAACCAGGATAACCATATCTAAGAGACTAGACCTGATATGGTCTACCCAATGCAATTTTCTGAATCAGCACTCCAAATAACCCTAGGAAGAGGCCTGAAAACCAAGGCTGTCTCTCACAAATCCCAGAATTCTTGGAAATCCTGGTTGAGAAACCCTGCTTTAGGTTCTACATCTTTTTCTTGCCAAGATACATTTTTATACTTCCTCTCAAACTTATCTGCAGTGACACATAATGATCAAGGAAGGCTTAGTTACCTTCCCAGTTGACTTGACCCCCTTCCAGATGCAGAAATAGACAATGACCCAAGTTGTGAGAAGGCAAAGGAGAAGCTGCCAACTGAGCTCTCCCGGCTCAGCCAGATCTCCTGAAATTCGCAACACCTTCTTCCTAAAGAGCAAGGAAATAGAAAGGGAAATTAAGAGTGTATGCATCCTGAAAATGCAGATTTTTTAGGAAGTATGAGACAACTCGCATCAAACAAAAGATTCTAGGATCCTATTGAAAGGCACTGAATGATGGATCATTAATTAGCAAGTGCAATTTGTTTTTGGTCCCATTCATTTTGGGATTTATCACCATGCCCTTACCAGGCACTAGAATGTCTGAGTCTCCTTCTTAATCCAAGTAACTCCTGCCCCATTCAGTCATCTCTACATGAAACATACATAACCGTTCTCTGCTGCCTCCATGCTTTTAGGATGTTTGAAGGGCAATGACACTTAGTACTGAAGTGTAAGCAGTAATGATAGAGTTAGATCATTTGAGTGACCCAGAGTGTCTTCCCTCTTTGGGCCCTACCATACAGATCCTATATCCCAGGATCTGATCCCAGGCTTTCTGTTTATCCCAGATTATCTGGTGGTGTGAGTTCATATAATCTGGTTTAAAAGCAGAAAACCTGGGATCAGATCCTGGGATACAGGGCCTGTCTGGAAGGGCCCTTAGTCTCCCTATCCTAAATCCTTTGTGACATAGACTGATATTCTGAAGTTTTTCCACTGCCTCACTCCTTAGCAGTTCTCTTTCCGTTCTTCCATGGAACTGAACTTGTTTAGATTACCACCTAGAGTACACTTTCCTATCATTGCATGGAGTTCCCATAATAAAGTTTCATTTGTTTCTCCAAGCCATCACTGCTTCTGGTCCTTTAATCATGATCTCTCTCTCTCTCTCTCTCTTTTGAGCCCACGACATGCAAGTGTAGAGAAGAGCAAACCACAGACCATTTACTACAATGCAGTCTGAGCCCTGCCACATACACAATGGAGGACCTTCTTACCGCCACACCAGAGGCACTGCAAGTGGCCAGCTTCTGGTCAAAGGAAGTTTAGTATATTGCCAAGTTTTTAACTTCATTTGTATTTTTAAATACATTATAACTGTGCCCTTAATTTGCTTCTGACACAATGAATAAAGCCAGAATCTCTACTGCACACAATTTCAAACAGGTTATGGGCCCAGAACACTTCTGCTGTGCAGCTAGTCAGTCCTCCACATTTGCTACAGTTAGGGACATGGGACCCCCATTAAAGTGAAAAACCACATTCTTGCCTTTTTTTTAACTGATAGAACACCTCTTTAGTAATGTCTAGTTTTTCCAGATGACAACCTTGTTGTCATCTTTTGCTAGAATCTTACCATAGAATTACTTTGGAAGACCTAGAGATACCTAGGGAGACATTATCTCTAGAAATCCCTGATAGTCACACTGATGGCCCCAGAGGTTCCTAGAGACAACAGTTTTAATCAAATTCCTGACCACAGGCAGTTCCTGAGTTACAAACATCCAACTTACAAATGACTCCTAGTTAAGTATGGGGCTGAGACAACATGAAGTGAGAGAAATCTATCCCTAGGAAGGGAAATTCACTCCTGAAAGAGTTAACATGGGGAAAAGGCGTCTCCACTGAAGCTTTATCACCAGTCCTTGTTTATAATAATAATAATAATAATAATAATAAACTTTATTTATATTCCGCCCTATCTCTCCAAAGGGGACACAACAAGCCAATTCGTTTTCAAAATCCAATTATCGCAGGGACAGAAAGTGAGGTGAAATCTTCTGGATTTCACCATACAAAACAGACACCACAGGGGTGTTAACCCTTCCTTATGCTACCCAAAGCTTAA
Source organism: Anolis sagrei (assembly GCF_037176765.1). Lineage (NCBI taxonomy): Eukaryota > Metazoa > Chordata > Lepidosauria > Squamata > Anolidae > Anolis > Anolis sagrei. Next base: position 28,023,294 of record NC_090022.1, on the reverse strand, counting down.
AGATATATACATACACACCGAGACATACATACGCTGGAGGTGCACTTAAAAAATGAACCTGTTCTGACTTACAAAGTCAACTTAAGAACAAACCTACAGAACCTATCTTGTTTGTAACTTGGGAAATACCTGTACTCAGATCTGCAAAAGTCAAAACCAGAGATGTGGAGGGACAAACTCATTCTGACCTTCTCTCCTTTCCATCCCAGTGAGACCCATGTCAAGCCTTCCTCCAGGGAAGTTTCACCCACTTACTCCCAGAACTCAATGATGGGTGAGCGCTTGTTGTCCGCCAGGCTGCTGCAATTCCCCCCGGTGCTGTTTCCGGTGCCGTTCCCACAGTCGCCGCGGCCAAAGAGCTCTGTGCACTGTGCGGTGTTCCAGGAGTGGCCGCAGGTGGCCCAGGGCAAGGTCTCTGTCAGCGAGTGGACCAGGTAGAAAAGGCCCCAGACCAGGATCATGATGTAGTAGGTGTTGCAGAAGAAGACAATGACCATGGAGGCCAGGCCCAGACCTAGAGGGAAGACGTGGGTCAGAGCCTGGAAACGCTGAGACACACAGTGACAGAGGCAGAGCAAATGCACACACACACACACACAATCTATTTCTTTTTGGACAATAGTTCCCAATGTCCTCCAGATAGCATGGTGACTTAGGGATTGTGGGAGTTGTAGTTCAAGACACTATATGAGAGAGGGGTATTCACATCAAGACAAGGTGGGGAGGGGGGAGACTGTGGGCTACAAGGCTCAGCAGAGCCATCATTGATCATCACAGCTATAAATTAACAATATCTGTAGGACCACGCAACTTTCTATACCTACATGATAGGACTCTGGGCACTTTCACAATATACAAGGACAGTGTTGTGATTCCTCTTTGACTCCCAAAGCTGCATATTAGGGAATCCTGTTCTATGTTTTTTGCACTAGAGCTCTCTTGATGAGAATTATAAATGCTCTCTTTTATATTCCAAATCCCAACACCTCAACTGAAAAGGCAAAGACCTCAAGATTGGGAGGGGGGATAATATTTGGAAGGCTCCAACATTGTTTGTAAAAAGACATTCCTCACCATTAGAATATAACTAAAGCTGGGGGACAAGGGTTTCTTCTGACATATACTGTTCCTTGTCTTTTCTCCCCCTCCCCCCACTGTGGGCTCAGCCCCACACTTTGGGGTTGTATAAAAGAAGCAGGACACTCTCTTGTGATCTAACTTGCCCCTTGTAGCATACACTCCCCAAAGTGGGCCTGAAGCTTGTACCTTTGAAGAGGGGAGCGATGTTCCAGGCAGCAATCCCACCTTGCTTCATAAACTGCCCCAAGGCCACCTCCAGGAAGAAGACGGGGATCCCCCCAACAAAGACGATAAGCAGGTAAGGAATCAGGAAGACACCTGCAAAGAGAGACACAGAGAGAGTCAAAGTCCCATTGCTGTGATGATGTGAGTGGATATGAAAAGCAGGGCCTTTTTAGAGGTGGTGCAGAAGAATGGCTTCCTCCAAAATGACTTGTCAAGATCCCAACCCCATTTGTATTTAATTAGATTTGAAAAGCTCTGTGTTTCAAACTGTGTGTCGGGACACACAAGCATGTCGTCTACAATCCCTTGGTGTGTCACGTGAAAACTGCTCCCCGTATGATCTGCTTTGAACTAGATTATATTCAACTGCCATATAATCCAGTTCAAAGCAAATAATCTGGATTTTATATAACAGTGTAGATCCAGCCTTGGAAAAGTTCAGAAAGCTCTGAATAGAATAAACGTATACATGACTATATGAAAGTTAAGTCTAAATGCATAAAGTCTGGATTATCATGCATTAAGAGTGCAAAATATTGCAGCCTATGCATTCTGGTGTGTTTTGTATTAATCTGTTGCTCTCTGCTGCTATAGTCTTTCATGTACTCAAGTAGTGTCATCATTAAAGTTTTATTTTGTGCCATTTCTTTTGTTTCATATTTTGAGCTGTTGCTTCTTTACTTATGCGAGCTACTGGTTCTTCTATACTACCATATAAAATAGCCCCCGGTGGCACAATAGGTCCCAACGTATCTCCCTCTATGTTACGCCTCGTAGTTTAAGATCCACTGGAGAGGCCCTGCTCTTGGTCCCACCGGCATCACAAACACGTCTGCTAGGGACAAGAGACAGGGCCTTTTCGGTTGTGACCCCCCGCTTGTGGAATTCACTCCCCAGCGAAATTAGATCGGTGCCCTCCCTCCTTTCCTTTAGGAAAAAACTGAAATCGTGGTTTTAGTTTTGTGGCTTGCAGGCACAATGGCACATTGGACATTGAACTGAACCATATGACTGTTATGATAATGGAAATGGCCATATGATTGCATAAGTAATGTTATTGTTTTTAATCTATTCTGTATTTATGGTTTTATATTGTTGTTTATATTGTGACATTAGAGAATCGAATTGTTGCCAGTATATGCCGATATGAGTCCCCCCTCAGGAATTGAGAAGGGCGGGGTAGAAATGTTGTAAATAAACAAAATAAATTAAACCCTTGTGCCAGCAGGACCACTGACCGACAGGTCAGTGGTTCCAATCCAGGGAGAGCGGGTAGAGCTCCCTCTGTCAGCTCCAGCTCTCCATGCGGGGACATAAGAGAAGTCTCCCACAAGATGGTAAAACATCAAACATCCAGGCATCCCCTGAGCAACGTCCTTGCAGACAACCAATCTCTCACACCAGAAGTGACTTGCAGTTTCTCAAGTCGCTCCTGATATGGGGGGAAAAAACCAAACCATATAAAATCCAGATTATCTGATTTGAATTGGATTATCTGGCAGTGTAGACTCATAGAATCTAGTTCAAAGCTGGTGCTTCACCAAACTACTCAATTCCATAGCACTGAGATGTGGCACTAAAAGTGGTGTCAAACTGCATTGATTCTATAATGTAGATGTACCCTATGTGGTTATAGAAATAGCAGCTGGCATGGAATGACCTCAAATAGTGCTCTCTCCTTACTATTTATCACCATGCTGCGCTCAGAGAGAGCTGTGCAACCTACTCTCAAGACGATGATCATTTATTTATACAGTGCCCTCAGTGTACATGGCACTTTACAAGAAAAACAGCAAAGAACAAGAGGTCCTGCCAAAAGCGTACCATTTAAAATGTGTAAACACATACACAAAAGCCAAAAAAACACAAAGAGGTAATGTCAGGCTAAATATCAATGCAAGAATAACTCAAGAAAACCAGCACTGTATACCAACAACAATCTTATATACACATAATAAAAGTGAAAATGTATGTGGCGCTCCATACAGTCATGCCAGCCACATGACCTTGGAGGTGTCTACGAACAACGCTGGCTCTTTGGCTTAGAAATGGAGATGAGCACCAACCCCCAGGGTCAAACATGACTGGACTTAATGTCAGGGGAAAAACTTGACCTTTTACCTATGCATGTATGTGGCTGGGCTGCCTACTTCCACAAACAGCTTTAACCCACAGTGCTGAGGAGCCACCAAAAGCCCTTCCTCCAGTGTCATTTCAAGTTATAGCGAGCACCATGAACATCTAGCTTAACCCCTGCTAATGTCCTCCCCAAACACCATACTACCCACTACTCAATGAATGCTTTCATTCTGGGACAATATCATCCTAGATTTTACATGTTTCCTCCACCACAGACATCCTACTGTTCTGCCTCTCTTCATTGGTGTGGAATTTGCATGATCCCACCCACTGCCTCTCCTTTAAACCTTTTATACTCTTTTCAATTTTGTCTTCACAACAAACACAGCAAAACTAATCAGCAGCTAAACATACTGGAGGAGTTTGGGGGTTGACTCCACATGATGGAAGTTGTAGTTCACCCTGCATCAAATCAGAGCACTTTCACCCCCACTGACAATGGACCTGGACCACATTTGGCACACAGAACCCCCATGACCTAAGAAAAATATTGGAAAGGTTTTGGGGGAATTCACTTTGATTTATAGCCATTGTAGGAACTGGGATTTATAGTTCACCTGTAACCAAAGAGCACTCTGGACCCTACCAATGATGGCCCTGGACCTAACCTGGCACACAGAACCACCATGACCAACTGAAACTACTGGAGGAATTTGAGGGGGCTGACCCACCATGGTGGGAGCTCTAGTTTATTCTTCAGCCATAGATCACACTGAACCCCACCAATGATGCATCTAGAGCAAACTTGCCCAACATGACAACCTTTAACTAATGATGAAGTTTCAGAGGGGGTTAACCTGGCATGATGTGAGTTGTAGTTTACTCACAACGGTATGCATTTTGTAAAATAAAAAAGTGACCTTTTCAAATAACCTGGGCAACACCAGGTATCCAAGCTACTATATCAATAATGATCAAATCATTCACTGAATTATAATTACTTACAATTAAATAAATCAATGATACAAGAAGACATTTACTGACTCGAAAAACCTTGTAAAACTTCAACTCCTGTGATTCTGACTGGAACAGCTTTTCTCTCATTGTCTTTGGAGCATTTCAGGCCAAGCTGCACCACGGTAAACCTCTCACAAGCCCTTCAGTTTGAAGTTATTGCAACAGGAACAATAATGTTTACTGCTTTAATGGCACATTAGAAGGTTTCCTTTTAAGGGCTTCGTGTAATATAATTTTAACCACAGCAATGTGCGTACTTACTGGCTGATAATGCGGGTTACCATAAACATTACTTTTTGAGCGTTTGCCAGCCTACCATTGAAGCTAAAAGTTGGGAGTGTAGAGAATGCATACAGTCCAAGAATGAAGCCCCAGGAAATCCATTCAAGGACCAGAGTTTGGAAATATTGGTTATGATAGTTGGAGGATTCTGAGGCCCCTTCTACACAGCTGTATAAAAATTATTTATTTACGATATTTATATGCCACCCTTCTCACCCCGAAGGGGACTCAGAGCGGCTTACAAGGTATATATACATACAATATATTATATTATTAGCATAGTACAATATGAGTATTAAATATTACTATATTGTACTATGCCATTATATTGCAATATTATTAGTAATATTACATGTAATTATTATATTATATAAAATTATTAATCATATTATTATAATTAATATTATATTGCATTACATTATAATATTATAAATATTATATGTATATACAATATATTATATTATATTATATTATATTATATTATATTATATTATATTATATTATATTATATTATATTACGTTATATTATTAGAATAGCACAGGAGACAAATCCACATTACCTGCTTCAAACTGGATTATATGGCAGTATAGATTCATATAATGCGGATCAGAGCAGATTATTTGGATTATCTGATTTGATAATCGGGATTATATAGCAGTGTAGAAGGCACCTGAGAGTTGGAATCACAAATATAGCTACAGTAGGGGCAAATGAAGAAACTGTTCCTCCAAATTATATTTCCTCCATTTCTTTTGCTCTCCTAGTCTCTAACACTGAAGGGATTGAGGGTGCATCTATACTGTAGAATTAATTATTCAAGAACACAGAAATGCTGGACCACACCAACAACCACCATGTCAGACTACACAGAGAAGCCATTGAAATCCACAAGCATGTGGACAATTTCAACAGAAAGGAAGAAACCATGAAAATGAACAAAATCTGGCTACCAGTATTAAAAAACTCTAAAATTACAACAGCAAAACAGCAGAGAGGAAACAACCAGGCACATCTTAACACCTCTCAACAGGGGATTTTCCCAGGCTCAGCCAGGCCTTCAAATGCTAATGAAGGTGATCAGTTGAAACATTCACACCTAGCTCCAGCAGGGAAGAGCTCCTTGCCCCACCCCTGCCATTCCACAGATATATAAGCCCATTGTCCTAATTCCAACAGACCTCACTACCTCTGAGGATGCTTGCCATAGATGCAGGCGAAACGTCAGGAGAAATGCCTCTAGAACATGGCCCTATAGCCCAAAAAAACCCACGAGAACCTAGAATTAATGCAGTTTGAACCCTCTTTAACTGCCATGGCTCAATGCTATGAATCTCTGGGATCTGTAGTGCGGTGAGGCACCAGTACTCCTTGACACATAATGCTACAGACCTCATACAATTACAGCTCCCAGGATCCCAAAAATTGAGCAACGGCAGTTAAAGCGGAGTCAAACTACATTAATCTAGTAGTTTGCATCTAGTATAGATGCAAACTACTATGCATCTAGTATAGATGCACTCTAGAAAGGCTCATGTTCCGGTGCCAATTTCTTTTGCCTTGCAGATTTGATTTCTTTCCTGTGTTCCTCCTCTTGTTATTTTGGAGGCAGGCTCTGCTTGTTTTGCATATGTTACTCATTATATGGGTCAATGATTCATAACAATGACGTTTCACAATATATTTTTAATGGATAGGGAAAGGTGTTTGCTCCCATCTGGGGCTGAATATTTTTTCCCCATCTTCTTAAAAGGCTTTTGAAGGAGAAGCATCCTGGTTCTGTTCAGCCATGCAAAACATCCCCGTGCAGAAGCTGGTCGGAGGGCTCAACTTCATTCCTCTTTTGTGGAGCCAAACCGATTTGCCACCTGCGAAATGCTGATCTGCCCACCGAGAAACTCGTGACGACGAAGTGCCTGCAGTGGATGCGCTCAGCCCGGCTTGTTCTCTCCTGTTTTGAACATGTGACGCTGCAGAGTCTTACTCAGCTTGGGATGTGGGTTGTGCTTTTCCCAGTGGCGACAGGCGATGAGTAAGCAATGCATCCCCTCCAATGTTTTCATGTATGAAAACCAGGATAAGTGTGGCCGAGCAACATCCGAGTGCAGCCAAGATGGTAAAAGATACGAATGAGGAAAAATGCAAATCCTAGGAGATGCTGCAGCAGTTTGCTTTTGCCTGTGTCATCTGGGAAGAGCAAGAATCCTCCTTCTCTTCTCCACCCCTTGATACCTAATTGCGTTCAAACCGCTTTTGCTCTTTGAACTCACTTTGTAGCACAGGAAATAATTTAAAGACACTGGAGGTAGAAGGGTGAATATATACAGGCAGTCCCCGAGTTACAAACAACTGGCTTACAAATGATTCATAGTTAAGAATGGGAGTGAGATAACAGGAAGTGGGAGGAAATATCCTCCTAGGAACTTTAAGATCGTCTGGGGAGGCCCTGCTCTTGGTCCCGCCTTCGTCACAAGTACGGTTGGCGGGGACGAGAGACAGGGCCTTCTCAGTGGTGGCCCCTCAGCAATGGAACGCTCTCCCTAAGTATATCAGATCAGCCCCCTCCCTTTTAACATTTCGACAGTGAGTCAAAACATGGCTTTTTGAGCAGACATTTGCAAATACAATGTAACAGACATAGGAAAATGGAATGGTTGGACGATTTGATTGGACAATGTTTTTATTGATTTCGCTATGGTTTTATTATCCTATTATTTTTATTGTATTGAAATTGTATTTTATGGTCTTGATACCAACTGTAAACCGCCCCGAGTTGCCTGTGGGCTGAGAGGGACGGTATATAAATATAGTAAATAAATATATAATAAATAAATAGGAAGGGAAATTCACTCTTGAAAGACCTATTATAGGGAAAAAGTATCTTCACTGAAGCTTTATCAAGTGTCATTTGGGGAATTATCTCCTATCCAGCACTCACTTCAATAATAGTAATGATTTTTAGCAGCAGAAAATGTCCTGGCTTAAATTGCACTAGCTTGGGTATCTACATATATTGGTGCATAGCTCCTGTCATTCTGATACCCATTGGATTGTGTTGGACTACAGGTCCCATCATTCTCAGGCTATGCATACTGAGAATGATGGGACCTGTAGTCCAACACAATCCAGTGGGTATCAGTTTGGAGAAATGTATAGCACATGATGAGAGATAAATTTCTGTGCTAATGTATTGCAATAACTATATATACAATTTTGCCATACTTAAGTGTGGACCAGAATTTCAGTCCTGAATACACATTTATTGGAGCCCCCAGTGGAGGATTTATTTTGTGCCATTTCTTTTGTTTTATATTTTGGGCTGTTGCTTCTTTAATTATGCAATCTACCGGTTCTTCTACACTACCATATAAAATAGCCCCCGGTGGCACAATGGGTTAAACCCTTGTGCTGGCAGGACTTGCTGATTGACAGGTCAGAGAGGTTTGAATCTGGGGAGAGCGTGGATGAGCTCCCTCTGTCAGCTCCAGCTCCCCGTGCAAGGACATGAGAGAAGCCTCCCACAAGGATGGTAAAATATAAAAAACATCTGGGTGTCCCCTGGGCAACGTCCTTGCAAACGGCCAATTCTCTCACACCAGAAGCGACTTGCTGTTTCTCAATTTGCTCCTGGCATGAAAAAACAAAACACATTTATTGCCTCCATACCCAAATGTACATTATTCACTGTGGTATATCACTGTCTTTCACAATGTAACCAGGCTGAAAGAAAGTACGCTCTGCCTACAAAGCATCAGGATGGGAGAATGGATAATTGTAGCCGTAGTAAGAACAAATAGATCTGGGGACTGAAAAGGATGTAACAGATAATGCAGGACAAAGCAGTAATCAGAGTACAGCTCATTCTCAAGACTGAACAGTTACAATTAAGGGAGAGAGGGATGGAAAAGGGCAGATACTGGAGAGAGCATTCAGGATGACACATCCAAAACATTATCCCATGAATTGCTCATGCTTTGCTGTGGCCAACTTACCCCCCCCCCCTTTCTCTCCTCCTTTCTTTCTTTCTTTCCTTCCTTCCTTCCCTTTTTTTTCTTTCTCTTCCCTTCCTTCCTTTTTTTCCCTTTCTCTTCTCTTCCTTCTTTCCCTTTCCCCCCCTTCTCTTCCCTTCCTTCCTCCCCTTCTCTTTCTCCCTTCTTCCTTCTCTACCTATTATTGGACTGCAACTCCGAGTAGTCCTCCTGATCAATCTACCTACCTACCTACCTACCTACCTACCTATCTCAATCTTATCTATCTGGAGGATTGCTGGGAGTTGCAATCCAGGAATAGGAAATTGGAAATATGCAGGGATTGGGATGCCCTCAAAAAATCCAAGGAGAAGAAAGCTTGCATCTTGGAAGCAGTGCATTTGGATCTTCCTCCTCTCCTAAAGGGCCTGGTCTAGGGAATGCTGGGAGCTGTAGTCCGGAAGAGAGTATGGATATGCTATTGTGTGTTTTGTTTGCCTGGGGGAGTAATTTCTATGCATGCGCTGTAGCGTCTTTTTGCTTTTTAAATCCCCTCCGTTGTGTTTTCAGTGTTTTATGAGTGATGGTCACTCATTGGCCTGAAAGGTGTATTGTATCCAAATTTCGTGTCAATTTGTTCAGTTGTTTTTGAGTTATGTTAATCTCACAACAGGGAAAGCCAATTAAGTTTTCCCTAATTTTTAGATTAATCTCTTGCAGTTTGAATTCACTGCTCGGCATCTCTCTGGAGCAACAGAAAACAAGCTTCTCCCCTCCTCGATGTGACGTCCTTTCAACTATTTAAACATGTCCCCTCTTAAGTTTCTTTCTTCCTCCAAGCTAAACATACCCAGCTCCCTGAGCCACTCCTTACAGGGCTTGGTTTTCAAAAATTTGACCATTTTGATCGCCCCTCTCTGGACACCTTCAGCTTGTCAATATCCTTCTTGAATTATAGTGTCCAGAACTGAACACAATCTTATTCCAGGTGAGGTCTGACCAAACCAGAATAGAATGAGACTATGACTTCCTTCCAAACTGAGCCACCAGTGGCACAGTTGGTTAAACCACTGAGCTGCTGACTTTGCTGACCAAAAGGTCATTGGTTCAAATCCAGGGAGGGGGTTGAGCTCCCGCTGTTAGCCCCAGCTTCTGCCAACCTAGCCATTCAAAAACATACAAATGTGAGTAGATTAATAGGTATCACTCCAGTGGGAAGGTAGTGGTGCTCCATGCAGTCATGCTGGCCACATGACTTTGGATGTGTCTACAGACAACACCAACTCTTTGGCTTAGAAATGGAGATGAGCACCAACCTCCAGCATCAGATACGACTGGACTTAATGTCAGGGGAAAACCTTTACCTTTACTATGACTTCCTTCCATCTAGTTCCTATACTTCTAGTGATGCAGTCTAGAATCATAATGGCAGCATTAGTTGCAGCATCACACTGTTCGTCTTGTGGCCTACTAAGACTCCTAGATCCCTTTCATGTGTATTGTTTTAAAGTCAGGTATCAATCATCCTCTATCTATATGCATTTCCATTTCATTTTTTCTCCCTAAGTGTAGTAGTAGTAGTAGTAGTAGTAGTAACACTTTATTTATATTCTGCTCTATCTCCCCAAAGGGACTCAGGGCAGATTACAACATACACAGATAGGCAAACGTTCAATGCTTTTAATACAGTGGAATAACAATGACATGCAAGTACACAGAACAAAGGTAAAGGCTTCCCCTTTCATCTCCAGCTTTCTGGAACCAGTGCTCAACTCTGGCCATGAGGGGGTGCTCTTGTTCCATTTCCAAACCGAGGAGACTGTTGTCTGTAGACACCTTCTCGTTTTGTTGCCGGCATGACTGCATGGGTGCCTTTATTACCTTCCTGCCGAAGAGGTACCAATTGATCTACTCACATTTGCATATGTTCAAACTGCTAGGTTGGCAAGAGCTAGCTTGTGTGCTGCCCTGGAGACTAGGACGCAGAACAATGGCTTCAAATTACAGAAAAGGAGATTCCACCTGAACATTAGGAAGAACTTCCTAACTGTTCCTAACTGTGGAACTCTCTGCCGCAGAGTGTGGTGGAGGCTCCTTCATTGGAGGCTTTTAAACAGAGGTTGGATGGCTATCTGTCAAGGGTAGTTTGAATGCGATTTTCCTGCTTCTTGGGGGGTTGGACTGGGTGGCCCACAAAATCTCTTCAAACTCCATGACTCTATGATTCTAACAGTGGGAGCTCACCCCAACCTGTGGCTTCGAACTGCCAACCTTTATGTCAGCAGATTCAACAGTTCAACGGTTTAGCCTGTTGAGACACCATGGAGATAGTACCACGCATTTCTCCAAATTCATTTCCGTTAGTTTTGACCCATCTCTTTAATTTAAATACCCAGAATCTTTCAGTCAGTGGATTCTGGGAGCTGTAGTCCAAGGCAGCACATTCCCAAAGTTCTTAATTCCTCCTTGTGGTCATTTGGAAACCTTTTAGCCCACTGAGTCCCAGTTTTCAACTCCTCTGCCCCAGAGCCAGTTTCCATAATAAGATACACCCCACCCACCCATCCCAGGTACTATATCATCCACAATGGCAATCCCTGGCACAATACTCCTCACCTCCTCCGTTCTTGTAGCAGAGGTATGGAAAGCGCCAGACGTTGCCCAGTCCTACCGCAAAGCCAACGCACGACATGATGAAGTCCATCTGCCGGGTCCAGGTCTCCCGCTCAGGAAAGGGCAGCTTGGTGGTGGTGCCCATGGGTACCACCAGAGGGGCAGTGATGGTCCTTTCCTCGAGGGCGGGCTCTCCTGTGCCGCCGATGGGCTCGGCGCTCTCTGCCTCGGCCACCTCTGAGCACCCACTGCCCTCTGTGGAGACAAACACATTGGCATGAGCCCACAGCAACTCACAGAAATTGCTCTGGAGCAGACGTGGGCAAACTTGGACCCTCCAGGTGTTTTGGACTTCAACTCCCACCATTCCCAACAGCCTCAGGCACTTTCCTTTTCCCCCTCAGCCGCTTAAGCGGCTGAGGGGGGAAAGGAAGGGACCTGAGGCTGTTGGGAATGGTGGGAGTTGGGAATGGGAATGTTGGGAATGTTGGGAATGGTGGGAATTGAAGTCCAAAACACCTGGAGGGCTCAAGTTTGCCCATGCCCGCTCTAACTCCAATAGAGAGCTGACTGTAAGTCAAAGCAAAATAGGGGAAACAATTGGAAAACAAAAGTTTAAATGAGCATTGAACAACCATACACTTCAAAACATTAATTTAGAACACTTAAAGGCACACTGAACCCTATTAAATATTAAAACTAGCACACATATTGCATTGCCCCAACCAGTTAAGAGCTGGAGGCTTGCTGAAATAAGAAACTCCTTTTTGCCTGATCTCAAAATGAGAGCAGACTACTTAAATAAGAAAAGAGGGGTGCATCCACATTGTAGAATTAATGCAGTTTGACAGCACTTTACGTAAGTGCCATGGCTCTAGGCAATGGAATAGTGAGAATTATAGTTTGCAAGATCTGTAGCCTTCTCTGTCAAAGAGTGCAAACCATGACTCCCCTGATCCCATGGCATTGCGGCATGGCAGTTGAAGGGGTGTCAAACTGCATCAGTTCTATAGTGTAGATGCACTTTACACTGACAAAAAGAGTCAGCTGAAAACTGTGAGTCAGGCATGGGCAAACTTCGGCCCTCCAGGTGTTTTGGACATCAACTCCCATAATTCCTAACAGCTGGTAGACTGTTAGGAATTGTGGGAGTTGAAGTCCCAAACACCTGGAGGGCCAAAGTTTGCCCATGCTTGCTGTAACTCCATAGGCATAAAATGTAGAGTCCTGGATTATATCAATGAACAACACAGCAATTAGTATTTTTGTTCCTCAGAAGAGACACATAATGAAGGGAACGATCAACACAAATCCCGCTTTCCCCAACAGTCAATCATATCACTTAGTATGAGTGATTTATATGGCTCAATGGAAGACAGAGATGTCTGACAGCTGAGATTTCCATATCGGCATCCTTTACACAGATGCAAATATCTCTCATATTTAACATGTTTTTAGAAAAGGCGGAAGACATCTGTTTGTGACATGTGCTTTCCATCCCTTACATATCTTGCATTTCATAGGCATTGTTTTGTGATTGGTCCTTGCAATGTAAACACAGGATTAATTGGGCCGTGTCATTGGGCTGGTTGGAAGGAAAACAGACTAACGCGTTCCCCTTAACGTTTTAGTTTGACCTTCAAACTTTGGATTTTTTAAAACAATATCAGCTGGGTGGCACTATAGATATAAACCACAGCACTCTTCATGATGTTACCGAAGGCTTTCATGGTCGGAATCACTGTGTTGCTGTGAGTTTTCCAGGCTGTATGGCCATGTTCCAGAAGCATTCTCTCCTGATATTTCACCCACATCTATGGAAGGCATCAGAGATTGAGGAGTCTGTTGGAAACTAGGCAAATAAGGTTTATATATCTATGGAATATCCAGGGTGGGAGAAAGAACTCTTGTCTGTTTGAGGCAAGTGTGACAATTGGCCACCTTGTTTAGCATTTAATGTCCTTGCAGTTTCAAAGCCTGGCTGGTTGCTGCCTAGGAGTTGAAGTCCAAAACACCTGGAGGGCCAAAGTTTGCCCATAGGCATAGAATGTAGAGTCCTGGATTATATCCATGAGGTGTAAGAATCAATCAGGGCCTGCTAATACAGGCATCAGAGGTTGAGAGGTCTATTGGAAACTAGGCAAGTAAGGTTTATATAACTGTGGAGTATCCAGGGCGGGAGAAAGAACTCTTGCCTGCTTGAGGCAAGTGTGAATGTTGCAACTAGCCACCTTGTTTAGCATTTGATGGCCTTGCAGCCTCAAAGCCTGGCTGGTTACTGCCTAGGAGGATCCTTTGTTGTGAGGTGTAAGAATCATTCAGGGCCAGCTAACACAGGCATCAGAGGTTGAGAGGTCTATTGGAAATTAGGCAAGTAACGTTTATATATCTGTGGAATATCCAGGGTGGGTGAAATAACTCTTGTCTGCTTGAGGCAAGTGTGAATGTTGCAATTGGCCCCCTTGATTAGCATTTGATGGTCTTGCAGCTTCAAAGCCTGGCTGGTTGCTGCCTGCGAGATCCTTTGTTGGGAGGTGTTAGCTGGCCCTGATTGATTCTTAAACCTCACAAACAAGGATCATCCTAGGCAGCAACCAGCCAGGTTTTGAAGCTGCAAGGCCATCAAATGCTAAATATGGTGACCAATTGCAACATTCACACTTGCTCAAACAGTCAAGAGTTCTTTCTCCCACCCTGGATATTCCACAGATATATAAACCTCACTTGCCTAGTTTCCAACAGACCCCCTCAACCTCTGAAGATGCCTGCCACTGATGTGGGCAAAACGTCATGAGAGAATGCTTCTGGAACATGGTCATACAGCCTGAAAAATTCACAGCAACTCTTCATGCTGTTGCATGAGATTCTGGGCAGATCTAGATATAATATTTTAAAAGGCAACAAGTTTAGTAAAGTATGTGGGGGCATGGTTTGGATTTCCTGGCTGTCCTTCTCTGCGCTGCCTCCACTGACCATGCAATATGTCCTTCTAGGCTTTCTCATAAGTAGTGGGACGCATGGGATTACTTGAAATGCTTATCCAGCTCGGCTGGTTCAACTTTTCAGCCATTTTGCAGTGCTCCTAATCAGGGTAATTAAAGCTTTAGAAAGGGAAAGGTTTTCTCCTCCTCTCAACTTACAATTGAAGACGACTGAGAGCAAAGGTTTAAAAGGGAAGAAATAGAAAAAGGAAGACATTGCCAAAGAAGAATTTGAATGAATAGCCAGGATATGTAGGGAAAAAGTTAAGAAACGTCAAAGCACAGAACAAACTCAGGCTTGCAAGAGAGATTTTTTAAAAATCACATCTGTAGCAAAAGATAGAACAAGGAAATGGGTTGTTGTGAGTTTTCCAGGCTGTATGGTCATGTTCCAGAAGCATTCTCTCCTGACATTTCGCCCACATCTATGGCAGGCATCCTCAGAGGTTGTGAGGTCTGTTGGAAACTAGGCAAGTGGGGTTTATATATCTGTGGAATGTCCAGGGTGGGAGAAAGAACTCTTGTCTGTTTGAGATGGTTGTACATGTTGCAATGTCTCAAATTCCCCGGAGGAATCACTGATCGCATAGGGACATAAAGAATTGGGAAGCCCTGGCCCTTGAGCGCTCTAACTGGAGGTCAGCTGTGACCAGCAGTGCTGGAGAATTTGAAGAGGTACGAATGGAGGGCGAAAGAGAGAAACGTGCCAAGAGGAAGGCACATCAAGCCAACCCTGACTGGGACCGCCTTCTACCTGGAAACCGATGCCCTCACTACGGGAGAACATGCAGGTCAAGAATAGGGCTCCACAGTCACCTACGTACCCACTGCCAGTACACCGAACTTGGAAGACAATCTTACTCAGTCAAAGCCTGGCTGCTTCCTGCCTGGGGGTCTTTTGTTGGGAGGTGTTAGCTGGCCCTGATTGTTTCCCGGCTGGAATTCCTGTTTTCTGGAATTCCCCTAGTTTCCAACAGACCTCAAAACATCCGAGGATACCTGCCATAGATGTGGGAGAAACGCCAGGAGAGGATGCTTCTGGAACATGGCCATCCAGCCTGAAAAACTCACAACAACCCAGTGATTCTGACCATAAAAGCCTTCAACAACACATTGAAAATAAGTATCTGTAGAATGTCCAGGGTGGCAGAATCCCAAGAAGGAGAAGGTATACCCATTAATCCTTAACAGGAGAAAGAACTTTGGCTGAGGCAAGTGTGAATGTTGCCATTGGCCATCTTGATTAGCATTTGAATAGCCTTGCAGCTTCAAAGCCTGGCTGCTTCCTGTCTGGGGGGGATCCTTGTTGGGAGGTGTTAGCTGGCCCTGATTGTTTCCTGTCTGGAATTCCCTTTTTCTGGAATTCTCCTAGTTTCCAACAGACCTCAAAACCTCCGAGGATGCCTGCCATAGATGTGGGAGAAACGTCAGGAGAAAATGCTTCTGGAACATGGCCATACAGCCAGAAAACTCACAATAACCCAGTGATTCCAGCCATGAAAGCCTTCGCCAACACATTGAAAAGAAGTGTGTTTATAATCCCAAATTAAGGACACAGAGTTCAGGGATGTGATCTTATGACAGCACCTGGTGGGTATTTTGCATTTTGTCCTTCCTCCACAGTCAGTGAAGAAAGATGTGTGCATGCATGCATGTTTATGTGGGAAGATAATATTGGACTGTAATGCGATGGTGCCTCTCTATATCCCCTCCACTCCTTGGCTGAGATTGGGATGACACTCTCCCGGATACAAAGAAAACCTCAAATGCCCCCAAGTCCCAGCCGGGGAACCTGCTTGGCATCACAGCTCTTCCACGTCCGTCCTTGTACTCCCATTCCTTCAAACTCTATGTACTTCAGAAACACTTTGACAGCTCAAGCGATGTGGGAATTTTCCAGGCGCACTTTTATGTAATTTCGCCAGCCCTTAGAGGGGAGAAGAAAGAAAGAAAGACAGAATACCGAAATACCCCGCCCTCTCTCATCCTGGAGTCCTAGTTTCGACGTCACAATGCAGGGTGGTGAGTCACCCACCAGGCAGCGATGCTGAATCCACACACACAAAACACAGTCACATGAACACACACAGCATTAACCATGCTTGCAGTGGACTTGTGCGCTGAGCCAGACAAGGACCGGCACAGCTTGTGATGCTTTGTGATCTATCTAATTTCGTAAAGGATTGGAGACGGAAGTCCAATCTCCTTTACTTTCAGGAAAAAAATATAAAGACATGTATTGTTGAAGGCTTTCATGGCCAGAATCACTGGGTTGTTGTGTGTTTTCTGGGCTGTATGGCCATGTTCCAGCAGCATTCTCTCCTGATGTTTTGCCTGCATCTACGGCAGGTCTGTTGGAAATTAGGCAAGTGGGGTTTATATATCTGTGGAACGTCCAGGGTGGGAGAAAGAACTCTCGTCTGTTTGAGGCAAGTATGAATGTTACAATTGCCCACCTTGATTAGCATTTAATGGTCTTGCAATTGAAAGGTCTGGCTGCTTCCTCCCAACAAAGGATTCCTCCAGGCAGGAAGCAGCCAGACCTTGAAACTGCAAGGCCATTAAATGCTAATCAAAGTGGTTTATTTCAACACTGACCCACCTTAGATATTCCACAGATATATAAACCCCACTTGCCTAGTTTCCAACAGACCTCACAACTGGGTTGTTGTAGGTTTTTTCGAGCCATATGGCCATGGTCTAGAGGCATTTTCTCCTGACATTTAGCCTGCATTTATGGCAAGCATCCTCAGAGGTAGTGACGATGCTTGCCATAGATGCAGGCGAAACGCCAGGAAAGAATGCCTCTTGACCGTGGCCACATAGCCCAAAAAAACCTACAACAACCCAGTGATTCCGGCCATGAAAGCCTTCGACAATACACAGACCTCACAACCTCTGAGGATGCCTGCCATAGATGCAGGCGAAACGTCAGGAGAGAATGCTTCTGGAACTTTGCCATATAGCCCGGAAAAAAACACAACAACCAAATATAAAGACAAACAAAAGCTTCCCGGTGCAAAAAGAGTGCCACCTTGACATAAAGCGAATAGCAAAAGAGGGGTGATGCAAGGAAAGGTCTTCTTCATAGTAGCTTCAGCTGGAGTGAACTTTGAGTGACATGGTCTCTTGCTATTATCAGACAGACATACTCCCTCGCCTCATTCCACTAGCAACTCAGCCGTATCAAGAGACCACCCCAGTGGAAGCCCCTCAAACCCCCTTTTTGTGCTGAACTGGGGAAATGACCCACTTTGGACAAGGAGACAAAGCCCACAAGAGTTGTGGGCAGCAGAGCAAAGCTGCCCAACGCATTCCAGACACAAAGCCCCTTTTCCTTGTCTGGCTCCCCTCCCTCCACATCCCCGCCAACACGCGGCCAAGGCCCTGGCATGTGACGGAGATAATCCCCACTTGTGGGGCTGAAGCCTTTCTTGGACACCTCCCTTTCCCCCCTTGTCGGGATTGACAATTTGGCAGGCGTTACTCACAGGCATTCTCTTGAGCAAAGCCACTTAGAGAGCATGATTTCCTTGGAAACGCCAAGCAAGGAGGAGGCAGAGAAAGTGCCAAAGAGTGGCCAACTTTACACGAACCACATCTCTCCCCCCCCCCCCCCACTCCAACTTCTCCTGCTGTTACTGCCTTATAAGGGGCTGATGAACACAACCCTCTCAATTCTCTATATCTCTTGCTTCACACTTCTGGGAAGACACTGCCTGTGTTAGCAGGGCATTGCTTCTGTTGTTTGCTGTGCCCACAAGAGTCAAACATACTCATCGCATGGAGGGAGAAAACTTGTTTTCTGCTGCTCCAGAGACTAGGATATGGAGCAATGGATTCAAATTGCAAGGAAAGAAATTCCACCTGAATGGGTTGCTGTGAGTTTTCCAGGCTGTATGACCATGTTCCAGAAGCATTCTCTCCTGATGTTTCACCTGCATCTATGGCAGGCATCCTCAGAGGTTGTGAGGTCTGTTGGAAACTAGGCAAGTGGGGGTTTATATGTATGTGGAATATCTAGGGTGGGTCAATGTTAGAATAAACCACTTTGATTAGCATTTAAAGAACTGTTCTCTGTGAATGTTGCAATTGGCTACCTTGATAAGCATTTAAAGTTCTGGTTGTTTCCTGCCTGGGGGAATCCTTTGTTGGGAGGAAGCAGCCAGACCTTGCAACTGCAAGGCCATTAACTGCTAATCAAGGTGACCAATTGTAACATTCACACCTGCCTCAAGCAGACAAGAGTTCTTTCTCCCACCCTAGATATTCTACAGATATATAAATTCCACTTGCCTAGTTTCCAACAGACCTCACAACCTCCGAGGATGGGTGCCATAGATGCAGGTGAAATGTCAGGAGAGAATGCTTCTGGAACATGGCCATACATCTTGGAAAACTCACAGCAACCTAGTGATTCCAGCCATGAAACCCTTCGACAATACATTACACCTAAACATTAGGAAGAACCTCCTGACAGTAAGAGCTGTCCGGCAGTGGAATGTGCTGTCTCGTGGAGTGTGGTGGAATCTCTTTCCCTGGAGATTTTAAAGCAGAGACTGGATGGCCATCTGCTGGGATTGCTTGGTCTGTATTTTCCTGCATGGCCAGGGGTTGGACTAGATGGCCCTTATGATTTCTTCCAATTCTGCAATTCTACAGGGAGTTCACATCCTATTAACTCCGGATGAATGAGCCTGGACCTATCTACTGACACCGCTCTTGATTCTGTATTTGACTGTCATCATGCCAACTTATGAGATTGGTCTGCTGCCGCCGCTAATATCTTAGAAATGCAATAGAAAAAGCCACACTGTAATTACATCCGAGGGAGTTGGAAAGTACAAGGAGGGCGAAGATTGTGTCCTGAGCAGAACAATGAGCATGAAGTACCCAGCAAGGGCATTTGGGCGTTAAGATGCCCCAAAAGGAACAGTGGCAACCGGGAATGAAAACAGGATGTTCTCCTGGCACACCAAAACAGAAAGAAAGTGAGTAGGATTTGTATTGTCAAAGGCTTTCATG
Organism: Anolis sagrei; assembly: GCF_037176765.1. Classification (NCBI taxonomy): domain Eukaryota; kingdom Metazoa; phylum Chordata; class Lepidosauria; order Squamata; family Anolidae; genus Anolis; species Anolis sagrei. Next base: position 28,004,026 of record NC_090022.1, on the reverse strand, counting down.
GCTGGAATCACTGGGTTGCTGTGAGTTTTCAAAGCTGTATGGCTATGTTCAAGAAGCATTATCTCCTGATGTTTCGCCTGCCTCTATGGCAGGCATCCTCAGAAGTTGTGAGGTCTGCTGGAAACTAGGCAAGTGGGGTTTATAATCAACCACTTTGATTAGCATTTAATGGCCTTGCACTTTCAAGGTCTGGCTGTTTCCTGCCTGGGGGAATCCTTTGTTGGAAGGAAGCAGCCAGCTCTTGAAACTGCAAGACCATTAAATGCTAATCAAGGGGGCCAATTGCAACATTCACACCTACCTCAAGCAGGCATGAGTTCTTTCTCCAACTCTGGTCATTCCACACATATATAAACCTTACTTTCCTAGTTTCCAACAAACCTCACAACCTCTGAAGATGCCTGCCATAGATGCAGGTGAAACATCATGAGAGAATGCTTCTGGAACATGGCCACACAGCCCAGAAAACTCACAACAACCCAGTGAGTAGGACTGAGTGTCTGGCCGTTTGGAGTAATCAGTTCGAAGGCGGCGGTAATAGTGGCAACATTTGGAACCGGTGGGACGTTGTTCCACTCAATTGTGTCCCAAGCCGAGACGGACTTACCTGGATTGACTTTGGTGGACAGACACCTGTTTCAGGATGCATGGAATGTATAAGTTGCTACATGCTTGGTTGCTTACCTGAGGCCTCCATAGGAAAAACAGGACAGGCAGGATACTGAGGATAGTATACTGTGTTTAGTGTGATTTCTTTCCTGGAGATGCCCAGGTAGCCATGTGCGTGGTCCTTACCTGAACATGTTTCCGTGGGGACTGGCGCCATGGCACTGGGTGGGCGGCCGGGCAGAAGGCTGAGACGGGTGTCGGGTCGGGAAGCTGGCTCCGGGTCTGGGAGGGGGTCGGGGTGCAGGCTCAGAAGCAATCCACAAAGCACTTGAAGGTGAGACGAAAGAACCTCATTGATGGGGATTTACACCAGGGAAATGGGCTGTGGGCGAGGGTCTGAGCAGGGCCTTTGGCTCAAAACCAGGCAGCACAGACCAAGCTGAGCAGAGGCTCCATCGCTCAGCGCCGGCACCAGGCTCTGCTCCTCGGAGGAGAAGAGACGGAGAAAGGCAACTGCATCTGCTCGGGTTCTCCTCCCACCTGATGCCTCATTGGCCACCCATCCTGGCATCAGACTTGGCGGATGCATCCTGGGAAGTGGAGTCCACCTGGGTACCATGGAGATGCTGGAAGATGCAGGCAGGCCCTTTGGCAGCCTCTCTGATGCTCTTACAAGCAGGAGTGAGAAAGCCAGGAAAGGGGTACTCGCGTAAACACGAGAGCTCTCCATTGTAGCTCTTTCTTTTAGCTGATCTCTTTCTCCCAAGCAGAAAAAAAAGAAGGCAAGAAGGAACTCAGTGTGCAATCTATTCCAGCCTTTTCCTGGCACAGGATGTAATATATAACTAAGAGCCTTTTTGGTAAATTGGTCTCTCTGCCTTAAAAAAAAAGCTTTCTCTTTGCACAAAAGGAGTTTGGATAATTATTCTAGGCCAGGCATGGGCAACTTAAGCCCTGCAGGTGTTTTGGACTCAAAGTCCCACAATTCCTAACAGCCTCAGGCCCTTTCCTTTTCCCCCTCAGCCACTTAAGCAGCTGAGGGGGAAAAGGAAGGGGCCTGAGGCTGTTAGGAATTGTGGGAGTTGGAGTAAAAAACACCTGCATGGCCCAAGTTTGCCCATACCTGTTCTAAGCCAATGAACGGTTCTTTTAATATGACTTTCCTAGATCTATTTTGAGAGTGTGAGAGTTAACTCTGCTATTGATAAACAAAAAGTCTGATGTTATGTTATAAACAGTCACATTCAGGAAGGCAAGGATCTTAAAAGCAAGTAGCACATTGGGTTGCTGTGAGTTTTCCGGGCATATGGTCATGTTCTAGAAGCATTCTCTCATGACGTTTTGCCCACATCTATGGCAGGCATCCTCAGAGGTTGTGGGACATATTGGAAACTAGTCATATATCTATGAAAGGTCCAGGGTGGGAGAAATAACTATTATCTGCCTGAGGCAACTGTGAATGTTGCAACTGGCCAGCTTGATTAGCATTGAATAGCGTTGCAGCTTCAAAGCCTGTCTAGTTGCTGTCTGGGGGGGATCTTTTTTTGGGAGGTCTAAGAATCAATCAGGGCCAGTTGTTAGCTGGTCTTGATTGTTTCATGCCTGGAATTCCCCTGTTTTCAGAGTGTTTTTTTAATTTACTGTCCTGATTTTAGAGTTTTTAAAGTGTTGGACACAGCATATGATTTGAGAACACAGATATGTTGGGCCATTCTAACAACCACTATGTGCTGTACTTTATTTACAGATTTTAGAGGTTTTTTTTAAATACTGGTGGCCAGATTTTGTTCATGTTCATGTTGAAATCATACTTGTGGATTTCAGTGGCTTCTCTGTGTAGTCTGACATAGTGGTCCAGCATTTCTGTGCCCTCAAATAATATGCTGTGTCCAGGAATTTTAAAAACTCTAAAATCAGGACTGTAAATAAAGAACAGCACTCTGAAAACAGGGGAATTCTAGGTGGGGCCAGCTAACACCTCCCAACAAAGGATTCTCCCAGGCAGGAATCAGCCAAGCCTGGAAGCTGCAAGGCCATCAAATACTAATAAAAACGATTAATTACAACATTCACACTTAGCTCCAAAAGACAAGGGTTCTTTCTCCCACCCTGGACATTCCACAGATATATAAACCCCACTTGTCTAGTTTCCAACAGATCTCACAACCTTGAGGATGCCTGCCATAGATGTGGGCAAAACATCAAGAGAGAATGCTTCTGGAACATGGCCATACATCCTGGAAAACTCACAACAACCCAGTGATTCCGGTCATGAAAGCCTTCGATAAGTAGCACATTGCCAGACTCACAGTTTACAATATAAGTGAAACTTATATTTATGATCATATAGTGGCTGTTCTCCCTGAGGCCCCTTTATTATCCTTTTGTTGTTTTTGCATGTGCTATTTTAAATGCACTGCCTCTGTGGGTTAGTTAAATATTGATGGATTCAGGGCACCTGCAAAACTATAAAGTTTTGTTTAGTAAACTTTCATTTAATTCCACTTTCTATGTGTTCGATATCTTTGGTATTGTCATATATGTTGTGCCTGCATTTGTGGGATCTAGAACTTCCTGTTCCTGGTTTGAAAGTGTTATTTCCTGTTTAATTGTGAAGTACTTACTTTGAAAGAAGTTGTGATATTCCAGAAACTTCATTTTTTGTGGCTGAGGGTAGTTCTATGATTTCGTTGGTAATTTTCCTTAATGAAAATATGCCATTTTTAGCCTTTTTATGTGCAGACCACAACAAAGTTTTTGCAGTTTAATAAACTTTTCCCATGTTTTTATTACAGAACCAATTAGGAAATAACATTTATAACCCACACACAAAAATGTGCTACATAGTATAATGAATTAAGTTTCATGTGTTGTCAAAGGCTTTCATGGCTGGAATCGTAGAATCATAGAGTACGAAGAGACCTCGTGGGCCATCTAATCCAACCCCCTGCCAAGAAGCAGGAAAACTTGCATTCAAAGTACCCCCGACAGATGGCCATCCATCCTCTGTTTAAAAGCTTCCAAAGAAGGAGCCTCCATCACACTCTGAGGCAGAGAGTTCTACTGCTGAACAGCTCTCACAGTCAGGAAGTTCTTCCTCATGTTCAGCTGGAATCTTCTTTCCTGTAATTTGAAGTCATTGTTCCATGTCCTAGTCTCCAGGGCAGAAGAAAACAAGCTTGCTCCCTCTTCCCTGTGACTTCCTCTCCCATATTCATACATGGACCTTACCATGTCTCCTCTCAGCCTTCTCTTTTGAAGGCTAAACATGGTCCGCTCTTTAAAGCCGCTCCTCATAGGGCTTGTTCTCCAGACCCTTGATCATTTTGGTCACCCTCCCCTGGGCACTTTCACCAGATTGCTGCAAGGTTTCTGGGTTGTACGGCCATGTTCCAGAAGCATTCTCTCCTGAAGTTTCACCCACATCTATGGCAGGCATCCTCAGAGGTTGTGAGGTGTGTTGGAAACTAGGGGGAATCCAGAAAATAGGAGAATTCCAGACAGGAAACAACCACAGCTGTTTAACCTGAAGAAGAGAAGGCTGAGAGGAAAGATGATAGCCATGCATAAATATTTGAGAGGAAGCCACAGGGAGGAGGGAGCAAGCTTGTTTTCTGCTTCCCTGGAGACTAGGATGTGGAACAATGGCTTCAAACCACAAGAAAGGATATTCCTTCTGAACATGAGGAAGAACTTCCTGACTGTGAGAACCGTTCAGCAGTGGAACTCTCTGCCCCGGAGTGTGGTGGAGGCTCCTTCTTTGCAAGCTTTTAAACAGAGGCTGGATGGCCATCTGTCAGGGGTGATTTGAATGCAATATTCCTGCTTCTTGGCAGGGGGTTGGACTGGATGGCCCATGAGGTCTCTTCCAACTCTTTGATTCTATGATTCTACAGCCAGCTAACACCTCCCAACAAAGGATTCCCCAGGCAGCAACTAGCCAGACTTTGAAGCTGCAAGGCCTTTAAATGCTAATCAAGGTGGCCGGTTGCAACATTCACACCTGCCTCCAGTCAAACTTGAGGTTCACTTTAGGATTGGAAATGACAACAAACTCTCTAGGATGTTGTCCAGAAAGAAAAATGTTATATAAATAGTTGCTATCATTGCAACTTCCTGCCATGGGTGCATGCGATAAGAGCTTGCTTCTTCCCTTCCTTTTCTTGTCAGACTGGGTCCCACATGCACCCCGCCACCCCCAGCGCATGAGAATTGAGACCGGGAGCACATTCCCATGTATGGCAGGCTCTGTTTCCATGGTGTTGAGCGAGCAAACAATTCCAGGCCCCTTCAAAGCCTCCCTCTGCACCGCCCGGCTGCCACTATGCTCTCAGGCCAAACACAGGGCCCCCTTTTCTAAGGCTGAGGAGCGAGGGGTCCTAGCTCCAGCGGTAGGGGGAGGGCAGGGCCTCAAGTAGAGCCCTTTGTAAGATGAAAAGGAGGCCAAGGATGCTTCAGAGGCTGCTTCGGAGGCCGGTCCCCTGCAGGAAGCACATTGTGCCTTCAAGGAGCCAGATGTGTGAGAATGAGAAGTGCTCAGTACAGCCACAAATAGTGCCACTCAGCAGACTCTGGTGCTTCGGGCATTGGAAATCCCATGCTCCTTTATCTCTTTGGAAAACCTTGTAATATACAGTAGAGTCTCACTTATCCACCTTTACTCATCCAATGGTCTGTCTCCTGCCCAGATCCACAGCTGTTTCAATACATTGTGACATTTTGGTGCTAAAAGACAGTTCCATCTTGTCTCCTGTGTCATCAGTTCGGGGTCCCCCCCCCCCCCCCCCCCCAAAGCACCAACTATTGCTCTGGGACCAAAGTGAAGTTCCACCTTGTCTCCTGCACTGTGCTAATAATATAATATAATCTATATAAATAAAAATGTAATGTTCGTTTGTGGGATTAACATAACTCAAAAACCACTGGACGAATTGCTGCCAAATTTGGACACAAGACAACCACTAACCCAAGAAGTGACCATCACTCAAAAAATTGTGCTGCCCAGAACTGGACATGGTGTTATTCCAGGTGAGGTCTGATCCTTTAGTGCAGTGGTTCTTAATGTTCATAATGCTGCAACCCCTTAATATAGTTTCTCACGTTGTGGTGACCCCCAACCATAAAATTATTTTCATTGCTACTTCCTAACAGTAATCTTGTTACTGTTATGAATAGCAATGTAAATATCTGATATGCAGGATGTATTTTCATTCACTGGACCAAATTTGACACAAATACCTGATATGCTCAAATTTGAATACTGGTGGGGTTGGGGGTGTTGATTTTTGTCATTTGGGAGTTGTAATTGCAGGGATTTATATTTCACCTACAACCAAAGGGCATTCTGAACTCCAGCAACGATGGAATTGAACCAAACTTGGCACACAGAACTCTCATGATCAACAGAAAATACTGGAAGGATTTGCTGGGCATTGATCTTGAGTTTGGGAATTGTAGTTCACCTACATCCATAGAGCACTGTGGACTCAAACAATGATTGATCTGGACCAAACTTGGTACAAATACTCAACATGCCCAAATGTAAACACTGTTGGGAGTTTGGGGAAAATAGTCCTTGACATTTGGAACTTGTCGTTGCTGGGATTTATAGTTCACCTACAATTAGAGAGCATTCTGAACCCCACTAACAATTGAATTAAGCCAAACTTCCCACACAGAACCCCCATGACCAACAGAAAATACTGTGTTTTCTGATGGTCTTCGGTAACCCCTTTGACACCCCCTTGTAACCCTCTCCCCCAAAGGGGTTCTGATCACCAGATTGAGAAAAGTTGCTTTAGTGTGTATTGCTATCTCAAAAGAGAGAGATGTCTTCTGGCATATGTAGTGGGGAACCCTTGTTTTATAATAGATTCTGGCAATTGTTTTGGGTACCTATTCCGTGTCTATTTATTGTTATTCTTTTTATCCCATTTTCAATGTGTTGTTGAAGGCTTTCATGGCCGGAATCACTGGGTTGCTGTGAGTTTTCCAGGCTGTATAGCCATGTTTCAGAAGCATTCTCTCATGACGTTTTGCCCACATCTATGGCAGGCATTCTCAGAGGTTGTGAGGTCTGTGGGAGTTTATATATCTGTGAAATGTCCAGGGTGGGAGAAAGAACTCTTGTCTGTTTGAGGCAAGTGTGAATGTTGCAATTGGTGACCTTGATTAGCATGAAATAGCCTTGCAGCTTCAAAGCCTGGCTGTTTCCTGTCTGGGGGAATTCCTTGTTGGGAGATATTAGCTGTCCCCTATTGTTTCTTGTCTGGAATTTCTCTGTTTTCTGAGTGTTGTTCCATTTTCCTCAAAGCAGCTCACAACACTTAAAAACAATGAAATCTAAAACTGATAACATGTAAATATTAAAACAGAATGAAAAGTTATTTTTTTAAAAAAAAACACATTAGTTACAATTGTTAAAATAATTAAAACACTATCCAGCACCTTCTGGCTCATTGCTAACCTAGGGATGCTAGTGAGCTTGCTTGCTGTGTGATGTTTGAAGGGCATTTTTTGCCATTACAATTAGCCATGTGGGTTAGAGCTTCCATGACATATACTCCCCCCACCCATGTCTCTTCTCATCTCTTTGTGATGCAGAGCCAACCTTAAGAAAGGGAGCTACAAAGTGGAGTCCGTGATATGCAAGTGTGAAGAAGAGCAAACCACAGACCACCTATTACAATGCAGCCTGAGCCCTGCCACATGCACATGGAGGACCAGAGGCACTCCAAGTAGCCAGCTACGGGTCAAAGGACATTTAGTATAAAGCCAAGTTTCTAAACTTCGTGTTTTTCTAAAAACATTACAACGGTACCCTTGGTTTGCTCCTGATACAATAAATAAAATAAAAATCTCTACAACACAATATACTGTTCTTCTTATCTGGGGAATTAGTATGGAAAAAAAGGCACTTTTGCAGCGTAAGATGCACCACCAATCATATTTTTTTCTTCTGCTATCACTGGTCTCTACTCCTGACTCAAAATGTATTTCTCTTTTTAACTCTCTTTTTAAGTACATGAATGGCTTTGCTTACTTCTCAGGTTAAATTGTTCACTTCTAGTAATATGGATCAAAATACAGTAACAAGTGACAGGAAATGTTCTTTCTTAAGGGTTTTACAAAGTCTTAGGTAGAGAACATTTGGTTCTCAAGGTTTTTTGGACAATTCCCATAATCCCTTCCCATGCTGGCAAACATTATCCTGATAGGGAACTAAAATACCCAACCCACTATAACAGGCATGGGCAAACTTGGGCCCTCCAGGTGTTTTGAACTTCAGCTCCCACCATAACATGCAGCCATGGCCGTCAAAGAGGAATAACACTGTCATTGTATAATGTGAAAGTGCCCAGAGTCCTATCATGTAGATCAGGCCTGGGCATACTTGGGCCAAATGTTTTGGACTCCAACTCCCACAATTCTAAACAGACTCAGGCCCTTTTCTTTAAGCGGCAGAGGGGGAAAACGAAGGGTCCTGAGGCTGTTAGGAATTGTGGGAGTTGGAGTCCAAAACACCTGGAGGGCCCAAGTTTGCTCATACCTGCTCTGTGATCTAGCTTTGCATCTTGATAGTTGTGGGCAGTGTGAAGTGTTAGGGAAGGTTTTTTTTTTAAGTGGCTGGAAGAGAAATTGATATTGCTTCTTGATCAAGAGATAAGGCAGGATAATGATCATGATGGTATAATTTTATAGCTATTAAGGCTCCCTGTATTTATAGAGTGTGCCCTTGGTTTCTGCTTAGATTTGGTTCCAGAACCTCTGTGGATACCAAAATCCATGGATGCTCAAGTCCCATTAAACACAACAATGTAGTACAATGGTGTTGATACTGAAATTCAACACCGCCTGAGCTCTGTGAGTGCAGCCTTTTTTCGAATGAAGCAGAGAGTGTTTGAGGACTGAGACATCCGGGGGGGGGGGGGGGTACCAAGGTGCTTGTTTATAAAGCTATTGTCCTCCCAACCCTGCTATACGCTTGTAAGATGTGGACCGTCTACAGATGTCACATGCAAATCCTGGAACGATTCCATCAACGCTGCCTCTGGAAAATCCTGCAAATCTCTTGGGAAGACAAGCAGACAAATGTCAGCGTGCTGGAAGAAGCAAAGACCACCAGCATTGAAGCGATGGTCCTCCGCCATCAACTCTGCTGGACCGGCCATGTTGTCTGGATGCCCGACCACCATCTCCTGAAGCAGTTGCTCTTCTCCGAACTCAAGAATGGAAAATGGATGGTGGTGGACAAGAAAAGAGATTTAAAGATGGGCTCAAAGCCAACCTTAAAAACTGTGGCATAGACACTGAGAACTGGGAAGCCCTGGCCCTTGAGCGCTCCAGCTGGAGGTCAGCTGTGACCAGCAGTGCTGTGGAGTTTGAAGAGTCATGCATGGAAGGCAAAAGAGAGAAACGTGCCAAGACGAAGGCACTACAAGCCAACCCCAACCAGAACCGCCTTCCACCTGGAAACCAATGCCCTCACTTTGGGAGAAGATACAGATCAAGAATTGGGCTCCAGTCACCTACAAACCCACTGCCAAAACACCGACCTTGGAGGACCATCATCCTCGGACTACGAGGGATTGCCTAAGTGAAGTAAGTGACAATGGTGTTCCTTATATAAAATGACAAAATTGTGGGCCTTTTTTTGGAATTTAAAAAAAATGCAAGCCATGGATGGTCGAATCCGTGGCTACAAAGGGCCAACTCTGTAAGTGCTTGCATGTATGCAGTCCTATACATACATATATATATGTATATACATATATGTATATAAATAAAAACACACAGCAATGATTACTGCATAGACAGCAACATTCATTGCTGTTTATGCCACCCCTTCTATCTGAGCCGTGTTTATTTCCTCAAGAAGAAACTTTCAAACATATTTGTATCCATTGTCTCCTTGTTATTTTGATAAGATGGTCGTTTCCATGCATACCTCCCCATTTGAAATCGCAACAGTTACTGCGTTGGAGTAAATGCTTGCTCTCATAACTTTTTATCTGACGTGTTGGGTACATGCACACTTTTATCGCTGTGGGAATATGGGAAAGAAGATCACTGTTGCAGTTGAGCCTATTTCTATTTTACAAAGATAATTCAAATACCTGTATCAACACAAGATGACAATTATTTCTATACACATGGGAAAATGAAATTGCCCAGTCACTGATAAATACCGCAGGTCAAAAAGCCCTCATCTGGAATTGTAAAATATTCCAAAACATGAAACTGATAGTATAATATTTGTAGCTGATAGTAATCTTTTTGTTCTATGTACACAAAATAAAATTGTCTCATGAACAAAATTATTAAATGTATACTAGTTTCTAGTTTCATACCATCAAAGTATGTGTATGAGGTGAATATGAAACATAAACAAATGTTGTGTTTTGACTTTGGTCCCATCTCCAACTATCGTATTCTGTGCATATGTGAAAATACAGGTATTCCAAAAACCAACATGCTTCTGGTCCATTCGGATAAGGGACACTCCACCTGGATATTCAAGCTTCTGATCAAATGGACATTAAACCTCAGAAATTTGTACCAGTTCTACTAAGTGGATAATGGGAAATGTGATCCACAATACTGGGAGGACTGTAAGTCTTGTAATGTCACAAAGTTTACTGATTTTGCAATATTCTGCATTATTTAGAATATTATCAACAACACAGTTGAAATTTCAGACCTACTCAGAATTCAAATATATGTAGAGAAACTTGTGTAAAGAGTACAAATTCAACACATGAGTACATATATCTAAGAAGCAAAGAAGTACTGCCTAGTATTAAAAACTAGAGTTTTTAAAGTCTTCAATTATAATGGAATGAGATTATTTTTAAGATAGAAAATGAACTGTGCATCCCTTCCTTTTCCTCCTTACTCCAACACCACCACCACTACCACTTTATTTATGTTCTGCCCTTTTCCCTGTGGGGGCTCAGAATGGATTACAGTGTAAACAGATACTGGCAAACATTTCATGCCTTGTTACAATACAATGAGACACACAAACACAAACGAAGGCAGAGGCTTCTCCTTTCATTTCTGGCTTTGGAGGCGGTGCTCTTCTCTGGCTCTAGGGGAGGTGCTGTTCTCCATTTCCACAATGAGGATCCTGTATTGTCACCTCCTGGTCGTATGACTGGCATGACTGCTTGGAGCGTCTTGTGCTTTTGCCGCCAAAGCAGTACCTATTTATCTACTCACATTTGCATGTTTTTAAACTGCTAGGTTGTCAGGAGCTGGGCTAACACCGAGAGCTTGCCCCGTCCCACAGATTTGAACTGCCGGCAGTTCAAAAGCACAAGGGTTTAACCCATTGCGCCACCATGGCCCTCCAAGAATACATGACAGATATAAAGGTGCTAATTCAGAGAGTAGTTTTATTTCCATCGTGGTGTCCGTCCTGGAAATCCATGCCTGGGTTGCGCGGCAGCAGACAAAAAGCACACAGACACAGGAACAAGCAGCATTGAGTAGAATTTAATGACTCAGGACCCAAGACAAACATCAACTTTATACAAAGAAGAGAGCAAGACTGAGGCTTCCGGGACAGCCCCATTTGGTTACAGCAATTTTGGGCATGGATAAAAAGGCCAGGGAGCCTAAGATTTAAATAAAGGTGGTAATGGCAGTGGCTTCCCACCCCAAGGAAGTCACAGGGGGCAAGAAATCCAAAAGGATGAGGAAGGAGAAGGGAAGCAGCCAAACAGCAGGGCAAGCCACTGCCCCGTGCCTTCTGTGTGGAAGGGGAAGGCAAACGGAGGCACCAACCACCAGCTTCCTTGCCCACTAAACGCCGGACTAGTCAATGCTGGTGAAGGGATCTATACTCGCACCCAAAGGGAAGGGAAGAAAAAAACCCAAAGCAGAAGAGAAGAAGCACACCCGCATCATGAAGGCTTTTGTAGCCAAGATGGGTGTCCTGAGCTTGGAAAAGACCTAGGAGAGTGGAGTGGGAAGGGTCGGCAAAGAAGGGACCGTGGAAGGTAGCAAAGCAGGCACCCATGGTATGACAATTTGGGAGGAAGCCCCTTAGGGGCAGACGCCAATGACCCCCCCGCCCCCCCAGGAGGACAGGCTGGGTTTGCAAGAGGAGGAGCACAGGGCTCGCCACAGTTCACCTGCCTATGGGCGAGGAGACCTAACCAGAGCTTTTGGGGCAGGAGAGGAGCTTGGGGGGAGGAGGGAGGAAGGGTTGCACCGGGGGCTCAAATGGATTTACCCATGCATGCCGGCACAGAGCAGCCTCTAGCAGGGGATACAATAGGGAACCTTTTCCAGCTTGCAGGGGAGGAGGAAGGGGTGGAGTGGAAAGTGCTTGTGTGCTCAAGAAAAGGTCACAGCAGCTCCTTCTCCTTCCCACTGCAGGGGTACGCCGGGACGCGGTGAGTGGGGAGGGAGGGAGGGAGAGGAGGGGGGAAGCCACAAAACAATGCCTTCTTATATACACCCCCTCCCTCTCCCACCCCCCCCAGTGCAGGACGCCTTTAGTCAACCTCTTCCATGTTGTTGTAGGATGGAGTGGGGTGCTCTGCAACCCCCTCTGGAGCCAGTGTGGGAGCAACGTCAGGGGCCAGGCTGGTTCCAAAGGGCGATGAGCTAATTCCCTGCAAACAGAACAAAATATTAGGTAACAACGGTTCAAAGGAAGCGGCACAAGCACTAACACCTCCTTCTTTCCAATCTAGTATGAACCCTATGGGATTGGTTTCCCATCTGAAGTACCAAAACACAGCTTCAAGATCTAGAATTACAGCCTGAAAGAATTCACCGTAGATACTCATGTGGAAGCCATCCTCGTGTATAAATCGAGGGCAGGTTTTGGGGCCAAAAGTATGAATTTTGATGTGATCCATGAGTAAATTGAAGGTCATTCTATGAAGATGGAAAAGCACCAATGACATTTTAAGGGGCTCATCTCCCCTAGCCACCAACCTTTCCTTGCCCAGGTATTTGAAAAGGCAAAAAACAGTGTCCCAGCTGAGGGCCTATAACAGATGGGTGCTTTTCTTTAGATTGAACTCTTGCCTTTCACCACTGTACTGTGAAAATAATGACTTCTTTCTTTTTCTATTTTTGGTAAGAGTTAACGTACAATATTCACAGATATGTTAACCTAGGTTTTGGGGTTGATTTTTTTTTGGCTAAAACTTCTAGACTTATATATGAATATATAGCATGAGTCAGTGGTTCTCAACCTGCGGGTCTCCAGATATTTTGGCCTTCAACTCCCAGAAATTCCAACAGCTGGAAAACTGGCTGGGATTTCTGGGAGTTGTGGGCCTAAACACCTGGGAACCCACAGGTTGAGAACCACTGGGGTAAGTCCTTTTCTACATAAATTTGGGCAGTTGCAAAATGTATAATACTTTTTTTGTATAGTACTTTTTTTGCAGCACAGATAATTACAGGTTTGATAGGGATGCAACTGAAACAATATTGATATCTCCTTTATACAGGTAAAATGATATGCAAAATACATTTCAATTTCAGATTGTGGGACACCCATGACCTCTTCTACTCCAGTCTTGTTTCCATGACTGTCAGGACTGGGAAAATTGCTTCAAGAATTCTATGCCAAAATAATCTAAATTCCCCTCCACATAAAACAGAATTATCAGGCCTGTATAAATTATGCAAATTGACTCATAGCTAACTTGTTTTGCATAATATATTCCACTTCTGCTAATAACAGAGAGATGCAAAAAACTACATAAGTACAATTATTGAGTAGACACTGTTGTACAGGCCCGTAGCCAGGATTTTGATTTGGGGGGTGCTGAGTTTGATTCGGGGGAAGGGGGGGGGGGCTGAGTTTGATTCAAAGAAGGGGGGGGGCTGAGGATCTACCCTAGCAAACCTTTTGTATCGTTATCCCAATAGCCCTATGCATATGGGATATATTGAGCATGATGATCAGATCATGATATGAATAAACATAACAGTTTAAATAATGTACCAGTAAGGCCTTCCCGCGGACCCCCCCCCCCCCCCCCCCCCGGCTACATGCCTGCTGTGGTAGGTCCTTTGGCTTTATTGATTCATTAGAGACTGTCCACACTTTAAAAAAAAGAAATCTCCTAGTTGCTAGAAAAGCTATATTATATTTCTTATTTGAAAGGTAGGATTGTGTTAGCACTTGTATTCTTCATGAATAATCGGTCAAAGGTGGCATGCCAAAAACATGCAGGGTAAGGCATCCATTTGGTTAGCTATTTCTCCCTTCCCCTTTCCATGTTTTTTCCTGCTTTGTTAGGTATAATCACTTCAAGAAGGGGAGGGATGGGAGGGCTACTATCCTTGTTGTCCGCTCCTTCCTTTCCTTTCCCCTTCTTTTCTCACCCCTCAGTTCTGACACTATTTGCAAAACCTTCCTGATATACTCATGTATAAGCACCGAGATTGTGGCGCAGCTGGCTGAGTGTCAGCTGCATTAAGATCACTCTGATCAAAAGGTCATGAGTTCGAAGCCAGCCCGGGTTGGAGTGGGTTTCCAACCAATTATGTAGCCTGTTGTCAACCTTTGCAACCCGAAAGACAGTTGCATCTGTCAAGTAGGAAAATTAGGTACCACCTTAAAGTGTGGGGAAGCTAAATTAACTAATTTATGAGGTCATAAAAAAAGACTCCAGCAAGCACTCCAGAAAAAGCATGCGGGGAATGCGGAAGTACTTCATCAGTGTTGCAAATGGACAATGAAAGCGACAGCTCCCCTGGTGGCCAGAAAAAGTTAAATACCCTCTGTCTGTGTCTGTATATGTTGTATGTCAAAGTTGGCATTGAATGTTTGCCATATATGTGTACACTGTAATCCGCCCCGAGGCCCCTTCGGGGTGAGAAGAGCGGAATACAAAAGCTATAAATAAATAAATAAATAAATAAATGAATAAATAAATCTTTTACTACAAAAAACCAACCTTCCCAAAAACTGGGTTGACTTATCCATAGATCAGTGTGAGTACTGCATCTTGAATCTTATAAAAAAGGAACCATACCCTACTCGAGTCACAAAAGTTTAGTCTGTTCCAGGAAAACTTAAAAGCAGCATTGACCCCATTTAATCTCTCTGCCAAAATGCCACTTCTGGCCTTACTGAATACCTGGTCAGGTTAATGGAGGTGCCTAGACCTCCATTAGTTGGCACTGGAGCTTTCCCCACAAAATGACCATCAACGGGTCACATCAAAATCCAGACTATTGCCTCAAAAACATGCCCTCGACTTATACATGAGTAAATACAATAAGTGGAGGATCATAGATTAGCTGCTTCCTAGAATCATAGAGTTTGAAGAGACCTCATGGGCTATCAAGTCCAACCCCCTGTTATGCAGGAAAAACACAATAAAGCACCCCCAACAGATGGCCACCAACCCTTTGTTTAAAAGTCTCCAAAGGAGGAGCCTCCACCACATTCCGCTGTTGAACATCTCAGTCAGAAAAAGCTTCCTAATATTCAGGTGGAATCTCCTTTCCTGGATTTGAACACATTGCCCTGAGTTCTAGTCTCCAGAGCAGCAGAAAACAAGCCTGCTCCCTCTTTCTTGTGATATCTTTTCAAATATTTAAACATGGCTATCATGTCCCTTCTCAGCCTTCTTTTCTCCAAGTAAAACACACCCATCTCTTTAAGTTGCTCCTCAAAGGGCACGGCGTCCAGACCTTTGACCACTTTAGTCATCCTCCTCTCGTTACAATTCCATCAACAGCCTGGCTGACCTCTTTGTCCCTTTATATCTGGGATGTGCTGGGAATCTTTCAGCTAACTCCAGCAAACTGGTTGAACAGAACAGCAATAGATGGAAAAAGAAAGGAGCCCGACAATTTTTCTTTAGAATAGCTTAGGTTTATTAAATACAATAAATAAATATAGTGACAGCTTTTCTACTGAACAATGCATTGCCTTTAATCCACAAGCTGGCAGAAGATGGCTTAGCGTCTCTCCTGGAAAGTGTGAAGCTTTCCACCAGAACGATGCATGGATCAGGCTGTGCTCTTTGGCACTGAGGTGGCTTGAGACTGTCTAGTCCACAACAGAGACAGTCCATGACAGGCACCAATCCGCCAGACTACTGGCAAGAACAAAGACTGTGCTTTCCCTCCATTAATAAGCAAAACAATAAAATTAAAACTATTTCTGAAGGTGCTGGGAAGTATGTATAACATTCTAGGATTTATAATGAATATGAAACAATAATAACAAAAATCATACATAGTGCAGAAAGGTGCTATGAAGCATTAGATGGCAAAGCTCTTTAAGACAACACTCATCTCTCCGGCCACAGGCAAACACCTGCATCAAGGTATTTAAGATTGGAACGAGGCACAAGAAGGATCTTGCATCACCTACACAGACGCTAGCACAGAGCCAGACTGAAATAAATATAAGGCCACAAAGCAGTGATTCCAAAAATGTATTTCTATTGCCTCATGTATGCACAGAAATAGGCATCTATATTCATCCGCAGAAACAAGAAAAAGAGCAGAGACTCACATCAAAGTCCCGCCTTCTGTTTAACTGGGGCCCTATGCTGAAGAATGGTTAGCCTAATCCAGGCTTGATTAGAGAGAAAAAAAGAAGGAGCTTCCCTTACATGTCACATCCAAGTGTCGCCTCAGGCTTAAAAGATGATGCTGCCAAAATAAAAACAAAATAGGAAACAAAAAGAGGGATACTGCAAGATGGCGAGAGAGTATAATTCAGCTAGATCTTAAAGAGTCATCATTGCATTTTTCCTCCCCCAAACCAAAGGAAGAAAGATTTCTCTTCAGAAAGTTGTACTAATGCCCAAATGGGAAGCTGGCACAATGCTCAAATAGTAGGCACCAGAGGGCTGGGATTATCAACCCAGGAAAGATAGGTCATCCCTACAGAGGCTTCTTAGGTCTCACAGCTATTGTGGACCTTTCCCAGACGCAAATGCAAGAAGGGGGAGAGACAGCCGAGTTTGGATTTGGTGCTTTCTCCATAAGCACTGGCGAGGAGCTTCCCAGCCTCTCACTAAAAGATGCAACCCAGGAGAGCAATAAAGCGGGTGACCCCCTTTTTCATGGTGCCTTGCTGTGTTGTTGTCGCTGCTACCTCCAGTGGGTCTGATAGATGAGTGGGTAGAAGACATTCAGGAAGAGTGCCACAATGGCTGCCATGGTGCCCAGGACAAAGTATCGGACATGGCTTTCATCAGGACACTCTGAGGCAAGGTCCACTGATCCTCGGTTGCCAGACCTCCAAGGGTTCCTCAAGAGCCTCCTGGCAGCTTCCTCTTCTGCCTCCAGTTCCTGCCAGAGCAGAGAAGCCTGCGATGTGGAAACCTGGGTCAGCACGAGAACACAGTGGCACACCCCACAATCACCCATGCTCTGCCCTACCCCTTCCCAGATCTGCCTGCCTGCCTGCCTGCCTTTTCTACTATCATAGCCCCATGGATTTCCCCCCACTTCATTGCTAGGCTCCAGCAGCAGGATAGGTTCAGGTCCAGGTGCCTCTCGGGATACAGAGCAAGCAGTGCAAACCACGAGACGATGAAGGGCAAGCCCCAGCTTGCAGAGTGAGGCATCCATGCTGGCTGGCTTGATGGGTTTTTCCTCAGTCTGCAAGTATCAGAGCTAGCTTAACACTTTCGACAGACTCTGTTACCAAAAATGTCATAGCCTGTCCTTTCTTGTATGCACAGAGGTCATTCAGTTGATCAACCAGTCACCTTGGCTGAGAAACATGAGGATCATTCAGAAACAGCCAACCGCCGCAGAGCTTTTGCTGGTGAGATCTGATTTCAGCCAGTCCCATCCAAACGTTTGCTGGTGAAGATCTTTCGTAAGGATGACAGCTAATCAACAGCTTGGCAAGTGAAAAACCATTTGGCATGCCCAGAGGTGATCGCTAATCATAGCGCCTTTCTCTCACTCTTTCTCTTTTAATTAGACAGATGCAAAGGAGGAGTCAGCCACAGGGTAACCAGTCACAGACCAGATCTTTCAGGACAGTCCCCTAAGCACATTGATTTGCCTAGTGAGTTTAAGGAACGCTTAGTCCATTGCATCTTCCCCCATTCTGTCTCCTTGGATTTATGAGTAGCGAGTGTTGCATTCAAAGCTCTCACTTTCTAAGGTTGATTGGAAAGGGTGAAACTGGGAATAGTCTGAGGGTGCTAGTCTCACAATACACGTCAGGTGCCAAAGTCTTCAGGCCTGAAGGGAATCTTGGTCAAAGTATCAGGCCCTTCTCTGGCAGCTTCTTGGCACAGTTTGTTCTCTGTCTGCCCCTCCTCCCTTGGCCATGTCACTCCTATTAGATTTGGCCTGCTGGGCATTCAGACTCAGCAAATTACTGTGTTCACCAGCTTCAATGAACTAGAGGCAGAAGGCAGTGAAAAGACAAGAACAAGCTGGCCTGCCTCACAGTACAGGCCTGAATGCAGCCCAGTTTAAGCCTTTGCCCAGGGTGTCTTCCTAGGAAGAATATCAATACAGCACCTGACAACAACACCCTGGGGTATGACATTATGACCTGCTATACTCATATCTGGGAGGCTCCTTTGGTGGATTGTGCCAAAAACCTCAGTGCTAGTACATTATCTGCTGGATCCATAGCATATGAATGGTAGGAAGCAGTGTAGTGAGGGTGGAAGAATAGGAAGGGTCTCCTAAATCAACATCCTATAGCTAGAACCACCATGACTGCTCAGAAGCCCTCACTCCAAGGGTATCTGACTCCAAACAACTCATTTTACATAAGATTTCCTGCTGTCTGTTCCCCAAAGTTCAGACGTGATGGTCCTCCTCCATACTGATAGGTTTTCCTGCTCCAGCCAGCTAAAACTCAGCAGGCTCCTCTGAGCCAGTGCAACCATGTTTCTCCTGGGAGACATGTGTGACAGTCTTTCAGGTCTTTTCCTCACAGTTTTAAGCAAATGCAACTTCCCAGGATGCAACAGTTGGCCAACAATACCCATAGCCCCACCACTGCCCCAGAAGAGCTGTAAGCGGGAGCCAGCAGATACTTCCAGTACTGTCAGCAGTAATACAGTCAGTTTTCTTAGGCTCACACCTCATAAGATACCTCAAGGTGAATAGGGATCAAAAGACAGCCCCCAGAAGCTCTCACCTGATTGGCTGCTGCCTCAGCAGAGGGAGCCAAGTCAGCCCGAGGGTCCGAGGGGTGAGGTGGCCCTCTTGGGGGTCTCTCTACAGGAGAGTTCCGTCGACGGTAGAAGAGCACATAGGCATATCGTGTCACCACCTGGCTTTCATCTACTGTAGTGACTGTACTGTCATCAAAGAGCCGCCAACCTGCATAAGGTAAAGAAAGGGAGGAAAAAAAGAAAGAGGTAAGCATTCTCTCTAATATGCATATCCTTTTCACACTTTGCAGAGACATAACTGTCTGTTCAGAGTCTTCTTCAAACTCACAATAAGGCAACAACATTCTCCCTGCCATATCTCAAAACTCTTGAGGAAAGAGCCAGACATCTCAGCTGGCATTTACCTAAATTAAGTTATAACCTGAAAATGCATGGCTATTGACCTTCTCCTTGCTATCAAATCAGCATTCAATGGGAGTTTTACTGATAATTTTGATCTTGAAGGAGCTGGGGGTAGGGCAGCCAACAGGGAAGCTCTGGCGTCGGCTGGTCCATGAGGTCACGAAGAGTCAGAAGCAACTGAATGAATAAACAACAACTAATAATTTTTTCAGTTCCCCAAAGTGTAAAAGACCTTCCACTAAACTCAATCCTGGAGGACAAAGGAAACAACTGCAGCCAAGTCCGTCAGTTCTTTCAGGTCAGATTGTTCTTCAATATGGCAGAGGCAGCCTATCAGGCACCAAGCTCATTTCTCTTGATTTTTCCTTCTGAGTATCACAATATACAAAGAAATGTCCTGAAAAAAAGTATCCCTGAGTATCTTTCTCCTCATTCCCCCAATAGGCAGAGCTATGACGAAGAGCTTAGCAGGCATTCGTATTTGCAAGGGAGATCTTTCCTAGTTTGAGCTACCTTAGCTCTGAGAAGAAAGATGCCAGCCGAGATTTGTTTTCAAGAGTAACTCAGGTAGCAAACCCTGACTCAATTTGGGCTACAATTCCCATAACTTCTCTGCCAATAGTGGAGGCTTCAACTCAAAACCGTAACTATTCCAAGCTCTATATAGCCCAAGTCACACTGAAGACATTTCCAATCAAGGCTGGAGAGCTTTTTAACACATGTCAGCTAAACCCCCTCAAGAGAGTACTTACTTACTAGTAAGTGCAGGTAATTATGTCAGCTTCTCTCCTTGTGCTTATTTCCCACAATCCCCTATGTGTATGTATGGCACCCAGCTAGCCTCTTAATAGCCAAGGGATCACATTTACACCTTCCCTTACTCACCCACGTCACTACGCTGGCTGTTCTTGTCACTGGGCAATCGGGCATAAGCTGTGTAGTGCCCGCCAATCATGCCTCCATAGTGATTAATAACTGCATACAGATCATACATAGGTAGCTGCTGCTCATCCTTCTGACCAATACAGAACTTGCTCAGGTCCAAGCTCCTGAAGGGAAGAAACAGAACAAGTTAGGT
The DNA here is from genome assembly GCF_037176765.1 of Anolis sagrei. Lineage (NCBI taxonomy): Eukaryota > Metazoa > Chordata > Lepidosauria > Squamata > Anolidae > Anolis > Anolis sagrei. The sequence goes on along the minus strand of NC_090022.1, from coordinate 27,983,842 downwards.
AGATAGGTAGATATAACTGCACATCTGACTAAATAAAACCCAATTCCAAACCTCTCATTTGCTTCTCAGAGGATGCCCAGATTCCAGATGGATGGAACTCCTGTGTGCATGTTTATTAGAGCTCACCCTGTTTCAATAGTTCATGGCAGTCCATTGAGCTTAAATAAGACGGAGTACAGGCAGTCTCCAAGTTACGAACAAGATAGGTTCTGTAGGCTTGTTCTTTTTTTAAAAAATATTCTTTATTGGTTTTAAAATACAGTTACAAATACAGATACGAATATAAATATACATATATAACGTACGGAAGTAGGGGAGCGGGGGGACAAGGAGGGAAGGAGTGAAAAATGGGGGTGGGAGGGGGGAAGGGGAAGGAGAGGTAGAACGGAGATAGGAAAGGGGAGTTCTTAAGTTGAATTTGTATATAAGTCAGAACAGGTAATTTTTAAAATTTTAACTCCAGCCAAAAATCTGGATTTTTTAGCTTTGGCTAGCACAGGGAAGCATTAACAGCCCTGTGGTGTTTCTTTCGCTTTCTAAGATTCCTGTTCAGAAGATTACATCTCACTTTCTGTCCCTTGACAATTGGATTTTGAAAAAAAATGGCTTGTTGTGAAAACAAGGATTGGTGGTAAAGTTTCAGCAGAGAAACTTTTTGAAATGATAACTCTTTCAAGGAGTGAATTTCCCTTCCGAGGGGTAAATTTCTTTCATTTCTGTTGTCTCACCCCCATTCTTAACTATGGGTGGTTTATAAGTTGGGTGTTTGCAACTTGAAGACTGCTTGTAGTATGAGGGAACAAAGCTGAGTGCCAGAGAACACACATTTTGCATACTGAAATTCCTGGTATCTCCAACCCACAGAACCAGGCAATGGAAAAAGCCGCGGTCAGTTGGACTAGTCATTACGCCAGGGTGAGCTCTAACTAAATAAGCACAACATATGACAGGAATAATGCCTCCTCCATAGTACAGAAAAACATTGCCATTTAGCTGCTATACATATATCTGCTTATGCTCACTTATGGTCAAGGCCTCAAGTGCCCAACTTAACCAACGCAACAACTTGCTTTAAAGCAGACTGCTCCATATCTAGACAGTATCAGGCTACTTTCCATAAAGGAAAAGAAAGAAACCCTGAAAGGCACAAACATAAAAATGTGACTTGGATCAAAACCTTTGATGACTTAATTAAGAACCTTTTGCAACTATAGGAATAGAAATTTGTAGTCATCCAAAGATCAAATAAATTTATATAATTTGGGTATACTTTTGACAGTGGTTGGGAGGATACTCCCACTGCAGAAGAACAAAAATGGATGAAAATTCTTGGATGCTACCCATGAATATTTTTGCATTTGAAGTAAATTGTTGCTTGTAAACAGAGAGGAATGTATTCCAGTTTTTTAAAGATACTGCTGCCAAGTAATTCTTTTGTTTCCAACAGTGTCTCTTACTCCTACTGAAGTTCTATCCTCCCTTTAAGATAGTAAGGTCACTCTGACAGCAACCAACCCATCACTCAGCACAAATCATAGCAAACCATTCATGCAAAAGGATTCACCAGAAAACTTCACACAGCCTGACCATAAATCACAGTAGATAGCTCTGATTAAAGGACAGGGCCAACAAAGAGCTATGATGGTTGATCCAGACCAGGAATCAGTGGCTACTCAAGGAACTATTGCTCTGGCATGTGTGTGATATCCAAATGACATCCAAAAAGCAAATAGCAACACACCTGACAGGGAAGTCCACCATATCATTGATCTTGTCCCTCCAAATAAAGCTACGGAAGGAGAACCGCTTGAGCTGTATGATGAGGACATTGGGCAGACGCCACAACATGAGTTGCTTAGATGCTTCGCGGTGCTGCTTACACTTTGGGCAGTACCTACAGAATAGGGGTAAGAAGAGAGCACATATTAATATCCCCTGCTGATAACTCCAGGGGACTGAATTCTCTTTGTTATCTTTTGTATTTCTGCATTATTGAGGACAGCCTTGGCAGTGTCGTTCAAGTTTCTGGACTCAGAAAACCAGAACACAAAAGAGAAACCACAAGGATGCTTAAGAAATCCTGAATGATACCCAAAATAGCTGATCTGATTAAGGAGAAACCAAATGACAGATCTCTCAAAAGCTGCACCGAACATTTTACGTTATTTTACAGGGGAAAAAATGTATCTGTATTTTTGATTCCATGGTCTTGATTGTCTGATGGGGATGACTTAGGAAAACAGTCTGGTCAAGTAATTTAGGATGTTTCAAGCTATTAAGACCTGAGGATCTCAATAAGCTGTACAGAAACCTGAAGCCTATTACCTGTTCTCTGGACTTTTGCAATTTCTTGGTAATAAAGCTAGTATTATACACCTACAGCTCTGAAAATAGCAGCAGTAAACCTACTGATGAAAATAATAAACAAGATTGAATCCAATGGTCAAAGAAATATTCTGAAACAGGTGGCAATGTTTCAAGCCAAGGGCCTCCCTGGCTGAGGATTCCAAAGGCCTTGCCCTAAACTACATTTCCCAGAATTCTGCAGGATTAAATTGGGTGATAGCAAAGCAGGCATCTCCACTTTAGAACGCTAATGTGATGTCGCCCTCAGAGAGTAACTGATAATTTGGATCCATGCCAACCTGATTTTGGGTCCAGTTGTAAGGTAGTCAGTATCTTTCTGGTAGATTTGATTATTTATTAATTTATTCTATTTGCATCCCGCCTTTCTCTACCCCAAAGGGGACTCAAGGCGGCTTTACATATGACAACAATTTAATGTCTTTGAACAATGAACAGTTAAATACATTCAGTTAAAGATTTAAAATTAAAATTAAATGCATATTAAAAACATATAATATATTACAATCATTATTAAAAAATCACGCCATCCACTATCATAATCTGGGGCCATTACAAAAGTCATTGCACATAATTCCGTACTGTAGTTAATCTCCAAAGACTAGATGATTTATATTAATTGATAGGGTGAGGGATAGAGAGGATGATCCCATTTCCTTTTCTAAGACCTCTCTGTGCCAGTGATGCTGAAGGACTTCTTTTCTACCTCATGGCCTTTGATACACCACAGAGTGCTATTGTTTCTCTTTTGCTGTTTATTATCTACATCAGTGGTTCTCAACCTGGGGTCCCCAGATGTTTTTGGCCTTCAGCTCCCAGAAATCCTAACAGCTGGTAAACTGGCTGGGATTTCTGGGAGTTGTAGGCCAAAAACATCTGGGGACCCCAGGTTCCGACCACTGATCTACATGAAGCCATCAAGGAGGATTGAAAGGTTTGGGCTAAAGTGTTGTCAGTATGTGAACAATACAAATCTCTACCTGTTATTTTGATTTTGTTTATTTAGTTATTTTTTTATTAACATTTCTATCTCAAAAGGGTTCACCAGAATGCATCTGGAACATGGCCATACAGCCCGGAAAACTCACAGCAACCCAGTGATTCCGGTCATGAAAGCCTTTGACAACACATTTTTACTTAAACACAGTTACATCTTAGGTGGATTACTGAAAGGTCATCTAGTACGGCTGCCTCTGAGTATAGTTCAAAAGCTTCAGACAGTAGAAAGTGCTAATTGTCTATGGACTCAGTTTTTGACAAATGTTGCTTTAATACTATGTCTACCTTATACTAACACCATAGTCTATTTTTAAAATTTGGCATGCAATTTGATATCCAATGTATGAAATGTTTCGGCCTACGGAGAAACCATCTCAAATCTCTTCCTCACCAGGCCTCCTCTGGGGCTAAGACCTCTGGCTTGGTGAAGAGGTTGAGGCACTGTTCGAGGGTGAAGTGTCCTGCCCTGGCAGCTTCACTTGCAGAGCCTGGATCTTCCACACACTCCAGGTCCTTGGACTCAACCAGCACAAACTCCTTCATCCGCTCATTATTCTTCCAAACCAAGGCCAGAGAACAGTCATCTGTCAGGTCCAGTGGGATATCTCCTGTAAGGTACAGATGATTACAGATGTTGATGCCTATCTTTCCCATTAGGCCAATAAGAAATAAGCATCCCCCCCCCCCCCAAAAAAAAACACCACTTTGTTTTAGACCTGTGGTTTCCAACCTGTGGTCAGCAAGAACGAAAATATGGTTCACAGCCTCACCATTACTACACTGTTGCTTTGAAACCACGTGGCAATGACATCGACTGGTCTCGTGAAACCCTCTTATAGTGCCAAGGCAATGGGGATGTCAGGAGGGGAGAGGCTGACTACCCACGAAATATTACTACTATCACATCAGCTCTAGATTATTAAATATGGTTTTCTGTGGGTGAGCAGATGGTGACTACTGGATGACATATGTTCTGTATCATAAACTAGAACTGATGTGGTCTATTCAATTCAAGTTTCTGAATCAGCATCCCAAATAACCATACTGAATCTAAAGTTGACTAAAAATGGATTCGTATTCCTTTTGGTACTAATGTTGGAGAGTGGTCCCTAGTCAAAAAAAGGTTGGGAATCATTGTTTTAGACCAAAAGATAAAGGGAGTATAAAACAAGAAGCATAGAGGACAAAGAAGGGGACACTGGTGGCACTGGTTACAAATTTTAGTCTCAACAGCACTTTGAAGGCATGGATATTTTCAAACACTACTTTTTGTATATCCTAACAATGAAGCAGATTAATAGTAAGCAGAGCATTTAATACAAAAGAAAAATTACAATGTATTTCCTCTCTCCAAAGTTTTGAGGAAAATTCCACTGGACCACATTTTGGTATACCGGGTTAATGGTTGGATAGAACACGAAGGTCACCAACAATGAAAGCTTGTTGGGGGAGTGTGGGAAAGAGATAGGCAGAATGCATGAATAGAGGCACATCAGGCTCTCATTATTTGTTTCTGCAACTGTGTAGCACAGGACAATATGAGCTATGCAACAAGAGAAGTTACTAATTTTGGCTCTCAGGACTGTACTTTCTATCTCAGAACAAGTACTGGCTTGGACCCAACTTTAGGGTGGATGGTTTTTATGCCATTTGAACTTGACCTGTAATTAAATATTCAGGGGATATGATGTTTTTTTATTGATGATGATTTTTATTATTATTGTTATGATGAATATTGGTTATAATTAATAATTAATACTTCTTTTTAAAAATATGTATTTATTTATTGAAATAGACATACATTTTTAAGTGTTTGTTGCATACAGTGCAATATTTTCCAGCTATTCGTGTTCCGTAATCATTTTTCAGATAGTATCTTTTTCTTAAAAAGGTCACAGGCTTCTGTTTGAATAGTGCATATAAAGGCATCACAGACTCTTCCACCTTGTCCACTGTCTTATAGGATCCCCTATGTACATTTTAAGTTTAATTTTACATTGAGATGCTGAATCACTGGTTGCCATTCATTAACAAAGTTCTAATAGTTCTCCTCAAGAGTACAATTATTTTGTCCATTATTAGCAAATTGTTGTTGTTGTTTATTCATTCAGTCGTTTCCAACTCTTCTGTGACCTCATGGACCAGCCCATGCCAATCTGTAATGTGTATTTTTCCCATTTTTCTAAGGGAGCTACCTCTGAGGCTTTCCAATTATCATATACTATTTGGGCTGCCAGTCATATAAAACATTTTTTTCTGAATTTCCTTTCTAGTTCTGCATCTGGTATGTTCAAAAAGTACATTTGTGGAGTCATTTTGAAATTTGTGTTTAACATCTTTTCGAAATATATATGAATTTGTTTCTAGTAGTTTTTTACTTTTTGCACATCTACATGAGGGAAAATGTGTCTTTTTCTTTCCCACATTTCCAACATTTGTCAGTGCAATTGTACATCTTTACTGGTCTGTGGAAGGAGATACCAACGTAGACACATTTTGAAGACATTTTCCTTCAGGTTCTGACATGCCGTGTATTTCATTCTTCTCTTCCATGTCTTTTTGGGGTTCTGACATTTAAGTATGGCAATGCTTACAGAACTATCAGAAATTGGGGTGCAGGTGATATTCCTACAGGTTTTTGATATTTTGCATAGTTCTGTGCTGCTTCCCTTAACAACCAGAATAATGCAAAATATATGTGGATTTGCATATATTATACAGTTCCTAGACTTCAATATCTGATGAAAAATTTCCATGAGCTTAGCCTGACAAATGTACAAACCAAATATATTTATATACAAAAGAAAGCATAGTTTACATCTAGTTTACACCTATGGTCTTAAAAGAGTACAATGCACTGGTTTAACAGATTAGATCTGCTCAATATTACAATTGGTATGGCTCTCCCCCAAAAAGTAATCCAATTTTTTAAAAAATTCACTATCTTCACTCTTTAAGTTTTAAGTCTCACCTTTATCCTCCAGTTTTTGCTCTTTGCTGGAAGCATCAATCTTGTTGATGTAAAACTGGGTAACATGGGAACTTAGGCCCTCTGATGGATGCTGGTAACCAGGGATGGCAGCTGGAAGCAACAGAAAGGCAACAACAGGAAAACTTAGGCCTCCAAATTTCTCTCTCTCTTTTAAGTTCAGAATGTGAAACTATTAAGTGCTTCATTTATACTGCATTGGGACGCATGTTTTACCCAGATGTTCTATACTAAAATTATCAATGTAAAAAAGTTCTATAAATTCTGGTTTGTTTGGAGGGAGTATGCAGGCTAGTCCAGGCATGGGCAAGCTTCGGCCCTCCAGGTGTTTTGGACTACACCTCCCACAATACCAGGAATTATGGGAGTTGTAGTCCAAAACACCTGGAGGGCCAAAGCTTGCCCATGCCTGGACTAGCAGCATGCTCACAATCATGCACTGTCATATCAAGCAAAACTAAATTAAAATGTGATAGTTACTGCTCAAATCCCATTTTAAAATATGTAAGACAATCCTAAGGGTTTCAATGAAATAAAGTATGAACAGCTCTTAACAGGAAGATTGAGGTTTTCAAGCAGAATGGGGTAAGTTCAAATACTGTTCCTCCAGGTAAAAGGGGAACATATGGAACAGATGCACCCTATAGATCAGGCATCCTCAAACTGCGGCCCTCCATCGGTTTGGGCCTCCAACACCCAGAAGCCCTAACAAGCTTGTACAATTGTCAGGAATTCTGGGAGTTGAAGGTCCAAACATCTGGAGGGTTGCAGATGTTTGGACCTATAGATGTTTGCTATACATAGCTGAGACCTCTGACAAGCAGATAAAACAGTTGAGTGCCCCAGGCTCAGGACAGTATCAGTTACCTGCCAACCATACTGCATTCTTACAGTTCAGCAACACCTACCACACACAAATCACTCCACATTTACACAAATATAATGCACCATTGAATGAAATACACACCTCATTTCATTCAATGCCCAAAAAGGTAAGCATAATGCTTGAGCAAATATGGTATTTCCCTGACTCTACTTTTGGTCTTGAGGGACATGGGAGGAGACAACAAAATGCCAACTATACAAAATTGCTTTCCACTGGAAGTGACATCTGTGTATTTATCCTTTGGGTTTCTGTGAGTTTTCTGAGCTGTATGGCCATGTTTCAGAATTATTATCTCCTGACATTTCACCCACATTTATGGCAGGCATCCTCAGAGGTTGTGAGGTATATCGGGAACTAAACAAGTGGGGTTTATATATCTGTGGAATGTCCAGGGTGGGAGAAAGAACTCTTGTATGTTGGAGGCAAGTGCAAAAGTTGCAATTAATCATCTTGATTAGCATTGCAAAGCCTTGTAGATTTAAGGCCTTGAAGCTACAAGGCCATTAAATGCTCTTCAAGGTGGCCAATTGCAACATTCGCACCTGCCTCAAACAGACGAGAGTACTTTCTCCCACCCTGGACACTCCACAGATATCTAAACCACATTTGCTTAGTTTCCAACAGACCTTACAACCTCTGAGGACACCTGCCATAGATGTGGGTGAAATGTCAGGAGAGAATGCTTCTGGAACATGGCCATACAGCCCAGAAAACTCACAGCAACCTAGTGATTCCAGCCATGAAAGCCTTTGACAGCATATTTATCCTTTGTCTGCAATCTCAGTTCCTGGTGCCAAACCCCTACAGAGCTGCAAAGACAGAAGGATCATGGTGGCACTGGAACCCCCTGCAAAAGGAAAAGCTGTGGGAATTTGAAAGGGTCACTTGCTTACCTTCAGGCTTGGAGGCTCTTGGTAGTTCCATGCAAGGCAGTTCCATGCAGGTGTCAGGCCGCGAGGCCACCAAAGTCTCAGGCATGCCTGAATCCAAGTTCAGACCTGAGCTTCTTCCTGGGGTGATCTTGCTCCTCACCGCACTGGCATCCCCCAATTCAGGCTGTAGTTCAGGGCCAGAGAAAGATGCCTGGGGTTCTGGCAAGAGGTGTGGGGCCCTAGCACCATCTCCTGACTCCAGAGTGGTAGTGCTGTCACTCGTAGCAGAAGCAGTTGCACTACTATTCCTGGCAGAAGGTTCTTGTTTCTCAGGATGCTGTAAGCCTTGTTCAGGTGACATCCTGCCCACCTGGAAGGGTGGCTGAAATACACTGACCGAGTATCTGCATAGGGAGAGGAGACAAGCAGTCAGAATGAGCTCTGAAACATCTGAATAAGAAATATACTCCCAGTACTCCAGAACGTAACTTGGTTGTCAGGGAGCAATCACTCCAAATCTGACCAAGAATCCTGTCAGTACTTAGAATCATGAAATCATAGAATTGAAAGAGACCACATGGACCATCCAGTCCAACCCCCTGCCATGCAGGAACAGTACAATCAATGCACTCCCGACAGATTACCATCCTGCCTCTGTTTAAAAGATTCCAAAGTAGAAACTTTCACCACACTCTGAGGCAGAGAGTTCCACTGTTGAACAACTTTTACAATCAGGAAGTTCTTCCTAATGTTCAGGTGGAATCTGTAATTTGAACCCACTGCCCTAAGTCACTGTCTTCCTTATGATACTCATTCAAATATTTAGAAGGCTATCGTGTCTCCTCTCAACCTTCTCTTCAGCAGGTTAAACATACCCAGCTCTTTAAGCCGCTTGTCATAGGGCATGGTTTCCCTATACTTTGGCAACCTTACCTTGCATAACCTTCCAGAAGCTGGGCTAGCCGTGCATAGGTGAGGCGTGACTCCGGAACACTGATGAGGAAGGGGAAGCCTATGTTCTCAGGGCGGCACAACGTTTTGTGGTCAGACCAGTGGGTTCTCTGGCACACTCTGAAAACACACCAACAAAAACATCTCATGCAGGAGCCACGTACACTCCTCCTGCTCCCAGCTCCTCCACCCTTGAAGCAAAACTGCCAATGAATAAAAAAAGGGGTACTTACACATTACAGTAGCCAACACGGTAGCACCGAGTACAGCGCTTCAGCTTCTCCTCTTCGGACTGCTGCTTCTTCTGACAAGCGGCACATTTGGTGATGGGCACGCTGGTCACCTGAGGACGCTGAGAGGAAAGAGAGTGCCCACCTGGTCAGGCCTATCTTAAATGCCTCTCCAGTGATAACAGCATAAGATTCATCGTGTACTCAAACCACCCACACATTCCAAGAAGCAAACGTTTATCTGTTCGATAAGCTCAGCCTCTGTCATCTCTACTTTACCTGTTGAACTTGCAGCTCCACCACCCGCTCCTTGGCCAGGTCTGGAGAAAGCACCTCAAAGCACAGCAGAAGGTCTGAGGGAGAGACTGCATCCAACGAGTGGGAAGGCAGGAACATGCGATGGAATCGGTTCTTGATTACCTGACCAAAGAAAACAGTGTAAGGTTTTGCTTGACAAATGTCTTTGTCTGTTCTAGGGACAAAGTAACAGACAGCATATAGCTGAGGAACATACAGGGTGAGGCAGCATAACTTCCTTTAAAAAAATGCGTGCCATTCAGTCGGTTGGTGACGTAGCGGAGCGCTAGTGGTCCCGTTCGAGAGGCGGGAGTATAAAGTTTTGTCCTGACACAGTTCAGTCGCCATCATGCGTTGGAACAGTGAGGAGCGTGCTTTTGCCGTTGAGGCCTACTTTTCGAGCGGATTTGGAGTGGCCGGCCCGCTCTCCAGATTTGGCTCCTTGTGATTTTTTTTTTCTATGGGATTTTTTGAAATCCCATATTTATGTGAATCGTCCAAGGACCCTACAAGATTTGAAGACCAACATCCAGGAAGAAATTGCCAATGTAATGCCTGCTATGCTGGCAAGAGTCATGACAAACACCAGAAATCGGTTTACTCAGTGTATGGTGAATGGAGAATGGGGACGTCACCTACCTAATTTGATCTTCAAAACTACTTAAAACAAAACTTTAGGTATGCGCCTACATTATAAAAATAAAATTTTCTGATTCATACAATGGGTTTTATTAAGTTTTGAAAAAAGGAAGTTATGCTGCCTCACCCTGTATATTTCAGGCCCGCACAACCTGTGTCCCTCCAGGTTTTAGGACTCCAACTCCTAGACACCCTAGTGAGCTTGTCCGACGGTCAGGGATTCTGGGAGTTGGAGGCTCAAATACCCAGACAGCTGCAGATTGTGCAGGCCTGGTATATGCATTTTTCAGATACCTCTATAGCAGGCATGCGCAAACTTCGGACCTCCAGGTGTTTTGAATTACAACTCCCACAATTCCCAACAGCCAGTAGGCTGTTAGGTATTGTGGAAGTTGTAATCCAAAACACCTCATGCCCGTTCTATAGGGTGCACCTGGGAGGCTAATGATACAGAAAACTCTACAAATGATGAGAAAGCCACACAAAAGGAATGACTATATTTGTCAGCATGAAAGAAAACTTCAGAATTATGACCAGAATTTGTAAAAGTTAATTTTGTGGATCATAACTCTCAAATTCTCTCAGCCAGCATGGCAAGCAGGAATGCGGTCTTGGGAATTCTGTGAGCTGCACTCCGATGCACTTCTGATTACCAGGCAATCCCTATGCAAGAGAGAATGCAATGCTAAACAAACAACTGGCATGATCCAATAAATGAATCACAGTGAAAAAGCTGACTGAAACAAAATGTTACTGCATGAAATGCTCCTGTTCAGCATTTCAATCAATCCGACATGCCTTTTAAAAAAGGTATTTCCTTTTAGTCTCCATTGCTGTCTCATAAAACGTATCACATGCATCGAATTGTGCCTTCTTTTTGTAAACCGCCCTGAGTCCCCCCTCGGGGGTGAGAAGGGCGGGGTATAAGCAACAGAAATAAATAAATAATAAATGCCTTCCTGCCTACAATAGCCAATCAGCATTATCATGACTATTAAGCATAAGGAATTTCTTGGGTTCCCAATCCTATTAAGGTATAGTATTTCCCTTTTCCATCAATCTCTGGATTCCTTCTCATAGCTCCTCCTTTTCCATGCAGTTCTGGTTACACAGTGAACTATACAATGAATTTGCTAGTGGCCTACAGGACTATGCTTGCGGCAATGAAGCCACATCAGACACAGTCCAATGTGAAAGAAACATGGAATAAAAGAACAAAAGTGGAAAAGGAATGAAAGCAGGTAGGGGTGGAGGCTGGCGCTCAACTCCATTCTGAAAAAGGTAAAAAGAAGGGAATATCTAATTCATTTGAATAATAATAATAATAATAATAATAATAATAGATTTCTAGACCGCCCTCTCTCCCTGGAGGGACTCAGGGCAGTTTACATGTAAAAAGGCAAACATTTAATGCCTCAAAATGTCAAAACACATCAAATAATACAAAATAATGAAGAATAACAGAAAATTTACAACACGGAATGAAGCATCAAAATAAAAAGAAAACAAAAACAATACATTAAGACATAAAACCTAAAACATAAATAAGCATTACAATGTACACCCTAAAAACAAATTATGAGGCATTACATTAAAAATGGCTGACAACAGTGTTTAAGATATATCATTACCGCCATCTAATACATGTAGATTAGCCAGCAGTCTTAATCTTCCTCCTCTCCATATGCAAAAGGGCGTAGATACATTTTTAGAAGTTTCTTAAAGGAGGGGAGGGTGGGGCTTTTTTTTTATTTCTTTAGGGAGTTCCAGACATGTGGAGCAATCACGGAGAAGGTCCCCTCTCTTGTTCCCATCAACCGAGCTTGCGACGCAGGTGAGACTGAGACTGAGAGCCTCCTCTGTAGACTGCAGTGCACGTAATGGTCTATACAGGGAGATGCAATTGGACAAATAGCCTGAATCCAAACCATTTAGGGCTCTATAGGTAACAACCAGCACTTTGTATTTAGCTCAGAAGTGGACCGGCAACCAGTGGAACTGCCGCAGCATGGGAGTGGTCCTCTGACGATAAGGCACTCCAGTTATCAATCTAGCTGCCAATCTCTGAACTGCAGCTTTCGAACTATCTTCAAAGGCATCCCCTTGTAGAGAGCATTGCAGTAGTCCAAATGGGATGTGATTAAGGCGAGGTCTACCATGGCCAAGTTTGGCGTCTCAAGGTATGGGTGCAGCTGGCGCACAAGTTTTTGCTGTGCAAATGTGCTCCTGGCCACCGCTGGCACCGGAGATTCCAGGGTCAACTATGAGTCCAGGATCACCCTCAGACTGCGAACCTGTGACTTCAAGGGGAGTGTGACCCCCATCCAACACAAGTTGAAATCCCACACCCTGATCCACATTACGACTGACCAGGAGTACCACTGTATTGCCTCGATTTAGTTTCAGCTTGTTGGCCCTCATCCAGTCCATTAATGATGACAGGCACCGGTTCAGGACCAGAATGACATCCTTGGCATTTGGTGGAAAGAAGTAATAGAGGAATTGACTGCTTTCCAGGCCCTTAGTTTGCCAAGACAACATTTAATCAGTAAGACCTGCACTGTGAAAATAGCAAGACAGAAAATGGGATAGTCAGAGACTGCCCAAATGCCAGGGAACAAACTCAACGTCATCTAAGCTCTACTTGTACCTTTGTGACTACAAGAGGACATGTTGTATTCACACATACATCATACAGGAAATGGAACGGTAAAAAAACTAATTTTGTAAGTGTATAAGGATACTACTATTTATTTATTTAAAACTTTTGTAATCACCTCAGCCAGACGCAGGTTCTCAGGATTCACTCGAACGCTATGGGACACAGAGTCCAGCACCTCCATGGCTGTGGAGTTCTCCTTGCTGATGCTCACAAGGAACTAATGGAAGCGAACACACATGGAAGGGTGGAGTAAATATAAGGTTGTGTAGCCAAGACAGTGGTTTACTCAAGTTCTTTTTGCAAAACAATTACATCTCTAATGAAGTTCTGAACTGCTAACTAACTCTCCTCTACACAATACTTACTACTCTGGCAGTGGATTCTCTTTCACGTGCAGGAAATACAGTAATAAATTACAGTCTAAAGTTACAGTTCTTCATCACTCTATCCTCATAGAATCAGAGTTGAAAGAGATTACACCAGACATCCAGTCCAACCCCCTGCCATGCTGGAAAAGGACAATCAAAGCACCCCGACCATCTAGTCTCTGTTTACAAGCCTCCAAAGGAGCCTTCCCCCTGCCACTCAAACAAATTTCAGGGGAAGATTGAAAAAAGAGGACAGGCTTGTCATCTTTTCCATTCTTTTCTTCTCCCTAAGCAGTCAGTGCTTTATTTTTCTCTGACATTTTACTAGCTGTAGGAATGAGGCAACATTAGTGATGTTCTTGAGCCACCTAATTGTTGGTTGATGGTAGCAGTGTTGCTCTCTATCGTCTATTTTTCATGGCTACAGAGACTGGAAGTGATAGAACTGTGAAGGACTAGCACTGGAACCATGGCAGTTAAAGTAGAATCATAGTGCCGCAACTGTGTGCTATGGGAGAGTCCTCAGAGAGATGTCATGCTGCGATCTGTACCAGAGGTTCACACCAAAAGTCCCTCACCCATGTAATCCCCAGTCATCACCCGATCACTTCTCCACACCTTAAAATCACAATAGAAATGTACCACTTCCAGAAGGTACACAGAGCACCAAGAATGTGGCTCTAAGCTAGCACTTTCTTCCAGTAGCATTAACCTCTGTTGTCAAAACAGTGAAGCGGTGTTCAGTACAAAGAACTACAACTTTCTGGACAGATCTGGCACCCAAAACCTTTGCTTCTGGATTAGATGTTGTCTCCAAACCTTAAATAGTTTGAGAGGACCCAAACTTCCTTGTTTGCCATTTCCCCTTCATGCTCTGAAAGACCTTTTCTATTTTCTACACTGTGAAAGCTATTATTGTGCCACAAGAAGACAATAAATCAAAAGTATGAATTGTGCTATTATTTCTTATAAGTGGTAAGGCTTGTTTGATTTGGCGTGCTTTGAATAACTAGTCTCTTGTATCATTGTTGTTGCTATTATTACATCATCATCATCATCATTAAATCCAGGGTTGTTTAAAACATGTAATGAAGATATCATCCAAACTGAGAGCTTCTCTTACCTTGACAGGTTTCTTGTGGGGTTCCTTTGCAAAATAATAAACCGTTAGGACTTTCTGCTTCTGGGGAAGGGGGACTGGCAAATACAAGAAGGGATCAAATGTGATGGACACCTGCAAGCAAAATATTTGGCAATCAATGCACACTCGCTGGGCATCATATACCATGCTGAAAGCATTGGCAAACACCGCAGAAAAAACCATCAAGAAATAATGAATCTAGATTTAGGAGCAACTGGTTCAAGTAACAAGATAGACATGTCACCCAGAAAAGAGCAATAACCTTGGCAACCAGCCATAGACATTAGAATGAATGGGTAAAAACTAAGGAAACACACAGCTAAGATTAAATGTCTTAATCTATCAATAAGGACATTCTTCTAACACCCCCTCCCTCAAATCAGCAGTGGAACAAATGTGAGGATGCCCACAGCTAGGAAGAATCCCAAAGCAGTTCTCTACCTTTGAGCACACAGGACACACTAGCTTGGACTTATACTGGCCCTGGAAGAGGTCCACAATGAAGGAGTCATTCCTCATTTTGTGCCGGTGCCAGGCCTCTTCTGCAACAACCTATGGGTAAAAAAATATATACGAAGATGAGCAACTGCAAGGTTTTTAGTAAAAGGTATGAACAAACAGCATATAAAATATCTTACTATCCCAGCCCTCTCCTGCTTGAATTAGGGCCCTTCTCATGATAAGAAACTCACCTCATCTGGCCGTCCATCTGAGTCCACTGTTTCTGTGTAGGGCTTGTTCTGGATGCGGTTCAGATCCTCATGTAGCCCATCCAACAGAAAAGCCATGAATTCTTGGGCATCATGTTGAGCATAACCTGTAAACTGGCTTGCCTTGCTGGCCACAATTGCCTAAAAAAAAAGGTTGGGAGACATAATGAACCACCTGCCTGTGCCAGATATCACTCAAAGGATTGTATGATTTTTATAATGTTAATGTCGATGTTTTTAGCAGGTGTTTTAATGTGTATGTTTAATTTGATTGTAATACATAGCATTGAATTGTGTCTTTATGTGTGTCACTCTGAGTCTCCCTCGGGGTTGAGAAGAGCGGGATAGAAATATGGCAAAGAAATAAAGGACCACCGCTTTCTCTCTTTCCAGGACTGGCAAGAAAGGAAGTGCCAAGAGAGACACAAATGTACTTGGAGCCAAGAAATCCCAGGGTGACTAATGTTACGTAAAGTCCATAAATTATATTAAGCCCAGACAAATCTCAGAGGTTTACTGCATTCATGACTCAGATTCACATCCACAGAACATGTAAGTCACCACACAGCTGCCTCTTGCAATGATGGACATAGGTTAACCAAAGGAGAGGTAGGTAGCTCTGTTATTTAAATAGTGGGGATGAGTGTGCAGTATATCTTAGGCTGCTCTCTACTTACACACATCCTGCAAACTCTAAAACACAGTAGGGACTGGAGAACACATTGTTCCACCTAGGGAGATCATTTTTAAAAAAATGTTTTTGAATGCCACCATGACTGTAATACTTTAAACCTTATTCTTGGTTCCTTTCCCTGCCATATAAATTGTGTCAGATCTTTTTGCCAATTCTTAAATGGCTTGTCATTTACCATTACCGGGATCATCAGAAATAGAAGAAATACTTTTGGTAGGATATTATTTTTAATTGATGCAATATGTCCACAAAATGATAGTTGTAGCTTGTTCCATTCTTTGTAAACTCCCAGATTAAATTATAGTCATTCTGGAAAAAGACTGAGTTTTTAATCTGAAATTTTACTTTCTTCTCTATAGCAAATCCTGATATTTCTGTAAGTTTTGCTTTTCCCTCTTTCATCATGTTTTAGTTATTACCTTTGTTTTTGTTTGGTTGTTAATTTTGAATCCTGACAGTTTTCCATTCTTGTAACATTTTCAATAATGGTACTGTTCAAGAGGTCTTCCAAGATGACCAACACTGGCTTCAAAACAAGCAGCCATTCAAAGACATTAGAGAAAGTAAAATGAAGCTCTTATGGCAAAAGTGAGGTTCACCTCACCTCTGAGGATGTTCTATTTCTGTGTAGTTAGTCTGTTTCAATCTAAACAGCTCTATCCTAAATTCTGATCAACAAGTGCAGTAATCTCCAATCTGGCCACACCCTGGATATAGTCAGGAGGGCCATTACACTGGAATATGTCAAAACACAAGGACCCAGCCTTTGCCCAGTGAAAAGGGGTCTTCTTTTACAGAACACAGTGTCGTGCTGATCTAACGCTGCTTCTTTCTGTAGCTTGCTTATACAGGATGCCTCCTCACCTTTAGCTTGGAAGGCTGGAAGGCATGGTGAGTGCCTTTCCAGAGTGCTCTCAACAGCACAGCAAAACCAATAGCCAGTCGCCCTCCAGTTCCCAGTGGATTGTTGTAGTTGATCTCAGATTCAAAGGAGCGATCTAGGAGACAAGCAAACAGCAAAGGGTGAGGCACATAGCAACACCTTGTGTCACTAATATGAAAAGTAAATGGTAAAAGGTATCTGGAGTAAACAGAGGTTCCTCCTCATTGGTTGTAGAGATAGCTTACCATGAAAGTAGTCCCGCAACTCCCGTGTGTTGGACAGAGACTGGATAACACTGTTCATGAAACAAGTGTTGCCCAGGTTCACTAATCCTGTGAAACCTGGCAAGCACACCTTCTTGTCCTCTTCCTCCTCTTCTTCCTCCACACTTTCACTGCTGACAGGGCTGTGAGTCATGGGTGGGACCATGCATGTTGGCTTGGGCTGGAAAGAAAGTTTCTAGCAGTCAAGGATCAGGCTTTCTCCAGTTGCCAATCCCCCCCCCCCCCTTATTCACAGCTTTTTGTCACTTATAGGGGGCCTTCTGACCTGGTTTTGTCTAGAACTCCAGCCCTTATTTCTGTCCCATAAACAGCTAATGTACAGCAATTACAACATGGTGTCACTGTCAAAAACAGCAGAGAATCCTCCCACTGTAGAGAATTAGATAATATCAGGTGTGTACTTCCAGCTGCCATGCGCCATTCATGAAATGAGAATGGGGACTAATACTTTGCCCATCCTCAAAAACGCCTGAGATTTCTTCATGGCTTCCATCAAAGGCTGATGCTATCCAGACCCTCATCTAACACAGCCATTAGCCATGACAATTTTATAATGGGAATTATATAGTTCAATACGTCTACATTTTACCAGGTTGGAGAAGGCTGATTTAGCATTGAATTCTCCAAGTTCACAGCTTGCATTCATTCCAAGCCTAGTGCATATCCTTTCTTGGCTTTGGTGAGACACTTAAGGCTGAGAGATGGGTTTTTAGTTGCTTTACATCAGACATGGGCAAACTTCAGTCCTATAGGTGTTTTGGACTTCAACTCCCACAATTTCTAACAGTCCACCAGCTGTTAGGAATTATGGGAGTTGGAGTCCAAAAAACTCGGAGGGCCGAAATTTTCCCATGCCTGCTTTACAAAATGGAATCCTGGTGCTGCTGCTGCTAACCAGACCATTTCATGCCAAACTATCCTTGTTCTGGGACATTTCTTTCCAAATGCAAAATGGAAGCCTGGAAGGTAAGGGACAGGACTCATCCCTATCTCTGAAGGCTCCAAATCAAGAAATACCCACTAAAAGGGAATCCAGAGGGAATAAATATCTCCCTGCTGAGAAATGGCATTGTCCTACATGGAATGACTTACTGCCCTGTCTTACGCCTTCCTCCATTCATATAAGAGACACACTCATACAAATCTTAGGACTGGTTTCATTCTTCCAGCCCATGTCCTTCTTCAATAGTTGTCTGCTCAACTGCTTCAGGGCTCAGAACACTAGGATACAGAAAGGTTTAGCATTGGGCATGCATTCTCACCGAGGGCACAAGAGGCTCCTGCTTCACCGGCATGTGTTCAGACACCGTTCGAGCAGCGACACCATCCAGGCCACTTTCCTCTGCCCGTGGCTTCTCCTTTTCACCTGCTCGAGCTTCTTCTTTGGTGGAAAGAGTGTGCTGGTTACTCCCAGGTTGGCTTTTATCCAAGGGGGTAGGACCTGTTGGCATGGCCACCTTTGCACCACCCACTGCACCTTAAAAAGGGGGAAAAGTGGGCTTGTGGTTAGCAGCACCATGGGCACTCGGGGACACCAGAAGATCAGAACTGCTATCACTTCTTGTTTAATGGCACCACTTTCCTTCCTTTCTTAACTACAGGTATAAAGTGATACAGTGAAGAAGGGACTCAAAAACCTGCCTGATACTGCTAACAGATTTGTGTAAATGTAGAAATTTTTGGGACCCCAACACTGAGCTAAGGAGACCCAATTTGGGATTGGGATCCACAGTTTAAGAAGTGGCCTAGTCTGTTCCTCTTCCCAGCTAACGCCTGATCTCAACCTTCTTATCCCAATTAGTATGGCAAAATCTTCCTTTGCCACCCAAGAAACCCCAATATTTCTAAATAGCCAAGATGCAGACCTCGTGTGGCTGGAGCTTCCAGGCCCCCCCAGCGTTGGCTATGCCGCTTCTTCAGGCAGATGTCGATACGGGCAGTGGTGAAATTATAGGTGCACTGGTCTGGTTCTATGAGATTCCTGAAAGGCAATACAAAAAACATGAGATTACGAGGTTTCTTACCTAACAGGGCAAAAGACTGCTTTTTTGTAGAAGTTTGAGTCTGTATAGTAGTATTCTGTCATTCCACTACATAGAAACATAAACAGTGCTTCTTCCAGATAGTCTTCACCATTAATGATTCCCATAAACCACATTGCTACACTTCTGAACAGCTGAGCTCAAACTAGTAACACTCTTGTACCCATGAAGCCCACAGAGCAGGAAAGAGGAGTCTGGATGAGAGGGCACCCAGTCTAGGCAAACATAATAATGAGAAATCCAACTTGCACAAGTCCAAAAAGCTTAGCCAGACTGACCAGCATGAGACAGGTGGCTGGTACTTCTTCTGCAGAAAGGATGAGGTGCTATGATGAATGTTGGGATTGTGATCGGGATTGTCTAGGGCAGGGGTCCTCAAACTTTTTAAACAGAGGGCCAGGTCACAGTCCCTCAAACTGTTGGAGGGCCGGATTATAATTTGAAAAAAAAATATGAATGCATTCCTATGCACACTGTACATTTCTTATTTGTAGTGCAAAAGACACTTTAAAACAATACAATAATTAAAATGAAGAACAATTTTAACAAATATAAATTTATTAGTATTTCAATGAGAAGTGTGGGCTGACTTTTGGCTGATGAGATAGGATTGTTGTTGTTGTGTGCTTTCAAGTCATTTCAGACTTAGGTTGACCCTGAGCGAGGGCCGGGTAAATGACCTTGGAGGGCCGCATCCGGCCCCCGGGCCTTAGTTTGAGGACCCCTGGTCTAGGGCTTTAAAGGTCACTTTGAATTGTGGCCAGAAACAAACTGGCAGCCAATACAGCTGCTGCAACCTGGCCACAGCTTTTTGGACCAGATGAAGTTTCTGAACACTCTTCAGAGGCAGCCCCACATAGAGTACAGTAATCCAGATGGGATGTAACTAAGGCATGTACCACTGTGGCCAGACCTGTCTTTTCAAGGAAAGGGTTTAGTTATTCCTTGATCTGCCTTCTGACTGACCAGGTGTTCCTCTGTCACCAACATAAAAAGAACTCAAGAAAATCTGATACCTGAGTTTTACTTGCCACCTGAATATTGTATGAGAGCCACAGCCAGGATGCAGTCGCAGGAAGTTGACATCACTGTAAAGACAAGGATTGAGAAACAAATTGGATGAGACGCATGGTACTGTATGCCCCAGAATTAGACTGTTGCCCATTTCTAATAAATTATTCCAACTACAATGACTGGAATAGTGGATTTCTAGAAGGAAGACCAGTTGGCCTCACTTCAGCAATACTGTACCTTGTCTGGAATAGTAATGTGAAGTCTTGCTCCCGAAAGAGCACCCTGGACATCTCCTTGTGAATCTCCTTCACATAAACATGCACCACCATAGAATCGTTCCCCTTCTCATAGAAATCGTTCTTGACAAACGTCAGATTCACAGTGGGCTCCGGTTCTAGGAGAGGAAAACCAAAGCATTTGTAATTGTTGTTGTTTATTCGTTGAGTCGCTTTCGACTCATGACCCCATGGACCAGCCCATGCTAGAGCTCCCAATTGGCCGTTGCTACCCCCAGCTCCTTCAATCATAATAGTTGGGGATTACAAAGCATCCCCTGCAGTAGTATCCAAGGAAGAAAATGTGACCAGTGTTCCAGAGAACTTAGCACACTCTTCTTCAACCTGTGGTGCTCTAGGTATTTGGCCCTCCAACTTCCAGCAGCCCTAGCCAGCTTGTCCAATGGATAGGAATCCTGGGAGCTGAAGTCCAAAACACCTGGAGGCCCACAGGTTGAAGTGGCCTGGCTTAGCATGTGACATTCTTTGACAAAAAGGTGTGTCTCCAGAGATAGGTAAGAGGAGGTGAAAATTGAACACCCAGAAATGTGCCATAACAAGCACCATGTCAGCCTGTACAATATTATGGAAATTCTGTAGTCACCTAATGCAATTCAAGCAAATCAACATGAATTACACTATGTAACACTGTTTTTGTTCCTGGATTATAAATGTTATTTCCTGAGTGGTTCTATCATAAAAGCATAGGAAAAGTTTATTAAACTGCAAAAACTGTTTTTGCGGGACATCCTGCACCACATTTTGCTATAGCTTTTCAATGAATATCTCTTCAAGCCTCAAGCAATTTAACATAGTTTGTGGCAGCCACGAAAACAAAGTTTCTGGAGTATAACAAGTACTTTCCAAGTAAGTACTGCACAATTAAACAGGAATAACAGTTTTAAACTAGAAGCAGAATTCTTTTCTAATCTTGTTACATAGTGCTCTTCTGCTTTCGCCAGCAGCAAGAAAATCCAAATAGAACCACCCAGTGCATAAAACCCATTTCCTTTTACCACTTAAAACTGTCAACCAATCTCTCTCTCACTCCAACTTCTGAAGTTTCATTAACCACCATACAGAGAGAGTTCTTATACCAAGTCAAACAACGTGCTCCTCTAGCCCTGTGTCATCAAAGCCTGGCAGTGACGCTCCAAGATCTCACAGAGGTCCTCCCAGCTCCATCTTGAAACCCCAGAGATTGAATTTGGGGTCTTTTCCATACAAAGTGTATTCTCAACTATTGAGCTCCAACTCTACAAAAACTATCAACTTGTTTTAAAATGAAAACAGAGACCATAACAAATTCCACTATATTTCATGTCTACAGAAAAGGTGGTTTCCATTTCTGCTTTTCTGGCTTAGCGCAATCTGTGCACTCAAATGAAATATGTGTTTATGTCATACTTCTCTTTCCAAGATGCAGGATTCCACATACTTCCTTACCATTAACAACAGCATCTAGAGCATCCTTCTCCTTGGTCCACCCACTCTTTTCAGTATCACTACTCGGTAGAGAGGAAGAGAGATCTCTGCTGATGGAAGACACAGCTTCTGATGGAGTCTCACAAGAAATGGCTGGTTCTGGGATCCTCTCTTCTAAACCAAGTCTGAGTGGAGAGGGCAATACCTCTGTAGGAGCCACAGAGGCCTGCATTTCCATGGGCACCGATCCCATCTCTGTTTTTTCACCCTGGCAGCGTAGAAAGAAAAGAAAGAGACACAATCAAAAATAGAGGGGGCTATTTCATAAACACCCCACAGAGATCTTAAAAATCACATATTCTGATATATAAATCAAAAAAGAGCAATGGCAAGCTAGCAACAGTTCAATTCAAGGAAAATCAGAAGAAAGATTTATGAATGGGCCTTCTTAAGCATCGCTGTGCCAGTCTTGCTACCTCATAGCAAAGGAGAACTGTTCAAAACTTTATTAAGTGGGAAGATGAAACGCCTCACAGAAGTTAGAAAGACTGAGCTGGCAAGGCAAAACTATTATACCTCCTGCAGGTCAATGTTGGCTTCATAGCATTTCCTTGTATTACCTTGGGCAAGAGGACAAAGGAGTCTCTCACGTGAAAGAAGTGTTCCACTTGCAAAAGCTAAGCAGAACTACTGTTCTCAAAACTGAACGACAGTATCAGCTTTGGGTTGTTGTAGGTTTTTTCGGGCTATATGGCCATGGTCTAGAGGCATTCTCTCCTGACGTTTCGCCTGCATCTATGGCAAGCATCCTCAGAGGTAGTGAGGTCTGTTGGAACTAGGAAAAGGGGTTATATATCTGTGGAATGATCAGGGTGAGACAAAGAACTCTTGTCTGCTGGAGCTAGGTGTGAATGTTTCAACTGACCACCTTGATTAGCATATAGTGGCCTGACAGTGCCTACAGCAAACTTTTGTTGAGAGGTGATTAGATGTCCTTGTTTGTTTCCTCTCTGTTGTTGTGCTGCAGGCGAAATGTCAGGAGAGAATGCCTCTAGACCATGGCCATATAGCCCGAAAAAACCTACAACAACCCAGTGATTCCGGCTATGAAAGCCTTTGACAATACAGTATCAGCTTTACTTTGAAGGATATATTGGTGTTTTTACTAAACATAATCAATTTTATTCTATAAAACAGTTTTTCCTTCTCTATGACTAAAAGTAAGATATATGTGGCTCATGGGATCACATGGTCCTTTATCTTCCAGGAACTCAAACTGCAGGGAAATCCCACCTTCTAATTGCTACTAAGAATTGTTACTATTGAGGTTCCCAGAAGTAGTGTCCTCTTTAAAAAACAAAATCCTGACTCTTTAACAGTGGTGAGGCACTTTTTGCTTCCTTTCAATAAAATATGAAACAATCAGAGTCTGAAAGGGGGCAGACTTCAGTAAATTCCCAGGGGAATGGAAATGACCTCAGGTTTCTTGAGCTTCTCATCCTTGTCCCTGTCCCTGAGTCTCTGTGGTCTCAGCTCCCAATGAAGGTACACAATAAGAAATCAGCTTACTGTATTTTGGGCACTGGATTTAAGGCTCAAAAATCCCAGATTCAGGTCAAATGGCAGTAGGATCTGTGACACTCCTCCTCCATTGCTCACCTTTAAGTGCAATACAGCATCCCCTTGAGCTCTCTGATCACTCCTTTGTCTGTCAGCTTCCCCACAGAGTCCTGTGTTTTCCATGCTGCTGTGATTCCCTTCATCCTCCAAGAGACTGGTTTTAGTGCACACTGCCCGCTTGGCACTCGGGCCAGTTGGTAGCCCTGGGATGGATGGGTTCTTTCCTCCTGTGCTTTCACTCCTTCCAGGACCTCGCTTTGGGTTGCAGAGCTCTCGTTTAGCCCTGGATGACTCTGTGGTGCTACAAGATTGGGGATCCTCGGTGATGTTCTCCACGGAAGTGGGTTTCTCCTTGCCATTCTCCTTGCACACCTTTTTGGTCTGGTCTCTTGAGCCATCTT
This sequence comes from Anolis sagrei, assembly GCF_037176765.1. Lineage (NCBI taxonomy): Eukaryota > Metazoa > Chordata > Lepidosauria > Squamata > Anolidae > Anolis > Anolis sagrei. Next base: position 27,960,096 of record NC_090022.1, on the reverse strand, counting down.
TGCAGCGTTTCTGGGAAAATAGAAAACAAGCTAGACTCACAATGACTGCATTGAATCACTGAGGTGGGGAGGGGAGGAAGCTCACTTAGACTCTGGGCTTAAAAGCATTGACACTTTTTCTACAATGAAACATGGTCTGCATGGGTCGTGGCAACTGAAAAATTCCTTTGCAGAAGATCACTAGAAAGCCTCAAGAGAGGGTGGGTTGACATATAAGGAGAAGGTAGCCACAGCTCCAATTCTATATATTATTTATTAACTTTATTTCTACCACACCTTTCTCCCCATTAGGACTGAAGGTGGCTAACAAATATAACACATATCGTGTATATACTCAAGTATAAAGCCACACTTCTACCCCAGAGTGTGGTGGAGGCTCCTTCTAAGAAGGCTTTTAAACAGAGGCTGGATGGCCATCTGTTGGGGGTGCTCTGAATGCGATTGTCCTGCTTTTTGGCAGGGGGTTGGACTGAATGGCCCATGAGGTCTCTTCCAGCTCTATGATTCTATAAGTTTTTCAGCCCTTTTTTTAGGCTGCAATAGCCCCCCTCGAGTCAAAGTTATTTATTATTTTACTCTGTTATTACTATTTTTATTACATTTATTATTTTACTCTAGTTATTATTACTATTATCAAATTTAAATTATTTTACTCTATTATTATTACATTTTCTCTATTTAATATTATTATTACATTTAATATTTTACTCTATTTATTATTTATATTTATTATTTTACTCTATTGCTGTTATTACATTTATTAGTTTACTCTATTATTGGAAGGATATGTAAGCACATTTACATTGAAGAAGGTTAGAATAATGGTTTAATCAGAGTTGCAGTCTTATCTTACATTACAGTTTTATGTAAACATTCCAAAACATTTAACCTACTGATGCCTCAATTAATGTAATATTATTGGCATCTATTTGTATTTTGAAATTTATCAGTAGCTCTGCATTTCCCATCCTCAGCTTATACTTGAGTCAAAATATTTTCCCAGTTTTTTTGTGGCAAAATTAAGTGCCTCGGCTTATATTCGGCTCAGCTTATACTTGAGTACATATGGGTAATAACAATTTAAAATAAGACAGATACAATTAAAAAAAATTAAACATCTGTCAGGGTGCTTTGAATGCAATTTTCCTTCCTCTTGGCAGGGTGTTGGATTGGATAGCCCATGGGGTCTCTTCCAAATCTATAATTCTATGATTTGTGGGTGGATACAAAAGTTAAAATACAGTTAAAATACAAGAAATTACTTTGAATACTCACAAGTCTCCCAAAAACCTCTCCTGCAGTATGTCCCTTGTCCTCCCCCAATTCTAACCATCAGGATCTCAGGAAATAATAAACCAAGGAACATGTGCATATGGTAGGAGAGAACAAGGCTGAGCCTTACCAACAGTGAAGCCCACGTGTGGAGTGGGATCTTCTTCTGCAGCACCAATTGTAGGATATTGCCTTTCTTGAACTGAACTTTGCTACAAGAGCTCTCAATTTCCTGATAAAACTGACAGCTCCACTGACGACCACCTGCAAAAGGGGGGGGGGGGGGAGGGGGGGAGGCAGACAATAAATGTCTTGTAGTTGCATCATTATTTCCTTCTTCAATGTGGCAAGTTTGAGGGGGAAACATACTAGAGTGCATGCATGGATGCAAAAGTGGAAATATTTAGCCTCTTCGGGGAACGGATCTCAGGGATAAAGCCTGGGGGAAAACCTGTGCCTAAGATTTTAGAAAGCCATGTTGGCTATCTCCAACAGCACTAGGCTAGACTGTTCTGGTGCATATGACAAGAATCACTGTGTTCCTAATGTTCACACCAGGCTACAGTTTCAAGGGAAAGGGCAACTTAGTTTTATTGACTGAACTGCAAGAGTGCTATGTTCTCATGAGGTAAGGGCTATGCATTAGTAATAAGATCATGTAGAGACTTGTTTCAGTAATACTTTTATTTCTCACACTTAAAAGAGTCCTGCTAGAGTTGACTCATCAAAAAGTCTATCAAAAGTCTATCTAGAAATATATTTTGCTGTTATCCAGCATCAAAGTTACCAACAGGCAGGACACAGGGGTTCTCCAACTTTTGTTCTCCAATAACTCAGTGCTAGCAGGTCTTTTTTATTTGAAAAAGAATTATTTGGGAAATGGTTTATTTATGTTTTTGTGAGGCACTGAGACTTACATGGAGGTATAAACTAGCAGCCATTGGGAAGAAGCTAATAAAAGTGCCAAGTGAATTTTATCTCCTGGCATTTCCTAAATCACATGTTTTGCTATTGCCTTGAAGCTGAATATGCTTTTATCAACAAAGATTTCCAACAATATATTTTCAGGCTGAGCCCTACATCTCTCTGGGATATATTTTTTTCATTAGACAACTTGAAGCCTCCCAAGACACTGAACAAGCAGCTAGATTCCAGACTAAATGCCGTCTCCTGCTCTCTATGGCACAATCAAAATGAAGCATTTCCCCAGAACTCTCCTTATTCTGCCTCCCCTTCTTCACCCAGAAGCTCAAAAGGTCTGATTCTTCATTCTTCGCTTTTACAAAGAATAATTCCAGCAGAAACCAGCAAGCCCCCAAACTAATGAAGCATGTGTTTGAAAGATAGTGGCATTCATTTCTGACAAAGCTCTTAAATCAGCATTTCTCAACCCGGCAGTTGGGACTCCTGGGGAGGGGGTGGGGTTGTGTCGCAAGGGGGATTTCAGAGGAGTCTCCAAAGACCATAAGGAAACATGTATTTCTGATGATCTTAGGAGCCCCTTTGGCAAATAAAGCTGTAGATCTCTATGCCTATCCTTCTCTTCCTTTCGACTGTGAATCCTCCCACCAAAAGCCCTCCTCTTGCTGTGATTTTTCAGCCTCTCAGCTGGCCTCTCAGCCAAAAGGAGGGCTGTTTCTGAGACTCAGAGTAGGGAAGGGAGAACAGGTGTGCTCTCCCCTAAATCAGTGTCAATTCCTCTCAAATCCCTCCAGTATTTTCTGTTGATCATGGAGCTTTTGTGTATGAAGTTTAGCCCAAATCTATCGTTGGTTGGGTTCAGAATGTTCTCTGATTATAGGCGAACTATAAATCCCAGCAACTACAACTCCCAAATGACAAAACCAACCCCCCTCAACCCTACCACTATTCAAGTTTGGGTGTATCAGGTATTTGTGCCAAATTTGGTCCAGTCAATGAAAATACATCCTGCATATCAGATATTTACATTACGATTCATAAAAGTAGTAAAATTACAGTTATAAAGTAGCAACAAAAATAAGTTAATGGTTGGGGGTCACCACAATAGAAGAACTGTATTAGGGGCTTGCAGCATTAGGAAGGTTGAGAACCACTGTCCTAAATAAAGGATCAAGTGTGGTCTTTTTAGAACACCCAAGATATTGACTTGCCTAATTCACCTAGTCTCACTTTGCTGCTACACTTATTTGAATCCTTCATCTTGCTTTGTTTCAAGTTTCACCTTAGGAAATTCAATTTTTACTGCAGGTCACCAGAAAATCAACAAAAGAATTTCTTAAAAAAACAACAACTGAGAAGCTCACTCTCCTGCACAAGCCATAAGAAAGAGAAAGAAGAAATGCGACACTCACCAGGTAACTTGATGAGACAACTGGTGTCTGTGAAAGAGGCATCCACTTCCTCTGTTTTTGGGATGCCACCGCCCAAGCTCAGCTTTACAATAACCTCATCAGCATTCTGCTTCCAGTCCAGCAGGAGGTCTAGGAAACACAAGGGGTCGAGATGTCAGCCTTTTCCCCACTAAGCCACGATACCAGCGCAAACAGTACGCTTGGAATTAAAGACCTATATGGATTCATTACTAGAAAAATGCAAGTACAGGAATCCATTCCACACATGGCATAACCAATACATGGAATTTAGTGCCACACAGACAATTAAGAACAGCACAGAGGGTTAGGCACTGCAACTAAAAGTAAGACCTCTCTTTTGAGAAACAGCATGTAAAGCAGTATTTTGGAACTGGCACTGTGCAGTGAGTAAGTAAAAGATCCTAGTTCAAAGACGCTCTCATGTCATCCTTGAACTTATGTGGTGACTTAGCAAAAACCATTTTCTCCCAGCCTGGTCTCATACCTACAGCAGTGGTACAAAACTGCTGGGGATTCTTGCAAGAATTATAATAATGATATATGTGACTGACTCAGAACCCACTAAACACAACATAAATATATGACATATTTTGGTATCAGATGCTGAACATCAATTAATAATGTGGGATGGATATTACCATTAACTTGTGAACTGTCCCAACTATTGGATGAGTATGGATGGAGAGGTTTAAGAAACATAACGTAGAATAGAAACACCTACATTCCTAACCTTGAAGCAGCAAGAGAAAGAGAGATCCCAAAACTCTCACCTGTGGTAAAGGACACAAACGTTGTTGGGACAGAAGTAACCGAAGTGCTTCTGTGCAGCCTTGTGTCCTCTTACCTTTCTGGCAGAGGATGGGCACTACCAGAGCATCACATGTTATTTTTGAGAGGGACTACAATTTTCAAAATTCAGTGGCTATGCTGACTGAAAAATTCTGGGAGCTGTCCACAAATAATAATTTTACAAGCTCTTGAATTCATAGCACATGCTTTGCACACTTCAACCAACTTCAGGTACATTTCCTTCCTACTGAAGTAACCATAAAGACGGTTTCTTTCTACAACAGTTATGGCCCTGCTATGCAGTCATGCTAATTCTGGTGTAGTTGATTTCTAAAGCTTCTAAGCTTGCTGGTTAAGAAAGCAATTCTCAGCATAAAGGGGGGGGGGGGAATCCACATACAGTGAGATGGATACATAGTGAGAGCAGACAGGGTGGCTCAATACTTGGCCTCTGTTTAGGCATGCACCCCTTTGACTTACCCTCCTCTGATTCCCTCTGCCAATTAGGCTCTACCAGTTCCAGGATGGGAAAGGGCTCTAAATGATCAGAGAAACACAGGAGAGATGTGCTGCTTTGCTAAAGGCCATCTCAGAAACCACTTTCTAAAATTTCAAACACATAGGCCCTCTTGTTTCTTCCTTGAAAAGAAGTCATTTGCATGTTACATTCTTTTCACCAGAACCTCACATTAGAACTATGCATTGCTGGCTGGATAGGGGAGAAAAACACACTAAAAGGAAGGTAAGGACAAAGCATACTAGATTTAGCTGTCCAGCCTATACCAATCAATAGATAGAAAACAGCCAAACAGTTGTTAAAAAGTATGTACCATAAGTGTCATAACATGTTGGCCATAATTTCCCATGAAGTTCTTCCACCTATAAACATGTGATATATGGCTGCAATAAAGTACAGAGGATATTCACACATTATAGTGAGTATATGTGATGTTATTTTATGTGATGTGTTCAATAATGTTTAATGTTTTATCAGTGGAGGGTCAATTTTGATGTTTTATACTGTTTTTTTTATCAACGGCATTGAATTGTTACCAATACTGTGAACCGCTCTGAGTCCCCTTCGGGTTTGAGAAGGGTGGCATATAAATACTGCAACTAAATAAATAATTAATTAATAGTGCACTTTGCCACCTCCTGATCTACAGCCTTGGGTTATAGGAAATAAGTATCTTCTGAAAAAAGAATTTTAGTTTGTATTAATTCAGTAAGGCAGCTAGTAAACTCAAGATTCTCTTGTAAGCGCCACAATCAAGTTACTGAGCTCTTTTTGTTCCATCATATCCTGAGTCCATCCTCAGTTGTTTCCTCTTTGCTTGTAAACAATGTATGCACCCTTAAGTTCAAGCACCCCATGCATGCTTGTATTCATGGAACTTAAATATGGTCAGATCCCTTGGCAATCCACTTGCAAAGCCAGCTATGATGTGCTGGCTTTGAAAGACATCCCTAGGGAAACTAACTAGTGCTCTCTCTGCACATGTATGGTGTCTTGCTCTTGATTCCATAGCTACACCTTCTCTTTCTACCTTACTTTTTTTTAAATTGAGCACTTAACTTGCCTTGTGATGCATCTAGTGTGGCCTCTCAGCCTGTTGCTGTTTATGCCACAGCTGGAGAAAAATGAAAACTCAATATTTCTGCCTAGGAAGCCTTTTCTATATATGTGGTCACAGGTGCGGGGATCATTCAACTTAAATAAGCTTCCAATATCCTATGTTGTGCCCACACAGTGGAAGAGAAAATGTTACTGCTTATCAGCGGCTCTCTAGTGGTCTCACTCAGTAAACAAGCTGGGAGTCTAGAACTTAGTGCTAAGGGTTTTTTAGGATCTTGAACCAAACACTAGGAAATCTCCATACATTTTGCATACTTTATCCTCATGTTTCTTAATCCATTGTCTCTTTTCATGTTTGATATAATCCTGAAATAAGTTTTCATGCTGCTTGTTGTCAAAACCACTTTTCCAAGTAAAAGATCTGAGCAGATGTTTATCCTATTTTGAATAAAGCCAATTTGAGTTCCGGTTTTGAGGAAAGAGCAGCATATATATAAAGCTGTTGATATTGTTATGATGATAATGATATTGTTTCTGATGGTGATTAAAAAAACCTATGGTTCACAATGGTCTGACTCCACTCTAGGTTTACAATACTCATGACCAAGCTGAAAGTGAGATCCTTTAAATTATCCTTGCTCTGCAATATGGGAAGCATACTCTCCCTTGTATTTATTTTTCTCTTACAGAATAGCTCTAAACCATGCTAGACCTATCCATTCTGTGTTTCACAGCAGCCCCATGCTGTCAAAATTCAAAAAGGCATGTCTTGCATACAGCCTCCCAAACCCTGCCTTAGTCCTTCCATCTGCTTTGTCAAGATCCAATTATATACCTACATTTCCTCATCTCTAGAACTACTATTGGGAGGTCTGCCAATCTAGTGCTAGGAAGCTAGTATCTGGCTGCCTTTTTTGGGTAAACATTTATGATATGACAAAACTGTTATTTCCTTGCAAATCTTGTCAGTGAGTCAACTTTTCCATGTTGCTGGTGTTCAGTGCATGAACTGCTGTAGTCTTCACACTTTTGCAAAAGTTCTTTCTGCATCGGGCGTGTGCCAGGTACACATGTACAAAACAAGAATATGTAATACTACAGAATGCAAAGCTACAAATAAACAGCAATATGAACTGATCGAATAACTCAACTAGGGCAGTCACTAAACCAGTCTAAGCTGGCTGAACATCCAATTGCCAGAATAACCTACTAAGAAGATTTGCTGCATGAGGAGTTAATGAAACCGTTGCAATTAGTTTCTCTGTAAGTCTCATTCTAACATGCCATTACCTGACAGAAATTATACAAGGATTTTGTACGTTTGAAAGAGAGTCACATTAATCTTTCAATATAAAAGGAGGCATAGAAGAATGATTCTTATAGCAATTTAAAGATCTGTTCAGTAGCTTTTATCAACTAAAGAAAGGGAATTAGCTTCAGGATTTTTTCTCAGGAATTCCTTGTAACACAACAATTAGCAGATATAATAACTGGTAAAGTGCATGTATTACTCTGGAAAGCAAAATAATAATATCAGATATAACCAATTAGGACAATGCAATTAGTGTTATACCACTACCAAGTTTAAAGGTGTGTTTCCACAGATAGTACATTTAAGTATCAGTGGTGATAATGGTTATATTTTCATGATTGTACCTTAGTCAAGATTACTGTTTCTCATTTAAGCCAAAGGAATTTAATCTACAGTGTCTGGTAGCATTTAGGCACAGATAAAAGAGGTCTTCTTTGTTCTCATAAAGGTTTGGAAACAGTCCAGGACTCTGGTGCACAGTGGAAAATTACTTTTAAAAATATGCTGTAATTTATTGCTTTCACTTGTTAAAAATTCAAAAGAACTTGTTACATTTATATACAATAAGAAGAGAAATAATAAGCAATTTTCTAAGACAAAACTTCGGGCTAAAGAAGTAATTACATAAAACTTGGAAAACTGAATGTCAGAAGACCTTAGCAAAAGCCTTTAAAGAGTAATTACAAAGGGCGATACTTGTTAAACGAATAAAATAACTTCTCCTTTGCTTCACTGCACTATTTTGAAATGTAACTTTTTTTCTTCTGTGTCCCCGAAAGAATAAAGTTATATCAACTAGAATTAGCATTTGTTGCTTCAAAGCTTTTCTCCGGCAATTTGAAAAACATTTAAAAAATGGTGAAAAGAGTTCCTCGGAGCAGCAACTCTCTATTGGGGGCACAAGAGGGGCATGCTTATTTTGAATGTGGGCACACCAAAGGCCTCACAACATTCATAACACAACAATTAAGCTGTAATGGTACATTTAGGAAAGCACTGACAATGATAGGAAAGAGCAATTAATGTGAACTTTATATCTATGGGATAAAAGTTTGAACATTTCCATGCTGCTTAACAGTATTTCAGAAGCCCAGATGTAGAAGAGAAATGGCCAATTTGAGGCCAGTGCTGACAATATTTGATCACCCAACATGACCGAGCTATTCCTTCACATGCCTTAAACTAAAGCATCTCTCTATATGGAATGAGTATTCCTTATCCAAAATTCTTGGGACCACTAATTCTTTGAGGCTGCATTACAGATAAACTGAGAACTCTAGACAGTTAACATTACAACTATGGAAGCAAACTATTATAGATATGCTAATGATTGGCTGAATAAACTATACAGGGATGGGGGTTTTTATGTGTAATCTAACTAATTTGGGGGAGGAACCAGCTTTCTCACTGAGTTATGTGAAACAACTTCCAAACTGTATGTATTAAACAGAAAATGAGTAATAATGATTATTAGGAATTTCAAAGTATTTTTCTTGGTTACTCGGTAGTTTAATTTTCCAAGCTGTGTCTCAAATACTCCACTGGCTGAACAAGAATCAATCCTGCAGATATAACTCTCCAATTCTTAAGTTTGTACACAGAGTGAAAGATATCTTCAGCACAAAGCCCTACCTTTCTTTGAGTCACTGCCAACTGGTCTCTCGCCCTCCTTGCTCTCCTGATTAGCTCGGTCCTTCTGTTTTTTCTTGTTGGTTGCATCATCTGCTCCCCGTGCTGTTCTCCTCTGACCAGGGACACTGGCACTACTGGACATTTTCAGCCGTTTGGATGAAACAAACGGCCCGCCGGGGTCAGTGACGGAGTCTGGGTCAGGGGTGCGACGTTTTCTTCCCGAGCCAGCTATCTTGGCGACTCTTTGTGATCAATCTCTCTGGCAATGAACAAAATGCCTAGGGGAATGTATATGGAGGAAGACATCAGATAATGGTGGCAGTAAAGAAAGGGCAAAGTTCTATGATGGTAGAAGTGTTATGGAAACTATTAAAAAGTCCTAAAATGTGGTTGGCACATCAGAAACAAAAAGGATCCAACCTAGTACATCTTTTTTTTTAAACTAGGGTACATTATTGCTACTGATATGTAAAATCAACAGAGTTCGGTCAAAGCAATTTTGAGGCTTAACCCAATCAAGAAGTACTAGTAGCAAGCATTTCAAGATAGGAACTTTTTTTTTCTTTTTTTACTTGATAAGCCCACAGCCAAAATGAATCAGTCAACGCTCCTTTCAACAACAACACTGAAAACTAGGCAAGTGAGGATTGAATGGAATAAATGGGTACCGTATTTCATCGCATAATAGTCACATCACATAATTTAAAGGGAACAGCCACGTGGGCAAGTGGAGCACCTTCACCTTCACTATCAAATGGGGCACAGTCATTATCGAATAATAGACACACACACACACTCCAATTTTTTTTGGGAGGGGGGAGTGTAGCTATTATGTGAAGAAATACGGTATCTTGGCTGATCAGAACGAAAGTGCTATTTTGTCTTTTTCATTTATTTCACAACAGTTGGGGGCATGAAGGATGCTACCACTGCTTCAGAAATCAATACAATTATCTTAATATGAGAAAAGCTGATAAACTTTCCCTTTGGGTTGCTTTTGGTGTTTTCAGAATTCTAGCTCAGTCCTTCCAATAGTTTGCCCCTTTAAGTGGTATGCAGTTATAGAGGAACAATACTCCTGTACAAATGGCAATTCATTAAAATATTTCATAGAGAACACCTCTCTAGGAATTTCTACAGCATCTACATTCTGGTGGATGGTGACCATAGAGTGACACTCTATAAATGTCTAGAGAAGTGTTTCTCTAGGAAAATCAAGGTCCTCCAAAACAATTCTTTGTTCAGCTTTTGGCAGAGATGTGCTAAAGGAACTGGATTCCTAGAGACAATACATCAATCAAGTCCACAGATAATAAAATCCACAAATATGGACAACCAATTGTGCATTCAAGAGTTCGGTGGTGTTTTAAGTATTCACTATCTTTCTGCTAAAATTCAGTAAAAACAACTCTTAAAAGCCAGTCAAATATCAAGTCAAGCAAAACGAACACTGGAAGTTTCCTACTTCACTCCAAGCAGACACTGGCCTAATCCTTTTCCTGCCTGCATTACTACCAGTATTGTTTTAGCCAGTTTCTGAGTCCTAGCTGTCAAACACCACTTTCAATTTCATCCTCCAGCACTTGCTAAAAACAAAACAAAACACACACACACACAAAACATGTGAGATAAGGAAGTCAAGATTATTTGTTTTATTTTCACATTCATACTCTGCCAATACAACTCCAAAAAGTATTCCTAGCAAATTTTCTGCACTAAATCTGCACCCATGGCATGTAGTACAGAGATAATAAACCTAAATCAATTTATTCATCTGATATCATGACTTTCTCCTAGCTCAAAGTGTTTTGCAACCATTTAAAACCACAGTACACAGTACAGCTAAAAAAACTATTAATATAAAAGTTAAAACACAAATCATATTTCTATTTTCAAACCCACATACATTAGAGTAGCTTAGAAATACATTTAAAATAATAATAAAAATAAGAACGCAACAATCTGAAGGGTAGGAACCCTTACCACCCAAGTTTGCATCTCATTACTTGCACTAATGTTTTACATGCCCTTGCCTCAGGGGAAAAATGAAGACATTCATTCATATGTGATGTAATCAGACAGAATCTCCTGGAAACAAAGAGGTATCTCTTGGTTTGGCCTTGCTGGATGGTTGGCCTTACCTTGGAATTGTTTGTTGCTGAAGCAAACTACCACACAGCTGTGGTGAGCTTGCAGCCATAGCCATTGCCAAGCGTCTTTGCTGTCATTTACAATTCTCCCCTCCTTTCACCAGATCACATGGGCACCTTTGCTAATATCAGCAAATGTGCCTGGTGATGACCACAAGCCTCTTGGAGTTCCACTGCTGCCCACTATGGTGACAAATGACCCCAAGGGCAAGTTTCATCCCCTTTTCCCTGCACCACAGAGTATATGGAAAAGGGATAGTGGCATGGACTATGTGGACAGTGGACCAGAGTGCATTAGAATTAGTTTGTCTGTCTATATCAGCTCTGAAGTTCAGGGTTGGTATGGAGTTTCTGGAAGTTCTGCTAACGCAGGGTAAAACCGATTTTACCCTGTATTATGAACTAGAGGTACCTGGACATCATCTGGATACCCAAGAGCAGCTTCTGGGTTAATATGGGGTTTTGGACTCATCTAGACATGCCTTTAAATCCATCTATTCACCCACCCCTGCTCAGAACTGAGGATTTTTGGGGGGTTCTTAAAATTGACTTTGATGGAGGATCTGGGGGTTTTTAATGTAAAAAGTTACTTTTGCAAACTCAGAAGAAACAGAACAATACTTAATTTCACTCATTTTATTCCTCTCTTCCACAAACTGAAGGAAGTCCACTATGCACCTAACATTTTTCATGTGTATTTACAAAATGTGCATATAGTTTCCCATAGGCATCCTCTTTTGTAGGATTAACCTTTATATATAGGGTATATATCCCATAATAAATCAGAAAAGCTTACGCCTTTGACAGGGCTCTCTTGTCCTAAGATGATTGTAAGCTTTCACCTCTAAGCCCAAGTCAGTTCCTCTAAGCACAAAGTCAACAGATGTCTTGAACAGAACCAAAGGGAACCACCCCGAGTTCCATGTTTAATTTAAACAAATGAACACTGGCTGTTCTCTTGAGCAAGAAACCAAAGCCCATGACTCAGGGCTAAGCTTATGAGATCAAATAATATTGTATTTCACCAAATCTTAGGCACAACTTCTTCCCGTTTAAAGAGACTTCAAAATCTGGGTGTGCCTTAGATTCATAATTTTTTGTTTTAAACAACCTTATCTCCAAGAGAGGAGGATGAAGATGAAGGACCCCAGTCCCCAAAAGCTTCAGTTTTTGGTTTGTTGGTTTATTTTAAAATAATTTTTATCTCCAAGAGAGCAAGAGGAAGGGCCCTAGCTAATACGGCTCACCAAGCCCCAGCATTATGTCAATAGTCTTAGCCAGTTTGCTGTTTATCATCTGGTTGAGCTCTGTGCTGCTTCCTACTTTCCTGCCTCAACAAAGGGCCCATAAAGTTAATAAAAAAGACTCATGCTGACAAGATGACTGCTGGGTTTCTTCACACTTTCTCCTCAGCACATATGAAATATTGTACCGCAAAGCCGCATTAAACCAAAAACAAGGTATGGTACATGCAGAGAAAATTATAGAAAAACCCTTTCCTCCCAAAATTGAAGCTTAAAACAGAGTGCTCCTTACTTTCAGTTGTGCCTTAGGGCCCTTCCAGACAGGCCCTATCTCCCAGGATATGATCCCAGGTTTTCTGTTTATCCCAGATTGTCTGACAGTGCAGGCTCACATAATCCAGTTTAAAGTAGAAAACCTGGGATCAGATCCTGGGATATAGAGCCTGTCTGGAAGGGCCCTTAGATTCAATGAAATATGGTGGATTCTAAGGCAGCAGCTATGAAACAGGAGACGGAAAAGTGAAGTTGTGCACCATAGAAATTGCAATTCACTTCTATGAACAAATGGTCTAATCAAGACTGAAGCAACTGAGAACTTGTATTTGGCGCCGAACAATGAACATGGATTTCATGACCAAGCAGTGCTGTTTCAAGCAGAAGTTATATTCTGAAGTACACACAAAAGGAAGACTTCAGCCCAGAATGATCTCCAACCTAATTATTTCACCTGGACAGGCAATCATTAAGTAGCTGTAAAACATGCAACCTGTATAAAATTTGGAGTCCAGCAGTTACAAATTCAGTTCATCTGGATCTTAGTTTCCACTGCTTCAGAGGACATACCAGTTGAGAGTAACTATTCATTTAAATAACTTTCCACCATCTAATGAAAGATGGTCTTTGTTTCTACACACTTTCCCAATCCCCTAAATTTTCCAGAAAAAAATTACTTTGGAAAAAAACCCCAGAAAATAAATTGTTTCCCCCAGACCTTCCCATCTCTACTTGTAAAGATCAAACCTCAATCTTTCAACTGGTCACAAGATCACAATTAAATTATCAAATGGCCATTGTTTCATGTATTGGCCTGTGCCAGCCCGACTAACAGGCCACAAAACCACCCATGCAGAACATCATGTTAGGGCACCTAGGCAAGTCTCTTATTGGATAAAAAAAAGAGGGGGGGAAAGGCTAACACTCCAGTAGAATATGCTTTCCGACTCCAAATATAGCAATTTATCAGAACCAGAACTGTGAACAACAACCAGATATATATATAAGAAAGACTGTTAATTGTTTTGAAGGGATATTTGATTGGGATCACAAAACTATAGCTTTAGAAGGAATGGCAAGTCAAATCCGCAGTAAGTACAAAAATCTATATCTACAGCATTTCTAAAATGTAGCCATCTATTTTCTTTTTTTAAAAGTGCCAAAACCAGAGAGTTTATCGCCTTCTGAAGTGATCTGCTATACTGTCAGATTGTTTTTAGCATTTGGAAATTCTTCCTAATGTTTAGTTGGGCCTGGGGTAGCTAACAAGACTCTACAAAATTATGGGGATTAGGGATACAGGATCCCCATGAAAGTAAACAAAAAGCTAATTGCTCTAACGTCCACCTCCCACTTTTTGTCCAGCCCAGGCCTTTCTTGGGTGCATCAGTTTGTATTTAAGTCCTTCACTGCCCATCTTCTTCTTCCCCACTCACTTCTCCCTGAATCACCCAGTCTCATCTCCTTCCTCAACACTGCAGAATCCACCGCACATAATCCCACAAGTCTAAGTCTGAATTTAAACTGGTGGTCAGTCAGGAGCTGAAGGAGTCAGCAGAGGAAAGAGGCAGATTTGTGTGGAAATTAAATTCCCGCTGACACTTGTGTTGGAATGATGAGCTACGGCTGAGTGTGTGTGACTCACGAGGATTCAAACCCTGGTCTCTAGTCCATCATATAAATCTCACCACCATGCTGGGTCTATGGATACTCTACAGGCATTATTGTACTAATTTTAATTTGTATGTTCCATTGAGTGCCAGTTTTGGGGGAATGGTTGGATATTAAGAAAGATAATAACAACAGCAATAACATCTTCTTTAATGTAAGAGTTTTAGGCCCGCCCTCTCGAGTTGCAAAAGAAAAAAGAACTTAATCCATTTAGTCACTGATTGTTCTAAACCACTCAACAAATTGTCTCTAGCTGCAGAATATGTGGCAGAAGAATTGAGGTATGCAGTAAAACAAGTGGAAAATAAGGATGAATAAGCATAGAAAAGCAGGTTCCCTTTCAAAAGCTAGTTTGATCATCCCAAAACAAATGGAATAGAATCCTAAATCAATGAATATTAAATAAAAATGAGCAGGAGTCATTATCACAACACAAATAAAACTAAACATTCTCCAATACTTAAACAAATAATGTTAAGAAAAGAGAATCAAGTACCTATTTTCATGTCAATTCATTTATTTAGAGAAATTCTACAAATACCATGGACCACCAACAAAACAAACAGGCAGGTCTTAGAAGCAATCAAATTTGAAGTCTCCCTTAAAGGCAGAAAATAACTGAACCAAGGTTATTATACTCTGGACACATCACGAGATGACACGACTCACTAGAAAAGATGTAAATGCTTGGTAAAGTGAAGGTAGTACACTAGGCACTCCATTTCCATGTGAGTTAGGGACATATCCTAATACAAAAGCTGTGAATAAAAAACCCGCTAATTTTCTTATGTGAGAGAACAGATCTTTATGAATCTCTAGGTCCTCCAGGGCTATTCAATTGTCAACTTTTGGAGGACCAATAGATTCCTAGAGATAATGTTTTAATGAAATCTGCAAAAAATCACATCTACAAAAATTAAACCTGCACATGTGGAGGGCCCATCTCAAATCAAATTGCTGGTGGGTTGACTCAATCAAGAAAGACAGGGCTCTAAGTCTGCAAGACCAGAGCTGGGCAATTAATAACCAAGTCTCTTGGAGATCTCTAATTCATAGCGTCATCATATGTCCAAAACAAATTAATGAAGCACAACCACAATGCCAATTCCATAATACACACCAGCATGAGAATGGAAAAAGCTAACAATATTTGAAATGTTTTCCAGCTGCTCAGAAAATCAGCATATTAATGTCACAAAAACCTTAGCCTCATGCATGACAACTTTAGAATGCAAGCCAGTCAACCATATTTGTTCAATAATTTCTCACAGTTGATGTAAGGCACTATATAAACACTAACAGTTAAAGTCTGTGCCTATCCACTTGGAAATAAGTCCCACTACATTCAACAGGGCTTTCTTCCAAATAAAGATTGCATAACTACAAAAGACTTTCAGTTAACTGGCACTATGGGGATTGGTAGATACTGGATAAATATAGTTTCTAGTTGCTTGAGAGTTACTATTAAAAAATAGACCTAACTAAAATAAAATCTCTATTGCCTCAATATTAATATTGAATACTGTAATGAAAAGCAAATTAAGACAAAGACAAACTTAATGTAACACAATTTTACTGTATTATACAAAAAGCTTTCTAAATGTTATTATTTCTTTGATTCCTTTTGCCAGTTGCTTGAGAGTTCTGGTTGCTTGAGTTCCAGGGCCCTTCCAGACAGGCCCTGATCCCAGGGTTTCTGCTTTAAACTGGATTATATGAGTCCCTACTGCCAGATAATTTGGGATAAACAGAAAATCTGGGATCAGGTCCTGGGATATAGGGCCTGTCTGGAAGGGCCTTGAGAGTCTACAGTATTACTAACTGCCCCTAGGAAACCAAATCTGGCCAACATTAAACTCAAATGTATCACAAGGATAAACAAAAATTATACAATCTGGAAAAAAAAATTTATAGGAAATTAAAGACCCTATTAACCTGAAGGACAATTCAAATTCAACAAAAGTTTCAAGTCCTCTTTTAGTTGCTATGACCCAAATCATTACAATCTGCTGTAACATTGGTTTCGGTTGCGGTTCAATGGGATCTCTTCGGACTTCTCACCTACTGGCCTGCATTAGATATGCCACTGCAACCTCTACTGCCTGTTTTTTAAAAAGTCTTATTGGGAAAGAACAGAAATACAACTCTTCAGTTTTATGCCCAATGAGATACAGCTTTGCTCCAGAGAACTATATGTGGATAGTAACATAGAATAGTAGCCTCGATGCAGGTGAAACATCGGGAGAGAATGCCACTGGAACATGGCTATACACCCTGAAAAACTCACAGCAACCCAGTGATTCCACCCAGGAACGTCTTCGACAACACAAAGCGATGTATCTGGCTCAATACACTTCTCACACATTAGGGGAAAATGTTCTTATGGAGAAGCAGCTAAGCAAGATGCTGTTCTAATTTTTTCTTTAACATGGAAGGATCATTTTTAGCAACAATCTTCAATGCACCTAAGGAGCTATCTGAGGGGCCCTTCCACATAGCCCTATAACCCAGAATTTCAAGACAGAAAATCCCACAATATCTGGGTTATCAGAGTCTACGCCACCATATATTCCAGTTCAAAGCAGAAAATGTGGGATTTTATTCAGCTGTGAGGGAGGACTCTGAGTCCACTTTGGGGAGATAAAATGGGGTATAAATAAATATAAATAATAATAATAATAATAATAATATCTGTGCAAATGAAAACCAGGGTCGACCCCTTTGGAATGCAATCCGTATTTTTTCTCCAGTTTGTAGAAACACTTTTATTTATTATTTAAAATTATTATTTATTTAAAACTTTTATATCACGATCTTCTCTACCTCTGCAGAGGGACTCAGACTGGCTAACAGCAAGGATTCAATGCTAACACTGAGAATCTAGGCATAATACACAATATTAAATTATCAATTAGATATAAAAATTACATAGGTAAAGGTTGTCCCCTGACATTAAGTCCAGTCATGTCTGACTCTGGGGTGTGGTGCTCATCTCCATTTCTAAGCCGAAGAGCCGGCGTTGTCCATAGACACCTCCAAAGTCATGTGGCCGGCATGACTGCATGGGGCGCCATTACCTTCCCACCAGAGCGGCACCTATTGATCTACTCACATTTGCATGTTTTCGAACTGCTAGGTTGGCAGAAGCTAGGGCTGACAATGGAAGCTCACACCGCTCCCCAGAATCGAACCTGTGACCTTTTGATCAACAAGCTCAGCAGCTCAGTGCTTTAACCCACTGCGCCACCAGGGGCTCCAAAAATTACATAGGTTACATAAAATTACATAGAAGCCGTTCACCAATATAAAATCATGTCCAACTCAATCCGTATGTCCAGCCCATATATTGTGATCAGTACCAATAGTCGATTGCTGGCCTCAAACATCATTCCGCAAAAGCACTGTTGCACAGCCAGCTTCCTAAAGGTCAGGAGGGAGGGGGCAGATCTAATTTCATTTGGGAGGGAATTCCATAGCTGAGGGGCCACCACAGAAAAGGCCCTGCAGAAAGTAAAAGCCCTTGCAGAGAGTCAAGGGCGGTACACCACCTTGTGTCTCTGATGATTGGAGAGGGCAGGTACCGCAGGCCTAGGCAATCCAGGTTTTTTGGACTCCAACTCCCACAATTCCTAACAGCCTTTAAGCAGCAGAGGGGGGAAGAGAAAGAGTCTGAGTTTGTTAGGAATTGTGGGAGTTGGAGTCCAAAACAACTGGAGGGCCCAAGTTTGCCCAGGCCTGTATTAAACGACCTGCGTTGTTGCATAAAGCGCCTCAGGAGGGCCTTTTCAGGCCAGCAAGGTTCCTGAGAGTAGCCTTAGAGACGCCTCGTTAAGGCCATTGCGTTTCTTTTGAGGCCTTCCCTCCCTGCCTCCCTCCCTCGAGGCCCCACCTTCCCTGGACTCGGTTCCGCCCTCGGCGCCACTCACCGACCGGCTCCCTCCTCCTCCTCCTCCTTCCCTCCCAAGAGGCCCCGTCCGGCTGCCTGCCCTCCTGCCTGCCTGCCTGCCTGCCCACCCCCGCGGTTTGTTTGGTTTCGAACCGAAAGAGTTCCGAGCGGGCGGCCTCTGAGGGAGCCCAGGCAGGCAGGCCCCAGCTCGTGACGTACTTCCGGCAGCCGGCACCGCTACAGGCACCACGTGACACCGCGTCGGCGCGTAGAGGACGCAGAGTATCGAGAGGGAGGTACGGGAGGGGGGTGAGTCTCTGTGTGAGGGAGCACGCATGCGCAGGAGAGGGGTTCCGCGGGGCCCGCGACGTCACGCGGCGCAACCATGGCAACCAGGCTCTAAATATATAAGTAGGCTGGGTGGGAACACGAAACCGTGCAGGCCTCTCTCTCTCTCACCCAGAATATCAAGGCAGAAAATCTCACAATATCTGCTTTGAACTGGGTTATCTGAGCCCACACTGCCATATATCCCAGTTCAAAGCGAGATAATGTGGGATTTTATCCAGCCTTGTGGAAAGGGCCACAGATAACCCAGTTATCCTTGGTTAGACCACATCTGGAATACTGTGCCCAATTCTGGGAGATGTTGATGTGGAATGTGTCCAGAGGAGGGCAACTAAAATGATCAAGGGTCTGGAGAACAAACTCTATGAGGAGTGGCTTAAGGACCTGGGCATGTTTAGCCTGAAGAAGAGAAGGCTGAGAGGAGATATGATAGGTAAAGGTAAAGGTAGTCCCCTGACATTAAGTCCAGTCATGTCTGACTCTGTGGTGTGGTGCTCATCTCCATTTCTAAGCCGAAGAGCCAGCGTTGTCCGTAGACACCTCCAAGGTCATGTGGCCGGCATGACTGCATGGAGCGCCGTTACCTTCCCGCCGGAGCGGTACCTATTGATCTACTCACATTTGCATGTTTTCAAACTGCTAGATTGGCAGAAGCTAGGGCTGACAGCGGAAGCTCACGCCGCTCCCCGGAATCGAACCTGTGACCTTTCGATCAACAAGCTCAGCATCTCAGTGCTTTAACCCACTGTGCCACCGGAGGCTCTGGAGATATGATAGCCAGGTATATATGTGAGAGGAAGCCACAGGGAGGAGGGAGCAAGCTTGTTTTCTGCTTCCTTGGAGACTAGGACGCGGAACAATGGCTTCAAACTACAAGAGAGGAAATTCCATCTGAACACAAGGAAGAACTTCCTGACTGTGAGAGCCGTTCAGCAGTGGAACTCTCTGCCCCGGAGTGTGGTGGAGGCTCCTTCTTTGGAAGCTTTGAAACAGAGGCTGGATGGCCATCTGTCAGGGGTGATTTGAATGCAATATTCCTGCTTCTTGGCAGGGGGTTGGACTGGATGGTCTATGAGGTCTCTTCCAACTCTATGATTCTCTGAGATGTTGATGTGGAATGTGTCCAGAGGAGGGCGACTCAAATGATCAAGGGTCTGGAGAACAAGCCCTATGAGGAGCAGCTTAAAGAGCTGTGCATGTTTAGCCTGAAGAAGAGACGGCAGGAAGAAGATACTGTGACGGCGCAGTATCTCCTGTAGAACTGTGGAACTGTTAGTTGCAAGATTTAAACTGTTGTATCATGCTTAATCCCGCCTTTTTACCCTGCTTATGTATAGTTGGATTGATTGCTTATTTATAGCTGTCAATCAGTGTTGTTTGCATCTGTTGAATTGCTTTCTCAAGCTCAATTGTTTGGCTCCACCTCTTCCTGGAGGAGGGGAGTGCTTCCTCCTGTTTTCATTCTGCCATCAGAGTTTCTATCAGATGGACTTGAGTAAGAGACTTGGCTCTAATAGCCCCTGATTAAATTACCTCTCAGCACCAATTCTAAGGTTTTTTACCCTTGGGACTCATGCTTTATGTCCAGATTGTCCTGGACAACATTGAGGAGACCCAAGTGCCTTCAAACCGGTTCTTTTGGCACCAGAGGAAGGTCTTGTCCCTTCAACATAGGCCATTGGACTGGGGTTGTGTTTATTCCGATATTCACAGCCATTGAGGAAAGAGGAAACAGGAAAAGCTTCTCAGCTGCAAACTCCTTGGACTTCAGAGATTGTAAAGTATATTTCCTTTATCCCTGTTGAAACATCAAGCTTATGCCTGAGAAAGATAACTCATTGTGAACAATGAATACAATTTCGAGTTATCTGTTGTGTTTTGGTCTTTGGGAGTTCCAGTTTCCTATAGGAGGGCAAGAAGCAATCCCCTGGGGAAAGATGCCACGTCCATGCCTCTTTCACTAAGAGTTATAGCCCGCAGGCGCGACGGCACAGATACGATAGCCATGTATAAATACGTGAGGGGAAGGCCTAGGGAGGATGGAGCAAGCTTGTTTTCTGCTGCCCTGGAGACTAGAATGCGGAACAATGATTTCAAACTACAGGAAAGAAGATTCCACCTGAACATTAGGAAGAACCTCCTGACTGTGAGAGTTGTTCAGCAATGGAACTCTCTGCCCCAGAGTGTAATGGAGGCTCCTTCTTTTGAGGCTTTTAAACAGAGGCTGGATGCTCAGGGGTGCTTTGAATGCAATTTTCCTGCTTCTTGGCAGGGGGTTGAACTGGATGGCCCATGAGGTCTCTTCCAACTCTATGATTCTATTATTTATTTGTTATTTATTTATTTATTTACAGTATCTATATTCCTCCCTTCTCACCCCACAGGGGACTGGGGGCAGATTACAATGCACATCTACATGGCAAGCATTCAGTGCCATTAGACATACAACATATATAGATAGACACAGAGGCAGTTTAACATTCCAGCTTTCCGGCTTCATGAGGTTATGCTCGATTCTGGCCACGGGGGGGGGGGGGGGGGCTGCCGCTTCTCCGACCTCCTGTGACACCGAGTCCTTGATGGAGCACTTCCTCATTCTTCTGCATGCTGCTGGAAGGTTTTATGGTGTCGTAAATTAGTCTCCCCGCATAGAGCGGTACCTAAATTTCCTACTTGACAGATGCAACTGTCTTTCAGGCTGCACAGGTCAACAGCAAGCTAGACTATTAATGGTCGGGAGCTCCCTCCGACACAGGTTGGCTTCGAACTCATGACCTCTCAATCAGGAGTGATTTAATGCAGCTGGCTACTAACTAGCTGCACCACAGCCCGGATTTTCTGCTTTAATATTCTGCATTCAGTGTCTGTGTGAAAGGGCTTTCCTACCAGGCCCTATATCCCAGGATCTGATCCCACGTTTTCTGTGCATTCCAGATTATCTGGAAGTGCGGACTCATTTATGTCATCAGTTGGGGGTCCCTCCCCCCAGCACCAACTGCGGCTCTGGGCCAGAGTGAAGAGAGAGGAGGCCAAAAGACAGTTCCACCTTGTCTCCTGTGCTATGCTAATAATATAATATAATGTGATGTAATACAATATAATACTACTAATAATATATTATAAATATATATTTTATATTACATGTAATATTACTAATAATATTACAATATAATGGTATAGTATGATATAGTAATATATAATACTGATATTGTACTATACTAATATATAAAATATTGTGTGTGTGTGTGTGTGTATGTGTGTGTGTGTGTATAAGCCGCTCTGAGTCTCCCCTTCAGGGTGAGAAGGGCAACATATAAATGTCGTAATTAATTAATTAATTATATAAAATCTGGCTTAAAGCAGAAAACCTAGAATCGGATCCTCGTATATAGGGCCTGCCTCGAGTCCACACTGCCGTATTACCCAGTTCAAAGCAGATAATGTAGGATTTTGTACAACTGTGTGGAAGGGGCCTTTGTATATTTCAACACTGGGTCATACTGTGAAATACATACATGGCCTGCTTCTGTACTCAGGCCCCATCTCCACCACTATACAATGCATTTTAACTACATTGGACCGGATTATATGGCCATGTGGGCTCATCTAATCCTGCTCAATATGATTAAACTAAATTCTGAAGCTATATAGATGAAGACACACTAGATGCATGTACACTGTGGAATGAATGCAGTTTGAAGTCACTTTAACTGCCCTGGCTCAATGCTATCAGATCCTGGGAGTTTTACAAGGTTTTTAGCCATCTCTGCCAAAGGGGACTTCACTAAACTACAAATCCCCAAAGTCCATAGTCTTGAGCCATGGCATTATGTCTACAGTATAATATGTACCCAGAAAGACACCTTCGCTTTGGTGTACTGAAGCACTTTCATGCACAAAGTAATTAAAAATATTGTATAAGAAATTGCCTTTGAGTTATGTGTACAAGGTGCTTGTGAAGTCAAATTGATTTCGTGTTAAGACTTGGTTTCCATCTCCCATGATATCTCATTATGCACATATATAAACAAACACAGGTATTCCAGAATTTAGAAAAGAAATGTGAACTCCAGTGTGGAAGTCGCATGGTTCGCAGTCGGGTCTTCGGAAAAATCAGAACTAATCATAGACTTAGAAAAGACACCCCAAAGGCCATTGAGTCCAACCCCATTCTGCCATGTAGGAATACACAAAGTCTCCACAACAAATGAATTTCAAGAAACATAGGATATTACACTTCGGTGGCAAAAAATGGAAATGCATAGATACAGGATGGGTGATGCCTGGCTCAACTTCAGTCCAAGTGAAAAAGATCTTGGGAGTCGTAGTTGAACATGACCCAGTATGATGCAACAACTTAAAAAGCCAATGGGAATTTTGGGCTCCATCAAGATCAAGGGAAGTTATGTTGCCTCTATATTCTGCTTTAGTTAGACCTTATTTGGAGTGCTGTGTCTAGTTCTGGGCACCATAGGTGAAAAGAGATATCAACAAGCTGGAAGGTGTTCAGAGGAGGGCGACTAAAACGATCAAAGGCCTGGTGACCATCAATACCCATGAGAAGTGGCTCAAAGAACTGGGTATTTTTAGCTTGCAGAAGAGGAGGTTGAGAGAAGACAGGATATCCATGTATAAAATATGTGAAAGGATGTCATAAGGAAGAGGGAGCAGGCTTGTTTTCTGCTGCCCTGGAAACTAGGACAAGAAAGAAGATTCCACCTGAATATTAGGAAGAACTTCCTGACTGTTAAGTGCTGTTCAGTGGTGAAACTCACTGCCTCGGAGTGTGGTGGAAACTACTTCTTTGGAGGATTTAAACAGAAGATGGATGGCCATTTTTCGTGGGGTGCTTTGATTATACTTTTCATGCATGGCAGGGGGTTGGACTGGATGGCACATTTGGTTTCTTCCAACTCTATGATTCTATTATTATGGGTTGGCTTTCAAGAATCCCATCTGACCAGAAAGGATTCTTATCATGTTATTTTGTTGCTGCCTCATAACCCCTTCCTATCTCATTGGTCTATCTGTTTCATCCTATGTGTAACACTTTGAACCACATTTAGGAATCCAAGGCCAAAATGTTTCTTTTGCATATGTAAAGGTAAAGGTTTCCTCTGACATTAAGTCTAGTCATGTCTGACTCTAGGGGATGGTGCTCATCTCCATTTCTAAGCCAAAGAGCTGGCGTTGTCCATAGGCACCTCCAAGGTCATGTGTGATCTACTCACATTTGCATGTTTTCGAACTTCTAGGTTGGCAGAAGCTGGGGCTAACAGCGGGAGCTCCCCATGCTCTCCGGATTCGAACTGCCGACCTTTCGGTCAGCAGCTCAGCGGTTTAACAAATGGTAATGAGTTGTGCAGGTTTTAATCCGATAAGGACTGGGTTGTGGCGCAGCTAGTTACTAGCCAGTTGCACTGACCAAGAGATCATGAGTTCGAAGCCAGTCCGGGTCAGAGTAAGCTCCCAACCATTAATGGTCTAGCTTGCTGTTGACCTATGCAGCCCGAAAGGCAGTTGCATCTGTCAAGTAGAAAATTTAGGTACCACTTTATGCAGGGAGGCTAATTTAACTAATTTACAATGCCATAAAACCCTCCAGCAGCATGCAGAAGAATGAGGAAGTAAGTATTCCATCAAAGGATCCTGTGTCACAAGTGGATGGTGAAGCGGCAGCTCCCCCTGTGGCCGGAACCAAGCATACCATCATGAAGCTGGAAAAAACTGGAATGTTAAATTGCCTCTGTGTCTGTCTATATATGTTGTATGTCTAAATGGCATTGAGTGTTTGCCATGTATATGTGCATTGTAATCCGCCCTGAGTCCCCTGCAGGTTATAAATACTACAAATAAATAAATATTGTTTAATGTGCTCTATTCTTGCTCTAGAGATCCTTGAATAAGTTGCAATTCAAGAGTTTAGAATAGTCACGCAAATCAAGAAACATAGCAGTTTGGCACAGAGAGCAATGCCACTTTATTCTCACACAAATATAACAAAGCCACTCTAGCTGGGACATTCGCTTACATAAAAGGCACAGTAGTGTGTAGCTAGGTCCCTCGCCTGCTCTTCTAGGTACTGTTCTCCTTGCTTTGGAGCTGGATGTTTTTAATTCAAGATGTTTCAAATAATATGAAAAAAAACAACAGAACATAGCATGGGAACCTTTCCTTTGGTATATCAAGTGCTTCCATATCCCCTGCTCTGGGTGCTAGTTGGAAAGCATTTAGTATAAGGCACCTTGGTGTAAGGCAGGTATGGGCAAACTTTGGCCCTCCAGGTGTTTTGGACTTCAACTCCCACAATTCCTAACAGCCTACCGGCTGTTAGGAATTGTGAGAGTTGAAGTCCAAAACACCTGGAGGGTCAAAGTTTGCTCATGCCCTGGTGTAAGGTTTCTGAGGAAACATAGGAAGCTGGGATGTGGACAAAAATGACCCATGTCAAGCAATGCAGGGAAAGAGTGCTCCAGGCACTCACTAGAGGAGTCTGCCTCAAGCTGGAGTACTCTTGAGTGTGCTGTACTACAAGTCCCAGAATCCCATAGCTGGGTATGGCATTCTGGGAGCTGTAGCCTAATAATCAGGAGAGAGGGGACCAATTTGAGGAAGGCTTGACTACAAAGCAGCAGGGGCAACCCAGATTTCTCCAAGCGCCCAGGTGAAACGGGGCTTATGCAGTGAGAGATAGGGAGTTTCTGCAGCATAAGGTGCCTCACTGGCAGGTATTGTAGATTTGGATTTGCTGGTTGATGTCTCCCAAGATGCTTCTCATCTTGGCTTCCAACCCATCCAGCTGGGCTGCTTTGTCTTGCAGCAATCTCTCGTTTTCTTCATATGTTTCTTCTAGTGCTGAGTGAGGATAGAGAAAGGAAATACAAAGTGGAAGATAGTAAGGAAAGGGTACTGAGACTTGCATATTCCCATTCCTAGAATTAAAGCCCCTTCCACACAGCCCTTTAATATCAAGGCAGAAAATTCAACAATATCTGATTTGAATTGGATTATCTCTGTCCACACTGTCATATATTCCAGTGCAAAGAAAAACAGATATTGTGGGATTTTCTGCCTTGATATTCTTGGATATAGAACTGTGTGGAAGGGCCTCTAGTTTCTAATAATAGTAATTGGTATGCTTGCACCTCCATATGTCCTCAACTAGAGCCCTGGCAAAGATACTTCCTTTAGGACAAAGAACTATTATGCCCCTCCCTTTACCCAGTGAGAATGTTTGTGTTGCTGTCATTCTGCATAACCTACCATCCCTGTTTTTGTTGTTCATTCGTTCAGTCGTTTCCTACTCTTCATGACCTCATGGACCAGCCCACGCCAGAGCTCCCTGTCGGCTGTCACCGCAGCTCCTTCAAGGTCAATCCAGTCACTTCAAGGATGCCATCCATCCACCTTGCCCTTGATTGGCCCCTCTTCCTTTTTCCTTCCATTTTCCCCAGCATCATTGTCTTCTCTAAGTTTGAGCAGTCCTTAGCATTTCCCTTTTTCGATATGGGGATATAAGTTGATTTTTTCCAGTCTGACGGCCATTCTTGTGTTTTCTATATTTGCTGGCATATGGCATGCATCACCTTGACAGCATCATCTTTCAAGATTTTGAACAGTTCAGCTGGGATCCCGTCGTCTCCTGCTGCCTTGTTGTTAGCAATGCTTCTTAAGGCCCATTCAACCTCACTCCTCAGGATGTCTGGTTCTAATTCACTCACCACACCGTCAAAACTATCCTCGATATTATTATCCTTCCATCCCTAATCATCCTATATAGGAAGCAACAGAGGGCCCTTCCACACAACTCTATAACCCAGATTATCAAGGCAGAAAATCTCACAGTATCAGCTTTGAATGGGTTATCTTAGCCCACACTGCCATATATTCCAGTTCAAAGCAGATAAAGTGGGATTTTATTAAGCTATGTGGAAGGGTCCAGAAAGAGATGAGGATTAGGGATATATAGCTGGTTTAGTGATTCACAGACTCTTGGCACCTCTCTGGCTTTGTAGGATGATGGCTTGGGTTAGGAAAACAACTTCAAAGCAAGTTTCTTCTTATCTGGAAGCACCTCCTCATCCTATTTAGCAACAATTCTACGTCCCTATACTGGCCAAAAATCACAAGGCAATATATGTAAAATGGGAAGTGCAATTCTACGCCTCTGGATAAACCTGTTTTTTGGTATCAATAGCAAATGTGTTGGGCTGAAGTTCCCAAGCTGGGGAACATGTGACCCTTTTAGATGTAATTGGACTCCAACTCCCATCATCCCAATGGATATGTTTTTTTTTTCCGTATCAGGAGTGTGAGAGAATTGGCCATTTGCAAAGACGTTGCCCAGGGGATGCTCAGATGTTTTACCATCCTGTGGGAGGCTTATCTCATGTCCCCCAGTGAGAAGCTGGAGCTGACAGATGGGAGCTCACCCTGCTCCCGGGATTCAAACTGCCAGGCCTTTCGGTGAGCAGTACTGTCAGCACAAGGGCACTGCGCCACCGGGGGCCCATGAATATGGTGACTAGGGCTGATGGGAGTTGCAGTTCCGCAAGTCATACATTCTTCAGTCTTACCATATAGTTCCCAGTTTTTATTATCCTTCTTTCACCAATTTTACTTCTACAGTCCTTTTACTATGTGGAAAAGGTTTTTGTAAAGCTGAGTAAGAAATCATGTATGAACATTTTATGGATTTATTCTGGAGATGTCGCATATATAAATCTTGTCTCCGCCCTGGGACATAACAGCAATAAATCACGAATAGCCTTAAAAATGTGGATCTAGGAACCTTGCAGCTAAACGCAAATGTACAAATAATTTATAAAACACTATCCCTCTCCTGCCCTAACGCTATCCTGTCAAATCCTTGAAAGTTAAGAAATGTTTCTATGTCACATCAAAAAAGATAATAATGCCAGGACCAGGCAGTTCTCCTTGGGGCTATCATTCAAGAGAAAAGTCCTTTTGAGCCATTATTGCAGGAATCACTCAGAATAAACTTTTAGATGCTGATGTCATGGCAAAGGAAGGATTATGAAAAAAGAGTCATCCTGTCAGCTATTGAGATCCTTGAGCATACTCACCACTGAGCCGCCGCAGTTTGTCATGAGCATCGCGCAGCAGCCCCTTGGCTTCATCACGTAGGCGCTCTGCTTTCTGCCGAGCCCCCAGGACATGCTGGGCTTTGTGCTCCACAAGCTCCTTCATTGTGCGGTACTGGTCACTTAGCGGACCATCTAGAATCTGGAAATACAGCAGGAAAAACAGGCTAGCTACAGGACAGAACCGCAAACATCTCTGCTATCCCTCTTCTCCAACATCTCCATACAATTGTGAAAACAGCAGCCAGAAATGAAAGACAGCAATTATGTATTGTCAAAGGTTTTCATGGCTGGAATCACTGGGTTGTTGTAGGTTTTTCAGGCTATATGGCCATGTTCTAACCCTCACAACCTCGTAGGATGCCTGCCATAGATGCAGGCAAAACATCAGGAGAGAATGCTTCTAGAACATGGCCAGATAGCCCGAAAAAATACAACAACCCGACAGCAATTATGTTTCAGTTTTTGCATTCGAATAGTTTAACAACCGAGGTTTATTCATGCAAATGATGCTCCTGACGATATAGTGCCCTTAGTGTGCAGAGTACTGTCTTAAAGGGCCACAGTATAAAAACATTAAAGTGACTGGAGGGTTGCCATAGCTGCTTGAATCCTATGAATCCCATATATTTTCCTGCAGTGGAGGAAAAGGGATGGTAAAAAGCTAACATAAAAATGCCTATTTTGCTTTAGTGTTCTCCCCAAAAAAGGAGAGTGTGCTTCCATGCATCAAGTAGAGAGCTTCATAGGGAATCAGCAACAGACCAAAGAAAAAGACATTGGGATAATTGTGGATTATACACTGATGGTGACAACTATTTTAGTCTGAATTGATAGAAATATAGCTTCTGAGCAAAGTCATGTATGTACAGCATTCAGTTCTGGGTGGCCCATTTTAAGAAGGATCTAGACAAGTTGGGCAGGTTCAGAAAAGGGAAACAAGGATGATAAGAGGACAAAACCTGACACAGTTTTGGAGCACAATACTCCTGGCCTCATGATCATGGGGGAAAAAAACAACTAAGTATGAATTGTTGATGTTGCAATCCCAGGCAACAGCAGAATTGATAAGAAACAACTGAAAAAGCTTACATGATACAAGGATCGAACTGCAAAGATTCTAGCACAAGCCAGTCAAGGTGGTCCCAATGGTGATCGGCACACTGGGTGCATGCCTAAAGACCTTGGCCTGCACTTAAAAACAATCAGCACTGACAAAATTACCATCTGTCGGCTGCAAAAGCCCACCCTATTCGGATCTGCACGCATTATTCGCCAATACATCACACAGTCCTAGACACTTGGGAAGTGTCCGATGTGTGATCGAATACAAAGGCAGCATAGTGATCTTGTTTGCTGTGTACTAATCTTGTTGTGAGGAACGAGAGACCAGATTGCCAATATCCGCTGGATAATGGAGAAAGGCAGGGAGTTTCAGAAAAACATCTACTTCTGCTTCATTGACTATTCTAAAGCCTTTGACTGTGTGGATCATAATAAATTGTGGCAAGTTCTTGGTGGGATGGGCATCCCAAGCCACCTTGTCTCTCTCCTGAGGAATCTGTACAAGGACCAAGTAGCAACAGTCAGAACTGACCACGGAACAACAGACTGGTTCAAGATTGGGAAAGGCGTACGGCAAGGCTGCATACTCTCACCCAACCTTTTTAACTTGTATGCAGAACACATCATGCGATGTGCGGGGCTGGATGAATGCAAAGCTGGGGTGAAAATTGCTGGAAGAAACATTAACAACCTCAGATATGCAGATGACACCACTCTGATGGCCGAAAGCGAGGAGGAGCTGAGGAGCCTTCTAATCAAGGTGAAAGAAGAAAGCGCAAAAGCCGGGTTGCAGCTAAACGTCAAAAAAACCAAGATTATGGCAACAAGAATGATTGACAACTGGAAAATAGAGGGAGAAAATGTGGAGGTTGTGACAGACTTTGTATTTCTAGGTGCAAAGATTACTGCAGATGCAGACTGTAGCCAGGAAATCAGAAGACGCTTACTTCTTGGGAGGAGAGCAATGTCCAGTCTCGATAAAATAGTGAAGAGTAGAGACATCAGACTGGCAACCAAGATCCGCCTAGTCAAAGCCATGGTATTCCCTGTAGTAACCTACGGATGTGAGAGCTGGACCTTAGGGAAGGCTGAGCGAAGGAAGATCGATGCTTTTGAGCTGTGGTGTTGGAGGAAAGTGCTGAGAGTGCCTTGGACTGCGAGAAGATCCAACCAGTCCATCCTCCAGGAAATAAAGCCCGACTGCTCACTGGAGGGAAAGATACTAGAGACAAAGTTGAAGTACTTTGGCCACATCATGAGGAGACAGGAAAGCCTAGAGAAGACAATTATGCTGGGGAAAGTGGAAGGCAAAAGGAAGAGGGGCCGACCAAGGGCAAGATGGATGGATGGCATCCTTGAAGTGACTGGACTGACCTTGAGGGAGCTGGGGGTGGTAACGGCCGACAGGGAGCTCTGGCGTAGGCTGGTCCATGAGGTCACGAAGAGTCGGAGACGACTGAACGAATGAACAACAACAATCTTGTTGTGTATTTATTATGATTATGATTATGATTATGATTATGATTATTATTCACCTGTGGCTCAAAGAGGGTCACAGTATAGTTAAAACATACAAACATTACAAAAATTCTATAAACACACATATTAAAATGTAGTTCAATAAGAGATACATATTGAAACATATTTCTATAAAATGCTCTCTTGGGAGCCACAAATGTTCCAATAAATCTTTTTAGCCTAACCTATTCTCATTAAGTTGAGGATAATGTGGGGTGAAATGATCTTGGAGCAGAGGAAGGACAGAACAGAATATATAATAAAGAAAACAAATGCATTTAATTTCTATGTAGCAATTGAAGTGAGAAATTCAAGTTGATAGCTATTGAGTTTGCCAGGTCAGTTGAGGTTTCAGGTAATTTATGAAACACCGGGATGAAATTGGCAAGCTTGGATTTCTGGCGGCACTCAGACCAAAAAAAGAGGAAGAAAAAAAAGAAAGAAACACCAGAATCACTGAAATATTATGAAGGGATTCCAAGTATATAGAACTCCCTTCCCAGTGACATTAAATCACCCCCCCCCCCCTTTCTGGCCTTAAGAAGGAAAGTGAAAATGTGGCTTTGGGATCAAGCCTTTGGAGAATAACTGTAGTGCAATAATAGATATGGAATGTGTGCAATGAGTACTGGAACGCCCCCAGATTACGATTGTGGATGGCGTGGTTTTTAATAGGGAAAGTAATGTTTTGAAATTTTTTTAATGTGCATTAATTTAAATTTTTAATTTAAATGTTAATTTGAATAGTATGCTGTTTAAGACCTATATGTAAAGCTGCCTTGAGTCCCCTTTGGGGTTAAAAAAAGTGGGGTATAAATAGGGTAAATTTATACACATAATATAATATTATATACACATATTAAAAGTGAAAAACATATATGTGTAATACATGTATGTGTGTATGTGTTGGAGGTGTCCACTTACATAGACAACCTCTGGCCCCCACAAACAGGCTATAGTTCCAAGTGCTGAGAAGCCTCCAAAGGCACTCCCTCCACTGACATTGCAGGTTAGAGCGAGCGCCATGAACATGTAGCCCAAACACTGCCAATGTCCTCCCCAAATACTACAGCCCACCACCCAAGGAATGCTTTCATTCCTGGACAATTTCATCCTAGATTTGACATGTTTCCTCTACTATAGGCAGCCATCCCAGGGTTCCTTGTGTGGAATTTGCATGACCCCACCTACTGCCTCTCCCTTAACACTTTCCTACAGCACACAGCATACAGAGAGGAATTGATCAGCAATGGAACAGGAGGGATTTGGGGGACTGCCTTAACAGAATGGAAGTTGTAGTTCGCCCTGCATGCAAAGAAACTGTGACCCCCACCGACAATGGACCGGGACCACACTTGGCACAGAGAAGCCCCATGACCAACTGAACATACTGCACAAAATTTCCTTGATTTTGGGAGTTGTAGTTCACCCTTATCCAGAGAGCACTGAACCCAGCTGACGTCGGATCTGGACCACACTTGGCACACAGACCCAACATGGCCAACTGTGCATACAGGGCTTGTTTGGGGAGGATTGAGCCATGATTCTGGGAACTGTAGTTCACCCGCATTGTTATGTATTTTCTAATGGGAGTATTCATAAACAATAAAATTAAAGACTGATTTCCCCCCCTAATAAATAGTGTTACTAATTCACTAAATTATATTACCTAACACCCCAAAACAAACAATGCCTTTTTCAAATAACCCGGGCACTGCCAGGTGCCCAAGCAGGTAAATAAATAAAATTGCTCATCTCAGAAATACTTGATTTGCGGTACTTTTTGAAACCTTCCTAGAATATGAGAAAAATCACACTAGAACAATTTACAAAGTCAAGCAAAATGGTTGTGTGTTTGGACTCTGCACACACCATGCAGACAAGATGCTGCCTTCAATACTCCTGCATTTCCCTTTTAATCCCATGGGACACCTGCTGCTCATCCCAACCAACTTAAAAATGAAAAATTCAAAATATGGATGGGGTGGGAAGGAGAATACCCTCGAGAGCAGTGAAGTGATTGCCTTATATGTTCTGCTCATTACCACCCAGCAAACCAATGGTAAAAGACTGCAGAACTTGTCTCTCACAAAAGGCTCAAGAGCTAAAGGCTTCCCCTTAGGCCTGCTCAGGAGCTTGGATCAACATTTCACCTACCTGTTCAGCTTCCCCAGCTCTTTCCCTGGCAGCACTAGCTGTCTCTTCAGCTCGCGTGGCTGCCAGGATGTTGTTGGCCCGTTTCATCTTGAGGTCGTCCACCTGCCTTTCGAGGTGACCCACCCGCTCCATGGCAGCAACCAACTGGCCCTCGGCATTTGCTGTCTTTTCCTGGATCTGGAGGCAAAAGAGGGAGACAGGTGAATACGCAGAGGGACATATTTGGGGGAGCATCTCCACCCCATGGGCTGCTAAACTCATACATCATCTCGTGTGCTCTGCATCCAGATGACATTAGAAAAAAAAATATTGATGTAGGGGCACAAAGGGGCAACTAATACTGGAGATGTGGCAAATACTGAATTTTTTGGATGTAGAGAATCCAAGGATACAGGGTTGACTGTATATTGTTTCTGCAGCAGTCCGGGCCAATCCAGACAGTAATAGTAGTAATAATAATAATAATAATAATAATAATAATAATAATAATACTTTATTTATATTCCGCTCTATCTCCCCAAAGGGACTCAGAGCGGATTCCAAACATAAAAGCAAACATTGTCCCAGGAGCTTCCACAGCAAACAGGAAGGTGGCCAGATGGTGTTCCCTGTAAATGCGGAAGCAATTGCTACAAAAGGCAAAAAAGTGAGATTTCCAGGTGCAGGACTATTGCAGTTTTGAGCCGAATATGCAGATCTTCACATGTATGTATGTCTCTGCAATTGGAAATCACGGGATGTTTTATCTGGGTTTGTTTCCTAGTTTTAGATGTTTGTTCCTGATTGGTCGGTTCCTAAAAAGAAGGTGACATTTGAGTAGAAGGCAAAAATTTTGTGTGCCAGAAACTTTATGGAACGTGTGGAGGGCACATTTTCTCTGGCCAGGACAATGTTGTGGCCTCCTAGTCAATGTTGTACATCTTTACACAAGAAGAGCAATCAGGAACAGCCATCTATAACCCAGGAACAGCACCCTGTTTTTTGATGCCACAAGTACACAACCAAATGGCCAGGCAGCCAGGCTCTAAAAAGTGTCAATAATGACAAAGTTCTTTTCCTGGCTTGAAAGTTTGTGTTCTTGTTTGTTTATGCAGTGCTGACTTTGGCAGACGTGGTCCTATCCTGGAAACTTTGTTTGTGTGGCAGATACTTCACGAAACGTCTGGAGGACACAGTTTCTCTGGCCAGGACAAAGACTGGAACTTTTGCAGTGATTTGCTGCAGTGATTCTCCACATTTCTGCATTTCTGTATCTTGAGTTTGTTCTTTTTTAAACTGACATTTCCGGACGGAAGTCCTGCGGTGGCCACCTTGGGAGCCTCTAAATCTTGCAATGCACATCAAGTCTGGACAACAGAGGCAGAAATCCCCGGAACAACAGGTTTATATGTGGACTTCTTCTGAAGTGCCGGGATTTTTTGCCCCTGTTTAAAACCCATGATTTAGTGCTGTCTGGAAGAACCCTCAGGTTTAAAGAGGCTTACCCTGTTTACCATATCATCTGTGTGATGGATATCGCTGGCTGCATCACGAATGGCTTTCTCAGCAGCATTTTGAGCATGTTTGGCATCATCGAGGGCCTTCTTCACCACTTGAGCTGTATTCTTTACCCCTTCTGCTCGAGCACTGGAGGGGGAGATTTTTTTCATGTATAAATACTCCCACAAGCAATTCTAGCACTAACATAAGATTCCCAAAATATTGAGATTACAGCTCTCTTCATGCATTATTTGAGTGATTGATTTGTTGCATTTATATGCCACCTTTCTCTCAAAGTGGGGAATTCGAAGTGGTTTCCAAAATAATTAAAACTATTACAAGCTTTTTAACCAGTATCACTGAGGCCCCATCAACATTGCCATATAATGCAGTTTCGGAATGCAATTTAACTGCTTGAGCTGCATTATATCGTAGTGCAGACTCATATAATCCAGTTCTATCTGCATTCTGAAACTGCATAATATGGCAGTGCAGATGACCCTCAATTGACTTTAACCATTATAGCTCCAGTTACAGTTGCAGCGCACCATGCATTAGTGGATATGAGAGAGATATGTAACCAAACAATCATTTGTCATGTGTGCTGCCTTCTTGAGCATCTTGTTGGCCACAATTGGACCACAAGGCTGTCCATTATCCATTATTAGAAGGCATTCCGGGGGATGTCTGACCAAAGTGGAATAGAGTGGGACTATGACTTTCTGTGATCTAGATACTATTATTGATTCAGTCTAGAATTGCATTGGCTGTTTTAACTGCTGCATCATATGTTCCAAACAGTAGGGTCCTAAACCAACTTTCCTGTACCTCTTGCCCACCAGCTGTCATGGCTATGGGATATAAGTGATATTCCAATTCATCTACAGCTCACTAGATTAGAATAGGCTCTTAGCCCTTATGAATAGTGTGCTATTCTTAGCCCTTATGAATAAATTAGCCTCCCTGCATAAGCGGTACCTAAATTTCCTACTTGACAGATGCAACTGTCTTTCAGGCTACAAAGGTGAAAAGGTGGTTAAGCTCAATTGTGTCTTTGACTTGTCTGAATTGTTATCACCACCACCATCATTATCGTCAGCTTTATTTCTACCTTGCCTTTCTCTTCATGGGGACTCAATCTGACTTACAATAATATGACACAACCCAATACATTTTAAAACATGACAAATACAAAAATGAAAAACAATAAAACATTCATGACATGGTTATAAATTACAATACTGTTAAGATACATAAGACATTCATATAATTAAAATTACATTAAAAACTAAATATTCTCCCTGCACACACATGGGGCCCCCTGGTGGCGCAGCGGGTTAAACTGCTGAGCTGCTGAACTTGCTGACCAAAAGGTTGGTGGTACGAATCCGGGGAGTGGGGTGAGCTCCTGCTGTTAGGCCCAGCTTCTGCCAACCTAGCAGTTTGAGAACATGCAAGTTTGAGTAGATCAATAGATACTGCCTTGGCAGGAAGGTAACAGCATTCCATGCAACGTGCTGGCCACATGATCTTGGAGGTGTCTACGAACAACGCCGGCTTTTCAGCTTAGAAATGGAGATGAGCACCATCCCCAGACTAGACTTAATGTCAGGGGAAACCTTTACTTTACATTTACTAAATAAATGCATACAACACCTCCAGCAGTGTGCCCCTCATTTTCCCCCAAATGCCTTCGCATACGCTTTTAAATACTCACTTGGCCCGGCGTGCCTCCTTCAGCAGGTCACCTGCCACACGGACATCCCCTGCTGTTTGGTTCAAGATGGCATCCACATTGGCCAAGCTGCTGACACGCTCCTTGATCTGCTCCGCAAGATGGTGAATTTGAGCAGGGGATGCTGGGATGGAGAGTTCCAGCACACGGGAGGCTACCAGGGCAATGCTGTCAGGATCAGCCCCCTCAACTGTGTGAAGAAGGGATTGTCAGTGATTGGAATCAGTATAGTAACAGCCATCCTCCCTTATCCTTTAGGCAGACTCCCATAGATACCAAAACCTGTGGATGTCCATAATATGCAATGGTTCATTATTTTTAATGCCAAACTCACTTATACTAAATGCCCTCAAAAAGGCAGCAGCAGAGTAGCAGCTCTTAGGGAAAACTACCCAAAATAAATAGCAGAGCATCCAAAAACAAACAGGACTCTTAAAGTTGAGCATCAGCTTATTAGCAAGCAGAGTGTGAAGTGCCGTGTGATATAGCTGTAAAGAATTCAGAGGTTAGGAGGCAAACATGCAGAGTTCAATCTTTAAAAAATCACAAAAGGTTTATTTACAATAATAAGAAATAACTGCATTTCTTGATAATAAATAACTGGGTCTGAGCTACTCTAACATCCATCTATTCTAAGGTTTCAAGAGAGGGAAACACTCAATCACTACATCTCTCCTCACACACAAGCAGAGAGAGATCTCAAAGCACACAGCACATATTCTTCATACTGAAGTGTAAAAAAGCTTGCAGTAGTAAAGTTTCCATTGTAAACAATAAATAAGAATGAGAGGAGAAACAGAGAAGAGAGAAGAAATTAGAAATATTCCCAACTGTCATACTGGAGACATGGGGGAACCCTTAGCTAAAGTAACTAAACTAACTAATTGCTCCTCGTTAAGGTCTTGAGACTTGGGGCAGTGTGGGGTTGAAGTCCAACAGCAGTAAGCCTTACAAGCCACTTTCTTCTGCCTTGCAATGGCATCTTTCCATGTCAAAGGCAGAAGCGGTGGGCTCTCACGACTAATGTGGTCCTATTGTAGATCCAAATTTTATTTATTTATTTATTTATTTATTTATTTATTTACGGTATTTATATTCTGCCCTACAAATCCCGCAGGGGACTCAGGATGGATTACACTGTACATATACATGGCAAACATTTAATGCCATAGACACACAACATATATAGACAAACACACAGAGGCTATTTAACATTCCAGCTTTTTCATGAGGATATTCTGGCCACCAGAGGAGCTGTCGCTTCACCGGCGCTTCACACTGATGAAGTACTTCCTCATTCTTTGCATGCATGCTGGAGATTTTTATGGTGTCATAAATTAGCCTCCCTGCATAAGCGGTACCTAAATTTCCTACTTGACAGGTGCAACTGTCTTTCGGGCTGCAAAGGTCAACAGCAAGCAACACAAATTGGTCAGAAGATCACTCTGACTCGGGCTGGCTTTGAACTCATGACCTTTTGGTCAGTAGTGATCTTAATGCAGCTGACTGCCAGCCAGCTGTGCCACAGTTCCAGTGAACATTTAAATTTCTAGTGGCTTGAATCCATAGATTGTGAGCACGTGGAGATGGCTGGCCCACTGTGGAATATTTTACATGATCTGCCTGGACAGAAACTCCTTTTCTGAGTTAGGAGTGAAGGTGGGGTAAATGCAAATACATAATGTACATATTTAATCAGTATAATGTAAAAGGTATGGGCTAGAAGAAAGACCGTCTGATCCTGCACTTACGATTCAGGAATCCTTTGATTTGTTGGATGAGATCTCTCAGGTCTTTATTAGAGCGCTCCAGCCGGGCTTTGGTGGCATTGGCGTTATCCAAAGCTGCCTGTGCTCTCTGTTTCGCCTCTCCTGCCCGGGCCTTGGCTTCAGCCACCTGCCAGCAAGACAGAAGATGCCTGGTCAGCCAGCAGGGGGCGGCAGAGGCACAAGGATTTGGAGAACATGAAAGCGGGGCGTGTAATGCAAAACCCAAACCCATGAAGGAGCCATCCATCTACTCTCCAATCACAATAAACAAAACACATCATGCAAGCTTTCAAAGCTCTACTGGCTCCTTCATCACGTAAAAGATCTAAAATGCTCTCCTGAAATGAATGACAGGCATCAAAACATTTAGACATTTCTGATGGAACATGATGTAGGAAGATTAGGTATCTATAACAGAGTATAGTGCAGCGTAGCCAGCGCTATATATGAGTTTATGATAGGAAACAGGACATGAGAGAAGCCTCCCACAGGATGGTAACACACCCCTGGGCAACGTCCTTGCAGACGGCCAATTTTCTCACACTAGAAGCAACCTTGTGACACAATTTTAAAAAATGGTAGGAAACGAGAGCAATTATGTAAGGTGCTCAGTTAAAGATTCAAAAAGGTAAAAGGTAATTTGTGTCATATAAAAGAGTAAGTAGTCACCTAACTTTGGTAGGAGAGCCCCTAATGTTGACTCTCGTGTTTGTGTGTAAGGCATTATGATGCTCCCTTCTCAAACAAAGGCATACTAAATATTTCTAGAAAGGAGGGGAAAGTGATCTGAACTTGCAGGCAGGAAGTAAAAACACTTATAGGAAAGTGAAAAACAAGACAGAAGGCATGCAGCTCAGGATTTCCTTTATAAGTGTTTAGAAGCACTCTTCACTTCCAACATATACTATGAGTTGTAGATCAACCACTAGTTACTGATGGTTTAACTGATCATTTAAAGAGAATTGTGAGCTTTCCTTTGGCACAAGGGTATGGTCTCTCAAGTCTGGGAAATGACGGTTCTCTCTGTAAGAAAACTGGTTTGGAAAGTGCAGTGCCTCAAGAACAGTCAGGGGAGTCAGAAGTAGCAACAGCAGATAAGAAATTGTGTGAAGAGCTGAGCGATAAGGAGGGTTCTCAAAGGAGTCCACTTGTAGCTACGAAGATCAACAAAAATCTTCATTTACAAATAATTTGGGCTGTTCAGAGAGATTACTCGGGAAAGTTGTGGAGAAAATTCACAGGAAACAGAATTATTTCATGACTGTCTATTAAACAAGTTGTTTACATTAAGGTCAGTTCAGGCAACACTGTGTTAGAGTGAGACGCTAAGCCTGAATTCTCTTGTTCCTAGTTCAAGTCAAGCCTTGGTTTTGGATTGAATATACCCTGGAAGTTTTCTATGTTCCTGTTCATGTACTCCTTTTCAAGTTTTTACTAGTTCTTGCTTGTGGACTTAGGCTGTACCTGCGATTTCTGGCTGTTCCTGGACTTTGTCACCTCTAGAATTTTATGACATTTGGATTACTGTTTGGTTATCACCTGTTGATAAACCTTTTTGGATTATATATATTCCTTTCTTATTCCTGATTTTTATATGTTTTGATGTGTTTTTGCAATAAACTGTTTGCTTATGTTCCTGGACTCTTGTGTGGTGCGGTGGTCACAGGTGTTTCCAGGCCTGGAGTGCAACTCTATGCAAAACACATCCTGCATCTTGACTACCCAGGCCTTGCTGTAGTTCTCAAAGGTTACCTGACGCAGCAGGGTATCCACATCGACCACGGCACGGCGCAGCTCTCCCTCCGCATGGCGGGCCCGGTCCAAGGCGTTATCAGCTGTGGCCACAGCCCCATTGCAGTTAAGCCCTCCACAGTGGCGCCGGCCATCTTCATCACGGCAGCCAGCTCCCCCACAGGGGCTGTTAGCACAGGGGACATCCCCTGGGGCCCCACATACCTGGGCGAAGGAGGAAAACAGAGAATGGTTGATGCTGTCATCCTCACCATTTCCATTTGCCCACCATTAATGGATTTTCCCTCTTTGGATGGGTATTTTAGGAGGCCTGCAATTGCATACTCTTCTTGCACAGCAGGGATTTAGATCAGATGGCCCTTTTG
Source organism: Anolis sagrei (assembly GCF_037176765.1). Lineage (NCBI taxonomy): Eukaryota > Metazoa > Chordata > Lepidosauria > Squamata > Anolidae > Anolis > Anolis sagrei. The sequence continues at coordinate 27,920,645 of NC_090022.1, read as the reverse complement.
ATTCCTCCCAATGTTAAGAATTTAAGGTTCTATGATTCTGTGACCATTATCTTTAAGTCTACCTCCAGATGCCCCTTCCCTACACCAAGACATCATGTTTACATCAGATCTGGGCAAGCTCTGGGACTCTAGAAGCCAGTACCTTTCTTCACTTAGAGTTCACTGTGGGGTTCAACCCTGTCCCCAAATACAAAGCTGATCGCTGGTTTCATAAAAAAGAAAGAAATCACTTGAGAGAAACACAAAGCATGGTGACAGCTGCTTTGTTTGAACGAGAAATCTCTACCTACCTACCTACCTATCCATCCATCCATCTATCTAAAGTATAGTGAAAGCTGCAAAAAGGCCAATGTCCTAGATGTGACTTAGATGTTGCTTCCCCTGGATCAGTTTCTCAACCTGTGGCTTCCCAGGTGTTTTTGCCTCCAATTCCCAGAAATCCCAGCCAGTTTACCAGCTGTTAGGATTTGAAGGCCAAAATATCTGGGAACCCACAGATTGAGAACCACCGCCCCAGTACATAAAATCTCTACCTTAACTTCATTTGTTGTTGTGTATTGTCAAGTCACTGCAAACCTATGGCAACTCTAATGCCAACCTACCACAGGGTTTTCTTGGGAGAATTTGTGCAGAGGGAGACTTTCCTTTGCCTTCCTCTGAAGTTGAGAAAGTGACTTACCCAAGGTCACCTACTGGATTGTATGGCTGAATGTCCCAGAGTGCATTCTAATGTGACTCTAATGCAGTCAACACTATTTTAGCTGCCATGGTTCAATGCTATGGCATCCTGGGATTCGTAGTTTGGTGAGGCACCAGCATTCTTTAGCAGAGAAGTTAAAGACCTTGTAAAACTACAGCACCCATGATTCCATCACATTGAGCCATGGCAGTTCCAGTGGCATTGAACTGCATTAATCCTACAATGCAGATGCAATCAAACTGCTATGTCACATTTAACTTGTTTAACTAGAAAGGGCTCACTATAGCATTATGTGGCATCTGGTTAAATCCCAGAAGCTTTGATACCTGCATAAATGTGTCCCTACTTTCCACCATTTCTCAGGATGCTCCATTCTTGCTCAGTGGCTTGTTTTAGTTCAGTGTTCCCTCCCATCTTTTTCCCAGCCTCACCCACCTTCTCATTGATCTGGTGCAGGCTCAACCCTGCCACACGGGTCGACAGGTCGGTCAGGCCTCGCCGGTTGGCCGCGTTCTGCCGGTTGAAAGCATCTCTCCGCATTGTCATCAGATTTTCTGTGCGACGCCGGGTAACAGCAGACTGGCTGACAGGGCTGGGCACCGCCAAGGTGGAGATATTGGCCCGGTGCTCGGCTTCTCGCGACTGCGCATAGGATTGACGGACACTATCATAGGCACCTGGCCAGGAGAAAGAGATAGTTCAAGCAGGGATATTGTGCAGGTTTTAAACCCTTCGATCAGGCACGGGCAAACTTTGACCCTCCGGGTGTTTTGGACTTCAACTCCCACAATTCCTAACAGCTGGTATTCTTATATATATATATATATATATATATATATTTCATAGAAATACATTTTAATATGTGTATTTATAATTATGTGTTTTAAACTATGTGGTGCCCCACCACGAGGAAAAATGGGTACGAAATAAAATGTTATAAAATAATAAATAAAGACATACATTATTATTATTATTTGATAAATAACAAGATTACTACACAGCAAACAAGATAACTATGCTGGCTTTTGTATTTGATCACACGTCAGACACTTCTCAAGTGTCTAGGACTGTGTGATGTATTGGCGAATAATGTGTGCAGATCCAAGTAGGGTGGCCTTTTGTAGCTGACAGATAGTAATTTTGTCTGCGTCAATTGTTTTTAAGTGCAGGCCAAGGTCTTTAGGCACTGCACCCAGTGTGTTGATCACCACTGGGACTGCCTTTAGTGGCTTTAGCCAGAGTCTATATTATTATTATTATTATTATTATTATTATTATTATTATTATTATTATTGTTACATTGTGATTTCACTGTAACCGCCATGGTAATATTCTGTAGACCCTGGGGATTTGTTGTTTGGCTTAGAATTCAAACTATTCCTTCTCAAACTGCAAATCCCAGGTTTCCATAGGATGCAGCCACTACAACTATTGTGGAATTGCTGTGCCATAAGTGTGGGGTGTGAAAGGACCCCAATGTTGTAATCCTTATTTAGCCAGAAAAAGTATTTCTATCTGTTGGAGAGAGAAGATAAAATAAGAGAGAGAGAAAGAAAAAAAAAGGGGGGAAATCAATTTAGCTAAACTCTATAAAATAAATAGAGTATATAAATGAAGGGTAACCGTTAATGGAGTCACGTTTTGAGTGTTGCTATGGGTTCAGGATGAAGGTGCACTGTGGACACTTACCCAAGACATTGGCATTCATAAGGGCCTCAAGCTGACGCGACAGATCTGCCAAGCTGAGGTTGAGCCCCCGAGCGCCACGCTCCAGTGTGCCCAGGGCATGGTTGGCATTGAAGTTCTTGTCCTGGGTGGCTGTAAGAAACCCTTCTAGGCGGGTCAGTGTTTCTGTTATATCAGCTATTTCCTGCCTGAGAAGAGGGCACAGGACAGAAGAAATGAAAATGCAGCATTGCCCAAACATGAATCAAGGAACATGAAAAGCACTGCAGACTACTTCAACCAGAGAAGTCAGCCATAGCAGAGCACCTGATGAACCAACCTGGACACAGCATTTTATCTGAGAACACAGAAATGCTGGACCACTCTCACAACCACCATGTCAGACTACACAGAGAAGGCATTGAAGTCCATAAGCATGTGGACAATTTCAACAGAAAGGAGGAAACCATGAAAATGAACAGAATCTGACTGCCAGTATTAAAAAAACTCTAAAATCAGGACACTAAACAAATAGCAACACTAAAAAAGGGGGGAGGGGGATTCCAGACAAGAATAAATCAGGGCCAGCTAACACCTCTCAACAAAGGATTCCCCAGGCAGCAATCAGCCAGGCTTTGAACATATAGAGCTGTTCAATGCTAATCAAGGTGGCCAATTGCAACATTCACATTTGCCTTTCTCCCACCCTGGACATTTCACAGATACATAAACCTCGCTTGACTAGTTTCCAACAGACCTCACAACCTCTGAGGATGCTTCCCATAGATGTGGGTGAAATGTCAGGAGAGAATGCTTCTGGAACATGGCCATACAGCCCAGAAAGCTCACACCAACCCACTGAAATGCTTCTGTTCTGGGAAAGCTTGACCTGTTGCTTCTCTTATTCAGGAAATGGGGCAGGCCGGTTACTACTGGGGACATCACCTTAAATTAGGGTGTGTAACTGCACCAGAAGCTGGGAAAACATTCACCTCTTCTTCCTAATGTTCAGGTGGAATCTCCTTTTCTGTAATTCGAATCCATTGCTCCACATTCTAGTTTCCAGAGCAGCAGAAAACAAGTTTGCTCCCTCCTCCTTATGACATCCTTTCAAATATTTATACATGTATTGTCGAAGGCTTTCATGGCCAGAATCATTAGTTTGTTGTAGGTTTTTTCGGGCTATATGGCCATGTTCTAGAGGCATTCTCTCCTGATGTTTCGCCTCCATCTATGGCAAGCATCCTCAGAGGTAGTGAGGTATTTATACCTGGCTATCATGTCTCCTCTCAACCTTCTCTTCTGTAGGATAAACTCAGCTCTTTAAGCTGCTCCTCATAGGGATTCATGGTCTCTGGACCTTTGATCATATGAAGACTACCTTTACTCACCTCAGCTCATCCATGTTTTGCAAGAGGCGGGTGATGGCACTAGCAGTAGCATTGCGGGCATTAACTATGGTCTGGGCAGCGCTCAGCTTCTCTTGCAGTCGACGGAAAGGACCCTCAAAAGCGCCGGTGAGGCCTGTCTGCTGGAGCTGTTGGGCCCGCTGTACCAGAGCGCGGGTTCGGCCGGCCAGGTCTTGCACAATACGATCCCAGTCCCCAAAGCACTCGTGGCATGGCTGGCAGGCGGGGAATTCACCAGCAAAGCCACGGGAACACTGGTCACAGCGCACGCCTGACACGCCTGGGCGGCAGGAGCAATGCCCGGTGATGCGGTGGCATTGTGGCTTCTCGATCCCACGAGGGTCACAGTCGCAGACTGCCCACAAAACAGAACTTGTAAACAATACTAACAACAAACAATATTAGCATTTATTTCTTATTCATCTTTCCCTATAGATCAAAGCAGAGAGCAAAGAATGTGTTGGGTTTCATCACTGGACTGCACAAATCTCTTGTATCATCACGTTTCCAGACCTCAATGAGTAGCTACACTAGAAATAGAAAAGCTGAGATATCTCCACCTCTCCCTTTCCTATGCATGTTTTCCGAAAGGACTTTGATGATATAGCAGTGGAATTCTGTGAGGGAACTTCCTTTTTAAAGGTATTTTTTATTACCCTGGGCCTTTCGCCATTTTCCAGTCTTTTCTGCTTTTCTTTCTACCTATGAGGATGCACATTTTGCCTCGCTCTAGGCGAAATATAGCTGCATGGATTATTTAAACCCTTTTACCTCTTAGGAAGATGAGATTTAATAAGCTAGTGAGCTCCAAGACCTTTTCTATCAAAAATGTATTTCTTTTACTTCAATACATATTTTTGAACCTAAAGTTCTGACTCTGCAATCCTGTGCCATCCTAAGGAATAGAAACTTATCCCCGCTCATCACATGTAAATTTCTGCTGGTTATGAAGTTTACTTCTGGTATTTTATTTATTTATCGTATCAGGAGCGAACCAAGGGCACAGTTGTAATGTATTTAAAAACATAACGTATATATATATATATATATATATATATATATATATATATATATTAAATGTCCTTTGACCAGTAGCTGACCACTTGGAGTGCCTCTGGTGTTGCTATAAGGAGGTCCTCCATTGTGCATGTGGCAGGGCTCAGGCTGCATTGTAATAGGTGGTCTTTGGTTTGCACTTCTCCACACTCACATGTTGTGGACCCCACTTTGTAGCCCATTTTCTTAAGGTTGGCTCTGCATCGTAGTGCCAGAGAGCAGTCTGTTCAGTGCCTTCCAAGTCATCCAGTCTTCTGTGTGCCCAGGGGGGAGTCTCTCATTTGACCAGGGACTACTTGACCAGGGACCACTCTCCAGCCATTTAGAGGCAATGATGTAGTAACGGTGAGGCCGCGGACCATATTTTTGTTCTTATAGAATCATAGACTCCTAGACCTCATGGGCCATCCAGTCCAACCCCCTGCCAAGAAGCAGGAAAATTGCATTCAAAGCACCCCCGACCTGAACCACAAGTTGGGAACCACTGCATTAGATCATCCAGTTGTAGGAAAGGATCCAGGTGACATATAAGCTAATAGTAAATATTCCTGGATGAACATCTATTTGGAAATTTATTATTTTATCTGTTGGTAGCAGGGCAGATATGGAGACCAGAGTCACAAATAAGCTAATTGAAAACTAGATCCTACATATCCCTTGTAATTAGTAATAATCCTTGTTAGCAAGTGGACTAGTCATTTATCTTTACACTGTGCATTAAATAACATGGCACAGCCTGAAACTGGATCTAAACTGGTAATGAACCATTCACCCCAAGACGGCATTTCTGAATGTCACAAGAAACCTGACTTCTGAGTAAAAACCAAAACAACTAAACTAAACTTCCTATTATACCCATAGACTTAAGCCAAAGTATACTGCTGCATCCTCTCCTTGCTTGTATGTTCTTTCATATCAATGTCTTTTACCACCATAACTGTATTGTGATGTTGGTTGACCACGCATCCTAATAAGAGTAAGATGCTGATTCAAGACCTTGATGTTTCTCAGTAGACACTCAATTTTAAGGACCTTTTCACAGTTGTAACATTACTGAGTGTGTGCCTGATGAGCCACTAGTGCTTTCTGAGTGAGAATTTTAGGCCCCCCACCCCAAAACTTGCTAAAATGTTGATCTCACCTATTTGCTAACTATGCTCACCTCTGCATTGCTGATTTGGTTCACCCCAGTGGTTCTCCTGGCATTCTGAACAGGTTTGGCCTCCAAAACCTGGTCGACATTGGCATTGTCCTGTAAACTACAAAACAGACTAAGTTAGAAATACAGCATCAGAGTTCCCCTGTACAAGCCCTTGTAAACCATCTATCTCACAGCAAAGTGAGATTGAGGGCCCTTCCACACAGCCATATAACCCGGAATATCAAGGCAGATAATCTACAATATCTGCTTTGAACTGGGTTATCTGAGTCCACATTATCATCTAATCCAGTTCAATGTGGATTTTATACAGCTGTGTGGAAGGGGACTGAATGTGTCATTGTGAAAATATAAAAACCAAGATGGTGCATAGACAGGAAGCCCTGGCCCTTGACTGCTTTAACTAGAGGTCAGCTGTGACCAGCAGTGCTGCAGAATTCGAAAAGGCACTAATGGAGGATGAAAGGGAGAAACATGCCAAGAGGAAAGTGCATCAAGCCAACCCTGACTGGGACTGCCTTCCACCTGGAAACCGATGTCCTCACTACGGGAGAACATGTGGATCAAGAATAGCCACCTACGGACCCACCATCAAGACACTACACTTGGAAGGCCATCATCCTCGGGCTATGGGGGATCATCTAAGTAAAAATAGAGGGAAATATACATGACCTGGTTGGGTGATGACAACAGTAGCAGCAACAATAGTTGTAGCAGTGGCTGTTGTGGTATAGCAGAGATTCCAGTCCAACCCTATTCTGCCATGCAGGACACTCAATCAGAGCACTACAGACAGATGGCCATCCAGCCTCTATTACTTGGAAATTTGTTTCTTATCATTTGAATCTGCTGCCCTGTGTCTAGTCTCCACAGCAGCAGAAAATAAGCTTTTCCTCTCCTCAATGTGACATCATTTCTAATATTAAAACATGGCTATAATTGGAGCCCCTGGTGGTACAGTGGGTTAAATGGCTGAGCTGCTGAACCTGCTACCTGAAAGGTTGCAGGTTCGATTCCGGGAAGCTGCATGACCTCCCAGCTTCTGCCAACCTAGCAGTTCGAAAACATGCAAGTGTGAGTAGATCAATAGGAACCGCTCTGGTGGGAAGGTAACAGCATTTCATGCAGTCATGCTGGCCACATGACCTTGGAGGTGTCTACAGACAATGCCAGCTCTTTGGCTTAGAAATGGAAATGAACAAAGGTATGGAAGGAATGGGATGTAAGCCCATTCCTTCCATACCTTTTTTCCAGCTTCTCAATATTCTTATTGAATTGTGGTGATGGAATTCTTCCCATAAACAGTCCCATATGTATCTTACGCAGTGTCTTTATCACACTGATGTTTCATCCATCCCACAAAGAGCTCAAAGCTGGGTTTATGCCCCTAGTCTGCGCCCCCATTTTAAGCTTAGAACTTCATGGCTAAGTGGGGAATTGAACCCAGCTTTTCCTACTTCTAATCTGACATGCTAACCATCCTACCACACAGTGTCTGTGCCCTGACCACTGGATCTGTTTCTCCTATTTCCAATTTTTCATTCTCCTGGGCATTCTCTGCCTTGTCTGGCACAGAGTGCGGCCTCACCTGATTGCAAGCAGGACTGAGTGAGTATTGAGGGTGGCAATCGCACGGCTGGCAGCCCTGTCCACTGGCTATGTTCCAGAAGTTGGGGGCGCAGTGGTCACAGTTCTGTCCTTGGACGTTGGGCAGGCACCGGCACTGCCCACTGTACCGCTCACATTGACATTGGTCTCGCGATGGACATTCGCTGCGTGCTGTGCCCAGGAAGTTGCAGGAGCATCCTACAGAAAGGAACAAGAAAGACCACAATCAGATATGTCCACCTAGCCAAATATTATTTATTTATTTACCCGTTTTACCCTTTTATCTTTCTGAGAAGATGAGACTCAGTAAGCTAGTTAGCTCCAAGACCATTTCTATCAAGCTTATCCTAAGCTCGCCACACATAAGTTTCTGCTGGTTATGAAGTCTACTCCTAGTACTCTGTTATATTTGCGATGGAATCACCACAACTGAGGGTTATTTTGGAACCTAACAGCTCAGATTCCCCAACATAAACAACAACAACAACACACTTTAAAAAAAGGAACCACTCCCTTCTTTGAGTAAAATGGCAAAATCTCTTTCTGAATGCCTGGCTGGGAAAATGGTGGCAGCCAGGTACAACTAGCCCTGGAAAGCGGAGTTGGTGTTTTCCCCTTTCTGCATAATGACTCTTTACTTACCCTGGGGTCATATCAACATTTTGGCCCCAAAACACACTTTTTTCCCCTTTAATTGTTTATTTATTTATTCAAATAGACATACATCTGCAAGTGTTTGTGGCATACAGTGCAATACTTTCCATCTATGCTAAGGCTTCCTGCCAAAACGGAACTGTAGAGGAGAGTCTACTGAACAAGCCAGTACCTGCTGCATACCAGTACTGCCATCTGTTGAGGAGTTACGAAGGTGGGGGCATTACCATCGCAGGTGCATTTTATAAACATTTTCCTTTAGGTTTTGACATGCAGTACATTTCATTCTTCTCTTCCATGTCTTTTCCCAAACTCACTCTTGGGTTATACATGAGGTCAATTTATATACAAGAATACAGGATAAATATTAAGGAAACCAAAGAAAAGTGTGCCTCGTGGGCACAAGCCCTCCTCACGGCAAGATACTCACGGCGGCAGGTGCGTCGTGTGGCATCCCCATAATAGCCCCCTTGGCAGAACTGACACTGGTCCCCCTCAGAGTTGTAGAGGCATCGGAGACATTGGCCCGACCGTCGGTCGCAAGAGGTTGGATCACCCACATCAATGTTGTTATTACAAGCACAGGGCTGGCATCGACCCCCAGCCTGCCAAGGGTTGCCATAATAACCAGGTGCACACTCGTCACAGCGGGGGCCTGTGTAAAACAAGGAGGTAACATTTGGGATGGTCTGCAATGAGTAGCAGCAAATCCCAAGCCTCCCCGCAATATACATAAACTCACACATGCTTGATAACTCAAGGCCACCAGAACTTAGATTTTTATAGCAGGCCCAGTCTTCCCATGGCCTCTACAAGGCAAATTAGGAGGATCCACTTGCCTGTATAGCCTGCCAAGCAGCTACACATCACACTTCCGGAGCGGCTGTCTTGATGGCAAGTGGCAGCAAAATGTCGGCCTGATCCAGGGGCCTCTGGGCAGGGACAGGGGCGACAGTGGCCCCCTGAAGCCAGCACTGGGTTTCCGTAGTATCCAGAGACACAACTGTATATTTAAGCGAGAAGAAAGACGTTACTTTTATAAACATACTATCATATCACACAATTTTAGATATAAAGGGAGGTATAGATTTTTGCAGGAGCCCCCAGTGATGCAATGGGTTAAACCACTGAGCTGCTAAACTTGTTGACTGAAAGGTCGCAGGTTCGAATCCAGGGAGCGGCATGAGCTTCCACAGTCAGCCCCAGCTTTTGCCAACCTAGCAGTTCGAAAACATGCAAATGTGAGTAGATCAATAGGTATCACTCCGGTGGGAAGATAATGGCGCTGCATGCAGTCATGCTGGCCATGTGACCTTGGAGATGTCTACGGACAACACTGGCTCTTTGGCGTAGAAATGGAGATGAGCACCAATCCCCAGAGCTGGACACAACTGGATTTAAAGTCAGGGGAAAATCTTTACCTATGGATTTGTGCATTCTCAATAGTGTTGTATTACAAGTAGCAACTAGGAACCACAGGTATTCTATGGTATGCCATGGTATTCTAGGTTTGTCACATTTTAAAAGTATATTTTAGCCAAGGCATCCTCAACCTGCAGCTCTCCAGCTGTTTGGGCCTTCAACTCCCAGAATTCCTGACAATTGAAACCTCTTTAGGGCTTCTGGAATTTGGAGATCCAAACAGCTAGAGAGACATAGTTTGAGGATGGAATCTAACGAAGATCTAACGAATCTATATAAAGATTTGGAATCTAACAAAGAAAAACTAAAAAACAACAAAGGGTTTGGAAAGGGCTTCTACAATTGGGAGTATGTGTTGTCAAAGGCTTTCATGGCCAGAATCATTGGGTTGCTGTGGATTTTCTGGGCTGTATGGCCATGTTCTCTCCTGATGTTTCCTCTACATCTATGGCAGACATCCTCAGAGGTTGCAAGGTATAGTTTCCAATATATTTCACAACCTCTGAGGATGCCTGACATAGATGTGGGTGAAACGTCATTAGAGAATGCTTCTGGAACATGGCCATACAGCCCGGAAAACTCACAGCAACCCAATTGGGAGTATTCTGTGCTGTAGGATTTTTCCTTCCTCTTCAATGACACTTGAAGTTCCCAGTTGTGTTGGTCCTGTCTCTATCCTGCTTCACTTTCTTATTGCATTCCTCACTCCCTTGCCCTAGTACAACATGGCAATACTAAAAGTAAAAGAAGAATACCTAAAAGATCTCACCATCCTTTCTGGCTACCTGAACAATTGCCACTCCTTAGCTGAGGAATTCCAGGAAATGTCTGCCCCTTCCATTTTTTTTTCCAAATTCTGCTTCAAAATAACTTAGTGATTTTACCTCTGGCATCGATCTCCTTCTGTGTGGCCCCGGCAATGTATGCAGCTGCCAGTCCGTGGGTCACATTCCTCAGAGCGGCCATTGCACTGGCATGGGCGGCAGTTCGGAAAACCCCAATGGAGTGGTTGGCAGTGGTTGCAGCGAAGCCCAAAGGCTCCTGGTCGACATGGGCACTGGCCACTGAAGTTGTCACAGAAACCACTTAAGGACCCTTCGTTGCTACACTGGCATGCTGGGAAGTAAATAAACACATGTGTTTTAGGGCTTTCCCAGGACATCCTTACGTCATAATTCTAGATGAAGGTAGTACAGTATATGGTTCAACCAAGATGCAATACAATGGACAAGATTCTACCACAGTTACTTACATTTTTCTATCAATCTACAGGCAATCCCCGAGTTACAAGCATCCAGTTTACATACAAATGAGGGTGAGACAACAGGAAGTGAGAGGAAATCTACCCCAAGGAAGGAAAATGCACTCTTATAATAATAATAATAGTAATAATAATAATAATCCAGTAAAGGTGGTCCCAGTGGTGATCGGCACACTGGGTGCAGTGCCTAAAGACCTTAACCTGCACTTAAAAACAATGAGCACTGACAAAATTATCTGTCAGTTGCAAAAGACCACTCTACTCAGATCTGCATGCATTATTTACCAATATATCACACAGTCCTAGACACTTGGGAAGTGTCCGACGTGTGATTGAATACAAAAGCCAACATAGTGATCTTGTTTGCTGTGTACTACACTTGATTTGTATCTCATTATTATTATTATTATTATTATATACCGTCTTATCTCCCCAAAGGGACTCAAGGCGGTGAACAACAAAATAAGCAAACATTCAATGCCATACAACAAACATAAGTAAATACCCATCCCACCCAAATCCCAAAACAAATACACATTTATATCAGAAGTAAGAATCATTAAAACAGATTCTAGCATATAAAATGTAGTGTAAAAGTTATGGTGAAAAGGGGTCTCTGCTGAAGCTTTACACCAATCCTGGTTTCCACAACAAACCCATACTTTTCAAACCTCAATTGTCATAGGAACGGATAGTGACGTGAAGCTAAATAAACGTTTCAAGAATGTTAACACTTCCCTATGCTACCGAAACTTTAAAAAATGACTGGAGTTAAACTTTAAAACGTAGCTATTCGAAATTACATACAAATTCAACTTACAGAACCTATCTTGTTTGTAATACACCCCACTGTTCTTTTGCGTATCCCCTCAGAATCTGATTGCCCTAATCCTGATTTATCTAACTGCAGCTGCTGTGAACAACAGGGATCTGTTCTTCCTTTGATCAGAATATAGTAATATTTCCATTCCTTTCCCTCCAGTGATCTCCACTAACATAGTTCCTACTTTCAGCAGAGATCATACAAAGGAGGGGAGTGGGAACATCAGTCTACTGAGTCTCAACTGACAGGAGAGCAGAGCCTTATCACTTGCAGCAACTGCTGCTATCTATGAAAAGGAATAAGAAGGAAATTGTTAATGGGAAAGAACCTGAGCTTCACTTACCTCTACAACCACCAGGCCCAAAGCCAAAGGTGCCAGGGGAACAACGTTCACAGCGGCGGCCCACAACATGTGGCTTGCACTGGCACTGCCCACCAGCTGGGTTGCACTCCGAACTCAATGAGCCCTGTGGACTGCACAGGCAGGCTGGGAGCAAAAAAAGTGTGAATATCAGGCAAAGAAGGACAAAAAGTAGTAGTTACCCTCTCACACTGATAAATAGATTAGAGCTCAGAAAGGGTACTTTTTTCTTTCAACTACAACTTTCCAATGCTGGGTAGCAAATTCTGAAAAACGCAATCCAAAGTTGAACTTTTCCAACCTTTAGAATAGAGCCCATGAGGGAAGAATAAATGTGGCTTCATCTTACTCACTCTAGAATGTATTTAATTGCCACAGGCAGGGCCAGTACATATTAGAGGCAAAGATGAAGTACTTTGGCCACATAATGAGAAGATAGGAAAGCTTAGAGAAGACAATGATGCTGGGGAAAATTAAAGGAAAAAGGAAGAGGGGCCGACCAAGGGAAACATGGATGGATGGTAGCATTGAAGTGACTGGCTTGACTCTGAAGGAGCTGGGGGTGGTGACGGCTGACAGGGAGCACTGGCATAGGCTGTTCATGAGGTCACGAAGAGTCGGAAGCAACTGAACGAATAAACAACAAAAGCTTTAGATGTGGTTGCCTTCAAATCATGGCGAATCCATGAATTCGGTAGGTCAACTATAATATTTTTACACAGTGGTTGATACTTTTTAGTTTTCACCCCATTTGGGTCTCCAGATGTTATTGAATAACCACACCTATCACTTTTGATTATTCACCATGCAGACTAAGGATAATGGGAGTTGCAAACCAATAGTTCTTGTAGTTCTGCAGTTGGAAAAGGTTAAAAGACATTTTGAAATCAAACATCATATTCACAAGACTCGTATCTAAATTCAAATCCCCTTTGTCCTGACTAAACAGAACAAACTACAGCAGTGGTTCTCAACCTGTGGGTCCTCAGGTGTTTTGGCCTACAACTCCCGGAAATCCCAGCCAGTTTACCAGCTGTTAGGATTTCCGGCAGTTGAAGGCCAAAACATCTGGGCACCCACAGGTTGAGAACCACTGAACTACAGACTTCTAGATGTCACTGGATCACAACTCCCATCAGTTCTAGTCATGATGTCTAATGAGGAGGAATACAGGAGTTGGGAATCCAGCATCTGGAGGGCCACATAAAATGACTTGATGGGCCTTGACTTTAACATGTATGCTCTAGGATTAATGCAGAGGAGCAGCTGTTTTCAATGGGTATAGGTTTCCAGGGACAGCTTCCTTCCCCAACCGACCAAATTCAATATATACTTTCCCAACCAATTGAATTCAATATATCAACCGAATTCAATATATCACTTGGACTTTCCCCAGTGTAGTACGAGGATCTACCTATAGTTGTATGAGACTTGTGTGGGCAGAGAGCAGGGGATTCTGCTACGTTTGAGCCGTTCAACACTTACGCAGAGCCCCTTGTTGGATGACAGCTGACATGCTGGTGAGCAAATGGGCACAAGGCTCTGGGATGGGGGCCTTGATCACAGGTCGAGCCTGTTGGACACAGCGGTAGCGCTCAAAGATCTCCTTGCGGGCAATTGAGGCAGGATCCCCAGCAATGAACATCTCCAAGGAGGAGTAACGTGGCATCAGTACCAACTTGGAAGGGGAAAAAGGGGGAGAAGAGGTAAGCTTACTGCATTTTCCTGGTGCCTTCAGCAGGTTTTGGTTCTTCCTGCAGGAAATGCCCAGGTTCTTCCACCTGATACTTACGGAGTCCAGAAGTATAGATGCACCTTGCAAAGGCTCATGCCCATCATAGCGAGTGAACTCTACCCGGATGGTATAGCTGACCCCTTGCTCTAGACAGACTGGCTGCACCAACACCACATACCTAGAGAACAAAAGGGCCAGTACATATTAAAAAGGATGTATTTATAGCTAAATAATCCTTTTTGTAGCATGTTTCTGAATGTCAAGGTTACAAAGCAGGCTCCTGAGGATCAGGGAAGTGTATGTGACCCATCTCCTATCCTTCCAGATTCATGGGGCCACACTTTAAACATAATTTAAACTAGTTTTTAAAAAGCAAAATTGTGAGTACAAACCTTATTTTACCATAAAGTCATAGTCATGTCCCAGGAAATTTTTACTGGGCGGGGAGCAGGGGAACTTCCTGACAATTACAGCTGCCTCATAGTGTGGTGAAGTTTTTAAGCAGAGATTGGATGGTCATATGTTAGGACTGCTTTAATTGTACTTGTCCTGCGTGGAAGAATGGGGCTGGACTATGATTCTATAATCCATTGATAACAGCACAAAAAGGCACCCGTGGATGATGGAATCCACAATTCCAAACCCTCTGTTAAATAAAACCCTTAATAAAGATTCAACTTCTAAAATATACTGAAGATGTGTTGTCGAAGGCTTTAATGGCTGGAATCACTAGGTTGCTGTGAGTTTTCTGGGCTGTATGGCCATGTCCCAGAAGCATTCTCTCCTGACATTTCCTCCACATCTGTGGCAGGCATCCTCAGAGGTCTGTTGGAAACTAGGCAAGTGAGGTTTATATATCTGTGGAATGTCCAGGGTGGGAGAAAGAACTCTTGTCTGTTGGAGACAGCTGCGAATGTTGCAAACTGGCCATCTTGATTAGCACTGAATAGCCTGGCAGCTTTAAAGCCTGGTTGCTTCCTGCCTGAAGGAATCCTTTGTTGGGAGGTATTAGTTGGCAATGATTTTTTTCGGATTATAAAGAAAGCTTGGGTTTTAAATCTTCAGTCTTGGAAACACAATAAATTATCCCAAGGGGAAAATGCAAAAGATAAGTAATCTGCATAATTTATTTTAGCACAATTCTTCAACGTCATTCATACAGGGTGGGGAGGGGATTGAGTGGAAGGAACAAAGACTATGCATTACAATTATCTTATTTATCTTATTAAATGCAAAGGCAGATCTGACTTAGATGCGTATTCCTGACTAGTCCTAATACTGTATGAATATTTGTCAAAGTTCATCGCTCTTTCTAACTTTAACAGAATCATAACACTGGAAGGGGCCACAAGGGCAATCCAGTCCATCTCCATAACATAGAGTCATAACATTCCTGGCAGATGGCCATCCAAGCCCTGTTTAAAAACCTCCAAGGAAGGGGAATCTAACATGATCCAATGCAGCATATTCCATTTCTTACCATCAGGAAGTTCTTCCTAATGTTGAAACTTTTCCTGGAATTGTAACCAGGAAATAATAGGGTTTCCTGGTTACAATTCCAGGAAAAGTTTCCACCTAAACTTTAGGATGAACTTTTATTTCCTGGTCTCTAGAGCAGCAGAATACAAGCTTGCCCCCTCCTCAATGTGAAATTCTTATAGTTATTTAAACATGGTTATCACATGCTCTCTTTTTCCTTCTCCTGGCTAAACATCTCCAACTCCTCAGAGGGCTTGGCTTGCAGACCTTTTACCATTTTAGTCCAAACACACAATGCAGTGTGTAGACTGTGGCAATGTCAATGTGCTACCGATCCAGAGTTTCTCATCACTCACCGTGATGCAGGAGGCAAAGATGCGGACATCACATCATCAGCAGGGATGGTGTTTCCACACGGGCTGCTGGTGGGAATAGGTCCAGGCCGTATCACAGACACCTTCACCTCCCATTTTCCTGGCAACTGGGGAGAGAAAGCATCTGAGTGCACTGCTCATGGGCAGCCTGAAGTCAGTATAGCAGTGGTTCTCAACCTTCCTAATACCACAACCCCTTAATACACTTCCTCATGTTGTGGTGACCCCCAACCATAAGACTATTTTCGTTGCTACTTCATAACTGTCATTTTGCTACTGTTATGAATCGTAATGTAAATATCTGATATGCAGGCTCTATTTTCATTCACTGGACCAAATTTGGCACAAATACCTGATACGCCCAAATTTGAATACTGGTGGAGTTGGGGGCTGATTTGTCATTTGGGAGTTGTAGTTGCTGGGATTTATAGTTCATCTACAATCAAAGAGCATTCTGAACTCTACCAATGATGGAATTGAACCAAACTTGGCACACAAAACTCCCACGACCAACAGAAAATACTGGAAGGGTTTGGTTTGACCTTGCGTTTTGTAATTGTAGTTCACCTACATCCAGAGAGCACTTAAACAATGAAGGATCTGGACAACACTTGGTATGAATACTCAATATTTATTTTTTTACTGTGTTATTATTATATTACTGTTTTACTCTATTTATTATAGTTATTACATTTATTATTTTAAATGTTTGTCATTATTGTTATTGTTACATTTTTTATTTTTTACTCTATTTGTTATCGCTATTACATTTATTATTTTGCTTTATTATTGTTATTATTACATTTATTATTTTACTTTTTTGTTACTATTGTTATTGTTACATTTTTATTTTGTCTATTATTGTTACTATTACATTTATTTTACTCTATTTGTTATTATTTTTACATTTATTATTTTGATCTATTATTTTATTACATTTATTGTTTCACTATATTATTACTGTTATTATTACATTTCCATTTCCTCTATTATTATAATATTTATTACATTTATTATTTTACTCTATTATTATTGGAAGTATACATAAGCACATTTATTATTATTACTATTATTATTAAACTTTATTTGTACCCCGCTAGCATCTCCCGAAGGACTTGATGTGGCTTACAAAGGCCAAGGCCTCAACACAACAACAACAGACAATAACAATACGGTACAAAGCAAATTAAAAACATAAGCAACAACAAAACATTACACTATTACGCAATAAAACCAGGGCCGGGCCAATGAAGGGTACAGGTTAAAAAGTGCTGGGTGTAAGAGGTGATATGTTGAAATTCTGGGCAAGTGCAATGTGCAGAGAGTCTTAAACTCTAATAAAGTGCTTCTGGGACATAGTGCTGGGGGTTATCCTATTCTGGAAAGGCACATCGGAATAGCCAGGTCTTCAAGTTCTTCCTAAAGACTGCCAATGTGGGTGCTAGTCTAATGTCTTTGGGGAGGGTGTTCCAAAGCTGGGGGGCAACCACAGAGAAGGCCCTGTCCCACGTCCCTACCAAACGCGCCTGCGACGCAGGTGGGATCACGAGCAGGGCCTCTCCGGATGAACGAAGGGAGCGCGTGGGTTCATAAACGGAGATGTAGTCACGCAGGTAGGCAGGTTCCAAACCGTTTAGGGCTTTGTAGGTAAGCACCTGCACCTTGAATTGGGCTCAGTAGGTAAACAGCAGCCAGTGGAGCTCCTTAAACAGGAGGGTTGACCTCTCTCTGTAAGGAGCGCCAGTTAACATCCTGTCCGCCGCCCGTTGAACCAGTTGGAATTTCTGAGCCGTTTTCAAGGGCAGCCCCACGTAGAGCGCATTACAGTAATCCAATCTAGAAGTGACCAAGGCATGGACTACCCCGGCCAAATCAACCTTTGCGAGGTATGGTCGCAGCTGGCCGTATATTGAAGAAGGTTAGAATAATGGTTTAATTAGAGTTGGGCAATCTTCTCTTAAATTACAGTTTTATGTAAATATTCAAAAACATTTAACCTACTGATGCCTCAATTAATATAATTGTATTCATATCTATTTTTATTTTGAAATTTACCAGTAGCTGCTGCATTTCCCACCTTCAGCTTATACTCAAGTCAATATGTTTTTCCAGTTTTTTGTAGTAAAATTAGGTGCCTCGGCTTATATTCGGGTCGGCTTATACTCGAGTATATATGGTAAACCATTTCCTAATATGTCCCTTGCCTTATAAAGTTTATGAAAGGGATTAAGCTCCCTTCTTCACATAAAGAGAATTTGCCCTGTCATTGCCATAAGAAGCCGAAGCCTTCATTTAGATGTTTAACACCAGGATTGATACTGGAAAGTTGAACCTGATCCCAATCCCCTTATTTCTCTGCAGCTGAGACAAATTGGGTAGATACTAAGAAGGAAGGCCAAAACTGAGTCACCTGAGGTTCATAGCGCAGCAGTATGTCGTACTCCATGGTGAAGGGCACATTGTCAATCCGAAATGCCACTACGTTTCCCTCCAGCACTCGCGCAAAGCCCACTCCCGTCCATGTAGCTGGCCGACCTGTGAGGTGCACTCGCTCCACAACTTCTGCTCCCTGTCAAGAGAAAGACCAGTATGATGTTGCCCTTTTGTCAGGAAAACACACAAAAACCTTTTGAATGGATGAACCAAGAGTTCATCCATTCCAAATGCATGAATACTTCATTTTTTCCATTCTTTTTGTCAAAAATTTGCAGTTATTCATAAGCAAGATGGAAATAAATTAGACTTAGACAACTGTGAGGAAAGAGAACTGACAGATCTTATCATTCCACTAGAACGCTCAGCAATTTCAAGTCTGTATTCAGTCAAGTATGTGATATTAGGATTGCCACTTTTTTCTCTCTTGACAGTCTTCTCATCTTTCACAGCTACAGTTGTTGATAACTATCTCCCAGTCAACTTCAATTTATGGTGATCCTCTGAATGAGAAATCTCCAAGTCACTTTGTCATCAACTGCCCAAGGTCATGGTTTCCTTGACCGAGCTCATCCATTGTTTTCCTCTTTTGCCTGCTGTCTTCTCCCTGAATATGCATTACTATCTTTTCTAGTAAGTAATCTCTGTGTTGTCGAAGGCTTTCATGGCCAGAATCACTGGGTTGTTGTGTATTTTCCGGGCTGTAGGGCCATGTTCCAGAAGCATTCTTTCCTGTCGTTTCACCTGCATCTATGGCAGACATCCTCAGAGGCTGTGAGATCTATTGGAAGTTAGGCAAGTGGGGTTTATATATCTCTGAAATGCACAGGGTGGAAGAAAGAACTGGTGTGAATGTAGCAATTGACCACCTTGATTAGCATTTAATGACCTAGCAGTTTTCAAGGTCTAGCTACTTCCTGCCTGGAGGAATCCTTTGTTGGGAGGTGATTAGCTGGCCCTGATTGTTTCTTGTCTGGAATTCCCATATTTTTGAATGTTGTTCTTTATTTAGTGTTATTTTTTAAAAAAAATACTAGTAGCCAGATTTTGTCCATTTTCATGGTTTCGTCCTTTCTGTTGAAATTGTCCACATGCTTGTGGATTTCAATGGCTTCTTTGTGTAGTCTGACATGGTGGTTGTTAGACTGACATGACTGTGGCCAAAGTATAATGGTATAAGTTTAGTCATCTTGCCTTCCAGGGAGAGTTCAGACCAACATAGCAGGAATGTAACCTACTTTTTATGTTCCATAATTAACACTCTAGCGATGGGAAAATAAATGTTTGAACTTTCTCTCGTTCTGCCACAGTTCTCACAAGTCACCTCTCTAAAGAATTGAAACTCTTTCCTCCATTTTTATTTTTCTGAAGCTCCTTGTCATAGTTGGCTCTGTCCAATAGCTAACTCCCCTTGGGTCCGTTGACTCTGCCCAATGGCTAACTTGAATAATAGAATCCAGGGCCATAGCCAGACATTTTTTTACAAAAGGGTTATTATTATTCCAAATAGTGTGGATGCCAATTAATCTCCAAAAGGGTCACATTTTCAAAAGGGTATGGTTTCCCAAAAGGTTATTATCTCTAAAAGGTCATGCCTTTCCAAAATATATAGCCTCCTATTAGAAATTGGCATTACATTTCTCCATGCCAACCACCGTACCCACCATCCCTTGCCCCTTTTTGCTTCACCTGGTGAAGTTCAGCCTCTTCTGCTTCGTATGTGTAGTAATCAAGCATGATGTGGAAATAGCCGGTCTGCACTTGGCTGCACTGCCTGCCTACCATGTGGCTGCGGCAGCGGCATTGTCCTGTTTCAGTGGCACACCTGTTTTGCAAAAGGAAAGTCGTAAGGAAAACAGACATTCCAATCCTACCCATCACTCCTGCTGTCCATTCAAATGATTCTACCCTAAAGGTGAAGGATATTGAAGTCCTGCTGGAGCTAAGCGGTTTCAGGTCTGGTCAGTATCTAGATGAAAAACCATTTTGGAACTCTAGGTATGTTGCATTGACTTTCTTTTTCAAATCTACATATTTATTACTATTATTCAGCAGTATAACTGTTGTTATGTAATTGCATTGGCTTTCACAGAAGAGACACCATGCAGAAGTTTAATAAATACTCAGCCGGTCTGAGTCCCTCTACGGAGGTGAGAAGATTGGGATATAAAAGTTTTAAATAAATAATAAATAAATAAAAATTAAAAATAGATGTTTTGAATTCCCCTGAGCTCCCTTACCTTCCATACTTTATTTCTCTTTGCTAAATGTGTGTGTACACCTTCAAGTCACTTGTGGATTTATGACTACATAATGATGTTTATAGGATTTTCTTAGGCAAGGAATCCTCAGAGGTAGCCTTGCCAGTTCCTTCCTCTGAAATATAGCCTTCAGCACCTGGTATTCGTAGACAGGCTCCCATCTAAATACTGGAGCTGTGGTGGTGGCTGAACTGCTGACCTGAAAGTTAGTGATTTGAATCCAGGGAGTGGGGTGAGCTCCCATCTGTCAGCTCCAGCTTCCCATGTATGGAAATGAGAGAAGCCTCCTGTAGGATGGTAAAACATCTGGGCATCCCTTGGGCAACTTCTTTGCAGACAGCCAATTCTCTCACACCAGAAGCGACTTGCAGTTTCTCAAGTTGCTTCTGACATGGAAAAAAAATCTAAATGCTAAACAGGGCTGACCCCACCTTGTTTTCAAGATCAGGAATAATCTGGTACCTTTAGAGTTTTTAGACATGTCACTATGGTTTTCACCATCATGAAGGTCCTTTTTCAGGCAAATATATCTCCTAAGGCCATCTGAAAAACTTTGCATGACACTTTATCGGCTTCTTGCTTTTGATTCCTCCTTGCCCATTCCTTCCCTCATTTCTAGAAGACCCCCAGAACTTACTTACTGGTTATCATGGGCACCTCCTACATCACAGTCACAAGGTCGGCAGCCATGAAGGTCAGGGCTCAGGGCCCAGTGTTCAGGCTGAGGAGAAGAAAAGGGCGCGTTACCCCAGGAGACAAAAGCCAAAGCAAGATGCAAAAGCTAGACTAGCTGGTACTTACCAGACACTGGTTACAACTGCGCCCGGTCACCAACCGTTTGCAGAAGCAATCTCCCGTGATGGCATCGCACTGGGGCCCATCCTGCACCGTGCCTCGTGGGTCACACTGACAACCTGGTGATTCAAGGATATGTAGAAAAATTGTCCAGAATATCTTGGAATTTGCATTACTCAGATCAACAATAATAAATGTTATTTATATTCTGCCCTTCTCCCCTAGGGGACTCAGAGCGGATTACATCATTTACACACATAGGCAAACATTCAATGCCTTTACAGTCATATACAATGAAGACACACAAACACAAACAAAGGCAGAAGCTTCTCCTTTCATTTCCAGCTTCTG
The DNA here is from genome assembly GCF_037176765.1 of Anolis sagrei. Lineage (NCBI taxonomy): Eukaryota > Metazoa > Chordata > Lepidosauria > Squamata > Anolidae > Anolis > Anolis sagrei. Next base: position 27,899,099 of record NC_090022.1, on the reverse strand, counting down.
GAGGCAGTGCTCATCTCTGGCTCTGGGAGGTGCTTTTCTCTTTATTCAAGCTGAGGAGCCTGCGTTGTCACCTTCTGGTTGTGTGGCCGGCAAGATTGCTTGGAGTGTCTCTTTGTCTTTTCCTGACGAAGCGGTACCTATTTATCTACTAACATTTACATGTTTTCAAACTGTTAGGTTGCTAGGAGCTGGAGCTGACAAATGGGAGCTCATCCCATCTTGCGGATTCGAACTGCCAGCCTTTAAGTCAGGAGTTCAGCAACCATCAGGTCAGGATTTCCTTACCCAGAATTCCAAAATACTCCAAAATTTCCACATGGTTGTCCAAGGCCCCATCTACACTGCCATATAATGCAATTTGAAACTGTATTATATGACCAGTGTAGATAGAGCCCTTGATAGTGACACCTTTGCTTTCTGATATAAATGTAAAAATACTTTGTTTCAGGCACAAAAGTATTAAAAATAATGTATATATAATTTCCTTCAGGTTATGAACTTATATAAGGTCTATATGAAACAATAACACTAATAATAATAATAATAATAATAATAATAATACTTTATTTATATTCCACCCTTCTTACCTCCAAGGAGACTCAGGGTGGATCACAATACACATACATGGCAAATATTCAATGCCTCTTTTGTATATACAATACACAGACAAACAGAACAGAAGGAGGTGTGTTGTTTTGACTCAATCCAGCTGTTTTGGTGCCATAGGTCCAAGTCCAGCCACAGGGGGTGCTATTGCTTCATCCTCTATGATGAAGAGCTGTCAGGACTTCCTCCTTCCTTTTGATCACCCAGCATTTTCTGATCTTTCTTTATGGCATCGTAAAACACCTCTCCCACTTTTTAGTGGTACCTGATTTCTCTACAGCAAAAGCTGTTTTCAAATGCTTAGGTAAACAGTGAGCAGGTCTAACAATCAGCCGCTCATGCCGACCTGGGGCTTCGAACTTGCAACCTTTCAGTTGATAGATCTTATAATTGCTAGTGATTTACCAGCTGTGCTAAAACTCTCAAGATACTTCATTATGTATATACAAGCATTCCAAACTTTTACAAAAACAAACCCTAAATGTCCAACCAATATTCGCACTGGCTTGATGATTAGCTCTAAAGGAAACAATATCTTTAGGGCTCAGGACTACTTCTCCAGTGAAGGATCGTTACCTTGTTGCTGTGCTGGAGCTTGAGCACCTCAATTAAGTCACGAGCAAAACTGTGAAGGGACACCCAAAACGGGAAGGTCATGGCAGAGAGGTCAGGCCAAATATGATCCCTGGGGAAAGTCATGGCAACCCACTCCAGTTTTCTTGCCATTAAAACTAAATGGAATACTGCTTCAACATTCACCCTATTTGTATTCAGGCCTTTCTCTGTGGAGCATCAAGAGCATTTATCTCATCTTATCCTTATAATCTTGCCACAGACATGCTAAAGGCTAAATTAGATGCTCTGTTAAATGCATGGTTGCATTTGGAATCACAGGATTATGCAGCTAGTCGTTGCCTAAGAATTTGTTCAGTTTAGAATCTGCACTGCAGAACAAAACTATAACATCTCTTTAAAGGGGGGGGGGGGGCACAATTGGTAGCCTACAGCGGGAGACAAGATATTCACAAAATAGTCCCTCAGTTTACATGACCCCAGGTATATAGGTATATAAAATAGGTATCAAACTCAGCAAAACCAATTTGGGTGAAGCAGATACCTACGTTGGCAGCCTTGTGGGTTGTCTGCATTCAGTCCAAAGAAGCCAGGTTTGCACTTGTCACAGCGGGCTCCTTGCACATGCTCCTTACAGCGACACTGCCCAGCGATGAGCCTCAGTGTTGGGTCGTCATGTGTGTCACACACCCCACCATCCAATGTGCCATCAGGGTCACAGTCACAAGCTACAGGATGGGAAGGAAAGAGCTTGTCAACAGGGGTGCATGCAGAATTGACTGCACAATTCAAGAACCCAATAAGGAGCCAGAGAGAAGACTCTCATCACCCAACAAAACTAGAGAAGAGAAACCCATCTCCTTCTAGTACAAGCATGGGCAAACTTTGGCCTTCCAGGCGTTTTGGACTTCAACTCCCACCATTCCTAACACCCCCCCCCCCCCAAATACGCCTTATTCATCTTGTGCTCCATGGCTTTGTCTCTCTCTCACCATGGCAAACATTGGGGTCACGGATGTCCTTGGTGGGGTCCTTGTAGTAGAAGGGCTTGCAGAGCTGGCAGTTGCGGCCCATGGTATTGTGCTGGCACTCGTCACAGACTCCACCACTTGTGTTGCCTGTGGCTAAGTACACAGCCATGTCAAAGTGGCACCGATGCGAGTGCTCATTGCAGTTACACTCTGTGGGAGGGGGAAAATAGAGTAAAAGTTACCAAGTGTCTTGCCCATGGCCCTGTGCCTTAAACCCAGCACAATGAAATCTCTTTGCTATTATCCCAATCCATGCACAAGATAACAACTTAAAAGATCAAGGGGTAGTTCCCATGCAGACAACCACATTCCCCGGATCTCTTAAATCCACATTCTGCTCCTGATTAAATGGTTGTGTGGAAGCAGCCTTGGCTTCCTTTAGCTTTGCTGTCATCCACTGCCCACTTGTGATACTCACTCTTGCAGGCGTTGGTGCGTCGTCCTTCAGCTGGGCGCCAAGGCAGTTCATGGTAGAAGTCATCACACTGCTCACAGTTCAGCCCTTTGGTGTTGTGTTTGCAGACACAGCGACCATGCACCTGTTGGCAAATGAACAGGAGGGGAAATCTAAGCCTCGCACGTAGTGAACGGGGAAAGTAATTTACCAGCTTTTGAAAATACTCGCATTTTCTAACAGTACACCATAATTCTCTTTGTTAGGTTGTTAGGTGAAAATAGGATAGGACCCTTACATTTAATGAATGCATGGAAGAGGGAATTGTCATGCATGGCAAGCAACAATTTTGAAATTCCAGGCTAACATTAAAGGTACAGGAGCCCTGTCCTGTTTTCACCCAACCTCCCTTCTTTCACTCCTTATACAATACACAAATTGGCTGTTCACAGTCTGCACATTTACATGCAGAAAAATGTGTCATTTCATGCTGGCTGGAGATTTTGTCATTCAGAAAAATAGCTTTTGGTTTTTTGGGGAATTTCTTTTAGTCCTAAGCAAAAGTTGAATATTTGTATCCTTGGCAATATCTGAAAAGTCAAAGGAAGATGATGATGTTTCAATATTCAGAAGGCAAAGTTTCAGAGCTCTGAGATGTTCACTATGGGATTAAGAACAAGCAGCTAAGAGTCAATGTACAAGGTTTGGTTCCTAATTTAATTTATACAGTTGGCCCTCTTCATCCATGGATTCCATATGGAAATATTCAACTAACCATGGCTCTAAAATATTAAATAAAAAATCATACAGCCCTCATTTGAATTCTTTGCTATTTTATACAAGGGAAACATTTTACTATGCGAGCACCCATGGAGTATGGCATCCACAAGGAGTCCTGGATCCAGACTTCAGCAGAGGCCCCTCGGGGAGATAGGGCGGGGTACAAATAAATTATTATTATTATTATTATTATTATTATTATTACTACTACTACTACTACTGAGGGCTCATTGTATACTTATACCAAAGTTCAACAAAGTTATTTTTCTGTAGTAGAACTCCCAGGATTTTGCCTTTTCCCTGGCCACTACAGCCAACGACTTCCCCAAGCTTTGGTTTACACCTGCTATCATAGAACTGAGGGTAGTGTACATGGAGAAGTCTCGACCAGCCCAACAATATGGAGAAACTCTTATGTACGAGTTCCCAAGTGTGGTGTGTAGCTAACAAACCTCAGTGATCACAGGGTTAGTTAGAGTCCCAGGTGGCAAAATATGCTTTATGAATACCTCTGTTGGACCTACAATATTTGATAGCCCCATGTCTTTATGGTTGACAAGAGAAGTGACATGGAAGTGAAAAGTGTTACAGTACTAGAGGGAGGAGCAGGGGGATGAAAGGCTAGAATTCAGAAATAATCACTTAACAGTTATATCCTACGTTGTTCATGCCCAGTGTTTATTTTTTAAATTTTAAGCTATTACATTTGGCCTGGCCATAGGTTTTTAAATCTTTGTGTGTTACTGTTTATTGGTTATTGTTTATATGTGATTTATATTAATTGTATTGTATTTATTGTTTTTGTTTATTGCTTTTGTTTATTGATGTACTGTTGGGCTTGGCCTACTGTAAGTGCTCCGAGTCCCTTGAGGAGATGGTGGCAGGGTATAAATAAAGTTTTATTATTTTTATTTGTTTTATTACCACCAAATTTTCCCCAGCGGTGGCAAATAGGCACTACTTTTCTTTCTTTTCCAACATGCCTTGTTTACATGTAGAGCTGAACTGCAAGAGGAGTTTCATTTGCAGGCAATGCATTGAAAAAGTGTTATGTTGTAAAAAAAGGAGAAGGAGCTGTTTATCTCCACCCTCAAATATTGTTAGACCACAGATCTGAACAATTTTAACTAGTCTAGTGTGGCAACGAATGTTAGGAGTAGCACTAAAATAATGTCTATATTGTTTCTCAGCAGTTTGAATAAGTTCAAGTGTATAATAAGGGATCATATACAGGGCCTTACCTTGCTGTAAAGCAGTGGTTCCCAACCTTTGGTGTTCCAGAGGTTTTGGACTTCAGCTCCCAAAGTTCCTAACAGCTGATAACCTGGCTGGGATTTCTGGGAGCTGAAGACCAGAAATACCTGGAGGACCAAAGGTTGAGAACCACTACAGTGAAGGAAGCACAATGTTTATTTATTTTATTTATATCATTTTTCCCTGCCCATATCAGCCCAGAGACGACTCAGGGTGGCAAACAATCGGCACAATTCGATGCCACATATAAAATACATACATCAATAAAAATAAAACATCACATTACACTATATCTAAAAACATAAAACAAGTGAACAATAAAAATTTTAAAACTATGTTGTCATATTCAGTCCTCATCTGTTCCGTTGTCTTAGCCATTCCTAGGTCATTTTCCAATTCGAGGTTTATCTGATTAAGCTGAAGCTCCAAAAGCTTGCTTGAAAAGCCAAGTTTTCAGGTTTTTTTCAAAAGCTTAAGAGGGAGGGGGCTGATTTGATATCCCTGGGCAGGGAGTTCCACAGCCAAGGGGCCACCACAGAGAAGGCCCTGACTCTTGTCCCTGCCAGACGTGCTTGTGAAGCAGGCGG